>NC_064632.1:409077315-411666065 GCF_023864275.1 Schistocerca cancellata
GCAACAAGGTTGTTGGTTGGTTGTTGTTTTGGGGGGAGGAGACCAGACAGCGAGGTCATCGGTCTTATCAGATTAGGAAAGGATGGGGAAGGGAGTCAGCCATGCCCTTTGAAAGGAATCATCCCGACATTTGCCTGGAGCGATTTAGGGAAATCACGGAAAACCTAAATCAGGATGGCCGGACGCAGGATTGAACCATCGTCCTTCCGAATGCTGGGCAACAAGGCCTGAATGATATGCACTTTGTATGCATGAAACAATAAACGTTTGTGTAGAACGTCATGGAGAGAGCTTTTTGGCATCTGTAATTCACATGAGGCCCTGTGCACCATTTTCTTTGGACTTCGAAGAAAAGACTGCCTTACAGATTCCACCCTGTCTGCTGAGGTTCTTGGTCGACCAGACCTTCGAAGGTCAGCAACTGATCCTGTGTTCTTGAACTTCTCATACCAGATTTTAATGCTCTTGACATCAGGTGGATTCCTTCCAAATGTTGTCTGGAAGTGTCTCTGCACTGTGGTTGGTGATCGTGTCTCATGGTACCAAAGGACACACTGTTCCTTCTCCTGAATGGTTGACATGGCTTCTTGGGCACTGCACCTCATCCACTACTTACGTACTGTGAACCTAAAACAGAAAAAAACTTTGATAGTTGTAAACAATTCGACACCAGTTTCGTATTTGTATCTTACTTCTAGCCTGAGTTATCAATTTATGTAATCAGGGAAAGACTTTTCGGACACCCTGTATAAGTCTGTATGCAACAGTTTTTGATGCACAGAACGTCCACATGGCCCAACAGAGAACCAGTTATGCACTTAGAAATGCATGGATACTTGCACTTAACAGAGAGAGAGCTCAGAGGAAAACTTCTCATAGCTTAACACCCAATATAAGAAATGAGGGTGCAAATGATCTATGGCCATAGAGGTCACAAGCACAGTACCTGTCAGTTCCATGATGTTACCATGACATAATCCTGCTAATAAGTTGCCATCACTTGAGTTTAGTAGTAGGACCATTGCCAATTTAACAACAGTCATGTGTCCCCTGGCAACAGTGATGGAGGTTGTCATTGAAAGCTTGGGGCTTTGTATGTATTTGACAAGCTAAGTTTACCAACAACTTTTATCCAAGGAATCCCTCATGAAAGACTTAAATTCCATTATTTCTGCCTGCTTTTAATCCTCCTAATAAGTGTTTAATTTTGGTGACCAGTTTATCCATCTTTTATCTTTTTCATGTACACTGTCGGATACAGCTTGTGAACTTTCTGAATGATTTTGACAACTAATTTCTGTGTTACTGGATTTTGCTCCATGATCTACTGACTGTTTATTACTGTTTTAATCACATTTGGGCGTTCATTCTTTATGGTTTCCAAAATTTTTCTCTGTGGATTGTTCAAGAGCTTGTGTAATTTCAATTATTATAGCTTTAAATGACAGTAATGATGATCCAATCATTTCCTTCATGCCTGATTTACTCAGCTGTACATGTTCACATATTTCTTCTCCTTGTTTAATTGTTCTAACTCTCCCACCCCAACAACATCTGTTTTTAATTTTGGCTCTGTAATGAATGCTTCCTAAACTTTTTTCATCACTTGTGACAATAAAAATTAACAAAAGCACTGCACTCTTTTTTAGTTTCTCTTCATGTGTCCATGTGCTACTAGCTGCTTTACTATTGCCATTGATAGGATGCATGTCCTCTCACCACAGACAATGCAGTGGCTCATGGCCTTCACTTAATGACCGAGAGCAGCGATGTTTGCATGGAGTTGTCAGTGCTAGCATACAAGCAACACTGCCTCTTATAACAATAGAAACTGATGTAGGATGTTTGATGAACATATCTCTTAGGGCAGGGTGATGCAATGTGGTGTTAATGGGCTGTGGTATCAGAAGACGGATGCGAGTACCTTTGCTAACAACACAACATTGCTTTCAGTGCTTCTCCTGGGCTTATAACCACATCAGTTGCACCCTAGGTAATTGGATACCATGGCCTGGCCTGATATGTCCTGATTTCAGTTGGTAAGAGCTGATGGTAGGGTTTGAGTGTAGAGTGGACACTATGAATCCAAGCTGTCAAGGCAATGTGCAAGTTGGTGATGGCTCTGTAATGGTGTGGACTGTGTTTATTTGGAATGGATTGGGTCCTCTGATCCAATGGAACTGATCACTGGCTGTAAATGGTTATATTCAGCTATTTTGAGACCTTCTGCAGCCATTCGTGGACTTCACGTTTCCAAACAAAGATGGAATTTTTATGGATGACAATGTGTCATGTCACTGAGCCAGAATTTTTTTTTATTGTTTTGAAGAACATGCTAGACCACTCAAGAAAATGAATTGGCCATCCAGATTGCCCAACATGAATCCCATCATGGGACATACCCAAGAGGTCAGTTAATGTACGATATAATGCATCAGCAACACTTCTGCAGTTATGGATGGCTATAGAGGTAGTATGACTCAGTATTTCTGCAGGGGACTTCCAATGACTTGTTGATTCCATGCCATGTCAAGTTCCTGCACTATGCTGGGCAAAAGAAGGTCTGACATGATATTAGGAGGTATCCCATGACTTTTGTCATCTCAGTGTAGAAGATCATTTTTCCAAAACATGTAACACATGCCAGAAGTTAGACAGAAATGACCAAAGATGTAAATCTCACAGTACACAAAGATTACAAGATAATGACCTATACATCTTTTTAAAAAATCTTATGTCATTAATAATTTGCTTTAAATATTTTCAAATTTTCATTAGGAAAAAATAGTCTAGGTTGAAAAGACAGCAGAAGTTTTATTGATATTGTTTGCAATTTTTGAGTCATCTTCCAAATGTCTACATGGGAAAAGTATATAAAAGAAGATTAGGAGTATGGTCCTATCTAGTATGAGAAGGTGGTTCTTGCTTTTAACACCAACAGATGGCACTATGTGTTAAATAGTTTAACTCTTCTTTAATTGTTTTTACAAACAATGGAAACTCCAGCTAGGAATATCAACAATGCAGGAAAAGACAGATTGTTACTTTCTGTAAAAGAGCCACGTTATGTTGCAGACAAGAAAAATTAGAAGACACAGCCTTCATCAGTAAATGACACACACAACATTCATATGCACAGGCAAGCACACCACATGCAAACAAGGCTACCATCTCCAGCATCTTGGGCTCGAATGCAACCATATGGGATGCAAGCAGCAGTCTGGAGGTGGTGAGGAAGGGGGAGAGATACGAAAGTTGTCTGGTGGAATGTTCAGGGAATGACATGCCAACAGGCTGTAATGGTCACCTAGTCGTAGATATTGCTAATTGCTATAATCGCACTATTTCACTCCCATTTACGGAGCTTGTTAGCACTTGATGTTAGGTTGGCACCATTAAACTGCATTGTATTGTGGTAATCGCTGCTACTTGCTGGATCACTGCCGTGTCTCGATGCTGATGCTGGCTCTAAATCTGGTTGTCTAGGGTTAAAAGCATGAGGTCCCGTGTTTTATATGTGCTTTTGATGATAAAGAACGAGCGAAACCAACAAATATGTAAACTTCAAATATTTGTTACTCTGGTGGCCATCTTAATTCCACTGTCCACCAAAGACCATGACACAACACAAAGTAGTACATCCTTTACATGTTCTTTGCATTGTTTATCCACCTCAAACAATAACACACAAACACACTTTACCAAAGTGACATTCCGACTGCCCCTCGACCCTTCTTGCTGCTTGTATTTATAACATTGTCAAAGAACTACTAAAAAGAGATATAGTTTATAAGTCACATGTACATTTGTTATCATAATTTGTGCAGAAAAGTTATTAATTTGCATCGAGTGACATAATTTAACATGTTATTAAAATGACAGACAGATTTGTTGACTTGACAGAATAATTCTTTGTTACAAAAAGGCCGTTTTTTTAGAAGTTTGTCAATTGACTTCTCTAATTTGCATAAATAAGTAAATAACATGAATTATTAAGAATTACATTGGTTTTCATCTAAAATAGGATTGATTTCGTGAATACTGAGTGAAACCGCTCCTAGTGAACAAATAGGTTCCACTGGGTGATTTTTATTTAAGGAGATCCAAAATACCTAAGTTGGCCTCTAATTTTCGTACTTCATATTAATTATTTAAGATGAACTTAGTGTTTTTACATGATGACATTTGCTGTATCAGTGATCAAGTCATATAAACCTTTGTGTGGGTCAGTTACTCAGTATAATTTAATGGGTTGACTGTTTATGCAGACATGTTATGCAATCATTGTTAACATACACAATAACTTTTCTATAATCATAAATACATGTTAAACTGGTTGAATTTGGAGAGTATCGCATACTTCAGTAAAGTAAAGCCTTTAATATGTTCCGTTACAAGGCGCAGCATCAGGAGGTTGCAGGTTAGGGAAGTAGGGGAAGACAGAGCAAAAAAGGAGAGGAGCAGGGAAATATGGGTGAATGCATTGTCAGAGTGTGGTAAATAAACAACCATTCTCTGCCAATGCATCCACCTGTCTTTTCCCTCTCCTCTCCTTTTTTACCAATTTTTCTCCACCTCTCTGCCTCACAACCTTGATAACGTTTGTTTTATTCAAAAAGCTTTAAGAGTTTACACACACAAAACTCGGAGGGACTACTTTTCAGCATGCCCTCGTAGCATTTAACCACAATAAAGGTGGTGAAACAATTATTTTGCTTATGAAGAGCTGCTGCATGATGCTGTGCCTGTTAGCACTCTAGCCACTGCACACTCCACCAATCAGCATTCATCTCTCTCCCCAGCCATACACTACTATTCCTTCCCCTCCCCTAACCCCTCCAATCTGCTGCTGGAATCCCATGTGATAATGGCATTCTGGCCCAAGATGCTGGAGTTGGAGGTCATGTGTGCATGAGATACATGAGATATGCTTGCTCTTATGTGTATGAAGGGGTGTGTGTGTGTGTGTGTGTGTGTGTGTGTGTGTGTGTGTGTGTGTGTGTGTGTGTTTTTTTTTTTTTTTCACTGATGAAGATTGCAGCCAAAAGCTTTATGTAAGTGTCTTAATTGTGTCAAAGGTAAGACTCAGCACCTCTTTCACTGTTCTACTACCAATTTGGCTCTTCATTTCTTGTCTAGGGCAACTCTTTTTTAACTCTTACTTATGCATTTTAGATGCACAACAACAGTTTTGGCTAGTGATGACTAATTCATTGCCTGCAGTCCCCAAATATAAGTCCCTCTTCACTCAGATGTTTTAAAGTACTTGAAAGAAATTTTACCACTTTCTCACACTATCTAGGACCACACACCTAATCTGCTTTTATGTATTTTTCTGATGTAGAAATTCTGAATATGCTTCAAAAATATGAAACGCATCAATAATGCTTTTAGTAAAAATGCCTATTGACATTAATAAAATAAAGATAGGGTAAATTACAATATCAGTGGTGTTTGTTGCAGGATTCTATTGTGAATCATTTACAAGTTATGATACTGTGCAAATGTGTAAATGCTAGGTATGATGATGTTATGTTTGCTTATAGTGTGCTTCTGTGTGCGCTGAGTGCATTGCAACTTGCAAGTCATTTAATGAGCGACAGTCCAAGCAGTAGGCTGTTAGTGGATGATGGGATGTACCAGTGTAGAAAAAGCTGACATGCTCATGGTGTATGGGGAATGTAGGAAGAATGCAGTTCCTTCTTGTACAGTGTATGTGGCAAGATATGCTAGTAGACATCAACCATGTAGTCAATAATGTCTCAACGTCTTCAACCAGCTACATGAAAGTGGTAATGTAACACTTAGACAATGCAACAGAAGAAAATAAATGATGGGTGAAAAGGGAAAATTGATGATCCTGCTGCTGTTGCAGTTGAGAAACATGTTAACTCCTGCACAATCACATGAGGAAGCGGCACAAGTCAGGCGAGTGTCCTAGGCATTCTCCATCGAAATGGGTCCCACACCAATCACATTTCTTCCCATCATCATCTGCATAGAAATAATTGTGAGAATCATGTTAACTTCTGGACATGAGCATTAAGACAGGGTAATGGATTTCCCAATGTATTATATTTCTCATTTAGAGATGAAGCCACGTTTACCAGTTATGGCCAAGTAAACAGCCAAAAATTGCACTATTGGTCTGTTGACAATCCCCATTGACTTGATCACATGTAATTGCAGTGTGTGTGGTGTGGTGTGGGATAGTGATCTATCAACTCATAGGCCTGTTTTTCACTGGCAGAACACAGTACGTGCAGGAGTATCACAGCCTCATAGCAGACCATCTTCCACAGATGCTAGAAGACATTACTCTGCAAACTGTGTGCAGCTTGTGGTACCAAATTGTTGGCTGTCCAGTCCATAGCGTACAAAGTACTACAGCATGACTTCATGCACTGTTTCCAAATCATTGGATTGGACACAGAGGATCTATACTTTGGGTAGACCATTCCCTAGATTTGACAGCATAGACTTTTTTTTCCAAGGAGAAAGCTGATTGATGCTGTCTACAAGGACATAACAACTACACCTGAAGATATACAATCATGTAGTACTGTGGCTTTCTTGAACATCTCTACTGAAATTCTAATATGTGTGCAGCATTCATTCCATGCTAGACTAGAAGCATGTATTCCCATTGAAAGTGGTCATTTTGAACACAACCTGCATTCGTCAGTAGGCTCATTACTGATCAGAATCTACTTAAGCAATATATGCACTTGTGTTGCTCTTTTTACTGACCCTAGGGCAGTTGCAAACAGTTTTAATTCTTACTATGCAACTGTTGCTGGAAAATTAGTGAAGGATAAATTAGGAAATCCACTTAATACAACATGGAAAGAACTTTCATCCATTGAAATAAACAATATATCCATGTTCCTCAGTCCAATAGGCCCAACAGAGCTCTTGAATACAATTAATTCACTGAAGAGTAATTATCTACATCTACATCCATACTCTGCAAGCCACCTGGCGGTGTGTGGCAGAGGGTACTTTGAGTACCTCTATCAGTTCTCCCTTCTGTTCCAGTCTCGTATTGTTTGTGGAAAGAAAGATTGTCAGTATGCCTCTGTGTGGGCTCTAATCTCTCTGGTTTTATTCTCATGGTCTCTTCGCGAGATATACGTAGGAGGGAGTGATATACTGCTTGATTCCTCGGTGAAGGTATGTTCTCAAAACTTCAACAAAAGCCCATACTGAGCTACTAAGAGTCTGTCCTGCAAATTCTTCCATGGAGTTTATCTATCATCTCCGTAACACTTTCGCGATTACCAAATGATCCTGTAATGAAGCGTGCTGCTCTCCGTTGGATCTTCTCTATCAACCCTATCTGGTACAGATCCCACACTGGTGAGCAATATTCAAGCAGTGGGCAAACAAGTGTACTGTAACCTACTTCCTTTGTTTTCAAATTGCATTTCCTTAGGACTCTTTCAATGAATCTCAGTCTTTCATCTGCTTTACGAACGATCAACTTTATATGATCATTCCATTTTAAATCACTCCTAATCCGTACTCCCAGATAATTTATGGAATTAACTGCTTCCAGTTGCTGACCTGCTATATTGTAGCTAAATGATAAAGGATCTTTCTTTCTATGTATTCGCAGCACATTACACTTGTCTACATTGAGATTCAATTGCCATTCCCTGCACCATGCGTCAATTTGTTGCAGATCCTCCTGCATTTCGGTACAGTTTTCCATTGTTACAACCTCTCAATATACCACAGCATCACCTGCAAAAAGCCTCAGTAAACTTCCGATGTTATCAACAAGGTCATTTATATATAATGCGAACAGCAACAGTCCGACGACACTCCCCTGCAGCACACCTGAAATCACTCTTAATTCGGAAGACTTCTCTCCACTGAGAATGACATGCTGCATTCTGTTATCTAGTAACTCTTCAATCCAATCACACAAATGGTCTTATAGTCCATATGCTCTTACTTTGTTCATTAGACGACTGTGGGGAACTGTATCAAACGCCTTGCGGAAGTCAAGAAACACGGCATCTACTTGGGAACCCGTGTCTATGGCCCTCTGGGTCTCATGGACGAATAGTGCGAGCTGGGTTTCACAAGATCGTCTTTTTCGAAACCTACGCTAATTCCTACAGGGTAGATTTCTAGTCTCCAGAAAAGTCATTGTACTCTAACATAATATGTGTTCCAAAATTCTACAACTGATCAACGTTAGAGATATAGGTCTATAGTTCTGCACATCCATTCGACGACCGTTCTTAAAAATGGGAATGGCCTGTGCCCTTCACCACTGCAAGAAGGGGGGCAAGTTCCTTCACGTACTCTGTGTAAAATCAATCTGGTATCCCATCAGGTCCAGTGGCCTTTCCTCTTTTGAGCGATTTTAATTGTTTCTCTATCCCTCTGTCATCTATTTCGATATCTACCAGTTCGTCATCTGTGCGACAATCTAGAGAGGGAACTACAGTGCAGTCTTCCTCTGTGAAACAGCTTTGAAAAAAAGACATTTAGTATTTCAGACTTTAGTCTGTCATCCTCTGTTTCAGTACCATTTTTGTCACAGAGTCTCTGTACATTTTGTTTTGATTCACCCACTGCTTTGACATAAGACCAAAATTTCTTAGGATTTTCTGCCAAGTCAGTACATAGAACTTTACTTTCAATTTCATTGAACACCTCTCGCACAGCCCCCCTCACATTGCATTTCGCTTCGCGTAGTTTTTGTTTGTCTGCAGGGCTTTGGCTATGTTTATGTTTGCTGTGTAGTTCCCTTTGCTTCCGCAACAGTTTTCTAACTCGGTTGTTGTATCATGGGGGCTCTTTTTCATCTCTTACAATTATTCAATTGGTATTGATGATATTCCAAATTATTTTTACAATATAACAGCACGACAAATACTTTCACCTTTATCGGACATATGCAATTCATCCTTATCATGTGATGCCTTCCCTCAGCAACTGAAAATGGCAAAAGTAATACCCCTATATTTAAAGGGTGATCATCGATGTATGGGTAACTATAGGCCTGTATCTCTATTGTCAGGAATTTCGAAAATTATTGGAAAAGTGTTCTTTTCAAAACTAACTACATTCTTCAACAAGAATTTGGATGTCTGGATGTCAACATTGCTTCAGACCACAGTGATCAACTGAAACAGCCACTTTCAATCTGATAAACCAGTGGACAACCACAGAAATATCTCAGGTTTATTCTTGGACCTAACAAAAGTTTTTGATGTATTTGATCATTCTGTACTCCTGAGGAAGCTTGAATGGTGTGGTATTAGAGGTGTGCCAAATCAGTGGATTAAATCATATTTGGAATTTCACTCTCAGGTAACTGAAATTAAGTACATGAATGGAAATGAACTCCAGGTACACCTTTTGGAACCATGTGGACTAAGTAATGGTGTTCCACAGGGCTCCATGTTAGGTCCCTTTCTTTTTTTGGTGTATATTAATGATTTCCCATCACATGTTAGGGATTCTGAGCCAGTATTGTTTACAGATGACACCAGTCTATTGACTGAAGAGAATAAAGAAGAAACTCTTACTGCATCTGCAAAAGATATTACAAAAGGAGTGTCTGAATGATTTACCAGAAACCGTCTAATAGTTAATCCCCAAAAAACGGTACTCATGAATTTCCACAGTGATCAAAATAAAAATTCAGCACAACCTGTAATATGTATAGATAACTAAAACATTAGTGCTGTCAACGAAACTAAATTTCTTGGGATTCATATCCAGGAAAATCTTAAATGGAGCATTCATATCACATCCCTAAATTCAAAACTAGCAAAAATGAGCTATGTAGTAACAATTATTTGCAGCAACAGTAGTTCAGAAACAGTTATGGCTGTATACTTTGCTCATGTACATTCAATACTGAAGTACACTATCATTTTCTGGGAAAATGTACACCAGGCCATAACAGTTTTTGGGAAACAAAAGGCAATTATAAGAATAATGAAACAAGTTAGCAGCAGAAAACCATGCAAACCTTTCTTTAAAGATCTAAAGGTCCTACCCCTTCTCTACATTTATATACTGTAATTAGTCATGCATGTCAAAAAAGCATACTGAGAAAAGAAAACCTTTTCCCTCAAAACAAAAGTGTCCATGATTACAGTACCAGGTCAGACAGTGTCATACATGTTAATCATTGTAACACCAAATTATGCCAAAAAGGTGTATATCATGCAGGAACAAAACTATACAACAGATTATCAAGACATATAAAATCTCTTCCTGAACTACAGAGCTTTAAAAAATCTGTGACAGCCTACCTTCTGAAAAACTGCTACTATTCAGTCTCTCACTATTTTATGCAAGGAAAAATGTAATTTGTATCTTTAATTTTAGAAATAAGTTATAAATATACAGTATTTTAAAAAATTGTAATTATTAAGTGTATAGATCCAATTTGTTATAAAAATTTAAATAATATATGTTTGATGTTTGAAAAATCAATAGCTAAAAAAGTTTTCTGTTCAATATCCTGTGTACAATATATGTACTGAAAAAGAGATTTATATGGACAAATAAATAAATATTGTGTGCTACCACAGGAACTGTACAAGTACCGATGTGAGAACTTTTGAAAATACAATAAACAGGCCTGAAAAGAAAGTTTAAAATGCGATGTTTAAAAATAAAATAGATGTTGAAGGCTACTGATGAAATCTTTGTTTTATTTGAACAGACAGTATAGGAACTCATGTCTTAAAAATAATGTCATTTACATGCAATCCAACATGCCCGCTGAACACTTTTAAAGAATGAAAAAAAATTGTATGATGGTTTAGCGTGTAGACCTGGGGATGACTGCCACTTTGCTACAGTTATTTTCTTTTGATTGCTCCAGAGCAGTCAGATTATGGACACACTCTTAGATCTGACATATCCCCATAAGAAAAAATCCATGAGGTCAAATCTGGACATGTGAGGGCCAATTTATGTCACCCTTCCTGGAAATTGATTTGTCAGGGGAAATTTTGTTAACTCGCAGTTACAGAAGCACTGGACAAGGGTACTGTAGCTCTGCCTTGCTGAAATCATGTTCTTTGGTTGTAATCGGGAAAGTTTTGCAATTCAAATGCCACAAAGTCATACAGCATCATCACATTACATTCCAAACTCACTGTAACTGCATGATCACTCTTGTCCTCGAAAAAGCACAGGACAATTATTCCTCAAGCCGACTTTGCAGTCCATAATTTTTGAGAATGAACGGGTTTCTCATACTTTTGTTTAGGATTTGTTGCACTCCAGTATCAGCAATTTTGCTTACTGACATGACCATTCAGGTGAAAATGAGCCCCATCAGAAAACAAAATGATGTTAAATGATGAAAACTCAGTCCCATAATTAACAAGCTGCACTCTGTATCTGGCATCCTGAGATTAATTCTTGCACCAATTGAATTTTGTAAAAGTGTAATTTGATGTTTTTTTGCAGAATTCAGTGCTGTGATGAACTATGCACATTTACAGAACTTGCACGCTTACAAATGGAGAGGTTAGGATTGTAACAAAGACAAATTTACTGTCTCCATGGATTTGCCCATTCTTGATGATCTTGGTCACCCGTATTTTGGTTTAGCCAGTTTCAGCTGGTCTCTTCAAACGTTTTGCTCAATTTCTGCATAAGGGAAACACCTGGATCATCACTTAAATCATGCAGTCCATAAAAACTACAAAAGTTCCTCCAGGCTACAGTCACCGAATCACCGTTTCCATAAAATTCACACATGTAGCACAAGTGGCCTGCTCCTGAGAATTGCTCCTTTTCAACTGAATTCTGAAAGGCCAAGCAAGCACTGAACACACTTCCCACTATCCTTCAATTTGTTGCACATGCTGAAGTGTTGGCAGAAGAGCCAACACTGTGTTGCTAGAGGAGGCCGAAATGCATGCATTTAATTACACGCTGACTGGCGTGAGGTCTGGAACAGTTAAGGGAATTAATAGTATACTAGCAGACCGCAGCCGATTTAAAAACTACCACTTAGCAAGTGTGGTGTCTGGCGGTGACACCACACGTGTACAGAGAGTTTTTCACATATAAAATTTCTTTTTAGACGCCCTGTATCTCATTAATGACTTGCACTACAATGCTGTTACAAGCACCACTGACATTGTAATTTATCCATATTTTAGTCTGTTAATGTTGATAGGCATTATTCCGTTTAAGAAAGTGTTTACACAAAAAATGCGCTTTCTAAGTGTTATTACAATCTGTTGACTGGCTAACAATACCAGCCCTGACTATTAATCCATTCTGTGAAATTCACATCAGTAGCATAGCACTTCCAATTTCTACAACATTTATGCTGCAAGTTTCAGGTGATTCATCCTGTATAAAGACAAGTCATCATTCAGTCAGTCATAGACTGTGTACTGGTTTTCTGTTAAAAGTGACAGTGAGAAAGAAACTGCTGTGCTGTGAAAAAGTTGTTTTTTTTTTTTCTTTTTCTTCCTCACAGTTCTGATCTATAATAGCGGGACAATTAAACCATTAGACAAACTGTTTCTCCCATGTATGTATTTTTTCATGCCAATTTGTCTTCTTCCTCACAGTCAGTTTTAACAAACAGAAAAATTTTTATTTATGGCTTATGAGCTTTTAATTGGAAGACTACTATGACATCTGAATCATTTGAAACAATATAGTCATACACATTTGCAGACAAACTATGCAAAATGCTGCCATTGAAGCTACTATCCTCACAGATCCAAGCAAGCAATATTACGGTTTAACATCCCATTGACAGAGAGGTCATTAGAGATGGACCGCAAGCTCAGAATGTTTAAAGGATGGGGAATGAAATCGGCTGTGACCTTTCAAAGGTATTATCCCCATATTTACATGGAATGATTTATGAAAATCATGGAAAAACCTAAGTCAGGATGGCTGAATGTGGATTTGAACACTTGTCCCCCACATGAGAGTGCTACCACTGTCATACCTTGCTTGGTTCACTGATCAAGCAACATGTGATGTCTCTCATACCCTGAACACCAATGATGGGAACCAATTTACCCATTTTATTTTTAAGCAGCTTCAATTTCCAATTAAGGTTTCATTAGCAGTAACAACAAAAAAGGCTGAAGGTCGGAGGGGGTTGGGGGGGGAGGGGGGACAATGGACTGAGAGGGAGAAGGAAGGAAATGGACATAAAGACAGGGAGGTAGAGAAGGAAATTTAAAATGTATAGCCAATTCTCACACATATTAAGCAATTGTAAAACATTTTCAGGTTCTCTAGAAATTGAATGTAAACAAAATAATAACTGATGGTTTTTTGCTTGTACATAAAAACCATAAATTTGCAATATGTGTCAAATGTCTGTTGATCACTTAATATATTTACTTGAAAGTATTGTCAAGTGTAGTAAAAAGATGTATCACTGACCTCTTTCATTGTAAGTTCCAGGCCATAATTTCTACTGGAAGAAGAATTTTTTAAAATGAAAAGCTATTCCAGGTATAGGGGGCAAAATGTATGTAGAATGGGCCTCATTTCAGACTATGATTTTGGGAAGTCATAGGTCTGTCAAAGCAGCTGATCAATACATTCAAGGCCAGGATAATAGTGAGTGACAAGAGGTGTACTCATCAGCTGTATTTGGCAGTATCAGCAGTATCAGGACTAGATGTCATGACCCGGGAAATTGTTTTTGAACTGGTGGGGCAATTGTGTCCTGTGAAGGCTAAAGTGAAATGGTTGTGTATTGGTGCAAAAAGTCTGCACCTGAACAATTATACTTCCCTCAAATGGCAAGGCTGTATGAGAGAATGTTTGACACGGAAAGGCTGTCATGTGTCAGAATGTGAATACTGTTAGTTGTTAGTGGGTTTAATGTAAACAGACATGCATAGCTGACCCATGGTGAGGATTGGGTCAACATCAAGGAAACTGGCATAGAATTCAGAACAGGACCAGACTTTCAAATTTCATATGGTGCATTCCCTTTCCTTTCCTTCTCATCTCATCTAGGAAATCTCCAACAACCAGGGGTTCTGTGTGACTTTCCTGACCTCTCCCTATTCCCAAAACCTCACCGGTCCTTTCCTTTCAGCCTTCTTCCTACACCACCAGCCCTGCTTCTGTAAGGAGGAGCCACTGGCTCTGAACGTTGGCATGTTCACTTAACCTACATCTATATCTACATGGTTACTCTGCAATTCACCCTTAAGTGCCTGGGAGAGGGTTCATTGAACCATTTTCATACTACTTCTCTACCATTCCACTCTTGAATGGTGCGTGGGAAAAAGGAACACCTAAATCTTTCCGTTCACGCTCTGATTTCCCTTATTTTATTATTATGATCATTTCTCCCTACGTAGGTGGGTGTCAACAAAATATTTATGCATTTGGAAGAGAAAGTTAGTGATTTAAATTTCATAAATAGATCTAATCACAAAGAAAACCGCATTTGTTGCAGTGACTGCCACCCCAACTCACATATTGTAACAGTAACACTCTCATCCCTATTGTGCGATAACATGAAATGAGCTGACCTTCTTTGCACTTTTTTTATATCCTCCATCAATCCTACCTGGTAAGGATCCCACACAGCACAGCAATATTCCAGCAGAGGACAGACAAATGTAATGCAGGCTGTCTATTTAGCAGGTTTGGCACATCTTCTAAGTGTTCTGCCAACAAAGCACAGTCTTTGTTTCACCTTCCCCACAATATTATCTATGTGGTCTTTCCAATTTAAGTTGCTTGTAATTATAAGTCCTAGGTATTTACTCGAATTGACAGTGCTTAGATTTGTGTGATTTATCGTATACCCAAAATTTATTGGATTTCTTTTAGTACCCATGTGGATGACCTCACACTTTTCTTTGTTTAGTGCTAATTGCCACTTTTTGCACCATAAAGAAATTCTCTCTAGAACATTTTGTAATTGGAATTGATTGTCTGATGATTTTACTAGAAGGTAAATTACAGCGTCATCTGCAAATAGTCTAAGGGAGCTGCACAGATTATCACTTAGATCATTTTTATAAATCAGGAACATCAGAGGGCCAATGACACTACCTTGCAGAATGCTAGATATCACTTCTGTTCTACTTGATGATTTACTGTCTATCGCTACAAACTGTGACCTCTATGAGAGGAAATCATGAATCCAGTCAAACAAATGAGATGATACTCCATACGCACGCAATTTGATTAATAATCACTTGTGAGGAACGGTATCAAAAGCCTTCTGGAAATCTAGGAATATGGAATCAATCTGAGATCCCTTGTCAACAGCACTCAGAGCTAGTTGTGTTGCACAAGAATGATATTTTCTGAATCAATGTTGGTTATGCATCAGTAAGTCATTTTCTTCAAGGTGATTCATAATGTTTGAGTACAGTTTATGCTCCAAAATCCTAATGCAAATTGAGGTCAGTGATATGAGACTGTATTTCAATGGGTTACTCCTATTTCCTTTCTTGAATATTGGTGTGACCTGTGCTATTTTCCAGTCTTTAGTAATAGACCTTCCATCAAGTGAGTGGCTGTATATGATTGCTAAGAAAGGCACTATTGTGTCTGCATACTCTGAAAGGAACCTGACTGTTATACCATCTGGACTGGAAGACTTGCCTTTCTTAAGTGATTTGAGTTGTTTTGCAACACCTAAGATATCTGCTTTTATGTCACTCATGCTAACAGCTGTACTGGTTTCGAATTCTAGAATACTTACTTCATCTTCTTTCGTGAAGGAATTATGGAAAACTGTATTTAGTAACTCCACTTTAGCGGTACCATCATCGGTAACATTTCCATCGCTATCGCGCAGTGACGGTATTGACTGTTTTTTTGCCACTGGTGTACTTTACATATGATCAGAATCTCTTTGAGTTTTATACCATATTTTGAGACAATATTTCATTGTGGAATCTATTAAAAGCATGCTGCATTGACATCCGCACTAAATTTCGAGCCTCCGTGAAACTTAGCCAGTCTTGGGGATTTTGCATTCTTCTGAATTTGGCATGCTTTTTTTGTTGCTTCTGCAACAGTGTTCTGACATGTTTTGTGTACCATGGTGGATCAGTCTCGTCTGTTATTAACTTATGCAGTATGAATCTATCTATTGCTGTCGATACTGCACCTTTGAATTCGAGCTGTATCTGGTCTTCACTTACATAATTAGTTTGGAAGGAATAGAGACTCTCTCTTAGGAAGACATCAAGCAAATTTTTATCTGCTGTTTTAAATAGATATATTTTGTGTTTATTTTTAGTGGTTTTGGTTGATACAGTTTTGAGCCTCACTGCAATGACCTTGTGCTCACTAATCCCTGTATCCATCATGATGCTCTCTATTAGATTAGGGTTATTTGTGGCTAAGAGGTCAAGTATGTTTTTGTAACATTTACAATTTGTATGGGCTCATGAACTAATTGTTTGAAACAATTCTCAGAGAAAGCATTTAGTACAATTTTGAAAGATGTTTTCTGTCTACCACCGGCTTTGGACATGTATTTTCGCCAACAGATCGAGGGTAGATTGAAGTCTCCACCAATTGTAACTGTATGAGTGAGGTACTTATTTGTAATGAGATTCAAGTTTTCTTTGAAGCATTCAGCTATTATATCATCTGAGATGAGGGGTCCATAGAAGGAGCCAATTATTATTTCGGAATGGCTGTTGAGTATAACCTCTACCCATAGTAATCCACAGGAACTATCTACTTCAACTTCACTACAAGATAAACTACTACCAACAGACACAAACACACCATCACTTCTTTATTTAATCTATCCTTTCTGAACAAGGTTTGCGCCTCTGTAAAAATTCTGGCAGAATTTATCTCCGGCTTTAGCCAGCTTTCTGTTCCAATAACTATTTCAGCTACAGTGCTTTATATCAGCGCTTGAAGCTCTGGTACTTTTCCAAAACAGCTATGACAATTTACAACTACAATACCGACTGTTGCTTGGTTGACTCTCATTGTTTCTTTGCCCTGAACGCTTTGAGACTGGAGCCCTTTTTTATCTTTCCCAATACTATCTAACGTAAAAAAGCTGCCCTGTCCATGCCACACAGCCCCTGCTACCCATATAGCTGCCTCCTGTGTGTAGTGGACATCTGACCTATTTAGCGGAACCCAAAACCCCACCACCCTCTGGCGCAAGTCGAGGAATCTGCAGCCTACATGGTCACAGAACTGTCTGAGCCTCTGATTCAGACCCTCCATTCGGCTCTGTACCAAAGGTTCACCATCGGCACTGTTGACAATGCTGCAGATGGTGAGCTCTGCCTTCATCTTACTAGCAAGGCTGGCAGTCTTCACCAACTCAGATAGCCACTGGAAACCAGAGAGAATCTCTTCTGATCCATAGAGACACATGTCATTAGTGCCTACATGAGCCACCACCTGCAGTTGGCTGCACCCTGTACCATTCATGGCATCTGGAAGGACCCTTTCCACATCTTGGATGACTCCTCCCAGTATGCACATGGAGTGCACATTGGCTTTCTTCCTGTCATTACCTGCCATATCCCTAAGGGGCTCCATCATTTGCCTAACATCTGAGCTCCCAGTGACAAGTAATCTGACCCTCTGCACTTGTCTGGATCTCTCAGGAAGACTGGCCACTGCCGCAACACGCGAGGCTGCCCTCACTGGCTCAGAAGTACTTTCAGCAGTGGGCAGCACCTCAAACCTGTTACGGAGGCATAAGGGTACAGCCTTGAGGCCAGTACCAAATTTCACCTTCCGCCCAGGGATTTGCGACTCCACTATGGTTCACCAATCACCATCACGCAAGTGTCGACTGGCAGGGATGTCCGAATCCGAGGGTGCAGTGGCATCAGAGATCACAGGCAATGCCACAGATTCCAGAGGCGTCAAAGTGCTCGCCTCGGGTGTCCCAATGCCACTGCAGCCCAGGGCAACATCCTGGAACCTGTTGACCACAGCCAACACAGCTTCCAGCTGTTTACAGATAGTGGCCAATTCCACCTGAATCCATACACAACAGGCGCAGTCCCTATCCATCCCTAACAATTTTATTCTTTATATATTTTTTTTGCTTGCCACCACCTGATGAGTAGATTTCTTTATCTGTTCAGTTAATTGATTATTTTGTTGATGTATTAACTCATTAAATAGTTTTCTACATGATGATTGTGAGTGAACACCACATTATATTCTTATAGAAGTTTTTTCAACAATTAACACTTACTATCTTAAACCACAAGTGGGTGCACCTGTATATAAAGAGTTTAGTGCAGTTCCAATGTTGCTTTACAGTTGCAAGTCCACCCCTGTTCCTTCATTATTGCTTCAGCTAACACAGTAACAAGTCGTGTTGTCATACATCCAAGTGAGCAGCAGTAATATAAAATAAACCACAAGCCAGGTGGGAAAAATTTATGGTCTGTGTAAGAAAATGACCCAGAGCCCTAGCTAGCAGGATGACCCCACAGTAAGGTAGTGATCTACAAAATAATTAGTAGTCAAATAAGTGGTTGGCAGTGATGCAATGAAATTGCAGTGTTTAACACATCGAAAGGGACATTACTGTGGGGTAACACTTGTGAGCAGCAACAGAGTGACTGAAAGGTTTGCTTTATTATTATTTAAGTAAACAGCTATTTAGCTCATATAATGTTAGTTTAGTTAAACAGTAATAAAATACACTAGAATTAAACTGTAATTTAGTTCATACATATTTACCTTGGTAACAAAGACATATTATTTGCACATACACCCAAGTGTGCCATACACCCAATTATTTTCTGAAACACAGAATGTCTGCATCAGGATTAACAGTGAGTTAGGCCACAACATTATTCTATATGACATTAATAAATGAAAATATGAAACACGTTAGCTTGTTGATCTTTCTCTCCTCCCCCCCCCCCCCCCCCACCCCCACCCCCACCCCAAGATTTTCGATGTTCTGAATCGCAGTGTGGCTGAGGTAAATTGTTTCAGGCATTCAGACACGTGCTTTTTTCAGTTTGAATTCTCATCAAAATGAGCAGCTAAAGATACCATCCTAATCATTTCTGCATCATGTGTCACTTTTATCATTGGTGTACTGCCAGTATATGTGCAGAACTGATGACATTATGTCTTCTTTTGACTTCAGAGAGACCATTTGCAGAATACCATTCATTAATATTTTTAAGAACATTATTTACCGTACCTCCTATTGCTGTATGTATAAGCTGACAAATACCAGAGTCATCAGAAAAAATAACTGATTCTTGTTGTATAATAGATGTAAGATCATTTACATATATGACAAACAATGGTGGACATAAGATTTAGCCTTGTGGAACTCCCTTGAGTTTAATAATGACCTGTTTCAATCTCCCTGGAAAAATACCCTTAGTGACACATCATAGCACATATTTGAGGAAAGCAGTAGTCGATACAGAAAACGTCAAGGAGGGAGCGCTAAAGATATCTTGAGCTACCTTTTCTTTTACTGTAATCAAAAATAACAAAGTCACATGCAAAGTTTAAGAAAGTTTTATTTAAACTTAATATACACATATACAAGACAATGCCATCTTGTGATATTAAAAAGTTACAGTTGTGGTTCTCTTCCTTAAATGATGCATTCTATGTGCCTATTCTTCCTGGCAAATTGGTTAATTACATCATCATACAACAATCAATGTCAGGGTGAGTGTTCAACAGAGCTAAGCCATTACATCTACATCTACATTTATACTTCACAAGCCACCCAATGGTGTGTGGCGGAGGGCACTTTACGTGCCACCATAATTACCTCCCTTTCCTGTTCCAGTCGAGTATGCTTCACAGGAAGAACGACTGCCGGAAAGCCTCCGTGCGTGCTCGAATCTATCTAAATTTTACATTCATGATCTCCTCGGGAGGTATAAGTAGGGGGAATCAATATATTCGATACCTCATCCAGAAATGCACCCTCTCGAAACCTGAACAGCAATCTACACCACCTTGCAGTGCACCTTCCTTGCAGAGTCCGCCACTCGAGTTTGCTAAACATCTCCGTAATGCTATCACGCTTACCAAATAACCCTGTGACAAAACGTGCTGCTCTTCTTCATATCTTCTCTATCTCCTCTGTCAACCAGACCTGGTATGGATCCCACAATGATGAGCAATACTCAAGTATAAGTCGAACAAGTGTTTTGTAAGTCACCTCCTTCATTGATGGACTACATTTTCTAAGGACTCTCCCAATGAATTTCAACCTGGCACCCACATTACCAACAATTAATTTTATATGATCATTCCACTTCAAATCGTTCTGTACGCATACTCCCAGGTATTTTACAGAAGTAACTGCTACAAGTGTTTGTTCCGCTATCATATAATCATACAATAAAGGATCCTTCTTTCTATGTATTTGCAATACATTACATTTGTCTATATTAAGGGTCAGTTGCCACTCCCTGCTCCAAGTGCCTATCCACTGCAGATCTTCCTGCATTTCACTGCAATTTTCGAATGCTGCAACCTCTCTGTATACTACAGCATCATCCGCGAAAAGCCACATGAAACTTCCGACACTATCTACTAGGTCATTTATAAAGCAATGGTCCTATAACATTCCCCCGTGTCACACCAGAGGTTACTTTAACGTCTGTAGACATCTCTCCATTGAGAATAACATGCTGTGTTCTGTTTGCTAAAAACTCTTCAATCCAGCCACACAGCTGGTCCGATATTCCGTAGGCTCTTATAGTGTTTATAAGGTGACAGTGCGGAACTGTGTTGAATGCCTTCCGGAAGTCAAGGAAAATGGCATCTACCAGGGAGCCTGTATCTAATATTTTCTGGGTCTCATGAACAAATAAAGTGTGTTGGTCTCACACGATCACTGTTTCCAGAATCCATGTTGATTCCTACACAGTAGATTCTGGGTTTCCAGAAATGACATGATACACGAGCAAAAAACATGTTCTAAAATTGTACAACAGATCAGCGCCAGAGATGTAGGACTAAGATTTTGTGCATCTGCTCGACGACCCTTTATGGAAACTGGAACTACCTGTGTTCTTTTCCAATCATTTGGAACCTTCCATTCCTCTAGAGACTTGCGGTACATGGCTGTTAGAAGGGGGGGCGGGGGGGGGGGGGGGGGCAAGTTCTTTCACGTACTCTGTGTAGAATCGAATTCATATTCCATCAGGTCCAGTGGACTTTCCTCTGTTGAGTGATTTCAGTTGCTTTTCTATTCCTTTGACACTTATTTTGATGTTGGCCATTTTTTCGTTCATGCGAGGATTTAGAGAAGGAACTGCAGTGCGGACTTCCTCTGTGAAACAGCTTTGGAAATGGGTGTTTAGTATTTCAGCTTTACACGTGTCATCCTCTGTTTCAATGCCAGCATCATCCCACAGTGTCTGGATATGCTGTTTCGATCCACTTACTGATTTAATGTAAGACCACAACTTCCTAGGATTTTCTTTCAAGTCGGTACATAGAATTTTACTTTCGAATTCACTGAACGCTTCACGCATAGCCCTCCTTATGCTAACTTTGACATGGTTTGGCTTCTGTTTGTTTGAGAGGTTTTGGCTGCATTTAAATTTGCAGTGAAGCTCTCTTTGCTTTCGCAGTAGTTTCCTAACTTTGTTGTTGAACCACAGTGGGTTTTTCCCATTCCTCACAGTTTTACTCAGTATGTACCTGTCTAAAACGCATTTTTCCATAAACACTCAACATTGTCAGTGTCGAAACAGAAATTTTTGTTTTGATCTGTTAGGTAGTCAGAAATCTGCCTCCTATTACTCTTGGTAAACAGATAAACCTTCCTCCCTTTTTTATATTCCTACTTACTTCCATATTTAGGTATGCTGCAACAGCCTTATGTTCACTGGTTCCCTGTTCTGTGCTTACAGAGTCGAAAAGTTCGGGTCTGTTTGTTATCAGTAGGTCCAAGATCTTATCTCCATGAGTCAGTTCTCTGTTTAATTGCTCAAGATAATTTTCAGATAATGCACACAGTATAATGTCACTCGATGCTCTTTCCCTACCACCCATCCTAAACATCTGAGTGTCCCAGTCTATATCTGGTAAATTGAAATCTCCACCTGATACTATAACATGCTGAGGAAATTTATGTTAAATGTATTCCAGATTTTCTCTCAGTTGGTCTGCCACTGATGCTGCCGAGTCGGGAGGTTGGTAAAAGGAGCCAACCCTCCTCCATTGTCGACCTCAGCCATGTCTTTGCACACTGCAATGTTGAAAAATTTCTTTTTACTGTAGCCACAGATGCAGGTAGACAAGCAAATATTTTGTAGTGTGTGTGCAAAGTAGGATAGTCAAATCTAGGACAAATGGACAACACTTGCATAACAGAATCATGATCATTAAGGGTGTTTATGCTCGTTTGCTTGTACTGAAGAATCTCCCTCATTAGTCTTTTTAATCACAAAACAGTAGAATATTCACAGCTTTTCTCAAACAAATGCCAGACAGAATAATATATTGAGATTACTAGAATGACCATGAATTTTCTCATAGGTATGTGTTAGCTATCTATGTGATAGACAGAAATGTATAAAAAACAATGATGTGGATGCACATGCTACATAGGAAAGTACAACTACTCGTTAACTCAACTCAGTTGATTCGACTGATTAAAGAAACAAATTAATAGCATGTGGTTTGACTGGTAGGGGCAGTGGAGGTGGCAATGTGGGTGGCCCTGGAAAGGATGGGGGGAGATGCCCCCTATATTTATCTGCCACTAGAGGAAAGACGCACTTACTCTATGGGAGAAAGTCTTTAGTACATTAAGAATGCCATCCAATCCAAATGAGCTTTTATTTGAAAGAATAACTGATTTTCTGAATTTCAGAAGGGGAGTGGGTGAGACATCCCTATGATTGAACTTTGCTTTTCTAACATATTGCTTTGATTTATTTCTCTAACTGTTCATCCCTACTTTGGGGAAATGATTGCTGAACGGATGTGCTATCTATTAGCAATCATTTACAGCCCTGCCATTTAAATAAATAGCACGGTATTCCTGCCCTGTGACCTTTTGTTGTGTGTGATTTCTGGCAGTGTGTATGTTTCTTTTTTTTTTCCAATAACGTTACTTAGCAGCTTTTTAGTGTGCAGTTACTGCAGGATCTTTACTTGTTCTTACCAATAGATATATTTTCTTATTTCTTTCACAGTATACTTTAATTCTGCTAATGATCAATGACTTTTTTATGTGGATGTTTAATATACTTTATGATTAGTTTATGAAGAAAGTTATTTTTCAAAGAATGATACTAATGTATTGTGGAAGTAACTTAACTTTATGTCATCATTCAGTTAATTATTAATTTCATCCTCAAATCTATCTTGTAAATATTTAAAAACAATTGTAGAGTCATAATTATTCTGATTTCTTCTGGATACTGTAATATACCATATTGTTTATACTAACTGTTCATCATGATCAGTAGTAGCTACTGTTACTGAGTATACAAGTCATTTTCTTGCAGCATGTTTCATCAAAGGAAGCTCTACCTACTCTCAATCCATGTGTGTTGGAAAACTGAAAACCAATATCAAATTGGATGATCTAAATTAGGTTTCCAGATCATTTTTTCCTATCAGAATCTTTCAGAAAATAATCACTGAAATTACACAGACTATTCACTACTAGGTTACTAGACACAGTAAGCAATCAATATGCTGCAAACAGTTCAAATTTCTACAGGCAGTTACAATTGCGGACAGACTTGGTTTCAGTATTCATTCACAGAATCACACCTCTATATGCTTTTCCAGACAAAACTCAAATTGTTTCAATAGTTTCAAACTTGTGTTCAGTCTTTATACATGTAACAACTCCTTGTTTTCACATATTACATCTAAATCATTATGACACAGTGCAGTCTTTTACACTTAACATCTCTGATTATGTGGTGTCCAGAAACACACAGGATGTTTACCTTTTTAAGCATCTTTATACTTCCCAGGCACTCAAGATATTAATTACTCAGCGTTCTAGTATTCTGATGAAATAAGCTAACCTTACTTTTTGTCAGCAGCAGGCAGTTAGATTCCACAATCACATGGCTCACAGCAGCATTGACCCAGAGGACACTACAGGACCTCAACAAAACATGTTTTTGATTGAATTTACATCCAGGTCACAGTTCATGGTATAACTTGTGTCTAGCCAATATGTCCCCTGCTTCACCCACTATTACACCCTAACCCTCTTTGTCTACATTCTTCCACAACTTCCCTACATCCTCTACAAGCTGCATAAGACTAGCATTTTTCATCATGATACTTGTTGCCTGATACACTGTTATCAACTTGTACTGTACCATACACTCTACACTTCTACCATGGCTACCACCAAGCAGCAGCAAGTCTTCTCACTAATCGTTTGTTACTGATCTGTGCCTCATTGATTCTGGAGGTTAAGGAATGAAAGAACAAGGCTGTAAGTAACTATTAAGAAACAGACTAGTTATGTCAGAAAGAAATTTCATTGGATTTTGAAAGTATGAAGAAGTAGTACAATTAAAGCACTGAAATCAATAATGATTGAAGAACTGAGAAATAATTTATAATTAGTGAGAAGTACACAGGTTGTGCCAGTATCAAGTTCAGAGAGCCAAGGTGGTCTGCAGAGAGTGAAAACTCACCCACATTTTACCTCCACCTGACCCCCTTCCAGCCAACCTAATTAAGAAGAGAAACAATGTCTTCTGAGTGCAAGTTTTGTAATAGTAACACAACAGAGCTGAAACTCTTGTGAGAGACATGGTGGGTCATATTCTGCACTTTTAACAGAGCTCATTTTGAGCACCACATATTCCTTTCATCCTTGTACACTTTAGCTTTAGACCATTTTCAGAGGAACAAAATCCTGTTGATATGAAGTATCATTTGCAAGTTAGTAGTATTAACAATCAGCACACTTAAGCTTAATACTATTAAGTTGCAAATTCTGCCTTGAATCTATAGGATTTTGTTTCTTTTGGAAACAGGGTAGTTCTGAAATGGCAAAGCATGAAAGAAAAAGCATGTGGTCAAGACATAAGTTTTATTATAAGAAGATCACTTACAGCAACAATAATAAAATAAGGTGGAAGACATAGCCAAGTCTCTAGTACCTTCCACCACAGAAGTCGAGCACGCGCCAGAACAAATGGACATGGCCAGACCATAGAGGGTTCTGCGTGCGCAGCGGCTCTTCAGCGCAGCGGCTCTTCAGCGCAGCGGCTCTTCAGCGCAGCGGCTCTTCAGCGCAGCGGCTCTTCAGCGCAGCGGCTCTTCAGCGCAGCGGCTCTTCAGCGCAGCGGCTCTTCAGCGCAGCGGCTCTTCAGCGCAGCGGCTCTTCAGCGCAGCGGCTCTTCAGCGCAAGGCGCAAGGCGCCGCGCAAGGCGCCGCGCAAGGCGCCGCGCAAGGCGCCGCGCAAGGCGCCGCGCAAGGCGCCGAGCAAGGCGCCGAGCAAGGCGCCGAGCAAGGCGCCGAGCAAGATATATGGGAGGATCAAGAGTGTTTCCTATTGAGCAGGAGCTCCAGGAATTTCTAGTGTCAACGAACGGAAGGGCAACAGGCCCAAGATGGAGAGATAGTGGGAGAAACCATTTGCGGCGCCAGAAATTGATGAAGACAGTTTTGTCAGAGGAAAAGCAAAAGCCATTGTAAATGCTCCAGGAGTGAAGACGATCAAGACAGCACTAAATACGATGCTCAGTAAGACAGGTCCATAGAGAACTGCAATAGATGACAAAATCATCGACAAAAATGGAGCTGTAGTTGCTCCGTAGGAGACAGGTCATTATAGGGTTAATGGTGATAGCAAAGAGGATGACGCTCAGGACGGAACCCTGAGGCACACCATTTTCCTGAGTAAAGGTGTATGACAAGGCAGAACCCACATGCACCTTGAAAACTCTGTCTTGTAAAAATACCCAAAGAAAACTGGGCAGGCACCCATGGAAGCCCCTCATGTAAAGAGTACAGAGGATACTAGTTCTCCAGCAGGTGTCTTATACCTTCTCCAAATCGAAAAACATGGCCACAGAAAAATGGCTCTAAGCACTAAGGGACTTAAGATCGGAGGTCATCAGTCCCCTAGACTTAGTACTATTTAAACCTAACTAACCCAAGGCCATCACACAAGCTATGCCTGACGCAGGATTCGAACCTGCGACCATAGCAGCTGTGTGGTTCCAGACTGAAGCATACAGAACCACTCAGCCACAGCAGCCAGCACGGCCACAGTGTGGGATTTCTGCAGAAAACCAATCATGACATGAGTGGACAAAGTAACGAGATGGTCAACTGAAGAATGCTGTGCTCTAAGTCCACACTGCATATTCATTAGTAAATGGTGAGATTGGAGCCACCACACCAGCTGGGCATGAATCATTGCCAGCTGCTTAGAGAAATGGGGCAGTAGCCAGAAGGAAGGTTTTTGTCCTTACCAGGCTTAGGTATGGGTATGACAGTGGCTTCATGCCAGCATCCAGGAAATGTGCCCTCAGCCCAAATGCAGTTGTATGTGTTAAGCAGAAAGTGCTTGCCCGCAAGAGAGAGATGCTGCAACATCTGATTGTGGGTGGCGTCTGGCCCTGGGGCGGAGAATCAGGATGGTCTAGCTTCCTCATAGTAAAGGCAGCATTGTAGTGCTCACGATTCTGAGAAGAGACGAGTATCACCTGAGCCTCCCCCACTTGTTGTTGATTGATGAAGGCAGGGTGATAGTGGGAAGAGCTCAAAACGTCCGTAAAATGGCGGTCCAAGGTGTTGGAGTTAGCAATAGGGACCACAATGACTCGTCAGCTACTGTCAGACTGGAAATCAGGGAATGTTCTTTTTTTTGTGGTTTTAGGGCGCACAGCTTCAATGGTCATTAGCACCCAGACTACGTTAGGAATGCACCGCGAGGCACAAGTTTAAAACAGCAACTAAAATGGAAAACACGATAAAAGACAGATTGACAGGCATAGGATTAAAAAAAACAGCATAATCAAATGTCCTTAGAGAGGTTTGTCAAGTTGATAAAATGAAGAACGCGAGCATCTGCTCCTGGGTCATCCGCTAAAATGGCATCTAGAGTACATGGCAGGCCAAGATCAAGACGCAGTGTATTAAAATCCGGACAGGACGTTAAAATGTGGTGGACCATCAACAATTGCCCACATGGGCAGAACGGCGCCGGCGCAGCTGTCAGCAGATGGTGATGGCTGAACCGGCAGTGTCCAATTCATAACCGGGCCAAAATGACCTCCTCCCACCGAGAAGGGCGTGAGGACGTCGTCCAAGCCGCGGGAAGAGGTTTCAAGGCCCGAAGCTTGTTGTCCGTAAGTGCAGCCCAATCGGCATGCCACAGCGATAAAATGCGCCGACAAATGACCCTGCTACACCTGATGAAAGGACACCACAAGAAGCTGTCTGAGGCTGGAGGATCGCAGACTTGGCCACGGCATCTGCAGATTCGTTCCCAGGGATACCGACATGGCCAGGAACCCACATAAAGCTAACCGGAGAACCGTTGTCCACCATCTGCTGAAGAGAGCGTTGGATCCGGTGCACGAAAGGGTGAACCGGATACGGATCACTGAGGCTCTGGATGGCACTCAGGGAATCTGAACAGATGACATAAGCAGAATGTCGGTGGTGGCAGATGTAAAGAACAGCCTGGTAGAAGGCAAAGAGCTCAGCTGTGAAGACCAAACAATGGCCATGGAGCCGGTATTTGAAACTTTGAGCCCCGACAATAAAAGAACACCCGACCCTATCATTGGTCTTAGAGCCATCTGTATAAATGAAGGTCATATTAATGAACTTCGAATGAAGTTCGACAAAACGGGAGTGGTATACCGAACCAGGGGTAACCTCCTTCGGGAGCGAGCTGAGGTCAAGGTGAATGCGAACCTGAGCCTGGAGCCAAGGTGGCGTTTGGCTCTCGCCCACTCTAAAGGCTGCAGGAAGTGAAAAATCAAGGTGTTGAAGGAGGCGACAAAAGCGAACTCCAGGGGATAGCAGGGCAGAGACATACAACCCGTATTGACGGTCGAGAGGGTCGTTAAAAAAGGAACGATAAGACGGGTGGTCGGGCATTGACAGTAGCCGACAGGCATACCAACAAAGCAGTATATCGCGCCGGTAGGTGAGTGGCAATTCGCCGGCTTCAGCATGAAGATTCTCGACGGGACTAGTACAAAACGCTCTGATTGCAAGACGTAAGCCCCGATGTTGTATGGAGTTGAGGCGGCATAAGATGGACGGCCGTGCAGAGGAGTATACGAAGCTCCCATAAACCAGCTTGGAGTGGACGATCGACCGATATAGGCGAAGTAGGACGGTTCGATCCGCTCCCCATGATGGAATGGATATTGGTTCCAGAGAGTCATCGGAGGTTGGCCCACACAACAGAAGAAGGTGTGGACTGTTAAAAGAACTAGTGAATGAAATCCAGCTAGCTCTTTTGCTATCTCAAAGAACTCTGACACTTTTCACTCATCTGTTTGTAATGAATGCAGTTTTCCCAGCAAAGGGTGACTATTAAAAATGTGGAGAGCATGTCTCTGCATGTGATTTGAGTCACGGCATGCCTCAGTCCACCAAGGGTCTGGGACATGACGTGGTAAAGAGGAAGTGTGAGGAATGGAACATTCTGCAGCAGTAAGGATAACATTGGTGAGATAGTTGGCCTGGTCATCACAACTGAGGAGATCTTGTTCGCTGAAGGTCGCCAGGGAGGAGTGAAGCTGCCAGTCAACCTTAGTAAGCTGCCATTTCGGCATGAATGTGGATGGGGTAGCAGTCAGCAGACGGAGAGCACATGGGATGTGGTGACTTGAGTAGGTGTCAGAAAGAATGGACCACTCAAGACGATGGGCAGGCTGGGCAGTGCAAAAGGATAGGTCCAAATAGGAATAGGTGTATGAGGAGTCAGAAAAGAAAGTGGGTGCTCCAGTGTTAAGACAGAAGAGGTTAAGAAGGTCACCCAAGAGGGCACCTCTGACAGATCCCAGAAAAACCCCAAAAGGGATGATCCACATTAAAGTCATCAAGTAGCAAAAACGGAGGGAGGGGGGATAGTTGCCCAATAAGCTGAAGGAAGTCTGCCCTGGTGACAGTGAATGACGAAGAGACATAAATGGTACAGAGGGAAAATCAGGCAGAGAAGGAAAAGGGGAATTACAACCACTTGAAGATGGGTAGTCAGGGAGATGGGTATACTATGAAGGTCTTCCCATATGAGCAGCCTAACGCCCCCATGAGATGGAATGCTCACCTCATAGGGAAGGTCAAAACGAATCATAAGTAATGTGAAAGCTCGAAGTGGTCGCAAGGGCACAATTTCGTTTCCTGAAGGCAGAGTATAAGGGGATGCTGCGATGCTAAAAGGCGCTGTAAATCCTCTTTGTGGAACCAAAGGCCATGAACATTCCATTGGAGGGCAGTGATGAGGAGGAAGAGATGTAGGGGTGTCAACTCCGTGGCCGCCGAGTGACAGTGTAGAGTCACCAGTAAAGGGCACAGAAGCAGGAGCAGGAGGATTCTGCTCCATGGGGTCCAAGAAGCATCAGTGTGCTTGTGCAGTCAGTCTGTGGAATCCAATGCTGAAAAACAGTTGATAGTGTGTATTGGTGAGACAGCAGCTTGCCAGGCAACACCATCAAGAAGGATCTTTGAGTTGGTGAAGGAGACCATTTGTCTTTAGTAGATTTCTTCGAGCCCTTCTGGTTAGAAAAATACTTGGTGGTTATTCAGCTGGAGTGACAGTGGAAGTCTTCATGGGAGTATTCCTTCCGTCATTTTTTGCCTGCAGGTTGTGTAGTGGGTGGGTTTGCCCCTGAGGTGAGAGTTTGACCGTTTGTTGCACAGCAGGTTCGGGGGGGGGGGGGGGGGGGGGGGGGGCAGTGATGCTACCTTGAGACTGAGTGATTTCACAACCTCAGAGCCGAATTTGAGGTCACATGTCTGCATGGCTATGTCCTTCATGGAGCGAGGGGTAATAGGAACAGAACTATAGGTGCCAGACAGGAGAATACAGGGTTTGTGACTAGCCAGTTGTCGCGACCTATTGGGTAAGGCACTTTTTTATTTACCCGAATCTCTTGTACAGCCTGCTCACCTAGATCATGGGAAAATCCTGAGAGGCAGTGGCATGGCTGCCATTGCAGTTGATACAGTGGGGAGAAGCAGGCGGACATTCACCCTCATGTGCATCCCTGCCACAGGTTATGCATTTGGCTGGGTGTCGACAAGATGTTGAAGCATGGCTGAAATGATGACACTGGTGGCTGTGTATCCGATTCGTAATGTACAGCCGAACTGTGATAATTTTGTAGCCTGTTTTCATCTTGGGTGGCAGCGTCACACTATCAAAGATGAGGAAAAGAGTGCGGGTGGACACCAAGGAGGAATTGACATTTTTCATTACACGATGGAAGGCAATGGCACCCTGGTCAGAGAGGTAAGATTGAAATTCAGACTCAGACTGTCAAGCAGCCTGGTGTAAACTACACCTGGGAAGAATTCAATGTTCTATGTGCCTTGATTTGAACAGGGTAGCTGTGGAGAAGTAGTGTTTGAGAATCAGAGACTGTCTCCAAAAGTTAAGTGCCATTCCATAAATGAGAGCAGGATTTCACAGGGCCAGCAATTGCATGTACACCTTTCTAACCATCTTCAGTATGTGAGACCACAATGAACCATGGTGCAGTGGGAAGGGTATTCAAATCAGTAGCCTCATTACATTTACATTTTGCAGATGTCAAAGGGCAGGATGATTGACTCATCGTGAGGAAATCCCCATGAATGCCAGTGTCTCCAATAGTGTGCTCCTTTCAACTGGGGGCCCCCTTCACAAGGGGGTGCACCTGCCTTAAGTGATTGTTCACACATAAGGACATGCCTCCCAAACACCTGATGGAGGGACCAACTGGCAAACTGTCAATTTGGGAAGTTTACAGCTCAGGCAATCACTCCTCCCTAGGCCTGACCTGTACCAGGTGCTATGTGCAAGAATCAAGTAATGATCTGTCAGCCAAAATAAAATTTGATAGATTTTTAATACATTCTTGACCCTATTTAACCACAGTGTTCCCATAAAGAAAATCAATATAATAGACAGCAGCCACAAATCCAGATCTGAAACCAGATAAAATATGTGGTACACTAAGCAGCTAACAGATCTAAAAAAAATTTGTTACTGTACAACATGTATTATGAAGTCTGACTATGCCAAATCAGACTATGTGGAATGCAGGAATGAAACAAAAAAGCCATCCTGCAAGGCAAAAAACCTACGATGCCAACATCATATGTAATTTGGCCAATAAATGCAAAACTGTTTGGAAAATAATTAACAGTGCTACCACAGATACTAAAAAAGACAAAATTAATGTCCCACCTCAAACTCTCAATGAGGTTTTTATTAATTCAGTGAAAGAAATTGGAGATACAATTACCAACAACACATTAGTCCATCAGAGTTATTCTCTCAAAATTGGGGTGGACAGTTACTAAACACAAGAATTCTAACCTTCTCCGAAGTATCACCTACATTTGTTCAAGGGGTCATAAAACAACTGAAATCATCTAATAGCTTAGATATGACATATCATGCAACCTGCTAAAAAAAGCGTGTGATTGCATTCTGTACCCTTTAACCCATTGCATAAACAAGTGCTTACTTGAGGGATAATTTTCTGATGAATTAAAACTGTCTAGGATGTTCCCAGTACACAAAAAGGGAGATGAAGACTCTCCATCTATTTACAGGCTACTTCAATTGTACCCACATTCTCCAAGGTAACAGAATGCATTATTTACCAACAATGATTTCACTTTGAAAACCTAGGAATAATTAATGTTACACGTTATTGGTTTAGGAAGAATCTGTCAACCATTGATGCAGTCAACGTAGTAGTCAGTTACATTCTCAAAGTTTTTTGGGACAAGGGCTTTGCTCAGGTCTCATTCTGTGACCTAAGCAAATCCTTCGACTGTGTTGAACACTGGCTGCTACCAGAGAAACTAGAATTTTATGGCATCAAAGGAAAGTCTCAGGCTATTAAAAGTTCATCTCAATAACAGGTAGTTTGTGTTGGTAAGGAAACATCAAACATAGAAAATGTTAAAGTAGGTGTGCTTCAGGGATCAGTTCTGGGTCCTTTCCTGTTTCTGATAATGATCAATGATCATATGATATGACTTTTCTACATAGCAGTAAGAATCAAAGATCTTAAAACCTGTGCTGAAAATACATTCACTCATGCACCATATTGGTTCAGAGCAAATTACTTCTTGCTAAATGAAAATAAACCTCAGCAGGTAATCTTCACTCTAAGAGACAAGCCACTATCTGATGACCCTAGTTCTGTTAAATTCCTGAGAGCTTATTTAGATGGAAAGTTATCTTGGGGCCAATATGTGAACTATATTAGTAGTAAGCTATCTAGAGTAATTTATTTACCAAGACAGCTCAGAAATTGTGTTCCTGAAACATACATCAGATCATCTTATTTTGCATTTTTCCAAAGTATAATATCGTATGGCATTATGTTGAGGGTAACTGTAGTCATATACAAGATATACTATTATTGCAGAAGAAAGCCATTAGTGTAATTACAAATTCTTCACATAAGGCTCACTGCAAACCCTTATTTACTTAACAAAAAATTATGACATTAATAAACCTCTATATATACAATGTCTTAATCTATATGAAGAAGAACCTACAAGATGTGAAACAGACAATGTACATTGTTACAATACAAGAAGCATCAAACACTTAAACACACCTTACCACAGATTATCAAAATGAATAAACAGTTATGAATTCACAGGGTACAAACTATTTAATAAGCTGCCACATACTATACAGGATCTTGCTGAACATACATTCAAAGAAAGACTGCATGAATGGTTAATTGCCCACCCATTCTATGACATCAATGAATCCTTGAATGGCGAAATGCAGTAATCCAATAGATGAACCACTGAACATTTATTGTAATATAAGCTAAAATATTTCATTAGTAAATACTTTATCACACTGTATTGTTAATTCTATCTTTGACATTGTCAATTGCTGTAATGGCCTAAAGACAATAAAATCTATATTATTAATAATCATATTAAGATTGACACATCTTGTTTGGAAACCATTTGTCTCTGTTACATAGACATTCTAATTTTGTGAGAACTTAATATTTCAAAATTTATTCAGATTCAAAATTTTTGTCATCCAGAGTGTCACAACCATAACATTTAATTCTGTCAAAATGCTACTAGTACAAATTTGCAACGCTGGATTTTCTGTTTTGAAAAAAAAAAAAGAAAAAAAAACACATAAGTTTCCTAAATTAACATACTGGGCAAAAAATAACCAAACAATGAAAGTCAACTTCTAGAAAATCTTGAGAGGCACAGAAACAGTAGGTAATGTTTTAAGTAAATAGAAGTAGTAACCCACCCACCCAACCCACCCAACCCACCCAACCCACCCAACCCACCCAACCCACCCAACCCACCCCACCCACCCAACCCACCCAACCCACCCAACCCACCCAACCCACCCAACCCACCCAACCCACCCAACCCACCCAACCCAACCCACCCAACTCACTCATTATCAACCCACTGAACTATTTTGTGTACACATAATACTACATGACATGGGACAAGTCATAGTTGAGCATTTAAAAGATACATAACACTTAAATACACATGGAGTCACATTTGTATGATACTTTTAGATTACAGGATATCAGTATACACATATTATTCAAAATGAAGGTCAACAAGGCAAAATCAAAATTTGTGGATAAATTAAAAATTAATTAAGTACAGATAAGCATTAAATAATTTATACAATAGTTCAGATTCACTAGATAAATATAATAAGTACATACAAGTAGATCAATTTTTAACAGTCATGAAGGCCTTATTGAAATTTACATTTGAAGGTGTATTATAGTACATAAGTGTGCAAATATACTACATAGAAAAATTGTATTCAGAATATTCATGTAAGTTATAAAAGGAGTATTTTAATAATATCAATTTAAGCCTTCTTTTAGAAGTGCTGGATTGATGTTTCTTTTTCATTTAGTGGTAGATGATTAAGCTTTATAATCCCCATGCCTTTTACACTATCAGCATATAATTTGGTGGAAAGGGGGAAATAATGTCAACAAGTATTTCCCTCTAGTTTTGGGCTGGTGACAATTCCAATTCTGTTTTGGGCTGCCAATATTTAGCTTGGTAAAACTTAGTATCTCCAATATATACTGGCATGAAAGTGGAAGAATACCTAGTTTTTGGAATATATGTTGACATGCGTGTATCTGCTTTTTAAATAACATTATCCTGACAGCTTTCTTTTGAAGCTTAAATATTTTATTGGACTCAGAATTTAGGCCCCAGAATATGAGCCCATGTTAGGATTGAGTGAAAAAGAGCATGGTGCATATTTATACTCATCACTTCCCTGACAGAAGCATGAAACATACTTTATTAATTTTGTAGCTAAGCTGCCAGTGTGCTTTTCCCAGCTTAGAGTGTCAGAGAGAGATACTCCAAGGAATTTAGTTACATTTTCCAGTTCCATACTTTTTCCACCTATTTGTACAGTTAGGACAGTGATATTTCTGTTCTGGACTGTATGAAATGTTAGGCCTACAGTATTTTCTATATTAAGAAGTAGCCTATTAGCTGTAAACTGTGAATCTAATAGAGCTGTACATTGGTTGACTACAGCTTCAATGCGATCATCTGAATCAGGTATCAGAATATTGGTGTTGGTGTTGGCAGCAAAAAGGAAGGTATTGCAAGTTGTTAGGTGAAGAGGAAGATAATTAATGAACAGATGAAATAGGATCAGGCCTAAAACTGATCCTTGAGGGACATAATGTTTTATGGTTTGCATATCAGAACATGAAATTGTATTTTCCTGGAGGGGTGACCTCACATAACTGCACATATGGTTTTCTGTTTAGTAGGTAGCTTGCAAATCAATCGTAGGCAGTGTCCCCTATACCATACTTACACAGTTTTTGTAATAGTATACTGTGGTTTACAGTATTGAAGGCCTTTGTAAGATCAAAGAACCACTCCACAGTTGGCTGTTTCTTATCAGCTAGAATATCTAGAAATTTATTAACAACATCTACTGTTTTCCCTCCTGGAATGCATTTTGAGCTGGAGAAAGGATACTATACTTATTCAGAAATGATTTTAATCTGTCAGTCACTACATACTCTAATATTTTACTAAAGACAAAGAGGACTGCTATAGGCCAATAATTATTGGGATCTTGTTTAGAGTCTTTTTGTGTATCAGAATAATTTTTGGTACGGTACGTAATTTAGGGAATATGCCTTCCAAAAATGAAGAATCAATTATATGTGATAGAGGCTTACTTATTATACTTGAACATCTGTGAACAAGGAAACAAGGGATTTCTTCTTGTCCAGCAGAAGGAACTTTTTACTTTTTGGCAGATTGTATTTTTGATTTCTGCTTCTGAGGCTGGTGACAATAATAGTGAAGAAGTAGGGTTGCTCAAAAGAGGGGCTGGCATACAGTTATTCTTTAAGTGACTAGTAAGGTTTTCAACAGAATTTATGAAGGAGTTAAATTCATGAGCCATTTCTTCCCTTTATTTCTAGGTTACTACTATTTGTAATGTTTTTAGTCCTACTTGCATTAGTGTTAAATATCTGCCACATTTACTTTTGTTACCAAAGTTTTTGAGAAGTAGGTCATAAGGAAGTTTTTTGGCTGCCTTGAGAAATTTCTGAATATCTTTTTAAAAGTAGTGAAGTATTTCTTAAACTGAACACTCCTGCCAAAGTATGTTTTGCTCAGGGAGAAAAGCTCCCTCTTTCTTTTGGAGGAAGTTTTAATGTCTGAAATGATCCACTTTCTGGAATAACTAAGAACAACTTTTTTATAATTATAAAGGAAAACGGTAACTGAAGTAATAGGAGAAAATGTTTAGAAAGGCTTCATACTTATCTATTGTTTGTTATTGGAAGACCATTCGTTTTCTTTACTCATGTAGGATAGGAAATTTAGAATATTGTTTTCAGAAAATTTTCTGCTTTCTCTTACTACTATTTTGACTAAGGCATCTCTATGAGGTAAATTTGCATTTATAATTATAGCATTGTGGTCTGAGAACCGTATGTGTACAGAGTTCGCAAAACATTCTATATTAGTGGCTACTTCGTCAATACAGCTACTACTGTGGAATTTGATTCTAGTTGCAGATTTTACTATCAAATGAAGGTTGAAAGAATTCATCAAATATATGAACATTGCCTGCGTGTTGCCATCATTCAAGTAGTCAATATTAAAATTGTTACAGATTAAGATATTTGGAATGCTTCCCTTTGTGGGAGTTTCAAGAAGGGATGTAACGTTTTTAAAGAAAGAGCCTATGTAAACAGCTATTAAGAGTATATTGAGGCCAATAAGCTTAATTCCAGATAATTCCATAGCCTCTTAAACATTTACTGATGGTGTGCAGTTATTCTTCAAGCCCAGGAAGTTAGTGATAGGTATGACCTTTTTAATGTAATTTGACACAGTACTTCAACAAAATTTTGAAGAACTTTGAGATTTTCTTAAAATAAATGGGCATCACAAAAAAGAGGACAACAAAGGCAAAGTGTTAACCTGTTCAGAGTGCACCAATAGCAGCATATGCAGTTTTTAAGACAAGCAGAAGTCATTTATTGCCAGTATCTTGAAAACAACAAATAGAATGAAAACAGGTTGGAACATACTTCATAAAGAGGAAGAACGGGAAATACAGAAGAAATACTTTAGAAAATATTTAAATGACTAACACAATCATTGTGAATGCTATGTGCAGTAGAGGAACTAAGGCATGTTATAGAGAAAGCCAACAGTCCACATTAGTGACACCAGTAACTGATCAGGAACTGGAAAACAATTAAAAAGCTAAAAGTAAATGAGTTTACTGGCCATGATGAAATGTCAGATTACTTTGTGAGGCTAGTTGGCAGCAGAAATTAGGACATCACTATTAGATAATGTCAACTGAACCAACAAGGATTATTTTGTCATCAGATTGAATTAAGGTAGTACTTGTATACAAATAAGAAAATTATCTTAATTACAGATCAGTATTTCTTTCTGGTAACAGATTTTTCTAATAATTATAAATGTCAGTGCTCTTCTGACTAATTCTTTCCTAAAAATCATAAATATGAAAAAGATAACAGTAACAGCTTAACTTATTGTGCTATCTAAGCACAAAGATGATGTCTTGAGTCTTCCTGGACTTACACGAGTCATGCGTACAGAAAAGCATAGAATTTAGTATCCCAGTATTATGAAAAGGATAGTTACTACTCACCAAGTAGTCGAGATGCTGACACTCAGATAGGCACAACAAGAAAGCTGTCAAAGTAAGCACCTGTCTGCTACTCAGAATCTCTGCTATATGGTGAGTAGCTACTAATCTTTTCATAATATTGTTACAGTCCATCCTGGATTTTCCTTTGTTTGATTTAGTACCTTAGCATCTCAGCAACATGACATAAATAATTAAACATCAGGTGGCACAGTGGCCTGGTGCCAGTCTATTGACTGGATGCCACTTCGGTGACCTTCATGTCTTGAAAACCAGTGGCACCTGGTGTTCCCTAAACAGTTTCCCATCCAAGTACCAGACAGGCTCAATGTTGCTTAACTTTCAAGACTGGGCAGGAACCGATGTTACCAACATAGCAAGCCAATTGGCAGCAATGCGAGATGATATTTAACTATTTAAAACAGATACAGATCAGAAGATAGGTGCATCAAGTGTGATGTGTAAATGATCTGTAACATCCAGTGTACTTATTAAACATTGTACTAATGTAAAATAGAACAGAAGACACTTATGCTGGTGAACGCAGCCAACAATTTTGAAGTATTTTAAAAAAGTTGTGTCAATAACACAGCACTATTGCTCATTGAAAATAAGCTAATCATTTTTTTCAGCAGCACAGTAAACTGTGGTTCCTTTGGCCAAACTTTTGCCTTCCTTTTTATTTATGGCAAGAGAAGCTGTAGTGGCAGAGAGAGAATTTCAAATACGTTTTTCGGTATTGTGAAAGACTTATGCCAATAAGGAATGATATTAAACAAAATTACCTACTATTTGTTGCTGCAGTACCACATAAGAAAGTGGGCCAATATTACCCGCACTTGGGGCTACTTTGACCCACTCAAGCACTTCTTCATGAATAAAGTGGTAGTATAATGTTGGAATAAGTAAACTAAATGGGTATTTCTAGAGCAGGCATTCAGGAGCATGAGGAACAAAAATACTAAATTTTGAAGGGAAGGACGGGAAATATTCAGCTTTGTTTGGAAAGTCACACAGTGAACATAGAAGTGTAGGGTATTTCACCAACTAACTAATTTTCAAGTTACATGTTACAGTATGTTAACTACAAAGAGAGTATGTTAAAAATACTGTACAGTATGGATATGAGCTGTATTACACAGCTTGCTGAAGCTCTGATACTTTAATATAGCCACATTTTGTTAGTCATGTTCAACCAATAATTCTTATCAAATCCTCCAAAGAATAAAATAGTAAGAGACACTTTCAGAACCTCCATCACGTTCTAACACCATCTTCATTCTGAGGCTGCTTTGACCCCAGTTAAAGTAACCTCATTCTGCAAAACTGTGCACCATTTAACAAAATTGTTAAGTATATTATCTAAATTAAGTTTCTCCCAAATGACAGTTTCTTATGTTATTACATTATACTGACAGAACGCAAAACTGCACTCATCGTATTTTTAGCTTCACTGATGTGAATGCTATACACAGAAATTAATGGGATGCAACTGTGGTCAAAATATTTATGATCAACATAGCTCATTGTTGTCAACACAGTATTACTCAATTGAAGTCACTACCTTATAGATTTATTCACACACTATTAAGACACTTGTTTACTCCTGCTAATGATGTAATTTTAGTGACAAAAAGAATTAAAACTTTTTCCGACAAGTGGGTCAAAGCTACCTGAAAAGGGCTAAGGTAACCCCACCATAAGAACACATGGATGTGTATTTTGGTGAAACATGATTGTAGTAAGTAGTTTCATGTGAATTTTTGCAAATAGAAACAGATTGACAATCATTTAAGTATGGTGATATTTTTGATAAGATATACTGAGCACTTTTATGCACATTATAGCATAGTCTTCTGAAACCATAGATACAACAAATAATCATAGAGAAACTACCAACACATGATATCAAAAGAATACTTTCCTAGAAATTATGCACGTCACATTGACGATAAAGGCAAAAAGGATCTTTCATAAATTGATTGAGGAGCTTAATAGTTTGTCTTTTCCATCACTAAGTGTATTCAAGACCATTGTCATTCCATTATGAGAAACCATGGAACTCTACACAACTCATACACATAACACAAGGAACAAAACAACATAGATGTCCTTCACATAGGTACAACCATGTGGAAATGGCCTTATTGTTGTTCTATCAAATTGATGCAAACACTTCCAAGAAACATACAAAACGTCAAAACTAAGGAGAGTTTTCTTTCAACCCTAAAACAACTTCTGATAATAAATTATGCTGTATTGCTGTGGAGCATACATAAGTAAAAACAGTAAACTGAAGTTTTTCTGTCTCACTTGTCAACAAATTTTATTTAAGGTATGAAGACAAAGTGAACTCAATAGTTTGTCTTCTGTTCATCCTGCACAACTACTACTACTACTACTGCTACTACTACTACTACTACTACTAATAATAACAATAAGAAGAAAAATAATAATAATAATAATAATAATAATAAGAAGAAGAAGAAGAAGAAGAAGAAGAAGAAGAAGAAGAAGAAGAAAAATAAGAAGAAGAAGAAGAAGAAGAAGAAAAAGAAGAAAAAGAAGAAAAATAAGAAAAATAAGAAGAAGAAGAAGAAAAAGAAGAAAAATAATAATAATAAGAAAAATAATAAGAAGAAGAAAAATAATAATAAGAAGAAAAATAATAATAAGAAGAAAAATAATAATAAGAAGAAAAATAATAATAAGAAGAAAAATAATAATAAGAAGAAAAATAATAATAAGAAGAAAAATAATAATAAGAAGAAAAATAATAATAAGAAGAAAAATAATAATAAGAAGAAAAATAATAATAAGAAGAAAAATAATAAGAAGAAGAAAAATAATAATAAGAAGAAAAATAATAATAAGAAAAGAAAAATAATAAGAAAAGAAAAATAATAAGAAAAGAAAAATAATAAGAAAAGAAAAATAATAAGAAAAGAAAAATAATAAGAAAAGAAAAATAATAAGAAAAGAAAAATAATAAGAAAAGAAAAATAATAAGAAAAGAAAAATAATAAGAAAAGAAAAATAATAAGAAAAGAAAAATAATAAGAAAAGAATAGGCCTCCGGTATGTTCAGCCAGTCGTAAAAGGTGACGAAAAGAACAAATCACTGATAGGGCTAACCCCCATTTTAGTGTGATTAGTTGGTTCATGACAGAACTAAAGAAGCCTTGGACAAGCACCGTCATGGTCGGGGATGACGCTTGAACCCTATGCCCGCCCACAATGGTAACGACACTGCTAGCCAACTGGAAAATGATTTAAATCCAAATAGAGGTGTTTTGCAGGATATGCTTCCTGCAACCACCCTAGAAGGAAAACAAAGATAGAGGATGAGATGGTCAGATGAAGTTAATCGACGCCTCATGTTCTGTTATTACCAAGCAACAAACCTAGGAACTAACACAACTGGATACAGATCACAAGTATACACAACGTTTATTACCAGATACCCAGAATAAAAATTTTAACAGAACAACAACCAGCTGATCAGATCCGTGTAATAATAAAAAATAACAGGATACCCCAGTCAGAATTAGAAAACATCAAACAACAAGTACAACAAATACTGGAACAAAATAATGTGCAAGAAGAAGAAGAAGAAGAAGAAGAAGAAGAAGAAGAAGAAGAAAATACAGTAATGGACTCAAACATCCCAGAGCAAACAAACAAAGACCAACACGCATCAATTAAACAACCAGAGGAAAACGAAATCTTAAGACAGCCACCACAACAAGCACAAACAGAACACGAAGTGACACACATGTTAGATATAGAAGAAAAATTTCAGCTGACATATATAGAATACAAAGACACAAATACAGACATTAGACCATTCTTGCATAGACCGCCATGTAACCCAGAAGTCGAAACAACAATAAAAACTATCAACTCAATCATACACAACAAAATAAATGAAAACACAACTATGGAAGAGTTACAACTACTGGTTTATATAGGAGCACTCACTACACATAATATACACACTAGGCAGAGATCGGAACAAACCAACACACACAAGAAAACCACAAAACCAGCATGGCAACACAGGCTACAGATCAGAATAGAAAAACTGAGAAAAGACATCGGACAGCTAACACAATTTATAAGAAATGAAATGTCAGACAAAAAACGAAAGGTTAGGTAAAATCTCACAACAAGAAGTGCAATTAGATGAAAAGAAGCAGAAAGTACAAGTATTGGCGAAACGACTTAGAAGATACAAAAAAAGTGAAAATAGAAGGAAACAAAACCAAACATTCAACACAAACCAAAAGAAATTTTACCAGAGAATAGATAACACACACATTAAAATAGACAATCCACGAAACGTAACAGACATGGAACACTTCTAGAGCAACATATAGTCAAACATGGAACAACATAACAGGCATGCACAGTGGATACAAGAAGAAACAGACACATACAAGATGATACCACAAATGCCTGAAGTGATAATTTTGCAACATGAAGTCACCCTAGCAATTAATTCTACTCACAATTGGAAAGCCCCTGGAAAAGATAAAATAGCAAATTTCTGGCTAAAGAAGTTCACCTCAACACATTCACATCTAACTAAATTATTTAACAGTTACATTGCAGACCCATACACATTCCCTGATACACTTACACATGGAATAACTTATCTGAAACCTAAAGATCAAGCAGACACAGCGAAATATCATCCCATAACATGCCTACCAATAATATACAAAATATTAACTTCAGTCATTACACAGAAATTAATGACACATACAACACAGAACAAAATTATAAATGAAGAACAAAAAGGCTGTTGCAACGGAGCACGGGGATGTAAAGAGCAACTGATAATAGATGCAGAGGTGACATATCAAGCTAAAACCAAACAGAGGTCGCTACATTACACATACATTGATTACCAAAAAGGTTTTTATAGTGTACCCCACTCATGGTTACTACAAATGTTGGAAATATACGAAGTAGATCCTAAATTGATACAGTTCCTAAACATAGTAATGAAAAATTGAAAAACCACACTTAGTATCCAAACAAATTCAAATAATATCACATCACAGCCAATACAGATTAAGCATGGAATATACCAAGGAGACTCATTAAGTCCTTTCTGGTTCTGTCTTGCTCTGAACCCACTATCCAACATGCTAAATAATACAAATTATGGATACAATATTACTGGAACATACCAACACAAAATCACACATTTGCTATATATGGATGATATAAAACTACTGGCACCAACAAATCAACAACTCAACCAGTTAATAAAGATAACAGAAGTATTCAGCAATGATATAAATATGGCTTTTGGAACAGACAAATATAAGAAAAATAGCATAGTCAAGGGAAAACACACCAAACAAGAATATTACATATTGGATAACCACAGCGACTACATAGAAGTGATAGAAAAAACAGATGCCTATAAATATCTAGGATACAGACAAAAAATAGGAATAGATATTATAAATATTAAAGAAGAACTAAAAGAAAAATATAGACAAAGACTAACAAAAATATCAAAAACAGAACTGAAAGCAAGAAACAAGACAAAAGCTATAAATACCTATGCTATACCAATATTGACCTACTCATTTGGAGTAGTGAAATGGAGTAACACAGACCTAGAAGCACTCAATACACTTACACGATCACCATGCCACAAATATAGAATACATCACATACATTCAGCAACAGAAAGATTCACATTAAGCAGAAAGGAAGGTGGAAGGGGATTTATCGACATAAAAAACCTACATTATGGACAGGTAGACAATTTAAGGAAATTCTCTCTAGAACGAGCAGAAACTAGCAAAATACACAAAGCAATCACTTATATAAATACATCTGCTATACCATTGCAATTTCATAACCACTTCTACAACCCTTTAGATCACATAACATCAACAGATACGAAGAAAGTAAATTGGAAAAAGAAAACACTACATGGCAAGCACCCGTATCATCTAACACAGCCACACATCGATCAAGACTCATCCAACACATGGCTAAGAAAAGGCAATATATACAGTGAGATGGAAGGATTCATGATTTCAATACAGGATCAAACAATAAACACCAGATATTACAGCAAGCATATTATTAAAGATCCCAATACCACAACAGATAAATGCAGACTTTGCAAACAACAAATAGAAACAGTAGATCACATCACAAGTGGATGTACAATACTAGCAAATACAGAATACACCAGAAGACATGACAATGTAGCAAAAATATTACATCAACAACTTGCCATACAACATAAACTAATAAAACAACACGTTCCCACATACAAGTATGCACCACAAAATGTACTGGAGAATGATGAATACAAATTATACTGGAACAGAACGATTATAACAGATAAAACACCACCACGTAACAAACCTGACATCATACTCACCAATAAAAAGAAGAAATTAACACAACTAATCGAAATATCCATACCCAATACAACAAATATACAGAGGAAAACATGAGAAAAAATTGAAAAATACATCCAACTGGCTGAGGAAGTCAAAGACATGTGGCATCAGGATAAAGTTGACATCATACCAATTATACTATCAACTACAGGAGTCATACCACACAATATCTGCCAGTACATCAATGCAATACAGCTACATCCAGATGTATATATACAACTACAGAAATCTGTAATTATTGATACATGTTCAATTACCCGAAAGTTCCTAAATGCAATGTAACATATACCGTAGTTAAAAGGAAGTCACACTTGATCAAGGTCTGTGTCACTTTCCATTTTTAACCAGACATAATGTCTGAGACAGGAAACAATAATAATGATCACAATATTGTACAGGGATACTATAAATGATTCAATTATTTTCAGAGCTCAGTTTGTCCAAAATATGACATATACAAGTACTACTATGAATGAATACAACCACAAACACGCTGAGTTCAGATGGTGCCCACCAGTTGGTGTTATTACCATAGTGCCTTGACAAAATGATGAAAATTGGAAAGTGTGTGTAGTGCAATTATTGAGACATTTATCTGTCACCACAATGCAGTGTACATTCAGAAGGAATTGCGGAAAAGAACCATCCACATCCACATCTACAGCTACATTTATACTCTGCAAGCCACCCAATGGTGTTGGTGGAGGGCATTTTACATGCCACTGTCATTACTTCCCTTTCCTGTTCCAGTCACGTATGATTCGCAGTAAGAACGACTGTCTTAAAGTCTCCATGCGCGCTTGAATCTCTCTAATTTTACATTCGTGATCGCCTCAGGAGGTGTAAGTAGGGGGAAGCAATATACTCAATTCCTCATCCAGAAATGCACCCTCTCAAAACCTGGACAGCAAGCTACACCGCAATGCAGAACATCTCTCTTGCAGAGTCTGACACTTGAGTTTGCTAAACATCTCCGTAATGCTATCATGCTTACCAAATAACCCTGTGACAAAATGTGCCGCTCTTCTTTGGATCTTCTCTATCTCCTCTGTCAACCTGACCTGGTACGGATCTCTCACTGATGAGCAATACTCAAGTATAGGTCGAACGAGTGTTTTGTAAGCCACCTCCTTTGTTGATGGACTACACTTCCTAAGGACTCTCCCAATGAATCTCAACCTGGCACCCACCTTTCCAACAATTAATTTTATATGATCATTCCACTTCAAATCATTCCGTACACATACTCCCAGATATTTTACAGAAGTAACTGCTACTAGTGTTTGTTCTGCTATCATATAATCATACAATAAAGGATCCTTCTTTCTATGTATTCGCAATACATTACATTTGTCTATGTTAAGGGTCAGTTGCCACTCCCTGCTCCAAGTGCCTATCCACTGCAGATCATCTTGCATTTCACTGCAATTTTCGAATGCTGCAACTTCTCTGTATACTACAGCATCTTCCGCGAAAAGCCACATGGAACCTCCGTCACTATCTATTAGGTCATTTATATATATTGTGAAAAGAAATGGTCCCATAACACTCCCCTGTGCCACAGGTTACTTAGCATCTGTAGATGTCTCTCCATTGAGAACAACATGCTGTGTTCTGTTTGCTAAAAACTCTTCAATCCAGCCACACAGATGGTCTGGTATTCCATAAGATCTTCATTTGTTTATCAGGCAACAGTGTGGGACTGTATTGAATGCCTTCCGGAAGTCAAGGAAAATGGCATCTACCAGGGAGCCTGTATCTAATATTTTCTGGGTCTCATGAACAAATAAAGTGTGTTGGTCTCACACGATCACTGTTTCCAGAATCCATGTTGATTCCTACACAGTAGATTCTGGGTTTCCAGAAATGACATGATATGTGAACAAAAAACATGTTCTAAAATTCTACAACAGATAGATGTCAGTGATATAGGCCTATAATTTTGCGCTTCTGCTCAACAGCCCTTCTTGAAATCTGGAACTACCTGTGCTCTTTCCCAATCATTTGGAACCTTCCTTCCCTCTAGAGACTTGCCGTACACGACTGTTAGAAGGGGGCAAGTTCTTTCGCATACTCTGTGCAGAACTAAATTGCTATCACATCAGGTCCAGTGGACTTTCCAATGTTTAGTGTTTTCAGTTGCTTTTCTATTCCTTGGACAATTATTTCAATGTCAGCCATTTTTTTGTTTGTGCGAGGATTTAGGGAAGGAACTGCAGTGTGGTCTTCCTCTGTGAAACAGCTTTGGAAAAAGGTGTTTAGTATCTCAGCTTTATGTGTGTCATCCTCTGTTTCAATGCCATGATCATCCCACACTGTCTGGATATGCTGTTTTGATCCACTTACTGATTTAACATAAGACCTGAACTTCCTAGGATTTTCTGTCAAGTCGGTACATACAATTTTACTTTAGAATTCACTGAATGCTTCTCGCATAGCCCTCCTTACGCTAACTTTGACATCATTTAGCTTCTGTTTGTCAGAGGTTTTGGCTGCATTTAAATTTGCAGTGAAGCTCTCTTTGCTTTTGCAGCAGTTTCCTAACTTTGTTATTGAACCACGGTGGGTTTCTCCCATCACTCACAGTTTTACTTGGTATGTACCTGTCTAAAACGCATTTTATGATTGCTTTGAACTTTTTCCATAAACATTTAACATTGTCAGTGTTGGAACAGAAATTTTTGTTTTGATCTGTTAGGTAGTCTGAAATCTGCCTTCTATTACTCTTGCTAAACAGATAAACCTTCCTCTTTTATATATTCCTATTTACTTCCATATTCAGGGATGCTGCAACAGCCTTGTGATCACCGATTTCCTGTTCTGCGCTTACAGAGTTGTAAATTTCAGGTCTGTTTGTTATCAGTAGGTCCAAGATGTTATCTCCACGAGTCATTTTTCTGTTTAATTGCTTGAGGTAATTTTCAGATAATGCACTCAGCATAATGTCACTCAATGCTCTGTCCCTACCACCCATCCTAAACATCTGAGTGTCACAGTCTATATCTGTGAAATTGAAATCTCAACCTAAGACTGAGGAAATTTATGTTAAATATATTCCAGATTTTCTCTCAGTTGTTCTGTCACTAATGCTGTCGAGTCGGGTTGTCGGTAAAAGGAGCCAATTATTAACCTAGCTCAGTTGTTGAGTATAACCTCCAACTGTAATAATTCACAGGAACTATCCATTTCTATTTCACTACAGGATAAACTACTACTAATAGCTACAAACATGCCACCACCGGTTGCATGCAATCTATCCTTTCTGAACATCGTCTGTGCCTTTGTAAAAATTTCAGCAGAATTATCTCTGGCTTCAGCCAGCTTTTCGTACCTGTCACGATTTCAGCTTCGGTGCTTTTTATCAGCGCTTTAAGTTCCAGTGCTTTACCAACGCAGCTTTGACAGTTTACAATTACAATACCAATTGCTGCTTGGTCCCTGCATGTCCTGACTTTGCCCTGCACCCTTTGAGGCTGTTGCCCTTTCTGTACTTGCCCCAGGTCATTTAACCTAAAAAAACTGCCCATTCAATGCCACAGAACCCCTGCTACCCATGTAGCCATCTGCTGTGTGTAGTGGACTCCTGACCTATCCAGCGGAACCCAAAACCCCACCACCCTGTGGCACCAAGTCGAGGAATCTGCAGCCCACATGGTCGCAGAACCGTCTCACAGCCTCTGATTCAGACCCTCCTCTCAGCTCTGCACCAAAGGTCCACAGTCAGTCCTGTTGACAACACTGCAGATGGTGAGCTCTGCTTTCATCCTGCTAGCGAGACTGGCAGTCTTCACCAAATCAGATAGCCACTGGAAGCCAGAGAGGATTTCCTCCAATCCATAGCAACACACATCATTGGTGCCGACATGAGCAGTCACCTGCAGATGGGTGCACCCTGTACCCTTCATGGCATCCAGAAGGACCCTTTCCAAATCTGGAATGACTCCCCAGTATGCACACGGAGTGCACATTGGTTTTCTTCCCCTCCCTTGCAGCTCCCAACTACCAGTAAGCCTACCCTCTGCGACCGCCCGAATCTTGCAGACTGAGGGGCAACCTCTGGAACAGGACAAGCAGCCAAGTCCGGCCAAAGATCAATATCAACCAGAGACAGAGCCTGAAACTGGTTCGTCAGACAAACTGGAAAGGCCTTCCGTTCAGCCCTCCAGAATGTCTTTCACCCCCCTGCCACACCTCGAGGTGACCTCCCACTCTACCATGGGTGAGAGGTCAGCCACAGTGTGGGCAGTATTCCAGGCAGCCACAGCCATAGTCCAATTGGGGGATGCGTGGGACGAGCTGGCCGTTCGACAAACTCCTGTCCAGACCCCCACAGTGATGCCCATTGGCAACAGCCTCAAGCTGTGTCACCGAAGCCAACACTGCCTGAAGCTGGGAGTGAACAGATGCCAACTCTGCCCACATACAAACACAGCAGTCGCAGTCCCTATCCATGCTAAATACTGTTGTGCAAAGGTTGTCTGAACTAATCTACAGAGAGCACAAACAATTCGACACAAAATTTAAATGGTTATTAAAATACAAAACTGCCTAGTAAATGCAGTAATGCTGCTACTTGCACACTGCTGACACACTGCTTGGTGGCAGAAGGCTAACTGTACTGTCAGTAACCTAAGAAGACTATTTGAAAGAAAACAAATGACAGACGACTAAGCAACTTTACACATCACAGATATTAAAATGCCATTCTGCCCCTGCGAATTACAAAACTACACAATGATTTGATGGATTTAACTAAGCAAGTGTGCTAAGAACACTCAAACAAATTCTCAACTTGCCTACTACACTTATATGAATGCTAAATAAGCCACTTGCTGCTACTTGTGCACTGCTGACACACTGCTCGACGTCAGAAGGTTAATCTCCATGCAAACAGAGTATTGCATGTTGCAATACTCTGTCTCTAAAGAGGAAAGCACTGGTTGACCAAGTCTGATGAATGCAATCGTGGAGAAAAGTTTCTTATGCAGTCCAAAACATCTATGAGCTGTGCAAGCTATGAACTGTTAATACACCTGCATGGATGATTTTGCAGTGCTGGTTAGATTTTGAACCATACCATCTACAGCTCATGCCACAATTAAAAATTTAAGTTTATGATTGGCACCTTCAATTTTGGATCACAAAACAGAATCACTTTATAAACACATCTCCTCCAAGTCAGTATTAACTGACTTAGCAACTGTTCAGTTATCTGTAAAGGTTAATCACCACAATTTTACTGTGTGGGGCTCTGAAAATTGCCATGAAATTGTGGTACATGAATGTGATTCAGCATAGGTTATTGTTTTCTGTGTAATCTCTCAGATGAAGCTGTATGGGCCATTTCTCTCTGTGAAGGCTGTGATGAGTATCTGTTACCTCAATATGTTGCAGTTTTTTTTCAAAACTTACTGTACAACCCAAAAATTTTATCTTCCAGCAAGATGGGGCACACCTTCAATGGAGCACTGGTGTTCATTATCACCTGAACAATTAACTTTTGCATTGCTGGGTTGGACCTAGTGATGGAGATTATGTGATTGTTCCCTTGGCCCTCCAGATTGCCTGACTTTATGCCTTTAGACTTTTTCCTTTGGCTTTGTAAAGTTAAGGTCCATGTTTACATACCACCACTGCCAAGAACACTGGAACAGGCTTAGAATGCATCAGTGCTGTTGCGATGACCATTGTTAGGATGTTGCTATGTAAAATTTGGAGTGAAGCTTACCAAAGCTTGAGCATGTGTCACCAAAGCAACACTTATGTCATTTGTAGAGTGTGAACTGCAAGATTCATGTATTTATGGTTCTATTTTATGGTTCAATTCATGCATCATTTGTGTTTATATATCTAATACTTTGAAAAATATAGAACTTTGAAAAGTATAGAGCTTTGAAAATGAATGAACCATTTACAGTACCTCTAATCAGAACTCTTACTACCCAGGAAGACTATCTTAAATTATTCTGTGTTAAATGTGTAAGAAACGCTGTGTCAAAATCATGTGTACACTGTGTAAGCATTTATATTTTTATATTCCTATGCTTTCAAGTAAAATTACTTACTCTGTTTTACAAATACATATAGAATGGAGATTTACAGGAACAACAAAATCACTATCACATCTGTGCCTGTAGAGCTATTTGAGACTTTCTGCAAATCAAAAAAGCTTTTAGTAATATATTCTGCAATTATTATATGCTTCACATTCTCCGTGATTCATCCTTAAATGGACCACATGTCCTAGGTATACTGTGATTTAGGCCATAAATACAGCAAGATAAGAAATATCTTTCATAGCCAAGTCACAGAGTGTTAGTATTCCAAACAAACAGCTCACCCTCCTTTTGCTTTATCACAATGACGTTATCTTATCATTGAACTTCATATACCTGTAGATGTTTGATATAATCCTAGTTGTGATACATCAAATGTCTAGTTCAAATCACTTCCATTTTTAAGTTCTGTGAGGTGCAGTATAAAAAGCTAAGTTACTCTTTTATGAGTAACAGAGTGCATTTTACAACATTCTCTGTTAAATAATAGGTAGCTCTTTGTTTGTTTCTTATCTTTATTTTCAAATTTAGAGTAACAGGCATTGTCAAACCTGGCACTCCCCTTAATGAAATATTAAATAATTGTGAAAACTTAGTTAAGACTAGAACATGCTGTGTGCTAATAAGTGGAGCAAATGACATATACAGAAATGAAAGCCAACTATCGACAAGGGCACTTCAAACAACTCTAAAAAAAGCTGTCAGATCTAAGTTTAAAGGTTCTCGTTGTAAGTGCGCCATATAGACATGATCTAATCAAGGAATCATGTGTAAACAAAGAAATAAAGTCAAAAAACAATAAATTTAGGAAGATCTGCTGTGCTTTTAAGTGCGCAACTTTTGTGGATGCAAACAGCTCAGAGAGAAATCATTTAATGAGGAATGGACAGCACAGGAACTATTATGGAAAAAGATAATGGGTGAAAAGATACTAGAAGAAGTAAGCCATATATCAATAGGAAAGTTCCCTAAAATCTCACTCCAAATGAGGACAGAAACAGAAGTAATGAAAACCTTATCAAGAGCAACATTTGCTTAAGCACTAAAAACATCAACATCTGCTATAGTTAATATCAAAATGTCATCAGCTGCCATAGCTAGTATAATCAATCAGCATCACCCATTTCAAGAAGGAAAAGCAACAGAAACAAGAAACCTGTGGTGGAACAGGATTTTTGGTATCCGTCCTCAACGAAAACTCCAAGTCAACAGTTTTAAACAAAAGGAGAAATACCATCTATGCTCACTACCCTGTTCTAAAGATTATGAGTAAATGTGCAGTGCCTGAAGAACAAATATTGTGAACTCAAAATAGAAGTAAGTAACACCCAACCTGATGTCTTGTGTAATACTGAACACTGGTGTAAGGACCACGAAATTAGTAATATTCATATTAATCCTTTTAAACTGGCAAATGATTATAGAAGGAAAATTGCGAAAGGTGGTGGGGTCTGTATTTACCTTAGACAAGAGTTGGAATTTAAAAAGAGATATGAAGCAGAGAACTTAAGTATTGACATTTTTTTTGAAGCAGGTGCTGGCCAGCTATATGGCCTGATGAAAAAAGTCATAGTCTTAACAGTGTATAGGTCACCATGTGGAAACATAGAAGTCTTTTTTGATAAATTAGAATTGTTGCTAAATATGTTTTACAAAAAAGAAACTGATTATTCTTTTTGGGGATTTCAGTGTTAATCTTCTAGTTGAAAGTCAACAAAAAAGGCATTTTTTGGACATAATAAAGAGTTCAGCATGTCACCACACATAATCAATTCAACTAGAATAACAAACACATCGAATAGCCTCATAGATAACATTTACTGAAATATGTCAACAACTGACAGAGGTAACAAACATAGATTTAGGATTGTCTGACCACAATGCTTTCACCATTTAAATACCTTTAAGGTCAATGGAAGATAAAGATGTAAATAAATTTACAAAAGAAACTTCTCTGTGGACAGCTGTCATCAGTTCATAAGTATCTTAGAAAATGAAAATTGGTTAGATGTTATGAACAAAACAAGTACAGATAAGACATAGTGTATTTGCATCAATTTATATGATGAACTTTGAGATGTGTTTTCCAAAGAAACTGACCAGAATCAAGTACACTGAACACACAAAGTCAAGTTCTTGGATGACTCTTGGCATTAAGAAATCATGTAAAAACATGAAAAAACTGAATTCAGAGTTCAGGGAGTGTGCAGAAACTGATTTTATAGAACGTGTAAATAGGTATAGGAAAATATACCTTAGAGTAATTGCAAATGCGAAGTTACTAACAAGGGAACCTCCCCATCGCACCCCTCTTAGATTTAGTCATAAGTTGGCACAGTGGATAGGCCTTGAGAAACTGAACACAAATCAATCGAGAAAACAGGAAGAAGTTGTGTGGAAATGTGAAAAAATAAGCAAAATATACAAACTGAGTAGTCCATGCGAAAGATATGAAACATCAAAGACTGTGTGAGTTCAGGTGCGCCGTGGTCCCGTATTTAGCATGAGCGGCTGCAGAATGAGAGGTCCTTGGTTCAAGTCTTCCCTCGAGTGAAAACTTTAATTATTTACTTTCAGACAATTATCAAAGTTCAGTCACTCACACATAATCAACTTTGCTCTCCAAAATTCCAGGACATGTTGAGATTTGCTTGGACATATGCAGGATTTGACGGTCTACACTTGGAAAAATTTGAAAACGTTAAAAACATATGTTTTGACAGAGCACAGGGAAAATTGTGCGACTGTGAAACTGTTGCATACATTTGTTGCAGTTTATGTGACAAACTCTTATGTTTTCATCATTTTTTTTGGGAGTGATTATCACATCCACAAGAAAACCTAAATTGGGCAAGGTAGAAGAATCTTTTTACCCATTCGCCATGTGTACAATTTAGGTGGGTCGACAACATATTCCTGTCATGTGATGCACACATGTATTCCTGTGCAGGAATCGGTTGACCTATGACCTTGCGATCAAATGTTTTTGGTTCCCATTGGAGAGAGATGTCCTTTCGTCTACTAATCGCACGGTTTTGCGGTGCAGTAGCAAATCACAGACACTAAACTTATTACAGTGAACAGAGATGTCAATGAACGAAAGGACAGATCATAACTCAGCAAAAATAAAGAAAGTAAAATTTTCAATCGAAGGCAGAATTGAACCACCGATCTCTCATTCCACAGCTGCTCACGCTAACCACGGGACCACGGTTCTCCTCAGCTCATACTATCCGCGATGTTGCCTATGCTGCGCATGGACTACTCAATTTGTATATTTTGCTAATTTTTTCACATTTCCACACAACTTCTTCCTGTTTTCTCGATTGATCTGTGTTCAGTTTTTCAAGACCTATCCACTGTGCCAACTTATAACTAAATCTGAGGGGGGTGCGATGGGGAGGTTCCCCTGTATGTAATGATATGGAAATAAAACAGTCCAGAAATAGAACGAAAATAGCATGGGAAATTGTGAGAAAAGAAACTGGGGTACCTATCAAACATAAGGAAATTATTCTAAAAGATGAGGAGAATAAAATGGTAGATAAATATGCCATGCCTAATTATATAAATAATTACTTTTTAAATGTACCCCAGACATTAAGCAGGAATTTTGGGTAGCAGATTAAGATGACAGCACCCAAGGCAACCAGCAGTATGATGGCAGTCCCAACAAACGAAAAGGAAGTTTTAAAAACGATTAAAAGTCCGAAGTCCAAGATGTCAGCTGGAGTACATGAGGTGCCAATAATACTAGTGAAGAAAACAGCTAATCAAATAGCGAAACCATTGGTGCACATACGGAACTTGTCAATGGCTGAGGGCGTGTTTCCACTGAAACTGAAATTTTCTAAAGTCGTTCCCCTGTTGAAAAAGGGTGATAAGCTTAAAATAGAAAACTGCAGAACTGTCTCACTTCTCCCAACTTTCTCTAAGGTTTTAGAGATACTAATGAAATATAGAGTCACACATTATCTTAATATCCACAATCTGATAAACAGTAATCAGCATGGATTTCAAGCTGGGAGAAGTAACAAAACAGCTGTACTGGAATACACAAAAGAAATAATCAGTAGATTGGAAGAGGGAAAAAGTATAGTCGGGATAAATCTAGATTTGTCAAAAGCCTTTGACACTGTTGGCCACAGCATACCTTTGGAAAAGATCGAAGCTAGGTATCAGAGGACTGGTAAAAAAGTGGTTTGAGTCATATCTGGAAAACAGGATGCAGGTGGTTGAAATGACAGCACCACATATTAACCAAAAAGTTAAACTAAAATCAAATCCAAGGTAGGTCACAGTAGGAGTACCCCAAGGAAATGTATTAGGCCCCTTGCTGTTCCTCATTTACATTAACGATATTCAGGTGTCTGAGAGAAAAGCTAAAATCATGTTATTTGCTGATGATACTAGTTTAATAGTTAATGGTATGAAGCTGTCATTGCACTGTACTGTGGACCATGTCCTACAAGATGTACAGAAATGGTTTAGTGCAAATAAGCTAACACTGAATGCAAAAAAACTAATTATGTGCAATGTGGAAAAATAAGTGAACGTAATGACATAAATCCCACCATGGAGGGCAAACAACTTGAAAGAGTACGGTGTGCAAATTTCCTGGGTATGCACAATGATGAGAAGATAAACTGGAAGGACTACGTGGTGAGCTTAGCACTAAAACTAAATTCAGCATGTTTTGTACTTAGAATAATTTCAAGAGTTTGTAGTAATGACTATACCAGATTAGTAAATTTTGGCTAGTTTCAGTCCATTGCATCCTATGGGATAGTATTCTGGGGAAAAACAAATTGTCATCTAAATGAGATTTTCAAATTACAACAATGCAATATTCTGATAATGACCCAGAGCCCACTTCAAAACACATTGTATGCCTCTTGTTAAAGCATCGAAAATTTTAACAATTCCATCATTATACATTCTGAAATGTCTGTTGGTGATCAAAAGAAAGCAGGACAAATTGAAAACCAATACAGACTACCATAATTACGATACACAGCAATGTAAAGATCTCCACTTACAAGGTGTAACAAGGACCCAAAGTCAGAAACATGTATGTAATCAAGGCATCAAACTTTCTAATGCACTACCAAAACATATCAAAGAGCTGGAAAATGAGGATAAATTTAAACCTGTTATAAAGAATCACATGCTTGACAAATGTTACAGTGTAAGTGAATTTCTATGCTCAGCTGTATTAGAATATATGTTTAAGTTAATGTGACAAATGAAATTACATCAATGAATATCTGTCAAGCACATAACATTAAAAACCCCATGCTTAACAAATGTCACTACAGTGTAAGTAAATAGCTCTGCAGAACTGTATAAGAATAAACGATGTCATAAATGTGACAAATGAAATCACAACATCAGAATAAGTCTGTCAACCACATAAGACATTATATTGTATTAAACATAAGATAGATTCATATGAATTCAGCATAGAAAAAAATTTCATAAAGATATTATATAATTGTTAAAATGTATCCTGACAAATCCTGTATCACAAATGTGATCTTTGGGATGATGATAAATAAATAAAATTATAATGACCTGTAAATCACCAGCATATTTATCTTTGTTCTGGGAAAGTGACAGTTAAATGGCACTTTAATACATGCATTCAACACTTCTGGCTTAAGAAATAACCAATTTCTTCCAGTTTCCTTAGGTTAAATAATTAAAAATTTGTTTTAAGTACAGTTTGGAATCCAGGAAGCAGGTACGTATGAAGCACCTCAAGTAGATGACTTCGTGGGCCATCTAAATTTTTGGTATAAAATGTTATCAACTTGGATGAAAACCAAAATTCACATAATTAACTTTGTGCAGCAAATTCACCTGGTTAGTTTGTACAGTATGAGCTAAGAAGTTCCCTGTGATTCTTACATTGCATCCACCTGTAGCCTAGCACTCAACTCTTAAAGGTGAAGTAAAGTTCAATGACAACACATGCTTTGGATTCCACATTAAACTGTAGGTTTCTAATTTCCTAGTAGGATTGCTGAGATCGGTTAGGAAAACACCATCCATGATAGTTGAGTCCAACTGAGGGAGTTGCACCAGACACTTTAAACACATGAAGTTATTAACACTTGATGAATCAAATATTTTCTGAGCTGATGGGGACACTATTTTAGAGATTTATGTGATCACCTCTGACACTTTCTTAATTAAAAACAACTTCAATTTTTCAGAGTTTTGTCTGGCATATTGGTGAACCGATTTAGATACACTTAGTCAGCACTCACTGATACAAAATCAATGCATGCTTGATAATAATTTGTTGCCAGTAGCAAAAATATAGAGATGGTCATTGGAAAGAGATGAACCTACATTTGATGAGTACCAACATATACTAAAGCAACCATTTACTTTTGATTTTCATATTAAACCACCTGTGATAGGCAGGCTGACCTGGAGAACTTCTCACTGTGAAATGCTAATTTTTATGTTATTTTAGAATGGCTCTGAGCACTATGGGACTTAACATCTGTGGTCATCAGTCCCCTAGAACTTAGAACTACTTAAACCTAACTAACCTAAGGACATCACACACATCCATGCCCGAGGCAGGAATCAAACCTGCGACCGCAGAAGTCTCACGGTTTCCAACTGTGCGCCTAGAACCGCTAGACCACCGCGGCCGGCATGATATTTTAGAAGTCAGTCTAATTGAAAACATACATTTGTTGCTCTAAATACACTAATGGCCACCACGAAGATCATGTGCTACAGCTGCAAAATTTAACCGACAGGAAGAAGATGCTGTGATATGCAAATGATTAGGTTCTCAGAGACTTCACACAGGGTTGGCACCAGTGGCAACACCTACAATGTGCTGACATGAGGAAAGTTTCCAACCGATTTCTCATACACAAACAGCAGTTGACCGGCGTTGCCTGGTGGAACATTGTTGTGATGCCTCGTGTAAGGAGGAGAAATGCGTACCATCATGTTTCCGACTTTGATAAAGGTTGGATTGTAGCCTATCATGATTGTGGTTTATCATATCGCGACATTGCTGCTCGCATTAGTTGAGATCTAATGACTGTTAGCAGAATTTGGAATCGGTGGGTTCAGGAGGGTAATACGGAACGCCGTGCTGGATCCCAACGGCCTCTTATCACTAGCAGTCGAGATGACAGGCATCTTATCCACATGGCTGTAATGGATAGTGCAGCCACGTTTCGTTCCCTGTGTCAACAGATGTGGACATTTGCAGGACAACCACCATCTGCACAAACAGTTTGACGACGTTTGCAGCAGCATGGACTATCAGCTCTGAGACCACGGCTGCAGTTACCCTTGATGCTGCAACACAGACAGGAGCGCCTGCGATGGTGTACTCAACGATGAACCTGGGTGCACGAATGGCAAAACGTCATTTTTTCAGATGAATCCAGGTTCTGTTTACAGCATCATGATGGTTGCATCCGTGTTTGGCGACATCTCGGTGAACGCACATTGGAAGTGTGTATTCGTCATCACCATACTGGCGTATCACCCGGTGTGATGGTATAGGGTGCCATTGGTTACACGTCTCTGTCACCTCTTGTTCACATTGATGGCACTTTGAACAGTGGACATTACATTTCAAATGTGTTACAACCCATGGCTCTACCCTTCATTCGATCCCTGCGAAACCCTACATTTTAGCAGGACAATGCACGACTGCATGTTGCAGGTCCTGTACAGGCCTTTCTGGATACAGAAAATTTTCGACTGCTGCCCTGGCCAGCACATTCTCCAGATCTCTCACCAATTGAAAACTTCTGGTCAATGGTGGCTGAGCAACTGGCTCATCACAATACGCCAGGCACTACCCTTGATGAACTGTGGTATTTTGTTGAAGCTGCATGGGCAGCTGTCCCTGTAGGTGCCATCCAAGCTCTGACTCAATGCCCAGGCGTTATTACGGCCAGAGGTGGTTCTTCTGGGTACTGATTTTTTAGGATCTGTGCACCCAAACTGCTTGAAAATGTAATCACATGTCAATTCTAGTACAATATATTTGTGCAATGAATACCCATTTATCATCTGCATTTCTTCTTGGTGGAGCAATTTTAATGGCCAGTAGTGTAATACTTCTGTTTGTGAAATCTTAAGATTCATTTTAGATAATTGCTGTAAGTAGTTTTGAAGAATGGTTCAATACAGAGATTTAAAAATATTTTTGGATGCAAATTATATGACCAAACAACTTCAGATATTTTATTTGGAGCATTTCATCATGTATTTCAGAGACAATGTGTAGTCATATTTCTTCATATGTTGAGGTATGGGTAGTTACATCAGCTTAAGTCCTAACACTACAAGCCAAGTTGTTTGAGCTTCTAATTACTCTGTTTTGGAAACCACTATTTTAACAGCAACAACAGTTTTGATGCAAATAACTTTGACCATTATGAAGATATTTTATTGGACATTTGAACACATTAGTGAAGGTAATAAGCAGAAGCCTCTACACAGAATTTTCAGGATGCTTGATCTTTCTGGCAGAAAAAGACAATCACTAATTCTGATGAAGTACATTGACCACTGTGGGCAACCTTTTTTTTCCTGTTATGTCACAGCACATGTGTCATATTCTCATTGTAAATCCTGGTTATTCAATGTTGTTTCAAGGAAGAATAAGCTTTCTTCATAAACCAGTAGAAGCTGCAAGTGATGGTCTGTATTATGCTGACATCAGGCACCACACCAGTGTTGCTGCTTTTCCTAGAAACAACCCACCGATAGGTATCACATCTGTACCGTGAAAGTGGACAGCAGCTGATGATGATTAAATATGGTGTGCCTTTTAAACTATCCACTGCATTTCAACTATGTTAACTGTGAGACACTCAACCTGTAGTAGGTTCACAGGTAACTAACTGCAGTGTGTACCAAAGAGAAACTGTCTGCTCCCTCATTAATGATTACCTCAAGTAAGTGAAAAAAATTAGGAATGCGGGTCTCTCTACACAAATATTTACTTTTTTATTTGTTTTTATGTTCCACAGTACTTTAAGATCTTTTCTCATGCATTGTTACACCACATAATCGGTATTGTTTTGGGAGTAATATTAACAATAACCTTAAATAGACATAATACAATCAGGTGCCTACAGCCATATCAGCTGTCCATATCACCATGACAAAACTATGAAGGCAAAAGCAACACAGTTACCGTGTACTTGATTGCCCCCAGAGAAATACCTTCATGCCACTATTTGAGCAAGAATTCAACAGGCAGAGGCTGATGTACTTACACAAAATGTGTGGATGCAGTGATAACTGAGAAGGTGCATTGATATAGAGATGACATACAGAGAGATAATAGAGATGTGTCAAATGGATGGTAATGTAAGTGTAACATAAATGAGTAGATTTTCATTTTTCACAGGAAACATTCAGTTTCTCTACTTCCACATCTCTATACTGCAAACAACGTAAGTGCATTGCAAAGTGCACATCCTACCTTATCAGTTACTACCGTTTTTTGCCCCATTCCAGTTATGCACAGAGCACTGGAAGAATGATTGATTGAATGCCTCCTTGCATGTATTATTTCATCTAATTTTGTCCTCATGATCCCCACAGGAGATTATATATAGGTGTTTGTAGCACATTCCTAGTGACCATTTAAAGCTGGGTGTTTAGTTGTTTTCGTAGGCTCTCTCAGGATAGCTTATACCTATATTTAAGTGCACACCAGATCAGTTTATTCAGCATCTTAGTCTCCCACAAATAAAAAACCATTCAGGCTACCCTTGACTGTACCCATGTTAATCCAGTTTGTTATTGGTCCCTTCATATTTGAGCAATAATCTAAGAATGGTCCTGGTCATTTTGAAGGAAACTCCTCTGTGTACTGATTGCATGTCCCCAGTATTCTCCCAATCGATTAATGTCTACCACATGCTTCACCCATGACTGAGCCCAAATCACCATTACATTACATATCTGCAGAAAGAGATGGAAATTTACTTATTGTAACATGCAACTGTCTTTGATCTTAAGGATAGTACAGAACTGCTTTAGGTGATAAATGTGTTTTTATTATCAATAACTTTATTACATTCTCTAATCAAATTTATCTTATGTTTCCAACACTAATTTTTTTAATTGTGGCACAGGACAGACAAATAGTATGAGAGTAATCCGAAAAGTAAGGTCTCTTATTTTTTATAAGTACATAGACCTGTTTATTTCTACAATGGTTTACATCAGTTTACAGCTTGAACATTTAGCTATTTTTCAACATAATCACCATTTCTGTTGATGCATTTTTGTAGATGCTGTGACAGTTTTTGTATGCCCATGTCATACCAGTTTGCCACCATGCTGTTCAGAAAGTTATGAACTGGCAGGATTGTTGCTTGATCTCAGGTGTAAAGTGTTATGCCCAGGTTTCATCACCCATGACAATTGAGTCCAGAAAGTTGTCCTGTTCCGCTGCAAGGTTGTGAAGAAATGTGCAGGAAGCATCAACTCTTTGCTGCGTGTGGTCCTCAGTCACCATGCGTGGCATTCATCTTGCACACACCTTCCGGCAGTTCAATGTTTCCATTAAAATTATGTGAGAAGTGCTTGGGGAAACCTCAGGAACCAACATCCATAGATCATAAAGGGTGATCCGCCGATCTTCATGCACGCTTCGCTCAACCTTCAATACTGTCTCCTTAGAAGCTGACTGTCTCCCACTCCTTTGTTCATCGTGAATTTTGGTCTGACCAACTGCAAACACACTACACCACTTATGAACATTTTTGACATCCATGCACAACACATCATACTCTTCCATCAATGGATTTCAATCAGCACTGTGCACTTTGCGTTCAAAAACCAAGTAACTGTGCTCAATTCGTACTTGGCTTTAACATCCAATGGGAGCTCCCTTCTTGACGGCTGCCAAGCCAAGACTGAGCACCTCAGCATGACGTGTGCATGTTTTCACACAGTGCATGAAGCACTCTACATAACAGTGTGACCAACTGCCACACAGTTCTGTAATTATAAAAAAATAGGAGACCTTACTTTTGGGATTACCCTCATATATTACAACCATCCACAATATATTTGTCATTCACCATTTTACATTAGCAACTGCATTTATCTGTTCCAAAATTCTCCATCTTTGCATAACTTTTCTCTTTTTTTTCCTTAATTTATGACATGCAGCATGTATTCCAAGCCTGAAGCAAAGCTTTGAACACTGTTTCTACATTTTTGTACATAGAATTTCTCAGTATTTTGATATGGGTTAATTTCCTATTACCTTTACCATTAGAAGAAAGGTGGTCATGCCATTTCTTTCTGCATGCAACCCATTGTTACCAATATATCCACATTTTTAAAATGAAAATGGACCGTCATAACATCAGACTCTTCAAAGCAGCCTCTTTCCTCATTAAACCTGTAAGGTAAGTTACTGTTAGTGCAGTTCAGTGTAGCAGACTTAAAAGATTTCACAGAATTTGAAGATTAAACTGCTCATGTAACAGTTACCAATCAAGATCAAAGAAATAGGCAAATACCAGTTATTTAAATGGAAGTTCCAAGGAAATGATTCTTGAAAGCAATGAATATGTAAAATGGGCTTCACAGTTTTAATAAGAGAGAAAAAATAGCCTATACTTAATTCTGAAAGGCAAAATTTCTTGTAGTTCTGATTTTTTTTATGACAAGACTTCCAACTTTCCAACTGGTTTGACATGGCCCATTTCTAAATTTCCCTCCTGTGCCTATCTCATTATCTCAGTAGCATATGTACCCAACATACACAATTTTTGTTGGACATAATCTAATTTCTTTCTTCCCCTATAATGTTTGCCCTTTGACTGGTTTTTAGTACTATGGAAGTTATTCCATGATCAAAACTCCTTAAAAGGAACTGGAAGGTCTGAAATCTGAGGCTACTGATGAATGTTAAAAATTACATGAAGCAGGTACTAAAAATAATAGTTGAACATAGAAGTCTGCGGAGGACACTAATCAGAATCAACACAAGCTAATGGAAAACTGTTGCAACAATCAAACAGTTAATGTGACACTGGAAGCAGCACTATGCAGGAGGAGGAGGAGGAGGAGGAGGAGGCGGCTAGAAGAAACAAACTGGACGGAGAACGTGCATATCATATGGTTGGCACAGGAGCATACCAAGATAATGGGCTCCCCAGTAGGCAAAGAACAAAATATTTATCATTAATAACTGAAGAAACACTTTAGAGTTTTTTTGTGAGTTGATACAATAAACAGTAGAAAGTAAGAACCAATCCTCCTAGCAAATAAAATGTATCTCTTAAGAACATCTGGCAGCTTACTAAGGTTCCTGGTAGTTTGCCTTGAATGTTAAGATTATTGACTAAATTGATTAAGTGATTGTCCATAAGTGTCACGGGTGAGAATGGATGCTGACTAATGCAAACTCATTAGCAAACTCATCAAAATCCTGCCTTGTGTCTGGGTCAGTGCTGGAACTGATACTGGATGAACACACTGGTGAGGTGGAGTAAACTCTGAATACTGGGTGCAGCAGACATAAAACCCAGAGGAGGAGCATAAACTTAGAGGCTGAGTGAACACACTGAATGATCAGCTGCTGGGCATAGTTGGCATAAAGCACTCAAGAAAAGCTGAGTGAATGCTTGTGCTCTGATGGATGGGCCACTGAATGCATTAGCCTGGAGTGTAAGCAAATGCTGCATGCTGGTCATTGAGCAGTGTCTTAAATAGGCAGCTGGAAGGATATCCATGTGTATCACATGACTTGTGGATGCAACCTAGTGCCTTGTTTGCAGCACCACAGTAGTTTATGAACTTACTTCAGGTGAGGAGGCTGGCATCTCTTTTAGTGGCTGTTGGAGATGCTATGGAAAACTAGGCAGCATGTTTTGGTCTTTATCCAGAAATTTTCCATATACATGGTGCATGGTGCATGTGCCAGGTGGTACTGGCTTGCTGATGCATATGCTGGTCCTGGAGCATAACAATCCACTAGTTGTAGGTGTATTTTGTATCTGCATTGGCAGGTACATAGCAGGGACTTAGCAGGATACTGATATATGGATAAAATTATGAATATGTTATCACAGGACAGGGAAAGTAGAAGGCCACCACACTGTCAGTTTAAGAGTTAAGCAAATGTTAAGCAAAACAAACAGCTACTTGGGACATCAGGGTGCATGGAGTGGCAGATGAGGGAGAGGGTTGCGACTAGTGGCCATGTGGAAGATTTGGAGGCCTATGCAGGATGTATCATAATTAATAGAAAAACTGAAGGGGGGAAGGTATATGACCAAAAAACCCTGCATAAAATGAAAATTTGTAGACTGTCAAATTATTTGGCAGCCTGTAACCTTATTTGATCTGTTTGTGAAACAGACTGTATGACATGTTAGAAAATTATTGATTGCTAGCCGATTTGACAAGATGTTAGACAGTTTTTGGTGATGTTTCACCACACATGTTTAGTGAGAGAGTTTCAATTGTGGAAACTATGGTCAGAAGAGTGCATGAATAAAAGCAAAGAGCACTGGAAATCTCAAAAATGGTAAAGGTGTTGCATCTTACTGAGCCATATTTTATGCAGAGAGACATTAAGAAGAACATCAACATTTATGGACAAAATACATGTGGGACTGCAATAAAATAACAAAAAGTAATAACTGATGTAGTCATCGGGCTCTAATTTTAAAATTTCATGAAGCAGATTTGCATGGGCATATTTACCTTCCAATTTCAGCAATTCCTACAATGAGCATAATTTTTTCTTCAATTTATTTATATACAGTACTATTCAATGCAAGAGATGCTTTGCATTAATAACCATTCCCACTAGCATAGATATACCTCATGATATAACATGCACAGCACAACAACTGTTCAGAAGTGCAGTAAATCTAATAAACTTTGTTGGTACATCTGTGTGTTCCTTGAAAAGTCCTTTGATAGGATACAGCAAAATTGATGAGTAAGTTTAATCTTGTAGAAGGCTCTTGAGAGCAGCAAAAACATTCCAGTATTTGTGGGTCCACAAGCTAGCCATTTCCTCAATAACTCCAGATGCATGGTTATGAGCGGCAAGTGAAATAATCATCACATAACATCCCAGTTCATTGAAGTATTGAAATTTTCAATTGAGATGCCATCTAACTGGGCTCAAATTTCATTAAATGCCTACATCAACAAAAAATACAATCGACATGGAAGTTTTCTGGGTATTGTGCCACTTCATAATGTATAAGACTACTGCTGCTGCTGCTGCTGCTGGAGAAAAACCCAATGTTTCGGCCACAGTTGCAGTGGCCTCCTTTTGGGTCTACTGGCACATTCTAGTTATGCAGTGTCCCTTACATTTTGTTGTTACCATTCACTGCACATGCCATTATGTCATAACTTGGTGGTAACTGTTGAATGAGAAGTTGGCTGCTGTTTACCAAATGCTGGACATCAGCGGCACAGAGGCAGTTACTCACCGGAAGTGCTCGTGCCTCTTGTTGACAGTGCAGTGTGTTGGGCTCTGGATCTTGGCAGACAAGATGAGATAAGCTTGAGTCTATCTTCTCTATTAATGTTATTAGGGTGTTTAAGTATTTCGATAGCCACTCTGATTTTTCCTTTCGTCACAACCGGCTGCTTGGCCAACACACAGGCTTCACTGAATTTTATTTCTTTTCCACATTCTTGCTGATGTTCTGCCGCTGCAGAATTATCATGTTTCCCTAGACAAATATAGCACTCGTGTTCCTGAATGCGCATTGCTATTGGCCTGCCAGTCCCGCCGATGTATGCCTCTCCACATTCGCATTCCAACTTGTACGCACCTGCAGTGCGTAATGTATCCACCTCGTCCTTAGTGGAGCCTAGCACATCCTGGATCCTGCGACCACTATAGAAGACAGGCTGCACCCAATGTGGAAAATGTGTTTACCTATTCGGTCAGTAACATTTTTCACGTAAGGTAAGCACACTGCTGGATGCAGTTTGTCTACTTCTTGCTTATTTTTCTTACTTGTGTTCATTGACAAGGCTGTGTGGATCAACTTATGGCTGCAGCCACTGGCTGGAATTATATTAGAAATCTGTATGGGCAGAAAACACACAGCAACATCCACAAACTGGAAACATTTAGGAAGAATAAAGGGAAACTTCTCAACAGTCTTATCTACTTTAAGAGGTATCGAGATCATGACATTGTACCTAAATTTCTTCAGTTTAGATTTAACATCAATACTCACATATCAAGAAGCATCTACAGGCAAGCCAGCAAATCACTTCTGAAGGAGCATATTCAGCAGGTGTGAAGAGAACTTTACTTCAACAACTAGCAGTTGCTGCCACCACCATTCACCAGAAGAAGAAATTTAAACAGCTAGCAAAGATGAGACAGAACACTATGCTTAGACTGGATGCATCTCAAACAGTGGTTAACCTTTCATCTTATCAGCAACTCAGCCACAGAAGCACTAGCTAAAGGACTAAACTTTGCTGTCACACCCGAGTGAATTCCCATGGAAGAAATTATCAAATCCGTGCAAACAACACTCTGGCACACATCTGCAGTAGAAGCTCAGAAAATTAGGTGGGAAACTGTTTAAGTTCTGTTATGTGCCAAGCCACCAAAACACAACCTTAGCCACGAGGAAAGAGCAGCTATCAAGGAACTGAATAAGAATGACTAAATTGTGATATTGAAGCAGCAAAGGCAATGCTACTGTCATCTTAAACAGCATGCAGTATGAAGACAACATGAAAGAATTATTAAATGATCCCATATACAAAGAACTAAGAGTGGACCCTAAGGTGAATATAATTCAAAAGACAGAGGCCTCGATTAAGGACTTGTGAATTGACACTGACACAGCGGAGGGTCTTATTCCCAGAGTACCAGTCCATCCTAGAATTTACAGTGTTCCAAAGATACATAAGGAAAGTAATCCTTTGAGGCCAATAGTGAATGGGATCAATTTGCCAACTTGCAATCTGGCAAAGTATCTAGCCTGCAAATTAGGACGTCTAGTTGGCAAGATGGACTCTTATGTGAAGAACTGGACAGACTTTATAGAATGCCTAAAGGGAGAATCAATTTTACCTACAGACATCATGGTCAGCTTTGACATGAAGTCACTATTTATGATTGTGCTAGTAGATGAAACTATCCACATCCTTCAGCAGCATGTCCCACTAGACATATGCGACCTGTTTGAGTTGTGACCGACTTCAATGTACTTAAAATGGCAAGGAAAGTACTATGAACAGACAGACAGCATAGCAATGGGGTCTCCCCTATCTCCGCTGGCAGCTGACATATTCATGGAAGCCTTTGAAGCAATGGCCCTTGGTTCAACTCCCTTATGCCCATGTTGCTGGTTCAGATATGTGGACAACACATTTGCAATGTGACCTCATGGTGAAGTGGAGCTACAAACGTTTCATGAATATTTGAACAAATTGCAAGGGAAGATAGAGTTCATGCTGTAAGTAGAGAAGAATGGTGCAATTCCATTTCTAGATCTAGAAGTATATGTGATAACAGAGGGCACACTGGGGCACAGAGTACATCGCAACCCTACACGCGAAATCCTACCACCACCCAGTGCAGAACTCTGCCATCCGTTGTTTGGCAATCCATGTGCAGCACCTAAGTGATGCTTGAAATGCACCTGAGCTTAAAAGGCTATGCACAACATTTCTATCTAATGGTTACAACCATACGTCAATCCACACAGCCTTATCAATGAACACAAGTAAGAAAGATAAGCAAAAAATAGACAAACTGCAGCCTGCAGTGCACTTGCCTTAGGTGAAAAATGTTACTGACCAAATAGGCAAACACCTTCACTGGGTTGGGGTGCAGCCTGTCTTTTACAGTGGTCATAGGATCCAGGACATGCTAGGCTCCATTAAGGACAAGGCAAGATGGATGCATTACACACTGCAGGTGTGTACAAGTTGGAATGCAAATGTGGAGAGGCATACATCTGCTAGACTGGCAGGCCAATAGCATTGCATATTCCGGAACATGAGAGCTATATTTGTCTAGGGCAACAAAATAATTCTGCAGTGGCAGATCATCAGCAAGACTGCAGAAAAGAAAGAAAATCCAGTGAAGCCCGTGTGTTGGCCAAGCAGCCAGTTATGACGAAACGCAGTATCAGAGGGGCCATCGAAATACTTAAACACCCTAACAACATCAGTAGGAGAAGATGGACTCAAGCGTATCCCATCTTGGCTGCCAAGAACCAGAGCCCAACACACTGCACTGTCAACAAGAGGCACGAGCACTTCCGGCGAGTAACTGCCACTGCATGGCCCATGTCCAGCATTTGGTAAACAGCAGCCAACTTCTCATTCAATGGTGGCCACAGATCTTGGCACATAACATAAGAGCCAATAGACAACAAAGGTTATGTTCTCCCTCCACCACAATAACCAATTAAAATAAAGTCCCCTCTCCTTCCTTAAGTGACCAATGAAATGAATATCTTTTTTAAGTTATGACGTGAATGGTAACAACAAAATATAAGGGACACTGCATAGCTATAATGTGCCAATAGACCCAGAGGAAGGCCACTGCAACTGTGGCTGAAACAGTGGTTTTTCTCCAGCAGCAGTAGTTTTATACATTATGAAGCAGCCTACACAAGTATGTAAGAAATACAATACTGTTTCAGTACATTGAATTGTAATTTACTGTATTCTATTACTGCTCCTGGGTGTGTTCTACCTTACACACTTACATTTAGGGGCAATACTACAGTCATCTCTGCAGTGAGTTAGCAAGCTATTTAAAGCACCCTGTTAAGGCTTGACAAGACTGTATGATTTGGTGCTCCAATTCTTCAAGTACATTAGTGGGAGTGCTATAAATTTTATTTTAGATGACACCAGAGGAAAAAATACAAAAAAATTGATCCAGATAAACTTGGGGGCCATGCTAGGCTCAAATTATCCATTTTACATCATATTGCTTAGTTATACATCATCACATCAGTAGTAGAATGTGCCTGTGCCCATTGTGGTTGTACAAAGCCTCCAGTGTTTAATGAGGTAAGGAAAGGTGAATGTCTGTGTAGCAATCATTAAAAAAATGTTCCAGAAGAAGAGAAAATATTTTACCTTTAAATATGAGCAGGTTAGAAAATCCTTTGTCATCCTGCGAAATAAGGTAATTTCGCCAAATGATTTGTCTTGCCTGATTCCACTTCTGTAGACTTCATGAAAACTTGAGGCAGGTTCATCCCCCTTAATGCCTTCAAAGGAACAGCATCATGCATATCATGCAACTGCTCTGGCTCAAATGTATATGTTGTATGCAAGTTCCAAAACTGGTCCTGCAAAGGCACACTACACATCAAAAAAGGTGGAATAAGTTAAAACCTAAATACACAACAATAACTAAAATTTATTTTTACAGAACTATTCTAGATACATACAATGAAGGCTTTGAACTGGACGTTTCAGCTGCTGAGAATTCTCCTGGGTTGTATGGCCGTGGTCCATGGAAATCTTATATCCATGACATTTCGACCAAAGCTACATTGGACATCTTCAGAGGTGCTCCTGGTTGTGCAGTAGGCAAGACTCAGCACAACCAGGAGCACCTCCAAAGACATCAAAAGTAGCTTTGGACAAAACATCAGGGATATAAGATATCCATGGACCATGACCATGCAACCCGGAATAATTCTCGGCAGCCATTCTAGATACAGGTGTGCTGCTTGTTGTGAATGGTCTCTTCCTCTCTTTGCAAACACTTCTCACATGACACTGCTGCAGCAAGTTGTTTACATTCCATTAGAGTTTGTACATCAGTAACTGGTCCACTGAACTGCTTATCCTAAATGTAGCCCCACAAAAAATTTCTAGAGAGTTTATTTCTGGTGAACTTGGTGGCCATAATGGATTTTATACCTGGCAGTGCACCACCTGGTTAACACATTACCCATGGTTCCAACAAGAAAGAGAAACCAGAGGCTGTCGCAGCACATGAAGTATCGACAAAAGCTTTAAGAGTTAAGCTACTGTTTGCAATGAATCACACAAATTTATCTAGCTTAATTACTTAGAAAATATTTTTGTTATCAGGAAAAGATTTTATGCTCACCCTATGTAACTTCTGTTTTACACAATACAGTGTACTCAGAGAAATAACCTTCTCAGAGGCAAATGCTTCATGAAACTCCTAGCTATATTTCACACTCCACAATGCAGTGTGTGTTGGAGTACATCAGTATCACTTTAACCCCTTCCTCCTCCAGTCTCAGATGGTACACAGAAGATTGCTGGTACTATTCTGTATGAGAGGAAGGTTCTTTTATTTTACTGTCTTTTTTAATTTGGTGAAACTCTCCACCATGATGGATGACATTATTTTAATGTCACCTAAGATTTATGTACTCATTTCACCTTCAATCCTTCTGGGTGGAAACTTCTTTATACTTGAATATGTGACTGATTTCAACTACTGAAGGCAGATGGCATGGTCAAAAAAACCAAAAACCATTTGTTACATTACAGAATTGGTTGCAAGCTTTGCAATGGGCAATGATCAGTTGCAAGCATATTTGCATTTTGTAACAAGTTTGCATCCCCATGTATGCAACTATACCATCTACTGTTAGTCTCTTGGATTTGTGTATTTTAATCTCTATGATGAATAGTTGCTTTCCTACAACAACACTACCAGCCATATCACCACAGGTATCAGTGAAGTACAGCAAGGGTGGGACACTTTACCACTCCTGAAATATATATATTTTTTACTATTTACACTGGTTTGATGTCTCCTGTCTACTCCTACTTTGTACTGATCTTTTCATCTCTAGCTACTACACCAAACACCCTGTTCAATCTGTTTGGTACATTCTAGTCATAGTTTACCCCTACTGTTACCTTCCACAACTCCTTTCAGTGGCTTTACCTGGATATTGTATTAAACACCCCATTACCATGTCTCTTCTTGTAAGAAGATCCCTCCTATTTCCAAACAGCTCAGCTCAAATGGTTACATACTCCATACACAGTTTGTCTCTGTAACAGTTTACAGGAGCAACAAAAAATTTGTTTTTCAGTACTTCACATTCACTGAAGAGCCAAAAAACTGTTCTAGGCATCAATATTCAAATACAGAGATATGTAAACAGGCAGAATACAGAGTTGTGGTCGGCAATACTTAGACAAGACAACAGGTGTCAGGACAGTTGCTACATCCATTACTGTCTTTACAGTGGCAGAACATCAAGATTTAAGTGAGTTTGAATGTGGTGTTCTAGTCAGTGAATGAGCTACAGCATCTCTGAGGTAGCGATGAAGTGGAAATTCTCTCATATGACCATTTCATGAGTGAATCACGAGTATCAGGAATCTGGTAAAACATCAAATATTTGACATTGCTGCAGCCAGAAAAAGATCCTGGAGGAATGGGACTGACAATGATTGAAGACAATTGTTCAATGTGACAGAAGTGCAATCCTCCTGCTGCAGCCAGAAAAAGATCCTGGAGGAATGGGACTGACAATGATTGAAGACAATTGTTCAATGTGACAGAAGTGCAATCCTCCTCCAGATTTCTGCAGATTTCAATACTAGGCCACAATAAGTGTCGGCATCATGCACGCCATTCAACAAAACATCATAGATATGAGCTTTCAGAGCTGAGGGCCCACTTGTGTAACCTTGATTGCACGACATGAAGTTTTATGCCTTGCCTGGGCCCGTCAATGCCGACATCGGACTCCTCATTACTGGAAACATGTTGCCTGATCAGATGAATCTCATTTCAAATTATATCAAGGAGATGGATGTGTACAGGTATGGAGAAAACCTCATGAATGCATAGACCCTGCATGTCAGTAGGGGACTGTTTAAGCAGGTTGAGACACTGTAATTGTGTAGGGCACATGCAGTTGGAGTGGTAAGGGACCCCAGGTATGTCTAGATATGACTGACAGGTGACAAGCATGTAATCATCCTGCCTGATGTGCAATCTGACAGACTTTGGCAATTCCAGCAGGACAATGCAGTGTCCTAGATGTCCAGAATTGTTACAGAGTGGCTCCAGTAACACTCTTCTCAGTTTAAATGCTTCCACTTGAACATATCTGGGATGCCTTGTAATGTGCTGTTCAGAAGAGATCTCCACACTCTCGTACTATTGCATATTTTTGGACAGCTCTGCAGGATTAATGGTGTCATTTCCCTCCAGTACTACTTCAGACATTAGTTGAGTCCATACCACATTGCGTTGCAGCACTTCTGTATGCTCGCGGGGCCCTATGTGATTTAAGACCAGTTTCTTTGGCTCTTCAGTGGAATTCTGACCAAACTTAAAAATTTAAAATGCTGTTGAAATTTAATAATTAAGAACAACAAAATGTTAAAGGTTTAATCTAATAATTACAGCTATAATTTGTGTCTATCTTGAAAAATTTCACTAAAAATGCTTATTTTTTACATACATTTCCACATTTTTAAGCTTTCAGGGGGTACAAGGTTAAGAGAATTAATGGTCTAAAAATGGCAAGGAACCACAAAAACTTTCAAGTTCCTTTTAATGCAGGATGTTTTCCAGTTGCATTCCTGAGTGTTAGCTCACCTCAATTATTTTACCCTCCAGCTGGCAGTAAAAACATTCCAGCAATGAAAAAGTGCCCATTCAGAGAATGACAATACCTGCTATTAACAACAAACCTGAAAATCTGAGTGTCTACAGATGGGCTTGGCAAACTGCAGATATTTGAATAAGGTATGATAAAAGGGGAAATATTGTTCACTTAGGAAGAATTAATAGAAAGACTGACTTTCCTGAACATAGGTAGAAACTACAAACATATAGCTTTCCCCTCATAGATTTTGCATAGCAGCAGTGTGGGATCCTGCCCACTCGTGTAATATAGGGCACATAGGAAGCTGCTTTCTTTGATAGTTGAACGACATACAAGCAAATCATATTAATGGAGTTTACTACAGTAGTTGAATTGACAATACTTAACTTGCATTTTTGCAATGACGTCTCACAAGCAACTGGTGACATGCAAATAATCAGTGTCCTTTGCTATATGCAATTCACATCCAAGTAATTAATATAAAGCACAAGTTTCAGCTGAACAGTTAGGATGATTGCTTGTCTTCTATTGCCTCTCTTCTAGTGCAGCCAAGGCTAGCTTTAGTGCCACTTATATTCTCTTCCGATAGAAGCCACTTCTGTTGTGCTTCGGTCCTAGTCAGCATACTATTGACTAACTGCTTCTCACAGCCTTCTCTGTGGTTACATTCCACACTGACATACCATTGCTTGATGTTATGCCAGAACAAGCAGTCTGCTGAAGTCTGTGATGAGGCCCAAGAGAAACTCTGACAATGGCGAGTGTACAATTCAGTTTTATGCACATGCACTCTGTGCAATAAACCAAGATTTGTTACCAAATTCTGTTGATCATGCAAAATATTAACTTTTTCTGTGTCACTTAGTGTGACCCGCTACCCATATTTTAACAATCATAGTTATTAGAAGCAGAGTGACGTCTTGTGCAGTCACTCTTCTAGACAACCGAGAGTCAAACTACTTAGCTGCGAAACACAGTTACAGCAGCCTCAGTACTGCAAGGAAACAATTTACAGACCAGGCTGCAAGGTCTATGATCTTAGAGAGTAGAAATCAAGCTATTTTCTCCAGCACTCAATGAATTGGTACATTATGTCAGGAGTTTAATTACACTATGATCTGTTTTATCCTGAAACCTCTTGTCCCGATGTGCCATTTATCATCGCACATTGCCACTTAATGTAAATCTTGTGGTGCTTTTCTGTTGTATCCACATAACCAGATACCACAGTCCCATAATTTCTTTCCCTGTCAGATCACAGCTTCTTCGAACTATGTCCTCTTCCAATTGGTTGTGTTTTGTAATATCTTCAGTTTATACCACCTAAGTATTTCTTCTGGATGCTTTGGTGGTAAACAAGAACACTTCCCAAAACTCACTTCTGTATTATCAATACATTTAACTATTATGTCAGGATTAATTTCATTCTTGGACCACTTTATTTAGCAGGAGCATGAAGACCCACACCTGGAATTCTATGTAACCTCCACATTATGTGGCTGGATAAGCAGCACCCTCTAACTTCCATGTAGACCAGTCCACTCCTGTTCATGCCTTCAGCATGCTGGTCACCTTGTAGTTTAAGTGCTTCTCCATCTATATTTCCACTCAAATTTACACTTAAATACTTGGCACTGTGTTTATTGAGCCACTTTCACACTATTTCTCTATAGTTCCACTATCTAATAGCATGTTAGAAAAATGAACACTTTCCGTATGAGCCCCTGAACATGCGTAAGTACCGAAGCCTACTAACAGACCGTCTGCCACGGATGCTAGAAGACGTTCCTCTGCCGACCAGGAGAAACCTGCGGTACCAACATGATGGCTGTCTAGTGTGTCGTGCATGAAGAACTACAGCATATCTTCATGAACTGTTTACAATCATTGGATTGGACATGACGACCTTTAACTTAGTTGGCCTGTTCCCAGGATTTGACACCTTTGGTTTTTTTGGTTGGAAAAGCTGAAAGACATTGTCTGCAAGGACATAACAACTAAACCTGATGATATGCAGCCTGCTTGGACATCTTCGCTGAAATGCTAGCACATGTGCAACAGTCATTCCATACCACACTGGAAGCATGTATTACCACTGTTGGTGGTCATTTGAACACCACCTGTGATGGTCAGCTGTCTCGTTCCTGGTCAGGATCGACATAATTAATGTATTCACTTGTGGTGTTCTTTATTGTGTGCTACCACAGGTAATTTACAAGAGCTCAGTGTGGAATCTTTTCAAAATGTTATCTCATAAATGATGCGCACTAAAATACTGCAACAAACACCATTGACATTCTAATTTACCTTATTTTTAGTTTGTTAATGTCAATAGGCATTGGTTGGTTGGTTGGTTGGTTGGTTGGTTTGTGGGATTGAAGGGACCAGACTGCTACAGTCATCGGTCCCTTTTACCAAAACTTCAAACACCCACACAGAATAAAAACGAACAATGGAGATAACAGACGACACAGGACAAGACAGATTCAGACAGAGACCAGACAAAAGGAATTAAAAATCACACAGAGTGACAGTGGCTGGCCAACCAGCCAACCATAGAGACAAAAAAGGAAAAGTCAACCACCTAGAAACACACTAAAAAATAACCCAGTCTAAAATTGTAGACCAAAGGCCAGACTCAAAACAAACAAAAAAAAAAAAAAAAAAAAAGACAAACACTCAGATTAAGTGATAAAAGCCCCCTGCCCAAATAAAATGCAAAACTAAGCCTGCCATGGCAGTGTCATCTGTTAAAAGGGCATGGAGCGTATCAGGCAGTGCAAACGTCTGCCTGAGCACAGCTAAAAGGGGACAGGCCAACAAAATGTGGACCACCAAAGCAGATCCGCAGCAACATAGAGGCAGGTCCTCACGGCACAATAAGTGGCTGTGCGTCATCCGGGTGTGCCCAATGCACAGCCGGCAGAGGAAAACAGACTCCTTGCAACAGACCCACAAGGAGAAGCCTCCTTGATGGCCCGAAGTTTGTTTGGTGAAGGCAAAGTGTGCCATTCTTCACCCCAGGTGTGAAGTACATTCTGCCACAAAACTGCCCTGAGGTAACTCTCCGAAAGCCCAATCGATAAGGCTGGTGCACCGACAGCCTGTTTGGTCAGCATATCAACATGTTCATTGCCTGGGATGCCGACATGACCAGGGGTCCACACAAAGACCACAGAGTGGCCGCAGTGGGCAAGAGTATGGAGGGACTCATGGATAGCCATCACCAGACAAGAGCGAGGGAAACACTGCTTTATAGCTCGTAAATTGCTCAGGAAGTTGCTACAGACAACAAAGGACTCACTGAGCAGGAGCTGATATACTCTAGGGCACGAGAGATGGCGACCAGCTCAGCAATGAAAACACTGCAGCCAGCCGGCAATGAGTTGTCCGTAATGGTCCCCTAGAGTGAGAGCATAACCGACACAAACAGCAAACATCGAACCGTCAGTGTAGACAACAGTGGAGCCCTTAAACTTTTTTTTTTTTTTTTTTGTGGTTTTAGGGCGCACAACTTCAATGGTCATTAGCGCCCTGACTACGTTAAGAATGCACCGCGAGGCACAAGTTTAAAACAACTAAAAGGGAAAACACGATAAAAGACAGACTGACAGGCATAGGATTAAAAAACAGCATCATCAAATGTCCTTAGAGAGGTTTGTCAAATTGATAAAATGAAGAACACGAGCAGCTGCTCGTGGGTCATCCGCTAAAATGGCATCGAAAGTATTTGGCAGGTTAAGATCTAGACGCAGTGTGTTAAAATATGGACAGGACATTAAAATGTGTCGAACCGTCAGCAAGTGCCCACATGGGCAGAACGGCGCCGGCGCAGCCGTCAGCAGATGGCGATGGCTGAACCGGCAGTGTCCAATTCTTAACCGGGCCAAAACTACCTCCTCCCGCCGAGAAGGGCGTGAGGAGGACGTCCAAGCCACGGGAAGAGGTTTTAAGGCCCGAAGCTTGTTGTCTGTAAGTGCAGCCCAATCGGCATGCCACAGCGATAGAATGCGCTGACAAATGACCCTGCTAAAATCGGACGAAGGGACACAACAAGAAGCTGTCCGAGGCTGGAGGACCGCAGCCTTGGCCGCGGCATCTGCAGCTTCGTTCCCAGGGATACCGACATGGCCAGGAACCCACATAAAGCTAACCGGAGAACCGACGTCCACCAGCTGCTGAAGAGAGCGTTGGATCTGGTGTACGAAAGGGTGAACCGGGTACGGATCACTGAGGCTCTGGATGGCGCTCAGGGAGTCAGAGCAGATGACATAAGCAGAATGTCGGTGGCGGCAGATGTAAAGAACAGCCTGGTAGAGGGCAAAGAGCTCAGCTGTGAAGACCGAACAATGGCCTTGGAGCCGGTATTTGAAACATTGTGCCCCGACAATAAAAGAACATCCGACCCTATCATTGGTCTTAGAGCCATCTGTATAAATGAAGGTCATATTAATGAACTTCGTTCGAAGTTCCAAAAAACGGGAGTGGTATACCGAACCGGGGGTAACCTCCTTTGGGAGCGAGCTGAGGTCAAGGTGAACGCGGACCTGAGCCTGGAGCCAAGGTGGCGTGTGGCTCTCGCCCACTCGAAAGGTTGCAGGGAGTGAAAAATTAAGGTGTTGAAGGAGGCGACGAAAGCGAACTCCAGGGGATAGCAGGGCAGAGACATACAACCCGTATTGACGGTCGAGAGAGTCGTCAAAAAAGGAACGATAAGACGGATGGTCGGGCATTGACAGTAGTCGACAGGCATACTGACAAAGCAGTATATCGCGCCGGTAGGTGAGTGGCAATTCGCCAGCGTCAGCATGAAGACTCTCTACGGGACTAGCATAAAATGCTCCGATCGCAAGTCGTAAACCCCGATGTTGTATGGAGTTGAGGCGGCGTAAGATGGATGGCCGTGCAGAGGAGTATACGAAGCTCCCATAATCCAGCTTGGAGCGGACGATCGACCGATATAGACGAAGTAGGACGGTTCGATCCGCTCCCCACGACATACCACTGAGAACACGGAGGACATTTAAAGAACGGGTACAACGGGCGGCCAAATATGACACATGTGAAGACCAGCTAAGTTTCCTGTCAAAGGTAAGGCCTAAAAATTTTGTTGTCTCCACGATTGGGAGAGCAACGGGACCGAGTCGTAAGGACGGTGGGAGAAACTCTTTGTAGCGCCAGAAGTTAATACAGACCGTCTTCTCGGCAGAAAAACGGAAGCCATTGGCGACACTCCAGGAGTAAAGACAGTCAAGAGAACGCTGAAGACAGCGCTCCAGGACACGTGTACACTGCGCGCTGCAATAGATGGTAAAATCGTCCACGAAAAGGGAGCCTGATACATCAGCTGGGAGGCAATCCATTATTGGATTGATCGCGATGGCGAAGAGAGCGACGCTCAAAACTGAGCCCTGTGGCACCCCATTCTCCTGGCGAAAGGTGTCTGACAGGACAGAACCCACACGTACCCTGAACTGTCAATCCATTAAAAAGGAACGAATAAAAAGAGGGAGGCGACCGCGAAGGCCCCATGTATGCATGGTGCGGAGAATGCCCGCCCTCCAACAGGTGTCTTAAGTCTTCTCCAAATCAAAGAACACAGCCGCGGACGGCCGCTTCCACAAGAAGTTATTCATAATGAAGGTCGACAAGGTAACCAGATGGTCAACAGCAGAGCGGCGCCTACGAAATCCACATTGTACATTGGTAAGTAGGCGTCGAGACTCGAGCAGCCAAACCAATCGAGAGTTAACCATTCGCTCCATCACTTTACAGACACAGCTGGTAAGCGAGATAGGTCGATAACTCGAAGGCAAGTGCTTGTCCTTCCCCGGCTTAGGAATCGGGACAACAATAGACTCGCGCCAGCATGCGGGAACATTTCCCTCAATCCAGATGCGATTGTATGTACGAAGAAGAAAACCTTTACCCGCAGGAGAAAGGTTCTTCAGCATCTGAATATGAATAGAATCAGGCCCTGGAGCGGAGGACCGTGATTGGCCAAGTGCGTTTTCCAGTTCCCACATGGTGAATGGGGCATTATAACTTTCACAATTCGAGGAGCGGAAGTTAGGTGGCCTAGCCTCCTCTGCCTGTTTGCGGGGGAGGAAGGCAGGGTGGTAATGAGCGGAGCTCGAAACTTCTGCGAAAAAGCGGCCGAAGGCATTGGAGACAGCCTCAGGGGCCACAAGGACGTCATTCGCGACCTTCAAGCCAGAAACTGGTGAGTGGACCTTAGTGCCAGATAGCCGGCGCAGGCTACCCCAGACAACAGAAGGAGTAAAACTGGTGAAGGTGCTTGTGAAAGCAGCCCAGCTGGCTTTCTTGCTTTCTTTAATAATACGACGACACTGAGCACGTAATCGTTTATAATTGATACAATTTGCCACTGTAGGGTGGCGTTTAAATGTGCGTAAAGCACGTCGACGAGCACGTAAAGCGTCTCTAGATGCTGCGGTCCACCAAGGGACCGGTACGCGACGTGGAGAAGAAGTAGGGTGAGGGATGGAATATTCAGCAGCAGCGAGAATGACTTCCGTGAGGTGTGCGACCTGACAATCACAGCTTGTGAAGGTTTGATCCTGAAAGGTCCGGGAAGAGAAGAGCCCCCAGTCTGCCTTGGAGATGGTCCAACTAGAGGAGCACGGAGAGGGGGTATGCTGCAGGAGATGGATAACACACGGGAAGTGGTCGCTCGAATATGTATCAGAAAGTGCATACCACTCAAACCGGCGTGCAAGTTGGGGAGTACATATAGAGAGGTCTAAATGGGAATAGGTGTGAGATGTGTCCGAAAGAAAAGTAGGGGCGCCAGTATTGAGGCAGACAAGATTGAGCTGGTTGAAAAGGTCTGCTAACAAGGAGCCCCTCGGGCAGGATGCTGGAGAGCCCCAAAGGGGATGGTGGGCATTGAAGTCTCCAGTTAACAAAAATGGTGCAGGTAGCTGAGAAATAAGTTGCATCATGTCTGCCCTGGTAACGGCAGATGACGATGGAGTGTAAACGGTACAAAAGGAAAACGTAAAAGTGGGGAGAGTAATGCGGATGGCAACTGCCTGCAGGCCGGTGTGCAACGTGATGGGATCGTAGTAAATATCATCCCGGACCAGCAACATAACCCCCCCATGAGCTGGGATACCTACCACAGGGGGTAGGTCAAAACGCACAGAGGTGTAGTGTGCCAAGGCAATTTGATCGCATGGGTGTAGCTTCGTTTCCTGGAGGGCTACGACGAGCGGACGGTGCAAGCGGAGCAGCAACTTCAAGTCCTCTCGGTTGGAGCGAATGCTGCGAATATTCCAGTTAATAAGTGCCATCGTAAGAAAAAGAAGATGAGAGAAGGGGTCACCTCGAAGGCCGCTTAGGGCCTGGCTTCGAGCGAGCACTGCCGCCGATATCAGTAGGCGGACGGTCATCGTCCATGGGGTCTATAGGGTCATCGGCCATCTCGGGAGGATGGCCGGGAGGGGGAGCTTCCTCCGCCGGTGAACGGCCAGATGTTCGGCTACCAGCGGTGCGGCCAGGCGAAACGGATGACGGCCTGGGGCGGCAACCGCTGGGTGGCGCAGGAGAAGAAATGCGCCGTGGCGGAGAAGGAGAACTGTGCTTCCTATGAGCCTTTTTGGAAGGACGTTTGGTGGAAGTACCGGTCGAAGGCTGGGAGGTCGAGGAATGTAGGAAGTCTGCACGGGATGGTTCCTTCTTGAAGGCCCATGCATCTGACTTCGGGGTCTTCGTCTTAGCAGAAGCTGATGAAGGGGCTGGTGTCTGTGGGGTGATGGGAGGAAGAGGAGACGTCGACCGCGCGATCTTAGCACTGGCCGAACGGACGACCGTGGTGCTGAAGGTCAGATCGCATGTCTGGGTTGCTACCTCCCTGGTAGTCCGAGGAGAGGCGAGGACAGTACTGTATTTCCCCGCTGGGAGCAGCGCGGGCTTCCTACTAGCCAATAGCTTGCGAGCAGCCGAGGTGGACACTTTCTCTTTGACCCGAATTTCTTGGATACAGCGTTCTTTCTTATAGACAGGACAGTCACGGGAGGATGCGGCATGGTCACCCTGACAGTTCACACAACGAGGAGACGGAGGTGGACAGTCACCCTCATGGGCATCCCTGCCACAAGTGACACATTTAGCCGCATTGGAACAAGACTGTCGAGTGTGTTTGAAACGCTGACACTGGTAGCAGCGCGTAGGTGTCGGGACATAGGGGCGAACAGAAATAACCTCGTAGCCCGCCTTGATGCGTGATGGCAGCTTAACACTATCGAAGGTCAAGAAGTGTCCGGGTCGGTACAAGGTCATTGTTGACCTTTTTCATGACCCTATGGACAGCCGTCACGCCCTGCTCAGCGAGGAAAGATTGAATCTCCTCGTCAGTCAATCCGTCGAGGGAGCTAGTATAGACTACACCACGAGACGAATTCAAAGCTCGGTGGGCCTCCACCCGGACAGGGAACGTGTACAGGAGGGTGGCCTGAAGCAGTTTTTGTGCCTGAAAGGCACTCTCAGTTTCTAGTAATAAGGTACCGTTACGCAACCTGGTACAAGATTTGACAGATCCGGCTATGGCATCTACGCCCTTCTGGATAACGAAAGGGTTGACAGAGGAAAAATCCTTTCCGTCCTCAGATCGAGAAACGACGAGGAACTGTGGGGCAGGCGGTAGTACTTTTGTCACTGGTGGCTGGTCACGTTTCCGTTTGTGGGCAGAAGTCTAGAGAGATGGAGTGGAATCCATTGCGGAGGAATCCCCCATGATTGCCAGCGTCTCCGATGGCGCGCTCCTTCCTTGTGGGGACCCTCTCAGAGGGCACTCCCGCCTTAGGTGAATGTTTACACCTCAGGTCACACCTTCCGAGAAACAGACGGAGGGACCAATCGGCATGGTCAGAAGGTATTAGCTCAGGCAATCACCCCTCCCCGGGCCTGGCCTTTACCATGGGGTACGCGCGTGCCTTACATGTCTACCCAGGGCGGGGAATTACGCTTTACCCCGTCTTACGCTTTACCGGCTACGCGTGCGAATGCGTGGGTCGGCCTTCAGGCACGCACAGGGAGGAAGGAAGAAGAGGAAAAAGAAGAGAGAGAGGGAGAAAGAGGACAGACTGTCTCAAACGCCAAGGCGGAGACCAGAGAAGGCATGGAGAAGAAGGCAAGGAGAAGAAGGCAATGAGAAGGCAAGGAGAAGTCAAGGGAAAGAGTAAGGAAGACAGTGAGGTGGAGAAGAGCAAAGAAACGAACCAACAAAAGGAAGGAAGAAACGAGAAGTGAAAAACCAAAAAGACCACAATTATAGGTCGTGGAACCGTCCGTCTCCAGACGCAGGCGCTAACTACCCCCGTGAGGGGGATGGACTCCTTTTAGTCGCCTCTTACGACAGGCAGGAATACCTCGGGCCTATTCTAATCCCCGGACCCGCAGGGGGGGCATGAAGGTGTGAATACTATCGATCCATCAACTTAGTAAGTAGTGAAGTAGTGGTGGTAAACCTTGCCCAAAGTATACGAACTTCCTGCATGCTGGAATAGCTTGTGTCAGCAACTTCTGTTAATCAGCAGAACGAAAATCCAGATTTTCATTCTATCGTTTGCTCGAAGTTTTTACGGGAGAATGAAAACCTAGTAAAGCCGACTATGGGGAAGATCAGTTGGGGTTCCAGAGAATTGCACACTTCTTTAAGACACTCTGGTCCCAGCTGGGGGAATTTGTTTCACTAAAGAAAGGTTTTGGAAATCCACTTCACCCTGCATATTCCTGCTTATGGAGCTCCATCCGTGTTTTGTACTCGACAGGTTTCATGGGTGCGACATTCAGTTAAACAGTGACTTGCAGCTGTCTTTCCCTTATTTTTCCTCACTATCTTCTTCAATGACCATTGAACACTATCATTCAACACCCTTTTTCGTCCGCGTTAGGTCTTAGCGGACTACGATTTCCATCTTCACCTGTATGCAGTATACGTCTTTGATAAAATGCTTCTCGAAACATCAAACACTATCTTGGTTACAGAAGCAGCTTCCATACGAGCACCAACCAATACCCCACGTTCGAATTCATTTGGTTCCACTTTAACACAATGGCAACTACACAGAACACGGTTCCGTCCATGACATACTTGCGACGTATCGAGGGTACTGCACAGGTGACGTTTGTGGTCGAATACAACAGCACAACCTGCCGTATTGCCTAGTATCTCCATTTTTCTCATTGTTTCCATATTTTGTCCATTCACGCATATTTTGTCCAATTCATGTACATTATTTATGGTAACAATTATTTTAAACAGAATTAAAGAATCCCTTGAAAAGCGACTGCATAACGAACAGGCCGGTTTTAGGGCACAACGCAGTTGTGGTGATCTTATTAACACTCTTAGGATCATTTTAGAACAAAGCAAAGAATTCCAAGCAACCATGTACCTGGCATTCATTGATTTTCTTAAGGCCTTCGATTCCGTGAAACAAAGTGCTCTGGCAGGTGTTTCGAAAGTATGGCATACCACAGAAGATCTTAAACATCATAAAAGATATATATGATGGCTACAAATGCTGCATACTCTACAAGGGAAATATGACAGACCCCATAAAAGTAACAGCTGGAGTCCAGCAGGGTTGCATTTTGTCACCAACACTATTTCTACTCGTTCTAGACTCTTATGAGAAGAGTCACAGCAGGCAGGAGACGAGGAATCTAGTGGGGGATCCACAAACATCTGGAGGATTTGGGTTTTGCAGACGACATAGTTTTATTAGCTCCAAGGCTGACTGATATGCAAGCAAAATTAAACTTGCTGAAAGAAGAAGCAGAGACTGCTGGCCTCAAGTTAAATACTGGCAAAACAATGGAAATGAGAGTAAATTAAGGGAACATCGAGGGGCCACTGTTAATAGGTGAGCAGCGTGTGGAGACTGTCACCTCATTCCTGTATCTGGATAGTATAGTGGCGGAAGATGGTGGAGCTGGATATGACCTGAAAAACAGCATTAAAAAGGCAAATGCTGCCTTCATACAATTGTATCCAATATGGAAAAATAGAAATATCACGTACAAAACAAAAATCTGTATTTTTAATACAAATGTGAAGGCTGTCCTCCTGTACGCCAGTGAAAGCTGGAAAATGGATAAAAAGATAACATCCCATTACGAAGCTTCATAAATAGTTGTCTTCGACGCATCATGAATATCAGGTGGCCAGAAAAAATTTGTAATGAGGAGCTCTGAGGAATAACAAACCAGACACCTATAGAAGACCAGATACGAGAGAGAAAGTGGGGCTGGTTGGGGCACACCTTGAGAAAACCAGATGGAGCCATCGAGAAAAAAAAAGCATTGGAAGGGAATCCCCAGGGAACAAGGAAGAGAGGAAGACCAAGTGGCACATGGAAGAGGACAGTGGAAAGGGAAGCAAAAAGAGTTGGCACGACCTGGGCAAAATTGAGGCAAATGGCCAAACAGACGGATGGAGAGTTCTCCTGGATGCCCTATCCCCCCATAGGGGCCAAAGGAATTAAGTCATTTGTGGTAACAGTCAAGGGAAACTAATCTGTCAATATAGGTAATTATTAGCTTTAAGAATTCAAAAGAAATAACGTGAACCTTTAAGTTGATGAAACTTACCAGTGCTTCTGGAGTCTATACATCTGGCAGTAATCAGTGGCGGTTATCCATGCTGCTATCATATGATGCTTGTGGCGAGCTATGATGATGATGCTGCTGCTGTATGTAATTGACACCACCTCTACAATGGGTGGTGGCAACAAATGTAAATGTTTATCTTATGTGGACATAGTGACCACATCGAATAGTTGGCTAGCTACGAATTCATCCAGTTGAAATATTTGATGCTACCGCAGATTACTGATGCTCTTTCCAGTGATAGAGAAATGAACAAGCAACAACACAAAGGTTGGGCGTTGCACTGGATGTTGTCACTTCGAGACTGTGTGTCTCGTGAAGATTGTCTGTCACTCCCACAAGATCTCGCTGAGGGTCTAAACTGTCATTCCTCTTGCTGAGCCCCTGTGTCTGAACCGCAGTCTTTGACGTTAGGATCTGGGGTTGGTGACGCGCACTGAGGATCCGTTGAAACTGTGGAAGGTGATATCGCAGTTGGCACTTCACGCTGGCTGTTACACCTTGTGGCAGCAGTGGGTATTATTGGCACCTTGAGTATTACACCAGGATTAGCACTGTAAGGTTGTGTTACGTTTGCAGGAGATTGTCTTCGATCGTTGTTAGCCACAGATACCCGTTGTGTGCTCGCAAACCCAGGTGGAGGAAGGATAGGAGAAGGAATATAGTTTGGAATTCCATGTGTTGAGGCAAGTTGTGGTAACATCATTGATCTTTCAGAGGAACGTAGTGTGGGTCTGGGTGTGACAACCTGTGGAGCAGGGATAGGAAGATTTCCAGAATGTAGCATCTGCCTTTGGATGGCGTATGACGAAGCAGAAGACGGAGGTAGCTGTCGCTGTAGTGGACCATCAGGTGGCTGGCTGCCTGTGGAACCCCCTGAGAGATCAAGTGGCTGCACCGGACCTGGTTGTGTCATGAAACTGTTTACATTCGTTACAGTTGATGGATGTGGTACCTGCTGCCTCAACAGCATATTTGACTGGCTGTCTTGGACTAATTCAATGCTGCCTGCTCGTGGAGGTTTCCACAATGACCCTTGGAAAGGCGAGCTTCGCATTAGAGCAGTTTCTTTCCCAATACTTGAGACGTTTCCCTTCGTAGTTACTTTAGAGGTTACTGGCTCTTTGTGTGTAACATTTGAAACTGTGTTTTCAACTATCTTTGAGGCACATTGTGCTGCTGCAGAAGCCTGAAAGTCTGACAGGTTAGACAGCATAGAAATTTCCACTGAAGACTTAGGAGCTGTGGTCTGTGTGCTTGCTGTAGTTGGTGCCACTGGTGTTGTGTTAACAGAAGGATTTATAGGAGTGGTGTCAGGCAACGAATCAAGAAAGCCATGCTGGAGGCTATTTGCATCACTGCACGTAGTTTGAACTGTAGGTACTGATCTTACCGGCGCCGTCATTTCCGGTCCGACACTAGCAGATTCCACTGCAGAAATAGTCTGAGGACACGAAGATTGATATGAGTACGGCGCCGTAAAATGTGTGCTTGATGTTGGTAACCGAAACCCTGTCGGATTTATCGACTGACTTGTTGGATGAAAGGTAGATGGTAAGGAATCGGAGTACATCGGATATGGAGACAGTGCCGAGTCGCACCCACTGCCAACTATTGGCATTGTCATCGCCGATCTGACACCAGTTGGATGTTGAGCGCCTGGACGGCCGTAAGCGAAAGACGTCCTACCGAACCCGGTTGTTCTGCTTGATGTTGATAATCCAAACACCGACGGATTAACAGTTGGATATGTTGGCTCAAAGGTAAGTAGGGACATATCAGGCGGTGTCCGGTAGGGAGGCTGTTCCGGGTGGTTTGCAGTCCGAGCAATCGGCACTGGTTGTCCCGGCTGTGGCATTGGGGATCTGACTCCAGCAGTTAATGGTACGTCGAGAGGTTCATAATCATAATGGATGCCTAAGGGTTCATAGTCACCAGCAGCCGATGCAGTTCTTCCTCCATGATATGTTGAAAGTGTGGGTTGAAGCAGCGGTTCCGATTCCATTTCGAAGGAATCCAACAATGGACAGCCTTCAGAATCCGTGGTCACATCCTGAAATATCCAACAGTTATGTTACAGATTTATTTCTAGACACAAATAAACACTGTGATAGTAATTGGTAAATGTAAAAGTCAAAGGCTGTGATATCATGAAAAGTTAAGACCTTCTACGGAACTCTGAATACTATAATAGAACAGCAAGAGTGTGACAATATAATATAAAAAACCACAAGCCTGACTTAGTGCTACATATGATTCCTCCAACAGCCAAAATCTTTCTAGAGATACTGTATGTGAAGTGTAAATAATGTTTATTGGGATTTTACACCACTGCCAGCAAACGAAATTATTTCAGATGGTTAGAAGACTGACTAAGGGCAACAGATGGAAAAGTCTCGATGGTATTCTAACATGGGCGAGGGAGGTAGCACAAACCTGTATCATCTTAGTGCTTGTCAGCTGATGTTTGGTAGCTCTATGATTGGGATTATCAGTTTGGTAGATTCAATCACCTGATGGGAATAATTCTTGTGCCATTTAATTAAAATGATCGAATTAACCAGTTTCCATCATCATCCTTTGGATATTTTAACTCTTCTTAGCTGCTGCAACTGCAAAAACCGCCAGGAGAGAATTTCCACCTAATGCCAGAATTTTTCTTTTCGTGAATTAAAAGGAGCCACTAGATTAAGAAGATAATGCCAAGAGTTATTTTCTTCGAAACTGTCAAAAATCTCAGAACAACCATCAAATTTAGAAGAACAATATTTCACATAAAATTTAACAAAATTTATGGTACGTTGTATGACAATCTGAATGAAGTTCGTTACATGTGGCACTATCTGCACAAAATATGAGGCAGAATAATGAAAAACAACCACTAAAATTAGCACAAAGTGTGAGCCGAGTGTGCGTTAGTATCATGATCTGCCGCTCATGAACCAACACTTTCACCCTTTCTGCATGGTGACGGGGGTTGATCACTGAGGACCCAGATTCAGTTCATCATGTTACAGACGACGGTACGCGTGGAAAGTGTGGGTACCATATTGGAAGAATTAGTCCTTCCCTCAGCCCTTGTGATCGTCAGTTTGCGTCCTCAGAATAGGTTCATCTTTTATTTCTAGTACTTTGATTTGTGAATACTGAGCCGCCAGCATTTACTACTCTGCCACGGAGCAGAGTAGAGGCAAGAACTGTGGCTAATTTTTGTTACATATGGCTGCAGTACTGGTTGATAAAACCCTTGTTCTTTGAGCAATGTTTTGTTAAAGAAATTTAATTTGGGTTTCTCACGCGTAGCCCTGTTCAGTTTTAATTTCCGAGCGATAGTTTGATCTTAGTCCCCGGCATGGATCAGCATTCCGAGTTACTGGTATATGCCCAAGTTACTTTAAGCTTACTCGTAGGACAAACAGGGTTTAGATTTTAATGTTTGTTACTGTTCTGCATGTCTTATTTATTTACAAAAGAATTTTCTTTTAATTTTATGTTTCCTTTTGTGCCCATGCGCAATTATGAGAAATTAATGCTTTAAAGTGTTTGTTCTCTTTGAATAGTGATGTGTGAAATTGTTCTCTTTGATGTGTTAGTGTGGTAAATTGCCACATTTATTTTTCAAAATTACTAAGTAAGAGTTAAAGCCCGAGAGAGCCTTATATTCATTTCTGTTTTTGCCTTGTGGATATGTCGTAAAATTTTACATTGTGTGTGTGTGTGTGTGTGTGTGTGTGTGTGTGTGTTTTAGAGCATAAAATAATTGTTTTTAATAATGATTTTTTTTTTCTCAGACTGTAAGTCTGGTTAAAAATGGAACGTGGCGCGGACCTTGATCAAGCGTGACTTCCTTTTAACTGTATGGTATATGTTATATTGCATTTAGGAACTTTCGGGTCATTGAACATGTATCAATAATTACAGATTTTTGTAGTTGTATATATATGTTTGGATGTAGCTGTATTGCGTTGATGTACTGGTGGATATTGTGTGGTATGACTCCTGTAGTTGATAGTATAATTGGTATAATGTCAACTTTATCCTGATGCCACATGTCCTTGACTTCCTCAGCCAGTTGGATGTATTTTTCAATTTTTTCTCCTGTTTTCTTCTGTATATTTGTTGTGTTGGGTATGGATATTTCAATTAGTTGTGTTAATTTCTTCTTTTTATTGGTGAGTATGATGTCAGGTTTGTTATGTGGTGTTGTTTTATCTGTTATAATCGTTCTGTTCCAGTATAATTTGTATTCATCATTCTCCAGTACATTTTGTGGTGCATACTTGTATGTGGGAACGTGTTGTTTTATTAGTTTATGTTGTATGGCAAGTTGTTGATGTATTATTTTTGCTACATTGTCATGTCTTCTGGGGTATTCTGTATTTGCAAGTATTGTACATCCGCTTGTGATGATCTACTGTTTCTATTTGTTGTTTGCAAAGTCTGCATTTATCTGTTGTGGTATTGGGATCTTTAATAATATGCTTGCTGTAATATCTGGTGTTTATTGTTTGATCCTGTATTGCAATCATGAACCCTCCGTCTCACTGTATATATTGCCTTTTCTTAGCCATGTGTTGGATGAGTCTTGATCGATGTGTGGCTGTGTTAGATGATATGGGTGCTTGCCATGTAGTGTTTTCTTTTTCCAATTTACTTTCTTCGTATCTGTTGATGTTATGTGATGTGATCTAAAGGGTTGTAGGAGTGGTTATGAAATTGCAATGGTGTAGCCGATGTATTTATATGAGTGATTGCTTTGTGTATTTTGCTAGTTTCTGCTCGTCCTAGAAAGAATTTTCTTAAATTGTCTACCTGTCCATAATGTAGGTTTTTTATATCTATAAATCCCCTTCCACCTTCCTTTCTGCTTAATGTGAATCTTTCTGTTGCTGAATGTATGTGATGTATTCTATATTTGTGGCATTGTGATCGTCTAAGTGTATTGAGTGCTTCTAGGTCTGTGTTACTCCATTTCACTACTCCAAATGAGTAGATCAGTACTGGTATAGCGTAAGTATTTATAGCTTTTGTCTTGTTTCTTGCTTTCAGTTCTGTTTTTGATATTTTTGTTAGTCTTTGTCTATATTTTTCTTTTAGTTCTTCTTTAATATTTATATTATCTATTCCTATTTTTTGTCTGTATCCTAGATATTTATAGGCATCTGTTTTTTCCATCGTTTCTATGCAGTCACTGTGGTTATCCAATATGTAATCTTGTTTAGTGTGTTTTCCCTTGACTATGCTATTTTTCTTACATTTGTCTGTTCCAAAAGCCATATTCATATCATTGCTGAATACTTCTGTTATCTTTAGTAATTGGTTGAGTTGTTGATTTGTTGCTGCCAGTAGTTTTAGATCATCCATGTATAGCAAATGTGTTATTTTGTGTGGGTATGTTCCAGTAATATTATATCCATAATTTGTACTATTTAACACGTTGGATAGTGGGTTCAGAGCAAGGCAGAACCAGAAAGGACTTAATGAGTCTCCTTGGTATATTCCACGCTTAATCTGTATTGGCTGTGATGTGATATCTGAATTTGTTTGGGTATTAAGTGTGGTTTTCCAGTTTTTCATTACTATGTTTAGAAACTGTATCAATTTAGGATCTACTTTGTATATTTCCAATATCTGTAGTAACCATGAGTGGGGTACACTATCAAAGGCTTTTTGGTAATCAATGTATGCGTAGTGTAGGGACCTTTGTTTAGTTGTAGCTTGATATGTCACCTCTGTATCTAGTATCAGTTGCTCTTTACATCCTCGTGCTCCTTTGCAGCAGCCTTTTTGTTCTTCATTTATAATTTTGTTCTGTGTTGTATGTGTCATTAATTTCTGTGTAATGACTGAAGTTAATATTTTGTAGATTGTTGGTAGGCGTGTTATGGGGTGATATTTAGCTGGGTTTGCTGTGTCTGCTTGATCTTTAGGTTTCAGATAGGTTATTCCATGTGCAAGTGTATCAGGGAATGTGTATGGGTCTGCAATGTAACTGTTAAATAATTTAGTTAGATGTGAATGTGTTGAGGTGAACTTCTTTAGCCAGTAATTTGCTATTTTATGAAAATAGCAAATTATTATTATTATTATTATTATTATTATTATTATTATTATTATTATTATTATTATTATTATTATTATTATTATTATTATTATTATTATTATTATTATTATTATTATTATTATTATTATTATTATTATTATTATTATTATTACTGAGATAGTTTTGTAATTTATTTTCTTCTACACGTGTTGTTCCTAGTCAGATGTAAGAGACGCTTAAGGCCTTAAACTGGCCAGACTAAGTAAGTAATAAATAAGTAAGTAAGTAAATAAATAAATAAATAATAGCTAGTCAATGACGAGATTCGGGTAACATTAGTATCCTCAGTGAAAATGAATAATTGCAAGAGTAGTTGAATGGAATACTCTAAACAGCAAGCAATATGAATTGATAGTTAAGCGAAGGATGAAAGTAATGAGTAGATGCGAGATTGGTGATGAAGTTAACAAAACTGGCACCTCAAAGGAAACAAAGTAACGTGGTGGACGCACTAAGAACGTATTAATGAGCACTCTAGGACTGGAAAACAGCCCTTTCCTGGCCAAACGGAATCTATTAGTATCAAGCTTGAGCATTAATGTGAGGACAATTTCTGAGAATGTGCGTTTGGAGCACAGTATAATATGGCGGTTGACCATGTATTACGTAAAAACTGGAAAAAAGAGAATCTAATCATTTGGCATGTGGTGTTACAGAAGAATATCGAAAATTTGGTGGACTCTTAAGGTAAGGAATGAGGAAGCTCTCCGCAGAATCTGCGAGGAAAGGAATTTGTAGAAATCACTGAGAACCGCCCCCCCCCCCCCCCCCCATGAACCATGGACCTTGCTGTTGGTGAGGAGGCTTACGTGCCTCAGCGATACAGATAGCCGTACCGTAGGTGCAACCACAACGGAGGGGTATCTGTTGAGAGGCCAGACAAACGTGTGGCTCCTGAAGAGGGACAGCAGCCTTTTCAGCAGTTGCAGGGGCAACAGTCTGGATGACTGACTGATCTGGCCTTGTAACACTAACCAAAACGGCCTTGCTGTACTGGCACTGTGAACGGTTGAAAGCAAGGGGAAGCTACAGTCTTAATTTTTCCCGAGGGCATGCAGCTCTACTGTATGGTTAATGATGATGGCATCCTCTTGGGTTAAATATTCAGGAGGTAAAATAGTCCCCCATTCGGTTCTCCAGGTGGGGACTACTCAAGAGGACGTCGTTATCAGGAGAAAGAAAACTGGCGTTCTACGGATCGGAGCGTGGAATGTCAGATCCCTTAATCGGGCAGGTAGGTTTGAAAATTTAAAAAGGGAAATGGACGGGTTAAAGTTAGGTATAGTGGAAATTAGTGAAGTTCGGTGGAAGGAGGAGCAAGACTTCTGGTCAGTTGACTACCGGGTTATAAACAAAATCAAATAAAGGTAATGCAAGAGTAGGTTTAATAATGAATAAAAAAATAGGAATGGTGGTAAGCTACTACAAACAGCATAGTGAACGTGTTATTGTGGCCAATATGGACACTACTACAGTTTGCCAACTAGCTCTGCAGATGAAGAAATTGAAGAAATGTATGATGAAATAAATGAAATCATTCAGATAGTGAAGGGAGACGATAATTTAATAGTCATGGGTGACTGGAATTCGGTAGTAGAAAAAGGGAGAGAAGGAAACGTAGTAGGTGAATATGGATTGGGGGTAAGAAATGAAAGAGGAAGCCGCCTGGTAGAATTTTGCACAGAGCACAACTTAATCATAGCTAACACTTGGTTCAAGAATCATGAAAGAAGGTTGTATACATGAAAGAACCCTGGAGATACTAGAAGGTTTCAGATAGATTATATAATGGTAAGACAGAGATTTAGGAGCCAGGTTTTAAATTGTAAGACATTTCAAGGGGCAGATGTGGGCTCTGACACAATCTATTGGTTATGAACTGTAGATTAAAACTGAAGAAACTGCAAAAAGGTGGTAATTTAAGGAGATGGGACCTGGATAAACTGAAAGAACCAGGGCTTTTAGATTGTTTCAGGGAGAGCATAAGGGAACAATTGACAGGAATGGGGGAAAGAAATACAGTAGAAGAAGAATGGGTAGCTTTGAGGGAGGAAGTAGTGAAGGCAGCAGAGGATCAAGTAGGTAAAAAGACGAGGGCTAGTAGAATCCTTGGGTAACAGAAGAAATAATGAATTTAATTGATGAAAGGAGAAAATATAAAAATGCAGTAAATGAAGCAGGCAAAAAGGAATACAGACGTCTCAAAAATGAGATCAACAGGAACTGCAAAATGGCTAAGCAGGGATTAGAAGAGGACAAATGTAAGGATGTAGAGGCTTATGTCACTAGGGGTAAGATAGATACTGCCTACAGGAAAATTAAAGAGACCTTTGGAGAAAAGAGAACCACTTGTATGAATATCAAGAGTTCAGATGGAAACCCAGTTCTAAGCAAAGAAGGGAAAGCAGAAAGGTGGAAGGAGTATATAGAGGGTCTATACAAGGGTGATGTATTTTAGGACAATATTATGGAAATGGAAGAGGATGTAGATGAAGATGAAATGGGAGATACGATACTGCGTGAAGAGTGACAGAGCACTGAAAGACCTGGGTCGAAACAAGGCCCCAGGAATAGATAACATTCCATTAGAACTACTGACAGCCTTGGGAGAGCCAGTCCTGACGAAACTCTACCATCTGGTGAGCAAGATGTATGAGACAGGCGAAATACCCTCAGACTTCAAGAAGAATATAATAATTCCAATCCCAAAGAAAGCAGGTGTTGACAGATGTGAAAATTACCGAACTATCAGTTTAATAATTCACGGCTGCAAAATACTAACGCGAATTCTTTACAGACGAATGGAAAAACTAGTAGAAGCCGAACTCGGGGAAGATCAATTTGGATTCTGTAGAAATATTGGAACACGTGAGGCAATACTGACCCTACGACTTATGTTGGAAGCTATATTAAGGAAAGGCAAACCTACATTTCTAGCATTTGTAGACTTAGAGAAAGCTTTTGACAATGTTGATTGGAATACTCTCTTTCAGATTCTGAAGGTGGCAGGGGTAAAATACAGGGAACGAAAGGCTATTTACAATTTGTACAGAAACCAAATGGCAGTTATAAGAGTTGAGGGGCATGAAAGGGAAGCAGTGGTTGGGAAGGGAGTGAGATTGGGTTGTAGCCTCTCCCCGATGTTACTCAATCTGTATATTGAGCAAGCAGTGAAGTAAACAAAAGAAGAATTCGGAGTAGGTATTAAAATCCATGGAGAAGAAATAAAAACGTTGAGGTTCGCCGATGACATTGTAATTTTGTCAGAGACAGCAAAGGACTTGGAAGAGCAGTTGAACGGAATGGATAGCATCTTGAAAGGAGGATATAAGCTGAACATCAACAAAAGCAAAACGAGGATAATGGATTGTAGTCGTATTAAGTCGGGAGATGCTGAGGGTATTAGATTAGGAAATGAGACACTTAAAGTAGTAAAGAAGTTTTGCTATTTGGTGAGCACAATAACTGATGATGGTCGAAGTAGAGAGGATATAAAATGTAGACTGGCAATGGCAAGGAAAGCGTTTCTGAAGAAGAGAAATTTGTTAACATCGAGTATAGATTTAAGTGTCAGGAAGTCATTTCTGATAGTATTTGTACAGAGTGTAGTCATGTATGGAAGTGAAACATTGACGATAAATAGTTTGGACAAGAAGAGAATAGAAGCTTTCGAAATGTGGTGCTACAGAAGAATGTTGATTACATGGGTAGATCACTTAACTAATGAGGAGGTATTTAATAGGATTGGGGAGAAGAGGAGTTTGTGGCACAACGTGACTAGAAGAAGGGATCGATTGGTAGGACATGTTCTGAGGCATCAAGGGATCACCAATTTAGCATTGGAGGGCAGCGTGGAGGGTAAAAATCGTAGAGGGAGACCAAGAGATGAATATACCAAGCAGATTCAGAAGGATGTAGGTTGCAGTAGCTACTGGGAGATGAAGCTTGCACAGGATAGAGTAGCATGGAGAGCTGCATCAAATTAGTCTCAGGACTGAAGGCCACAACAACAACAACTGAGAAGAACAGACAGGATGACAGGACGTATGGTACGACTTCGGGAATAATTTCCACGGTAACTGAAGGAGCTGTATAACATAAAAACTGTAGGAGACGAAGATTGAGATACATCCAACAAATAATTGAGGTCGTTGGTGCAAGTGCTGCTTGGATGAATACATCGTCGCAAGCTTGATGGAGAATATTTTGTGATCAAAGAAGCATATTACAGGGTACCAGAATATCGATCTTTTAGTGTACAATTTGCTCAAGGTTCACGCAGTCGATAAAAGCTGTATGTTGTTTGATAATCAAAACAAGATGCAATTAAATTGGAAATCTAGGAATATGGCAACAAATGGGCATCGAACAGTACAAGATCTCTATCTGTGTAGCCCATACCGGTCACTACCAAAGGGAAGCTTTGTTCCAAACACATCTTAAAACGCCTACCTTCGACGTGTTGCGATCAGAACGATTTCTTTTCGTTGGTTTTCTGATTTGTTTAAAGTTATCTGGATCTTCATATGAAATATTTTCTGAAGACAAACAGTATAACTTATCTCTCCGAAATGTTCCCTTTAGGTGGCTGTGAGAATTAGTTTCATGTACTCGTTTCAGATACGTAGCAGCTAAGAATTGTTGAATACCAACATCACTACGCTCGGTAGAAAAGCAAGAGAGACGGTTGTGACTGAACTTACTAGCTGGAAGTACGTGCGTCCTGGATCTCTTCTCACCCTGCGCCATGGGGAGGGCGACCAATCAGCGTATGAGTGATACTGATCCGCAGTTGAGGGTGACCAATCAGTGTATGATCGGTGGCGAGCCGCAGTTGAGGATGACCACCCAGCGTATGAGCGATACCGAGCTGCAGTTGAGGGCGACCAGTCAGCACATGAGCGATACCGAGCCGCAGTTGAGGACGACCAATCAGCGTATGAGCGATACCGAGCCGCAGTTGAGGACGACCAATCAGCGTATGAGCGATACCGAGCCGCAGTTGAGGACGACCAATCAGCGTATGAGCGATACCGAGCCGCAGTTGAGTGTGACCAATCAGCATATGAGCTATTCTGGGCTCCAGGTGAAAGCGACCGATCAGCGTACGAGCTATGCTGGGTTGGAAGTGACCGAAACTGGGCCGCAAGCCAAGACAGTGGAGCAGCCAGCAGGTGTTGCAGGCTTTCGGTCCTCTGCAGCTGAGGCGGCGCTGATGTTGTTGATGAGACCTCTCCACTCCTCTCAGGGCTTGGCTCACGTTCCATCCGAGCAGATCTACAGGGTGGTGCCGCATCGAACTCTTCACCCTGTAAGGAGAATAACGATGTCAATCACGTGCCAAACACCGCTTACACAGAATATATGTAGAGACAGTCTAGTCTTCACTGCACTACACATTTTAGATAATAATGATGATGGTGTGATTTTGAATGGCGTTTCCGAGGGACTCGCCATCAACGAGCCTTAACATTATGTCCTAGACACACAGCTCGTGACGAATATTATGTATTACAATAAGGTGACAGAAGTCTTAGGATAGCAATATGGACATATACAGTTGGTGTAACATCGCGTACACAAGGTATAAAGTGGCAGTGAATTAGCAGAGCTGTCGTTTTTACTCAGTTGATGCATGTGAAAAGGATTCCGACGTGATTATAGCCGTACGACGGAAACTAACCGACTTTAAACTCCGAACAGTAGTTTGAGCTAAACCCACCGGACGTTCCATTTAGTAAATCATTAGGGGAATTCAATATTCCGAGATCCACAGTGTCGGGAGTACGCTGAGAATACCGAATTTCAGACATTACCTCGCAGCAAGAGCAATGCAGTGGCTGACGGCCTTCACTTAACGACTGAGAGCAGTACCGTTTACGTAGAATTGTCTGTGCTAACACACAAGCAGCACTACGTGAAATCAACGTCGGACGTACGAGGAACGTATCAGTTAAGAGAGGGTATGAAATTTTCCGTTAATGGCCTATGGCAGCAGGCGATCGACCTTAGTACAACCTTCTAACAACACGACATTGCCTGCAGCTCCTCTCGGGGCTCGTCACTCGTTTGGACCCTAAACTGGAGAACGGTGGCCTGGTCAGATGAGTCGCTATTCAGTTGGTAAGAGCTGATGGTGGGGTTCGATTGTGGTTCAGAGACCCTACGAAGCCATGGATCCAAGTTAACAAGGCACTGTATAAGCTGGTGGTGAGTCCATAATGGTGTGGGCTGCGTTTACAAGGAATGGTGTCTATCCTCTGGTCCAACTGAACTCATCATTGTCTAGAAACGGTTATGTATGCCTACTTTAAGACCATTTGGGGCCATTCATGGACTTCGTGTTCCCAAACAAACATGGATTTTTTTTACGGATGTCATGCGCCATGGTATCAGGCCACAATTTTTCGCGATTGGTTTGATGAACTTTCTGGCCAATTCGAGCGCAAGATATGCAACCTATAGTATATTTACAGGACGTGAAATCTTTTACCTGTAACACTTGCGCAATGATGGACGGCCATGGGGCAGCATGAATTAATAGTTCTGCAAGGGGCGTCCAACAACTTGACCATGCAACGTCGAGTTGCTGCACTACGCCATAGAGAGAAAGAGAGAGAGAGAGAGAGAGAGAGAGAGAGAGATCCGACACGATATTAGGAGATATCCCATGACTTGTGAGCTCTGAGTGTGTTCATATGTACTCTTATTTCTTACCAGGTTAATTCTTTACTAGCGCACAAATTGAAAGAATGTACAGTTTCCAAAATACAGAAAACAAGTAAGAATAGAAACCAATAGAAGTAATCGAGCCATTGCAAATACCTGTGCAGAATACTGGGCATTTTCACTACATAATGCAAGTACATTCCCCAACACTTATGCTATCAGAATTAATACTGACAATTACTGCAACGGAAAAAGAAGAGAATCCAAGAGATTGAGATATGGTTTTTTTTGTTTTGGGGCGCAAAACTGCTATGGTCATTAGCGCCCAGTCTAACTTAGGAAACGGTAAAAAACGAAAATGGAAACCAGTAGCATTGGAGAAACTAAAAGCAGAAGGGAAGCTTAGAAATCCACTACAGACAGGGGTTGGTTGTCCCCAAAAAGAGCTTCAAATGACTGACGTCATCTCACTGGCACTAATAAACTCGAGAACGCGATCGGCCGAGCGCGTGTCATCTGCTAAAATGGACGATATATCAGGCGACAGCTGTAGACGGGCGCGTAACGGAGTAAAATAGGGGCACTCAAGTAAAAGGCGTCTCACCGTCCACAGTTGAGAGCAGTGGGGACAGATTGGGGGAGGATCGCCGCTTAAAAGATGTCTGGCTAAAAAGACAGAGCCCTATCAGGAGTCTAGTTAAAATTACCTCCTCCCGACGACGCGTTCGGGAGGAAGAGGTCGAAGCACAGGGAAGAGCTTTCACGTCCCGCAATTTATTATGGGGAAGTGTCGACCAATGTGCGTGCCATAAAAGAACAACACGACGGCATAAAACACTCCGTAGATCGGCGAAGGCAGTCATGCAAATAGCTGGCCGAAGAAGAGAGACTGCAGCCTTGGCCGCTATATCGGCCGCCTCATTTCCACAGATACCAGCGTGTCCTGGGATCCAGAGTAACGCCACAGAGACGCCCCTCAAGGGGAGCAAGCACAGGCAGTCCTGAATCCGGTGGACCAGAGGATGGACAGGGTACAGAGCTTGGAGACTGAGGAGACAGCTGAGAGAATCGGAACAGATAACATACTGTATCCGCTGATGGCGGCGGATGTATTGGACAGCCTGGAGAACAGCGTAAAGCTCCGCAGTTTTTTTTTTTTTTTTTTTGTTGTGGTTTTAGGGCGCACAACTTCAATGGTCATTAGCGCCCTGACTACTCTAAGAATGCACCGCGAGGCACAAGTTGACAACAACAACTAAAAGGGAAAACACGATAAAAGACAGACTGACAGGCATAGGATTAAGAAAACAGCATAATCAAATGTCCTTAGAAAGTTTTGTCAAATTGATAAAACGAAGAACACGAGCAGCTGCTCGTGGGTCATCCGCTAAAATGGCATCGAAAGTACTTGGCAGGTTAAGATCTAGGCGCAGTGTGTTAAAATCGGGACAGGACATTAAAATGTGTCGAACCGTCAGCAAGTCTCCACATGGGCAGAACGGCGCCGACGCAGCCGTCAGCAGATGGCGATGGCTGAACCGGCAGTGTCCAATTCTTAACCGGGCCAAAACTACCTCCTCCCGCCGAGAAGGGCGTGAGGACGTCGTCCAAGCCACGGGAAGAGGTTTTAAGGCCCGAAGCTTGTTGTCTGTAAGTGCAGCCCAATCGGCATGCCACAGCGATAAAATGCGCCCACAAATGACCCTGCTAAAATCGGACGAAAGGACACAACAAGAAGCTGTCCAAGGCTTGAGGACCGCAGCCTTGGCCGCGGCATCTGCAGCTTCGTTCCCAGGGATACCGACATGGCCAGGAACCCACATAAAGCTAACCGGAGAACCGACGTCCACCAGCTGCTGAAGAGAGCGTTGGATCCGGTGTACGAAAGGGTGAACCGGATACGGATCACTGAGGCTCTGGATGGCGCTCAGGGAATCGGAGCAGATGACATAAGCAGAATGTCGGTGGCGGCAGGTGTAAAGAACAGCCTGGTAGAGGGCAAAGAGCTCAGCTGTGAAGACCGAACAATGGCCATGGAGCCGGTATTTGAAACTTTGTGCCCCGACAATAAAGGAACACCCGACCCCGTCATTGGTCTTAGAGCCATCTGTATAAATGAAAGTCATGTTGATGAACTTCGAACGAAGTTCCAAAAAACGGGAGTGGTAGACCGAACCGGGGCGACCTCTTTTGGGAGCGAGCTGAGGTCAAGGTGAACGCGGACCTGAGCCTGGAGCCAAGGTGGCGTGCGGCTCTCGCCCACTCGAAAGGTTGCAGGGAGTGAAAAATTAAGGTGTTGAAGGAGGCGACGAAAGCGAACTCCAGGAGGTAGCAGGGCAGAGACATACAACCCGTATTGACGGTCGAGAGAGTCGTCAAAAAAGGAACGATAAGACGGATGGTCGGGCATTGACAGTAGCCGACAGGCATAAGGCCAAAGCAGTATATCGCGCCGGTAGGTGAGTGGCAATTCGCCAGCGTCAGCATGAAGACTCTCTACGGGACTAGTATAAAATGCTCCGATCGCAAGTCGTAAACCCCGATGTTGTATGGAGTTGAGGCGGCGTAAGATGGATGGCCGTGCAGAGGAGTATACGAAGCTCCCATAATCCAGCTTGGAGCGGACGATCGACCGATATAGACGAAGTAGGACGGTTCGATCCGCTCCCCACGACATACCACTGAGAACACGGAGGACATTTAAAGAACGGGTACAACGGGCGGCCAAATATGACATGTGGAGACCAGCTAAGTTTCCTGTCAAATGTAAGGCCTAAAAATTTGGTTGTCTCCACGATTGGGAGAGCAACGGGACCGAGTCGTAAGGACGGTGGGAGAAACTCTTTGTAGCGCCAGAAGTTAATACAGACCGTCTTCTCGGCAGAAAAACGGAAGCCATTGGCGACACTCCAGGAGGAAAGACGGTCAAGAGAACGCTGAAGACAGCGCTCCAGGACACGTGTACACTGCGCGCTGCAATAGATGGTAAAATCGTCCACGAAAATGGAGCCTGATACATCAGCTGGGAGGCAATCCATTATTGGATTGATCGCGATGGCGAAGAGAGCGACGCTCAAAACTGAGCCCTGTGGCACCCCATTCTCCTGGCGAAAGGTGTCGGACAGGACAGAACCCACACGTACCCTGAACTGTCGATCCATTAAAAAGGAACGAATAAAAAGAGGGAGGCGACCGCGAAGGCCCCATGTATGCATGGTGCGGAGAATGCCCGCCCTCCAACAGGTGTCGTAAGCCTTCTCCAAATCAAAGAACACAGCCGCGGTCGGGCGCTTCCGCAAGAAGTTATTCATAATGAAGGTCGACAAGGTAACCAGATGGTCAACAGCAGAGCGGCGCATACGAAATCCACATTGTACATTGGTAAGTAGGCGTCGAGACTCGAGCAGCCAAACCAATCGAGAGTTAACCATTCGCTCCATCACTTTACAGACACAGCTGGTAAGCGAGATGGGTCGATAACTGGCAGGCAAGTGCTTGTCCTTCCCCGGCTTAGGAATCGGGACAACAATAGACTCGCGCCAGCATGCGGGAACATGTCCCTCAATCCAGATGCGATTGTATGTACGAAGAAGAAAACCTTTAACCGCAGGAGAAAGGTTCTTCAGCATCTGAATATGAATAGAATCAGGCCCTGGAGCGGAGGACCGTGATCGGCCAAGTGCGTTTTCGAGTTCCCGCATGGTGAATGGGGCATTATAACTTTCACAATTCGAGGAGCGGAAGTTAGGTGGCCTAGCCTCCTCTGCCTGTTTTCGGGGGAGGAAGGCAGGGTGGTAATGAGCGGAGCTCGAAACCTCTGCGAAAAAGCGGCCGAAGGCATTGCAGACAGCCTCAGGGGCCACAAGGACGTCATTCGCGACCTTCAAGCCAGAAACTGGTGAGTGGACCTTAGTGCCAGATAGCCGGCGCAGGCTACCCCAGACAACAGAAGAAGGAGTAAAACTGTTGAAGGTGCTTGTGAAAGCAGCCCAGCTGGCTTTCTTGCTTTCTTTGATAATACGACGACACTGAGCACGTAATCGTGTATAATTGATACAATTCGCCACTGTAGGGTGGCGTTTAAATGTGTGTCAAGCACGGCGACGAGCACGTAAAGCGTCTCTACATGCTGCGGTCCACCAGGGGACCGGTACGCGACGTGGAGAAGAAGTAGGGTGAGGGATGGAATATTCAGCAGCAGCGAGAATGACTTCCGTGAGGTGTGCGACCTGACGATCGCAGCTTGGGAAGGTTTGATCCTGAAAGGTCGCCCTGGAAGAGAAGAGCCCCCAGTCTGCCTTGGAGATGGTCCAATTAGAGAAGCACGGAGAGGGGGTATGCTGCAGGAGATGGATAACACACGGGAAGTGGTCGCTCGAATATGTATCAGAAAGGGCATACCACTCAAACCGGCGTGCAAGTTGGGGAGTACATATAGAGAAGTCTAAATGGGAATAGGTGTGAGATGTGTCCGAAAGAAAAGTAGGGGCGCCAGTATTGAGGCAGACAAGATTGAGCTGGTTGAAAAGGTCTGCTAACAGGGAGCCCCTCGGGCAGGATGCTGGAGAGCCCCAAAGGGGATGGTGGGCATTGAAGTCTCCAGTTAACAAAAATGGTGCAGGTAGCTGAGCAATAAGTTGCATCATGTCTGCCCTGGTAACGGTAGATGACGATGGAGTGTAAACGGTACAAAAGGAAAACGTAAAAGTGGGGAGAGTAATGCGGATGGCAACTGCCTGCAGGCCAGTGTGCAACGTGATGGGATCGTAGTAAATATCATCCCGGACCAGCAACATAACCCCTCCATGAGCTGGGATACCTACCACAGGGGGTAGGTCAAAACGCACAGAGGTGTAGTGTGCCAAGGCAATTTGATCGCATGGGCGTAGCTTCGTTTCCTGGAGGGCTACGACGAGCGGACGGTGCAAGCGGAGCAGCAACTTCAAGTCCTCTCGGTTGGAGCGAATGCTGCGAATATTCCAGTGAGTAAGTGCCATCGTAAGAAAAGGAAGATGAAAAAAGGGGTCACCTCGAAGGCCGCTGAGGGCCTGGCTTCGAGCGAGCACTGCCGCCGCTATCAGTAGGCGGACAGTCATCGTCCATTGGGTCTATAGGTTCATCGGCCATCTCGGGAGGATGGCCGGGAGGGGGAGCTTCCTCCGCCGGTGAACGGCCAGATGTACGGCTACCAGCGGTGCGGCCAGGCGAAACGGATGACGGCCTGGGGCGGCAACCGCTGGGTGGCGCAGGAGAAGAAATGCGCCGTGGCGGAGAAGGAGAACTGTGCTTCCTATGAGCCTTTTTGGAAGGACGTTTGGTGGAAGCACCGGTCGAAGGCTGGGAGGTCGAGGTACGTAGGAAGTCTGCACGGGATGGTTCCTTCTTGAAGGCCCGTGCATCTGACTTCGGGGTCTTCGTCTTAGCAGAAGCTGATGAAGGGGCTGGTGTCTGTGGGGTGATGGGAGGAAGAGGAGACGTCGACCGCGCGATCTTAGCACTGGCCGAACGGACGACCGTGGTGCTGAAGGTCAGATCGCATGTCTGGGTTGCTACCTCCCTGGTAGTCCGAGGAGAGGCGAGGACAGTACTGTATTTCCCCGCTGGGAGCAGCGCGGGCTTTCTGCTAGCCAATAGCTTGCGAGCAGCCGAGGTGGACACTTTCTCTTTGACCCGAATTTCTTGGATACAGCGTTCTTCCTTATAGACAGGACAGTCGCGGGAGGATGCGGCATGGTCACCCTGACAGTTCACACAACGAGGAGACGGAGGTGGACAGTCACCCTCATGGGCATCCCTGCCACAAGTGACACATTTAGCCGCATTGGAACAAGACTGTCGAGTGTGATTGAAACGCTGACACTGGTAGCAGCGCGTAGGTGTCGGGACATAGGGGCGAACAGAAGTAAACTCGTAGCCCGCCTTGATGCGCGATGGCACCTTAACACTATCGAAGGTCAAGAAAAGTGTTCGGGTCGGTACAAGGTCATTGTTGACCTTTTTCATGACCCTATGGACAGCCGTCACGCCCTGCTCAGCGAGGAAAGATTGAAGCTCCTCGTCAGTCAATCCGTCGAAGGAGCTAGTATAGACTACACCACGAGACGAATTCAAAGTTCGGTGGGCCTCCACCCGGACAGGGAACGTGTACAGGAGTGTGGCCCGAAGCAGTTTTTGTGCCTGAAAGGCACTCTCAGTTTCTAGTAATAAGGTACCGTTACGCAACCTGGTACAAGATTTGACAGATCCGGCTATGGCATCTACGCCCTTCTGGATAACGAAAGGGTTGACAGAGGAAAAATCCTTTCCGTCCTCAGATCGAGAAACTACGAGGAACTGTGGGGCAGGCGGTAGTACTTTTGTCACTGGTGGCTGGTCACGTTTCCGTTTTTGGGCAGAAGTCGAGAGAGATGGAGTGATATCCATATTGGAGGAATCCCCCATGATTGCCAGCGTCTCCGATGGCGCGCTCCTTCCTTGTGGGGACCCTCTCAGAGGGCACTCCCGCCTTAGGTGAATGTTTACACCTCAGGTCACACCTCCCGAGAAACAGACGGAGGGACCAATCAGCATGGTCTGAAGGTATCAGCTCAGGCAATCACCCCTCCCCGGGCCTGGCCTTTACCAGGGGGTACGCGCGTGCCTTACATGTCTACCCAGGGCGGGGAATTACGCGTTACCCCGTCACCGGCTACGCGTGCGAACGCATGGGTCGGCCTTCAGGCACGCACAGGGAGGGAGGAAGGAAGAAGAGGAAAAAGAAGAGAGAGAGGGAAAAAGAGGACAGACTGTCTCAAACGCCGAGGCGGAGACCAGAGAAGGCAAGGAGAAGAAGGCAATGAGAAGGCAAGGAGAAGAAGGCAATGAGAAGGCAAGGAGAAGAAGGCAATGAGAAGGCAAGGAGAAGAAGGCAATGAGAAGGCAAGGAGAAGAAGGCAATGAGAAGGCAAGGAGAAGAAGGCAAGGAGAAGTCGAGGGAAAGAGTAAGGAAGACAGTGAAGTGGAGAAGAGCAAAGAAAGGAACCAACAAAAGGAAGGAAGAAACGAGAAGTGAAAAACCAAAAAGACCACAATTGTAGGTCGTGGAACCGTCCGTCTCAGGACGCAGGCGCTAACTACCCCCGTGAGGGGGATGGACTCCTTTTAGTCGCCTCTTACGACAGGCAGGAATACCTCGGGCCTATTCTAATCCCCGGACCCGCAGGGGGGAGCTCCGCAGTATAAACCGAACACTGGTCGGGAAGCCGAAATCGATTTGGGGTGTCGCCACCAATATAGGCACTCCCTACACCTAACAATGTTTTCGAGCCATCAATGTGAACGATAAACAAGTGAAGGGGTACCATCCTTGGGAAATTGGCAAAGGTCACGGAGCAGGCAGGTCCGGGGACGGAGCCAAGGCGGTGCTGTACCCCAAGTTGTCAAGAAGGTTTTAGGAAAGCGGAAGGAAAGAGAATGGAGCAGTTGACTGAAGCGGACTCCTGGTGGTAGTAGGGAGGAAGGGCGGCCTGCATACCCTACATCCAAGGAGGCGTTGAAAAAAATGTCATGGGCCGGATTAGCAGCCATGGAAGACAGATGGCTAGCATAACGACTCACAAGGCTGCTCGCCGACTAGACGGCGGAGGTTCAGCAGTCTCAGCATAAAGGATTTCCACAGGGCTGGTGTAAAAAACTCCAGACACTTAACGTAATCCACGGTGGTGGATATAGTCGAGACGCCGAAGAATAGACGGCCGAGCAGAGGAGTAGACTATGCTTCCATAGTCCTATTTCGAGCGCACTAAGGCGCGATAGAGGCGGAGAAGGACCATTCGGTCCGCTCCCCAGGAGGTACCATTCAGGACGCGGAGGGTGTTGAGGGGTCGCAGACAGCGACCCGAAAGATAGGAAATGTGGGAGGACCAGCACAGTTTTCTGTCAAACAGAAGACCCAAGAATTTAGCGACGTCCGCGAACGGAAGGTTGACAGGTCCTAGATGTAAGGAGGGTGGAAACTCCGTACGACGCCAAAAATTAACACAAACGGTCTTACTGGGAGAAAAGCGGAAGCCTGTTTCGATGCTCCAAGAGTGGAGGCGATCGAGACATCCTTGAAGACGTCGTTCAAGAAAGCTGGTCCGTTGAGTGCTGTAGTAGATCGCAAAATCGTCCACAAAGAGGGAGCCTGAGACATCGGGAAGGAGACACTCCATAATTGGATTTATGGCAATGGCAAATAGTACAACACTCTGCACGGATCCCTGGGGTACCCCGTTTTCTTGGGAGAAAGTACGGGAGAGAGTAGTGTTCACCCGCACTCTAAATGTGCGCTCTGCCATAAATTCGCGAAGAAGAAGGGGCAGCCGACCTCGAAAGCCCCAAGAGAACAGTGTGTGGAGGATGCCTGTCCTCCAACAGGTATCGTATGCTCTCTCCAGATCAAAAAATATTGCTACTGTTTGGTGTTTGCGGAGAAAATTGTTCATGATATAAGTGGAGAGAGCAACAAGATGGTCAACTGCAGAACGATGCTTTCGGAAACTGCATTGGGCTGGTGTTAAAAGACTGCGGGACTCCAGCCACCAAGCTAAACGGCAATTCACAATACGCTCCAAAACCCTACATACACTACTCGTGAGAGAAATGGGGCGATAGCTAGAGGGGAGATGTTTGTCCTTTCCAGGTTTCGGAACAGGAACGGAGATAGCTTCCCGCCATCGTCTGGGAAAAGTACTGTCGGTCCAAATTCGATTATAAATGCGAAGTAGGTAACTCAGACTATGGGGTGCTGAATGTAGCAACATTTGGATGTGGATACCATCCGGTCCTGGGGCGGAGGAGCGAGAAGAAGAGAGGGCATGTTGGAGTTCCCGCATGGAGAAAACAGTATTGTAGCTTTCGTGATTTTGAGAGGACAAAGCAATATTTCGCACTTCCGCTGCACGTTTCTTCGGGAGAAATGCTGGCGGGTAATTTGAAGAGCTCGAAATCTCAGCAAAGTGCTGACCCAACGAGTTAGAAATTGCGACGGGGTCCACTAAGGTATCATGCGCGACAGTGAGCCCAGAGACCGGGGAGAAACTAGGCGCGCCTGAGAACCGTCGAAGCCGACTCCAAACTTCCGAGGAGGGAGTGAAGGTGTTAAATGAGCTAATAAAGATTTTCCAGCTTGCCTTCTTGCTATCGCGGATGACGCGACGGCATCGCGCACGGGACTGCTTATAGCGGATACAGTTGTCCAAAGTAGGATGGTGTCTGAAAACGCGTATTGCGTCACGGCATGCCTTGTTCCACCAACGAACTGCGGGCGCCGGGGCAATTCGGAGGTGCGAGGTATTGAACGTTCCGCAGCTGTAAGAATAACTTCTGTAATATGAGTGACCTCATCGTCGACGCTAGGAAAGTGACGGTCATCGAATGTCGCTAGAGACGAAAAAACTGTCCAATCGACTTGGGAAAACTTCCAGCGTCGCTGGCGCATATATGGCAATAGAGGCTGCAGTCTCAGGACACATGGAAAGTGGTCACTCGAGTGTGTATCATCTAGGGCGGACCATTCGAAGCACCGAGCTAGCGTAACAGTACCGACCGCAAGGTCCAAATGAGATAAATTTGTCGTGGACGCAGACAAAAATGTCGGGACCCCAGTGTTGAGGCAAACAAGATCCGCTTGGTGGAGGACGTCTAGCAAGAGTGAGCCACGTGGACAAGGATGTGGAGATCCCCAAAGTGGGTGGTGGGCACTGAAGTCCCCAACCAGCAAATAGGGGGGAGGGGGGGGGGAAGCTGACCAAGAAGATGAAGGAGATCAGCTCGTGCCATTGGTGTGGACGATGGAATGTATACAGTACAAAGAGAGAACGTGTATCCAGAAAGGGAAAGGGAAAGACGGACGGCGACAGCTTGGAAGGAAGTGTTTAAGTGGATTGGGTGATAATGGAGAGTATCCTGGAGAAGAATAATGAGTCCTCCATGGGCTGGAGTGCCTTCAACAGAAGGGAGATCAAATCGGACTGACTGAAAATAAGGGAAAACAAAGCGGTCATGGGGACGCAGCTTTGTTTCCTGAAGACAGAAGATGACCGGCGAGTAGGATCGTAAGAGGATCGACAATTCATCCCGTTTGGCTCGAATGCCGCGGATATTCCAGTGGATAATGGACATGGGGTGAACAGAAAATGGAGGAATGTGACCAAGGTTGCCGTCAACTCAACGACTTCTCAGAGCTTGCGACCGACAGCATGGAATGGCATTCAGCCGAAGGCAGAAGATCCTGATCCATAGGTTGTTCAGGAGCAGCTCCTGCCACCAGCGATTGGCCGGTTGATCGGCCGCCAGCAGTGCGCCTCGGCGACCCATAAGACGACCGAGGGCGATTTCCTCCAGGTGGTGCTGTAGATGGGACACGCCTTGGCGTAGAAGGAGATGAACTGCGTTTCTTTGTAGCCTTCTTGGAAATATGATGTTTAGAAGAAGGAGGAACCGATGGTTGTGAAGTTGGGGTACGTAAAAAATCTTCGAGTATGCTCTTTTTTCGAAGTCTTGGTGTCTGACTTTTGGGCTCGAGATTTAGCAGAACCCGATGAAGGGTGAGCCATAGAGTGGGCAGGCGAAAGTGGTGAGGTTGAACGGGCGATCTTTGCGCTGGCCGATCTGACGACCGTGGCACTAAAGGTGAGGTCGCAAGTCTGCGTGGCCGCCTCCTTTGTTGGCCGAGGAGAAGCAAGGACAGTGCTGTATTTTCCTGTCTGAGGCACGGTGGGCTGTCGACTGGCGAATAATTTTCGAGCAGCAAAGGTCGACACCTTTTCCTTCACTCTGATTTCCTGGATGAGATGTTCGTCCTTAAAAACGGGGCAATCTCGAGAGGAAGCAGCGTGGTCACCCACACAGTTGATGCAGCGAGGGGATGGAGGTGGACAAGCACCCTCATGGGCATCCTTGCGCCACGTAACACATTTGGCCGGATTGGAATAGGACTGGCTGGTGTGATTGAACCGCTGACACCAATAGCAATGCGTAGGGTTTGGGACGTAAGGGCGAACGGAAATTTCTTTGATTTTCGATGGGAGTTGAACTTTGTCAAATGTCAAGAAGACAGTGCGGGTTGGAATGATGTTCGTGTCAACCCTTTTCATAACTCTATGAACAGCCGTTACGCCCTCGTCAGACAGGTAGTGCTTAATTTCGTCGTCAGACAATCCATCGAGGGAGCGTGTATAAACGACTCCACGCGAGGAATTTGAAGTATGGTGCGGTTCCACCCGGACAGGGAAGGTGTGGAGCAGTGAAGTACGCAGCAATTTTTGTGCCTGGAGGGCACTGACTGTTTCTAACAACAAGGTGCCATTTCGTAATCTGGAACAAGACTTTACAGGACCTGCAATTGCGTCGACACCTTTCTGAATAATGAAAGGGTTGACCGTGGAGAAGTCGTGACCTTGATCAGACCGAGAAACAACAAGGAACTGTGGCAACGATGGAAGAACTGTCTGTGGCTGAGACTCAGTGAACTTACGCTTGTGAGCAGATATAGTGGAAGGTGAGGAAACCATTGCGGAAGAATCCCCCATGATTACCGGCGTCTCCGATGGCGTTCTCCTCCCTTGTGGGGGCCCTCTCTGAGGGCACTCCCGTCTTAGGTGATTGTTCACACCTCAGGTCACACCTCCCAAGAAACGGATGGAGGGACCAATCGGCACTTTCGGAAGGTATCAGCTCGGGTAATCACCCCTCCCTGGGCCTGGCCGTTACCAGGGGGTACGTACGTGTCCTACCTGTCTACCCGGGGTTGGGAATTACTCGTTACCCCGTCACCGGCTACGCACAAAAATGCGTGGGTCGGCCTTCAGACACGCACCGGGAGGAAGAAAGAGAAAGGGAAAAACAAAGAAAGGGAAAGGAAACAAGAGTGGTCTCAAACGCTGCAGCGGAGAAAAGGGTAAAGAGAAGAGGTAAGGAAAAGAGAAGGACAAAGGAAGGATGAAGACATACAAGCAGAGAAGGCGAAGAATGTGGTACACTTACGAGCATCTGTCTCCGGACGTAGGCACAAACCATACTCCCAGAGTGGGAGAAAGGGAAGGAAAGAGCCAGAGCTGAGGGGAGGAGGGGCGAAGATCGGGGATAGGTAAGGATGCGGAAAAGGAAGGATGCGGAAAAGGAAGGTACGCAGCCCGGAAAGGAAGGAGGGCCTCATTAGCTCGGGGTCCCATGCTCGCTATGCACATATCCACGAAAGAGTTGTGGCCCCCTGGGGGGGAGATGTGGTTCTGTAGAAGGGTGTTAAAAATTAGATTGAGAAGGTAAGGAGTTAGGTGGTTCTCGGCATAGTAGGCGAAAAACGAATATATGAACAAGAAGAGGGGATACATTGACAGGTATGTGTTAAGACATATTAGTAGTGGGAGCCATAGAAGGTAGGAACTGTAGGGCAAGCCAAGATGGAGGGTGTAAGTGCTACCCTGAGATCAAGAATTTGGTGCAAAAAGCAATTCGTGGTTTGCTGGGAAAAACCAGTGAGAAAAGTGATGGCTCAGTCTGCACCATGGAATAAGATCTGGACGGAACTTATGTTTTTGAAGAAGCGAACGTAAGACTCCAAACAGCATTTTCTACCAAGGAATAAAACTGTATAATGTATTGCACAAGGAGCTTAAAGAGATTACCAAAGTGACCGTATCTGAAAAGGCACTTAGGAAATACTTTAACAATAAAATTTCTACAGCGAAGGATTACTTAGTAGGTGTTTGGTAGTAAGTGATAAGAAAGTAAAACGAGTGAATAACAACAACATTTCTCATAACCAGTCAAAAATTTTTCTGGAAAATCTTGTTTATGAAGTATATAATTTATCTTCTTTCAGATCTCAGCATCTCATTCATTATCGATCATGCCGAGTACTTTCAGACTAATAAATGGGAAGCTCCACTACGTACAATCAAAGACAAACGTTGTCGCTATGATCCTGATACAAACTGACGGGGTACGCAGTGTTATATCATTAAATACTGTGTGTGTAGTATGTGCAGTGATTGGTAGTAATAAAGTGAATGAATTATCTGTTACATTAACTAATTTCTTTGAAAATTAGTATTGTACACTAGGGATTAACTAAAGAGGTAGCACTCTTTTGAACACACGACGTCGAGCATTGTAGAGGCAAGTCGTAAAAAACTGCATGAAATCAGAGTTCGAAAGTGCTATCAGCAACCTAGCTCGAAAGATGACTGTCAGGAATAAACACTCGCAATAATTAAGGGGCTGGGAGGGGGGCGGGGAGGGGGTGAGGAGTTACTTTGCTTCCACCTTTTGAAAATACTGTAATCTAGTCTGATACTTTAAAATTTAAAGTTTCGAAAAAAAAATATTTGTGCTTAATGAAGTGTTCTGCCAATTTCTGTATTTTTTTAAATTTTTCAGTTTAGCTTAATACATAAACTTAAGTCTCACTAGCAGGTGATTTTTTGCAGTGAACATCATATTCAATATTTTCAGTTCAGGATCTTACTCAAACATCAGTATCTCTTTAAAAAATATGCTGCGAGTAAAAGCTAACCCTAGTTAACGAATCTGTGCTTCTTAAATTTTTTAAGGTGACCACAAATTATCCCTCCCTTCTTCCCTCCCCCCTCCCCAACTTTGTATTACACATCAGTACCTCTTTATAAAGTCTGTAGTTAATTTAAGTCAAACATAATTTTTTAATTTTTTTAGGACGGGCATAACGTACACCCCACCCCTCCCAGTAAAACAGGCTATTTAAAATACGTTGCTATTTCAAGGTTTAAAAATAGTGGCTAACAACAGTGCAGCAACTCCTCAAAAACCACTCATTTCTGTCGCCATTGCTAAGCGACACTATGCGCTGAGAGGATCGATGGTGCTGGTCAGTGAATGACTGGAAACTAATGACTTGGAGTGATGAATAACCTGTGGCACGCTGAAGCAAGTATCTGAGTTTCACACGTAGCTGAAGAATGTTGCCGACCATCATGTGTGGTGGCAATAGTGAAGTACTGAGGTGGTGGTTCAGGAGGTTATTGTGCAGTCCACATTTTTGCTTAAGAAAACGTTAGATCCCGAAGCAAAAGCAAACATTTTACAGAACACTGTACCGCATATACTAGAGGAACAGTTCACGAACGCTAATCCAATCAGTACTACAATGCTCCCTATCATGAAGAAAAGATTTCAGGCAGTGGTCCGTAGACATTAACACTCCCAAAATGGACTGGTCTGTCAATAGTCCCCGACCAGAACCCAACGGGAAACTTAATGTTGTTGTGTGGATCGACAGCCTTCGCCTAACTTCTGAACGATTGAACTATTTATAAAAACTTCCCCACAGGCTGTCAATCTGATTATATGTGATACCTTTATCGAAAAGTGTACATGTATGTCATTACTGGCCAAATTTAGCCAGAGTTTATTTTCAAGTTTATTGAGTCTTTGCGTATGCCACTCTGGGATAAAGTAATGAAATGTCTAGGGAGGCGAATGTGAAGTCTTCACTCCCCCCCCACCCCAAAAAAAAGTAAGCTGTGCACTCAGCAGGCAAAGTGATGTTCCTCGCCGTTTTTGAAGTCCGCGGTTCGATACTCATCGCATTCCTGGAGCACGGTAAGACCGTCAACAGTGACGAGTACTGTAAGACACCCGCACCCTCCGCAAGACCAAGAGCAATCAGCCTGGGTTGCTCATGGAGGGGGCGATTTTGCTACACGATAACGCGCGTCCACAGGTCTCCAGGGTCACACAAAGTGTAACGGCAAAGTTCAAGACCGAGCAGCTTGAGTATCGGCCCTACAACTCTGATATCTCGCCCTGAGACTTCCATGTGTTTGAACCGCTGACCGGAAATGCTTGTCTTCTTTCCGTTTCACTTCCCTGACCCCCTCCATATCGAAGATCGAGACTTTTTTCAGATTTGCTAGCTTCCATACCTTGTTTAGACACTGATATTGCACGCCCCGACTCGTAGAACGTTATCGTTTCGTTGGTTGTTCAATCTTTTTCTCAAAATCATCTCCCCTACTCCCGGGAATCCAAATGGAGGACTAATCCAGAATCTTGCCAATGTAGATCAGACGTTTCCAAATGCATGCCACATTTCGTGTGGATATACATTGTGTGAGATTAATGCATTGGTTTCCGTTGCCTTCTGCGTCCTCAATTGGTTGATCACTGCTGATCCTTCCACCTTTAAGAACGGTTTCCCACACCAACGGCAAGAGAGTGCCCTGAACGTCTGTCCACTCCTCTGCCCTCTTTAACAAGGCTGTTGGTAGTATGAATGAGACTTTTTACGCTGGCAGTCTTCGGTCGTCACTGCTGATGATTTTCATTTAAAGTTTAAGCGGTGGCTGGGTTCAAACCCAGGACCGAGGACCGAGGACTTTTTGGTTACTATTCAAGGTGCTACCTGTAGACCACGGGTGCGTCCAAAATAAAAAAAAACTAAATCTCAAAGGGAATTGCTTCAACTGACAACGAACTGAAGTACACAGAGGACTGGCTCCTGTCACAGCCACAGTAATTCTGGGAAGAGCGAATCCTTCGGTTCATGAGACAGCGGGATAGTTTTTCTCAAGTCTCTGATGATTGCTTTTATGTAGACTTCAGTTATACCCACGGTGCTGTCTCTTAACTTTTCTTTTGAGCACCTCTCACGCAGCCGGCCGGTGTGGCCGTGCGGTTAAAGGCGCTTCAGTCTGGAACCGCGTGACCGCTACGGTCGAAGGTTCGAATCCTGCCTCGGGCATGGATGTGTGTGATGTCCTCAGGTTAGTTAGGTTTAATTAGTTCTAAGTTCTAGGCGACTGATGACCTCAGAAGTTGAGTCGCATAGTGCTCAGAGCCATTTGAACCATTTTTGAACCTCTCACGCATCTCACGCATTTAAAAATGGCCACACATAGAAACTTACCGGTAAAATCAATATTCATCGTTTTGCTATTTTCTATACTGTATGATTTCTTGAATCTGCTTAACCACGTCGAGTAAGACTTGAAATCAGCAATGTTCATCTCAGTTGCGACTCAGAGGGCCCAGTCTTTTTAGATCTCTATCTGTAACGGTGCACTGACTCTCACGAAAGGATGTACGCGGTTCTTATTTCAAGACTCTTTTAAAGCACTGCTACCCAAGTACGACTCACGCCCCATCCTCACAGCTTTACTTCTGCCAGTACCTCGTCTCCTACCTTCCAAACATAACAGAAGCTCTCCTGCAAAACTTGCAGAACCAGCACTCCTGAAAGAAAGGATATTGCGGAGACATGGCTTAGCCACAGCCTGGGGAGCGCAGGAGAGCTTCTGTAAAGTTTGGAAGGTAGGAGACGAGGTACTGGCAGAAGTAAAGCTGTGAGGACGGGGGCTGAGTCGTGCTTGGGTAACTCAGTTGGTAGAGCACTTGCCCGCGAAAGGCAAAGGTCCCGAGTTCGAGTCTCGGTCCGGCACACAGTTTTAATCTGCCAGGAAGTTTTCTTATCAGTGCACACTCCGCTGCAGAGTGAAATCTCACACTGTTGTTCATGTTATTTACTGAAGTTTAGCGGTTCACGTTTGTTGTTAATGGGTGTAAATGAAGTTTTCTGCCAGCCCATACAGTAATTTTGTCGGATAACTTCTTTCACAGTTTAGAGGATTTAATTTTGGCTCCCTACAAGATTGTTCAGTCAAAACTAATTTCGCCTTAGACAAATTGTGTCTAATTAAGTGAAATCTTGTAAGCCCGTATCGTTTACGCCAGTTTTATATTTCAACTTTTCTTGTGACAGCCGGCACGGTAGCTCAGCGTGTTCGGTCAGAGGGTTAGCTGCCCTCTGTAATAAAAAAAAACGCAGTTAATCGATCAACAACGAACTTAAACGGATGTCTTAAGACGTCCGCCCCGAGCTGATGCACCGAACATAAGCGAACAAAATGAGAAAGTGGTTAGTGTTGCTGCCTCTTGATCACGGGGTCTCGGGTTCGATTCCCGGTCGGGACGGAAATTTTCTCCGCCCGGGCATCGGATATTTTTGTTATTTCATCATCATCATCATCATCCGTGAGAGTGGCGAGCCTGGACTTGTAAAGATTGTGAATTCGTACGGGTGCTGATAACGACGCAGTTGAGCGCCCCACAAACCTAATATCAATTTACGAACGTTACTTGAGTCCGCCAAATTCTGTCCCTTATACCAGTTATTCAGTGTCATTCTCCTGCTTCCATTGCGCTTAATTCTATCCATCCGTTGACCCATTTTCGCCCAGCGATTTATTTTCATCCTTTCTCAGATTCATAATACATCTCACACTGGTATATATCGTGTCGTCTCACAAGATTGCAGGAGAACAACTGAAGTTTGGAACGTAGGAGATGGCCTACTGTCTGAAGTAAAGTTGCGAGGGCGGGTCAAAAGTCTTGCTTCGATAGCTCAGTCGCAAAAAGCCAGAGTCCAACGTTCGAAGACTCAGTCCGGCACACGGTTTTAATCAGCCACGAAGTTTTCAGGATCCCTATAGCTACACTCCCCCCATGAAACCGTCCATTCATACATCCAACTAATTTTATCTAGCACACTATTAGCCGTCCACAGCTTCTTATCTCTAGTACGATTTCCTGACGTTTCATCGACTATCAGTTTCAGAAAGGCAAATACAAAAATATTCATCGCGGAGCAGAGGCTACAGAAAATACCAGCGTCTTTGTTCACGGGTGGGTTTAGTAAGTGTGAAATTGTCAGACAGATGTTCATTTAACTTCAGTGGCTGACACTGCAAGGGACTCTGTTTGCGTGATTACGTTTACCATCAAGTTTTGAGATTACACATTCCTTCAACTTTGTTTTTATTAATCATTGACAACGTGTATCTCTAGGCAACCATGACAAAAAAATCTTTATTAAATGAAACAACAAGTTTACTGTTGCCAGTCACCGTTTTATTTTTTCCACGACGCGTTTGGAAGGTTTAAACCTCCATCATCAGGTGGATTTACATTAGTTAGTATTACATATGTGTGTGTGTTCTGTTACGATTTTGGAGGAACTTGTGGCACTGCCTAGTGGAGAAACAAGACACTATTTCAGAATATGGTTTTGGATTACTTTTGACAAAAAATTAAACTGATATCTAATGGTAAACTTTAATAAGTAAACTAGAGTACCTCCAGTGGTCACAGGTTCCTTTTTGTCAAAAGTAATCCAAAACCATATTCTGAAATAGTGTCTTGTTTCTCCACTAGGCAGTGCCACAAGTTCCTCCAAAATCGTAACAGAACACACACACATATGTAATACCAACTGATGTAAATCCACCCGATGGAGGTTTAAACCTTCGAAACGCGTCGTGGAAAAAAAAAATAAAACGGTGACTGGTAACAGTAAACTTGTTTCATTTAATGTCAGTAACAGTCACGGTAAAGCCTAAACTAAAAAAAAAAGTTCACAAAAAAAATCTGACAAATTCGGACTCACTAATCGTCTTTCTTCCCTCGCACAATTAGCACTTGGAATAAAAAGGTGATGAGTTAACAGTGATGTGAGAAATATTCTTTGTGAAACACTGTACGGTGGTTTACATGATGTAGATGTGATATCAAGTGTCAATAGCCTCTTTCGGAATGAAATACTGTAGCATGAAGACCTACGATGAACTGCTGATAAAAGGGCAAATACTGTAGCATTTTTCAGTTACTTTTGTTCCTGTTCCGTATCCTATGCTGATCGTTTTAGTTGACATTTTACTTTGCAATAGCACATCAGAATCGCCGATTTGAACAATTTTGGAAGGATAAACACATTATTTAAGGCCATCTCGGTGGCCGTCGAAAGACCAAGTTCAGGGTCTTGCCCCACATTGTTTTCACATAATTATAGCCTAATACCAACCTCAGTTAAACAAATGAATGTTTTTGCGGCCATTGTGAGTTGACTTACTAGACTTCGTGGAGACTGCCGGTTGTGGAGGCGCCCTGGATCTTCTCCCGTCGTGTCCCCTGGAGGGGTTGACCATTCCGAAGACGAAGTTGACCAATACGCAGACGCGCCTGACCAGTCCGTAGACGAATGCGATGACATGTCCATCAAGCGATCATAGCTTTCGGCTCTCGGCAGTTGAGGCGGCCGTGGATTTGTGGTCGATGAGACTTCGTCGGTCCTCACAGGGCTTCGATCACATCGTAGCCGCGCAGAATTGTGGGGGCTAGCAGCGTCGGACCGCTCATTCTGCAATGGAGCCAGACAATTTACGTAAATAGCGAAGCACATCTCTCCTGAGCACTTAACAATACTGTAACTAGCACCATATTACCAGCTGCATATCTTTTGCTTATTATAAAACATTTATCTACATATTTATTAAAATCTTATGTATGTAAAGCTATGTACTTAGATCCCACCACCTCAAACCACTGCATCGATTTCATCCGAACTTGGTACACCTGTCAGTATTTCGAATTTTTTATTGCAAAGGTGAATAAAAAATTTAACTACCTTTCGAATTCCTGTCTTCTGCCGTGCTTACATTTCTTACATTTTGTATACACAGAACAAAGCAAAAAATCTTAGATGTAAGTACAGTATAAGCGAACTTTAAATTATTTCATGTTCCATGGAGTCTTTGCATGATGAATAGTAATGATGTGGAAGAGTCATTTTATACTATCGCTAACTGATTTGTAAATATAGCTACATGCTGACAATTTACAATTTCTTTAAACTGTCCATCCACCACCTTTCACACATAATAGTACGAATTGCCAAACAGAAAAGTATTCGGTTTGAAAACGAACTTAACTTTGTTGTCTGTCAGTTATTTTAGATCACTGGGTAAGTGATCAAAAATTTTGGTTGCAAAATTGTACAACCATTTTTGCGTTGAAGAAGACAATGTGGTGAATGGACGACACTTTCCTTCTCATATCGTAATTATGTACTTCACTGTTCTTTTTTAATCGCAGCGTATTATTTACAACAAATATATGATGGAATAAAATATAATGTGAAGCAGTAGTCAAAGTTCTTAACTCCTCAGACATATATGTGCAAGATGATTGTGAGTAAGCACCAACATTATTCTTTAGCAACGAACATTTTCTTAAAAAAAATTACCCGGGAACATTATTCAGTGAAAATATGTTAAGTTCCCAACTTGCCTGTCGCAAAGATTTCAAGTGATTCGAAGAGAAAATGTGGCTACGTAGTTTTGAAAGTTTCAAAATCTGATATTTTCAGCTTGAATGCTGAACAGACATCTAAAATTTAGAAGTTTCTACCCTATTTATTATTTCCTCATAATGTACAACAGTTATTAATGTAACATCCATAAATATGAAGAATTTAATACGTTGTGTGTTTCTGTAAGTGAGAGCTCCCACTCGCAGATAACCAGTCAATGATACTTTTAAGAACTATCATATCTTCTGTTGCTGTACACGGGGTGATTCAGCTGCCCCTACATTTATACAACCCACACTATGTCACTATTAGGGACGCTATCCACACAGACACCACCCATGTAATCGATATGAGGTCTCTCTCAGAGCGCTGGGTGACTGTTAGCACATGGAAACATACTGTAAAAATACAAATGATTGCTATGAGTTATATGGAATTTTTGGACGAAGATATACTTTACTTCTGCCATAGTAATTCAAATGTCTTCAATCTCTCATTGCATAATTAAGCGGTGTAATCACACAGGTTCTGGTTGACTGTTCGAATTCCATTTATACCACCTATTCTTTCGTAAACTGTTCAGAAAAGTTACCTTATATAGTGTGTATCACAATTTGGAACTACGAAATTAACAAGAAATAAAATGTGAAGCAGGAAAGTAACTGTTTGCCACTATATAGCCCAATGAAAAGATATGTATACACTACTAGTCATTAAAATTGCTACACCAAGAAGAAATGCAGATGATAAACAGGTATTCGTTGGACAAATATATTATACTAGAACTGACATGTGATTACATTTTCATGCAATTTGGGTGCACAGATCCTGAGAAATCAGTACCCAGAACACCTACCTCTGGCCATAATAATGGCCTTGATACGACTGGGCACCGAGTCAAACAGAGCTTGGTTGGCGTGTAGAGTTACAGCTGCCCATGCAGCTTCAACACGATACCACAGTTCATCAAGAGTAGTAACTGGAGTATTGTGATGAGCCAGTTGCTCGGCCACCATAGGCCAGATGTTTTCAATTGGTAAGAGATATGGAGAATGTGCTGGCCAGGGCAGCAGTCTAACATCATCTGTATCCAGAGAGGCCCGTACAGGACCTGCAACATGCGGTCGTGCATTATCCTGCTGAAATGTAGGGTTTCGCAGGGATCGAATGAAGGGTAGAGCCACGGGTCGTAACACATCTGAAATGTAACGTCCACTGTTCAAAGTGCCGTCAACGCGAACAAGAGGTGACCGAGACATGTAGCCAATGGCACCCCATACCATCCTGCTGGTTGGTACACCAGTATGGCGATGACGAATACACGCTTCCAATGTGCGTTCACCGCGATGTCGCCAAACACGGATGCGACCATCATGATGCTGTAAACAGAACCTGGATTCATCCGAAAAAATGACGTTTTGCCATTCGTAAACCCAGGTTTGTCATTGAGTACACCATCGCAGGCGCTCCTGTCTGTGTTGCAGCATCAAGGGTAACCGCAGCCATGGTCTCCGAGCTGATAGTCCATGCTGCTGCAAATGTCGTCGAACTGTTCATCTACATCTACATCTACATCTACATTTATACTCCGCAAGCCACCCAACGGTGTGTGGCGGAGGGCACTTTACGTGCCACTGTCATTACCTCCCTTTCCTGTTCCAGTCGCGTATGGTTCGCGGGAAGAACGACTGTCTGAAAGCCTCTGTGCGCGCCCTAATCTCTCTAATTTTACATTCGTGATCTCCTCGGGAGGTATAAGTAGGGGGAAGCAATATATTCGATACCTCATCCAGAAACGCACCCTCTCGAAACCTGGCGAGCAAGCTACACCGCGATGAAGAGCGCCTCTCTTGCAGAGTCTGCCACTTGAGTTTGTTAAACATCTCCGTAACGCTATCACGGTTACCAAATAACCCTGTGACGAAACGCGCCGCTCTTCTTTGAATCTTCTCTATCTCTAACTGTTCGTGCAGATGGTGGTTGTCCTGCAAACGTCCACATCTATTGACGCAGGGAACGAAACGTGGATGCACTATCCGTTACAGCCATGCGGATAAGATGCCTGTCATCTCGACTGCTAGTGATACGAGGCCGTTGGGATCCAGCACGGCGTTCCGTATTACCCTCCTGAACCCACCGATTCCATATTCTGCTAACAGTCATTGGATCTTGACCAACGCGAGCAGCAATGTAGCGATACGATATACCGCAATCACGATAGGCTACAATCCCACTTATATCAAAGTCGGAAACGCGATGGTACGCATTTCTCCTCCTTACACGAGGCATCACAACAACGTTTCACCAGGCAACGCCGGTCAACTGCTGTTTGTGTATGAGAAATCGGTTGGAAACTTTCATCATGTCAGGACGTTGTAGGTGTCGCCACCGGCGCCAACCTTGTGTGAATGCTATGTAAAGCTAATCATTTGCATATCACATCATCTTCTTCCTGTCGGTTAAATTTCGCGTTTGTAGCATGTCATCTCCATAGTGTAGCAATGTTAATGGCTAGTAATGTATGATTTGATCAATAGACGTGGTGAAATAGTCTCAAACGAAATTTATACAATAGGTCTAAGATGTTTTCCTACAATTTACGGGTTATTGTTAATCATTTTGACATCTCCAGAGGTAAGTGGACAATAGCATTGTTCTGTCATGTGGGACTGCATAAAACGTTATCGGTAGTGGCATCTGAATCATTCTGCATATTAACCTTTTCACTGGGTTATACAGAATGTTTCAGAAGTGATGATCAGTAGTTCAAACATGGAGAGTACAGGCCAAAAGTAGCTAAAAAACTCCAATTATCAAGGAACCACGAATCAACAGTCGTCGCGGTTCATCAGTGTCTAGGAACACATGGCATCTCTAAACGATGTAGGTGTTCAGAATGTTCATACATCTGAATGTAACATTGAACTCATCTCTGAAATGAGTTACCAGTCCTCGGGTGTATGAACCCCATGTTCAGGAGTTGGTTCAATGAGACAATCATGTACGTCTAGGTAGTATTGTCTGCAGAAAGCCAATGTACTGCTGTCCAGTTAGTCTCTGTGGTAGCAAGGTGGTCCAATTATACTATCTGTGAGCACTCCTGCCTAGACGTTCAACGAATAGCGCTGCTGAAATCGTGATACATGTGTTTGATTACGACTGACATCGGCCCAAATGTGACCGTTATGGTCGTTAAAAACAAGGGGAAATACAGCCTCATCAGTTGACAGCAAACTGCTTACCAACAGTTGATTCAGGGTGCTCTATTCTTGCATCCACTGGCAGAAATTCTCTGTAGTAGTATTCTTCATTGTTGAAGGCTTTGACTCGCTGGAGATGATATGGGTAGAGTACTTGCCGATCTAACGTCCTCCACGTACTGCTAAGACTCAGGACACGCTCGTGGGTAGCAGTACTCCCTGTTGAAGTACTCTGACGTTCGTATACAGTGCGTAACACCATTTCAACATCGGGTGTTATGGATCTGGGTCGACTTTCGTACATGATGTGCGAAGCTCCCGGTTTCTCTAAGGCCCTGATCTAACCGGTTGAATGTACGCCCGTCGGGCTGCCTGCGGTGAGGAAAAAGCTTCTTCATTCGATCGTGCAGGATCAAGGGCACTGCCATTCTCTTTGCCATAAATGAAGTGCATGTCAGCGCACTCTTCATTGGTGTAACCTGTGTCCATGGTGCCCCCACATCCCCAACTGGTCCTGAGGCCGGTACGGCACAGTGTACGGAGGGGGAAAGGAAACTAGTTGCTCACGCGTGACCAGATAGTCGATCCCAAACCTTGAGATACCAACGTGAATACCACTGTATTCAGGGGCATTTACAGTTGGTTCCTAACGTGAATTAATGGGAGACCTCCGTAGCGGTTGATTTGCGGAACCATCTTTATTGGAGCTTTTTAGCTATTTTTGGCCTGTACTTTCCATGTGTGAATTATTGATGATGATGATGTTTGGTTTGTGGGGCGCTCAACTGCGTGGTTATCAGCGCCCGTACAATTATCCAATCTTTGCTCAGTCCAATTTCGCCACTTTCCTGGATGATGATGAAATGATGAGGACAACACAAACACCCAGTCATCTCGAGGCAGGTGAAAATCCCTGACCCCGCCGGGAATCGAACCCGGGACCCCGTGCTCGGGAAGCGAGAACGCTACCGCGAGACCACGAGCGGCGGACATTGAATTATTGAACCACCACTTCTGAAACACACTGTATACCGGAAACTTGTTTCTTCCAGTTTCTATTTCGATAGTGCCTGTTAATTTGTTGTCCCAGATGGTGAAACACTGAGGCGAAGTTTCTGAACAATTAACGAAAGATTTAGCAATATAAACGGAATAAATTTACGGATGTATCCTAAATCTGTATAACTAAACCGCTAATTACACAAAACCAGATTGAAGATATTTCGGCAAGTGTGGCAAAAAAACAGGGTGGTCCATTAATCGTGGCCGGGCCAAATATCTCACGAAATAAGCGTCAAACGAAGAAACTACAAAGAACGAAACTTGTCTAGCTTGAAGGGGGAAACCAGATGGCGCTATGGTTTGCCTGTTAGATGGCGCTGCCATAGGTCAAACGAATATCAACTGTGTTTTTTGAAAATAGGAACCCCCATTTTTATTAAATATTCGTGTAGTTCGTAAAGAAATATTAATGTTTCAGTTGGACCACCTTTTTCGCTTTGTGATAGATGTCGCTGTAATAGTCACGAACATATGGCTCACAATTTTAGACGAACAGCTGGAAACAGGTAGGTTTTTTAAATTAAAATACAGAACGTAGGTGCGTTTGAACATTTTATTTCGGTTGTTACAATGTGATACATGTATCTTTGTGAACTGATTTCTGAGAACGCATGTTGTTACAGCGTGATTACCTGTAAATACCACATTAATGCAATAAATGCTCAAAATTATGTCCGTCAACCTCAATGCATTTGGCGATACGTGTAACGACATTTCTCTGAACAGCGAGTAGTTCGCCTTCCGTAATATTCGCACACGCATTGACAATGCGCTGACGCATGTTGTCAGGCGTTGTCGGTGTATCACGGTAGCAAATATCCTTCAACTTTCCCCACAGAAAGAAATCCGGGGACGTCAGACGCTTCGACGACCAATCCACCTGTCATGAAATATGCTATTCAGTACCACTTCAACCGCACGCGAGCTATGTGCCGGACATCCATCATGTTGGACGTACGTCGCCATTCTGTCATGCAGTGAAACATCTTTTAGTAACATCGGTAGAACATTACGTAGGAAATCAGCATACATTGCATCATTTAGATTGACATCGATAAAATGGGGGCCTTCCTCCCATAATGCCGCACTACACATTAATCCGCCACGGTCGCTGATGTTCCACTTGTCGCAGCCATTGTGGATTTTCCGTGCCCAATAGTGCATATTATGCCAGTTTACGTAGCCGCTGTTGATGAATGACGCTTCGTCGCTAAATAGAATGCGTGCGAAAAATCTGTCATCGTCCCGTAATTTCTCTTGTGCCCAGTAGCAGAACTGTACACGTTGTTCAAAGTCGTCGCCATGCAATTCCTGGTGCATAGAAATATGGTACGGGTGCAATGCATGTTGATGTAGCATTCTCAACACCGACGTTTTTGAGATTCCCGATCCTCGTGCAATCTGTCTGCTACTGATGTGCGGATTAGCCGCGACAGCAGCTAAAACACCTACTCGGGCATCATTTGTTGCAGGTCGTTATTGACATTTCACATGTGGCTGAACACTCATGTTTCCTTCAATAACGTAACTATCCGGCGAACGGTCCAGACACTTTGATGATGTCCAGGATACCGAGCAGCATACATAGCACACGCCCGTTGGGCATTGATCACAATAGCCATACATCAACACGATATCGACCTTTTCCTCTAGTGGTAAATGGTCCATTTTAACACGGGTAATGTATCACGAGGCAAATACCGTCCACACTGGCGGGATTTTACGTGATACAATGTAGTTACACGTTTGTGACTATTACAGCGCTATCTATGACAAAGCGAAAAAAGTGGTCCAACTAAAACATTCATATTTCTTTACGTACTACACGAATATGTAATAAAAATTGGGGTTCCTATTTAAAAACGCAGTTGATATCCGTTTGACCTATGGTAGCGCCATCTAGCGGGCCAACCATAGCGCCATCTGGTTTCCCCTTCAAGCTAGACAAGTTTCGTTCTTTGTAGTTTTTTCGTTTGATGCTTATTTCGTGAGATATTTGGCCCGGTCACTAACAGTGGACCACCCTGTATATTGGTTCAAAAATGCCGTGTAACCCATAGTCAGTCCTCACTTTTATTTTTCAAAGTATGTTTCTGTTTGCTAGCAGTCGCTCAAAGCTCCGAGAGTTAACTTCTATTCATTACGTGGCTGTCGCCTGTCTAGATACAGTTCCAGATACAGATGTCGTGCGGGTTGCATAAAATGGGACTAGTAGAGGCAGCTGAATCACCCTGTATATGCTTGGAATGACATGAATACAAGTGTCAGCCGCAAATGGAACTAATTGTGCTTCTTGTATATTAGACGAAAGATCGTTTAATACATAAGAAACAACAGCGGACATACACTCCTGGAAATGGAAAAAAGAACACATTGACACCGGTGTGTCAGACCCACCATACTTGCTCCAGACACTGCGAGAGGGCTGTACAAGCAATGATCACACGCACGGCACAGCGGACACACCAGGAACCGCGGTGTTGGCCGTCGAATGGCGCTAGCTGCGCAGCATTTGTGCACCGCCGCCGTCAGTGTCAGCCAGTTTGCCGTGGCATACGGAGCTCCATCGCAGTCTTTAACACTGGTAGCATGCCGCGACAGCGTGGACGTGAACCGTATGTGCAGTTGACGGACTTTGAGCGAGGGCGTATAGTGGGCATGCGGGAGGCCGGGTGGACGTACCGCCGAATTGCTCAACACGTGGGGCGTGAGGTCTCCACAGTACATCGATGTTGTCGCCAGTGGTCGGCGGAAGGTGCACGTGCCCGTCGACCTGGGACCGGACCGCAGCGACGCACGGATGCACGCCAAGACCGTAGGATCCTACGCAGTGCCGTAGGGGACCGCACCGCCACTTCCCAGCAAATTAGGGACACTGTTGCTCCCGGGGTATCGGCGAGGACCATTCGCAACCGTCTCCATGAAGCTGGGCTACGGTCCCGCACACCGTTAGGCCGTCTTCCGCTCACGCCCCAACATCGTGCAGCCCGCCTCCAGTGGTGTCGCGACAGGCGTGAATGGAGGGACGAATGGAGACGTGTCGTCTTCAGCGATGAGAGTCGCTTCTGCCTTGGTGCCAATGATGGTCGTATGCGTGTTTGGCGCCGTGCAGGTGAGCGCCACAATCAGGACTGCATACGACCGAGGCACACAGGGCCAACACCCGGCATCATGGTGTCGGGAGCGATCTCCTATACTGGCCGTACACCACTGGTAATCGTCGAGGGGACACTGAATAGTGCACAGTACATCCAAACCGTCGTCGAACCCATCGTTCTACCATTCCTAGACCGGCAAGGGAACTTGCTGTCCCAACGTGCTCTAGAAGGTGTAAGTCAACTACCCTGGCCAGCAAGATCTCCGGATCTGTCCCCCATTGAGCATGTTTGGGACTGGATGAAGCGTCGTCTCACGCGGTCTGCACGTCCAGCACGAACGCTGGTCCATCTGAGGCGCCAGGTGGAAATGGCATGGCAAGCCGTTCCACAGGACTACATCCAGCATCTCTACGATCGTCTCCATGGGAGAATAGCAGCCTGCATTGCTGCGAAAGGTGGATATACACTGTACTAGTGCCGACATTGTGCATGCTCTGTTGCCTGTGTCTATGTGCCTGTGGTTCTGTCAGTGTGATCATGTGATGTATCTGACCCCAGGAATGTGTCAATAAAGTTTCCCCTTCCTGGGACAATGAATTCACGGTGTTCTTATTTCAATTTCCAGGAGTGTATTAAGGCTTTGAGAATCCCATACATGATTTCCTCCCTATCAGAACCATCTACCCTGATTACACTGATACGATTAGTCAGTAAAACTTTCTGCATTCTTTTGGATAGATATGACATCATCCGATACCATGAATTTCCCTAAAACCTCAGTTTATCTAGACGAATATTTTAATTTATACGATCAAATAACTGAGATAGGTTGCATAAAATACCGACCGGTGCTGTTTTGTTATTTATTGCCTGTACAATTTGCCGAGTGAACGCGTAAATGCTATTTTCTTCTGAAATATAAACTGTCGCTTGCTGTAGACATCTTTGTAGCTCTACATCACTTTTTCAAAAGTTTCGGAAAGTTATTTTTGTAGCGAAACAGGTCAGTAGTTATGAGCATCCCTCCCACCACCTTCCTTGTAGAAGGGTTTAACAGTGCCATATTTCAATCTCAGTGTGACGATGTATGTGATAAGAACACAAGAAAAGCAATCTTATCTCAGAGGTTTTTACATTCGTAGTACTGCTCACCTGCGTAATGAAAAATCTGCACGTAACTCTGACCGTTGTACTAATACGGTGTTTTGTTTTTGTCTTCCATTACAGGATACTGCCACAGATTACAGAAAAGCCGCTCATACAACAGGTAACTGACAATCCCACAATGACCAGTAATCTAGGGATAGCGTCTTTGATTATTAATCAATAGTCCTGGATTCCAAGTCCGTAACAAGCCAGTGCTTATATTTTGATAAATAATTATCTGGAATGGCGGCCAAAGACATCCATCATAAGAAGTCACCCTCGTTCTTCCAACGGCCTTGTCGAAGAGGGCGCAGGAGCAGACAGGGGCTCAGAGCACACTCTTGCTCTTGGCGTGACAAATTGACAATAAAAGGCTGAAGAATCAGTAATTGTCAACTTCGTAAGGATGCAGAAGGCAATAGAAACCCCTACATTAGCCACATAACGTGTCGCCTGTAATTGAAGTTCAAAAAATGGTTCAAAGGGCTCTAAGCACTGAGAGACTTAACATTTGAGGTCATCAGTCCCCTAGACTTAGAACTACTTTAACCTAACTGCCGTAAGGACAACACACACATCCATGCCCGAGGCAGAAGTCGAACCTGCGACCGTAGCAGCAGCGCGGTTCCTGACGGAAGCGCGTAGAACCACTCGGTCACAACGGCCGGCAGTAATTTAAGTCTCATGATGATCTCTCCATTGGCAAAAGATTCCAGATTAACACCCATTCAGGTCTCCAGGAGGGGCCTGCCAAGAGGGAGGTGACCATGAGAAAAAGATTGAATAAACAACGACTGGATAACATTCTAGGAGTCGGGGCATGAAATGTCAGTTTTGAGCGAAGTAGGGGAGCTAAGAAATCTGGAAAGGGGACTGTAGAAGAGGCTCAATCTAGATGTAGTGGCGGTCAGTGAAGTGAAATGGGAAGACAACATTTATGGACAGACGAATATAGGGTAACGAAATGACAATTTTGGAGACCTTACTGGTCTCGTACAGATATGTATATAGACTGAAGCGGTGAGTGAAAATTTGTACCAATGTAGGTAATCGAAACCGGGCCACCTGTTTACTATGCAGGCGCATTAGGCACTAAGCCACCTTGGCACAGCAGTGTGCACAACTACATGGATTGCCCTGCCACGCCTCCCTCTATCCGTATTCTCACTGCCGCGCCAGTCCACATTAAATTCCCCCTTACAAACGAACAGAATTGCCGAGGCTTTCCATGTTCTGGAATAGCATCTCAGCATCGAACGTAAAACGGGGAACCAGCTTGAAACTCAGCTGCAGGTACTCATACAAATGAAATGACAAGTTCAGAGACTACTGGTCTCTTAACAGGAATTTTTATGAATTCCACCCAAGGTGAAACACTTTTTGAAAATGTGGCTATTAAAGCACTTTTGAAGCTAGAACTACGAAAATTGGTATTTGGTGTCACAGAAATATAGAGATACATGTTTCAACGTTTTTGGAAATTCAACCATTAAGGTGACAAAACAATGGCTGAGAAATTTTAATATGAATTATAATTAGAATACTATTAAATCATTTTAAGACTACATCCATGGAAACTGGTATTTCATTTCTCAGTTACAAATTTTAAAAAATATTTGTTTCTGTGTTTTTGTAAATTCAACACCTAAAGTGGGGGGAGGAGGGGGGGGGGAGAATGGGGACGAAAATTTTTGTCCTATGGCAAGAAAGTTTTATGGAAATATCACCACAAGAACTCAAAAGGCCGGATTACAAAATACCTCCCATTCCAGCTATCAGATCCGCATTTTTGTCAGAAGTGCATTCGTGAAGATCACGCTTCTATGGCCTTACTTAATGTGAACAACATAGAAGATGACTGAAGAAAAACAAAAAAAATCTGCAGACCTCACAGTCTACGCGAGCAAAGTAACGGACATGACGCTAGTGTTGATATGGAATGAAACCAGTCTTGGCTTATTAAATGAACCTGTAGTAACAACAGATGTGATGGTTTTCTTAGCATCCATTTCAGTTTGTAGTTAAATTTTGATAAGACGGAATAATTTTTAATACGCAAGGGAGTTGGTCTTTTTTTATGGCTGGATACTTCACTACTTAGAGAACATAATTTTCAATGGTGCACAGTGGAGCGTATTTTTTTCCTAGTGTTGCATTTACTTTAGCTGCTATTATATTAAAATTATGCCACATTTTTCGCAACGAGTGTCATGTGAATGCAGGATAAATCTAGTATGTGAAGCTGTATTTGTGCGGAAGTAAGTTGTATACAAAGTAAGCTAATTTTCTGGTTCTTTACTGACCAAACTCGACAAATGAACGCGAAACAAATACTATCCTGAGACATCAGAATATCTCTAATTATGCATCCCAGTAGATCACAGTATACACTAAAATTGCGCGAACGGCAGAGGCCTTCGAAAAGTCAGTACGAAATAACTACATGGCGCAGTCGTCATTGGAACAGGGACAAATACACTACCGGAAAAAATTAGTACACTCTTTTAGAGGCTTCCCTTTCACTCAAGATTTATTGCTTCAACAGTGCATATGGACTACATGAAATGATTACATTTACCGATCAATAGCACAAGCGGTTCTAGGGTACCAAGTATCGACTTATGCTGTAACACCCATATTAGTACGCGGCGTTCCCCCATGGACGGTGACGCAGGCGCTGACTGACTCTGGCATCCAGTAAATCGTGCAGATGGCGAATACTATGCTGGGATACGTTATGCCACGCCTGCTCGACCTGCTCTCGTGGTTCTGTGAGAGTGTAGTAGTCTGACAAGTCACTTCTCGTCCCATCATATCCCACACGTGCTAGATTGGACCTACTGTAAGTAGGCTGTTTAGGTTTTTATGTTGGTAACGCCAGGTAGCGCTCTGTATGAAAATCATTGTCTGTGCTGTGTGCAGTCTGGGGCTGGTTGGCATTGTTGGAATATTCGCTATTGTAGTGTTGGGCAGTTGGATGTGAACAGCGCGTAGCGTTGTGCAGTAGGAGGTGAGCCGCCAGCAGTGGTGGATGTGGGAAGAGAGAGATGGAGTTTTGAGAGCGGACGATCTGGACGTGTGTCCGTCAGAAAAAGGAAATTTGTAACACTGGATGTCATGAACTGATTATATATACATATGACTTGAACACTATTAAGGTAAATACATTGTTCTCTACCTGAATCTTACATTTGCTAACTATGCCTATCAGTAGTTAGTGCCTTCAGTAGCTAGAATCTTTTATTTAGCTGGCAGTATTGGCGCTTGCTGTACTGCAGTAGTTCGAGTAACGAAGATTTTTGTGAGGTAAGTGATTCATGAAAGGTATAGGTTATTGTTAGTCACGGCATTCTTTTGTAGGCATTATTGAAAGTCAGATTGCGTTGCGCTAAAAAAAATATAGTGTCAGTTTAGTGTTGATCGAAATAAGGAAAGAGAGAAATGTCTGAGTACGTTCAGTTTTGCTCAGCTGTTTGAAAATCAAATAACGTACGAGTTTACGAGGACAGTAATTCATAATTTTCCAAAGACGACGTTTCACTAAGTTCAGAGATCGTGCTGGCCAGGGAAGTTGCTGCGCGTCTTGAAGAGCACGTTGAGTTTCACGGGCAATGTGTGGGCGAGTATTATCCTATTGGAAAAACAGGTCACCTTTCTGTTGCAAGGACGGAAAAAAAAACGGATAGAACAATATTCTACACATACCGAGTAGTTGTTGGCATGCAGTCAAGAACCAGAAAATGTTAAGGACATTGTAGCTTATAGCATTCCAGACTACCGTCTGTGTTGGGGTCAGTTTGTCTTCGACTAACGCACTCTGACGTAGACCTGGTGAGCGCTGTCTCGCATACTGCAAATGACCATCACTTGCGTTCAGGCAGAATCTGCTTTCATCGCTGAAAAACACGGCGCTCCATTCCATTTTTCTAGTGATCCTCTAACGGGACCAGTCGTGCCGTTCATGACACGAGTAGGCCCACAAGGCCTCCTACCTGTGCTGTTTTAGCTGTACGATCTGCAACTGCTGCCCTTACAGTATGATTATGGCGGGCATCTGTGCTGCGTCGTCTTCCAGGACCTAATCTATGGGTGTGGGAACGTTCACGTGATCACCGAAGCCAGCACCGTTGTACAACTGACGCAGCATTTCCAAATTGGGTGGCAATTCTCCGAAAGAACCACCCCGCCACTCGTAAGTCCACAACTTGAGCCCTTTCAAACTAGCTAAATTCGCTATAGGAAGCCCGTGGCATGGTTGCCTGCTTGCTTCACACGTTTGCACCACACTGAGCCTTTTGGCTGTGAGCATTGCCTACTAAAGGTTAGAAACAGCTGGCACTCTGGTAGGTATGCCACTACACTATCTGTTGGCGGACGATGTTGAAACGATTATCAGTACATGTACTATCCTCCGGATGGCATATGCCGTCATCGGATCAAAATCTGTGTCATCTTTCCAGGTGTATTAAGTTTATTCCCGGACTGTATTTTTATTGGCTACCCCTATTAACAACAGCATATGATGTGTGTTCAAATATTAAGAGGGAACTTTTTAGGAATTTTGTCTACGCCCATGTTATCCCTTCAAAGTAGTCCCCATTATATATTATAAACAAGTGTTCTTTTTACAGTCCCAGAAACCCCAGATGAACTCCAGCCACATACTACATGTGTAGTGCCCCCTGCAAACATTTTCCCCATTCATACAATGTAGGCTTTCACGGCCGGTGTTATCAGTTGAAACTTCCAGGCTTAGAGGCCGTGGTCGATGTATAAAATTTCCACCTGACGTTTCGTCTCCATCTGCGGGAGACATCTTCTGAGGTCGTCCGGCTACTGCCACTGAGGCTCCATGTACTCTCGCATTTATAGAGGGTACCACCATTCCTCACGTGATGCCGACGGTATGCCTATCTTTGGAAGGCGTCATCATTCTCGATTAAGAGTAATCGATTGTCATTCTGCTGGCAGATAGGCATATCGTGCGCATCACGTGACGAATGGTGGTGCCCTCTATAAATGCTTGAGTACATGGAGCCTCAGTGGCAGCAGCCGGACGACCTCAGAAGATGTCTCCCGCAGATGGAGACGAAACATCAGGTGGAAATTTTATATATCGACCACGGCCTCTCAGCCCGGAAGTTTTAACTGAAAACAACACCGGCCGTGAAAGCCTACACTGTATGATTAAACGCCTCTACGGGGAGGAAGTGTCTGTTTTGGTTCGTCGACTGGAGGGACTGCGCAAGAAGAAAGCACAATAACTGTGTACGCTTACTTTCCTGCTACGCTGCCGGGACACCGCGACAGTGCCAAAGTTTCTGAAGGTGAGGAGAATGTTTCACTCGGCGCAAGCGCACCGTATTTACAACCGCATGGAACTAGCGATTCTACGGGAACGAATTCACCATACGCAGCGAGAACTAGCGGAAACTAGCAGTAAGCTGTTACATCTCCATTTATATATCAGTAACATAGTGCAGTGTTATTGCTGTAATAAGGTGGACTGTCTAAAGTTCAGGACCATGGAGCTCAGTGCAGAAATGGCACTAATAGGCAAAAGAGGAAATTCGATGGCCTACATAAAGGCAGAGGTGAAACGTCAACCGCTGGCAGCTCTCGAACTGCGATTAACATGTCTGGGAGAGAATTAACAAAAGAGGAACATTCTGTTCTAGCGAAAGGAGGCAACTTTGCAGTCACGCCACTAAAGGTTCCTACGGAGGACATTATAGCGAATGTGGAGGCAGGAATCCGTTTGTTACCATCACATTCCGCGGATGAAATCAGGACTGAAACAGCCAGAATATTACGCCAAGCGAAACCGCTTACCAGCACTTTGTCTCAAGCGGAAAGGAGGGCACTGAGGGAGATCAATGCGGATAAGAGCATTACTGTACTTGCAGCTGATAAAAGAAATGCTACGGTTTTGCTGAACACCGAAGATTATCACAAGAAGATTAGTGACCTTTTGGATTCCAGTACGTACAGAAGCTTCAGAAGGATCCTACAACCAAAATTTTGAGAAATACCAATCAACTGGTGAAACCATCTTCTCTTTCTTCGGATGATAAAAAACAACTCTGCAAAACGGAAGCTATCCACCCAGACATTATGGGCTCCAACGGTACATAAGCCACGGATCCCGTTGAGACCGATTGTGAGTGCCATAGGATCTCCAACACAAGAGGTGGCCAGATATCTCGCCTGCTTGCTGCAACCACACATCGGCAGAACGGACAGTTACATTAAAAACTCGGCGCATTTTATTGAAAAACTGAGGGAGATTAGCGTCAGCCCAAGTGATATTCTTGTGAGCTTCGATGTAGTGTCATTGTTTACCATGGTGCGTGTAAACGAAGGTATTTCATATATAGCAGATATTTTTATGACTGACATAGTGGCTTCATTTAAACACTGCCTGACGACAACTTATTTCCAGTATAACAACGAGTTTTATGAACAGATCGACGGGGTGGCGATGGGAAGCCCTCTCAGCCCAGCTGTTGCCAATTTATTTATGGAGATCTTCGAACAGCGAACGCTGCAGACTGCCAGTAAAAAGCCTGCTAAATGGTACCGCTATGTTGATGACACATTTGTAGTGTGGACTCATGGTGAAGAAGAGTTGGATGTCTTCTTGGTGCATCTGAACAGCATTAACCCGAAGATACAGTTCACGATGGCGAAAGAGAGCAACGGTCAACTCAATTTCCTAGATGTGTCGGTAATTAAACGGGTGGATGGGACGCTGGGCCACGAGGTATATAGAAAGAACACTCACACGGTTCGATACCTTCACAATGAATCTAACAATCATCCTAGGCAAAAAAGATGTGTCATGAAAACCTTGGTGGACAGAGCCAACAAAATCTGCGAGCCAGCTTATTTACAGGATGAACTGAATCACCTGCGGCCAGCCTTCATTAAAAGTGGATATACCAGCAAGGAAATTGATCGAGCCCTCCATCAAAGAAGCCACAAGTCCAGAGCAACAACGGTCACCTACTGAAAAAGTTTTCCTACCGTTCATTAATAAGGTCACGGACCGTATCAGGAAAGTTCTGGCCGAGTATGGGATCGACACAATCTTCAGACCCACTAAGAATATTAAGGAATATTTAAGAACTGCAAAAGACGCCCGACATCCCTTAGCAACACCTGGGGTATACAAAATTCCATTCAGTTGTGGACAAGTATATATTGCAACAACGAAAAGAAGTGTAAACACCCGCTTAGCCGAACATAAAATAGGAAAGAGGAAGTTTTAAAGTTCGACAAAATATGGACGTCGACGTTGTGCCAGCAGAATGACAATCGATTACTCTCAATCGCGAATGATGACGCCTTCCAAAGATAGGCATACCGACGGCATCACGTGAGGAATGGTGGTGCCCTCTATGCGCTCTATAAATGCGAGAGTACCTGGAGCCTCAGTGGCAGTAGCCGGACGACCTCAGAAGATGTCTCCTGCAGATGGAGACGAAACGTCAGGTGAAAATTTTATACATCGACCACGGCCTCTCAGCCCGGAAGTTTCAACTGAAGATTTTCCCATTACTCGCAGCATCTCGCACGATTCTGAGAGGAGGAAGGACCTAGGATGAATCTACACTTAAGATACCATGAAATGCGGTCAAGATAGTACTATTATGTCCGAAAGATCGAACTCACACATACAGTTGAAAGTACACGGTATTAGAAGCAAAAAAGTCTCAGTAAACATAGGGTCGGAAATGAATACTGTAAGAACTACGAGCAATTTTTCGTCTTTGATGCTGTAAAACAAATCTCTTATACTGCAAGTTCTTTGCTTGCTTTTCATATTTTGGGAATTTGTAGTATGGGCTTAACTGCTAAGGTCATCAGTCCCTAAGCTTACACACTACTTAACCTAAATCATCCTAAGGACACACACACACACACACACACACACACACACACACACACACACACACAGATCCCAATCGACGGAAGGGAAGATAGCTAAAAACAGACGTGGAAAAAGGTCTATAAAATACGCCATGGAGAGACGGAGGCCATGAACTAAAAGTTAAATGGCCTTCGCAATACTGCTACGACGGATAGAAATTAAAACGTGGACTATAGCCCGCGTGTCGTTCGCTAAAACGGCCGATAACTCAGACGGCAAACACAAACGAGAACGTAAGTAGTTGAAGAAAAGGCATTCCGTCGGCAAATTGCGGACCGTCAAAAGCTGAGCGCAATGAGTACAAAGTGGTGGGGAGTACCACTTAAATGGCGATGGCTACAAAGACAGTGCCCGATACGCAACCTAGCTAAAATGATCTTACGGCGAGACGGCCGAGAGAAGGTCGTCAAAGCCGCTGGGGGAGACTTAATAACCCGGAGCTTGTTCCCATGAAGGGAGGACAGTGCCAAAGTGACACCACCTGCTGATAGACGGCAACACGGAGATGATCTTCAGAGGGAATGTAAGAAAAAGCGGGATGAGAACGATGACTGCAGCCTTGGCAGCAGGGTCAGTGGCCTCGTTTGCTGTCAGACCGACGTGACAAGGTGTGCCCTGATTTTAGCTCTTGAGAGCTGACAGAGTTCGACTCTGGCACAGTTCCCGCGAAGCCACAGAGTTAAGTTAGTTGGTTGGTTGTTTGGGGGAGTAAAGGGACCAAACTACGGGGTCATCAGTCCTTTTTCCTCATTCTAACAGGTCTCGAGTTAAAAACAGTCCCAAGAGGAGTCGGGGACAGTAAAAGGCGTAAAACTAACTTCTAATCACACTGAAAGATAAAAGACAGGAGATCAAGGGGAAGACATACACTAAAAGCAAAAAGTAGTGGAAGGTGTTAAAAGAATGCAGCAGAAGGCCTGCGCTGGCTGGTCGAGCCAAGTTGTTGACAAGGCACTGTACAAGCAGGTGGTGACTTCATAATGGTGTGGGCTGTGTTTAGATGGAATAGACTGGATCCTCTTGTCCAAGTAAACCGATAATTGACTGGAAACGGTTACATTCAGCTACTTTGATACCATCTTCAGCCATTCATGGACTTCATGTTCCCAAACAACGATGTAATTTTTATGAATAACAATGCACCACGTCATTGCGCCACAGTTTTTTTGCGATTGGGTTTGAAAATGGTTCAAATGGCTCTGAGCACTATGGGACTTAACATTTGAGGTCATCAGTCCCCTAGAACTTAGAACTACTTAAACCTAACTAACCGAAGGACATCACACACAGCCCGCATCTCGTGGTCGTGTGGTAGCGTTCTCGCTTCCCACGCCCGGGTTCCCGGGTTCGATTCCCGGCGGGGTCAGGGATTTTCTCTGCCTCGTGATGGCTGGGTGTTATGTGCTGTCCTTAGGTTAGTTAGGTTTAAGTAGTTCTAAGTTCTAGGGGACTGATGACCATAGATGTTAAGTCCCATAGTGCTCAGAGCCACATCACACACATCCATGCCCCAGGCAGGATTCGAACCTGCAACCGTAGCGGTCACGATGTTCCAGACTGAAGCGCCTAGAACCGCTCGGCCACAACGGCCAGCGATTGGGTTTGAAGAATGTTCTGCACAACTGGAGCGAATGATTTGGCCACTGAGATTGCCCGAGATGAATCCATTAGAACATTTATGGGACATGATCGATGTCAGTTTGCAAAATCCTGCACTGGCAACATTTTAGCAATTATGGGCGGATACAGAGGCAGCGTATCTCAATACTTCTGCAGGGGGACTTCCAGCGACTTGAGTCCGTGCCACATCGAGTTACTTCACTACGCCGAGCAAGAGTCCATCATGATATTAGGAGTTATTCCATGACTTCTCAGTGTAGTAGTAACATGGGGACTTATCTTGTGTATGTAACCTGGGATGTCATAACATTACTGTTGCCAGCCACATATATACGAGGGTCATTCCAAAAGAAATGCACACTATTCTTTTTAAAATCCATCTGCTAATCTACTTGTTTGAAAGTTTTACAGTGTGTAGATACATCTTTTGGGAACAATATTTTCATTTCTCCACATAATTTCCATCCCTCTCAACTGCGTTACGCCGTCTTGGAACCAGCGCCTGTATACTCGCACGGTAAAATTCTGGACCAACCTGTTGGAGCCACTATTTGGCTGCGTCACAAGGGAGTCATCATCTTCAAACCTTGTTCCACGAAGAGAGTCTTTCAGTTTTCCAAAGAGATGATAGTCACATGGAGCCTGGTCAGGACTGTAAGGCGGTTGTTTCAGTGTTGTCCATCCGAGTTTTGTGATCGCTTACACGGTTGTTTGACTGACATGTGGCCGTGCGTTGTCGTGCAACAGCAAAACGTCCTGCTTTTGCCGATGTGGTCGAACACGACTCAGTTGAGCTTAAAGTTTCTTCAGTTTCGTCACATATGCATCAGAATTTATGGATGTACAAGTTGGCATGATGTCCACAAGCAAGAGTCCTTTGGAATCGAAAAACAGCGTAGCCATAACTTTTCCAGCAGAAGGTGTGGTTTTGAATTTTTTTCTTGGGTGAATTTGCATGATGCAACTCCACTGATTGCCTCTTCGTCTCTGGTGAAAAATGGAGCCATGTTTCATCACCTGTCACAATTCTTCCAAGAAATTCATCTCCACCATTCTCGCACTGTTCCAAAAGTTCGCTACATACCGTTTTTCTTGTTTCTTTGTGAGCCTCCGTCAACATCCTGGGAACCACCTGGCACAAACCTTTCTTAACGCCAACACTTTCAGTATTCTGCAAACACTTCCTTCCGCTATCCAAACGTAGCGTGACAATTCGTCCACTGTGATGCGTCTGTGAGCAGTCACTAATTCGTTAACACTCTGCACATTATCTGGAGTGTGTGCAGTACGAGGCCTGCCGCTGCGAGGACAATCCTCAATATTGCCGTGCCCGCTTTCATCACGTAACCTGCTTGCCCACCGACTAACTGTACTGCGATCGGCAGCAGCATCTCCATACACCTTTTTCAACCTGATGTGGATGTTTCCCAACGTCTCGTTTTCACAGCACAGGAATTCTGTGACGGCACGTTGCTTCTGACGAACGTCAAGTGTAGCAGCCATCTAGAAGACATGCTGTGACGGCGCCATTCACGGGAACAGGTTGAACTAAGTTTGAAAACAAGAGGGAAGGATGTATCTACACACTGTAAAACTTTCACACATGCAGAATGAAAACTGTATTTTCACAAAAGTAGTGTGCATTTATTTTGGAGTGACCCTCGTACTAACAGAAAACCAATTGTTGAGCCGCATCAGACTGATGCTGATCTGGGCTGCCTCCTCTCACTTTTGATTCATTTCTTCGCGTGGACGTACTAATTTGGGAACTAATTACACCGTGCTTGTGATGTGCTATCGGTGGGAACAGATGACTGATTACGTCATCTCTTCCTTACAATTCCATTTAGATTTAAAACCGTGTTGTTCATGTCTTTAAGCAATGCCAACTGTGTGCTAGTTCTGTGATGCTGTGTGAGCTGCAGGATCATGTAGAAGGGAGGTTGGTCGCTGTTTACCTGACAGTCATCCTGGCGATGAGATTTCAATCGCAGCAGCATTTCGCCGGCCGAAATTCAAGAACTGCGGTAGAGTGATGCATTACCAGCCGCTGAGATGATTCCGTCGGCATGACGACATAGTTGCACAAGGGCATAGTGCCTGTGTGTATGAGGCGCTATCAAGATAGGTAGAGGCTGACGATACTTTTGTTTCGTCCGGGGCATATACTGATGGAAAAAACTGCAGCACTAAAAAATAATGTAAAGAACTTTCGGGAATATATTTGTCTAGGTAACGTATTCACGTCTTTAACATAGCAAGAAACAGGTTAATGTAAGAGCGGCGTGAGCCATTGTAAATGTAAAATGCAGGTACATTATTAACCAGTGTAGCCGGTGGAATGTTAAATGTAAGCATGCTTATGTGCATGCGTTGATACGTACAGCTGCCGGACGTCAGTTCGGGGCATGGAGGGCCATGCTTGTTTCTCTTGGACGGTCGATATAAGGACGGTTAATGCTGGTTGTGGATGACAGTTTTCGTCTGATGATGTCCCATGTGTGCTCGATTGGAAACATCTGGTGATCGAAGAGACCAAGGCAACATGTCGACACTGTACATCATGTGAGCAAGCGTTATCCTGTTGGAAAATGCTGTTCATGGCAGCTCAGTAGGTCGAATCAGCACACTGACGTACAAATTTGCAATCAGGGTGTGTGGGATAACCATGGGTGCGCTCCCGTTGTCATATCGCACCCCGGCCTATGATTTTAAGTTAGGTCTAGTATGTATAGCATTCAGACAGGTTGCTTGCAGACCCACAACTGGCCTCCTCATAACCAACACACGTCCATCACCGGCACCGAGACAGAACCAGCTTTCATCAGAAAATCCAACAGACCTCCACCCTGCTCCCCAATAAGCTCTCCCTTGACACCTCTGTAACTTTGGGTCAGCCGAATGCACGCCACAGGGCGTCTGGTACCAAGATTTCCTTGAAGCAATGGATTTCCAACAGTCCGTTGTGTAACTGTGGTACCAAATGCTTCTAAGATTACTGCTACAGACTCAGTGCGGTGCGCTCGAGTCAGCACTACCGAGAGGAAAGACCAAGTTTCGCGTCTAAGTGGCGGTCTGGAGCCCTGTCTTCTTGCGACCGTACTTCCTCGTGAACACTGCTGTCAGCAATCATGCACAGTGGCTCCATTTCTGCCGCTCTCTCCAGGATCTCAAAAAGAATATTCAGCTTCTCGCAGCCCTTTCACACGACTTCGTTCAAACTCTGAGAGGTTGATAACTGCGTCTTTGTCACTTTAAAGGCCTTCTTGACTAACAAATCAGCACGTCTAATCTCAAAGGTAATTAATGCCCACGATCTTTACAGTTATTTAAAGCGATCCTCTTTTGCATTCTCATAGTGGCGGAACTAGTGCTACCCTTATGCAAATGGCGCAAAACTTTAATAGATATCACCTTTCAGATGGAGGAACTCGCCTACCAACTTTTGTTTATGTCGCACGACTCTTCCTCCGCGTTGCGATTTTTTTGTCGTCAGTGAATGTTTTTCAGAGAAAGCCTTCTGGAATATGAAACAGGAAAACATTTTTTTGCTCGAAAGTAGCATGCCTGGAATGCTGGCTGAAAAGTTTTCAGCGCGACACCATATTTTCTATGTTGCATGAGAAGTAGATGCAAGTTTGGGCTATGTGTTCAAATGTGTGTGAAATCCTATAAGGTCATCATCAGTCCCTAATCTTACACACTACTTAACCTAAATTATCCTAAGGACGCACACACGCACACACGCACACACGCACACACGCACACACGCACACACGCACACACGCACACACGCACACACGCACACACGCACACACGCACACACGCACACACGCACACACGCACACACGCACACACGCACACACGCACACACGCACACACGCACACACGCACACACGCACACACGCACACACGCACACACGCACACACGCACACACGCACACACGCACACACGCACACACGCACACACGCACACACGCACACACGCACACACGCACACACGCACACACGCACACACGCACACACGCACACACGCACACACGCACACACGCACACACGCACACACGCACACACGCACACACGCACACACGCACACACGCACACACGCACACACGCACACACGCACACACGCACACACGCACACACATCGCGGCTAGTGTGGACTGTACTTAGTATTCTCTTCTGTGGAGCGGAAGGCGGCGGTCTGGCCCCCAGCCTGGGGAAAGATTTAGGCATTGTGTGTGCTACACGTAGTATTCCGGTTTTTTTGGGGGGCGGAAGGCAGCGGTAAATATAACATCGAGCTCTGGTCTGAAGAAACGGAGGAGTCTGTAGTATCGATTACATGGTAGGCTCTCAGAGTGATGTTTTGGGTCTTTGCTTTCTGTAAGTACTTTTCTTGGTCCGGACTTGCAACACTTGCTACGAGTTACGGAGGCGGAAATAAGGGACTTCTTGCCGTTCCAGAACTGATGTTTGGGGTCTGGGACTCATTTGTTTACGGCAACGCACACCTTGCAGCTGCTGTTTGCAGCACACAATTCATGAAAATTATCTGCTGTACCGGGGTTCGGTCGGACCATGGGTTGTATTCAATCTGAAATCGTCATTCCATATACGTAAAATTTCGTCTTGCTCACTAGTGATTCATTTGATAAAGTAGGGTCTCGGACTGTGTGTAACATCGCTGTCAGTGTCGTGTAACCATTCACGTAGCTAATCACTTATGGCAAAATCTGTGTCTTTCAAATCCCTTAGTGTGTTATTCATTGGCTCACCTGTTATCGGCCTGATGTTCTACTATTTAATTGTATTAAATGTTTATGTCTTGTGTAATAATAATCCGTTAGATTTCTTGGCATCAAATTACTGTAGCTTTTTGATCTCATGTGAATATATTCTAAAAATAAATGAGTTTTCACTGGATCTTTATTTTAATTTAAGTATTTCAAATTCTATCCCCTTTCATGTTAGGTATTGTAGATGTGGATATACCGACACAATAACGCACTGACTTAGGGCCCTTGTTGATACAATTTGAACTGTTTTCATTAAAGCAACTAGCATATCCTTTGCGTGACAACTTTAATAATTAGTTGGATCTATAGGAGCTGTCTGCGTCGCGTAGGTCCAAGCGGTGCGTGTACTTTTTATCGAACTGTGGTCTGGAGCTCTGTTGATATCTTTCAGTGTAAGCAGGGTCATTACCACGGTGCAAAAAGCCTTAAATTGTTTCGCCACAAATCTTGTTGCTTTCTTTGTTGCTCCAAACCAACAGCATGAAATTTAAAGTAAAATTCCTTATTAATCGTTCGTCGTCGTGACAAAAACTGCTGATGCAGAATTCCATTAACATTTAAAAACACTGAGCATAACCCTCACATTGGAGAACACTTTTCGAGCTTTTTGATCTTGCAGTCCAGAATGCTTCCAGTGCGATAACAAATATTTAGTCTCGACGGCATATTAAGAGATCCCTGTCTCATCGCCTGTTAAGACACGTTTAAATTGTTCTACATCATTGTTGCGGTCATATAGCAACTCGTATTCGCCCATGTTCTGCCGGAAATTCAATAATTTTGAAATCTGTTTAGCTGCGATGTCTTTCACACCTCACACATCCGAAAATTGTATGGCCTGATACGCTGAAATTTACATTTGTGATTCGGATTACTTTTATAATCCAATCGATTCTTCCACAACGTAATTGGACGTCCAGGGCACTCTTCTTCAGCGGCTATGCGACTCGTTAACAGCCGGGCGCGGAGGCCGTGCGGTTCTAGGCGCTGCAGTCCGGAACCGCAGGACTGTTACGGTCGCAGGTTCGAATCCTGCCTCGGGCATTGATGTGTGTGATGTCCTTAGGTTAGTTAGGCTTAAGTAGTTCTAAGTTCTAGGGTACTGATGACCTAAGATGTTAAGTCCCATAGTGCTCAGAGCCATTTGAACCATTTGACTCGTTGACCTTTATTTACTCAGACCTATCAAAGCTATATTCATCATTTCTAAAACTTTACTGCACTTTACTCATTATTGCAGCAATATTTAATACCAATTCTCTGATCCATTTTTATTAAAAAAAAATAATTGCTGATTCTATCAGAACACATGTAACCGGTTTCACAACCATTACTAAATATCCAATAGGGCTGCACTGTACACATATTTTGCGGACTTTATACCAACAAAACGAAAAAACTGCGTGTATATAATACAACACGCGAAATTATAGGTTTTACACTACCTTTTGAACATACATCGTGTAAGTTTTCTATGAGAATAAAATGTGTACTCTTAAGAAGCTAGACTCAAAATCATATGAAAATATCGTTGGTGGATGATACTGCTCATGGGATCGAAAGCGAAAGTGTTATAATATTCTAGCAGGTGATTACTACACTTGCCGGTCGTGCACCCTCATGTTGATTCATACTGCACAAGGCATTTAAAAAGTTAACTTTGCACTACACTTTTTTCTTTCAGAAAGGAAACTTAAGTTACATGCACTAACGTACACACAGTTAATGGTAGGTTATGCCAGTTGTACCATCACCTAAGCAGAAGTATATTGTGTTTACCTGAACAGCAAAAATGAAACGGAGATTGGTTTTAGGCATATTGAGTTCACGTTCATTTAGTTTTGCGGATCAGCCTAAGTTACAGTTCATACGGTAGATTCGTTAGTCGTTTCTGCTTTTTTATGTGAGCAATTTTTTATATGGTTATCAGTAGTTAATGGAGTAAGTGAAATCCAAACCACTAATACTGTTGCCCTTCATGTTGAACACGTTACAACGGAAATGCCATTTCACACCAACCCTGGTCTCGCTTCATTTTTCCACCCGTAGAAATGTGGAACGGAAGAATACACGCAGAACTGTAACGGAGGGAAATAATGGTACTGTAATGTTAACTGCTGTTTCCATAAACCCCTACATATATTCCTCTTGACACACTAGTTTTGGGAGAATATTACTCATTTTTCGATGCAGCATTAGGAACTTCATGGAGATGTACTGTTCTCAGACGGATCAACCTTCATGACTAATGGTGAGGTCAAAGGTCGAACACGTAATACTGATGCCCGGCAAACCTGCTTTAAGTGCGCCAAGTTTAACGTCTGGTGTGGAGTAATAGGTGGAAAACGTGTGGTTCCTCATTGGTTTACGGGCACGAACATCTGAAAACTTTCTGTAACATAGAATACCAGTTTTGTTTCAAATCTTAGCCTTCGAGATGCTTCAATTATCTACGATAAGGTGACCGTACGAATTTCCCTTCACCGATTGGATTCATATTTACAGGATGTGTAGGACACGATTAGCACTTCAACATATATAAACAGGAAGGCAGAACTGGAAATTGTTTTCGAGAAAATCTACTTTTAAACTTTTAGGCGTGCTTCTGTACTTTGTGTGGTCGTTTGTATTTACGGAGTCCGCAGCCCATCAAGTAAGCGCTTCATTCCATGAGCACGAGATCTCTGGATCTAATCTCGCTGCCGGTACTTTTTTCCATCGATATGCAACTATGAACAGATTTATGACTGAAAATGATCAACATTAAATGATTCACCTGTTATTTCCATAATCTTTATCCTGAAAAAAAGGAACTTTTTTCTTAATAAGGTTGGAAATAAAGAAACGAGAACTTTCATTCAAATCAGTATAGCCATTTTATTTATACTGTTGTGTCTCCAAGTGTGACAAGTATAAAGTGTAATCTATGGAGCACTACACGAATGAGGATGATACTGATCACAAAACATGGAAAACAATTATTGCGCCATGCAGCACTTACGAATGAATGCCGACCTTTTGCACGTGTATTTTCTTTTTCATTGTGTGTGTTGCAAAACGAATTTAGTGTACATTCACAAACCGTTCTCGGCCATCACACAACTTGGCGGCGCACCACACATATCGAAGCATATCATTGAATCTTGTTGCAGACAACTGATGGTGTGCGAGTGATTAAATTTTCATGCAGTGTTCTCCAGAACACTCTTTCCATACTCTTCGATGACGCACTGTTTTATGTGGTTCTTCCCCTGCCTGAAAATAAGTACTCAAGCCCGCACCAGCGAAATACGCTTTGGAGGAATTGGTTTAACACTGTGCGTTGGCAGCGCCTCTCCATCGTGGAAGGTTTCATCCTAGAAGCCATGGTTCGTATGCCTCCCCATGAATCGGGTACCGAAACAATTCTTTGTATTGTTCTGTCACGTAGTGCTTCAAGACTCCTGGTACAAAATCGTGTAATTATTTTTCAGTTTACCGGTCTTTTAAGATGTAAGCTTACACACCCAAATGACTTTTCTCACCCTTAATTCAGATGTGCCAGTAGTCTCTCCATAGATTTTCCTTGGGATGTAAAGTATGAAAATAATAAATGAATCACTAAACGTTAATAATTTGCACAGTCACAATGAATCGGTTGTTAGAGTTACGTGTGAATGGAAAAAAGTAATGGCAGCAAGATTCGATCCAGAGATCTCGTGCTTGTGAAACGAAGGGTGTATTCATTAGGTCGCAGATTCTGAACACAAACTTCGTACACAGTATGTAAGCAAGCATAAAATTTTCGAAGTCGATATTCTCGAAAACGGTTGAGACTTGCGTCTTCCTGTTTACATTTGTTGATATGCTGGGCGTACCCTACACACCCTGTAAGTATGATGTCTTTTTTGTTATGGTTTTAGGGCGCAAAACTGCTACGGTCATTAGCGCCCGGTCTGTGACTTATAAAATGCTAAAAAACGAAACTGGAAACCAGCAGCAATGGGGGCAAAACTCAAAAAGTGGGGAAACCAAAAACGGAAGGAAAGCTTAAAAAACCACTATGGAAGGGGGTTGTTTGTCCCCAAAAAAGAGCTTCAAATTACTGACGTCATCTCACTGGCACCAATGAACTCGAGAACGCGATTGGCTGATTGCGTGCCATCCGCTAAAATGGACGATATATCAGGCGACAGCTGTAGACGGGCGCGTAACGGAGTAAAATAGGAGCACTCAAGTAAAAGGTGTCTCATCGTCCACAGTTGAGAGCAGTGGGGACAGAGTGGGGGAGGATCGCCTCTTAAAAGATGTCGATGGCTAAAAAGACAGTGCCCTATCCGGAGTCTAGTTAAAATTACCTCCTCCCGAAGACGCGTTCGGGAGGAAGAGGTCCAAGCACAGGGAAGAGCTTTCACGTCCCTCAATTTATTATTGGGAAGCGTCGACCAATGTGCGTGCCATAAAAGAACAACACGACGACATAAAACACTCCGTAGATCGGCGAATGCAGTCATGCGAATAGCTGGCCGAAGAAGAGAGACTGCAGCCTTGGCCGCTATAAGGGCCGCCTCATTTCCACAGACACCAACATGTCCTGGGATCCAGAGGAACACCACACAGACGCCCCTCAAGTGGAGCAAGTGGAGGCAGCCCTGAATCCGGTGGACCAGAGGGTGGACAGGGTAGACAGCTTGGAGACTGAGGAGACAGCTGAGAGACTCGGAACAGATAACATACTGTATCCGCTGATGGCGACGGATGTATTGGACAGCCTGGAGAACAGCGTAAAGCTCTGCAGTATAAACCGAACACTGGTCGGGAAGCCGAAATCGATTTGGGGAGTCGCCAACAATATAGGCACTCCCAACACCAAACGATGTTTTTGAGCCATCAGTGTAAATAAATGTGGCATCCTTCATTTGTGCGCAGAGAGCAGCAAATGCCCGACGATAAAGAAGAGAAGAGGTACCATCCTTGGGAAACTCACCAAGGTCATGGAGCAGGTAGGTCCGGGACCGGAGCCAAGGCGGTGCTGTACCCCAAGTTGTTAAGAAAGTTTTAGGAAAGTGGAGGGAAAGAGAATGAGTAGTTGACGGAAGCGGACTCCCGGTGGTAGTAGGGAGGAAGGGCGGCCAGCATACCCTAAATCCAAGGAAGCGCCGAAAAAAATGTCATGGGCCGGATTTGCAGGCATAACGACTCAGAAGGACTGCTCGCCGATTGGACAGCGGAGGTTCAACAGTCTCAGCATAAAGGCCTTCCACAGGGCTGGTGTAAAAAACTCCAGACACTAATCGTAATCCACGGTGGTGGATAGAGTCGAGACGCCGACGAATAGGAGGCCGAGCAGAGGCGTAAACTATGCTTCCATAGTCCAATTTCGAGCGCACTAAGGCGCTCGAGAGGCGGAGAAGAACCACTCGGTCCGCTCCCCAAGAGGTGCCATTCAGGACACTAAGGGTGTTGAGGGATCGGAGACAGCGAGCCGAAAGATAGGAAACGTGGGAGGACCAGCACAGCTTTCTGTCAAACAAAAGACCCAAGAATTTAGCGTCATCCGCGAACGGAAGGTTGACAGGGCCTAGATGTAAGGAAGGCGGAAGAAACTCCGTACGACGCCAAAAATTAACACAAACTGTTTTACTGGGAGAAAAGGGGCAGCCAGTTTCGATGCTCCAAGAATGGAAGCGATCGAGACATCCTTTAAGACGTCGTTCAAGAAGGCTGGTCCGCTGACAGGTGTAGCAGATAGCAAAATCGTCCACAGAGAGGGAGCCCGAGACATCAGGAAGGAGACAATCCATAATTGGATTTATGGCAATGGCAAACAGTACAACACTCAGCACGGAGCCCTGGGGTACCTCGTTTTCTTGGGTGAAGGTACGGGAGAGTAGTGTTCAATCGCACTTGAAATGTGCGCTCTGCCATAAATTCACGAAGAAAAAGGGGCAGCGGACCCCGAAAGCCCGAAGAGAACAGTGTTTGGAGGATGCAGGTATCGTATGCTCTCTCCAGATCAAAAAATATCGCTACTGTTTGGAGTTCCCGAAAAATTGTTCATGATATAAGTGGAGAGAGCAACAAAATGGTCAACTGCAGAACGATGATTTCGGAAACCGCATTGGGCAGGTGTTAAAAGACTGCGGGGCTCCAGCCACCAGGCTAAACGGCAATTCACCATACGCTCCAAAACCTTACATACACTTCTCGTGAGAGAAATGGGGCAATAGCTAGAGGGGAGATGTTTGTCCTTTCCAGGTTTCGAAACAGGAACGACGATAGTTTCCCGCCATCGCCTGGGAGAAGTACTGTCGGTCCAAATTCTATTATAAAGGCGAAGGAGGTAACGCAGACTATGGTATGATAAATGCAGCAACATTTGGATGTGGATACCATCCGGTCCTGGGGCGGAAAAGCGAGAAGAAGAGAGTGCATGTTGGAGTTCCCGCATGGAGAAAACAGTATTGTAGCTTTCGCGATTCCGAGAAGAGAAGGCAAGAGGTTACACTCCCGCTGCACGTTTCTTTGGGAGAAACGCTGGCGGGTAATTTGCAGAGCTCGAAATCTCAGCAAAGTGTTGACCCAGTGAATTAGAAATTGCGACGGCATCCACTATTTTATCATGCGCGACAGTGAGCCCAGAGACCGGGGAGAAACTAGGCGCTCCAGATAACCGCCGAATCCGACTCCAAACTTCCGAGGAGTGAGTGAAGGTGTTAAATGAGCTAGTAAAGAAATTCCACCTTGCCTTCTTGCTATCGCGGATGACGCGACGGCATTGCGCACGGAATTGCTTATAGCGGATAGTTGTCCAAAGTAGGATGGTGTCTGAAAACACTAAGAGCACGTCGCCGCTCACGTATTGCGTCACGGCATGCCTCGTTCCACCAAGGAACTGTGGGGGGAGGGGGGGGGGCAATTCGGAGGTGAAAGGTATTGAAAATTCCGCAGCTGACCTCCTGTAATATGAGTGACCTCATCGTCGACGCTAGGAAAGTGACGGTCATCGAATGTCGCTAGAGGTGAAAAAAGTGTCCAATCGGCTTGGGAAAACTTCCAGCGTCTCGGGCGCATATAGGGCAGTTGTGGCTGCAATCGAAGGACACATCGAAAGTGGTCACTCGAGTGTGTATCAGCAAGAGCGAACCATTCGAAGCCCCGAGCTAGCGGAACAGTACCAACCGCAAGGTCCAAATGAGAGAAATTTGTCGTGGAGGCAGAAGAAAAAAAAAACGTAGGGTCCCCAGTGTTGAGGCAAACAAGATCAGCTTGGTGGAAGACGTCTAGCAATAGTGAGCCGCGCGGACAAGGATGCGGAGATCCCCAAAGCGGGTGGTGGGCATTGAAGTCCCCAACCAGCAAATGGGGGGGGGGGGGCGGAAGCTGACCAAGAAGATGAAGGAGATCAGCTCGTGCCATTGGTGTGAACGATGGAATGTAGACAGTATGAAGAGAGGTGTATCCAGAAAGGGAAAGACGGACAGCGACAGATTGGAAGGAAGTGTTTAAGGGGATTGGGTGATAATGGAGAGTATCATGGAGAAGAATAATGAGTCCTCCATGGGCTGGAGTGCCTTCAACAGAGGGGAGATCAAATCGGACTGACTGAAAATAGGGGAAAACAAAGCTGTCATGGGGATGCAGCTTTGTTTCATGAAGACAGAAGATGACCGGCGAGTAGGATCGTAAGAGGATCGACAATTCATCCCGATTGGCTCGAATGCCACGGATATTCCAATGGATAATGGACATGGGGTGGACAGAAAATGGAAGAATGTGACCAAGGTTGCCGTCAACTCAACGACTGCTCAGAGCTTGCGACCTACAGCGTGGAACGGCGTTCAGCCGAAGGCAGAAGATCCTGATACATAGGTTGTTCGGGAGCAGCTCCTGCCACCAGCTATCAGCGATCGGATGGTTGATCGGCCGCCAGCATTGCGCCTCGGCAACACAGAAGACGGCCGAGGGCGGTTACCACCAGGGGGTGTTGTAGATGAGTCACACCGGAGAAGGAGAGGAACTGGGTTTCTTATTAGCCTTTTTGGAAACAGAACGTTGAGATGAAGAAGGAACCAATGGTTGAGAAGTTGGGGTACGTAAAAAATCTTCATGAGTAGGCTCTTTTTAGGAAGTCCGGGTGTCTGATTTTGGGGCTCGAGATTTAGCAGAACCCGATGAAGAGTGAGCAGGGCAGAGTGGGTAGGTTGAACGGGCGATCTTTGTGCTGGCCGATCTGACAACCGGGCACTAAAGGTGAGATCACAAGTCTGAGTGGCTGACTCCTTTGTTGGCCGAGGAGAGACAAGGACAGTGCTGTATTTTCCTGTCTGAGGCACAGTGGGCTTTCGACTTGCGAATAATTTTCGAAGAGCAAAGGTCGACACCTTTTCCTTCACTCTGATTTCCTGAATGAGCTTTTCGTCTTTAAAAATGGGTCAATCTCGAGAGGAAGCAGCGTGGTCACCCATACAGTTGATGCAACGAGGGAATGGAGGTGGAGAAGCACCCTCATGGGCATCCTTGCCACAAGTAATGCATTTCGCCGGATAGGAACAGGTCTGGCTGGTATGACTGAACTGCTGACACCGATAGCAATGCATAGGGTTTGGGATGTAAGGGCGAACGGTGATTATCTCATAGCCCACTTTTATGTTCGATGGGAGTTGAACTCTGTCGAATGTCAAGAAGACAGTATGGGCTGGAACGATATTCGTGTCAACCCTTTTCATGACTATGAACAGCCGTGACGACCTGGTCAGACAGGTAGTTTTGAATTTCCTCGTCAGACAATCCGTCGAGGGAGCGTGTATAAACGACCCCACGTTATGAATTTAAAGTGTGGTGCGCTTCCACCTGGACAGGGAAGGTGTGTAGCAGTGAAGTACGCAGCAATTTTTGTGCCTGGAGGGCACTGACTGTTTCTAACAACAAGGTGCCATTTCGTAATCTGGAACAAGACTTCACAGGACCTGCAATTGCGTCGACACCTTTCTGAATAATGAAAGGGTTGACGTGGAGAAATCATGACCATCAGACCGAGAAACAACAAGGAACTGTGGCAACGATGGAAGAACTGTCTGTGGCTGAGACTCATTGAACTTACGCTTGTGAGCAGACGTAGTAGATGATGATGAAACCATTGTGGAAGTATCCCCCATGATTACCGGCGTCTCCAATGGGGCGCTCCTCCCTTGTGGGGGCCCTCTCTGAGGGCACTCCCACCTTAGGTGATTGTTCACACCTCAGGTCACACCTCCCGAGTAACGGACGGAGGGACCAATCGGCACTTTCGGAAGGTATCAGCTCGGGTAATCACCCCTCCCTGGGCCTGACTGTTACCAGGGGATACGTACGTGTCCTACCTGTCTACCCAGGGTGGGGAATTATGCATTGCCCCGTCACCGGCTACGCGTGGGAATGCGTAGGTCAGCCTTCAGACACACACAGGGAGGGAAAAAGAGAAAGGGGAAAAACAAAGGAAGGGAAAGGAAAGAAGAGGGGGGGTCTCAGACGCCGCAGCAGAGAAAAGGGTAAAGAGAAGAGGTAAGGAAAAGAGAAGGACAAAGGAAGGACAAAGGAAGGACGAAGACTTGCCAGCAGAGAAAGCGAAGAAGAGAGACTGTTTTATATTTTCGAGCATCCATCTCCAGACGTAGGCACAAAACATACTCCCAGAGGGGGAGAAAGGGAAGGAAAGAGGCGGAGGTGATGTGAGGTGGGGGGCGAAGATGGGGGATGGGGAAGGATGCGGAGAAGGAAGGTAAGCAGCCTGGAAAGGAAGGAGGGCCACATTAGCTCAGGGTCCCGTGCTTGCTACGCACGTATCCACAAAAGATTTGTTGACCCCCTGTGGGGTTTGATGTCTTTGAGAGACAGTACGTACTGTTCCCTTGGTAGCACTTCACCCATGAGAAGTGAGAGAGGTATTACAGCATAATTTTAATGACCACTGCTTCAAATGAGGTCGTACAAGAAATTAGATCTTGCCTCACCGAATTGGCTGTGAAGATTATAAGAGGAAATTTACATCATGAAATGCTAACAACTCAAAGATCATGGAACATATTACGAACAAGAAATATTATTGCGTAATCATGACACCTTTGCAAGAGGGTTCAGACATACGGAGGTGTAACGCTGAAGGTCGTCACTTTCGACCTGTAACAGTGCAGTTTATTTTTAATAGTTATTACAGATTTAGTAAAAAGTGAGTAACTTATAAAGCATAAAAATGAATAATGTTATGGTAAAACGTTATTTCTCGTAGATTATGGAGTTCAGAGACTCCAATTTTAAGAAAACAGTGCAGAGTCTGTCGCCTTGTACACACACTACCGTTATTTTCCAACGTTACTTTATTTCTGTCACTTCCTGCTAATTGTTTTCCGTCTATCTCCTCTTCATACCTTGCTTGTGTATATCATTCCTCGCACACATACACTGCACTGGTGAATTACTTTGATGTTCACATGCTCCATTAAATTCTTGTCCTTACTGCATTCCTGTTTATCAATGACACATTGCTCCGACTTCTAGCCAGTACCAGGTCCCAAGGTGGATATTACCCTCTTCCACTTAACATATTCATGTAGGAACGTATCTGTTCTACCCACTATAGTCACTATCTCTGACCCATTCTGCTCTGTATCACTCCCTCAGTCGCCCCATCCCTTCTCCCACTGCACCAACAAGAGCCACACAATGCTGCCAACAGTTATATATTACCATTTTTCTTTCCAAGCATCCATCTACTTTTCAGCTGGGGCAGTTTGCTTGGCCGAACTTACAACTCAAGATGCAGAGTGATTGAAAGTCAATCAAATGTAAAAATGAAGCACTGTCTAGAGACTCAGCTCGATATTTATTGTCGATCTAAGAATCTCTTAGTTCATCCACGAAAGCAGTAGCTTATAAACCCTTCGTTAGACGAAGTCTCTAATGTTTCTCGCATGTCTGGAGGCCCTTACTAGGTATAACTAATGGAAGAGAGAAGCTGAAATCTAAAAAAACAAACAGTGGCAGATTTCATAAACTTTTGAACCACACACAGGTTTTCTGTGAAGTTCTTAGATTGCAACTTGCATGACCAGTATCATGCGAAATGACAGGGACTGTAAAATTAGAAAAATCCGAGCTCAGATGGTTGCTTGGTAATTGTCTTTTCTGCAAAATTTTGCAGAACGAAACAAGAAAGGAGAGGCAGGTGTTAGTGGTATCCCAGGATTAATTGAAGCGTTTGATATCACTTTACCAGCTTCCAGCAGAACTGTCACCTTCCACTATAACCTAAACCTCTAATCACACTATGGATCAGTCCATCACCACCATTTACATCCCAAGAACTAATACAGACGTGAAAGAAATATTGTTGTGTGTTGTGCTCACTTCGTTTGCACAGATATTACCTTACATGCCACATTATTATATTACGTGGTGGAGACGACATACAGTATCAGTAATTATAATTGAGGTACAAAATATTCTCCACTGCACATATTATGGGAGGGGGGGGAGATTAGTGTTTCACATTACGTCAACATCAAGATCATTAGAGACTGAGCACAAGCTCGGATTAGGGAAGGATGGAGAACGAATTGGCCATGCTCTTTCTAAGGAACCTTCCTTGAATTTGTCTGAAGCGATTTAGTGAAATCACAGAAAACCTAAATCCGGATGACCGGATGTAGGTTTGAACCATTTCCCTCCCGAATGCGAGTCCACTGTGCTAATTACTGCGCCATCTCGCCGTTCCCATCTTGAAGTGACTGAGTACAGATGAGCAACAAAGCAGTAATTGGGACAAATATTAGCAAAACTCGCACAAAATATGGGGTAAGGAGAAATATGGCCAGAACTTTGTTCTGGCACACAAAAGAAACGAGGTGAATAAATGAGATCAGAGTAAATGCTTCATACATTCCCCTGTAATTTTTGGGCTTCTCTCAGTTTAGTTACCTCATTCGTTGGTATTTTAGTATATAATTTTATTTCGTGGACTGGGAATTCCTTCGTCTATGCGAAAATTCATCTCACTCATCAGAGACCCAACGTCTCTTGTTCTAGTTTTTCCTGTTATTAGTACTTGGTATTATTGTGGCATTGTGGTTCAATGGGTGACTGTCGTACAACAGATACAAACGTGTCAGCTACAATGCCTAGACGATCCCAGCACTTTTTTTTCCTCCTTCGCCGCATCTTAGAACACTGGTGGTGGTGGTAGTAGTAGTAGTAGTAGTAGTAGTAGTAGTAGTAGTAGTAATGGTGGTGATGTGCAAAATGCCAATTTTCACGGCAGTTCAGAGTCCACGTTAAAGTTCAGTGTTCGCCCCGAGGTGAGGGCACACCACCTCTAATTGGACCACGAGAAACAGCCTTTCGATAGACAGTTATCATTTTTAGAATTATATAATAATATACTATCACGCTAAGCTGCAGATGTTGGCATAACGGAACCCAAGTTTTACATCAGTGGCCCTAATACTAAAAAATGCTTTTAGTTAACTACACCTAAGTCATTGCAAATAATATTACTATATACCACTGATGTGTTGGCTGGTTATTTTATATTCTACGGAATCTTTGGTAACACAGGTATGACAGACAGGACCACCCTTCTGAATCGGTTCTACAGAGACAAGATGAAAGACCAATTCGCTCCGCTCCCTTACTCCCCCCTCCCTCCCTCCCCCTCCCTCCCTCCCCCTCCCTCCCTCCTCCTCCTCCTCCTCCTCCTCCTCCTCCTCCTCCTTTCAACGCATTAACCAACGCACCAACTTCCTCGGTGCCATAAACTAAGGAGAAATGTAAGCAGTGGGCAGAAATCTGTCGCACAGCATCAAGAGAGGCTAAGTCTCTTTTAATCCCATAGAAAGGGTATGATTGGTGTTTTCTGGCTGCCAAAGAGTACTTTTGATATTGTTTGGAGGGAGAAGATAGAAACTTAAATACTATGCCATTTTTGTGAATATTTTAACTACAGATATAATTAGTTTGCTCTGATCCGTAACCTCACCAAAATAGCGGATATAAAACAAAATATATGCTCGATGTGAGTAAAATGCACGTTATAACAAGAATCGTAATTATACTGATTGCATCACATTTGTTGGTTTTTGCAGTTCACAATTGGACGGCTTTGAACGTAACCTAAACCTCAGGCTGCACTACAGATTAGTTTCCCAACACAAATAAGTTTTCTCAGACATTTTTTGGTTCTCTTAATGGATAATGCAGATTGAAGGCTAATCACGAATGGAATGTGGATAGCTAATTATATTGCTCGTTCGTAATTTCCTATGCTCCGTAAATAAAGTCAGCAAACGTTTTAATCGTTGAAATTAAAATGAGCTGTTAGGTCCCATCCTACCATCACCTCGGAAATAGTAAAATATTCCGAAAAAACAGCGAAAATTTGTTATAACCAAGATTATTAATTTCATTTCGACTCGTTTTACTCTCGGCTATCTAAGCAGTGTTATTAGGTCCAAACTTGACAACCACCTCTGAAACTGTGACATACTCGGAAAAATAGCCAAATATCCGTCACAACCGAGATTATGAAGTTTATGAGTGATTCTCACTGGTTGCCGTACACTGTCACACCATTGTCTACAATTATCGATGACGAACTATCAACTGCAGCACGCAGCTGAAGTGTTAGCGTACCGTTAAATGTGCTTTATCCAAACAAACATTGGTAGCGTTTTGTTGAACTATGTTTGTGCACGTATTACGTCACACGCCACATCAGAACGTCACGGGTCAAAGCCAACGTCCATTATCGGTATTTTCAGCCCACACCCGTTGCCTTCCTGCTACCTTTGAAATGAGTGGTCCGCGAGTTTTAGGGGAACCTATAGGTTAACGATGACTCCGACCACGGTATAACTTCGCATTTTTCACATAAACCATTGTCAGAGTTGGTAAAAGCGATAAGTGGCAAAAATATTTGTCTATTGAAACATGAACCTCTGAATTTTTAATTAATGTCCCCTTAGCCAAGGAACAACAGATTTGTATATGTTACATTGAAAATTAAAATGCACTGTAGAAAATTCTATCTTAACCGACTTTGTAATTCTTGAGTGGAGACAAGAGCGAGGAACAGATGAGGTTCGTCTATAGGAAATCCATAGATTTTATTCTACATGTAATGTGAAATAGTGAAAGTAATAAATAAGTCCGTTTGCTGTAGTTGCAGTCAGTTGCTAACGGTAGATGTAAATGTTAAAATATATACAAGTGAAGGTTTACATTTCAGTCAATCTTCAGTACAATGACTATTTCGTAGATGGCTAACGCTATGAACGTCTGTAAAGGTTATGAAATGCAAACACACAAAATGGGCTCTGTGCTTCGATCTTTGAACTCAAGTAGACACTCGCTGGAGTTCCGGAGAGGGGATGCTTGCGTATCATAAGCAATGACATAAGCGGTCGTGGCAGCGCTCTCACGCCGCGGTGGCGGCTATAGGAAACGCGGCAGCGTGGCTGGCGCTCGCGTGTTTTAAAGTGGGGCCGACGGAATGGTGGCCGATGCCATAACTTCAAACCGCAATATTTTCATAGGGTTCCTTTGTGTGCATGATCTTTTAGTACAGAAGTGAAAAATATTCTTTTTTTTTTCAAAGAAGAAATACGATCTCATATCTCAGTAGCACTGAGTTGCCACTTGGGCCACTGTTTTATACCACACTGAAAATTAAAAACTTCTTGCCATCTTATATCTAACTGCAAGGGTAGTATTCGTGATTAGTAACTGCTGTGGCAGAGTGGAAAGGCCAAGTTTGAGTAGGAAGGTTTTTTCTTAACTCCCCAAGTGTTACATTTTTCCTTTAAATGCTATGTTTTTCGGAGCTACAGTTCCATTTTCAAGGATTATATCTACGTTTCTTAATTCAGTTTGTCACAACATAGTTGTTACTTTTACGAGAAAAGCGTCTCAGACGAAACTAACGCGCAAATTTACTGTTTTAGTGGTTTACTCCCACTTGCTCACAAAATGGAAAGTGAGTTATAGCTCCGAAAGTCGTTAGACAAAAATAAAATATTACTAGTGACTACGTTCTTCAGACAAATTTCCTAACCTTGGAGCTACGGTCAGAGACCTACCATGACAAAGCACTGAAGCTAAGAGACATATTGCACTGTTTGGGAACTTTAATCTTTAATCAAAGCTGGGACAATGGTCTTTTGTGAGCGATGTAAATATGCAACTAATTATTCAAGATTTTTATAACTGTTGTAAAAGAATTTGAAAAAGTTCTTTTACAATGTAATACGACCTTAAAAAGGTCTGCACACATTCAGTATTCAATGACAATATTAATTTTTGAAAACTTAAATACACTGGAGCGACGTCAGTTGGTAACTACTTATGAAATTTATGGACCACCCAAAAGAAAATGTACCGCAATTTTGTTAGCTACAGCTGTGCCGTAAATTATACAAAACGAAAAAGACGAAATGGGCGTGAGCACGGCTCAAAGGTGTGACTTGCCGCGTGTTAGTTTAGTGGTTTAAATCAAAACCACGGACCCGAAGAATTTCAAACTATTTCCAGATGCGTTCTGCATTTCACAATAAGTTAAACGGTGATACAACATTCTACTTGGGATTATGAGTGGAATGTCTGTGGCGACAGGAAGGGGATTCGAATACTTTAAGTTTATTGGTGTAATATTAATAAACACAGTTCGAGGAACTTATCGAAAGCTGTGGAACAATTACAAGTGTCCCCCAAGAACGTAATCAGGCGTTTAAGGTAAAACAATTTACGTTTTTTTTAAGTATTTAGTTGGACTGATATGCACTTCGTAGACTTCTCTACTAGTCATTCCAAATATATATAACCAACATCTGTAAGTAAAAGGTTTATTCCAAACTACTGCGCAATTTAAAAATAAAATACTATGTTGTCAAACTAATAAAGGAAGCAATGCCATGTTGTATCCTCCAGTGTGCCATGTTGTATCATCCAGTGACCATCCTAAATTGGAACAGTCTATTCTATGGGTCTATTAAAACTGTTTAGTGTTAAGAAAAACTACTTGAAAAATTGAATCTGGGGTACGATACGCTCACCAACGATCGGAAAACAAACCGCAAACTCCCATGTCGCGTCTCTCGTTCGTACTGTCAAATTGTTTATACTCTACCTCACACTCAATATATTTTCATAATACTGAACATTTTTTGGGCCCATCAGTACTGCTGATTGTTTATAATATTGACAATACTTCAATAACAACCCTCAGATGTTCAGTATACTGGCAGTCTGACACTTTTTGAACGTGTGAGGTTCCCTTTATTTTGACATCTAGACTCCATTGTGAGTACCGGTATAGCTTAATGATTAACCGTTTTTGCTTTGCTGGGGAGTGAACAAGTTGTTTTGCACAGTGATCTTGAGGCAGACGTTACTTGTAAGGTAACTATTATGCGTTATTGTTCTACGGACACACTGTCAGCTTAACAGACGGCGGCATGGACATGTCGCGGATGCTTACCATACTGCTGGACGTCCGTTGATCGGTTTGCTTCCTGCTGGCCCAGCACCGCACTCTCGCTACTGCCTGTCCACGGTGTTGCGGGACCCTGCCCTGGCACACACGTAAACAGAACGCCAGTTGGTTGACTTCTTTGATTACGAAGATATTCCTATATGAATCAAATATAGTGAGACTGACTTTTGTGAGATGTGATGACAATACTACCGCCACTGCGTTCTTTGACACGGGTGTTAGAATGTTTACCCGACAAGATAAAATGAAGCTCCACGCCCCCTGCATTCCACCACACAAATCTTGGAATAACAGTCTCTACGCAACGTACTCCCCAAGTCAATACACGGCGCATGGCTGAGCGCACATTGTACCACTGCTAGTCATTCCCGTCCCTGCTACTCTCGAAAATGGAACGAGGGAAAGCAGCTGCCTATAAGCTTTTGAACGAGCCCTGAATTCTTTTGTCTTCGCGGTACTTAAGCGTTTTATATGAAGGTTGCAGTTGGAATGTTCCGCAATCAGTCGCAAATGCGAGGTTTTTTTTCTTAAATAAAGAACATCATATTCGCCTTTGACTGAAGACATTATTTATTGTACTATTACAATTTCGCTCCCTGGCTCATTTTCGAGTGGTAATGCAGAAAATTTTTCGTCAGTTCATATCAGACTTCAAAATTTTCCGACACGTATATACACACCATCGTCAAAAATAGGTCTTTTCACTGTAGTAACACAGTAACATCAAATGAGAGTGAACCTCTATACGTCGTGAAATTATGTAAATTACATGACATGTTAGCAATGTTAACATCATTCACGTAAATCGTTACAAATCTATGTTCTGGAACACTGCATCGTTTGCAGTACCGCCTGAAAATTACCCTAAGACCGAAAACTGCAATAGTAAAATCAATAATTTCTACAGACAGTGATAAATCTGATGTCCTTTAAAAAATTATACATGACTGTGAACCCTGACCATGTAATGTTTCGCGAAAATAACGTTTACGTCTCTTCAGGGATTATCATTCATACATACTCCGCAAGCCACTTGTAATGTTATGTGTGCCTCACTGCTTTTTTTAAACTAATTTGTGCCTGATTTTATTCTGAGAAGCTCAGTAATGTATGCAAATACCGTAAATGTAAATGTGATTCAAAAAGTACTTGAAGTGAAGTGTAGCGCAGATGGACAGCAAGAAACTCTTTAGCGCGCAATCCCCGCAACGATAGTAGTTGTGAATCTTTGAGTATGGACTCTAAAAAAAAAGACAATTGATTTATTAAAAAAAAGAGAACTGTTAATCTGTATCTTGTGGAAAGAGGGCGTGTTGCTAGGCCGTCGCTCAGAACGTATTGTTACATTTAATGAAAATTGATACTTTAGTGATAAAACCGAGTAAAGTATGTGTGCCGGCCGTGGTGGTCTAGTGGTTCTAGGCGCGCAGTCCGGAACCGCGGGACTGCTACGGTCGCAGGTTCGAATCCTGCCTCGGGCATGGATGTGTGTGCTGTCCTTAGGTTAGTTAGGTTTAATTAGTTCTAAGTTCTAGGCGACTAATGACCTCAGAAGTTAAGTCGCATAGTACTCAGAGCCATTTGAACCATTTTTAAAGTATGTGTAATAGTTGCCAAACATTTATGTATACAAATTTTCTGGAAGTGAAGAATAGAAATATCTTTTTTTTTTTTAAAAAAAAGAGGTGAACTTCATTGTGCCGGCCAGTGTGGCCGAACGGTTCTAGGCGCTTCAGTCTGGAACCGCACGACCGCTACCATCGCAGGTTCGAATCCTGCCTCGGGCATGGATGTGTGTGGTGTCCTTAGGTTAGTTAGGTTTAAGTAGTTCTAAGTTCTAGGCGACTGATGACCTCAGATGTTAAGTCCCATAGTGCTCAGAGCCATTTGAACCATTTTTTTGAACTTTATTGTCGTCGCCGCCTATCAATCGACAGAATTGTAAGTGTATAAAGTTCACTAAAATACAGAAAAAGAAATGCAATCTCTAAAGTTTTCATTCAATAAGTAACAACCTCTCATAATTTCTTGATTACAGTAATTGGATTATGTTCTTGTACAATAGTATGGTGCTGAACTCCACTGAGCAATTTTGATGTTGCAGGACGTGTAGTTTGAAGGAAGTTTGTGTGCCAAGCAATCTCCTTTTCTCACGAAAAGCAGATTGCTGTTTGATCTTATGTACGTTCAACAGTGGTCCCTTAGGTATGAAAAGCTGCGAAAACTTGGGCCCGAAGCTATCCGCAATACGGGCAAGTAACTAAAAGGGTCGTATTTTAAACCTTAAAGAACAATAACTTCCTACAAATTATAATACGTCACTAACTGGTGCTGGAGCTGATCGTTCAAGGAGGCAGCAACCAAAATTCAGGTACCAGTTACGACATAAAGTAAAAATCTCAATCAAAAATCAATATCTCTCTCTCTCTTCAAACACATATATAAATATTCATATTATTAAGATAAAAGTCGTTTTATAGACTGTATGGTGCGTTGCGGAGAGTAGCTTACACCACTACTAGTCACTTCCTTTCCTGTTCGACTCGCAAATCGAGCGAGGAAAAACGGCACCTCCGAACGAACCTTAATTTTTCTTATCTTCGTGATTCTTATGCGGTACATACGTTTCCGGCAGTAGAATAGTTCTGCAGTCAGTTTCAAATACCGGTTGTCTGAATTTTCGCAATAACGTTACGCGAAAAGAACGTCGTCTTTACTCCACAGATTCCCACATAAGATCCCGATACAACTGTGTAATACTCTCGTGTCGCTCGAACCTACTGGCAACAAATCTATCAGCCCGCCATTACATTGCTTCGATGGTTTCCTTTATCTGAGTTGGTGGGGATCCCAAAAGTCGAGCAGTACTCAAGAATGGGTCGCACTAGCATTTTATATGCTGTCTCCTTTTTCAGATGAGCTACACTTTCCTCCAATAAAACGAAGTCGGCCATTCGGGTACAAAGTTTTTCCGATACGTTGTTCAACAGCTGTCTTCAATTTCAGGAATGAATCATGAAACGAGCAGTCTTGTTTCGATTCATGAGGGTCAGCAACTGATAAAAAAAAGGGCCCCCCCGGGTCCCAAGGTCGCGATGGCGACTGTCCATGTTCCGCTGAGATAATTTGTCCTTTTAGGACAATTATCTGGGCAAGCACCCACGCCAGCAAAAGGTTGGCGCGTGTAAACTTGTCTTTTTGGAGTGACAGACATGTCAGTATTGGTAACTGACATTGCTTAGCAACCAATCCAGTATATAAGGTGCATGAAATTGTCGTCTTCACAGTATGTCATCTGAATTTACCGCGACATCGTCTATTATCTCTGACGAGCTGCCAGAAACAGTAAGTACATTTCTGTATAATGGACACTTTGTACAAACTTGCAAGAATTGCCGTTTGTGGAAGACTCCAAAATGCATTAGATGTCTATGAATTGGAGCTACCACAAACTGTACGAGAAGATATTTTATTGCAGTTTCGTTATTCAAAATTTAATTACATGCTAAATTCATATAGACTGCCAGAATGTTACATATTTGATAAAAGTGAAAATGTTCCGATGATTAATGAAATAGTCACTGATGCAATAGTAGCTTGTTCAAAAATTAGAGCGGGTATTCCACTTACGTGGCAAACACTCTGTTTGGTTACAATGTCTTTCTTTGATACTACTACATTCTGGCAAAGTAGATTTAAAATTAAATTTTTTTTATGAAGTTACTTATAAAGAATTTGTGTATACTATCTGTGAAAATTGCTTATACAAATTAACTGATTCATGGCGAAACCCGCTACTACAACCACTTATAAATGGAATGAGAATTAATATGTTTACGAAGGCACCATATTTTTCATATGGTGTAACGTGTCCGCCTCATCTGAAACAGTACAGCCATTGGTGCATGTTTTGTGCAAACAGTCCATTATTCAGAAGTGTACGTTGTGGTGGCGCGTTAAGTGCCGTATCTGATTCAGATGAAGACGATCCTGATTTGAATGATATCTTTCTTGCAGAGTGGTAATGGAGAATTTACTGGAAGCAGTGCAGACCATCTTCACTCTTTTGGAGGCAGAAATACCAACACCGTCCTTGAAGGCGATGATATACTTAATGACGAGATTGAATTGCAAGCTGGCACAGGGAGATGGACTCTTAGGCAAATACATGTTTACAATTTTGAACTATTTGACTCAATTCGAAAGTTCTTCATTAGTCTCGTCCTTTGGTTTCCAAGGCTTCTCCGAATATCTGAGATCTCTGAACGATGGTATTACACTGACGTTATTGTCATCAGAGGAGAGAACGACGTTGATGAATTCTGTAGACGAATTAATATCATTGCACAAACGTACCCTGGCCAAATTATCATGTGGAAACATGATGGGGACCACATCCACCTCATACACGACTGTATCTACTCATCAAGACGATGCCGCTGTAAAATACGTGCACGTTCCACTTCATATAGCTTTGCAACGTTGAGTCTAGATATTTAATCGACATATCTCTGTCAAGAAAAACACTACTAGTACTGTATTCAAATATTGCAGGTTTGTTTTTCTACTAATCTGTAAGAAGTTAAACTTTCTGTTTTTAGAGCAAGCTGCCATTCATCACATCAAGTAAATATTCTGTCTAAATCGTCCTCCATCCTTCCACAGTCACTCAACGGTGACACCTTCCCGTACACCACAGCGTCCTCAGCAAACAGCTGCAGACTGTTGGTCACCATGTCCGTCATATAATTTGTTTACACACAGAATAAGAGTAGTCCTGTCACGCTCCCCTGGGGCACTCCTGACGATACACCTTGCCTGTGATGAACACTCGCCATCGAAGACAACGTACTGTATTCTGTTTCTGAAGATGCATTCGAGTCACTCACGTGTCTGGCAACCTATTCTGTATGCTCCACCTTCGCTAACACTCTGCAACAGGGAACCGGGTCAAACGCTTCCCAGAAATCTATGAATATGGAATATGCCTGTTGTCTTTCATTCATTCATAGGGTATCATATGAGAAAATGACAAGCTCAGTTTCGCACAAATGATTCTTGCTAAATCCGTGCGGATTTGTGGACACAAGCTCTCCCGTCTAAAGGAAATTTATTGCATTCAAACTCTCATCAAGTACTCTGAAAAAGGCCATTGTTAAGGATGTTGTTCTGCAGCCATGCAGGTCCATTCTTTTACCCTTCTTACATACAGAAGTTTCCACTGGACGAGAGATTCGCGAGAAATGCAAGGGACGATGTCATAGAGTACCTTTGCCTTTCGCGGGCAAGTACTCTACCATCTGATCGAAAGGCCAAGGTCCCGAGTTCGAGTCTCAGACCGGCACACAGTTTTAATCTGCCAGGAAGTTTCATATCAGCGCACACTCCGCTACAGAGTGAAAATCTCATTCTGGAAACATCCCCTAGGCTGTGGATAAGCCATGTCTCCGCAATATCGTTTCTTTCAGGAGTACTAGTTCTGCAAGGTTTTCAGGAGAGCTTCTGTAAAGTTTGGAAGGTAGGAGACGAGGCACTGGCAGAAATAAAGCTGTGAGGGCGGGGCGTGAGTCGTACTTGGGTAGCTGAGATGGTGGAGCACTTGCGCGCGAAAGGCAAAGGTCCCAAGATCGAGTCTCGGACCGGCACACAATTTTAATCTGCCAGGAAGTTTCATATCAGCGCACACTCCGCTGCAGAGTGAAAATCTCATTCTGGATACGACTGTATGTTTGTACGATGCTGCTGCTTGAATGTTTACTTAAACGCAATATTTAAAACTTTATCTTTCCGTTTTGTCTCTTTTGTTGCATCACCACACTGTCAACGAGTGACTGAATAGAAGCATAATCATCGATTTTAAATAGGACCAAAATTTTCTCGGGTTCTTCGGAAGACCTTTAGCTACGGTATGGCGATGGTAGTTACATGCTTCGCGGAACAATCTTTTTGCGGAGGCGCGATTCTCTAATCACTTTTGCCTGTCGTTATTTGTGCGTTCTTTTTTGAGCCAAGAGTGCAACAGTTTCTACCGCCTCATCATTTTAGAATTTTGTTATTAAATCATGGTAGGTTCTTTCCTTCCTTAATTCACTTACTCGGCACATACTTTTGCAGAGTGCAATTTACAATCCGCTTAAACTTTGCCTATAATTCCTCTAGGTCCATCACAATGGAACAAATGATTGCAGTTTATTGTATACATGAGATGCTAACAGCTGCTTATCTTTTTATAAGAAACATTCACCTAGCCTTCTTGACTGATTTATTAACTTTAGTGATCATCTTCGCTATGGTTTCATAAACACTAACTCCTTTCTCTATACGAACACCGACAATAAAATTAGGCCTATTTGTGGCTACAAGGTATAAAATATTTCCAGTACGTGTGGGTTTTCGAATTAGCTGCTCAAGACAGTTTTTGGATAACGTGTCCAAAAGTACTTCACAAGACAGCTTGTCCGTACCACCTCAAATGAATCGTTCGATGTTCCAGTGTGTACTCGTAAAGTTAAAGTCGCCTCCATCTAATATGACTGATCTGGGCATTTGTATGCCTTTGAGCGTAGGATATCTTTCAGTGATACTAAAACTGTCACAGCGTAATCAAGTGGCTGATAAAAACATCAAACAATTTGGTGGTCGAAATCTCTTTAGTCTGTGTGCGGTCAGATTTCTGTATTTGCATGTCAGCTGGCGAGTGTTCATCAGAGGAGTTCAATCTGCACCCAAGCCTAAAAGTCTCCCATGTACACCCCAAAAGTACTCTGCTTCGCAAGTAGCTTTTTTCTTTGCGCGGTGCACCTCTGGCCTATGGACGAGAGTTCTTCAATTCTCCACCCCATAACGCAGGTCCAGAAATCTGCAGCCAAGACCGTCACTGAATCGACACAGCTTTTGATTGAGACACTCGGCCCCAGACCAACGGATCATTATCAGTTCTGGCAGCGATGCTGCAAACTGTGAGCTCTGCATCCATCCCTCTTGTGGGGCCAGCTGTCTTCACCACTTCCACTACCTGCCTGTATGAACCGAGAGTGGCCCCAGCACCAAAGTGGCAGGCGTCATTGGTGCCCACTTGAGCCACAACTTGCAAAATTTCTGCATCATGCACACCCGATAGCTGCAGGCAGGGCCTCCTCCACAACTCAGGTGAGGCCCTCCGACAGAGATACCACATGCACGTTGGGTTCCTTTCTGGCTCTGGACGCTATGACCCAAAGCCTGACAATGGAGCTGCCGATAACTAGCACACTCCTTTCCCTGTGCGCCTGCTCGGATCGTGCTGAAGAAGAGGCCACCTGTCCACTCACAGGGCGAATGGACGATGCTAGACGACCAGTCTCCACACTGAACGTCTGCTTCGAGTGACGCGAACGCGTTACCACCGTCTACTCACCCAGCAGTGAGGGCAGACTCACTATGTTGTGTACTCTGATAGGAGCTTCGGCAGCAGAGCTCATGGACGGAAGAAGTGATAACTGAGTACGCCACATGATGCGCCAGGTTCTCCACCACAGTTACACTCCACAGCACTATCCAGGTGATGGCTGACTGTTCGTGGTTTGTGGCCAGCTCCTCCTGCACAGAGGATGTACGCATCCTATCAATCCTAGTACGACTAACTTAAGAAGCAAACTATAAGAGCACACAGAGAGACCTAAATATGTAACTCGTTACCCTCATGATGTGTTGTCAATGCGTGCTGACACCTTCCTCAGTTGTGTCGCTCCAAATCAACAAATGTGTAAGGTGGGTGCTTATTCTAGAATTGAGAACAACTGTTTAAGTTGAAATGACAAGTTTAATGCCGCAAATTTTAGCACAAAAAATTACAGCTTTTATACAGTTTTCAACTCGATGACATAAAAACAGCGCAATGGATAACGCATCTCGCCAACATCAAAAAGTAAAATAATCCTATACACAACGCTATTAAATATTAACTCGTTGAAAGCACATTAATCCTAAGCACAATAATATGAAAGTCTAGTTGGAAGTTTCTTTACAAAATTGCTCCTACACATAGGTTATGATGTTGTTCAGTACTACGAAAATCGTCCGACACCGGTTCAAAGCTCGGTACTATTTAGGATGACAATCAGATCTACGGTGGATGGTTAGTTATGTGACAAATTTGAGTGCAAGATTACCACAGGCCGCTCGAGTTTACAGTGGACGCAAAGTGGTGAACCAACAAAGTTTGCGCCTCTGCACGCGGTATTTACCTTAAGCTGCGACGAGCTGCCGACCGCAAGGACGCTCTCTCCCACTGAAATTCCTACAAAACTAATCAGGCCTTTGTTGAACTTTCCAGCAGAAACTTTCCCTGTGTTTCTCGTTATGCGAGAAAACATGTACTCAGCCCTAGTCTTAATATGTGGTGATATACACGCGCATGGTTGGAGCAGCTTGCATATTACAGTGCCCTCTCAGTTCTCTCAACAACAATTAACTAATTTGGTTGGTTCGTTTCTCCACAGTTGGAGCTAAACGTTGCTACAGCTAATCTCTATCTGGATTACAGCAGCTGTGAACGCAGTGTCCCCACAAATTTCTTCTCTGCGTCATATAAAGCGTTAAGCGCTCCATTCTGCACTTGACGCCAGTTCACAGAAGAGTCCCCAAAAATTTCTTTCTTGTCCTACTCATGGCAGAACTTCCTCCCCCCACTTGGGTTCATTCGTTCCTCACGTCACGGCCATTTTCGACAGGTTCTCCACCACAGTTACACTCCACAGCACTATCCTGATGATGGCTGACTGTTCGTGGATTGTGGCCAGCTCCTCCTGCACAGAGGATGTACGCATCCTATCAATCCTAGTACGACTAACTTAAGAAGCAAACTATAAAAGCACACAGAGAGACCTAAATATGTAACTCGTTACCCTCATGATGTGTTGTCAATGCGTTCTGACACCTTCCTCAGTTGTGTAGCTCCAAACCAACAAATGTGTAAGGTGGGTGCTTATTCTAGAATTGAGAACAACTGTGTAAGTTGAAATGACAAGTTTAATGCCTCAAATTTTAGCACAAAACATTACAGCTTTAATACAGTTTCAACTCGATGACATAAAAACAGCGCAATGGATAACGCATCTCGCCAACATCAAAACGTAAAATAATCCTATACACAACACTATTAAATATTAACTCTCTGAAAGAACATTAATCCTAAGCCCAATAATATGAAAGTTTAATTGGAAGTTTCTTTACAAAATTGCTCCTACTCATACATTATGATGTTCTTCAGTACTACGAAAGGGCCGGCCGGTGTGGCCGTGCGGTTCTAGGCGCTTCAGTCTGGAACCGCGTGACCGTTGCGGTCGCAGGTTCGAATCCTGCCTCGGGCATGGATGTGTGTGATGTCCTTAGGTTAGTTAGGTTTAAGTAGTTCTAAGTTCTAGGGGACTGATGACCACAGATATTAAGTCCCATAGTGCTCAGAGCCATTTGAACCATTTTTGAAGTACTACGAAAATCGTCCGACACCGGTTCAAAGTTCTATACTATTTAGGATGACAATCAGATCTACGGTGGATGGTTAGTTATGTGACAAATTTGAGTGCAAGATTACCCAAGGCCGCTCGAGTTTACAGTGGACGCAAAGTGGTGAACCAACAAAGTTTGCGCCTCTGCACGCGGTATTTACCTTAAGCTGCGACGAGCTGCCGACCGCAAGGTCGCTCTCTCCCACTGAAATTCCTACAAAACTAATCAGGCCTTTGTTGAACTTTCCAGCAGAAACTTTCCCTGTGTTTCCCGTTATGCGAGAAAACATGTACTCAGCCCTAGTCTTAATATGTGGTGATATACACGCGCATGGTTGGAGCAGCTTGCATATTACAGTGCCCTCTCAGTTCTCTCAACAACAATTAACTAATTTGGTTGGTTCGTTTCTCCACAGTTGGAGCTAAACGTTGCTACAGCTAATCTCTATCTGGATTACAGCAGCTGTGAACGCAGTGTCCCCACAAATTTCTTCTCTGCGTCATATAAAGCGTTAAGCGCTCCATTCTGCACTTGACGCCAGTTCACAGAAGAGTCCCCAAAAATTTCTTTCTTGTCCTACTCATGGCAGAACTTCCTCCCCCCACTTGGGTTCATTCGTTCTTCACGTCACGGCCTTTTTCGACCAATAGGAGCGTTCCTCTTATTTTGTCGAAACTCTCTCTACCAATCGCAATGTCCCTTCTATCAAACTGCGTCGAAACTTCAGTATTTTTCTCCTTCCTAGTGCGTTTCCGCCAATCGGACGTTTTGTGCGCATTCTAGACGTCTAAAGTACATTGAACTTTCCATGTGTCACACTAACTGGACCTGTGACCAGAATGCGTTACTACTTTTTGTTTGTATGCATTGGAATTCCGAAACGCAGCTTTCTAAAGCTTTTTCTCTGTCCCTTGTGCAGATGTGCCTCTACACACATTCCTCCCTCCTGAATCACCTTCCTCCTGCCACCCTTTAAGTGGTTTCCATCATAACCCCTGCAGCGTGCCTTCGGAATGCTGTTATCAGCCTGGCTTTTCAAACTAAAAACGACTCGCGTTGCCTGTTCCACCTTCCACTCAAAGACATGCATTGTATAGGAATGGTGTGTTAATTACCATCGATTGACTGTCACCCCTTTTTGCATTACATACTGATAGGCAAATGTTCTCATAACCGCCGAATTACGTTGGGTGTCATATTCACCTTCTCGTTGCGCCGGCCGGAGTGGCCGAGTGGTTCTAGGCGCTTCAGCCTGGAACCGCGCGACCGATACGGTCGCAAGTTCGAATCCTGCCTCGGGCATGGATGTATGTGATGTCCTTAGGTTAGTTAGGTTTATGTAGTTCTAAGTTCTAGGGGACTGATGACCATAGAAGTTAAGTCCCATAATGCTCAGAGCCATTTAAACCACCTTCTCGTTGCGATGTATGAAGCTGTCATGTAAGGTACGAATCTGACCATTTATTCTGCCACCTTACAAACGACAATTGTGTTATAGATTGCTCAAATTTACACATTACACCTACCACAACTCGAGATCGTCCCCTTAAATACAAAAACAGGCACGTAATTTAGAATTTAAACCACTAAAAAACATGGAAAAACTTGCTGCTCCGCTGGTGCTTCGCAGCTTGAAAGCGACTAGACCGAAACGAACGGTCGTTGGCCCTTCAAAACAAACATTTCTTCGACGTCTTCTTTTAATCCAATCTGCTGGGGACCGTGACACATGAGAAGCACTCAAGAAAGGACCACACAGTTGTTCCGTGTGAGGTCTCCTTCAGAGATGAGCTACACTTCCCTAGAACTCTCCCAATATACCGAAGTCGCCTTCCCTAGTACCGACCTTACCTGCCGATTCTATTTCATGTCGCTCTGCAACGTTACACCAAGATATTTAATTGACGTGACTGTGTCAAGCAGCATACCGTTAATACCCTATTTGATCTCTACAGGATCGTTTTTCCTGCTCAACTGCATTATCTTACATTTTTTCCAAGTTTAGAGGTAGCTGAAATTCATCACAGCTATTAAAAATTCTACTCAGGTCATCCTGTATGCCTCTACAACACTCAGCAATGACACTTTCCAGTACATTACATCGTAGTCAGCAAACAACCGCAGACTGCTACTCACCCTACCCCTTAGATCGTTTATGTCTGTAGAGAACAACAGATGTCCTGTCACACTTTCCTGGGACACTCAAGACTCTCTCTGATAAACACTCACCGCCCAGGATGACGTACTGGTTTCTATTACTTGTAAAGTATTCGAGTCGTTCACATATCTGAGAACCTATCCGGCACACTCGTGTCTTCGTTGACAGCCTGCAGCACACTTTGCCGCGGGTTCCGAATCCGTCTTTCAACTCCTACACACATACCGCGACCAGCAGAGAAATCTATACATACATCCCGCAAAGCACTATACAGTGTGTGTAGGAAAGTACACTCCTGGAAATGGAAAAAAGAACACATTGACACCGGTGTGTCAGACCCACCATACTTGCTCCGGACACTGCGAGAGGGCTGTACAAGCAATGATCACACGCACGGCACAGCGGACACACCAGGAACTGCGGTGTTGGCCGTCGAATGGCGCTAGCTGCGCAGCATTTGTGCACCGCCGCCGTCAGTGTCAGCCAGTTTGCCGTGGCATACGGAGCTCCATCGCAGTCTTTAACACTGGTAGCATGCCGCGACAGCGTGGACGTGAACCGTATGTGCAGTTGACGGACTTTGAGCGAGGGCGTATAGTGGGCATGCGGGAGGCCGGGTGGACGTACCGCCGAATTGCTCAACACGTGGGGCGTGAGGTCTCCACAGTACATCGATGTTGTCGCCAGTGGTCGGCGGAAGGTGCACGTGCCCGTCGACCTGGGACCGGACCGCAGCGACGCACGGATGCACGCCAAGACCGTAGGATCCTACGCAGTGCCGTAGGGGACCGCACCGCCACTTCCCAGCAAATTAGGGACACTGTTGCTCCTGGGGTATCGACGAGGACCATTCGCAACCGTCTCCATGAAGCTGGGCTACGGTCCCGCACACCGTTAGGCCGTCTTCCGCTCACGCCCCAACATCGTGCAGCCCGCCTCCAGTGGTGTCGCGACAGGCATGAATGGAGGGACGAATGGAGACGTGTCGTCTTCAGCGATGAGAGTCGCTTCTGCCTTGGTGCCAATGATGGTCGTATGCGTGTTTGGCGCCGTGCAGGTGAGCGCCACAATCAGGACTGCATACGACCGAGGCACACAGGGCCAACACCCGGCATCATGGAGTGGGGAGCGATCTCCTACACTGGCCGTACACCACTGGTGATCGTCGAGGGGACACTGAATAGTGCACGGTACATCCAAACCGTCATCGAACCCATCGTTCTACCATTCCTAGACCGGCAAGGGAACTTGCTGTTCCAACAGGACAATGCACGTCCGCATGTATCCCGTGCCAACCAACGTGCTCTAGAAGGTGTAAGTCAACTACCCTGGCCAGCAAGATCTCCGGATCTGTCCCCCATTGAGCATGTTTGGGACTGGATGAAGCGTCGTCTCACGCGGTCTGCACGTCCAGCACGAACGCTGGTCCAACTGAGGCGCCAGGTGGAAATGGCATGGCAAGCCGTTCCACAGGACTACATCCAGCATCTCTACGATCGTCTCCATGGGAGAATAGCAGCCTGCATTGCTGCGAAAGGTGGATATACACTGTACTAGTGCCGACATTGTGCATGCTCTGTTGCCTGTGTCTATGTGCCTGTGGTTCTGTCAGTGTGATCATGTGATGTATCTGACCCCAGGAATGTGTCAATAAAGTTTCCCCTTCCTGGGACAATGAATTCACGGTGTTCTTATTTCAATTTCCAGGAGTGTATTTCACACGGCTATTAGCGATTTTCTGAGCTATTCCATCCAGTATTTGGCGACAGGGAAAAGCCGTATATACGCTGTCTGCCCAGAAAGTTCCGAGACTGTGTTTTATACCTGGCATACAAGCGACGTCGGCGCAGGAATTACGGTGGTAGCTTCAGCTAACAACTACTGTAAACAACAAGTGCGCGCGTTCGACCGGTCAGTTATGAACAGGCAGTGTTAAGTTGCAAGATGTGCGCCCGTAGTGTGTCAACGTTGTTGTGCCACAAGTTGCAATGGAGTGACATCTCTGTATCATATGTTCAAGACATTCTCCAGAATGTATTGAAGAAGAGAGAAGTGTGTGCAAAATTTGTTCCTCGCATCTTGTCTCACTAACAAAACAACGGGACGTGGGTGCGTAATGCGACTTGATTGAAATTCAAACTGAGGACTATTCTTTCCTGGAAATAAATCAACACGGAAGAAGAGACGGCGCCCTTAGTTACCAAGTGTCACTTTTTTCTCTACATCTTCTCCAAATGATATCATACATGTTCAAAGTGCTGAACGTGTATGTTCCTGGTTTGACGAACACCCAGAAACCCCATTACATATCGACCATTCCACTATATCATCTGATTTTAATCTCGCTGAAAATTTCTGATTCTATTTTCAACATTGGCTGCTGAATTGTGGCACTCAACATCGCCGCAATTTGTAGCTCTACAGGATCTTCTCATCAATGAATGCTTCAGCTGGATATGGCACACCTCAAGAAACTTGTGATCTCTCTTCCTCGCCGAACTGCGACCACTGCAAAGTTAGATGCGGTGTTACACGGTATTAACATACTTTCTGCTGAGAGTGACTAATTTTTTTCCGGTGTGGTTATGATAATCAGCCTCTACTGAACCGTGGTTTTAAAATAGTCGCTAGAATACTCTACAATTCAAGCCAGAAAAAAAGAGAAAAAAAATGATGCAATACGAAGAAATTATCCAAATGGGATGGAAGTCGGTGCATGTACAGACAAACAAATGATTACAATTTCAAAAAAAAAATGATTTATTCAAAAGAAAGAGCTTCACAAATTGGGCAAGTCTATAATGAATTTATCCATCTCTTGCCCTTATGCAAGTAGCTACTCGGCTTCGCATTGATTCATAGAGTTGTGTTGGATGTCCTCCTGACGGACGTCCTGCCAAATACCATCCAACTGGCGCGTCGGTTCGTTAAAATACAGAGCTCATTGGAGAGCCCTGCCCATAAATCTCGAAACGTTCTTAATTTGGGAGAGATCCGGCGACCTTGCTGGCCAAGATAGGCTTCGGCAAGCATGATGACAAGCAGTAGAAACCCTTACCGTGCGCGGTCTGGCATTATCTTGTTGAAAAGTAAGCCCAGGATGTCTTGCCATGAAGAGCAACAAAATGGGGCGTAGAGTATCGTCGACGCACCACTGTGCTGCCAGGGATCCGCGGATGACAACGAAAAGGGTCCGTATGACCACTTCTGGTTGTCTGGCCATATTGCGAGTGACAGTCAGGTTGGTATTCTATTACTGACTATGGCGTCTCCCGACAGGTCTTCGGCCTGGAATCTCGCCTGGAACCTCATTGTCTGGATTAGAATTGTCTTCAGTGACGAGTCCCGCTTGGAACTCACCCCGATTACCAACGGAGACGTGTCTGAAGACGCCCCAAACAGTGGTGGGATATCTACCTATCACCCGACATACCAAGTGTGATGGTATGTGGTGCCATTTCATTTCATAGCAGGACTCCTTTGGTTGTCATCCGCAGCACACTTACAGCGCAGTGGTACGTCGACCATATTCTTCGCCCTGTTTTGTTGCCCTCCATTGCAAGCCATCCTGGGCTACATTTCAGCAAGACAATGCCCGCGCTCACGCGGCGAGAGTTTCTAGTGCCTGTCTCCGCGCTTCTCAAACCCTACCTTGGCAAGCAAGGTCTCCGAATTTTTCCCAAATTGAGGACTTTTGAAGCATTATGGGGAAATCCCCCTCCCCCAAACTAGCTCGGGATTTTGACGATCTCGCGCCCAGTTGGACAGAATGTGGAATGATATCCCTCGCGAGGACATCAAACAACTCTATACATCAATGCCAAGCCGAATAACTAATTGTATAAAGGCCAGAGGTGAACGAACGCGTTATTGACTTGCTCAATTTGAATAGCTCTTTTTCATGAGTAAATCATCCAATTTTTCTGAAATTTTAATCATTTTTTTGTCTGTAAATTTTCATCGCATCTGTCCCATTCGGATAATTTTGTCGCTTTTTTGCAGTGTATATGAAAAGGAACAAATAGTACTGATATCCTGGACTGCTTTGTTTGTTACATTTATTAACAGATCCTTTCTGCACTGTAGTGTGTCACTTTACCAGTCGTTCCTGGAATCAACACCACACGTCGTCTAGAGCACAGAAGAATTTCTTCTTCGACACCGCTCTGTTGAGAGCGGCTTTTGACTTGTTTCGGGCTGGGGAATATACCTTTGTCCTCCATCGGCTGGATTTGTTGCTCTCATATAGGTGTCCTGTTAAATTTCCCTTAGAACTGCAGTCCTCTGGCAACTTTTCACAAACTGACATGTAAGTGGTTACCGATATGTGCCCGGCTGGTAAAAGGATCGATGGGGCTGTACGGTCATTATTGTTCCATACAAGAGTCATCGGCTACCGGTAATGGAAATGCCTTGTGGCTAGGGCCTCCCGTCGGGTAGACCGTTCGCCTGGTGCAAGTCTTTCGAGTTGACGCCACTTCGGCGAGTGTCGATGGGGATGAAATGATGACGATAAGGACAACACAACAGTCCCACAGCGGAGAAAATCTCCGACCCAGTCGGGAATCGAACCCGGGCCGTTAGGTATGACGTTCCGTCGCGCTGACCACTCAGCTACCGGGGCGGACAACGACTACCGGTGAATCTGCGTCTAAAGACAATGTATGTTACCTCCTCTTACTCTGTGGGGTGCAACAAGCTGACCGCTACATGCCAGATCAATTAGCCCAGAGAGGTTGCTTCAAATTGTCTCCTCACCTCAGAAAAGCGGAAATGACGTCTGCCGTGATGGCATGGATACGTAATCGAAAGCCTTTTTGAAAAGACTAAATACTTCAGTACTAACAAAAGAGCATTTGTACACTATTAGTCAATTCTCTAGCGTCTTTGAAATCATTATCTATGTGTGTGTATGTTCTCTTTTGGACTAAGTAGTGTATACAGGGCATACTAATTAGTGCATTAAGTGCAATAATCAAGATCATTGCCGGAATTAGTCACAATAACGTCAGCAGGTCAGATGCAACAGCTAAGATAACCTTCTGAAACGAAAAGGACGCTGTTTGAGAACTTCTGGGTACATGGTGCTTCTGAATGGATCTGAACGCTCCTCGTCCATTCCTTCATCTGACAATGCTTCTTTCTTGGCATCTTTCAAGATTAATTCTCTAAAGACTATTTGATGTCATTGTTTTTTTGATGATTTTCATTTCATTCAGTTACTTGATATTAATTGCTTGTTATTTTTTATTTATTTATTTATTTATTTATTTATTTAACCTGATCAGATTAGGGCCATCAGGCCCTCTCTTACATCGGACCAGTGTTTCACACATGCAGCATTTCACACATCAGAGTTACATCATGAACATAGTTTAAATGAGAAAATTAGCTTACTCTAGTGACAATATGAATAAAGAGTAGTGACTAAGACCTAATAAAGTAAATGCGGAAGTATTTTTACAACAGTTGCTATACATACAGATTATGATAAAAGCAATAATAATAACAGTAAAACAAAAAATCAAATAATAATGATGAATATGACTAAGACCTAATAAAGTAAATGCTGGCAGTATTTTTACATCAGGTGCTATACATACAGATTATGGTGAAAGCAATAATAATAACAGTAAAAAAAATCAAATAATAATGATAAACATGAGAAAGAGTGGCAATAATAATGAAGGTTTGTGCAGATGTACATTAATATATTGGTGTGTAAAGTAGATGTTTACTAGTATAGCGAGTTTTGGGTAAGGGAGGTTTAAGGAGGGGGAGAGAGGGAAGTAATGAGGTGAAGTGCACTCATGTACAGAGGAAGGCATTACTGTTGCTTAAGTAGATACGTCATTAACTGTTTTTTGAAGCCGGTCATGTTTTTAAGTTCTCTAACATAACGTGGGAGGTTATTCCAGAGTCGGGTTCCCGCTACTGTAAAGGACTTGGAGAAGGTGACTGAGCGATGCAGTGGAACGGAGAGGATTTTATTATGATGGGAACGTGTGTTTCTGTCATGTTGTTCCGACATGAGTGTTAGGGAAGAGGAGAGATATGAGGGACAGTGTACATTTATAAGGCAGTAGATGAGACAGAGTGTATGGAAATCTCTGCGTTTGTCTGCACGCAGCCAGGACAATTTTGCATATGCTGGTGAAATGTGATCAAAAAGTCGAACGTCACAGATATATCGGACGCAGGCATTCGTGACCAGTTCTAGACGTCGGGAATTTTCCTGAGAGAGGCCTTGTAGGATAATATCGCTGTAGTCAATGATTGGGAGTATAAGCGTTTGTACTAATTTCTTTTTCAGATCGAAAGGGAAGAGTTTTTTATATTTTTGTAGGACATGAAGGGATGCTGATGCTTTTTTGCACACTGCAGTTACGTGCTCTGTCCAATTTAGATTTTCATCAATTATTACTCCCAAACTCTTTGCTGATGGCGAGAAGTTAATATTTGTTCCATTTAGGATAAGAGGTGGTACGGATTCCCGATGTTTTGGGCTAATGAGCTTAGAGTGACCAACAAGTACCGCTTGGGTTTTAGATGGGTTTAGTTTTAGACCTATGTCCTGTGCCCAGTTTGACAGCGCATCGAGGTCAGTATTGAAATTTTCAATAGCTTTCTTGAGATTGCTTGGTTTCGCACTTAGATACAACTGAAGGTCATCAGCATACATATGGTATTTGCAATAGGTCAGGACCGATGACACATCATTGACATAAAGAGAGAAGAGTATAGGACCTAATACTGAGCCTTGGGGAACGCCTGACACTACCTGCCGCCATTGTGATTTTATATCCCCAGACAGGACGCGTTGCTGACGAGACATCATGTATGAGCGAAACCATTGCATTGCGCTTTGTGAGAAATTTAGACCGCTAAGTTTGGCTAGTAAGATGTCGAAGTCGACAGTATCAAATGCTTTGCTGAAATCTAAGAAGCAAATAATAGTCGCTTCTTGTCTGTCCATGGCAAGTTTCAGGTCATCTGTCACCTTTATCAGAGCGGATGTTGTGCTTCGATGTTTACGGAAACCTGATTGGTATTCGTCTAGTAGGTTGTTAGTAGTTAGGTAGTTGGTGAGCTGGTCATGAACTATATATTCTAAGGCCTTTGATAGTGCAGGAAGAAGGCAGATGGGGCGGTAGTCAGAGGCTGCTGTGGCGATGTCCTTTTTAGGCAGTGGCTTAATTTGTCCCAGTTTCCAGGCCTCAGGGAAAACACTTGTGATTAATGAATCGTTGAAAATGTCTGTTATAGAGGGCAGTAGTTGGTCAATAATAAGTTTTACCATCTGGATAGTGATACCATCATGTCCAGTAGATGCTGATCTAATCCGCATTATGGCTTTCTTGACAGTGCTGCAAGTGACGTGCTGTAGATAGAATTTTTCTTTGCTACAGTCGTTCATCCCAATGAAGTAATCAATGATTCTCTGTTTTTTTTGCGGATCAATTTTGGTTGCAGGTAATGTGAAGAATCGGTTTAGTTCTTCAGCTGGGACCATGGGATTTTCTGCAACTTTTATTTTGCCTAAACCGAGACTACGGAGATTTTTCCACAGGATAGCTGGTCTACATCTATTGTCAGCTAATGTACGGGCATGTCTGAGCTTAGCGTTTCTCACCGCTTGACTGACTTTGTTTCGTTTCTGCTTGTATATAGCGTGATTTTCAGGTGTAGGGTGTATCTTGTATGCTCGATGTGCAGCATCTCTGAGATTCATGAGCTGTTTTAGTTCATCAGTCAGCCAAGGTGCAGGTTGCCTTTTTACTTTTCTGGTCTTTATTGGAGCATATTTGTCATATAGCTGAGTAATTTTGTTTGTGAAATCGTGGAGTTTGTCGTTTATGTCCATGAGGGGAGTAGAGGTCATCCCCCAAACTATTTTTTGTGCCTCAGTTTCGAGTTCAGGCAAATTTATGCGTTTGAGGTCTCGGTATGTAGACAGTTTTTGTTTCTTTCTAGGACATTCTAGTGAATACGTCATGGAAATGATGTCATGGGCAGACATGCCAGGCGCAGATATTTGAGAGGTGCGGATTATTCTGTTCGGAGATTTCGTTGCGAATATATCTATGAACGTGTGACTGGTAGTCGTGTGATGAGTAGGTGCCAGCTGAAGTAGCGTCATATTTGAGGAAGAAAGCATCCTCTTAAATTTCCCAGTGGAAGGACTATTGCACAGAAAATTAATGTTAGTGTCACCAGCTATAATTACATGTTCATATGACGATTCGAGACTAGAGAGGGCAGTTTCGAAGCAGGCGAACCCACCTACTTTAGGAGGTTTGTAAAGAACACATATTAAGCACTTTCTGTTAAGTGATTTGATCTCTATGAACATATATTCCACTTGTTTATCTACATTGTTGTCGGATGTGTGTAGTACTGTAGGTGACAAATCAGAGCGTATGTACGCTCCTACTCCGCCCCCTCGTCTGTTGCATCTGTCGTGCCTGAGAAAGATATAGCCATCTAGGTTTACGGAAGTTGTAGGAATACTTGGTTTGAACCCAGTTTCTGACAAAAGTATTACGTGTATATCAGCAGTTTGAAATATATATTTGAACTCGTCGAAGTGAGCTGGCAGAGACTGGACATTTGCATGTGCAATATGCAGCTTGGTGCGTTCGGGTGTTGATTGCCCGAGGAGGCTGCCGACCGATGTTTGCGGGTCGTGGTTGGCGGTGACAAGAGGGTCTGGCATGAGGAATGCGGAAAGCGTGTGAAGGAGAGGCGGGTGAGGGAGTGTCCTCCCAGTTCTGTGCAGTGAAAGCGGCCGGGAGGGGGTAGGTCCCCGGGGAGACAACGGGATCTGCGGCCAAGGTCAGCGAGGTCTGCAACGGTTATGGAAGTAGCAGTGGGCTGGCAGGGGAAGGAATTTCGCTAAATACAACGGGAGTAATCTGCACGTTATGAAATAGTGTGATATTAATTGCACTTATGAGGATAACAACTAAAGTATGATGGTGGGTTGCTAATTAAGGATGGAAGTGAGACTACCTAATGCAATAATTAACAAAATTACATGAGAAAAACAATTAAAAATGAAAATAGTTATGTGGAGAAACGAAGAGTTGATAATACAAATAATAACAAATATTACACGAGAAAAAATAATTAGAGATAAAAAAAATAGTTATTTAGAGAAACGAACAATTTGATGATACATTAGTTACGATATGGTTGACAGTGTAAACAATATAAACATACAGGTTAGTATGAGAGATGAATAAATTACTTTTAGTTTGACTGTGACAAGTCGCTTCACGATTGGGTATCAGCTCTGTTACTATTACCACATAATTTATTATGTAAAGAGGGTATTTCTGCTGGCAGTGAAAAGTTATTGGATGTCTTGAGTGCAGTAAGTGAGTGTGGAGTGTTGTGCAGTGTAGCATTTGGCCAGCATAGGCGGTATCTCAGAGGTAGGGAACGGCGGCCTCCTGGGAGGCACCTAGTATTCGCAGTAAGTTCTTGTTTCCCGAAATGTTGCTGTGGTCAGTTCATGGCCCTACTCCTTTGCAACACGCGCAGTGCCGTCAGCCGTCCAGCACTCCCCTGTGCTTGCTTAAGCATGAAACTTGCCTTCGCATCTGCACCCCAAAAAAGAGCCCATACTCTTGACACGTGAGAAAGTTCGTTGCTATATATATATATATATATATATATATATATATATACTACTGGCCATTAAAATTGCTACACCAAGAAGAAATGCAGATGATAAACGGGTTTTCATTGGACACATATATTACACTAGAACTGACATGTGATTACATTTTCACGCAAATTGGATGCATAGATCCTAAGAAGTCAGTACCCAGAACAACCACCTCTGGCCGTAATAACGGCCTTGATACGCTTGGGCATTGCGTCAAACAGAGCTTGGCTGGCGTGGAGAGGTACAGCTGCCCATGCAGCTTCAACACGATACCACAGTTCAAGAGTAGTGACTAGCGTATTGTGACGAGCCAGTTGCTCGGCCACGATGACCAGACGTTTTCAGTTGGTGAGAGATCTGGAGAATGTGCTGGCCAGGGCAGCAGTCGAAAATTTTCTGTATCCAGAAAGGCGCGTACAGGACCTGCATCGTGCGGTCGTGCATTATCCTGCTGAAATGTAGGGTTTCGCAGGGATCGAATAAGGGGTAGAGCCACGGGTCGTAACACATCTAAAATGTAACGTCCACTGTTCAAAGTGCCGTCAATACGAACAAGAGGTGACCGAGACGTGTAACCAATGGCACCACATACCGTAACGCCGGGTGATACGCCAGTATGGCGATGACGAATACAAACTTGCAATGTGCGTTCACCGCTATGTCGCCAGACACGGATGAGACCATCACGATGTTGAAATCAGATCCTGGATTCGTCCGAAAAAATGACGTTTTGCCATTCGTGCACCCAGGTTCATCGTTGAGTACACCATCGCAGGCGCTCCTGTCTGTGATGCAGCGTCAAGGGTAACCGCAGCCATGGTCTCCGAGCTGATAGTCCATGCTGCTGCAAACGTCGTAAAACTGTTCGTGCAGATGGTTGTTGTCTTGCAAACGTCTCCATCTGTTGACTCAGGGATCGAGACGTGGCTGCACGATCCGTTACAGCCATGCGGATAAGATACCTGTCATCTCGACTGCTAGTGATACGAGGCCGTTGGGATCCAGCAAGGCGTTCCGTATTACCCTCCTGAACCCACCGATTCCATATTCTGCTAACAGTCATTGTATCTCGACCAACGCGAGCAGCAATGTCGGGATACGATAAACCGCAATCGTGACAGGCTACAATCCGACCTTTATCAAAGTCGGAAACGTGATGGTACGCATTTCTCCTCCTTACACGAGGCCTCACAACAACGTTTCACCAGCAACGCCGGTCAACTGCTGTTTGTGTATGAGAAATCGGTTGGAAACTTTCATCATGTCAGTACGTTGTAGGTGTCGCCAGCGGCGCCAACCTTGTGTGAATGCTCTGAAAAGCTGATCATTTGCATATCATAGCATCTTTTTCCTGACGGTTAAATTTCGCGTCTGTAGCACGTCATCTTCGCTGTGTAGCAATTTTAATGGCCAGTAGTCCAATCCAAAGTATCACTTCGAAATTTCTTCGCTGAGTACGAATTCCTTGACATCGGCTGTATTAGATATAGGTCTACCACCAAAAGTGTCATATGGTAATTTGTATCCAACTGGGGCTAGAAACTGTATCTCCCACTCATCAACAGCGGTCGTCTTAACCGTTTCGACTACGTGCGCACTCTCCCCGGGCTAACGCATGCACTCATATGTAACAGTCTAAATCTTCTGATCTTAGTCCACTAAATTAATTACCTACTGCACACAACAATACTTGGACTCCCGCAACAGGGAGAATGACGCAACGAGGAGCAGAGACCAAAGTTTTTCTCGTCGTATACTCACGTGGGCTTGTAATATTCGGTTGGTCCATAAGTTTGTAGCGTTTTTCCCTAAGTTTAATAAACACAATACATACACATAACAGAGACTTTCGTCATCAATAATATATTATTCTTCACTATTTACAACAGCCTTCCAACGCTAAGGTAACTCCTCGACTCCGCGACTGTAGATATCACATGATTTTCAGACAAAGAACTCCTCGAGCCATGTTCAAAGCACATTTTCATTTGGAAACGGAATTCCTTGAAGGTTATTAGATATAAAACGTTAAAAGTGAAAATGTGAGGGAGCAATATTAGGCGACTAAGGCGGATGCGGAACGACTGCCCAACTTAAATCCTGTATAGTGTATTTCCTCAGTCTAGCAGAATTCGGAGGAGCGTTACCGTAGAGTAGCTTCATTTCACGCAGTCTTCCTGGTAACTGACCTTCGACTGCGTCTGCAAGACGTATCAGTTGAAGACAATTAATGTCAGCAGTGATGGTCACACGCGGGTAAGCAATTCGTAGTACACCACACCGTCGCTGCTCCACCAGATGCATAACATTATCTTTCGGGGATGCGCCCAGGTGTTTGTACGGGGAGTTGCTGCTTTGTTTAGGCTCAGCCATTCCATTCTCTTCCTTATATTACCATAAGGATACAATTTCTCGTCACCATTAAGCGGAGGTTTACCATCCTTTGGTTCAAAAAATCGATTGCATTTTTGGATCCATAAAAGTGTTTAGAATCCACCCCTGATACGGTTTTTCCGAAAACGGGACGGAAATGTTTGTTATTCGCGGTTGAACAAAAAAATGCACCTGTCTGAAACCGGCCTTTTTCACGCACCAGTTTTTTTTCTTTCGCAGGACGAGTTACCGGTGCTTTGGAGGAAAAATACAAAATTCCAATCAAAGTTTGAACGCGTGTGTGTGGAACTTAGCCCCCAAGCATTTGCATTCTAGTGCGAAGACTGTGAAGATTGCGACTTTCCTGGCAGTGAGCAGCTTCAACGAAGGGTCTTCAGCAATTCTGAAGACCATGACAACGATGGATGTCACCTTGGGACTCTAATCGACGCAGTTCGCCAAACATTCGGATGACCACCGGATTCAAGCGGCCGAAAACCGCTTGTCACCGGCCGTACGAGCGGCTCTGGAGCAGCGCAGGATGGCCCAGATCGAGCAGAACGCCCTGTATGAGGAAGAGGAAGGACTAGTTTACGGACCGGGAATAGCAGATTGAACGTAAGTTGCATAATATTGCATTTATATGCAGTCAAAACTTCAAACGCGTGTTTCTCGAAATTACTTTTTTTTTTATCGCGTGGTATGGTAAATTCAAATCTGCTGAACCGATTGGGCCGGCCGAAGTGGCCGAGCGGTTCTAGGCGCTACAGTCTGGAACCGCGCGACCGCTACGGTCGCAGGTTCGAATCCTGCCTCGGGCATGGATGTGTGTGATGTCCTTAGGTTTGTTAGGTTTAAGTAGTTCCAAGTTCTAGGGGACTGATGACCACAGAAGTTAAGTCCCGTAGAGCTCAGAGCCATTTGAACCGATTGGCTTGATTCTTTGTTTCCGATGAAGTTAACTAAATTGTCTTGGAGTTGTACCACTTTTATTCCGATCCATCAACTATAAATATTTTTACTTGGCCGACGAAGCCGAAAAATCGATGAACAAACCTTATTTTTTCAAATGGCGGTCATTTTGTTTCCTGTGGTCCAAATAACTTAAGCGAGGTACAACTCCTAAATAATCTTATATACTTCGCTAACGTGAACTCAATTTTGATTTCAGACGAGCCGGCTGACCTGCGACGTACCGCGCGTGGAGGTCTACATCGAAATTTGGTTTCGTTCCGACGGCACTTCCACCTTTGCTCTTCGACATTTCCGGTCGAAAAAATTCCAATTAGTAGACGAAATATCAATAAACATTTGGACCAAATTTGACATTAATATCTATAAAACATCCAGAGAAAAAATTCTCAGAGAACATGCTTTTTTCGGGACAAAGATAGCAAACCTCCCCTTAACGATTCGGGATATCAGTAGTTAGTGTTGCTCACTACCCAATGGATGACGAGCAAGCAAAGATACTCACCTGACCGCCTGCTTATTTTCTTTTTTAACCTTCCGCTTTTTTAATCTTCCCCATTATATATAAATGTCGCAAGATGGTGGAATAATCAAAGTTCATCATATATGCTACTTCTCCTCAACACTGACGTGGATCATTATGGATCAATATGTTTAAACGATCTTCGTCAAACCCCGAAAGTCTTCCTGAATGTGGAGAGTCTCTTATGTCAAAAGATCCTCCTTAAAACTAGAAAACCACTTTCTTTCCGTGATCTGTCCAGTGGCGTTATCCCCGTACAGGGTGCAAATGTTTTTGATTGCCTCCGCTACTGTCACCTCCCTACTGAACTCAAACAGAAGGACATGTGGAAATGTTCAGATTTCTCCACTCGGTACTCTGTTTTCTAGCCGCCACATCCCCACTCACTATCTCCAAATGACAAAATGACGATACATAAACTCAAATAGCAAAAGTGAACGACAAATAAAAAATAACAATCGCTAAATGACATACCGGAATACCAACATGCAGGACAAAACGCTATGAGCTTATGCACCAGCCTAATGCTTATGAGTTCGAGTCCGCCTCTGGTACAAATTTTCATATGCAACTATTCGGTAGTAGATCTGTACCTAATATATCTTATGTCAAGGAATTTGCAGTCAGCCAATAAATTTCTGGAAGTATTTTGTACAATTGTAGACCATCAACAGCATTTGACGTTTTAGATATCCATGTAATTAACCAAAATTAAAAAATCAAACGAGTGGAGAGACGCTTTTTGGTATCATGCAAATTAATCGTAATTTCATTGTCATTTGTCACACTGGCAGGTGGGTGGTTGTTGGTGGGTGTGTTGGGCTTGGTGTGTGGAGGTGTATGTTATGCTTGCAGGGGCGCACGAGGGTGTTGGGGTATGTGGGTGGTCGCGCAGGCTCATAAACAGGCGAAGAACTCTATTGATTTTTGGTTAAGCTCTTGTTCAAAACTCCCTAGCAACGTTAACAACCGTAAAATACCTGGAAGTAATTGGCTTGAGGGACATGAAGTGCAGTTACCACGTAAAAGTAATTGTGGCAAGAACAGATCCCCGGTTGATATCCACTGAAGAAAATATAATACATTCACGGAAGAAGTACCTTACAAGAATCTTGTTCGATCGATTGTTGAGTATATTCACCACTCTGGGACCCTTACCTGGTGGGACTGACAGAAGAGATAGAGAAGATCCGACGAAGGGCATCGCGTTTCGTCACAGGATCGTTTAGCTGATACGAGAGCGTTACGGCAATGTTCCTCAAACTCTAAAGACAGTCCTACGAGAGAGGCGACGTGTATCACGGAACGAGACTGTTGAAGTTCCGAGAGTACGCGCACAAAGAAGAGGCTGGCGCCACATTCCTTCCTCCCATGGCGTGTCGCGAAAACCCGAGAAATTAAAGCTCGTACGTTAGTTTACCGACAGTTGTTTTTCTCCTAGCGCCATTGAAGAACGGAACGGAATAGGGAGGAAATGGTAAAGGTAGCAGAGGGACCCTCCGCCGCACACTGTGAAGTAGATGGTGGAGGAGAAATAATGATACAGATGAAGATACGGATTCCTTTGAACACTACGGTCTAAGAGTTGAAAGTATCATCTGAGAACGAGGTTTCTCAGCAATGCACCTCTCCATGTCAATGAATCTTTGGTATGACAATAAATCATACACATTATTGTTTAAGGTGAAGACTCTAAACTTTAATTTGTACCACAGATATTTCAAGAAATATGTAAACCGTATTGGTTCCCATTGGTTCTGCGGAGAACAATAAGCTAAAATCAACTGTTTCGGTGCTGACATCATTTTGTCTTGATCAACATATATGATACTAAAGTTGACGGAATTATGCTATTTTTTTTTATCAGCTTCCATTCAAATATTTTTATGGAGTTGAATTAATTTTTTGGCAGTGTTTTACATTCTTCAGACGGAAGCAGACTTGCACCTCTCAGACGGATCATAAACTAATCCGTTCTTGGAGGAACTTACGAGCTGCCGGCTAGGGTGGCCGAGCGGTTCTAGGCGCTACAGTCTGGAACCGCGAGACCGCTACGGTCGCAGATTCGAATCCTGCCTCGGGCATGGATGTGTGTGATGTCCTTAGGTTAGTTAGTTTTAAGTAGTTCTAAGTTCTAGGGGACTGATGACTTCAGAAGTTAAGTCCCATAGTGCTCAGAGCCATTTGAACTTACGAGCTAATCATTAAGTTTCGTCATCATGGAAGAGACAAACACCATATTAAACACCATATTAAACCACACCCGTTGCTGGTTCAGCGTCAGAAAGGGCATCAGAGGAGGAATGAGGCATGCGCAGAGCGCCGAAGAAGACGGAGTAGCAGCAGGCCGGAGTGCCTGAGGTACACATGACTGTGACAGGCGGACGTGTACTGACAACGTGGTCGACAATGTTATCCGATATGAATGGGCACCTGGGGCTAGTGAAGGTGTTGTACGCTTCGACGACGACCCAAAACCAGATTCAAGTTCACACAGTACCAGATTCGTCATTTCGGATAGGAGAGATTGGAACAGCCAGCCTACAGTCCCGATCTTACCCCTCTGGACTTTCGCCTGTTCACTGCACTGTAAACCATACTGTCGGAATGTCACTTCCAAACCAATGCTAAGGCGTTGCAGGCTGTGCGACAATTCCTTGATCAGAGGACACCTACTTTTACCGTAGTGATTTCGGTAAATTGACTGCACGCTACGACAAAAGTCTCAATGTCGGCGGTAACTATGTCGACAAAGAGTGCAAGATATATAGTTCATGATACGATTTGTTTTTGGCAATAAAGTTAACACGTGAAAATCAGTGACGAAACTTACTCTCCGAACGTCCTTCGTAAGTATCAGTGTAAGTTAAGGTCCTGCCAATTGTTCGAATGTACAGGGCTATTACAAATGATTGAAGCGATTTCATAAATTAACTGTAGCTCCATTCATTGACATATGGTCACGACACACTACAGATACGTAGAAAAACTCATAAAGTTTTGTTCGGCTGAAGCCGCACTTCAGGTTGCTGCTGCCAGAGCGCTCTAGAGCGCAGTGAGACAAAATGGCGACAGGAGCCGAGAAAGCGTATGTCGTGCTTGAAATGCACTCACATCAGTCAGTCATAACAGTGCAACGACACTTCAGGACGAAGTTCAACAAAGATCCACCAACTGCTAACTCCATTCGGCGATGGTACGCGCAGTTTAAAGATTCTGGATGCCTCTGTAAGGGGAAATCAACGGGTCGGCCTGCAGTGAGCGAAGAAACATTTGAACGCGTGCGGGCAAGTTTCACGCGTAGCCCGCGGAAGTCGACGAATAAAGCAAGCAGGGAGCTAAACGTACCACAGCCGACGGTTTGGAAAATCTTACGGAAAAGGCTAAAGCAGAAGCCTTACCGTTTACAATTGCTACAAGCCCTGACACCCGATGACAAAGTCAAACGCTTTGAATTTTCGGCGCGGTTGCAACAGCTCATGGAAGAGGATGCGTTCAGTGCGAAACTTGTTTTCAGTGATGAAGCAACATTTTCTCTTAATGGTGAAGTGAATCAGACACAATGTGCGAATCTGGGCGGTAGAGAATCCTCACGCATTCGTGCAGCAAATTCGCAATTCACCAAAAGTTAACGTGTTTTGTGCAATCTCACGGTTTGAAGATTACGGCCCCTTTTTCTTCTGCGAAAAAAACGTTACAGGGCACGTGTATCTGGACATGCTGGAAAATTGGCTCATGCCACAACTGGAGACCGACAGCGCCGACTTCATCTGTCAACAGAATGGTGCTCCACCGCACTTCCATCATGATGTTCGGCATTTCTTAAACAGGAGATTGGAAAACCGATGGATCGGTCGTGGTGGAGATCATGATCAGCAATTCATGTCATGGCCTCCACGCTCTCCCGACTTAACCCCATGCGATTTCTTTCTGTGGGGTTATGTGAAAGATTCAGTGTTTAAACCTCCTCTACCAAGAAACGTGCCAGAACTGCGAGCTCGCATCAACGATGCTTTCGAACTCATTGATGGGGACATGCCGCGCCGAGTGTGGGAGGAACTTGATTATCGGCTTGATGTCTGCCGAATCGCTAAAGGGGCACATATCGAACATTTGTGAATGCCTGAAAAAACTTTTTGAGTTTTTGTATGTGTGTGCAAAGCATTGTGAAAATATCTCAAATAATAAAGTTATTGTAGAGCTGTGAAATCGCTTCAATCATTTGTAATAACCCTGTATATTCTTGGAATAAGCAAATGAGTGTTAGCGAAAACGAAGTTTTCTACCTTAAACCTATTAATAACTGTCTTATAGTCCTGTATCCCCATTCTATGCATTGAATATTTTCATTATTTTTTTATTTAGAAGCCAAGTTTAGGATCATAGAATACCTAGGCAACGTACACAGGAGAAAAACACCGTAAATGATGTGGTACTTTTGCTGAAAAGAGGGCACAGAACTACTCTTTAACACAGACACACACGCACGCACGCACGCACGCACGCACGCACACACACACACACACACACACAGTGGGTAAGACAAGTTCGTAAGCTCAAAGGGGGACATCAAATGATACTACACGTGAACCCCAGCCCCGCCCCCCTTGGGCGGGGCGGGGAGCAACTTTTAAATCTTAAATGGAAACCCCCATTTTCTATTGCAGATTCGTATTCTCTATAGAAAGTAATCAAGTTTTGTCTCAAACTTTTTTTAAACCATTGACAGATGGCGCTGAAATCGAGGAAAATTAAAATTGGGGAAGAACTCAGATTTATTTAGAATGATTCTAGAAGGACGCATCAAATCGATACATCATGTGCACCAATTCTTTCATTACGCCAAATTAAGCTATTTTTTTACAAAATGTATCCTACCCCCCATAGTTTTTGATGGAGGGAGGCGGAATGGTATTAAAGTCTCGTTAGGGAACTCTTCTCAACTGCATTACTCACCCGATTGTGGCGCTACCGTGTCCTAACTGCGAACTGTGGCTCAGTATAAAGGTCGATGCAATGCAATCAGACGTCACTTTACTTTCAAATTGTGGACCGTAAACATTAACTGACGAAAGTAAATTATTCTTTAGCGACACATGGCTCACAATCCTCCTACAGAGATTGTTGATATGATGTTGGTTCAAATGGCTCTGAGCACTATGGGACTTAACTTCTGAGGTCATCAGTCCCCTAGAACTTAGAACTACTTAAACCTAACTAACCTAAGGACATCACACACATCCATGCCCGAGGCAGGATTCGAACCTGCGACTGTAGCGGTCGCGCGGTTCCAGACTGCATCGCCTAGAACCGCTCGGTCACTCCGGCCGGCGATATGATGTTAATTTTATGTGAATACCATAACAATTACGCTGCAGCTGCGCAATTGTATGCGGATCAGACGACACCAAGCGGTAACATTATTGTAAATTGCACTCAACGAGCTCGAAATGGATACATGCACCGTCCACATCATCGCGAATACAATGAAAATGACGCTAGGACCCTTACCGTTCTCCCCTGTGTTCAACTGGATCCCGAAATTACTAGTCGTGCGATTCAGAGACAAACTGGAATACCGAAGTCAACTGTTTTGAGGATTTGGAAGGCACGTAAATATCATGCGAATCATATCACACTGACACAGGCATTAATTCCGAAAGATATGCAAATACGCGTACATTTCTGCGAATGGGCCTTGGAAATGCCAAGAGGTGACAATGATTTCTTTTTTTTTAGATACGTTATGTTCACCGATAAAGCCACATTCAAAAACAATGCCAAATTAAATCGTCATGATTGTCATTATTGGTCCCCTGTCAATCCACACTGGCACAGATCCGTTGACAATCAACAGAAATCGTCTATAGCGTCCCCAGTGCTATATTACGAAAAGACTTTAAAAAAAGGTATTTATAAAGGAGAGTCATTTAAAATTTGAATAATAAGTGGACACTAGCCGCTCAGGCGAACATACATTTTTCTCCGTATTATAATAATTTCCCTGTGTAAGTTTCGAGGGCAAAGAAATAAAACAAAATGATCTAAAGAGACAAGATACGCTCTTTTGTTAATTTTTTAGTCGGCTTCGCTTCTCTTGTCTTGATTGTGTGTAGACGGACACCTTGCGAGTGCTGCCAAATGTAAGCATATTTGTACGAATTAAGCAGAAAATGTATTCATTTAATATTATTGTGCAGTTTTAATTTGTAAGAGGTGATCCCGATTTCATGTCCGCCTTCCTTGAATTAACCTGCATTCAAGTAATTTACAGTTCAACAATCGCAGCGGCCGATGCAGCCAACGACGCCATTACGTGGCGATATTAACTTATTAAAAAAAATCAAATTAGCGGAAGCGAAAAACACGCCGCTATTAACATAATATTCATTTTTCTCCATAGCCGCACGAAGTTGCAGAAAATACGTAGCCTTAAGATTCTTATTTTCAGTACCATAGCCGAGAGCCAGAGCCAGGCAATGGTTAACGGAGGCAAGAAAAAACACTCTCGCGCGTGTGTGGGCCGCAATTGTAATTAATAACTAAAGATTTTGTGCTTTAAAGTGAACTGACTAGCCGAGGAAATTAATATAAAAAGTTTATTCCATTGTTCAACTTACATGCTCATGTTTTAAGATTCAGCAAATCTAACATTCATTAACGTACAAAAATTGTCAAAAAGGAGAACTTCACAAAAGCATTTAATTGTAAATCAAAATAAAAATGAAATATTTTTATGAAGGCCCACCACGTAAGTCGGCAACAATCAAAAATAATAACAATATATTAAATTACGACGGCCGACGGACGCGAGACGTCGTTAATGGTCTGGTGTGGAATTTTAAACAATTACTTGATAGGACCATATTATTTTGACCGAGAATGTTACTGGGGAATCTTATTTACAACTTTTCCGCGATTATTTGTTGGAGCTAATGGAAGATGTTAATTTAGAAACTAAGCAACAAATGTGATTCCAACGGACGGAGCAGCTCCCCATTATGCTAAAAATGTGGGGAACGTTTTAAATTTATGGTACCCTGGTCGGTGGATAGGACGCGGCGGACCAATTCAGTAGCCTCCACGTTCACCACACCTAACATCTGATTTTTTTCTTGTGGGGTTATTTGAAAAATATTGTTTATGAAAGGCGGCCCACAACCAGAAACGATATGGAGCAACGCATTCGAAGAGCGTATGTAGCCATACCACGGGATGTGCTGCTCAAAACTGAACAACTTTTGCAGACGATAGACTTTATGCATTGAAGCAAATGGGGATAATTTTGAACAATTTCGTAGTGGCTAATTTCCTTAATTAAGCACCCCAAATTGGGGGAGGCAAGGGGACTCACACTAATGAAGCACCCCATGGGAACATCACTCTACTACGTCCATGTTGTTCCTGGATAATGCTGAAGGTAGAATACAGTACATTTTGTACAAAAATAGCTTAATTTGTTGTAACGAAAGAATTGGTGCACATTTTGTATCGATTTGATGCGTCCCTCTAGGATAATTCTAAATAAATCGGAGTTCTTCCCCAACTTTCTTTTTCTCGATTTCAGCGCCATCTGTCAATGGTTTAAAAACATGTTTCAGACAAAAACTCCCCCCCTCCCCCCCCCCCCCGCCCCGCCCCACCCAAGGGGCTGGAGGTCATGTATAGTATCATTTGATGTCCCCCCCCCCTTTGAGCTTACGAACTTTTACTCACTATTTTTCCCAATGTATAGTTTTCGAGATAACCTCATCCGAAATTTCAGATGGACCACCCTGTATATAATGTAAATTGCACATGTTGTAAACGTAATTCAGATTTATCATGAAATATAGAAATTTCCAAGTGATAAAAACTTTTAACCATACATTTTGTATGATGATCAGGCTATGGGACATGGAAATACACAGAAGAGCCAAAGAAAGTGGTATAGGCATGCGTATTCAAAGACGCATGTGCAGACAAGCAGAATACTGCACTGCGGTCGGCAACGCCTATATACGTAAGACAGCAAGCGTCTGGCGCAGTCGTTAGATATGTTAGTGATGCTGATATGTTAGTGATGCTACAAGGCAGGTTATCAAGATATAAGAGTTTGAATATTCTGTTATCGTCGGCGTAATAGCGATGGGACACTGCATCTCCGAGGTAGCGGTGAAGTCGAGATTTTTCCCTTACGACTATTTAACGAGTGTTCGGTGAATATCAGGAATCCGGTAAAACATCAAATCTCCGACATCGCTACGGCAGGAAAGAGATCTTGCAAGAACGGGACCAACGACGACTGAAGAGAATTGTTCAACGGGACAGGAGTGCAACCCTCCCGCAGATTGCTGCAGATTTCAATGCTGGGCCATCAACAAGTGTTAGGATGCAAACCATTCGACGAAACAACATCGATATGGGCTTTCGGAGTCGATAGCCCACTCGTGTACACTTGACTGGATAACAGAAAGCTTTACGCCTCGCCTGCTCTCGTCAACACCGATTTTGGACTGTTGGTGACTGGAAACAACGTTATTAACAACTGTTATTCCAGCAACGTAATTAATTAGACAATCATTTCGTTGTAACAGTTTCAATCTATGTCAGAGCAGGTGGCATTATGTGATACACATCATTTTGAGTATCCTAAGGATGCAGGGTACGAAATTGTTCGCCCATGCAATTACCCTGCGCCAATTCGTTGCCCTCTGAGAGGGTAACTATGCCTTGTGCCTGCTCGTGGTTTGAAATCTGCTGCACGTACATATATCTTAAAAAAGAAAGCCAATTCCGAAGATCCTGTCACGATATTTTTTTTTCTTCAGGTCATTGCTTGGTAAAGCCACGAAAGTTAAAATCTAAATAGTTAAGATGGAACTTTCTCTCTCAATAGACTCGTGACAACGTACACAAGCAGCAGAGTTACGAGACAGACTTTGCATCGTACCAATATTCTATGATACATCACGCTAGTGTCGCTTGGGATTTCCTCAATAAGTACACTTTCCATTTGTTTTCCCTATTGCTGGTTGCTGGTGATGATCAGTAACGTAATTAAACACTATTCGCTATCTCTCCTAGCTTTTATGCATTGACTTGCTTTTGTATAATCATGTTCATTACTCCCCTGCCGTCATTCTGCGATGACACTTTCCTGTTAAAAGATTCATTATCGATCATATGTATTAATCACTATCATTAGCGACTCATTCATGCCATGTTGGAGCTCAATCTATGTACCCCTCTTCTCATTCTGTCTGTGGAAGTCGTTATGAACTCACACACTCACTCAGTGATGTCTCTGTGGACCAGAACTCTGATTTGCAAACTTTCATCTTACATTCTCATTCTCAACACTCTTGTGTATTGCGTTCATAGCCTCTCTCAGCTGAAAACAGGTCATAGCCTCTCTCAGCTGAAAACAGGTCAGTTTATTTGGTTAGTTGGTTGATTTGGGGCTGGGGACAAAACAGCGAGGTTATCGATCGCATCGGATCAGTGAAGGATGGGGGAAGGTCAGCTGTGCCTTTTCAACTGAAGCCTCCCAGAATTTGCCTGAAGCGATTTAGGGAAATCACGGAAAACTTAAACCAAAATTTCTGGACGCGGGTTTGAGCCGTCGTCCCCAAGACCGCGAATCCAGTGCGCCACCTCACTCAATAGTTTAATAGTTTAATATTTCAGTAGTTTTCTGTTGAGCCTTACGTTCGACTGCAGCAAGAAAAATGCTAATGCTACTGCTACTGGATAGTTGTCTTTGAGGAGATGGAACCAAAGAGTATTAATAGTGAGACACTTTCTTGTCCCTTGCACTGGCATTCCATGAATTGTGTGCACTGCTGCCTCTTATCTCCACTGCAAGTGACCTTTTGCGTTTTCCTTGTGGGTTAATTTTACTGTTACTTAAAAAGTCTACCTTATGTATCAGTCTTGTTTCCAAAATGTTCCCCACCAAATATAAGGAATCTGAAACAGACGTCGTCCAGCTGAGCACGAGTTTCCCCGAGATTTGCTACTTGTGTCCTCAAAACCCATTCCAGACCTTCACAAACCTGCAATACATGGTATTCTTGTGATTCTATATAACTGCATTTTCCTTTTCAGATGTCTTGCACTAGTAGCTACGTAGTTACTTCTTTTGATCACGAGTAATTTTAGCATGAGATGTAAGGTGATATAACAGCCAGCGACCATATGTCGTACATTTCTTTGAATTAGAATCTAGTTGCCTCTCGGATGAATCAATCCTGCAGTCAGATTCATCTCCTGATTTACTTCTCAATATGTTCGTATAGGCTTGTATGTTATACAGATTGCATCAACAAGCACGCTAAATGAAGGCCTCTATCAAGGACAATCCAGTTACACAGAATGTTTCAGGGCGTAAAATTTCATTTATGTTGGTATCATGACATGCCCATCTTTTCGTTAATGGTCGTAGTATAGTTATTGTGATATTTACGTGTAAGAAGGATACTGTCTGGCGGGCCGCGGTGGCCGAGCGGTTCTAGGCGCTTCAATCCGGAACCGACCGACTGCTACGGTCGCAGGTTCGAATCCTGCCTCGCGCATGGATGTGTGTGATGTCCTTAGGTTAGTTAGGTTTAAGTAGTTCTAAGTTCTAGGGGACTGATGACCTCAGATGTCAAGTCCCACAGTGCTCAAAGCCATTTGAACCTTTTGTGGCGGTCTTCGTAGCAACGAGCACCGCCACACTTTTAGTAGCGGGCCGACCGGTCCGCTGGAACAGTGTACAAAGAAATGAAAACACAAACACTCGGATTGAATGAAAGTCGGTACTTATCTTTATTACGAAGATACAGAAGCACAGTGGTGAACATTGTCTCTACAGCAATCGGTCTGGTTCGAGTCGGGCAGCTAGGTCAGCGTCGGCTGACGACAAATAACAACACGGCTGCGATGTACCCACACTGACTAACAAGTACACACTGCGGTGGCGAGTCTACAACTCAGCGGCCGAATCCAGAACTGAACTAGCGCTCGCGACGGCAGTGCTTAAGAAGCCAGTCGTGGCGCGCGCAGACTTGCGGCGATTTCCTTAATCGCTGGCGCTGCTTGTGCGGACGGCGTCCGGACTGATGCTGCCAACCTTTTGGCAGCGGGCTAGGATATAACAGAACCATTTGATACTGCCCGAAATTCGAAAAAGTTTGTAATGAAAAATAATGGACGCCATGATTTTGCGTTTGATTCATATTACATATGTTGCAGCGTATGAAATATAGCCAGCCTATTGCATTTTTCTTTAGACTTGAGTGGAGATCTGTCACCAATCTCGAGAAAATTGATCTGATGTAGCACACTCATTTGCGATCGTGCCGCACCAGTGATAAAGTCATAGTGAAATATCCACAACGTTCCTCGTATTCCACAAATCGTTTGAGATACCGAAATGAGAACTTGGCAAATGATAGCACGCAAAGGGGAGAGTATTTAACCGTACTGTTATGCGAAACCTCATTTTTTCTATGGAAGAATATAATTTTTAAGGGGCATCGATAGCTGGTGAAATAAGAAATGCTACGGGTTTTGGTTCAACGCATGTGAAGACGTTACACGTTCATTTTGTAACGATAACGTCTTTTTCATAAGCTACTGGCCTTAATCTTTCTCGGTTCCTCAAATAAGCTTAATGAACCACTTTTTCAGAATTATTTTCCAACTGCAACAGAATCTGCTCAACATGTTAATCAGGTGAGACTGTAAACTCTGCTGTGTTTTGGCAAAACATGCAAATTTTAACAAGGCAACCAGAGGTTTTACTCAAAATTCGCCACTAATGACGCTTCTCGGAAAGTTACAGATGGTTAACAAGTCAGGGGAAAATAAGTCGCCGCCTTCTCGGCGAAATTCTTTCAGATATTAACCAAGGTAGAAGTGACAGTAGTTCCATCTAAATGGCTATCATGCGTGTGTGGCAATGGAGAGCCCCCACTCAATGTTTACAGAAAATGTTATTGCAGTCTTACCCTCCAGCACTTGTCATTTCACTTTTACTGCCTGCCCATACCGCCCATACCGCCCACCACTACTCTCCCCCACGGTATGCTGCATGCACAATATCTGAATTCTTTTCTCGTTGTGCAGAGCAATCCATAGCGTGAGAGATTTTCAAAAATCGCCAGCTTGAGATTGGGGCTAATTTCACAATGCCTTCAATGTAATTCCTATTAAGAATCCTGTCATGTTTTCCAAGATTTCTGGAATGCTTCAGGTCTTGTACTGCATTGTCAACTTCTAACAAGCACACTAAAAGATGGAGTAGCTTCACAAATGTGAGACTGCATTGAAGAAACTGTTATAATGATGTATCTGTTATACTTAACAGAAATAAAGGAATGTAGGTCATGCTACATGAAAGCAAATTTTAACTACTGAAGTTTTCAGTGTATATAAATAACAAATACCATCAGTACTATTCTTAACATTGTTCACTGATGAAGCTGTTGTCTACCAGACAGGATTGTCACTGGGTGAATGAAATAAAATACCCAACAACTTGCATAAAATTCCACTTAACAAGAGCTGTTTTTGGGTATGATATACATACTATATAACGTCTGTAAAAACAAGAAACCAATGGTATCCTAATACAAGATTAATCTTACATGTACACACACAAAATTTAAATATTTGGGGTTAACACTAAGATAGAAAATGGAAAAAGAAAACGAATACATATTTATAATATTTAAAATAAATGTCTAAGTTACACAAAAAATTGTATCAAACAAACCTAATTTTTGACAAAAATACAAAAAGAAGCTATAAATTTATCAAGATTACCAGCTACATTAAGTACAAGATACAACATACCTTACAGATCTGTAAAACAAGTATCACATTGGGGAAATAAAGTAGCAACCCATAAGTTGTTTAATTAATCTAATTGATTAGATAAATACTTGACACAGAGACTAAGGACGTAAGTGATTTTTAGAGCTATGTAATTTAATAACAAGTTTTGATTTGTCAACACTACGTAACATAAAAGAAAGAGTCCATATAAAATGAATATAACATGGAGAAAGAATTCTTGATTGTGCACTAAACCTAATTTTAAAACTACATCAATTAAATAAATTTTTTTCACTTTTCACAAGCTAAAAAGAAAACTTACATTTCATAAACAAATGCATGTGGGTAGAAGTTCGTCAGATTTATCTAAGAGATTGAGGGATAATAATTTCCAGAATATCATGAAACTGAAGTATGACCAAAACAGTGAATTACATAAAGATGTAATAACAGATGTAATTTGAACACTATGGACTGTTACAAAGACACCTATACAGGATGAAAATGTTTTCTACATGTAATAACCCACAAAAACTTTATTAATGAAATTCCACAAGTTAGAGAGGAACTTACTGAGAATATGAAAGGTGTGGTGAAGATGTTAACAGAATTTTGAGACAAAAAACTATTAGGTAGAAAAACAAATGGTACTAAACCCTGAATAAGTGAAATGTACAATATTTGGAGCACGTAAGTGTATTTAGTGACATTACATACACATGATAAAAAGAGTGGTTTTAGTGATTAAAACAGAGGAATTACAATATAGCTATTACAAAAATTCAATTTTTATGTTTTCAAAATGTTTCACCCTTCTTTTCACGTCTATTCAAATTATTTTTGGTACACTCACAAATGTATTGCTTCTCCCCAATTACGATATTTTAAATTTATTATATAAATGTAACAACATTATTTTTTAAAATGTATACTCTGTATACTTGCTATTTCCCTCATTATCAATAGTTTACAGTGTTTAGAAGTTCATACAGAATCATGTACTCCATTTATTTGTGATAAAAATATGTTTTGGTTGCTGTATTTAACTCCTTCATACAACAGAAATACATTCAGTCAACATATGTTCATTTTAATCACAAAAATGTTTAAAACACCAGTTCATCCATTACACAAGTAAAATTTCTTTCATCATTATCCAAATGCAGATTGACCCTTAGAATCAGCAAACTGTAATCTCCGTCAGTGGTACACTTTGTGAACAACCTTTCCTCACACTAGACAGAAGAATTTTATCAAGAACATTGCGGAAATTCAATCTGTGTCAAAAAATTGTAAAATTACAACCAGCTTAATCTGCTGACTCCTATTTGCGTAAAATTTGAACTACCTACATCCACAACACACAAATTACACTAGTAAATATATATCACAAGATCAATAAATGTTGTCTACAGTGTATTTGTATTCCAATTGTAACATTACTAAAATCGAAATCTGAGTCACTGTCAGACAGATACATCTCACTGGGCCATTTCCAAGGTATAGTTTATATACTTAAAAAAGTATACATGCCTATTCGTATGTTTGAGAGTTCGTATCAGTATTAAAATTTCAATCTTCATCACCCATATTTAATTGTATAGTATTATTTCTAAAACAAGGATAACTAGAAATACATGTTTCCGCTATAGATATACCTATGCAGTAATTTTGAATTTTTGCATGCTTTCATTCAAGAAGCCTTCCTAATAAAACATTCAAAATTTAAATATGTGAGACGTTTCCATATTGTAATTAATAAGTCTGTCAAATCCTTCAAATTTATTTGCTCCTTATAACACTTACCTATTGACAATATGAAAGATAAAGAAATCTCCCTCTGAGAAAAGGCGATTGTACCTGCTAAGATATGAGTACACATCTATATAGATTCTGTGCATGAACTTGCTCCCTTAATAGAACATAAAAAGAACAGCCTTGCATAAAAATGGTTGTGTGTAGCCTGCACATGATACTCATTCCATTTCTACAATATTATATGCAATATAACAGCTGTTCTGACATTACCTACATCCTTCAAAGTGCCTTTACAAAATTAAGTCTAATATCAAACAATGTAATCAGTCTTGTTACTAAAGGTGTATAAAACTAATTTAATTTGGAGTCAACAGTCTTATACTGTTCTGAGAGTACAGTCCGCAACTGATATAAAGTATGTATTTGTTAATCGTCAATGAAACCTCCGTTACTGTCAATAACTGAGAAACAAATTCCGAATATGAACTGTGTGTTCTGTTGTCTATAAAGTGCATTTTCGAATTATGTTTCCCCAAACCCTGAAAATCACTCAGAATAATTATGCAGCTTTAGTTCTACATAATTATGCAGTACTCAAAGTTTTTTCCTTTGACCGAAAATTTTATATAATTGACTTAGTTAAATGTTATCACTATTATTTTTGGCGTTGTAAACATTCTTTGGGCTCACAAAAACTGAAAAGAATGTTGTGAAACTTTCATGTTCTGTCTTTTAAAGTAGATTGGTAGATTATTTGTTTGTAACTCATCCTCTTACAGATATAGAAGTTGTTATCTCTGGATGTAATATAATTTAATTCTGTATTATGCGAGATTGTGCCCCAAGTATTTGTAGTTGCATTGTCATGCATTAGAAGAAATGCTAACTTAGCAAGCTTCTAACACGTCACTATTAACTTACTTTAAAATGTTTTACTTATGTTTTATTACATAATTTTCGAACATTTAGCTATACAGAACAGAAGACACTAAGATACTAAATATAAATAAATAGCATATGGTATTGGTTTTTTGTAAGACTCCTGGTATCAACTCAGATCTGGAGATTTACAGCTCTTCCTTTATGTACTGTGTTTCGTAACCACACACACACACATCGGAAACTTCCTATTGACGAAAGTTAGTATTATCAGTGATATCCGAGAGATTAGTTTACCCTCAATCTGCAGCTGTAATTAGGTATCAGCTGGAATTTCTTTTTTCTTTATATTCCTGTGGACAGTGAATAGTCTGCTACATATTTCTTGTATACTGTGTAAATCGGTTATTCACATTGCCTCTGAAATACAAACAAATGAGAAATTTGCAATCTTACAATTGTAATTAATCACTTGTATTGAAGAAATAAATTTTATTTCTACAAAAAATTTACTGACAACGAGTTTTCAAAATACATGCCAGAAAAAATGAATTGTGCGCCAGAACAATAAAATGCATTTTACAAAAGTTGGTGTGTCAACCTTGCCACACGGTACCAGTAAATCCCATGTCGCATAATCAACACCTTACTTGTCAAATCTACAGAAGCCTTCAAGTACTAAATTACCATCAGCGAACATGATCCTTTGTCCAATTTCAAGAAAAACCCTTGCTTTCTTGTCAGATAACCCAATATTGTGGCTTACATAACTTGAGTCAATTTACTTTGTCACATATCAATTCAGATGAATCTGAACATAGGTATGTGGTGCCTGAACGAGCAAATGACTATGTAAATACAAGAGATGCTAGGTTTGCCACCAAGGAACCGTTATATCAAACATTAGCATGTAATGGGCTTGTCACAGTCAGAAATTAAGTGAATTGAAGAATGGCTCCATATTGAAAAAGTCTGCTATGGTACACCATTTCAACTACTACATCATATTAGCATGCTGCCACGAGAAACGTGTTGACACGCTATTTGTATGCAACCGTGCACTTCCTCATGACATTTACCTGATTAACAGATTTATAATTTTCAAGGAAATTTGTTGCATCTGATTTGAATATCACCCATACAGTTCTCTTAGTGTAACGCAAGAAGTCTTTGAAATGGGTGTCAGCAATTACACTTCATATTTGTGGGCATATGAACACTGCTTTCATTTTCATATGAATCTACTGTGGAAACTTGTTGCACAGGTACCAAAAAGCATTTGTATCATCTAGTGCTTTCACGAAATTTTTCATTAGCCCCAGCTTCGAGAAAAGCAATGGAATAATAACCTTCACAGTCAACACAACACGAAGGACATCAGTATTTCCTAGTGTATTCCGTTTCTATCTGGCCAGTTTTTCTTTTTGTATTCATTATGGGAGACAAATAGCACATTCTAGCCAAGAAGAAATGAAAATGGACAAACTTAAGTAAAAGGTAAGTCAAAGCAGCAGGAAGAGGATAGAACAATAGGGGGATAAGGGTGGGTTAGGGGGGGATGGACAGTGAGTGGAAGAGTGCCCCAGGAATGCTATGCTCATTGTAGCACCAACACCAACGCCAACCCCAACCCATCCCCATCCCCAAAATCATGATGCGAGGACAAACCAGGGGAAAAGGAGACAGTAGATGAGAGAAAGAAGAAAACTTCATATAAATCCCTGTGGAACACCATTCACCAGTGTCTGTGGAGAAATAAGAGTGGTGCCAACCTCTAGCTATGAACGACCAGTGGGACAGGAACTGGCGAATAAAAATAGGCATGGGGCCCCAAAGACCCCAACTCAAGGAACTTGAGGAGGATGCAATGGCACCAAGCTGTTTGTAGACCTTAAGACTGAAGAAAACTGCGACAAGATGGCGACACCAAGAAAAGGCCTGCCAAACTTCAGTTTCCAATCGAAACCGATGATCGCTCAGAGACTGTCCCTTGTGAAAGCCACAATGCCGTAAGAGGTTCTGAGCTTCAAGGACCCAATTGATTCGATGTGCCACCATTCATTCTAGTAACTTCCAGGGGACATTTGTCAGGCTGATGGACCAATAAGTATCAAGGGACGATGGATCCTTGCCAGGCTCAAGGACAAGAACAACATTACTGTCTCTCCATTGAGATGGGAAAACGCCTTCTAGCCAAATACAATTAAACACTTGAACGAAATATTATCCTTGTGGAGAACTAAAGTGTTGAAGCAATTGGTTATGAATGGTATCACGGCCAGGGGCTGAATCATAGGAAAAGGACAGGGCCAGAAGAAGCTCCCATTCAGTAACAGGTGAATTGTAGGATTCCACATGACAAGGGATAAAACATAAGTGAGAAACTTCAGCCTGATGTTTGGAGGAAAGCAGCTGGATTGGAGGCTGATGCTGATGCCAATATAAAATGGTTCCTTAGGTGTTCTGCAAGATCTGTATGAAGGCAACCAGGAAGGAAAAGGTCTGGAATGGAAGACTGCCTCTGATAACCTTTGAGCATGTCGAGTGTATCCCGCATTTGTGATGAAGGGACTGCAGAACCTACAGAGGAGGCAAAGAATTCCCAATTCACCCATCTGCTTTGTTTGATTAAGTAATGGACTGTGGCACGAAGACGTTGAAAGATAATAAGACCAGCAGAGGACAGATGCCACTTAAGACAGTTCAAGGCACAAATACAATCAAAGATGACGGTGGCAATAGCTGTGCTCCACCATGAAAAGGGCTGACAGTGAATGGGTCCCACTGAGTGGAGAGCGTCAATTCTGGCAGCATGGATTATTTTTTCGGGCAGATCACTGACGCCTTCATCAATGCAGTCCCACTAATAAGGTGTTCCACGACCTGGGAAGTCTGCATAGGCCTAATAGTATGCTGGAAAGCTCAGTGAGGTAAACTGGTCATTGGAAGGTGTGAAGGGAGTGAGAGAATAAATGGAAAGTGTTCATTATCACAGAGATCATTATGTAAGGAAGGGAGAAGGGGGAGGTGAGTGAAAAATAAGTGGCAGAGAAAGTGCCACATGTGTCATAAAATGGTAAGGGGACCAATTATTAAGAAGGCACAGGTGGTTGTCCTCAAGAAATTGGTCAGTGAGGGGCCCCAGACTAGACAAAAATGCACTGCTCCACCAAGGGTCATTGGCATTAAAATACCAAGGAAGAGTAAGTGATGGGGGAGTTGCTGAAGGAGGGCAGTTGGAACAGCAGGTCTAGGTGGCCTGTCATGAGGGAAACATAGATTGGAAACTGACCACACAGTCCAAGTCAACACAGATGGCAACTGCTCTTAATGTGGTACAAATATTAATCCTTCTACTAGTAACTTCAATATGGACCCATTCCAATGAAGTACAGAAACTATGAAGGGTCAGTGGGTGAGCATCAGTAAAATTAGACATGAGATTACTGGAAAACGACACAAGCTGCGTGGTGGTGATATTTGGTATATGGGGCACTCAACTGCAGTCATCAGCACCCATACAAAGTCCCAATTTTTTTTACACAGTACAATCTAACCACTGTTATGAATGAGGGTGAAATTATGAGGCCAACACGAATGCCCAGTCTCTGGGCAGAGAAAATCCCCAATCCTGCCAGGAATCTGACCTGGGACCCTATGATCGAGAGGCAGAAACACTAGCCTCTAGACCATGAGCTGCAGATGAGAGGTCATGAAAGAAAGGCCCATCGCCAATAGGCGCCGAAGCAGGGGGAGACGTCCCTGGCTGGAGGAGTAGTAGCACCTGGAGGGGGGCATAGGAACCAAAGGAGAGTGGGAGAGGGAAGGTCGCAGAACTGGGATAAGGATGAGGGATGAGGAGGATAGGACGTAACAGAGGCCAAGGTAGAAGTCATTGGCACAGAGTGATGTCGCTTGTATTTCTGAGGAGGCTCAGTGTAACATAAACCATCAAGGGACTTATACTCCTGTGTATTCTTTTTCTTTCTTATAAGGTTGGCAATATGATGAGTGTGAAGAGTGATAGGTGTGACAACATACACAGGTGGCAGAACACAGAGGCTTCCCTTATCGAAAAGGCCTCCTCATTCACTGCTCAAAGGGTCTGCCATACAGCATTAAGACATAAGCTCCAAACAAGGGCCGAAAGCACCTAATGCGTGGCAGGATGTGTGGCTCCACATCATACGAGTAACACACAACCTTGAGCACCTCCAGTTAGGTATCTCCCTCAAATGCCCGAATAAAGGCGCCAGCACCAGTGCAATTGTTCTTACAGCCTTTCTGAATGAACCAAACGAACCGAACGCCCTATTTTACCAGATGGGTCCGGAGTTAGTTCATTTTATGATTAGGATTCCTATGAAAAATGACTCCCTAAGCAGTACTCAACGACTGGGTATGGGTAAAAGACACTGGGACGTCGTCAAGCTAATTGCAAGCATGAAAGGTTGCATATTGGGCGGCAGATAAGTTTTTATCAATAGTGAACTGCATGTTACCAAGACACACCATTTTTCCAAAAGAACGACCAGTTTTTTGGAGTTTTATATCTTTCATAAACAGAGCATCCATCCTAATACCACCTAATTCGATCAGGGGGCTCTCCCCATGGGTGCCATCCAGACACAGAAAGGGCTCTCTGGCAAGGTGGTTGTTGCTGGTAGTTCTGATGATCCAGAATGACAAGCAACCACTCCCAGGCTTACATGGAGAGGCAACAGTTCAGGTATCGCAAGTGTGATACATATGTAGTCAGGAGGCACAGCCAGATTGGTACATAACAGAATACCACATTGGCTGGCTACACGTGTTGGTGATGTAGTAGGTTGGAGGGGGGCTATGGGAGGGAGGGGATGGATGGATGGATGGATGGGTATCCACTCCAGAGATGCTACAGAGGGAATTCTTCCTACAATGGTTCACATTATAAGGAGAAAATTTAAACGTAGAGGTCAAACCCCTAAGGGGGACCAAAAACGCCAAAAAGGAAGGAGGAAAGGGGAATAAAGGAAACGAATACAGGAAACCAGGGGAATAACCAGGTCGACTTAAGTAAGAAGACTGGGAGAGGGGGAGGATGGGGCAGAGGGGAAGGAGGATCATGGGGAAGGAAATACAGCCCAGGCAGAAATAATAGGCTGCAGTAAGTAGGGGCCTCATGTGCGCCATGCACCAACACACAGAAGGTGAACCCTATGGGCTTGACTGTAGGAATGAAATAGGAGAAAGACTGAGTTCGGCAATAAATTTCCGCTAGTAGTAGCGAATTCTCTGTTCAAGAATCCCAAGAGGAAGAGGTATATTTGGAAATGGTCAGAAGATGAATGAAGATTCCAGTTAGATTTCATCATGGTCAGGTAGAGACTCTGAACTCAGATACTGGATTGTAAGGCGTACCCAGAAGAAGAATTTAGAAGCAAGGGCAGTGGGAATTACACTGTTAAATGAACAGAACACACAGCTGGAAAGTACACAGTGAAGGCTTCTGAGAGGGAGAGAACATGTCTGGTGCGATAAAAGGAGGAGAGTCGACAGGGAAGGGAGAGTGGATCTAGTGTTAAAATCGAAATATCGAGGACGTTAGGAAGACTGAAGCTGAAATAATACAGAAGTGACAGGTAACATTCCAGTAGAAATTCTGATATTATTGGAGGAAGAGAAAACAAAATGACTATTTACGTTGGTGTGTAGATCGAGATCGACGATATACCATCAGGCTTTCGGAAAAACATTTCGGAAAAACATTTCGGAAAAACATTTCGGAAAAACATTTCGGAAAAACATTTCGGAAAAACATTTCGGAAAAACATTTCGGAAAAACATTTCGGAAAAACATTTCGGAAAAACATTTCGGAAAAACATTTCGGAAAAACATTTCGGAAAAACATTTCGGAAAAACATTTCGGAAAAACATTTCGGAAAAACATTTCGGAAAAACATTTCGGAAAAACATTTCGGAAAAACATTTCGGAAAAACATTTCGGAAAAACATTTCGGAAAAACATTTCGGAAAACCACTTTCTTAGGGTTCATTTTTTAACAGTTTGTAAGCCACGTGGAAAATTGATGAAATTACAAAAGAATCAACAATGTTAGTTTAACGTGAGGGCGCAGTTCCCTAATGTTGAAAACATATGTTGAGGCAGTCAGGCAGCAGCTCCACCGTGAACACTATTCAGGCAGTGCACGAGTTAATTGCTGTTCGTAAGCAGCCTTAAATCACTGTGACTGGTTTTAAACTTTCGGTAGCTAATGCAAGTGGGTGCGCCTGATGGACTATAGTGTCATTTACTAGAATTACCAAATGCTGCCTCGAGCCTATGCTGTCCAATGTATACTGTCTCCTGTAGAATGTATGGTATCTATGTCTACTCCACAATTAGACAGAGGGGCAAGTCAGTGGTACATCTAATGCCCTGCACAGAGGAGGTGGGGATCAGGGAGAACTCAAGGTACTACCGTCACCCGTCTTATCAATATGAGTGAGGTGATATCTCTAACAGAAATTCCTACACATGGGTCTCACAATCCTTTCGTGAGTACGTGCGTGGCGAGCATGGGGCCCCGAGCTATTTTAGTTTTCCTTCTTTCCCGGGCTGCATTTTCTTTCCCTTCCCCTTATTTCCTGTTCTTTATCATTCCCTGTCCTTGCTGCTTCCCTCTGCTCTTTCGTTGGCTTCGCAATTTGGTTTTGTTGCATAATTACCTCATCCTTTTGGCATCCTCTGGTCCCTTCTGGGGTTTGACCTCCATTATTAAATTCCTATTCCATAGTGTCAGCCATTTGGGGAAGAGAACCTTACCTAGTGTCCACGGCGTGGGCCCTCCTAGTTCCATCTTATCCTCATGTCGTTGTCTGATGCTAGGGTACATAGCCAGCATGGTAGCCAGCCCATGTGGTGGGGTCGCTATGTACCCGTTTGGTTGAGCCCCCTGAAAACACATGGATCACACTTCTGATACCTGAGCTGTGACCTTGTCATGTAAGCCTAGGAGTGGTTGCTTGTTATCCTGGAGCATCAGAACTACTGGCCATGGCTGCTGCGCCAGGTGGCCCTTGCTGTGGCTGGGTGGTACCTGTGGGGAGAGCCCTGATCAGAGTGGGCAGTATCAGGGTGGACGCTATGCAAATGAAACGCAGACAGGTCCAGAACTCTGGCCATTCTCCTACGACTGTCTCTGTGAATGGATATTATTCTTTTAGTGCTACTTCTTCTGCCCCTTCACCCTTCCCTTCCATGGCTACCACCTCAGAGGAGGGTCAGGCTGTCAGCTCAGGGCGAAACCTTTTTCCCACTATCTGGTTTGCACTAGGACTGATGGGGATACTTACACCAATACCAAACCTTTAATTTTTGTGGAACACATTGAAGACAAGTGGCCAAGTGGACACACTGAGCAAGATGCAGTTGGGTTTGTTGTTGTTCAAAACTGCATCAGCTGACTAGTCTGCAGCCCTTCGTGCCTGTGACCATCTTGGCACAATTCCTGTGTCAATTACCTATACCAGTCTTTGAATATGGTTCAAGGTGTAAGTTTTCACAGGGACCTCATCCTTCAAACTGATGAACTTAGCGACAGTCTAGGACGGTGGGGTGTTCACTTTGTTTTGCATGTTCAGAAGGCACCGAAGGACAATCACATTGATACTGGTGCCTTTATCCTGGCCTTTGAAGGGGATACCCCCTGAGAAGGTAAAGATTATGGTTTATCAATGTGACCTGAAGCTGTACATCCCACTTCCTATGAGATGTCTTAAGTGCTTGCACTTAGGATACATCTTCTCACTTTTTGCAGATCTCTCTCTGTTGTGACTGTGGCCCTCTCCATGAGGGGAGTTCCTGTGTTCCCACTCCTGTGTGTGTTAATTGTCATGGCAATCATTCTCCATGTTCACCGGATTGCCCAGATTATAAGATACAGGAGTATATGTCGCTTGATCGTCTAATCTACACATAGGCTCATAAGCAGTATGCACGCCTTCATTTTGTGTCTAGCTATGCTATCTTCATCCCTTCCTTATCCCAGTCCCAAACCCCTCTCCTCCCCCATCCCCTGCAGTTACCACACCCTCCCCTCTAGTCGGCGCTCCCATTCCGCAGCCAGCGAAGTGTCCCACTTCTTCAGCATCTGCCAGTTAAGGGCACCCCTCCCGGGACACCCCTTCCTGGCACCTTCCAGGCGAAAGGTCTGCTGCCACACAACGACCACGACAACCATGGTCTCTGGGCGCACAGGTCGCCCGCTCTCTTTCTGTTCCAGATCTTGCTGCAGCTGGATCCTTTTTGCAGCACAGACCTACTCAATCTCAAACAGAAAAGAAGAAGAAGAAACATAAGTCCTGGAACAAGGAGCCTCCAGTGTTAACAGTGGTCCCGTCCCCACCTTAACACCTTGATTCTGACCTGCTGTTCATGGAAGTCGCCCCCCTCCTTTTCAGTGACACATGGTGACCTGGCAGTATGATTGGCTTTAGCCTGTTCACCCCCCATTTGAATAATCGTTCCGTGAATAGCCAATTCAGTTGTAATGGGTATTACAGTCACCTTCCAGAGTTTAAATCCCTTATTTCGTTTTAATCATCTGCAGATTGTGTGGTTCTACAGGAATCTCATTTTACTGATGATTACTCACCGACCCTCTGTGGGTTTTGTGTTTTCTGTCGAAATCGGGTCGGCTCCCTGCGGGCTTCTGGTGGCGTTTGTAAGTTGGTCTGTACAGACGTTGCAAGCATGTGGATTCGTCTTCAAACTACATTGGGAGCGGTTGCTGTTAGGGTCCACCTGGACTCTGAGGTCGCGGTTTGCAATCTCCCTCCTGACAGGACTCTTACAACTGCTGCCTTAACTGCCCTTCTTCAGCAACTGCCTCCTCCCTTCCTCCTCCTCAGGGATTTTAATACTCATCATCCCTTGTGGGGCAGTGCATTTCCATCTAGTTGGGGTTTTCTCATATACCAGTTTCTTGCAGACCACGACTTGCGCCTTCTTAATGTTGGCTCCCCTAACTATTTCTGTGCCAGTCATGGTACCTTTTCTGCCATTGATCTTTCTCTTTCTTCTCCCTCCCTCCACCCTTCATTACACTGTTCGCCACACGACGACCTTTGCGGTAGTGACCACTTCACATTGATTCCCTCACTCCCTTCCCACTCTCCAATGGACAGATTACCTCGTTGGTATTTCCAACGCGCCGAATGACCTCTATATACTGCACAGGTCGTTTTTCCTATCTCTTTGTCGGGTTGTATTGATGACGTCCTAAGTGACGTGTCTGATGGGATTGTTCACACTGCTAGCCTTGCTATACCAAGCTTATCTGGACCATTTCGCCGCCGGCAAGTCCCATGTGGAGTACAACCATTGCCATTGCCGTCTATGATCTCCATCGAGCTTTGCAACACCTTATGAGGCACCCATCCACTACCAATCTTATTATCTTTAAACGCCTTCGCGCCAAAGTCCGTTACTTAATGAAACGGAGCGAATAGGTGTGTTGGGAATGCTTTGTTTCTTCCCTCTGTTCTATTGTCCCTATGGCACGGGTATGAGCTTCACTTTCTCTCTCTCTCTCTCTCTCTCTCTCTCTCTCTCTCTCTCTCTCCCCAAGGTTACCATCGGCAGTCTGCCCTCTCGGGCCTTGCACGGACCCATTGATTCCCGAGGAACATCTTCGAACCCATTTTGCAACAGCATCAGAAACAGCAACAACCTCCTATCTGGCTGCTTTCCTTCACCAGAAATAGCGGTCCGAAACTTCTGCTGTATGTTTTACCCATTGTCATTCAGAATATTACAACGAACGTTTTACTGAGTGGAAACTTCTTTCCGCACTTTCTTGTTCTCGTGATACGGGGCTCTGGCCCAGACTCCATTCACAACCAATTGCTTCAACATCTCAGTGCTCCACAACATCATCATCTCTGGGTGCTTAACTGTTTTTGGCTCCAGGGTGAATTCCCTTCTCAATGGAGAGATAGAATCGTGGTTCCCATCCTTAAGCCTGGTACGAACCCCCATTTTGTCGAAAGCTATCGGCCAATTAGTCTCACAAACGTTGTTTGCAAGTTACTTGAATGGATGGTAGGCCGTCGGCTCAATTGGGTCCTCGAATCTCGGGATATATTGTCCCCTTACCAGTGTGGCTTCCGAGAGGGACTGTCTCCGATCAATCATTTACTTTGCTTCGAATCTACAGCTCTGCAGGCTTTTTCCCAGCGCCGTCATTTGGTTGCAGTATTTTTCGACTTTCGCAAGGCCTATGACATGGCTTGGCGCCATCACATCTTACTTACACTTCATGAATGGGTTCTTTGGGGCCCACTCCCGATTTTTATCCGCCAGTTCCTGTTCCATCGGTTGTACAGGGTTCGGGTTGGTACTGTTCTTAATTCTCCATACACCCAGAAGAATGACATCCTACAGGGTTCCGTATTGGCTATACTACTACTCCTCATTGCTGTAGATGTGGCCTCCGTCGGTCCTTTAGTCGTCCCTGCTCTGTATGAGGAAGATATCCTCCATTTAGGTTAGTTCCACATCGATGGTCTCTACATAGCGGCAGCTGCAAGATGCTATAAGGCGTGCCTCTGCGTGAACCCTCTCACACGGATTTCTATTATCTCTTTTAAAATTGCAGGTCGTCCACTTCTGTTGCCACGTTTCAGTCCATCCCAATCCGGAGCTCTATCTCGATGCACAACGATTACCTGTGGTCCCACAGTTTCATTTCCTTGGTCTTCTTTTCGACAACAAGCTCACTTGGCTGCCTCAAATCAGACTTCTGAAGGTAGGATGTTTCCCTAAACTCAATGTCCTTCGCTTCCTTGCCCACACCTCTTCGGGTGCAGATCATTCCACTCTTCTCCGCCTTTATTGGGCTTTAGTGCTGTCTCGCTTGTACTATGGTTGTCAAGTTTATGGTTCAGCTTCTCCTTCCACACTGCGCCTCCTGGATCTGGTCCACCATCGTGGTATCCGTTTGGCCACCAGTGCCTTACCTACCAGCCATTTTTATAGTCTCCTGGTTGAAGCTGGGATTCCCACCCCCCTCTCTTTCTGTTCGGCGGTCCCAGCTTCTGGTCTCTTATGCAATTGTTGTCCGTTCCTATCCCACTCATCCTTCCTATTCTATGCTGTTCACAGACCAAGGACGTCACCCACCTGATTGCCGCCCTCGGGCGGGTTTACCGGTTGGGCTCCGCCTTGCATCTCTTTGCAGTGATATTCAGCTTTTTTCTTTGTCCTGTCTCCCACGTTCCGTCGCCAACAACCCCCCTTGGTTAGTTCCTCAGCCCCGGATTCGGATGGATCTCCACCGAGGTCCGAAAGATTCCATCCCCCCCCCCCCCCGATGGTGTTCCATTGTTATTTCCACCTAATTTTATGGGAGTTTTGGGATTCTGTTTTTTACACCGATGGCTCTAAATCTGCTGATAGTGTGGGATATGCCTCCACGTTCTCTGTTGGCATCTAAAATCATCTCCTGCCAACTGCATGTGAGGTGTTCACACCCGAATTTATAGCAATTTCCCAGGCCCTTACCTTTATTAAACAATCCCAACTAAACCGCGTTTTGTTATTTAAGGACTCAATGAGTGGCCTTTAGGCTATTGACCGGTGTTTTTCCCACAATCCCTTGGTCTCAGCCATCTATGACCATCTCGCTGATCTTCACCATGCTGCTTGTTCCGTTGACTTCCTTTGGGTCCCTGGCGATGTGGGTATCCCAGGTAATGAGCGTGCTAATCGTTTGGCTGGGATAGCAGTCACTTACCCCTTTCTCTGCAACCCCTCCTGCGGCCGACTTACGGCTTCATATCAAATTCCACTTCGCACAATCATGGGCCAACTCTTGGGAGGCTACCTCCCTGTCTAATAAACTTCATGCACTTCAGGTGACTCCTATCCCGAGGCGTTCTTCCTTCCGCTTCTCCCGAAAGGACTCTACCCCCCCCCCCCCCCTGTATCGTCTCCGCATCGACAATACCAGGCTGATGGATGGTTTTGTTTTGCGCAATGAGTCACCCCCACTTTGTGATTGTGGAGCTTTCCAGTCAGTAGCCCACATTTTTGTGGAATGCCCCTTCTTTTGGCTCTGTGTACTAAGTACAGACTTCCCCGCACTTTGCCTTTAATATTGGCAGACGATTCCCGGACGGCTGAACTGGTTTCCTCCATGAACGTGGTTTTTATTTTCAGTTCTAAGTTTTTTAATCTTCCTCTGGAGTATGGGCAGGCGGTGAGGGTTGGGGTGTCTTCCACTGTAAGCTGTGTTTCGAGATTCCTGACTCCCCTCCCTAGCCAAGATCCTCTTTTCTCTCCCCCTTTTACTCTGTTTTTATCGTTTTTTTTAAAATTTGGTTAGTGTCCTTTTACAATACGCGCTTCTGCATTCCAGTGGTTGAACGCTTTTGAATAGCAGGTGGTCTTGCCTGTACTGCATCAGAGGTGGGATATTTCCTGCCTCCAGCATAGCCTTGGGGTTGCCCACTTGCTGAATTTCCTCCTTTTGTTTTCACCATTGACAACACGACTGCACTTATACGTTTTTTTAGCCTTTTACCTTTTATCGTTTTAACTCTCCTGAGATGTAAATCCGTCCCAGCGGACCACCTTTGACACAAGGGACTGATGACCTTGCTGTTTGGTCCCTTAAACCCCAATCAAACAACCAATCATCTAACAGAAATTGAAACAGCCAGTACAACGAAACTCCCCTATAAAAACAGCCTGTTAAGCTCCGTGTCAAGGAAGCAAGTGCGAAAGACAACAGTCAGTTAATCGTTCAAACGTACGGCGAATAATGGAATCTCTTAGGGAAAACGCATTACCTTGTGCGCTCACTTGCCCTCAGGCAAGCTAACTAAAAGCATTCTGTGTTAATTACAGGGTGCAACATTATAGAATTACTTGTTATGTTCGAGAACATGTTACGTCATGTATATATGTTTCCAGTAAAATGTCGTAGGGGTACACATCAGAACGCCGCCTCCGGTTTCTCTTATAAGCGAACTGCAGAAAGCTGGCAGGACACCTAAGAGTATATATACATGTGTGCACATGTCATTACGTCATACAATGCAATCCCGGAGTTACCATTATTTAAAGGCCAACGTCGGCCGAAATTTGTCGTCGGTAACCAGTATTAATTACAAAGTAGAGTGCACTAGTACGTATATGCTTCAAGGCCATTGTGAGGGTAATGACTGCATTACACTTTCGCCGATGTATTTAATTTTCACGTAATACTTCATATCGTTCCAGATTTCACCTGTTTACAGTACAGGTTCGGCGGAAGAGCTGAACTAGACAGCCGTCCAGGAGGCAGACAGTTGGGGGCCGTCGATCTATGGGCGTAAGTCAACAACTTTCCTGAAGTTGTCGGATTAACAGTGTTTATTTTCCTTCAGAACTACTCAGTCATACCGTCAACAACTTGGTAAAAATATGAAAACATATGCATAGACATGTCACAACAATATAAGATTATTGTACATGGACTGTAGCCAATGAATCTTGACATGCTGCAAATTGCAGCTGAAAGGAAATACAAAAAGAATCCAGTAGGCTTTAGAGTATATAGGTGTTAATGTAACTACTGATAATTACTTGGATATTTTTATGACAAAGTAAACCCACTTTATTTGGTGGACCATCTTTATATTCAGAATAAACGTTTTAGTTGTCTTCGAAAAAACTGTTGGGGAACAGGGCGCGGTTTATATATCTCCCTCTTCCGACAGCTGCTGAGAGGTTTGTCCTTGATACCTATCTGGTGTAACTGGAAAAAGTTCAGCAATCACTATTACGAATTCTTACCGGAATAGTTACCAACTTCCTCTTCACCTAAAAATTTTGAAACTAGGGAGTTTCTAATTAGGGGTTATGTCGCAGTGTAATATTCTATATTAAGACAATCTTAAAGGCTTTCTATTCCTCATCATCCAGTTTCCGTAAACATGTTTTGAGGGAGGTAGTGATGGCCCTTATAGGACCACACACACTACCTTCCTTCCCTAACTGATCCACCTTGTCATTCTGAACCAGACCTACAGAACTTAGGGACCATGCAAGAGTCTCGCACCTCTTCTCTTGCTGTGTACAGTTTCTAGTAACATTTCCGTAATTTGAAAGTTTTACTTCCCCACCTATAGTTTTCAGTAGACTGCAATGTATTTTTTGGGCCTGGTACTAGAAGTACGCTAAGGAACCCTGAATGGCGACCAAATGTTTGACCGTATCGTATGCAACTGCTTTCGTAGTAAATATAGTTCTATCTCGGTCAGATAAAATTGCTCGCAGAACTACTCCTTTGGGATAAACAATATACATCCTACAAATGCTTCGATATTGAGAGCCAACAGAGGTTAGTGTAAGGGCTAAAACTTTAATAATCTGTACAAAAAATGTATTCCTTAAAGGTTTAGTAGCAGTAGTTACCAAGGTTTCCAGCCTAGTACCTGAACGGAACCTCAACATGAGACCATGGAGTAATTAGATTGAGTTCAACACTAGTAGCAGACAAAGATTCTACAAACTCGAGATGGGCCTTATGAACGAAGGTATCTCATTTCTTGTAGGATGTTACGAGCGAGTTTTTCCAAAACTGCTGCATAACAATATGAATAAACCATTATTCAGACGACAATACCCAATCCATTAAAATCCTTAATACTGCATGAAAGCATGCACATATTTAAATCTAATACCAATGACAGCAGATATAAAGTAGAATCCACTTCCTCATCGCAAGGAGTGTGAAAAGTACCACTGATCTGGAAACCTTAGTTAGAACAACAACAACAACAACAACAACAACAACAAACTACTACTACTACTACTACTACTACTACTACTACTACTACTACTACTAAACCTTTAAGGTAGACATTTTCTGTACTGCCTGCAGAATCAAAACAGAGGGTACACATACAGGCCCCTGAGCCCAGTGACGAATGGGTCACTAAGACCATTACCCTTGAGTATGCCACTGAACAGACCCTGAGTGTGTGGCACTTGTTTTTTCGGCAGTGAAGATACACAGGGTACCCCTCCTGAGAGTTGACAGGCGCATTTTATGTTGTTTCGGCAGGTATTTGCAATATCGTTCTTGCAATGTAGCTAGAGTCAGCTCAGACGAATACTGCTCATTACGTCTTTCATCCACGTTACGCCTTTTCCGATAAAAAATTGCTTAAAGCAGAATTTTGCGTGCCATTTGGGTACAGAGCTAGAAATCAGTGAAGTGTTACACTCGTTTTGATAAAACGCATTACCAGGGACTGTAAAAGACTAAGGATAACCATTACTGAACAGTGATGATACCGTCCTGCACGCTACCATCATGCAGCAGCGCTGCTCATCCGCTGCTGGAGTACTGGTTATTCTTAATATCTTATTATCCCTGTCAAGACTTACCGATAAAACGATACATCTGAACATCCCACTCAACTAATTTTGACCACTATATCGAATAGGGACATAAAAGTCTGTTTTAAAATCATTTTTAACAGGAAACATATCGACACTTTCCATCTACACTGGGTACCGCGTGAAAGACGTTGTGAGCAGTATTTGTCTGGTCTAACACCAGCTATGCCGTCGCGTGCAAAGCATCGCAATTAGATATAAATATTCATGGATTAAAATCGTGCATTGCCGTAGAGGTAGAACACAGAATCCTGTGACTACGAACATTAGTGAGTCATAGTTGCAGTAAATTTAAACATCTTGATGTAACAGTTTGTGGGAGTAAGAATATTCAGTCGTTGGTACAATAGCCGGTAGATTTCGGGTCAGTGACAAGCTATGTGTGTTAGGGGCCCTAAACGACGAGATTATCAGAGACCAGGTACGTTATGCACTTTCAAGAAGCGGTGTGCAACGGTCTTCACGATTACTGGAATGTGTTTGACACATACGAAATAGGATGACTATGGGGTATTGAAAGGGTGGACGAAGATTGATCTGACCCACGGAAAAGCATGGTGGAGATGCTCAGGAACCTGAACTTACAATCGCTTGGATATAGACGCCTACTTACGACGTTTCAAATATTTTATTCAGGAATATACCATAACCTACCTATCGTTGGTTTAGGGACTGCGAGGAGAAGATTAGACACACTGCCGTGCGCACAGCAATTAAGCAGTGCTGCTTCCCACTTTCCAACGCGAAAGGACAGAAAGAAACACTAATAAATGCCACACAAATACCATCTCCCTTTAATCTCATAGTAATATCTTAAATATGGATGCAGATATAGACGTCACAACGTCTTGGCGTAACTTCCGTGTTACAGTAACGGGTGCAGATTGTAGTGAAAGGCTGAGCCTGGAATATATGCAACATATAATTAAGAAGTTAGTTGTAGGTAGTAGTATGAAATTTCGAGACTGGTATACGAAAGAAAATTTTAATAGGCCACTTGAAACTAGTTACAAAGCTGATTCTTTTTAATCCGGCTTAAATAAAAAAAAGAAAAAATCGCTGATTTTCAGACTCAGTAAGCAAAACTGCAGCTGAGGTTCTTGTCTGAGCCGAAGAACTGAACCGATTTTTCGTATTTGGTTTACTTGGTTCAATTTGGAACATGTTCATTTATTACTTTATGGGGGTAAACGACTGTAGTCACGAAAAATTCTGTCTCAAGCATGTTATTTGCAGTACCTTCACGAAAGTCCATCGTGAGTTATCAATGAGCATCTAATGGACACTGTGGTATCACAGGTCCAAATGAGGTAACTTATCATTGACCCACTAATGCCCACTTCGCAGCCACCTACACCATGTGATCAAAAGTATCCGAACACCTGGCTGAAATTAACTTACAAGTTAGTGGCGCCCTCCATCGGTAATGCTGGAATTCACTATGGTGTTGGCCCACCTTGATGACAGTTTCCACTCTCGCAGACATACGTTCAGTCAGGTGCTGGAAGGTTTCTTGGGGAATGGCAGCCCATTCTTCATGGAGTGCTGCACTGAGGAGAGGTATCGATGTCGGTCGGTGAGGCGTGGCACGAAGTCCCAGATCTGTTCTATAGAATTCAGGTCAGGATCTGTGCAGGCCAGTCCATTACAGGGATGTTATTGTCGTGTAACCACTCCACCACAGGCCGTGCATTATGAACAGGTGCTCTATCGTGTTGAATTATGCAATTGCCATCCTCGAATTGCTCTTCAACAGTGAGAAGCAAGAAAGTGCTTAAAACATTAATGTAGAATTGTGTTGTTACAGTGTCACGCAAAATAAGAAGGGGTGCAGGCCCTCTCCATGAAAAACACGAGCACACCAGAACACCACCGCCTTCGGTTTCTACTATTGGGACTACACACGCTGGCAGGTGAGGTTCACCGGGCATTCGCCATACCCACACTCTGCCATCGGATCGCCACATTGTGTACCGTGATTCGTCACTCCACAGAACGTTTTTCCGCTATTCAATCGTCCAATGTTTAAGCCCCTTACACTAAGCGAGGCGTCGCCTGGCATTTACCGGCGTGGTGTGTGGCTTATGAGCAGCCGCTCGACCGTGAAATCCAAGTTTTCTCACCTCCCGCCTAACTGTCATCGTACTTGCAGTGGATCCTGATGCGTTTGGAATTCCTGTGTGATGATCTGGATAGGTGTCTGCCTGTTACACATTACGACCCTCTTCAACTATCGGCTGTCTCTGAAAGTCAAGAGATGAGGTCGGCCTGTACGTTTTTGTGCTGTAACTGTCCCTTCACGTTTCCACTTCATTAACGCATCGGAAACAGTGGGCCTAGGGATGTTCGGAGTGTGGAATTCCGGCGTACAGGCGTATGACGAGTGACAGTCACCTGACCACGTTAGAAGTCAGCCAGTACCGCGGAGGGCCCCATTCTGCTCTCTCACCATGTCTAATGACTACTGAGGTCACTGATAAGGAGTAGCTGGCAGCAGGTGGCAGCACAATGAACTAAATATGAAAACTTATGTTTTTTGGGGGTGTCTCGATAACTTTGATCACATAGTGTATGTTTACCTGAGGTCTGGGAACAGGAACTCAGTAAGCTACTAGCTGAAGGACATTGCCACAGTGCACACTGATTTTCGACCTATTTTTATTCTTCCTGTTCTGTTGAAGGTCTTAGAAGGTGTAGTCCACGACTAGCTAATGAACTACCTAATTACAAACAAACTACTAGACGAACACTTACCAGACTTCCGTAAACATCGAAGAGTAACGTCTGCCTTAATGAAGGAAACAGATGACCTGAAGCTTGCCATTTTTTATGATGCACGAGACGCGACTATCATGTTGTTCTTAGACTTCAGCAAAGCGCCTGACACTGTCGACCTCGATGACGTCTCGCCAACAATGCGTCATGTCCTACCGCAAATACCAGACGTATCCTCACGATCATCGGTTATATCCAAGTGCGAAACAAACTTGTAGACAGTTATCAAGAGTCTCAATGGGAACAGTATGTAGTATTCTAAACGCAACTCATTCAGAACTTAAGCTATACTGGTTGGTCATTCTAGACCCATTAGCCCCAATTACTGGGAATCCCTACCGTCTTTAGTAATAAATAGGACAAATATGAACTTCTCACTTTCAGCACAGAGTCTAGAAGTAATAACGGATAAATGTCTACATTGGACTGAACACGTAACTGCTACGTGCAAGAAGGCATCACCATCTCTCCATGTTCGGAGAAAAACATCAAAAACCTCTTCCCTCTTGAGCTGAAAAGAAACTTTTACTAACACTTTCAGTTACTGATTACAGCGATGTTATTGGAGAAGATCCTTCTCAGGAAAGACCATGACGCCTGGAACTGACTATAAATGCCTGTATTCGTCATATCTGTGATATTCGACTCTTGAATCATTTTTCATCATATGCTCAGCTACCCTGGCTACGTGGAGACAAGCGCAGCGTATTTGCATACCTTCTCTTCTCTATTGTCTTATCAACGATCGCAGTTCGTCATCTCTCTCCTCGACCTTAACGCTCTTGTCTGAACAAGATTGCAAGAACTACTGTACCCGTCAAAGCAAAACCCCTTCTATCCCATTCCATCGTCCAGTCACTTTCTGGAAGTCCTCAGTAGCGGGAACCCGACTCTGAAATAACGTCCCGGTTTACATTAGAGGAATGAACACCACCTCAAGCTTCAGAAGATATAATGAACTATCTGTTAAAGCAACACTAATGATTACTATTGACCGTGTTTGCAATAGTTACTGTTGTACATCTTTGTTTTCGACCCATCTTCCTTATTTCCATTATTCTTAGCAGATTATGTCTCCTTAAATTTCCTTTCCCCAGAACACGCTGTACCAGAGAACATCTACTTGGCATACGTGTTAATTCTTTTCATGTCTGCAGATGCAGACTCAGATCACAATTTAGTATTGAATAATAGGCTGACGTTTAAGAGAATCGTCTGGAAGAATCAGCCTGTAAGGACGTGAGATACTAACGTACTGACGAATGAACGTTTCAAATTATGTAAGGCTGTGGGTATTGCGATGACGAATACCACAGTAGTTGACATCTTTGAAAAAGATCACAGAATCTGGACAGACAATTAAGTACAAGGAAGATAATGACTGGTAAATCATGAACAACAAAAGAAACACTTCAATTGATCGATAAAAGAAGTACCAAATTCTCAGGGGAAGACGGGAACATAATGATTCAAGTAACTTATAAATTAAATAAACAGGAAGTACAGAGAAGCTAAGGCGAAATAGCTACAGGAAGAATGTAAAGAAATAGGAAGACAAATGAAATTCGGAGGGACAGATTCAGCATACATGAAAGTCCTAACAACCTTCGGTGACTTTAAAAGCAGATATCTCAACGTTGTAGAAGGAATTCTGCTTTTAAACGGAGAGGTTTTTTTTGGGGGGGGGGAGGCGGAGGGGGAGTGTATTATCAGTCTTCTGACTGGTTTACGGAGGACCGCCACGATTTCCTCTCCTGTGCCAACTACATCTCAGAGTAGCACTTGCGATCTACATCCTCAATTATTTGCTGCATGTGTTCCAATGTCTTCCTTCCTCTACAGTTTTCGCCACCTACAGCTCCCTTCAGTACCATGGAGCTCATTCCCTGTTGTCGTAACAGATGTCCTGTCATCCTGTCCCTTCTCTTTGTCCGTGTTATCCACATATTCCTTTCCTCTCAGATTCTGTGCAGAGCCTACACATTCCTTACCTTATCAGTCCACCTATTTTTCAACATTTTTGTGTAGCGCCACATCTCAAATGCTTCGATTCTCTTGTGTTCTGGTGTTCCCACAATCCATGTTTCACTACCATTCAATGCCGTGCTTTACACGTACATTCTCAGAAATTTCTTCCTAAAATTAAGGCCTGTGTTTGATACTAGTAGACTTCTCTTGGCCAGGAATGCCCTTGTTGCCATTGTTAACCTGCTTTTGATGTCCTTCCTCCATCCGTCAATGATTATTTTGATGCCTAGGTAGAAGAATTCCTAAATTTCATCTACTTCGTGACCATCATTCCTGACGTTTCTCGGTGTTCTTATTTCTGCTAATTCCAATTACTTTTGTGTTTCTTCAATTTTCACTCAATCCATATTCTGTATTCATGACATTGTCCATTTCACTCAGCATATCATGTAACTCTTCACTTTCACTCAGGATAGCAATGTCATCAGCTAATCGTATCATTGATATCTTTACAACTTCGATTTTAATTCTACTCCTGAACCTTTCTTTTATTCCCATCATTACTTCTTCAAAGTACGGATTAAACAGTAGGGGGAAGACTACATCCCTGTCTTACCACCGTTTTAATCCGAGAGCTTCGTTCTTTGTCGTCCGCTCTTATTATTCCCTCTTGGCTATTTTACATTTTGTGTATTACCCATCTTTCCCTATAGCTCACCTTGCTTTTCTCAGAATTTCTAGCATCTTGCACCATTTTATATTGTCAAGCGCTTTTTCCAGGTTGACATCCCCTACGAACGTGTCTTTATTTTTCTTTAGCCTTGCTTCCATTACAAACCGAAACGTCAGAATTGCCTCTCTCGTGCCTTTACAAGTCAAACTGATCGTCATCCAGCACGTCCTCAGTTTTCCTTTCCATTCTTCTGAGTATTATTCTTATAAACAATTCTATGCCTGAGTTGTTAAGCTGATTGTATGAAACTTCTCGCACTTTTCAGCTCTTCGGTCTTAGGAAATGCGTTGTTATTTTTTTCCGAAAGTCAGATAGTATGTCGCCAGACACTCACATTCTACACACCAACGTGACTAGTCGTTTTGTTGCCACTTCCCGCAGTGATTTTGGATATTCTAATGGAATGTTATCCATCCCTTCTGCCTTATTTGATCGTAAGTCCTCCAAAGCTATTTCAAATTCTCATTATAATACTGGATCCCATGTCTCTTCTAAATCGACTCCTGCCTCTGTCGCATCAGACTAATCCTCCACCTCAGATTCCTTCAATGTACTCTTACCACTTATCCACTCTCCTCCACATTTAGCAGTGTAACTCCCAATGCACTCAATGTTACCATCCTTGCTTTTAATGTCAGTGAAAGTTGTTTTGACTTCCCTAAATGCTGAGTCAGTCCTTCCAAAATCATTTCTTTTTCGACTTTTCACGCAACCCTTTCGTCTTACCTTCCCGGCACTTCCTATTTATTTCACTCTTGTACTTCTGCTGAATTTCAAAAATGGTTCAAATGGTTCTAAGCACTATGGGACTTAACATCTGAGGTCATCAATCCCCTAGAACTTAGAACTACTTAAACCTAACTAACCTAAGGACATCACACATCCACGCCCGAGGCAGGATTCGAACCTGCGAGCGTAACAGCAGTGCGGTTCCAGACTGAAGCGCCTGTAACCGCTTGGCCACAGCGGCCGGCTGCTGAATTTCCTTGAAAGTTTTTGCTCTTCCTTCTTTCATCGATCAACTGAAGTATTTCCTCTGTTACCCCTGATCCCTTCTTGGTACCTATATTTTCTAACTATAGTGACTGCCCTTTGTAGAGATGCCCATTCTTCTAACTGTAATGCATACTGAGTTATTTCTTATTGCTCAATCTATAGCCTTAGAGAACTTCAAGCGTATCTCGTCATAGCTTAGTACTTCTGTATCTGACTTCTTTGCGTATTGATTCTTCCTGACTAATCTCTTTAATTGTAGCCTAAGCTTCATCAGTACTGCATTGTGATCTGAGTCTATATCTGCTCCTGGATACGCCTTACAACCCAATTTCGGAATCTTGTCTGACCATGATGTATTTGAAATCTGCCCTTACCACCCTGTCTCTTCCAAGTATACCTCCACCTGTTGTGAATCTTTAACAGAATATTCGCTATTACTAACAGAGATTTATTACAGAACTGAGTCTGTCTCATTCCTTATCGAAAGCTCATATTCTCCTGTAACCTTTTCTTCCACTCCTTCCTCTACAACAGCATTCCAGTCCCGCATGACAGATTTTTATCTCCCTTTACGTATTGTATTACCCTTTCAATATTCTCATATACTTTATCTCTTCATTTCCAGCTTGAGAAGTCTGATTGTATTCCTGAATTATCATTGTCGGTGTTTATTTGCTATCAATTCTGGCAGGATCATCCCAATCACTAAACTGTTCACTGGAACACACACTTTGCCCTACCTTTCTATTCATAAAGAATCCTACTCCCGTTGTACCATTTTCTGCTGCTGTTGATATTACCCGATACTCATCTGACCAGAAATCCATGTCTTCCTTCCACTTCACTTCACTGACCCCTAGTATATCTAGATGGAGCCTTTGCATTTCCCTTTCCAGATTTTCTAGTTTCCCTACCACGTTCAGGCTTCTGACATTCCACGCCCCGACTCTTATAACGTTATCCTTTCGTTGATTATTCAATCTTTTTCTCATGGTAACCTCCCACTTGGCAGTCCCCTCCCGGAGATCCGAATGGGGGACTATTCCGGAATCTTTTTGCCAATGGAGAGATCATCATGGCACTTCTTCAATTACAGGCCACATGTCCTGTGGATACACGTTGCGTGTCTTTAATCCAGTGGTTTCTATTACCGTAAGCATTCTCATGCCGTTGGTCATTGCTGATTCTTCCGCCTTTAGGGGTAGTTTCCCATCCTCAGGACAGGCATGTGCCCTGAACCTCTGTCCACTCCTCTGCCCTCTTTGACAATGCTGTTGGTAGAATGAAGGTGACTTCCTGTGCAGAAAGTCTTTGGCCGCCATTTGCTGATAATCAGAATTTAAGCGGTCGCGGGCCTCTAACCTAGTACCAAGAACGTTTTGATTACTAATCAAACACGCTAGAGCCCTAGATCACAGGGTCTACGGAGAGTAGCGAGAGGACTTGCGGAGAGACAACGTCGGAGGCCTCTTGGAATAGGAGGAACTATCTGGTAACCTGACAGAAGGAAAAATTGGAATCGATGCAGAAGACATGAAGAGATACAGTATTTGCATCGAAATTTGAGCTTTGGAAGACATACGATGGATTAATGCGTAATTTCTGAAATCATTGTGGGACATGGAAACTTAACGACTATTCAGTTTAATGTGAAAAATCTCCACGTCTATAAAGGTACCGTATGACTTTAGGAAAAATATCGTCCGTACTACCACGAAGGTAACAAGGGCGGGTAAGTGCGAGAACTGTTTTGCATCATCGTAATAGATCAAGCAGCAAAATTGGTTACCAGAATTATATACGAAAGAATGGAAAACGAAGAAGTAGTATCTGTTAGATAACGATCGGTTTGACTTTAGGGAAGATAAAGACACCGGGGTGGCCCTTCACACTCGATAATGGAGTCAGGACTTCAAAACAAAAACAAAACAAAAAAATCAGAAAGTCTTCGTAGGATCTGTAGACCTAGAACAAGGTTCAGCAATGGATATTGGGAAAAAATCTGCGAATTCTCAGAGAAAAAGGAGTTAGTGAAAGACGGGTAACATACAACCCATAGAAAAATGCTCCTATCTGAGAACAAAAAAGGCGAATATGCTCATGTTTATCAGAAGACAGAATGAGGCAGCTGGTATTTCACTTTCAATCGATCTCCCTCATCACCTTTAAAAATTTTCTGGAAAACGTTCTTTTGAACATGCAACTCACCTCTTACTCCAACAAGCTGCCCTAACCAACTCCTTCAGACCCACTTGTCCATCGCTGTAAGTCGCTCATACCCATCCACCCCCTTCTCACTCACTCATTCACCATTCATCAATCATTCATCATTCAATCTCATTGTCGTTATCTCTTTGTGCCTCTCTGTCACTACCTCTCGCCTCTCAGCCATTGTCTCCATTCTGTCCGTCCGATACTATCTCCTCTGACAGTCACTGTCTCCCTCTTGCTCTCTCTTACTGCTACCACCTCATTCACTCCTTCCCACTGCTGATCTCTGTTCTCAGTGTCACCATCTCTCTCTCCTCCTCGTTGTCACTGTCATATTTTCTCTTATTATCACTGGCTCTCATCGACTTCCACTTTCTCCTCCTCTTTATTCATCTACCACTGGCACAATCTCCTTCACTCTTTTCCTAGTACTGTTCTGTCACTGCCAACTATGTTTCACCTTGACAACTGTGTACTGTGTCCCAGACTTTTGCATCTTTCGGACTGCAGCATAAATAAAGGGCGAGTATGTTCACATGCCAAAATTTTTGGGAAAATTTTTGAAGCTGCCGAGGAACGTAGAAAGGGGCAGCTAGTACTTCGTTTCAGTCAGTATCTTAATAAACAGGAGCATATTCGCTACTTTTGTGCTCCAATAGGAGCATTTTCCCGCTTGTTCCCTTCTTGTTCATGCAACAAGCAGAGCATGTCACTCATATGAAAAGAACTTTATGGGTCAGATGGTTCAGATGGCTCTGAGCACTATGGGACTTAACTTCTGAGGTCATCAGTCCCCTAGACCTTAGAACTACTTAAACCTAACTAACCTAAGGACGTCACACACATCCATGCGCGAAGCATGATTCGAACCTGCGACCGTAGCGGACTCACGGTTCCAAACTGAAGCGCTTAGAACCGCACGGCCACACCGGCCGGCTTTATGGGTCAATAAAATAGTTAATTTACATCTGTCGCTAATTAATGTTGCGTCTCGGACCGGTTTTTCCACGCACAAAACTTTTTCATGTGCTTAATTACTACAACATGGGTTTCCTGGAACCATTCTGATAACAGACACTTTACAGGATATTTATCCGTGGTACGTAACTATATAAACTGCGTTCTCGGCTCACACCGGATTTTTACGGACGTATCTTACGTGCAAAAGTTGACTAACTTTTAACCTCTGTAGCTCGGAAACAAATGAAGATACCAAGAAAATGAATTCGAGATAGGGATAGAATATATCGAGATAGAATATATCGTAAAAATTTCAAGCATTTGCTGTGCATAGCTGTCATCAAATCCGCAGTTCGGCTTTGGTACCCAAAAAATCACGTGTTTTGGGCTTTCGTTAGGAACCGCCCATGAACGAAATGGCGTCTCCGTAATCCCCTTAAGGGGCACCTCAGATCACATATAACTCTGGGAGAACCAATCGATTTGCTCCCTTTGCCTAAGCTGAAGGAAATGTATCATATGCAAACTCTGACCCTGTATTGTAGGATAACTACATTATGACGATGCTTCTGTTGAGTTAACAAATGGCCCCTAGTCCAGGGGCTCCCTGAAACGCTTTGTACCACGAACAGAACCCGAGGTATGAGCCCCGGAAAAATCCCGTGTATATGCCCGGCGCTTTGGAGCACGTTAGGTACCGCATGCTGTCGCACACGTAGAGATATTTACAAGAACCAAGAAAAATAAATGAGAATGGAAGACCAAACAAGAAGTGCTCGGATTAAAAAGGAGGTAAGACAGGGATTTCGTCGTTTGCCTGTTATTCAGTTCATACACCATAGGAGCAGTGACGAAAATTGAAGGAAGCGTCACGAGTTTGTTTAAAGTTCTGGGTGCAAGAATGTCAATGATAAGATATGATTGTAAGTTTGCTATTCTCAGTGAATGTGAAGAGATAGGATCCTTTGAACGCAATATGCAGTCTACTGAGCACACTCCCTTCGGTTTTTCTTCGGTTTACTCTCGATTGTAAGTGATGATGAGAAGGAAAGAGATTGGTGATGAACGTATCAAAACTGGGAATACCGGGCGGTTTTAAGTGATTCTGTTATACTGTCAGACAAACAACATACAGCTGACTAAACGAGGACATGAAAAGCAGGCTAGCCCAGGCAAAGAAGTCTACTGGTATCAAACATATTCCTTACTTTTGAAGAAAATTTTCTGCAGTGTATGTCTGGGTCGCAGAATTATGTGGAAGTCGATCACAAAATGCGAGAAAACCAGAAAAAGAATGGAAACGCTGAGAGGTGGTGCCAAAGGTGTTTAAAGTTAGGTGGACTAATAAGGTAAGAAATGAGAGAGTTCCCCTCAAAATCGACGCTCAGAGGAACACTTGGAAAACATTGGCAAGAAGACGGGGCAGAATACTAAGACACGTCTGAAGATAAAATGGAATAACTGCCACGGTTATTAAAGGAGGTGTAATGATGAAAACAGTGGAAGAAGATAGATTGGAATACAAAAAATAAATAATTGATTACGATGACTAAGTGCTACCCTGAGAACCTTGTCGGCGCGGCAGGCCGCATCAAGCCAGTCTGGAGTGTAAGAGGAGGGTGGGGGGGAATCTCCAATTTAACAATTAGCAATTGGGTATCCTGTAAAACTCCATGAATGTTGCTGTGTTGAAACTTTATGGCAGATTAGAACTGTGTGACGGCCCTAGACGCTAACTATCGACTACTAGCTTTCGCGGGCTAGTGTTTAATGTCTTGAAAAGAGAAAAAATAGGTTCACGTACTCCAACTCCACATCGTGTATAGTGCTTCTAAAGTCCACAATCGAGTTAACATGGACTGTCTCCACGCTAGAACTGTTTAGTGCAGACACAGTCAGCTGTAGATGGTCTGTGCTTAAGGTTCTTGAAGACGTTCACTGTTCTGACCCCCAATATTTGGGTGTTTTACGTGTTACGTCTGCAGTTGTGACCAAAACTTGATTAAGGGCTCTGAGAAATGTTTTATCGGTGGTAGTTGGATAAGCTATTACGGCAGGCTTAATTATAAACCATTTTGTTGTTTATTTGTGTATCTTCGCATGACATTTCCGTATGTTGCTTGACCTATACTGCCATCAGTGGTTTATCAAAGTTCGATCAAGCGCAACATTACGTGACATCTGGAATCAATGGTTCTACTTTGAACATAATGGTAGACAGCTGAAGTAAAGCAATAAATTGCAACAGGAAACTGAGGAGCACCGCAAGAATAGTAATATTTAATATTGTGTATTAAACATGACGATGGTTATTTCCTGGGCTTAATTGTATTTAGGGCTTCGACCTCTTTGATTTGCATATTCAGAAACAACTAGGAAATTGAGGGACTTTCGGTCGTCAACGATGGTAACAATCAGGGGAAAGGTCTGGAAATAAATGTACAACTTTATAGATTTTATACAATGATGAGGTATAACACCTAGAAGAATTTCAATTATGACACCAGCCGCAAAAGCATATGTAGTTACATCATTGTTCAAGTGATTTGAAAAACGTGACACCTGATGACCAATGTTTGGTTCGAAATGCGTCACTAATAATGTCTTAAAATAAACTGACGTTGTGCATGGTTACGGCACACACATTTCCTTTATTATAATTGTAACGAAAACTGTCGATAGGGGCATTGAGTAGTTTGAGGTATTCAATAGACTTAACATCAATATTTAAGTTGACGAAACTTACCCGTGTTTCTGTAGACCTCATGTGGCTGCATCAGTGGCATGTTATCCGTGGTGCGGTAATATGATGGTTGCGACGGCTGATGATGATGCCGTCCGCCGCCGCCACAAGTGACTTCACTGCTACAATGCGAAGTGTTAATGAAAGTAAGTGTGCATCTTAGGTGGATATATTGACCATATCAAGCATATGAGAGGCTCCGAATTCGCCCAGTTCGAAAATTGTGTCATCAAGACTGCCTGTCACTATCGCAAGATATCGCTGAAGAGAGAAACCAGCCCATGCTACTAGTGAGCTCCTGGGTGAGTGCCGCGGTCAGTGCCGGGAGGATCTGGTGCTGATGACGCAGACAGAGCATCTACTGAAACACTGGGAATAGATGTTGGTGACACTTCAGTCTGGTTGTTACACTTTGTGGTGGCAGCAGCTGTTCTCGGCACCCTTACTATTACACTTTGACGCGCATCGTTAGGTTGTGTTACCATTCCATATGGTGGTGTTCGATCAACGTTAGCTGCAGAAATCTGTAGTGTGACCGCAGACCCTGCCGAAGGACGGGTAGGTCGATGCCTACGCTTTGGAGTGCGAGGTGCTGCGACAGTACGTGGAAATAGGAGTGGCCTTTCTGGGAAACGTGGTGGTATTCTGGGTGTAAAATATTGCGGAGTAGGTAAAGAAGGAATTCCCGACTGTAGCATATGCCTTGGGATGGCATAATGTGATGAAGCAGGAGGTGGAGGCAGCTGTAGCCGCGGCGGAACACCAGGTGGCTGTAATGATGGCTGCTGTCTGGTGCCACTCCGCGAGAGATCAAGTGGCTGAATCTCAGCAGGTTGTGTGACGAATTTGTTTGTACCTGTTACGGCACATGATTGAGGTACCTGCCACCAGGTTGGCAAATTTCGCTGGATCGTTTGGACTGAAGCAACCTCGCTGAATTGTAGTGATGGCCACAGTGACGCTTGACTCACCGTGCTGTGCTCTACACGTTTCCCCTCAACACCTGAAGTCTTTGCTCTCGAAACCACTGAATAATTTAAGTGCTTTTCGTGTGTAGCTCTCGAAAGTACTGTCTTTGCAATATTTTTTGGCACCCTTGTCTGAGCTCCTAGAGAGTTACGAAATTGTGACATGTTAGATAACATAGAATTTTGGACAGAAGACGTAATTGTGTTTTGCATGGTTGATGTAGGGAACATCGCCAGTGTCACATTAAGGGACACATCTTTTGTTGGAGTTGTGACAGACGAACAATGGGCATAGCTCTTGTGGGGGTACTGTGCTAAATGGCTCCTAGCTTCAGTTATCGGCGCAGAGCCTTCTCGCTTTGTCGTCGTCGATCCAACGCTAGTAGCCTCCGTGCTCAAAGCAGCTTGTTGGCAGTTTGACCCAGGGACTGTCGTCTGGTCATGCCTGGGTTTCGGAAGTGCAGTGCTATGCGCCGGTGCATAGAAGTACTTCACGTCCTGTGAAGTCAATGTGGCCAGTTTTGTGGGCATAAATTCTCTGTCATTAGGTTTGATGCTTGATGATCCCGTACCACCAGCATCCGGTGTTTTGCCTTTCATCTCTGTTACCGTACCTCCAACCCTCGTTATTGTACAGGTTACAGGTCCTTTACATGTAACATTAGGAACCACCGTCTTTTCAGTTGTCTTTGGGGTACTTTGTGCTGTCACAGAAACATGGAAGTTTGACAGGTTAGATAGCATCGACATTTCGACTGATGACGTAGGAACCGTGGTTCGTGAGCTTGATGCAGGTGACATCACTGTTGGGTTAATAGGCAGACTTCTTGGAATGGAGAGTGGCGACGAATTAGGATTATCCTGGCGGAGGGAATTTCCCATACTGTTCGTGGTTTGAACTGTAGGTTCTGATCCTACCACCCCCGTCACTGTCGGTTCGACACCGTTAGTTTCCACTGGTGAAATGTTCTGTTGAAAGCCCGAAAATGTGTATGAATAGGGCCCTGTAAGACCAGTCATTTGTGTGCTTGATGTCGGTAAACTCAGTACCATCGGATTTACGGACAGATTTGTTTGGTGAAAGGGAGTCGGTGACAAATCAGTATGGAAACTATACGGAGAGAATGCTGCGAGGTACGTAGCTCCAGCTATCGGTACTGCCATCGCCGATCGGAAACCAGCAGTCTGTACAGCACCTCTACGTTTGCGCGTAGTAAGTGCCCTACGAAGCCTGGATTTTGTGTTTTGTGTTGGCAATCTTAAGGGTGTCTGACTAGCAATCGGATTTGTTGGCAAAAAGAAACTTGGGACAAGGTCAGAAGGTATCGGGTAGGGAGACAGTACTGAGCCGTGCGTAGCTCCAGCAATCGGCACTTTGTCTAGCACCTGTGGTGCTGCCGATTGAACTCCACCTGTTGGCACTGATAAAGCAGTCCACTGAGTGCCGGACAGTACGTCTGCAGAGGGCTTCACCGGCTCCATCGTCTGGGTTGGCGACGACTTGGGAGGCTCGGTGGTTACCACCGTTGCACCAGAGTTCTCCGAGTCAGCAGAAGTCACCACACCCATCACATGAGATCCCACTTTTCCATCCAGACATTCGTTGTCATCGGAACTAATACTTATAACCCTGGTGTCACGAGCTGCCGATACTGTTCCTTCACCTTTATTTGTTTCTGCTTCATCTTTGCACTTCGATTCTTGTTTCATTTCAGAGGACTCCAACAATGGACAAGCTTCAGAATCAGTGGTCGCATCCTGAAATACCAAACAGTTACGTTAGATATATATTTCTACACAGAAATAAGCAGTGCAGTAATAACTGATGAATGCAAGAGCTGAATCTGTGATAACTCAAGCCGAGACATTCTAGTGACGTCCAAACTCTGTAACAGAACTGCAAGAGTTTGAAAAAATAAATACAAAAACCACCAGCGCAGTTTTGAGCCTGAAACCGACAAATTCCTCCTGAGGATTCTGCATGTAAATCCCAAATAATGACTACATCGAAATTTACTCGCGGCGAAGGCTACGCTGTGTACGATTTTAATTTCCCCTACTGTTCCAGTGGCAGAGAGTACGAATGCTGGTAAGGCCCCGTGTGGGCTCCGACCTTTAACTTTGGCTTACCTCGAGATGCACGTGGGAGGAAGCAATATATTTGTTTACTCTTCTAGGAACGTACGCTCTTTGAACAGTAAACCGCACAGTGACTAAGAACGGCTCTCTTGCAACGTCTGCCAATGGAGTCGGCTGAGCATATCCATGATGCTTTCGCGCTTATAAAATGAACATTTTTTGTGGTTTTAGGGCGCACAACTTTAATGGTCATTAGCGCCCAGACTACGTTAGGAATGCACCGCGAGGCACAAGTTTAAAACAGCAACTAAAAGGGAGAACACGATAAAAGACAGATTGACAGGCATAGGATTAAAAAAACAGCAAGATTAATCAAATGTCCTTAGACAGGTTGTTAAGCTGATAAAACGAAGAACGCGAGCAGCTCCTCCTGGGTCATCCGTTAAAATGGCATCTAGAGTACATGGCAGGCCAAGATCAAGACGCAGTGTATTAAAATCCGGACAGGACGTTAAAATGTGGCGGAACGTCAGCAATTGCCCACATGGGCAGAACGGCGCCGGCGCAGCCGTCAGCAGATGGCGATGGCTGAACCGGCAGTGTCCAATTCGTAACCTGGTCAAAACGACCTCCTCCCGCCGAGAAGGGCGTGAGGAGGACGTCCAAGCCACGGGAAGAGGTTTCAAGGCCCGAAGCTTGTTGTCCGTAAGTGCAGCCCAGTCGGCATGCCACAGCGATAAAATTCGCCGAGAAATGACCCTGCTACAATCTGATGAAGGGACAACAAGAAGCTGTCTGAGGCTGGAGGACCGCAGCCTTGGTCGTGGCATCTGCAGCTTCGTTCCCAGGGATACCGACATGCCCAGGAACCCACATAAAGCTAACCAGAGAACCGTCGTCCACCAGCTGCTGAAGCGAGCGTTGGATCCGGTGCACGAAAGGGTGAACCGGATACGGATCACTGAGGTTCTGGATGGCGCTCAGGGAATCGGAGCAGATGACATAAGCAGAATGTCGGTGGCGGCAGATGTAAAGAACAGCCTGGTAGAGGGCAAAGAGCTCAGCTGTGAAGACCGAACAATGGCCTTGGAGCCGGTATTTGAAACATTGTGCCCCGACAATAAAAGAACATCCGACCCTATCATTGGTCTTAGAGCCATCTGTATAAATGAAGGTCATATTAATGAACTTCGTTCGAAGTTCCAAAAAACGGGAGTGGTATACCGAACCGGGGGTAACCTCCTTTGGGAGCGAGCCGAAGTCAAGGTGAACGCGAACCTGCGCCTGGAGCCAAGGGGGCGTGTGGCTCTCGCCCACTCGAAAGGTTGCAGGGAGTGAAAAATCAAGGTGTTGAAGGAGGCGACGAAAGCGAACTCCAGCGCGTAGCAGGGCAGAGACATACAACCCGTATTGACGGTCGAGAGAGTCGTCAAAAAAGGAACGATAAGACGGGTGGTCGAGCATTGACAGTAGCCGACAAGCATACCGACAAAGCAGTATATCGCGCCGGTAGGTGAGTGGCAATTCACTGGCTTCAGCATGAAGACTCGATGGGACTAGTATAAAACGCTCCGATCGCAAGACGTAAACCCCGATGTTGTATGGAGTTGAGGCGGCGTAAGATGGACGGCCGTGCAAAGGAGTATACGAAGCTCCCATAATCCAGCTTGGAGCGGACGATCGACCGATATAGGCGAAGTAGGACGGTTCGATCCGCTCCCCACGACATACCACTGAGAACACGGAGGACATTTAGAGAACGGGTACAATGGGCAGCCAAATATGACATGTGGAGACCAGCTAAGTGTCCTGTCAAATGTAAGACCTAAAAATTTTGTTGTCTCCACGAATGGGAGAGCAACGGGACGGTGGGAGACACTCTTTGTAGCGCCAGAAGTTAATACAGTCTTCTCGGCAGAAAAACGGAAGCCATTGGCGACACTCCAGGAGTAAAGACGGTCAAGAGAACGCTGAAGACAGCGCTCCAGGAAACATGCACGCTGCGCGCTGCAATAGATGGTAAAATCGTCCACGAAAAGGGAGCTTGATACATCAGCTGGGAGGCAATCCATTATTGGATTGATCGCTATGGCGAAGAGAGCGACGCTCAAAACTGAGCCCTGTGGCACCCCATTCTCCTGGCGAAAGGTGTCTGACAGGACAGAACCCACATGTATCCTGAACTGTCGATCCATTAAAAAGGAACGAATAAAAAGAGAGAGGCTACCGCGAAGGCCCCATGTATGCATGGTGCGGAGAATGCCCGCCCTCCAACAGGTGTCGTAAGCCTTCTCCAAATCAAAGAACACAGCTGCGGTCGGACGCTTCCGCAAGAAGTTATTCATAAGGAAGGTCGACAAGGTAACCAGATGGTCAACAGCAGAGCGGCGCCTACGAAATCCACATTGTACATTGGTAAGTAGGCGTCGAGATTCGAGCAGCCAAACCAAACGAGAGTTAACCATTCGCTCCAACACCTTACAGACACAGCTGTTAAGCGAGATGGGTCGATAACTGGAAGGCAAGTGCTTGTCCTTCCCCGGCTTAGGAATCGGTACAACAATAGACTCGCGCCAGCATGCCGAAACATGTCCCTCAATCCAGATGCGATTGTAAGTACGAAGAAGGAAACGTTTACACGCAGGAGAAAGGTTCTTCAGCATCTGAATATGAATAGAATCAGGCCCTGGAGCGGAGGACCGTGACCGGGCAAGTGCATTTTCGAGTTCCCGCGTGGTGACTGGGGCATTATAACTTTCACGATTCGAGGAGCGGAAGTTAGGTGGCCTAGCCTCCTCTGCCTGTTTTCGGGAGAGGAACGCAGGGTGGTAATGAGCGGAGCTCGAAACCTCTGCGAAAAAGCGGCCGAAGGCATTGGAGACATCCTCAGGGGCCACAAGGACGTCATTCGCGACCGTCGAGCCAGAAACTGGTGAGTGCACCATAGTGCCAGATAGCCGGCGCAGGCTACCCCAGACAACAGAAGGAGTAAAACTGTTGAAGGTGCTTGTGAAAGCAGCCCAGCTGGCTTTCTTGCTTTCTTTAATAATACGACGACACCGCGCACGTAATCGTTTATAATTGATACAATTCGCCACTGTAGGGTGGCGTTTAAAGGTGCGTAAAGCGCGTCGACGAGCACGTAAAGCGTCTCTGCATGCTGTGGTCCACCAGGGGACCGGTACGCGACGTGGAGAAGTAGTAGTGTGAGGGATGGAATATTCAGCAGCAGCGAGAATGACTTCCGTGAGGTGTGCGACCTGACTATCGCAGCTTGTGAAGGTTTGATCCTGAAAGGTCGCCCTGGAAGAGAAGAGCCCCCAGTCTGCTTTGGAGATGTTCCAACTAGTTGAGCACAGAGAGGGGGTATGATGCAGGAGATGGATAACACACGGGAAGTGGTCGTTCGAATATGTATCAGAAAGTGCATACCACTCAAACCGGCGTGCAAGTTGGGGAGTACATATAGAGAGGTCTAAATGGGAGTAGGTGTGATATGTGTCCGAAAGAAAAGTAGGAGCGCCAGTATTGAGGCAGACAAGATTGAGCTGGTTGAAAAGGCCTGCTAACAGGGAGCCCCTCGGGCAGGATGCTGGAGAGCCCCAAAGGGGATGGTGGGCATTGAAGTCTCCAGTTAACAAAAATGGTGCAGGTAGCTGAGCAATAATTTGCATCATGTCTGCCCTGGTAACGGCAGATGACGGAGTGTAAACGGTACAAAAGGAAAACGTAAAAGTGGGGAGAGTAACGCGGATGGCAACTGCCTGCAGGCCGGTGTGCAACGTGATGGGATCGTAGTAAATATCATCCCGGACCAGCAACATAACCCCTCCATGAGCTGGGATACCTACCACAGGGGGTAGGTCAAAACGCACAGAGGTGTAGTGTGCCAAGGCAATTTCATCGCATGGGCGTAGCTTCGTTTCCTGGAGGGCTACGACGAGCGGACGGTGCAAGCGGAGCAGCAACTTCAAGTCCTCTTGGTTGGAGCGAATGCTGCGAATATTCCAGTGAATAAGTGCCATTGTGAGAAGAAAAGGAAGATGAAAGAAGGGGTCACCTCGAAGGCTGCTGAGGGCCTGGCTTCGAGCGAGCACTGCCGCCGCTATCAGTAGGCGGACAGTCATCGTCCATTGGTTCTATACGTTCATCGGCCATCTTGTTAAGATGGCCGGGAGGGGGAGCTTCCTACGCTGGTGAACGGCCAGATGTTCGGCTACCAGCGGTGCGGCCAGGCAAAACGGATGACGGCCCGGGGCGGCAACCGCTGGGTGGCGCAGTAGAAGAAATGCGCCGTGGCGGAGAAGGAGAACTGTGCTTCCTATGAGCCTTCTTGGAAGGTCGTTTAGTGGAAGTACTGGTCGATGGCTGGGAGTCCGAGGTACGTAGGAAGTCTGCACGGGATGGTTCCTTCTAGAAGGCCCGTGCATCGGACTTCTGGTTCTTCGTCTTGGCAGAAGCTGATGAAGGTGCTTGTGCCTGAGGGGTGACGGGAGGAAGAGGAGACGTCGACCGCGCGATCTTAGCACTGGCCGAAGGGACGACCGTGGTGCTGAAGGTCAGATCGCATGTCTGCGTCGCCACCTCCCTGGTAGTCCGAGGAGAGGCGAGGACAGTACTGTATTTCCCCGCTGAGAGCAGCGTGGGCTTCCTACTAGCAAATAGCTTGCGAGCAGCCGAGGTGGACACTTTATCTTTGACCCGAATTTCTTGGATACAGCGTTCTTCCCTGTAGATGGGACAGTCGCGGAAGGACGCTGCATGGTCACCCTGACAGTTCACACAACGAGGAGACGGAGGTGGACAGTCACCCTCATGGGCATCCCTGCCACAAGTGACACATTTAGCCGCATTGGAACAAGACTGGCGAGTGTGATTAAAACGCTGACACTGGTAGCAGCGCGTAGGTGTCGGCACATAGGGCGAACAGAAATAACCTCGTAGCCCGCTTTGATGCGCGACGGCAGCTGAACACTATCAATGGTCAAGAAAAGTGTCCGGGTCGGTACAAGGTCATTGTTGACCTTTTTCATGACCCAATGGACAGCCGTCACTCCCTGCTCAGCGAGGAAAAACTGAATCTCCTCGTCAGTCAATCCGTCGAGTGATCTAGTATATACCACACCACGAGACGAATTCAAAGTGCGATGAGCCTCCACCTGGACAGGGAACGTGTACAGGAGTGTGGCCTGAAGCAGTTTTTGTGCCTGAAAGGCGCTCTCAGTTTCTAGTAACAAGGTACCATTACGCAACCTGGTACAAGACTTGACAGATCCGGCTATGGCATCTACGCCCTTCTGGATAACGAAAGGGTTGACAGGGGAAAAATCCTTTCCGTCCTCAGATCAAGAAACTACGAGGAATTGTGGGGCAGGCGGTAGTACTTTTGTCACTGGTGGCTGCTCAAGTTTCCGTTTGTGGGCAGAAGTCGAGAGAGAAGAAGAGAATCCATTGTGGAGGAATCCCCCATGATTGCCATGATCTCCGATGGCGCGCTCCTTCCTTGTGGGTGAATGTTTACACCTCAGGGTCACACCTCCCGAGAATCGGGATGGTCAGAAGGTATCAGCTCAGGCAATCACCCCTCCCTGGGCCTGGCCTTTACCAGGGGGTACGTGCGTGCATTACTTGTTTACCCATGGTGGGGAATTACGCGTTACCCCGTCACCAGCTACGTGTGCGAACGCGTGGGTCGGCCTTCAGGCGCGCACAGGGAGGAAGAAAGTAGAGGAAGAAGAAGAGTAAAAAGAAGGGAGAGAGAGGGAGAAAGAGGACAGACTGTCTCAAACGCCGAGGCAGAGACCAGAGAAGGCAAGGAGAAGAAGGCAAGGGATAGAGTAAGTAAGACAGTGAGATGGAGAAGAACAAAGAAAGGAACCAACCAAAGGAAGGAAGAAACGAGAAGTGAAAAACCAAAATGACCGCAAATATAGGTCGTGAAACCGCCCGTCTCCGGACGCAGGCGCCAACTACCCCCTTGAGGGGGACGGACTCCTTTTAGTCGCCTCTTACGACAGGCGGGAATACCTCGGGCCTATTCTAACCCCCGGACCCGCAGGGGGGAAAATGAACATGTGACAGACAGTGCTGCTCTTCTTTGCATCTTCTTTGTCCCCTGTATCAGACCTACCTGATACTGATTCGATACTATCTAGCAATATTAAAGTATTGGTATCAATGTTAGCTGAACGAGTGTTTTTGAAGGTACTTCCTTTGTTTATGGACAGCATTTCCTGAGCGTTCTTCCGATGAACCTCATCCTGACACCTCATTCGGGATTAATTTTAGGCAGTCGTTCCACTTCAAATCGCTCTATAAGCACACTCTTGGACATTTTATGAAAGTAACTTCTTCCAGGTGTTGTTCAGTAATTTTATAATCATACAATAAAGGGTGTTTGTTTCTATGTACCCGCAATACGTTACATTTCTTTATATTGAGAGTCAATTGCCAATCCTTGCACCAAGCGTCAATCCTCTGCAGGTTTTCCTGCATTTCGCTGCAATTTTCTAGCGTTGGGACCTCTAGACTACAGCATCATTCACAGAAACCCTCATGGAACTTCCGATATTAATTACCAGGTAATTTATATACAACGTGCTTATAATTAAACTTTTGGTACTTAAGATAGTATAGACGGACAACTATTAGGTGCGTTCGACAGCTAATGCAACCGTTTCTTACCTGAAAGCTGGTTACTTTTATTCAGGATTCCAATACAACAGACTATTCCCTACTCTTTTGGCTATAAAATCCTAATTTTCAACGTAATCTCCATTCCATGAGGCGGGCTTACGCAACCACCTTACTTTGAGGGCCTGTGTGGTACCACCCTACCAGTCGACGTAAGATCCCCAACGTCTTACTGTATTAATAACTTCATCACCGAGCGAGTTGGCGCAGTGGTTAGCACAATGGACTCGCATTCGGGAGGACGACTGTTCAAACCCGCGGCCAGACGTCCTGATTTAGGTTTTCCATGATTTCCCTAAATCGCTTCCGGCAAGTGCCGGGATGGTTCCTCTGCAATGGCACGGCCGATTTCCCTCCCCAACCTTCCTTATTCCGATGGGACCGATGACCCCACTGTTTGCTCTCCTCCACCAAATCAGCCAACCAACCTCTCCATCACCCACGTACTGCTTCTCGCGGAGTCCATACTTTATTGGGCGAAACAGATGGAACTCGGAAAGTCTGAGATCCGAGCTGTAGAGTGGATGAGGGAGAAAGTCGAATAAAGATTTTTTAGTTAATCTCGCGTTCGTAGACTTGTGTGAGGCATAATGTTGTCATGGAGAGGAAGTTCAATGGCATTTTTGTGGCGACCAACAAGATGAGGTCTTTCCTTCATTTTGCTGAGGGTAGGTCAGTACACATCATAGGTGATCGTTGCATCATGAGTCGGGACATCAAACACAACTCCTCCTTCAGAGTCCCAGATACGCATTGTCGTTACCTTATCGGCTGAGTGTGTGTGTCATCCTCTGAGCAGAAGTGATATGGCTCTACTCCATGGACTGTCGTTTATTTTCCGGTTCAAAGTGACGAATCTGAGTTACAACGAAATGAACACCCTTACCTGCTTACAGGCGTTGACATACGACAACGGGGACAGATGAAAATGTGTGCCCCGACCGGGACTCTAACCCGGGATCTCCTGCTTACATGGCAGACGCTCTATCCATCAGAGCCACCGAGGACACAGAGGATAGCGCGGCTGCAGGGATTTATCTCTGTCACGCCTCCCGCGAAACCCACGTTCTCAACGTATTGTCCCGCACAACATTCGTAGTGCCCCCGCCCATTATACTCATTACTCGCGGCGCGTTGCCGATTCCCGTAAGAGTTCGGACACTGTTTGTGCATTCGCACAGAAGAAGATGGTCAAGTGGCCGGTGAGCCTTAACTATATATTTTTAAGCAGGAGATCCCGGGTTAGAGTCCCGGTCGAGGCACACATTTTCATCTGTCCCCGTTGACTTATGTCAACGCCTGTAAGCAGCTAAGGGTGTTCATTTCATTGTAATTTCATTCTAACGAGCTGCTTGGTCACCGATGGTATCTGTTCTTTCGGACATGTCCGAAAGAACAGATACTATCTTAGTAAACGAATCTAAGTTTCATTCCTAGATTCTTTTTGGCAGCGAAGAACCCTGCAGGCAGCCACTTGTCAGTACCCCAACTGGTGGACGAGTGTGTTACCACTACCGACAGACGCCCAGTTGGGCAGCAATGTGTTTTATCGTGATCCATGCATCACCTCGAATGAGAATGACCCCAACACTGCACGAGTCACAGCTGTGTGTGGATGCGAGCACGCGGAACATCATCAGACGATTTATGCCTCCCAACGACTCGCCGTGCTTTTCTTCACTACCAGATCTCTTAGACATTCTGCAAGTTTCTTTGAGTATCTGTGATGCTCTGATTTTCCGCCAATAGAAACTCAATGACAGGCCTCTGCTTGGAACGCACCTCCGTTAAAGACGCCATTTTTAAAGTTGCATATAGCGCCACTAACTATACGAACTTCATTGAACTACGGGGGCTGGAGATAGAAGATTCCTATTTTTCAACCGAAACTGGTCGAGAAAAAAAAAAAGTGTTGCAATAATTATAGAACGCCCCTCGTCTACTACAGCTATATCTACGTGATTACTCTGCTACTCACAATAAAGTGCCTGGCAGAGGGTTCAATGAATCACCTTCAAGCTGTCTCTCTACCGTCCCACTCTCGAACGGCACGCGGGAAAAACGAGCACTTAAATTTTTCTGTGCAAGCCCTGATTGCCCTTATTTTTATCGTGATCATCATTTCTCCCTAAGTAAGTGGGTGGCAACAGAATGTTTTCGCAATCGGAGGAGAAAACTGGTGATTGAAATTTCATGATAAGATCCCGTCGTAACGCAAAACGCCTTTATATTAATGACTGCTACTCCAATTCAAGTATCATGTCTGTGACACACTCTCACCTATTTCGCGATAATACAAAACGAGCTGCCCTTCGTTGTACTTTTTGGATGTCATCCGTCAGTCCCACCTGATGCGGGACCCAACACCGCACAGCAATACTCCAGAGTAGGGCGGACAAGCGTGGTTTAGGCAGTCTCTTTAATAGACCTGTTGCGCCTTCTAAGTGTTCTGCCAATGAATCGCAGTCTTTGGTTTGCTCTACCCACTATATTATCTATGTGATCGTTCCAATTTAGGTTATTTGTAATTTTAATCCCTAAGTATTTAGCTGAATTTACAGCCTTCAGATTTGTGTGACTTACCGCGCAATCGAAATTAGCTGATTTCTTTTAGTACTCATGTGAATAACTTCACACTTTGCTTTATTCAGCGTCAATTGCCACTTTTCGCATCATACAGATATCTTATCTAAATCATTTTGCAAGTCGTTTTGGTCATCTGATGACTTTACAAGACGGTAAATGAGATCATCTTCTGCTAACAATCTAAGACGGCTACTCAGATTGTCTCCTATGGTGTTAATATAGATCAGGAACAATAGAGGGCCTGTAACACTTTCTTGGGGAACGCCGGATATTATTTCTGTTTTACTAGCTGACCTTCCGTCTATTACCTCGAACTGTGACCCTTCTGAGAGGAAATCACGAATCCAGTCGCACAACTGAGGCGATACTCCGTAGGCACGCAGTTTGATTAGAAGACGCTTGTGAGGAACGGTGTCTAAAGCCTTCTGGAAATTTAAAAATGTGGAATCAATTTGACATCCCCTGTCGATAGCACTCATTACTTCATGAGTATAAAGAGATAGTTGCGTTTCACAAGAACGATATTTTCTGAATCCGTGCTGACTGTGTCAATCGTTTTCGTCGAGGTACTTCATGATGTTCGAATACAGTGTATGTTCCAAAACCCTACTGCAAATCGACGTTAGTGATATACGCATGTAATTAGGCGGATTACTCCTACTTCCCTTTTTGTGTATTGGTGTGACTTGAGCAATTATCCAGTCTTTAGGTACCGATCTTTCTGTGAGCGAGTGGCTGTATATAATTGTTAAATATGAAGCTATTTTATCAGCATACTCAGAGGAATCTGACTGGTATACAATCTGGACCGCAGGCCTTACCTTTATTAAATGATTGAAGCTGCTTTGTTACACCGAGGATATCTACTATGTTTCTGATCTGATGACTTTACAAATATGCCAATAAGTAGGTGTTAAACGCCAAAGGGAACCCCCAGGACTGCTGCGCGAGTTCGATAAGTTTCGATACAACGAATATGAATAATGAGTTTTGAAGCCTAGTTGGAATAGTGAAGGGGAGAAAGCACAAGTTTTTAACACACACAGTGGGCATGTGTCTGTGGAAAGTATGGATCTCGTGGGTCAGAATCGATTCAACCCTCCATGGTACTATTTACGTGGCGTTTGGGATAGTAATGTGGAGTATTTGGGTTCAGCAGTGACAGGTTTTCAGGCTGGGATATTGCGTTTTAACCAATGGGTAGAAGTCATGCTCCGAGTAAGTTATGGTTACTGCATGATCTTAGGACTGGACTTTCTGAAAGCACAGCAAGCCAAAATTGACCTTAGTTGAACTTAGGTGGACGTTCCAGCTAGAGGAGACGGCCGCCAGTGAAATACCAGCGTAAAGTGCAACAATCTTAAGGTGTACCACTGAAACTGCAGTCAACACAAGTTAGGAATAATTCGTAATTAATTGTGCAACAAGGTACCTGGAAGTTGGTCTGAGTAAATGTGGGTCCGGAACAGCCTGTTAATGCATTGCGCTTGGTGAACCACTGGCAGAAAATTGCGTATTAAAATTATCACTTAGCTTCCTAAGGAGAAGCTTTCTACGTGTACAGGAGGAATTTAATGGGTATGTAGAGTCTGATGGAATACAGCTCACCAAGAGAATTTTGGTAGCTAATTTGGACGTCATTGATGATGTGAGTAGGGACAGAGTCAGTGTGCTCAAGAGTAACGTGCATATTGCCGATACTACAGCATTGCTTAGGGAGTTAGACTATCGGAGAGGTAAGGATAGATGAAGCAGAGCAGTTATTGATTGAATTTGAGGATTTATTGTTTCCATTTATTGCTTTTACCAATAATTTTTACGCAGCGTCGTTACAGGAACTGATTCGTCGGCATATCTTAGACTTTACCGTATACCACAATTTACGTAGCCCATATTAGAGCAACAGCTCGCGGATGGAGTAATAGTGGGAAGCACAGTCTGGGTGCAACCGTTGCTATATTACTGAGAAGGACATGAGATGGGACCAAAAGATGTAGATTCTGTTGTGACAGACCATTTAAGTAGCAAAATCATAACCGATGCATACCTAAAGCCAAAATCCCTGAAATTGACGTTTTGGCGTAGCGTAAGTACTTCTGTGCCCTTCACCTGGGGTGGACACTATCCGATACAGGAACATCAGGCGAACAAGTCAGAAAACAGTTCTAGATCCTTTGGGGCCATTTACAGTATTGTAAAACGCAGTCTGGGTTGAAAACGTTGTAGCAACGTTTCACCATTTGCTGGGTGGAGTGCTGAGGGGATTGAAACCTCTCCAGTGCATGATGAAACTGGATGATGCAATTTCTGGAAAGGATATGGGAGAGCACATACAACGTTTGCGAGACATTTCGGAAAAATGTCTCTTTGAATTAGAAGAAGCTACATCTTTATGATGGGTGGGTTAAGACAGATCAAATGGTTCAAATGGCTGAGCACTATGGGAATTACCTGCTGTGGTCATCAGTCCCCTAGAACTTAGAACTACGTAAACCTAACTGACATAAGGACATCACACACATCCATGCCCGAGGCAGGATTCAAACCTGCGGCCGTAGCGTTCGCGCGGTTCCAGACTGTAGCGCCTAGAACCGCTCGGCCACTCCGGCCGGCTAAGACAGATCCGAGGTTGATACAGGCAGTGCAGGAATTTCCGATTCCTAGTAATATTAAGGCATTGGAAATTATAGAAAATTCATGGACAGGCTTGCAGATGTAGTGGAACCACTTACACGACTGTTTGAAAAGGGTTCAAGTTCGAATGGACAAAGCAATGCTGACATACCCACAGTTAAAGAGAAAATTGACATTAAGCACAGCACTAATTTTTCCGGACTACGAGTATCTTATCAAACGACACTTCCAGTCAGGCTATAGGGTGCGTTCTCAGGCAGGTGGAGCAGCATTCGGTAGAGTATGCTTCTAGGCAGTTTAACAGAACAGAGAGAAGCTACTCGACAACAGGAAGGGAGATGTATGATGTGATATACGGTATCACGTATTTCTGGTGTTATTTGCATGGAAAGAGTTTGAAGTGGTAACAGACAATGCAGCTCCTAAAGGGTGGTTCGGGCTTAAGGACCCCTCTAGCTAGATAGGCATTGAGGTTAAGTGAATTCGAGTATGAAGCTACACACAATCCTGGTAAGACACACAAACCCAGACAGTTTAAGCCAAAAAGTGACAGCGCCCGACGCTGGACCACGACCCTGCATAATGGCAAGGAGTGCAACAGGCAGTCTTCGAATGCAAACAGCAGGAGTCGCACTGTGTGGGACGGGTTATTGTGTAATATTACGAGGTTGGAAGTGCAGTTAGTAGTGATAAGGAAGCTGAAAGAGGAAGTGCTGAAAGAAGTGCATTATCAAGTGGAGTGTTCTGACAAGAGTTGCAGAACAACGAATAGGCGAGTACCGGAGCACTGCTGGTGAAAGTGTAGGAAAAAAGATATGGATCGGTATGTAAGCGGTTACCAGAGGCAACCGAGCTTTTTAAAATGATTCAGCTGAACGACTTCAGGCCGTTCAACAAGACTCCAGCTACTCTGTTTTAACGATTATTTATCATTTGTCTAGATATGTGGAAATGATAGGAATCCCTAAACAAAAGGCAGCAATGGTAGCACAAGCTTTGGTAAACAGGCGAGTGTTCAAATTTGAGAGCCAGAAACTATGATCACTGATCAAGAGACACTTTTTCCGATTTGTTGAAGCAGCTACGTAGATTGCTAGAGATTAAGAAGCTAAGGACGAGTCTATTCCAACCTGAGGCTAATGGTAGCACAGGGTGTACATCGCACAGTCGGGAAAGGATGTTGACCTATCATATGGGCGTACACCGTAATGATTGGGACGTGTATTTATCTTCCATCGTGAGCGTATTAAATTCGGAAGTCCATTCAATGACAGGGTTTAACACCATATGAGGTATTTTACAGAAGATGCATGCCATTATTAGTTGCTAAAATAAGGCCAAAAGCTGACAGGGACGGGGAGTCCATTATTAAGCTCGTTAAGAACGTGACGGAAATCTGAAAATGAGTTCAGATAGCAAACACCAGAGCTCTGGAACGTGAAGGGCGGTTGGGGAACCGTGTGGGCAAATTTAAACAGTATAAAATCGGTCAGTAGGTAATGTTATCAAACCAGTACTTTGCAAAGGATAAGACCAAGAAATCTATAACTCGTTAGCAAGTGCTCATCAGGTAGTTGAGCAAAATTCGCCGATAAACGCAAGCTCCACTTACTGACTTTTACAACTATGGTGTTTGCGGGACGCCTGAAGTCGTTTCGAGATGCTTCAGATGGGCTGATGCATGTGTCGTCGTCCGTTGAGAGTAGGAATATGGGTAGTAGGAAGAAGCGTAGAAACCTTGCATGACATGTACAGGAGATTCTAAACGTATTAAGATTAAGGAAGTAGGAGGAAATAGTTTATGTTTGGGTTACACTGTATGTGTTATTTAGAGGCATAAGGTGAACAGCAGAACAGCAGCGAATGAGCGTAGGAGGAAGTAACTTTGTTCATTGTGGATGTTGGAAAATACTTCTACGTTCATTTGTTAGGAGATTAGGTATTTTAGGGTTGAGTTTTCTCTGGTATTTTTGTGTAACGGCAGGCTTCTTGAAGGGGTGAAGGGATTGGTGAGAGTTCCCTGTTTCCAGATTGCCACTGGTCGAAGTAGGAGATGAGGATCCTCATCTCAATGTGTTGCACCTCTTCACCAGGAGTGGAGTGGGGACACTGCGGGTACTATCATTGGAAACTAGAGTACTTTTTGAAATGTCAGAAGATGATGTACTCTTAAATAATCGTTGGACATTAAAGCTGACAAATTTGGGAAAATTCGTCCAAATAAGGACACAGGAGGTAGTGTTGATCGCAGCTGGTGGTAGTCACGCGGTGACGTCACTAACCGAACATTGTGAGAGGGAAAGGGTTACTATTTTCCCGACCCAGGTGAAGTAAATGTATACCAGCACGTGCGAGATGATTATGTACTTGGGTCAAATGGATGAGGATAGACACGTGACTTACTGGAGCCGAGACACTATTTTCAGCAAGTAGGTTTGCGCTGGATGGTTTCTGTGAACACTACCAAGCCAGTAGCAGCGAACTGTCACGAGCAAGATAAAATTGCAGGAGCTGAACTTCCTGATTTTCACCAGAGTGGAACACTTTAATAGGACGTACTGTGATAGAAAAGGTCAGACAATTCACCTGTCAGCCTGTGTTACTGTAGAATCGAAGTTTAACATTAAAGAGCCACAGCTGTACTGGCAGGCGAAGCCACTCGCGATCCTTCCAGTGGAAAATCTTATCTGCATGAATGGAACGTATAATCCTGACCCAATCCTGTCCTTAAATCGATTGATAGACTATCAAGAGAGGCGATTTTGAGTACAGCGAATCTTTTCAGATGTTCAGTACTGTCGTGAGCAGCAGCAGCAGCAGCAGCAGCAGCAGCAACAGCACACGATGAAGACCATAAGCGTCACAACTACAGCCACCATGTTAATGTTAACTTGGGCAGCCACCGTCTATGTATGTGGAGGCCTGCTCGTCGTTGAAATCCTCCAGTACCCCAGATACCGCTGAACCAGTTAATCGTTCTTACATGAGAAGATACGATAAGCGCAAAAGCTAGATGTAGTGATAAGAGTTATATTGTAGGAAGTAATTGTGATTCGAAGGACAAGAGATTTGGATAGTGTTGAAACGAAAGCTGTTGCTTACCGTACAAGATGCCTTGAAGGCCCGTTAAGAGTAATTCATGTAAATAGTTGTTTAATGTTTTCGGGGGATTAAAGGTTGAAAGAGAGGTCAAACGGAAACTGAGGTTGTGCACTGAGGAGACAAAAGTCATGGGGTACCTCAAAGTAGTGTCAGACCTTTGCCAGGCATAGTGCAGCAACTCCACGTTGTATGAGCGCAACAGGTCGTTGGAAGACCCCTACAGAAATACTGAGCCACGCTGCCTCTATAGGCCGGCCGGAGTGGCCGTGCGGTTCTAGGCGCTACGGTCTGGAGACGAGCGACCGCTCCGGTCGCAGGTTCGAATCCTGCCTCGGGCATGGATGTGTGTGATGTCCTTAGGTTAGTTAGGTTTAATTAGTTCTAAGTTCTAGGCGACTGATGACCTCAGACGTTAAGCCGCATAGTGCTCAGAGCCATTTGAACCATTTTTTGCTGCCTCTATAGCCGTCCGTAATTACGAAAGTGTTGCCGGTGCAGAATATATGGGTGGCCAAATCATTCGCTCGAATTGTCCATAATGTTCTTCAAATCGAATCAATAGCGAATACACTCCTGGAAATGGAAAAAAGAACACATTGACACCGGTGTGTCAGACCCACCATACTTGCTCCGGACACTGCGAGAGGGCTTTTTTTTTTGTGGTTTTAGGGCGCACAACTTCAATGGTCATTAGCGCCCTGACTACTCTAAAAATGCACCGCGAGCCACAAGTTGACAACAACAACTAAAAGGAAAAACACAATAAAAGACAGACTGACAGGCATAGGATTAAAAAACTTCATCAAATGTCCTTAGCGAGGTGTGTCAAATTGATAAAACAAAGAACACGAGCAGCTGCTCGTGGGTCATCCGCTAAAATGTCATCGAAAGTATTAGGCAGGTTAAGATCGAGGCGCAGTTGGTTAAGATCGGGACAGGACATTAAAATGTGTCTAACTGTCAGCAAGTGCCCACATGGGCAGAACGGCGCCGGCGCAGCCGTCAGCAGATGGCGATGGCTGAACCGGCAGTGTCCAAGCCTTAACCTTGCTAAAACGACCTCCTCCCGCCGAGAAGGGCGTGAGGAGGACGTCCAAGCCACGGGAAGAGGTTTTAAGGCCCGAAGCTTGTTGTCGGTAAGTGCAGCCCAATCGGCATGCCACAGCGACACAACGCGCCGACAAATGACCCTGCTAAAATCGGACGAAGGGACACAACAAGAAGCTGTCCAAGGCTGGAGGACCGCAGCCTTGGCCGCAGCATCTGCAGCTTCATTCCCAGGGATACCGACATGGCCAGGAACCCACATAAAGCTAACCGGCGGACCGACGTCCACCAGCCGCTGAAGAGAGCGTTGGATCCGGTGTACGAAAGGGTGAACCGGGTACGGATCACTGAGGCTCTGGATGGCGCTCAGGGAATCTGAGCAGATGACATAAGCAGAATGTCGGTGGCGGCAGATGTAAAGAACAGCCTGGTAGAGGGCAAAGAGCTCAGCTGTGAAGACCGAACAATGGTCATGGAGCCGGTATTGGAAACTTTGTGCCCCGACTATAAAGGAACACCCGACCCTGTCATCGGTCTTAGAGCCATCTGTATAAATGAAAGTCATGGTGATGAACTTCGAACGAAGTTCCAAAAAACGGGAGTGGTAGACCGAACTGGGGGTGACCTCTTTTGGGAGCGAGCTGTGGTCAAGGTGAACGCGGACCTGAGCCTGGAGCCAAGGTGGCGTGTGGCTCTCGCCCACTCGAAAGGTTGCAGGGAGTGAAAAATTAAGGTGTTGAATGAGGCGACGAAAGCGAACTCCAGGGGGTAGCAGGGCAGAGACATACAACTTATATTGACGGTCAAGAGAGTCGTCAAAAAAGGAACGATAAGACGGATGGTCGGGCATTGACAGTAGCCGACAGGCATACCGACAAAGCAGTATATCGCGCCGGTGAGTGAGTGGCAATTCGCCAGCGTCAGCATGAAGACTCTCTACGGGACTAGTATAAAATGCTCCGATCGCAAGTCGTAAACCCCGATGTTGTATGGAGTTGAGGCGGCGTAAGATGGATGGCCGTGCAGAGGAGTATACGAAGCTCCCATAATCCAGCTTGGAGCGGACGATCGACCGATATAGACGAAGTAGGACGGTTCGATCCGCTCCCCACGACATACCACTGAGAACACGGAGGACATTTAAAGAACGGGTACAACGGGCGGCCAAATATGACACATGTGGAGACCAGCTAAGTTTCCTGTCAAAGGTAAGGCCTAAAAATTTGGTTGTCTCCACGATTGGGAGAGCAACGGGACCAAGTCGTAAGGACGGTGGGAGAAACTCTTTGTAGCGCCAGAAGTTAATACAGACCGTCTTCTCGGCAGAAAAACGGAAGCCATTGGCGACACTCCAGGAGTAAAGACGGTCAAGAGAACGCTGAAGACAGCGCTCCAGGACACGTGTACGCTGCGCGCTGCAATAGATGGTAAAATCGTCCACAAAAAGAGAGCCTGATACATCAGCTGGGAGGCAATCCATTATTGGATTGATCGCGATGGCGAAGAGAGCGACGCTCAAAACTGAGCCCTGTGGCACCCCATTCTCCTGGCGAAAGGTGTCGGACAGGACAGAACCCACACGTACCCTGAACTGTCGATCCATTAAAAAGGAACGAATAAAAAGAGGGAGGCGACCGCGAAGGCCCCATGTATGCATGGTGCGGAGAATGCCCGCCCTCCAACAGGTGTCGTAAGCCTTCTCTAAATCAAAGAACACAGCCGCGGTCGGGCGCTTCCGCAAGAAGTTATTCATAATGAAGGTCGACAAGGTAACCAGATGGTCAACAGCAGAGCGGCGCCTACGAAATCCACATTGGACATTGGTAAGTAGGCGTCGAGACTCAAGCAGCCAAACCAATCGAGAGTTAACCATTCGCTCCATCACTTTACAGACACAGCTGGTAAGTGAGATAGGTCGATAACTGGAAGGCAAGTGCTTGTCCTTCCCCGGCTTAGGAATCGGGACAATAGACTCGCGCCAGCATGCGGGAACATGTCCCTCAATCCAGATGCGATTGTATGTACGAAGAAGAAAACCTTTACCCGCAGGAGAAAGGTTCTTCAGCATCTGAATATGAATAGAATCAGGCCCTGGAGCGGAGGACCGTGATCGGCCAAGTGCGGTTTCGAGTTCCCGCATGGTGAATGGGGCATTATAACTTTCACAATTCGAGGAGCAAAAGTCAGGTGGCCTAGCCTCCTCTGCCTGTTTGCGGGGGAGGAAGGCAGGGTGGTAATGAGCGGAGCTCGAAACCTCGGCGAAAAAGCGGCCGAAGGCATTGGAGACAGCCTCAGGGGCCACAAGGACTTCATTCGCGACCTTCAAGCCAGAAACTGGGGAGTGGACCTTAGTGCCAGATAGCCGGCGCAGGCTACCCCAGACAACAGAAGGAGTAAAACTGTTGAAGGTGCTTGTGAAAGCAGTCCAGCTGGCTTTCTTGCTTTCGTTAATAATACGACGACACTGAGCACGTAATCGTTTATAATTAATACAATTCGCCACTGTAGGGTGGCGTTTAAAGGTGCGTAAAGCACGTCGACGAGCACGTAAAGCGTCTATACATGCTGCGGTCCACCAGGGGACCGGTACGCGACGTGGAGAAGAAGTAGGGTGAGGGATGGAATATTCAGCAGCAGCGAGAATGACTTCCGTGAGGTGTGCGACCTGACGATCGCAGCTTGTGAAGGTTTGATCCTGAAAGGTCGCCCTGGAAGAAAAGAGCCCCCAGTCTGCCTTGGAGATGGTCCAACTAGAGGAGCACGGAGAGGGAGTATGCTGCAGGAGATGGATAACACACGGGAAGTGGTCGCTCGAATAAGTATCAGCAAGTGCATACCACTCAAACCGGCGTGCAAGTTGGGGAGTACAGATAGAGAGGTCTAAATGGGAATAGGTATGAGATGTGTCCGAAAGAAAAGTAGGGGCGCCAGTATTAAGGCAGACAAGATTGAGCTGGTTGAAAAGGTCTGCTAACAAGGAGCCCCTCGGGCAGGAGGCTGGAGAACCCCAAAGGGGATGGTGGGCATTGAAGTCTCCAGTTAACAAAAACGGTGCAGGTAGCTGAGCAATAAGTTGCATCATGTCTGCCCTGGTAACGGCAGATGACGAGGGAGTGTAAACGGTACAAAAGGAAAACGTAAAAGTGGGGAGAGTAATGCGGATGGCGACTGCCTGCAGGCCGGTGTGCAACGTGATGGGATCGTAGTAAATATCATCCCGGACCAGCAACATAACCCCTCCATGAGCTGGGATTCCTACCATAGGGGGTAGGTCAAAACGCACAGAGGTGTAGTGTGCCAAGGCAATGTGATCGCATGGGCGTAGCTTCGTTTCCTGGAGGGCTACGACGAGCGGACGATGCAAGCGGAGCAGCAACTTCAAGTCCTCTCGGTTGGAGCGAATGCTGCGAATATTCCAGTTAATAAGTGCCATCGTAAGAAAAGGAAGATGAGAGAAGGGGTCACCTCGAAGGCCGCTTAGGGCCTGGCTTCGAGCGAGCACTGCCGCCGCTATCAGTAGGCGGACAGTCATCGTCCATTGGGTCTATAGGGTCATTGGCCATCTCGGGAGGATGGCCGGGAGGGGGAGCTTCCTCCGCCGGTGAACGGCCAGATGTACGGCTACCGGCGATGCGGCCAGGCGAAACGGATGACGGCCTGGGGCGGCAACCGCTGGGTGGCGCAGGAGAAGAGATGCGCCGTGGCGGAGAAGGAGAACTGTGCTTCCTATGCGCCTTTTTGGAAGGACGTTTGGTGGAAGTACCGGTCGAAGGACGGAGGAAGTCTGCACGGGATGGTTCCTTCTTGAAGGACCGTGCATCTGACTTCGGGGTCTTCGACTTAGCAGAAGCTGAGGAAGTGGCTGGTGTCTGTGGTGTGATGGGAGGAAGAGGAGACGTCGACCGCGCGATCTTAGCACTGGCCGAACGGACGACCGTGGTGCTGAAGGTCAGATCGCATGTCTGGGTTGCGACCTCCCGGGTAGTCCGAGGAGAGGCGAGGACAGTACTATATTTCCCCGCTGGGAGCAGCGTGGGCTTCCTACTAGCCAATAGCTTGCGAGCAGCCGAGGTGGACACTTTCTCTTTGACACGAATTTCTTGGATGCAACGTTCGTCCTTATAGACAGGACAGTCGCGGGAGGATGCGGCATGGTCACCCTGACAGTTCACACAATGAGGAGACGGAAGTGGACAGTCACCCTCATGGGCATCCCTGCCACAAGTGACACATTTAGCCGCATTGGAACAAGACTGTCGAGTGTGATTGAAACGCTGACACTGGTAGCAGCGCGTAGGTGTCGGGACATAGGGGCGAACAGAAATAACCTCGTAGCCCGCCTTGATGCGCGATGGCAGCTTAACACTATCGAAGGTCAAGAAAAGTGTCCGGGTCGGTACAAGGTCGTTGTTGACCTTTTTCATGACCCGATGGACAGCCGTCACGCCCTGCTCAGCGAGGAAAGATTGAAGCTCCTCGTCAGTCAATCCGTCGAGGGAGCTAGTATACACTACACCACGAGACGAATTCAAAGTTCGGTGGGCCTCCACCCGGACAGGGAACGTGTACAGGAGGGTGGCCCGAAGCAGTTTTTGTGCCTGAGAGGCACTCTCAGTTTCGAGTAATAAGGTGCCGTTACGCAACCTGGTACAAGATTTGACAGATCCGGCTATGGCATCAACGCCCTTCTGAATAACAAAAGGGTTGACAGAGGAAAAATCCTTTCCGTCCTCAGTGCGAGAAACTACGAGGAACTGTGGGGCAGGCGGTAGTACTTTTGTCACTGTTGGCTGGTCACGTTTCCGTTTTTGGGTCGAAGTCGAAAGCGATGGAGTAGAATCCATTGCGGAGGAATCCCCCATGATTGCCAGCGTCTCCGATGGCGCGCTCCTTCCTTGTGGGGACCCTCTCAGAGGGCACTCCCGCCTTAGGTGAATGTTTACACCTCAGGTCACACCTCCCGAGAAACAGACGGAGGGACCAATCGGCATGGTCAGAAGGTATCAGCTCAGGCAATCACCCCTCCCCGGGCCTGGCCTTTACCAGGGGGTACGCGCGTGCCTTACATGTCTACCCAGGGCGGGGACTTACGCGTTACCCCGTCACCGGCTACGCGTGCGAACGCGTGGGTCGGCCTTCAGACACGCACAGGGAGGAAGGAAGAGGAGGAAAAAGAAGAGAGAGAGGGAGAAAGAGGACAGACTGTCTCAAACGCCAAGGCGGAGACCAGAGAAGGCAATGAGAAGGCAAGGAGAAGTCAAGGGAAAGAGTAAGGAAGACAGTGAGGTGGAGAAGAGCAAAGAAAGGGACCAACAAAAGGAAGGAAGAAACGAGAAATGAAAAACCAAAAAGACCACGATTATAGGTCGTGAAACCGTCCGTCTCCGGACGCAGGTGCTAACTACCCCCGTGAGGGGGATGGACTCCTTTTAGTCGCCTCTTACGACAGGCAGGAATACCTCGGGCCTATTCTAATCCCCGGACCCGCAGGGGGGGGCGAGAGGGTTGTACAAGCAATGATCACATGCACGGCACAGCGGACACACCAGGAACCGCGGTGTTGGCCGCCGAATGGCGCTAGCTGCGCAGCATTTGTGCACCGCCGCCGTCAGTGTCAGCCAGTTTGCCGTGGCATACGGAGCTCCATCGCAGTCTTTAACACTGGTAGCATGCCGCGACAGCGTGGACGTGAACCGTATGTGCAGTTGACGGAATTTGGGCGAGGGCGTATAGTAGGCATGCGGGAGGCCGGGTGGACGTACCGCCGAATTGCTCAACACGTGGGGCGTGAGGTCTCAACAGTACATCGATGTTGTCGCCAGTGGTCGGCGGAAGGTGCACGTGCCCGTCGACCTGGGACTGGACGGCAGCGACGCACGGATGCACGCCAAGACCGTAGGATCCTACGCAGTGCCGTAGGGGACCACACCGCCACTTCCCAGCAAATTAGCGACACTGTTGCTCCTGGGGTATCGGCGAGGACCATTCGCGACCGTCTCCATGAAGCTGGGCTACGGTCCCGCACACCGTTAGGCCGTCTTCCGCGCACGCCCCAACATCGTGCAGCCCGCCTCCAGTGGTGTCGCGACAGGCGTGAATGGAGGGACGAATGGAGACGTGTCGTCTTCAGCGATGAGAGTCGCTTCTGCCTTGGTGCCGATGATGGACGTATGCGTGTTTGGCGCCGTGCAGGTGAGCGCAACAATCAGGACTGCATACGGCCGAGGCACACAGGGCCAACACCCGGCATCATGGTGTGGGGAGCGATCTCCTACACTGGCCGTACACCACTGGTGATCGTCGAGGGGACACTGAATAGTGCACGGTACATCCAAACCGTCATCGAACCCATCGTTCTACCATTCCTAGACCGGCAAGGGAACTTGCTGTTCCAACAGAACAATGCACGTACGCATGTATCCCGTGCCACCCAACGTGCTCTAGAAGGTGTAAGTCAACTACCCTGGCCACGAAGATCTCCGGATCTGTCCCCCATTGAGCATGTTTGGGACTGGATGAAGCGTCGTCTCACGCAGTCTGCACGTCCAGCACGAACGCTGGTCCAACTGAGGCGCCAGGTGGAAATGGCATGGCAAGCCGTTCCACACGACTACATCCAGCATCTCTACGATCGTCTCCATGGGAGAATAGCAGCCTGCATTGCTGCGAAAGGTGGATATACACTGTACTAGTGCCGACATTGTGCATGCTCTGTTGCCTGTGTCTATGTGCCTGTGGTTCTGTCAGTGTGATCATGTGATGTATCTGACCCCAGGAATGTGTCAAAGGTTCCCCTTCCTGGGACAATGAATTCACGGTGTTCTTATTTCAATTTCCAGGACTGTAGTTGTCGCCCAATGACATGTCGCATTATGGAGTCCACAAAATGGAGTCCACAAAATGGAGTCCACAAAATGGAGTCCACAAAATGGAGTCCACAAAATGGAGTCCACAAAATGGAGTCCACAAAATGGAGTCCACAAAATGGAGTCCACAAAATGGAGTCCACAAAATGGAGTCCACAAAATGGAGTCCACAAAATGGAGTCCACAAAATGGAGTCCACAAAATGGAGTCCACAAAATGGAGTCCACAAAATGGAGTCCACAAAATGGAGTCCACAAAATGGAGTCCACAAAATGGAGTCCACAAAATGGAGTCCACAAAATGGAGTCCACAAAATGGAGTCCACAAAATGGAGTCCACAAAATGGAGTCCACAAAATGGAGTCCACAAAATGGAGTCCACAAAATGGAGTCCACAAAATGGAGTCCACAAAATGGAGTCCACAAAATGGAGTCCACAAAATGGAGTCCACAAAATGGAGTCCACAAAATGGAGTCCACAAAATGGAGTCCACAAAATGGAGTCCACAAAATGGAGTCCACAAAATGGAGTCCACAAAATGGAGTCCACAAAATGGAGTCCACAAAATGGAGTCCACAAAATGGAGTCCACAAAATGGAGTCCACAAAATGGAGTCCACAAAATGGAGTCCACAAAATGGAGTCCACAAAATGGAGTCCACAAAATGGAGTCCACAAAATGGAGTCCACAAAATGGAGTCCACAAAATGGAGTCCACAAAATGGAGTCCACAAAATGGAGTCCACAAAATGGAGTCCACAAAATGGAGTCCACAAAATGGAGTCCACAAAATGGAGTCCACAAAATGGAGTCCACAAAATGGAGTCCACAAAATGGAGTCCACAAAATGGAGTCCACAAAATGGAGTCCACAAAATGGAGTCCACAAAATGGAGTCCACAAAATGGAGTCCACAAAATGGAGTCCACAAAATGGAGTCCACAAAATGGAGTCCACAAAATGGAGTCCACAAAATGGAGTCCACAAAATGGAGTCCACAAAATGGAGTCCACAAAATGGAGTCCACAAAATGGAGTCCACAAAATGGAGTCCACAAAATGGAGTCCACAAAATGGAGTCCACAAAATGGAGTCCACAAAATGGAGTCCACAAAATGGAGTCCACAAAATGGAGTCCACAAAATGGAGTCCACAAAATGGAGTCCACAAAATGGAGTCCACAAAATGGAGTCCACAAAATGGAGTCCACAAAATGGAGTCCACAAAATGGAGTCCACAAAATGGAGTCCACAAAATGGAGTCCACAAAATGGAGTCCACAAAATGGAGTCCACAAAATGGAGTCCACAAAATGGAGTCCACAAAATGGAGTCCACAAAATGGAGTCCACAAAATGGAGTCCACGTATTCAGATTCGTGTCTGTGTTTTGGTGTAATGTCCGTTCACAACAGCGAGGTCTTAGGGTCATCTGAACGTACTTACCTCCTATTCGTTTTTCCCAAGTACATGTTATAACTCTTGTGTTCTGGTTTGGATGTTTTGACTATTCCCTTTGTTGTAACATAGTTCATGCCCCTTTCTTTGTAGTTTTCATTTGTGTGAAATGATCTATGCGACTTCTGGGCTGCTCTGACTATTTTACACATTTACTTGTGACGGTGGGTTATTCTTACCACATGATTCTTACTCTAGAGGAAATGTATAATATGGCAATTGCTAAGACTGGAGACACGTCAACGACTGAACGGAAAGTTGGTAAAAAAAAATTGAAACCACGAGGGAGATTTAACACACATCTCGAAAGAATATACGTACCTCTTCCTCAGGAACTATTCAGGAGATTTCCCACAAAATTTTCTGTTTGATCTCTTTGCACGTAGTAAGCTTCTGTAGTGAGGTTCTTTTAATATGTCCAACAGGAGAATTTTAGTAATTTAAGTGTAATTCTGTAAGCGTAATATGAAATCCATGCAAAATTCCAAGGACTTTACCACATATCTCAGCTCACACTCAGAATTTTCAATTTACTCTTGAGACAATACTTATTGGGTCTATTGAAATAAGTGTACAAAATTTCATATTTCTGACCTTCAGATACTGACAAAAAGGTAAATGATCATTAAAAGAACGTGATTTTCAGGAAATACATTTTTGAAGTTCAACCTAACGTTTTTCTGATGTCACCTCTTGAGAAGGCCCCAGATTTGTACTCAGGGTCCTTTATCCACTCAGGGCCTCTTTTCTGGTTTCTTATTTTCTTCCTTCTTTCCTTTACCAGGTTTTGAACTGACTTTTAATCTGCAGAGAGGCACTGTAACCCATTTTTCTCGGTATGTCTTGAGTGACATTTCCTATCTTAAAATCCAGTCTCTCTCTCTAATATCTTCACCTTACTTACGTTCCAGTCATTAAATACAACAACTGCATCATAAGTCGCATTCCTGGCAACTGTGGCAGATGAAAAATATGGTTTTAGGGTATCGTTTCCATGTAAGTAAATTTAGAGACTCATTTTGCAATAACGCACTTTTTTAGAAGATCATCGGGCTGAAACCTTTAAGTGGGCTTGACAATGTCCAGGATACAATTTGGAAGCCTCTCCTTGTTAATGTGGGGGTTGTTATCTTTCAGAGCCTGTAGATATTTACGTTAATTAATGTGGCACAGATGATGAATGGAATCTCTTGCATTCACTAAATCCTGCAAACGCAGTGTATCTCTTTCCCTATTGAATGATGAAACAATGGAGCACTTTCGTACATCTCCATCAGTTGCACAATGCAAAACCAGAATTGTTTCTTCCTAACCAAAGCAGCTGGTTTGGTGTATTTTGTAACAGCCACGCATTACCTATAAAAGCAGTGAGTATGCACCATAGCCTTCTAGATATATACCGTCCAAGTTTACTTTAAACTAATCCATGGAATCTTTGTTCACAGAAATAGTTTTGAATTCCTGCTTCAAGAAGTGGACGTAGCAGGACGGTCGCATCACAAAATTAATGGATGCGATTTCATCATTGAAACTTTGTTAACTCACTGACAATGAGTTCTAATTGAAAATTGACATTCTCATTTAATTTCATTTGAGTCCCCCTTAAAGAGATTGCTAAAACTTACTTATTTGGAGAGACAATTAACACGATGTTGGGTGTTGGTTGCTGTAAGCTGCATACCCGCATGAAGCGCAGGACCATACTTAAGTGACCAACGGAGTCAGGAAGAACCCCAAAAAAATCATCCAGATTAGTTTAAAACAAGGATAATACCACGCGGTGCATATTTATTATTTAATGAATGTTAATAAGGGTGGCTCAACTGAGCATGGAAGAAGTGGGTACCACATCATTCTCATAGATGTATTAATGCGAGAAGGGATATTCTGACTACATATGGAAAAAAAATTATCACTGTAACAATTAGATTTATTGTCTTTGAACATGACAATTACCCACTGATAGATTGAGAATGATAATTCACAAACGCACAAGGGATTACAACTGAAGTGTAACCTTCGCACAGGTAGGTGAGGAGGCTGAAACAGCGTTACTTTAATAATTTGCGAACATGGCCAGCGACTGTGTAAGTTGCTGGTTAAATGTAGAACGCAAACTAAAAGGTGGGATTGAATACCCTAAGACTGCAACAACGCGCATTGAGAGTAACAAGCTGGATGTATGCCTTTGAGTCTGCACACTCGGCTCCTGAATGGAGCGAGTTAACTTCGCGTCCAAAGGGCGTCCGTGCGTGCAGTGGAGACTCATCTTACCCAGCGGGTAGCTCGTGAATAAATCAGACGGTGGCAGTAGCGACTATAGCTTCAGACTCATCTGTCTCTTGTACGGACGCCCCAGTTGCATCAAGGATCGTCTCGTCAGGCATCTCTAATGAAGTCTCGCTTCTGTCCTAAATTCTGCGAAGGCCTAAAGCAAAGGCAGTTCCTTCTCGCTGATACGTAGTTCTGCTTTTTTTTTATTGTCAGAGCAGAAACTGTATGGCCAATGGTGGCTAAGTGAAGTACAAGTTAAGATATTAAACAATCCCCTACTCTTGGGGATTTTTGCTATGTTCTACATCTACATCCATACTCCGCAAGCCACCTGACGGTGTGTGGCGGAGGGTACCCTGAGTACCTCTATCGGTTCTCCCTTCTATTCCAGTCTCGTATTGTTCGTGGAAAGAAGGATTGTCTGTATGCATCTGTGTGAGCTCTAATCTCTCTGATTTTATCCTCATGGTCTCTTCGCGAGATATACGTAGAACGGAGCAACATACTGCTTGACTCTTCGGTGAAGGTATGTTCTCGAAACTTTATCAGAAGCCCGTACCGAGCTACTGAGCGTCTCTCCTGCAGAGTCTTCCACTGGAGTTTATCTATCATCTCCGTAACGCTTTCGCGATTACTAAATGATCCTGAAACGAAGCGCGCTGCTCTCCGTTGGATCTTCTCTATCTCTCCTATCAACCCTATCTGGTACGGATCCCACACTGCTGAGCAGTATTCAAGCAGTGGGCGAACAAGCGTACTGTAACCTACTTCCTTTATGCTCAGATCGCATTTCCTTAGGATTCTTCCAGTGAATCTCAGTCTGGCATTGCTTTACCGACGATCAACTTTATATGATCGTTCCATTTTAAATCACTCCTAATGCGTACTCCCAGATAATTTATGGTATTAACTGCTTCCAGTTGCTGACCTATTTTGAAGCTAAATGATAAGGGATCTATCTTTCTATGTATTCGCAGCACATTACACTTGTCTACATTGAGATTCAATTGCCATTCCCTGCACCATGCGTCAATTCGCTGCAGATCCTCCTGCATTTCAGTACAATTTTCCATTGTTACAACCTCTCGATACACCACAGCATCATCTGCAAAAAGCCTCAGTGGACTTCCGATGTCATCCACCAGGTCATTTATGTATATTGTGAACAGCAACGGTCCCTTGACACTCGCCTGCGGCACACCTGAAGTCTCACTTACTTCGGAAGACTTCTCTCCATTGAGAATGACATGCTGCGTTCTGTTATCTAGGAACTCCTCAATCCAATCACACAATTGGTCTGATAGTCCATATGCTCTTACTTTGTTCATTAAACGACTGTGGGGAACTGTATCGAACGCCTTGCGGAAGTCAAGAAACACAGCATCTACCTAGGAACCCGTGTCTATGGCCCTCCGAGTCTCGTGGACGAATAGCGCGAGCTGGGTTTCACACGACCGTCTTTTTCGAAACCCATGCTGATTCCTACAGAGTAGATTTCTAGTCTCCAGAAAAGTCATTATACTCTAACATAATACGTGATCCAAAATTCTACAACTGATCGACTTTAGAGATATAGGTCTATAGTTCTGCACATCTGTTCGACGTCCCTTCTTGAAAACGGGGATGAACTCCGCCCTTTTCCAATCCTTTGGAACGCTACGCTCTTATAGAGACCTACGGTACACCGCTGCAAGAAGGGGGGCAAGTTCCTTCGCGTACTCTGTGTAAAATCGAACTGGTATCCCATCAGGTCCAGAGGCCTTTCCTCTTTTGAGCGATTTTAATTGTTTCTCTATCCCTCTGTCGTCTATTTCGATATCTACCATTTTGTCATCTGTGCGACAATCTAGAGAAGGAACAGCTTTGGAAAAAGACATTTAGTATTTCGGCCTTTAGTCTGTCATCCTCTGTTTCTGTACCATTTTGGTCACAGAGTGTCTGGACATTTTGTTTTGATCCACCTACCGCTTTGACATAAGACCAAAATTTCTTAGAATTTTCGGCCAAGTCAGTACATGGAACTTTCCTTTCGAATTCATTGAACGCCTCTCGCATAGCCCTCCTCACACTACATTTCGCTTCGCGTAATTTTTGTTTGTCTGCAAGGCTTTGGCTATGTTTGTGTTTGCTGTGAAGTTCCCTTTGCTTCCGCAGCAGTTTTCTAACTCGGTTGTTGTACCACGGTGGCTCTTTTCCATCACTTACGATCTTGTGCTCTGAGGTGCGTAGAAACGCAGAAAAATGTTTTCCACTCCGTGGTACGGTTCTGAATACGGGTTATCCAACGCTCTGCACTAAGACACAGTGAAGTAGTGCGGGCTCTACAGAAAATAATAGTATGGCCCAATCGGAAAGCTCGATTCTGGAAGTTCAAACCGAACGTTATTCTGAGACGATGTAACGAAAATTTTTCTTCCAACGGAAGAAAAAGGCATCTCATATACCACCTGCAGAGTGAGCTGGGATACAGGACTGCTAGTCTGACTGCCCGAAGCTGTGACTCAGCCTAGATCTCGACGTTTTTATGATGTACAACTCCTCTTAAAAGAATTCGTATTTCGTGCAACTAGCTTGTAAGTTTTCATCTCTTTGAAACCTCCACTGTAATACGGAGGAAAGATAAATAAACAAAGAGTGGAAGCAGCTACTGCTGATGCTAGGCTAAATCTGCAATTACAGAGCAGCGTAACTTAACAACAACTTTATCAAGGAAATTTACATACCATCCTCCGAAATGAGTTAGTGGACGGTTTCACAGAAAAATAGCCATGTTACAACTACCTCCTTTTCTAAGCTATTAACTCTGTACACTGAAGAATTACTTAACACAATAAGGCATGGTAAAAGAATTTAATGGGCTAAATAATAACAATACTGTAGTAGTAGACGTAGCAACTGCGCGAGACGTAGCAACAACGGTAAGAAAAGTAACAATTTTTTCATTCTCACAATGTTACAATGTACCTAATTTCATCTGTTTGTATTTCAAGGCCTCAGGAACCACTTTGTGATTCGAAAGATCTCTCTCAATGAACTTGTGGTCAACTAAAAATTCGTCCACGTATGTTTCTTCTTGACTTGCTCTCAATAAATCAATATGCATGAATAAGTTACTGGAGTTAAATAAACCCTCATTGGCTGTGTAATACTGAACAGCAGAGTCCTTCGTTGACGTGTGATGAATAATTTGTGCAAACTTGTTGGTCCATATTACTTTCGCTGCAATTTGGACGTACAAACGAATGTAACTCCTCTCAGAGGCGAATTACCACCATCGCTTTTAGATCTTAGCCGTCAAGAAGGTCGAATTACTGCTTCCAGCACGATGGATGCCCAGCACTTTAACACTTGTAGTGTTGGATTTCATTTACAATGGTCTTCAGACATGAAGAGAGGGAGTAAAATATACATGCTTTCTGAATTGCCGTCTCTTGTGTGTCCAAATTTCTATTCCTGGAGTTTCTGAAAAAGGAAGTGGTGAGAAAACCCCACAACACGAGGAAGTATAATTGAATGTATTATGTATGCTTGATGAGTTGAAATGAAATGATCGTATGGCATTGTTGGCCCGGAGGCCCCATGCGGGGAAGTTTGGCCGCCGAATTGCAAGCCACCTCGGCGACTTGCGAGTCAATGATGATGACAGACACAGAACACCCAGTCATCACGAGGCAGAGAAAATCCCTGACCCCGCCGGGAATCGAACCCGGGACCCCGTGAGCGGGAAGCGAGCACTACCGGAAGACCACGAGCTGCGGACTGCTTGATGAATTATGAGAAAAATACTGTCACACAATTGCAACGATGGAGTCCTAATACAAGAGTAGGGACGTCAGTTAGCACAACACTTACCAGGAAAGTACATGGGCTCGAACAAACAGATCTGTATGAACGTTTGGTTACAGGACCATTATGTACCTCTGAATGTGCTGGTGGGTGTCGTTTTTCTGCAAAATTCTGCAGTCATGCTCTAGATATCACTGTAGATGTAATTGTAGACGCCATACGCAATGCAGCAATCTTAACTATAAATTTAAATGCAGAATGTCAATAAAATGCTCCGAGCAATACGAGTGGCTGCAAAACGTACAGTGAAGGAATGCAAGTTCATCGCATGGCGTATTTGCACATTCTATAATATCAGTGTTGAACGCCACGTCAGTGACACTTTTGAAGTTGTTCACTGGTTCACCAATATCGTAGCCAGCGTTTTGCCACGCGTAACGAAGCATTGGTCTGCATACTCCCGCAGATAACTGATTGTAAATGACAGAATGCATATTCATGATAAAGAATCTGTTGTGCAATTTCGGCTGAATATTACTGGAACGTAGTTTAATGAAGTCTGTTATTCTCTTGGCATATATTTTATATTGCCTGAAGAAACACACATCCAGAGGTTGTGCATATTTTGTAGTTTTAGGTGGAATGATTTTTAAATCTACATGTTTTCCGCCAGATGCTTCCAGTAGTACTCTTTCATCCTTATGTCCAGACCAGGAGTCACGAAGTACTAACGACTTTCTTGAAAAATGTGGATTCAAAACTAACAGAAAAAACGTCTTCAGATGTTGTTTCGTCATCTTCCCACTCACACTTACATCGACGACGACATTTGGAGGGCACCGCGTTTCTATTTCCCTTGACACGCGGGGTCCAAACTATCCACTGGATTCTTGGAAGCAAATATAGAGTTTGTCTGCCAATCGTCCGTCCATTGATACAGCAACATCGATCGTTTAACTATGTGTTGCACAGTTAACTGATTGCAACATCGCGACAGTGTTTCTCTCCCCTTTCATGGATAGTTCTGTCACAAGAAAGTTCGTAGTTGAACTGACTGACCACAGTTCTGTATGGAACTAATATCGATGTTTTCTCTCGTGATATGCTCATGGACGTCAGCAACAAAGGTTTGAGCTCTCAATCAGCTCTTCTTCGTCATCGTCATCATTCCGTGCTTTGAGCATAGTGATACGGCGTGATGTTATCCTAAACTCCTTTTTCAAATTAGTGATAAATCCTAGTGAATCTGTAAAGTTTGTACACCCGAGATTTCTGGCTACGTCCAATGCCGAATATTGTAAATGCCAATAATGAACGGCGGAACCGCATTCTCGCGATTCATCGAATTTCACCATTACACGCTCCTTGATGGTCTTGAGCAGCAGTTTACGATTTCCTTTGAAAACTGTATTTCCTTCTCTTTTCTTTACCACGTAATCCAGTATGTTTTTAATATTGCTTTTAGACTTCAGTTTAGGGTATCTTTTCAGAAGCTTGTATGTGTCGAAACCTCTTACGCAATAATCATCGCACATGTTCTCCAGTGTGTTGTCATCAAACGCCGTGATGATACTTGCAATTTTAACGTCCTTCTTGGGAGACGGTTGGTATTCACAGTCACTGCTTCCATCGCTCTTCCCCCACTTGCCGTAGCACTACCGTTTGCAATGAGTTGTTCGTCATTATCATCCCTATCATCATCATCATCATGATGTGTTAGTGTTACAACAGTATCTGTTTGTAACTTATGCTCATATTTCTGCACCATAATAGATACCAGTACACATGCGAATGATTCGTCTTCTACACCCATACCATCTTCACGAAGAAGGGTTCTTCGTAACTCCATTTCAACCAGTCGCAATACATTAGCAGGACTGATTACCAATCGCCGAGCCATCTGACGCTTCAATATACAAATAATGTCACAAAACGCAACTTCAGAGGCACACTGCACCGTCCCTACTGGTCCCGACTGGCGTACCGGCAGGTCAGTGTGCAATGCGGCATGGCATACGCAGAGGCCTCTAACGGACGACTGCAGAGTTTTGCAGATGCGGGAGTATCACCAGTGCAATAAGAGACATTTACATTATTTCTCACACGATTTTGGTGTATTTGTGTTTGTTCGAGCCCAAGTACTTTCCTGGTTAGTAGTGAAATTATGTTCGTTAGTGTTCTGGCGCAACCACATGCTCCGGAACGAAGATGAAGAACCCAAGTCCAGAGAAGGCGGTGAAACGACGTAGGCCAATGGTGCGCTGATTAGGACCGTACCACGACGGGAGCGACATCTGCAAGAAGTGGATATAAGCGCCGCTCCTGTCAGCCTCGGCCGGACATTAGTCTAGTATTAGGATGGCCTAGCAGAGAGTGCTACGATATCAGATTGTGGTGATCCACATCCATTGGTTGTTCGAACATTGTGTATAGCCACGACTCTGATTTATGTTGCATGTCGCCCATCGCATGCGACGCCTTTGTACATTAAATTTAAGTATTGTCAATCTGCTTTATAGAAATAAAATTACTAATGTTATTTGCTTGAATTATTGTATAGCATTCCAAGAACGCAGCATCCCTTAGGCAACCTATACGAGGCAAGTGGGCCAGACCCAACAATTAGGAACACCAACGTAGAAACTCCTGTACAGAGGGCGCCGCTATTTTTAGAAACAATGAATATTCTGGAGCATGCAAATATTACATACATAACTATGGAAAACCTTCCAGAAATAATGAAGACTAAATATCAATAAACCGTGACATCCGACAAGTGATGGAGACGATGCGGCCTAAAGCAACACTTCAGAAACGTTTAGGACAGTTGAAATTCCCGCACAGGATTAGTAGTCGACAGCTAGTCTCCCGGGGTATGTTTGACATTATAGTGCTCTCGGACCTTCTCCAGGACGTCAGTAAGCGCCATAACTTGCGCAAATTTGGCTGTAAAACTGACACTGCAGGGTCCATGTTCGGCACGTCAGTACGGAATGTACCACGAATTCTCTATGTAAAAACCTTTGCAATTCGCACATTTATTTATACAGGGTTATTACAAATGATTGAAGCGGTTTCACAGCTCTACAATAACTTTATTATTTGAGATATTTTCACAATGCTTTGCACACACAAAAACTCAAAAAGTTTGTTTAGGCATTCACAAATGTTCGATATGTGCCCCTTTAGTGATTCGGCAGACATCAAGCCGATAATCAAGTTCCTCCCACACTCGGCGCAGCATGTCCCCATCAATGAGTTCGAAAGCATCGTTGATGCGAGCTCGCAGTTCTGGCACGTTTCTTGGTAGAGGAGGTTTAAACACAGAATCTTTCACATAACCCCACAGAAAGAAATCGCATGGGGTTAAGTCGGGAGAGCGTGGAGGCCATGACATGAGTTGCCGATCATGATCTCCACCACGACCGATCCATCGGTTTTCGAATCTCCTGTTTAAGAAATGCCGAACAACATTATGGAAGTGCGGCGGAGCATCATCCTGTTGAAAGATGAAGTCGGCGCTGTTGGTCTCCAGTTCTGGCATGAGCCAATTTTCCGCGGGCTATGCGTGAAACTTGCCCGCACGCGTCCAACCGTTTCTTCACTCACTGCAGGCCGACCCGTTGATTTCCCCTTACAGAGGCATCCAGAAGCCTTAAACTGTGCATACCATCGCCGAATGGAGTTAGCAGTTGGTGGATCTTTGTTGAACATCGTCCTGAAGTGTCGTTGCATTGTTATGACTGACTGATGTGAGTGCATTTCAAGCACGACATACGCTTTCTCGGCTCCTGTCGCCATTTTGTCTCACTGCGCTCTCGAGCGCTCTGACAGCAGAAACGTGAAGTGCGGCTTCAGCCGAACAAAACTTTATGAGTTTTTCTACGTATCTAGTGTGTCGTGACCATATGTCAATGAATGGAGCAACAGTGAATTTATGAAATCGCTTCAATCATTTGTAATAGCCCTGTATACCCCCTAATGTATGTAAAGTACTTTGACACGCGTGTACAATGCGAAACTGACTGCTAGATGACACGAGAGTAGGCAGTTTAACATCACATACCTTCATCTTTTCAGGCTACTTATCTCCCTCAAGGGTTAAGATTATCGCCCCACTCGCAGCCTTATTGCCCTTTTGTCCCCTATGCCCTATCTCTCCATGACGGCGCGCAGGTTCAAAAAAATGGCTCTGAGCACTATGGGACTTAACTGTAGTGGTCATCAGTCCCCTAGAACTTAGAACTATTTAAACCCAACTAACCTAAGGACGTCACACACATCCATGCCCGAGGCAGGATTCGAACTTGCGACCGTAGTGGTCGCGCAGTTCCAGAATGACTGTGCACAGCTCCTCCTCGGACTGCAAGAGGTGGTCACGATGGAAAATGATGCTCTGGACCATGTTTATACTATTATAGGAAGTGGTAGTCACAAGAATGTTTCCCAGCTTGTCACAAGCAAGCAACTCCTATTACTAGGCAGGAGACGCCTTTTTTATCAAAATTGACCGACTCTTCATTTTGGATATGGCTGCTACTTCCCAAAACTTGTCCTCTACAGTCTCCACAAAGGATAAATGCTTTGTGGCCAAAAAGTAATCCCCATCTATTCTTGAACAAACCAGGTATTGGGTTGACTGTTTTTCCACTTGTCACTTAGTCCAACGTTCCCCTACGGTGAAGCCAGTGAAGGAAACATTGAGGTCTTCTCTCTCTCTGCATTGAACGAGTTCTTTCCTTCTGTAAAGACCACTAGAGTTTTATAACCACCAGGAATACGAAGCCTTATCCACTTACAATGGAAGCCATCCACCATGTCACTCTGAATGGGAGCTCTCCCCATGGGTGCCACCCAGCAACAGATACCTGCCAAGTAATCTGTTGCTTTGAGTCCCCATATTCCATCGTGAAAGGCACATACTCCTTGGCATACATTAGGAGCTGTCATCTCAGGCACCAACAGAGCAGTTCCTGTGTGGTCGTGGACTACTACCACGGACATAATGGACGAACTACTGCTCTCCCCCCCCCCCACCCCCCCCACCCCCGCAATGGGATGGCTACCGTTCTTAGTTTTGAGTATACTATGTTACTGGAAAGGAATGGTGCTAATGTGGAAAGGCAGAAAGGTGAAACAGACACCATACTGGGTGACTTTCCCCGCACAATACACTCTTATGAAAAATTTGGAAAAGTGGTGGCAGGTCAAACCCAACAATGAAGACCATTTACTTATTAACGAAAAGATGTAGAGAGCTCTGGAAGTAAAATGGATATCTAGGGTCCTAATTCATGCACCGGGTCCATGCAAGGTCTACACCACGAGGAACATTCTACAGAAACGCAGAAGAAATAAAGGGACAGTACCGGCCGCTGTGGCCGAGCCGTTCTAGGCGCTTTTGTCGGGAACCGCGCTGCTGCTGCAGTCGCAGGTTCGAATCCTGCCTCAGACATGGATGTGTGTGATGTCCTTAGATTAGTTAGGTTTAAGTAGTTCTAAGTTCTAGGGGACTGATGACCTCAGATGGTAAGTCCCATAGTGCTTAGAGCCATTTGAACCATTTTTGAAAGGGACAGTGGAGATATAGGCTTGCAGCTCAAAGCGAAGTAGTATTGTGAAGTCCATTGTAGCCAAGCATATGCTCAGAAGAGTTGAGAGACCCCCTGTGTCTTCCTTTCCTTCTCCTAAACCAGCGAACATAGAGTGATGGTTCTGGCAATTTATCCATGCAGGCGGCAGAACACAGGGGCTCCCCACTATCAAAGCAAAGATGGCACTCTATACAGCAGATAAATGCCTCGAGATACAACGCCAAAAACAATTCAGAGGTGGAGACATACACAGTTCCATATCACATCGATAAGCCGTAACCTTCACACTCTCTGGGGGGATATTCTTCCAAAAGCCAGGATAAAAGTGCCAGTATCGATTTTGTCTTTGTGCCTTTGTGAAACACGCTGAATAATGCAACCATATGGATACTGGTGTGTGTCTAAGATGGTCATAGGCACGAAGAGCCACAGATCTGGCAGCAGAAGAGTTACCATCAACAGTGAAAAGGACCCCATCTTACTCAGAGTCCACTTCACGAAACTTGTTCTCGACAGTTTCCACAAAAAATAACGGCCTGGTGGCGGTAAAAGTGTCCCTGTCAGACCTGATGCAGACCAGGTAGTGAGGAAAGGATTTCACCCTAAGTTGGCAAGCCTGGTCTCCCTCACAGGGAGCAGTCATGTAGATGATGTCACAGGGTCATTAGAAGCAGCTTTAAACATCCATCACAAACCAAGAAGACAGCCGCAGAAGGGGGATAAGCTTTTTTTTAAGCTTAATGAGTTTCATATGCAAAGCGTTCGGCCTGATAAAACCCATTCCAGTGGTGGGCTTCCCCATGGGCACCTCTCATCCATATCAAGGGCTGTGTGGCATGATAGCCGTTGCTAGGAGTTTAGATGCTCCAAAATGACAAGCAACCATTCTTGGGCATGCGCATGGAGGCAACAGCTCAGGTATTAGAATTGTGATCCAGGATGTGTACCTAATAACCCTACCATACAGACAGGCTATTCTGCTGGCTATGTGGCACTTGAGGACAACGGGGTCAAGGTAGAGATGCAAGTGGTGGTAAGGCCATACTTCTAAGACATAAATTAAGTTGTTTTCCCCAGTTGGCACGGCACACACAACAAAGACGAAATTTAGAGAATGGAGGTAAACCCTAAAGGGGTACCTAAAAACACCGAGAAGGAAATACAAAGACGAAAAACAAACAAAAGGAATCAAACTATACGAGAGCAGAAAACAGGGAGGTAGTCATGGCAGTATAAGCAGGTCACGAAGAGGGAATAGGAAGGGGCAAAGGGGAGAGGGAGGGGGAGGTTCAAAATAGATGGGAAAGGACCAAACTGAAAGGGCATTGGTCCCTTGTTCCCGGTAACATAATTACTCAAGGGAAAGAAGAAAGGAAAGAAGTAGTACAGCATAATAACAGGAGAATGGAAGAAACTGAAGAATGACAGAAGGACGACCAAAACTACTATGGACAAAACAGGAAAAGAAAACCGCAGAGAGAAGCAAGAAACAGGTAGAATGAATAAAAGCAACAGAGCAGATGACCATGGCTGGCAGACCACGAGAATAAAAAGGAAAAGCCAGCCACTCTGCGACACATTAAAACATCCACCATAAAGGCATTAGAGTGGAGTACACAAAGGGACGAAGTACATGCACTAAAACTTTTATAGAATGATAAAACCCATAATCACACATAAAACATAAAAGCAAATAAGCCGATGAGATGTCAGGTAAAATTAATGGTAACAGGTCCAGTAACTGAACAGTCAGTCACAGGGCAGCGAAAGGAGAACAGCTCACCAAGATATGGGCGAGGCCCACGAGAAAGACAGGCCGCGGCGCGTACTTCACGAAGGTAGACCTGAACTCGCTCGCTCAGCTCAGCAGACAAAATGCGTTTCTAAACCTGTTAACTCGCAACTGGGTGTGTAAGTACAAACGAGAATTGCATCTTCCACTGGAATCTGTTGGTATGAAATCTTACTGCATAAGAGTACTACAGCAAAATTTAATTTAAGATCAATACTCCATATAAATGGTAGAACGGTTTGTTTATAGCATTTAGTCTCTTCTGCTTAACAGTAATCATTGCATGCTGGAAGTGGTGCCTTATGAAACAATCATTTTAGAATGATTCTATTTTATTGTACGCCAGTACAGCCGTAACAAATTATAAGTAGGCCCTACAGACTTCCCATCATTATACAACTAATAACAGTAAGATTCCATAATAGCGGTTCCAGTAGAAGATTCAGTTTTCGTTTGTACAGACACTCCTAGTTACGAGTTAACAAGTGTAGAAACGTAGTTTGTCTACTGATTAGAGCGAGCGAGCGAAGGACTACCTTTGTGATGTATGTGCTGCAGCGTGTCACTCTCTTAGGCCTCAGAGATGGTCCACTATCAGCTGGACGCCACACCGACACTGAGGCAGGTCATCAAGGCGCAGGAGGTACCCATGTGTCCTCCAGGTGTGGCTAATGTGGAGCCGACAAAGAACCTGAGAGTGGCCTGAGAGTGGCCTGAGAGGGGCCTGAGAGGGGCCTGAGAGTGGCCTGCGTGGACGTTTTCCACACATTTGTAGTCTCATTAATAGCACGCAGTGTGTTGTGCATACTGAGTTTATGCCATTCCTTCTCCCAAAGCCGCAAAACCTTGCAGTGTAGTACTCAATGCAGATCAGTTGCGGAAAAGCCCATCTCCGTAAGCAGTTTCCGTGTAGCCTGTTTGGCCAGCCTGTCAGCAAGTTCGTTGCCTGGGACTGCCACGTGACTGGAATCCAGACAAACACCACTGAACGACTGGACCGTTCCAGGGAATAGACTGACTCCTAGATGGCCGCTACCAAAGGACGACGAGCATCGCATCGATCGATAGCTTGTAAGCTGCTCAAGGAGTCAGTACACAGAAGAAACGACTCCCCAGGGCATGAATGGATGTGCTCAAGATCATGGGATATAGCCACCAGCTCGGCAGTGGGAACACTGCAGCCATCAGGCAAGGAATGCTGTTCAATATGTCATCCATGGACATACGCGAAGCTGACGTGACAATCAGCCATCGAGCCGTCGGTGTAAACCACTCCATGGCCGCGTTGCATGTCAAGAATCGAGGGGAAGCGGCAGCGGAGTGCCGAGGGTTTAACTGGGCCCTTAGGGCCATGTGAAGGCAGAGCCGCGGCCTCCTTGTACGTGAATGGACCTCCAGTATAGGTGGTACAGGCAAGGACTCCAGTTTGGAAAGAAGGGACCAGACACGAACTACAATTGGAAGCAATGCCCTTGGCCGCTGATGTGGGAGATTAACCGCTATGGGTGGGAAATGAAGACAATTTGGATAAGCAGCAGAACTACGAACGTGTGCAACCTAACTAGTCAGCAGTTGTGCACGCCTAACCTGCAATGGATGGACTCCGGCCTCCACCAGGACGCTGGTCACCTGACTCGTCCTAAAAGCTCCTGTCACGAGGCGAACGCCACAGTGGTGGACTGGGTCGAGTAAACACGCTGAGAGCCCCGCCAAACCATAAACCAGACTCCGATAGTCAAGGTGGGATTGAACAAGGGCTCTGCAGAGCTGCAGAAGAGTAGAGCGATCTGCACTACAGTTGGTATTGCTCAGGCAGTGGAGGGCACTGATGTGCTGCCAGCACTTCCGCTTAAGCCCCTAAGGTAAGGAAACCAAGTCAATCGGGCATCTAAAACTAGTTGTAAGAATCTCCACTACAGTGAGTGGATCGTCATTAAGTTGGTTGGTTGGGACGGAGAAGGGACCAAACTACGCGGTCATCAGTCCCTCCGACATTGGAATAACTAAAATCGATAAAACCTTACACTGTAAGAGGGAACTACAATGATCATAAAATTACAAATTGTTGACAAAGAACGAAGGAAGAAGGCAGAAGAAGAGAGGAGGGAAATAAAGTGACTAATGACACGGGCATGTAGGAAGAAGCACAGGTAGACAATACAAACACTCAAGATAAAACAGACCCCACAAAGAAATGAGTGGGAAGGCAGAGGGCGGGGGTGAACCACCAAGCCCAATCGAAGCCAATCCAATCGGGGCGAAGGGGGGAGCAAGACTGCTTGCCATTATCTCCACCTTTAAATAAAATGATAAAAAGCGCCCATCATGAAGAAATCATAAAACTAGATCAGCTGCTTGAGGCATTGTCAGCTAACGCCAGGGTTAACGAGTCAGGAAAGCTAAAAGTCCGTAGCAGGGCGGCTAAGTCGGGACAGTCACGTAAGAGGTGAACCACAGTCAACATGGATCCACAACGACAGAGGGGGTCCTCACGGCAGAGGAGATAACCACAAGTCAGCCAAGTATGGCCGATCCGGAGCTGGCAAAGGACGACAGAGGCTTTACAAGAGGCCCATAAGGAGGACTGTCACATGGTTGAAGAAACCTTTATTGCCCTGAACATGTTCTGCGAAGAAAGAGTGTGCCATTCTGCATTCCAAAGTCCCAAAAAATGACGACGTAATGCCGAACGAAGGTGTATTTCCGGAATGCCAATAGCAAGAGATGACCTGTTAGTAGCCAATTTAGCCCATCTACCAGCAAGTTCATTGCCAGGGATCCCAGCATGGCCTGGGGTACAAATGGAAACCACTGAGCGTCCACATTGATCAAGGAGAGAAAGGGAGTCCTGGATAGCTATGACCAACAGGTGGCGAGGGAAGCACTGACTGATAGCTTGCAAACTGCTCAAGGAGTCGCTAAGGACAGTGAAGGATAGTCCTGAGCAGAAGCAGACATGGTCCAGTGTGTGCAAGATGGTTACCAATTCAACAGTAAAAACACTACAGCCATCTGGCAAGTAATGAAGATCCGTGTGTCTCCCATAGGTGTAAGCATAACTGGTGTGCCCAGCAACCATGGAGCCTTCAGTATAAATCACTTCTGAACCCCGGAATTAACTGAAGAGACAGTAGAATTGGTGACAAAGGGCATCCAGATGGACAGAATTCTTTGAATTGATGGAGAGATCAAGACAGCTGTGGCTGAGAGACGCGCCATGGAGGGGTATGTGCGTGAGTGGAGAAAAGAGGCGGTAAAGAGAAGTGCTGGAGTTCAGAAAAGAGCAACTGAATGCTGGCAGCCATGGGAAGAGCACATCGTGGCCGTCGCTGTGGGAGGTTGATATCTGTCAGGGTACAGGGGACCATAATTAGGGTGCAGCATTTGTGGAGAATGTAAGGTATCAGCTGGTGTTGGCACGAAACTCGCGGCGGAGAAACCCCACCTCTGCAAGAAAGCTAATCATGCGGCTAGTCTGGAAGGCACCAGTCACAAGTCGTGTCCCACAGTATTGGATGGGGTCTAGTATCTGCAATGTCGAAGATGATGCAGAACGATAGAAATGTCTCCCGTAGTCTAAATGAGACTGGACCAGCACTTCGTACACCCACAGGAGAACAGAGTGGTCTGCACCCCAGGTGGTATTGCACCGACATTTAATAACACTGAAATGTAACCATCACATCCTCTTCATCTAGTGAAGATGAGAGAGCCATGTCAACTGGGCATCAGAGACCAGACCCAAGAAGCGATTGGAACCCCAGAGATTGGCTATCGAGGAACAGGTCCGGATGGGGATGGACTGTATGGCGACGGAAAAAATACGTGATTTGGCTTGGCCACCGAAAAGTGAAAGCAATGGGAGAGAGCCCATAGGTGTGCTCAGAAGATTGCCCCCTGTAGACGGCACTTTTGCAGCGCCCATGACAGAGGAAGCGACGAAGATACAAAAATCGTCAGCATACAAAGACAGGGCCACTGTCGGCCCAGCAGCTGCCACCAGTACATTAATGAGAACTTGACATGGGTACGAGAAGGAGGGGGACACACACAGAACCCTGTGGAACCCCATTTTCTTTCCAATGGGAAGTGCTGAATGAGGAACCAACTTGGACCCGGAAAGAGTGACAAGGAATAAAGTTACAGATAAAAATGGGCAGAGCGCCACGAAGGTCCCATTCGTGAAGGGTGGTGAGGATGTGGTGGCGCCAGGTGGTGTCGTAGGCTTTATGCAGGTCAAAGGAGACTGCAATTATGTGTTGCCGATGGGTAAAAGCCGACCGGATAGCAGATGCCAGGTGGACCAAGTTATCTACCGTAGAGCAGCCACAGCGAAAACCACCTTGAGTCGATGACAAAAGGTCACGGGATTCAAGGATCCCAAAGAGCCACTGAATCACCAGGCGTTCAAGCAGCTTGCAGAGGTTGTTGGTAAGGCTAATTGGACAGCAGCTATCAAACTGAAGAGTTTATTCCCAGGCTTCAACACCAGAATAGCAGTGCCTTCCTGCCACTGGGGAGGAAATACCCCCTCACTCTACAGACAGTTGAAAAGGGTCAGTATACGACAGTGGCCAGCCACCGGTAAGTGTTAGAGCATTTGTTTATCTGATCCGGGAGCCATGTTAGGACAAAGGGCGAGGGAGCTGGCGGATTCCCACTCGCTAAATGGGGCATTATAAGGCTCCAAGCAGCGGGAAATGACAGACAATGGCAGTCGTTCGGAGTGCTCTTTCAGGAGGATAAACATGGGCATGTACTGAGTCAATGCAGAGGCTTGGGCAAAGTGTTGAGCGAAATGCTCTACGACAGAGTCCAGATGGGTAAGGGCAACACCATGCACAGAAACTCCTGCAATGCCAGTGAGAGGACTATGGTCAAAATTCGCCCAAGTTTTGCCCAGACGTGTGAAGAGAGGAGGGGGGGGTGGTCGTTCCCAGCAAATCCGTTTCTGAAATTTGATTAGGTAATGGGCTGGGGTGCGAAATTGATTAAAGACCAGAAGGACAGGAGTAGAACGGTGCTGCTTGAAGCGTTGAAGAGCACAGTTGCTTGGTTGGTTGATTTATTTAAAGGTCGGAGAAGGGACCGGAACTACGAGGCCATCGGCCCTCTTTCCCAATAAAATAATGCCACAAATGTGAGAATAAAACAGGCGAAACATATAACACAAATCGGAAAGAATGGAAAAGCCGCAAGAACGAAGGGAAGGCAATGAAAACAAAAAGGATCAAAAGAGGACAAGAAAACAACAGAGATGCTAGAAACAGAAGAGAGTAAAACATTTGAGTAGATTACAGTGGCTGGCCAACCACGAGAATAAAAAGAGAAAGCCAGCCACTCTGCAACACATTAAAACCTCCACCCTAAAAGCACTAGGGTGGAGGACACAGAGGGACAAAGGACATGCGCTAAAACCTTCATAGAAGTATAAAACCCACTCTCACGGATAAAACTTGAAACTGAAGCTGTTGTGGAGGCATTGTCGTCCAACACCGAAGGCAGGGTGCTGGGAAAGTTAAAAGTCTGCCACAGAGGGGCTAAATGTGGGCAGTCCATCAAGAGGTGGACGACTGTCATTTGGGAGCCACATTGACACTGAGGTGGGTCCTCACAATGGAGTAGGTACCCATGCGTTATCCACGTATGGCCAATGCGGAGCCGGCAGGTGACAACTGATTCCCTGCCAGAGGCCTGCATGGAAGAATTCCACACATTAATAGCCTCCTTGATGACAGGCAGTTTGTTGTGCGTGCTGTTATGCCATTCCGTATCCCAAAGCTGGAAAACTCTGCAGTGTAAGATAGAACGCAGGTCACCTTCGGACATGCCTATCTCCAGAAGCGGTTTCCGCGTCGCCTGTTTGGGCAGCCTGGGATTCAAACGTGTCCTGTGGTCCACACAAACAGCACGGAATGGCTGGACTGTTCAAGAGCATAGGCGGACTCTTGAATGGACGCTACCAGAATGTGGCGAGGGTAGCATTGGTCGACAGCTCGTAGGCTGCTCAATGAGCAGTACACAGGAGAAATAACTCACCAGGGCATGAACGGATGTACTCAAGAGCACGAGAAGGTGTTGCCATCTGGAAAAGGCTGTTCGGATGGCAGACTATGTACACAAGATCAACAGTGGTAGGGCGTCCCTGGAGGAAGCCGCCCTGACGTGGAGCCAGCAAGCCATGCGACTCCAGGACCCAACCCAACTGACGACATACCACACGTTCCAGCAGCTTACAAAGAACGGTGGTAAGGCTGATGGGCCGATAACTATCCACATGAAGCCGGTTTTTACCGCATCTGTGCAGCGGAATAGTGGTGCTCTCCCGCCATTGCGATGGAAAGACGCCATCTCACCAGAGCCAGTTCAAGATGACCAGAATATGTCGCTTGTAGTCAGATGACAGATGTTTAATCATCTGGCTGGGGATGCGATCAGGAACAGGAGCTGTGTCGGGGAAATGTGCAAGAGAACTTAGGAGCTCCCACTCTGTAAATGGGGGGGGGGGGGGTTATAGGATTCACTTCAGCGTGTAGTGAATGAGAGGACGTTCCCTTCCAGCCGCCATTCGAGTGTGCAAAAGGCTGAGGGGTAATTCTCCGACGCAGAGGCTCGAGCAAAGTGTTCAGCAATCGCGTTTGAGTAGGTACATAACTCGCAATTTATCATAACACGGGGACAGCTGTGGGTGCCTGTTACCCGAAAAGACATTTGATCTTTGCCCAGACTTGGGAAGGTGACGTGTGGCACCCAATAGTGGAGACTTATCTCTCCCAACACTCCTCCTTCCATTGTCAGGTAAGGTATCAAACACGGGCATGGAACCGTTCAAACGCTATGAGGTGCTCCAGGGAATGGTGCGGGTTATGCCGACGTAGAGCTCGCCGACGCTCCTTAATTGCTTCAACTTCCGGCGACCACCAAGGGACTGCCTTACGCCTCGGGCACTCTGAAGAGCGAGGGATCGCGTTTTCTGCCACAGAAAAAATTGTGCTAGTCAGCTGCTCAACCACCACATCGAGGTTACCATGTGGGGGAGATTCAGCGGTGACAGCAGAGGTGAAAGTTCCCCAGTCCGCCTTGTTCGAAGGAAGATGGGGAAGTGGTCACTACCACACAGGTCGTCATGTGCTCTCTAGTGGATAGATGAGAGAAGTCCTGGGCTGCCAACTGATAAATCAATGGCCGATTAACTACCATGAGCCACACTGAAATGTGTGACAGTCCCAGTATTTAAGAGGCAAAGGCCGAATTGCGACAGTGAAGTTTCGACATCTCTGCCTCGGCCATTAAGAAGGGGTTATGGACATTAAAATCTCCCAAAAGTAGGAAAGGGTTAGGGAGTTGTACAATCAGTGCAGCTAATACGTTCAGAGGTACAGCACCATCTGGAGGAAGATATACATTGCAGACAGTCATTTCCTGTGTCGTCATTATTCTGACATCCACAGCCTGAAGAGGAGTTAGAAGGGGCACATGTTCACTACAGACCGAGTTTAGGACATAAAAGAAAACTCCACCTTACACTCGATTATAGTCGCTACAGTTCCTGTAATATCCCTTATAGCTGCGGACAGCAGGGATCCTAAATGCTGGGAACCAGGTTTCCTGGTGGGGGGGGGGGGGCAATGCAGATAGCAGGTGTAAAGCTTAATAGTTGCTGTAGTGCAGCCAGGCGGTGGAAAAAACTGCCTCAATTCCACTCAAAGATGACGTGAGACTGGGAAGCATGGAACATTCAATGAGGCCTTTTACGCCTCCGAGTCACTTTCTGCCACCGATTTATTGCCTGGGAAGTCTATATCACTTGTGTCTGTGGGTCTGGTGATATTTAGGTCCTCAGAGGACCGCAAAATCTCCACCCCATCCTCAGCTGCAGAGTTGTAGATAGCGGTTGTGTGGGTGCCACCACGATTTCCTAGGTCTTACGGGTTTTCTTTTTGGCTTTCTCTCACTGCTCCTTGAGTTTCCCTGACTGGGAGGACTTCACAGGCTCAGTCTCCGGTACTGAGGATGAGCATCAAGCCCTACAACCAACTGCTTTTGGGCTCTTCAGCCACTGACTGGTGTCGTCTTTCCCACTAGAAGAAACCTGGGAAGGGAGTGACCTAAGGGACCCCTTCCTACTGAGAGAAGCCAAAGACGACTTAAGCTTCTCCAGCTTAGAAGTGGGGATGGACGTCCCCGATTGTTGGGGTGGGGGGGGGGGGGGGCATGAGCAACATGGAAGGAATTACCTTCACCATCAAGGGGGCAGGTGTAGCCTTCCGGCTCTGAAATGTGACGCGGGTTGGGGGAGCTGATGGTTCCAGAACTGTTGTAGAGGCGACATAAGACGATGTCATATGCACAGGATACAGGCTTCAAATTTTCCCTTAGCCTCAGCGTATATCAGTCGGCCCAGGGTCTTTTACTCCATGATTTTCCTTTCTTTCTGGAGAATCCTGCAGTCAGGCGAGCAAGGCGAATGGTGCTCTCCACAGTTGACATATGGCAGGCAGGGCTCATTGGGATGTGATGGGTGTCCGCAATCTCGGCATGTGACGCAGGAAGCACAGCGAGAAGACATATGGACAAACTAACAGCACTTAAAGCACCACTTCGGGGGAGGGATATAGGGATTTATAGCACACTGGTAGACCATCACCTTGACCTTCTCAGGCAATGTATCATCCTCAAAAGACAAGATGAAAGCACCAGAGTCAACCTGATTAGCCTTTGGACAACGGTAGACACGCCGGAAGGAATGTACAACTCGCTGCTCTAAATTGGCGTGCAGTTGATCATCGGACTGCAAAAGAAGGTCTCTGAAATATGATACCCTGCACCATATTTAACATCTTATGGGGGCGTGATGGTTACTGAAACATCCCCTAGTTTGTCAGAAGCAAGTAACTCCTGTCACTGGGCAGAGGATGCCGGTTTGATCAGAACTGACCAAGATCTCATTTTGGACGAGCCCTCCACCTCCCTGAACTTGTCCTCTGAATGCTCAACAAAAAACTGAGGCTTCACTGTCATGAAAGATTCCCCATCAGCTCTCCAACATACAAGGTACCAGGGCGAGTAAGATCCACTGCCATCCTTAGCCTGACGTTCCTCCCATAGTGTGGCCAGGGAGGGGAACAATTTTTGGTCGTACTTGTGAGCGTTGATTGAGCTCATGCTCGCTTAGAGACTGCTGGTGTTTCACCACCAGCAAGAGATGGACTACACTTCATCGCGTGTCATCTGCCCTGATGCCACCCACTCCAACCATGGGACTTCCCCACGGGCGCCACCCAGCCACAGCAAATGCCACCTGGCAGGATGGCCATTGCTTCCAGTCCCGATGCGCCATAGTGATGGACATCTACCCCTTGGCATACGTGAGGAGTTAACGGCGGAGGCATCAGCAGACCCTGTATGGTCAGGGAGCTACAACCAACAGGGTACATGGTGACCCCACCACAACGGACTCGCTACCAATGCTGCACATCAGGTGTAAAGAAGTCCATGGTCATCGTCGACGCAGGAATCGTCACTGTATAGTGCATGGTGGAAAACGCATCCAGGAAGGTGTCTTTGCCCAAGATATGAAGAATGGGGAGGACTGCAATGCGACGACGAGAAAGTGGGCTAAAGATCTGAATGCATGGTGGACACGATGCACCTTGTATGGCTTCCATCCCCAATTGCCTCGCTCTTCAGGAAAATTTTGAAAAATGGAGGTTAAACCCTACAGGGGACCATCACAAAAAGTCCGAACCTGTGGAACTCCTTTTAGTCGCCTTGTACGACAGGCAGGAATACCTCGGGTCTATTCCAACCCCCAGAGTCACAGGGGTGGTGGTGGGGGGGGGGGGAATGGCCGCGTTGTATTCTTGGGAACTATTTTCATGTACACTCTTTAAACTCTGTAGCACCTGACAACTGTCACGTATCAACCTCAGCATAAGCAGTGCAAACGCAATATTTGGAGACGGTTGTGAACGGACTTACTCGATTTGGAGACTGTTGTGAACGGACTTACTCGATTTGGAGACAGCTGGGGGCAGACGCGTCCTGGATCTTGTCCTGCCCTGCGCTGTGGAGACAACGACCAATCCACAGACGAGGGAGGCTGGTCTGCAGACGAAGGCGGCTTAGCAGCCGGCAGGTGCTCCTGGCTTTGGGTCCTCTGCAGTTGCGGTGACATTACTGGTCTTGAGTCGTCACTCCTCGCAGGGCACTGCTCCCGTTGCAGGCTAGCAGACTCGCAGGGAGTTGCCGCGTCGAAGTCACTCTGCAACGGAATCGGCAGTGTGCGTGAGGCACCAAATACTGCTCCACAGAGTACTTTTAGAGAGAGTCTAACCATTACCCCAGCAGACGTTTTAGATGATTAATGAACTTTTCATCTGCTACGTTAAGTTCCATATATGAAGCTCGTGACTGGTAAAATAGTGTATTTTACCTGCTCGCGTAGGAGAATCTAAGCAACAGATGTTTAAGGGGTGTAGGACGTCAAACTATCCGACTTTGAGCAGGAAAGGCACCACATGACATTTTAATTTCCACTGCCTATACTTTTACCAACAAATTCATAGAACTTTGTCAGCATGACCATGAAGGATTCAGCAGTGGAAGTCCAAAAACAAAACAATTTTTTTTTACATGTGAAATTGCGTCATTTTTCCACTGACTATTGACTGCATTTGTTGCTATAGGTACACTTTTCTTCCTAACAGAGATTCTTCGATGAATTTTGCGCAGCATACAAACCATACTTACCGGTGTATGAAACTCTAGAATTTTCCAAATCTATTAAAACTGTGGAAAAATTTAGATAATTAACTATTAAGTTTGAGTTTTTTCTAAACATGATAAAATGTAACAGCTCATTCATTTTTCGATAAATTAAGTAAATTCTAGTGTTTCGTACACCTGTAAGTAAGGTTTGTATGGTGCGCAAAATTCATCTAAGAATCTCTCTTACTTATGAAGAAAAGCGTACCTATAGCAATAAATGCAGTAAGTGAAAAAATGATTAAATTTCACATGTAAAAGAACTTACTTTATTATGTTTTTTGAACTTCCACTGCGATGAGTGTGATTTGTGAATCCTTCCTGGTCATGCTGACAAAGTTTTGTGAATTTATTTGTAAAAGTATAGACAGTGGAAATTAAAATGTTCTGTGGTGCCTCTCCTGTTCCAATTCGGCCCGTTTGACGTCCTACCCCCCTTAAGATGTGGTGCTATAGAAAAGGATGTTTAACATCAGGTGAACTAGAACTAAGTACTGAGCAGGTTCTTTGAAAAATTGGCGAAGAGAGGAATGTATAGAAAACACGAATGGATAGAAAGACAGGACGTGTTTTAAGACATTGATGACTTACTTTCATTATACTAGAGACAGTTATGGACGTTAAATCCTGGGGGGAAAAGACGGACTGGAAAACATCACTAAGATACGTGTCTACGCACTTGAGGGTTCAAGCACTTTGGCAAGACCTTGAAAATACACTTTGAAATTCAGTGTAACGAGTGGGTGTAAAACTTGGTACACAAAACACGTGATAGTATTGTAGCTGAGTCAGTCAAAACATAACGAACAGCCGAATCCTAAACCAGGATCCACGACAATTCAAAAAAATGTTCAAATGTGTGTGAAATCTTATGGGACTTAACTGCTAAAGTCATCAGTCCCTAAGCTTACACACTACTTAACCTAAATTATCCTAAGGATAAACACACACACTAATGCCCGAGGCAGGACTCGAACCTCCGCCGGGACCAGCGGCACAGTCCATGACTGCAGCGCCCTAGACCGCTCAGCTAATCCCGCGCGACTCACGACAGTTCAGATTACTAACTAAAGACGCTATCGTTACACTAAGAATACCTTGTAGGTCAAGTCACTTGTTTTTTCATACTTACGTTAGCCATTCTTCCGTAATTATCGGCTGTTCAAAGTTCGTGATCAGATAAATATTTTTCTTTAATTCGCCGATGAGATGGTCGAATATACCTCTGCTCATCCGCGTGTATTCACAACATTTGTCTGGTAATCTTCGTAGTTAATACAAATTATAAAATTCTCCATAGGATTCCTTCCTTTGCTAATGCACTGTGCTTCGTTATAGGCTTATATTGATAATTAAAGCACATTTCGTTGCCTTACTGTCGAGCTTCAGTATTTTATGGTTATTGCACGCCGTTTTGTAGGAACAGTTCGTCGGTTCTAGCAGTCATCTTGCGACGGGAATTTGCCGGTCCACCGCAACACACTCGAGCGCATCAAAAAAAATGGTTCAAATGGCTTTGAGCACTATGAGACTTAACATCTGAGGTCATCAGTCCCCTAGGCTTAGAACTACTTAAACCTAACTAACCTAAGGACATCACACAGATTCATGCCCGAAGCTGGATTCGAACCTGCGACCGTAGAAGCAGCGCGGTTCCGGACCGAAGCGCCTAGAACCGCTCGGCCACAGCGGCCGGCCTCGAGCGCATCGCCCGACGCTGCTTCTTGTCGCTGGAATGTTGGGGATCCACATGTCGTGCACTGTTGGTCGCTTATTTCGTTAACGCGGGACGCGGCCTAAATCTGTGTATCGCAAGTCTCCAAAATTATTTCTTTGGAGGGTCAGGTACTTGGAAATTCCCGCAACATGTCAAAGTATAATTGAACGTATTACAAATACATACAGACTGACGAAGAAATTCTGTCTAGTTGTCAGCCAGCAGCCACAGTGAAGTAACCGATTTTGTGACATTTTACCAGTTTCTAACCAGGAGCGAATTGTATAGTTTCATCTGTGTGCTTTGGTCGTTCAGTTTTTCAATCTCTGCGTCTTAAACTAATATGATAGACGCAGTTCTTGCGTTTTCATCAGTGTCTACACTAGAGTTCGTGTGCTGATGGTCCTTCGTTTCTCTGTGTAGTGTAGTTATCCACGGTATTAGTATAGATAGGGGCTGTGATTGCTATGTCCGGATACGAGCTGCTGACACTTCGCTCACAGCTCTCGACTGTGATGGCTTCGGTTATGCAGCTCGAAGCTGCAGTGGGTTGGTATCACTGTTGTGGGCCGGCCTTGGGGATCCAACAGACTGTGGGGCGGCGGGTTACTACTGATAAACCTAAAGTAGTAGGAAATATTAGAATATTTTTCACAGTCTTTTACGAGAGCCTGGAAACTATTTATGTAGTCAGCCAGGACGCGATGGAGAACATACCGACAATAATTCCCGGTCTGCAAGTCCACATTCTTGTCCAGCCCACTTAATGTTTCTATTCTCTATTTACTCAGCGGGATCAGGACTATGATTATAAATGAAGCTTTTGAGTTCTAATTGATATATTTGATAGATTTCCACAAGCACAACATCGTAATATTCATGATGTTAATACTAATAATAAGTCTCTAAGTTAAACAGCACCACCATCAGTTCGTAGTTAACCTCTGTGGGAAATTTCCATTAAATGGTGTTTTGTCCTGACTTCGGATATTCAAAATAACTGGTCGCCACAAAAATGGAAAATAATTGTCACCATTTGCTGCGCGGATTTGTTAACATTATGGGCGGCACAGTAACAGTGACTTCTGTGAAATCTATTCGATCCAGGACGGTGTACAGTCCTCGCAAGTTCACTTCCGATTTCTACCGAAAACGTGAGTTTAATTGCAGTCCAAGGCGTCTTAGTCCACCGATCTGTCCACACAGGTCGCCAGCCTAGTTACTGCTCGCACTGAGGTTGACCTCTCATCCATGGTCGAGTGGGAGGTCGCCTCGGGGAGTCGCAGGCGGCGGAAGACTTCCCATGGGCCGCACGTAAGCCCTCCCTGGTTAGTCTGACAAACAGGTTCCACGTGCTGTCTGCGGCTGACACTGTCCCTAGGCACATGCAGTCTCTTACCTGTTTTAGAGGAAACCTCTCAGTCTGCAAGATCCAGGAAATCACAGAAGATGTAATTGTTGGCATTTGGGAGCTCCAATGTTAGTCACGTTACGGGGCACTTAGGAACATGGCTGCCAAGAAAGGGAAGAAAGCCGATGTACACTCCGTGTGCATAACAGGTGTATGAACTCCACAAAAAAATGGTTCAAATGGCTCTGAGCACTATGGGACTAAACATCTGATGTCATCAGTCCCCTAGAACTTAGAACTACTTAAACCTAACTAACCTAAGGACATCACACACATCTATGCCCGAGGCAAGATTCGAACCTTCGACCGTAGCGATCGCGCGGTTCCAGACTAACGCCTAGAACCGCTCGGCCACCCCGGCCGGCATAACTCCACACGTGGAACAGGTCCTTCCGGATGCCATCAGGAGCACAGGTTGTAGCAGATGATGGTTGGTTGGTTGGTTGGTTTAAAAAGGGACCAAACTGCCAGGTCATCGATCACTTGTTGCCAGTAGAGCAATTACCCACATACAGCACAATAACAGGAGGAAAGATGAACCAGAGGAACGACAGAAGAACAACAAACGCTACAATTGGAAAAACAGGAAAAGAAAACCACAGACACACGCAAGAAACAGGGGGAAGAGATTAAAAACAAGAAAGATTACCACAGCCGGCTGACCATGAGAATAAAGGAGGAGAAGCCAGCCACTCTGCAACACATTAAAACCACCACCTTAAAAGCCCTAGAGTGGAGGACACTAAGGCACACAGGACATGCGCTAAAACTCAGATCAAATGATAAAACCCACCCTCACGAATAAAACTTAAAACTAAAGCTGCTATTAAGGTATTGTCACCCAACACCGAAGGCAGGGTGCTGGGAAAGTTAAACGTCCGCCACAGAGCGGCTAAAAGTGGGCAGTCCTGCAAGAGATGGACGACTGTAATTTGGGAGCCACAGTGACACTGATGTGGGTCCTCACAACGGAAGACATAATCATGTGTGAGCCACGTATGGTCATTGCGAAGCTGATTTTTTTTTTTTTTTTTTTGGTTGGGTTTAAGGGCGCTCAACTGCTGAGGTCATTAGCGCCCAGTCACTGTTGTTAGAGCACATGGAATATGCCACCGCCTCCCAAAGCAGAATAACCTTACAGCGTAAGACAAAATACAGGTCAGGTTCAGAGATGCCCATCGCCAGGAGCGGTTCCCATGTAGGCTGTTTGGCTAGCCCATCAGCAAGTTCGTTGCCTGGGACTCCGACGTGTCCTTGGGTCCAGACAAACAACACTGAACGACTGGACCGTTCCAGAGCAGAGATGGATTTCTGGTTGTCCGCTACCAAAGGATAGCGAGGGTAGCACTGGTCGATAGTTCGTAAGCTGCACAGGGAGTCAGAACAGAGGAGAAACGACTCACCAGAACAAGAAAGGATGTATGGCCTCAATCTCTGCAGTGAATACACTCCAGCCGGCGGGCAAGGAATGCTGTTCAATATGGCGTCTGTGGAAATACGTGAAGCCAACATTACCATCAGCCATCGAGCCCAGGAACACGTCAAGAATCTAGAGGAAGTGACAGCGGAGAATGGCGGGGTTAACGGAGTCCTTAGGGCCATGCAAAAGGTACAGACGCCGAGATTAACACCATGGGAGTGTACGTTAATGGACCTCAAGTAGAGGTGGTCAAGGGTTGGTTGGTTAATTGATAGGATTCAAGAGGGGCGGAAAGGGACTGAACTGTGAGGTCATCAGACCCTTGTTCCAAATAAAACAATGCCGTAAGTGTGAGAATAAAACAAACGAGACTAACAACTGAAAACAGAAGAAAGGGAAAAAAAATCACAAAAACAATGAAGGGCAACAAATTTGCAAATGGACAAAAGAGGACAGGAAAACCACAGGAAAGCAAGAAATGGGATGAAGAGAAAAATAACAAAGCAGATTACCATGGCTGGATGACCATCAGAATAAAAAAGAAGAAGCCAGCCACTCTGCAACGCATTAAAATCTCCACCCTGGAAACACTGATGGAGGACACAGAGGGACGAAGGACATGCCCTAAAACTTAGATCAAATGATAAAACCCACCCTCACGAATAAAACGTAAAACTAAATCAGCCGATGAGGCGTTGTCAGACAAAATTAGCGGCAACGAGTCCGGTAACCGAAAATTTAGTCGCAGGGCAGTCAAAGTGGGACAGTGCACCAGAATATGGGCCACTGTCAACCCAGCGCTGCACCGACACTCAGGAGGGTCTCCACGGCGCAGGAGGTAACCGTGCGTCGCCCAAGCACAGCCAGTGTGGAGACGGCAGAGGACAACTGATTCACTGCAAAAGGCCTGCACTGAAGAGTTCCACACATTCGAAGTCTCCTTAATGACACGTAGTTTGTTCTATGTACTGTTATGCCATTCAGTCTCACAAAGCCGAAAAAACCTGTGGCATAATTCAGAATACAGGTCGGGTTCAGAGATGCCCTTTTCCAAAAGCATTTTCCGCGTAGCCTGTATGGCCAGCCCATCAGCAAGATCGTTCCCTGGGTATGCCGAAGTGTCCTGGGGTCCACACAAACACCACTGAAAGATGCGATCGGTCCAGGGCATGGATGAACTCTTCGATGGACGCTACCAAAGGATTGGCAAGGGTAGCAATGGTCGATAGCTTGTAGGCTGCTCAATGAATCAGTACACAGAAGAAACGATTCCCTGTGGCATGAACATATATACCGAACTGCACAAGAGATGACCACCAGCTCTGCAGGCACTGATGTTCAAAATGGCCTTTGTGGATGTAGGCGAAGTCAACAAGACCATCAGCCATCGAGCAGTCTATGTAAACCTCTTCAGAGCCCAGAAACACGTCAAGAATCGAGAGGAAGTGACAGCGGAGAGCCAGGACTTCATGCGAAAGGTTCAAATCAATCTGTGGTGTAGGTGTACACCATGGAGGTGTATGCAATAGGACCTGTATGGGAGGTGTGAAGGGAAGGACTCCAGTTCAGACAGAAGGCATCAGACATTAAAATGAATCGTTAGCTATGGCCTGGGCCGCCGATGTGGGAGATCAACTGCCACAGATGGAAAAAGACATTAATTCGGATACTAGGGAAAACTATGAATGTGTGCAACTTAAGTGGCGACCAGTTGTGCACGTAGGAACTGCAATGGACTCCCGCCCCCACCAGAACACTGGTCACCAGACTCGTTCTACAAGCTCTCATAGCTAAGTGAACGCCACAGTGGCGCACTGGAGTCAAGTACACGCAACGCCGAGGGCGCCGCCGAACCATAAACCAGACTCCCACAGTCAAGGTGGGATTGCACAAGGGCTCTGCAGAGCTGCAGCAGCTTAGAGCGATCTGCACCCCAGTTGGTGTTGCTCAGGCAGTGGAGGGCACTGAGGTGCTGCCAGCACTTAAGCCGACAAAGGATGTAGCCAAGTCAATTTGACGTCGAAAACCAGTCCTAAGAATCGATATGTCTCCACTAAAATGAGGGCATAGTCATTAACGTGAAGTTCTGGTTCCAGATGAAAGGTGCGCCACCGACAGAAGCCCATGACACACGACTTAGCGCCCAAGAACTGGAAGCCGTGGGAGAGAGCCCTTGAATGCGTCTTGTGCATGGCTCCCTGTAGGCGCCGCTCAGCAACACCAGTACTTGTGGAGCAGTACGAAATGCAGACGTCGTCTGCATACAGAGAAGGTGAGACAGACTGCCCTACAGCTGCTGCTATATCGTTAATGGCCACTAAAAACAGTGATACACTCAATAAAGAGCCCCGTGGGACCTCATTCTCCTCGATATTGTTTGGGGGGGGGGGGGACTATGGGAGGCAGCAACCTCGCCACGATAAGTACAGAGTGACAGGAAATTCTGGATAAAAACCGGGAGCAGGCCTCAGAGACCCGACCCATATAATGAGGAAAGGATACGATATCGCCAGGTAGTGTCAAACTTTGCATAGACCAAAACATCAGGCAACAAGTTGTCGGCGTCTGGAAAAGATTGTTCAGATGGCAGACTCTAGGGACACAAGATTATCAGTGGTAGAGCATCCCTGACTGAAGCTGCCCTGGCACTGAGCCAGTAGGCCATGTGACTCCAGGACCCAATCCAACCACCGACACGCTATACGTTCCAGCAGCTTACTGAGAACATTTTTGAGGCTAATGAGCCGATATCTATCCACATCAAGCGGGTTTTTGCCGGATTTTAGTACCAGAATGATGGTGCTCTCCCACCATCGCCATGGAAAGACGCCTTGGCACCAGATTCGATTGAAGATGAAGAGATGTCGCTTGTAGTCAGACGAGAGATGTTTAATCATGTGATCCGATCGGGCCTGGCCCAGAAGCTGTGTCAGGGCAATGTGCAAGTGCGCCGAGGAGCTCCCAGTTCGTAAATGGGGCGTTGTAGGGTTCACTGTGGCGTGTAGTGAATGAGAGAGCTATCCTTTCCGTCCGCCATTTGAGGATGTGAAAGGCTGGGGGGCTATTCTCCAATGCAGAGGCTCGAGCGTAGTGCTCAGCAATCGCGTTTCCGTCGGTACATAGCACGCCATTTGCGTTAACACCAGGAACACCTGTTGGGGCCTGTTACCTGAGAACACTCTTGATCTTTCCCCAGACTTGGGAAGGTGACATATGGCATCCAATTGTCGACACGTACCTCTCCAACACTTCTGTTTCCGTCGTTTTATAAGTTGGCATACACAGGCACGGAGCCGCTTAAAGGCTATCAGATGCTCTAGGGAAGGGTGCCGTTTATCCCGCTGTAGAGCTCGCCGACGTTCGTTAATTGCTTCAGCAACTTCTGACGAACATCAAAGGACTGACTTTCGCCATGGGCACCCTAAAGAGCGAGGGATCGCATTTTCTGGCGCAGAAATGATAGTTGTCACCTGCTCAGCCATCACATCGATGTTACCGTGTGGAGGAGATTCAACGGTGACAGCAGAGGTGAAAGTTTGTCTTCCTTGTTCAAAGCCCATCTGGGCAGGTGTTCTTAGTACTGACGCTGGGGCAGTGACAGGAAGATGGGGAAGTGGTCACTACCACTCTACCACACAGGTCGTCATGTGCTCTCCAGTGGATAGATGGATGAAGTCCTGGGCTGCAAATTGATAAATCAAAGGCCGAGTAACTACCTCGACCCACACTGAAATGTGTGGCGACCCCAGTCTTTAAGAGGCAGAAGTCGAATTGCGACAGTAAAGTTTTGGCATCTCTGCCTATCCCAGTAAGCATGGTGTCACGTCACAAGGGGTTATGGGCATAAAATCTCCCAAAAGTAGAAAGTTTTGGGGAGTTGATCAATCAGTGCAGCTAATACATTCAGGGGTACTGCACCAACTGGAGGAAGATATACATTGCTAACAGTTATTTCCTGCGTCGTCCTTATTCTGATACCCACAGCTTCAAGAGGGGTTTGGTGCGGCACACGTCCACTACAGACCGCGTTTAGGAAATAAACGCGAACTCCACCTGTCACTATTATAGTCGCTACGGTTCCTGTAATATCTCTTATAGCAATGGAGGGCAGGGGTACGCACTGCCGGGAACCAGATTTCCTAGAGGGCAATTCAGATGGCAAGTATAAATCTTAACAGCTGCTGTAGCTCAGTCAGGTGGTGGAAAAAACCGGCCCAATTACACTGGAGGATAACATCGTGAGGTGGGGAAGGCACGCAACAGTCAATGACGCAGTTTATACCTCAGAGCCACTTGCTTCCACCGACTTCTTTCCTGAGCAGTTTGTATCCACTGTGTCTCAGGGTCTGGCGAGGTCCAGGTCTTCAGCAGACATCACAATCTCCACCCCATCTGCAGACAGCTTGTAGGTAGCGGTCGTGTGGGTGCTACCACAAGGATGAGCATGAAGCCCTACAACCAACTGCTTTTGGGCTCTTGAGCCACTGGTGGGTGTAATCTTTTCCACTCACAGAAATCTGGGAATGGAGTGACCCAATGAACTCCTCTCTAGTGAGAGGAGCCGAAGAAGCCTTACTCTTCTGTGGCTCAGAAGTGGGGACTGAAATCTCCGATGGTTTGGGGGGTGTTGCTCCTGAAGTAGGTGGAGTGGGAACAACATAGAGTGAAGTGCCCTCACCATTAAGGGGGCAGGTGTAGTCTCCCAGTTCTGAGTGGCGACAGGAATTCAAGGAACTGAGGGGCTGACAACTATTCTTGTAGTGGCAGCATATGAGGTGGACAGGGCCACAGGATGTAGGTGCTCGAAATCCTCTTAGTATCAGTGTAGGTCAGTCGATCCAGGGTTTTTATTCCATGATTTTTCCTCTGAAAAATCGTGCTGTCTGGTGAGCAAGGGGGCACGTCTTGGGGTCATATTTCTTAGCACTGAGGTTACGCTATGCCCACTTAGAGATTGCTCTCTGCAATTGAGACAGATGGGAGACGGGCATATGGAGTATTGGGATGTGATGGACGTTCACAATCTTGACAGTTGGGGCTAGAAGTATAGCAGGAAAACATATAACTGAACTTCTGGCACTTAAAGCATCGCATCAAGGGAGGGATATATGGCTTGACGTCACAGCGGTAGACCATCACCTTGTCCACCTCGGGTAGTGTGTCACCATCAAAGGCCAAGGTGAAGGCACCAGTGGCAACCTGGTTATCCCTCAGACTCCGATGGACGCGCCGGACGAAATTAACTCCTCGTCGCTCTAAATTGGCGCGCAGCACGTCGTCTGACTGCAAAAGAAGGTCACTGTGGAATGTAATACCCTGGAACATATTTAAGCTCTTACGGGGCGTGATGGTTACAGAAACATTCCCCAACTTGAAACAAGCGAGTAATGCCCATGACTGGGCATAAGGTGGTGTTTTTATCAAAACTGACCCCAATCGCAATTTTGGACAAGCCCTCCACCTCCCCAAACTTGTCCTCTAAATGCTCCACAAAAAACTGAGGTTTCACGTTCGTGCAAGATTCAACTCTTGTACATACGAGGTACTGGGGCGAATAAGTTTCAGTGCCATCCTTAGCCTGGCATTCCTCCCATGTTGTGGCCAGGGAGAAGAACGACTTGGGATCATATTTCTTGGCACTGAAGTTAGACCTTGCCTGCTTAGAGACTGCTGACGGCGGACCACCAGCAAGAGGTGGCATACTACGCTTCATTCCCTATCAGGTATCCAACTTTGAACCTATCTTCCTCAAAATATTGGGGAAATTGAGATCCTTTCAAATTTAGAAAGAGTTATGGTTTTCCTATCACATCAGATATCTCTTGTTGAAGCTCACTTTCATCAACCCTCCCTCTGTAACCAGTTTTCCCTACTCTCGTCTACAGATTTCTCTACTGAAATTCTGTATTTCCTAGCAACCATTGTCACATTTTTATTACTATGACAAATTATTACTTTTTGTTAGTAATCCAAATTATTGTAATTTTCATGTAACATTTTTGTATGTGTTGTTCCTGGCCAGAGGTAAGAGGGGTGCCTTACGGTTGTAATCTGTTCAGGCTAAGTAAGGAATAAACAAAATGTATCTAACTGTACACATATTCTATGTGTACAGTTAGTTCACAGTAACACGCGCGAATCGCTCGGTGGATCTATTTCGGAATAAGGTATATAGTACGTAGCACATCTCTCCAACGTCGTCCTTTTCGGTGGCCGTTGAACTATTTCAGGCGCTTGTTCCACATTCTGTACTACCTGATGGCTGTTTCATACCAGCCTCACCGTATGCAATACAAATGTAACGTTTGGACATCCCTGTGGGTAGACTTACTAGATTTCGTGGAGACTGTCGGTGACAGAGACGCCCTGGATCTTGTCCCGCCATGAGCAGTGGAAGGTGCGGCGAACCTGTCGAGGATTCAGCCCGGTCCGGAGACGAAGGCGACGAAGCCACCACGAAGTGTTCCTGGCTTTGCGTCCTGTAGAGTTGATGCGGTGTTGTAGTAGTAGTAGTAGTAGTAGTAGTAGTCGTCGTCGTCGTCGTCGTCATCGTCGTCGTCGTCGTGGCCGTATCAGAACTCTCAGTGCTTTGATGCGGCCGTAGAGGCGCAGATCCACAGGGGATCGCCACATCGAACTGGTCACTCTGCAATGGCAACAGTAAGTTTTAAAAATCGCCGCGTGTATGTGCGTTTGTGCTGTAACGTTCTCTGGCAGCACGCATCCAAAGTTAAAAGAACATTTCGATGTATAATGCTCACTGTAACAAATAATTTACATGTATTTCTATTAATTGAATTTCAAAAGGACACAATTTTGTGAGAAAAAAGATAATTATGAATTTTGCTATTACAAATGATTATTCAAAGAGTGTGAAATACTATCTGTGGCGGAGGATGTGAAAACCGGCACAGAAGAAATGATATGTAATCCAAACTGACAAAGACTGTACAAGAATTAGTTAAGATATAAATAGACAGTATATTTTAATAGAATCGCTTGTCTTCTGCACGGACTGAATGGGAGAGGAACCCGTGACGTTGCGTTAGGCTCTTATGTAGTCTTCATTTGTCGTAAGTCGATGATCGACTCCATTTGTAGCTGGGATTGTAAAAGGTTTGTAAAGATTTTAATTGTTTGTCAAAATATATTTATCTAGTAAAATCTGTCATAATTACTGCAAAGTTCGCACCGGACATTACCCACTTTATTTAAGAAATTTCAGCATTTTATTGGATATCGCTGGCGGTGCGGAGCTGCGCCGCGAGCGAGCAATCTGCAGCAGCGGCAGATTTAAATATACGATCGCAATAACGACCACATCCTACAAAGGGTACAGGTAGAGATGAACGAAAATAATAATGTGTTTTTCACAGCATTCCATACGCAGACTAAAAAAAGATAGTAAATTTTATCTTGTGCATTCACAGGTGGATACAAGCTGCAGCTTTTGTAAATTTTCATTCCAAAAAATGATAAATTCTGAACATATAGTAAAGTGTATTTAAAAGTGGATAATTTTCATGAGAGCTTAGCAATATAAAAAAAACATTTTCATATAATAAAGATAGTGTTATGCTTCAAAGCTAAACAAAAATCCACTGCAACATGAAAATGTTTGCTAAGTTCGAAGGACAATATTTTCATTCTTGCACAAACAGCTTTAGTACTTGAATAAACGTAAAACTTGAATCATTATTTTGGGAATATTCAAAGGAGGTCATTTTTATTAATCTGCAACCAACAGAATATTTCATACGTAAAGTAATAATCACAGATGAAAAATTTATTGCAACCTTTCATTTCTCATGTTCATCCATGTATATATTAAGTTCAATCTCAACGGTTTCCCAGTCAAATTAAACGCAAAAAGTAAAGAAAGTTTAAAACCCGACAGTCAACTCCCGAATAATTAAAACAGACAGAATCGCATTAAAGTGCGTTTGTTTTTAAAAAATAAACTTAAGAGTGACTGGAAAGGACACCTGCGTATGCACACCAGGGACATTGTGTACTTGAAGTGTGGAACTTCGTCATATACTGGACATTATAGTCAAATGTGTCATTTCTGTACGTAGGTACAGTGTCAGCCATCATCAGCTCAGAGGGTTTCTTCGAGATATTTAAGATGAGTATGAAGACATACCTTACCACTAGACCTTCAGTGGATCAGCAGAAACAAGGTTCTTTAGTTTCTTGTAACTAGTGAGGAAAGGGCTAGAAATTCCTTACTTCATAGAACCAAAATGGATATTAGATGTTGCTTTTCTGGTTGACGTCTCGCTATAGGGGCAATATTTGTTGATAGTACACATGTTTGACCAGCTCAAGGCGTTCCGATTGAAGCTACGTTTATTTGAGAAGGAGAGAACTCCACTATTTCGTTCTTCACTTGCCTTTAATCTCTGAATTTACTTTCCGACTTCTCCTTTGTAAACTACGAACGTATAATTTATCAGCTAATTAATAGTTTCCTGTCAGTTCCAAGAGGGCACTTCTTACGGAAGAAATTACAGTTGCTGAATGCTTCTTTACCAGTTACACCTGATTTGCCACCGGCCTTTTGAGTCGCCAGCTTCTGGCTGGTTTTCTGCGGTCCGCCAAGAATTCCTCTCCTGCGTCAACATTTTCATCTCACAGAAATGTCCTGAGTTATTTGCTAGACGTATTCCAATCACTGTCTTTGTCTGCAGTTTTCTGTTCCTTCTAGTACCATGGAATCTATTCTCTGATATCGTAACAGATGTCTTATCGTTCTGTCTCTTATCAGTATTTTCCATTTATTACATTAGTCGTCGATTTTGCGAAGAACCACATTCCTTACCTATCACTCCACCTAATTTTCAACATTCGTCTGTTACACCGCATCTCAAATGCTTCGATTCTGTTCTTTTCCCCAAAGTCCATGTTTCACTGCAGTACAATGCTATGCTCGAAACGTACATTGTCAGACATTTCCTTCTCAAATTAAAGCCTATGTTTGATACTAGTAGGCTTCTGTTTGCCGGTAATGAACTTTCCATCAGGGCTAATTTGCTTTTCATGACGGGTCTTGAATAAATAATTCCACTTTCATTCTCTGCCAATTTCGGTTGAAAAATGCTAAATCTGTTGGAACATCGTGGAATATTTCAGAGTCATTGCCACTAGTTTCATGAAGTATAATGGCATTATATGTGTCTTCCAAAATGGTTTCTGTAATGGAGGGGTGTTCCAACAAGAGACCTGTGATCGAGTTTCTTTTGATGCTAAGAGGGGGGGCATAAGGAGAAAGAAACAAAATTTAGAAAGAAAGAAAGAAAGAAAGAAATTTAGAAAGAGAGGTAGAGAGAAAGTTAGAGAGAGAGGTAGAGAGAGAGAGGTAGAGAGAGAGAGGTAGAGAGAGAGAGGTAGAGAGAGAGAGGTAGAGAGAGAGAGGTAGAGAGAGAGAGGTAGAGAGAGAGAGGTAGAGAGAGAGAGGTAGAGAGAGAGAGGTAGAGAGAGAGAGGTAGAGAGAGAGAGGTAGAGAGAGAGAGGTAGACAGAGAGAGAGAGAGGTAGACAGAAAGAGAGAGAGGTAGACAGAAAGAGAGAGAGGTAGACAGAAAGAGAGAGAGGTAGACAGAAAGAGAGAGAGGTAGACAGAAAGAGAGAGAGGTAGACAGAAAGAGAGAGAGGTAGACAGAAAGAGAGAGAGGTAGACAGAAAGAGAGAGAGGTAGACAGAAAGAGAGAGAGGTAGACAGAAAGAGAGAGAGGTAGACAGAAAGAGAGAGAGGTAGACAGAAAGAGAGAGAGGTAGACAGAAAGAGAGAGAGGTAGACAGAAAGAGAGAGAGGTAGACAGAAAGAGAGAGAGGTAGACAGAAAGAGAGAGAGGTAGACAGAAAGAGAGAGAGGTAGACAGAAAGAGAGAGAGGTAGACAGAAAGAGAGAGAGGTAGACAGAAAGAGAGAGAGGTAGACAGAAAGAGAGAGAGGTAGACAGAAAGAGAGAGAGGTAGACAGAAAGAGAGAGAGGTAGACAGAAAGAGAGAGAGGTAGACAGAAAGAGAGAGAGGTAGACAGAAAGAGAGAGAGGTAGACAGAAAGAGAGAGAGGTAGACAGAAAGAGAGAGAGGTAGACAGAAAGAGAGAGAGGTAGACAGAAAGAGAGAGAGGTAGACAGAAAGAGAGAGAGGTAGACAGAAAGAGAGAGAGGTAGACAGAAAGAGAGAGAGGTAGACAGAAAGAGAGAGAGGTAGACAGAAAGAGAGAGAGGTAGACAGAAAGAGAGAGAGGTAGACAGAAAGAGAGAGAGAGAGAGGTAGACAGAAAGAGAGAGAGAGAGAGAGGTAGACAGAAAGAGAGAGAGAGAGAGAGGTAGACAGAAAGAGAGAGAGAGAGAGAGGTAGACAGAAAGAGAGAGAGAGAGAGGTAGACAGAAAGAGAGAGAGAGAGAGGTAGACAGAAAGAGAGAGAGAGAGAGGTAGACAGAAAGAGAGAGAGAGAGAGGTAGACAGAAAGAGAGAGAGAGAGAGGTAGACAGAAAGAGAGAGAGAGAGAGGTAGACAGAAAGAGAGAGAGAGAGAGGTAGACAGAAAGAGAGAGAGAGAGAGGTAGACAGAAAGAGAGAGAGAGAGAGGTAGACAGAAAGAGAGAGAGAGAGGTAGACAGAAAGAGAGAGAGAGAGGTAGACAGAAAGAGAGAGAGAGAGGTAGACAGAAAGAGAGAGAGAGAGGTAGACAGAAAGAGAGAGAGAGAGGTAGACAGAAAGAGAGAGAGAGAGGTAGACAGAAAGAGAGAGAGAGAGGTAGACAGAAAGAGAGAGAGAGAGAGAGGTAGACAGAAAGAGAGAGAGAGAGAGAGGTAGACAGAAAGAGAGAGAGAGAGAGGTAGACAGAAAGAGAGAGAGAGAGAGAGAGAGGTAGACAGAAAGAGAGAGAGAGAGAGAGGTAGACAGAAAGAGAGAGAGAGAGAGAGAGAGGTAGACAGAAAGAGAGAGAGAGAGAGAGAGAGAGGTAGACAGAAAGAGAGAGAGAGAGAGAGAGAGAGGTAGACAGAAAGAGAGAGAGAGAGAGAGAGAGAGAGGTAGACAGAAAGAGAGAGAGAGAGAGAGAGAGAGGTAGACAGAAAGAGAGAGAGAGAGAGAGAGAGGTAGACAGAAAGAGAGAGAGAGAGGTAGACAGAAAGAGAGAGAGAGAGGTAGACAGAAAGAGAGAGAGAGAGGTAGACAGAAAGAGAGAGAGAGAGGTAGACAGAAAGAGAGAGAGAGAGGTAGACAGAAAGAGAGAGAGAGAGGTAGACAGAAAGAGAGAGAGAGAGGTAGACAGAAAGAGAGAGAGAGAGGTAGACAGAAAGAGAGAGAGAGAGGTAGACAGAAAGAGAGAGAGAGAGGTAGACAGAAAGAGAGAGAGAGAGGTAGACAGAAAGAGAGAGAGAGAGGTAGACAGAAAGAGAGAGAGAGAGGTAGACAGAAAGAGAGAGAGAGAGGTAGACAGAAAGAGAGAGAGAGAGGTAGACAGAAAGAGAGAGAGAGAGGTAGACAGAAAGAGAGAGAGAGAGGTAGACAGAAAGAGAGAGAGAGAGGTAGACAGAAAGAGAGAGAGAGAGGTAGACAGAAAGAGAGAGAGAGAGGTAGACAGAAAGAGAGAGAGAGAGGTAGACAGAAAGAGAGAGAGAGAGGTAGACAGAAAGAGAGAGAGAGAGGTAGACAGAAAGAGAGAGAGAGAGGTAGACAGAAAGAGAGAGAGAGAGGTAGACAGAAAGAGAGAGAGAGAGGTAGACAGAAAGAGAGAGAGGTAGACAGAAAGAGAGAGAGGTAGACAGAAAGAGAGAGAGGTAGACAGAAAGAGAGAGAGGTAGACAGAAAGAGAGAGAGGTAGACAGAAAGAGAGAGAGGTAGACAGAAAGAGAGAGAGGTAGACAGAAAGAGAGAGAGGTAGACAGAAAGAGAGAGAGGTAGACAGAAAGAAAGAGAGGTAGACAGAAAGGAAGATGTGTAGAAAGAAAGAAAGAAAGAAAGAAAGAAAAAGAGCAGAGCAGAAGGAGGGAGATTGGGGGGCGGAAGAGGGAAGACGAGGGGGGGGCAGAAGAAGGAAGGCAGAGGGGGGCAGAATAAGGAAGGTAGAGGGGGGCAGAATAAGGAAGGCAGAGGGGGGCAGAATAAGGAAGGCAGAGGGGGGCAGAATAAGGAAGGCAGAGGGGGGCAGAATAAGGAAGGCAGAGGGGGGCAGAATAAGGAAGGCAGAGGGCGGCAGAATAAGGAAGGCAGAGGGCGGCAGAATAAGGAAGGCAGAGGGCGGCAGAATAAGGAAGGCAGAGGGCGGCAGAATAAGGAAGGCAGAGGGCGGCAGAATAAGGAAGGCAGAGGGCGGCAGAATAAGGAAGGCAGAGGGCGGCAGAATAAGGAAGGCAGAGGGCGGCAGAATAAGGAAGGCAGAGGGCGGCAGAATAAGGAAGGCAGAGGGCGGCAGAATAAGGAAGGCAGAGGGCGGCAGAATAAGGAAGGCAGAGGGCGGCAGAATAAGGAAGGCAGAGGGCGGCAGAATAAGGAAGGCAGAGGGCGGCAGAATAAGGAAGGCAGAGGGCGGCAGAATAAGGAAGGCAGAGGGCGGCAGAATAAGGAAGGCAGAGGGCGGCAGAATAAGGAAGGCAGAGGGCGGCAGAATAAGGAAGGCAGAGGGCGGCAGAATAAGGAAGGCAGAGGGCGGCAGAATAAGGAAGGCAGAGGGCGGCAGAATAAGGAAGGCAGAGGGCGGCAGAATAAGGAAGGCAGAGGGCGGCAGAATAAGGAAGGCAGAGGGCGGCAGAATAAGGAAGGCAGAGGGCGGCAGAATAAGGAAGGTTTATATTGCATTAACTTGAACGCCGTTAGCCTAATGCGACAGTCTCCAGCTTTCTCGCGCTTTTGACAAGATGTTCAATAGCATGGTTGCTGATGTCGTGAGTTGTCTTGGGCAAGCCGCTTGTGCCTCTGTCTTGGGTCGTATTGCTCTCCACATTTTTTTATGTTTCTGTGAGTTTATTTGTTCCAATATAACCTTAAGGTTTCCTATTTGTAATTGTTCGCCCATCAAAGTCTTTGATCACGACTTAAAGAGAGATTTTTATAAATTATTTGGTAGTGACAGTCCTCTTCATAATGAACTCAGTATGTTTAAGATTATTGTATTGAGCTGAAGGTTTCCAGGCCCATCACTTATTTAATATTGTCTCCCGCCCGAGTGCTAGTATCTTAAGAGTTTCTGCTTATTTGTGCTTAATCCTGGTTTTTTTTTTTTGTTTTTTGTTTTAGGGCGCAAAACTGCTACGGTCATTAGCGCCCGGTCAGTGACTTAGGAAACAGTAAAAACCGAAAATGGAAACTAGCAGCAATGGGAACGAAACTCAAAAAATTGGAGAAACTAAAAGCAGAAGGAAGGCTTAAAAGTCCACTACAGAAAGGAGTTGGTTGTCCCCAAAAAAAAAGCTTCAAATAGCTGACGTCATTTCACTGGCACTAAAACTTGAGAACATATCGGCCGAGCGCGTGTCATCTGCTAAAATTGACGATATATCAGGCGACAGCTGTAGACGGGCGCGTAACGGATTAAAATAGGGGCACTCACTCAATTAAAAGGTGTCTTACCGTCCACAGCTGAGAGCAGTGGGGACAGAGTGGGGGAGGATCGCCGCTTAAAAGATGTCGATGGCTAAAAAGGCAGTGCCCTATCCGGAGTCTAGTTAAAATTACCTCCTCCCAACGACGCGTTCGGGAGGAAGAGGTCCAAGCACAAGGAAGAGCTTTCACGTCCCGCAATTTATTATGGGGAAGTGTCGACCAATGTGCGTGCCATAAAAGAACGACTCGACGACATAAAACGCTGCGTAGATCGGCGAAGGGAATCGATTGAATAGCTGGCCGAAGAAGAGAGACTGCAGCCTTGGCCGCAATATCAGCCGCCTCATTTCCACAGATACCAACGTGTCCCAGGAGCCAGAGGAACGCCACCGAGACGCCCCCCAGGTGGAGCAAGCGCAGACCTCCATGAATCCGGTGGACCAGAGGGTGCACAGGGTAAAGAGCTTTGAGACTGAGGAGAGAGCCAAGAGAATCTGAGCAGATAACATACTGTATCCGCTGATGGCGGCGGATGTAGTGGACAGCCTGGAGAACAGCCTGAAGCTCCGCAGTATAAACCGAACAATGGTCGGGAAGCCGAAAGTGATTTGGGGTGTCGCCAACAATATAGGCACTCACTACACCTAACGATGTTTTCGAGCCATCAGTGTAAATAAATGTGGCTTCCTTCATTTGCGCACATAGAGCAACAAACGCCCGACGATAAACAAGTGAAGGGGTACCATCCTTTGGAAATTGACAAAGGTCACGAAGCATGCAGATACGGGGACGGAGCCAAGGCGGTGCTGTACCCCAAGTTGTCAAGAAGGTTTTAGGAAAGCGGAAGGAAAGATAATGGAGCAGTTGATGGAAGCTGACTCCCGGTGGAAGTAAGGAGGATGGGCGGCCTGCATACCCTACATCAAAGGAGGCGTCGAAAAAAATGTCATGGGCTGGATTAGCAGGCATGGAAGACAGATGGCTAGCATAACGACTCAGAAGGACTGTTCGTCGATTGGACAGCGGAGGTTCAGCAGTCTCAGCATAAAGGCTTTCCACAGGGCTGGTGTAAAAAGCTCCAGACACTAAACGTAATCCACGGGGGTGGATAGAGTCGAGAAGACGAAGAATAGACGGCCGAGCAGAGGAGTAGACTATGCTTCCATAGTCCAATTTCGAGCGCACTAAGGCGCGATAGAGGCGGAGAAGGACCACTCGGTCTGCTCCCCAGGAGGTACCATTCAGGACACGGAGGGTGTTGGGCGATCGCAGACAGTGAGCCCAAAGATAGGAAACGTGGGAGGACCAGCACAGTTTTCTGTCAAACATATGACCCAAGAATTTAGCGATGTCCGCGAACGGAAGGTTGACAGGTCCTAGAAGTACGGAGGGTGGAAGAAACTCCGTACGACGCCAAAAATTAACACAAACGGTCTTACTGGGAGAAAAGCGGAAGCCTGTTTCGATGCTCCAAGAGTGGAGGCGATCGAGACATCCTTGAAGACGTCGTTCAAGAAGGCTGGTCCGTTGAGAGCTGTAGCAGATCGCAAAATCGTCCACAAAGAGGGAGCCCGAGACATCAGGAAGGAGACAATCCAGAATTGGATTGATGGCAATGGCAAACAGTACAACACTCAGCACGGAGCCCTGGGGTACCCCGTTTTCTTGGGAGAAAGTACGGGAGAGAGTAGTGTCCACCCGCACCCTAAATGTGCGCTCTGCCATAAATTCGCCAAGAAAAAGGGGCAGTCGACCTCGAAAGCCCCAAGAGAACAGTGTGCGGAGGATGCCCGTCCTCCAACAGGTATCGTATGCTCTCTCCAGAGCAAAAAATATTGCTACTGTTTGGCGTTTCCGGAGAAAATTATTCATGATATAAGTGGAGAGAGCAACAAGATGGTGAACGGCAGAACGATGCTTTCGGAATCCGCATTGGGCAGGTGTTAAAAGACTGCGGGACTCCAGCCACCACGCTAGACGGTAATTCACCATACGCTCCAAAACCTTACAGACACTACTCGTGAGAGAAATGGGGCGATAGCTAGAGGGGAGATGTTTGTCCTTTCCAGGTTTCGGAACGGGAACGACGATAGCTTCCCGCCATCGTCTGGGGAAAGTACTGTCGGTCCAAATTCGATTGCAAAGGCGAAGGAGGTAATGCAGACTATGGATTGATAAATGCAGCAACATTTGGACGTGGATACCATCCGGTCCTGGGGCGAGGAGCGAGAAGAAGAGAGTGCATTTTTGAGTTCCCGCATGGAGAAAACAGCATTGTAGCTTTCGCGATTTTGAGAGGAGAAAGCAAGATGTCGCACTTCCGCTGCACGTTTCTTCGGGAGAAACGCTGGCGGGTAATTGGAAGAGCTCGAAATCTCAGCAAAGTGTTGACCCAGTGAGTTAGAAATTGCGACGGCGTCCACTAACGTATCATGCGTGACAGTGAGCCCAGAGAGCGGGGAGAAACTAGGCGCGCCTGAGAACCGTCGAATCCGACTTCAAACTTCCGAGGAGGGAGTGAAGGTGTTAAATGAGCTAGTAAAGAATTGCCTTCTTGCTATCGCGGATGACGCGACGGCATCGCGCACGGAACTGCTTATAGCGGATACAGTTGGCCAAAGTAGGATGGTGGCGGAAAACGCGAAGAGCACGTCGCCGCTCACGTACTGCGTCACGGCATGCCTCGTTCCTCCAAGGAACTGGGGGGCGCCAGGGAAATTCGGAGGTGCGTGATATTGAACGTTCCGCAGCTGTAAGAATAAAGTCGATAATATGTGTGACCCCATCGTCGACGCTAGGAAAGTGACGGTCATCGAATGTCGCTAGAGACGAAAAAAGTGTCCAATCGGCTTGGGCAAACTTCCAGCATCGCGGGCGCATATATGGCAGTTGAGGCTGCAGTCTAAGGATACATGGAAAGTGGTCACTCGAGTGTGTATCATCAAGGGCGAACCATTCGAAGCGCCGAGCTAGCGGAACAGTACCGACCGAAGGGTCCAAATGAGATAAATTTGTCGTGGAGGCAGACAAAAATGTAGGGACCCCAGTGTTGAGGCAAACAAGATCCGCTTGGTGGAAGACGTCTAGCAATAGAGAGCCACGTGGACAATGATGTGGAGATCCCCAAAGCGGGTGGTGGGCATTGAAGTCCCCAACCAGCAAATAGGGGGGTGGAAGCTGACCAAGAAGATGAAGGAGATCAGCTCGTGCCATTGGTGTGGACGATGGAATGTATACAGTACAAAGAGAGAACGTGTATTCAGAAAGGGAAGACGGACGGCGACAGCTTGGAAGGAAGTGTTTAAGGGGATTGGGTGATAAAGGAGAGTATCATGGAGAAGAATCATGAGTCCTCCATGGGTTGGAGTGCCTTCAACAGAGGGGAGATCAAATCGGACTAACTGAAAATAGGGGAAAACAAAGCTGTCATGGGGACGAAGCTTTGTTTTCTAAAGACAGAAGATGGCTGGCGAGTAGGATCGTAAGAGGATCGACAATTCATCCCGATTGGCTCGAATGCCTTGGATATTCCAGTGGATAATGGACATAGGGTGAACAGAAAATGGAGGAATGTGACCAAGGTTGCCGCCAACTCAACGACTGCTCACAGCTTGCGACCGACAGCATGGAATGGCATTCAGCCGAAGGCAGATGATCCTGATCCATAGGTTGTTCAGGAGCAGCTCCTGCCACCAGCGATCGGCCGGTTGATCAGCCGCCAGCAGTGCGCCTCGGCGACACAGAAGATAGCCGAGGGCGATTTCCGCCAGGTGGTGCTGTAGATGAGACACGCCTTGCGGGAGAAGGAGACCAACTGGGTTTCTTATTAGCCTTCTTGGAAATATGATGTTTAGATGAAGGAGGAGCCGATGGTTGTGAAGTTGGGGTATGGAAAAAATCTTCACGAGTATGCTTTTTTTTTCGAAGTCTTAGTGTCTGACTTTTGGGCTCGAGATTTAGCAGAGCCCGATGGAGGGTGAGCCGTAGAGTGGGCAGGCGAAAGTGGTGAGGTTGAACGGGCGATCTTTGCGCTGGCCGATCTGACGACCGTGGCACTAAAGGTGAGGTCACAAGTCTGCATGGCTGCCTCCTTTGTTGGCCGAGGAGATGCAAGGACAGTGCTGTATTTTCCTGTCTGAGGCACAGTGGGCTGTCGACTGGCGAATAATTTTCGAGCAGCAAAGGTCGACACCTTTTCCTTCACTCCGATTTCCTGGATGAGCTTTTCGTCTTTAAAAATGGGGCAATCTCGAGAGGAAGCATCGTGGTCACCCATACAGTTGATGCAGCGAGGGGATGGAGGTGGGCAAGCACCCTCATGGGCATCCCTGCCACACGTAACACATTTGGCCGGGTTGGAACAGGACTCGCTGGTGTGATTGAACCGCTAACACTGATAGCAACGCATAGGGTTTGGGATGTAAAGGCGAACGGAAATTCTCATAGCCTGCTTTGATTTTGGATGGGAGTTGAACTTTGTCAAATGTCAAGAAGACAGTGCGGGTTGGAATGATTTTCGTGTCAACCCTTTTCATAACTCTATGAACAGCCGTTACGCCCTGGGCAGACAGGTAGTGCTTAATTTCGTCGTCAGACAATCCATCGAGGGAGCGTGTATAAACGACTCCACGCGAGGAATTTGAAGTATGGTGCGGTTCCACCCGGACAGGGAAGGTGTGGAGCAATGAAGTACGCAGCAATTTTTGTGCCTGGAGGGCACTGACTGTTTCTAACAACAAGGAGCCATTCCCTAATCTGGAACAAGACTTTACAGGACCTGCAATTGCGTCGACACCTTTCTGAATAATTAAAGGGTTGACTATGGAGAAGTCGTGACCTTCGCCAGACCAAGAAACAACAAGGAACTGTGGCAACGATGGAAGAACTGTCTGTGGCTGAGACTCAGTGAACTTACTTACACTTGTGAGCAGACATAGTGGAAGGTGAGGGAACCATTGCGGAAGAATCCCCCATGATTACCGGCGTCTCCGATGGCGCGTTCCTCCCTTGTGGGGGCCCGCTGAGGGCACTCCCGCCTTAGGTGATTGTTCACACCTCAGGTCACACCTCCTGACAAACGGACGGAGGGACCAATTGGCACTTTCAGAAGTTATCAGCTCGGGTAATCACCCCTTCCTGGGCCTGGCCGTTACCAGGGGGTATGTACGTGTCCTACCTGTCTACCCGGGGCGGGGAATTACGCGTTACCCCGTCACCGGCTATGCACGAAAATGCGTGGGTCAGCCTTCAGACATGCACAGGTAGGAAGAAAGAGAAAGGGAAAAACAAAGAAAGGGAAAGGAAAGAAGAGGTCTCAAACGCCGCAGTGGAGAAACTGGTAAAGAGAAGAGGTAAGGAAAAGAGGACAAAGGAAGGATGAAGACATACAAGCAGAGAAGGCGAAGAATGTGTTACATTTACGAGCGTCCGTCTCCGGACGTAGGCAAAAACCATACTCCCAGAGGGGGAGAAAGGGAAGGAAAGTGCCAGAGGTGTGGGGAGGGGGGGGCGAAGACGGGCGATAGGGAAGGATGCGAAAAAGGAAGGTATGCAGCCCGGAAAGGAAGGAGGTCCACATTAGCTCGGGGTCCCGTGCTCGCTACGCACGTATCCACAAAGGAGTTGTGGACCCCCTGGGGGGTTAATCCTCGTCATTCATCTATTGTATGTTCATGTTATAATATGGGTAAAGCAAGTGTAGGCTTAATAATGAATAAAAAATTAGGAGTACGGGTAAGCTACCACAAACAGCATAGAGAACGCATTATTGTGGCCAAGATAGACACGAAGCGCACGCCTGCTACAGTAGTACAAGTTTATATGCCAACTAGCTCTGCAGATGACGAAGAAATTGATGAAACGTATGATGAGATAAAAGAAATTATTCAGGTAGTGATGGGAGACGAAAATTTAATAGTCGTGGGTGACTGGAATTCCTCAGTAGGAAAAGGGAGAGAAGGAAACATAGTAGGTGAATATGGATTGGGGCTAAGAAATGAAAGAGGAAGCCGCCTGGTAGAATTTTGCACAGAGCATAACTTAATCATGGCTAACACTTGGTTCAAGAAACATGAAAGATGGTTGTACACATGGAAGAACCCTGGAGATACTAGAAGGTTTCAGATAGATTATATAATCGTAAGACAGATTTAGGAACCAGATTTTAAATTGCAAGACATTTCCAGGGGCAGATGAGGACTCTGACCACAATCTATTAGTTATGAACTGTAGATTAAAACTGAAGAAACTGCGAAAAGGTGGGAATTTGAGGAGATGGGACCTGGATGAACTGAAAGAACCAGAGCTTGTAGAGAGTTTCAGGGAGAGCATAAGGGAACAATTGACAGGAATGGGGGAAAGTAATACAGTAGAAGAAGAATGGGTATCTCTGAGTGATGAAGTAGTGAAGGCAGCAGAGGATCAAGTAGGTAAAAAGACGAGGGCTAGTAGAATCCTTGGGTAACAGAAGAAATAATGAATTTAATTGATGAAAGGAGAAAATATAAAAATGCAGTAAATGAAGCAGGCAAAAAGGAATACAAACGTCTCAAAAATTGAGATTGACAGGAAGTGCAAAATGGCTAAGCAAGGATGGCTAGAGGACAAATGTCAGGATGTAGAGGCTTATCTCACTAGGGGTAAGATAGATACTGCTTACAGGAAAATTAAAGAGACCTTTGGAGAAAGGAGAACCACTTGCATGAATATCAAGAGCTTTGATGGAAACCCAATTCTAAGCAAAGAAGGGAAAGCAGAAAGGTGGAAGGAGTATATAGAGGGTCTATACAAGGGTGATGTGTTTGAGGACAATAATATGGAAATGGAAGAGGATGTAGATGAAGATGAAATGGGAGATACGATACGGCGTGAAGAGTTTGACAGAACACTGAAAGACCTGAGTCGGAACAAGGCCCCAGGAGTAGATTACATTCCATTAGAATTACTGACAGCCTTGGGAGAGCCAGTTCTGACGAAACTCTACCATCTGGTGAGCAAGATGTATGAGACAGGCGAAATACCCTCAGACTTCATGAATCCCAAAGAAAGTAGGTGTTGACAGATGTGAAAATTACCGAACAATCAGTTTAATAAGCCACAGCTTCAAAATACTAACGCGAATTCTTTGCAGACGAATGGAAAAACTGATAGAAACCGACCTTTGGGAAGATCAGTTTGGATTCCGTAGAAATGTTGGAACACGTGAGGCAATACTGACCCTACGACTTATCTTAGAAGAAAGATTAAGCAAAGGCAAACCTACGTTTCTAGCATTTGTAGACTTAGAGAAAGCTTTTCACAATGTTGACTGGAATACTCTTTCGAATTCTATAGGTGGCAGGGGTAAAATACAGGGAGCGAAAAGGCTATTTACAATTTGTACAGAAACCAGATGACATTTATAAGAGTCGAGGGGTATGGAAGGGAAGCAGTGGTTGGGAAGGGAGTGAGACAGGGTTGTAGCCTATCTCCGATGTTATTCAATCTGTATATTGAGCAAGCAATAAAGGAAACAAAAGAAAAGTTCGGAGTAGGTATTAAAATCCATGGAGAAGAAATAAAAACTTTGAGGTTCACCGATGACATTGTAATTCTGTCAGAGACAGCAAAGGACTTGGAAGAGCAGTTGAACGGAATGGACAGTGTCTTGAAAGGAGGATATAAGATGAACATCAACAAAAGCAAAACGAGGATAATGGAATGTAGTCGAATTAAGCCAGGTGATGCTGAGGGAATTAGATTAGGAAATGAGACACAGTAGTAAAGGAGTTTTGCTATTTGGAGAGCAAAATAAAATATGTTAGTCTAAGTAGAGTGGATATAAAATGTAGACTGGCAATGGCAAGGAAAGCGTTTCTGAAGAAGAAAAATTTGTTAACATCGAGTATAGATTTAAGTGTCAGGAAGTCATTTCTGATAGTATTTGAACGGAGTGTAGTCATGTATGGAAGTGAAACATGGACGATAAATAGTTTGGACAAGAAGAGAATAGAAGCTTTTGAAATGTGGTGCTACAGAAGAATGCTGAAGATTAGATGGGTAGATCACATAACCAATGAGGAAGTATTGAATAGGATTGGGGAGAAGAAAAGTTTGTGGCACAACTTGACTAGAAGAAGGGATCGGTTGGTAAGACATGTGTTGAGGCATCAAGGGATCACAAATTTAGTATTGGAGGGCAGCGTGGAGGGGAAAAATCGTAGAGGGAGACCAAGAGATGAATACACTAAGCAGATTCAGAAGGATGTAGGCTGCAGTAGGTACTGGGAAATGAAGCTTGCACAGGATAGAGTAGCAAGGAGAGCTGCATCAAACCAGTCTCAGGACTGAAGACCACAACAACACATACAATTATATTTTTTTATCTGACTGGCTTTGTTAAATTCTCAATTTGTTCAGTATTTTACGTTTGTCCAGCACCTTATATGCCTATTCCGTAGCTGTCATTCAGCACCGCCTCAACTAAAAATTTTAACTTTTTTTGCTCCCTTCTCTTTAAAGACATTGGAGTGTGAAGCACAATATTTGAACTTCACTATTTGCAATTGTTCGGATTCTTTGGAGCAAATGAACCCTTTCTCAGTTGTGATTATCTACTTACAAAATAAATGCATACATTGGGAAATGTCATAACAGGGGCTTAGTCTTCCACAAGGTTTTCCAATCCTTGTCCTGTTAGCGGGGATTTCACCATTTGTTCATGGGCAGTTCCTGGGAAAACCCTGAAAACTGCTGAAATCGCCGTAACTTTTACAATATATTCCGAAGATGATGATCTCCTGGAATCTTCAAACTTTTTTCAATATTATTAACCGCTACCGAGCTTCAGAGATTCAGAATTATCGTACTTCTACATGCATTTAATATCCAGTCTGAGGTAAATGAAGTTTTGACTGATGTACTGAAAACATTTCCATGGTTCTGGTGTCATCTAAACGATTCTAACGTCGCCAAATTTCAGTCCCCATTTTCTTTTTTTCAGCAATTAAATTCTATGGCACTTTCCATGCAGTGGGCACTGCACGCCTACACAGGCTTTCTGGACCCCGAAATGGCAGTATCAGCACCTCACAAAAAAATCTTTTTCCCATAAGGAATTCTCTGTACTTACAAATCTAACGCCGCGTTTTATGTATACGTTAGGCGTACCCTAAAGATGATGTGCATTTATATGTGCAGTAGTATAAAGCGAATTTGTGTTGGATGAGAGACCACCTGTCAAAAGCTGAAATAACCACTTTTTCGGTATGGACCGCTACAGGACAGCCATAAAGTGTCTTGAGTTCTGGAAGGAACCAGCAGGAAGTAGAACCAAGCTGACTAGTGCCGTGGCCTTCTGCGCTAGGTTTCTCGGTTGAGGATCTAGTCCGTTTCGGATGGTCTGTCATTTTCTAGATTGCGTTTAGATATTGAGGGGGGGAGGGGGAGGGGATTTGGTAGCCAGGGCAGTACGGTAAAGTCATCCTGCTGCTCATCAAAACACACATACTCTGCCAACTGTGTGACATATTGCAGTGTCCTGCTGGTAGGTGCCATCATGCTGAGGAAAAATAAACTGCATGTAAGGGTGGACATTGTCACCAAGGATAGACGCATACCTGTGTTGATCCATTGTGACTTTCAGAATTACGTCATCTCACAGGAAATGCCAACATTCCCAGACCATAATGCTCCCTCCTCCGGCCTGGACCCTTCCGACAATTTCTGCAGGCTGTTTGCTTTCACATTTCACGCCGGTGAAACGTAAAACTACATCTGAAAAGTTCACCTGTCTTCAGTCTGTGGACGTCCCGGTGCGTTATTTTTATATAAATTCTAGCCTTCTCCAATTAACAGCTGTCAGCGAGGGCACCTCTTACATGGGCCCATAGACAGCAACGTTCGCTGGACGACCGTCGAGGAGACTGGCTAGCCCCTCGATTCATCTGGGTAGTCAGCTGCTCAGGAGTTGGGTCTGCATTCACCCCTCTCACCTTCATAGCCGTCGTTCACCCCTGACATCGTGGACCATCAGCCTGTGACGAACACAGTTGCCTCAGCACTGGTTTTGGATAGTGCCATATTCCCATGCGCGATATACTTCAACCATGATCGCACGCGAACGGTTTACAAACTCTGCGTTTCGGAAATACTTCCACCCATGATCATGCTCCTTTGAACGTTATATAAATCGCCCCGTTTCTTCATCATGACAATGACTGCACAGTTTTCCGCTTTCCCTCCCTGACACTTCATATAGGGTGCTCAGACATAATTTGAAAAGCTCGAGTGTTGCAAAGTAGGTTGCAGTGAGAAATAACTACCAAAAAAAAAAATTCGATACGTTTCGTCACTTCCGAGTTAATTAGCACTGAAGTTAGACAAGCTGGCCGTTGCGTGTGCGAACTCAAGCAGCCCGCTAATTACGCTTAGTGTCAGTTCTCATATAGCAGATGACAGCAGACTGAACATTTCAGCCTTCGGCTCGGGTTCGATCCCGAAGCCAAAATTTTTTGTTAGAAATGTGAAATGAAATGAGAACCGTGGCAGCCGACTTCATTTTTGTCAGTCTTTTAAAGAGGAGCGTATTAGTTTGTGGTTTGACAGGATTTTTTTCAATGGGTAAAGTTTTTCAACTATTCCCCAATGTAACTGGTTGTTTGTGTGTGAGACCCAGGGCGCTCGTCATCTACGGCCTTCATAGAAAAACTTGTACCTCTCATAAACCCTCATTTACTATAAGAAACTGAAGTAATGAATTAAAATCTGTGTCAAAGCTGGGACTTTAATCTCCTGCTTGTTTACTCAAACTCATCGAAGCAATATTAAACGTTTCTAAAACTTTGCTGCACTCTATATCGTTCTCATAGCGGTATTTAATACAAGTCCTGTGATCCACTTATACACAAAATAACCGCTGACACTATCGAATCACATGTAACTGTTTTTGGTAACTAAGGCTAAAAATTCAATATGGCTGATGTAAATATATCTTTCGACATGGTTACGAACACAACAAGAAAATTGCGTGAATCTAATACTATACGGGAAATTACAAAGTTTCGTCTGCTTTTTTTAAAAAACTTCGTATAGGTGTTTACGAGAATAAATGTTTTTCTCCCAGGACTCTGGACTCATAACCACTTGAAACCGCCCGTGGTAACCCAAAGTAAGTTTCGTGTAGTGAACGATCGTGTCACGTCTTGGAGAAGGAACTTAAAAAATTGTAACTTTTCACTACCTATTTTTTTTCTCGCAGAAAAAGAACGAAAAACTAGTTACGTGCACTATTGTAACGAAGTCTAAATGATATTACATCCGGGATACCATTCCATAAGGGGAGCGATGTTTACGTAAATATAGCAGTACCGAAACAGGGATTGCTGTTAATCCTACCGAGTTCGTATTCGTTCAGTTTTGCGGAACATTATTTCGTTGTTGGTCGACTTTCATTTCAGACTGTTCTGTTATGAATACTTCCTATACTCCAATTAAAATTACTTGATAGTTGACACTTTACTCGTTGTAGCTGGTTTCCTCCAATCGGAGCGCTCAACGTCACGCCCGAAACCTTCGCCGCTGCCAAACTGTCACAACAATTAGTTCACTTCAAATTCCTTGTTCCGCTTTCTTAATGTGTTTGGATCCCAAATCTTCGATCTATCCCTTCTATTTAGTATTTCATCACACAACTATAGGAAAACACACACACACACACACACACACACACACACACACACACACTATGCTGACATTACACAACTTTTCATACACAGCGCTAACAAACGCTAGAGCATTCCTCCGCACAATACACGATTCAGCGTCGCATGTGCAGTTACTACAGTCACGGATATCTGCTTACATTAGATAATGTTTCAACAGCATTGTGTAGACTAGAATTTTAGAAGGCTGTAATTAATCGTTACAACGGGGTTACTAGAGTCAAGCACAAAAATCTTTCTCAGTGTAATGGTACAGCATAGCAGTTAGCATATAAACCTGACACGCAAAAGTTCGTATGCTTGAATCCCATCAAATTCAACGAATTTTTTTATTCTTCTAAATCTAATCAAAAGCTATCTTTGATCATTAGTTAACTATATTTTTTTATATTTTTAACGCTTTGTCGCATCATTGTAGTCGTCGTATTTTTATTTGCTCTTATTTTTCTTGCTATCACGTTTTTCGTTTAGAACCTGTCTACTACATTTCAGTCAGTGTTCATTTCAAACCAGCTGTCGATAAAGCCTCACCGATTTCCGTCATACTTCGCGGCGGTGGCGGCTGCTTCCGACATTGCTCGGAGTTACATACTAAAAGCCGTATTTGTATTTCGCCTATAACCGAGTGGTAGCCGGCAGCCAATGTGGCAACACTGTAGAGGCATACACTGACGTCCCGCTATCAAGTAACTTCAATTGGACTCGTGTAATGAACGTTGTGTAGTTTTCACCTTGAACCAACTTTGTCGATCATATGGTAGACTCAGCCATTTCTTCTATTTTTTAACAAAAATATTTTAACATGAAATAGTAGCTTAAGTATTGAGTCAAATGAAGTATTCCGTGAACAAATTCGAACAATTGTACCGTTTTCAATCCGAAATCCAAATCACTAATAGTACTGCTCTTCATGTTCAAATTTTATTATGTAAATACCGTCTCACGCCTACATTGGTATCACGTTTAGGTTTGCCGGATGCGAAGTTATTTTTCTATCAGTGGAAACGTGTAACCGAAGAGAAGGACACGCCCAAGAACCGTAACGACGGGAAATAATGAGACCATGAAGTTGGCTTTCGTTGCTGTTAACCCTGGCATGCATTCCTTATTATTCTAGAATATTACTGACTGGTGTTCTCAGAATATTAATCCTTCGAGGCATTATCAGGAACTTCGTGGCAATGTAAGTTTTCAGACGACTCAGTTTTCACTGTTAATGATAAGATCAACTGGCCACACGTATCACTGGAGTCAGGCGAGTCTGCATTGGGCTCGTGAGAAACACTAGCGTCCTAACCTAACGTCAGCTACGGAGTACGTGGAATATCTCTCGTTTCGTATAGCATTTTATTTTCCAAGTTTCGCATTTTATTGAGACGCCATAGCTGACAGAAGTAATAAGCTGCCTTAAATAGCGCTGTAGAGTGTAACAGCACCGAAGGAAAAGCTGTTTCCCACGTAGATATCAGTAACCGACGGCCTACGTGGCGCAGTAGCCAATCATTGGAGTAAGAAGAGGTAGAGAGCCTTGAAAATTCATCTTGCCTGGAGATTTATACACAGGAGAATCGTGTGTTCTGGTACAAATCTATATATTCTCTTTATTGGCTATTATCAACCGCCACTTTTTGCATAGCAAATACTAGGGTAAGTCTGGATCATTAGAGCTTTAATACAATAATATTACTACGTAGTAAACGATTAGACAGAACAGTATTGTTAAACTGCCGACGAGGTACAAATAGCTATGAGGTTTTACAAAATATGCAAGAGTTTGTCGTCAGTCAGCGATAGGAAGTACTCAGATTATCTTTTGTCATAGTCGCTTTTACCATTCTCACCGTTTTTATTTACTTGATGAGATTAATCGTTTCACGCTAATTTTAACTATTTTACAAATGTTTGCTAATAAACGTATCGTTATTGCATCCTTTAATTTATTTCTTAAATTAGCTGCCTGCACATCCACATATAATCACAGATATCAACTAGTAAGTTTTGAAAAATCCACTGCTTCGAGGGAAAACGAGGGATTCACATAAAGTAAAGCCTATACGAACAGGCTAACGCGATGCGGCGCTAGGTGTGTGTTATCAACCATCATTATCTTGTTTGTTTTGTTTCTGTTTCAGGGCGCAAAAACTAGGGTCAAATACGCCCATGTCAAACTTGCAAATCACGAAGACAAAGAAAGCAGTTGGAAAAGACGACACGTCAATATCAATCGACGAAAGAGAAGGCAACTAACAACAGGGAACAAAGATGTGTATATAAAATACGCCATAGAGAAACGGAGGTCCTGAACTAAAAACTACCTTCGCCATATTGCTACGACGAATAAAAAGTAAAATCCGGTCGACAGGCCGAGCGCTGTTCGCTAAAACGGCCGGTAACTCAGACGGCCAATACAAACGAGAACAAACGGTTAAAAAAAAAGGGGCCTAACGTCAGGAAATAGCAGGCAATTAAAAGCTGGGCTTAATATGAGCGAAGTGGTGGGGAATAACCACTTAAATGGCGATCGCTAAAAAGACATTACCCTATAAGCAACATAGTTAAAATGATGATCTCGCTGCGAGACGGCCAAGAGGAGGTCGTCCAATCCGCTGAGAGAGGCTTAATAACGCGGAGCTTGTTCCCATGAAGGGAGGACGAGTGGTGATGCCAAGGTGACACCACCTGCTGGTAGATGGTGATACAGAGATGATCAGAGGGAATGTAAGAAATAGCAGGCTGAGGTACAAGGACTGCAGACTTGTCAGCAGCGTCAGCGGCCTCATTTCCTGTCAGACCGACTGACCAGGTTGGTTGGTTGGTTGCTTGGTTGGTTTTAGGGTGTGATCCCCTGTTCCAAACATACATACTTGTAAAAGGCCTATACAGTAAAAAAGCGTAACCTCAGCACCCAGCGAGAGGGAACACCAAGCAGTACAGAGCTAAAATGAACACCGCAATAACACACAATAGATGACACTTAAAAGGAGCAGAGCAAATGGTTGACTAGAGTAAAACAGACTACAGTGGTTGATGGATCAGGTAAAAGGTCAACCACTCAACTACAAACTAAGAACCTCCAGCTGGAAAGCGTTGATAGAGGTACCAACACAACTTGTTACCATAAAAGACTTTTGGTATCCACGTCACAAAAGTCGCTGGAGTCGGTGTAGCCTGAGAAATCATGCGAGAGCGCCCACACTACAGTGAGTGATAAAACCCAGCTGCACAGATAAAACGTAAAACTGAGTCAGCTATAGAGGCATCGTCACCTAGCATTAAAGGCAGTGCAGCTCGTAAATTAAAGGACTGCCACAAGGGAGCTATAAGGGGGCAGTCCATCAGAAGACGGACTACTGTGAGCCCTGCTTCACAGAGACACTTTGGCAGGTTCTCACGGCGAAGGAGATAGCTGTGGGTCAACCGCGTATGTCCAATTCGGAGACGGCAGAGAACAACTGAGTCCCTACACGTGCTCCTCAAGGATGAGTTCCATACGGCCGTGGACGACTTGACCGTGCGGAGCTTATTTAGCGTGTTGAAGACAGACCATTCAGAGCTCCAGACATTGCAGATCTTGTGATGTAGAGCTGACCGGAGGTCTCTTTCCACGAGACCAAGCTCCAGGGGTGGCCTGCTTGGCCAACCGATCGACTAGTTCGTTTCCAGGAATGCCGATGTGGCCCGGGGTCCACACAAACGTCACTGAACGACCACATTCTGCGAGAGCAAAAACAGCATCTTGAATACCACACACAAAAGGGTCCTGAGCATAACACTGGTCGAGTGCTTGCAATCCACTCAGGGAGTCACTGCATATGATAAATGACTCCCCATGGCAGGAGGAAAGGTGAACGAGTGCATGATAAAGAGCAACCAACTCTGCAGTGAAAACACTGCTCCCACAAGGCAGGGAATGCTGCTCAACGTAGTCGCCGTGGATGAAAGCAAACCCAGTGCAGCCATCGACCACGGAACCATCGGTGTAGACATCTGCATCGCGAAACGAGGCAAGAAGAGCCATGAATTGTTGAAGACTGGCAGGTGTAACGGAGGACTTGGAGTCGCAGGACAAATACAAGCAAAGCTGCAAGCGAGGGAGGGACCAAGGAGGGGTAGAAGAAGAGGGCCAGAAGGATGGAGGAAGGGGAAAGGACTCAAGTGGCGAGAGAAGAGAACGAACGTGGACCGCGATCGGGAGACCCGACCTAGGCCGCCGCCGTCGTGGGGAGGGGAGTGCAGAAGATGGAAAAAGGAGCCTGCGGTTTGGGTGGTTGGGCGAGGCATGGATGCGAGCGATGTATGACGCAAGCAACTGTTGTCGGCGGAATCGTAGGGGAGGGATTCCAGCTTCTACAAGAAGGCTAGTCACCGGACTACTGCAAAAGGCACCTGTCGCCAGTCTGACGCAACAATGGAGAATTGGGTCGAGGATCTGCAACGTTGAAGGTGCTGCCGAGTCGTACACCATGCTCCTGTAGTCGAGACGGGACTGGACTAAGGCCTTATAGAGCTGTAGGAGGGTTGTTCATGCGGCCCCCCAAACGGTGTGGCGGAAGCAGCGAAGGATGTTGAGGTGCTGCCAGCACTGTTGTTTAAGCTCGCGAAGATGAAGTGGCCAAGTGAGCTGAGCATCAAACAGCATGCCAAGCAAGCGATGCGTCTCCTCAATACGATGGAGTTTATTGGCAAGGTAGAGCTCTGGATGGAGGTGGACTGTTCGACGACGACAAACGCATCAGTCGGAGGCTGAGAACTGAAAACCATGGTTGGATGCCCAAAGATATGACTTACGGGTAGCTCTCTGCAGCTGCTGTTCAGTGATACTGATGCTTGGGGAACTGTAATAAAAACAAAAGTCATCGGCATATAGAGAGGAACAGACAGGAGCCCACCGCAACTGCAAGACCATTAATCGCCACCAAAAAGAGGGGAACACTGAGAACCGAGCCCTGCGGGACACTGTTCTCCTGAATATGAGCAGAACTAAAATATGTGCCAACTCGAACCCGAAAGGAGGGATTGGAGAGGAAATTCCATAGAAAAATCGGAAGTGGACCCCGTAAGCCCCATTCGTGCAGCGTAGCAAGGATATGATGGCGCCAGGTGGTATCTTACACCTTCCGAAGATCAAAGAAAACAGCAACTAGATGTTCTCGCCGAGTAAAAGCTGTACGAATAGCCGACTCTTGCGAGACTAAATTGTCGATCGCTGAGCGGCCGTGACTGAAGCCCTCTGCTGCTGGGCCAGGATGCCCCGAGCTTCGAGGATCCACATGATCCGCCGACTCAACGTCCATTCCAGGATTTTGCACATAACGTTGTTAAGGCTTATAGGGCGACAACTATCAACCAACAGCGGATCTGCACCAGGTTTCAGCACCGAGATAGTAACGCTATCCTGCCAACGAGTTGGGAAAACGCCATCCGTCCAGATGTGGTTAAATAGGGCGAGTAATTCACCCTGACAGTGCGCCAAGAGATGGCGAAGAAACTGGTTGTGAATTCGGTCTGGACCTGGAGAGGTATTGAGGCAAGCTGTAAGGGCACTTTGGAACTCCCATTCATTAAACGGGGCATTGTATCGTTCCCAATGGTGCGTGCGAAACGACAACTGTGTACACTCAGCCTATCCTTTAATGGCGCTGAATTCTGCGCTGTAGCCTGCTGTCATGGAACTACGAGCGAAGTACTCTGCCAGATGTTCGGCGATGGCGATTGGGTCAGTACAAAGTGTATCCTGAAGAGAAAGGCAAGGGACAGATGCAAGAGGGCGAAAGCCAAAAATGCGCCAAACCCGCGACCACACCTGAGATGGGGAGGTGCGAGAACCTATGGTGGCAACATAGCATTCCCAGCAGTCCTGTTTTCTCCGCTAGATTAACCGCCGAGCCCGGGCCTGCAGCTATTTAAAGGCAACCAGATTCTCTACGGAAGGATGAAGCCAGTGTCGTTGCAGGGCACGCCAGCGGTCGCAGATAGCTTCTGCACTCTCTGGTAACCACCAAGGGACTGACTTACGCCTTAGGGTACTTTAAGAACAAGGGACAGTTGTTTCGGCAGTAGAAACAATGGCCATAGTGACCTCATCCACTGCCAAATCAATGTCACCAGGAAGCGGAGCAATGGCCATAGTAGTTGAGGTGTAGGCTGCCCAATCAGCTCCACGAAGAGACCATCGTTGCAGCTGGTCATGGGGTTGGGATTGAAGGAGAGAAACCAGGATAGGAAAGTGGTTGCTACCACAGAGGTCGTCAATGGACCCTCCAACTGAGGTATGGAAGAAGACCTGGGCTACTAAGAGAGGTCAATGGCTGGTATGTGCCATGAGTCAAGCTAAAATATGTGGGAGCACCAGTGTCAAGGAGGCAAATGTCCTGCTGTGCCAAGAGAGCCTCAATGCTCCTACCCTGACCCGAGATCTGGGCCCCACCCCATAAAGGGTGCTGGGCACTGAAGTCCCCCTAAAGCAGGAATGGCAGGGGGAGCTGGGCGAACAAGGCAGTTAGGTCAGCAAGAGGGAGAACCTCATTAAGGTGAAGGTAGAGGGAACAGATGGTAAGCTCCATTCCCGACCGGATTCTAACAGCCACAGCCTCGAGAGCTGTGTGAAGTGGCACTGGGCCACTAGGAACAGTGGCAAGAACAAACACAGACACCGCCAGACACCCTGTCGTATTCTACGTGGTTCTTATAGTAACCCTGGTAGCCACAGAGGCAGGGGGTCTGCCGAACAGGAAACCAGGTTTCCTATAGGGCCAGACAAGTGGCAGGGAAGCGGCAAAAAAGCGGTTTCAACTCAGGAAGGTGGTGGAAAAAACCACGGCAGTTCCATTGAAGGATAATGGTATCCGACTCTGAAGACATGAAAGAACCTGGGGAGGGGGAGGGGGGGAGATAGTCACGCCTTAGAAGCGCTCGCCGCCACCGATTGCGAAGTAGCCTGATCAACTTCCATAGGAGCTCCAGGTCGAGCAACATGTAGCTCCTGAGCAGATGCTAAATGCTCCACCTCATCTTCAGGTGCAGTGGTGAACTCCTTTTCTGTCTATGTCCTTGTCCTTTTGCTTTTTCTTCTTTTTGGTAGGGACCTGATTGTCCTTCAGTTTATCAGGCTGGGTGGGCTTTTCCAACCCAGTCTAATGGACCGAGGAAGACCTGGAAGCTTTACAGCCCTCAGGTGGTGGCTTTTTCTGCCACTGGCTGATATCTGGGAGAGCAGTAAGTGTGGAAGGAAGGGCACCAAGCAATCCCTTCTGCGCAAGAGGAGCCAGAGGAGGAAGGCACTTCTCCAGCTCAGAGGTGCGGATTGAAGCCCCCAAAGAAGGAGGGGTTGTTACTCCCGATGTTGAAAACAGGGGAGCAACGTAAGAGGGTGTTCCCCCAACTACCAAGGGGGCAGGAATAGACGGCTGGGCTGGAGGGCCCACAAAAAGCAGCTGAGCTTGGGGGCTCGTCGCCAGGGATGGCGACATGGAAGCTGCTGCAGCATACGGCGATGAAAGGTGCACATGGTGAAGTCGGTCGTACTTGCGTTTAGCCTGTGTAAGTGAGCCTTTCCAAGGTCTTATACTCCATAATCTTCTGTTCTTTTTGATAAACTGCGCAGTCTGATGAGCAAGGTGAATGTTACTGTCCGCAGTTGACACAAACAGGGGGTGGCGAACATGGGATGTTGGGGTGGGAGGCACGTTCACAATCCCGACAGGTAAGGTTGGCGTCACATCTCGATGACATATCCCAAACCTCCAGCACTTAAAGCAGCACATGGGAGGAGGGACGTAAGGCTTAACATCACAGCGATATATCACCACCTTGACTTTTTCGGGCAGGGTGTCACCCTCGAAAGCCAAGGTGAAGGCACAAGTGGCGACCCTACTATCTTTAGGTCCCCTGAAGACACGTTGTACAAAGTGGACACCACAGCGTTCCACATTTGCACGGAACTTGTCAGACTGCAACAACAGGTCACGATGAAAAGTAAGTCCCTGGACCATATTGAGGCTCTTATGAGGTGTAATGGAGACTGCAACATCACCAAGCTTGTCACAAGCAAGCAATGCCCGTGACTGTGCTGGGGATGCTGTCTGTATGAGGAGTGCTCCAGACCTCATTTTAGACAGGCCCTCAACTTCTCCAAACTTGTCCTCTAAATCTTACACAAAAAACTGAGGCTTTGTGGTCAGAAATGAGTCCACATCTGTTCGACTGTAAACCAGAAATCGAGGAGAATACGTCTCACTAGTTAATTTAGACCGCCGTTCCTCCCCTAGTGTAGGCAGGGAAGGGAACGACTGGGGATCATACTTTAAAGCATTGAACTTTCCTTTCTTAGAGACTCGTTCTTGCACACTATTCGTTTTTCATGGTGGTCCCACGAGCAGCTAGGGAAAGGAATGTCCACCCATACAGAGCCCCACTTGCCTGGATAAGCCTAATACAACCGGGGGGGGGGGGGGGGTAGGGGGGGCAGTAGGTTCCCCTGAGGTCGCCCACTAGCAACTTTTCTACCTCAACAGCCATCTCAGAACACAGCACACCTTGAGATTGAGGGGTTATTTATAGATGTTTATACCACCCTCACGACCCAGGCAGTTAAGCCAAGATCCCCGAGCTCTGTACCATACAATGTTCCACCTTCACCAGTTAAGCCAAGATCCCCGAGCTCTGTACCGTACAATGTTCCACCTTCACGCATTACGGTGCTTGTTTAAGCACTCTCAGAGCTTACGGTATTGAGGTCTGGTGGCGCTTCCCAGTGCCCAGCTCAGGGACCCCAGGGTCGCCAAGCCCGTATCCAGCAACTAAATGCTGAGCCTCCTGAGGGGAGTGACTGGCTTAGAAGTGGGGACAGACATCCCCAATGGTTGGGGGATGTTGCTCCCCAAGTGGGTGGTGAAGGAGCAACAGGGAGGAAAATGCCTCCCACCATCAAGGGGGCAGGTGTAGTCTTCCACCTCTGAGAGGTGAGCTGGAGTGGCGGAGCTGATGGTACCAGAAATGTTGTAGCGGTGGCGTAAGACGATGTCATACGCACAGGATGCAGACGCTCAAATTTTCTCGTAGCCTCAGTGTAGGTCAGTCTGTCAAAGGTCTTGTACTCCATGATTTTCCTTACTTTCTAGAGAATCCTGCAGTCAAGCGAGCAAGACGAATGATGCTCTCCACAACTGACACAGATGGGAGGCGGGCACAGGGAATATTGGATGTGATGGGTGTCCCCAATCTTGGCACATGATGCTGGAAGTACAGCAGGAAGACATATGGCCGAACTTCCAGAACTTAAAGCACCACATCAGGCGCAGAATACACAGCTTGACATCACACCGGTAGACCATCACCTTGACCTTCTCGGGCAATGTATCAGCCTCAAAGGCCAAGGTGAAGGCACCAGTGGCAACCTGACTATCCTTCCAACCCCAGTGGAGACGCCAGACGAAATGAACACCTCGCCACTCTAAATTGCGGCGTAGCTCATCGTCTGACTGCAAAAGAAGGTCTCTGAAACCATATTTTAGCTCTTATGGGGCATGATGTTTACAGAAACATCCCACAGCTTGTCACAAGCGAGTAACTCCCGTGACTGGGCAGAGGATGCTATTTTGATCAAGACTGGCCCAGATCTCCACCTCCACTGATCTTGTCCTCTAAATACTCTACAAAAAACTGAGGCTTCATCATCATGAAAGTGTCCCTATCAGCTCTCGAACATACAAGGTACCGGGGAAAATAAAATCAGCTGCCATCCTTTGCCTGACATTCCTCCCATTGTGAAGTCAGGGAGGGGAAAGATTTGGTGTTTTACTTCTGTGCATTGAATTGAGCTCGTCATTGCTTAGAGATTGCTGGTGTTTCACCACCAGCAAGGGATGATTGACTACGCTTCATTGCGTGTCATCCGCCCTGATGCCACCCACTCCAACCAGGGGCCCTCCCCACAGGCGCCACACAGTCACAGCAAAGAGCACCTGGCAGGATGGCCACTGCCAGCAGTCCCGATGCCCCAGGGGGATGGGCATCTACCCCTTGGTATATGTGGGGAGTTAACGGCGCAGGCATCAGCAGAGCTATCCCTGTGTGGTCACGGGGCTACAACCAACAGGGTACATGGTAGCCCCACCACAACGGACTGGCTACCAAGCTGGATATAAGGTGCAAAGAAGTCCATGCTCATCGTCGACGCAGAAATAGACACTGCATAGTGCATGGTGGAGAACGCACCCAGCAAGGTGTCCTCACCCAAGAGATGGACAATGGGCAGGACTGCAATACGACGACGAGTAAGTGGGCTAAAGATATCAATGCACGATGGACACAATGCACCTTTTAAGGCGCCCTTCCCCAATTGGCTCGCTCTTCGGGTAAATTTTTAAGAATGGAGGTCAAACCCTACAGGGGACCATTATATGGAGGCCGAAACGTGTCAAACTCCTTTTAGTCGCCTCGTCCAACAGGCAGGAACACCTCAGCCTTATTGTAACCCCCACACCCACAGGGGGTCATGCTATTGAAAATGTGTATTGGTGAATAGTGGACACTTTACCACACCAAAGTATCTGACTTTGAATCTTCGTGGAAGTTATTCTTATCTGTAGTTCTGACTCCATCATCAAAACCGTTAGTTTGAAAAAGAAAGATATGTTAATGCCAAATTTCATTACAGAATAAATACGAGTATATTGCGAAGCAGTAGCTAGTATCTCCAGTTCAATGAACAGCCCTCTGCAGGACGCTCTTTAGTTCACACCCCGATTAACTCTTGTTGCATGTTTTTGGACCTGGGAAACTTTAGCTTGGCTTGACGAGTTCTCGCAGAAAATAATCCCATATGAGATGGAGTGGAAGTATGCTTAGCACGATACTATTTTTGTATCACCTATATCTGACAACATTTACATAGCAAATAGATTTGGGCGCTTCAGCAATTTTGTGGTATTCTCCTCCCAATTAAATTTATTATCAGGCTGTAATCCCAATAATTTAACGCATTCAACTTCTACCTACTTAGTTTAGGCATACACTGGCAGGAAACCTTTTACAAGTTCTGACATGCATATAGTATGTTTCTTCAAGGTTTAGTGGCAGAATTGACCAAGAACCATTTATTGTCGTCCTCGATCATTTCATTAGCCGATCTTTCGAAGTCTATAATTGATTCACTATTTATTGCAATGTTTGTATCATATGAAAACAACAACTTGGCATCTGCTGATGTTACTGATGCAAGGTCATTGATATACTCAAGAAAAAAGAAGGGCCTAAAATGGAACATTGTGGGGGAGGAGGGGGGGAGGGGGCATATGTTATTGGTTCCCAGTTGCATAATGCGCGATAGCTTAATACGTCTCCTTCCTATTGAACCCTTTGTTTTTATCAGATATATAGGATTTGAACCATTTTGCATTTCCTGTTACATCATAATATTCTAATTTACTTAAAAGGATATTGTGATTTACACAGTCAAGCACCGAAAGGCCTTGGACTCTATACAAAATATTACTGAAGACTGCATGTCACAAAAATATTCTAACCTAAAAGCTACAGCCACAGAGCTTGACATATTGTCCATAACCCTAATCATAAGATGCGTATTAGGCTGTCTAGGAACTGTAATAAAGCTTGTATCGAAGATAGAACCATGGTCTTATGAACGACTGAAGTACCCACATAAAACATCAAAGATTTAGAAACTTATAAAAGATTATTTGATAAAGTTCTTTTACAGTATAAGAGTCTTAAAAGGGCCTGCACAGGTTCAATATTTTACTTACGATACTAATTTGTCAAATGTTCAATACACTGAAGCCACTCAATTTTGTCAATAGCGCCGAATGTTGGCTGGCAACGCGGTATAAGTTTAAAAATTTCGAATACCCAAAAGGAAGTGTGCCGCAATTTTATTAGCTATAGCGGGGAATAAACGACAGTAAACGACGATAAAGAAGAAATGAGTCAGAACGGCTGCAAAAGGAGCAACCTCTCGTTTGTTAATTTACTGACTGATTCGCGACCTATTTTCAGACGAGTCCTGCGTTTTATGGTAACTTTGACACGATATAAATAGAGAAACAAAATATGTTAAAATGAGGCAATCACAGTCAACTAGAGATTTGGAGTAACTTTCACATTTCTGGTGACAGGCAAGTATTCGAATGCTTTAAGTTTACTGATATATCAGAAAAATTTTTGAAAATTGTTATGCAAACCTATGGCACAGTTATACGTGGTGAATCAGCGATGTTACAAACATTCGGAGATGGAGGACAATAATGTATCAGTTTGAAGTAAGGAACCCTGATCTGGAAAAGATACGCGAAAATCGTTCTGTTCCCTCGACAGCGGAATACATGTACCGGTAATGCTGCTACTAAGACTGCACAGTAGGCAACTTTCAGAGGTGGTCGTATGGGCCAAAATCTAGAAAAAATATCTAGTAAACATGGGTTCAACTACGGCACACATTAAGAGCTATGTGCACTTTTCCATATTTGCTGCTGTGGAACCCATTCCTGATGAACACGCGCCCATGGCTCTTCCGGCATGCATTTAAGAGATCATGTTTACTATACCTTTTTTGTTTTCGCCTATACTACCACCTCTGAAAGTTTCCTACCCTACAATCTTAGCAATAACAGAACCAATACATTATCCCATTGTCAGATGTCTATTTTTGACATAACTTACGACACGGTCGTTTGCGGACAAGCGTCCCTTCCCCAAATTAACACATTTACCCTTTATCCCTTTACCATCCCTGAAAGCTTTTAACATCGCGGAATAACACTATCTGCCATGCAAGGTTATATTCCTATATTCAACGTAAAAATTTGTTCGAACTAGAAGGGTTTGTCTACACTGTAACGCAAGAAGAAAATAACATGCTTTGAGATTGATAGAGCAGTGTCACAGTGAATCTTTCACAGACCGTTACAGAGGTGGAAATTCGGGTACTATCCCTGCAGTGGCCTACTGAAACTTTAGTGTTAAAAGACAACTTGAAAAATTGAAAGATGTGTGATATGCACATAAATTGAAAACAGTTCCCGCTTATGTCGTGTGGCTGGTTCGTGTTCAGTCCATTGATTCTCGACCTCATACACACTGTACATGTCGACAATGCTTAGAATATTTTTGTGCCAACAATATTGCTTTTCAATATTTCTCTTATTGACAATACGTCAATACGCGCCCTCAATCGGTCAATACATGACGGTTTGACAATAGTATTTAACATGTTAAAGTCCCTTTAGATGGCTTACTAAACACGATTGTAACATTGGTTTTATGGCTTAGCATTCTGCCTCGTTAGGGTGCGAACGACAACCGCTTTTGCACAATATGTAAGGAGACACCCACTAGGTTTAAAGGCCCCTTCACGCGCCAGTTTATCGGCAGAACGACTGATCAATATTGTGGCAGCCTACACACGTCCCGACCGACGGCACTAAGTGATTTCAGAGCCGTCATATTGCGATTGAAGTTCATTGAAGATATGTTCTATGAAATTCCGCTCGGTATTATACAGAAGGAAAAGCAATGGTTTGCCTTGGCTGTTTTAGAAGTAACGAGGTCCAAAAAAAAGCCAAGACAAAGTTGTGGGCAAGTAAGTTGCTAAGGCGAGGAAAGAAATTTATCCACATTCTGTTACTTAAGCAGCTCAAAGCCGATTTTTCATAATCAGCTAAGAACGTATGAACCATATATTTCTGAGTTGCTGAACACAAAATCATTTTAACGAAAAAGAATATAATCATGAGGCTGAAAACTGCAGTGAGACTGTTAGCGACATTACAATTACTAGCCAGTTGCAGAAGTTGAGAGGACCTGAAATTCAGTGCTGTTTTATCTCCACAATTATTAACTAAATTTATTCCTGAAACCTACAATGGGTTTATAAATGTCCGAGGAAATACATGATGACAAAGTAAAATAAATAGACTTGTGTAAATGTTACTATATGTACGTAGCATAAAAATGACTTGTATTTTAAGAAACTTTTCAGATTTGAAGACCAAACATGGCGGTGGAGCAAATCAACTAATAAATACAGCAACAGATATGTAAGATATGAAGTTACTAGCAGCTGTTAGGAATGTAAAAACAATCATTGCTCTTCATAGCAGTAGACTTTGATAACCATTGGACTTTAATATTTATAACAATTAAGCAAGCATTTTCTGAATGAACGGCCACTGAATTTCAATGTTTCGGTTTTGAGATTTCATTGCCAATAAGCATCGGAAATAAAAACTAAAAAAATACATAAGGTCGACAGACTCACTGTGTTCCACACGAAACCACTAGTGATTAGTTTAAAAAAACGAAAAACTTGTTTCTTCCATCTATATTGCTATACCCCTTGCACGACGTGTCCCACAAACATCTGCAGTCTAATTTTCTCCAGTAACTGTCAAAGTTTCGTCTGCGTCACACCCTGTCATGTAGATTAGAACAGCATAAAATCCCTCACGCAGCAACGAAAGATGAACATGTGTCGGGCGGTTGGTACGAGAGCGCTACACGCGGCATGATTTGTTGGGTGGAGTGATTTCGGGGGGTGGAAGTGTGCTGTCGGTTGGTCCGACGTGCCCGACGCGACAGCCTGACAAGGGAAGTTCGTCGGCCCGCCGGTCAAAACGCTTACACACGTCCAATTTGTCGGTCGGTCGGTGCGTGTGTAGGACCTTAAACACGTTGATTGCCACGAGGCCGCCGGCGGTCACAGCAGAGCCTGACCCGGTGTGCCCGGGCTGGCTGTGCAACATCCGGCACTATGCGTGCGCGAGTCCACGTGTGAAAATAGCTATTATGGTTTTTGTTTTTTTTTCCCCTGCAGAAACCTTGGCTACTCAACTGCCGACAGCAGTGGCACAACGCGTCTACTTGCCATTTTGTGGACGCCGCTTAGTCGGTCTGCTTCCTGCTGTCCCCTCAGTGGGACGCGGGACACTGACGTGGCTAACACGTAAACAGAACACCGGTTGTTTGCCGCCTCTGACTACAAAGATATTCATACTTCCCTCAGATGCAGTGCGACACACTCTAGTGAAAAGTGATGACAATACTTTGGCCCTTGAGTTCTTCAACATATGTGTTAGAACGATTAATCGCAAGACCAAACAAAGCTCCAAAACTCTTAAATTTCACCACACTTTACAAATCCTAGAGCATGTACGTCTACATGCTTAGTCCACGAGCCACCATTCGGTGCACAGTAGAGGTTTCCTTGTACGGCTGTTAGGCAGGTATTACACTATCAAATTTCTTTGACAAAGAAGTTAGATCAAATATTAATCATATTTCTTTGACAAAAATCTTTGACGTGGCTGAAAAAGGAGCATTACACAGTCATAAAAAATTTTGTCGTAGTTCCTTCAGATAGTTGACATGTAGTCCTAGAAGAACCACATGATACCTACGGAGAAATTGTTATTTTTAGCTTCATAATTCCCAGTCACTAAACGAGGCAGTGGTATTTCCCAACATGAATACGAAATTTAATCTTCCTGTTAATGTTAATATAATCTGAGTGCACTGTAATGTATACAGATCACGGTAGCCGAGTCGTAATGGTATCATTGAAAAATCCTTTAACATGACAAATGAATTGTGACCTGATGTTTTTAGGTTCAGAAGGAACTGATCGTGAGTATATCTGCTTGCTTGTCAGGTACTTTATGATCCTTTGGCGGTAGCATTAGGTTGGTGCATATGTCCGTAGCGTTTTTCGATAAGTTTAATAAACACAACAGATACACAGAGCCTTCGGACACCAATAATATATTCTCGTCCACTATTTACAACAGTCTGCCAATGCTAGGGTAACTTTTCTATTTCGCGACTGTAGAATAACGTGGTTTTCAGGCGAAGAACTGGTCAAGTTCGGAGCGCGTTTTAGTCCGAAAAGGAAGCTTCTTGAAAATTGTTTGATAGAGAGAGGAAAAGGTGAATATCTGAAGGTACAAGATCAGATGGGGTGCAGAATGGCTTCCCAACCTAACTCTTGTAGAGTGTTTGTTGTCAGTCCAGCAGAACGTCGGCGGCCGTTATCATGGAGTAGCATCAATTCACACAGTCTTCCTGGTCGTTTTTCTTGGATTTCGTGCGCAAGACGTCTCACGTGTTGAGCAAAAATGACAGCAGTGATTATTACACCTCGGGGAAGCAATTCGCAGTACACCACACCGTAGCTGTGCGACCAGATACATAACTTTATTTTTCGTGAACGCTCGCAGGTCTTTGTACAGCGAGTGGCTGCTTTGTTTGAGCTCAACCATTTCGTTCTTTTCCGTATGCTGGCATAAAGACACAATTTCTCGTCACAAGTAATGATACAGGATAGGAGTGTTTTGTGTTGTTCACGAACCAATTGATGGCGAGCAAGGAGAGATGTACATCTGGTCACTGCTGATTTTTGTCGTTTTGGCTTTGAGGATGCCATACCGAAACACTAGATTTTTGAACCTTCCCCACTGCATGCAAATGTCGCACGGGGATGGGATGACTACATTTCATTTCATTTGCCAGTTCTCTATTAGACTGAGGGTGGTCATTGCGGATTAATGCTTTTAAACGTCCGCCCCGATAGCTGAGTGGTCAGCGTGACGGATTGCCGTCCTACGGGCCCGTGTGCGATTCCCGGCTGTGTCGGGGAATTTTCTCCGCTCAAGATCTGGCTGTTGTGTTGTCATCATCATTTCATCCCCATCCGGCCCGCAGGTCGCCCAATGTGGTGTCGAATTTAAAGACCTGCACCACGCAGCAGGACCTGCCCCGCAAGGGGCCTCCCGGCTAAAGACGCCAAACGCTCCTTTTAATTTCAATGATTTTCAACTATCTTCATCAAACCCCGAAGGTATTCCTGAAAGTGGAGGATCACTAATGTCGAAACGATCCTCCTTAAAACGAAAGAATCATTTTCTTACCGTGCTCTGTCCGGTGGAATTATCTCAACAGGCGGCGCAAGTGTTTCCGGCTGCTTCTTCTGCTGTCACCCCTCTACTGAACTCAAACAGAAGAATATGGCGGATTTCTCCACTTAGAACTCATTTTATAGCGTCCAAAGCTCCACTCTGTATCTCCAAATGACAAAAATGAAACTATTTGAACTCAAATAGCAACACTGAACTACAAACAAAAATGACAATCGATAAAGAAACCCACGGCACCTGGAATACCAGCATGCGAAACAAAAACGCCACGAACTTAAGCACCAACCCAACTGGTCGTTTCTCGATTTTCTTTACGGATTTAAGACTCATTTTAATACATTCAAAATTAGGTACAATTTTTACGTTCTTGGACATTAGCTGCTATTTATTCTTCTAAAAGGCCTTTTGGACTTATCCCTGCTCCTGTGCCTTGCGTGTGCCCATCAAATTTCTCTTTCTCGGCTGCAACATTTAGCATTTAGTCCTGTAGCATGTCGGTCTGTGATGATTTCTTCTTTATGTGCATATCGTAACCTATAACTAGCACAGGTTCCATTATATTTAGCACAAAAACAATTCCTATTCACCTGCTGCTTCATCAATGAATCTTATTGAACTGATTTTCTTCCCTTAACAAACAATAGCACTTAGTTAATTCCCTTTTCAAGGAACAAATAAGCATCATTGGAGACAATGAACTTGCCTTACATCATTCCTGATTTTGACTTCTTAGACAAATCTGTCAGTGCTGAATAGTCTAATTCACTTCGAAGAAAGAGAGTGAATTTCAATCTTACTGCTTGAAAAAGGAAGACATTTAATTTAATACCAGACTATAAAACGCCTTTACATAGTTATAGTGCCATTAGAAGCTGCCAAATACGACCTTTGTTTCTCCTCCATTCCATACACACAAACCACGGTTTCACAGTGACTTTACACATACCAGCCACTCGCAGTAAACAGAAGACGAACGCTTTCTTTGATGAAATGTAAGGTGAGGCGCTAGGTTGGGCCAAATAAATTTGATGAAAGGCAACATTTCACAAAAGTTGCCTATTACACTACGTCAGAAGTATCTGACAAACTTTATCTAAGATATCTGATATTGTAATAATGGTCTTAGTCATTTCCGTTTGCCGGCGTGAGTGGTCGAGCTGTTCTAGGCGCTACAATCTCGAGCCGCGCGACCGTTACGGTCGCAGGTTCGAATCCTGCCTCGGGCATGGATGTGTGTGATGTCCTTAGGTTAGTTAGGTTTAAGTAGTTCTAAGGTCTAGTGGACTGATGACCTCAAATGTTGAGTCCCATAGTGCTCAGAGCCATTTGAACCATTTTTTGAACCATTTCCGTTTCTGTTACACTAACGAACGGAGCATTAAGACAAAGCACTCCGTCTTCAGGCCACAAGTGGCCCATCGGGACCATCCGGCCGCCGTCTCATGCTGACGAACGGAACGAAGGAAAAATTACTGCCTAGAAGCTTCTGAAGAAGCCGAGAATTATTTTAGCTTGTCTTCGCGACCCTTTTGCGAGAAATATGTCGACGGCGGCAGGAAAGTTCTACAGTCAGTGTTCTTCAAATTTTCTCAATAGAGTTTCGCGAGAAGAATGTCTTCTTTGTCCCTGCATATATTCTCATTTCAGTTCACGGAGCATTTCCGTAATACTCGCGTCCTGATCGAACCTACTGGTGACAAATTAAGCAGTACTTTGTATGTCTCCGGAATTGCGTCGATTTCTTCAATGGAGCAGTGCTGAAGGATGGGCCCCACAAGTGTTCTATGAGAGGTCTCGTTTAGAGATGAGCTACACTCTTCTACAATTCCCCTAATGAACTTAAGTCGACCATTGGCCTGTCCTACAATCATCCTATGTGTTCGTGCCCTTTCATGTCGTTCTGCAACGTTACACCTAGATATTTGAATGACGTGACTGTGCCATGCCGCATACATCCAATAACACTTTATTCCAACATTATAGGGTTCTTTCCTACTCGCCTTCAGAACATACATTTTTCTGCATTTACAGCAAGCTGCCATTCATCACAGCAAATAAGAATTCCGTTCATGTTATCTTGTATCCTCCTACAAGCTATTAAAGACGACATTTTCCCGTACACTAAACCACCATCAGAAAATAATCGCACTTTGCTAATGGCATTTAATGGTGCCGTTCTATAGCTGTCCTGTGCCCATAAGGCGTATTACCTGTCAAACTGTCTGTCACCCTGACGCTATCGATGATACTTTTTATCGTAATTATTCACTTGCACCGTCGCCTTTTTCTTGATGGAGTGGACCCAGAGGTGTACAAATTCTTCTTCCAGCCTGCCTGCCCCTATCTTCGCCGCAACCATTGAAGCAGATCAGCCTGCAGCAACGGAGACAAGAGTACATGTGTCCTGAAGCAGCAGGCCATCTTGGGTTTCTGAAAGCCCGGCAAGCTTCACGGGACCCGTTCAGCCTGCTGCAACCGAAAACAGGTTGCGCTATCTATCCACCGTGACTAGATATATGTTTGCGTAGGTAGTTTCACTGCAGCTCATTTATCATAACGATGGGAGCAGCAAAATGAACAATCCAGACTTAAAGGAGTTTGAAGAGAAATCAGGAATTGGGGAGTATATATCAATCACAGAACAAAGCCCAAGTCCAGCAGGGGAAAAGTTTCTTTTTCGTTTATTAGGCAGCTTCAAATAAATAGATATATGACTTCCAACGAAAATTGTACAAAAAGTTACTAAATACTCATTCGGGGACCTCAAGTATGTTACAGCACGTTTGTAAATTTGACCAGCAATTTTCTCACTTCATAAATACTTTGAAAGAGGACAAAGACTTAGTGGCTGACAAGTATGTGCAAATGCTAAGGACCTGTGGACATTTAACAGTATATAGGGTTTCTAAATTTAGTGAAAACATTGACTGAAATAGAAAAAAATATGGGTATTAAAAATCATATTCTCGTTTTATGTAATGCAGTGCGGAGAAAGCTTATGAAAGAAAAGCTTCTCCCTACATACATATACTTTTTAGATGAATATAATGTGAAAAAAGGAACTTAGATTTGCTGCAATCCATTTGGGGAATTTAGATTACACTATTTTGGCCACTTAGAAGACACATTCTGGAAAAAGAAATTATATTTGGTATAAAGGGGGTCATACTTGTCTGAAACATGCTAAGGTTATAGAAACTACACTTCGAAAACCTTAGTTGCAGTATCATACCCATCCTCAGGTTCTAAAGTGCAAAGGAACTCGACTTTCAGAGATGCTTTTGATTCCTACAGAAAACATGAGTAGTACAGCAAAGTTCTTGTCACCCCACTTTCCATAGTTGCCAGATGTGTCCAAGATATCAACGATGACCTCATCCAAGATGGCGGTCTGTAGACTTGGCAGCACTGCATGAAGTCATCCAAAATGGTGGCCATGACATCATCCAAGATGACGGATTTTGGTGGAAGATAGGTCAATTGGGCTACCTCCACTAACCTAATCCCCCTCCCCTCCCCCAGAAAATGGTGGGAAGTTCAAATTCCATCAGGACAATGCAACACACCACAGCTACCTCTACTAACCTAAGAATATGGCGGGAAAATAGATCACTTGGGCTACCTCCACTAAGTCATCCGACCACCACCTCTTCCTAGGAAATCGCGGGAAGAGGACTCGGTCTGTGCTGGACATAGGTCTTTATTTTGCATGCACTATTAATTTAAACAATTAGAGGCAGTACCAACATCCAATGTGTTCGCCATGAGGTCCAGAGTCCAAGAGTACTGCTACCAGACGGAGCTATCATCAATTCCATGATGTAATCCAGGATGGTGGTCTGGGGTGGGGGAAAATGGTGGGAAAATGACTCAGCTTGTTCTGGATAGGATGGATGTAAGTCTTTATTTTGCAGGCAGTCTTTATTTAAACAATTTGAGGCAGTACAGTCATCCAGTGTCTCCACCATGAGGTTTGGAGTCCAACTGACCTAGTACACAGTACTGCCACCAGAGGGCCCTGTCGACCCTCCTGTGACATAATCCAAGATGGCGGTCTGGAGGGGAAAGAAGACAGGAAAGTGAGTCAGCCTGAGCTGGGCTGCTGAAAAGAGGAAGGAGTGTACTTTATTTGTTTTGGAACAATTCATTTAGGGACGGATTTGAGTATATTCATCACACTGATACAAAACACATCCACGGACATGCTTGGGGCCACGCCACACAGCCTACAGGCCTGCAAACTACTCGTAAATTACCGAAATTATGCATGTTAAACGCTCTGCATACACGCAAACAACTCCTAAATTACAGAAATAATGCACTACACAGCACACAGACATGCAAAATACTCATAATTAATGCAATACACTGATGTGCACACATGAAATAAATTCATAAATTGTCAAAATAATGCAGTACACAGCATACAAACCTGCTCTCACAATGCTTAAACAGCCAGCAATAATTTAGTCCACAAACATTCATTGCATGTAAAAACACTTTCAAACTAATGTCACGTATCAGAAGCTCCAAGGGCGCACGCATGTCGACTCCACCGCAAGCCACCACCAGACGCAAGCCAGTGCAACCCATCACTCTCACGCCGTTGCCGATGGCATTTGAAAGTCAAGTCTAGAGTGTAAGTTCTTCAAGTGTTATACTGACGTCACATATCTATTTAAATAAGCGCCAAGTCATCCCCTGGGCCACGTGTGTGTGTGTTTGTGAGTGTGTGTGTTTACCATTGCTGATGCGACCGGATGGGAGTGAAGACCTATTTTCAGACCGACTCACCCTCACAGATGCTCCAGAAATCCGTTCCAGTGCTGCCCAGAATAGCACAGGCTGCTTTCTCTTCCTGCCCAGAATAGCACAGGCTGCTTTCTCTTCCTCACGATCCTGACAGGATGTTCAAGCCGTATCTAGCCGTGCATACCTGCCCAGTGCCACATTTTATCACTTTCTACAATTTGACCATGTCTAATTAGAAATGTATAAACTTTCTCATATTCGTATGCACATGCGCATTCAAGTTACTTCCCTTGTCTTGCCCATGTGCATAGGTAGCGGGTCGGGCTTGTAAGTGAGCGACCATTTGTAGCTGCAGTTTATGGTGGGTCATGGCCCATCGAACATAGGCCGGTGTGAGGTGGAGTGTACACTATTAAGTTAAGTAGTGGTTTTGACTTTATATATATGTACTGTTTGTGTTCTCCTTTTCTTTTTCGTTTATAAATATGTAGCTATGGTGTTCTTCTCTCGTGTGGTAGCGTTCTCGCTTCCCACGCCTGGGTTCCCGGGTTCGATTCCCGGTGGGGTCAGGGATTTTCTCTGCCTCGTGATGGCTGGGTGTCGTGTGCTGTCCTTAGGTTAGTTAGGTTTAAGTAGTTCTAAGTTCTAGGGGACTGATGACCATAGATGTTAAGTCCCATAGTGCTCAGAGCCATTTTGTTCTTCTCATCATTGACAAAGGTCTTCATTGGCACTTGTGGGTTTTATTGTTGTTCTGAAGAAGGTGTAGTTATCTACGCCGAAACCTGGGTTAACACTAGGTGCTTTTTTCGCAATCGAGGCGGGGTTTTTAGTTTTTTAATATATTAACCGACTATTGCTGACACGGTGTGATGTTGAAGGTTCTTAAATTCCTCAATTAACCCATGGAACACCTATCAAAGTGGTAGACTGATTGGCTCCTAAAGAATTTAATTCTGCCCGCAAATCTTTAAACTGCTGTTCACCTTGCACAGATTCTTTATTTAATCCTGAATCAAAATATATTAAGTACCGCCTTTTCATATTCTACTACTCTAACTGACAAATTGTCAACAGATTTATTAGTCACTTCCTTATGGGCGTTTTGCCTCAGCTTAACATTGTCATCCAGCTCGTCCTGTACCTTTCCCAACTTGTCCCTGACAGCTTTTTCTAGTGCATCAACACTGGTGTTAACCAGGCCAGCCTCCTCTGAAATTTTGCCTATGTCTTCCCTTATAACTCCTAATTTTGTATCATTAAACCCTTCAATATCTTATTTAATTTTCTCCACCTCAGCTTTAACACTTTCAGTATTTGAATTGAGATCTGAATTTCCCTGTTCCATTTTTGTACTCTATGCCCCTATATTAGATTGCACTTCCAGCAAAATTTGGATTAATTGTGACCTTGAATCGTCTGTAAGTTTACTTCCCCTCTCAAATTTTGCACTACCTGCACCATCAGTAAGATCCATTTCGACAATATCACATTCAGATTTACGACTAACTGGCCCACTAGCGTCATCTGAACCACTCAGACGGTGTGGTTGCTTATTCATTGTAGGCTCGATACCAGACAATGACCATGTAGGTTCACACATACTGATACTATCGGCACATATACTACTTTGCTTATCTGTCAAGCTGGCTGCTGCTGCCAAATGTGTAGATGCTGCCGATGCCGATCTCGTTGCTGATACTGATGAACTCAGTCACCTCTGGTAGCCCACATTGCCGCGGCCGCCGCGGTTGCTGTTGCATCTATCGAAGTCTCTGCTGCTTCTGTCCGCTACAGACTCGAACTCAGCATGCCTCTGCGTAGCCGTCTTCTTCTTTCTTCAAGTTCCGACTTCCCAACACCTAGCCTCCGCCATCAGTCCTCATACACACACGCCTGTTACAAAATCTAATGATCAGAACCCCCAAGCAAATTGCCTCTCATGCGATAGTTTTGGGACCTGGATCAAGGATATTGTCCAGTGTTAGAATTACAGTTCTAATGGGATTTACTTCATATCCCAGACGAGAAAACTCCAACTGTTATGTCAAGTAATGGTTTTCTGTTGAGTAGCTGCTCTCTATCCAGCAGTCCACAAGAGAAAATTAGTTGCTACTTTACCTGATGTTGCTCACATCTTAGGTAATTGAACTATGCACTGCTCTATTTTAAATGAAAAGCTCAGTGTAGTCATAGGGACGAGCTGTTCTCATGCATTACAGCTTACATGTTGGAGATAATAATCTATAGGTGTGATGCTGCATGACTGCATTGGCTAGGATTGAGAATTAATAAAATACACAGGAATATTAAATAAAAGATAAATGAATAATTTATTAAAATGAGTTCTGTTATGATACCTGTAATTGATGTAGATGATAAAGAATTATGTTGAAAAATGTTTATTCATGAAAGTATATCACAGATAAATGGAAAGTCAATGAGTATAATCCCATATATCTATTCTCAGTTCCGTAAAGAAGCAGTAAAAGTTAGTGTATTGTAGAGGCCGTTCATGGCCCACCATCAATCACCTACACGACCGAATAACTCATGTCACCTCTGGCAGGCCTGCCTTCTTCAAGAACTTGACACAAAATGCATCAAAAGTCGAAGTATCATAGCAACCATTCACTGCCCAGACTCTAGCACTCACTTGACTAAAAACTTGCTATGTCACCGGCAGGTCTGCCTTCTTCCAGAACCAATATAGAAGTCTCTTCTTCAGCAGCTAGACAGAAAGTGCCCAGCATCGCTCCCATGAGTGCACCACTGCAAAAAAAAGGTCTGTCTCCAATAGACTTCAGTGGCGTTTCGCCACTGCCTGCTTTTCCATTGGCTGAAGGCCACCAAAAATACATAGTTCTTAAGTTCTACAGGCATGACGCAATTCAAATTTACTGCTTCCCAGACTAAACTAATATATTACAACAATATTAAAATTAAGAAACGTCGTAAAAATTCGGTCACAGTCAGACCAGGTGCAATAAATATAAATAAAGTTTTGTTCATAAATAAATAAGCCAGTATTCTTGCTCAAATGTTCTCATGTTAAATGACAACAGACTGTTGTTATATATTGTTTCAACAATTATTTAGGCCTACTTGACAGAGACGTCTTTTGACCCTGTTTTCAAAGTTGGTGTCGGCTAAAACATGCGATTGACCAGTTCTTAAGTTACTTTTATTTTGTATAAGCAACTGCCATCGGCATTTAAATAAATATCTGGTAAAAATAGTAATATATTTATTAAATAAACACACAAGTGTGGCAAGACATGAGGTATTCGTCCTGCCTTCATTTGTTGTTTTATTGTGATGAATACAATGTCCTCACGTTTGTATCATGAAAAGATATAAAAATATAACAAATCGAAAAGTAAAATAGGTACATACACGCAGCCTTCAGGAATGATAGCTACGGTATTATCTGAGATATAGTTTATTGAAACTGCATGAAGCATTTAAAAATTGTTAATTTAGAGGTTCATTGTCAAAATGTTTAGTCGCTGTAAAACATTTACTTTTGTAGTTTTAAAGATATTGAAAATATTATTGTGTCACTGGATGCGCCTCGCCTCGTTTTTCTGAGATCGCAGATGCATTAAGATTTGCTTTATTATTTGACTGTGATTAATGGTCGAATTTCAAAGCGTTGAAAGAAGCCATCTTTCAGCATGTATGGAAGTTTGTATTGCTGGTACATTTCCCATTCTTCTAAGCGACTGACTATGGTCCAACTTACCAGCATTGGGGTTTACCCATTACCTGTCAAATCTTTGTATCCACACCTGGGCTCTCCGACAACTGTCATCGCTGCTGGACTGGCCACAGGTCTTTTATGACCTTGAGGCTGTCTGCCCGTCCTGAACCTCACAAGCAAATTCACCTCATCTGGTACCAATTCAGGTGGCTGAACAACGTGTCTACATACACGTAACATTACAAGAGGAAGACAAGTGACAGCAGGTTGACTAGCCAAGAGACAATAAACTACAACAAACCAGCAAAAGCAATGGGTGCAGAACAGAAAGAACTAGAAACGAAAGTGGATTTCCTTATACACCATCTGAAACCACAATCTATGTGGACAGAGCGGAAGACAAGAAGAACTAATCTGAGAACGGAAAGAAAAAATGAGGGAGTCGTCCAAGAGGCAGGAGACAGTAATGGTGCAAAGGATGAAAATAGAAGAGCTAGTGATGTTGATGTTTTTATCTGTTGACAAGGAAGGGTGAATGTCAGTAGGAGTGCAAAAAAGGCACCAGTAGTAGTAGTGGAAGAAAAAGAGAAGAAAACTGTCAACAAAGAAGAAGAAGAGAAAATATTTACAGCCTTTTGTTGCTCCCTGCGAGATATCGTCTTAATGAAACGCTGTCACCAAAACAGCGAAAAGAGAACCAAAATATGTTCAGAAATGCAGCACTATGAGTTAATGAGAGTTGCCAAATTCAAATTATGTGTTGTCAAAGATTGTGCATTAGTAGCAAGCGCAAAAATTCTTTTGTTAACAGAGCTGAACGAAACAGCAGGAGGAGAAGCGAAAGAGAATGCTTATTGGATAGGAGCCTTTGCTTATAGTTAAATAATGAGTGAAGAAGTTGCCAGAAAAACAGTGTTAATTAATATTCAAGAAAGGTCAATCGTGAAGGACCATTTACTATAAGCAGGCAGTTTATCTGTAAATTTTATTTAACATGTGGAGTATTGTTATGTTTGATTTTTACAATCTGTTTTGTAATTTTTCTGCATGTAACATAGCAAGTTGCAAAAGAAATGCTGTGTGAATTGATGAATGCAGTCCAGTAAACTTGAGAGCATACACTGCAGTTGTAACAGTCAACCAAAGAAGAAGAGCGATTGTTAGAGGAGGCAAGTGCTGCCTGTTGAAGAGACGGGGTGAAATGTCTACACACTGGAGTACCAGCAGCCACTGCAGAAGCTGTTTGCACACAAGTTGTAAACAAATGAGCCTGGTCATACGAGATACTTGTTCTTGCACAAAGCAACTAGACAGAAAACAATAGTTGCCACGTCATGTAGTGTTTGTAAATAAGGCTGCAGGTAGCTGCTTAGGAATGAAGGTGCCCCATGGCTTACCTAGATGACAGGAACAAATGAGAGGAAACAAATGTGTGAGTGTGTGTGGGTCTAAACACAGTTCTGTAAAGAATCTTATGTATGTAAATGGTAGCTAAAAGAAATTCTAAATAACAGCAGTTAATTACTAAAATTTGGAAGTCATGTGTGACAAATATGTTTTTTCCCTCCTTTCGGTGTTATGGTGACAGTTTTGCACTAAGTTGCTAACTCGCAGGAGCAGCACAAAACTCCATATATTTTCTCTGCTGTCTTTTTTTTTTTTTTTTTTTTTTTAGATACCTTTAGTTATCATAAGATTCATATACACTAACATGTAATGAGGAACTGTTATGTAAATTAATTTTATTATTTTGAATTGTAATATTATTCACAGTGTATCTATGTAGATTATCTACGTATTTCTGGAAGCTTTGGCTCAGCAAAATAAAATGATATCTGCATAAAACTTTCACGAATGCAAAAGAGATAGTTCATGAGCGCATTAAATGAAGGCAGGACTGTGTTGTGTATACAGAAAGTTCGAGTATGTTGCAATTTTGAGAAAAGTCTGTTAGATTGTGAAAAGAAGAGTTATTTTACTAGTGTGTAAATAAGGAACAGTTTGGAGAATGGTATTTAATCGTGATTTACACTGAGCAGCCAACCGAGATTCGGTTTCGTGACATAATAGACGAGTTAGAGACCGTGATCTCGTTGTTTTACATTATCGACGTAGTAAATTTTGCTGAACTCATTCTGAATACCTTACTGTCGTTTATTTTTGAAAACACTATTGGAGAAATCAACGATCAAAATATTATCTTCAAAATTATTTATAACAGTCTAGATCCCAAGGCACGTTTATTAAAAGGTGACCGGTTCCGATCATCGCATGATGAATATCAGACCAGCAGCCATATTGACTGACACTGGCTGTAAGCCTGAAGATGATCACGTGATGATCAAAATCGGTCATCTTTCAGTTAAAGTGCCTTACAATCTAGACCATTGCAATCAGTTTCAAATAATTATCATTTAGTTCATACAAAACTATGTTTAGAAGTGTGAGGTACAAGCTTCCACCCTTTGGTTTTCAGTGGAATAATAATCTGACAGGTAGGTATCTTAATACGTAATTAAGCAGCCTACATTGTTCAAGTGCAATATCTGTGTAACAATTTCTAACCTGATAACGCCTAGTCCCATGTTGAGTCTTAAAACAGTTACGTATATTTCTTTTATGTCTGCTGCCGCTAATCGAGGTTAGGAGGCAGCCATAAAATTTTATTTCAGATTTGATCATTATTTTAGTAATTATGAAGATTACCATAGCCAACTTGCAGCAGATCAACGATTTTCGAGAACAGCAGAGCGTCGGATCACGAGCACACCCTTCATGACAGTAGAGACAGGCACAGATTAGACAAGCGAATACAGTGGGTACCCCTGATGTAGTCATGCTAAGATATGACAATTTTGAAAAAGTCACAATAATTTCTTTCCTTAATCAGCCTCACGCTCGTAGAATTTCTTAAAATAAATTTTGCTTTCGCGTAAAGTAGTTTTACTGGTTTAAAAACCGAAAATCTAAAAGTCTACCTGGTGGCCATACCAGGAGAATGTGCACGTGATATGGCCGTTCTTGTTCCACATTCTACAAATAGTGATTTTGTTTAGTTTAATTGTGCACTTTTGCTAAAATTAAATAATTTTTATGTAAAATGAATAATTTTGATACCCAATAATGCTTTGCTTTATTCAAAAGCGGATTCAGAACAAGATATTTCACTAAAAATTAAGTTGTTTACAAACTTGACACTATAGATTATTTCAAAAAACTAAAACTTGAAATTATTCGAGAAAAGAGTAGAAGACAGACATGAGAATTTTAAAACAAGTTACTCGTCGCTACTGCGACAAATAAAAATATCTTTGTCCGAAGCAATGAGTCCAATACACTCCTTATGGTAGAAATTCCCGCAGACTACGCAGAATCGCGTCTCCTTTACTGTGTGCCAGAGGACTTGCGGGTTAGTTCAGTGAGCTTCAAAAAGTGACCAGATCATTGTTGGTGCTCAGCTGATCGTTGTCGGGCAAGCCTGAGCTTTGTTGGTTGTTTAGTTCGGGAGGTGGAAGTTCAGTCGCAGAACTAGGAGCAAACGCCTCTTCTGATATCACATTCAGATTGAACGGATTAATTCCTGTGGCTCTGAAGTCTCTAGTCATAGTGGATTGTGTCACTGGTCTCCCTTACTGGAATGAACACATCACGAAAGTTCAACCGATTGATATCATTATCGTTCCAGTAAGAGTCGAAATATCTTAGAACCTCTTAGCGCCAAAAAGTTTTAAATCCCCTGAAGAAATTTTTGTCCAACACCTGCAATTCATCTGTTGTGGTGCATGGCAAGCAATAAAGACTATATCATGCTATTCAGCTTCGTCGCAGATTTTGTAATCCAGGTGCGCTTCACATCTACATCTACATGGAAACTCTGCAAATCACATTTAAGTGCCTGGCTGAGGGTTCATCGAACCACCTTCACAACTCTCTGTTATACCAATCTCGTATAGCGCGCGGAAATAACGAACACCTATTCTTTCCGTACGAGCTCTAATTTCCCTTATTTTATCATGGAGATCGTTTCTCACTATGTAGGTCGGTGTCAACAAAATATTTCCGCATTCGGAGGAGAAAGTTGGTGATTGGAATTTCGTGAGAAGATTCCACCGCAACGAAAAACGCCTTTGTTTTAATGATGTTCACCCCAAATCTTGTATCATTTCAGTGAAAATCTCTCTCCTATTTCGCGATAATACAAAACGTGCTGCCCTTCTTAGAACTTTTTCGATGTAGTCCGTCAATCCTATCTGGTAAAGATACCACACCGCGCAACAGTATTTTAAAAGAGGACGCACAAGCATGGTGCAGGCAGTCTCCTTGGTAGATCTGTTACATTTTCTAAATGTCCTTCCAATAAAATACAGTCTTTGGTTAGCCTTTCCCACAACATTTTCTATGTGTTTCTTCCAATTTAACATGTTCGTAATTGTAATTCCTAGGTATTTAGTTGAATTTACGGCCTTTAGATTTGACTGATTTATCGTGTAACCGAATTTTAACTCGTTTCTTTTAGCATTCATGTGGATGACATCAGACTTTTCGTTATTTAGGGTCAATTGCCAATTTTCACAGCATACAGATATCTTTCCTAAATCGTTTTTGCAATTTGTTCTGATCCTGTGATGACTTTATTAGTCGATAAACGAGAGCGTCATCGGTAAACAACCTAAGATGGCTGCTCAGATTGTCTACCAAATTGTTTATATAGATAAGGAACAGCAAAGGGCATATAACACTACCTTGGAGAACGCCAAAAATCACTTCTGTTTTACTCGATAACTTTCCGTCAATTACTACAAACTTTGGCCTCTGACAGGAAATCACGAATACAATCACATAACTCAGACAATATTCCATAAGCACACAATTTAACTACAAGCAGCATGAGTGTTACAGTGTCAAAAACCTTCCGGATATCCAGAAATATGGAATCAATCTGAAATCCCATGTCACTAGCACTCAACGCTTCATGCGAGTAAAGAGCTAGCTGTGTTTTCTAAATCCATGTTGAGTGTGGGTCAATAGACAGTTTTCTTCGCGGTAATTCATAATGTTCGAACACGATATATGTTCCAAAATCCGCCTGCATATCGGCGTTAATGATATGGACCTGTAATCTAGTGGATTACTCCTACTACCTTTCTTGAATACAGGTGTGACCTGTGCTACTTTCCAGTCTTTGGGTACGGCGCTTTCGTCGAGCGAACGGTTGTATATGACTGTTAAGTATGGAGCTATTGCATCAGCATACTCTGAAAGGAACCTAATTGGTATACAGTCTGGACCAGAAGACTTGCTTTTATTAAGTGATTTAAGTTGCTTCACCACTCCGAGGATATTTACTTCTACGTTACTCATGTTGACAGCTGTTCTGCATTCGAATTTTCTAATATTTAAATCGTCTTCCTTTGTGAAGGCATTTTGGAAGGCTGTGGTTAGTAACTCTGCTTTGGTAGCACTGTATTCGATAGTATGTCCATTGCTATCACGCAGAGAAGGCACTGACTGTGTCTTGCCGTTACCATATTTCACATAAGACCAAAACCTCTTTGGATTTTCTGCCAGGTATCGAGACAAAGTGTCGTTGTGGAAACTATTATAAGCATCTCACATTGAAGTCCGTGCTAAATTTCGAGCTTCTGTAAAAGATCGCCGATCCTGGGGATTTTGCGTCTGTTTAAATTTGGCATGTTTGTTTCGTTGTTTCTGCAACATAGTTCTGACCCGTTTTGTGTACCAAGGAGGATCAGCTGCGTCGTTTATTAATGTATTTGTTATACACCTCTCAATTGCTGCCGATACCATTTCTCTGAATGTTAAGTCACATCTGGTTTACACTTATATTGTTAATTTGGAAGTAGTGGAGATTGTCTCTCAGGAAGGCGTGAAGTTAATTTTTATCTGTTTTTTTGAATAGGTATATTTTTCGTTTATTTTAGGAGGATGTGGGGTTACTAGATTTAATCTCGCTATGACAGCCCTGTATTCACTAATCCCTGTATCCGTTTTGATGCTCTTTATTGCCGGCCGGTGTGGCCGTGCGGTTCTGGGCGCTACAGTCTGGAACCGCGTGACCGCTACGGTCGCAGGTTCGAATCCTGCCTCGGGCATGGATGTGTGTGATGTCCTTGGGTTAGTTAGGTTTAAGTAGCTCTAAGTTCTAGGGGACTGATGACCACAGCAGTTAAGTCCCATAGTGCTCAGAGCCATTTGAACCATTTTTGCTCTTTATTAACTTAGGATTATTTGTTGCAAAGAGGTCAAGTGTTTGTTTTTCACAACCGTTTACTATTAGCGTGCGCTCATGAACGAACTGCTCGAAATAATTCACAGAGAATGCGTTTAGCACAATTTCGTATGATGTTTTATGCGTACCTCCGGAATTAAGCATGTATTTTCGCCAACATATCGAGGGTAAATTAAAGTCACCACCAACTATAATCGTAGGAGTCGGGTACTTGATTGAAATCAAACTCAAGTTTTCTTTGAACCTTTAAGCAATTGTATCTTCTGAATTGGGAGGTAGGTAAAAGGATCCAATTATTATTTAATTCCTGTTGCCAAGAATGACCTCTACTCATACTAACTCACAGGAACTGTCTATTTCAATTTCGTGACAAGATAAACTACTTCGAACAGCAACAACACTCCACCACCAACCATGTTTAGCCTATCCTTTCGGAATACGGTTAGGTTCTTCGCAAAAATTTTGGCTGAATTTATCTTCTGCTTTAGCCAGCTTTCAGTGCCTATAACGATTTGAGTATCAGTGCTTTCTATAAGCGCTTGGAGCTCTGGTACTTTCCCAACGCAGCTACGACAATTTACGACTGATATACCGATGGTTCCTGTATGTACTTGCTTCTTGTGTTCGGCTTGCTCCCTTTGTGACTGAAGCCCTTTTTGTGTTTTCCCGAGACCCTCAAACCTAAAAAACCACCCTCCACGCAACACAGCTCGTGCTACCCGTATAGCCGCCTCCTGCGTATAGTGGACTCCTGGCCTATTCAGCAGAACCCGAAACCCAACCACCCTTTGGCGCAAGTCTAGAAATCTGCAGCCGACACGGTCGCAGAACCGTCTGAGCCTCTGATTCATACGCGCCACTCGGCTCTGTACCAGGGGTCCGAGATCGGTCCTGGCAATTATGCTACAAATGGTCGGCTCTGCTTTCATCTCGGAAGCAAGACTGGCAGCCTTTACCACTTCTGTTAGCCGCTCGAAAACAGAGAGCTCTTCTGATCCAAAGCGACACACATCATTGGTTCCGACATGAGCCACCACTTGCAGTTGGCAGCACCCTGTGCTCTTGGCCGGGGTGGCCGAGCGGTTCTAGGCGCTATAGTCTGGAACCGCGCGACCGCTACGGTCGCAGGTTCGAATCCTGCCTCGGACATGGATGTGTGTGATGTCCTTAGGTTAGTTAGGTTTAAGTAGTTCTAAGTTCTAGGGGACTGATGACCTTAGAAGTTAAGTCCCATAGTGCTCAGAGCCATTTGAACCGAGCCCTGTGCTCTTCATGGCATCCGGGAGGACTCGTTCCACGTCTGGAACGACTCCACCCGGTATGCACACGGAGTACACATTGTCTTTCTTCCCCTCCTCGGCAGCTCCATCAAAAACCAGAAAGCATTTTCGGTTCAATTTAAATCTGGCATAAACACATAAAAGTGTTAGTTGTCATGCTCCCTTCTGTAGCCATTGCCGTTGCTGATCCAGCAGTCAATCCTTTCCATCCAGCTTTCATTTTTTCTTACCCCTGAGTACAAAATAACTGGAGGGAGCCTCGAACCCACAGCATTGCCACATGCCACATCCATAATAGTTTCTCTGTGTATTTATGAACTCGTGAAGCCCCTTTTGGGCCAAAGCTCCTCGGTCCTTATAGCGGTGGAGGCAACATTCTTTTCCATCCAAAGCGAACAGTCGTTCTGGGAATGTGAAGAAATTCTATATGGTGAAGTTTGTTCGAAATGATCAGCAGCTGTAAGTTTAATTTTTGAGCCCAGGCTGGATTCAGTCTTTGAGCTTTTCGTCGTGCAACTTTACGGTTCTTCTTCAAAAATCTGTCGCTCCACTTACGACCAGCAGTCTATTTAAAATGGTGTGGAATATTGTTTTCTTGACAGAAACGAAAAAATTGAGTTTGAGTATTTTAGGAGTCAATGGATAACATACAGAACACAAACGGAAAATTCTCCGGCCTTCACAACGCTCACTGCCTAGGACGTGGCTTCATCAGTCCATAATCCCCTTGTCTTTCCGTTTAGACAAATTTTATATTTAAAAATAGGTGTTGGGGTGAGCAATTTTGTTAGGAGAAAACATAAAGGGAATTGAACTTGAAATGACCAGGGTGCACCTGATACGGCCAACTGGTGGCGATAACAAGAGCAGGTCAGCTTTTGTGAATATTGTTTTAGTATGAACAACTCATAAAAGGTTCACCATCGAGCACAACACCAGTCGAGTGAGCACTAAAAACTGAGTAGAGTACGATGCTTTACATGGAAAAAGTCTTTCAGAAAATGCTAAAACAAAGAAGACGTCCCAAAGAAAAGCAAGAAGACGTTACGTGAAAAACACAAAACGGGCAATGGACGTCATATTGCTCAAACTGGATGGATGGGAAATCTACAAATGACACACTAGGAGGCTCCGTCATTGGATCCTGATGCAATCAAGCGGATTTTCTGGTTAGCTAACTGACAATCAGGGGCTGGTCACATCAGGAAGAGGGTCACCGGTCTTACATCTGTGACTCCCCTTTGAGTCAAGAATACATACAGAGGAGCTATTAACTTTCACTGCATTCAAGTACTAATCAATATTACGATTAGTCTAACTCCAGTTAGGATTCAGATTATCGGATGGCTTAACACTCACAATTATTGATACATTATTATTTTGATTGATCTGCCAACACACGTCAGCAAACTTATTCAAATCACTCTTTCTCTGTGTAACCATTATCTACTTTTGCATCTTACTCTTAACTGACAGCAATTATCCCTGCAGCAGCAACTTTTATTCTTTATTAGAAGTGTGTGTGTGTGTGTGTGTGTGTGTGTGTGTGTGTGTGTGTAGTTGTATACCATGTGGATCATATCAATCAGGTGTAAGGAGATAAGGCAGCTGCCAGATTCTGCAATGAATACATCAGCTCAGGTTAGAAGCTTTTCGTATTAAGTGGTAAGCGACAAAGGACACATGGCATTTCGAGTGATATTGAGTCAACAATGTGTTGTAGAGTATGTATTCGGTACTGAGCTATTACACGTTATTGGCAATATACTCTGTTCAAAGAATCTAAGTTTATATTCATGTCAGATTAGTAGACGCTATGTAAATATTTGTAGATTACAGTAGGAGCGTACTGTAAAGCACGCCATTTCTTAAGAAGCTCTACAGAATTTCATAAAACAGTGCTACAAACAAAGAAGACAGGACTCATTTAGAGGACCGTTTTACAACTCCTAGAAATTTACGACTGAAATATACCTTAAACGTGAGGGACTACAGGAAACAATTGCTGGCACTGGTGAAGACCCAGAGATTTACAGAAAGCATTAACCAAAATATGTTCCACTCTAAATTCACCTCTATATCCAAAACTTCGTGGAACAACGACTGGTGAAGAAGTATGGCAAAATTTACAATATACGTTGGAAGATAAGAGTTTATCTAGCTATTTTTGGCTCCTCCAATGCTTCATGAAAGTACGATTCGCTTTTGACAAAACTATGGAAGTGTGTTTGTCGAAAATTATGTGACTTTCTCAACAAATTCGAAGTACTGGTAAGAAAATGGGCAATGATTTGGTAGTTGCAGTCATGCTACATGGGTTTCCAGCATATTTCCGATCCTTGATTATGGTGACTGAGAGTTTGGGAATCAGTAGTTCTAGGGCTTTAGTAAGTCAGCGGTTATAACTGGTCGGCGCCTAAAGGTGTGTTAGTCCCAGAGGATGGCAGTGGACATCAGCTCTGTGAGCTGATCTCAGAAGTGCTTTCGTTGACATCGAAGGCGTGTGCCCGGGAAACTTGCACTCTAGCCCAGCCTGATGTTTTCGTTGCTGTGCAGAGTTCGACCCACCGACTCCAGTTAGGAGACAGAGGACAGCAACATAAGCTCCAGCAGCAGGAACGAGTTAAGTAGCAACAGTGCCTCTCCCGCACGCCAGCAGATGGCAAAAGGCTTCTTGGCCCCACTGGTCAAACATCCAGTAGAGCAGTAGGTTGGTTGGTTTTGTAGAGTAAAGAGACTAAACTGCATGGATATCAGTCAGACCAGTAGGTTGACAGCAGTCTGCATCCTATCAGTGATGGGAAGTGTGTCACGCTAGTAAAGCTCCTGGCTGTGTTGATGTTGAGGACCGGAAATTGGAGTCTTTTGACCATGTGCTGTACGTGCCTGGCTGCATTGACTGAACACAGCTGACACAGACCCTATGCTCAATTGGAATATGATTGTATATTTGTAGCTATAAGATACGTGTACTTTTCCTCATTTTGATCCATCAGTTATGTATATGCGCTAAACACATTAGCGAGGCTACTTAAATGGCTGATTGGTATTAGATGAAAAAATATGGTGCCAGTTACATTTCAGTTGTGCTTAATAACTTTCGCCTGACGTAGAGAGATCATGCGTAACTATTTTTAACACATGTGTGTGACCACATTGTAGGAGACTCAAGATTAAATGATAGTCAACATTTGTTATAATATACATGATCAAGTGAATTATCATTATGCATTAATTATTGAGAAACGAATCACAATGTTGAAACTTTTACCACAAAATTAATACAACAGGACCATACCATCCATTCCTAGCACACTGGGGATTACTTTAGACGCATTTATACAGTAGAAGTAGAAGTTTATTTCCTCTTAACATACAGTTTCAAGCCATTGATTTAAATGTACAGGAGACTTGTCAAAACACAAAACTGGTTTACAATTTTCCTTATAATACCATTAATATATTATACAGTACTGAATAATTACTTAATTAAGTACTTAATAATTTGTCTTCAAAAGTAACAAACTTTTAAGATTAACAGTTCTAAGTAATTGCTCTCTCCTGTTCAAATTTCCAGGTTGTCATTTGTGAATTCTTCTACTGAATAGCAACATTTCTGCACTAGTTTCTCATATAAGGATTTTTTCAGTGTTTCTAAATTTATGCTGAGCAATTCTCTTCCTTTCACTTTGTTACAAATTTTCATACCCATATAATGTGGAGTTTGAGCATAAAGTTGTAAATGGTATGTGGGCAGCATTAAATTATTTTGATTTCTGGTGTTGTTATCATGTTGAAAATGATCTGCTACAAATAAATCAGGGTAACTGTGTACAAAGACAATCAGCTCATGTATGTATAGTGAGGGAACACTAACTGTACTCAGAATTTTTAGGAGTTGGCGATATGATATTCTTCGCCCTACATTGTGCATATTTCTAATGATGGTTTCCTGAAGTTTTTGTATTCGACACATATGGTTCGAGGTACCCCAAAATACAATTGCATACCTTATTACTGACTGAAAGTAGCTGTGATATACTACTTTTCTTATGCCCATACTGGTAGCATTGTACAATATTTTCATTGCATATGCTAGGCTATTTAATTTATTTGCAAGGTACTGTATGTGTGACCCCCATGATAGATTTTTATCTAGTTGAATTCCTAGAAATTTAACACAGCTTGCTTTCTGCAAATCCTGGTTTCTGTGACTGACCTGAATATCATTTAATTTTGCTTGTTTTGTTTTAAATTACATTAACTGAGTCTTTCTCATGTTTAATTTTAACCCATTTAAATCAAACCAGGTATCTAAGTTTTCTAGAGTATTTAATAAAGTTTGTGGAATTTAATCTGTAATGTTACTTTCAATGATTAAAGATGTGTCATCTGCAAATGAAACTGAGTGACACTCAATATTAAGTGGCAGATCATTTATATACAACAAAAACAGAATGGGACCTAAGACAGAACCTTGGGGTACTCCTTGTGAAATGGTTTTCCATTTTGCAGTTTAAGTTCCTCTCTCTGATGTTATAACCACTCTTTGTCTTCAGTTGGTTAGATAGGATTTAAAACATCCTAATATCATGCCCCTAATTCCATACTTTTCCAATTTACAGAGTAGCAAGGAGTGATTCACACTATGAAAGGCCTTTTTTAGGTCACAAAAAATTCCTGTGGCATGCAGTGAGTTGTCTAGAGACGAGCTAATTTTATCAACAAAATTATTTACCGCAAATATTTTGGTTTTGCCTTTTTGAATTCCATACTGCTTTTTTGAGATTTTTTAAATTTTTCTATGAAATTTTGAATTTGTATGGTGACTACCTTCTCAAATATTTTTGGCAGTGATGGAAGAAGAGAGACTGGATGGTAGTTTCCCATGTGTTCTTTTTTGCCTTTTTTGAATAGTGACTTAACTACTGCGTACTTTGGTGTTCCTGGAAAGTAACCTTCTTGAAGGGACTGGTTAACTATTGTAGTTAGTTAGTGGCTGTGCAATTATTTTAGAGACAGTTTTTAACACTTTTGTTGGTATCTCATCCCATCCTGCTGATTACTTGCTTTTTGGTGACAGTACCACATTTTCTATATTTCTTACTGTTGTTTTTGTAAAGGTACTGAAAAATTCACCATCAAGTTGCTCACTATTGAATAAATTTACCATGTCTGGATAGATTTGTTTACATTTATAAAGAATTCATTAAACAATTCAGAAATCTGATCCATATATACAATAGTTTTATCCTCTATCTTGATTTCAGAAATATCATGGCCTCTACCTGTGGCACTTGTTTCAGCTTTGATCACTTATCATAATGCCTTTGATTTGTTTTCCCTATCCAATTATTTGCCAGTTCTTTGGCTGCCTTTACAATTTTTTAAAAATGTTTTTGTAATCTTTTACATAGGTAACAAAATCAGGACTTTTATGTTTTAGTTCCCTATGTAGCTGTCATTTTCTTGCACTCGAGATTTTGATTCCTTCAGCAATCCACTTTACTTTATTTCCTACTTTTTATGATGTACAGTAAGGGGGAAAGTTTCATTAAAAATGAGCAGGAATTTTTCCAAGAAAGTAGTAAAATTTTCAGAGCATTAAAGACTTTGATCTATAGACCACTCCACCTTACTTAATCTATGATCGAATAAGTTTATATTTTCTTTACTGAACCGGCGTTTGGTGTAGGTTTTTTTCGATCAAGTTTCTATTGTTTTTGGTAACTCCATAAACAGAGTGCAATGATCAGAAAGTTCTAAATCTAAACAAAACTTATTTGGCTCATTATAAGTATAATTGGTTAAAATATTATCTATATATGTTTCAGACACTTCGTTTGCTTGAGTGAAATTTGCGCTGAAACCCGATTTTTGAATCATATCAATGAATTTTGTTGAGTTATTGACTTCACTGGCTGGATCTATGTTGGAATCAGTGGTTATTATGATTCATTTCTTGGTTTCTTTTTGAAGTTTTTGCAATATAGCCACTGAAATTTCGACAAAAAATGTTTCGTTACTTCTGCGCCCAGAATTCTGTACACAGATAAAATCACAATATTTTGCCCTAACTCTACGCAGCAGCTTTCAAATATACATTCTTCACTAAGGGAATAGAAATCGAGTCTTGCTTTATATGCCATTGATTTTTCCACTAATATGTATGATTCTCCTCGAGTTAAATTACTTCTTCAAAAGCTCGTGGCAACATAAAAATTATCAAGGTTATTTAAGATTTTGATACTATCCTTTGTATTTCAGTGTTCATTCAAGCATACATTCTTGATATTTGGTATTTCTGACAAAATGATTTGCCAGTCATTAAATTTTCTTTCTCTGCCATTTGTGTAATTTTATCTTAACCCATTTATGTTCAACTGCATTAAGAATGTATTGTTACCTTTTTAAATATTCCTAATGGCATCTGGTTTGAAACGCGGTTTGTGTATTTTTGTTTCAACTTCGTTATCCATTTTTGCACCCCCATCTTTGTATACTAGTTTCCCTTATTAAGTATGATCTTACATATATCGCTATACATACTGCTGAATGTTGCTAATCGTAGCCTGTTCCGATGCAGTTCATCTTGTCCCAGACATTAATCATTAATAAATTTATTCGAATCCACGAAAACTGCACCAAGTCTGTTGCACTGTTCTCTGATGCGATTGTTTATCCTGTCTATGTATTTACCACTTACCGATCATCTGTGCAGGACACTACTAATAATTAACTTTGATGCTGGGTACACGTTTTTCGTTGTCCAGATTAGATTTCTTGCTTCGTTTACCATCCCTTCTTCACTGCTGTTTCACATCTAGTTCGTCCCCACGTGGATGAATACACCTTTGTAGTTTTCATTGCGATGTACCGGCGGAAATGCATTTTGTTTCGTTGTCTGCATGTTCTTTAGGTGACTATTTAATTGACGTTTACCTATCCCTGGGCGGACATCAGTTTTACTATTCGATATTGCGACATTTTTAACTAGTGCATCACCAATTATTAAGAAGTCATTTCCGGTGCTTTGTTTGCCACGTTCTTGATGTTTCCTTACTTTGTTTTTGTACGTCATTGCAACCCACTTAAATTTATTTCTAGGTTCGACATATTTTGTATTTCTTTCTACGCAATTTTCGTCATTATCATCACTTTTTTCGGTTTGCATATCGCTTTTAACACTTTGAGTCTTACAGTGTTTTTGGCCATTTTCCTTCACTGATTCACTGTTTCCACGTATCCATAAACGTTTTTCATTTAATAGTTTCGCGTTTTCTTGCTTCAAGATTACAATTTATTTTCTGAGAGTCTCAGTGTCACTATTCAGTAACTGGTAATTTCGTCTTTTGAATTTATCGTGTTGAGGAAGTCTTCACATTCATCACTAACACAGTTACGACATGACCACCTAATATCGTCATTAACGAACTTGAGATTCACATTCGCACATTTTTCGTGTAACCAGAAGTTACATTTCACACAGAGGATGCCGTTTTTTTGCATTCTTTACACTCTGAGCTGTTATGAAATTTCTTTTTAGCTGAAACTGTAGTGTAGTGCCATAGATATTTTAAATGTAATTATAACCCTATGCCCATAAATTACTTCAGTGTTGCACAATTGTTCGTCTAACTCAAGTAAAAGATCTTCATAGTTCATGCACATTTCTCTGCTAGCTCTTGGTGTATGACATCAAACTCTCACATTTTTCCAGGCACCTGTGTCACTGGTAAATGTAGTTCATTGACATCTTCATCACAGCAAAGTTAAAACTATTAAGATTTATTCAGTCTAAATCTAGATTACTGCCATTTCTAGGGTCATGTCTGTGTACATCATGTCTTTGTGATAATGATTCACACTACCTATGTATATTTTTGCAATAGAACATTTTAGCCTACAATGGTAATACAGTGAATGATGCAAGTCGATGAGAAGGATGATATGTTATTAAATATTCGTTTGATAGCTCTTGTTGTTTCTTTTTTTGCCACAGGAATACTGTTTGTGTACAGTATAGCTTCCACAGAGACTAATACAAAGAAGAATATGTTAATAGAAGTAAATGTAGCATGTAATCAACTGTTTTTCAATTGCAATGGTTTCAGATTTATGAATGATGAAACCACATTTAATAACATGCTATTACGTAGTGAATGTGTGCTTTCCATGTCAGTTTGAGATCTAGGTGTATAACTAACTGCCTGAGTGAGCATACTGACACTGAGTCTGTGATGGAAAATGTAAACAGTATCAATTTCAATGTTACTTAAACTATGGATGTCATGTAAGAAGTTAAGACCATCTATTACGCCTACTTTCTTTCTCACCTTACAAGTGTAGTCATTTTCTGGGGTAACTAGGCAGCAGCTAAGCGAGTTTTCAAGATACAAAAAAGCTATTAGAATCATAATAAATGTAAACCCAGGAACTCCTGTAAGCCCCTGTTTAAGCGTTTAGGTACTCCACCTTTATTGTGTATTTACGTTATGGAGTGTCTCCTCTTTTGAAACTAATGTAATGGGCAATGAATGGCAGACTGTTTAAACAGTGACAATCATCACCATAACAATGTTGTTGTTGTTGTTGTTGTTACCTTCACTCTGAAGATTGGTTTGATGCAGCTCTCCACAGTACTCTATCCTGAGCAAGCCTCTTCATCTCCGAATAACTACTCAACCTACATCCTTTTGAAACTGTTTACTGTATTTACCTACTGATAATAAGCAAGCGATATAAACGTAGGCAAGCGCAGCACACTAAATACACATCTTAGCAGCTACTTTCAGAATGATAGAACACACACAGCCAGTTGTTCTCCGAAGGTGGGTGAGTAAGGTCACATGATGCCAGTTTCCAGTCTGAAGCGTCAGCTCAGCCAAGAGTTTTACTGGCGTGAGACACTCCCATCAGCGATACCCAGAAGCTGGCACTCAAGCGTGCAGTGGCAGAATCTCTTCAGCAAGACTTGCAGCTCCATAGACGATCACACACGATTAGGTGCACATATGGTCGACTGATATAGCCTCCCCTCTCCAGAGGACATCTGCAACTGAGAACATTGGTTACGAAAGGCACAATATTTATGCTGGTACTCCCTGTGCTCTCGGTTGTGGCTGGAGTACCAAAGATTTCATGTGTCCTAGTTTTGTTGTTAGGTCAGCTCTCCTTGTGGCATCAGTAACTTCGTTTTTCAGACGCTCTTTTCTGCTGCAATCAGTGGCTGAATATGTACTGTTGCGTTATATCTGGGCTTTCTTTTGACCCTCTGCTCCGTCACCAGCATGATGGCATCTTTCTGCTGCCATGATTTCATTGTGCTTCGTTTGTGGACTTGAGTACTTCATCTTGTCCTTCTCAGCATTTACCCCCTAGTTGGCAGTCTGCTGGTCATTAAGCCGGATTGGCTTCTAGTGTCGCCAGTGAAAAACGTTAATAAATTTTTAGTTTTTTCCTGGGATACAGATGGTTCTAAATGCATCTTCCTATCATTTTTATATATTGATTCCAGAAGTACATAACACATGACAAATAAAAGGACCCCCGATCAACATTTCCAGTCGACGACAATGACAAAAGCTGATAACAGAAATCTTGAAGCAGTCAGAAAAACCAATATTCATCTGAAAGTTATCTACAATAACAAGAATAACCAGATAAATATTAATAATGTCGCATGTGTTCCAAATGTTGGATGGAGCTTGCTGTCAGTCAAACGACAAAATGTGGATTGTGTATGAAGATTGAAGACATACAGTGTGCTATATACAAAAAAATTACATAATTGCCTCTGGAACTCAAATAGGTGGCATGTATCGATTAAAGCAAGCCTCTCAGAAAATTGGAAAACCCGTAATTTAACTTAGAGGATCACACTTAGTTTATTCTCATAGGCGATGGGATTATCTCGCCAGTTTAGATCCATTTGAATGAGCCACCCTCCTGTGTTTTACTTTTTTTACTTTGTTTTCATTTCTGTCTTTATTTATCCCTTTCTCTTAGTTTCTAATTTCATCTCTTGCTACACATCTGCAGAGGGAGGTGTGTTTTCTGAATAGTGTGTCGTCGCCCCCTGAGGTATAGCAGAGTATGCCTACCCTTTTTTTCTCGTTTATGGCAATAAGTCTTGAAGTCTTGCTACTGAAAGCACTAAGCTTCGCGTGCTGCGTCGACACTAATGGATGGCGGCATTTTTGGAGAGGAAAAGGTAGGGCTGTAGGGGAGGTAGGAGGCCCCCAAAAAAAAGGAAGTCCGTTATCATGCAATGAAGGCTGAGTCACTTGAACCATGTAAGCATGCATTTACTAAAGGTAAAAATTGCTGGTGGACTGAATTGGGTGAGCTTCAATTTAGATCCATGTGTTTCTTCCATGAAAGAAATATAGTCTCGACAAGATTTTCCTAAAAGATGTAAATGGCATAATTCATTCTGACATTCGTTGACAAATTAGCATAGCTTCCTGGGGAGAAGCACGTTATCTTCTCATTTTTACAGATGATATGTCAATAAAGTCATTCAGTCACATGCTAGCATCAACAAAACAAACGTGTAATACTTTCACAGAGTCCAGAGCTCAAGTACAAAATGAACTTGGTCGGAAAAATAAAGTACATCAAATAGATAATGGGAGACGGAGTTCCAATTATCATATAAAGTGAGTCTTAAAGACGATTGGAATTCAACATCAAGCGACAATTCCTTACCCACCAAAACATAAATTCTTTATATTAATGCAGTTGTTATCATTTGTGCCCATGGCCAAGTGAAACATATTGACGGTCTCTTTTAAAGTTGAAAGAAATACAGTTTTCAGTGAACACCTGTTTTTGTTGCACTGATAATCTTTCTGTTCACTAGTTCCACGAAAGTAGAAGATAAAATATCACTTCGGCATTAGTATTAATTTTCTGATTCCTCAACATTACATGTGAAATACTTTATTATTCATTTATTTGTTTTTTATTTAGCAGCTTTGTGTGCACATGTATGGATCAGATCCAAGTACAAATTTGCATTGGCAGTTTAAAACAATAATAATCAACTGCACATTTTGTATTTGCTGTACGGTCTACCTATGAACATCTATCTACACTGATGAGCCAAAATATTATGACCATCTGCTTAATAGCTTCTTTGTCCGTCTTTGGAACGAAATACATCACTGATTCTGCATTTCAGAGATCCTTAAGTTCGTTAGTAGGTTTATGGTGGAGTGTGGCATTACATGTCCACGCACAGGTCATGCGATTCGCGTAAATAACGGGCCACTGATTTTGGTACGTGGTGATGTTGCCCAGTAGCAACCTAGATGGGTTCCATAGAACTTACAGCAGGCGAATTTGATCACCGAGACACCAACGTGAGTTCACTATAATGCTCCTCAAACCACTGTAGCATGGTTCTGTCTCCGAGACATGGACAATTATACTGCTGAGAGATGACATCGCCGTCGAGAAGGCATCAAGCATGAAGCGATGCAAGTGGTTCGAAGCATTCAGCGCGTCTTCGATTACTCACAGGTCCCCTGCAAGTGCAGGAGAGTGTCTCTGGTAGCATAATACTGCTCCGACCAGCCAGCATATCTGACGCTCGGCACGTTTCGAGCCGCCGTTCACCTCGATGACAGCGTTTGTGGAGACGACCATGTGTAGTGTAGCAAAAATGTGACTCATCTGAAGAGTCATCATGCTCCCATTGCTCGATGGTCGCATCCTGATAGTCCGGTGCACACTGAAATCGTAATTGATGATGCTATTGGGTCAACATGTGAACAAGTAGTAGTGGTCTACTGCAGAACTCCATGTTCAAAAATGTATGATGAATGGTGTGCTCCAAAACACTTGTGTGTGCACCAACATTTTGTTTTTGTGGTACAGATGCCACAGATCATCTGTCCTATTTTACAGAGCAGACAAGCCACTGTTATGTGAAGAGTCCTGGACGTCCAGCCATTTAGCGCCTTGTGGTAGTTTAACTGTCCTTCTACCTCTTTTCATAGATGTTCATGACAGTAGCATGTGAAAATTTGACCCACTTTGCCATTCTTGAGAAGTAGTAGGGCAAAGAGAGCATCACCACAATCTGCATTGTTGCCAAATTTAATCAAGATAGCGGATCCAAGATGGTGGCGATAGATGTGGCAATGCCACAATCACGTCATAGTGAGAAGTTCAAATTTTGACAGGAAGATAGGTCAATTGGGCTACCTCCACTAACCTAACCCCCTCCCCTCCCTGTCCCCTCCCCCTCCCCTCCCCTCATCACTCCCTAAGAAAATTGCAGGAAGTTCAAATTTTGGCAGGGAAAAAGGGCATTTGGGATACCTCCACTAACCTAAGAAACTGGCAGGAGAAAAGGTCGCTTGGGCTACCACCACTAACCTAAGTGATCTGACCGCCACCTCTTCCTTAGAATTGATGGAAAAGGACTCAGCCTGCATTGGGCAACTGGTTAGGATGGACATAAGTCTTCATTTTGTAGGCAGTCTTCATTTAAACAACATGGGTTACCGTAGATAGTAGCTCCATCCAGTGTGTTCACCATGAGGTCCAACTGACCTAAGACACAGTACTGCCACCAGTCGGCACTGCACTGCACTGTGGCTCCAGGAATAGAAATATCTGTACCATTTTTATGACTTTATTTACTTTCCCCTATGCTATCATAGTAATCCATGTCAGATCCATACCTTCCTTACGACTGGACATAGTCATTTCCTTTACACATGCTGGAACACACTCTCATACTTCATAATCCTGATGTTCTAGGCAAACCTATCACGCATCCCCTACTACTAAGTTATAATACTCCGCCAATAACTGATTGCTGGCGATACGAAATAATACCGACCGAAAATCAGCGATGGATGGATATGTCTTATAAGTTTTTCTTGTGAGTGGTACCACTGTGTCTTACAAAGAGAGGCGTAATCGTCTTACAAACAGCCAGATGTCAAAAAACATGAAGGCAACAACTACTGTATGTTACTATCACAAGCGGTCTTGATTCTACAGGTGCTCTCAAGTATCCATGTTAAAGGCTATGCCGGCTTTACAAATCGAGGTGTGGCATTATCTCCAAATGAAATGGTTTTTCCAGACAAATACTGTGACACTGAATATAGATGGTGATCGCCAGAGTCTATATTATCAGACCAACAGTGCGGTTACATGCTACCGATGGTGTAACCTTGTAATAAAATTACCGAATAGAGAAAGTGATTCATCTAAGGAACGTGATGTGAAACCAGTATTTGTAACTCCCTCATGCCGCAGCTAGATGTTTCTCCATATTTGTAATGCATTTTATCTCGATGCCACGTCAGAGGTTTGGTGATATATCCACTGAGTTATAGGCTATGGTTGATTGAGAAGGATCAGAACAGTAGATGGTGTGCTGATTGAGGTCATAAGAAATGTACACTAGCTTTTCAGATCTCTAGTGCTACACTTTCCGGTAGAAATGATGTCTATGTTTGGAATCAAGTCTTTCCATTCAACGACATATCGGCATTGTATCTGATTGAGAAGCCCTTTAATGATTACAGCCAGCAGTGAAACATATTTCTGGCACTCTCATTTCTCGAAACGAGTCACCTTTTCCGAACCTGTATGTGATAGTAAAACTTTAGATAGTCCCTATGCCTCTTGCAACTGCTGCCATTTCTGCAGCTTAGTGCATGTGATCGTTCCAATTTAAGTCAGAACTGAGCAGAAGTCAGAGAGAGCTGTATCTACCAACTTCTGCAACCCATGTAAAAACAGATTGACCTGAGTTAGTGCGACAGGATCGTGTTTTGACCATTTAGTGGAAATTGGAACATGTTGTCATAGCTCTGCCAACAGTATATGATGTGTAAGGTCGGTGCCAAACGAAGCCTGCTCCTGCAGCATCAGACAGTACAAAAGACAGTATGGGAACTGGGAGAAGGACAAGGATTTTGCTACTGCATTTTGGTGCATCCTCAAACTATATACAGGTACTGCAGTCTGAAGCATATCCGCATCCCTAAGGGCCCATTCACGTCTATCACCCCAACATACTATCACCGTTATTCTGTACCATCCAACAGAGAAAAATTACGAACTATAAAAGCTCCACAAACTTCATCTAATAGAGAACTCTATGCGATTTTTACCGCGTCTTTCTCCTCCCACACATGAAAAACAAATACCATCTGCATGCCGGCATCCAGCACATGTGATGATCCTATTAAATATACAGGTATTGATCCATTGCACAGACCAGTGTAAAGTTGTATCGCCTGTACTGTAGGAGGAAGACCGTATCCCACAAACTAACTTATAAGTCGCAAGACACGATCCCTGTGACCATGTGTCATTGTTTGAAACACTGCTTTTTCTGCTGTAATACGCAGTGTACCCTGCTATGCATTTTGTTTTTTCCGCCACGACTTCGAGGTTTGTGTGAGGTTCTAAACTGACATTAACGCGTTCTGATCCATTGCTTCTCACAGAAAACTAGAAGTCGCACAGTTACTGCTGCTACCGTAACACACGACACACACTTTTAGCTAACAGACAGTTACTATATATAGAAACTGGAAGAGTTTGGCGGCGCTGTGGAGCGTTTCTAAACTGCTGTCCGAAGGTGATTGACGACCTCTACATTTAAACTCATCTGTCACAGTGACGGCATAGCTGATTGGCTCTGCGTTTCATTTCGACTGATTCCTCATACTGCAGGCACGTACGCGGTCACTGTTTCGGTGCTAGCCATCCTCAGAAGGTGTTGCCCCTCCACCAAAACTCTTTCTCCATGCCAAACAAGTGATGTCAGTCAGTCATTATGTGGCAACCAACAGCGTACCAGTAGATGGATGAAGTGGAAAAGACACCATCAATGTACTGTAATAATAAGCATCACAGTCGATAGCGTGAACAATTTTAGCAATTTTACAGTAATTTCAGTACTGACCATTAATGTGACAGCATGTTTCCCAATTTCAGTATCACACTAAACCGCCCCTTCTCTGCTTTGCGAGTATCATTGCGAACGTAGATAGATGACTGTGCAGTACATCCATTCATTGTTAATTCTCGAACATACACATCATCAAAGTATACCAGACAGCGCTCTACATATTTCTAGCAACTCGAGCATTGTGCATAATTTACGATCTATCTCTATGCGGATGGGAGTCACAGAGCATTCTCGCGCTCTTAGGATAAAATTAGAGGCTGAAAGATCCCCTCACAGTGTCTTTAACCAACCTGTCCTGCAGCACCATTACTGATTTAATCTGCAGCTGGCCATAAGTAGACCACTACATTTCCCCATCTCGTGAATGAATGGAGTTTGCTGAGTCATCGCCCATCCAAGTGCACAAGATTTCTCCAGATGCGCCCATGTGGAGGAAGTTAGCACACCTTATCGATGTATAGCAATAGATGTGAAAGTGTTGTGATGTAATAGCAATGCTTAAGAACAACAAGAAACGCATGGGTTTCACGCACGGTGGAGGTCCAGATGGATGGAGTTCGAAGCATTTTATGTAAATCAACTACGCTATCAATTTTAATTTTTAAGTATTTTTCTAGTGTCTGGGATCAGTACCAGGAGGGTATTGATAAGAGAGAACATAAACACAAGCACTCCTAAGGCTACACGGTTCTGCACTTAAAACAGGCTATAATGTTAGATCGCTTCGGTTTCCAACCTATCAGTCGTGTGGAATGCAGCACTGTTAATATTACAATGTAAGAAATGTATTTCCAGCGCGTGACATACATCCTTCTTGCAGGTTTCTCTACGATAAACTATGGTAACAAACTGTAAAATGAAAAAACTACTTCCTTAAAACATCGGTTCTGTGTGATACATGGACAATACAGCTTTCCAGAGATATATAGAGCATCCAATGTTCACATCCGATCATGGTTCAGAAATTATACTATGCTGGCATCAGTCCTATATAAAATGAAAGTTAGTAACGGAGAACACCTGTTACAAAGAAACAGATAAACGCATAGCAGGAGCGTCCGACAAGTGAAATTATACGTCATGCCGCCACAAACTCTTTAAACAGCACATCTGTCAAGCAGATGTATATGCGGTGATGACCGAGAGGTCTGCTTTTAACGGTCGTAAGTAGATAGTGGTCTAAGTCACAAACAGAACACGTGGTTGTATGCGAGTTGAATGCAGGCTGTCACGCGACTGATACATCCTGACAGAACAGCGGAAAAAATGATCAAATGACCTAGAGCAACATCTACCTCCCTCTCTAGATTGCATCATCAATGTGCCATTAAATCATACCTCATTACAGCTCCATCTCAATCGATCACTCCGTCCACTCTCTGTCATCCTTTAACGCAGATACGTGTAAGTTTTGAGGCAGATGGTTCTCTGTTTTCCTTAAAAACGTTAAATACAGCAGTCATGTATCACTGTTACCTCAATAGACATACAGTAGAATGCTTCCTCGACGGAAAAAAAGTGACTGCTTTCCTGGTTTCCTTCCTTTCCATGTTGACGTTTCTTCTATTCCTCTTGCTGTCGCATACTTGTTCCCATGTACAAATTGTTCTGCGCCAACCATAAGACACGCAAGTACTTCCTCAATTTCCCCACATTTCGGTGTATATTCACTCAATCTATACGTATTTTCCGTCATTTTTCCGCAATTCTACCGATTTTATGTTAGTTCCACCCATGCGATCCTGACATCTCTCGTTCCGTGTTCTAAAATTGCTTGCCAGTGTACTGCAGCTGCCAACACCTAGCATAAATGCACTATTTTACTGATTGGGAGGCATAGTATACAACTGCACTCGATCGCATACAGTCGCCTCCGCCCACATATTCTACATTTGCAGTGCGTTTGCTCTCTTTTCAGTATGACTGTGAATGGGCATGTGTCGCGGACATGATCAGTTTCTAGTTACTCAATGGTTTACAGCACGCTTCAACTCGCTAGAGTTTTGAGTTTCTAGAGAAATAATTTCCGGTCTATATCTTCGAAATCACACTGCCGAAGGGATACTGCTAAGCAAGCGATATTGCTATGTGCTTGATATCGAGAAGTATCGCGAAAATGGTATGACATTCTTTCAAACCATGTGAAATTGCGTATGCTCTCGTAATCCCAGAGTCTGGAGATGGGTGTAGAAAGCAACCAGGTTGGAGCCAGAAACAGTAACGCCTTTGTGCTGAGGAGGACCAACCCCAACTTTTTACGACAGTTCGGAGAGTGACTTTGGTCTGCGGAGGGCGCTCTTGTCACGCTTTGGGGGCAGATGACTTGTGACCGTGGGCTGCGGTGGATGACCGCCCGATCTCAGGGGAAATATCCAGTGCTTGGAGGAGTATACCTACAGCGCATGTGCTTATGCTGTCTGTACAAGTGTCTGGGGTTCGATAGCTGTATGCATGATGCAAAGAGGGCGATTTTGTATGGTGCAGGATACGAATTGTATGTTTACTACATCGAAACAGTACACAGTGATATATTGCCGGGTTGGAGATCGGCTTTACACTGTAGTACTCAAGCTTCCATCCTCAGTGGCAGAGCAGTGTAATTGAGCAAGTGTCTTTCCGTAATTGACAATCTGTAAACCACTTTTGCGCCGGCCGAAGTGGCCGTGCGGTTCTAGGCGCTGCAGTCTGGAACCGCGAGACCGCTACGGTCGCAGGTTCGAATCCTGCCTCGGGCATGGATGTGTGTGATGTCCTTAGGTTAGTTAGGTTTAACTAGTTCTAAGTTCTAGGGGACTAATGACCTGAGAAGTTGAGTCCCATAGTGCTCAGAGCCATTTGAACCATTTTGAACCACTTTTGCAAGGTTTAACTGTCAGTGCAATATGGCGATCCGTACAAAAAAGGCAGACAAAATAAAAGGCAGACAATGCTTCCCCACCGACAGCATCAGTAATTTAGCAGGTAAATTCAATAAGAGCCAATCAGAATGCTCCATTCATTCACAAGACATCCTTTGTGCTAGGACATAGGAGCCTCTACAGACTGATTCGAACAAGATGGAGGGGCAAGTTATCTACGGAAAGTTATGAGTGTAATGTGATGTATTCTTTGTTCAGGGGTTCAAAGACAAATTGAAGCAGACCATCCATCTCTGGCTTGATGCTGCCCCGCATCCAACATTGTGGCATTAGGAAATCTCCAGCCCAGTAGCTGTGGGACACCAAAAATTCCAGCCATGTTAAGCACACATCTCGCGTCTACGTGTCAGCCGTACTAGGCAGGTAAACATGTGTGCCCCGCCGACATGTCTCTCATGTGGGGCGGGATGTCTCATTAGGATCGCTAGGGAGAATGCACCCTTTCAATAGTGAGTTCATAGGAGGACTTAGCTGTTACTTACATAGGCATGTGACTTCATTAACACATTGACAACCTTTTAGCTGTGCCTTCGAGGGTGAGCCACTACGCAAACATCTTTCTCAGTGCTGGACCTGCAGCTATGCGTCATCGCGCCAGCAACGGTGCCTAGTTGAAAATGTGGGCGTCCAGAGGAAGATTTGGCTCTTATTTACATAGACATATGACGTCAGTATAACACTCGAAGAATTCTGACTGTGTACCCGAAAATAGACGTGACTTTCAACTGGTGGCTGTAGGAGGGAGCGGCCTGAGAGCAACGGTTCGCGCCCTGGCGTTCTTCTCTCCAAGGTGGCTTGCGTCCGGAGTCGGTGGCGTCGGCGCATGCCCGGGTTGGAACCTCTGTATTGAATAATTCGCTGATACGTCGCTGTCACATTTCTTAACGATAGTTTTAAAGCGATTGTTCGTACAATGAGTGTTTGTGCCGTGCATTATTTTTGGCTGTTTAAGCGTTGTGTGCGTGTTAGCAGAGCGTTAAATGTGCATTATTTTCTGACAATTTACGAGTTGTTTTCGTGTCTGCACTTCAGTGTACTGCATTATTTCAGTAATTTACGTGTACTTTGCAGGTCCGTTGGGTGTGCAATGCATTATTTCCAAAGTTTAGAATTAGTGAGCATGTTTGCAGAGCCCTATATATACATGATTTTAACAGTTTATATCAGTGTATTTGCACTATTTCGGTGATTTACGAGCAGTTAGCAGGCTGTGTATTTTGACCCCAAGCCTGTCAGAGTGAGTGTTTCGTCTGAGTGTAATAAAAGATCTACGTGAAATCTGTCCCTAAATAAATTGTTCCAAAATAAATAAAGTGCACTCCTTCCTCTCTCCAGCAGATGGACACAGACTGAATCCTCTTCCCGCCATTCCCACCCCCCCTCCCCCAACCCACCAAGTGGCAACAGTGCCCTCTGGTGGCAATACTGTGTACTAGGTCAGTTAGATTCTAAGCCTCATGATGAACACACTCTATAGAGCTACTGCCTATGACAACTCAAATTGTTTAAATAAAGATTGCCTTCAAAATAAAGGATTTCACCCATCCTATCCTGTGGCTCAGCACAGGCTGTCCTTTTCCTGCCAATTCCAAAGAAGAGGTGGCGGTCGATTGAGTTAGGTTAGTCCAGGTAGCCCAAGTGACCTTTTTTCCTGCCATTTTCTAAGGTTAGTGGAGGTAGCCCAAGTTCTCTTTTTTCCCTGCCAAAATTTGAACTTTTTTCCATTTTCTTAGGGAGGGAGGAGAGGATGGGGAGAGGAGGGGGTTAGATTTGTGGAGGTAGCCCAATCGACCTATTTCTCCACCAAAATTTGAACCTTTCATCATGATGTCATTGCAAAATTGCCACATATATCTCCGCCATCTTGGATCCACCATCTTGAATAAATATGGCAAGAATGCAGAGGGGGATCATGCTCTCTTTGCCCTATCACTTAGACACTTGTTCACGGGCTCCGTGTAATAATCTGCCCTTTGTCAATTCACTTATCTTAACGGATAACCTCATCTGCAGCCCATATCTTCACGAGGGTGCTCCACCATCTAAGTCTCCTCCACTTAATGATGTTGTTACCATGTCACATGCCTGCAACATCACCTGGCAGCATCAAACATCACTGTGGTCATAATGTTTTGGCTTCTCAGTGTGGGCATGTGTGTGTGGGTGGGAGGGTGGGTAGGTGCATGAGTGGGTGTGTAGACCAGAACTTAAAATTTGAAGTTGAAGGAGACTATTCAAAAAAATTAAAACTTTAAGTTTTTTTAATAGTCTCCTACAACTATCTGTTCATCTTGCATTAGCCATTATTCTGGTGGTTACTTTTTACACTATAACACCTTTTTTACAACACTCAATTGACCCAATATTTCTATTCCATAGGTCATGATAGCATTAAAATGTGAGAGACACAACATCTGCATGGTATCACCTATTACTAGAGGTTTCACATTTCTGACAACAAATGCAGCTGAACTAGGTCTCCTTACTAGGGTATCAATGTGATCTTCCCACAGTAAACAGTCATCTATAGTGAGCCCTAAGAACATTGTGTTTTGAAGTACATTCACACCTAGTTCTTGTAATTTTGCCGATTCCTGTATTCCGCTTCTCTTGTTGTTAAAAAGTACTGCTACTTTTATAAGAAACGAAATCCTTTCATATCATTAAATTCCAGTTTTCACACAAAATAAGCATTTGTATTTTATGACATTTGCTTAATCCAGTACAGGTACCGAAACAATATCATGATAAGTAGCATAATATACTGTAAAACGTTGCTTATGGGGAAAATTCCTAAAGAGAATTAGGTATTAACATCTGTCATCAAAAAATCTTAGTAATTGATTAAGATTTACGTCTAAGGACCAACATGCATCCTCACTTTCAACTCTAGGAAACATCTCTGAAAGTATTTTGAAACAGTGACTTTTGACAACTGAGATTTTCATCAGATTTCCCAATGTGCAGGGCACAAAACAAGATATCTCAGTGCATATATGAAGGTCATTAATTCTGCTGCTAACAGAAAGCACAAAACTTGATCTGTAATAAATTGTCATTCACTGTTGTCCTACCAAGAGAAAAGCTGTCAGGAATGTAGAATTAATTGAAATTTGTACTAACCAAAGACAAGTGAGTTGTAGACCTTAATTTGTATTAACATTAATCTACCTATCTCTACACAGTGCGTAATTTTATTCATGCTTACACCAGCTAAATTTAATTGAGGGAGTTAAAAAGAAAGCTACAACATTGAAAAAGGATTCTACCTCCATAATTATTCTAAATAGTTGCCATTTATCTCCTGCTGTTAACTTAATATTTACTTAACTAGTCTTATACATACCAGACAAAATAATTATTTCCATCTGTAAATACTGCATCCTGTTTACATTGCACTTCTACTTGATTTATAGCTTTACGAGAGATATTTGCACTTGTCATGTAACTAAGCGAATCTTTTACCCTTGAATCTGCATCTTCAGATAGTTTTTAGAAAAAATGGTAATTAAGTGAATCTTTCTTTTTAATTGGTGCGAATTCCCAGTTTCTTGCTTTATATTACATGGTAACCTATTGAGCACGATACCTTTGCAGCAGAATTCATTATTCTACTCTGAACCATGAACAAGAAGGCAACATGAACATGAAAATTATTTTGAATGATGCATATTGTCTTTGTGCACATCACAATTCAGCTGATATTTGCATTTGTTTTCAGTAACAAACACCATTATGAGTACAAGTACCGAGCAGTGAGTGTATGGATTCGAAGACAATTCAATCACTCTGTGGTAATTACGTTAATCTGCTTCAGACAATATCCTGCTGTTCACTTCTTGTTAATAAACCCTTCATTCATTTTAAATGCCCTGCCACAGAAGATAATTCATTTTATGTAAACAGTCTCAGTTTAATATGCCCATTATCAATCTCATATAAATGCATTAACTTCTTTAGCACCTGTAACAGGCTATTATTTATAACACTGACTGAAAAATTACAACACCAAATTATAATTTATGTAGAGTAAGGAAATTTCAGAAATACATTTGTCTAAGTAACACATTTAGGTGATTAACATCGCAAGACCACAGGTTATTGTAACCTGTTGCAAATATGAAATGCTGATACATCAATAACCAGTATAACTACTGAAATATTCAATGCAAGCATGCAAATGTACATGCACTGTGTTGTACAGGTGCCAGATGTTTGTTTATGAGACAGAGTTCCATGTGTGTTACCATTAGTCAGTCAATACAGGGCGGCTTAATGCTCTTTATGGTTGACACTGGAGTTGTTGTCAAGTGGTGTCCCATATGTGCATGATTGGAGACAGATCTGGTGATCGAGCAGGCCAAGGCAACACGTCAACATTCTGTGGAATGTTGGGTTACAATGACTACGTGAGCGAGCATTATACTGTGGGAAATCATCCGGTGCAATCTGCTCATGAATGGCAGCACAACAGATCGAATCAGCAGAGTGACAAACAAATTTGTAGTCAGGGTGCATGCGATAACCACGAAGTGCTCCTGCTGTCATACGAAATCGCATCCCAGGTGTAGGTCCAGTGTGTCTAGCATGGAGATAAGTTGGTTGCAGGCCCTCAGTTGGCCTCCTGACTGACACACGGCCATAACTGGCGCCGAGTCCGAACCACATTTCATCAGAAAACACAACATACCTCCAGACTGCCCTCCAATGAGCTCTCGCTTGACACCCCTGAAGTCCCAAATGGTCGTGGTTTTTGATCAGTGGAATGCACGCTACGGGTCGTCTGGCTCGGTGCTGTCCTTGAGGCAGCCGATTTGTACCAGTTCGTTGTGTCACTGTGGTGCCAACTTCTGTTCAACCTGCTGCTGCAAATGCAGTATGATGCGCCAGAGCCATATACCAAACATGGTGGTCTTCCCTCTAGGCAGTGCCACATGGCCATGCAAAGACCAGTCTTCTTGCAGCTGTACATTCTCGTGACCACCACTGCCAGCAATTACGTACAGTGGTTACATTCCTGGCAAGTTTTTCTGCAGAATCGCAGAAGGAACATTCAGCTTCACATTCACCTATTACACGACCTCGTCCAAACTCGGTGAGGTGCTGATAATGGCGTCTTTGTCGCCTTAAAGGCGTTGTTGGCTAATATCAACCCACTAAGTCCAATCTCAAAGGTAACTAAAGACCATAATCATTACAGTGTGTATTAAAGCAGACCTAATTTGCGTCCTCATAGTAGTTCTACTGTCACTCTGATGTGACTGGCGCGCAGTCTGAATAGACATCACCTTTCAGATGTAGAAACATGTCTGCCAACTTTCATCTATGTCGCACAATTCCTTCTTGGTGTTGTCATTTTTTTCTGTAGCGTATCTATTAGACAACGAAGGCTGCAGCCTTTTCTGGTCAACTGTCGAGATGTGGATTTCTGGTGACTGAAATTTTTCGCTTTCCTGTATTTTTACAAAAAAAACTCAAAGGATTGCTTAGACTAGCAGTTAGTGCAACAGAAAAGTGAAAGAACTGATGGTAAACATATGAACATGTAATGTATCAATACATTTTGTCGCAGAGAAACAGAATTTATGCAAAACTTTTATCTCTGTATTGTGGAACTTTCTTACCTCTGTGTCACTTAACACAAATCCATTAGAATCAACTTATGCAATTCTTTGCTACTGTGGACACACTGCTAGGTGACAATACATATGTGCATAATTCTATTTTCAAAACAAAAAGAGAGGTTTTATAAGCAAAACTATTTAGATGTCGAAACTTCTACTTCAAGCATTGCAAAGCTCCTCACTGTGGTGTCTCACTTCACAGTGCAACCTTATTTTAAAGTACTCAGTGAACACAGCTACATATCAACTGACGAACGTAAATATCGATGGGAGGTCTATTTGAAATATGTCCATTCACAAGGAAAACATCATTCTTACATCCTGCACAGCTGGCATACTGGCAACTAATTTTTACAAAGTGTTTTTCATATTAAAAATCGATGTTTGTCTTCGTACTATCTAGCTCATTTTGTACAGATCAACATCATCATTCAATGTAACAAATATGCCACTTACATTCTTTCTGTCTGAGATAACAGAACTTGAGACATTAGAATATAGTGCCTTTTGGCAAAAGTTGCACTTTATTTATTGGTTCAGCATCCTAACCACACACACACAGTGAGAGAAAGTGGGTGAGACATCTAATCATGGTCACGATTTATTAGTGTAACCCTTGGAACAGATAACAACTCATTTCAGTTAACCTACTTATTGTCTTGATTACTTGACGTTACACTAGGAATTGTGTTAGCAATAATGGCAGAGCAATTAGCATTAGTATGTGTACCAGACAGTGTGTACAAAAAGTCTCTTGCAAACATCTTCAAGCTGCCAGGATGTGGAATTGTTTTTCTGATCCCCGCAACTTATCGCAGCACTGAAAAATTCTACCAGCTGACTTTCACTGAGTTGATATGTCAGTCAGAAAGTAATTCCTGGTACAAATCGACTTGTTATAGCGTCAAACACAGCTCGAGGTGAAAATAGACTATGTGATATACCTATAAAAACACTTTCTTCTTGTTCAGTGCACCAGTAACATTAACCCAGCAGGTTCTCTTATCGTAAATCGCCAATACATTACTTGCTGTACATATAAGCATCACTCTATGTAGCAAAAGTCATAAAATATAAAAGCTTATTTTGTGTAAAAACTGGATATTATGGGTATTGAAAAATTTCATTTCTTATAGAAGTATAGTAAAACATTTCACACATATGAACGAGGGATCATCAAAAACTAATGCTGCAGACCAAACGGATATTTTGCCTTTTGCCCCAGTAAAAGCAGTGATTTAGGAGATTTATAGGGCAACAAAAACAGCTATTACTTCAAGAATAATAATTCTGTTGCTTTTAAAAAGAATTGTCAATATATGATAATCACATGTAAAAACAATAACTATCACATTATTAATAGGAGTTCTGGGGAAATCAGGTTTCCTGTATTATCACATGTGTACAATCGTTAAAACCAATGCTTGAGTTCACTTGTGTATGACGATAACTGCGATGTCAGCTCCACCTTACATGGTCTGTAATGACAGAAACTCGGCTTGCTGCCCTAAGCTACATAAATAGATAGAATTTGGGACTGCAAGCTCAGTCGCTCTTAATCTTAAATGCTGTCTACAGTCTATCTAAAAATGTCACAAAAAACAATAAAACACCCAAAACATAAAAAATTCAATTTTTCAACATGAAACTTACTTTAACTTTGTGGGTGAAGGAAGACAACACCCTTTTCCAGCAGTTTCGATGGTTTTATCTGGAGTAGTCAGTAAAGATATGAAGGTTTGTGCCAGAGATGGTTACAAGCCACAGTGCAAATAATTTAGAATTTTGTCAGTGGTTATGTTTTTAACCAACAAATGTCTCTATCTTCACATCTTTTGGTGACATCTGATGGCCAAGGAAGTAATTAAAAATTCTAGAGAGAGATAATCAAAATCCAAAGTAAATTGGCAGAAATTAAGAAGCTTTTTTTAATCTAAAAATGAATATTTAAGCATTACTTATGCTTCAACAGAGAGAGGTACTGATTTTTCTGATAGTGGAAGTTCATGGAATCGTGAAATAACTGGATCAGATTACCAAGTTTGTACATAACTATAAATGGCTTATAGCTTTGTCTTCAAAATTGTGTGTAACTATTTAGATGCAGTAAAATAATACTGAACAGAAGTGGTACACCTAAATTGTATTACATGTGTGTTTATATAGACTGTTCATATACTTTAAATAGAGACTTGAAAAGCCATATTACTTTTTCATAGCTTGTTATTATCTCCCTGTTAAATATGGCAATGTTGCTTTCTTCTGCAGTTTGCACCAAAAACAAGAGAAAATGAAGTGACTCCATCTAAATGTCGAAAATACAGGGAATTAAATGAAAATTTCGTAACTTGGTCTCGACCAAATGCAAAAAGAGAAGAAATTTTGGAAGAGCTTATGTGTCACATAACATCCATAAAAAAAAATAGAAGTGATATCTGTAGGAAAATCGTGTTCTTGTTCAAAGAAGTGTTTCAAAAAAATTGGAGATAAAGACTCCTTTTTTGATGCATTTTGGAATTTGGCTGATTTTAATACTCAAAATGTATACCTTATGGATCTAATAAAATGACTGAAGTAACGATAAGGCGAGAGAGCTATATAACATTAGATTTATTTATCATAATGAAATGTTTTAAATGGATCTAAATGGATCTGATAAAATAACTGAAGTAAAGATATATTGAGAAAGCTATATAATATTACATTTATTTATCATAATGAAATGTTTTGAACAAAGCAGTTTTCATATGAGTAATTAATACTTTCAGTTTATTTCATGTACCCATAAAAAGCACGACCTTTCGAGAGGGAGAGTTGCATTCCAGTACCAAATTTGTAGCAGAGACATATTAATAGATGTCTGCAAACAGGCATTTTTGAACATCCATGGTGTACAGAGTTATATCAGAAGAATTCAGAATCTACAGAAACAACCCGAAAGTGGCTGTTCCAGTTCCAAATTAGGTCAGAGTGGTGAAGTAAATATTTATAAGATTACACACTATGAATAAAATTTTCTGTTTCGTTAGTTACTATCTCATAGATATAACATGTTTAGAAAGTATTATTTTTTTTACAGGTAAATACACAAACCATCCTTAGGCATATAAAGAAGACAGCAACAAAGGTGTTAGAGATTTTCTGAACAGTATTCCAAAATATTCCAACTGTTACAGTATGTCAGAAAATCCTAGTAAGCAGTATTTTGACTGTGACATGAATGTTTCTTTTCTGTACAAAATATTCTACCTCGATTATTGCAAGCAAGAGAATGTCCATATGGCTTCAGAAGGGAAATTCAGAAAGATACTTGACACTGAATTTAATATTGCCTTTAAATTACCAAGGTCAGACAAGAGTGGTAAGTGTGACTCCTTTCCAAACAGTTATACGATGCAAAATCTATGTTTGCTCCTGAACAAGAAAAGCTAAGGTAGAAAGAAATGTCCAGCACAAGAAAGCAGAGTGGGGACAACAGAAAATAAAAGAATTAAGTGAGCTGGCAAAGAAAGACAGAGAAGTTCAGGTTTTGTCATCGACCAGCAACAGACCTTACCTACACCTAAGCTATTGGTATGAATATCTTTCTGCTGTAGGAAGATGTGGACTTGGTACTTCAGGATCCGTGACTACTCTAATGGCGTTCATTACATGTTTCTTTGGAGCAAAGATAAGCTAGACGAGGTGCAGATGATGTGTGAAGCTGCATTTTGAAATACACTCCTGGAAATTGAAATAAGAACACCGTGAATTCATTGTCCCAGGAAGAGGAAACTTTATTGACACATTCCTGGGGTCAGATACATCACATGATCACACTGACAGAACCACAGGCACATAGACACAGGCAACAGAGCATGCACAATGTCGGCACTAGTACAGTGTATATCCACCTTTCGCAGCAATGCAGGCTGCTATTCTCCCATGGAGACGATCGTAGAGATGCTGGATGTAGTCCTGTGGAACGGCTTGCCATGCCATTTCCACCTGGCGCCTCAGTTGGACCAGCGTTCGTGCTGGACGTGCAGACCGCGTGAGACGACGCTTCATCCAGTCCCAAACATGCTCAATGGGGGACAGATCCGGAGATCTTGCTGGCCAGGGTAGTTGACTTACACCTTCTAGAGCACGTTGGGTGGCACGGGATACATGCGGACGTGCATTGTCCTGTTGGAACAGCAAGTTCCCTTGCCGGTCTAGGAATGGTAGAACGATGGGTTCGATGACGGTTTGGATGTACCGTGCACTATTCAGTGTCCCCTCGACGATCACCAGTGGTGTACGGCCAGAGTAGCAGATCGCTCCCCACACCATGATGCCGGGTTTTGGCCCTTTGTGCCTCGGTCGTATGCAGTCCTGATTGTGGCTCTCACCTGCACGGCGCCAAACACGCATACGACCATCATTGGCACCAAGGCAGAAGCGACTCTCATCGCTGAAGACGACACGTCTCCATTCGTCCCTCCATTCACGCCTGTCGCGACACCACTGGAGGCGGGCTGCACGATGTTGGGGCGTGAGCGGAAGACGGCCTAACGGTGTGCGGGACCGTAGCCCAGCTTCATGGAGACGGTTGCGAATGGTCCTCGCCGATACCCCAGGAGCAACAGTGTCCCTAATTTGCTGGGAAGTGGCGGTGCGGTCCCCTACGGCACTGCGTAGGATCCTACGGTCTTGGCGTGCATCCGTGCGTCGCTGCGGTCCGGTCCCAGGTCGACGGGCACGAGCACCTTCCGCCGACCATTGGCGACAACATCGATGTACTGTGGAGACCTCACGCCCCACGTGTTGAGCAATTCGGCGGTACGTCCACCCGGCATCCCGCATGCCCATTATACGCCCTCGCTCAAAGTCCGTCAACTGCACATACGGTTCACGTCCACGCTGTCGCGGCATGCTACCAGTGTTAAAGACTGCGATGGAGCTCCGTATGCCACGGCAAACTGGCTGACACTGACGGCGGCGGTGCACAAATGCTGCGCAGCTAGCGCCATTCGACGGCCAACACCGCGGTTCCTGGTGTGTCCGCTGTGCCGTGCGTGTGATCATTGCTTGTACAGCCCTCTCGCAGTGTCCGGAGCAAGTATGGTGGGTCTGACACACCGGTGTCAATGTGTTCTTTTTTCCATTTCCAAGAGTGTATTTGGATGTTTCCAATCGATCAACTCAGAATTTACACACTATTAGTGTCAACTGCAAAGGTCAAAATAAGAAGTGGACTATAGTGGCATTAGCGAGATCCCTCATAGAATGCCAGAGATTCAAAACCATGACATATTGGTTTCCCCAGGTATGACACACAAGGCTACCATGTGTCGATTGTGGTTGAATAGAGAAACATGCTATGAATTCCAAGAATATTTATGATGCAGATGTCTGGCCCAGTGTTATTGCAGAGTTGTCAACCAAACCACCATTTGTGGTAACGAAAATGAAGAGAGAAGACTTCAAGGATGTTGAGTGTCTGAAGTGCAGAATTGTAAAAGAATCCGAATGTCTCATTATCACAAGCAGTTAGATTGAAATTCGAGGAACAGACTCCATTCTTAATAAACATTTCCCACAATTATGGAGTCATTGACAAAACAAGTTAATATTAGGAGCCAAGGTCGAAAACCTGCTTTAAGTGAATTCAGTCATCCAGGAAAATACAGAAAGAAATTGAATATCAATAGGAATAAACTGAAAGAGATAAAACCACTTTTGAAACATTCCAAATGGAAATCAACATTATTTCCAGTCCTTTGAAGCAACTGACAGCAGTGAGTCAAGCATTGAAGACTTGGAATGAGAAATTGATTTAGAAACAATCCCAAAAGCTATCATTTCCTAAAATATAAGTAAAATATTTATCTAAAATTGTATTAACAGGTACAGTAAAATAAAAATTTGATTTCACCAAATGCAATTTTATTTTTTATGTTGTTTCAGATTAAACCCATAAATATCAAATAAAAGTTACCACATCTAATCATAGCCCACACATTATGAATTAACATAAAATAAATCAAAATAGCTATATGACCCTGAATATATTAACTTAGACCGAATATTCATTAGATAACAATGTATACTTGGTATAAATATATAAGATTAAATGCTCATATCCTGATTTATGGATTTCCTCAAACATTAGAAATGTTCTCCCAAAAAAATTTACTTAGTGGCATGTTACTATCTCTGGCAGAACTCTTCGTATGTTGAAGCTATATGTAAATGTGGAAAAGTAATATTTAAAAATACTCAGTTAATATTCTATTTTACATATTGTATATGAACTTATCTTTCCAAACATTATTTTACAGGAAAGTGTATCATTTGGTATGTTAGCATTGAAAGAAACCCGTAACTTCATAGTCGTTTTTCGTGTTTATAAAACATTTTTCTATGTCCAATATTTATGACATAGGATAATTGTTTAAAAAGTATATGAATTCACATTATGAATTCCTTTCAGCTGCGTAACATGTTTAAAATCGCTAAATGCATTGTAAGCTTTCAGAAAGCTGTTTGGTGGATCTAAATTCCATATTTCTTGGGGAAAACTTCATTTCTTCCATTTCTCAAATAAATACTTTGTAGTTGAATGTGATCAAATATGGAAGAATCAATCAACTGATCATTTTTACAGTTAGTTTGAAACACAACTAATATAAAATAAGACAAATCGGACTCTGCTGAGTTATAGTAATTTTGTGATATTTAAGTCAAAACTTTTCTTATTGCTTAATCCTGCAATGTCTATAGTTTGCAGTTCATAAAAAGATATCGGTATTTTATGATATTTAAATCTGTCTTGCTCTAGTGCAATTTCCTACTCAGGCTCATACATAATAACATGCACAAGAATATTCATATTATCTGCTGAACTTTTAGCTTCTCTTGGAAGTGTATCTTTTATTTCAATTCCAGAGTAACTGTAATCAGAATATATATGAATAGCATCATTAACACTTTAATGCCAAGTAAAACAAATAATAAGATTACGTTCCCACATAACTTCTTTATAATCTTCAAAAAATCCCCCAAGCATATATAATGAATAAAGTATATGGACATCCATTATATTGCATGGACAAGGAACTTCAGCTGATGGTATATAAGAGAGAAAGTACCACCACAGCTGTGTTTGTACTTTTTCTCATGTAAAGAATAAAGTACATTTCCCTTATTTGTAGTTTACCAATGCAAATTACATTGTTTTCTATGTTTAATTCATCAACAAGAGATGAAGTCAAACACAAAAAAATTGATTATGCAATAATGTATGTTCCATTTTACATAAAATATTATTTCCTTTCTTTATGGTTATAAAGTCAAATAGCTTTGCTACATAGTCATCAATTAAATGTTTATTGAATTTTCCGTCATATGATGGATATTGTTTTCCTTAAGATCTGTATTATATCCATTTAGCGGTCACAACTAGATGAAAACTCATAATTGAGTGGTTAGTGTCGAAAAGGACACCATGCAGTCTTGTTTGTCATTCATGAGAGAATCAGTATCAGTATTAAAACTGGTTAGCTTTAGTCCCAAATCACTACCTACATGTAGTCTATTCCTGTACTTATTTTACCAAAAAAAAAGGAAAGCTGAAAAGGCTTATTCATATAGATAGTTCCCCAAAACTCGCATCATGTCTCTCAGTGAATGGTAATTCAGTGCTCCATGGGGAACGACGAAAGCACTGTAGTAGCTAATACTGTCAGCTGACATTCGGTAGACACAATTGCAGTTCTCACATCAGCCATTCACATATTGGTAGCTCCAGGCAAATGCTGCTTAAAAGGGCGGTAGTCACTTCTTTCCCCTTCAGTAGTAAGAAATCCCAGCAAAGCTCTATCTCCCATAATCTTAGCCATGGACAGGATATAAAACACCGATCGTCATTCCTTCTTCTTGTGACAGCATATTAATAAGCAAAATTCGGAAGAGTCATTCTTGTGAACGCTTGTGTTCAAAAAACTAACAGTTCGACAAATTGCGGTTAGATTGTGGCATGTTACATGGTTTACTGTTCGGTTTATTTGTGGGAGGGGATCAAACAGGAAGATCGTCAGTCACATTATGTGTTTGTCATCAGCAATTAGCCATGCATCGTCGGAGTCATCAGGGATGAACACTTCCGGCCATCTGGTGGTACATGATATTGGTAATTTTCAACATAAAAAAATACTGTCTCTCCATCTTAGTTCCTTCTGATCCATCCTTTCTGTCTGTTAAAAAAATCTGGGTAGTTTTTGACATAACGGAATCTACATCTACATCTACATCCATACTCCGCGAGCCACCTGACGGAGTATGGTGGAGGGTACACTGAGTACCTCTATCGGTTCTCCCTTCAAGTCCAGTCTCGTATTGTTCATGGAAAGAAGGATTGTCGGTATGCTTCTGTGTGGGCTCTATCTCTCTGATTTTATCCTCATGGTCTCTTCGCGAGATATACCTAGGAGGGAGCAATATACTGCTTGACTCTTCGGTGAAGGTATGTTTTCGAAACTTTGGAAGACTTCTCTCCATTGAGAATGACATGCTGTGTTCTGTTATCTAGGAACTCTTGAATCCAATCCCACAATTGGTCTGATAGTCCATATGCTCTTACTTTGTTCATTAAACGACTGTGGGGAACTGTATCGAACGCCTTGCAGAAGTCAAGAAACACAGTATCAACCTGTGAACCCATGTCTATGGCCCTCTGAGCTGGGTTTCACACGACCGTCTTTTTCGAAACCCATTCTGATTCCTACAGAGTAGATTTCTAGTCTCAAGAAAAGTCATTATACTCGAACATAATACGTGTTCCAAAATTCTACAACTGATCGACGTTAGAGATATAGGTCTATAGTTCTGCACATCTGTTCGACGTCCCTTCTTGAAAACGGGGATGATCTGTGCCCTTTTCCAATCCTTTGGAACGCTACGCTCTTCTAGAGACCTACGGTACACTGCTGCAAGAAGGGGGAAAGTTCCTTCGCGTACTCTGTGTAAAATCGAACTGGTATCCCATCAGGTCCAGTGGCCTTTCCTCTTTTGAGCGATTTTATTTGTCTCTCTATCCCTCTGTCGTCTATTTCGATATCTACCATTTTGTCATCTGTACGACAATCTAGAGAAGGAACTACAGTGCAGTCTTCCTCTGTGAAACAGCTTTGGAAAAAGACATTTAGTATTTCGGCTAAGTCTGTCATTCTCTGTTTCAGTACCCTTTTGGTCACAAAGTGTCTGGACATTTTGTTTTGATCCACCTACTGTTTTGACATAAGACCAACATTTCTTAGGATTTTCTGCCAAGTCAGTACATAGAACTTTACTTTCGAATTCATTGAACGCCTCTCGCATAGCCCTCCTCACACTACATTTCGCTTCGCGTAATTTTTGTTTGTCTGCAAGGCTTTGGCTATGTTTATGTTTGCTTTGAAGTTCCCTTTGCTTCCGCAGCAGTTTTCTAACTCGGTTGTTGTACCACGGTGGCTCTTTTCCATCTCTTACGATCTTTCTTGGCACATACTCATCTAACACATACTGTATGAAAGTTTTGAACTTTGTCCACTGATCCTCAACACTATCTATACTTGAGACAAAACTTTTGTGTTGAGCTGTCAGGTACTCTGTAATCTGCTTTTTGTCACTTTTGCTAAACAGAAAAAACAAACCTACCTTTTTTAATATTTCCATTTACGGCTGAAATCATCGATGCCGTAATCGCTTTATGAACCATTCCCTTGTGAATGCTGTAAGATATTGATATATCAGTTCAACCATTATTTCATTCTGTACTCCCTGGCTTTGACAAATGACGGGTGAAACACTCAAAGATCTCAATAATTTTTATCTTGTCCTCAACTCTTGACCAGCACTCATGCCCCAGTGCCGTGCTGCCCATGGCCCACAAGTGGGCTGCAGTTCATTGGTTGAGAGCTGCTGCTATACATGATTTGAATATAAAATTTGATTCTATTCATTTATCAAATTATGCAGATATATCATACAAATCAGGAGCACAATATTCTAATAACAAACCATACAAAATAACAGTGTTCCATACAAACATTTTGTAAAACAAATTGTTGACCTCTGTCACTCAAAATAGGCAGCAGAAGATTTACAGTCATATAGAGATGAGAAAACAAGTGAATGCTCAATAAAAAGTATACAAACAAGTCAATTCGATATGTTTGAATGAATGATGATAGAAATTTAAGTGACAGATTAAAAGCAGTTCAAGGAGGAGAAGTGAGTGGAAATAAAAATTATCAAAACGAAAAAGCTGAAATAACCCAAATATTAGAGAATAAACTTGGTGATATCATTGTCAATAATCCTAAAGGAATATCATATTTGACTAGGTTTTTGAATCAGTTACTTCATACATTTTGGAAAAGTGAAAATCGTGGAAAAGAATTATTTAACGTATTCATTAATATTCTACCATTTGAAATGCATTTACCAGTTTATAATTATTGCGATCCTGGGACAAAATACGATGAAAGATTGGTACATGATGACGAAGGTATGAAAAAATATTTGAAACTTGTAGAAGACATCATACTGCCTATAGAGTTTCAAAAAAATTTAGAACAAAACCATCAGGCAGACAGGAACTTCAACAAATCGCAAATGAAAGACTGCATGGTTCTGATGGTTCATTTGGAACTGCAACAGCAGTTACAGGAATAATGCATTAAAAAGACAAAAGGCATGGGCACTGAACATCATGAAAATGGTTGGGGTTTATAAAATTTTTAAACAATTCAATAAAAAGCTTTAATAATTTTTTTTAAGAAATTTAATCTGTAGGGTGGTCCATCTGAAGTTTCGGATGAGATTATCTCTAAAACTATACATCGGGTAAAAATAGAGGGTAAGCAAGTTCGTAAGCTCAAAGGGGGACATCAAATGATACTACACATGACCTCCAGACCCGCCCCCTTGTGTGGGGTGGGGGGCAACTTTTAAATCTTAAATGGAAACCCCAATTTTTTATTGCAGATTCGGATTCTCCCTAAAAAAAGTAATCAAGTTTTGTCTGAAGCATTTTTTAACCATTGACAGATGGCGCTGAAATCGAGAAAAATTAAGATTCGGGAAGAACTCCCATTTATTTTGAATGATCTGAGAAGAATGCATCAAATCGATAGAAAATGTGCACCAATTTTTTCATTACGCCAAATTAAGCTATTTGTTTACACAATGTATCCTACATGCAACAGTTTTTGATGGAGGAAGGCGGAGTGGTATTAAAATCTCGTTAGGGAACTCTTCACAATCGCAACAGTCACCCAACTGTGGTGCTACTGTTCCCCAAACTGCGAAATATGGCTCAGTATAAAGATCGGTGTAATGCGATCAGACGTCACTTCACTTTCAGATGGTGAACTATAAATATCAACTCATGAAAGTAAATTATTCTTTAGCAAAACATGGCTCGCTATCCTCCTACAATGATTGTTGAGACAATGTTAATTTTAGGTGAATGCAATAACAATTACGCTGCAACTGCGCAATTCTGTGCATATCGTTTCCCAAACAGACGACATCCAAGCGAAAGCATTGTTCTAAATTGCACTCAAAGATCTCGAAATGGATACATGAACCATCCATCTCGCCATCGGGAATACAATGAAAATGACACTAGTACCCTTACCGTTCTCGCCTGTGTTCTACTGGATCCCGAAATTAGTAGTTGTAGGATTCAGAGACAAACTGGAATACAGAAATCAATTGTTTTGAGGATTTTGACTGCACATAATTATCATGTGTATCATATCACACTGACACAGGCATTAACACTCAACGATATGCAAATACACATGCATTTTTGCCAATGGGCCTTGGAAAAGATGAGGTGTTAATTACTTTTTTTAGATATGTTATGTTCACTGATGAAGCCACGTTCAAAAACAATGGCGAAATAAATCGTCTTGATTGTCATTGTTGTCCCCTGTCAATCCACACTTGCACAGACCTGTTGACAATCAACACAAATGGTCGTTAATGGCCTGGTCTGAAATTTTAAATGGTTACTTGATAGGACCATATTTTTTTGACTGAAATGTTACTGGGGAATCTTATTTACAAAGTCTTTGTGATGATTTGTTGGAACTAATGGAAGATGTTGATTTAGAAACTAGGCAACAAATGTGGTTCCAACACGATGGAGCAGCTCCCTATTATGCTAAAAATGTGCAGAACGTTTTAAATTTACAGTAACCTGGTCGATGGATAGGACGCAGCCGACAAATTCAGTGGCCTCAAAATTCACCAAACCTAACATCTCCTGTTTTTTTTCTTGTGGTGTTATTTACAAAATATTGTTTATGAAAGGCAGCCCAAAACCAGAAATGATATGGAGCAACGCATTTGAAGAGTGTGTCCAGCCATACCACGGGATGTGCTGCTCAAAACTGTGGACAACGTTTGCAGACAATTAACTTTATGCATTGAAGCAGATGGGGATAATTTTGAACAACTTATTCGTGGCTAATTTCATTAATTAAGCACCCAAAATTGTAAGAGGCAAGGGGACTCACACAAATGAAGCACCCCAACATGTGAGAGGCAACGGCACTCACACTAATGAAGCACTCCATGGGAACATCATTCTACCATGTAGCAAGTTGTTGTTCCTGGATAATGCTAAAAGTAGGCTACAGTACATTTTGTACAAAAATAGCTTAATTTGGCGTAATGAAAGAACTGGTGCACATTTTTTGTTGATCTGATGCGTCTTTCTCGGAGAATTCAAAATAAATCAGAGTACTTCCCCAATTTTACTTTTTTCTCGATTTCAGCACCATCTGTCAATGGTTAAAAAAATATTTCAGACAAAACTTGATTCCTTTTTTAGGAAGAATTCGAATGTACTATATAAATGAGTGTTTCCATTTAAGATTTAAAAGTTGCCTCCCACCCCACCCAAGACGGTGGGGGTTGGAGGTCATGTGTAGTATCATTTGATGTCCCCCTTTGAGCTTATGAACTTGTCTTACCCACCATTTTTACCCAATGTACAGTCTTCATGATAATCTCGTCTAAAACTTCAGATGGACCATCCTGTATATATGTGAATAACTTTACTGTTGATTATAGTATGTTACCAAGTGGCAAAATTAAATAAAAAACAACCACATTTAAAGTCAACAGTTGTCTTTTACATAGCATTAACATTTATAACTGATGCTCAAACCATAAAAAAGATAAGGAAACTGGTGCAAATTTACTTATAACATCAGATTTACCTGTTGCCAAAAATATTTCCATACTATCTTACAAAACAGAAAGAGGATTCAGCTTTAAATGAATGTGAAGGTCGCTTTTACCAGTTTTATTGGAAGCATTACCATGTTGAGGATATACTGCTTTATTAGCTGGTAAATCTGCAGCAATTGCAAATGCAATTATAAATAAAACTAAAATAATAATGAAGTAAAACAACAAAAACGACATAATCTAGCGATGCAAAAGAAGGGTTTGGGCTTTAAAAAAGAAGAAAAATTGCATAAAATCATTGATATTTATCCTAATATATATATTTACATTGATATTGGAAAATTTGTTAAACAATTGAAAGTTAGAAACTTCTGTGCTGTTTTCATGAATGATGGGTTATCTAATAAACCAAAAAATAATGAATAAGGAATAGAAATTTTCGATATTCCTGATAATGTTCGAAGACAGTTGATATATTATTATAAGAATAACGATAAGGAACATACTTTATTCATTTAGTGGAAACATACCAAAACAACTGGATAACTATTCAGGAAAAGATGAGTTATGTGATTGGTTCGCGAGAATACCAAATTTTGATGAAGTCACTTGTGTTCACCTGTGTGTATTTCAACTAAAACTATTGTCAGATAATTACAAACTAAATGATTTTTAATTTAAAAAAGAGACACTTTTGGAAATAAGATAAATGATAAACATATTTACAAATATAAGTCGAACATAAAAAACGTATTATAAAAAATAAAAGCATTTTTAGAATAATAGAAAACATGAATTAAAAATTTCCAATTAAATATTAAAAAGAACTTAGTTAAAAACAGAAAAAGTAACCAAACAATATCATAATGAACTAACTACTATTTTTAGGACTAGTCAAGGGTTAGATTCAAAAACTGGAAACCTTCGAGCACTTGAATCAAAAATTACTAAATAATTAAACACGAAAATAAGGAAAAAAGCTACACCATTGTCGTAGCTACCCAAATATAGAATAAATTTCCTTTAAGTAAAAGAAAATCATTAAAAACAAAAACTGAAAAATTTAAATCAAAAATCAATAGTGGATTAGATCCAAAAACAGAAAATGAAATTAAACAATTTCAAATAGAATTAAATAAGATTTTTGGATTAACCAAATCTGATATTGGGTTTAAGGGTAAAAGATAAACTGATACAAAAGATCGAATTAGTCGTTATGATGCCGACACCAAACAATATTTATTAAAACAATTAAAAGATATTGTTAATAGAAATGAAAATACTGTTTCATTAACAATACTTAACAATTTCTACATTGAAAAGGAAGCAGAGAATGTATTCACAGATTAGCTCATTACATTAAACGGATAGGTACCTTACAAAGCAAGATATATCATAAGCAAAAAATTGAAGTCAACTTTGTTACAGGAAAGGAACAAAAAACTATAACTCTGAGTATATGTATATCCTTAAAAAAGTTGTAGTTATTAACAGAACATTTATACAGATTCGTTAGTTAATGATTATGATATTTCGTTAAGTTCGTTAAATAATCTTTATCAAATAACAAATGTTATGCAATCAATAAAAGCAATTCAGAAACCACTTTTTTAACAGTAAAATTAGCAGATCCTAATAAAATTGTTCCTGTAATGCAAGAATAATTTTATTTGGTAAAATTTACTTTCTATAAATGCATAATCATACTTTGTACTCAGTCCTTATGGACAGTCATTATCTCCCTTACATACACAATGAGAAAAATTTTTAATAGAATAAGTTTTGTCTCATTTGGTGTAGATGATTTATGGCAAGCAGATTTAGTAGAAACTGAACTAATTCAGGAAAATTAAAAGGGATTCCAACAATAAACAAAGGATATGAATATTTATTCACTGCTACTGATGTGTTATCAAAATATGCTTGCAGAATGACTCTTACTGACATGTTATCAAACTTTGCATACATAGTACCAGTTAAAAACAAAAAGTTAAAAACAAAAAGTTAAAAATGTTTCTGAAGTATTGGAAACTAATTTGATGTTAGGAATTCTCAAAAGCTAGCAAACTGACAATGGTTAGTAATTCTATAATAAAAAATTCAAAAACTAATAAAAATATATAATATTAATCATTACTCAACTTTTAGTTCATGAAATTGATCTATTCTTGAAAAATTTAATAGCACATTAGAGAAAAGATGTTAAAATAGTTTTCTCTTCAAAGTAAAAAAAATGATTAATTTGGTTGTAAAGTTGATTGATAAATACAATAATACAAAACAAAGAACTATAAAAACCAAATCAAAACATGTTGTCAAAAAAATGAAAAAGACTTATTCCAAATTGTTCATGTGGCAAATTCTGTAGATAATAATTGTAAATATAAAGTAAATGATAGAGTTAGAAAATTGTTAGGCCTATACAACCAACTGATCAACAGAAATTTTTGAAACTGAATGTGTTATTCTTTCTAATCCAGTTACATACCAATTAATAGTTTAGATGATGAGAAAATAAAACATAATTTTTATGAACATTAGTTATCCAGATATGAACTTTAATGAGGATATTTTGAGAAAAAAGGGAGGTAAAGTGTATGTTAAATGTTTAATTTTGTTAACTTGTAAAATAGTTGGATAAAAGAGAAAATTATGTTATACAAATTGTATTATATAAATGAAATTCGTTATTTAAAATTTAAAGTTGTTTGGTATTGATTATAACAATACCCTTCTGACTGTCTTACTAAAGAATGCAGATTATATTTTGATATTATAATAAAAGTTAATAAGACTGACATAAGGTGAAAATTATTTGAGAACTTTAAATTTGATTCGATTCAATCAGATAGTTCGTGCATTGGAGTGTTACTTATATATAAGATTTCTTTAATGTTACAGATAATTACATTATGTAAAAATTTGGGTTATCACTTTTACTGAAAAATAACCTGGTTTGCAGCAGCGTGAGGACATATTATATCATTAATCAATTGGTTTTCTATGTAGCCACCCAGTACATTAAAATAATTGTGATAGCAAAAAATATTCAAAGCTTTTTCATTGTTTAGTACAAATTTATCGAATTAGGATTATAACCAAGTTGAAACTTGGCTCCATATTGTGGATAGTGTAACACCTATGTTTTGTTCAGGGTGATATTTGTGACAGTGTTCTGTGTGTAATGCAAATGAACATCCTCATGATATTAATAAAAAAAGACTTCATCGATAAGAAAATAATAAATAATTACTGTCAATGACATAATTTAATATTCTGTAAGAAACTATACCTCAGACAACACTCATAGAAAAAGATAATAAAACTTTCCATCCTTCGTTATCTATGATTCTTCTAGAATAATTCTTTTTCTTGTTTGAAATGTCGTTCTGGTTACATGTGATTGATGTATCATAACACAGAGGTCTGTAACAAACTGTATTATGTTTTTAATTATTATTTAAGAAATAGAGTTTCTGTGTCACTGAAATGAATCCTCTTGTTTAGGCATTTATTTCACTATGATTCTCGTCCTATATAAATGTTAAGTTTTCTGATCAGCTACAGTGGAGCGTAGCTGTTAGTGCTATTGATGTACAGTGCAGTTTTTTGGTAAATGCTGAACAATAAACGATTAACATTCAGAAATAGTTTTAAATGATAACATTTAATATATATTCGTTAGAAATATATTATTACTATTATTATTAATAATAATATATTATTAATAATATCTTATAATATTAATATATATTATTTAATATATATTATTAGTTAGTAGTAAAATAGTGCGTGAAGGAGAATCGATAAGTGACTACCTTATGTTAGCCACCATCTTAGTGAAACATTGCAGTGGCAGTTTTAAATTGAATTTTTATACAGACCTAAATCTTGATCGTCATTATTGCGATAATAATTGTGTATTGGTGGTCCTGAACCTACTTAGAGGTAATAAATTCCACTTAGATTGTGAATAATCTTTAAATATAGTGAACTTATGTCCATGGAAACATCTTACATGATAAAAATTGTTCTCTGCTAATTTACGAAGCCTGGTTATTTCCTAACAGCTTTTATGAACTATTTTGACAGGAAATAATACATTTGCGTTGTGTACCTGTAGTACTGTGTGACAAAACTGTTCATTTTGTTTAGAGAAAAGTGTTGCCACCTTGAATAACAGTAGCGGTAAATTCGATAGACGATCTGCAACTAGTAATGAGATTATTATGCAACAGCACTGAAGACTGCTAAAAGGCATTACTCTTGTATAGTTGAGATTACTTGTGCATTTAGCTTGTTTGCTGGTTGTATATGATGACTTATGTGCATGAACATAGTGCCATTTACACTGCTCGACAGGCAACATTGCTACATCTTCCCAGGTGGAGATTTCTTTAACAAAATAAAAAAATGTTCAAATGTGTGTGAATTCTTAAGGGACCAAGCTGCTGAGGTCATCGGTCCATAGACTTACATTCTATTTAAACTAACTTATCCTAAGAACAACCCACATACCCATGCCCGAGGGAGGACTTGAACCTCCGACGGGAGGGGCCACGCAATCCGTGACAATCCACATCAAACTATGTGGCTACTCCATACGACCAACAAAATAACGATCATTAGTCAGGAAAACCAGTGATTAAATAACACCTCATGTTACGTTAATAATAAGTAACTAGATTTTTTGTAGTCTTTCTGAAATTGTCCAACATGATACTACGACTCGCCACAATGGCTATCTTTAATTTTGTTGAGTTGTTTTTGTAATCTTCTTCTTTTTGTCCTAGCGACATAATTATTATATTCATAACTTTGATTAAAGAATTTTAAAAGAAAAACTTAGTGTCAATTCGTGATTGATTTGTTGAGGTAGAATAAGAGGAAGTAATCTCTTCATTTCTAAGTTTCTTTCACATAATATTTCTAACATATCATTAATTGTTTGTATCAAATTTTCTGTACACTCATTTCCAGATTTTGTAGTTTAATGATGGTATCCTTTACTTTATCTACTATTTCCAGTTGTTCTATACAACAATTGTTCATTTATATACAAAGCTATTATTTCTTTTCTAATCTTAAATGCTCCATGTTCACGAATTGTTAGTAAAGCTTCCACATGAACCCAGTCTTGAAAGTTATCAGCAAAAGTCGTTTTTTATTTCAAAACTAATTAATAAAGACCCAGTTCATTGATACATATTAAATAAGGATGACTGTTTTCAGATAGCACTGCAAAGAGACTATTAAAATATTATTGTTTAATGTTGTCCTTATTTGCTTTCCTGAAATTGCTATCCTAAAATATCTACAACTTGGTTTGCATAAAACTGTGGATTATTACTGTCATCAACGATCATTAATGGCTGCCCACTACTGTAGAAATCTTGATGTTAATGTTGTCTATAAATAACAATTATTATCAAATTTCAAATATGAGTTTATTAACTAATTATTGTACAAGGTCCATATGATAATGTACCTATTTTACTTTCCAAAACACCACTTCTATCACCATTTTTCATTAACCTCAACTGAATACATCTCATGTTTATTGTTTCATATTAAATACACAATTTTGTATTTTCCTATGAAACAATCTTTATAATATTGTAAATCTATATCAGTTTTTGCATTCACCTTCTTTTGACTCCTTTTGATTTTTTTCTCGGCAATATCACTAACTCCATAAGCACAAATTTTTGACTGTAAGCCACAAAATTCTTCCATTATTCTTTCCGTTATATTCTTCCTTCATTATGCTTAAAATTTTCTTATTTATTTGTTGAGTGTTGTTTAAATTATACGCTGAAGGAAACAAAAATCACTTGATGAAGAAGGAGTCGAACAATATAAACAAAATTTGGTAAGGAGGTTTCTACATGTCTATTCACACTTCGTGCCAGTCATGTAAGAATGGCGATAGAATTATCACTATGAGGATGCAAATCATGGTTGCTTTAAATACTCACAGTAACGGCAGTATGTGTTAGTTACCATTGCTCCTGGACGTGGTAAGCTGTTGTTAGTCAAGAATGCCTTTAAGGTGACGAAGACGACATTATCAGTACCTCATTGAGTTTGTTCAAGATTTTTTAATAGAGTTATGAGAAGCTCCATGTTCCTTCTGCAATACTGCAGGAAAAACTGGCAATAATGTAGCAACTGTGTATGATTGGTGGCAGTGATCTTTTGCAAATGTATGGTCGCAAGAAGACTGGTCTCCATGTGTCCACGTGGCACCACGCAGTGACCACTGTGTTCATCATATGGCTCTCACACATCGTACTGCATCTGCAGCAGCAATTTGAGCAGCAGTTACCACCCCTGTGACACAACGAACTGTTACATATCATTTACCTCAAAGCTAGCGCTGAGCCATTCGACCTATAGGGTGCACTCCACTGATGCCAAATCACTGACATTTGCGACTTCATTGCTGTCAAGTGAGAGCTCATTGGAGGGAAGTCTCCAGGTATGTTGTGTTTTCTGATGAAAGCTAGGCCTGACTCAGATATAGTTATGGCCATGTGTACCTCAGGACACCAGTTGAGGGCCTGCAACCAACTTGTCTGCATGCTAGACACACTGTACTTACAACTTGGACATGATTTGAATTGACAACAAGTGTAAATCCCACACTCACTGACTGCAAATTTGTATGTCGGTCTGTTGATTAGACCTGTTGTGCTGCCATTCATAATCAGCATTCCAGAAGGTGATTGGCAACAGCATAATGCTCAGCCACTTACCGCTGTTCTAACCCAGCATGCTCTAAAGAGTGCTGACATGTTGCCTTGGGCTTCTTGATCACAAGATCTGTCTGATGTGCACATATGGCACATAATTGGATGACAAGTCCAGTGTCGTCCACAAAAAGCATTAACCAACCCCATATTGACTGACCACATGCACACAACACAATTCATGCCACGTCTGCATGTTCGAATTCAAAATTCTAGTACTTACACTAGTTATCAAAACGGCAGCATTTCACATTTCTTCTGGCTTCCATTAACCTGTGATCTTGCCTCCATTAACCTGTGTTAAGCACTTAAAAATGGTACCTAGATAAATTATACTCAAAATTTCGGTATGCTACATTAATTGTGTGTTTGGTGTTGCAATGTTTACCATCTGTGTATGAAATAGAGCATCGCAGTAGGTAAAGAAATTAATGCAGTTATACAAAAGTGATCATGGTAGTTTTAAACAGAGGCTGTTTACCTAATAATGCATTATCTTTTGGGCAGGATACTTAAAATGAATAGAATATTTATTAACCAGAAGCAGAAGATGGTTGAGGGCCTGCAGCTAACCCGTTTGCATGCTTAGACAAACTGGACCTGCACCTGATGCTATGGTATAGGGTGCAATTTCGTATGACAGGAGGAACACTCTTAGAGGTTATCCCATGCACCATGACTGCAAATTTGTATGTCAATCTGGTGATGTTACCAGTTGTGGTGCCATTCATTTACAGCATTCCAGGGTGTTTTTGCAACAGGATAACGTTTGCCCACCTACCGCTTTTGTAACCCAACATGCTCTACAGGCTATTGACATATTGCCTTGAGATGCTCGATCGCCAGATTTGTCTCCATTAGAATACATATGAGACATAATTGGACGACAACTCCAACCATCCAGAACCAGCATTAATCGTACCTGTATTGACCAGACAAGTGCAATAGGCATGGAACTCCATCCCACAAACTGACATCTGGCACCTGTGGAACACAATTCATGCATATTTACATACTTGTATTCAAAATTCTAGTAATTACACCAGTTATTAATGTACCAGAATTTCACATTTGCAATGGCTTATCTTGCACTTACATTAATCTGAGGTCTTGCAATCACTTAAGTATGTTACCTTGACTAAAATATTCACAAAAATTCATTACTCTACATTAATTACTTTTTTTATATTTACATGTATCAAATTTATCGAGAATTGACTTAATATCTCCATGAAAATCTTCAGTCCATATATTGAAAATGTAACTGTCAGTATCTTGATAACTAATCTCAGTTTTTCTCCATATTTAGGTTTCATAACTTTTTAGTCAATATTATATGTTAACCATTTAGATAATTCTCATACACTCATTCCAAAATAAATTAATTTTTCAAATGTAACTTTTGTCCTATTCCTGTGAGTAGATACAAGATTTTCATTACATATTTTCTTCATTTAAAATTTGGTTTGCTATAAGTTTTACACACTTAAATGTACCTTAAAATAATTTGGTATTCAACCTATTCCTGTTATTTTGCATCGTTTTACCAAAAAAATGAATTATTTTTTAATTTATAGAAATTTGTTGAAAGCCATTTTCTGATTTAATTCTAATTTCTGTATCAAAATTTATATATCATCCCAAGCAATTTGATTGTTAAAATCTTAACTCTATGCATTTTTGTTATCTTCTTTCCTAGAGGCAAATATTGTTTAAGATTTCTATATTTAAGACCATCGTTATGTTTGATTAAAGAAGGAAATACAAAAATGCAGTAAATGACGCAGGCAAAAGTGCACACAAACGTCTCAAAAATGAGATTGACAGGAAGTGGTAAATGGCTAAGCAGGGATGGCTAGAGGACAAATGTAAGGATGTAGAGGCGTATATCACTAGGGGTAAGATACATACTGCCTACAGGAAAATTAAAGAGATCTTTGGAGAAAAGAGAACCACCTTCATGAATATCAAGAGCTCAGATGGAAACCCAGTTCTAACCAAAGAAGGGAAAGCAGGAAGGTGGAAGGAGTATATAGAGGGTATATACGAGGGTGATGTTCTTGAGGACAATATTATGGAAATGTAATTGGAAGTAGATGAAGATGAAATGGGAGGTACGATACTGTGTGAGGAGTTTGACAGAGCACTGAAAGACCTAAGTCGAAACAAGGCCCCAGAAGTAGACAACATTCCATTAGAACTACTGATAACCTTGGGAGAGCCAGCCCTGCCAAAACTCTATCATCTGGTGAGTAAGATGTACGAGACAAGCGAATTACCCTCAGACTTCAAAAAGAATATAATAATTCCAATCCCAAAGAAACCAGGTGTTGACAGATGTGAAAATTACCAAACTATCAGTTCAATAAGTCACAACTGCAAAATACTAACACGATTTCTTTACAGACGAATGGAAAAACTGGTAGAAGCCGACCTTGGGGAAGATCAGTTTGGATTCCGTAGAAATGTTGGAACACGAGAGGCAATACTGATCCAACGACTTATCTTAGAAAATAGATTAAGGAAAGGCAAAACTACGTTCTTAGCATTTGTAGACTTAGAGAAAGCTTTTGACAATGTTGAATGGAATAATCTCTTTCAAATTCTGAAGGTGGCAGGGGTAAAATATAGAGAGCGAAAGGCCATTTACAATTTGTACAGAAACCAGAGGGCTGTTATAAGAGTCGAGGGGCATGAAAGGGAAGCAGTGGTTGGGAAGGGAGTGAGACAGGGTTGTAGCCTATCCCTGATGTTATTCAATCTGTATATTGCGCAAGCAGTAAAAGAAACAAAAGAAAAATTCGGAGTAGGAATTAAAATCCATGGAGAAGAAATTAAAACTTTTAGGTTCGTTGATGACATTGTTATTCTGTCAGAGACAGCAAAGGACCTGGAAGAGCAGCTGAATGGAATGGACACAGTCTTGAAAGGAGGATATAAGATGAACATTAACAAAAGTAATACAGGACAATGGAATGTCGTCGAATTTAGTCAGGTGATGCTGAGGGTATTAGATTAGGAAATGAGACACTTAAAGTAGTAAAGAAGTTTTGCTATTTTGGGAGAAAAATAACTGATGATGGTCGAAGTAGAGAGGATATAAAATGTAGGCTTGCAATGGCAAGGAAAGCGTTTCTGAAGAAGAGAAATTTGTTAACATCGAGTATTGATTTAAGTGTCAGTAAGCCGTTTCTGAAAGTATTTGTATGGAGTGTAGCCATGTATTGAAATGGAACATGGACGATAAATAGTTTCGACAAGAAGAGAATAGAGGCTTTCGAAATGTGGTGCTACAGAAGAATGCTGAAGATTAGATGGGTAGGTCACATAACTAATGAGGAGGTACTGAACAGAATTGGGGAGAAGATAAATTTGTGGCACAACTTAACTACAAGAAGGGATCGATTGGTACTACATATTCTGAGGCATCAAGGATCACCAATTTAGTATCGGAGGGCAGTGCGGAGGGTAAACATCACAGAGGGAGACCAACTGATGAATACACTAAACAGATTCAGAAGGATGTAGGATGCAGTAGGTACTGGGAGATGAAAAAGCTTGCACAGGATAGAGTAGCATGGAGACATGCAGTAAACCAGTCTCTGGACTGAAGACCACAACAACAACATTATGTTTGCCGTTGAGTGTTGCTAATGCCTTTAGATCCAGGCACTGTTGGTAAATCTTTATGTAACTCAATCAACAATCAATTCTTACGAATATTCTAAATATGCTTCAAATATATATCTATATTTAGATTTATCTGTAATTTCGATGATTTTTTTCAGAATGAAATCAATTTGAATCATCCCATTCAAATCCAAGATATAGTAAAAGTCAATTCATAGCATAAGCATATAAATTATTTGCTTCTAAATAAGATAAACAATTTGACGTCTTTTTTACATTATAATCCTTTAAATATTTTTAGGTATATCATCTCACATATCTTTTTTTCTTATTTATTTACTTATTTACGTCATTGCCATACACACTCTCTAATACATTTTTCAGCAGTTAATATCATATTATAAACATGTGATAAAACAAGTCGATATATTGAACTTTGAACTCCAAACTAAATTAGCATTATTGTAAACTACAGATTTTCTAATAGATTTCTAAAATTTTCAAAAACATCAGATAAGAAGAAAACATCAGAAGAAGATATAAATCATGATAATTACCAAGTTTTTTTATATTAAATTTTTCCCAAACTAATTTTTTCATGTTTACAATCTTCACCTCTTACTTGAAAACACTGAGTTTGTTACAAGATTCTTGTTTGGATGACTGCTGCAATTCTTCAAATTTCTTCCACGTAATCGTATAATCATAAGGATAAATGCTTTTTTAAGTTTTAGATAGGTTAAATTTTGTAGAAAAGTTTTCCATGAAACTAAATGTGTCAAAAAAACTCATTTCTGAATTGCCTGTTTTCTTACCAAAACTAATACATCTGTCTTCATTGTTTGATATTACATCTGCTTCTTTTTCACTGGAACTAAGACATACAAAATATACAAATAAGTATCTGCAAAACTAGTGGTTTTTTATTTTTAAATTACATCCTACCCATAATAGATCTACATGTTTTTCAGTTTAATCATGATGTTGTAAAAATTTTGATTATTTGTTAAATAATGACATCTACACAATGAAAATATTTTAGATGTTACATGTCTTGATTGTTCTTCAGATGTTAATGGTTCCATTTCTTCCATTTCAGATCAAATGTTATACAATTTATTTAAACTCTTCTCCATACATTCTGTAATTTTTATGACATGTTGGTCCTCTACAGACAACCGGACGTCACATTATGACCACTTATGTACTTGATTTATAAATAAAACTAGTTTCTTCGTTTTTTTCTGTATACGAAGTTTCTTGTTATTAATGACAGTTATACTTCTTTAAAAGCTAACTTTCATACATTACAAATTGTACTTAGGTTGTATGTTGCTCATTTTTAAAATTAATACAATAATTTTTCTCTTGTAATTCATTTATTTGTATATTATAAACTTAAAACGTTTATGTGAAACCACCTAATATTTCCTATTTGTTAAACTGTGATGTACACAAACAATGGATAATTTTTGATTCCTTATATTTCGATATTTGGTTTGAAACTAGTCTAGATATATCTTTTACATATCAACAGTGCCAGTTTGCGGATTTCTTAAAATATAATAAATTTTTACCTATCTTCTCTCTAACATGTAGCAACTTTTAATGGATACATTTTGATAGTTTTCATCAAATGAATAAACACAAATAGACACATTTATTTTCATCACTTTTTATAACATTATTAACCAGAATTAGGAATTCAAAATTTTTGTTTTTGTCATCAGTATCAGCGCAAACACTTTTGTATTTATGAACCCATCGTGGATCTTTATCTACAACATATAATGCTAATTTTACTGATCACAAAAAACGTAGGATCATCATTTTTAAAATTTCCATGGGCCTATTTTTTATTTCTTCCCCTAAATAAATAAATGATGAGTGTTTTTATGAAATATAGCTAATAATCGCTAACTGTAATTCAGTACTTTTATTGAATGTGCATCCTGACTCACGGCCTTGAAATTCAGACATTTATGATATAATTTTTCTTTTTGCTTTTTTGTAAAGCTTAATAAAATCTCTTTCATCTATGATTCTATAATTCTGCGTTTCAGATCTAAATTTCGTAGTTCTCTCATTTGACTGTATTTTATATAAACAAAAAAGTATAAAATTAATTTCCAATCCATTATTCATTTGTGTATTATCTTTCACTATTTTCATATTTTTTTAATTTCTATGATTTTAAAAGGGAATTCAGATCAAGCAAAAATAAATTCGTATCAAACAAATTAAAACTGTTCTCTAAATTCATTATTTTTAAGTTAACTTGAAATGCTTTAATAATTAGATATAGATAATTGTTTTTCTATTTCTTTGTTTCTCAAGTGTACGACAAGAAAAACGAAATATTTCTTTCAAGTATTAGTTTCAGCACATTTGAAAATTTCATTGTTATTTTCAATTCTAGGCTAGAATAATTGTTTCAAATTATAGCATTATTTTTCTAAATATTATGATATTCAGTAATAAATGGAATTAATTCAATTTTTCTTAATTTATACTATCCAGGTACAATATTTCCTTTACAATAATTACATAGTTGTACAGCTGTAACTGAGACAATTGGCTAACCATTAAATAAACATAAATCAACTAGAGCTTTAGCTATAATTTTTAAAATAATGTTGAAAATGAAAATATTGGAAAAATTATCTAAATTTTAAAAACGTGCAAAAATGTTTTTTGATTTATAGAAAAGGAATGTGATTGAGAATTATGATCGAAATTTCATTAAATAGCCAATGTAGTGATTAATTAAACTTGACTTTCTTGTATTTCTCTTAATTTTATGCGTTTAGCTGACAGAAAGCATCTTTTCAATATTGTATTTAAAAATTTCTGATACACATTTAAACTTTCTGTTTAACATACTTCGATTCTTCCTACATTCTCAAAGAGAAGTCTTACGTATACTTGAGTGCTACTCCTAAGACGTTGATGTAAGAAAAAACCATTATAATCTTTAACTTTCACAATTTATACAAATTGGAAAGATGTGTTTTCATACTCAGTTTGTTCAACATTTTCCATGGACAACAAAAATTTAGTATTTAAAATTTCTATTAAACATATCTTATTATATTTAGATGTAATATATTTCCCACATGCACAAAGCACATTATTATTCCTTTTTTGATATATATATATATATATATATATATATATATATATATATATATATATATATACACTCCTGGAAATTGAAATAAGACCACTGTGAATTCATTGTCCCAGGAAGGGGAAACTTTATTGACACATTCCTGGGGTCAGATACATCACATGATCACACTGACAGAACCACAGGCACATAGACACAGGCAACAGAGCATGTACAATGTCGGCACTAGTACAGTGTATATCCACCTTTCGCAGCAATGCAGGCTGCTATTCTCCCATGGAGACGATTGTAGAGATGCTGGATGTAGTCCTGTGGAACGGCTTGCCATGCCATTTCCACCTGGCGCCTCAGTTGGACCAGCGTTCATGCTGGACGTGCAGACCGCGTGAGACGACGCTTCATCCAGTCCCAAACATGCTCAATGGGGGACAGATCCGGAGATCTTGCTGGCCAGGGTAGTTGACTTACACCTTCTAGAGCACGTTGGGTGGCACGGGATACACGCGGACGTGCATTGTCCTGTTGGAACCGCAAGTTCCCTTGCCGGTCTAGGAATGGTAGAACGATGGGTTCGATGACGGTTTGGATGTACCGTGCACTATTCAGTGTCCCCTCGACGATCACCAGTGGTGTACGGCCAGTGTAGGAGATCGCTCCCCACACCATGATGCCAGGTGTTGGCCCTGTGTGCCTCGGTCGTATGCAGTCCTGATTGTGGCGCTCACCTGCACAGCGCCAAACACGCATACGACCATCATTGGCACCAAGGCAGAAGCGACTCTCATCGCTGAAGACGACACGTCTCCATTCATCCCTCCATTCACGCCTGTCGCGACACCACTGGAGGCGGGCTGCACGATGTTGGGGCGTGAGCGGAAGACGGCCTAACGGTGTGCGGGACCGTAGCCCAGCTTCATGGAGACGGTTGCGAATGGTCCTCGCCGATACCCCAGGAGCAACACTGTCCCTAATTTGCTGGGAAGTGGCGGTGCGGTCCCCTACGGCACTGCGTAGGATCCTACGGTCTTGGCGTGCATCCGTGCGTCGCTGCGGTCCGGTCCCAGGTCGACGGGCACGTGCACCTTCCTCCGACCACTGGCGACAACATCGATGTACTGTGGAGACCTCACGCCCCACGTGTTGAGGAATTCGGCGGTACGTCCACCCGGCCTTCCGCATGCCCACTATACGCCCTCGCTCAAAGTCCGTCAGCTGCACTTACGGTTCACGTCCACGCTGTCGTGGCATGCTATCAGTGTTAAAAGACTGCGATGGAGCTCCGTATGCCACGGCAAACTGGCCGACACTGACGGCGGCGGTGCACAAATGCTGCGCAGCTAGCGCCATTCGACGGCCAACACCGCGGTTCCTGGTGTGTCCGCTGTGCCGTGCGTGTGATCATTGCTTGTACAGCCCTCTCGCAGTGTCCGGAGCAAGTATGGTGGGTCTGACATACCGGTGTCAATGTGTTCTTTTTTCCATTTAGAGGAGTGTATATATATATATATATATATATAAATTGAGAAATCAATTGAATATATATATATATATGTATATATATATATATATATATATATATATATATATATATTCAATTGATTTCTCAATTTCAAACATTTTACCTTCTGGGATATAATAACTTTCATTTATAAAGAAAACTATTTTATAGATGAATTTAAAATTTACTTATAAACTTTTATCTGTATAAGTGGAAACTTTACTGAAAAACTTAACAAGTCCCAATTCATTTAGAAAGATAATTGATTTGGATATAAATATTTTATATGTTGCAGCTAGTGAGTACATAATGACAAAATCTGGAGAATATATCTGCATGCAGCCAGAGGTCGAAAATACCGCTTCAGTTGTAAATTTCTTTTATTTTCACACAACCGGTTTTGGGCTGTTACAAGCCTATCTACAGGTGTCGTAGCTGTGCTGTGGCCCCTGAGCGCCATGGTGGACGTGTACTAAGCATATGCTGCATGTGATTGATTTGAATGCAGATCAATTATGAGTTTAATATTATTTTAACAAATAGACACTTAAAACTAAAAAGTAGGTGTGATTCTCAATTTTTTGGAAATCTAAATGTGAAATCAAAATGTAAATGCAAGAGGCAACATAAGGGTAATGAAATTTATGGTACTGCATTCTTTACATAAATCCTAGGACATTGAGTCTTCAGTTTATTTTCAATTCTTTCTTAATTTTTTACATGTTGAATATAATTGTATCTTGCCTTAATCTTTTTTAATTACATTCTTCAATGCTATCAAGCAAATATAGGGATATTTTTAATTCTTTTAATTATTTAATTACTACACACCATATATCCCTTTTGGTCAATATTTTTTCTTCGCCAATGAAAGAATATATTTTTGCATTTTCGTTGATCAAATGATTTATCTCAACATGTTTTCTGAAAAAAAGGAAATTTCAAAAATGGTTTTTGAAAAATATAATGTTGTCATTTGACATCATTGTGTCATTATGGGTACATATAACTAAAGAACATAGGCAACAACTTCTTGATACAGAAATAATTTGTACATCATTCAAGTAACAAAATTTATTGGAACAAATTATTTAATATGAAATTTAACAAAATAATTGTTATATTTTTTCAAACAGAGTGTTACATGGCATCTGGAACATTTAACTTGTCTTCTGTCAGTGCAGTTTTCTAATTTGCATCTTAGTTCCTCTCTTCAATGTGGTCAATGAGAAAACAATCATATCTGGGATCTGAAACTGGCCTCACCTCTCTCTGCAATGTTTTCACTGTATTCAATGTTGGTTCTTCATCTTCAAACTCATCCTCAGTCAATCACAGACATCCTCTTTTCCTCGAAGTGGAACGAGCGAGGTGGCGCAGTGGCTGGCACACTGGACGCGCATTTGGGAGGATGACGGTTCAATCCCGCATCCGACCATCCTGATTTATGTTTTCCGTGATTTCCCTAAATCGCTTTAGGCAAATGCCAGGATGGTTCCTTGGAAAGGGTATGGCCGAGTTCCTTCCCTGTCCTTCCCTAATCCGATGAGACCAATGACCTCACTGTCTGGTCTCTTCCCCCAAACAACCCCAACCAACCTCGAAGTGGAGCTGTTTTCCTTCTACATTAGAATAAAGCTTCAAATAATTGGTTTCTGAACTTCAGCAGATTCATTTTCTCTTTACATCCTTTTCCTTTGGCATCCAAATCTCTCAGGTATTGCAGCCATGAGTTGCTTATGGAGAAATCTAACATGTGAAAAATTACTTTTGCAGGCTATTTCGTAGTTTTCATGCATATTCTTTACAGAGATATCAAAAAATAAATTTTGTTAATGCCGCACACAGTAATCCTTTATGATGGCTGGTCTTGTGATGTTGTTTCTGAGCTGCACTCCACCTCTTTACTTAATCGATAATGTCTGCACCTAAATATGAGAAAGTGATAGTGTCAGCCCTATTATCGAGCCAGCGTAGTACTAAGAGATCTTCTGTGGTCACACAAATATCGACAGATCCTCTTCCTTTCTTCTTCAGTTCAGACTCGGATTTCAGTGGGCACTTATGTAACCAGTTAGCTCTTATGGTGCGGATGGAAAAGATCTTCTTTTTCAAGAGTTCACACACCAGTTACACAGATGCAAAATAATTATCGAAATATAGTTTATTCCCACAGCCTTGTGCAATGTGCTCACTCAGTCGCATCACAATGGGACCACCAAGGTCCAGGTGCTTGTGCTCACTTTCAGTTCCCATACTTTTGGTCTCACATATTTCAAAATCATATACAATTGCGGAAACTTCACAATCAACAAGATTTCTTAGACCAACAGGGTTTGGCTTACCACAAACAAATTCCTTCGTTACAGTCCTTCCTTTGAACAGGATCATTTGCTCATAAATACTTTGTCTTTCTTCTTGTTTCAGGCTGAGACAAGTTTCTCTGAATTTATTTAGCAGTGATCTCATCTTAAAAAGTTTGTCTTCCGGAGAACCACCTTCCATATTGTCGACTAAATGAGGATGATTCCTTTGTTTGAATATTGTATTTACAGGACACAGGTCTGCAATCAAAGACGTTCTTGCGTGTGGCTCCCAATACATACACAATCAGAGAAGTCCTAATGTAACCATCGAAATATGTACTCCAATCAGTACATTGGTGAAGTATTCTGAAAAGTGTTCAGCAGGACTTCTTACTTCTTCATCAGCTGTAATATCTAGAATACTGAAAGTAGTGTCAAAGCATGTGAAAGGCCTTTTTTCCGTTTGAAGTTAACTTGCAGCTGTTCATTTTCTGCTTGAGAGACTTCTTTTTTGGGTTCTAGAGTGTCTCTTTCATGCTGTGAGGACCGACAATCCCACTGTGCTTTTTCATTCCTCATATCTACTCTTCACTGTCTCACAGCTCTGAAGCTCACAGTCATTGAGCTCTAGTGGAAACTGCTCAGTTTCTTTGTCAGAAAGTTTCGCCATATCAGAGTCTGAAAAATTAAAATATTTACTGAAATGAGCTATGTGATTTGTGAAAATAATCGGAATATCCATTATATATATTAAGAATGATTAGCTTTCAAAGTTATTTCAACCAAACATCAAAAATATTACCTACAAAAACGAGAATGTTCATGCAACACGAATGCACATCGTCACAATGGTGTCAAATGACAACACACAGATTTGAAAAATGTAGCTAACAATGTAATACAAACATTCACCAAAATAACACATACACAATAACCTTACCTTTAAGACACTTGTAACACCTTTGCCTTCCATAAATCTTCGATAGGCCCGAAACAGAAAGGAAAAAATGTGAAGCACATTCCACATACTACAGCACACATGACACAGCATGACAAACATTTGGTTGTTGACGTCTCTGTTCAAAGGAGATGAAAGTACTCCCTGTGGCCCATGCCCATACTAGACTGTTGTCATCCGCCACCAGCATGCTGAAATGTAAACATTATGTGTTTTCATTCTGCAGTCAGTGAAACATGACGGCCTCAACTGACAACACGATGTACAGTAGTAACAATTTATTGTTTTTTTGTTGTTGTTTTTTGAGTCCATTTAAAACTGTGGTGCCTTTCCACTCGTTGCTAATAGGGTGCATATGGGATGCAGTGTTCTCGGAATGCTATACAACACTTCCAAACAAATAACATTCCAGAAAATACTTAACTTTACTACAGCAAATGTCGCTAGCGAGAGGCGATGTGAAAACAGAACAGCTCTTGATATACACAGAGTCTGAGGAAACACTTATACTGACAGCATAGCACTAATCACATTGCAGACTCAGCTGAGGCTTTATTTATTTATTTATTTTTTTACTGCTCATTTCCGCTCCTAAAGGGAGGTGGATGGGCCGCTGGAGAGCTTATTGATCTAATGGGGCCAGAGATGAGGTTATTTCTTTTGCTTTTCTTTATTCATATTGAACTAATTGCTAACTTACATACCAATTACAGTTTTTCTTAAGTAGCTTTTCTGTAGCTTTTAGCAATATATAATTGTTTTATGTAATGGTTTTCTTAATTTAAGGACTAATTACAGCTAGCAGGAGCTGCTCTTATATGCACCTGGTGCGACGCTGTCCGATTGGCCACCATTTCTTCACTGCCTTCTCTGGTCTTTCATTTCACATCCTCGTTTCAGCGTTTGCAGTTACGCCAGAACAAAAACAAATCAAATTTTAACTATAAAAAGATGCTTGAAAAAATGGATATTTTTGTTTCTCTTCCTTTATCTTTTGCTTAATTTCCTTCATGTCGAACAAAATTTTTGTTGGAAAACTATTTTTCATGTTTTGGGATGTTTTTGTGACATTTTCATTCTGTTTCGTGCATTGTAATACAGCGCTCTATGAGTTTCAGAATATATTTTACACTACTTTCTGAGCAAATAATTGAAGCGAGTAGTGGTTTTGGTTAGTGCAAACTGTTTTTTAAATGAAAATGCTTCAGATTTTTTCAAATGTTGCAGATAATGGTATGCTTTATTTACTTTGCGATTATTAATGTAGAAGGCAAGCTTTTATTCAACATGTTGTTCATTAAATAAGTAGCTCTATGTCAACAAAGCCTGGGTATTGCATTTCATAGCATGTTTAAAACAGAAATTTTTATTTCATAAGCATTACATCAGAGAAATGTTATGTGTTACTAACTCCTGCTGGTATTTTACAACCATGTATTGAGCACCCATTCAGTAACAGCAGGAAACTGTTCCTTTTTTATGCTCTACACATAGTAAACTGTGTTTGTAATATCTGGATTGCCAAACATGATGCAGTGTTGAAATATCCAAATTTTAATCATTTTGACATGATAGCTACTGCAGGTTTTAAGTACTTAGAGCTCATGTAGAAGGTGGAACAAAATTCATTATTGAAATTCGATAACTTACTTTATCCATCATATACTCAGAAACAGGTGTACCTAGATCTAAGGGTATTCAATAACAGAAATCTAGCAGCCCTGCAATTCTTACTTCTAGAGACACAAGATTCACAGGAGATGAACATACAGTATCATTTATGAACGGTATTTACAACTGGTGGCATAATGTAAATAGAAAAGATCCATTTGAAGGAGAAAGGTTTAATAATTTTTACAGAAACCCTAATAGGGAAACCAGTTTTAAACAATTTTTTGTAAAGGATGTGTGCTGCCCAAAAATATGGGCTGTCTGTACCACAGTCTCGTGGATTAATTTCAAAAACATTTCAATGAGAGGAAATTAACCATTTCGACACAGATATCTGTTAATGCTATTAATTGATGCAAAGACTGCTTGAAAACAGTGCTGTTAGTTATCTTTGCAATTCAGATCAGCTGTCAGTTTTATTTCGAATATATTACAGATAAATAGAGGAATGTGACATTGTAGCTATAAAGAAGAGGAACAGTGTAAATGTGAAAGAACACTAAAGCATAGGCTGCAATGAATAAATTTTAGGTTTTGTTCGGTAATGTTGAACAATTTGACAAAAGAATGCGATGTCTACACTACAATCAAAATATTTGAAGAATAAGATTAGTATGTAGCCTGTGTTACTAATAAATTTATAATTATAGTGACGTTTTTGTTAAAATTTATTTCTTCTTAATGTTTCTTTCTTCCAAAAAATTATAATATATGTAGCAGAAAAGTGATGGCAGAAACTTCCTGTAAAATTATGTTGCTGAAGCCTCAAATGTAACAATCACATGATAAACTTTTATTATATAAATTGCAGCAGTTCTGACTGTGAAACAGTAACAAATACTTGTTATATGCTGTGTGTTATATAAAAATAAAAGAGTATTAAGTTGTGATGGCTTCAAAGTAAACTGTTAAATAACTGTGGCAAAATGATTTATGGGTATTATTGACAACTCACGATATACTGTAGCGTCAATGTGGAAAATCTGTAACAGGATCAGATCACTGATTGAAGGGATTTTGTCTCGTTTCATTCATGTGTTCTTTAAAGATTTAGCATAAAATTATTCAAGCCTGCATTGATTACATTTTTTAATTACACATATATAGGGTGGTAGTTATTAAACTATATAAAATAAAATCGACATAACTTCTGAATAGTTTGTGTTAGGACATTCAAACAGCACGATTGTCTGTGGGGAATGATGGGAATTACTATGGTTTCGTTTAGCAACTAATCAAACTTCAATTTCGAAGAATATGCCAATAAGAAAACTGGCACATTTGGGAGACTGAGAATCCGCAATTTGCGATCGAGAAGTCTCTTCACCATCAACAGGTGACTTAATGGTGTGCAATGTCCAGTCATGGAACAATCAGTGCGATATTCCTTGATGGCATGGTGACTGTTGAACAGTGTGTGAAGCTTTTGGAAGTGATCTCACCCCAATTATTCAAAGTGATCCTCTTACTGACAAGTTGTGGTTCATGCAAGATGGATCTCGACCCCATCGAGGCAGGAGAGTCTTTGATGTCCTGGAGGAGCACTTTGGGGACAGCATCCTGGCTCTTGGGTACCCAGAGCCCAATTGCATGGGCCTCAATGGGCCGCCATATTTACTGGATCTGAACACATGTGACTCCTTTTTGTGGGGCTACATAAAAGACAAGGTACACAGCAACAACCCCAAAACCATTGCTGAGGTGAAAACAGCCATTCAGGAGGTCATCGACAGCATTGATATTCTGACACTTGAGCAGGGTATGCAGAATTTCGCTATTCATCTGCATCACATCATGGCCAACGATGGAAGGCATATCAACCATGTCATAACCTGAATTCGAATAGCTGTAGTGACATTTACATGTTTACATTAGATTAGATTAGTACTTGTTCCATGGATCATGAATACGACACTTCGTAATGATGTGGAACGTGTCAGGTTAATAAAAGGTGACTATACAAGATATTACATTAGACAAAACATTACATGACACTCAATATTTTTAATTTTTTGTGGGGTTTGGGAAATTACCCACTTACTATATCCAAAAATTCATCTAATGAGTAGAAGTATAAAGTGTGTGCACGCAGTATTTTGTAACTAATTTATGTTTCTTTCATATAGTTCAACAATTGTCACCCAGTATCACAAACATTTTAATAACACATTGACTGCCATAAGGCTGTCAGTAGTGCAGCGGAGCCAATTGCTCTGGTGGCTGCTAGCCACATGGGACTCAAATCGTTAACATGAATTTAAACAGTAATAAACAAAAATTTAAAGAGAGGGAATAAAAAGACAAATATAAGGTGCTGTAAGACAGTACACAAATTACTTTTCAGTTAGTAGTATTGGTGGTCAAGTAATAGACTGCTTGTTAGAGTTAGAGCAAGGGCATCAATTTCTTACATGTGAATCCCCCTCCCCACTACTGCCCTCACATGTACGTTAGTGTTTCCAAAGACCTGAGTTGGAAATGGTACTTACCCAAATTTGAAGACGACTGCTAGTAAAATTATTCACAAGGGAGTTGCACATCTATTAGCTGAAAACCTTATAGCGATGCTAATGAAGAAAAACGGACCCACAGATATTGAGTAAAGAAATGGGCATCTCGTAGGAATCGTTTTGGAACATCAAGTAAGCTAATAAGGGAATGGGGACGACATTCATTCAAAACTGATTTTTGAATGAGTAAAATAAATTTTGAAATCTTTCTGAGGCACATGTCTGGCCCTGCACAAAAGTCTAATAGTATGTGAGATGTATTACCAGCTCCATTAAATTACAAGTAACACTAAAATTTCTGACAAATACAGTTACTGCAACGTATGTATTGAATTATAAAGAGCATTATTTCTAAGTTTTTGTGTTATCTACACTGAAGCTACAGCAAAAAGTAAGGCCTATGTCTCAACAGTTCGGCTTTGTTTTTATTTTCAGAGTTAACCAATCTTGTGACAGGTAACAGATGCTGTAAATATACTTTTTCACCAGAATGGTATTTAATTTTACAACCAAATTTTGTACTACTCTGCAGAACAGCCGTTACTCAACCATAGCTCCAGTACTGCATCAACACCGTAATATTTCCACAGGATTTAAATCAGGATCAAGAGTAATTTTGAATTTCTAAGGTAAAAAAAAATTGCCACTTCATAGTTCTGTTTAGAATCAAAGACTAAAGCAAAAAATGACAACATACTGAAATAAAAAATATCTTTAAAGTACTGACTTTTTTGTTGTAATATAAGGCCCAAAAAGGCCACACTCTCAGTTTCAATACTTTTTAAGTCATTTTGTCACTTCAAACGATGGTTTATTTCTCTCTTACAAGTAAGTGACTATAAGAAGTTGTTGAGGGCAAGGATGATATTCCCATTTTTATCACTTTCAAAAGATTTTATTTATTTAGTTGAAGACAAAGCCTGTTATTTTGGCAAGAGGCTAACTTTCATTCACATAATCAAACGATTCTATATCTGAGCTGTTGAACCAACCAGAGCAGAATCAGAACGGATCCAAATATAAACAGTTGCTGAAGCTTATAGACAATGGTGGGGAAGTGACATAATGCAAGAAAGTAGAACAGATTTCAATTTTCGTAACTCACACATAAGCTAGGATGACAGCGTGCAAGTACAGTGTTTCCAAATGTAAGTTGACTTACATGAGTAGTAATGGAGGATGCACATGCAAGAAATTCATGCCTTTGGTAATGTTGCTTAACTGCATTCGAACTTCACAATTACTTTGTTCCTAGGAGAGCTGTAGAGGGTAAAAACTGTAGAGGAAGATAGAGATTCGAATACATCCAACAGGTAATTGAGGACATAGGCTGCAGTTGCTACTGTGAGGTGAAAACACTGGCACAGAACAAGAATTTGTGGCATGCTGTATTAAAGCAGTCAGAAGACTCATGATTAAAAAAATGCCAAATACGTTCTCCCACTATGTGTGAACAATTGTTACATTGGTGACAGTATCTACACCACAGTATTCCATTTCTTAACAGATTTAGGCAAGCACCAAGGACTTCTGAGGAAAAGTTTGATAATTTCCAAGTGATCCATGGTCCATTCAAAACATTTTAAGGAAGAGCACATTAGTAATAATTAACAATTTTCAATATTTTCAAGTAAATGGATGTAAAAACCCAAGAACTCGATCAATATTCCATGAAGGAGTGATTCCAAGAATTTTCTGCAATCTACCACATTATTACAACTACAAATACAGTCACATATACAAATGTTTTATTTTATCTTTGAGCACCTTTACATGCAATCAGTGTTGTCAACATTCATGTAATAACAATAATTATAAAAAGACAAATTAGAGCAAATGTCATTAAGTAAAAGAAAATAATGCAAGATAGATAGACTGCATTCTAAGTAAGTGACAATAAAAAAAAGTTTCCTAATATTGCAGTAACAAGGGAAATTAACTGTATAGTTATGTGAGTGACATTGGTAATATCTAATTAAACAGATAAATGATAATAAGTAATGAAACTAATAATAAAATAGCTACACAGCATGGCATATATAAAGCCTTGTTGTTAATTTATTATTCATTCTCATCAGAAATGTAGATCGTTTGTGATATGCGAAAGGAACTACTGAGCAAAGTAAATTTCTTTGATTTTCGTCCATCTCGAAAGACTAGTTTATATATATTTACTGCTGGCACTGTGTAGGCACTTTAAGGTAATTTATTGAAATAGACTAGCCCAAAATTGTTGTAACTGTTATGAGTCTTTGCCAGCATAACATAGGGCACATTAGTTGTATGTCCCCTTCTTGTGTTCTGGTCATGAATGATCCTCCAAAGGTCAAATTTACTTGGATTATTTTTAACAAAGAAAAGACAGTTGTAGATATACGAGATAAGCTCTGTCATTATATTTAGTTGCTTAAAATAATCTCGATATTATTCAAGTTGGCTAAGTCCTGCAATAAATCTTATAGCTTTCTTTTGTCATTTAAAAACTAATTTCAAGCCTACAAAACTGACCCATAATAGTATCCGACAACTCAGGTTGGAGTGGAAGAATGGAAAACATGCATATAATGTCTTTACTGACACTGCTTTTCAGCTTGTACATCAGATACAGTAGATGACATGCGCTAGTCTGCCACATCATTTCCCTGTGTGGGTATCTCAGCTCAGCTTTTTGTCTACATGAAATCCTAATAATCAGGTTGCATTGTAGTCATCACTGAGAGCATTGAGAATTAACACAATGTCTTAGGTTTTTCTGTCATTCTTATACAGTGCATTTATCTCAAACTAAGCAGTACATCTGTCCATTGCTACTGCCGTATAATGTTGAACATTTTCAACATTGGTATCCCACACCTTGAGTATTGCATCATCTGCATACAGCACTGGGTCAAATGGTAGAACTGTTGGTAAATCATTTACATAAATAATGAAATGGAACGATCCCTGAGGCATACCGTTTTTATTGATTATTTTAGTCAATGATCTGTCAATTTGACTTCTGGTATTTTTAATAACATAATCTGAGAAATCATAGAAATTTTCTGCCCTAGGATTTTTGAGTTAGCTACTGATTGATTTACCATCTTTTCCATTACAGAAATTCAGCAAATTCTACCTGTCAGCTTACCATTCATTTCCAGCAGTAGTGCCTCTCCTTTACTAACGTCCTCCACGAAACTGTCTCCTCAGAGAGTGCTGTCAAAATGTATGTTTAGAATAATAAATGGACTGAATTCTCATATACTTTATCATCACAGTTAATTTCTGTTGTAATAAATCCCCATGAAGCTTTGTATTTATTGACTGAATTATGGATAAATTTATCATTTGTTTTGCATATTGCTGCCTTTATTTCAGACCTATAAATCTGTTTCACTTTCACATACATTTCTTTGACAGCATTCTTATGCTTTGAGCTCTCATAATAGAGTAGCATTATGATTTTTATTTTACTTGGATATGAAGTGTACCAATTTTTTATTTTATGATTTAGTGCAGCGACTCTGCTTGAATGTTTCTTGCAGCATTTAGGAGTATATGCTTCAGAATGCTCAGCTAACAATTCTAAAAATTTGCTCGTGGATTCATTATAGTCTGCATTGGTTATTATTTTGTTACATTCAATTTACTTGTCAACTGGTATATGTTAGAGTCATTAATTTGTCTTATAATTTTTTATGTTCAGTGGAAGTTTCAATTATTTTATTCTTAGCAGATTCTCTAAGTCATAGTCTCTAATGATCAAAAACACATAGTTTGACTGTACCAAATCCTTTCTTGTGTAGTTGAAAATTACTTATTATATGATCTAGACTTACTTCCTGCCCTGTGGATTTGCCATATACGTAACAGAAGTTAAGGTATTAGCAAATGATCAGTATTTCTATTCTTAAACCGAACATTTATATGGATATAATCAAATATTAATATTATGTTATCTTCGTGTCTGAGTAGTAAGAACATCAGTTTCTCCAGAGGATCCACAAACAATTCTTCATTGTGCTTTGATGGGACAGTATACTGAAGCTATTACAAATTCCTGTTTTTGCAACACTATGGCTGCAGCATCAAATTTTGGTTCTTAAAACAGTGATGATACTATAATTTCCTTTTTTGCAATACTATGGCTGCAGCTTCAAATTTTGCCTCTTGCACAGTTCACATATATCTATAACTAGATGTAACATATTTCCACAAAAATAATAGTGATTTATTTTGAGATCCATGTGCTTTGTCGAAATTACAATTCCATTGTTGCATGCTATACTTAAGTTGCAAACTTGTGAAAAAATTATCAGTAGACATATTCCTAAACTTTCCTTCAGTAGATAAGCTAAAACACATAAGACTTCTTTCCCTGGCTTATTCCCCTTTATTCAATATACAGTTGTTCATTTATGAGACAATAGGTCAAATAATCTATAGCAGCACACACTTTTATGCTGCACTGTCCAAGTTGCTGAAGACTGTACACGTTGAATGAACACCAGCCTCTGAAAGTGCACAAGTGCTCATTGACTGTCATATAGGGCCCAAGGATATAACGTGAAAGGCAGCATCAAAGAACATTTAAAAACCAAACCATATAGGTTGAATTTCTGATCTAGAACTTACTGTTCCTTCTTCACTTGTAAGCTTATCATCAAACCAGAGGTGCATCAGAATATCACAAAATCCTGAAAACCTCACAGTGGCTCGTAAACTGGGTACAATATATTCATCTGATCAAAATTCGTTCAAAGGTTTCCCATGTGCCTTGTGTATTATTAATAGACCAAAGAAAGTGTGTTGTTCTGTAGCTTCAAGTTCAATCCAGTGTTGAAGATTTTCCATATTATACTCTTGGACACCTCCTTGCATACATCAGTTGGTACTGTTTCATATATTATCTGTCCACTTCTAGATATAAGACTAGCCACATTAGTTTCCTGAATACCCTTATCATCTTCTTCACACTCTTTAATATCCACCTCTGTATCTTCCTGTCACATCTATGTCAGCATAACTCTCAACCCCATTTCCAAAAACTGATTCATTATCACTATCACTGTTATGCATATGAGGAGCAACTTTTTAAAACACATTATTTCCACTGGTAGACAAAACTGGATTTGATACGAAATCTGGTATTTTATTACCCACTGTACACACTCCTGCAATCAGATTGTGTCCAAACGCATTTTAATGCCTTCAAAATGAGTGCTGAAAAGTAGCAGATGCAACAAATAGCATTTTGTCATCTAGTATGATTGAATCAGACTGCATTAAGTCTAACTGTTGCCTTTATTTTGTTTTATTAACCTGTGTTGGCAACAATGTTAGACTGATGGACAAAAGTGAAACCCTTTAACTGACCAACAATGACCAGTTAATATTCGTTTTCAATATTACAGCATTGTTGTGTATAAATGTTTATCATTCTGTTTGTTGGACTTATAGGTCAGACGTAAAAACATTGTTATGCTAAGATGGAGAGTATTATAGCCAGTGAATATGTGACTGTTGGAGAGGAAATCACTGGTGGAATGAGAAAAAATGAAGAGCAAATCAAAAAGGGAGTTCCAGTAAGAAAACAGGTAAGAGTTAAGAATAATAAAATTATTGTTATTGCAAAGCCAAACGAATTAATCTATTTGTAGTTACCTGTATAATTATTTCTCTTGTAATTCTTTATTGTAATATATTGGGATAAGGATCCTCATCTCATGAGCTTCAGACCACTTTGGCAGTATAAAGTAGGACACTTTTGCTCTTCTTCGATTTCTGTTAACAGTCTACACAAAACTAAAAGGGTAGTGTTTGCTAAACCAGACAAAAAGCGACAGGATAAAAAGCTTTCTTTCCATCTCAATGTGAGCAGTTCTAAGCGCAGCAGAGTACAGAATTAGCCGAAAAATTAATCAAATGCTGTAACAATTCAGTATCATGTAACTAAAAATTCGTCAAATTTATGATTTATTACTCTGATAAAACGTGTTAGAGGAACAATATTGTAATTGCTACCTTTAATGCTTTTCAGTTTTCTTCAAAAGGTGGTAGGGTTCCTGTGGGTGCTACTTTCCTCAGGAAGATTTTTGGCATTGGTTAAAGAAGAGTGCACACCATCGCTTATGGCCTTAAAACAGATGAAGGCGTGCTGGACAAGAGAGGAGGAGGTCATAAAGCTGGAAAGTATAGTGCAAAAAGGAAACACATTCATTTCACATCTACAAGCAAGGAGAGTCACTACTCCAGAAGTGAGAGCCAGCGCCTTTATCTGCCAAGTGAGCTGAGTATAAAAAACTTTTCCTAATGTATAACAATTCACTCTCATCTGATCTGAAAGTGAAGAAAACATTTTATACGAAAATATTTAATACAAAATTTAATGTAGGTTTTGGAACTCCAGAAACTGATACCTGTAGCTTCTGACAGAGAATGTATCATCAACTGAAAACTGCTACAGACATCAACACAAAGAATAACCTAATGATTGAACTTGGGTAACATGAATTTAGAGTGAGAGCTTTTCACAAATTTATGAAGCATACGTATGACTGTAGCCTGACATCTGCCTTTTATTTACAGCAATTACAACCTCAAGGAATAAGCTAGTGTTCGAACTTGGGTCACATGAATTTAGAGTCAGAGCTTTTCACAAATTAATGGAACAAACGTATGACTATAGCCTGACATTTGTCTTTGATTTACAGCAGGTACAACCTCTCCGAAAACTGTCTATTGGTGAGGCATACTATGCAAGACAGATATCTTTGTACTCCTTTTGTGTAACAAATGTGACAGGTACAGAACCTACATTTTACATTTGGAATGAAATGCATGCAGGTAGAGGCTCACAAGAAATTTCCTTGGCCATCACTGATTACCTAACGAAATTGACCACTGACATATGTGTCACATTTCTCAGATTGTTCACGGATGAATGTGCTGGCCAAAACAAAAATCAGTACATTACTCGTGCAGTTGCTTTCTGGTTGTTCAGAGAATCTCCAGTGCATATGACTGATGTACTTCTCTAGTTTGCAGTTCGAGGACATTCCTTTTTATCTCCTGGCAGAGTATTTCGACTATCAGAAAAGAAACTTCGTAAAATTTCAGAAATATTGAATCCAAACACGTACCAGGATGTTTACACAGAAGTGGGAGAAACAAGGATTTTAGGGAAAAAGTGGTAAATATTTGACTTCAAGGAACTAAGTACAATTTTGAGACCTGTAGATGGGATCAATGATCTGAAAACGATGCATTTGAAGAAATATATGGTAGATGAAAGGGTAAAGGTGAAAATCAAAATGCAAATCACCTACTATTCTGATGATCCTTTAAAGCGCTTTTTGCCAAAAGGTAAACATGGATTCAGCTTGAACGAAGTATCTCATATCTACAAAGTGTCATCACTGATGAAGTTGAACCAAGAAAAGAAAGACAATGTGGAAAAACTACTAAGCCTCAAATATGGAAACAAATGGAGAGAACATGAAATACTTGAATTTTTCACTCAAACTATCAACTTTCCATGTAACGAACTTATTTCCCAAGATACTATTTGTGATTGTTTAGAAGATGAGCCTGTTTTGGAAAAAATGTTGTGAACTTCGTTATTGTAAATTAAGCACATTTTCGTTTTTGTTCCTACTTATGGTGTTAAAATGTTGTACTGGATACTAAAAAGTGTATTTTCAAACAATGTTTTTACCAGTTCTGTGTCAATCAAAACTAATCAAAACGCATTATGTTCAAAATAGGTTACGTCAAAGTGCAGATTCTCCAACAGAAACCAACAAAATGCGTTTGGTCCATCACTAAAGTGCTCATAGCTTGAGAGTATAAAAAGCAATTTCCTTTTATTAAACATATTTTTATCAACAGCCCTACCTGAGTATGTGGTGTATAATTCGCAAAAATTAATCGAATATTTTTTGCAGTATACGTTTTTCTCTTCTCCTGAAAAATTTACTTTTTGGGACATAACGCGTTTTGAAAAGTATCTCCTCATATCTACTAAAACCTGTATCCCCTTTCAAAGCATACATCATCATCCGTTATGAATGAAATATAGTACCACACCTTACTTCCACAAAACGCAGTTCATAACTGAGACTTTGTTCCAGCCATTCACATATATGTATTTTTTACGAATTGGTTACAGCAATGGACATATAAACGTTGGTTGAGAAGTTTTTATTTATGTACTATAGTTTCAGTATAACACTGAAAATTATGTATTATATACCTGGCGTATTTTCTGACTCCATTGGAAAAATTTTAAATTTTTGTACTACAAACTATGATACAATCATAAATATTTTACCTAGTTATAATAAAGTATCCATAAAAAGCTTATCTGGAGGATGAGAACTCTATGTCCATATTGAACCGTTTCTTCGAAATTGAACATAACAGCTGTTTTCTAATTGATGTCAGCCTGCAGTATTTTATGTACTTACATTAGTACTGGGGCCAGGCAGCTTCATTGAGTTTGTTCATGTTCTTTGGCTAAGTAGTATTTCTGGTGATGTGCTGCTCTGTTATCTGTCACTAATGCATTTTACTGACACTTCATCTGCTTACTGACTTAATGTAGCAGTCCTCTGAGGCCTCAAACATCTGCCCCAACTGAGTGCCTCGCTGTTGCTGTTAGTCTCCCTGCCCTCAGGCACCTCTGCTTTGTGGTAGCCATTGCTGATGGCTCTGGTGTTTGTCTCAGTGGCTGCCCTTGTTTGGTTGCTGCCATACCTGATGATTCTTCTGTGTTCAGTAAACTCTGTTTGCCTTTGGCACCTGTCAATAGTCTGTTTGCTCTTCTGTGAGAGAATGGCGGACATTCAGTGAACGGCTGCAGTTCATCTCCTTGCACTTTGAAGCCTTTTCGGTGGTTTGAGGTAATGTCTGGATATCTTTACACTGGGTCAAAGAATGGTCAATTTTATTAACTAGGCAATTTTTTCATTTGTGAAGTATTTCCCCTTCCCATTTAAGTGATACCATGTGCTGTACAATGTTCTCCGGTCATGTCATCCACGGCAAGAAAGTATGTGTTGAGGACATTCTGGCAGATTTTCTGTATTTCTTCATTTACACATGAAAAACAAGCAAGGTTGTATATTTTAGGAAAGCCCATAACAATTACTTGACGTTTATATAGACCACACAGTGTCTCGTGTAAACAATGAGTGGTTTTATTGAGTTTGTTTCGGCAGTTATTGTTTCATCTTGCTATTAATAAACTGCCATTCTACCTGGATCGCTGAAGTGTCAGTTCTTTAGTACTTTGCACTTAGTGGACTCAGGTTTCACACAAATCTACACCTTAGCATTCTGTTCATACAATAAAGTTTTGGCAACTTTTCTGCCATGGCTGTCTGTATATATTATTATCTCACAGCTATTTTACATTGTTTTCTCGAAGCACGTTTCTGCATTTTCTTACTTCATGATGTTTTGGCCTATCATCACACTGTTATTTTTTTTATAGTTATGTTATCAGTTTCACATTTTTATCAGTTTGTAGAAATATGTTGTTTTAAACTGTGTCTTCTCTGTAGGCTCCAAATTTCAATGGTTTAGCTCGAATCCTGTTTCTGTTTTCTCTTGTAGGGTAAATATAAATTCTCGATTCATAAGACAAATCAAGAGTGGCTGGCAGAAAATGTGATTAAAGGTTTTACTGACACCTCTCAAAAATCCAGATAAAATTATAAGTAGTCACAAACTGCACTGCACAGTAACAAACGATTCATTATGTTCCTATAGGTTATCAGTGGAAGGAACTCTAAAAATTCAATCTAGTGTTAAGTTGGCAGTTGCAAAATTAGTACTTCCCTACACAATTCAACTAAAATAAGTCAAATAAATGTATATTCAAGTAATCTCATATCTGGTTTGCATGTGCATATGATTTTAATTTTACCCTGTTGGCTTTTCTGATTAAAAAACTGGCGATAAAACAGCAGGGAACGAAGTACCATTGTTGAGATGACAATGCCCAATGAATTTCTGTCGCCCAAAGAACTCCTAATTGATGTAGTATCCTTAAAGTTCACAAAAGTAGCTGTGGAGTAAAAGGTGACACATAGAAATCAGCGACCTTTAAATTTAATAATTACTCCTTCACAGTGATAGTAAATTTTGTTCCTACTAATAATCAGCCTAATGCGAATTTATTAAATTTATTTCAGCAGCCACTACATGCACCATCAACAGCTACAAAATTAATCAGATAATTAAAAGACAATAATTCTGCTGGTTATGATGGCTTTTTCACCAGAATGTTAAAATTTTGTGCTGACATGATTGGACTGCTCTTAAGTCCTCTTTGTAATCAGTCATTAACTCAGTTCTTATTCCCTAACATACTTAAATATGCTACTTAGCGACTCCTAAGTCGATCCCATGTTCGTTGACTTCCAGAAGACATTTCATACAGCTCCACTCTGCCACCTAAAGAGCACAGTACAGTCATACAAAATATCAAATCATCTGTGTGACTCAACTGAAGAATTGTTAGCAAACCAGAACACATTATGTCGTTCTTAATGGAATGAAATTATCATGTCTAAATGTAACTTCGGGCATATTTCAAGGAAGTTTATAAAACTGAGATAAGAAGACCACCTCTAATTACAGAATGATTTCTTTCATCTGACCCTTTGGAGAAAGTGACCCGTAATAGAAAATTCACTCTTTTTCTGACCAAAATTTGCTAACTGATTCACAGCCTGTCTTTCATAAGAGGTCCATCACAGAAAATACAATACAATACCTTCATAATATTTCTTTAGCTTCATCTCCAATGTAGTTATGAATCAAATCAGAAACGCTGAAATAAATAAAGCTGTTAGCAATAAGTAAACACAGCCTACAGTTCCATAGACTAAAGATCATAATAATAATTATTCATCTGTGGATTCCTTTCTTTTGTCTCCCTCTTTTCAAAGATAGGAACAATGTAGAAAGATAGTTAGTTCTACACAAGGAGGTTGGAATAAAGGAAAATGTCATTAGTCATGCTGAGAACAAGCATTGGCTGAAGCCAGGAGCGCAGCAGTCCGCCATCTCTTTCAGCCAAAAGTAAGGGTTCCTCCCTCAAACCCCTGTGTGGAATTTGCAATCTCTACTTAAATCCACTGAAATGGCAGTCACGTCTGAGTATATACTTAGATACCATATGCTTTCGTTGAGGAGAACTCATAATCAGACAGTTAAGAATATAAATTTATAGACACGAAATTTAATTCCTTCAGCATTGACTACATCATGGCAAAACTGTGTCAAACCAGCGCTACAACCACCTTACACATGTCCACATCATGTCATCGAAAGAGGAGGACGAACTCTGGACATTCTAGTGACTGTCAAGACTACTACAGTCTCAACAGACAGAGTTAAATCAGCGTATATGTTCCCAGAAGTACCGCCAACACACATACTGCAGAATTGGGCTCAGCCTCATCTTCAAACACAACTGCATCCATCCAAACAAGACGTGTATCTGAACACAGGACATGCTCTGGATGTCGAGTGCACATCCCACCAATATTTAGCGAACAAGATCGTCAGTTACTGTTGGCTGTTGTGTCTAGGGAGTAGATGTAGAGATCAGCATAATGGCAATGGTAGTTTCAGGGGCAGGTGACTGGAGATATAGAAAGCATTGAACACCAAAGACAACAGTAGGTCCCAGTAAAATTAGATGCTATGAAGTCATATGCAGGGGTGGGTTGAGTGGTCAAAGGCGTAGAGGGGGGGGGGTGTGGAAAAACTGCACGATATGGCTGGACATGGGGCGCATGTGTCAGCTGTCATTGGAGATCTGGTGCAACGTAAGCATTGAAACCCACGACAGTACAGATTGCATGAAGTTTAGGATAGCGATGTCAAACAATTGGTATCAATGGATATAGACTGTTGCCTGGATACATTTCGGTTCAGACAATGAGTGAAGATTGTGCTACTTGTGAGTGAGGGCTATGACAAGATTCTGAGACCATATTTCTTGCATCAGCATTGTGCCAAAATCGAACTTCGGTAACGCATTGCACAGCTTGATGGAAAAATATTTCAGTTGTGCAAAAGTGCTACCTGTGTAGCAGTCTCACGAGTGGCAAACTGTTTAAACCGCAAATAGTCTCTCTAAGACTCGATTCACACAACTGTGTACCTAAAAGTACTGGGAACAGGCTTTGGGTCAATGTTAAATCTAACTCACCGATAGGAGTGTTGGGTGTGGTGAAACCTTTGGAAGTAAATGAAGTACAGTGTGTCAAAAAAGTCTCTTCACAATGATGAGCTCTGCGTGTCTTGTCTTGTGGGGTGTGTAAGGTTGGCACTACATGAATGTCGCTGTATAAGCTAGAGGCCAGGATTCACTGCTAGTAGCTGCAATTAGGCTGGGAGATGGCATGCAACATTATTACAATTCAAACAATGAAATTAATTGGCTAAATCAATTACAATTAAATACAATGTACTCATCAATACCATACTGGGTGCTGGAAATGCTGGAATTGAAGGAGATGGGACCTGGATAAACTGACTAAACCAGAGGTTGTACAGAGTTTCAGGGAGAGCGTAAGGGAACAAATGGCAGGAATGGGGGAAAGAAGTACAGTAGAAGAAGAATGGGTTGCTTTGAGGAATGAAATAGTGAAGGCAGCAGAGGATCGAGTAGGTAAAACGACGAGGGCTAGTAGAAATCCTTGGGTAACAGAAGAGATACTGAATTTAATTGATGAAAGAAGAAAATACAAAAATGCAATAAGTGAAGCAGGCAAAAAGGAATACAAACGTCTCAAAAATGTGATCGACAGGAAGTGCAAAATGGCTAAGCAGGGATGGCTAGAGGACAAATGTAAGGATGTAGAGGCTTATCTCACGAGGGGTAAGATAGATACTGCCTACAGGAAAATTAAAGAGACCTTTGGAGATAAGAGAACCACTTGTATGAATATCAAGAGCTCAGATGGACACCCAATTCTAAGCAAACAAGGGAAAGCAGAAACGTGGAAGGACTATATAGAGGGTCTATACAAAGGCGATGATTTTAAGGACAATATTATGGAAATGGAAGAGGATGTAGGTGAAGATGAAATGGGAGATATGATACTGCGTGAAGAGTTTGACAGAGCACTGAAAGACATGAGTCGAAACAAGACCGCGGGAGTAAACAACTTTCGATTAGAACTACTGACAGCCTTGGGAGAGCCAGTCCTGACAAAACCCTACCATCTGGTGAGCAAGATGTATGAGACAGGCGAAATACCCTCAGACTTCAAGAAGAATATAATAATTCCAATCCCAAAGAAAGCAGGTGTTGACAGATGTGAAAATTACCGAACTATCAGTTTAATAAGTCACGGCTGCAAAATACTAACATGAATTCTTTACAAACGTATGGAAGAACTGGTAGAAGCCGACCTCGGGGAAGATCAGTTTGGATTTTGTAGAAATGTTGGAACACGTGAGGTAATACTGACCCTACGACTTATCTTAAAAGAAAGATTAAGGAAAGGCAAACCTACGTTTCTAGCATTTGTAGACTTAGAGAAAGCTTTTGACAATGTTGACTGGAATACTCTCTTTCAAATTCTGAGGGTGGCAGGGGTAAAATACAGGGAGCAAAAGGCTATTTATAATTTGTACAGAAACCAGATGGCAGTTATAAGAGTCGAGGGACATGAAAGGGAAGCAGTGGTTGGGAAAGGAGTGAGACGGGGTTGTAGCCTCTCCCCAATGCCATTCAATCTGTATATTGAGCAAGCAGTGAAGGAAACAAAAGAAAAGTTCGGGGTAGATATTAAAATCCATGGAGAAGAAATAAAAACTTTGAGGTTCGCCGATGACATTGTAAATCTGTCAGAGACAGCAAAGGACTTGGAACAGCAGTTGAACGGAATGGACAGTGTCTTGAAACTAGGATATAAGATGAACATCAACAAAAGTAAAACGAGGATAATGGAATATAGTCGAATTAAGTCGGGTGATGCTGAGAGAATTAGAATAGGAAATGAGACACTTAAAGTAGTAAATGAGTTTTGCTATTTGGGGAGCAAAATAACTGATGATGGTCGAACTAAATAGGATATAAAATGTAGGCTGGAAATGGCAAGAAAAGCGTTTCTGAAGAAGAGAAATTTGTTAACATCGAGTACAGATTCAAGTGTCATGAAGTCGTTTCTGAAAGTATTTGTGTGGAGTGTATCCATGTATGGAAGTGAAGCATGGACGATAAATAGTTTCGACAAGAGGAAAATAGAAGCTTTCGAAATGTGGTGCTACAGAAGAATGCTGAAGAATAGATGGGTAGATCACATAACTACTGAGGAGGTATTGAATAGAATTGGGGAGAAGAGGAGTTTGTGGCACAACTTGACTAGAAGACGGGATCGGTTGGTAGGACATGTTCTGAGGCACCAAGGGATCACCAATTTGGTACTGGAGGGCAGCATGGACGGCAAAACTCGTAGAGGGAGACCAAGAAATGAGTATACTAAGCAGATTCAGCAGGATGTAGTTTGCAGTAGGTACTGGGAGATGAAGAAGTTTTCACAGGATAGAGTAGCATGGAGAGCTGCATCAAACCAGTCTCAGGACTGAAGACCACAACAACAACAACAACAATGAATAATGTCCTTAATCCTTCATATATACTACATAAATGCGTTGTAACTAGGCAACGAGTACCAATAATTACTGTCATGAGATGATGTTTTGTAATACGCCATATATGATATGCCAATATTTACTGTAATGAGATGACTTATGAAAAATGTTCTGTAGTACTCCATACAACATAAATGCTTTATAACTAGCCAATGAGTGCCAATAATTACTGCAATGAGATGACTTGTGAATAATGTTCTAGAATATTCCATACATGCTTTGTAAGTGGGCAATGAATGCCAATAATTATTCAAATTCGATGATACACTAGTATAATTCTGAATGATGACTAGCACAAGACTTCATGTATCCTTCACCTTCTGTCCTAATTACCAACAATTACTGTGATATCTGTATGTCCTGTCCATCCTCATGATAATGGAGCACTATGTTTAGTTTTTGCACTAATTCTACGTTGATGTAAGAGTATGGGTTCTACAAGAATGTGGTGATGACATATCAAGCTGTCCACCACCTTGAATGATGGAGATGTTATTACGGACCTACTGTTTGGTGTACCTAATGTACTACCAAAATAATAACATACAATATTAATACAACATTTCAGTTTCTTTGCTACAGTGATAAATACTTCAGGGAAGAGAACTTCAGATTCTCTCACTTGATGTTGTGCTTCTCTAAAAAGATATGGACATTTAGTGCAACTATGTGCAACCCACTGTGCTAGAACCACGATGCTATCCTTCCCATTCCTTTCCTGGTTCTTAAAAAATACTAAAGACTTATACAGTGCGTGTGCACTTTATTTCATTTGTCAAAATGTTTAAATTCTTGTAATATGGTAAAGACTTATACAGTGTGTGTGCACTTTATTTCATTTCTCAATATGTTTAAATTCTTGTAAAATGGTAAAGACTTATACAGTGCATGTGCACTCTATTTCATTTCCTAGTATGTTCTGTACTCATTGCGTATACACTTCATCATTTCTTAATATGTTCTGTACTCAGTGCGTGTGCACACTATTTCATTTCTTAATACGTTCTGTACTTATATTATTTATCAACAATGTTATATATATATATATATATATATATATATATACACATATACTCTGTGACTGTGGACTTAGTAAACTAAATAGATTATAGGACAAATTTGTTGCTCATGGAAAGTCCAATTGACTCACCATCGCTGCCAAATTTCTACCCCCCCCCCCACTGGAGGGTTATGTAAGAGGTCCATGACTAAGGAATTTATTGCTAGCACACACGCAGCTGATGTAATTTCGATTGATTGCTCACACACTGCCTACGATATGTAAGCTATAATAGAGTCGTAGACCAGAGAGCAGTTTCGGCTGCAGAGAGCAGTGTCAGCAGTAGTAGTGGTAGCTCGCAGTCGGGGGGTTGGGTTGGTTCTGCCTGAGCGATGTAGTATAAGTTAAAAACAGCTGTGTGCATATCTAATTTGTTACTACTAAATTTGTACTATTGTTGTATCAAGTCCCATGTAAATGTTTTTAAAAAATCTTTTAATAATAATCTTTCTTATAAAATTAACTTTTGACAATCATTCATCTGAATTTAAGGAATTTACTAATTTCTGCAATCCATGGTCATCCCAATTATCATAAAGCAAAATCAATTGTTTCTTTTTATATGTGACAAATCTAGCAGTCAGCATTGCACTGGGCTGTGCCAGAAAAATTTCTTATGGGAGCAGATATATACGCATTATCTGGCGACTTCATTGAGGTAAGAATTTTCAGTTTATTCAGAATGATCTTTCAGGGCCATGATGCAGCACTGCTGACATCCAAATTTACCAGTTTAGATTCAAAGTCAGTTAATTATTGAAAGGTTATGTATGAGTCACATTTTTATTGGGAAGTTAGTCACATTTTATTATTGTGAAGTTATGGAAATAAACTGTTGGGAGGTTACACTAAATGTGAATGTTATAATTTTATAGATTTTTTCTGTTGGGAGGTTACATGCCAGTTGAATGCCGAAAGGATAACGATGCCTACTCCTTGCCTAACATTATGGAGACTATAGACTGTTTAGGAATTTGCACGTGTTTTTCAAGGATGGACTTAAGGAATGGTTAATATCAGCTAGAAGCTGCTGTGCAGGAGCGGCCAAAAACAGCATCGTCTTCAATGTAGGGACATTATCAATTCATAAGCATGCCTTTCAGACTGAAAAACGCACCTACAGCGTTTGAGAGTTTGTTGGATGGAGTTCTTAAACTATTGAAACTATTGAAACCATGAGTTGTCTTGTGACAGCGAGAGCGAGAGCACCAGCAGCAGCACAGTACTGTTTGTATAAAGCGTTTATTTTGCATTTTGTTTACGACCTTCCACTAAGGAAGGGATTCTATTTGTGTTTATCTGCTCTGCATAGTAACTAACAGTTCTTGATAAAACTTTACGTAGTTTTCGTGTTAGATTTCTTAGTGTTTTCTTGATCGTTTAGAACAGAAAGCGCCCTAAAACCGTCATTTGTTTGTTTCGCGGCCGTTAGCCACTAGTCACTTGAATCAGCAGTTGTCTTGTGACAGCGAGAGCGAGAGCACCAGCAGCAGCGAGTACTGTTTGTATAAAGCGTTTTTGTACTTATTTGCTGCGCTTAGCTTTTAAATAGTTTTTCTGGGAAAACCTAGCGTAGTTTTCGCGTCTCGTATTTCAGTGAGTGTTTCTTGATTATCAGAGTAGCTCATCAGAAGATTATCTTGGGAATTTGTCACCGTATAGGGTAGGGTAAACATAGTCATGTCGGAACGAATGACGCCTGCCGCTTGGGTTCTGAGGCCATCCTTGGTTCCTTCCGGCGGCTGGCTGATTTGGTGAAGACAACCAGCATCGCACGCGGAGTGCAAGCTGAGCTTAATATCTGCAGCATAGTGCCCAGAGTCGATCGCGGTCCTCTGGTTTGGAGCCGTGTGGAGGGTCTAAACCAGAGGCTCAGACGACTCTGCGACTATAATGGTTGCAAATTCATCGACCTCCGTTATTGGGTGGAGAACTGTAGGGCCCCCCTAGACAGGTCAGGCGTGCACTACACACCGGAAGCAGCTACTAGGGTAGCAGAGTATGTGTGGCGTGCACACGGGGGTTTTTTAGGTTAGAGGGACCCCCCTTGGGCGAAACGATAAAATACCTGACGGCTTACCAGAGAGGACATTATCATCGTTGATAAAGAACGTCCGTCCTCAGAGACCAAAAACAGGAAAAGTTAACGTAATATTGGTAAACTGCAGGAGTATCCAGGGCAAGGTTCCTGAATTAGTATCTCTTATTGAAGGAAATAGTGCGCATATAGTATTAGGAACGGAAAGTTGGTTAAAACCGGAAGTGAACAGTAACGAAATCCTAGACACAGAATGGAATATATACCGCAAGGATAGGATAAACGCCAATGGTGGAGGAGTATTTATAGCAGTAAAGAATTCAATAATATCCAGTGAAGTTATTAGCGAATGCGAATGTGAAATAATCTGGGTTAAGCTAAGTATCAAAGGTGGGTCAGATATGATAGTCGGATGCTTCTATAGACCACCTGCATCAGCAACCGTAGTAGTTGAGCGCCTCAGAGAGAACCTGCAGAACGTCGTGAAGAAGTTTCGTGATCATACTATTGTAATAGGGGGAGACTTCAATCTACCAGGTATAGAATGGGATAGTCACACAATCAGAACTGGAGCCAGGGACAGAGACTCTTGTGACATTATCCTGACTGCCTTGTCCGAGAATTACTTCGAGCAGATAGTTAGAGAACCAACTCGTGAAGCTAATGTTTTAGACCTCATAGCAACAAATAGACCGGAACTTTTCGACTCCGTGAATGTAGAAGAGGATATCAGTGATCATAAGTCAGTGGTTGCATCAATGACTACAAGTGTAATAAGAAATGCCAAGAAAGGAAGGAAAATATATTTGCTTAACAAGAGTGATAGGGCACAAATCGCAGAATATCTGAGTGACCACCATCAAACGTTCATTTCTGAGGAAGAGGATGTGGAACAAAAATGGAAAAAATTCAGAAACATCGTCCAGTACGCCTTAGATAAGTTCGTACCGACTAAGGTCCAAAGCGAGGGGAAAGATCCACCGTGGTATAACAATCATGTACGAAAGGTACTACGGAAACAAAGAAAGCTTCATCATAGGTTTAAGAGTAGTCGAATCATAGCTGATAAGGAAAAGCTGAACGAAGCGAAAAAGAGCGTAAAGAGAGCAATGAGAGAAGCATTCAACGAATTCGAACATAAAACATTGGCAAACAATCTAAACAAGAACCCTAAAAAGTTTTGGTCATATGTAAAATCGGTAAGCGGATCTAAATCCCCTATTCAGTCACTCGTTGACCACGATGGCACCGAAACAGAGGACGACCGAAGAAAGGCAGAAATACTGAATTCAGTGTTCCGAAACTGTTTCACTGCGGAAAATCGTAACACGGTCCCTGACTTCAGCCGTCGCACGGACGCCAAAATGGAAAATATTGAAATAAACGATATCGGAATTGAAAAACAACTGCTATCACTTAGTAGCGGAAAAGCATCCGGACCAGACGAGATACCCTTAAGATTCTACAGTGATTATGCTAAAGAACTTGCCCCCTTTCTATCAGCAATTTATCGTAGATCGCTGGAAGAACGTAAAGTACCTAGCGACTGGAAGAAAGCGCAGGTCGTTCCCATTTTCAAGAAGGGTCATAAATCAGATGCGAATAATTATAGGCCTATTTCGCTTACGTCAATCTGTTGTAGAATAATGGAACATGTTTTGTGTTCTCGTATTATGACGTTCTTAGATAATACAAATCTCCTTCATCATAACCAACATGGATTCCGCAAACAGAGATCATGTGAAACTCAGCTCGCCCTATTTGCCCAAGAAATTCACAGTGCCGTAAACACTGGCGAGCAGATTGATGCCGTATTCCTGGACTTCAGGAAGGCATTTGATACGGTTCCGCACTTACGTTTAATGAAAAAAATACGAGCTTACGGAATATCGGACCAGGTTTGTGATTGGATTCAGGATTTCCTAGAAGAAAGAACACAACATGTCATTCTTAACGGTTCAAAATCTGCAGATGTAGAGGTAATTTCGGGAGTACCACAAGGAAGCGTGATAGGACCTTTATTGTTTACAATATACATAAATGACTTAGTTGACAACATCGGTAGCTCCGTGAGGCTATTTGCAGATGACATGGTTGTCTACAAGAAAGTAGCAACATCAGAAGACTCGTACGTACTCCAGGAAGACCTGCGGAGGATTAATGCATGGTGCGACAGCTGGCAGCTTTCCCTAAACGTAGATAAATGTAATATAATGCGCATACATAGGGGCAGAAATCCATTCCAGTACGATTATGCCATAGGTGGTAAATCATTGGAAGCGGTAACGACCGTAAAATACTTAGGAGTTACTATCCGGAGCGATCTGAAGTGGAATGATCACATAAAACAAATAGTGGGAAAAGCAGGCGCCAGGTTGAGATTCATAGGAAGAATTCTAAGAAAATGTGACTCATCGACGAAAGAAGTAGCTTACAAAACGCTTGTTCGTCCGATTCTTGAGTATTGCTCATCAGTATGGGACCCTTACCAGGTTGGATTAATAGAAGAGATAGACATGATCCAGCGAAAAGCAGCGCGATTCGTCATGGGGACATTTAGTCAGCGCGAGAGCGTTACGGAGATGCTGAACAAGCTCCAGTGGCGGACACTTCAAGAAAGGCGTTACGCAATACGGAGAGGTTTATTATCGAAATTACGAGAGAGCACATTCCGGGAAGAGATGGGCAACATATTACTACCGCCCACATATATCTCGCGTAATGATGACAACGAAAAGATCCGAGAAATTAGAGCAAATACGGAGACTTACAAGCAGTCGTTCTTCCCACGCACAATTCGTGAATGGAACAGGGAAGGGGGGATCAGATAGTGGTACAATAAGTACCCTCCGCCACACACCGTAAGGTGGCTCGCGGAGTATAGATGTAGATGTAGATGTAGAACACAAGGAGTATCTTGATGCTGTAATCAATATGGAGCACCCCATACAACCCCTAAGGAGTTATTCCTGGAATTGAAGGCTATGAGTTTAACACTGAGTACAGAGAAGTGTAAATTTTATGTTAGGTGATATATCTTGGTCACAAAATTGAAGGGTATTGGGAAATATAATGGTAACCCACATTAGCTATGAATGGAGATATTCTATTGGAAAAGTTTAAAAATATTTCTTTTATAAGTTATTAATATTTTATTATTTATGCAACTGGTAGTCACTGTACAACATCTTAAGCGCACAGATCAATGGAAAAAAATACAATCTTTGAGTTAATAATGTCCAAAACTCTATCTTTTCCTAGCTGTGGCGAACATATTATGTGGCATACCATTGTTTCCCTGCAACAAACACAGGACAGCTGAAAATCCTCACACTTTGTCTGCAGATGAATCTACATACTCATCCTCATTTGTAGATGTCTTCATAGTTTTTATTGCTTTGTAGAATTTGTTATAAATAGGTGGTATCCAGTTCAGTGCAGATATGAGGTCTTGTTTCTTCTTTGAGTCAATTGGAACTGACCCAGAATACTTCTTTTTAAGACTGGTTCCTTCTAAGGTGGTAGGGCGACCTTCTCTGTGTAAACTGACTTTCTGGCAGTCTTCCCCATGAAATGTATTTGATATGAACAAGATTCATGTTTCATCGGCATCGAGGAGGAGCCGTACAGCATCTCGCATAACACCTTGTGCCCTTCTACTGAGATATCCTTATGGCTAAATGTAAATCTCATGTCACTGATGCATACAAAATCTTCTGATCACGTAACATAGACACAAAATGGTCGCCTTTGGCCACATTTCTTTAACATGTCCACCCAGTCTTGAGAGACATATACAAACTGCACATGTCAGCGAACATACTGCTCCACAACAGCGAAATCTCGATCGCTTGGCAACATGGAATGTCCAGGAAGTGGGAAGTGGTGCTCAATGGTGGAAAAATCTTCCTTTTGCTACAAACATCATACAAACAAATACAATATTCCAGTTTTCGTTTTGCCCAGAGCAGTTGACTGAAGCTGCAGTTAACTTATTCCCTCGTATGCTGTGATCTTCAAAATACTTCAGTAAGCAGCTGCCTATTTCCTCTGAACCCCTTGATGCTACCATTTCATCCCAAACAAAGAAATGACCTGGTGGCGAATGTTGAAGTTATATGTCCACAGTTTCCTCTTATAGAACATTGGACCTGCAGAGAGTTTAGGAGTGGAAAATCCTGTTGAAGATCGAAAGTTATAACATGAAAGTCTTTATCAAAAACTTCCTTCTCTGTTTGCACATTTATATTATCTTGGCATTCCTGGGCTCTTCGGAGATGTTACTCCTTCTGTATATTAATTTCTCTTAATTTTTCCAGGTCGTTTTTTGCTTCCAACAGTTGAATTTCATTTGAATCACATGTTGGGCAAGTATCTGATTTTGACAGTTTGAATGAAATATTGAAATCTTTAATGAAAATGCGATGATACTTATCAAAAGATACAGGCTTCGCTTTGATATCAAGACAGTACCGGTATTTATCATTATAACGGTTGTAGCAACTTTGCAGGGAATATTCCATCGACACACAGAATTTTTCACCATTATCTTTTCTACTATAGTGACTTTTGTATTTTGGAATACCTTCTATATGTTTTTTGACCAATTGCACGTCTTCCTCTGAGTGGACATGTGGTCTATTCTTGTGTTTGCCTCTTCTATCTTCTGGTGGAATAACAGCCCCTGCTCACATTTTGGATTGTGTGTTTTCTACTCTACCTCTTTTGTGCTGCAAACCACAGATCCTTAAAAACAAAATTTTACAGACATCAGTGCTTCTGCAATCTTTTATAACACTGTATTGTACAGTGTTGTTACGCCTGTATATTTTATTTTTATGGGTTCTAGCTGCATGGAACTAAAGAAATAAGCATTTTCTCTAACAAAGTCCCCAATGTTCCAGAATGACTTGTTAATACTCTTTATAAGCTTCTCCCCAATCCGTTCAAACCACTTTTAAGAACATTTACAGGAAATTCAATCTAAATTTCTTGCCTGGATCACTGCACCTTCTTTTGTACTATATTCAAGTCCACTATTCCTTGCAAGTTTCTTCTGTTGTTGTTTGTTCACTAGCTTTTTTCTTATTCTCGATGTTTTCATTGTGACATCTTTAATACTAGGGTAAGTTCTGTTGTGATCCCTTTCATTCTATTACAAAAATATTTTTGCATGGATAGTGTAATATTAAAAAAGTGCTGTTAACCAATAAAATGGTAACTGCATCAATGATAAGATGAATAAAAAGGTAACTACGAGAATATTTCTTTTTGTAAACATCCCATGATTTACAGAGGACAATATAGTTGCATTAAAAGATGTGTTGACTCTATCTTCATATCAAGATCTTTTAAAAAAAGTTGAAAATGGAAATAAAATAGTAGCCTAACAGCTAGCACAAAGATAATGGTAACCAGCAAATAACAATATGATTTGGAAAACAAAACATACTTGACTTGCAGTAGAATTAATATAAGTAGAATCTTCCATCTCCTTGTTTAAATTGAAATGTGGATGATTAATGTCATCATCGAAACAGTCAGAATCACTGGAATCACCACACAATTCACTTAAAATTACAAAAATATCACAGCTTCCCTCACTATAATCTGTTGCTGCCTCCATTTTGTATTAGTGGGTTACCATTGTTTCTCACTCGCGTATCTGGGTTCCCACAGAAACAAATTAACATTGTGCTGCCATCTGTCATCAATATGGTGAAGTCGTTACACCACCTAGCTGAGATAAGGTTAATCATGTCATACTGTACTTGGTTTGAAAAATTCAAATTTGAGGGTTACCATTGTCTTTCCCCATACCCTTCAATTGTAAGGATGGTGTTAGGACGACTCAAGGTTAGTTAAAGCCTTATATGAATTTTCTGTAACTGAATTGCTGAACAAACTGCAATCATGTCATGAAGTCACAAATTATTTTTGAATGTTCATATAAGGATTTGTGGATATGCCACACCACTGACACAATTTCTGGAGGAAGGTTCAAAATTTGTTTGGACAGATGATTGTCAACGTGCTTTTGAGAAACTCAAAGAGGCTTTGACATCAGGTCCAATCTTAGTGTTTCCAAATTTCAGTAAGGAGCGAATTATGTCATATGATGTGACCAGTTGTGCACTTGATTGTGTGTTGTCTCAAGGAGTCGAGGGCAATAGAGTAGAGTAGAGTAGAGTAGAGTTTTATTGGTTCTGGTAATCATATAGTACACAAATAGTACATTCTGATGTATGACAAGTCAATGTATAACAAAATATACCATTAAATTTGCATTAATGTCATTATTTCTACATTAAATGATCACTGACTTACAATATACAGAGAAAATATTGTACAAAAACAGAAAGAGCATGTACTCAACTGACAGATTAATATTTGTATTACAGTAACATATACATGGTAAATCACTTAAGTTCTAGTAACATTTATATGATATAACACTAAGGCAAAGACACAAATCGTTTGTGAACTTTCTGAAGGAACTCGTGGAGGCTATATAAGTGGTGATGAGTGAAATATGCCTTAGCAGTTGACTTGAAACTTGCCAGGTCATTTATTGATTTAATTTGTGGAGGAAGTTTATTATAAATAACTTTCCCATAATACATGGTTCCTTTTTTATTCAGGGTGGTGTTGGTGGGCTCTAGATGAAAGTCTCCTTTTTGCCTGGTGTTATGGGAGTGGATATTTTCATTTTTCTGGAAGAGATTGGGATTTTCCATTGAATATTTTTTCACAAACACGGTTACCTCATACACATACATAAATGGAAGTGGGAGGATTTCGAGCTTTTTAAAGAGTGGTCTACAGGTTTTGTTCCATTTTACACCTTCCATTATTCTTATAATTCTGTTCTGTAGCCTAAAGAGCTTTTGGCTAAAAAAAAGTTACCCCAGAAAATAATTCCATATTTCAGTTGTGAGTATATATAGGCATAATACACAGTTTTCAGAGAACCTTTGTTGCAGCATCCCTCTAATATTCTCATTAAGTAGCATGTAGTTAATAGTTTCTTACAAACTTTTTCAATATGTGTCCCCCATTTAAGATTATCTTGGAGCCATACTCCTAAGAACTTAATGTTGTCTACATTCTGAAGGTGTTTTCAGATATCTGAAACTGAACAGTTTGCTCACCTTTTTTCACATTATAGAAATTTAGTGCCGCTGTCTTACCAGCATTTATTACCAATTTGTTGTAACTAAACCAGTTTTCAATATTGTTCACTGTCTCTGTTGTAGACTGGATGATGTTCCCGCACAATTTGTTTAGGTCGTTCACATATAACAGAAATAGAAGAGGTCCCAGAACTGAACCTTGTGGCACTCCATATTTAATGGTTTCATAGTTTGAACAGTGTTGAGTGATTTGATGAAAATTTGATGTTGCACTTCAACCACTTGTTTTCGACCACTTAGGTATGACTTTATCCAGTTGTTAGATGTTCCTCTAATCCCCATGTTGTCAAGATTAGGCAATAGTTTCGTGTGATCTATGATATCAAGAGCCTTAGAGAGATGTAGACATATTCCAATATCATTTTCGCCGTTATCTAGTCTCTCAAGTACTTAATAATTCAAAAATTGCTGTATCAGTTGATTGGCCTTTCCTGAAACCATTTTGTGCTGTGAATAGTATTTTGTGCTCTTCCATAAAATCTACTACTCTTCTTTTAAAAATTTTTTCTATGATTTTTGAGAATACACATAGTAGAGCAATGGGCCTGTAGTTAGCCACTTCATCCTTTACCTTTTACCTTTTTTGAATAGTGGCTTGAGCTTAGCTGTTGTTAGGCATGATGGGAAGATTCCAGTTTGAAAGGAACTATTATAAAGGTGAGCTAATGGTTCACCAATGAGATCGCCACATTTTTAAGAAGGCTGTCTGGGATGCCACCTATTCCAGTGGAAGGACTCACTTTTAAAGTTCTGATAACTGAAACGACTTCTTTCTGGGTTGTTGGAAAGAGAAACACTGAAGTAGGATTTATGTTGGTATTTACAGATGATACTGGGCAGCTTATATAGCAAGATTTGAATTCAGCTATTAATTGCTCACTTATATTGCTAAAGTAAGTATTGAACACATTTGCTATTTCTTTAGGATCATTAATTTCTATGCCATTACAATTCAATTCAGTACTAAAATTTTGAGGAGAAACATTGCCAGTTTGCTATACTCCACACAGCTTTCATCCTGTTATTGGCATTATTTATACAGCACCCATTTGCCCTTACTTTAGCTTCTTTGATCACTTTTTTAAGTATCATTTTATAATTCTTGAAATATGCAAGGAATTCATTGGATACAATGGAAGACTTGCAGATCTCATACAATCTTCGTTTTTCAGCACATTACATTTTTATACCTGTTGTCAAACAGCAATATATTCTGTTAAGCCTACTACACTGGATTTTCTGATTTTTAGTTGGAAATGACTTACTAAAATAATGTGTGTATATATCCATAAATATGTTGAACTTCTCATCTGTGTTTTCGTATCTGTACATTTTAGTCCGTGTTTCCTTCTTTAGTAAATTCCTAAAGTGCTCAATGTTTTGATAGCTGAAGATTCTTCTTATTGTTATTGTTTCTGTTTGTTTAATTAAGTTCAGCATTGAAGATATTTCAAGAAGCTGAGCATGGTGGTCACTGAAGCCTGTGTTGAAGTTTCTAGCTGCATATTCATGGCAATACTTGTTTATCAGTATCATATCAGTAGTGGTGCTGGATACACTTGTAACTCTGGCAGGTGAATTTATTTATAATTGGGAGCAGGTTGTATGTTGCACAAATAGCCATAAGATCATCTCTATCATTTGAAACTTTGTTAAAGTCAATGTTAAAGTCTCCACATGTTATAACTGTTTTGTTTAGGTCCCTGATACTGTCATGACTACCTTCAGGTTGGATAAAGAATATTTTTATCTTTGAGTTTGGACTTCTGTACAGGCAAATGATGATCGTTTTCATTGAGGTTAGTTCTACAGCAGAGATTTCAAAATCACCATCTTTTCCTAAATTTTCGAGAGATTTTAGGCAGCAATAGCTGATACTGTCTTTCACAAATATACATGTTCCTCCATGTGTAGATATTTTTCTACAGACACGAGATGTCATAACATAATCCTGTATTCTTGTGATTGCTAACATCTCATCAGTTAGCCAATGTTCACTAAAACACAATACAGATATTTCTTTTAATTGATCTGACAGTAATTCCTCTAGTTCATTAATTTTGTTTCGCAATGACTGCATATTTTGATGAACAATTATAAACTTGGGGTTTCTATTTGGCATATCTGACTCATCACTTATCTTTATTTGTCTCTGCCTTCCTTTCGTTTTAATCTGAAGAACACTTATTGGGTGAAATATGGAGATGCTGTCTTCATCTGTGGACAGTAAAAATCCTCACTTCTTAATGGCGGTTGTCTTGCTCTAGCAGGTTGTGTCCCCTTGCTGTTGTTGGGAGGACGTACAGGAAGCTGATAGATTGTTCTATTCCTTAGAAGTATTTCTTTAACTATTTCACTAACACGATCACATATAAACCTTTTCTTTTCATAGTTAAATGCAAACCATGCTTCATGTGCAGATTTCGATGCAGCTTGCTTATACCCAGTATATCGCACTTAGAGTATTAAGAATGCACTTAGAGTATTGGGAATGCAGTTTCCTTATTTTTGTGTTTGTTTTCCGAATTTCATAGGATATGTGGTGGCCCCTGCATCAAGGCGAAAGAATTCAGTAGAGAAGAACTGCTCCACAATGAAAAAGAAATTTAGAGCCTTATCTATGGAATCTCCTACTTCAAGTATTATCCATACGAGAAAAACATTCAAGTGATAATGGATCATGCAGCGTTGAAATGGTTGCCGGGGTTGAACCGATGGGCAGTGCAATTGAGGAAATTTGGTTTTGAGGTCACACATCGACTATAAAAGAATCACAGAGACGCAGATGGACTGAGCAGGCAAGTAGTGGTACTACAAACAGGAGATAATGAGCTTAAGGAAAGGCAGACAGCACAGAACATGGATGATGAACGTAAATCGTTTCATGAGCAATGGTGGTTTGTGTACTGGATTGGTTGTTGTGCAGAGAAACTAATTTGGGACCATGAGTGGAGGTGCCAACATATATGAGAGACAGAATATTACAGGAGACACATGATCACATGTTGTCAGATCATGAAGGATGTAGGACTACCAAAAGAAGAGTAGCAGAGATGTATTGATGGTGGAATAGGAAAGCAGTCATGGACCATACCTGCGAAATTGGATACAAGATGCACAGAGAGCGGATTTCTATCAAACAGGAGTGTTGTTGCCAATGCTGCCTGAAGCATTATCACCATTTAAACTGCTCAGGATTGATGCCTTAGGTCCTTTCAACAAAGCATGTTCAGAGAATAAGTATATGCTCATGATTGCAGACCATTTTTCGAAATATAAGGAAATGGTCACAATATCCAACCAATAACCAGCAACAGTGGTGCAGTATATAAGTGGATACTGAAGTTCAGGGTATAAGAGACGATAGTAATGGGTCAGGGAACAAATTTTAAGTCGGATTTGTTCAAGAAATTGTGTAAGCTGTTGTGTGTTAAAAACCTGAGCACGTGTCTGCTATGCCCTCAAGCTAGTAGAAGAACTGAAAGAATTTGTAGCAATGTCGCAATACAACATTTGTCAATCGATAATGTTATCTACTTCTTATACTTCAAAGGAGAAGACGAAGAGATTTTTTGCAAAATATCAAGAACCACATCAAGTTGTGGAAATTATGTTATAAGTGACTGTCAAGATCCAAGTGCCGATGAGGACTACAGTTGTACATATTCGACTTTGAAGCTGTTTCGAGGGAATCCGAAAGTTATTCCAGGAATTGTGGAGTCGGAATGGAAGAAAAGTGTGAAAAAGAAGGTGTGGAGAAGGGAGCAAAAAGTTTTAGACAAACCAATGAGAAGAAGTCCATATGCATTAAGAGTAGATCTACATTTTTCTTTTTAGTATAAGTGCAGCATAATGTATAATGTAGGCGGGAATGAACTGCTGTGGGGCAGCAGGGGACTTTTAGGGGAAGGAAATAATTATAGATATCCCTGCCCTCACGTTTGGTATGTCAGGCGACAAGATGGAGAAGTTGTGGACCATAGCTATGGTTCTGGTCATTGCTGTAGTAAAAGCTTTGCAGAATCCGCACCTGGAGGGACTACAGGAAGGGCAAAATACTGCTACCACCCGAACTATAGTTGGTCCTACTATGAGGACATAAAAATTTGCCTTACAGAGAAAACTAGCCACGGTGGAAGCAGGGACTGATGGAGCAAAAACGTACATTTCAGATTCCTTTCCAGTAACATACAAACAAACATGGTACCAATGTTACATATTCCACATGTATGGAGATGCTGAGGAAGTTTGTCAGGGTAAAAATTCGGTGGCTATTACTAATTGCAGAGGACAAAAGTGGGCATGCGTAAATCGAAAAAGCAGAGCTGCAGAAGTTACGTTTTGCTCAAACAGGAGAGTGAGATAGATCAGAACGCCTGCACAGTGAAGTTACTGCTGGGTTAGAAAAGGATTGCCAGAACGAGGTGATTAGGCCTCAACTGTACTTCCAGCAGGTTGAGGCTCATTGGTTGAACTCTGTCTTTGATAAAGTGATAGTACTATCCAGGAACAGGAAAAGCTCATGGCACAAAAAGGCTAGACCTAGACGGAAGTGGACTCCTAACAAATGGAAAATCATGCGATATAGTGGGACTCATTTTTCATCTACATGCCCCAGTTTCGGGAATAAAGCATCTGTGCATTTTCCGGCCTTGGTTGTATTGCCCAAAGGAACATATGGAAGTGTTACCAGCCACGAATCCAACATTTTGAGCCAAACTTTAGGATCCGAATTGATTTAGTCCATGGACAAACTTGTTAACGAGTAGGAGATGCGAAACTCTGTGGAGATGTTCATGCAACATGTGGATCAGTGCAGGAATAACCAGTACAAGAGAGACACAATGTTCACCAGTGTCACACCAGGTACCACAACATCACTTATTCTGCTAAGAACAGTCCTTGTTTACATGTACAAGAAGCGAAACACAAGACAAAGTTCACACCCAGCTGCTGTTCAAATCCCAGTGGACTACATTCTCAGAACCTATGAGGCCATAGTGGGAACTACAGTGCAACTTTAAGTTAAGTTCAGCTAAAAACGAACTACTGGAGCTTAGGGCAACTAGGCAAACGATAGTAGTTAGAGAAATCTTGATCAAAGAGCAGACTAAAGCCAACTGGCCCAACCGTCAGGGAATTTGCCACCCTAGATTGCACACAGGCAGTCTAGTTCAAGGCTGCCTCAGGGATCAAATCTTGTTAATGAGGGGGGCAATGTAGGGCACTGACCATATTTGGGCATAAACATGTAAAGTAGGAAGTGCTTTGCAGTAGTGCCAGCTCCAGGCAACAGCAGGTGTTACACCTTACAAAATATAACACAGCCGTAACAACGTTGTGAGGCGAACTAGCCTTGTAGGGTGTGGAAATAGTTGACACAACAGTACCTAAACAGAAGGCTTTCCACACTTGCAGCAACCAATAGCTTAGTATATATACCATAAGGTATAGAGAAGCCCAAGAAAATGCAGCTTGGAAGCATATAAGGACCTAGCGTTTTTACTCTGACGTCACTTCTGTTAGTGTTGCAGATCCATCACCATGGGCCTGTGATACATGGGTGATGTCTAGAATGCTGTTCATGTACCCCTGAGACTCTGGACCAGGGCAGTTTGCTCTGAAGCTATGGGACCTGGAGTCGCCACTTCATCGCACCAGCACCGGCCCTGGAATGCAGCTTGACAGACATCAATGAACGACAGTGGTTCACTGCCGTTGCAACACCTGCCTGCCAGCTGCTGGCCAGTACTGGGTCTGTGAGCTGTGCCACAACACACATTGTCATATCTACCAAAGCCCACCCAAACCCACAGTCGGTATTGACAGAGGAAACTGCATCATTGGCTACTGCCCAACAGATGCTGCACTCTGACAGCATTGCAGGGCCAGAATACACAGGAGGGCACAGGATGCCTCAGCCAGTATGGTAGACATTATGCCCATTTAAACCAGGTTAATCATAAACTGCAGAGGAAATTAAACATTTTTTTTTATGTTAGCAGATTGTGAAAGATAAACCTTGATTCACTTTTCATGCCAGTTGGAACACTATAAAGAAAATAATTCTGAAATTGACATTGGCTGTTTCAAAAGAACACCTTTAAATATGAGGAAAGTATTTCTCAACAAGTTTCAGGAATTTGGAATAAAATGAAACTTTAACCTTTGTTTAAAAAGACCTCTTAAAAGTGCACTGTAATATAATTAAATTGTTCTACTTTTAATACTGACATTGGAAACTTTGAATTCAATTGCTGTATTTAAAAAACAAAGAATAGTGGAGATAGAAATTTGAACATATCTATGCTAGTACAGTAATATTGAAGAAAAACATAAATGAACTTAGTTCACAGCATAAGTGGTCTGCTTTGAAAGAGGATGATGAAGCTAGAATAGTATTTCTTACTCATTTAATCAGCTGAAAAAACTAGCTAGCATTTGCTGTTTTTTCCTTATTTGTGTCTGCATATTCATGCAAATAATCACTGTCAAGCATCAGCCTCACTGAGAGTAAATAGAAGATCCATTTTATTGATGAAAACCTGGAGTCATGTCTAAAATTAAAAACAACATAGAAACTTGACTTACCCAAACTTTCCAAGAATATGCAAGGTCACTGTTCACTTTAGTGGTTGACATTCATTGTCACAGTTTCATTTTACAGATATCTTATAATTTAATTTTATCAGTAAGCAATGCCATTACATGTTTCAAGTTTTGTTGAACATTTCTATACATCCACTACGACTTGAAATTTAAATATAGGTCATTGAATCAGTTTTAGGGAGGGCTGTGTGGTAAAAGAAGATGTAATGTTTAGTATTAGGAAAGGTAAGGTGCGATGGTTTGGATGTACAGTATGGATGAAAGAAAGGGAGATAGGCAAAACAAGTATACAAGACAAGTGTGGGTGGGAGAGCTGAAAGGTATCAACTCCAGAAAAGATGCCTCAATCAAGAAAAGATGCCTCAATCAGACTAAGGATATTTTTGCAATGAGCAGCTCAAGAGAGCCCTAATTAGATTATTAACAATGTATCTACCAAGATACTTTAAGTTTTCTTTAAATTGACACCAAAACTAATTTATAATCATTGTGTTGTAGATATCTGGTGTTATCTAATTATCATTTTAATTGAATCAACTGTGAGTTCTTGGTGAAACATTGTAAATTAACTAAAAGAACACTGTTTCTAGCCTTGTTTCACAATTTTATTTTTAATGTTATTGCATAACCCACATTTCGGGTTATAAGTCCATTTTCAAGTACATTACTGATTCCCAAAGACGATAGTGCACTCTAACCTCCCCAGAGAAATTTGAATAACAATATTTAAATGTTAATGAGAATAGGAGAATAGAACCTAGTTTAACCTACCAGCAAAAAATGTAAAGTCAATTCAATAAAAATAAAATGAATGAAATCTCAATGACAATCAAAACACAAATAGACCGAAATGTCGATCTTTAGGACCTGATTAAACTCAAATTCTTATCTCAGTAAAACTGCATCGGCTCTTATTTTTCGCCATAGCTTGGAGAAAATGCATCGCAAATATATTTTTTTTTTTAATTTAAGGGAAACTTTTCTTTAAGGAAATGCAAAGGAAATATTATTTCAAAAAAGGATTCTTTGTTAAAAATGGTTGCTTTAAAAACAAAATTATTATTGGGGCGATTCTTGAACAAATTAATTACACTTAAGATCCATTACAATACATTATTAGCTGAGTGCAAAGCTGCTTCATTACCTTATTTAACAATATACCTCGTCCTGAATCTCGACCAGAGTCCCGTGTCGGCGCCCACCGACTCCTCACACACAACTAACTCGCAACTATACTACATGCTCTCGCGACTCGCTACGTACCATTACTGAATCGCAACAGAACTGAACTCTCGCGCGCTATTACTCTCTCGCAACTGAACTGACTACATGCTCTCTGGTCAAAGATTGTCATGGCTCACCATCACAGCGTACGCGTTTCATAACCCTCCACTGGGGGGGGGCAAAAATTTGGCAGCGATGGTGAGTCATTTGGACTTGTCAATCGCGGCAAAATTTTTTCTTAACTAATTAACTTTACAATTATAGAGAATATTCAGATGTAGAACATGAATTGAATATGGTGCACATGCACCGAGTACAAAATATTTCAGACAAAGGCAAAATATATACAATGAGTACAAAACATCAGTGCATACGCACTGAAGTATTGAACATATCAGGAAATCTCAAATGTATACAGAATAAGTACAAATTGAAAAATGAGAAAAGTGCACAGGCACTGAAGTTCAGTAGAAAACATGTTAACACATGACACAAGTGCACATGCACTGAAAAATTCTTCAAAGTTTTCACAACAAATCTCATTGACAAATGACATAGGTGCACATGTACAGTAGTTTAGAACATATTAGCAAACGATAAAATGAATATACGATAAGGAGAAATCATGTTACAAAATGACAAAAGTGCACACGCACTGAAATTCAGAATTTATCAGCAATCGAAAAATGGTCATGAATACAAATGATGTTAAAAAAATTATTTTCACTATGTTACAAGAATTAGGATAGGAAAGGGAAGGATTGCATCATGGTTGTAGCACTTTAGGTTGCACACAGCTGCACTGAAAGTCCATATCTTTCCACAGAAATACAACACCAAGTGAGACAATTTGCGGTTATTTTCCCAGAAGTATTTATCAGCGTATCCAAGACACTGAAATGTCGTAGTAATATTCCATGTTATTCTGGCAGTACATCAGGTACATCAAACAGTGGGACCATAATAACGTCTCCATCGCTCATGGTGGTGGACAGCATGTCGTGTTAACACCACACTCTTACAAGGCACACCAACATAGAATTAGTGCAAAAACCAAATATAGTGCTCCATGATCAGGAGGATGTACAGGACAAATTCAGGGTAGTGAGGTCAGAAGGTGAAGGACATTAAGTCACATACTAGTCTTCATTAGGAATTACATTAGTAGTTTGCGGCATTCATAGCCCAGTTATTGAAAATTTCTGCACCATGTATGTAGTATTACAGAAAAATGTTCATTAATTGTTTTACTTAGAATATTTGCACCGATTCTCTAATTACAAATCATCAGGAGTCATTACTTAAAACAGGAGGTAGTCAATAATAATGTTGATACTCAATCATTGGACATCCCAATACAGTCATCATTTCTCAGTTACAGAGCATTATTAATTAGTAGTATTCATTTTCCATTTGTCATTTCAATATAGCCTTCTTTTCCTAGTTACAAAGCATTATTAAATAATCGCGTTCTTTTCCCAGTTACAAAGCATAATGAATAGCATTCAGTTTCTAGTTACAAAGCATAATTAGTAGCATTCTTTTCCTAGTTACAAAGCATTATTAAATAATCATCATTTCCCAGTTACAAAGCATTATTAATTAATCATTTGTCATTTCAATATACACTCCTGGAAATTGAAATAAGAACACCGTGAATTCATTGTCCCAGGAAGGGGAAACTTTATTGACACATTCCTGGGGTCAGATACATCACATGATTACACTGACAGAACCACAGGCACATAGACACAGGCAACAGAGCATGCACAATGTCGGCACTAGTACAGTGTATATCCACCTTTCGCAGCAATGCAGGCTGCTATTCTCCCATGGAGACGATCATAGAGATGCTGGATGTAGTCCTGTGGAACGGCTTGCCATGCCATTTCCACCTGGCGCCTCAATTGGACCAGCGTTTGTGCTGGACGTGCAGACCGCGTGAGACGACGCTTCATCCAGTCCCAAACATGCTCAATGGGGGACAGATCCGGAGATCTTGCTGGCCAGGGTAGTTGATTTACACCTTCTAGAGCACGTTGGGTGGCACGGGATACATGCGGACGTGCATTGTCCTGTTGGAACAGCAAGTTCCCTTGCCGGTCTAGGAATGGTAGAACGATGGGTTCGATGACGGTTTGGATGTACCGTGCACTATTCAGTGTCCCCTCGACGATCACCAGTGGTGTACGGCCAGTGTAGGAGATCGCTCCCCACACCATGATGCCGGGTGCTGGCCCTGTGTGCCTCGGTCGTATGCAGTCCTGATTGTGGCGCTCACCTGCACGGCGCCAAACACGCATACGACCATCATTGGTACCAAGGCAGAAGCGACTCTCATCGCTGAAGACGACACGTCTCCATTCGTCCCTCCATTCACGCCTGTCGCGACACCACTGGAGGCGGACTGCATGATGTTGGGGCGTGAGCGGAAGACGGCCTAACGGTGTGCGGTACCGTAGCCCAGCTTCATGGAGACGGTTGCGAATGGTCCTCGCCGATACCCCAGGAGCAACAGTGTCCCTAATTTGCTGGGAAGTGGCGGTGCGGTCCCCTACGGCACTGCGTAGGATCCTACGGTCTTGGCGTGCATCCGTGCGTCGCTGCGGTCCGGTCCCAGGTCGACGGGCACGTGCACCTTCCGCCGACCACTGGCGACAACATCGATGTACTGTGGAGACCTCACGCCCCACGTGTTGAGCAATTCAGCGGTACGTCCACCCGGCCTCCCGCATGCCCACTATACGCCCTCGCTCAAAGTCCGTCAACTGCACATACGGTCACGTCCACGCTGTCGCGGAATGCTACCAGTGTTAAAGACTGCGATGGAGCTCCGTATGCCACGGCAAACTGGCTGACACTGACGGCGGCGGTGCACAAATGCTGCGCAGCTCGCGCCATTCGACGGCCAACACCGCGGTTCCTGGTGTGTCCGCTGTGCCGTGCGTGTGATCATTGCTTGTACAGCCCTCTCGCAGTGTCCGAAGCAAGTATGGTGGGTCTGACACACCGGTGTCAATGTGTTCTTTTTTCCATTTCCAGGAGTGTAGTAATAATCAGTAGTATTCATTTTTCAGGTGACATATTATTCATAGCTGATCAGTATTATTTAGAATTCTCTTAAACGAGTAGCATTATTTGGGACTGGTAATACATTTTTTTTGTTCTAGCAATGCATTGCTTTGGGTAATTATAAGGGAAAGCAAGAAGAGAAAAAAAAATGCTTCTAGGTTGTTCCTGGAAATGAAAAATGTGTAACGTCATTCGTCATGAGTCAGCTGTAGCAAGGTTGTGAAACAAGGAAGTATATGTGATCACATTTATAAATGATAGGCACAACTGGGTAAAAAAAAAGTAAGTGCTAGTATAGGTATAATAAGTAACAGGTTTAGTAAGTATAATGAAAAGCTTCTCCTGGAAAAAATAAAAAATGGATTATTGAGCTGAAAGAAGAAACGTATACTATGCTGAAAAGTAGTAAACTTCGAATTAACAGGTAGTGAAATGTGTATAAAAAATGTGTTCCATAGCTGTCCCTTCCAAAACCTTCATTCATCCTACTAAGCAACAAAATACCTACTGTCAAAACGAACTGCAACAAATACTTAAATAACTACATAGCATAAATACATAAACTTCAACATCATCCTCATCTGTAAAGAAAAAAATACAAACTTCATTATCCATCACTTCATTATCCATAACTCCATCATTATCATCACCTGCAAAGAAAAACTTCATTATTCATAGTAACATATCCTTCATCATAACTCTTCATCACTCATTATCATCTGCAAAAAAAAAAAAATCACTTTATTATTCATTATCTCTATCATATTTCATCACTAAAACTAAGATGTGTAGTTCTGTCTGACAGCCTGCATCAATCGCCTCGTATTCTGAAAGAAAAAATTAGTTAAGACTGCTATTCTGCGATGTATATTGTATATTCTTGTTAATTCTGATCATTTACTCTTCTTCATAAGGTTTTTGTATCCTCTTTCGTCTATTCCGTAGTTGAAATTCCCATTTCCGTTTAATTTATTTCATTTACGCATCATTTCTTTCTGAAATTGATGAACAAAGATTAATGCCTTGCATTTACATCATATACCCACTAAATAATGACTGATTTATAGTAACATAATTAAGCATACAGCATAACATGACAGAAAACGTAATATATCAAAAGCATAGACAGTGTTCAAAGGCAAAAATGTACAGAGAATATCACAATGCAGCAGCAAAAAAAAGTAAAGTAGTCACGATGTTGAGATATCATAAAGCAAAATGTCAAAGTCAACTGGTGTTTGCTATATCTTAACTAATTCATAATGCATACAAACAAACAGGAAAACAATCATACATACAAAAAAATAGAAAATACGCACGGTCTAATGTGTAACGACAAGTAAAGCGACCTGCTAACCTTACCTTGCCGAGCACTTGCCAAGAAAAATACGACAGTCATCAGTAAGTAGTCATGTCAGTATAATTGCATAAGTGGTCATAAAAAATTATGAAATGGCAATACTATGCGATAAATCATAAAGTATGTTCATTCAATAAAGGGTTTGATGTTGGAGACGTGGTGATTGCCTTTACTTTTTTTCGTTCTCAAAGTTTCGACGTGTACAACATTGGGGTGAGGAATGCTGCGAATCCGATATGGACCTGCGTATAGAAGTTCAAATTTACTGCACTTACCTTTTATTCTGCTGGATAAATAGTGTGTACGCACTAATATCTTCTGTCCAACGTGAAAGTCTCGACGTGTACAAACCTGTTTTTGCTGTCTTCTCCGGCGCTTTGCGGCACGTTTGATGTTGTTCAGTGCAATGTCAATTATTTCACGGTGTCGTAGTCGACGAGATGTAGGAAATGTTACTAATTCTTTAATTTTATTTGGTGGTTCAACATTTTTCAGTATAACAGACGGAGATAGCATAGTGGATTCATTTGGTATGGAATTAATTACATCCTGGAATGAGTGTATGTGTCTGTCCCAGTCAATATGTCTTTTATGGCAGTAAATTCTACACAGTTTACCAATTTCTTTCATTAATCGTTCACAAGGGTTCGACGAAGCATGGTACTTGGATATATAGATCGGAGAAATGTTTCTAGCTCGTAACATGCGTGTCCATATAGCAGAACGAAATTGTGATCCATTGTCAGAAATTACTTTCATCACATGCCCTACATGAAATAGAAAATGTTTTACAAATGTTTTCGAAACGGTTTTAGCAGTAGCTTTGCGTAACGGAGTGAAAGTAACAAATTTTGAAGTGAGTTCAACAGCGACAAAAATGTAGCAAAAACCTCTATTAGTTCTGGGAATTGGACCAAAAATGTCTACTGCGGCCATATGTCTTAATTTAACAGGTATAATGGGATATAATGGAGGAATATGTGAAGTGGTGTCTGACTTAGCTTTCTGGCAAATTTTACATGTCGCTAAAACTCGTCGAATACGTTTCTCCATGTTGTTAAAATAACAGTTCTGTCTCAGTATAAGAAAACATTTTCTTGCTCCGTAATGTGCGTAACTTAAATGAGTGTACCAGATTAATTTGTTAACAAGTTCAACAGGAATGCACAATAACCAATTGTTGCTGTCTGGATGAGAGCGGCGAAACAGAATGTCATTGCGTACAGTGTAGTGGTTTCTAATCGTAACATTATTCTTATCTTTCCAAAGGTGTTTAACTTCTTTCCACACATTGTCTTTACTTTGCTCTTGTGCTATGTCCTGTAATGACGATGAAATAAAATTTTCAAATGCCACTTGTTGAATGTACATGACGCTGAAATTTGCTTTGCAGAAGTTGGTTGCGACGTCTTGCTGATTGTTACTGAGAGAACGAGATAATGCGTCTGCTACAACATTTTGTGTGCCGGGAATGTGAACTATTGTAAAATTAAATTACTGTAAATATAGCTTCCATCTGCTTAATCTGTCGTGACTGAATTTAGCTGAAAGTAAAAATTGTATCGCTCTGTGGTCTGTATAGACGGTGGTATGTCTTCCGTAAAGAAAGTGCCGAAATCCCGTGAAAGCCCAAACAACACATAATGTTTCAAGTTCAGTAACGGAATAATTACGTTCAGCAGGTGATAGAATGCGGCTTGCAAATGCGATGTTTTTAATTACTGTAGAACCATCTTCTTCAATTTCCTGAAAAATATGTACGCCTAAAGCTGTGTTGGAACTGTCGGTGGCAATGGAAAAATTTCTGGTAAAATCTGGGTGCGATAAAAGTGGAGCATTCAACAAGGCTTCTCTCAGGTTCACAAATTCAGAATGTGCTTGCTTATCCCAAGACCAAATAGTGTTTGTACCAGTTAATTGGCATAATCTAGGTGTGTCTAAAGCAGAGTGATGAATAAATTTACGAAAAAAGTTAATTAAACCCAAAAAGCTGCGTAATTGTTTCTTTGTCGTAGGAACAGTAATGTCACGTAAAGCTTGAAGTTTTTCCGGATCAGGCGCAATGCCTTCTGCTGAAATTACGTGTCCAAGAAATTTTATAGAAGTTTTGCCAAAGTGCGATTTACTAAGATTAACTGTAAGTCCTTGTGCATGAAAAGTTTGTAACAGTCGTTCTAAAATCACATTGTGTTCAGACCAGTTAGCTTCTGCGATAAGAATGTCGTCTACGTACGTCGTGATTCTGTCTTTAAGTTCTGTCGGAAGTATTGTGTTCAAACCGCGAATAAAAGCAGCAGAAGAAATAGTTAAGCCGAATGGTAATTTGCAAAATTGATAACAGTCGCCAAAACAGAGAAAAGCTGTATACTTCCTGCAATTCGGATGAAGCTCAATTTGCCAAAATCCCGATTTCAGATCTAATGTAGAATAAATTGCAGTACCGTGAAATTTCTCTAGTAGTTCTTCCAGTGTCTCTGGTCGATCTGTTTCATTAATAATTATGTCATTGATGTGACGTGAATCAAGTACGAGGCGAAGTGAGCCATCCTTTTTCTTAACAATATGGAGCGGGTTTATGTACGGACTAACTGCTGGTTCAATAATTCCTTGGTCAAGCATATCCTGCAATTCCTTTTTAACCTGTTCTCTGTGGATATATGGAATGGGATAATGCTTTGCTTTAAATGTATCATGCGGTTTGACTTGAAATTCATACATAAAACCGGACATAGTACCAGAAATGTTGTCGAAAACTGGAGCTTGCTGTAAAAGAATTTTCTGTAGTTGCGTACGTTCGTCGTCTGTATTTGCACAACTCTGTTTAACCTTATCAGAAATCATCTGCATTACATCATAGTCAGCTTCGTCTAGGGTGTTATAGTTATGTACGTACGTATCCGTGAACAATGTGGAATTACAGTCTATGCCACGTGATACGGAAATGACCTCTGTGCGATTAATTGTTTGTTCTTCCGCAGATAGTGAGTGCTGAAAATCTAAAGCCAATTGTACATCTTCATCCTTTAGCATTAAATAGGAATTCTGAAAATCAACCACTGCGTCGTGTTGTACGAGAAAATTAGTACCTAAAATAACGTCTGTTGTCAATAAAGGAACAATCCAAAAATTTGAGTGAAATATGTGACCTGCAATACAAAATGATAAATGTGTCTGTAATTTAACGTCTACTCCTTTACTCGATACTGCTCCTTTTACTTTCGTTTTACCTAGTGGTAATGTAGGATACGTATTCTCTTTATTACACTTGTTGAAAGTTTCCTCATTTATTACTGACATAGGTGATCCGGAATCGATTACTGCTGAAAATTTCGATGAACCAATTTTAATTTCAATGACAGGGTGTGAAATAGTTTTCTGAACAACTGGTCTTTCTTGTAAAAGAGTGTCTCTGATATCGTCAAAAGTAATTACATTTTCATGAACAACATTCTGCTTGTCAAAAGAAGTGCTTGTGTTATTGGAAGATGCGACCTGTACAGTATCTAGTCAGATTCTATCTGACGTGTTATTATTTTCAGGACGATTCTGTGGCATTTCGACTATTTGAACTGTTCTATTATTTCTTCCAGACGTATTACGCGCTGGATGAAATCTACTGTCGGGTTCATTCATGAGAATATGTTCTTGTGGATGATTTTGCTGTTCGTAAGACCGACTGTTATTATACGTACGCTGATAATTGTCCTCATTATTTTTACGTCTGTCGTAATAGTCATTCCTATACGGTGCATTGCGATAGGAATTGAAATACTGGGTTTTCTGTACGTAGTTGTTCCTCTGCTGCCGTGCGTTACTATTTGTTGTACCTGGGACTGTACGTGCACACGGCGAAACATTAAAGCTTGGTTGACCTTGTGCATTCCATTGTTGGTTAGGTATTCTAACCGGCTGGTTTTGTTGCAGTTGTTGTGAAAAACCTCTATTGTTACTAAAATGTGGTTCTTCTTGCTGATAATTTTCTCGATACTGATAATCAAAATGTTGTCTGCTATTAAAGTTCTGGTGGTTGTCGTTCCTAAAGCGTCTGTTACCTTTGCTATTGAAATTACGTGGTTGACCGTAATTACTGTAAGTTTGTTGGCCTTGGTTGTTATATGAAAAATTTTTGTTTACAAAAGAATAATCAGATTGTTGTACTTCCAAGAGCTGTAACAGATCTCTGAACGCTGAAATATTTTCCTTCTGTTGACCCGTTAGAAGTGACACTCTTAATGACCGTGGTAATTTGGAAATGCATAATTGTATGAGTGCAGATTCGCTATACGGTTCACTTAAGTACTGGTTTTGTTGGACCATATGCTCAAAAAATTGCGTGACACTGGGAAAATTTGTGTTCTCATAATTCGGTAAACTGATTAGTTGATCCTTAATACCGCGCTGTGTCGTTTTCGACCAATACGCTGATAGAAAAGCATTCTGAAACTCTTCTACCGAATAACATTGCCTCGCGATCGGTCTCATACGAGTTGCCGGTTCGCCTTCCACAAAACTGCAAATAAATTCAAGTTTATGCGTAACGGGCCAAGTCGGTGGAAAAGCAAAGCTAAATTGTTGAATCCAATCCAGTGGATGAATCTGTGTTCTGTCATTTTTAAACACCTTAAATTTTCTCACTGACAGAAAATGTTTGTAATCAAAATTATCGTCTCTGTATGACGGGACAGGTTCAGTATTGTAAGAGAATCTATTTGTCTGTGTCTGTTCTGAATCTAAGTCCCGTATTCTCTGCAGATTACCCAAGTTATACGCGCTGCGTGAGTCTGACAAATGTTCGCAAAGTGGCGTCTGCTGTGATGTGTTATTAACTGAAATATTTTTTATCTCTGTTACCTCTTGCTGTAAACTTGCCAATTTTCTACGTAACGTGTTATTAGACGAATCGATCTCATTAACTGTCTGCTGTAAATTTTGGAATTCAGGTGTTTGGTTAAATGAAACCGGTGAGGTATCGTCTGATTTGCTGTCATTATTACTTTCAATAAGATCAATACGACTGGCCAATTCATCACATTTTTCAGTCAGTATTTTTGCCTGATCATCGTTTTTACTGTCAGAAGCATTAATCTGTTTTTGTAATCTACGTGTGGTTTCGTTCAATTTTTTAACATCAGCTTTCACGACATCGGAATCCTGTGTTAGTTCTAATTGTTCGAATCTGTCTGTCACTGTTTAAATATCTACTGTGTGTGTATCTGTTTTTGATTTAAGATCAGAAATTTCATCACGTAATTCCGCGTTCAACTGTTCGATGGTATTAATTTTGTCGGACACTGTAGCAATATTGTTGTCTACGTATGTTTTTGCTTTCGCAAACATTTTACGTTTGTCTTCTTGTCTTTGTGCTGTGATTGTTTCCATTACTTGTCGTTTTACTTTATTCTGATCCTGTATAAATTTACGGAAACGTGTATTACTGTTTTCTATGTGAAGATTAAAACCTTCGTCAATTTGAGTATTCTGTTGTTCGAATTTCGCGTCTATCTTTTCATCCATTGTGCGCGAAAGTTCTGCTGTCATTGCTTTAAACTTGTCGCGTAATTGTGTAGCCTTTTCAGAGCATTGTTTACCGACTGCATTAATTTCTTCTCTAAGTGATTCTGTTGCACTTGTTTGCATATCTCTTAATTCTTGCGCAACGGATCTAATGTCTTCGCTACTTTTTCTTGAACAAGCCTCAATTTCCTCGCGTAACTGTTCCTTAGTGTCATGACACTGCGCGGCAACGGCTCTAATTTGTTCACTAAGCTGTCTGGAATTGTTATCTAATTTTTCATTAAGGTGGTCTTGTTTTTCGTTCTGTTGTTTGACCTGTTCACTAAGCTTGTCTTGTTTTTCATTATTATTGTCTAATTTTTCATTAAACTGTTTGTTCTGCTCACTAAGTTGTCTGAATTCTTCCCTAAATTGTAGCAGTATTGCCAAAATTGGATCCGAGCCAAAATTAGCATTTCTATTATCTGTGCTATTTGATGGTGTATCTGCAATTGTCACTTTCTGCGTGACCATTTGGTCATTCTGTAATTTGCAAAAAGATTTGTCAGTCGAACGTACACTGTCAGTCACTATTTCGGAATTAAATAAATCCGTCCTACTTTGAATATCCTGATTATTTCCATTAGAAAAATTTGTCTGTACGTCATTTGAATTTTCCAAACCGGGTGTGTTAAGCTGGGCAGCGCTCATTATGATAGTGCGCCCCGCATCATCATCATCAGTGCTTGGAACACACTGATTGTCAGTGAACGCAGGATTGTCATCATTACACTGCGTGTCACAAGTACTATTGGTGAAGTTGTTTGAGTCGGTAGTTTCATTCATTATTCCTCGTGATACACTATTCACAGTCTTTTGCGGCATTTTTACAATAGTCACAATTATTCACAAAAGAAATAAGCACAATGCAAAAGGCAACAAACACAAATACAACAGAGCAATGAATTGCCGATGATCTGAGGAAAGAAAGTCACAAAATTAGTAAAAGCGTTGCGCCAAATGCTAATTATATTAAAGCAAATAAGAGCAGATATCTGACTACTTATCAGAAGATTCTCAACGAAATACGATCCTGGACCGGATGTCGCCAAGTGTAACCTCCCCAGAGACATTTGAATAACAATATTTAAATGTTAATGAGAATAGGAGAATAGAACCTAGTTTAACCTACCAGCAAAAAATGTAAAGTCAATTCCATAAAAATAAAATGAATGAAATCTCAATGACAATCAAAACACAAATAGACCGAAATGTCGATCTTTAGGCCCTGATTAAACTCAAATTCTTATCTCAGTAAAACTGCATCTGCTCTTATTTTTCGCCATAGCTTGGAGGAAATGCATCGCAAATATATTTTTTTTTTTTGAATTTAAGGGAAACTTTTCTTTAAGGAAATGGAAGGGAAATATTATTTCAAAAAAGGATTCTTTGTTAAAAATGGTTGCTTTAAAAACAAAATTATTATTGGGGCAATTCTTGAACAAATTAATTACACTTAAGATCCATTACAATACATTATTAGCTGAGCGCAAAGCTGCTTCATTACCTTATTTAACAATATACCTCGTCCTGAATCTCGACCAGAGTCCCATGTCGGCGGCCGCCGACTCGTCACACACAACTAACTCGCAACTATACTACATGCTCTCGCGACTCGCTACATACCACTACTGCCTCGCAACAGAACTGAACTCTCCTGCGCTATTACTCTCTCGCAACTGAACTGACTACATGCTCTCTGGTCAAAGATTGTCATGGCTCACCATCGCTGCGTACGCGTTTCAGCACAGATAAGCATGATGACAAGGCAAAGGTAATCATCTCAACTTCTTAAGTTATTGATCCCTACCTTGATGTACGATAGCGTCAATGGTCATTTTTTAACAGATTACATACATTATTCCACATACAGCAATTATACTACAATGACCAGACCGAAGTTATGCATCAGCCAAGAACTTTTTCACAATGAAGGACTGAGGACCAAAGTTTTGCTTCTATCCAGGGTCTGTGATATATCTAGAAGAGGTAAATAATTGAATTGGATTTGCTCATTTAACAATAGGTATGGGGATATACACATCTGTCATTTAATTTGTAAAATTTTTGATTGGTTGAGTTTGGCCCCCTTTTCCTCTGTGTGTAGGACTTTACATCTATTGTGTACTTGTGGTTATTGTTCAGGCAATGTTCTGCAAAGGCTGAATCAGGCTTCTTTAATCTCAAGCTTCTGTGGTGTGTTCTTTAAACCTGGTACAGATTGTATGTGGAAAGGTTCCAGTAGACAACTCCATAAATTTGTGGAAAATATTAACCAGTGGCACACTAACATAAAGTTCAGCATAAATTTCCTGGAAATTGACATTAACTTAAAGAAAGAAGGCATTAACCATACATTTAAAATTTGCTGAAAAGATTCCTCACTTTCATTGCAGCTTCCTCCCAGCATCCTACAACCTACAAACATTCAGCATTACATCACATGATCCTCCATCTCCTTTCTATCCCTATGTCCCAAGAAGACTTTGACCAGGAACTTAACACAATAAAAACAATAGTCACAAATAATGAATTTCACCCCATCACCATTCATTAAATTTTAGGTAAAACGATGAAGAAGCAAGTCATGTACCTATTGCCCTCCGATGAAAAACACAGACAAACTGGAAAAGAAATGGTGAATATTACCTTTTATAGAGAAAACATTAAATAGCATAAACAACATCTTCAAGGCAAAGGGTTTCTCTGCGTTTTTATATGTCCCCCAGGCAATAGGTAGTTTCTTGTTCGATGCAAAAGACAAACAACCAGCTATCACAAGAAGTGGGGTTTATAAAATCATCATTGCAAGTCACCACAGAAGCTTGAGATTGAAGAAGCCAGATTCGGCCTTTGGAGAACATTGCCTGAACAATAACCACAAATACACAACAGATATAAAGTCCTACACATAGAGGAACAAGTGGCCAAACTCAACCAATTATAAATTTTACAAATTAAACAGCTGATACGTATATCCCCATACCTGTTATTAAACGAGCAAACCCAATTCGATTATTCACCTCTTTTAGATGAGATTACAACCGTAGGATAGCTTTGGGCCCCAGTCCATCACAGTTAAAAAGTTCTTGGTTGATGCATAACTTTAGTCCAGTCATTGTAGTGTAATTGCAGAATGTGTAATAATGGTCATTGACATAATTGTACATTAAGCTAGGGATCGATACCTTAAGAAGTTGAGATGATTACCTTTGCCTTGTCATCATGTTTATCTGTGCTTTACCATATTTGTGAATCAGTAATGTATTTGAAAATGGGCTTATAACTCGAAATGTAGGTTGTGCAATCACATTAATAATAAAATTATGAAACAAGGCCAAAAACAGTGTTTGTTTAGTTATCTAATGACTTCGCCAACTACTGAATTAGCTATAGAAACGTGTGCTTGTGAGTTAATACTGAACAACATGATACTTGTTACTGTTACATTATGACAAGCCTGTCTAGTAGTGAGATTAAGTTTAATGTATGTTTATCCTCTGCTATTTGATAACCACTCTAATGCTGTAAACAGCTCGTTATAGACCAAACTCGAAGTTCTGAGTATTAGAAAAAATTGCACAAGCAATTCTGCTACAATATGAGCGTTCCCTAGAAAAGGAGAATCCGTTTGCACACTGAATAACAGGCCAGTTTAAGTGACTTCAGCACTAGACAAGTTGCTTGAGAGAGTAATTATTTACCAAATCGAATTTTTATTCTGTAGATACAGAATTTGTGGCATGACTTCTTAAAATGGCAATTGACAGTAACAATAGAAACAACTTTTTTCCTTGAGGAATTGAAAACAATGGATAGAAGATATGAACTCATTGGGACTTTTACGCATTTGCATAAGATCTTTGGTCTAAGGATCATTCAGTACTCTTTCACAAATTAGGAAGATGACTAGCACTAAATCTCTTTACTTATTTCCTGTATTATTGAAGACAGTTTACCAAACTGTGCTATAATAGTTGTAGTGGTAGTTCAAATTTTCAACTGCATGGGACTTAACTGCTAAGGTCATCAGTCCCTAAGCTTACACACTACTTAACCTAAATTATCCTAAGGACAAACACACACACCACGCCGGGACCAGCCGCACCGTCCATGACTGCAGTGCCTTAGACCGCTTGGCTAATCCCGCGTGGCTGTAGTGCCCCCCTTCCCCCAATCCCTCCCCCACATGAAATCTGTTTATGTTATCTTTCTGCATCTAGGTTACATATCATTTGCAAGCATGAGAAAGTTTTATAAATGTTTGTGTAAAGTGTATATGAGGTGTGATGTGGGTACCAGCCTAGTACTTATCTAGTAGGGTGAGGGAAAGAGCCTAAAAACCTTATCCAGGATGACCAGCTCACCAGCCCTCGTCTTTAAACTGCAAGATGGATTCAGTATAGATCAGTCTTACCTCCAATGTCCCAAAAGTGGCACGTTACCTTGCTTGGCTACTCAGGTGGTTATGGTAGTAGTACCAGAAGTATTAATTTTAAAAATCTGTGGATCACTTTTACAGGATATTGGACATATCATGCTACTATAGTTTAAGAACAAGGAAAAAATAATTCGTATATACAGGCATTCTCAGCTGTGTGGTCCCATAGAAAACTTCCATGCATCATTTCAGTTTCTTGTTTATACTAATGTTATAAACAGCCATTTTATACATGTTATTCATTTCTATACGTTATTGATTATTTGCAGAGTAAAGAATTTCATTATGTACAACATTTAATAGGTAAAGAGTTTTAATGAGACAGATATAAATATGTTTTGACATAGTAAACAACCTTGCATTATGCATGATATGTTTTCTCTTTGTAAGAAAAGAAACTTCCGTGTTGCTCGAGTGCGCGATCAAGTAGTCTCGAGTGCGGATCTGCTGTAACTTTCATGAATGGGCATAGAGTTGTTAATTTACAACACGCAGTTGATTTACAAATTATTCTAGGGAACCACGACCCGACTTTGGTGCAAACAAATCGCGCGCGGATTCTCAAATATCGGCGCGGAGTTCAAGATACGCGGCTGGATATCGGGTGTTATCGTCGCGTGTGTGATTCAGTAACATTAACCGCAATTTACGGACATTAGCTTGATAATAACGATCAAAGACTTATATGAGCGGCATAGTAATCGCCTTGATGCATAAAGCAAGCGAGAAGCGATTTACTGTCGGGATACGACAAATATTAATCATTGCATAGTCAACTTGTGGATACGTTGCTTAGCAACTCATAAACGGACAGTGATAAAATTATTGAAACGATATATTAAGTATTAATGACCACTATACACACTTTAGAAACTAATTACCCTAAATGTGAGTGACTTCTGGATTGGATGAGTTTTTTTTATTTCAGCTAATTGGTATTAATAATCGTCTTTTGAGGTTGAAACTTCATCAATGGTGTCGCGCTACTATTTATAATTTTAAAAGAAAAGAGAGCACATACCTGTTTTTCTTTTGAGAAATGTTCGTACTTCAGTTGTCAGTCTTCTCAAACCAGAGGCACGAGTGATGCTCCCTCACAGCACTATGATATCGTGAACCACCACACACATGTGCCCCCTTCTCACTACATTTCTGCATTGAAAACCCTGATACATAGCCACGGTAAGAAGATGGAAAAAAGAAGAGGAAAGGTCAGCGAAAGAAACGGAGCAAAGACAGAAGGGGAGGTCTCATTTGGCGCCCAACGTGGGGCTCGAGTACTTTGCAGCGCAGGAGACATCTGGCCACAACATCTAACTTCACACGGACTGACTGAATAAGTACTCGCTATTGAAATGCGAGACTCGCAAGTATGAGTAGACTAGTGAATCAAAATTTGTTATTGTAGTCTTTTGTGTGTGTCGTCACGATGCCAGTAGCAGCAGTGTGCAGGGAGATTTAATTTGTAAAAATGCATACTCGAAGAAAAAGATATTTTAATAAAAGTGCGAAAAAAATGGATGCAGGGAGTAGTGATAAGGAAATAGAACCTGAGCCTCAGGGTGAGGCGTATCAGGAATTAAATGTGGGACAGACATTGCATGGGTTAAGGGAGGAGAGCCATGACATTTCACATGTGAAAGAGATAGAATCACAAACATCAGGTTTGGGTGAAAGTGATGCGCATGATACTGAAACAGATAGGGAGAGAGGTGCCACAGCTGGTGGCCCAAGTGAGGTAGAAAAGTCCACTAGCGTGATAAGGGACAGGGACGCCAAGATATTGGATTTGTTAGTGGTATTAAACACAAACGAGCGTTCACTGAACACAGATATGAGTTCATTGAAAACAGACATGCATTCATTGAACACAGACATAGGTTCATTGAAAACGGAAATGGGTTCTTTAAATGAGAAATTTGCGAAATTGCAACTTCATTGGGAAGAACAATTAAATGCTAAGTTTGAAGAATTTGAAACCAAAGTATCTGTGGATATCAATGATTTACATTCTGAATTTACAGGAAAAATAAATGAAGGAGTCAGTAAATGTGATATTATTTCACAAGGGCATACTGATTTATCAAACAGAGTCAGTAGTTGTGAAAGTAGTTGCCTGAAAACTGGTGTGCAGATCGACGACTGTCCACAAAAATAACAGATTTCGAAAACGACACATGTAAGGGTATTGATAAGTATTTAAACAAACAAACTTCAAAATTGGAGAAAGATTTTGACGAATGGATTGAGGTTAAGAATAAGGAGGTTGAGGAGAAATTTAATAACGCTCTCGAAGTGAAACGATCCTAACTTATCGAAAGGAAACAGACGTAACACGACTAACTTGTCAAATTGTGTACTGATGAATTTCACGCAATTACTGAAAGGATAATTGAAGAACTGCTGAAGGGCCAAAGGGACACGAATTTTAAAATGTCTGATTTAGGTTGGAGGTCATCACAAAATGTTTTGACTGACGATAATCATTCAATTGACAAATCGAAAAACAGTCGACACTGTAGTGAGTGTAAATGTAACTGTGGTATCACAGTACCTGATAAATCTTATGAACGTTACGAGAATGAACATGATCCGTTTGTACAGAGAGGGTATCTGTCGTCTCTAAAAGCTGAAAATAGCATATTTAAAAGCAGGCAATTTCCGATATTTTCGTCAGAGAAGGACAACATCCATCCCAAAATTTTCGTAAATAACTTGAAGCATGTTTTTCCACATAGTTGGTCGGAACAAGATAAGCTTCAGATCATCGTATCCAAAATTACAAGTGAAGCAGCACTGTGGGCTGCAGAAGCAAGCGAGAACTGTAGTACTTGCGCAGAATTTGAGCAGCTTTTTCTGTCAAAATACTGGTCTAAGAGCAAACAGGAACAGTTGCGTAAGGAAGTGTACCAACCCGAATATTATAACAGTAAGAGAAGTTCACTGCGACAGTATTTCGAAAAATACATTAACAAAACGAGATACTGGTGCGAGCCCATTTCACATCGGGAAGTAATACGTATTCTAAAGGGAAGATTGCCAATTCATATTCGCGAAAAACTGATAAATGTACCTGACTGTAATGTGGAACAGCTTTTGTCTGTAGTTGATTCTATTGATCTGATTATGGAAAATGCCAGAATTTGGAACAATAATCAATAGTCTATTACACAGCGTAATGATGCTCGTATTAATAATCGTGGTGGTGGTTGTAATGGAGACAACAGAGATAGGAATGCTAAACCTACACTAACAGAAGGAAAGTAAACGACGCACTATGACTACTATAAATTTAACAATGAAAGAGATCAATATAAACGCGATGCTTATTATACTAAGAAAACTTATGGGAATAATGGTAATCGCGTAAATTATGTCAACACGGGAAAGCCTAATCGTAAACGCATACATGATAGAAATCTGGAAGAAGACCCTGATAGGATACAACCATGAGTAGATTATCCACAAGGTAGTGTACCAGCATCACAATCGCAAGGACTGATACCACTGAGTGACAAAGCAATACCGAACTCTGAACACAATATTCGTAGAGTGGAGGTTCATGAATCACCGATGAAAACATTGAAAGGTGGCTACACTGAGTCACAGCGCCAAAAATCGCGCCAGAGAGTATTGTTCCGCCGCCTCCACTGGCAGTGATTATTGAGACGCAGCGACAGGCAGTTCTTGCCGAGAAGTTGTGGTGGACACTGCTTGTAGCTGAAGTTGGAATGAGATGGGGTAGTAGTGAGTGTTTGTTCGATGTTTTATGCAGCTATGTGATGGGAGAGATAGCAGATGTTATTCCAATGGAGATATTGTAATGGTCAGAGTGCTTTTCGTCAATATATATGAAGGTAATAAATATTATGTTGTCTATTTATTTGTGTGTCCTGAATAATGTGTCATTACAGGTTCAGTCAACAAAGCATCTGGCTTGTGTTCTTGTATTAGAGTGTAATTCTGGGTTTCTTGCACAATTATAGTATTTCTAATTTTCTTTTATCACGTCAGTATAAATGATATTTAAAAATTCTTGTCTTGTTGAAGAAGAACCGTGCCAGATGTGCGTTGAGTCATACTACCACATACAGAGCAGCTACACTTGTGCTTTGTTGGATTCGTAGATTTTATAGTTGCTGGGGACTTAATTAGTTAATTGTGTTAACAGAAATTTTCTTACATTCTTTGTTGTCATTCTATGCAGTCAGATAGCGTAACAATTAGTTGTCAGGGCCAGCCGTTTACGAGACTTGCGTAATCGGACATACAGCTACTAAAAATATTTGCATTCATATTTAATTTTAATTTAGCCCCCATGCAACATCCACCGAAAGGTTAAACCAAAAACGGTCTCCAAAAGCCTTCCTAGGATGACCGGGCAGGCATCATTTTTCAGTAGATGTATTGATATATAATAATGATTTGGACTTAAGGGAAGAGTTGAGTGAAGAAGTGCCGAATATTTCCAATAAAGGTGGAAGAATCTTACAAGCTGTCGTGCAAGCAGTAGTAAATGGTATCGATATTGAGATCTTGATCGACCCAGGCGCAAACGTTGGCGCAATGACGCAAAATAGTTATAAACCGATCAGCAGAGGAGGGAGAGTATTAACGTTTCCTGTTACTGGATGCACTGTATCCAGCACATTTGGTGCGAAAGCACAGAGAATATCAAAACAGGTATGAGTCGACTTTATAATGTGGGGGGCTACTATAGATAGTACCTTTCTGATTGTATCGAAAATGACCATACCCTGTGTTTGGGGTCTTGATTTTTTGTGTAGAGCCGGAGTGATAATTAATATGAAAGAAGGGATGTGTACTTTGAACTCTGGAAACGAGATTATGACAGTTCCTATGATGAAGGGGCAAGTAGTCCCAGAGCAATGTTGTATAAACCTAATGGTTAGCTATATTGGTGTTAAGTGCGATTCAGCAAATGGAATTTATTTTATTGAATCTTCTGAAGAAGAGATAGATCAAGGCACACTACAAGACAAAGTTTTTGAATCTGAATATTGGACGTCAGATCAGAGGGAAGACTTACTATGATTGTTAACTAACTATGCACCAGTATTTAGTAAACATCCAGGAATCATCAAAGAGTTCGAGTTTAATATTCAAACCTATCCTCATGAAGCCTTTTGTCACACATTATACTCTATTCCATGGTCTAAGAGAGAGGCAGTGAAAAAAGAAATCACTAAGATGTTAGAGTGGGGAATAATGGAACCCTCTAATTCTCAATATTGAAGTCCTATCTTGGCTGTCATAAAATCAAATGGTGATGTAAGACTAGTTCTTGACGCTAGGGAAACTAACAAAATTATTATTCCAGTACAAACGAGACCCAAGAATTTAGAAGAACTTATTCAGAAGTTTAATGGTGCCCGCTTTTTGACATCCCTGAATATGAGGAGCTCCTATTGGCAGACGAGAATATCGTCTGAATAACGGAAGTACACTGCTTTTACTTTTCTTGGGAGAAGCTATCAATTCACCGTTATGCCATTTGGCTTAAACATCAGTGGAGGGGTGTTTATTTCAGCATTAGATACCATAATAGGACGAGGTCTCCTCGACAAAGTTGATTTGTATGTAGACGACCTTTTGATCGCGACTACGACGTGGGAGGAGCATCTCGATTTGTTAGAGAAAGTATTAATGAAATTCTCAGAGTATGGAGTGACAGTGAGTCTGACGTAGTCAAAATTCGCCAAGAATGAAATAAAGTTTCTTGGACACATAATTGCGCTGAACGGAATTAATCCTGACCCCAAGAAGATGAATGTTACAAAAGGTGCCCGTATCCTCGGAGTAAAAAAGAACTAAAGTCTTTTTTGGGGCTTGCTTCATTCTTCCGTCGATTTCTACCTGACCAAATAATTGCCCAAAACTGTTTTCTCCAACTAATGCGAAAAAAGGTTACTTGGAAATGGACCCAGGAATGAAGCCAAGCCTCTGATAAAATCCGGAACGCTCTGATTAATGCACAACTTCTGCGCCATCTGAATCTTGAACAAGACTTTTGTATTGGGACGGATGCTTCAGAAACAGGTATAGGTGCCACATTGTTTCAAATAGATGGTCTCTGTGACCTGAACGCCATCAAGCATAACATTGTCTAAATGCGAGAGAGCATGTTGTACCACTGAATTAGAGGTTTTAGCTGTCATTTGGGCACTCAAGAAGTTCAGATATTTTGCTTATGGCAAGAGGACAACGATATACTGTGATCATAAGGCTTTATCATTTATCATGAGAGTTCGAATGTTTCATTCACGGTTAACCCGATGGGCCCTGTTGTTACAGGAATACAACATTTTGGTGCAGTACATAAGGGGAAAAGACAATGTAATTTCTGATGCTTTATCTCGACTTAGAAAAGGGAGAACGAATGAAGAGGATGATGAACTATCTTTTAATTTCAAAGTAATGGACATATCAGTAAATTATTATGAAGAGCGAGTTTCAGAGCTGTGTCAAAAGCTGCCACAGTTGCAAGAAGAAGACCTACATTGGAAGCCTATTAGGGACAAGATTAAGCACAAAAATCCTACTAATACTAAATATCAACATACTGTACAATCTAGGGTATTATTTAGGAAAGAATCTACCAACACCAATTGGAAAGTTTGTGTCCCACAAGGTTATATACAGCCATTACTATGGCATACTCATTTGAAGTGGGGACATTTTGGGACTTCTAAATGTAAAGTCAAGTTGGGTGAATATTGCTATTATCCGAACCTAGAACGACTAGCGAATAATATTCTGAAGAAATGCAAAATATGCCAACAGATCAAACCTATAAATTATTGTCAAAGAATCGAACTACATCCTATAATTCCACACCAACCTTTAACACTACTAGCTTGTAACGTGTGTGGTCTGTGTCCCACTGCACGTGGAAGATTTAAGTATATACCGGCTTGTTATTACATGTTTTCAAAATATGTCAAATTATATCCATTACGGAGTCTACGTGTCCGAGCAATGTTAAGGAGACTTATCATCAGTTACATTACTGATTATGGGAAACCGAAAATGGTTCTGACTGACAATGCAGCATATTTTACTGGTGGATTGTGGAAAAGGTCTATGAAGGAACATAACATCAAACATATATACATATCTAGATTTCATCCTTGTGGGAATCCGATAGAGAGACTATTTCGAAAATTAAAACGCTTTCCATGGGCACATACACCACAGCAACAACACCAATGGATTAATCGGTTGGGAGAATTCGAGAGGATCTTCAATGACCTACCACATGGTTCTACTGGATAGTCACCGAACCAGATAATGCATGGAAGAAACGAATTTCAAGATTGGTCAGGTAATTGGCCCAGAATTCAAGAAGATGACTGTACACAAGAGAATATTGTGCAAAAAGTTTATGAGAAACTACAACATCAGGATAAACTGTGGAAAGCAAAGTTTGACAAAAGTGTAAAGAAAGTAATCACATATACAATTGTTGAGAAAATACTATTGAGAAATCATCCAAAACCATCCAGCAAGAAGAAACTGAAAAAGTGGCAGTATTTGTGTACTGGTCCTTACAACATAATTCCAATACCACATGAAGGAAGTTACATATTAGCTGACTGTGACTCAGATACCAAAAGGGACTGTTTCACCATACAGAAATTAAGAAATACTTTCAGTAAGAAGAGAAGGACAGTAATATGGAAATAAACTGCAAGAAAGAAAAAGAAAGAAGGACTTTGATACTGAGACACCATTAATGGAATGAAGCCTTATGAATAAAACAAAAGCATATCATGAATGCTACTCTGTGCTGGTAATATACAGTTACAAAGAGTATTTTGTTTTTGTTATGAAAATAATACATGTAGATTCTAGAAAGTATTAATATATATATATATATATATATATATATATATATATATATATATATATATATATATATATATATATATTAAGAGGAGATGGAATGAAGAAAGTCAGGCTGTGCAGTTCTAGGTGCTTCAGTCCAGAACCGTGTGGCCGCTACGGTCACAGGTTCGAATCCAGCCTTGGGCATGGATGAATGTGATGTCCTTAGGTTAGTTAGGTTTAAGTAGTTCTAAGTTCTACAGGACTGATGACCACAGATGTTAAGTCCCATAGTGCTCAGAGCCAATAAAGAAAGTCATAAGAAACAAAAAGAGGTATCCGAATTGGAAAAATAATTGGATAACAGATTTTCCATTAAAGAGAGAGAGAGAGGGAATGCTAACGGATTCCAAAAGTGTTATTCATGGGAATGAAGAATCGATCTAAGATTTGTAAATATTTTTCTTACATTTTTATATGTTATGGAGGATACATTATTAACAATAGTATTAAGATGAAAAATAATTTCATGTGTGTGTGTAGGGTATGAGGAAGAAAAAGGACATGACTTGATAAGAAGGAACATGTATATGGAAAAGGAAAAGGAGATCATCATCATCAAGATGATGACCTGCATCAGATCACATCGGAGAATTCATTGTCAATTAGAGTGAATCTGGACACGAGATATATGAAAATAATTTTGTGACTATTATCGAAAAATAATCATCAGTAAGGTACGAAATGGGAGGATGAACATGGTGTAAACACGAAAATGATGGAAACACTGGATTGGTTCATCGAAGTAATTTAGAAACAACGGCCGATAGGAAAGGATTTCATTATAAAATGGAAGAGAATTATGACACAACGTAAAAGTGACTTGCAAGCAAAACAAAATAAATATACTCACTCTATATATGAAGGACAAACCAATTCAACATTGAAGAGAACTCACAACATATTTGCAGAATGTATCACACAACAGTGAAGTCTGTATTCAACAATGAACAAATGGAGCATAGTAAATGCACACCAGTGCTAAGATGTATTAATAATGATAATATCTCTTATTAAATTAAAGTTGGAATCATTCGCCGTATAATTGTAGATGAAGGCTGGAACAGATTACGTTACACCATGCAATGTGTTGATAAACATGAAATGTCAAGGATACAATGCTGACACCAACGAAAATTGAAAGACTCACTGTTGAGATACAGAGATGACTCTGTCAGCTGAACTATTAAATAACCCAGCAATATGAGCAGCCTGTTTAAAAGCTGGAATAACCGATCGACAAGCAGCAGTACCGCGATCGTCGAACAACGAAGACACGAAGAAGATGACCAAGCTGTCTTTAGCAGCCTGAACAGCTTGGTGGCAGCCGTTGCCTGGTCATTTTTCCGTCAGAACTGGCTGCAATCCCTGCTTTGTAGAGTCAGTTAAAGAAGGGCTTTTCAACTAATAGTGTTGTGAAGTTACTGCAGTCAAGTGGAGTGTAATATTTGTGTGAAAAAGAGCTTAAAAAGCTTGGACAAATATTATGACGTTTGTGGTTTATTTAACATGCAAATCCAGTTAGGCCCCACATTTAATCAATGTTGTAATGATCAATGGGTGCTGTTCATAACTTGTCGTATGAGTGCGTGAATGACTGGTTCAAAAACAACAGTACACAACACCATATTTGCACCGTTCAGAGAAACCTCCAATATCTTTGACCTTTTAAAGATATTAAGGTTTGGGGGGCGATGTAACATTACATGAGTATGCCCTATATAGTCGGATGTACTTTGCGTCACGTGAGTGTAGGGGAGTCTAACCAGTAGTGATCCATGACATCATATCAACTTGAGATTTTTTTTATACATGTCATTCATTTCTAAATTTTATTGATTATTTACAGAGTAAAGAACGTAATTTAATAGGTAATGAGTTTTAATGAGATAGATATAAATATGTTTTGACATAGTACATAACCTTGTTGCATTATGCATGATATGTTTTCTCTTTGTAAGAAAAAATCTTTCGTATTGCTCGAGCACGCGATCAAGTAGTCGTCAAGTGCGGATCTGCTGTAACTTTCGTGAATGGGCATAGAATTGTTAATTTACAACACGCAGTTGATTTACAAATTATTCTAGGGAACCACGACCTGACTTTGGTGCAAACAAATTGCGCGCGGATTCTCACATATTGGCGTGGAGTTCAAGGTACGCGGCTGGATATTGGGTGTTCAAAAAATGGTTCAAATGGCTCTGAGCACTATGGGACTCAACATCTTAGGTCATAACTCCCCTACAACTTAGAACTACTTAAACCTAACTAACCTAAGGACATCACACACACCCATGCCCGAGGCAGTATTGGGTGTTATCGTCGCGTGTGTGATTCAGTAACATTAACCGTAATTTACGGACATTAGTTCGATAATAACTATCAAAGGCTTATATGAGCGGAATAGTAATCGTCTTGATACTTAAAGCAAGCGAGAAGCGATTTACTGTCGGGATACGACAAATATTAATCATTGCATAGTCAACTTGTTGATTCGTTGCTTAGCAACTCATAAATGGATAGTGATAGAATTATTGAAACGATCTTTTAAGTATTAATGACCACTACACACACTTTAGAAACTAATTATCCTAAATGTGAGTGACTTCTGGATTGGATGAGTTTTTTTTATTTCAGCTAATTGTTATTAATAAATTACTTTCGAGGTTGACACTTCATCAATGGTGTCGCGCTCATTCAACTTAGTAGAACGATAGATAGTACTATCTACGCTACTGTTTATAGTTTTAAAGAAATGAGAGCACATACCTGTTTTTCTTTTGAGAAATGTTCGTACTTCAGTTGTCAGTCTTCTCAAACCAGAGTCACGAGTGATGCTCCCTCACAGCCCTACAATATCGTGAACCACCACACACATGTGCCTCCTTCTCACTACATTTCTGCATTGAAAACCCTGAGATATAGCCACGGTAAGAAGAAGATAAAAAAAAGAGGAAAGATCAGCGAAAGAAACGAAGCAAAGAGAGAAGGGGACGCATAGGCCTCCCGTCAGGTAGACCGGTCACCTGGTGTAAGTCTCTTGAGTTGACGCCACTTCGACGAGTTGCGCGTGCATGGTGATGATATGGTGATGAGGAAAACACAACACCCAGTCCCTGAGTGGAGAAAATCTCCGACCCAGTTGGGAACCGAACTGAGGCCCCTTTGCACAGCATTCCATCGTGCTGACAACTCAGCTATCAGGGAGGGCTGTGCTGATGAGTTAAAAATGCAAAACAATAAAGAGAACTTTAGTCTAATCACATAGTACCTTATCATGAATGAACACACGCTGGATAAGGGTAAGACATCCGTGAAAACGCTTTTCTTAACTTAAAATCCATTTCAAGTGGACATAAATCTTGAATATTTACCTTTAGTTGAAAAATGTGATAAATATTCATTTTTAGAATTTGTGATGGATGAGTGTCTTATTTGGGAACAGCATACCGAATTCATCTGTAAAAAAAAAAAAGCTTCAATATTTATGTGTTAAAACGACATACAACCATAACAATTCCTCTTGTTCTAGTACATAATTAATTGACTCACATTTACAATACTGGACAGAGATTTGAGGCGGGGCGCCTGCAGTCCGCATTGATAAGTTCTTCAGATTCTATTAGAGAGAGGCTGGGATAATTACTATTGTGGTTTACTAACTGTATGTTCTCAAGATGATTATGTTCATAGAATGGAAATTATAAAATAGAGTAATGAATAGAGGTATGCATCATTGCAACACCCAAAGCGGAGATTACTATCATATAATACCAACTGATAAAAGGACGATGGATCACAGCCTACTTAATGCCAGATTACCTAATGATATAAAGCGACTTTACGGGATCTTTCTAAGGATAAATTAAAACAGTTATTAAAAGAAATTTACACTAACTTACACATTTTGATTTCTGCCATATTTCGTTTTGTATATTCAGCTCCATTATAGTAGAGGTAGCAATATTTCTTAATAGTATCTAATATGAAACTAAATTTTTCATATGTTTCCACTAATGTGAATATACAAAAATGACAATATCCAAGGCTGTAAAGCTATCATATGTGAATAAAGATTATTATTATTTCCTTGCAAAGTTAAAAAATCGTTCTCTATCTCCATCATTCCCACAGTATCGCCGATCTCTATTAGCTTTTGTGCTGACGTTCTGATGTTTATGACGACTGGGAAGAAACTTGGCTAGTTTATTGCAAGCATGCAACGCCAGTTTGACATCATGGAATGATGAGCACAGAAAACTAAAATTATTATCAACACAGCAAAGACGATAGCCATTGTGTCTACCAATGGATGACCAATACTCAGCGATAGCAGATCCCTTCAACACAAGGTGTCAATTTCTATTAGGTATCTATTTGGATAAGAAATTGCTTTACACCAAAAACATCGACGATAGTAAGAACACGGCAATGAGTATGGCGCGAACCTTCATTCCATTCCTTAAGAGCCAGGACTCAAATCCAAAAAACGAAACTCCAAGTATACAAGACCATGACTTAACGAGTTATTTTGTACAGCTCTACTTAACGGGGAATGATGTGCAAGTTGAAATATAAGAAACTGCAAACGCTCCAAGACAAGTTCTTCCAGTGAACAACTAGAGCAGTGAGACGGATCAGGAACCAAGACATCAGATCAGCACTTAAAGAAACCGACATTAAAGGGAAGTTTAGAACCAAGACAACACAGGTTCTTTACAAAATAGATGCATTGCGAGCCAGAAATATGGCACTAGTATCGGGTTCCCAAGTCCATCACGATGAACCCCTCTAACAGCTCAACTGCCAACAAGAAACATAAAATTTTTCATAACAACGCAATACCAATAGGAAGCGACTTAAATATCAAGACAAAGGAACCAAATAAGACAGTCCAAGTGCAAGATGAAAGAAAAATAAGTAAAGTCTTCATGTATCTCCACAAGTCATTAAAGACAATTACTTCAGACGACAAAAACAACGGCAACAAAGAACCCTGTCATTGTCTGTTTCAGGATTGAATCAGATCTGGCATCACAATCAAGGTTCATTGCGTTATGGGGCAAATGAAGAGCACAAATGGTACGAATAAAACCACTCAACATATGCTATTAATGTGGTACTGGTTATACCTGAAAGTGGAAATAAAGATAACAATGTGAATGAAAAACTCCTTCAGTTACTTGCACACAAACACACTCACACACACGCGTGCACACACACACACACACACACACACACACACACACACACACACACACACACTCACACACACACATACACACACACTTTCAAAGTAGAGAAATAATGTTATTTTGTTCGACTTCAAACCATTTGACAATGAGATAATAATATTGTATCTTCACACATTGAGAAGAGCAAATATTTTCATGGCTGTTATGTACCACAAAAATGATACAAGATGGTGGTGAGTGACACACACACACACACACACACACACACACACACACACACACACACACACATACACACACACTTTCAGAGTAGAGAAATAATGTTATTTTTTTTACTTCATATCATTTGACAATGAGATAACAATATTGTATCTTCACACATTGAGAAGAGCAAATATTTTCATGGCTGTTATGTACCACAAAAATGATGCAAGATGGTAGTGAGTGACGATAGTAATTAATGTGTAAAGTGCAAAAAACAGAAAACACGGAAATAGTTTTTGTGTGTGGAATATGGTGTAGAAAATCGTTTCACAGTGATAGTGTAGGCCACAATAACAGGGAAGCTCATACTGTGAAGTGACCAAAAGAGAAAATTAAGTTCATTGTGAAGTCTGCGAGAAGAGATTATGCATCAAATTCTTTGGAGAAAAAGGAACACAGGAACCTAAAAACTAGGAAAATTGTGTCAACAATGTCTTCAGTGTACTGGAGTTAGTACAAAATCTTATCGAGTTAACAAGTGAACTATGAAACAAAAATTCACTGTAAATACAAAGCTATATATGGTTCTTAATTCAAATGCAGATTGCAAAAAATATTTGTTGCAGCTGTCTAAGTGCTTTGAAAGACGAAATGAAGAAATCCCTGAAAACGGCATGGAGTGTGTAGAAAGTAATTCTACGAAAAACAGAGACTTGTGAACAAGACAATGACACAAATTCACACAACCTAAGAGCAAACAATAAACACTTAAAATGTTGTGCACTGGAGCTCTCAAGACATAAGCTGACAATAACTGTTTGTTACGTATTACAAATGATTTCTACAAACATACTGCTCGCATCCAACAAAAAAAACGATACAGAAGGATGTGGTTCAAATGTGAGCAGGAAACAATCCCACAAAAATAAAGCAAATATGTGCAGTGACTTAATATGTACAAATAACCTCTCAAGTAAACAAAAACATATGGTTACAGTGTCATACACTCCAAATACAAACAGCAAACAATCGAAAGCAACTGAAACAAATCAGTGTTACGATTTCAGGGGTCCAAACAATCTTGCAACTTGCAAATTCCTTTAGGGGGACTCTACATTCAATTTACCACACACAGCTATGATGGAAGTAAACACTTTACTGCATTTGCTCACTATACATAGAATAATGATGCAATGAACACAATAGAATATCACCACAGTAGTCGTCTCCTAAGAATATACATCATATCAATCGGTGCAAAGACAAATCTCATTTTCACATCACAGATAACTTACAAATCAATCCTCACAATCGCCCCACATTAACTGTCTATTTAAGTCCACCACATCAGTCCCCCCCCCCCCCTAATTTGTTAGGGGACCTGTATTTGGCAATTCATGTGTGTCATATATATTCTCACATGACGTGATCTGTCTGGTCCATCAACTGGATTTAACTCGAAAATCCAGGGCGCTGCTGGACTATCAGATGTTGCCAAAGTACTGCTCTACTAGACAGTGTTAATACAATCAGGTTCTCAGTCTGTTCAGGAAGACGAATGTTTCTGTTCTCGTCCAACATATCATAGGGGGAATATAAGAATTGGGCTCTCTCATTCCATAGTTCGTCTGGACATGCTTCAGAAAATGTTGGCTTAAAACGGTGCCATGTTTATCATTTTTTTAACTATAAATGTTTTCTCACCCCTGTCAATTATCTTAAAGGTTCCCATATATGAAAGGGAAAGAAGAGGACTAGTGCCATTGTCTCTTATTGAGACAAACCCATACCTGAACAAGTCTTTCTGGAAGAAAATTGCTTTGTCTCCACGTCGCATTGCACTAATAGGTTGAGGAGTTGCCTATGAGTTTGCAGTGAATGTAAAAATATGGCATATTTCCTTACTGACAAGTTGCAAGGAGGAGAGGGGGAGAAAATTTGCCTGGTATTTTCAGTTACTCTCCATAGATTAAATGGACAGAGGAACATCCTAAGTCTTCTTTAATTAACATGTGGAGTCCTATAAATATTAACAGTAGTGCCATTGTCCAGGATTCCGCATAGCAGGCGAAAACTGATTTAAGGTTGCAGTACATTTGCTCTACCATCCCTTTCCTTGGTGGAATAGTAACTCATATTTCGTATGTGTTTGCTCCCACATAATCTCAAGAGGTTCTCGAACAATTGTCACTCAAGCTGCCTGCCCCTGTACATGGTAATAACTTGAGAAATGCCAAATCTGGCGAACAAAGTGGACATCAAGACTCTGACCACAGACACTGCTGAAATATCTGGTACCAGCACAGTGTTGAGCCACATAGTGAATCTGTCTACCATGGTAACTAGAAGGGGGAAATGGGCTTACAATATTCAAATGCAAGTGTGAGAATCACTGAGAAGGAGAGGGGAAATCTTTCAGTGTGTAACCTCCCCACAGAAAATGTTAAATGCAAATGGATAATGTAAACATGTGCCATATGGTGTCTTCCCACAAAAGTGAATAATAAAAATGAGCCAAGCGTAACCTCGTTGCAAAATTAAAGAATAATAATGGCCCAAATGTAAACTCCCCACAGTAATAAAACTCAATGATAATAAAAATGTGCAAAAATGTTAAGTCCCCACAAAATTAACGCTAAAATGAACCTGATAAATTTTATAAGGGCAGCTGCGCTGACCCTCGGCCCTGTGCAATAATTAAACCTGAACAAAAAAAAACAAATTTCTTACATCAGTAAACTCCATCAATATCTGCTCTTGTTTTTCGGCACAGCTCTGTGCAATGCTGGCCCATGTTTTAATTCTTGGGGGAATGCATAGGAAGTATTACTTGACTTGAAATGAATCTTTTGTTTAAAACAGTTACTTCAAAAGAAAATTATTATTGGGGCAATTCTTGAACAAATTAATTACAATTAACATATGTTGTTAGCTGAGCGCAATGCTGCTTCATTACCTTCGATAACAATATACCTCGTCCAGAACCGTGACCAGAGACCCATGTTGACGCCCGCCGACTCTTCACTCACAACTACTGTTCCTGCCGACTCGCTACATGCAACAGAACTCTCGCGCGGTCAAGCGCAGACTAGCCACGATAAATAACTCTCTGGTCAGAGATTCTGTCATGCCTCGCCATTGCTGTCAATGAATACACCGAATACACACGTGTTTCATAACCCTCCACTGGGGGGGCAAAAATTTGGCAGCGATGGTGAGTCATTTGGACTTGCCATGAGCAACAAATTTTTTCTTAACTAATTAACTTTACAAACAGAGAATATACAGATGTAGAACATGAAGTAAATATGGTGCACATACACCGAGTACAAGACATATCAGACAATGGCAAAAAATATATATATACAATGAGTACATAACATATCAGCAAATCAGAAAAATGTATATACAAATCAGATTGATAAATGACAAAAGTGCACACTTACTGACGTTCAGCACAAAACATATTAACACATGACATAAGTGCACATGCACTGAAAAATTCTTCAAAGTCTTTGCAATAAATGGACATAACGAGTACAAATCTCTTGACAAATGACATTAGTGCACATGTACTGAAGTTCAGAACATATCAGCAAATCAAATAAAAAATGTATTAGTCATGAATACAAATCATTTTAGCAAAAAAATGATTTTCACTATATTACAAGAATTAGGATAGGAAAGGGAAGGATTGTATCATGGTTGTAGCACTTTAGGTTGCACGCAGCTGCACTGAAAGTCCATATCTTTCTACTGTAGCACAACACCAAGTGAAACAATCTGCAGTTCTTTTCCCAGAAGTATTTATCAGCGTAGCCAAGACACTGAAATGTCGTAGTAATATTCCATGTTATCATTTTAGCAGTACATTAGGTACACCAAACAGTGGGACCATAATATCATCTCCATCGCTCAAGGTGGTGGACAGCATGTTGTGTCAACACCACGTTCTTGTAGGGTACAGCAACGTAGAATTAGTGCAAAAACCAAATATAGTGCTCGATGATCAAGAGGATATACAGGATAAACGGATATTCCAGTAATTCAGGGTAGTTAGGCCAGAAGGTGAAGGACATTAAGTTACATACTAGTCTTCACTGAGAATTACATTAGTAGTTTGCGGCATTCATTGCCCAGTTACTGAACATTTCTGTACCATGTATGTAGTATTACAGAATAATGTTCATAAATTGGCGTTTTACACAGATCATTGGCACTCATTGCCTAATTATAAATCATCAGAAGTCAAAATATTCATATGGTGTTTTACAGAGAACATTGGTACTCATTTCCTAATTACAAATTATCAGAAGTCATTAAGAACATTGGCACTCATTGCCTAATTATAAATCATCAGAAGTCATAATGTTCATGTGGTGCTGTACAGAGAACATTGGTACTCATTTCCTAATTACAAATCATCAGAAGTCATTATATTCATGTGGTGTTTTACATAGAACATTGGTACTCATTTCCTAATTACAGATCATCAGAAGTCATTATATTCATGTGGTGTTTTACATATAACATTGGTACTCATTTCCTAATTACAAATCATGGGAAGTCATTATAGCGATATGGTGTTTTGCAGAGAACATTGGTACTCATTTCCTAATTACAAATCATCAGAAGTCATTATATTCATATGGTGCTTTACAGAGAACACTGGTACTCATTTCCTAATTACAAATAATCAGAAGTCATAATATTCATATGGTATTTTACAGAGAACATTGGTACTCATTTCCTAATTACAAATCATCAGAAGTCAATATATTCATGTGGTACTTTACACAGAACATTGGTACTCGTTTTCTAATTACAAATCATCAGAAGTCATTTACAGAGAACATTGGCATTCATTGCATAATTACAAATCATCAGAAGTCATTTACAGAGAACATAGGCACTCATTTCCTAATTACAAAGTATTATTCTATTTTTTTTATTATTTGCTAGCAATGCATTGCGTTGAGATCGATAACCAATTGCTGGGGGATAATAATATTTACATTTGACTTATTGCTGCAAATGAAGATGTGTAACGTCATTTGTCATGAGTCAGCTGTAGCAAGGTTATGAAACAAGTAGAGTATATGTGATCACATTCGTAAATGACATAGACTTAATGAACAACTGCTTATAGCACATTAATTTCATAAATAATTTCTCCTGCAAAAAATATACAAAAATAATGGATTATTAATCTGAAGGAAGAAATGCATTTTATGCTGAAAAGTAGTGACCTCGAATTAACAGGCAGTGAAATGTGGATAAAATGTGTTCCATAGCTGTCCCTTCCAAAACCTTCATTCATCCTACTATGCAATAAAACACATACTGTCAAAAACGAACTGCAACAAATACTTAAATAACTACATAGCATAAATACATAACTTCAACATTACCCTCATCTGTAAAGAAAAAACTTCATTATCCACTTCATTATCTATAGTATCATAACTCCATTATCATCATCACCTGTAAAGAAAAACTTCATTATCCATAGTAGCATATTCTTCATCATTATTCATCAGCATTCATTATCATCTGCAAAAAAAAATCACTTCATTACTCATTATACAACTATTCCTTATCTCTAGCATATTTCATCACTAAAACTAAGATGTGTAGTTCTGTCTGACAGCCTGCATCAATCGCCTCATATTCTGAAAGAAAAAATTAGTTAAGACTGCTATTCTACGATGTGTATAGTATATTCTTGTTAATGCTTGTTAATTCTGATCCATTTACTCTTCATCACGAAGTATTGCATCTTCTTTTGATCATTCCGAAGGTGAAATTCCCATTTTGTTTAATTTATTTCCTTTACACGTTATTTCTTTCTGAAAATGATGAACAAAGATTAATGTCTTGCATTTAATTCATATACCCATTAGATAAAAACTGGTTTATAGTGATATAATTAAGCATACAGCATAGCATGACAGAAAACGTAATATGTCAAAAAACATAGATAGTGTTCAGAGGCAAAAATATACACACAATATCACAATGCAGCAGCAAAAAAAAAGTGAAGTAGTCACGATTTTGAGATATCATAGGGCAAAAATGTCAAAGTCAACTGGTGTGTGTTATATCTTAACTATTTCACAGTGCATACAAACAAAGTATGAAAACAATCGTACAAACATAAAAAAAAATGATGACAAGAAATGTGACCTTCTTTGTGTTCAGCTTGTATGTTGTGTAGTTAATAGAGGCGAGAATTGAAGACTTTAATAGAGAAAAAATATGGTCTATTCACCGAGAGCTGGGACGAAACATAAACAGTGTCACGTGAGCGACTACGCTCGTTTCCAGAGAAAGCATTCGGTGTTCACGTGATGCGTAGGGGTGTGGAAAATCCTTGGCGCACGCTTTGCAGCTGGCGGCGTTCGGCTGGCTGCCGAGCTGTGACAGCGGACCGTGAGAAACCTGGGCAACAATGTACGAAATAAATTTAACAATAATGTTAAAATAATGTTAAACTGAGTTCATTCTGTCGAAGCAGATTTATTTTCATTCAGGTTGCTAACAAAACGCTCCATTAAAACAATTAATTGTTAATTTTAATAACAATACCAGTAATAATAATGAGAAAGGACGAAACAAGGTTCACTCTATCGAACTTGAACTGTTTCCATTGAGATTTATAACAAACCGCTCCTCTCTCCTCTATAATGCAGTCTAATTTCCACATTTGAGTTTCCACTTTTTCTACGGCATGGAGGACGCACTTGTTCGAATCCTCTGCAGTCACTGTTCTTCCTGGTTCTTCTAGCAGTACTTCCGGCATTTTGTATGTTTTGTTTTTCACTGCAACATATCCTTTGATTCTGGCCCACACTAACTCGATGGTGTTTAATTCACAGTGGTACGGAGGAATTATGAGAACTGTTTTCCCTGCATTATTCGCCATTTCATCTATTGCGTATTCGTTGTGCGCTGTTCTGTGCTTTTCAACTACATCTAAAAGTTCTTTCTTCAACATACCGTCTTCGAAATGGATGTTTTTAGATTTTAGCCACTCTGATATTTCGTGCTTATTGGAATTCGCATTGGGAACTTTTTCTTTTCTCCGAGAATGGTACGGCGCGTTATCAAGAACAATAACTGCATTTTCCTGAAGCCGAGGAAGAACATCTTGAAACCACTTCTCGAAGGTTTCAGCGCACATCTCCTCATGATAATCTCCACTTTTCTTGGATTCGAAAGTCCACAAACATCCTTCAACGAACCCTGCTTTGCTGCCAATGTGTGCGATAATCAGACGTTTCCCTTTACCTGATGGGCCCTTGCTTCCGGTGGACAACCCGGACAGAAACGCTCGTTGTGAGGAATTTATAGTGTCATCTACCCAGACGTAACTTCGGGTATGTCCTGCGTTCACCCACGTCTCGTCCAAATAGTAAATGGGTCTGCCTTCATCTCTCAGCCGTTTAATGGTTCGAAGATAACGCCGCCTCCATAAGAAGATGTCATCCCTGTCTATTAGCATGCTATCGCGCGCACGCCGGACATATATGAAATTCATTTATCTCATTAACTTATAAAATGTAGTTCTCCGAAAATTGGCCAGATCTGCATCTTCGTTCACGACTGTAACCACTTTGTCAATTGATGGCAATTCGTTACGAAAAAAAAATTCGTGTACTTTCCTTCGTATCGCATTTCTATCGAAGTCATCAACATTTTCAGAAAGTTTGTCGTAATTTTCCTTTCTTGGTAGACTTCAAAGAGTGTGTGGCCTTGTACTCACTTATCACACGATACACTGAAGAACTTCCAACACCTGTAGCTGCAGCTGTTTTCGAAACAATATCACTCATCGACTGCTCTGGATGTAAAAGTTCCGTTTTATTCACATTAAGCACCATGTGCTTCTCAGAACTTAATGATATCTTTTTTGCTCGCTTCTTTGGTGGACTCAAAACAGACACGTCGACCTCGCTCGCTGAATCCGTGGATGACATAATAAGGACAGCCGTATGTGATGCTAATGAAAGAAGTGAATATATAAAATAAGAAACCATGTGATGCGATTGGATGCGCACATAAACAGTGAATGCTCAGCGTGACTACAAACACGTATACTTACTCTAATAATCAACAACTAGTCTTTCAATCGTCTTTACAGATGAACATAAGATATGCTGAAATCGTCGCTGTACAACACCCACTAACGAGCTCACACCTGCAACTGAGGCGGCCACACTGACTGAGCGCCGCGCCTGCGAACCGCACAATGCATCGCTCATAAAGGACAAACGGTTGCACCTATCACATTCGAACAAACTACAAAATTAAATTCATACCTTTCTGAAACTTTTCTCGCTTACACCCCCACAAAAGAATTTAAAGGGAAAAAGTTTGTCGCTTACTATATTTCGGATGATGATTTGGTAAAAGTTCTATATCAGACGTGAGATTTTAATTCATTGCTTCACTATTACTGACTCTATTGGGCAGAAAATTTGCAGACGTCATCAACATATAGCACTGAAGGCAATTATAAAATTATTTTGCTGTGCGACACACAGTTTAGGAGATATGGCGTGATAAATATAGAGTAACGCGAAAAAACAACTTTTCTTGAAAGCTTAAATATTTCTCTTTTTGAGTGACAATAAATTTTAATGTAATGTAAATAAAGGTGTCGGAAGGTAGTTCTCGGATCACTTTATCATGTTCAGGTGCCAAATTATAAGAAACACGACTTTCATTTTTTAATTTCTGACGCCCCAGCCGTGTACACCCCTCGACGGCAGCGCTGTGGTCACGCGCCTTGCCGTGTTTACGGTACGTCTCTTCTTTCGGTGAATGGAGTATCGATAGAATTGCATAATTACTCGTAAGATACGTAATTTGATCTGGAAAATGTGCACTGTCTAATGTGTAACGACAAGAAAAAGCGACCTGCTAACCTTACCTTGCCGGGCACTTGCCAAGAAAAAATTCGATAATCATCAGTAAGTAGTCAGGTGAATATAATTGCATAAGTGATCATAAAATTAGCAAATGGCATTATAGCAAATCATAAAGTATCTTCATTCGATAAACGGTTTAATGTTGGATAAGTGGTGGTTTCCTTTGGATTTTCTGGTTCTCAAAGTTTCGACGTGTACAACATTGGGGTGAGGAATGCTGCGAATCCGATATGGACCTGCGTATAGAAGTTCAAATTTACTGCACCTACCTTTTATTTTGTTGGACAAATAGTGTGTAGGTACTAATATCTTCTGTCCAACGTGAAAGTCACGGCGTATACAAACCTGTTTTTGTTGTCTTCTCCGGCGCTCTGCGGCACGTTTTATGTTGTTCAGCGCAATGTCAATTATTTCATGGTGTCGTAGTCGACGAGATGTAGGAAATGTTAGTAATTCTTTAATTTTGTTAGGTGGTTCAACATTTTTCAGTATAACAGACGGAGATAGCATAGTGGATTCATTTGGTATGGAATTAATTACATCCTGGAATGAGTGTATGTGTGTGTCCCAATCAATATGTCTTTTATGGCAGTATATTCTACACAGTTTACCAATTTCTTTCATTAATCGTTCACAAGGGTTCGAAGAAGCGTGGTACCTGGATATATACATCGGAGAAATGTTTCTAGCTCGTAACATACGTGTCCATATAGCAGATCGAAACTGTGGTCCATTGTCGGAAATTTCTTTCAACACATGCCCTACATGAAATAGAAAATGTTTTACAAATGCTTTCGAAACAGTTTTTAGCAGTAGCTTTGCGTAACGGAGTGAAGGTAACAAATTTTGAAGTGAGTTCAACAGCGACAAAGATATACCAAAAACCTCTATTAGTTCTGGGAATCGGACCAAAAATGTCTACAGCGGCCATGTGTCTTAATTTAACAGGTACAATGGGATATAATGGAGGAATATGTGAAGTTGTGTCTGACTTAGCTTTCTGGCAAATTTTACATGTCGCTAAAACTCGTCGAATACGTTTCTCCATGTTCGTAAAATAACAGTTCTGTCTCAGTATAAGAAAACATTTTCTGGCTCCGTAATGTGCGTAACTTAAATGAGTGTACCAGATTAATTTGTTCACAAGTTCGTCAGGAATGCATAATAACCAATTGTTGCTGTCAGGGTGAGAGCGGCGAAACAATATCATTGCGTACAGTGTAATGGTTTCTAATCGTAACATTATTCTTATCTTTCCAAAGGTGTTTAATTTCTTTCCACACGTTGTCTTTACTTTGCTCTAGTGCTATGTCCTGTAATGACGATGAAATGAAATTTTCAAATGCAACTTGTTGAATGTACATGACGCTGAAATTTGCTTTGCAGAAGTTGGTTGCGATGTCTTGCTGATTGTTGCTGAGAGAACGAGATAGTGCGTCTGCTACAACATTTTGTGTGCCGGGAATGTGAACTATTGTAAAATTAAATTCCTGCAAGTAAAGTTTCCATCTGCTTAATCTGTCGTGAGTAAATTTAGCCGACAGTAAAAACTGTATCGCTCTGTGGTCTGTGTAAACGGTGGTGTGTCTTCCATAAAAAAAGTGCCGAAATCTCGTAAAAGCCCAAACAACACATAATGTTTCCAGTTCTGTAACGGAATAATTTCGTTCAGCAGGTGACAGAATGCGACTTGCTAATGCGATGTTTTCAATTATTGTAGAACCATCTTCTTCAATTTCCTGGAAAATATGTACTCCTAAAGCGGTGTTAGAACGGTCGGTAGCAATGGAAAAATTTCTGGTAAGATCTGGGTGCGATAAAAGTGGTGCATTCAACAAAGCATGTTTCAAATAACATTCTCGTGAACAAGATTCTGTGTGTCAAAAGTATTGCTTGCGTTACTGGAATATGCAACCTGTACTGTATTTAATCAAATTCTATCTGGCGTGTTATTATTTTCGGGAGGATGCTGTGGCATATCGGCTATTTGAACTGTTCTGTCATTTCTTCCAGACGTATTACGCACTGGATGATACCTACTGTCTGGTTCATTCATGAGAATATGTTGTTGCGGATGTTCTTGCTGCTGATAAGATCGACTATTATTAAATGTACGCTGAAAATTGTGCTCATTAATTTTACGTCTGTCGTGATAATCATTTCTATACGGTGCATTGCGATAGGGATTGAAATACTGTGTTTTCTGCACGTAATTATTTCCTTGCTGGCGTGCGTTACTATTTGTTGTAGCTGGGACTATACGTGCACGCGGCGAAACATTAAAGCTTGGCTGACCTTGTGGACTGTGTTGTTGGTTAGGTATGCTAACCGGCTGACTTTCATGCTGTTGCGGTGGAAAAACCTCTGTTGTTACAAAAAATGCGTTTGCTGTTAATTTTACACATACTGATGATTAAAATTTTATCTGTTATTAAAGTTCTCGTGGTTGTCATTTCTTGAGCGTCCAATGAAAAATCGTCACTTTCGGTATATACTTGTCACTTTCGGTATATACTTGTCTTATCGTGTTTTCATGACTTATTTCATAATCCTAGGTAGAGCAATAGTTAAAGAGCTGTTTTGATAGATATAAAGGATAGTAGAAGAGAAGGCAGCAGTGCAGAAAACTTAAGATGAAACAGCACTACTACAGCTCGGGGCCCTATGCACGCTACGGCACATATTCATTAAAGCGTAATGAATCCCCTGAGGTCTATTACACGCTGCAAATAAATTTTAGCTTTTGCATTACAGGCAATGGCGGTAAAAATTCAAAAGTAAATTGTTGTATCAAGTCCAAAGCTAGTTTCTGCATTACACGTGATACTATTGAAAATACAAAAACAAATTGTCGTATCCAGTTCAATGCGTGTACCTGTGCTCTGTCATTTTTAAATACTTTAAATTTTCTCACTGATAGAAAATGTTTGTAATCAAAATTATCGTCTCCGTATGTCGGAACAGGTTCAGGATTGTATGAGAATCTGTCTGTGACTGTTCGGAATCTAAATCACGTATTCTCTGTAGATTACCTAAATTATACTGGCTGTGTGAGTGTGAGAAATGTTCGGAATTCGCCGTATGCTGTGACGTGTTAAACGCTGAAACATTTTTCATCTCTGTTACTTCTTGCTGTAAACTTGTAAACTTGACAATTTTCTACGTAATGTGTTATTAGACGAATCGATCTCATTGATTGTCTGCTGTAAATTTTGGAATTCAGGTGTTTGGTTAAACAAAATCGGTGCAGTGTCGTCTGATTTGCTGTCATTATTACTTTCAATAACGTCAATACGACTGGCCAATTCATCACATTTCTCAGTCAGTATTTTTACCTGATCATCGGTTTTAGTGTCAGAGGCATTAATCTGTTTTTGTATTTTTCGTGTGGTTTCGTTCAGTTTTTTAACGTCAGCTTTGATGACATCGGAATCCTGTGTTAGTTCTAATTGTTCGAATCTGTCTGTCACTGCCAGTGTTGCCAACTCTAAAAAGCCTGAGTCGCTAGATTCAATATCAAAAGTGGCTAGAAAGTCGCTAAAACAGATTTTACTAGGAGTGTACTGAAAATTTCATGCTGTGAATGGTGCAATAAGCCAGTTGGGGCTGGGGGGGGGATAATAAAATATTATATCGCTTGCAACAACACACATATAAAATACGCTAACGTTTAATTACACATGTTATCATAATTAATGCAACACATAAATTGTTGTTTCAATACAGTAGTCAAATATACTAGAAATATACAACCACATTTGTAACAAAAGAAAGCAAAAACTCAAATTAGGTTACAAATATATATACATACCGGTATGTAAGCTATTCATCGTCGTCACTCAGAAGATCGAATAACTCATCTGTTTCATGCTCTGACAGAACTGTAGTTGATGTAGAGGTTTGAATGTCGCTCAAAAGATGATGCAGTTCGACTGGTTTTGTCGCAAAAGAGTACTTTTGTTCGTTCCAATAAGCTCCAATACGTCTGACGGTATGTCAAAAGATGCACAATCTTTATTCTGTTTCTTCAGCTGGTCTCTTAATATGATCAAAGCATTAATTGTCTTTAACGATAATCTGTTACGTTGTTTAGTTTTTATAATGTTCATAGAACTGAATATTCTTTCCACTTCTGCATTTGAATGTGGTAGGCATAGAACAGTCATTGCTAGCTGTGAAATCAAAGAAAAAGGATTCTCCCCTGCGGCATTTTATACTGCAAAACCTCACTCCAAAATCGAACAGTGTTAGTAGTGTTATTCCACCTAATGAAGTTGATATTATGCCATTCTTGCAGCATACCGTCTATGAAATCGCCACTAAAACCCAATTCTTTGGCTACATCCGCTACAGCATTATTTTTATTCACTTTTAGTGTTTCGTCAACATTCAGCATTGAAATTTTTTTCAGGATTGTAACGTTACTTGACAGTCTTTGTTGAAATTCTTTTATGAGTTTCAGACTAAACTGAATGCATCTCTTCTTCAAATAAACTTTATTTCCTTCAGACAAACTCGACTCAGACAATTTCTATTCAAACATAAAGCCAAGGTTCGGGTTTGCATACATATATTCGCTTGGAACTGGTGTTGTCAACAAATCAACAGTTGGAAAAACTATGTTTTGTCCGAGTGACTGCATGAGAAATACAAGTGTATGTAGTAATTTAGTGGGGTCACTGTCTTCTCCTTCAAAAGCTTTTATTACTATTTGTACGTCTTTTAAAGCATGTTTAACATAAAACATGTAAAGACAATTTGAGTCGTCACAATACATCTTGTACAAAAGATCAGCAGTGTAACAATTGTCTCAAACCACGGCAAGTGAAAAATGTAGCTTTAATTCTTCCCATTGCTTCAGAGTTCTTCGTATTGCTGGTTCAATTGAAAGCCAACGTGTTGCACAGACCTTCAAAATTTTTAGTGGCTGTTTTCCACAATTTATTGTCTCATAAGCCTTTTTATATTCCTCTTGTCTTTTGGGTGAAATGGAGAACCAATTATAGGTTTCCCGTACAAGAAACTCTATGTTTCTGGGTATGGTATTCACTGAGGCGTGCGAAACTTCAAGCTGAAGAGAGTGACAAATTCAAAGGATCAATACCAAATGCTTCAAACCATATTCTGTCTTGAGTTGTTCGAAAATCCCATTGTTTATTCCAACCATTGCAGAAACATTATCTGTGCCAATTCCTACCATATTAGCGAGTGGAAGTTTGAGATCTTTCAAAGAATTCACAAGAACAGCAGCCAGATTTCTTGCATTTGCAGTTTCTGCTACAGCGAGTTTGAGAAATGGCTTGGTTGTTTACACTATAGTACCGTATAACGATGCCTAGCATTTTAGATATTGATACATCTGTGGATTCATCTATTAGTACACTGTATTTTTGGTTACCTATATCCTCAACCAATGATTGTGTAAAATATGGAGCCAAAACTTCAGTTATGATGTCAGTGCACTTTGTACGATGTAATTTCATGTTTTTAGCGCCCTCATCACCGGAAAACACCTTCTTACACAGTATTCCTAAATGATCTACAGCTAAAATAGAACAATGTTCAGCAATAAATAAAGAAGGGGCGCCTTCCGCTCTGCTTGCTATTCTAACTGTAGTTTTCGGAACAATTTTCACAGGTAAGGTGGTTTTTGTTTTCTTAAAATCACTTTTTTGTTTATGCTAAATAGTTTTCGAATACTTTCTAATATCACACAATTTAGCATAAAACTCTGTTGCACATAATTGACATCTTGCCTTGGATAAGTCTCCAACGACTGGTTTCAGCCACTCATTGAATTCAGGTTCTGCTTCCCACGCATCCCGATATTTTTGAGCGTACTTCTTCTTCCGCGGTAAATCCATTATGTAAGCCACCACAACATAAGTTTCACCAATTTATGATCACTGAAAATACATTAAAACTCAGGCGAACTAGAGGTCATGAAACAATCTACTCACTCGGTAACTCGATATCAGTCCTATTGTTCATTGTTTAAAACGTAATAATGTCTGAGATACCCCCACCGAATTGTTCTTGCGTTGCCACTGTGCATGTGGTAATAATTTGACTGCCAGCTAACATTTCGAAAAATTAGAGGTTGCTAGGCAGAAATGTATTTTATTATACTTATATTACGTATGTTTTTTGTCAATTCGAAAAATAATGGGAGTTCAAAAGTTAATGAAATATAGATCGATACGCTATCGACGATAACAGGCTAGTGAGTAATGAATTGTTCTGTAGTCAAGGTTTTCTTACTCTGTAGGCAGTTCCCACATTCAGGTTTACTAAATGCTGAACAATGCTACATGATCTGCTAAGAACTTAATTAAATTAGTAAATCTAGAACAAAGTCAGTGTAGTACCCATTCTATAGTTAAAATCTTAGTTTTGTTGATGAAAATACTGGCCCAAAACAGTTTTGATTTGTACTTCAAAAGTCGTCAGTACTCCAAAAGTCGCCAGATAGGTCGCTAAATAATTTTTGTCGCTAAAAAGTTATTTTTTGTCGCTAAGACGAAGGCAAAAGTCGCCATTTCTAGCGACAAAGTCGCTAAATTGCAAACACTGGTCACTGCCTGAATATCTGCTGTGTGTGTATCTGTTTTCGATTTAAGATCGGAAATTTCATCACGTAATTCTGTGTTCAACTGTTTGATGGTATTAATTTCGTCGGACACTGTAGTAATATTGTTGTCTACGTATGTTTTTGCTTTCGCGAACAATTTACGTTTGTCTTCCTGTCTCTGTGCTGTGATTGTTTCCATTACTTGTAGTTTTACTTTATTCTGATCCTGTATAAATTTACGGAAACGCGTATCACTGTTTTGTAGGTGTTGATTAAAACGCTCGTCAATTTGACTGTTCTATTGTTCGAATTTCTCGTCTACTTTTGCATCCAATGTGCGCGAAAGTTCTGCTGTGATTACTTTAAACTCGTCGCGTAACTGTGTTGCTTTTTCAGAGCATTGTTTGCCGACTGCACTAATTTCGTCTCTAAGTGATTCTGTTGCAGCGGTTTGCATATCCCTTAATTCCTGAGCAACAGATCTAATTTCTTCGTTACTTTTCCTAGCACAAGCCTCAATTTCCTCGCGTAGTTGTTCCTTAAGCCCGGTCCACACGCAACGATCTGTCTGTGCAGACATCGGTGCAGATGTCTGTACATGCAATAGATCGTTACAAATGTGGTGTGTTCACACGACACAAACCCCAGTCTACTACTCGCCCGCCATCTGTCGATGTAGAAAAGAAATATTAGTGACAAGCGACTACGCTCCTCGTAAACGTCAAAAATTTAATTAAGTTATTTTGAAATATAGAAATGGAGGAAGTTCTGTTGTGGTCTGTGTTCGCAATTTGTGTTGCAAAAAACATTCACACCAACCGCAGGAAACAGAGAGAGCGGTAAAAAGGGTGTAAACTGTGGTTGCTAAAGCGAAAGTAGTTTTCTCACGTAAATTTACTGCGAGAGTTGCAGGGCGAATCTAACGACTGGCGAAATTATCTGCGGATGGCTGTCGAAACTTATAATTATCTCTTAAAACTTGTAACCCCTCATATTATGAGAAAAAAATACTTGTATGAGAACGGCAATTTCTCCTCATGAATGGCTGTAGTAACATTAAGATTCCTAACAACAGGAAGGAGCTGCAAGGATTTGGAATTTTCAACTGCAATATCGAAACAAGCGTTGAGTGAAATAATACCCAACACATGTGAAGCTATTTACGCTGTCTTGGAAGGATGAGTTCTTTTTATAACAGCAGTTAATTTTCTATTATGTTTTCACACAAATATATTCTCTTGAATAAACTTTGATAAACGTATGTGAAATATATTGTTTTACATTACCTCGTGTTCCATTTCCTCGCACATTGACACTCTAATTTCATCTTCAATTGTACTCCTGCTTGGCCTTGTCGTTTCTTGATCGCTAAAAAAGCCAAGCAGATCAAAATACCATAACGTTGGCTGGTATACTTGATCTACTCCTACACCAAATCTTCTAGATTTCTGAACTTTGGATAACGCTTTTCGGTAAACAGTTCGCAACGAGTTTTTTTTCCGAGGCGTCAACTGCCCGCAATTTTTCAATTAGAGCATTGTCAGCTGCTGTCTTTTTGTCTCGGTCACTATATTATTTACTTTTAATCTTCCACAAACATGAGTGGTTTCTATATATTTCAATTAATTCATTTACAAACTCTCGAGAACACTGCCGAGTATCAGTCATTTTAATGCCCTGTGCGCACAAATACAAACACTAGACTGAGCAAACAGCTGTTTCGCGCCAGATTTGCGGCGATCTCCTGTCCACACGCTCCAACTTCTCTGCGCAGATGTGGTTTGAACCCACAGATTTGAGAGGTTTCGCTCCTACTCCAACTTCCAGGTTTGCACACACCTCAGGTTGGTGCAAATCTTCTGTCCACACGCAATGATCTGTCTGCGCAGATGTGATGTGCGCAGACAGATCGTTGTGTGTGGACGGGCCTTTAGTATCATGACACTGCGTGGCAACGGCTGTAATCTGCTTGCTGTCTGGAATTGTTGTCTAATTTTTCATTAAGGCTGTCATGTTTTTCATTAAGCTGTTTGATCTGTTCACTAATTTGTTTGACATTTTCATTAGTTTCATTCTGTTGTTTGAAATTTTCATTAAGTTGTTGTTTGAGACTTTCTTTAAGTTGTTTGAAATTTTCATCATTGTTGTCTAGTTTTTCATTAATTTTATTAAGTTGTTTCAAACTTTCTTTAACTTGTTTGTTATCTTCTTTAAATTGTTTGAAATTTTCACTAAATTGTTGTTGTAGCAACCTTGCCATAATTTGTTCCAAGCCGATATTACCGGCTCGATTCTCTGTACTGTTTGATGACGTACCCGCAATTGTCACGATTTGTGTGACCATTTGGTCATTCTGTGATTCACCAAAAGGTTTGCTTATCGGACGTGTACTGTTAAACACTACCTCGGAATTAAATAAATCTGACGCGTTCTGATTACACTGTTCGTTTTCATTAAAAAAATTTGTCTGTTTGTGTTAAGCTGGGCAGCGCTCATTGCAACAGATCGCCCCACGTCATCAATTGTCGTCAAATTAACAGAGGACACAATTGAATTCGTCTGTTCATCACTAAGATCAAAATCATTATTAGTGGTCAGTACGTACTGATTGTCAGTAAACGGAGGATTGTCATCAATACACTGTGTGTCACAAGTACTATCGGTGAAGTTATTTAAATCGGTTATTTCACTCATTATACCTCACGATGCACTATTAATAGTTTTTCGCAGCATTTTTACACTAATCACAATTATTCAATAATGAAACAAAGACAATACAAAATGCAACAAACACAAATACAACAAAGAGCAACAAATTGCCGATGACCTGTGAGAGAAAATCACAAAATTAGTAAAAGCGTTGCGCAAAAAATGCTAATTATATTTAGCAACTAAGAGCAGATATCTGACTACTTCTCAAAAGATTCACAAAGAAATACGATCCTGGTTCGGATGTCGCCAAGTGTAACCTCCCCACAGAAAATGTTAAATGCAAATGGATAATGTAAACGTGTGCCATATTGTGTCTTCCCACAAAAGTGAATAATAAAAATGAGCCAAGCGTAACCCTGTTGCAAAATTAAAGAATAATAATGGCCCAAATGTAAACTCCCCACAGTAATAAAAGTCAATGATAATAAAAATGTGCAAAAATGTTAAGTCCCCACAAAATTAACGCTAAAATGAACCTGATAAATTTTATAAGGGCAGCTGCGCTGACCCTCGGCCCTGTGCAATAGTTAAACCTGAACAAAAAAAAAAAATTTTCTTACATCAGTAAACTCCATCAATATCTGCTCTTGTTTTTCGGCACAGCTCTGTGCAATGCTGGCCCATGTTTAATTTTAATTCTTGGGGGGAATGCATAGGAAGTATTACTTGACTTGAAATGAATCTTTTGTTTAAAACAGTTACTTCAAAAGAAAATTATTATTGGGGCAATTCTTGAACAAATTAATTACAATTAACATATGTTGTTAGCTGAACGCAATGCTGCTTCATTACCTTCAATAACAATATACCTCGTACAGAACCGTGACCAGAGACCCATGTCGAAGGCCGCCGACTCTTCACTCACAACTACTGTTCCTCCCGACTCGCTACATGCAACAGAACTCTCGCGCGGTCAAGCGCAGACTAGCCACGATAAATAACTCTCTGGTCAGAGATTCTGTCATGCCTCGCCATCGCTGTCAATGAATACACTGAATACATACGTGTTTCAAGTGGAGCAAAGTTGTAATGAGATATTTTACAACCTTTATGTCTCATGTGACAGCGAGATCATTGATGGCAGCTTTTCTCTATTCCTGTTCAAGCAAACCTACCTCATACTATCTTAGCAGAATCTCTTATCCAGATGTGCTAGGTTGTGAAAACTGTCAAACACTCAGCATCGACACTTTCTAGGACAATGTGGATGTATCTTGTTTCCTGAAATGTTGCAGCAGATCTTTTGCCTTATGTTGTATAATGGTAGGTACTCATGACATAACCCCATGACATTATCCTGCCTTGTGACATGTTGCAGGTCTGTGGAAAATTGGGCAATCAACTCTGTTTGGCGAATTTGATGTGGTGAGGTGAGGTCAGTAGCATGTTGGAACATGAAATCCTAGGTTTATGATTGTACTGTTGTAACATTGCGCCCAGTGTCATCTGACATGCATCAATCCACAAGGCAATTTGCGAGTTCTGAAAAGGATTTGTCAATAATGTAGCTTTCGCTAAAGCCTTTTTTAGGTCGCAGTACATGAATGTAGCTTCAGGAGTCCATGGAATCTTACTGCTACCGGATGTATTCTTATCAATAAGCAACTTGTTAAGCAGCAAGTGTCTTCTGTAATAACTTAAGATCCCCAGGAAACGTCTAAGGCGTTTAAATGTAGAAGGTAGGGGCACATTTGCGATATCTGTCACTTTTTTGGGAAATGGTGAGATATCATGGCATGATTCAGTATACTGGCAGCTAAAAAACTTTATCTCTTCTTTTGAAACAATACACTTGTCCATATTAATCATAACATTGTAACTCTGCAGTCTACTGAACAAAGTTTAGAGATGCTTGATGACCTCCTCCTTGGTTTTCAAAAACACTAACATGTCATCCATATAACGGTATATGAATGGAAGCTCATGCAGAATCTCAAGTATGAAACGCTGCCACGTCTGTGCAGCGTTCTGCAGACCAAGAGGCATAGCATTATGCTCAAAAAAGCCAAAGGGTGTAGTCACAGCTGTCTTTTTATTATTATTTGGAGCCATAGGTACTTACAATAACTCCTTAGTGCTATCAACGAGACTTAAATAACAAGCACCCTTTAGGTTACCATTAAAGTCTGCTATGTGGGGTACTGGGTACCAGTCTGGAACAGTGAATGCATTTCAGCCCCTGCAGTCTCCACAGATTCTCCATTTGCAATGGAGCTGCCCAAAAGCTATGTGATCTTGATATTATTCCTTCAGCAATCACGTTAGCAAATTCCAGTTTTCATGTGGATAATTCAGGCAAGCGCTGAGGTCTGAAAGCCACAGGATGACCCAGTGTTGTCGTCACATAAAATTGAGTGTAATGGCTTCTGTTGCTCTTGATCAACACTGGATCCATCAGTGCAGGAAACTTACACAACAGCTGTTGGCAGGGGCCATTGCCTGATCCACAGGCAGCTTTCAAGAAGAAGTGGGGGACGAAGTTCAGCCACCACCTGACACATAACAGTGCAGCATAGGTGCCGTAAGTATTCACGTATGTAGTCCAACTCTTTTTGGCAAAGAAATTTTCCTTCACAATTTAGCGTATTCATATTGTAATTCATGAGCGGTCGACCTTTCTGAAGAACATGGTCCTCGTATCTGAGAAATATGCGCTAATGGTACTTCGCAGGTCTCTCTCCGCTCGACTGTTTCATGCAAATGTCTGTCATCTTCTCGCATAGTGCACACATGTGTACTCCACACTGAGACTGTAGCGATCTCCACTGCTATACAACCTACATGGAAAATGCAGTTACCCTGGAAATCTTCGCGCAACTTAAAGTAGGACAGAGTTTTGGGCAGTACGAACTCTGATGTGGAAGTCGGTTTGGGAGAGAGGTATTTGCATTAAGCATTGTTGCACTAAATCTAGTACAATCGAAAAATGTCAGAGAAAATTAGCTTATAAGATTGGCCCATTCACTTTGGCAATAACAAGTGTCCATGTACGGCGGAAGTCATCATCCAATTCCAGAGTTAGTGTTTTCTTCCCATATGCTCTGGTTGTAGAAATGTTGGCAGCCATAGGAAAAATATCACCTTCATTTTTGCAACATTCATTCGGCATTTTTGGATATAAGCTCATTTATGAATTAGTGTCTACCAGGAAAGTTCCTCAGACTTCTGTTGTTGATAAATAATCGAGTAGAGTCAGTAACAGCTGATACCACAGGATTCTTCGTGCAATTTAGGTCCTGTGAAAAATCCTAATGAGTACATGTGCCTACTGGCAACTGTCGCTCCCGTTTGGAAATGTGCAGCGACTTGTGCAGTATCTCGCTGTGTCAGCAAAACTACTGTGGTACCAACACCATTTTCCGCATTGCTGGTCGTTCTTGCCTTGAATCCAGTCATCGTTGGGATGCCTCTTAAGTCTAGTATTTAGTCCGGTTAGTTGGTTCATCTACTGTCCCATAGATGTCGCTCTGCTTATGGACCTTTTGTCTGTGATGCTGCAGTGCACATAGCTGCAGTCACAATGATGGTCCAGGGCCTCCCACCATGACCTCATTCACAGCACCACAGACTGTATTATCCAATCATGCGATCGTAACTGTATCTGCTTTGTGTGCCAGTTCGTCCAAGGAGAGCTTCGTAAAAGCACACAGAATGGCCCTCATGTTTTGTGGCAGTCTTCAAAGCCAGAAATTTTTTAAAGACTGTTCTGATAGCAGTTTGTTACCCAATATTACAAACAGTAAGCGAATCACTTGAAATGGGAAGTCATTAGAACATGTTTCACTGTCATCAATTTTTTGTAACCTTGATTCTTGTGGTAGTACAAAATGCACAGCTTCTTTAAACACAGCATAATATTGTCAGTTTAAAACTTGGTCCAATTGTTTGATCATATTAACTCCAACTGTGACATAATTAATGTAAACTGTTTTGTGTCAGATACGAGTTCATGTAATCGAAAAAATAGCCCCCACCTGTGTTAACCATAGTTGCGCCTTGGCAGGCCAGAAAGGCGGAATTTTTGGGCTGTAGGTCTCGTTGCAATAGCTTGAGCCTGAGCTGATACATGGAGCAGTTGTTTGTGGTGTAGTGTTTCTGGTGGACGGTGGATCTGACCCTCTCTCTTCACAGTAGTGATTGTATTGCAACTTATTTTGTTGTACACCTGATTGAGTAGAATACTCCATATGGTTCAGTACAAGGTCATCACTTTAGGGGAATTCTACTTCCAATTGTTATAAATGTGATTATGATAGTAATCAACACTTTACTGTGTTTACTCACTCTACTAGAATAATGGTTCAGTGTGCACCATAGAATATCAAAACAAATCAATAAAAAGATAAATCTCATTTTTATATCACAGCTAACTGATGAATCAATGCTTGCACTCACTCCATATCCATCATCCATTTAAGTCTGCCACATACCACAGACAAGACCTCTGCAAAAAAGCAGAGGCACATTTCCAAGAAGAACACAGGAAAACAAGAGGAAATGTACATTTTTACAATGAAACAAAAACTTTTGCGAGTACTGAAGGGAAAAAGTATGTTAAGACTGTGAATGACAAACACTAACATTGGACTATTAAGCACCAAACAGAATGTAGGCTCATTATCCCATAATTCTGTTGCATCCAGAAATGAAAAAATCTAAAAACAGGATCAATATAATAATTGGTAGAGGAACCAAATGAATAACATTACATTATGATAAAGTTTTTCCAGAGAATGGCCAATATTTGTGTGAAATAGATACAGATAAAACAGAAGTTACAAATATAATCAAATCACTGAAAAACAAAGACACAGAAAGCATAAATGGAACATCTGCAAAAATAATCAAACACAGTAGCTAGTTAAGCCTCTGACATTCATATTAAGTAATGGGGAATAGACAGTTCCCCACATGTCTGAAAAAAATGACAACAACAAGTATCCTGGAAACTACAGAGCTATAACAATTATACCCACCTTATCAAAAATTGTAGTAATAGCTATTAAAAAAGAGTTACGAAGTTCATAGAAAAAACAAAATACCCTGGATGAAGCACATCATGGATTTAGGAAACGGAAGACTACAGAACCAGCTGTGTCAAGTATCAGGACACATAGAAACAGTTCTAGAAGAACAAAAGAAAGTCCATAACATATTCTTGATCTTTACTGTGTATGCCATACTTCTCTGTTAGATAAATTTCACAGATATAATATTACAGAAAATGCAGCCACTCTAATAAAATCATTTATAGAAAACAGAAAATAAAATGTAGAATTCACGTATAATATGTGAGTACACAAGCTCTATGGACTTCCATCCCCAAGAATATCGCTGCAAAAACAGTATCTCTGGACCTTGGGCAGTGTGTTCTGAGACACCAAGTGTTTAAGCTGTATCTGTCTGTATAATGTGTATAAATAAATATTGTGTATGTGAATTGGTAATGTTGACAGTCATTACACATCATGAACATCATGTTCATTAGCCAAACACAACAAATATAAAAAATAACATGGAAACCTTTTACTCTGTGTTTCAAGTAGTTAAGTATGGGGCAGCAAAAGGCTCAATACTTGGTCCACTAATGTTTAAATTGTATGCCACTGTCAAGGCAGCATCAGTAAAAGAAAATGTAATCATATATGCAGATGATACATCCCTCATCGTAAGCAGTAGCTCAATAAATTATTTAAAAGCAAGAATTATCAGGGACATATTTAAGTGACGACAATGTATTTGTAAATGAAAATAAAACAACCTACATAGACACACTTAGAAAGAGAACAACAAATGAGGATAAAGTGTATATAAGACTTAGGACCATGTAGGTAACAGAAGTTGACAGTTGCAACTTTCTAGGATTAATAACAGACAGATTTATGACTTGAGAAAATCATATAGAAAAGATCCGCTCAAAAACAAGCATATGTATTTTTAATGAAGAAAATGTGCCACAGAGTTGAAGCAGATGCACTGTTAAAGAAGTGCTATGGACTAATTCATCCACATTTATCGTACTGTATAATAATATGGGGAAGGACATCAATGTGCATAAGAACAGACAGCTGAAACTGCAAAACAAAGCAAATAGATGTAGTGGAGGCTATAGAGAAGAGTGTCCTGTAAAATCAAAACAAAAGAACATAAAATTATGGCTAACCCTATTTGTGTATATTTCAAACTAAGATGAATCTCAAATTGTACGATAATGCTGAACAGAGAATTACACAATTACAGTACAGGAGTAAAAGATAACTATTACGTCAATATTAGCTGACTACAACTGGCCAACAAAGACCCCACTGAAACGAGGTGTCCATTATACAAAATTATCATTAAGGAGTTTAAACAATATAAATATATAAAATATGAATATATTTTCAGGACAAAACTAAAGGAATGCCTATGAACAGCATGTTTGTAAAGTGTTAAGGAATATTTTGAGACCTGTCGGCAAGAATTAGTAAGAATTGTGTATACAAAAGCAATACATTGTGTCAATGAAAAGTAAACCTGATTTTTTTATGTTTCATTCATTTAAACAGAACCTGAACTCGGTTTCCTGTGTGTAATAAATTAGGTTAATATTAAAAGCCTTTCTTATGCCCATGTTTTCATTAGTTATTAATATGTATGTGTCTATTACAAATTAATAATAAATGTGCTCAAATTGTAATCTCCTCTATAGTTGTGATTGTAAATGTATACTGACGTATCCAACATCACTGTATCCAGTACTGCTCTAAAGAGAGATCAAAGGATGCATAAATAAATAAATATTGAAGATGTAGTCAAAGACATGTTCTATGAAGACCTGCAGAAATGCCTGGAGAATGTTCATGGATCAGATAAACTCGTGTTACTGGGAAACTTTAATGCTAGGGTTGGGAATAAACGGAACAACTGGACCAAATGCATTGGCCCATATGGCATTGAAAATATGAATGAGAACAGTCAGTGACTGCTGGAACTTTGCACCTCTCTTTCTCTCTGCATCACTTACACTTACTTCCTGAACAGAGACGTGCACAAAGTAACATGGAAACACCCACGTTCAGGCCATTGGCATCAGCTCGACTTCATCATAACCAGAAGAAGCGACCTATGTCATGTCCTTAATTCCCACACATATTACAGTGCTGACTGTGATACTGATCACTCTTTAGTTATGACCAAATCACAGTTCACAGCAAAGAAGATTCACTCAGCTGAGAGCGTTTCTCGAAGAGTGAAGATCAACACCAAAGCCATTCAAGATCATGTGCTATACAAAAAGTTCAGTGAAGAAATTGAGAGGAAACTGAATCCTGAGCAATTTATAACTGCACAAAATGGTTCAAATGGCTCTGAGCACTATGGGACTTAACATCTATGGTCATCAGTCCCCTAGAACTTAGAACTACTTAAACCTAACTAGCCTAAGGACAGCACACAACACCCAGCCATCACGAGGCAGAGAAAATCCCTGACCCCGCCAGGAATCGAACCCGGGAACCCGGGCGTGGGAAGCGAGAACGCTACCGCACGATCACGAGATGCGGGCTATAACTGCACAGAGCGCCGAAAATATGTGACATCTAGCTAAAGAAAATATTATGCAGACAGTTATCGGAACATTTGGGAAGCAGAGTATGACTCAAAGTGACTAGTTTACTGAATGTGAAAGTGAGTTGCGGCCATATATAGATAAGAAACGTAATGCTCGTATACAGGTTATGATTAATCCTAAAGACCAACGAGCAATAGCTGAATACAAGGCCTGCAAAGCAGATCTGCAACGAGTTTCTCGCCATTGCGCAAATAGATATTGGACCAACCTTTGTAAAACTATTCAGATCTGCCGAGACAAAGGACATTATAGTGGCATGTATCAAGGCATCAAAAAGGCCACTGGACAAACAAGCAGGAAGTGTGCTGCAATAAAAGATCTAAATGGAGACCCAATCAACAATAAAAACCAGCAGCTAGATAGATGGGTACAGCACTATGCTGAACTATGCTCAGAAGAGGTCAACATTTCTTCAGAAGCTTTGGGCACTTTACCAACTTACCCAGTTATGTCTGAGCTTGATGATCCTCCCACTGTTGACGAATTAAAACTCGCACTTAAAAGTCTAAAGCTAGGCAAGAGTACAGGCCGCAATAATTTACCATCAGAAATCATCAAACTTGACTGCGTTTTGCCGATATTGTATCAAATCCTACTGCAGTGCTGGGAAGAAGGCACAATACCTCAAGACATGCGAGATGCAAATATAGTAACAATCTATAAAGGAAAAGGCGACAAAGGTAATTGTAACAACTATAGAGGAATATCTCTATTGAGCATTTGCTGGAAAGGGGTATGCAAGGATAATCCAGAAGAGACTGGAAACCTTGGCTGCTCGGATCTACCCTGAGTCACAGTGTGGAACTGGCAGATCCACAAGTGACATGATATTCACCTTGCGCCAACTACAAGAGAAGTGCCGCTAACACAAAGTGCCATTATATGTCGCTTTTGTTGACTTCAACAAAGTCTTTGACACCGTCAGTATGGAGGGACTCTACAGCGTATTGTAAAAAATTGGATGTCCCCCATCTTTGCTGTCTTTAATAAGATCTTTTCACGACAATATGTGTGGCTCTGTAATCTTCGATGGCAGTACATCTAAACCATTCAGTATCAACTGTGGCGTAAGGCAAGGCTGTGTGTTGGCACCAACACTTTTTGGAATTTTCCTCTCAGGACTGCTCCAAGTGGCTTTCGAGAATTGCAGTGTTGCAGTACATCTGCGTACTAGGAAAGATGGGAGGCTTTTCAATTTCAGTCTTCTGAAGAGTAAGACAAAGCGCTACGAGATAGTCGCTCGTGAACTCCTGTATGCTGATGATGATGCAATTGTTGCGAACTCCGCAGAAGAGCTGCAAGAGTTAGTATCAAGATTTAGTCACGCATACCACCTATTCTCGATGAGTGAAAACAGCAGTAAGACCGTAATTATGGTTCAGGGTGCTAACACAAAGCCGAATATCACACTAGATGGCATTACTCTGCAAGTCGTAGATAACTTCTGCTATCTTGGATCTACTATAGAATCAAACATGTCTGTTGACAAGGAAATTTATGCTCGCATTGGAAGAGTTGCGACAACTTTTGGCAAACTCTATACACGTGTTTGGAAAAACAACAAACTCTCTTTGACCACCAAAATTCTTGTATATCAAGCTTGCGTCCTCAGCATCCTTTTGTATGCATCGGAAACATGGACTACCTATGCCAAACAAGAACGTCGCCTTAATGCTTTCCACATGCGGTGCCTGAGATCCATCCTCGGCGTAACGTGGAAGGACCGAGTGAACAACGAAGCAGTGCTATCTAAAACTAACTGCAACAGTATTTCAGCTATCTTGAAACAGAGACGACTCCGTCGGATGGGACACGTCCACCGTATGGATCCTGACAGATTACCATGTGAGGTGATGCTTGGAGAGATCTCTATAGCCAAAGGACCTGTAGGACGTCCTGTATTGAGGTTCAAGGACTCCTGTAAACGAGATATGGAGAGCTTTGGAATCGACACAAACAGATGGGAGTCACGGGCTAGCATGAGACCAGAATGGCGTGATGATATATCATGTGGAATGTCGAAGCATGATGAAGGCTTGTTGGACAGATTAAGGCAGAAAAAGCTTCGCAATGCTACCACTGCTCCTGCCTCAGCAGCCAGATACACTTGTGACAATTGCGGCAAGAAATGCCGTGCTGCCATTGGTTTGACAAGTCATATGAAAAAATGCAACCCATAAACACACAGACACTGCAACAATCATCTACCAAGATGTCGTGGCCAATATATATAGTTTCTGGACGCTCCATATTCGGAAAATGTGAACGCTGTACTAAAATAGTATATATTTTAAATGTATTTATCATAATTTTCTGGTTCGAAGTATGATATTAACTAGAGCATCATATTATTATTCAGTTTCTGAAGCACCTTACAATGTATGTTCTTCATGTCAGTAGTTAATGTCACTATTCCCTCCTTTTAAATGAGCTTTGAGTTACACTAAAGCGCTCCCCAATCTCATTTACGATGGTTTGCGTATCAGTAACCATTCGTCTTCCACACATGTTCACAAATGTTGTTTAAAAAATATAATAGGAAATGACATTGAACTTCTCAAATAGAAAATAAACGAATGATTCTAGACAAGTTACTGTGAAGTATCGACAGTACATAATCGTAAAAGCCAGATTTCACACGCATTTCTTCTGGAGTCTATCATCTTTTAAAACTTTTAAATAGGCATAACAAGTAACGACGTGATGGACTTTTGCATAGATGATACATTTGAACGTACATTTCAAATTAGCATCTAATTGAAATTTGTTGCATTAAGTACCATCGCTGTGGTTGACATTATTTAGTTGTCCGAGTAGGAAGAAAGATGGTACGACGAAGAGACTTTCATTCTAGACTACAGAAATAGTTAGTAACTAAACCCTCGGACAACCCATTAATTGGCACCAGCATTGCTTTTAAAAAGTCATAACTAAAACATCTTTCATACGAAGGCATTTTTGTTATTATTATTCTGTTCTTGTGTATCTTATCATATCAATGAATGCTTTGTTCGAATTAACAGTGTTTTGCCGAAAAACGGAGTATGATATCGTTCAAATATTTTTTCCCCCCTTTTCTTATGAGATACACAGCCTAACAAATACTAAAGATGAATATGGTGACCGCAGTGAACTCTGTCGGTAATCACAGAAATTACAATAGACCTAGCAAATTCCAGAAATTTCTGCATCATTTAATACAAATGAATGCTCCAGAGTTGTGTATATTCGACGCCTTCTATCTCAAATACCTTAGCATCGCTGTTCCACTGGTCTATTAATAGCCACGAGACTTTTACTGGAAGGAAAATAGTTTGTCCCTGATCGGATTTGTCACCTGCAATGTAAACGTTGAAGCTAGTCTTCATCGTTGCAAATCAATGCTCTTGCATCACAGGTTATGGTTTATTTGCACACGGCATGTGGTGTTCTTTAAAATTATATATTATACGACAGTATTATTTGTTACGCCCTCTTATCAAATAACCGTAATATTTTAGCCAAATTGGATCATATCTGCTTTCGTGTGCTACCGTCATCTCGCGGTAGTTTATGGAACTGCAGCCGGTTGATGTGTGTGCAGATCGTGCTGTTGGTGGTTATATTTGTAGTAGAATAGTGATAAAAGTCCTCAAAAGCGCATAGTGGTGGTGTCTAAGTTGTCTGAGCACCTGCAAAAGGGCTGGTGCGTTTTATGGATCCCAGTATAGGTTGGTTTCAGCCAGAGCAAGACGGACCATCGAAAGTGCTGTGGACACGCATTTGGGAAGCCCAAAAGGGGCTTGATAGTATGAATATTATAGATACTAGTCCAGCAATAGGACAGAAAGGACAGGATTACATTCATTTAGATAGTTTAACGAACAATGAAGATTTTCATGATCGTGTGATAAATAATAATACTTACTACAAGCGCACACGCAGGAAAAGGAAAAATCGTGCAAGTACTTATGGCATGAACTTTAACCAGGCGTCGTTGGTTGGTGAGCACGGTGGTTGCCCATGGAGAAATTCGAGTAAAACCTACGGCCGTGGTGTCATCGGGTATGTGGTTTTTTATTCAGTTCGACTTTCGAACGTTTCGTATCGTAAATTTTATGCCTCTTAGCTAATGAAAGAATACGATTTTCAGTCTTCATGAAGAGATCGAGGACTTTTACGAGTACATGAGTCCAACGCAAGCAGAACATGAGCTTCGCCTTAGTGTGGTTCGAAAGATTAAAAAAGTGATCCGTAGTTTGTGGCCAGATTCGACAGTTGAAATATTTGGAAGTTTCAGGACAGGCCTTTATCTCCCAACAAGGTTAGTGGGTAGCATATTTCATTTTTAGTTAAAAAAATATAAAATAGTTGTACTTTTTGAGTGTTAATTTAATAAAAATACGTGTCAGTTATTATAGAATTAATTGTCGATTACATTGTTGTGATGCGGTGGTTGAAATATTTTGGATGTGGAGCCGATTGTTTATTTTTATCCTGTAATAAAAACAATGTAAAAATCCAATACAAAACGCTGGAACAGTTCAGTCTATGTAGGCTTAAGATTTTCTGCATGTTCGCAAGCTTTAAGTAAATCATAATATTTACTGTCTTTTCTATCAATTCAGTAGGAAATTTTATGTGCTGAACCAAGTTTACAAGTTTTATATGCGTAAAAGTACGAAAAACCAAGTCAGGGTGTACCTCAAAAATAGTTATCTAAGATGTCAAATTTCAGTGTTAAGGCAATTGAATTGAGTATTTTTTGAAGTAGATCTTTTCCAAGTATGTGGTACACTCCAAAAATATATTACACATGTGGAAAAGATGTCAGCAGCATGTTTATTACAGTTTGTGCAGTTAGTTGATAATGAACAAACTTATTACTTCATTCAGTACAAAACATAGAAATTAGTATTCTACAGATCGAGAAATTATTTAAGAGTTTGGGAACCAATTCATGTTTTTTGCGGTCATAGCATCATCTTTTTTCTCATAGGAATCATAGTTCAGCAAAATTCCATATTCACCAGGCATGCAACTACTCATGTGTCTATCCTAATTTTAAGCTAAGAAGGCAATTGCCTTGTGAATGTGACAGTGTTCATGTGGAAAGTATCCTTTTTTTCTGTATTGTACACACACGGTTAGAATTATTTGTTTTGTACTCACTGTATACATTTTGACATCACAATATATTTTGCACATACTTGTTATAGTTATACTGTCCGTGAAAGCTTAAGTTGACACTCGTGTATGGTTGTTCCTGTCAGTTATTGTGCGGTGCTAACTTAGTTTGCACAGACAATAATATTGATGTCTTGTAAACAAGTTGATGACATGCTGTATCTCAAAATTGTTCGTATACAGTGAAGAACCAGTAGGTAGAACGAAATAAACCGTGGATCAGTTGCTAGCAAATATTCTTCATCTGTTACTGTATGTCACACCTCTCCACCCCACATTTCCTACTCCGTCTCCTGCCTCATAGCACCACTATATGTTTTTCATTCAGCAGGACTGAATTAAAGTGATTCATAGATTTGTCGGACTGTTGCACACTTACCATGAGAGCCTATGAGCATGATGCATTTGCATATTTGATCTAAAGATTTCTGGTACCTCCCACATCTTTGGAATATTTCCGTAGTAAAATATTTTGATAAGAGTCGGGCTTCTCAATTGCATTGAGATTATGTAAAAATTCTGGTATAAATTGCTACCATCAGCATTTTGTACCATGATGTATTTCACACAACACCGTGAGCAGGCATTCAATGGTGTAGCTATTAATTTTTGCGAAGGCATTTTCAGATAAAACAGTGTCAAAAGGGAATTTTCATTACTTGCTGGAAATAGATGAAAAGAAATGCAAAATTTTGTCTTACATGTGCTGAAAGAAACATAGGAAGGGAAAAAAAAAAAAAAAATCTGTTGGACTCTCCTGATGTTTATTCAGTCTGCTTGCCCATCTCATTTTGCCATAAGCAAAGCAAGACTTCTACCACTTTTTTTGTATCCTAGGTACACTAGTCTATTTTAGTGACATAATTGGTGTTCACTGGGATGTAAATGTTGGAGAATTTTTTCAGTATTGGTTTGGTTGGTCCTGCCAATGTGCATGTCAACAAAGCTTGAGCAGAACATTGGCAGTAGCTTGATTCTGTTTAACCTTTTGAAGTGTGATTACAGTTAGTGATTGTAGCATAGCCGAAGATGTGGTTAAGTTTGGAAGAGTGACAGTTTAGCTGATAATTGGTGAAGTCAACAAAATAAACCTTGTTATGGCTGGTCTTTTACATATGTCAGATTTTGACGAGTGGTTTGTGTTGCAACACTGACGATTCAGTGCAGGTCTGTGGTATTGTTAGGTTGAATGTTTCCCAAATATATCGGTGGTCATTTACACTGCTGAAGCTTAGGCCAGAAGCCCCCTCAGGTTCTTTTTGTTCTGTACACTTAGTGCCAGACACCTTATCTGGACTTATTGGCGGACTTGTTGTTCAGTATCACTGATGTGAAATATCATCTGTACTTGTTCTCTCCCAGTGACTGGGAAAAAGTATCTAACCATTATACTTAATTAGTTCAGTACATTGTTCTGAATAGTGAAACATTCTTTTCATGCTGTTACTAAAATAAGTTCACACCTTGATTTTTGAGGTAATCAAAAGTCTGTGAAATATGGAAGTGATCCTCTCTACAGTCAGTCAGTCAGTCAGTTATAATGATGTTTTGCTTTTTTCTTGTTTATGAACACCTTTGTGTCTCATGACGACAAATTCTCTCATTTTGTAGCAAGACAAGATTCTTTTCACAGAAAACATTGAATGGGTTGCCATGATTTACTTTTGGAAAGTGCCATTCCAGAAATTGCACATAGAAACATTTGAAAATGAGAATAGTGATCTCTGCTTTTGGCACTGTGTTTTTCTTCTATTGAGAGGAAGGAGAGGTTGATAGGGGAAGGTAGGGAAAGGAGCAGGTCATTAACTGTTAAACTAAGAAGGACCCACCTGTTGAGGCTGAACTGAGCGAGTGGTGCAGTGGTTAGCACACTGAACTCGCATTTGGGAGGACAGCGGCTCAATCGCGCGTCTGGCCATCCTGATTTAGGTTTTTTGTGATTTCCCTAACTTGCTCCAGGCAAATGCCGGGATGGTTCCTCTGAAAGGGCACAGCCGACTTACTTCCCCATCCTTCCCTAACCCGATGAGACCAATGGCCTCACTGTTTGACCTCTTCCCCCAAAACAACCCAACCCTCTTGAGGCTATCACCGTAAGGACGAAGCAGTCATTTCTGTCTTGGTAATTTTTATCACTATAAGCCTACTCACTTGAATTTCCTGTATGAGTCATTCCATGTCAAATCAACTAACAGTCTGAACCTTAATATCTCAGATTTGGATGATTTTTCAGGTAATGTACCTACTAACAGGTATCAGATAGATTATATAATGGTAAGACAGAGATTTAGGAACCAGGTTCTAAATTGTAAGACATTTCCAGGGGCAGATATGGACTCTGACCACAATCTATTGGTTATGACCTGTAGATTAAAACTGAAGAAACTGCAAAAAGGTGGGAATTTAAGGAGATGGGACCTGGATAAACTGAAAGAACCAGAGGTAGTACAGAGTTTCAGGGAGAGCATAAGGGAACAATTGACAGGAAGGGGGGAAAGAAATACAGTAGAAGAAGAATGGGTAGCTTTGAGGGATGAAGTAGTGAAGGCAGCAGAGGACCAATTAGGTAAAAAGACGAGGGCTAGTAGAAATTCTTGGGTAACAGAAGAAATATTGAATTTAATTGATGAAAGGAGAAAATATAAAAATGCAGTAAATGAAGCAGGCAAAAAGAAATACAAACGTCTCAAAAATGAGATAGACAGGAAGTGCAAAATGGCTAAGCAGGGATGGTTAGAGGACAAATGCAAGGATGTAGAGGCTTATCTCACTAGGGGTAAGATAGATGCTGGCTACAGGAAAATTACAGAGACTTTTGGAGATACGAGAACCACTTGTATGAACATCAAGAGCTCAGATGGAAACCCAGTTCTAAGCAAAGAAGGGAAAGCAGAAAGGTGGAAGGAGTATATAGAGGTTCTATACAAGGGTGATGTACTTGAGGACAATATTATGGAAATGGAAGAGGATGTAGATGAAGATGAAATGGGAGATACGATACTGCGTGAAGAGTTTGACAGAGCACTGAAAGACCTGAGTCGAAACAAGGCCCCCGGAGTAGACAACATTCCATTGGAACTACTGACAGCCTTGGGAGAGCCAGTCCTGACAAAACTCTACCATCTGGTGAGCAAGATGTATGAAACAGGCGAAATACCCTCAGACTTCAAGAAGAATATAATAATTCCAATCCCAAAGAAAGCAGGTGTTGACAGATGTGAAAATTACCGAACTATCAGTTTAATAAGCCACAGCTGCAAAATACTAACACGAATTCTTTACAGACAAATGGAAAAACTAGTAGAAGCCAACCTCGGGGAAGATCAGTTTGGATTCCGTAGAAATACTGGAACACGTGAGGCAATACTGACCTTACGACTTATCTTAGAAGAAAGATTAAGGAAAGGCAAACCTACGTTTCTAGCATTTGTAGACTTAGAGAAAGCTTTTGACAATGTTGACTGGAATACTCTCAAATTCTAAAGGTGGCAGGGGTAAAATACAGGGAGCGAAAAGCTATTTACAATTTGTACAGAAACCAGATGGCAGAGTCGAGGGGCATGAAAGGGAAGCAGTGGTTGGGAAGGGAGTAAGACAGGGTTGTAGCCTCTCCGCGATGCTATTCAATCTGTATATTGAGCAAGCAGTAAAGGAAACAAAAGAAAAATTCGGAGTAGGTATTAAAATCCATGGAGAAGAAATAAAAACTTTGAGGTTCGCCGATGACATTGTAATTCTGTCAGACAGCAAAGGACTTGGAAGAACAGTTGAATGGAATGGACAGTGTCTTGAATGGAGGATATAAGATGAACATCAACAAAAGCAAAACGAGGATAATGGAATGTAGTAGAATTAAGTCGGGTGATACTGAGGGAATTAGATTAGGAAATGAGACACTTAAAGTAGTAAAGGAGTTTTGCTATTTGGGGAGCAAAATAACTGATGATGGTCGAAGTAGAGAGGATATAAAATGTAGACTGGCAATGGCAAGGAAAGTGTTTCTGAAGAAGAGAAATTTGTTAACATCAAGTATAGATTTAAGTGTCAGGAAGTCATTTATGAAAGTATTTGTATGGAGTGTAGCCTTGTATGGAAGTGAAACATGGACGGTAAATAGTTTGGACAAGAAGAGAATAGAAGCTTTCGAAATGTGGTGCTACAGAAGAATGCTGAAGATTAGATGGGTAGATCACGTAACTAATGAGGAGGTACTGAATTGGATTGGGGAGAAGAGAAGTTTGTGGCACAACTTGACCAGAAGAAGGGATCAGTTGGTAGGACATGTTCTGAGGCATCAAGGGATTACCAATTTAGTATTGGAGGGCAGCGTGGAGGGTAAAAATCGTAGGGGGAGACCAAGAGATGAATACACTAAGCAGATTCAGAAGGATGTAGGTTGCAGTAGGTACTGGGAGATGAAGAAGCTTGCACAGGATAGAGTAGCATGGAGAGCTGCATCAAACCAGTCTCAGGACTGAAGACCACAACAACAACAATAACCTACTAACACTAGTTTAAATTTGAAATTTCAAATTTTTCTGACCTTTGATTTTTGCGTTTCAAGGGTTTAAAAATAAAAAAACTCCGTTTTTGATCAATCAATGATTGTTTTAAAAAGCTGTAGCTCAAAAACTATACAACCTAGAGAGCTCAAACTTGCACCGTTGTTTTCCACTATAAATTCCCTTCAATTTGATATGTAACATGACGGTGCTACCTAAATCTGAAAGTTTTAAACTATTCCCAAAAAACATTTTTTGAAATTTCCAAGATACGTACCCTCAGATTGCTGTATAAAAATTGTGTGTGTTGTCCAGTCTGACTGATTACATGTATGCAAAATTTCAAGATGGGATCTCTAAATGGGTTCTTGTATAAAATAATATTTTACTACTGCAATACACACTAGTGAGGTGAAAAGCAGACTATTTCTACACTATGAATACCAAGGTAGGCCTATGTAATTCTAACAAACTTAAAATATTATGTTAGCCTTTTTATGCAACATTACTCTCTTATTGTTTGTTAATTCATTAAATGATATTTTAATGCAAGAATAAAATATATAAAAAAAATAACTTAATCTTACACTTTTGTACGACATTCACTTTTTAATATAAAAAAACGTGAGATTTTCATATAGGGTCAAGGCTCTAGTTTTGGCCACGACCCCACTTATGGCCACCTTGATGTAATGGGGAAGCTACACTGCATCCTTTCATCATATATTATAAATGGGAGGGAAAACTAAAGCATCTGCAGTATGTCTTCATAACAGATTGCCTGAAACATAAGGCAGTCGCTTTCTATGTATTCCAGAAAAAACTGCTAGAAATCATAAAGCAAAACTTGCCTTTTGCACTTTAAAAAATTGTTTACTTTTCTGATGGCAGCACTGTACAATATAAAATAAGAAAATCTTCCTTAATTTGTGTTTGCATAAAACTTATTTTGAAGTTGATGCAGAGTGGGAGTTCCTTGCGACATCCCATGGCAAGAGCGCATGCGATGGCCTTGGCGGAACTGTGAAGCGGCTAGCTGCTAAAGCCAGCTTACAAAGGCCATATGACCAACAAATCTTAACACCCAAATCACTTTATTTATTTGCCATGGAAAACATAAAAAAAAACATTGACTTTGAATATTGCACAACAGAGGACTATGAACTGACCAAAGAATACTTACTTCCTCGTTTTAGTGACTCAAAAGCGATTGTGGGAACACAAAAGTTTCACTCATATAAACACTGCACACAGAATCAAATTACTGTCAAGCCTTATCATTTTAGTCTGGACGAGTCTCCTGAATATGTGACAACACTGAACCAAATAACACCGTCACATATGGAAAATATTACTGCTGGTTTTGTGACAGTAGCATATGATGACTCTTTGTGGCTAGGATGCATTGAAGAAAAATACAATGACATGTACCAAATAAATTTTTTACACCCAAAGGGTCTAGCCAAGTATTTTTACTATCCACAACCAAGAGATATATTAGATGTCCCAGGAAATACTCGTTTTACTAACGGCGAATCCAACAACAGCTACGGGAAGAACCTACACTTTAAGTGCCAAAGAAATGAAGTTGTCTTCTCTCGCTTTGGAAAAATATCTTAAAAGATCATTAAAAGAAACACGTTTAAATTGTTACACCTACCCTCACTAAGCTGTATAAATACCATGTGTATTAACTTTGTAAATACCAATTGGTATATACAGTTCTATCCATGCAGATATCAACAAGTTAATCTTTTTCCCAAGTGAAATTACTTACATGCCAATTTATGATATAAGGAGCTTGTTGTAAATGATTACAAATGATACTGGAAAACCAAAAAATAGTTAATCTCTGCCATTTACAACTAAGGATGAAGGTGAGTGGCTTTATTCAAAATTTTAACTTTTAGCATGTATATTACCAATTAAAATGTGTTCACCTCCTTTTGATGTATAGTTAAAAGAATCATGAACATTAAATTAAAGCAACATTGTATCATTTAATGAATTAACAAACAATAAGAGGATAATGTTGCATAAAAAGGCTAACATAATAATTTAAGTTTGTTAGAATTACATAGGCCTACCTTAGTATTCATAGTGTAGAAATAGTCTGCTTTTCACCACACTAGTGTGTATTGCGGTAGTAAAATATTATTTTATACAAGAAACCATTGAGATCCCATCTTGAAATTTTGCATACATGTAGTCAGTCAGACTGGACAACACACACAATTTTTATAAAGCAATCTGAGGGTACGTATCTTGGAAATTTCAAAAAATGTTTTTTGGGAATAGTTTAAAATTTTCAGATTTAGGTAGCATAGTCATGTTACATATCAAATTGAAGGGAATTTTTAGAGGAAAACAATGGTGCAAGTTTGAGTTCTTTAGGTTCTATAGTTTTTGAGCTACAACATTTTAAAACAATCATCAATTGATCAAAAACGGAGGTTTTTTTGGTTTTTAAACCCTTGAAACTCAAAAACCAAAGATCAGAAAAATTTGAAATCTCAAATTCCAACTAGTGTTGGAGGGTACATTACCTGAAAAAAAATTCATCCAAATCTGAGAGGTCATGGTTCAAATCGTGTAGTACAATTGGTTGATTTGACATGGAATGACCCGTATGATAATTTTCCCATGGTTTTGGGCCATAATAATGTAATACTTTTTAAATGAAAATTCCATTGCATAACTTAACAAAGAATTTTACGTATATTCAGAACCTACCCCCCTCCTCTCTCTCTCTCTCTCTCTCTCTCTCTCTCTCTCTCTCTCTCTCCACCCCTCTCCTCTCCCTCCCTCCCCTTGGACTCTGCTTAGAAAGTTTCATTGAAAATTAAGAGATCAAGAGCCAAGAACCAGATTGGAAAGGAAATACTTGTCTATAAAAACCTACTGAGGAAGAACATTAGTTCCTCAAAATATAAGCAGCACAGACACCACATGAAAAACTAGTTTTTTGTGGGTGAAATAATTTCATGACTTTACATGGAAATAAATTCTGATCCAAATGTTCCATACAACTTTGTAAGACCAGGGGGAAAAATGTGGTGAAGCAGTTATGTGTAGCAATTTGAGAACCAAAGATAATATTGAAAAGAATCCATGTGCAAAATAAATACATTGAACCTGGAAAGCCGCACATCAGCTGCCTTGGCATATGCCTGAGATTTGAAAAATGCTTAGAGATGTTTGATGAGGAAGAGAGAATTTTGAGTGTCCTATGAACACTTGAGGAAATTTGTCACGATAATCTTTACAATGAAGGGATAGCACTGTTACGAAGATATATGTAAATTATGTAGTGTACCCCCCCTCCTTGTATTTTTCGTACTTTATTAACAGTGTATATGCATAACAAGCATCAAAATACTCTTTGGATACATTCCCATTATTGTGTGTACATTTTCTGCATTTACCTTGCAGTTTTCGTTTTCACAGCGAAAAGTGTGTTACCTTCGTAGTACCACTGGGGTCAGTATGCCCACAAGCACATTGGAAGATCATCTCACTATGCTTTTTGTTTTTTTTGTTTTTACCTCCAAAATATGACTCTCTCCCTGATTCAGTTGTTCCTAGTGATGTTTTATATTTACAACACATTAAAATTTATTCATTAGTTTTAGCACTGAGTACCCCTGGAGACAGTATGTCCCCAATTTAAATTTTTTTTGTTCATTGGTCGTAATCTTTATGGAAATGGTACCATCACTGTTACATTGAACAACTGTAATGTATGTTTTTATGTTGGTTCATTAAGATACTGACTGTATATCCAGCACATTGCTTTGGGTCTATATGACCCCTTCGCGACACAGAGAGAAGAAACCTGGTAGTAAGGTTGGGGGGGGGGGGGGGGGTAAAGCACATTTAAATATGACACAAATGTTAACATTAGGCTAGACAACATATCAGTCAGTTACTACAGTCTTCATTTGGCATTCAGTCATCGGCTTCGCATACTCTCAACCATATTACAATCTTTCTACCTAACGTAGACGTCATGCTGCACTACAAATGTTAGTCACAACAAAAACAACCAAAATTTGAGGGAAGCTGTGAGGTATTCAAATTTCACAGACCAGCCTAATAATATTTTAGAAGTCAACAACAGAGAACTGCAGTAGTTCACCATAGTTGTCGATGTACTCTCTTTTTGAATTTGCTAACTACTTCAATACTTTTGAATTTTTAAAATGTGGTGACATCTGTTACAAAAATTTAGTATTTATTTTAGTGATTAACAATCTGCTGATGTTTGCAGTTTTATGTGTGGAGGAATCCTGTTTGACTGAGTAGATGGTTTTGTAATAAAGTGTAATCATCTAGTGCTTGCTGGTTTAAAGTTGTTTGTGGCAGCATTTTGTATGTGCTTACATATTGTCTTTTAATTGCATTATGTATTTGAGAATTTGGTGCAGATAGACTAATCCATGTACCACTTTATTGTGACTGAGTGCATTGTGTGTTGGTGGGTTTCATTTTGTGACTGTGCCCAGTATCCTGCTGTCATGTGCATATGCAAACAATAATACATCCCTGTCATCACTTTTTTGCCAGCTCAGTTGCGAAGAATACTTACTGCTCAAGTTTAGCATCAGTAGATTAAGTAGATCTATGTGCTAACAGCCTGTCATCTTACCAGTTCATTACTTCATTTTCCCCAGGCAGTTTTCAGCACCAATTGGAAACGTTGTTCACATTGTTACACTGAAGCATGTCTCTACTCAATTTTAGACAGTAAGTATTTACTGGGATTTAGTGGCTCATAATGGTCCATTCAGGATTGAGGTAAAGTACTGTTTTCATAGTGATAATTAAGCAATAAATTGAACATTGGTCATTGCCCTTCTCTGGAGTGTCATTCAGTGTCGTGCAGTACAGAGTAATAGTATCCTCAGATTGCAGAGAGCCAAGTGCCAAGCAGGTTCCAGAACTAGTCCCGTATTGGTTCATAATGTAGATATCAGAGGTGGTAAGATCTCGGGAGTCTCTCTAAATCAGTACTGTACTCAGGAAATGAGTGTTGGAGGCAGACATGAGAATCCATCATTGGCATTGTAGAGATGATAGTTCACCGTTGTCTTCCTCTGGCGTTTTAGAAAGTATTGAATACGTCTGTGTAGTGTGGATGAGTAATAAGAGAGCTAGTATAACATACAGTGTGGTGTTGCGTATGTGTTTTATGGATGAAGAGAACTGTCACAGTGAAGCACAGTGCCAACAAGAAGCCTAATCCTTTCGAATAGCACCAAGGGTACCTCCTACCTGAAAATCCTCATCTGATGATCAAGTCGCCACCAGCAGTGTCGCATGACTATTCTCCAGAAGAGACTGGACACTTTCTACTGTGTATTGTGCAAACAATTTGGAATTTTACCCAGGACACTGCCACAAAATCTAGTGCTCAGGAACTTTGTCACCAACTCCCCTCACATCACCGGAGAAATACTAGCATTTAACATTTCTTCTGCCACCAGAGATAAATGGATAATACATAGTTAAGTGCCACTGCACAGGCATGTGTTCGTAATCTCGGCTATGGCTGCAGTATGTGAACATATATCTGTTGGAATAACGAAACAACCAACCCATGTAATTTACACAGCCCACATGTCGTCTCCTGATGAAGCACTTTTGTTTATTGCAGATCATACGTATAGCCCATGTGAAAAAATGTCATGCCTAGAGTATCTTTAAATAAAATTTTATTCCCATGATAAATTCGATGGAAGAAAGTTTGGATTGTTACTGTCCATCAGTTAGAAATTTAAGGAATACTTGACACAGCTCACTTGTTTATCAAGCATGTATATATGTTCATCATGTACATACAACGGTGGGAGAATAATTTGCATCTAATTTGTAAAATCTGAAGGCCTTACATTCAAGAGTAGATAAGTTCAAATTCTGAAATGTCCTTTGCTTCTAAATGAACCCACCAAACATTTTTTGTTAGAGAGTGTTTGTTCACTGTACATACTTAAAACTGCATATATTTTCCAAATTAAAATTACTTCATTATGTAAACATCACATCAGTGTGGAATAACCCCCCCCCCCTCCCTTCCACACCCACCAATTGAAATAGAGCACATTATAGGACAGTTTTGTAATCTTCACCCAATACTCCCACCTGTATCACAAAGGGAAAGAAACTGTATGTATCTAGATGGTTGCTGTCTGCTTCAAAGTCAAATTTGCCTTTCCCGTTAGCTTGGCTGTCCATCTATGCACATTTGTTTTAATGTTCTTGGTTTAAACCTGTGACAAGTATTCCTACAGTGCCTTTCTATGCCCAGCTCTGCTTGAGGGCATACACAGCATTTTATTCTTTTTGTTGATGCTCACATAAGGTGAATCCCTATCCAGACCTAATATGGACATTTCTCTTCTGCCCAGCTCCATGTTGGTCTGAAAATCATAAAAACCTTTCTCTGCCAATTTATGATTTGGCGTCACTTCCATCTAAGGTTTCTTGTATGTTGGCCAGAATAAAGGTCAGCTGGACACTTTCTACTGTGTATTGTGCATCATCTCCCCTCCACCATCATCATCCTTGCCACTGCCACCACATCTGCAAGTGTTTTGTACCACACTTGTCAAAAATAGAAAACTTTTCCCTGTTTCTGATCCCTGACCTAGTGATTGACAGAAGGATAGATTATTGCCAGATAAGAAACTTGGTCGTCATTGGAGGGTGACTAGGAATTCCAGCATTTGCATGAAGTGATTCAGGAAATCTACAGAAAGCTTAAATGGTTAGACAGTAATTTGAGTCCTGCTCCTCCAAATTAAAAATCCAGTATTAACCCTGTAGTACCTGAATTGTTCTTGTTAATTTTTTTACATTTATTACTTCTTCCTTGTTAGTTGTATTGAAAAACAAGCATTTAAAGTGAAATGTTTTTACCTTTTTTGTTTTAATATACCATAATTTAACATATACATAATGCTAAGAACTATTGAGTGATGCATACATTTATATGGATAGTTTACACATCTTTCTACTGAAAGAAAGGAATCTATCACACGTGCAGATTACAAATGTAATGAGTTACTTGATATGGTATTCCATGTTCATATATTTTCACAATTGGTTGGTTCGTTCCATTACACTGGAGCTCATTTTCTACAGTACAGCAGTGGAGGGCTCATCAAAGTCCTTTCGGTGGTGTTGCAAATCTCCTCGCCTTCTCATCGAAGACTTATATCAGCAATAGTATTTTCATTTTTGCAGGAGAGTATCCAGGCATTGCATACAGTGACATCCAGAAACCAACTGAAAAGAGCCCAGAACCGTTACCTGTTGCAAATATTTGTTTTTTACTGATTCACATTTTGATTCCCTCAATCAGTTTCCCCCCATGCACATGTATTCTCTAAGGGTGGAGGTTTGAGGAAGTTGTATATTTACTTGATGGCTGAGGATATCTTTTAACGTTAGTTACTTGGTTCACACCATGTGGGTTTGCAGCTGCAGAAGCAATGGAGTTATTGTGGCATTTACACACAAAGAAGGTGGAGAAGTGGACAGAGGTTCAGGCCACTGTCTTAGCCTTCAGGTGGGAAACTGCCCCTAAAAAGTACAAGGCTCAGCAGTGATCAAGGGCATGAGGATGCAGAAGGCATCCTACCTACCCCCCCCCCCCCCTCTCTCTCTCTCTCTCTCTCTCTCTCTCTCTCTCTCTCTCTCTCTCTCTCTCCTTCCTTTTCCAGCATTAACAGTACCATCTTTCTCTATTCCCTCTTCTTTGGAAAGGAGCTATGTTTAGGGAGAACATTTCATAGTCCCAATGCCTCAAAAATCATGTTTTCTTAGAAAAATTACAGCAGCAACAGGCGTAATAGAATAATGCATAAAAATTATTAGAATAGTGTCATTAGTGCTTATTGTTGCTTTTAAGTAATGCTGAAAAATTAGTATCTGTTCCTGCGATAAAAATAATATTGCAGAAATACCCATGGTCTAGGGTTAGTGTCTTTGATTAGTAATCAAAAATATCCTAGGTTCTGGGTTTGAACCCCACCACTGCTTAAATTTTGAATAAAAATAAGCAATAGCGGCCAAAGACTCCTGGAATAAGAAGTTACCCTCACTCCGCCAGTGGCCTTGTCAAAGATGGCGGAGAAGCGGACAGAGGTTCAGGCCACTGTCTTAGCCTTGGGGTGGGAAACTGCCCCTAAAAAGTACAAGGCTCAGCAGTGATCAAGGGCATGAGGATGCAGAAGGCAATGAAAATCACTGCTGTAAAGACCCATACATGTGACTTGTAATTAAAAAAGTGTTATAATGATCTCTCCAATGGCAGTAGATTCTGGATTGGTCCCCCTTTTGGATCTCTACTAGGTTCTGCCAAGAGGGAGGTGACCATGAGAAAGATTGAACAACCAACAAAAGTATAACCCCCCCACCCCCGAAGAGTTGTGGGTGTAGAATGCCTAAAGTTTAGAAGTGGTAGTGAAGCTAGAAAATTTGATGAGGGAAACACTAAAGCTCAGTCTAGACACAGTGAAGTGAAATGGAAAGAGGGCAACCATATCTGGTCAGATGAGTATAGGGTAATATCAACAGTAGCAGAAAAAGTAGGGCAGAGACTAAGTTACTGCGAACAGTTCAGTAAGAGAGTTGTTTGCATTACACTCTACAGCGAACAAATGCCCAACAACAATAGTTCAGGTATACATGGCAACGTCACAAGCAGAAGATGAAGAGATAGAGAAAGAATATGAGGATATTGAACAGGTAATGTGTACTTAAAAGAAGATGAAAATCTTAAGAGTTATGGGGGATTATAACTTGGTTGTAGTGGAAGACATAAAAAACGGTTATTGGAGAATATGGACTTTGTAGTAGTAATGAAAGAGAAGAAACACTAATTGAGTCCTGGAATAAATTTCAGATGGCTATAGCAAATACTCTGCTCAAGAATTGCAAAAGGAGGTAAACTTGGAAAAGGTCTGGAGATACAAGAAGACGTTGGATTGTAAGGTGTACCCAGGGGCAGATGTACACAATTTGGTAAAGTTGAAGAGTAGGCTGAACTTTCATACTAATCAGGAATAAACACTGGACAAGAAGTCGGATACGGAAGTACTAATGAAAGAAAAGATATGCAAGAAGTTCTTTGAGGCAATAGATATTGTAATAAGCAGCTCACTCGGCTGTTCAGTTAGGTACAACCAAACACACAGCGTGCGCCGTTGTATTTGAGTGAGATACTGTGTGTGTGTGTGTGTGTGTGTGTGTACGTGCGCGCGCATGCGCGCACGCTTGTTTATTTGTATTGTCTAATTCTGATGGAGGCCTGTTGGGCCAAGAACTTTGTTTGACAGTCATTTTGTTGTGCCTGTATGTTAGTTGGATCTCTACTATATAGTGGGTAACAACTGTCCTTTTCATAATATTGTGAGAAATACAAGTCGCTTAGGAATGAAATAAATTGGAAGTGCAGGGAAGCTAAGGTGAAAAATGGCTACATGATAAATGCGAAGAAATGGATAAAGAAGTGATAGTCAGAAGGGACGACTCGGCATATAGAAAAGTCAAAACAACCTTGATAGGGAAGAGATAGGGGTCCAGTATTAGAATCAGAATTTGGAAGACTTAAAATCAAATAAGGCAGAAGGGATGGATAAAACTCCATCAGAATTTCTAAAATCATTGGGGAAGTGGCAACAAAATGGGTGTAAAATATAGGAGACTGGCAACACACCATCAGACCTCTGGAAAAAAATAGTCCACACAATTCCCAAGATTGCAAAAGTCAACAAGTGCAAGAATTATCATACAGTTAGCTTAACAGCTCATGCATGCAAGTTGCTGACAAGGCTAATTTACAGAAGAATAGAAAAGAAAACTGAGGATCTGTTAGTTGACAATTAGTTTATCTTTAGGAAAGATAAACCTATCAGAGAGAGAATTGTGACGTGGCGATTAGTGATGGAAGTAAGACTGAAGATTAATCACAGCAAGTTCGTAGAATTTGCTGACCTAGAAAAAGCATTTGACAGTGAAAACTGGTGCAAGGTGTTTGAAAACATGATAAAAATAGGGGTAAGCGATAGGGAAAGGTAGGTGTTATACAAGATGTACAAGAACCAAGAGGGAACAGTAAGAATGGGAAACCAAGAACGAATTGTATGCATTGAAAAGGGTGTAAGACAAGAATGTAGTCTTCCGCCCCTGCTGTTCGAGTAAGAGACTTAGCATCAGAACTGGTGATCACGAAGTAGATGAAGTTAAGGAATTTTGCTACGTAGGCAGCCAAATAACCCGTAACAGATGGAGCAAGGAGGGCATAAAAAGCAGACTAACACTGGCAAAAAGGGCATTCCTGGCCAAGGCAGGTCTACCAGTTCAAAGATCGGTCTTAATTTGAGGGTGAGATTTCTGTGAATGTATGTTTGCAGCACAGCATTGTATGGTAGTGAGACATATATTGTGGGAAAACCAGAACGGAAAAGAGCAGAAGAATTTGAGAAGTGGTGCTTTAGAAGAATATTAAAATTAAATGAACTCGTAAGGTAAGGAAAGATGAGGTTCTCCGCGATGAAAGGAATATATGGAAAACACTGACAAAGAGAAGGGGCAAACACTGACAAGGAGAAGTGGCAGGATGATAGAGCATCAATTAAAACATTAGGGAACAGCTTCCAGGGTACTAGAGGGAGCTGTAGGGGTTTAAAACTGTGAAGGAAGACAGAGGTTGGGATTCATCCAGCAAATAATTTTGGACGTAGGTTGCAAGTGCTGCTCTGAGGTGGAAAGGTTGTCGTGGGAGAGGAATTCGTGGTGGAAGACATCAAACCAGTTAGAAGACTGGAGGATAATAAAAGATAAATGAGATACGACAGTTGTTTAATTGAGGGAGTATTTACAGTTTCGTAATGTATTACTTTTCAAAACAATTAAGTCTGTTATTAAAGAATAGATGTTTTGAATGAGTTTAACGATGTTATAGTAGTTCATTGTTGTCTTAAAAACCAGCGAAAGTCTAGTCTTGTCATGCGTACCCTTAATGTAATGCTGACAACAATGAATTAATGATATTGCCAACACCTCTCTTCATTTCTTTGGTTATGGATTTGTTACATTATACACCTATTATCTGGTGTAGCAACTCGTATGTAAGTCGTCCAATGTATTACTTAATTATTTTGCAGGTGGGAAGCTGCTTTTCAGTGTTTTTGTTCCCTACTATATTTGAGCAAACATTCACCAGTTTAGCTGCTATAAATTCAGTCAATCATACAATGGAAGACCCAGGATGAAATAATGATAATATTGTGAAAAGGGCAGATTGCTAATCACAGTATAGCAGAGCCGTTGAGTCAGAGATGGGCGCAACTAAAAGGCTATTACACACGTAAGCTTTCAGCCCGGACGAGGCTAGTAGCACTGTACACTTTTCCTAATAATTCAATCATACTAAGAGAGAGCAAGTTATCCAGTTTCATTGATATTGAAATATTGCAAAGGCAGCAAGTATATGAGAAGCCAACTGCAAATACTGTATAGTTGGATGGATAAAAAGAACTACTCACAAAGCAGCGGCAGGAGAAAAAACATATTAAAGATATGGAAATGTGTGAGTTCTTAGTCAGTGGCTCGGTCTTCTGGCAGAAGGGTTGAAGGGAAAGGAAGAGGCATGGAAAAAAGGACAAGTGAGTTTTAGGAAATGGGGAGAGTTACAGAAAAGTCACTCAGAAACCTAGTCACAGGAGACTTTCTGGGCAACATGATGAGGAGAGACTGATTGTTGGTACCTGCAGCCAACAAGATTAAATTCAAACCACTGTCCTCATGCAATCATAACATTTTATTTACACAATTTATTGTTCTCATTCATTAGAAAAAAAGTGTCCAAGAGAGGTGACAAATCTTTTAGCATAGATTTGTGTGAAGGTGGTATGGGCTATGAATATTAGTATTCCACAAAATTTCTTGCCCCCAAAGGAGAGCATTTTTGCAATTTACACATATGTGTATGTGTTCATTCCCACATGATATATAGAATACTGTTTTGCATAATTGTTTATACAGAACATTCTGAAACGAAGATCTCTTAGCATAATAATCTGTACTTTGATGTCAGATTTTTTTGATCTTTCTTATTATACATGTTGCTTGCATGAAAACGGAAATGGACAATTTATAGAAATTGTGATGACTTGATATGGAGATGATGATAATGATGCTGTAATAAGTAGTAGTAGTAGTAGTAGTAGTAGTAGTAGTAGTAGTAGTAGTAGTATTTTTATTATTAAACATCATAATATGCTAAAAACCTACTTGTATTGATTTCAGTGATATAGATCTGGTTGTGATTGGCAAATGGCAGACCCTTCCACTTCGGACGTTGGAACAATCATTGTTGGAACACAACATTGCAGAACCATCATCAATTAAAGTTCTCGATAAGGCTTCGGTAAGTTATTCACTTGCAGTATAAAAATATTAAGTTGTTTTTATTGCTCTGGTCATAGAAATAAGTAGTCTGTGTAGTGCTCCGTTGTATGGGAGGGCATGGTTTGAATGCTGGCCCTAATGATCGTAATTTATCTTGTCAGACAATTTATTATCCTTTCCCTCCCATACCCAACTCTCCAATGTTGATAGCTTTGTCACAGGAGTGAAATGTAAATCTGTCATTGAGATGTACCCAGGGTGTTGGACCTAGGCTATTTCTGTCTGCAAAAAAACTTAAAGCTGCACAGGAGAAAATACCCCCCCCCCTCCCCCCACTCAGCTTCAGAAGCCTTGGTATTGACACAGTTCAGTGTTTTACACCACTAATTCCATAGAAACAGGATTCTTGATACACTTGTGTATTCCCCATGTAAAATTTGAAATTGTCGTGGTTCATATTTTGACAATATTGCAGTCTTAAATTGCGTCAGAGGAACAAAATGATCAGTATCTAGTTTTTAGAAAATGGATACCATAGCAGCAATCAGTTGGATAATGAAGTTCATAAAGACAAAATTGATAATGAGTATTATAATTATGCTGAGCAAACTCAATACTACTAGTGGGGGTAATGTGAACACCCATGCTCAGCTGTAACTCTGGGTAAATTACAGGCTGGCATAGGCAGAAATACAGTAAACCTGCTGTATTTGTCCATAGGGAATGAAGAGGAATTTTTCTTGTGTTTATGCAATACATACAGCAATAAAATGTCAGCAAAATGTATAAAACCTGCAATAAGTGAAACAAGAAGTAGCAACAACATAGATTATTAATTAAATATTGAACAAGGTCTTGGATAAAGAACGAGATAAAATGTTGAACATGTGTAAAACATACTGCAAGTGCTGTATAGTACAATAGTCGAGAATGACGCAACTTAATTTCAGTTACTGTAATCAGCAGTACCACAATGAACAGTGTTCGCTACACACATTACATGAAAGCCTACACATTGTTTTGTATTCTCTGCAAAATGTTGTACGAATGTGATTTACAATACCTAACTCGTTGAAAATTTCTGACACACACAACCACAAAGTATCAGTAACAAATACGGTATTGTTCCACTTCTGTGCTTTGAAAACATAACACATATCAGAAATTAATTTTGTAGGATCCTAAAATTACAGCAAATACAGTGTTGTTTGGTTTTCAACCAGTTGTTTTAACTTTAAAATGCAATAGAGTAATGCATACTGCATTATACTGTCCTACTTCAAATAATCGGTTAATTTGTTTCTTTTTTACATTTAAGGTGGGCATGCACATTTTACATTTAACACAGAGTTTTGAAACCAACAATCTGCAGGAAACAAGAATTTGAAAATAGTATTAAATTGTTGTTAGTAATCCCAAAATATGTTACAAACAGAAATGAACTTCGGACTTCATAGCTGATGCTTTTGTCTGAAAATGTAATAAAAAATTATTGTTTCATATAAGTTAAAATAATTGATGTTGTACGAAGTGATTTTGTAAGTATAGCATTTACATAGAATTTAGATGGGACTATTAAATTTTGCTGTTACAGCCAATGTCATTAAAAGCAATGTTGCTATAAAAAGTAGTGACTGTATTAACAAAAGATGTCTGTATAATGGATCTGTTCACAAATATACCAACAGGTGAACAACACTGAATTCACTTGCTTTCATCTGAGTAATATCTGAGCCAACTGTGAACTTGATGTATTTTTCGATAGTAATCACCTGACCCATAGCAATTACCCATAATACCTTGGATTTAAACGTGATAGAACCGTTTCATTTAAACAGAATCGAACAAAGACTGTAGATAAATTGAGATCAAGAAATAATATTCTGCAAAAATTGTACAGTACAAAGTGGGATTCTGCAGCGTTGTCTCAAAGATCACCTGTCCTCTGCTTTGACTTCTCAGTGGCACTAGATAAACAGCAGCCGCCTGAAGCCCGTAGATATGCAACTAAGTTGATGTACATCTATAAAGTCAACTCCCGTATTCTCGTTGCATTCCTGAGCAGCATTTCACCACCTAGCCTGAGAGGAAACAGTATCTTTCGGAGGAAATATAAGAAAATTTGCAACAGTTAACAGCTGCCAATTCATGAGGACGTAACTGCTATCCACATCAGCAGACTCCACTCCAAATGAAAACCACTCCGAACAGCTAGCACCTTGCAGACTCCATGAAGCTTGGAAGAAAGAATGGTACCTATTATAATACTCTACAGGAGTTCCTTAGCTTTCTCGGAGCCAACAACAATCCGTGGAAATTTGATCTAACCCAAAAGACAAAACACTCAGTATGATTCGGACTACCGAGGAGATATGCAGTGACATACTATACAGGTAGGGAAAGACTACCGCAGTGGAATGCACCAGTGGGCTCCCAAGACACACTGTCAGACATATTGTTAAAGAATGCCCTCAGAATCCATTCCCTGGAAATCCCTCGGACTTCCTGGACACTATAGCAGATTTGACAAATTATACACGGTTACTATAAATGAGCCATTTGTTCTCAAAGCTCTGTATTTTCTAAAGTGTCCTATTTACAGATAGACTGATTAATGGAAAGAATCATAAACTCTCAAAGTTTGCATTTTGCACCCTACTAATTTTCTAAGATTGCCCCTACGTCCGTCGTCATCCCGACAGTTATATTTTCTCGGGGCTGTTGCAATGTTCTTTGCAGTGAGAGTACATAAACATGGCCCTTAATGTATCAAACCCTCCTCCCAAGGAAAATATTAAAAGGCCTTAGGTCAGGTGACTTGGGAGCCAAGGGAACAGAGCCACATCATCTTCACCACTACGTCTAATCGAGCAATGTGGAACTTTGTTGTTCAGTTTGTAATGAACATTGATGCTCCAATGAGGGGATGCCATGTCTTACACCAGCCACAGTTTACCTGTTTTAATTGTTGCCCTAGCTGCAGACAATACGGTTTGAAATTTAACTACCATCACAAAATCTTCCAAACAGTTTTCTGCAGTGTTCGAAGTCTGTGGTTTGCGCAGGTCGATGAATTTTTTTTTTTTTAATTCATACAAAAATGTGGCACAGTTGGTTGACTGTTAGTTTCTTGTTTACAGAAAAAGCCAGTGTCCCTAAATTGTAGAGTCCAACGGACGGTGCTCTGTTTATATGGCAGTTCTTTTCCATCATTCCTTGTGAAGGCATGCTGCACTCTCGCAGCAGATAAACATGTCACATATTTGAACACAAAGAAACTTAAGTCAGTGGTTTGTCAAGGAACTGCACTCGTAATGCCAACTGATGGGCAGAATGCAGACTCAGTGAGTTTATGGTTCTATTCATTCAGCAGTCATATTTGTAAAATTAATACTTCAGTAAACATATAACTTAGAAAACAAATGCTTTCTAGTAGCCCTATATAAATAACGGCTGTAAATTTGTAAATTATGTACAATTTTATTCGTGTTTCTAAAGTGGTGTGTAATTGGAATGATAGTGATAAAATAGAAATAAATTGGTATAATTCTGTAAATTAACTAAAAACAGGGACATACAATTGACATACTTGGTGTTACATGATCAATATGGAATTTTGAGAATAAAAGTCTGCCATATTCCCACCTTTAGAAATGACCATACCGCAGATTTTGAGAGTACCAAGGAACACCAGAGGTGCAAATATTGTGAAAGGGAAATGGGGGTTCTCATGCCTTTTGAGAGGGCAGCTCATGTATGGGTATGAAGTTCAGAAAAATTAATCACAACTTTGATCAAATAAAGATAAATATATACTTAATTTATGAAATGAAATTTGCTAACTAGTTAATAATCGCATATTCTTTGCCCTTGTAGCTCAGACCTTTGATCTGCTGGCATCATTTCAACATTTATTTTTCTTTTGTAGATATACTTGTTGAAGGATTTCTTTGTGTGTGTGTGTGTGTGTGTGTGTGTGTGTGTGTGTGTGTGTGTGTGTGTGTGTGAGAGAGAGAGAGAGAGAGAGAGAGAGTGAGTGAGTGAGTGAGTAAGTATAGATACGCACATAAACATAGTGTTCATGAGCATAACTCAGCTTCTAAAATCACTTTCTCCACCAAGACGCACATACAACTGAGTCAATGATGAACACGGGTAGCTGAGCTTGATTACCAATCTTGAATATGTTCTTGTTTGTTGCTAAACATTTCCTTTGTATAGTATTCTTTTCAACCATTGCATGTGTAAGAAAAAGTAACATAAACCAAGATGTGGAAATATAAAGTAACCATTGAGAATACGGCATTATTGGAAAATTGAATCGTAGCATGAAGTTAGTAACATCGTATAGTAAGGCATTTTAAATAGAGGGGGGGGGGGGGGGGGGGGGGGGGCTCCAGTTGCAGCTGCTGAGAAATTGTGAATACCCTTAATCCACAATGAAGATCTCTCTGAACAAACATAATGTTGTATGTTAATGCTCCTGTTTTCTGTAATGGGAAAACAAGACCATGTAAATGTGCTAATTCGATTTTTGTGTATACTATATTTGTATATATACTAATGTTAATATTCTGTTAACAAATTGCTTCTTTATTATTTGATGTGTGCCCCCCCCCCCCTCCCCCAACACACACACACACACACACACACACACACACACACACACACATTATTTTAAATATAAGTAATTAGACATATTTTTTTCTGTTGTAATCTGTATCATTCTTATTGAGAAAAACATCTTTAAAAACCATTTTCTATTAATGATTTCACAGGTACCAATAGTAAAGCTGAAAGATCGGGAGTCGGACATAAAGGTTGACATCAGCTTTAACATGAGCAATGGTGTGAAGTCTGCAGAGCTCATAAAGGACTTCAAAGAGCGCTTCCCAGTTTTGCCAAAGCTAGTCCTTGTACTAAAACAGTTCCTTTTACAGAGAGATTTAAATGAGGTTTTCACTGGTGGTATCTCATCTTACAGTCTCATACTAATGACGATTAGCTTCTTGCAGGTATGTAACCAGTACAAATTAATTTTGAGAGGCTGGAAAGAGCGAGCTTGTTGTGATTTTTGAAATGTGGTCATGTTCTTAGGTATTGGTGTTCTTGTTGTGTTGTGGAGTTGTTTTATTAGGTATTGGTGTAGTTTTGCTAGAATTAGTCTCAATCTGTGCTCGAGTTGTTTCCATTTTTGTGAATATTACCGTCTGTATTGCATATTTCAAGTAAATAGATAACTATTGGTAAAGGTTATTGATAAAGGTTAATCTTACAGTGGCACACATGTTACAACTGCCAGTATGCATATTTTCTGTATGGAAAACACTATGTGATCAAAAGTATCTGGACACTGTTAAAAACATAAGTTTTTCATATTAGGCGTATTGTGCTGCTACCTGCTGCCAGGTACTCCATATCAGCGACCTGAGTAGTCATTAGACATCGTGAGAGAGTAGAATGGGGTGCTGCGTGTAACTCAGGGACTTCAAACGTGGTCAGGTGATTGGGTCACTTGTGTCATACGTCTGTACGTGAGATTTCCACACTCCTAAACATGCCTAGGTCCTCTGTTTCCGATGTGATAGTCAAGTGGAAACGTGAAGGGACACGTAAAGCATAAAAGCGTACAGGCCGACCTCGTCCGTTGACTGACAGAGACTGCTGACAGTTGAAGAGGGTCGTAATGTGTAATAGGCAGCCATCTATCCAGACCATCACACAGGAATTACAAACTGCATCCGGATCCACTACAAGTACTATGACAGTTAGGTGGGAGGTGAGAAAACTTGGATTTCATGGTCGAGTGGCTGCTCATAAACCAGACATTGCACCGGTAAATAACCAACGATGCCTCACTTGGTGTAAGGAGCGTAAACATTGGACGATTGAACAGTGGAAAAATGTTGTGTTGAGTGACAAATCACAGTACACAATGTGGCGATCCGATGGTGCGTGTGTGGGTGTGGCAAATGCCAGGTGAAAATCGTCTGCCAGCGTGTGTTGTGCCAACAGTAAAATTCAGAGGTGGTGGTGTTACGGTGTGGTCGTGGTTTTCATGGAGGAGGCTTTCACCCATTGTTGTTTTGCATGGCAATGTCACAGCACATGCCTACATTGATGTCTTAAGCACCTTCTTGCTTCCCACTGTTGAAGAGCAATTCGGGGATGGCGATTGCATCTTTCAGCACGATTGAGCACCTGTTCATAATGCATGGCCTGTGGCAGAGTGGTTACACAACAAAAACATCCCTGTAATGGACTGGCCTGCTCAGAGTCCTGACCTGAATCCTGTAGGATACCTTTGGGATGTTTTGGAATGCCGACTTCGTGCCAGGCCTCACCAACCGACATACCTCTCCTCAGTGCATTGCTCTGTGAAGAATGGACTGCTATTCTCCAAGAAATCTTCCAGCACCTGATTGAAAGTATGCCTGCGAGAGTGGAAGCTGTCATCAAGGCTAAGGGTGGGCCAACACCCTATTGAATTCCAATATGACCGATGGGAGGGCCGCCACGAATTTGTAAGTCATTTTCAGCCAGGTGTTCAGATACTTTTGATCACATAGTGTAAGTTGCTCAAACAAATAAGCTAAGCAACTTCCAGTCTTCTTATAGTTGCTAGTCTTTGAAACAAACAAATCAAACTCCAAACATACTTGACTTATTGGTACTCGATAATACCTTATGGAACAATTTTCTGGGGCCAGTTCTCATGGGAATGAATTATTTATTGGCCAAAAGCGAGCTGTAAGAATATTATCTGTTGGTCACCTGTCGTCATCTTTTAGGAGTTAACACTTTTTAAATGTACAGTCACAATACACTTTCTGATCAAAAGTATCCAGACATTATTAGTAGACATTAACGTGGGATATATCCACACTTCACCTTTGATGACTCGAACTCTGCTGAGAACACTTACAGTGAAGTGTCTGAATGCCTTTGAAGTAATGGCAGCACATTCTTCCCAAGGAACTGAAACCTGCTAAGATGGTGATGTTAGAGCTGGAGTCTGGAGAACAGTTGACAGTCTCTCATCCCAAAGGTGTTCTTTTGGGTGTTTACTTCATATGAAATGATTTTGAATCTGGATTTCTATCTTTGTTGAGAGAGACATATTGCTATATACTATCTGTGCAATTTCCTGTACAGAATTTTCACACAATATGTATCCTGCTCTGTAAGAGCCTAATAAACTATGTTTCTCAAACTGAAACTGCTACAAGCGTTAGCTTGAATTACGATTTTATTTTTCTATTCATTGCAGTTGCATCCACGTCAGAATGCGTATAGCCCAAACGCTAATCTTGGTGTGCTGCTAATTGAATTTTTTGAGCTGTATGGCCGTAAATTCAATTACATGAAGACTGGCATTCGCGTTAAGAATGGAGGCACCTACATCTCAAAGGAAGAGGTGAGTCATGTAAAAAAAACTAGAAGTAATTCTTTGAAATGTTGCCTAGTGCAGAAAAGATTACATAGTAATTAGAGCATTTAAATTCTGTTCTTAACATTCATCACTACATTTCAGAAAATTTGTATGATAAGCATTGATTGTGCAACAAAAGTGTGTACATGTTTCCTGGAACATCATTATACAAAACCATGCAACCTGCACATCATTTTCTATTTAAATCTTCATTTATTGTTATGTTGTTGTTGTTGTTGTTGTTGTTGTTGGGGGGGAGGGGGATGTAACCCCACCTAACCTCCAGGAAGACCAATGATCCAGGCCATGAATACATCAGTCACTGTTCAGAGAGGAGGGTAGAATGGAAATAACGTCTTCATATTCATCTGATACTTGAATCTCTTGTAGTTGCATTTGCCTATTTAATTTTGTTTTAACGAAGGTAGTAAATTATTTCACAAGTGACGTTTTTAGCCAGAAACTCATTAACAGAGATGGCTGTGTGTCCAGGTCCATTGTCATGGTGAAAGAACTCGTCTTCTGTCTGTCACAGTTCGGGTCTTCTTTGACAAAAACTGTTGCAAAATCTTGTTAAAACTTTTAAATAAAAGGTTTAATTGATAGTCTGATATGGGGGAACAAACTCTGAATCAACGGCGCCCTTGACATCGAGGAAGCAGATCAGCATAGTTTTGACGTTTGATTTGACTTGGCGATATTTGTTTGGAGGGGGTAACTACGATGTTTTCCATTGACTTGACTGTTGTTCTGTTTCTGGGCCATTACCATAGCACCATGACTCATCAACCAGTAATAATCTTTGACAGAAACTCTGGATCAGTTTAAAGTTGTTGTTTCAAAGCATGACATTATTCACCTTACCATTCCTTTTGATGATCACTCAAAAACCGAGGAACAATTGTCAGCAACCTTTTTCGCTTCCAAATCTTTTGTGAAAATTCACTGAACCGAGCTCCAAGATAACCCACTAATTATTGACAGTTGATCAATTGTCTTTTGGTGGCCTGTGAGTACAAACCCCAAATTTTTATTCAGTATTTTCATTGATTCAGGTAGTTGATGGACGTCCAGAATGAGGTTTATCAATCGACATGTCACCATTTTTAAATCGAGCAAACAACTCATACTCTTGAGTTTTTCCCATAGAATCATCTTCGTAAGCTGTTTCCAACATTAAAACAGTTTCAGCAGCATTTTTACAAAGTAGGAAACAAAATTTATAGCTGCACATCGTCATGTAAAACTATCATCATAAAAAATGAAATAAGAACAAAACAGTATTACCAAGAACAGTCACTGCAGATGAACAGAACAAGCCAGCTCGACGACACAGGCGGCACTGAACTGGCAGTGCATTGCGCTGTACTTGCCTAGTGGCAGAAATCCATACTACATAAGCTCCAACTATGGCTATGGTATCCCAGTGTTTTTTGGGTACACTTTGTATGGACATAATAGAACAACTAAATTTAATGAAGTAGGTTAGCTGATTCCGCACGTCTAGGGCCTGGGTGGAAATTTTGCAGTCATTTAGTGTACACTATTATCTATCTACAGTAATTTCAGTAATCCAGAAGGGTTAAAATTTCCTTCACTATCTTTTGTTATCCTTAAAACTTTTAGGTGAGCTTTTAATTGATTGGCAACTTCATTATATTTCTGGACTTGGTTGGCTTTATAAAAAATTTAATAACAAACATAGATAGCAAATTAAGAAAAATACCTGAATTAATTGTTGTTTAGTCTTTTTTACTGTTTGCAACTGTTCCTTGAAAGCATTGAGTATACGATAACGAATTGCGCCATTACATTGCACAGCTTTGGAAAGATCGATGATAATTACTTGGACTAATTCTCGTTCATACAGGGGTGCAGGGGTGATTTTATTTTTTATTTTTTACCACCCCCCCCCCCCCCCCCCCCCAAAGGCATATTGCAATTAGTTCCTTTAACAGCTAACATCAGACAAAACAGTTCTTGCATACATATTTGTGTAAATTTTATTAACTTTCAACCTAGTGCATAGATCATGTGAACCAAATATTCTTCAGTCTCTTAACTGTTTTCAAGAATTAGATACTTCTGTTACCCAGGCTGTTCTCAGAAAAACTAAAACAGAACTGTTGACAGGCAATTCCACTTTTTATATGAGTGAATTATCAACAGGAAACTATTAATTATTACTGATTATTAATTCGGGCCCAGACAGTCAACCAAACTTGTTATTCTTGCAGGTGCAGCGTGATATGGCAGATGGACAACACCCTTCACTTCTTTACATTGAAGACCCACTAACACCTGGGAATGACATAGGACGCAGTTCATATGGTGCACTGCAAGTAAAGCAGGCTTTCAGTTATGCTTATATTGTGCTTACACAAGCTGTGAATCCACTTAATCACCTCATCTATGATGCTAACAAGGCCAGGTATGCTTAAAATGTATTTTTACATAAAGTGAAACATGTGATGAACCATAGAAGTGGCAGCTGTCTAATATTAAATTGTTCTGCATACCACTTCTAGACACTTACTGTTAAGTCACAGAATGAGTGGGGTTACTGATACCCATTTGTGTGAAGTATTGTGTAGATGAAAAACAAAGATGTGGGCCAAAAATAGATAAAAAATTGTAATGTATATGACATTATTTTTACCTTTCACAATGGGCCTATAAAGCTTAAAAGAAACATGTTAGGTTGAGATGAGCACTGTGACACAGTTGAGAAACACGGACTCGTATTGTGGAGGAACCATATTCAAACACCCATCTCATAACAAATTTAACTTCCCTGAGATATCCCCAAATGGCTTTAAGGGCAAATGCTGGATTCCTTCCACAATTGGAACTTCAAAAAGCGTTTTATTAAGTTTCCACAGGTATTCAAACACACAATTTTTTTTTTATTAGCAGTGTAGTTTCAAAGGAATACTTGGAGAGACTTCAGACCAGTATATTTTCAGTCTGTAATGTAAATTTTATTTCACAGTATTCTAGGCCGAATCATCAGGGTGACTGATGAAGTGATCCAGTATAGAGCATGGATCCGGGAAAATTTTCCCATATCATCTACAGAGACTGAAGGAGAGCATGAACCTGAGGCTGAACCTGAAGCCGAGCCTGAAGCAGAAGCAGAGGAATCCTTAAGCTCGTGCAGTGATCAGTCAACTCTGGATACTGGAGATTCAAGTTTAACTTCCTCCAGCGATTCGGTGGGTCAGCTACCGCTCCCGTTTGGTGGGTGTGGTGTGCCACGTCATTCTGCATATAGTAGTAGTAGTAGTAGTAGTAGTAGTAGTAAAAAGTTCCAGCTCGTTAAATGTTATTTCCACTTCTTCACCCACATTTATGTCTGTAAACAGTCATTATGTAAGAACAACAAGTTATAAGGTATTGTGTGTCAGTTGAAGGGACTAGCAAAACAGAGCTAAGTATTTCAAGTTGATGCAGTTTCTGTGTTTTTATGTTTAATTAAAGGGTATAAAATACAATAAGATTGACAAATATATATTTTGGAAAGTGGTTTCTAGCAGTACATATGGAACTACTTGTTAAAGAGGTCTGTTCAAAAACTTCCAGAATATTCATAATTTTGCACCACTGGTGTGTTGGAGCGAAAAGCACTTGGCATCCCTGCACATGCCTGTGTGTAGTGCGTAACTGCCAGAAGTTTTATTGTATGTCTGTAGGTTATTGTTCAGTGCTGTATTGAGTAGAACATTGTGTTGCACAGTTCGAAAATTTTGGGCTGGCAGAGTTAGAGGAGCAACACATCTGTATTAAATTTTGCGTGAAACTCAAGAAAACATACCAAATGATGCAGGAAGCCTACGTTGATGAGTGCTTAAGCCATACTTGCTGTTACGAATGGTTCACACGGTTTAAAAATGGCCAGATGGAAGTCAGTGGTGACCCTCATTCAGGATACCCTTTGATGTCCACCGATGACACTCATGTCAGAGAGGTTAAAGAAATTGTGCAGGCCAGTCGAAGACTTGACTGTCTGAGAGATTACAGAAGAATGTAATACTTTAGCTGGATCATGTTATGAAATCCTGACACATCTTGGAATGAATCATATTGCTGCCAAATTCGTCCCACAGCTTACAAGCCAATACCAGAATTCTATACTTTGGCCTCAGGATCTGTCAAACCGACCGACTAGGAGCAGGAGAGGCATCACGGGACATTTTTACTTCCATTGTCCTGCATATAGTTTGATGCATCCACTATAAAATATACACGTTTGAATTCCACAGAGCGAAATACAGTGACGTGATAGAAGAATGCTGCATGAAGAAGCTTGGCACTGTACTTTGGCACACTTCAGACCAAATAACATGTCTTACATTTCTTTGAACACATGTGTTTTATGTATTGGACACTTCAGAAAGATGTTTGCTACAAAAAGAACATTTTTGGAAAGTCAATTTTTTAAATTTTTGGCGTCCTACCTCAAACGGTAGATAGAAAGGGGTGGTGGGGGACACATCTAGTATTTCCCCGGTTTGGAAATATCATGGATATGGGACTGATACATACAGCAGACTGAGTTGTAATGTGGAGGTAGGTAGTCTCCACGCGACTTGTGTTTACGTGTAGTGATTTTGCTATTTCCTCTTCGTTCATTTCTCTCACGTCAAATAAAAACAAAATGAATTTCTATGGTGGGAGCTATGAAGTGAATTAAAATACATTCACATAATTACAGAAGGCTAAAATATGTTGTTAGTTACAGATTTTATTTTATTTAAACCTTTCTGACAGTCAAGCATTAATCGCCTTGCAGAACAAGGAAGTACTTTCTGTCGGTTTGCTAAAGAAATTTGGCTTTTGTTAATCTTTCACGCTGAGGCAGTCAATTTATTTGAAAGTGTTTTGCATTTGAAGCGCACGTTAACATCTTCTAGCGCGTATGGCATTATGCCATAATAAAGAACCAAACATGAGATAATACAGTACTGGTACTCCAGGAAAGTTAAGGATTTTAATATGGTTCACGAAATTATGATGCTCTTGAAGTATCCTCCGATACCTTGTTTCTTTTATGACATAATGTAAGCTATTTTAATGTCTTACATGTACGAATATAAGGACTTCCTGTGTCGTCATAGCTCTGCAAGTGCGGTGACACCTGTTGTCTGGCCCTCTCAGGCAACTGCTGAAACGAACCTATTTCCACAGTTCATGGGGAAATATTACGTATGGTGGATTGAAGAGTGTTGCTTTCAAAGCAAATTTCCTTTCACGCAAGATGAACTATGTGCGAGAATGTACGATGAACTTCGTAAATCGCAGAGCGTTAGACTCACATATAAAAATCGACTCTTTGAGGACAACCGTTCAGAAGAATTTCGAGCCCAGATGATAAGACATTTATGCCATTATTAAAAATTTTATTGGCACAATTGTATGATGTATCTTAAAGTGTAACATGCACAAAAAAAGATTAACATTATATGTGAAAGCTCAGCTTCTCTTGCAGCTTGTTAATCTCGGAGACCAATATTATATGTGAAAGCTTTGCTTTTCTTGTAGCAACGCTATGTATATTAATTTAAACCATTAACGTTTCCTGTTTGTGTGTTCGTGCTACACAATAGTGATGTTGCTGCTATTGGCTGACTACATCAGGTGTCCTATGCTCTGAATATCCACTGTCATCAGCTGGCGAGATCATGTGACTTGAGCTATGTCTGGCATACAGAATCGCATCGCAATCTCTATTTCAATGCTTCGGAAAGTAATATGCGGAGTTTAGTGAAATTCGAATCTATACTTTCGCAATACGAAAACACGCAATGTTCGTCGCAAATATCCCCCTCCCCCCCCCTCCCCCCTCCGTATTTCGTTCCAAAAATGCCAGGAAAGTCTACACCGGTGTATAAAACCATAATGATTTAAAGGATTGATAAGTTTTACAGTTGGGAGGAAAATTATACTGCCCCTTAATACAGAAAGTGTATTTTCATCGGGAGAAAGTGTATTTTTAACTGGGAGATCCGGGAATTTCTTTTTACTTGTCCTTCTTTAACCCTGTATTGCTCCCTGAAAATTTGAATACCCTACTCAAAGTGGTTTCTGAGATTTAGGGGAAAATGCAACAGAAAATGTAAATTTTCAGGAACAGCTTCTAAAGGTTTTTTTTTAAGTCACTCAGAAGCACCCTGCACCACTCTGTATATCATCCTATTGATATTTTTCCAAGTTTTTTCTTCTTTCTGGACTCCTTAGTAGCCAACTGTACTTCATACTTCGCTTTATCAATGCGAACTTTATCCATCCGTTCAAGTTCTCTAATGCAGTTTTCTCCAGGATTAATTCCCATATGCTGTAGCACTTCCAATGTTGCCATCATTAAAAGCAATAACAGCATCACTGACCCCTCACTTTACTGTCTTCATTCCAACCAAAACATTTTTAGGTATTAGAGTCCATATAAGATTATTGAACGACTCGTTGAGGTTTTGTGTCTGACCATGCAGACACTTCTTCAGTAATTCAGGATTTGCCAGGTCTCTGTAAATATGCTTTATGATTTCCATGACTGCTGCTGAGCTGGAATGTTTATGGCTGTATGAATTGTTAGAGTACTGGGCATTGTGGTAATTGCACCATGAACCAGGTCCAGGAGGGCAAAGGTGGTGTACTGGTTTTTCATCAGTTGACAGTCTAGCGTACTACCTACTTAATTTTTGATAAATCCTCAGTATTATTTCTAATGGTCATCCCATAATACTGCTATAGTTCATCAATCATTTTGTCTGTCAGCCTGCGTCTTACGGTTTTACCATAAGAAAGTTTCTTGTCTCTCAAACTTTGTTTCAACTTCCTCAACCTGGTGCCCACCCTCTTCTGGACACGACCAACACATTCCAGTTTTGTGATAATGTTCTCACCATAAGGCATAGAGGCTACTGCACTTCTTTTGAGTCTCCATCACCTAAGAACTTAGTGTAACACACTTCCCTTTCGTTCACAGATCAACTAAAAATTTCACTAAGTGCAGAGGCCTCCATACCACCGTTTGTTCCTTCATAATTTCTGTCACAGATATGCCATTCTTCATTCCCTGACTTTACACTTACAACAATGTTTGGTTAAAATCTGGAAATCTGTTACCTTTCCAGTATCCACACTAGTCACCGTAGCAACAGAATTCTTAGAACTGTAGCCGCAATTCTGCCAAGTGCCATCGAAAGCTCCTGGTATGTCATTCATACCATCATTTATTTCAACAGCTTTGTGTGCAGTGCCCTTCATTGACTCACATGTGACAGACTACACAGCAGCTCCAATGAATTTTGCATACTTGTCGATATTACAAGGTGGGCATGGCATATTCATCACAGCACACATTGTTTCTGCTGCAGTGTGTCCTTTGCCAGTAGCTTTCAATCTGTAAAACCACATAACATTTACTTCAAAATAATTATCTTTACACTTACCAGAATTCCAAAGTGAAAGAGTATATATGCAACTGGCACAATTAATAAGTTTCCTGGCTAGTCCATTTGATATCTCACTGTCTTCATGTAAACTAACTGTACCTCTACATATTGTACAACATACACATTCACCTAACACCCTTGTTAAAATGTGTAAATCTATCAGAATATAATCTAACCTACCATTTACATCACATTCGTTTTGAGAAAACTTTGTATCGCAACATTTTATTTCAATCTGGTGTTTATGTAGATACTGATGATGAGTTTGCCTGTATTTCATTGTCTGTAACTTCACATGCCACATGTTGAACATAGTGTTTCCCTTTATTTGAAAATCTATTGCCGTGAAACCCATGTTTCTTAAAAACACTTCATTTTGGTGTCATAATTTACTTTTTGAGAGATTTACCAATCTATTCATCACTTTTCCTCGGAAAAACATTAGCAGTTGGACATACAAAGTGTGTTTGTACTATGAAAAGATATGATACTGTTTTTGACAATGCTACCAATACAAACACATAATTTAACCTTTATAACACAGCAGTCTACAGCTTTCTACCTAAAAAATTACCGATTTTATTAAATCTTGAAATAATCCACATAAAAATTTTAACATTTTCAACCAGTGTAGATTATATTTAAAAAATAAAATAAAATACTTCCCATGTGAGTTTATAAAAGATACACATATCATTTTATTTGGAAAATTGCAAATTTTATGATTGAGATAAAAATTCGAAAATGTGAAAAAAAAATTTTTTTTCTGTTCCGTGACTCCCATTAAGAGAATCATAAGGTCATGAGATGTGGGTCTGTGGCTGTGACATTGAGTCCAAGGTTCAGTCTCCACAATGGGTTGGGAAAGGTTCTTGAAGACCAAAGAAAGCTTGTCGTGTCAGTTCAAATGTCAAAGGCGTGCTGGTAGTTTTCTTTGACTTAGAAGAGGTAGTTCATCACGAATTCGCGCCACTGGGGCAAATTGTTAGTCTATAGTACTATCAGGACGTGTTATGATGCCTGCAAGAAAATGTTATATGGAAACAGCCTGAAATGTGGCAAGACAATTCACGGCTCTTCATCACGGTAACACACCCGCACATTCATCCCTGCTAGTACATGACTATTAAGCAAAAAACAAAATCACTGTGCTGCCTCATCCTCCATACTCTCCAGACCTGGCACCTGGGGACTTCTTTTTATGTCCAAAGGTGAAAACCCTGTTGAAAGGACAAAGATTTGCAACAATAAAAGAACATTCACCGACAGTGCTTCGTGCAATCCAGCAAGAGGCATACCAAGGTTGCTTCCAGAAGTGGAAACAGCTTTGGGAACGGTGTATCAATTGTGAAGAAGCATATTTTGAAGGAGACCATGCACAAGTAAGGATAGAAAAATTTTGTTGGTCAAAGTTCCTGAATTTTTTGAACAGATCTCATAGTATCTGATATGTATGTGATATAGCTGAAAACACAACAAATATTGTGATCAGCCTAATCTCCACTAAATTGAGGGGTAGCACCTTTTCCCTCCAGCCCCTTGAGTTGTGAGCTGGTGCTATCAAGCGTACATTATTCAGAAATATGTAGTTGCGGAACTTCTTTGAAGCTTGAGTTAAAACCTGAAATTAATATTAATTTCATGTTCTGGTTCATGGTCAGAAAAATATTTCCACACTTCAGTGTCTTGAAACTACCAAGAAATTATTGCTAGTGCTCGTAACATTTAGAAAAGGAAACTTTTTGTTCCGAACCTATAGCCATGTTTTAAATGTATATCAACTGATCATAAAAACAGACATACAGACAGTAGAAATTGCAAGCAGGTATTAACAAGTAGCTCAAGAAAAACCTGGTTCTTGTAAGAGCTTGAAAGGTATGGTGAACCCACTGATTCTTTTCAAATATCCTTCAAAACTCTCCTTTCCGTATTACAGACACAGACCAGAAAATAATATAGTCACTGAATATGCATTTAGCGGTGCTTACTTTGTAAGCTGACATTTGCATAGATTGCCTGTATTTATTATAGAATTACTGTAAATCACAACATTCAATTTGTAAAATTGAACAGGGAAATGAAAACTTTGTCCTTTTGTTGTACCGCCTTCTCAAAATACTGTTCTCTCTCTCTTAATTTCTTGTTTATACTGTAAATATATTGTTGATAAAAAATGTGTTCCACGAGTGATGGAAGTGCACATGTTCAGTTGTGTACTAAGACACAGTGTGACAAACTGAGATTACCTTTATCACAGCAGATATCCAAAATAATGTCGCTCTTGGGTAAGACCAGTCTGAAACATTCTGAATGTGATGTCAAACATTTAACAAATTCCAGCTACCTAAGTTCTTCGAATCTCGAGCCAAATAGTGACAAGCTAAATGTAAAGCGAATTGGAAGTTTTTTGTGTGACTTAATCGTATATACCTACCAAAGCTAAAAACGTATTGATGTAGACCACATTGTAGAATGAGGTGGTTAGTTATCGAAAAAGCATTATAATATTCTCGTACACGCTTGAGAATGGTTGGGATATTGCATTGTCATGATTAGAATAAACGTGACATTATTCATTCATTGTTAGTTCTCTGAAAAGCTAACAAAGTTAGTTGTGGCATCAAGCAACAGTGTCTGAATTTATCTGTCGGTCCACTATCACTGTTTTCATAAGGTCAGTACAGTCCTGTGAGCAGATGCTGCTGACACGCCAGTTTGAGATGCTAATTGATGCTACATTTAAAAAATAATGGCTCCAGTAACTTGAATTTCCTTTGCCAGTACAAGGTTATTATAAATGATTGAGGTGATTTTCACAGATTTGATGTAGCTATAGTATTTGACACACACACACACACACACACACACACACACACACACACACACACACACACACACACACACAGAGAGAGAGAGAGAGAGAGAGAGAGAGAGAGAGAGAGAGAGAGAGAGAGAGAGACGACTCAGTTTTATGTTGCAAGTGCCTCATATGTGGGCACAGATATGAAAATGATGATAAAGTTACTGTTCCCACATTTGGCACACCATGTGCCTGCCTTCCATCTAACCCCATACCAAAAAAAATGCATGTGGTTATTGTGGTTAGGTCAGAAGAGTGTGGAGGCCATTTCATGGATTGCTGATCACCAACCCCCCACTATGACCGATTAATCAGTTTCCCAACTTTGTGTTTGAGAATCACAAACATCATGATGGAAGTGGGGTGGAACACTATCCTGTTGGTAGGTGAAGTCCACACTGTCAGTCTCCAGTTGTGACGTAAGCCAGTTTTCTATCTCATCTAAATACACATGTCCTTGGCCTTTCCACAGAAGGAAAAAGGGACCACAAACTTCTAACAGCAAGGCTGCACAGAATGCATTAACTTTTTGGTGAGTCTCGAATGTCCTGCACGATAGTGTGAGGGTTTGCTGTCACCAGGATTCACACACTGTGCCTGTTAAGTATGTTGTTCACAAAAATTGTTGCTTTCACTGAAAATGAACTTCTCCCGTAACCCATCCTCTTCCATAAGTTGTTGCAACTGTGCTTAAAATTCAAAGCAGATTACTTTGCTTGCAGCAGTTGCAAGCAGTAAGGCTTCAGCTTCAATTGTTACCTTAAGATCTTCCAAACAGTTAGTTATCGTATATTCAGGACTTTGCTTGCTGAGTTTCTTAGACTTCTGTGGGCTATGTGCGAAACTCAGCCATAGGCGATCAGCTGTTTCTTCAGTCACTGCAGGCCAACTGTTGCTTTCCCATTGAAGATGTATCCTGAAGCTTTAAATTGCACATACAATCACCAAATTGAGTTCTGCTGCACTCATATAGCAGAAATCTGAAATGTGGCTGTAGCAGTACAAAACTTCTTTAGTCTTTCTGTATGACAGTTGAGTTTTATACTACAGTAATCAGTGTAACTACAGTGAATTTACAGAATCACGCTAAAAATTCAGTGATCCTTCACGTATGCCATAGTGGACAGAAACAGCATATAACAACGGCATTATCTGTGGAAGCATAGTATTCTTTACTATATTGGTGTACTGCCTGCAATCAGTAGTTCCTTCAGTTCTGTGAAGTACTCCTGCTTCTGTCACGGAAATCCAACTCGTGCAGGAAACCAATAGCCACCAACTTCTCATTATAGTCACTGCATATTCTTCACAATGTCTTGTCCCTCGCGGCCTTTAAATAACTCATGGACCATCGTTGCTCATGGAAAACACCTTATGTTGGTGAAAATTAAGTTTTCCTACGCTGCATTCAGATGGAGCTCCATGAACATCAGATGGTATAAAACATTTTCCTTTCAGAGTTACTGTTTCACAGTAGATCTTTGAGTGTGCTGTGCAGTTTCTCTCGGCCTTCGGCAAACTGTCATTGTAGCTGAAGGAGTTGGTCTCTTGTTGCAGCTGCTTTGCTCTTACGTTCTAGCTCTCTTTCCTCCATGTGCATTCTCGGTCACTTCCTGCATGAGACAGGAACTCTGTTCATAGTGCTTCTTTGAACATAATCCCTCTGACATCTCTTAGCATTAGCAGGTGGCACAGTATGCCTCCTGCCAGTATCTCCAGCTGAAAACCTGCCATTCTTATACTGATATCTGAGGAGGAATAGTTGTCGGGCCGAGGAAGTCATAGTCAAAAATTCTGGCCGCTTTAGATCTGTTCTTAAGATAGTGTGGCTCCGGTTTGTGGAAGCCATGTGAGCGAAGACACCGTAATACAGTTACCTGGAGATGTAGTGTTGGAGCTTAAACTACGACTGAGTAACTACATCTAAAATGTCTTCATTCGATTGTGGAAGTTTATTTGTTATGTTTGTTAGTAGCAAGTCGTGTGCTGCATTTGTTCAAAGATGTCTCCCAGTTTCTTACACTGCTCTGTGTCCCATGCTGTTGTTGCCATGATAGTTCACCACATGGTTCGTGCTTGTCTCACCATCTTCTTCTTAGTCATCGCCAACTAATTTTTGCTTTATGGGCAATTAGTCTGGTGTTGATTTGTTTGTTAATAATCAAAGGGGCATCCATATGATGTACAGTGTCCCACAATTTGCATCCAAGACATCAACTGCACATCACGAGAACCTGATTAATATAGCAAACCCCATGAAAAAATGACATAGAAAGGTTTGTGGAATGATATTTTACATCATCGACATTGCATTGGATCCTGTGCAGGCATTTTAGATGTGGGAATGGAATGAAATGTTAATTCAGCACATGTGATGGATGAAATTTGTAGATATATTATGCTGCATTGTAATGCAATGTTTTAGTCACGTATACCAGCGACAGGAAGATACAATGAATTAGTTTCTACTGTTTTCATTGTTTCACTATGATGTTTTGTTTGTATTTGACGAACTGTACCAAACTAAAAGCCTATAAACTGCACTCACCCCATCACTCTAGATGCAGACATCTGAGTTCACTCCTATGTAAAGCTTTGAATTATGAGTAATTTATTTCTAGAAGTCCATTTCATATGTTACAGTTAATATTTTGTGAGAGGTAGGTAATCCAGTAACATGTTGCTAATGTAATGAAACTACCCCTTTGGAGACGCTTAATGCATGTTTGTAGGCACTCAACTTCTCGTAACAACCTTATTTGTTCACTGTCAATCGAAGTATTTTATTGTTAATTTATTGGGAAAATGTTGTCATTGCTTCTAAATGGTTATGAGGAATAACTGTTAGGTGAAGCTGCACGAGTTTGTAATGTTTCTTACTCTGAACTAGTATTGATTTAATGTTTGGTTCTATATTCGAAGAATATCTCTTGAAAAATTGTTTTTGTGGTTGGATATTTTCTGACATAAGGCATGATACCTTTCACAACTTTTGCTGCTTGAAGAACATCATTTGAAGTGTAGCAAAGGTGATACACAGTTACTCAGTTTCTAATTTTGGTAAAAATTGTCCCAAATTTTTGCCATCTTTTTCATTCCAGTGAATTAGTATAAATGATTAAAAAAATGAATATAATAGAGGGAAACATTTCACGTGGGAAAAATATATCTAAAAACAAAGATGATGAGACTTACCAAACAAAAGCGCTGGCAGGTTGATAGACACACAAACATACACACAAAATTCAAGCTTTCGCAACAAACAGTTGCTTCGTCAGGAAAGAGGGAAGGAGAGGGAAAGACGAAAGGATGTGGGTTTTAAGGGAGAGGCTAAGGAGTCATTCCAATCCCGGGAGCGGAAAGACTTACCTTAGGGGGGAAAAAGGACAGGTATACACTGGCGCGCGCGCACACACACACACACACACACACACACACACACACACACATCCATCCGCACGTACACATACACATACACAGACACAAGCAGACATTTGTAAAGGCAAAGAGTTTGGGCAGAGATGTCAGTCAAGGCGGAAGTACAGAGGCAAAGATGTTGTTGAAAGACAGGTGAGGTATGAGCGGCGGCAAATTGAAATTAGAAATTAGCGGAGATTGAGGCCTGGCGGATAGCGGGCTCTGCCTTTGATCGTGTACGCCTTCCGGGTTGCAGGACTGGAGTAGGTGGTGGTGGGAGGGTGCATGGGACAGGTTTTACACCGGGGGCGGTTACAAGGGTAGGAGCCAGAGGGTAGGGAAGGTGGTTTGGGGATTTCATAGGGATGAACTAAGAGGTTACGAAGGTTAGGTGGACGGCAGAAAGACACTCTTGGTGGAGTGGGGAGGATTTCATGAAGGATGGATCTCATTTCAGGGCAGGATTTGAGGAAGTCGTATCCCTGCTGGAGAGCCACATTCAGAGTCTGATCCAGTCCCGGAAAGTATCCTGTCACATGTGGGGCACTTTTGGGGTTCTTCTGTGGGAGGTTCCGGGTTTGAGGAGATGAGGAAGTGGCTCTGGTTATTTGCTTCTGTACCAGGTCGGGAGGGTAGTTTATTACACTAACAACCTGAAAACAGCTTTCGCATCTCGCAACTACCCTCCCGACCTCAAATCCTGCCCTGAAATGAGATCCATCCTTCATGAAATCCCCCCCACTCTACCAAGAGTGTCTTTCTGCCGTCCACCTAACCTTCGTAACCTCTTAGTTCATCCCTATGAAATCCCCAAACCACCTTCCCTACCCTCTGGCTCCTACCCTTGTAACAGCCCCCGGTGTAAAACCTGTCCCATGCACCCTCCCACCACCACCTACTCCAGTCCTGCAACCCGGAAGGCGTACACGATCAAAGGCAGAGCCACATGTGAAAGCACCCACGTGATTTACCAACTGACCTGCCTACACTGTGAAGCCTTCTATGTGGGAAGACCAGCAACAAACTGTCCATTCGCATGAATGGACACAGGCAGACAGTGTTTGTTGGTAATGAGGATCACCCTGTGGCTAAACATGCCTTGGTGCACGGCCAGCACATCTTGGCACAGTGTTACACCGTCCAGGTTATCTGGATACTTCCCACTAACACCAACCTGTCAGAGCTCCGGAGATGGGAACTTGCCCTTCAGCATATCCTCTCTTCTCGCTATCCGCCAGGCATCAATCTCCGCTAATTTCTAATTTCAATTTGCCGCCGCTCATACCTTACCTGTCTTTCAACAACATCTTTGCCTCTGTACTTCCGCCTCAACTGACATCTCTACCCAAACTCTTTGCCTTTACAAATGTCTGCTTCTGCCTGTGTATGTGCGGATGGATATTTCTGTGTGTGTGTGTGTGTGTGTGTGTGTGTGCGTGCGTGCGTGCGTGCGTGCGTGCGCGCGCACGCGCGCTAGTGTATACCTGTCCTTTTTTCCCCTCCTTTCCGCTCCCGGGATTGGAATGACTCCTTACCCTCTCCACATCCTTTCGTCTTTCCCTCTCCTTCCCTCTTTCCTGACAAAGCAACTGTTTGTTGCGAAAGCTTGAATTTTGTGTGTATTTTTGTGTTTGTTTGTGTGTCCATCGACCTGCCAGCGCTTTTGTTTGGTAGGTCTCATCATCTTTGTTTTTAGATATATGATAAAAAAAAATGGAAACATGTAGGTTTCAACACTGCACCGTCATATTATCACTCCACTCTCCTGACCATTATGCCACGAGAAATGCACATAAGTGCAATCTCCATCAACAATTGAGTCCATATGTTCATTTACTGTGATTTTGGTTCTTTTATCTTCATTTGGAAACATTCACAGTTATCATTTCAACTTGGAAAAGACAAAGATGAGTGATTTTTCAGGGAAACAGAAACTTAGAAGTAAAATAGGCCTTTCATCTGTAGTTAAGGATAAATGGCAGACATCGATCCCTTATAAGTGCATTCTTAAAAATTTTATGGTCTCTATAACTCATGTTTGTTAGTGTCCAGATACTATTGCTGTTATTCGAACATTGTTAGGTCCATTGTCTATGTCCCAAAGTAAGCAATCCTTAGTACACAGGACACAGGTAAATACAGTGATGATCGAGTATCTCACATTTCCTGAGTCACATGTGCTTCCCCCTTGTCACATCAGGCCCTAGTCCAGTTTTTTTATGTTACTGCCAATTTTCTCCCACATTTACAGTGACCCAGTTCTTCTTCTTCTTTTTCTTTGTGTAGGTTGCTTCTAACAAGAAACATAAGTGAAAGAAGATTTTCAGTTATTTATGTTAACTGATGTACAACCAACTTTCAACTCAGTGGTACAGTCAAAGTGACTCCATAATGGAAGGGCATAGTCAACTTCGAGTCTCACATCAGCTGCACTTAGCCACTAAGGACAGTCTTTATCCATCAAATGTAACATGCCAAACAAAAAACATTTGATTGTACCAAACATGGATAGCTAATTCGATGTCTTCCTCACTTCTGTTCTTGCTCTCAGTCCCTAGGAACGGTTTTGTTTCTCCTAAACCTCAGAACAGGTGGATCCCCCTAGTGGAATCTGAGTGACCAGCCACTCCTTTTTAACCTTCTAAAACTATTTTTGTAGGAATGAACTAATGCTGTATTTGTGTGAATATAGGCCACTACTAAACTTTTGTCAAAAAATTATAAAAGAAAGTAAATCTTGATGTAGGCAGCACTACTAAATTTCCCTCGGATTTCGAAATACCCCTAGTATGTACATGATGCAGACACTAAATTATGTTGGCAACCCTACATTATAATTGAACAACCTCAAGTTATCAGATATGCACAGACAGATTTCATGAAGATAAACAAAAAACGATGCTTGTCAGTGGTATGCTGCAGGTAAAGTTTTAACTTAAAACAGTTTGAAAAGTCAGTGTTCATTTTGAGGGCAGAAAAGCAAATATCAAGATGTGGAAAAAGGCTTAATTGATTCTGTACTTCCTACAACTGAAATTATTCAAGTTGAAGGCTGCTTAGCACGTAAAGGTCATTTATCAAATGGAATTTAAAGTTTTGTATGGGTAGGTTCGGTGCTCTGTGCAATGAAATAACCTATCTTTGCAGCATAGAACTAAAATTGCACAAAAACTGCCTCAAGCTTACGAAAAGATTTCACAAGAAAAAACAATAAAAATACAAAGAAACAAAAGCATTACTGGTGCAGCTTCGAAGGAAAAATTTTTATTTACATTGCCAAAAAGGTAATGTAGACCCAACATCCGTCTATTTTGATGTGCCAGACAGTGTTATAGTAAATGATGTTGGGTGCTGAAAAAGCAGTGATGCAGTGGTTTCCTTTTTCAAGAACAGCTGCTGTATTTGTGAACAAGATAAAAGCTTTTCCACTTTTTTTCCATAAGTTTTTGATGGTTTACAAAAGTAAGTGCAATAACTTGTGATATATTAATTTCAAACTTGCAAGGTAAATGTACACATCATTTTTTATTGAAAATTTATGATCAGAGAGGAAAACCTTGATTATAGGCTGCACCATCATTTTTCAAGCCAAAATTTTATTCAAAAAGTGCAGCTTGTATTTGTGCAAATACAGTAGTTACGGAAGTTAGGATTAGTGTTTCCACTTTTATATCTATCAGCTGTATGGAATTCCAAATCCTGAAAGTAAGTACTAGCCGGCCCTATTGTTTCTTTGTATTTTTAATGTTTTTTCTTGTGAAATTTCTTTTTGATCCAAAACCTTGTTAATAACATATGACTGTTACATTATGTCTACTTTTACACAATAATATCAAATAGTACTCTTGGTGTATTATAATGACAGTGGAAATTAAAAACAATTTGAGGACATTTTCAGTTTTGTGCATGTGTGGCACAAAGCTGTAGTCATCATTTTATGTGCTGGAACAGCAAAAAGTTGTTAAATGAAATTTGTATATTAATGTTTGTGAAGCAATTTTTTTTTTTGCATTTATCCTAAAATCTTTTTGGGTGTGCATGTAGGATTCAGAAAGCAGCAGAAGTTCGTCGAGGCGGGAAGTGACCAGTGTTCAGTACGAAAATCTTCCAAACCACGCAACAGGGTTAGACTTCGAACAGATAGTTGGAGTCGGTCGGAGATATCGTCACCTGTCAAGGGGCATGACGACAACACGGGGCTGGCCCCGACACACAAGACACTACTCCCCGTCTGCAGGTAAGTTCCTAACACTTTCATGTAAAACACAATTTTTTGTGACTATTATGCAACTAGTCTTAAGTAACTATAATGTAATCATAATCTCCGATGAAAATGTGTCTGTACATAATTTTCATCATTCACTGAATTCATCTGACATTATAATCTCATTTTTCAGAACTAAAATTCGTTTGAGTTCTTAAAATTTTCACACTTTCTTTGTTTCCAGTGACAACACAGCAACAACATCGAGTAACACAACAGATGACCTACCATCCCACCGGTGTTCACCAGACAGTAGTGCCATCTCTACAACAACAGCAGCAACAACAGACTGCACCTCCCACAACCAACAACATTCATCGAGGCCGTGCCAGCAAGCGGCGCAAGAGCGGACTTCCTCTACGGAACGGAGCCGTCCCCCCTCCGCCCCCGACCTCAACCGAGCGGTACGCCCGGTGAGGCCCAGTGATGGCGCCCGTCCTCGTGGGTCTACACCTGGCCGACGTGTCCGAATTTTTGCCCGCAGTCGGGCGTCGTGTGTCGCTTGACCTCTCTTCCTCACTTTGCAGCCATGTGCCAAGTGTTGGGCGGAACTAGTTAAAAGTTCTTGCTGTTGGCAGGTGCATTGACTGAGCTCTTGAAGTTGCAAATCTACTTGCAACACTTTGAGATGCACTTACGTGTGGGGCCACATGTACCCTTGTGTGATTAGACTGTTTTGAACATGATAATCTTCAATAAGTCTTATTTATAAATGACTCGAGAAAAAAAATGTGAGCCATCGTGTACGTGTCTGTGTGAGCGCATGCTTGAAATGTGTGAATGGGTGAGTATTCTGTGTGGACAGTAACTGAAGAAGACAATTCAGTGTAGTATCGTGAAAACACATTTATATCTGTGTATTTATGAGCTTGTAATTTGTCATGTTCCTTTTCTTCTTTTTCTTTTTTCTTTTTTTGTGAGTATGTATTCCAAGGCGTCTGCACTAGAAACCAACAGACTTTAAATTTCATGACCTAAGGGCTTCAGTGCATTTATTGTAGCAGCACATGTGGTTGTCTTGTCTCTGGCATCTTTGTGATGTCACCAATTGCCTCTTTTTCTGTACCACAACAATTGTTTACCAAAGTTATAAACTGATCTTCTCATGAAACCATAGTTAAATGTGAACAGCTGAATTTTGGAGCAAGCAGTTCTGTAAATGTGCTTCCAGTAAGTTACATATGTTTGATATTTTTATGTAACATTAATTTTATAGATTATCCCGGTATATGCAAAGGCACAAAAAAATCCCTGATTTTATTTACCAGGACAGTGTATTATTTCTTTACACTAGCTTTCACATGAAAGACACTTCAATTTTTTAGCACTCAAGAAATCATTATAGTTATGGCTGTGTCGCAGTGAATGTGTGCAAACAAGAGCAGTTTATAATCTTTTTACTAATAGCTGTTACAGCTTATTACCACACAATAAAAGTTGTTTAACTTATTTTAAATTCACTGTCATAGCTATTTTATTTAAATCCTTTTAGATTTCCTCCTCGAACACTCTGTGTTCAAGCCAGTTAATCATTTTTGTGTATATTTTCTCATATAATCAGGGACTGAATGTTTACTTGGACATTTACATAAATTATAAAAATTAATGGTATAAAATGAAGAAGTCGTTTGAATAGAATGTTTGTTGTCCTTTTTAATGATGTGTTTTGACATGTTATTACAGTGCTTCGCAGGTGAAACAGTCAGACAAATAACAAGTGTGAGCATGAAACCACCTTTGTCTTGCAAAATTTGTTCAAGAAAGCCCCCGTTCATATGCAGTTTCCACAAATTCTACTGTTATGGTCAGCATAAGATAAATTTAGTAGTATCATCAGAAATGTGTTTAAAAAGTTAATGTTGTGAGAGTCATCTGATAGAAATTTTGCTTGCATCATGTATGTCTTAAACATAACTACAGATTTGATTTGTTTGGGTGACACAGTTTCTTCATGTGTGCCACACTTAGTATCTACACAGCTGGATTTATTTCAGAACCTGTGCATTCACAAAGCCATATTAACTATATGAGGCAATAACATGGAAAGACAGAGAACTATAATATTACTTGCAGGGATGCATACAGAAACTTGATTACAACATTATAGAGCATTATAAAAAGATTATTATAAACATAATTAATTTATCAGATTGAACTGAAAAGTTTGGTGAAGATTATACAGGGAACAAAAGGAAAAACAGAAAGATGCTGTCCCTAATAAAAAAATCCACTTAAAGAAAAGTAAGCTTTTCCCAGTACAAATTTATATTATTTTCAAGTGGTGCTTTATTTCCTAAGTATGTCATACTGCTGAAAATCGGTTAAAAGTTCATCTGTTTTATATCTTCAAATGTCTGGAATTGCAGAAAGGAGGTGAGATAGAAGAGGATCACATTTTAAATTAGCATTACCAACTCGAAGTACAGCTAGTTTAATATTCCATGGATCATTTGTATGATTGCCGGCCACTGTGGCAGAGTGGTTCTAGGCGCTTCAGTCTGGAACCGCGCATCCGCAACGGTCGCAGGTTCGAATCCTGCCTCGGGCATGGATGTGTGTGGTGTCCTTAGGTTAGTTAGGTTTAAGTAGTTCTAAGTTCTAGGTGACTGATGACCTCGGATGTTAAGTCCCATAGTGCTCAGAGCCATTTGAACCATTTGTATGATTCATTATAATGTGGAATAAGGTATTTTACATTCATATTACATAGTAATGTGTAAATACGGCTACGTACTGACCATTTACTTCCTTAAATACCGTTGTGAGTTACTACTTCGTACCCACTACCTTTTACACATTACAAAAGGGTTATTCCATGTGAAAGCAGTCGGTGGCTCTTGACATCTCAGATTTTTTTTAATTCCCTGTACAATGATAGTATTAATTATTTGCGTCAACATTCTTAAACTTTTTTGGACCTTTTGTTTTTGAGTTATTAATTTTAAAAGTTTCAAGAGTTGTGAAATTTTTGTCAAGTTTTGAAACATAAAACTGGCCGTCTCAAAAGCTATTTGATTTACAGACCTACAATTTACACCACTTTATTTAACTTCCTGTAAGCTTTGAAAATATTTACTGCTTGACCAAATTAATAAAAATGCTGTAGTCTTTCAAACAAAAAATTTTAATTAATAAAATTTCAAAATCAGACTTTAGTTTCTTTTTGAATAATTTTTTTTAGACTTACGCTATTAATGTGTGTGCCAAATTCCATGATGGTATACCACTGGGAACGTATTAACATGATTTTACTGGTAATTGTTGCATTCAGTGTGTAGTGTGTAAGACTCTTGACTACTGCCAAGTTGTAATGGAAACCTCAAATGGCAAAAAACCATATAAGGCTGTCATTCGTTATTATGTTTTCTTTGGTAGCAATCATTTTATTACATTATTAGAAATTGTTAATTTAAATTGAAATTCAGGTTTGGCTTTGCCATATTACTCTGAAAATATTTCAGCATACATCATAACATGTGTAATAACGACTCTGAATATATTACTTTGTTTGTACACTTAACCTTAGGTTTACTCAAAATTAATCTTTTTTTAAAGTTTCTGGCTTGCACAAAGATATGTAATCATTTTTTCCCAAGCATTTGTGTGCTATCATCATCATTACAATAAAACTTTCACTTACAGACTCGGTTTTGCAAACAAGGACTGTCCAGGCATATGATCAAGAGTGTGTGTGCCTTTTTTCCACTTTTTTTTCCTTGCAATGAAGTTGCTTACTCCAAACTTGTTTTTCGATACATGTACACATTCAACTGTGGGTAGGAAGCCAACCAAAATTTTTCTCATTGCAGTAGAAACTTTAAATTTGCCTTGAAACTGTACAATAACTTGGGCTTGTGGATCATCAAAGACATGTTTTAGTTTTACTAATTTCTCGATGGAAGATAATTTTAAGTTTGCGTGTAACATTTTTGGTATTTTCTTTGCAATATTTCTTTTACCTGATTCTTCTTCTTCTTCTTCTTCTTCTTCTTCTTCTTCTTCTTCTTCTTCTTCTTTTCTTCCTCCACCGGCACTACATCCCGGAGTAAGACTTGGCGTCCTCATTTTAGCTGATACATTTCATTTTTATTACTGTGGATTCCCCTGTCAGTTACAGGCATTCAACAAATGCAAGCCTTCTTAGATATCCACAAACTTGTGGGTCATCAGACCACCTACAACTCAATTGCATTTTCCCAGAAGATTCTTTGTGTTCAATTATTAGCCATTCAGATTTTCTTTCTTTAGCTAATTTAGTTTATATAATGTGCAGATTTTCATTCTTTCTTAATACCTAAGGTTATGTCCCCATTTCCCACCGTAGTGCTTTTCTAATCTCTATTGAAGTGAGTTATTGTCAATAGAAGTGAGTGTTTTTTTAATATATTGGTTACACATATTTTTGTTGCTCTGTAAAAATGAGCAACAACTAAATTAAGTTCAATAAAATGGTAATACGTAGCTTAAAATGCATTACATTATTTATGTTCATTGTTATATGGCATCATTTTGTACATTTTGAGAATGAAGAACCGGAACATCCTCAGTTAGTATTCAGCAGTTTCATTTAACCACAGGATGAACATAATAAAACCAACAAACTGCAGGGACAGATTCCTGACTGGAAATGGAGCAAAGAAGGTCCTGTGAACATGAGTCCAGAAATGTATCGTTGCCAAGTAGATGGCACTGACAAATGACAGTTCGTCTGGCCACATGCCATGTGTTCCTTGTGTGTTGTAGGCTGTGAGATTGATGCAGCATACTGTAAGCAACAGAACAGTTCATCAGTAAAGAGGACTGATGATAGAAATCCCATAATTGTGATGGTATGGTGCAAAAACCATCAATAAAATCCTTTCCATGGAGGGAAATGTGCTGCTGCTGATTGTTGCATGTGGTAGGGATAGTAGCAGTTGTCATGCAGGAAAACGTAATCATACTTTGGCCTACGCCATGTTGGCGGGCCACTTGGCTTGGTGCTTGTACCAAAGTTCGTCTCGGTATCCTGTAGAACACTGTCCTTCAGATACAGTGAACACGCAATCCACAGGCTCCCTGCATGTTTGTGTGTCTGAAATAACCCATGATCACACAAACGTCCAAAAAGGACTTGAAATATTGTGCGATGTTGTTGGTGTCTGTGAGGGTACGTGTATTAATATAGCTGTGCTGCTTCTCGACCATTTCATATTAGCTTGGCCATACACAGACACCATCTCAGCTTGTTCCCGACATGAATACCAGACCATTAGTGCTGCTTACAGTATGCTGCGCCAATCACACAGCCTGCAATACAGAAAGAACACATGGTCAGAGCAACTTTCATTCATCAGCGCCGTCTACCATGGCTAGATGCATTTTCTTACACATGTTCGTAGGACCTTTTTTCCTCAATTTCCAGTAAGGAATCTGTCCCTGTAGTTCGTTGATTTTTATTATTGTTCACCTAGTATAGTTCTGTGAGCCATCCTGCGAATCTTTACAGTTGTCAGTGCAAATTGTACAAAATTTAATTCAGTATGTTCACTTTGGAATACAATTATTAAACTTTGCACACACATTAACATAATGCATTTTTTCGACATAAAAAATTCCAACTTTGAAATTTTAAGAGTTAAAGTTTGGTTTGCGAAAATTTAGCATTTTTTATAAATATGGTCAAGCAGCAAGTAATTTAAACCTTGTAAGGAATTAAATGAAATGGTACAAATTTGACCTCTTTAAGTCACAGCTTTTGAGATACTGACACTTGAAGGTGTCAAAACATGTCACAAATAGCGCAATTTTGGGAACTTTAAAATTAATAACTCAAAAATGAAATGTCCAAAATATCTAATTTTGGATTCTACCTTACTTTGATAAGCAGAATTAAGTGACAAAAAAAATAAAAGCATTCTAAACCAACAACATTCAAATTTATTTTTTTATTGTCTGATTTCACACAGAATGACCCAAAAATTGAAAATTCTTCTGTGGAGTAGTAGTAGTTGTCAATGAGAACCACCTTGAGTTTGTCTCCAAATCTAACTTTGCTGTATATAACACATTGTACATCATTGGGTAAAACATTAAAATTTTGGTGACCGCATTGTGTACCCCTTTTTGTGCTAAAGACAATCTTATTCTGGTATTGTAATTATGTGCTTCATTCTTCCTTTTAAAATGCAGTGGATTATTTCAAAATTACCAAAATGTTCCAGGCTGTTATGCCATGGTTGAATGGATGTCACATTTAAACCCAGCGTTTTGATCCCATCTGCGAATATTTTCAACAGGCTTTGTGGCTTCTTAGAGAGTGTGATTCACACCTCGGCTTGCTACTGGTTGCAGAAAAATTCCATTTACCTGTGTTCCTGCAGAGTGGTGTGACGTCACATGTTCTGAATACTCGAGTGCAATTGGCCATTGTCTATTCGTCATCTGCTATAGCTGTCACCCCATAGTGGAAGACTAGTACACATTTTCTCCAGTGCCAGGATCCAAATTCCAATCAATTTCATGCCCGCCTCCTTCCAGGTATGTTTCCGAGTTGTTTCACAATCTCTATGGCCTCTTTATATAGCCTTTCATGGTATCTGCTTGTGGGTGGCAGTGCTTGAGGACTGTCAAACTGAATATGGTAGTTTCCTGGCTGCAAAGCATGTTCTGCAGTGGCTCATCTCCATCTCTCCTCTTCCCCCACCTCCCCCCCCCCCCCCTCCCTCTTCTACAATTACCTTTGTGCTCTTATCCTACAAATTCCTGGCTTTCCCATTTGTTTGTAGTCATCCTTCACTAGTTTTAGGTGATAGTGTATCATCCGGTGTGTCTGTAGGTTACCGTAATGTGTTTTTATTAACCACAGCTTTCCCAGTGCAGTCAGTAATAAGACAGGAACCTTTAGATTTCACAGGCACTTGTGCATTACTCCAATTATTGTGCTGTGGTCTTAATGATCTTTTTTTACCTCAACAAATTATCAGTCATTCTTGAGCAATTTATTGGAGAGAGATTTTAATTCCACTTGGTTCACAGATGTTGCTTGCTCTATCCACCAACATTTTTATGATGCCTTGCTTTTGTTGTGAGTGGTGGTTCAAATACCCGTGAAAGTAATGGTCTGTGTGTGTGGATTTTTTGGTAAGTTGTGTGACCTAAGCTGCTAGCTTTCTTCTTGTAAATTAGCATGTCAAGAGGATGCGTACCAGTCTTTCAACATGGTGTGACAGCAACAGTGGACAATGACAGTCGACAGTGACCAGTTGCTCTTGAGTATTCAAAACAATGTGATGTCACGCCACTTCGCAGGAGCACGCCTAAATGGAATTTTGCTGCAGCCAGTAGCAAACCAGAGTGTGAAACGGACACTCGAAGCTTCAGTACCCCTTAAAAATGTGCTCTGCAGATGGGGACGAAACAGTGGGTTTAAATGTGAAATATATTCAAACGTGGCATAGTAGCCCAGCATTTTTTATTGTGGCATTTCCAGCCATGAAAGTTTACGTTTTGCAAGTAGATAATTTTTTAAAAATAAAATATTTTCATGAGGGAGTAAATATACTTTGGAGGGGGGGGAGATCGGGTCGGGTGTATTCAAAATGTGTACCTGTTCAGCACGTTGAATGCTAAATGGCCACTATCTACCAGATAGTCATGTAGGAGAGCTCTGTGTAATATTCTTACAGCACATTTTGAACAATGAACACTAAAAAGAGAAGAGTTACCCCAGAACATAACCCCTTGTGACATCGAATGAAAATATACAAAATGTATCAACTTTCTGATTGGCTGCTCTCAAAGATTTGCAATGATTTTAGGTGGAAATAAGGTTGAACTATGTTGTTTTAGGATTTCCAAAATGTTTCTTTAAAGTTTAAATTTGCATCAGTATGGGCACCTCAAAATTTTTGAAGTTTCCAACATAGTTCTTACTTTGTCATCATTTTTAAACTTGCTACTGGTTGGCACCTCAAGATGTGCAGATAGGTTATTTTTTTGAAACTGGGATTGACACCAGTCAGAGAATACCATTCAATAATACATTTAAGAACATTATTTACTATGTCTTTTGACGCTGTGTTTATGTTCAGATTGATTACAATAGTAGTGTCATCTGCAAAAGGAATAAATTCTGCTTCTTATACATGGATGGAAGATTGTTTACATACATTGGAAACAATAGTACACCTAAGATTGAGCCATGTGAAATCCAACTGGTGATTTCTCCCCAGTCAGAAGTCTCTTCCCTGCTTATGGTGGTTGAATTGTTAAGTATAACTTTGTGCTGTCTGTTGTTTAGGTATGACATTCCATTAGTTGGCTATACCATCAGTTCCATAAAACCTGATTTTATCCAGAAAAGTGTTATGATTCATAAAGTCAAATGTATTAGCTCACAGAAAATACCAGCTAGTGCTGTTTTGTTATTTAGCCCATGTTAATTTGGTGAATGCCTGTGTAAATTCTCAGTTCAGCAACTCTTCTGCAATCCAAATTGTGGTTTACCAATACTATTGTTGCCCAGCTGACATATGATTCTGGAGTGCATGACCTCAAAAATTTTGGAAAAGTTTAGTAGTGAAATGAGTCGGCAGTTCTTCAGATATAAAATCTTATGTAACTTCGTGTACCTATAATGTTGACATGCATTGTGACAGCAAAATTAGTTTCAGTGAGATGTCCAGTATAACACAGAAAATGTCTATTTGAACACATGGTTGATAGTATTGAATTTTAAAGTAGGTGATGATATTTGCTCTGCACTTTATTCCCATGAAAAAAATTCATTTTCCCATAGATTTACTTCAAATAGAAGTTTTCTGTTTACTTAGGGATAACACAATGTCAGTGATCAAAGATTTCGTACACATTCCAGACTGCATATATGAAAATATTTATGTGGCAATGAAGGAAAATATTCATTGATAGAATTAGAGAAGAGAAACACACAAATTTAATAAATTTGCGTGAAGGCAGTAAGTGGACTTAAAAAGAATCAAATCATCGAATTTTGAATTGGAAAACAATAACAAATTAGTATAATTATTATTTTGAAGTCTAAAAGAATAGCAGATACATATAGATGGAAAAAATGTACATTTAATCACATTACATGAGTGATTAGTTACTTTCCATGCACAGTATAGTTCAGACAAGCAGAAGACTCGGTGCTACCCAAGACCACACCACACAGTTGTGGCAGTGCTTAAACAATCTGTCCCAGTTCAAACTAAATAATAATAAAGTAATCAGTGTAAACTAAAGGAAATGTAGTGCACACATCCTGAGCAAAACTGAAACTTGCGTGTTGCTATGTTACTCAGTTTCCTACAATCTGTTGTGCTCCTCTTTTCTGTGTCTATTTTCAGATGGGCACTAGTGTCCACCACTCGGTTTTTTCAAACATCTCTTTGGGTTGAAGTACTTCTGTGTTACGTACTGTCCTTTGCCCATACAGAAGTTATAACTTTCATTTGGATTGCATGTCATTATTTTCAACCATCTACTAACTGATTTAGTGCGTCCTGTCCCACACCTATCCCCTTTTGTGGCTACAAGAGAAGTAGTTCACTCCCTTAGCTGTTTTAAAGAGCTACAAGTTGCTTGCTTAAAATATTTCCTTGGGAAGTATGAAGTATTGTTCGGCAAGTTAATTGGGCTGATTGAAGCCACAAACAAAATATGTCTTTAGAGTAGACATAAAAGTAAAAGAAATACAGTTTTTTGTCCTCTGGACAGTCATATGCTGAAATGAAATTCAGTTCAGCGGTATCACCATGGTTTTTGCCTCGTATCATACCAGAAGCCTATACAACAATGTACTGAATTTGTTGTTTGAGGTAAGGCAACCAGTACTATTCGTATCAAAACAATATAATTTATTTGCAGTCTGCTGTTATTTAATACAACAGGGAACTATTTATTTCCTTTTGCACAAAAATATGTCCTTGGGTCTGTTGTTACCTATTACTCTTCAAAGAAATAAAACTTGATCATCTGTTTAACATCCATGATGACTTGTGACAAGCTCCAGGAGGCCACAGAGCCTTCAGTCTGCACCAATTGTGACATGGGACAAATATACTGTCCACACTGATAATACATGTGTGTGTTTGGCAGTCTGCACAATGTGGCAACACTGTAAGCTGCAGCAGTTCCTGGAGGAAGTCTTCTCATCTGTTAGTTACTATGCTTTGTCTGCACCTGTGGTCTAGTGGTAAACAGTGCATCGTCAGAATGCAATAATTCGCAGTCTGTAAGCTCGTTGCATAAATATTTTAGTGTTGAAGTCCTGAGTGTAAACATCTTTAATAACAACTGTGTTGAATAATATTTTTGCAAACGATTTCTTGGCGGATTGTGTCTGTCTCTAAACGCTACATGTGTCAGTCTTCTCCTGGACTCATGCTGGCGCACTGTAGTGGCTGCCGTGGCAACACTGTGCTCCATTGCCCTGTGTCGAAAGCATCAGCAACTGTCATCGCTTTGGAGAGTATAAAATGCTTTGCTGTTATGGAGTGTTTCTGCATAAAAAATGTCTATGACTTGCATTTCAGCCTCGACAGCAACATAAACAGATGAAGTACTCTGGTATAATGAGTATTACTGTTGTTTCATTTATTACAGTAAGTGTATGCAACAAATTGTGTAAATACTTTAGAGTGCACGTTCAATAACAGTGCAGGCACACTGCAAATTCTGAGGATCAGATATGGATTCTTGGAGAACTTAACACAAATCAAATGAGATGGTTAAAGTATTGAATTAGATTTAAAACACCAAAAATTGCTCATTTTTTTAAGCTACCTAGAGTGGAAGGAAACTTCTAATGCTGGTGTCAGCAAATTTCTTCAGGGGTACCTAACTGCTTTCGTGCAGATTTAGCACAGAGGAACTATGTTCACTTTTCCTCCGACATATGGGATCTGTGTGATGAACAAAACCAAAGTTCATGTTGTTGACAGTAGAGTCAAAGTTCTTCAGAGACATCTGTACAGTGAAGAAGCTTGCTATTGACAAAGCAGACATCTATAACCATTAACACAGCTCTGAGTTGAGCCCTGAGAAGACTTAATGTGTGAAGCTTTCCTTCAGATTTCGTTAAAGATTTAATTCTACTATTTTGGAGCTCTATTAAATAAAATGGAAAATAAGAACTTAGAAGTGTACTGGTCTGCTGCATGGTTAGAACTGAGAACTCATGCTGCCTGTGCATCATAAAATCGGTTTGCAACCACTGTGATAATGAGACGCTGGTGGCAGCTGGTATCTCCCATCACAGTACTTGTCACCGAGTCTCATAATGCAACATTCAAGATATGAAAGAAAATGTCAGGTGAATGTAGCAGAACAGTTCTGGCTGCATGCTTAACACTTTCGCTGCGGCTGACGCTTATAAGCATCACAAGAAGCCATGAGCCAGTGCGGCTGATGCTTATAAGCGTCTGCGCTCACTGTCAGATTACTCAGTCTAGTTGCAGCGTGTAAGCTAGCATCAAAGCGTGTAAATTTTTGTTTTGTGTGGTCAGTTATCGAACTTATATTGTTCGTAATGGCGGTTAATGGACCTTCCAGTGTGAAAAGGAGCAGGAAAAGTGTTTTGCTTACTAATTTCTACACATCTGGGCGTGTATGATAAATGTAGATGGCTAATTCTCTCACAGCAGGAGCAAACATGCTACTAAACTGACAACCTCTATCAGAGTCAATCTTAAAAATGCACATTTAAAGTAAATATAATTTCAAATGAATCCAGTTTCCTTTTTTTTAATTCTTAAGAATATGCGTTTTGGAATCCAAATTGTATTTTTTGTTACATATCAACAAATCACAAACATCTGAATGACGCCTGTGACCCCTACAGGTGTCAGATAGCAAACAGGCTAAAACATGACCACAATACAGTCGAAGATTCTTTGAAGTAATGCACCTAAGGTGTCATCATCAGGTCAGTATAGAACATGATCCTACAGATCTTGCAAGGTCTTGACGTTAGCCTGTAGTTCAGGTGTGCTTAGGAGCGTCGGCTCCTAGCGGTACCTGCCATTTCAGTGTGTCACTGGCCTGCATTCGAGCGTTACCAGCCTGCAGTCGCACATTGCCGGGCCGCACTGGAGAGTTGCACGCCTGCACCGATGCCGTCACAGGTGTGCCAAATAAATAAGCAGATATTTTTGCAGAGTTCTGCCTGCATCACGGGTCTCTCATCTTTTTTTATTAGGCTTTTCCTATTACTTTGGAATCAAAAGTTATACTTCACTAACCTGATGTCATATCTTGAGTGTGAATTACCCAGACTATTTGATTGAGCCAACAAGAAAAAGTCAAGTGAATTTAGGAGGATCAATCAGGCCCGCTCCCGCAAATCACTGTCATGACAGTAGAGTTGCCAAACAATGTATACAATGTTACACTATCTTGGGTATGCTAATGGCAAGAAGAATGCATTTTTGCAGCTGGAATCATGAATGATCAGAACTGGAAATGCAATCTAGCGTGAGAGATCTGTTTCGTGGTGTGTGGGGGAAGGTTGATTGCCAATTCCTTTTTATTCCATGGAAATAAGTTTTTGTTGCAAACTACCAAAGAAAGTGTTTTATTCACTTCTATTGTTGGGATATTGTAATTGTGATGGAAAATAGTATACCTCAGTATATCACAAGCTGTATGCTGCATAACTGGTTGTGATGACTGGGTGTTGTGTGATGTCCTTAGGTTAGTTAGGTTTAAGTAGTTCTAAGTTCTGGGACTGATGACCATAGATGTTAAGTCCCATAGTGCTCAGCACCAATTTTTTTTTTTGCAGAACTGGAAATACTATCGCTAGCTTTGGTATCCTTGTTGCTAAAATTATATAACACTAGCATTAACAGACAACTTATGCATTGGAAAGCCTCAAAAATGAGAAATTGTGGATTAAGTGTAGTTTAATGCCTTAAATGTAGATAGCTAGGCAAAAAGGATCAGGAGATAAATGTGCATAAAAATGAAAAGTGCTCGCACCTTCCCTCTGAGAGCCCATATAAGACATAGCAAGCATTTTGCTACATAGCTGCCTTAAGTGCAGCCAAGACATGGCAGTTGGGTTGCAAATATTGGGCAACCCTGTGACGGTGCACTTATTTCCACGTGGGGTTCTGAAGTGTTCTGCTAAATTCACTTGGCATTACCTTTCTTATCTTGAATGTTGCATTATGAGGCTTAGTGACTACTACTGCAATGAGAGAGACCAGCTGCCTGCCACCAGCTTCTCATTATCTCAGTGGTTCGAAACCTGTTTCATGATGCGCAGGCGGCATGAGTTCTCAGGTCCTATCGTGGTGCTGACCTATGCACTCTAGGTTATTATTTTTTTTTTTCTAATGGAGCACCAAAATGGTAGAATTAATTCTTTCACAAAGTCTGAAGGAAACCTTTACACACTTAAGTATTCTCAGAAGCTCGACTCAGTAAGCTGTGTTAGTGGTCATAGATGTCTGCTTTCTCAATAGCTTCTTCACTATATAAATGTCCCTGAAGAACATCGGCTGTATCATCAATGAGACGAATTTCAGTTTTATTCATCACGTAGGTCCAAATTGTTAGAGCAATAGTTACGAAGTGAATATAGTTCCTTTGTTTAAATCTGCACAAAACCAATTAGGCACCCCTGTAGACGCTTGCTGACACTGGCCTTAGCAGTTTCCTTTTACTCTATATAGCTTCAAAAATAGGCAGTTTTTTTGTTTTAAATCTAATTCAATACCTTGACCATCACTTTTGATCTGAATTTGCCATGAATCTATATGCAGACCTCAAAATGCACAAAAACATTTTAATATAATACTCACTAACCTGATCATTTGTAAGGAGATTGTCAAAATAAGTGAATATATTACAGTAAACTGGACTCGCTAATATTTATAGAATTAATACTCTCTCAGAATAAAATACAGTTATGCACTTTTAATAAATTTATCACACACAAAATACCTAATCTTGACTGTTGTGACCAACTGCTGTCAAAACTGAAATCTAACAAACTTTTTATTTAAGTTGGTCTAACAGTCCCTGTTAAGATATTCATCTATGGAGTAGAAGGAATTGCCTATCAAAAAATCTTTCAAACTGAGTTTTACCTGAAAACAGGCTTTTTATGGTTTCTCGCAATTTATTGAAAATGTTTTCCCCTGATTATTGCACCCGTTTCTGGGCCAAGGTAAGTGACTTTAGGTCTTTATGTAAATTGTTCTTATTCCTAGTATTGATACTATGTATTGAGCTATTGGTTGGAAATAGAGATATACTACTTGCAACAGATTTCATTTAGGAATAGATATACTGAAAGCAGTGGTTAGAATACAGAGTTCCTTGAATAGGTTTATACATGATGTTCTTGAATTTACACTGCAAATGAGTCTTATTACACACTTTTGCACCCTAAAAACTTTCGTTTGGTTTGACGAGTTACCCCAGAATATAATCCCAATGACATAATAGAATGAGAGTAAGCAAAGGTGCAAGCCTTTTCGTATATATTTATATCTCCTACATCTGACTTTATTCTCACTGCAAATACAGACTAGCTTATGCACTTCAGCAGTTCTGTGGTAAGCCCTTCCCAACTGAATTTATCATTGAGCTGTAATCCCAGAAATTCAACACTGTCAACCTCTTCGATCCGCGTGTTATGCACATGTTTGAAGGAAATCTGTTACAGGTTCTGAACTGCATATAGTGAGTCTTTTCAAAGTTTAATGACAGTGATTTAGCTTTAAACCATTTATTAAGTAAGTGAAAATTTGATTAGCAGCCATTTCTAAATCTGTACTTGACTTGCTACTTATTGTAATGTTTGTATCATTTGGAAACAAAACAAACTTAGCATCTGGCAATGTAACAGATAAGAGATGATTAATGTACACAAGAAAAAGCAATTGAACCCTGAGGAACACCACATGTAATTAATTCCCAATCAGAGGAAGACTAACTGCTTGCTTAAAAGTATTTCACAATGACACCCTTTGTTTCCTGTTAGTTAGATAAGATTCAAACCATTTTGCAGCACTACCGGTGACACCATATTATTCTAACTTACTTAAGAGAATGCTATGACTCACAAAGTCAAAGGCTTCTGACAGGCCACTGGAAATGCCGGTAGTCTTTAATTTGTTATCTATTTAATTAAGCACATTCTCACTGTGTGTAAATAGCTTTCTCTACATCAAAACCCTTAAAAAACACATATTGTGACTTGGACAATATATTATTTGCTGTAAACGCTTGAGGAGATTTTTGAACATAACTTTTTCAAAGATTTTTGAAAAAGCTAGCAAAAGTGAAATTGGTCAATAGTTCAACTGTATCTCTTCATCCCTCTTCTTGTAAAGAGGCTTAACTTCAGCATGCTTTAGCCAGTCTGGAAATTTTCTGCTGGTAAGGGATTGATTACTCAAATAACTTAAGATAGAACTCAACTATCATGAGCACTCTTTTATTAACTTTGTTGATACATTTTCGTAGTCACTAGAATCTTAGATTTTAAGGATTTTATGATGGATGCTACTTCTTTGGGAGATGTGTCATTTCCATTTTACTGGAGTTATTTATAAAAACTGGTCTCTGCTACTTCATTGCTCTGTTTACTGAACCTGAAAATCCCAAGCTTTCAGTAAAATAAACGAAGTACTTGTTTAAGAGGTTTGCAGCAATACATGCACTTGTCTCATTTATTTTTAGAGCCATCTGTTCCTCTTCATTTTTGGTTCCACCTGTGTCTGTCTTCACTATGTCCCATATAGTTTTTATTTTGCTGCCTGATGTAATTATCGTTTTTCATAATAAAGCTGCTTAGATGTCTGGATTACTTGCTTCAATATTTTGCAATATTCTTTGTAATGCATTACAACGCTAACGTCAGAGCACATAACTGTTGCACATAACTACCACCTATCTAATAGCCCGTATGGCCACCTTTGGCACAGATAACAGCAGCGACGCATCATGGCATGGAAGCAATGAAGCCGTGAGCGCTTGCTGGAGGGTGTTGGCACCACATATGCACACACGTCATCTGATTCCCATAAATTCCAGGGAGGGGGCTGATAAGCTCTGCCAACACATTGAATCACATCCCAGATGTGTTTGATCGGGTGAGTTGAGGGGCCAGCCCATCAGTTGGAGCTCGCCACTGTGTTCCTTGAACCACTCCATTGCACTCCTGGCCTTGTGACATGGCACATTATCCTGTTGAAAAAATGCCACTGCTGTTGGAAAATCTTTCCATCATGAAGGGTGTATGTGGTCTGCAAGCAGTGTACGATAATACGATAATCCTTGGCTATTTGGTGCCTTGCATGAGTTCCACTGGACCCATGGATGCCCATGTGAATGTTCCATAGAGCATAATGGAGCTGGCATCAGCTTGACTCCATCACACAGTACAGGTGTCAAGGAGCTGTTCCCCTGGAAAATGATGGATTTGCGCTCTCCCATCAGCATGATGAAGAAGGTATTGACATTTGTCAGGCTGTGTAATGCTCTGCCATTGTGCTAACGTCCAGTGTCAATGGTCCTGTGCCCATTTCAGTCGTAGTTACCAATGTCAATGGCACATGCACGGGTTGTCAACTGCGGAGGCCCATTGTTAGGAGTTTTCGGTGCACTGTATGTTCAGACACACTTGTACTCTGCCCAGCATTAAAGTCTGATGTTTGTTCTGCCACAGTTCACTGCCTGTCCTGTTTAATCAGACTGCCCATGACTTCTGGACATGGTTTCAACTTCATTTTGCCATATATTTAAGACACTCACCACTGCATTCCTCGAACACCCAACAAGCTGTGCAATTGCCAAAATGCTCAGGCCAAGCCTCCAGACCACCACAGTCTGCCCTTGGTCAAACTCGGATAGCTTGCACACCTTCCTCGTTCTACACACAGACAGCACACTCGCTGATTTTACATGCACTGTGCACCTGTCTGACTAGCAGACATTACTCCCCTGGAGCGGTTTATACTGATAGTAGGTTGGTGGCCATAATGTTCTGGCAGGTCAGTGCATTAATCACATGTATTTGTTTCAGCAAGAGCAGATTGAGAGACCTTTTCCAACATGGTTTCATGAGAAGTGGCACTCCGATGCCTTCATGCGAGTGCCTTCATCCACAGGATGAAATGCATTTTTATATATGCATAATTTTGTTTGCAGTTCTGAATTTAACTCAAGAGTTTTTGCACACACGCGCGCGCGCACACACACACACACACACACACACACACACACACACTCTCTCAATCTCTCTCTCTCTCTCTCTCTAGGAGATGGTTGTCAGTAGATCTGTTTGAACAAGAGTTCACAAATATTTGATGAATCCACATCCAGTGAAAAAAGATCATCTGTTGTAAATTTTTGTTATAGGTCATCATGATCCTGCAGTCCGTCTGATAACGCATTCAACATTAATATTTAGGATTTTACAACCATATATTGCTGTATTGTGAAATATTTCTTAACCATCATTAGCATTCCGATCTTGTATAGCTGTTCGTCAAAATAAAATTTATTACATATAGCAAAAACAACAATGGATTTCCAGATGTAGAATGTCAAAATGGAGGCTACATCAGCAAAATGATAGCATTTTATCATTTAAAATAAAAGAGTAAGCATATTTGTGATGTATTTAGTGATTATTTCAGTGACAAGGGAAAACTAACATTTCAAAATTATTTGATACAAATTACTAAATAATGAGTTGTTCACCTCCTGCTACAATAGTTTTGACTACTTGCATACAAATGTTACACACAAGAAAAGGGTTTAAAAGGTGGCTATTCAGAACTGTAAAAAGGGAGAGGAACAACTCTTCATTTCATCTTAGGGAGGATCAATTGTTGTAGCCAGCCAGAATTAATTTAGTCTTGTGTTTTAACTGTTTTTGTTAGATCTGAAGAACACTGTCCAAAAGCGTACCAACAATTTCAGTCTTGTTTGTGTAATAGTTGACCATTGAATATTGTAGCTATACTCCCTGGACTAAGGCATTATACTTGTAAATGTGATACTTTTGCAAGGGTCAATGTCAATAGCACTGTATCTGTCGACTAGCTGGCTCAGAAAATTACAAAGTGTTTCCCATCTGAGCTTACAGACAGGCCTCAACACTAATCAACTTCATTAACACATTTTTATTTTTCTGTTGAAATGTTTGGTTTACTGATTTATAAGCACCCTTGTACACCTAGAACTACTGTTGAATTATTTTGGAAGAATGTATTGATACTAGTTACCTGGAAAAGTGTATGATATATGTTATCAAAAAGAGGCTTTTGAAGTAATTGCAGTACAGTGGACCATTTGAAAAATGTCAGGTACAAAATGAAAGACCAGAGCAATGAATATGAATTACCACTTTGTCTATCTTTAACACCATGGAAAAGTTTGTGACTCAGTGGGTACTACATCAGTACTGACAACCATCATGAAATAACACTTTGATTCAAAATATGGTAGAATACCATGGATTGTATACATCAGTGATATAGTTTTCACCTGGGTTGTGAGAACAACAGAATTGTGAGTGGGATCACAAAGGAGATTTCTTAAACTATTTTCAGCAGTTGTAAAGGTAGTTTTTAATCCATAGATGGAAAAATAACAAAGGAATATATGTTAATGGAACACACCTAAATCAGCTTTGTTTTGCTGGTGACATCATCTATATAAGCAATCTGCAAACCACAGTGAAGTGCAAGGAGGAGCGTACTTCCCACAGTGCCAGTTACCAGGGTTTCCCATTCCATTTATGTATACGAGGTGTGACTATAAAATGATGGGATTATTGCGGTAAACATTTTATTTCAAAAACATACATATTTAGTTATTGTCACCCTCAATATAATCCCTTCCTTTATACCTACAAATGCCATTCAAATTTTCCATTGATGGAAACAGTGCTGGAAGTGTTCCTCTGTGAGGCCCTTGATGACATGTGCTGCTTTTTCTTTTATTACTTCTGTGTTGATTAATAGTTCAACCTTCAGGAACCCAGTGAAGATGTGCAATTCCTTGAATATTGAAAAAAAAAAAGAACTCGCCATTGCTTTGAACCTTGTTTTGCTCTTTCAGGCTTTTTTCGCTCTCAGTGAAGCTGGGCTCTTGGGTTTCTAGCTGCAGCTGATTCTGAGTCTGTTGGCGGTAAGGCTGTATTTGGGCAGTCTTTGTTGACAAACCTTGACTTTATTGAGTATTGTGTTTGTGAAGAAAAATTTTCTTCAGGTGAGAAAACACATATTCGTGCTTACTTTAAGTTGTCAAATATGTGTTTGTTGTCTGATATGAGGACCAAGTTGGAGTGGATGTTTGGTCTTATTGTAGGTGTATTTGATGTTCAGTCCTGTAAGCGTAGGAAAACTTCACTCATTTATATTACTAAGTACGATCCCGAACCATTTACTAATTGTAATGAATCTGCAATGTCTTTTAATGTTCGATTGCGTAGGTGGGCTAAACAGACAAAGAAATTTGATTACACTGTTCCCTTCCTTGTGTCCAATTGGTGCCGTATGAAGTTTATTGAGAAATATTGGGAAGTGTTCCAGGAAAATCGGAAGGAACGTCTTGCTTTATCACGCTGTGATTTGTTGTATACCGGTTGGGCTAAAGTAGTAGCTTATTGGTATAACGCATCCTTTCAGTGTGCAAAGGTGAGGAAACCTCAATTTTTATTTATTTGGCGATACAAATATTGGCAAGTTCACATTAACTGAAAAAGTGTTAGGGCGTAAGCAAGAGGTATATATGCCCTATTGTTCCGAATTTTGATTTGGTAGGTAAAATTCTTGATTGCACTCTGTAATATTGTTTGAAGAATTTGACTGGTGTAGGTGAAAGCAATTTGCAGGTATATTAAAAAGAACTGTTGAAGGTGGCCCTGTAACTGTGAACGTAAAAAATAATCCAGGCCTAACAATTATACATACCAGGCTTGTAATATTTGTGTTGAATGAAAAGGCCATTGGTGATGAAGCTCAGGTCTTGTCAGATGAAGTGTCATGTTTCGCGCGGGAGGAGATGATGGAATCATAGGCAGCCGTGTATGATTTCTACAATTGCCTTAGGGAAAATATGTTGTTGGGGTTCTCAATTTGTTGAGACTGTTAACACTGAATTTAATTATAGTAGTAAAACAGCAACTATTGACGGGAAGTTTGATTCATATGCCATGTAATTCCTTGCATGGATTGGCACTTATTTTCTGGATCATAAGTCAAAAATAAAAATTTGTCACATGTTATCTCTCTTTCCAAGAAATTAGGATTGTTTTCAGTGATAGTCAAGGTATCAGTAAAAACATTTTCATGAGTTTTATTTTGTTTAATTTTTGGCACCAGTTTTGCATGCATTTTTCTCATGTTAAACCGGTCACGTAAAATTTGCATTACAAATTCTTTGACAATTCCTAGAGTTTCAGCAATCAATTGAATACTCAACTGATGGTCAGGTCCAATCAGATTGCGTACTTTTTCGATATTTTCATCCGTATTTTATGTTGAAGGGTGTTCTGGGCATGAGTCATCTTCAGCATTTTCACGGCCAACTTGGAAACATTTGAACCATTCAAAAACTTGTGGATATGGTAATCAGCCTCCACTGTACACTTATTTTAGTAAAATATAGCAGTTTTTTCATGTTTCATGTGAAACTTCATGACAGTCCGTTGTTCCATTATTACACTTATCATTTTTCTGGCAAAATAAAACAGCTTTCATTCAAATGAAGGCCACGTCCTCCATGATTTGTCTACAGACACCAGGGATGCTGTATTTCACTGAGAAGGCTTCACAGTTACTGGTCATTGGTCATCTTCCCCCCTCTCCTGCCCCCCCCCCCTTCTCCCACCCCCTCCCCTCCCTGATCATCATGTAAATCTTGTTAGACTGTACAGTTCACTGCTCCAGTTCTTAAACTATCTTTTTAGATGAACTGAGACAAAAATCCAGAGGTCTGTGGCCAGGTGACAGAGGCTAATGTACAGGCTTCCTGTATTTATACACTTTGGACCATACTGGCATGTTGGACATTGGTAAATTTGGCTGTTAGTGTAAGACAATGTCCCATCACGCATTTACCACATTCCCCAATGTTGTGGAAAGTAAGGTTGGCCATATGAACCCAGTGAGATGAGGACTTAATCGAAAAGTTTACTTTTCAAATGCATTGTACTAACTAGGACAATATTTTATAGAGAGAGCTGTGGTTACTCCTGATGACACATTCACAATTACCTTGTGAACAGTGTGTTTGTGGACCCATGTTTATTGGAATTTTTTTGCTTGTATTGTTGTATATTTTCACCCGTGTCAGTTTTCACCACTAATTCTGATCCACTTTGTATACACAAAAACAAAATTTTATTGTATCGTACATAAATAAATAATAAATCTCATGTGTCTCTTAGCACACTGGACTCACATTTGGGAGGACGACGGTTCAATCCCGCATCTGGCCAACCTGATTTAGGTTTTCCGTGAGTTCCCTAAATTGCTTCAGGCAGATGCATGGATGGTTCCTTTGAAAGGGTGTGGCTGACTTCCTTCCCCATCCTTCCCTAATCTGATGAGACCGATGACCTCGCTATTTGGTCTCTTCCACCAAATCAACCCCAACCTCATGTGTCTCACAAATTGATCAAAATATCTTCATCTGGTGCCATTTCACTGATGGGTCTGTCAATTTAAATTGGTACTGTTCCCAGTAATTGCATCGAGAAAAAGCATGATTATCATTTTGCTACAGAAAGTGATTATTATATTTATGACATGAGTAAATTGAGTAACAGCTAAGGGAAAAGCAATTATCGTGTGATGGAGGGGAGGGTGGTCATCAAATCATATGTTGCTTGTGTGGAAAATTGCTCTCGAACTGGTCCTGTGAAGAAGAAATGCTTAAAAATCTGTGTGCACTGTAAGTAGTTTAATTTTGTCTTTGTAACCCCTACAAAAGTGATGCACAGGTGGTTGTTGTGTATTCCTAGATTCTACACGAGTGATACATAGGGGATATTCCTAGATTCCCAACTTAAAGTTGGTCCTTGAAAAACTGGAAGTAAGATTTTGTGGGTTAATTCAAGCTTATCTTCAAGTGTCTGCCAGTTGCATTTTTTCAGCCTCTGTGACACTGTCTTGTAGGTGAAACAAATCTGTGACCATCTGTGCTGCCCTTATTGGTAACACGTTCAATATTCTTCATAGTCCTTTTTGTGTGAGTCCCTCATACACTTCTGCAGTATTCTACGAAGGGATACAAGAGTGTTTTGTAAACATTCTCTTTTGTAGACAGTTGCATTTTCCAGTTACTTGCCAATGAATCATAGTCTGCCAGCTGCTTTACTTACAGCTGTACTTTGCGAGTGTTCCATTTCATATCCCTACAAATTGTTACATCCTTGTATTGGTGTAAGTTGACCAGTGTAGTGATAAGCTACTACTTTTTGCGTTTTTGAAGAGTGCAATTTTTCATTTCTGAACATTTGAAGCTAATTGCAGTCTTTACATCACTTTGAAGTCTTATGAAGATCTGACTGTGTATTTGTGCAGATTATTTCAGGCAGTACTTTATTACAGATACTGAGATATCTGTGAATAGTCTCAATACTCTCTGCGGGGTCATTAATTTACATGATGAACAATTGGGATCCCAACAAACTCCCCTGAAGTTACTTCCACATCTGGCAATGAATCTCCATCCAAGATGACATGCTACATTCTTCCTACAAAAATATCCTCAATCCCTTTCACTTGATACCTAGTTGTTCTGTTTGCCTGTAGAGCAGATTAACAACTAATGGAAGAACTTAATAGAGCAAGTGTGAATGTATGACTTACAGTGAATTACAATAGTATTAAAATAATCTACACTGAACAGGTCAAAATGAAAATAGATATTACAAATGAATTCATTTATATATTTGAGCAGCTGCGCACTGCATAACTGTTGGACTTTAAAATTATATTTTGGGTTGGGTAAAAAGTTATCACTTGGCTACTGTAAATCCTGATCTCACTGCTGACTCAATTAGAGGCCTGCTAAAACTGTATACTAAACATGTAGCTTAGTTTGTGATAGTACACTCTTGTAATAAGTTTGTTAGTTTTGTAGAATCAGTTGATTATCATCAGTGATGATGATCTTCAGAAACCATCTCTGAAAGGTGAGCCACATTTATTTTGATTTTTCAGATTAATTTTAGTAGTGTGTTCCAGGGTTCAACAGTGTCAATCAGCTTCAGCAATAGGAAAAGCTTTCACAGTGAAATAAATTTATAAAATTAAATGGTATCAATTGCATATGGTGAGATATCAATAACATATATTCCTGCAGTTGTGTTCTATAGTGATATGGGTAACATAGTATTGTGCCTAAGTGGATAAAGACTACATGAATGTGACTACAGAGAACAGAGCACATAGTGGTCAAGCAAGCAATCATATAATTTACTAATATCAGTGGTTGCACAGAGTTTTGATCGTCAACAAAGAGCTTCATGTAACACTAGTGCATTCTTCACTGTACCTCATATTTATTTGGTTAATTGTAGGAGTAAAACTAAACGCTCAGTGTATAGTTGGAGTGCTGAGCAGTCAACAGGCACATAGACAAGACTGAAAATATCACTAAGCTTCCACTCTCCTCCTTCAGAGCTACTATACAAAACACAGGCACACACACGTACATTGTTCTAGTGCTGCAGCTTGATTGGGTTTTCCGCTCTCAAGGAAGAGACTGTCTGAAAGCTCAACAAAGTTTTCTATTGATAGTGCAGAACCTCACTATATGTTGAGTGGTTACATTTACTACAGTTCTGCCATCAGAAGGGTAAGGGACTTGGTGAGAGAAAACTACTTTGTGTGTATGGGCAACTCAAATAGTGACGTCCTAGTGACAAATATCAGCTGATTCAGTATCAGTATAGTAAATTGTGTTGGCACTGGCTGAAAAGCCTGCAAGTTGCTGTGACTTCTCCTGGCATGTGTATAATATATCTCCTGCAATTTGTATTCTATCCAGACCTTCTCAGTTTTATTTGATACAGTTCACAGTCAGTATTACTACTTCCAACTGTATGTTATCAACTCCGAAAAGACATAGGAGAAGGAGAACAGTAGATTTATGTAAGAAGCTTTAGCTTGATTCCCAAAGATAGAATAGAGTTAAACAATTGCTCTCTATAGAACTTGTATTTATTAAGTAACTGAAACAGAGACAGCAATCTTCTATTTCATTTTTTGTAACTGCTTCCTATGTGAAGGAGAGCAAATGTGAATATGAACATAATTAGAATTGAGAGGTTTGCAAATGACAGGGCTGTGGTAGGGATGAAAATGTTGAACAACTCTCAGAATGCTATGCTGAAACAATGTATCTGGAAAGTTACATTATCATAATACTAACAGCGCACAGGCCACTAGTAGAAATATTTCATCAGCTTGATAACATTTCTATTATTTAGCAGAACTAACTCCAGATTCATTTTTTCTACTTTGATGTTGATCTGTCAGTACTCTCTGAGAACATGTAGACTTCTTGGTGTCTGGCATGTGAATATTTATAACATCCCTGTTAGGATTGAAGGCATAATGTGAAAGCCATTGTTGCCTTAGTGCCTAGTGGCCTTCAGCATTTTTGTATAAAAGTAACATCAAACTGAATGTCTGAATGTGATGGTATAGTGTTAGCAATATATCACCAATACAATAAAGTAAAACCCTCAAATGTGTTATCAGAGAAGCATGACCTATTGGCAAGCACTTGCCAGGGTCATGCACAGAGGCCCAGTCCACTTACCACTGTTGCACTCCTCCACACTGGGCTAAAAGTCTTGAACGAAGCAAACCCATGAAGTCACAGCAAGGGCTGCTCAGTGCTACACACAGTCACCAGTGTGAAATGAGCTGGTGGTAGCACTGGCTGACGTTGCGCGCAGCGGAATTCAAACGACGAGTCTGGGACAGTGCTTATTGAAGTGGTGTGGCAGTGTGTAGGCTAGTTTACACTATCGCAGACCTTTCCACTTTCTCTTATCATGGAAAATGAGTGCAGAATATTTGGAAATGCTTTATCAGATCATCCAGTCAAATCTGGAAGCTACATTTCCAAAGCTCATAAATTTAATGAAATAATTCAAATATCTTCAACCAAAAAACTATGTGGTTTTGTTTTCTGTGGCATTTTCATGTTCACAGTAGCACTCATACTGACGCTGTCTTGTGAATGATATATTTAAAAACTCTTTTATTTTTCCAGTCAAGTAAAAAGCATTATGGTATGAGTCATGAATACAAGTTCATTCATCAAATTCCACCACCAGTGAAAGTGAAGAAGTCTGCTTTTTGGGCACATGTTGACAATAGTCATACTCCAGCTGAATAGTTTGAGATGTGCTTAAATCTAACTGAAAATGGAAAAAAATGAGTTCTTACTGGAAAACAACAGGGGCAAAACTTTCTCATCCTTCAGAAGATGGCCAGAAAAATATTGAGCAAGCAGACATCCAGCCCAGCTTCCAATAGAAGTTTTCATTGCACTGGTTTCATTATTGCTTCAATATGGTCACTTTTATACCTGGACAATACTGATGCATTTCTTTTCATTCACAATAAAATTGAAAGAAATGCCTTCCACAGGTGAGAGTGTTAAAATCATAATGGTAAACTGCTGAACCATTTGTAACAAAGTGCCAGAGTTTGAAGCGTTCATGAAAAGCACTGAAGCTCACATAATACATCAGAAAGATGGATGAAACCTGAAATTGACAGCAGCGAGATTTCTGGGGGAAATTTAAGTGTGTGTCAAAAGGATAGGAAAATGGGAAATGGGGGTGGTGTATTCATTGCAATGGACAAGAAACTCAAAGCCACTGAGATAGAAATTGAAGCTGCATTTGAGGTTTTGGGCAAGAAGCAGTATCAGGGGTGGGCATAAAATGATAATTTCATCCTTCTGCCACCGACCAGACTCATCTCCTGTTGTAATTGAAAACTTTACAAAAATGCTCATTTCTCCTGAAAACTTCCCAATCATAATATAATCATCGGTGGAGTCTTTAACATCCAACAATTAATTGGAAAAATTACAGTTTTTTATTGGTGCACATGCTAAGTCATCCTGTGAAACATTACTAAATACGTTCTCTGAAAAATATGTAGAGCAGATAGTAAGAACCCCACTCAAATTTATTGGATATAACGGCAACAAAGAGACCTGACCTCTCTGAGGATGTCCACATCAAAACTGGTATCAGTGACCATGACTTGGTTGAGCAACAGTGATTACTGAAGTACAAAGGACAACTAAACCAAGCAGAAAGTTAGATATATTCAGTAAACTTCAAATTTACAGCACAGGGCACGAGCATGTAGAGGAACTATTGCTCAAGTTTAAAGGAATAGTTGACCATGCACTGGATACATACGTGTTCAGTAGATCAGTTCGTAATGGGAAGGAACCTCCATAGTGTACAGTCACTGTAAAGAAACTTCTAAAGAAACAGAGATTACTGCATAACAGGTGTAAAACTAAGCGTAGGGCTACAGATAGAGAGATGCTGAATCAGACAGGTTTGGCTATCAAGAGAGCAATCTGTGATGCCATCAATGACTATCACAGCAGAATATTGTCAAATTATATTTCACAAAACCCAAAGAAATTCTGGTCATATGTAAAGGGGGTTAGTGACACCAAAGTTAGCGTCCAGTTCCTGGCGAATGAAACAGGAACTGAAATTGAGCATAGCAGAGCAAAAGCTGAAATGCTTAACTCCATTCTCAAATGTTCCTTTACAAAAAGAAAACCAGGAGAATTGCCCCACTTTAATCCTGTACTGCTGAGAAGATAAATGCAGTAAGTATTAGTGCCAGTGGTGTTGAGAAACAGCTGAAATCATTAAAACTGAAAAAAAGATAGAGGGCCTGATGGAATCCCTGTCAGATTCTATACTTAATTTTCCACTGAGTTAGTCCCTCTTGTAACTACAATTTATCATAAATGCCTAGAACAAAAAACTGTGCCCAGTTCTTCAAAAACAAGCACAGGTAACACCCATCTACAAGGAGGGTAGTAGAAGTGATCCACAAAACCTAATAGCCTTGACATTGATTTGTTGTAGAATCTTAGAACATATTCTGATCTCAAACATAATGAGGTATCTTCGACAGAATAACCTCCTCAATGCCAACCAGCAGGATTCCAAAAACATAGATCATATGAAACCTAACTCGCAGTTTCCTCACATGACATACTGAATACTTTGGATCAAGACATTTAGGACGGTGCAGTATATCTTGATTCTGAAAAGCATTTGACTCAGTACCACACCTAAGCTTATTGTCAAAAGTATGATCATATATGGTATTGAGTGGAATTTGAATTTGGCTGGATTGAGGAGTTTTTGGTAGGGAGGATGCAGCATGTTATCTTGGATGGAGAGTCATCGTCAGATGTTGAAGTAAATTCAGGTGTGTCCCAGGGAAGTGTTGTTTGTTAAAGACCTCAAAGACAATATTAATAGTAACCTGAGGGCTTTTTATAGGTGATGCAGTAATCTGTAATGATGTAATGATATTGATGAGTCTCTGTTGGAATCAGCCAATTCATACAAATACCTGGGTGTAACACTTTGTGGGGATATGAAATAGAATGATCACAGAGGCTCAGTCATGGGTAAAGCAGTGGTAGACTTTGATTGCACTTCCCCAGAATTCTTCCAATAAGCCAGTCTACAAGAGAGGACGCTTACAAATCACTTGTGCAATTTGTTTTTGAATATTGCTCAAGTGTTTGGAACCCGTACCATATAGGATCAACAGCTGATAACAGTATCAACGATGACTGCAGAGTATCATTCAGTGAGACAGAAGTGCAACCCTTCCACAAATTGCTTCAGATTTCAATGCTGGGCCATCAGCATCACTATACAGAGAAGGGCAGCGTGAATGGTCAAAGTTTGTTTGATCAGTGGGAGGATGTCGTAGAGATTCTGAAGGAACTGAACTGGAAGGCTCTTGAAGATAGATGTAAACTATGCCAGAAAAGTCTATTAACTATCAAGAGCTTTAAATGATGACTCTAGAAATAAACAACAGCCCCTTATGTATTACTCACATGGGGATTGTGAGGTTAAGATTAGAAAAATTACTGCACACACAGAGGCATTTAAACAATCATTCTTCTTGTGCTCCATATGTGAATGGAATGGGAAGAAACCCTAATAACTGGTACACTGTGGCGTACCCTCTGCCATGCACCTCATGGTGATTAGCAGAGTAGAGATGTAGATGCAAATGTAGAACTCAGTTCCAGACACAAATGAGTGAAATTGCTGAAACTATATTTGCACATCAAATTTCATTTTCCATGATTTGTATTTGTGAAAAATTTTCATTTAGTGTTCTTGTTTCATGTATATGTTCGATTTACTGAAATTGTTTTTCAAATTGTGTTTCATTAGTTGCGAATTAAAATTATTTATTTTAGAATTATTATTGAGTGGCACAGGCTGCATTGGCAATTTTATTTCGATCTTGGGTCATCATGTTCTAAAGTTGTTATCTGGGAGAATAACTCAGTAACAGTAGAACCCATACCTCACATAAACCAAAGCACCAAAGGCATGTGTATTCAAATACAAAGATATGTAAACAGACAGAATATAGTGCTTCACTTGGCAATGCCTATATAAGACAACAAGTGTCTGGCACATTTGTTAGATCAGTTACTGCTGATAAAATGGCAGGTTATCAAGATTTAAGTGGGTTTGAATGCAGTGTTATTGTCAGCACATGAGCGATGGGACACAGCATCTCTGAGGTAGCAATGAAGTGGCGATTTTCCTGTATGGCCATTTCACGAGTATACTGTACATACCGAGTATACCGCATACCAAGTATATATCTGGTAAAACATCAAATCTCCGAAATTGTTGCGGCCAGAAAAAGATCCTGCAAGAACAGGACCAACAACGACTGAAGAGTTCAGCAGACAGAAGTGCAACCCTTCCTCAAATTGCTGCAGATTTCAATGCTGGGCCATCAACGAGTGTCAGTGTGTGAACCACTCAATGAAACAGCATCAATATGGGCTTTCAGAGCCAAAGACCCATCGTGTACCTTGATGACTGCGCAACACAAAGCTTTACACCTCACCTGGGCCCATCAACATCAACATTGGGCTGTTGATGACTGGAAACATTTTGCCTGGTTGGACGAGTCTCGTTTCAAATAGTATTGAGCGGATAGACAAGTATGAGTATGGAGACAAACTCATGAATCCATGGACTCTGCATGTCAGCAGTGGACTGTTCAAGCTGATAGAGGCTCTGTAATGGTGTGAGGCATGTGCAGTTGAAGTGATGTGGGATCGCTGATACGTCTAGATATGACACTGACAGGTGACATGTACATAAGCATCCTGTCTGATCACCTGTGTCCATTCATGTCTATTGTGCATTCCAATGGACTTGTGAAATTTGTGCAGGACAATGCAACACCCCACATGTCCAGAATTGCTACACAATGGCTCCAGGAACACTATTTTGACTTTAAACACTTCCACTGGCCACTAGACTCCCCAGACATGAAGATTATTGAGCATTTTTATTTTTATTTACATGTCAAGTTCTGTAGGACCAAATTGAGGAGCAAATTTCCAAGGTCATGGGACGTGTCAGTACATGAAATTACAACATAAAAGTAATAATCTGAAAAAAGTCAGTCCATAAGTTCAAGTAAACGCAATCAACAATACAACGAGAATCAGCTTAATTTTTGAAGGAACTTGTCGACAGAATAGAAGGAGTGACACATGGGGAAACTCTTTCTATTTGAAAGCATTACTGCTAAGATTTTTTAATTTGAGTGGTAGCTTATTGAAAATGGATGCAGCAGTATACTGCACACCTTTCTGCACAGGAGTTAAGGAAGTCTGATCCAAATGCAGGTTTGATTTCTACCTAGTAGTAACTGAGTGAAAGTTGCTTATTCTTGGGAATAAGATAATATTGTTAACAAGAAATGACAGTAAGGAATATATATATTGAGAGGCCAATGTCAAAATACCCAGACTCATGAACAGGGGTCAACAAGAGGTTCGAGAACTCACACCACTTATTGCCCGAACCGCCTGTTTCTGAACCAAAAATATCCTTTTAGAATGGGAAGAGTTACCCAAAAACATAATACTGTATGACATAAGCAAATGCAAATGAGCAGAGTAGACTAATTTTTGTGTTGAACGATCACTCACTTCAGATACCTTTTGAATAGTGAAAATAGCAGCATTAAGTCTTTGAATGAGATCCTGAATTTGAGCTTTCCACGATAGTTTACTATCTATCTGAACACTTAGAAATTTGAACTTTTCAGTTTCACTAATCATCGTCCCATTCTGTGAAATTAAAACATCAGATTTTGTTGAATTGTGTGCTATAAACTGTAAAAACTGAGTCTTACTGTGATTTAGCATTAGTTTATTTTCTACAAGCCATGAACTTATGTAATGAACTGCACTATTTGAAACCGAGCCAATGTTACACACAACATCCTTTACTACCAAGCTAGTGTCATCAGCAAACAGAAATATTTTAGAGCGAAATTGGAATTATATGGATATGGTGTCTGTTCTTTTGAACATGTCTGAAAGAACAGACACCATATCTATCTAAGTATATAGTTCTGGCAATACGAGCCATGAACTACTTCTTCTGTGTGGACGCACACATATTCCCTGAACTCCCACGGGACTTGGTAAGAATGTCTTCCACAAGTAATGAGTGAATTGGGGTGGACACTACGAATGTAGTGTGTGGACATACAAGGTTAGAATGTGGGTCTCGTGGGAGGCATGCGCGAGATAGTACCTGCAGTCACACTATCCACTGTGCCCTCGGTGGCTTAGATGGATAGAGCATCTGCCATGTAAGCAGGAGATCCAGAGTTTGAGTCCCGGTTGGGGCACACATTTTCACCTGTCCCTGTTGATATATATCAATGCCTGTCAACAGCTGAAGGTATTAATATAATTCCAATTTCGTTCTAGACAGCTGCAGGTCATCAAGTGTCTGTTCTTTTGGACATGTCCGAAAGAACACAGACCATATCCATATAAGAAGTATTTTAGAGTTACCCATAATACTAGAGGGCATATCATTTATATGTCTTGGATGCCTTGCAATGTGCTGTTCAGAAGAGATATCCACCCCCTCATACTCTTACAGATTTATGTACAGCCCTGCAGGATTCTTGATGTCAGTTCCCTCCAGCACTAATTCAGACATTAGTCGAGTCCATGTTGCATTGTGTTGCAGCACTTCTGCATGCTTGGGGAAGGGGGGATTCCTACATGATATTAGTCAGGTGTGTACCTGTTTCTATGGCTCTTCAGTGTAGTATCAAATGGTGTGATGCGAGTTGCATGTGCTCCTGTCATAGTGTGGGATGTCCATGATTTTTTTACTTGCTTGCTACTGGCTGCCTAGTGTGGCGGGCTGAGGTAGCTCAGAGCTATGGGCTGGCAGGCAGTTACATCAAATGAGCCCATGGGGTCAGGCTGCTGCACAGCAGAACACAAGCCATTCTGAACTGGATATCCTGCCCCCCCCCCCCCTCCCCCCTCCCTTAGTCCAGTCCCCTCCCAGACCCCACATTCACACAATACTGGAGAACTGTTAAACAGGAAACCCATAACATTGAGGAAAATAAGATTTAGTTACCAGACAATAGCTGTGGGGAAATTAAGACAGACTGCTACAGTCACAGGTTCGAATCCTGCCTCGGGCATGGATGTGTGTGATGTCCTTAGGTTAGTTAGGTTTAAGTAGTTCTAAGTTCTAGGGGACTGATGACCTCAGATGTTAAGTCCCATAGAGCTCAGAGCCATTTGAACCATTTGAAATTAAGACACATTTAATCATTAGTCAGCAGCTCAGAAGTAGTGAGAGCACATCCAGGACCTGATAATAAAGACATTAAATTCTAAAGACATTAAATTCAGATGCATTAGATTTTCTGTGAGAGTCAAGATATTCATCACTGATAAATATTTATTTAAAACATAAAAATTCTGAAAATATTACTGAAAATGGTAATGTGTTCTGCCACAAAAGTGTTTCTAGTAGAGTACCAGACTTCTTATAAAATACATTTTTCACTATTTTTGTAGTCAGTCCTGGCAAAAACTTTAATTCTTAGCTGTAAACAGAGTGTCTTTCATATCACAAGATGTTTTATGGCATCTTGAGAATGGAGCACATCAGTTTCTGGCAGAGTAAAACACAAGAAATCTGTAACACTAGATATACATAATTTTTTACTAAAAAGAAGGCCTCCAATTTGACTTGTGTCTGGCAGGTTGCTTCTCTATCATCTAAATGAAGGATTCTAAGCTATTTGGCTTACTGCCACATCCACTTCCAGAAAACCACTCCTAAAGTTCATGATGTACAATCAGTTCAAAATTGAGAAGATCAATTGGCAACTGAAAATTGAGTATTTTTCACACCAAATGGATATTTTCTAAGCAGTCAAGAAAGGAAATTTCACAACTGCAACTTAAATACCCAGAAGGTTAACTACCTTCACCGAAAGTTATACTGTCTTGATAACCAAAGCAGCTGCCTGGGAATTGGATGATGCATATTTGTTTCCTAAATGCATTCTGCAGTTTTATATACGCATTTTTCTCCATATCAAAACTGATTGAAATACGAAGGCAAATATTTTAAAACGGAATAATGACAAGGTACAGACATAAATTAGTGAGGAATTAAAATTTAATCCCAGTAATTTCCTAATCACTCTTAATCACTTTGTTACATACCCTCACATTCCATTGAACAAATAGATGGATTGCACTTTATATATATACATTCAAAGTAAATACATTCATGACAGCAAGAATACCTAATGAATGGAATCTTAAAACAAATATACCATTCCCTCCCAAGATTCAGTGGAGAACAAACTTCATTGACTTTTAAAAATATTACTTTTATGGAAATTAATTTTTATGAGTACCACACATACCATAGCACTGCTTAAAAATTGGTTCTGAAAGTTGACCACGAATGATGCTATGGATCATTATTGCATCCATATGAATGTACAATTCCCACTCGATTTTCAGAAGCATATTTCAGTTAATAAGTCTCAAAAACTTGGTTATGTCTGAGACCATCCACCTCTAAGTATTCCACACCCATTGCATGACAAAAATAGTGTCCAAATCAGTTTCAAAACAGACTGGCCAAGCAACATGGCACAGTGGTTAGCACAGTGGATGTGTATTCGGGAGGACTTCAGCTCAAATTCAGATCTGGCAGTCCAGATTTAGGTTTTATTGTTATTTCTGTGAAGCACTTCAGATGAATGCCAGGACAGTTCTTTTGAAAAGGCATGACTGAATTCCTTCCTCATCACTGCAATATTTCAAACATATGCTCACTCCCTAATGACTTTGATGTCAATGGGACATAAAAACCCTAATCTTCTTTCCTTCCTTCCAAAAAATATTGTAGTGCTAAACAATTATCAACAGCCTTGGAATACAGTCTTTAAGCATCTCCAATAGTGGGCTACGGCAGTGGCAATCTTGCACTAAATACATGTGGGTATGAGAGGTAAATGAAGAGATAAGGATGAACATCTGCAACAGAGACTGAAAATCAGCTCATTAACGTGTTGACTGCCATGAGGCAGCCACAGTAAAGTGTCCCATCTAATGTGTGCCCTGGTGGTGAAACACCAATCACTATGTGTGATTTACTCATCACCATAAGCATTGATAGAACCATTATAATATAAAAATAAACAACAACAAAATGATAAAAAGGACAGATTGCCACTTACCATGCAGAGGAGGCACTGAGTCACAGACTGGCATAAAGAAAAGACTGCTAAACATTTAAAGTTTCAGACAAAAAAGTCGATCTTTGGAAATAGAAAAAAACCACACACACACACACACACACACACACACACACACACACACACACACACACACCTGCCTGTGAGAGCCCGCAGCGACATGGAGGGGACAGGATAGGGCAGCTAGATGCTTAGGGAACCCATGGTCTAGGGGTAGCATCTTTGATTCATAATCAAAACACCTTTGGTCCCGGGTTCAATCCCCGCCACTGCCTAAATTTTGATAAATAATCAGCATTGGCAGCCAAAGACTTCCGGCATAAGAAGTCAGCCTCATTCTGCCAACGGCCTTGTCAAAGAGGGCGGAGGAGCGGATAGAGGTTCAGGGCACTCTCTTGTCCTAGGGGTGGGAAATTGCCCCTAAAGGCAGAAGAATCAGCAATGATCAACGACAAGAGGATGCAGAAGGCAACGGAAACCACTGCATTAAAGACACATAACATGTATCCACAGGACATGTGGCCTGTAATTGAAGAAAGTGTCATGATGATCTCTCCATTGGCAAAAGATTCCGGAATAGTCCCCCATTCGGATCTCCGGGAGGGGAGGTTACCATGAGAAAAAGATTGAATCATCAACGAAAGGATAACGTTCTACGAGTCGGGGCGTGGAATGTCAGAAGCTTGAACATGGTAGGGAAACTAGAAAATCTGAAAAGGGAAATGCAAAGGCTCAATCTAGATATAGTAGGGATCAGTTAAGTGAAGTGGAAGGAAGACAAGGATTTCTGGTCAGATGAGTATCAGGTAATATCAACAGCAGCAGAAAATGGTATAAGAGGTGTAGGATTCGTTATGAATAGGAAGGTAGGGCAGAGGGTGTGTTACTGTGAACAGTTCAGTGACCGGGTTGTTCTAATCAGAATCGACAGCAGACCAACACCGACAACGATAGTTCAGGTATACATGCCGGCGTCGCAAGCTGATGATGAACAGATAGAGAAAGTGTATGAGGATATTGAAAGGGTAATGCAGTATGTAAAGGGGGACGAAAATCTAATAGTCATGGGCGACTGGAATGCAGTTGTAGGGGAAGGAGTAGAAGAAAAGGTTACAGGAGAATATGGGCTTGGGACAAGGAATGAAAGAGGAGAAAGACTAATTGAGTTCTGTAGCAAGTTTCAGCTAGTAATAGCGAATACCCTGTTCAAGAATCACAAGAGGAGGAGGTATACTTGGAAAAGGTCGGGAGATACGGGAAGATTTCAATTAGATTACATCATGGTCAGACAGAGATTCCAAAATCAGATACTGGATTGTAAGCCGAACCCAGGAGCAGATATAGACTCAGATCACAATATAGTAGTGATGAAGAGTAGGCTGAAGTTCAAGACATTAGTCAGGAAGAATCAATACGCAAAGAAGTGGGATACGGAAGTACTAAGGAATGACGAGATACGTTTGAAGTTCTCTAATGCTAGAGATACAGCAATAAGGAATAGCGCAGTAGGCAGTACAGTTGAAGAGGAATGGACATCTCTAAAAAGGGCCATCACAGAAGTTGGGAAGGAAAACATAGGTACAAAGAAGGTAGCTGCGAAGAAACCATGGGTAACAGAAGAAATACTTCAGTTGATTGATGAAAGGAGGAAGTACAAACATGTTCCGGGAAAATCAGGAATACAGAAATACAAGTTGTTGAGGAATGAAATAAATAGGAAGTGCAGGGAAACTAAGACAAAATGGCTGCAGGAAAAATGTGAAGACATCGAAAAAGATATGATTGTCGGAAGGACAGACTCAGCATACAGGAAAGTCAAAACAACCTTTGGTGACATTAAAAGCAACGGTGGTAACATTAAGGGTGCAATGTGAATTCCACTGTTATTTGCAGAGGAGAGAGCAGATAGGTGGAAAGAATACATTGAAAGCCTCTATGAGGGTGAAGATTTGTCTGGTGTGATAGAAGAAGAAACAGGAGTCGATTTAGAAGAGATAGGGGATCCAGTATTAGAATCGGAATTTAAAAGAGCTTTGGAGGACTTATGGTCAAATAAGGCAGAAGGGATAGATAACATTCCATCAGAATTTCTAAAATCATTGGGGGAAGTGGCAACAAAACGACTATTCACGTTGGTGTGTAGAATATATGAGTCTGGCGATATACCATCTGACTTTTGGAAAAGCATCATCCACACAATTCCGAAGACGGCAAGAGCTGACAAGTGCGAGGATTATCGCACAATCAGCTTAACAGCTCATGCATCAAAGCTGCTTACAAGAATAATATACAGAAGAATGGAAAAGAAAATTGAGAATGCGCTAGGTGACGATCAGTTTGGCTTTAGGAAAAGTAAAGGGACGAGAGAGGCAATTCTGACATTACGGCTAATAATGGAAGCAAGGCTAAGGAAAAATCAAGACACTTTCATAGGATTTGTCGACCTGGGAAAAGCGTTCGACAATATAAAATGGTGCAAGCTGTTCGAGATTCTTAAAAAAGTAGGGGTGAGCTATAGGGAGAGATGGGTCATATACAATATGTACAACAACCAAGAGGGAATAATAAGAGTGGACGATCAAGAAAGAAGTGCTCGTATTAAGAAGGGTATAAGACAAGGCTGTAGCCTTTCGCCCCTACTCTTCAATCTGTACATCGAGGAAGCAATGATGGAAATAAAAGAAAAGTTCAGGAGTGGAATTAAAATACAAGGTGAAAGGATATCAATGATACGATTCGCTGATGACATTGCTATCCTAAGTGAAAGTGAAGAAGAAAACAGTCGGCTCTCAGCCATGGCAGCGTGCGGACGTCCCCGCGCGCCGGCCAGTGCTCCGCTGCAGGCGTTGTTTACTTCCGCATCGTAGCTTCAAGGCTTTTGTCCGTCCACCATGAACAACATGTCAAGCACTTACCGCCGTGCGACCCTTAAAGTTTCCTTCCCAGCTGAACATGCGCGACCTCGTGCACATGAAGTTGAAACGTTCATACATGAAGAAGTTCGTTTAGATCCTAACCACGTTATCAGAATCCATTTTTCGATCATGAGTAGTGTCATTTATATTAAAATGACAAACACCAAGGTGTGTGAAGATGTTATTCGCCGTCATGCCAATGGACTTAAGTTCAAATACTCTGATGGTCACGTCGGAGCTGTAACACTTGAACTCGCAGAGTACGGTCAACGTACGATTAGGGTATTTGAACTACCTTTTGAAGTGCCGAAGGACGAAGTTGTCTCTGCATTACAACCATATGGTAACGTCATCGGTTACGTAGAGGAAAAATGGCAAACCTTCACGACCTACCACATCCTTAATGGTGTGCGTCAGGTCAAAATTAAACTGAAGAAACATATACCATCATATCTGACAATAGGCGGGGTGCGAGCCATTGTCATGTACGATGGCCAACCCCGCACATGTGCGGGTTGTGGACAAGAAGGCCACGTCAGATCCGACTGCATGCGACGCCGCCTGATCCAGACACCGGTCGGAGAGGAAGCGTCCCCAGCAGTGATCACTCAGATCCCTGTCACATATGCCAAGGTTGCCAAGGAAGGTAGCACCTCTCCACAGGGTCTTCCTGCTTCGTTGCCGTCATCTGATCAGGTAGATGCAATCGCTACTGAGAATCCTTCTGAGGTGCCACAGACGCCAGATCCTGACCTGCCGAATCTTCGCAGCAATGTGACTGAAAATGCTACTGAGATGGACGTTGATCCGGGAGTGGTACCTACTTCTGCTTTCCTTCAGACTGGTCTGGAGTCAGACGAAAGCCACCCGCAATCAGAATCTGAACGACATGTTCGAAAACAAGGGATGACACGAAAGAGAAAGAAACGTAGCCGTACACCCCCTGATGAATCCATTCTACGGATGGATACCAGGGATGCAGACCCGAAGATGGACGGCAAACCGCTCTTTGATGACCAAAAGTCTGATGCGAACGACCCGCCACAGGCGACCACTGGCAACGACCACCCCTCCTTACTGGTGCCGTCACCCCCACAGGTCGACGTTGAAGAGAGCCTATCTGCTGAGCCGAAAACTACGTCTCCTCTCCACGTGGATGATGTGCACAGCCGATGCCCTACCGCAGAATCAGTCTCTTGGGCAGACGACATGGAGATCGACGGGACTGGGGTGGACGGTGCTGATGATGGGGCACCCCCATCGGTTGCGCCCACGCCCGCAAACTCTCCACAATAGCAGCCTCTTCAGCGGACCGGCAAGATCGGCAACCTCTCGCTTTTGAAGAAGAAGCCCCACCTGTGCCTGTGGGACTCCAACACCAGCATTATCGTGGCGCAACGATTAACCTCGCGACCATTCGTGCGCCCCACAAACTAGCGCTGCTCCACGATATGATTTATGATGCGGACATAGATATTGCGCTTTTTCAGGAAGTGCATGTCGCCGATTTTTCACCACCACATGGCTTCACGGCGCATCTTTCTCCAGCTTCGGACACCGGTAGTGGTGTTGCCATCATCTTACGCAAAGGTCTTCCTGCCGAAGATGTCCTATACCTCCCCAATGGCAGACCTTTGGCATATTTGGAAAGAGACTGCTCACTACTGCAGATGCAATGACCATGTGTGGCTAGTCTGTATGGAAGAAACTTCTTGCTATGGACTTGGTGTCAGCTGTTGAAGTGTAGGTGCTGTCGCTGGTTGGTAAGTTTAATGTGGGCAGAGGTACTGTAGCCATCCTTCAGCTGGAGGCTAACATCAAGAAAAAGTGACTTGTTGGTTTAAGGAGGAACAGATGAAGTGAATAGCGAAGAAAGTGTTGAGGTTCTGGAATAGTGTGCACAGGATGTCCTCACCCTCGGTTCACAAAGACATCATCAACGAATCTGAACCAGGTGATAGGCTTAGGGCTGTGGATGGTGAGGAAGGATTCATCTAGGTGGCCAATGAACAGGTTGGCATTGGATGGTGATGTATGGGTTTCTGTGACTGTACCAGGGATTTGTATGTAGGTGATGCCCCGAAAGGAGAAGTAATTGCGGGTGAGGATGTAGTTAGTCATGGTGACCACGAAGGATGTTGTAGGTTTGGAGTCAGTTCAGAGTTGGGAAAGGTAGTGTTCAATAGGAGCAAGGCCATGGGCATTGGTGATGTTAGTGTAGCGAGAGATGGCACTGACAGTGATGAGCAGTGTGCCGGGTAGTAAAAGTACTTGAACTGTGGAAAGTCAGTAGAGGAAATGGTTGCTGTCTTTTATGTAGGAGGTCTTGGTCCATAACAGTAGAGAGTCTCTCTTTTGGGGCATAGTAACCGGCCACAATGGAGTGTCCTGGGTGATTGGGTTTATGGACTTTAGGAAGTATGTTGAAGGTAGGAATGCCAAGAGTGATAGGTGTGAGGAGAGAGAGATTCAGGTGAAGGTTCAGGGATGGGCCTATGGATTTGAAGGGGGAACTGGAGATCCTGCTGGATTTCTGGAACGAAGTCACTGTGGCATGGTTTGTAGCTGGATATGTCTGACTGCTGGCAGAGTCCCTCCAGCAGGTACTCCTTGTGGAGCCTTTGTTGGCAGGTAGGTTTATAAGGTCAGTATCAGTTTTTAGTTGGTGGATTGCATTTTTTCTGTGGATGTAAGTTTGATTTCCATGTTGAGGGATTTGGGAAATGATAGGCAAGGTTAGAGGTTATGAAATTCTGGAAAGTTATCAGGAGATGATTTGGGGGCAGTGGGGTGGACTATGGTTGGATGGAGGAGCGAACCATCAGGAAGGGTTCGATATTGGTTTTGGACTGTGTGTAATATGTAGAGTTGATGGCAAAAATTTGTTTCCACTGTAGGGACTGGAAGAAGGGGAAAAGGTCTTTAACAAGTTCAGCATGATTGTATTTGCATGTGGAACCAAAGGTAAAGCCTTTGGAAATGACTGATACTTCAGTGGGACTAAGGCTGTTGGAAGACTGGCTCATGACTGTGCTTCATGTCTGTTTAGGTGCTGGATTCTGTGTGGTGGTGGGGTGCTATATTTGAGGCTTTTAAATGTAGTAGGTCTGTGAGGCATGGTTTTCTAGCTATGTGTGTGTGGGAGGGGGGGGGGGGGTTGTTTAGAAGGAAGCTCTTGAAGAGGTGGTGATAGTGGTAGCCCAAGGCAGGAGTAAGAGGTGAACAGGTTGGAGAGCTTTTCTGAAGTGGTTCTGTGCATGCTACTTTAGGTCCTGGAGAGGAAGAGTTTTAATCTGAGATGTGGGATGCAGGAATTTGACATCGCAGAGCAGGAGGATTTTATGGATGCAGAGGAGATATTGCAAGCAGGTTTGGGGCTGATTTATGGATTAGGTTGGTGAGGGGGATAGATTGATGTAATGTAAACAGACAGTAGTCATTGTGGAAGAAGGAGTTGCAGCTAGAGTGAGTAATTAGATGGTCAGGCCATTATGTGGCATGAGCTCAGCAACAATGCAAAAATGGAATGTGGGACTGGGTTATGTCTAGGGATGGGGAAACGTTTCTTTATTGGTGTAGGCAGAAGGAGCGAGGATCCATAGTGGATGTTAAATAACTTACAAAAAAATCATGGGAGAAGGTAATGCAAAGGACAAAATAGATTATGTATGGAGAAAATGGAAAAACCCAATGCAGTAAAGCCAATAGTGAAAGACAAAAATGAACTAAAATCAGAGAGAAAACATAATGGGATTAAAGAGAGAAACAAAGAAAAAGATGATGATAGTGGGATGGAGGTCAGGGGTTGATATGTATGAAGAAAAGGAGCAGCAGGTGTGAATGGATTAAATGAGGCCAGTATAGGCATGTGGAATTAGGCCGGAGGGAGGGAGGGAGGGAAGGAAGAAAGAGAGAGAGAGAGAGAGAGAGAGAGAGAGAGAGAGAGAGAGAGAGCAGGGGGGGGATGTTAGGTATAGGGTTCAATAAGTACATTTCACAATGGAAGGAATGGAAAATAATACTCAAGGTCAAGGGAGAAATTGTGTACAATTTGAAGGTCAGGGAATAATTATACCAAAGGGAAGAATGTGGACATGAGATGCTGCAGCAATAATCCATCTGGTCATTAGCTGCATGTTGTGTGCAGGTGAGACTGTTGATATGGTGTAGTGGTTTGGAAGGTGAACATAAAACATAGGAAAGAAGAGAAAGAAAAAGACGGACACTGAGTACAGTAATGCATTGGAGAACAGTAACAAATTAAAACAGCACTGGATTGTGAGCCGTTAGGCAAAATCAAACAATGAATTGTCTAGGATGGAATAACAATAATATTATAGAAGAGATAGAGCAGTTACTGAGTCACAGACAGGTACATGAAAAGACATCTGAACATCTAAGTTTCCAAACACAAAAACCTTCTCCAGAAATAGAAAGCACACACAGAGCCACTGTCTTCAGCCACTGTGGCCCCAAAGAAGACTGTGACTGCATCTGACATGAGCAGCAATCTGAAGGGGGGGGGGGGGGGCAAATAGGAGGCATGGGGCAGGGAGAGGAACGGATGTTGTGCTACCTGTAAGAGCTTGCAGGGATGTGGTGGGGACAGGACAGTGCTATTAGCTGCAAAATCAGGAGACTGCACTGGTGAGCGAAGGTAGGAGAGAGCATAAAAAGGAGAGGGGAGAGGAGAAAAATAGAGGAGGGTAAAAGACTGGTGGGTGCACTGGTGGAATAGAAGGCATGTATGGTGCTGACATCAGGGTAGGAGATAGGTAGGTGGTGGACAGGGTTTAGTGAAAGTTTAAGCCAGGGGAATTAAGGGAAAGGAGGATATGTTGTAGGGAGTGTTCCCACTAGCACAATTCAGGAAAGCTGGTGTTTGTGGGGAGGATCCAGATGGCACAGGCAGTGAAGCAGTCGTTGAAGTGAACCCCGTTGTGCTGGGCAGCATATTCACACCTGGGTGTCCAGCTGTCTCCTAGCTACAGTTTGAGGGTGACCATTCAGGCAGACAAATAGTTTGTTTGTTGTCATTCACACATAGAAAGCAGCACAGCAGATTCAGCTTAATTTGTAGATTCCATGGTTGCTTTCACCAGTAGCCCTGCCTTTTGTGGGATCAGAGATGCCTGTGGCAGGACTGGAGAAAGTATGAGACAGGTCTTACATCATTGCTAAATAAAGTAAATAAAATGGATTGTGAATTGATAATCTGTGGTGGCTTCAATATTGACTTCCTCACGAATAATGGAAATAGGGAGACCATTTCGAACCTTACAATGTCCTACAATTTAAAGGCTGAAGTAAAAGCTGCTACCCGAGTATCAGAAACTTGCCAAACAGCTCTTGATCAGTTTCTAGTCAAGAAGAGTTTATACAACACCTCACTAAAAATTTTGAATGCAGGTTTTAGTGATCATCTTGCTCAAATATTAAGCATAAAAGTACAAGGCAGTATTATTAACAACATGTCTTTCAGAACAGCATATCGAAGTTATAATCAGCATAATGTGAACTACTTCAACAACTTATTACAGAAAGAAAAATGGCTAGGAGTGTACAAAATGAATGATATAAATGAAACATTCAACACTTTCATTGATACATTAACCCATTTCTTTAAACTTGCATTCCCACTGAAAATATTAACCATACGGGGAAACACTAGAACAAAACAGCTGGATCACAAAGGGAATAAGGATTTCATGCCACAAGAAAAGACTACTTCATGAAATATGTAACTCAAAAAATTCCTCACCTGTAGTATGTGCATACTATAAAAATACTTCAAAATATTAAGAAAAGTAATAAAAGCAGCAAAAATAATGCATAATGATGAAATCATTTATAATTCAGCTAATAAATCAAAGGCTATGTGGAGTGTTATAAAAAAAGAATGTGGAGAATACAGACAACCTTGCAAAAATATAACACTATCACATAAAAATAAAAAAGTAACAAACCCCTTAGAAGTAGCCAACACATTTAACAACTTTTTCACAGGTGTTGCTGAAAATATGTTACAGTCAAACTTTAAGAGCAGCCAGGCAAATGAATATAAAATAAGCGCATGTAGAGGATCAATGTACATCAGTTCTGTTTCACAAGATGAAGTAGCTAAAGCAATAAAAGGACTAAAAAATTCCAAATCAGCAGGTATTGATGGTATACCTGCAACAATGTTAAAGAAAAGCGCATCAAACATAATTGAAGTACTCACACACTTATGCGACTGCTCACTTCAGGCAGGCACTTTCCCTGATGTGTTGAAGACATCAAAAGTTATTCCTGTGTATAAAAAAGGGGATAAAGACAATGTAAATAACTACAGACCCATCACAATTTCCTCCTGCATCTCTAAAGTACTGGAAAAAGTTATGTATGAGAAACTTATGAAATTTATAAATAAAAACAGCGTCCTATGTAATGAACAACACGGATTCAGAAATAAGAGGTCAACGACAACTGCTGTCTATGAGTGCATCAATTCCATCCTAAACCTGATGGACAAAAAACAGGAAACAATAGGAGTCTTTATTGACTTGTCAAAAGCTTTTGACATGGTGGACCACAAAATTCTGCTATCAAAGCTAGAAAGATATGGCATTCGAGGTCTGTCCAACAAGTGGATCAGTTCCTTCCTGATTAATCGTATGCAGGCACTGTGCATCAAGCACACAAATATTGAACTAAAAACTGTATCTAATCACTTATCTGACTATAAACAAATAAAATGTGGTGCACCCCAAGGATCAGTATTGGGACCTCTTCTGTTTCTTCTGTAAATAAATGATCTAAGCTTAAATGTTGATGCACACAAAACAATCATATTTGCAGATGACACCAGGATTCTATTAAAAGGAGATGACGATGAACAGTTACAGCAGACAGTAAACACGGTCATGAAACAACTTAGCAGCTGGGCACAGAGTAATCAGCTTGTAATAAACAGTAAGAAAACCGTTGCTCTAAAATTCCACAATGTTCCTAACAAGGACATGTTTATCCCATCAGTCTCTATCAATGATGAACCAGTTGGTAACAGTGCTGAAACCAAATTCTTAGGACTTTGGCTGCAGAGTAACATCAGATGGAATAAGGATATTGAATATCTCAATGGAGAACTGAGCAAAACATGTTACCTTCTTTGTTCATTAAAATCATGCTGTAGCGAGAAAACAGTATTGAATGCATATCATGCGTACTTTCATTCTTGTCTTAGATATGGGGTCACCTTCTGGGGAAACTCTAAAACAGCTAATAGCACTTTTAAACTACAAAAAAGGGCTATTAGAATTTTGTTTGGGTGCAAGCCTAGAGACTCTTGTACACCCCTGTTTAAGAAATCTGGTATTCCTCCATTACCATGTGTATACATTATGGAAACCCTTTTGTTCTTTAAATTAAATGTAATAGGTAAGGACCGGAGACTGCAAAAAAACTGTGATATACATGAGCACTTTACCAGACAAAACAGAAACTTACATATGACTCAAATCAGCACATCACTGTGCCAAAAAGGTATTTTTCACATGGGAGTTAAGCTTTATAACAAACTTCCTGAAAACGTAAAAGCTATCACTGAGGTCAATACATTTGGAAAATCTCTAAAGTTGTATTTACAGCATCACTGCTTTTACTCCATTGAACAATATTTAAATTTATGAAATGTGTTATATAAATACTTACATGTAAAGTGTATTATTATAAGCTTAAATATGTATGCCTTGAAATGACTTTCAGCCTGTATATTTATAACTTGACTTGTCCAATGTCTTATGCATAAGCTGCTATGTAGACAACAGGACCAATAAAATACAATCTACAATCTAGAACTACTCAAATGGTAGGAATGTGACTCATAAGGCAAGGGGTTGGGAGCAGGTTTGAAATAGGAATGGACAAGGACATTGCACAGGTTGGGTGGGTAGCAGAATACCACTGCGGAAGTGGTGGGAAGTATGGTGGGTAAGATATTTCTCATCCCAGAAAACAAAAAGAGGTATTCAAAACAATGGTGGAGAATATGATTCAGCAGCTCCAGTCCTGACGGGTACTGAATCGGGGGATGACTGGACCTTAGGGCTGGATAGTGGTTATGTAGGAGGTGGTAAGTGGCTAGAGATAATGGTTGGAGGGTCTAATTCAATCTGTGACAGTCTCAGTGACATGTTTACCATATTTGGAGAGGGACTTCTCATTGCTACAGGTGCAACAACCACAGATGGCTAGGCTGTATGGAAGGGAGTTCTTGGTATGAAATGGGTGGTAGTTGTTAAGTGGACGTGTTGTTTATGTGGATAGAAGTACTGATGTAGCTATTCACAAGGTGGAGGTCAACACCAAGAAAGATGGCTTGTCAGGTTGAAAAGGACCAGGTGAGGTAAATGAGACATAAGATGATGAAGTTCTGGAGGTATGTGGATAGAGTGTCCTCACCCCTGCTACAGATCATGGGAATGTCACCAGTGAATCTTAACCATGTGAGGAGTTTGTGATTCTGGCTGGTTAGGAAGTACTCCTCTAAATGACCTATAAATAGGCTGGCACAGGATTGTACCACACAGGTGACCGTGACTGTACAACACATTTGTTAGTAATGATGCATTCAGTCCCTTGTACTGTTCCAGTGTTATTGTCTAGCTCATGATTTCCCCCCAAATGGCCTGAACATCTAATTACCTATTCTCATCTGCAACCCCTCCTCCCACAATGAATTATGTCTGTTCGAATACTGCCAGTCCTTAGCCTTCACCAACCTAGTCCCATAAAACCATATAAATCTGGCCCAAACCTCCTTGCAGTACCTCCACTCCATCTGTAAAATTCTGCTCCTGTGCAATCTCAAATTCCTGCACCCCCCCCCCCCCCCCAATGGAAAATCTTTTTGTCAATTAACTAAAGTAGCATGCACAACACCAGGTCAAGAAACTTTCCAACCTGTTCACCCCTTATTCCTGCCTTGGATTACCTCTATCCACCAGCTCCACAAGAGCCTTCATCAGTATTCCACACATCCCTCATAGCCAAATAACTCTGCCTCAGAGGCCTACTACATTTACCACACCTGCAGAAACTCTGTTGCACCACCATACAGAATCCAGAACCTACACAGACTAGAAACACACCTTTGAGCCTTTCCTCTAAAGGCTTTGTTCCCACAGAAGTGTCAGTCCTTTTCCTCACTCCCAAGTTCAACACTGCTGGACTTGTAACAGTTCTTTCCAGGACCTCTCCCTTGAGTCTATCTCTTTCCTCACCCCCACTATTTCCCTCACTTCTGCCTTCTACATGCTTCCTAAAGTCCATAAACTCAGGATGCTCTGTTGTGGCTGGTTACAGTGCCCCAACAGAGAGAAGCCTTACTCTTGTGGTCCAACACCTTCAGCCTATTACCCACATACCCATGTATATAAAAGACACCACCTATTTCCTCCACCAACTCCCCAGTTATGTTCTTTGCCACCTGGCACCCTGCTCACCACTGTCACTGCCATGTCCCTCTACACTAACATCCCCAATGCCCATGTCCTGCCACTGTTCAACTCTAACTTTCCCCTACTACTGAACAAAACCTCCAAACTTATAATCTCATTCCCGATCAGTGTGAATAAATCCTCAGGCACAATTACTTCTCCTTCGAGGGCACCAACATGCCACCATCCTATTCATGGGCCATCTAGATGAATCCTTCGTAACCATCCACAATTCCAAACCCATAACACTGATCTTCGTGAACCAAGGATGAGGACATCCTCCCCCATTCCTCTAGAACCTCCACACCTTCTCCCACATTCACTTCACTTTCTCCTCCTCAAACCAACAACTCACCCTCCTCGATCAGTACCTCAGTCCACATGAAACCTACCAGCCAGCAACAACAGCTTCACTTTGATAGCTGCCACCCATTCCAGACCAAGAAGTCCATTTCATACAGCCTAGCCACACATGGTCATTGTATTTGCAGTAAGAAACAGTCTCTCAACAATATACCAAGCATCTCACTGGAGCCTTCACAGACCAAATTACTCTCCTAAGCTTCTTCAGAAACAGCTCTCCCCTGCCTTGTTCCTCCAGTCAACTACTACTGGCCATCCTGACTTAGGCTTTCTGTGATTTCTCTAAATCGCATGAGGAAAATGCCAGGATGATTCCTGGCATGGCTGACTTCCTTCCCCATCCTTTCCTAATGTGATGGGATTGATGACCTCACTGTTTGGTCCCCTCCCCCCAAATCAACCAACCAACCAACTAACATCTCCCACACACTCACTGTCCAACCCCAAAAGAGCACTTCCCTTATGACTCAGTGTCACCCAGACTGCAGTAACTGAAGCATATTCTTCGGTCAGGGTTTCAACTGCCTCTCATCATGACCTGAAATGAGGAATATCATATCTACCATCCTTCTCACCCTTCCCATAGTGGTATTCTGCCACCCACCCAACCTGCATTCTCCTCTGTCCATCCCTAAAGCAGCCCCATTCTCAACCCATTGCCTCACGGCTCATATCCTTGCAATAGACCTAGATGTAAGACCTGTCCCATACATTCTACTGTCCTGCTGCAGGCATCTCCTATCCTATCAAAGACTGGGCTACCTGTGATAGCAGCCATGGGATCTAAAAATGCTGCAACCACTTTGCAGCTTTCTAGATGGGCATGATGTCTAGCAAGCTGTTTGTCTGTGTGGTTGGCATCATCAAACTGTGGCTAAGAGACAGCTGGACTGCCCAGTTCCTGAACATGCTGTTGAACATGAAGTGGTTCATTTTAATGACTGCTTCAAATACTGTGCCATCTGGATCCTTCCTAGCAACATTAGCTTTTCTGGATTGTGTAGGTGGGAACTCTCCCTACAACATATTCTTCATTCCTGCAAACCCCTCCACCCTGACCTTAACCTTCACTGGTCTCTGCCCTCCACCTCATCTATCTACCCTCTTTCCTGCTCCCACTCCAACAATAAACATGCATTCTATTACACTAACTTACCTACTGGTCCTTTATTGTTCTGTCCTCTCCCCTTTCTGCCCCCCCCCCCCCCTTGCCCCTCCAGCACAGCCTGCTGACTCTGTACCTAGCAGCCCTATCCTGTCCACACCATGTCCCTGCATGCTCTCATAGGCAGCATATCATCTCCCCTCACCCCAACCCTGCTATACATCTCTCTCACTGCCCCATGCCTTCTGCTTGGTACCCATCCCATCACACACCCCCAGAGTCCTGATCTCATCAGATACTTAATTAGTCAAACCGTGAAGTATCAAAAGTAATTGGAGTACCTCAAAGTGCAGTTTCAAGGGTGGAGTCAGTTTTCAACAATGGCAGGCACTATTCTTCACGTACTATAACTGGTAGCAAGACTTGCTTCTTGCATACAGCCTGTCATAGTAGGAGATGGAATGCAAATCAACTACAATAAGCCTTGTAATAACACAGAATTAACTTTATCACTCTCATACTGTGTTCCATATGTCCCACTATAAGGAGAGCCTTAAGAAATGTAGAATGATTCAGCTATTCATTAAGCAGAAGCAGCCACTACAAGCTACTCATATATGGTGCACCAACAGCCAGTTCAGCCTAATGTCATTCTACTCAAATTGATAATTTTGGAAACTGCTTCCAGATTATAAAGGTTGAGTCACAGAAAATTTATTTTTCACCCTAAAATCTTAAAAAAAGTAATTTATCAATTCCTCAACAGATGACACTACAATTGGTGATTTAACTGTGAAACCCATTCATTGTCAAGGGAGAACATCAAGATCATGGGCATATGTTTGGGGTTTGAATAGTGGGAGAAGCTTACTAAGTGGTTCTGTAAGTTTGAGATTCTTGCTTTGGTTGAGAAACAGTGAAGATGAGAGTCCTCCTTGAAAGTAAACAATTACATGCATATGACTCAAATTCTAGATCCATGTAACATGCAGAAAGGCATATCAAAGTGACCTCACATGGCTAAAAGTGATGAGTTCTCAAATGTGATGCCAGAACTGTTTGAGCATTCACTGCCAAAATCTTCTGAAAAGCAGGTTACAATATTTCATTCCAATGCTGGTGCAACAGCTAAGTAACAACAACCCAGATCACAGGGTAAAATTTGTGAATGAGTTCAGTGATGGTTACACATGAACCAGGATATATAGGTAGTGTTGGTTGGTCAGATGAAGTACAGTTCAGACTTAATACAACTGTCAGTTGGCATAGTAGTGTGTACATTTCTGAGTATATATCTCTACATTAGTGTCAAAAAGACTATGAATTTGCCTAATGTTGATGTGTGGTGATGTTTCTCTTTTAGGGACTCATTGCACCTTTCCATTTTGAATGTGTGTAAATGTAACTGGAGAGTGATACAGTCATAGTGTGAAGGCTCAGTCCCATACTTGTGTCTATTGTCTCTGAACTGCAGCAATACTTTCAAACTTCTAATGTCACTGAAAAATCTTGCAGTCAACAAAGCTCAAGTGAACATCTTGCTCTGACTGATTCCCAATGGATTAACAGTTCTACTGCTCTAATCAAAAAAATTATGTTTTTCAGAAATTTAACTTGTAGGTAGCAAAATAAATTTCTTATGATATTTGATTACCCTTTATTTAGTAAACCTAGAGATCATTCAACAAATGAGCTCCATACTGATGAGTACATGATACAGTGTAGTTTACAGGAGAATTAGATCTTCGCACTTGAAGTTAATAATAAGAGTGTCAGTTTTTCAATGGTTGCCTGTGCAGCAGTTCAAAAAAAGAAAATTTTGTTTCAAAGAGCATCCATCCCCACATCAACAGTTCCAAAAACTTTGAGAGGGTCAACTGGTGACAAGCTAATGCCTACGAAAAACATTCAGTGATTGAACTCAAGAGCGCTGATCATCAGATCCCCAAAACAGACAGAAATATACTAAGTGAGCATCAACAATACCTACTAAGTATTTCCATGGCAATTAAATCTGACTGCCCTGAGAATTGGGCTAACTACCTTTAAATGATTTTTGCAGTGAAAACTCACCTTCAGCTTCTTTCCCCCAAAGAGACATACTTCTTTCCAGTGGAATTTCAAAGCATTTTGGCAATCACTACTCAATCAGAATCTGAACGAAATCTCTCCTATCACTTCAGTGTATACAACCCAATAATTAAATTACACATGAAATCATCATAACTTCCAACTACAGTATTTGTTGCAACAGTGTCACATACATCATTTGCATATCCTCCGCTACCTCTTCCTCCTTGTGCCGCAAAGTACTCAATTAAATGGAAGTTTTGTAGAAAATATTTTGTGTAGGCATTGTTGAACAGCTTTAATAAAGGTTAGGAACTACATCATGTGACAGCTGTATTTATTTTTATTTTGACAATTGATTTTCATCTCACTTTGACCATCCTCGGACCACAGTTAAATACATTTTTTAGGGCTGGAGGATGGTCAGAGTGATATCAAAATCAATTGCAAAATCAAAATAAGTACAGCTATGTATTGCATGATGCAGTTCCTAACAAATTTTGTTGTCAGTAGTAATATGACCATCAATTAATTTGCAACCTTTGCTTGTCTGCACACTTTGAGGAAAGCAATAAATACATGTTTTGGTAGAATTAACATGATCAGATGATACTTCTGCTTTACCATAAGTAACATAACAGCATAATCATCGTTTGGCTGAGTGAGCAATAAACAAGAAGTGCAACAAGGGGAATAAGAAGCTAGGTGGATCTCCCTTCAGTCACATCAATAACTCCATTTCAAACTGTTGCTGGATGCTCACACTACTGTCCCATTACAGAGTTGACAGAACAATTGGAATGGGGTGGCATTGATATCACTCCAGCAGACAAAAAATGTAAAGATCATAACATAATTTATGCAGTCCATAAAGCTCGCTTCACAAATGTTGAACTGTCTGGATCCTGGCTGGACAAATGAAGAAAAAGAGAAAAAGCAACATAACAATCCCAGTGAATAATTAGCCACTTTACAGTGACATATGCTTTGAATGTTAAATTTAGAATGGGTTTGGGTATGATAAAAAAACCACCACCTTGTGTGTGATATGGGATAGAGTTCGCAAAGTTTCAAATGGTCTTAAGTACACAATGCCTGATGCAATCCATTTGGGGCCTTTGAATATGCCTCACAACTTGCTGCAAAGAGAATAGGGACAGGAAAATAAGAGACATGTTGTAACAATCATCCCTGAAACCAGCGGGTTACTATTTTTAATTCCATTATTAAAAGTGTCCTTACCATTCAGATGTTTGGTGAGAGGTGCAATTGATACTGTTATAAACATGAATGGCACAAGAAATACTAAAAAACAATTACAGGAAATGCAACAGCATAACTATGCAAATTGTCAATAGCACTTCAAGATGGGATGGGTTTGTGTTTTGTATCATAAAGAAAAGTGATGGTTTCTAACCGCAACTGCAAATGAGGGAAAAGTATCTCACTGAGAACCTCTAGCAAATATTAATTTTAATTACTGTGCCAATGAGCAAGGGAAAATCCAGTTTTTGCCATGCTTTTATGGGAGATACAATACCTAAAAGAAAGCCCCAGAAGTAAATCTCCAGAAGGTGAACTGGATTCATATCAAGCATCTTATAAAAAGAAGAGTAACACTGAGAGCTATTTAGACAGCTTTGGTAGCTTGCCTTCCCCAAAATACCCACTTTTTTTTAAAAAAAACATTGTGTAATAAAATATAACTACTATCTTCAAAGATGTTTATAGCTTCTAAACTTCAGATAAGTCAGCAAGTCCTTAATACTTGAGCCAGTGTAATGACAGACATTGTTGAACAAAGTCTAGCATTACACATAATTATAGCTTTCATTTTATGTATTCCTCTACGTGTGTGGCACAAGTTCTCTCCTTTAATCTCCAATAACTGAATTTGTGGCATTGTCTTTTAGGCCCTAGTTACCGAAATATGTAGGCACTTCTTCAGACCCTTGTGATGAAAACTCTATTACCTCCACCTCATGGTCACCATACAACAGCAGCACATTATAAGTGTCAATAATTATGTGGGAATTACAAGGTTGTTACACATACACACACACACACACACACACACACACACACACACACACACACAAACACAAACAAACAAACAAACGAAGAAGAGAAATTGTTTAGATTCTGCATGCTCTTCATTACAGTTTCAATTGTAGACTAAATGTAGATATTTCCCCCCCCCCCCCCTCCCCCCACATTTTGCTCAGTTTTATTAATGCATTGTTTCTGATTTCATGGAAAGTAGTTTAGGTGTGTGTAACATTGGTTGCAATCAGTTACTATAATGTCAGTGTATGGTTAACCAGATCAAATATCTTCCTCAGATCTAAAAATATAAGTACAGTATTTTTCTCCTCATCCAGATAGTGAGATTCCATATTACATGGTATAGTTTCAGAATCTCCTGTCACTCAGACATCGCAGATTTCATTCAATTTTCACATGTAAGTTTGCTAAGTAAACAAGAATTACAGATTTCTAGCTCACAAACTTTAATACCTTGTGAGTAGGAGATCGTTTATGACATCACTGCTATGCCTATACCAGTACCAAACAAAAAGTTTACATGTAGTATCAGATCTCAGCAGTTAGCAGTGACAAAGTTTATTAATGGCCAAATAAAAATTTGTAGCAAATGTTACTGCCAAAATGTAAAATAATATGGAAAGTCCAAACATTTCACAACAATAATATTTATTTCATAAATATATATATTCATACATACACTTCAAACTGTAACTGGAAGGCAGTATATAGGGTCTTTTTATCATAGGTGTTGTTTTCCTTTTTTAAGTGGGTACTAAAATCTTACAAAATAACTGCATTTTCCTCCTTGAATAGTGCTAACATTTTTCCTTGCTAAAAAAGTTTTTCTTATTAAAGCCAAGTATAATTAAATCAACTTGGCAGAGTTCCAGATTTGTCATGTTACCATCTCCTGACATAATTTTCAAGAAATCTGTAACATTAGAGTTGAAGGTGGAATGACAGTTGATTCAGATGACTACCCAACTGAGAGCCACAGGTGATTTTCCAAAGCATAATATCATGAAACGAAACAGTCTGAGTACAAGAATTACTGATGAAACTTTGAAGGAAAATGAAGATAGTTTTCTTAAGATGCTCAAGAAGAGAATCCTGATGCCAGCAACTTTACAGAAACAAGCGTACTGCATTTGAAATAGCTCCAAACAAAGCACACGTGGCAGAATAGTAAATGTGAAGAGACACTTGGACAACAAGTGAAAGCTTGGAACAACTGGTATAGTGTGAAAACAAGCAGTAATTGGAAAATCTATCAGTTTGAGAAGAAGCAAGCAGATAAAATGATTAAGGTACAAAATAGGTGCTCTGAAAAAGGAGCAACTTAAAAGTATAGAACAACACCTTACAAAATATAATACGCGAGATTATTGCAAAACAGTCAAGAACAGTGAGAGTGCTTCCACTCTGCAATCGCTGTTCAGGAAAGAAAATGGAAAAATTGCATTTAACAATGTAGAAAAAGTAAGTTACTGGAAACATATTTTAAAAAGCTATTGAATTGTGGAAAAATGACCAAACAACTGGAATTCCATGATAATATTCGAAATGAAAATTCAAAACCACCAAGCTTCATTATGATTTCAAGTTAAATCAAACAATTAAAACACAACAGAGTTCACGTGAAGACGGCCTCTTAGCAGAGATTCTAAAAGCTAGTGGAGATCTAAGAGTTACAATTACAAAAGGAAGACCAAGAGCAGGTTGAAACATGGAAACAGTGCCAGTAAACTGTAATGTTTACTTAGTTCACCCAATTAACAAAAAATGTTAATCAAAATATCCACGGGTGTACTGCCGGTCTACAGTGTCCGTATGATCGCCGAAATATTGTGCCCGTTGGACACAGTAGACCGGCAGTACACCCGTGGATATTTTGATTATCAAATATGCTGGGAGAAACTCAAGAATCACAACAAAAAATTTGACAAACATATCATCAGTGAGTACAGAGGAATTTCATTGCTACTCACAGAATATAAGATCTTATCAAAAACTTTTCTGATATATTAAATCTTCAATTAGATAAACAATCTGGAGAGTATCCAGCTGGTCTTAGGAGTAACAGATCTTGTCCTGAGCAAATACTGAAGGTACACACACAAACATGTATACAAAAATATCAAATAAAAAGATCGTGCTAGTATTTGTTGATTTTTAAAAAGGTATATAATTTAGCTGACAGATTCCCTCCTCAAAACGCCGAAGGAATTTGAAATAGAAAAAACTGGAAATAACTACAGAAACCCTTACAAACACAGAATCTGAAGTTAATTTTTTTGGAACAACTTCTAGTCCATTCCCAAATGTATTAGGGGTCAGACAAGGAAAGAGCTTGTAGCCATTAGTATGGCTGGAAAAAGTTATAAAAAAACGGGAAAATAGGAAGGAAAACAAACAACCCAGTGCTGGAAAAAGTTATTAAAAAAATTGGAAAATAGGAAGAAAAACAAAAAATTAATAACTACCTAAAGTTGGGTAAATCAAAAGAAATAACAAATTGATTGGACTTTTCAGATGAAGTCTTAATTCTGGTAATACTAGACGCCACAAATATGGTTTGAAAAGGCACATGAACAATGAAAGAAATTCACAAAACATTTTAAAAACCAAGTATGGAAACACCAAGGGATCAGTCTACTTTAAATACCTGTATGGAAAAATTGAACATAAAAGTGAAAAATAGGCAGTCAAAATAGGGTCTGCAAAACTAAAGAGCATACATAAAAAGTCTGAGAAAATGTTTTTCTAACGATGTTAAATTAATGCATTATTATACAGTTGTAAAACCAGAAGTCTTCTATGGATAGGAAACACTTTTATCCATATGCAAAAAGGCATTAGATGATTTGAAGAAAAAAAGGACTAATCCTGTGAAAAACAGATGGCAGTTGGGTTTTAAGGCCATATAAGTAAATACACTACTTTTGCCCTAAGTTAATAGACACAATCAGGAAAAAGAGTACTAAGGTCTATGGACATACACAGAGACTGAAGGAAAACTAATTAAGGGTGAACAGCCACACATTCTTCCAAAGCAAACAAAGAAAATGGTTTAGAAGACAAGATAAAAAAAAAGTACTCTGAAGAAATAAAGATGGAAAGAGACGCACGGGCATAAAATGGAATCTATAAAAAATTGTGGAAAGAACGCATGTACGCACTGGCGTTCTCCTGTACACACGTTGCCTTATCACGCAAGGAGTCCGCTACAGATCCTATTCTTTGTTTGGTAGCTTGCGCTGCGTTTTATTATGATGAGAAGACGACAGAAGAAGAAAACGCAAAAGCGGCTTGAGGTAAGAAGCATCTAAATAACTGTTAAGTAAGACGGCGTCAGTTGCTGATGTTTTGAATTTAGAGGTTAGCGCAAATAGTGTTAAATGTTATGAAGTTTCAGTCTTGCAAAGTCCGCCCCCGGTAGCTGAGTGGTGCCGGCACGATAACTCAGTGTGTTCGGTCAGAGGGTTAGCTGCCCTCTGTAAAAAAAAACTGAGTGGATCAACGACGTACTGAAACGGGTGTCTTGCGACGTCCGCCCCGAGCATATGCAACGAACGAAGACGAACGAAATGAGATTTAAAAAAAGTGGTCAGTCCGTCAGAATGTCAATCCTAAGAGCGCGGGTTCGATTCCTGGCTGCGTCGGAGATTTTCTCCGCTCGGGGACTGGGTGTTATGTTGCCCTAATCTTCATCATTTCGTCGCCGAAGTGGCGTCAAATCGAAATACTTGCACCTGGCGAACGGTCTACCCGACGGGAGGACCTAGTCACACAACATTTATTTTAATCTTGCGAAAAGTGCGCGAAAACTTTCAAAACTGGCCCAGTTTGCGTTCAGTGTAATCAAGGAGTTCATTTTCGGTGCGAGAAGATCCACCCTGCAATGAGAAATGACGATAATTATTTGACAGTGTAGAATTGTGTAGGTTGTAAACAAAATGCAGCGACCTTTGACGGTCAAGAAACGTGTACTTGTGAGGCAGCTAGGAAGGTCGACACCACAGTAACATAACAGTCGCGACACTTCACCTCGATTTTGTTGTCTACTGCGCCAAAAGCGCCCCAAGCGGCGAGTAAGTTAAACTGTGAGTGATCGTGAAATAGAATAGTGGTTGTTTATTTTGATTTCTACAATGGTTTTTACAAGCGGGAGAGTTTGTAGCTTAATAAATTGCAGCAACAACAGGAAGAGGACACCACAACTGTCTTTTTTAGGTTTCCTGAGAGGTATATACCACCATGTTACTAAACTGTCTCTTCAGGATTCACTTGCAAACTACATGTGTATTAATGATTAATGTTTCGTTTTAAGAGCAGAAAATGGCTACTTAATAGCAGACGAGAAGACCTTATGAAAAAAGACCCAGTTCACATGTATAAAAATATTAGATTTTGCTCACTACATTTCGAACAAAACCGGTTCACGAACGCAAACAATAATAAACTCCTGTGGAATGCAGTACCCACACTGTTTGACATCCCAAATAAGCCACCTCAACTGACTATGAAAAGGAAACTGCCACAAAGATTCGACAATCAATCTAAAGCTGTAAAACAGTTCTTTGACACAGATGTAGCCAGTTCAACTCTTTATGTATCAGTGCCAGATTCAACACAGACCTGCTTCGACGATGAAGTGGTTAGATTCAGTGCAGTTATTCTTATCTTACAAAAGGGTGTGATGTGTCAGAATGTGCAGATTGGTAGACTACGAGCAAACCTATCACGGGACAAGGAAAGTGCCTACAGACAGCGACAGAAACTGTATCAGGAGGATGAAGTGAACAAGGACAAACGAATGTTGAAGACTGTAGGATCCTGATATTAAAAAAAATCCCTTGACTTGTTGTTAAGCCAGATTAATATGCCATTGAAAGAGAAATGAGCTGCAAGATGGAAAGACGAAAATAAACTGTTTGCTCTAAATTTGTTATATTGCACCACTCAGGCATACACGTTGTTGTCAGAATGTTTTATGCTACCATCAATGCATACATTACAAAGGTGTGTGGAAGGCATACAAATAAAATGTGGGATAAGTAACAATATATTCCATCTTTTAAGGCAAAAGTTGCAGCATTTCTCCGATAATGGTAAACTAGTGAATATGTCATTGGATGAAATGTCTCTAATGGCAAATTTAACATATGACAGCACTTCTGACAGTGTTACTGGTTTTGAGGACTTGGGGTTTACACGCACAGCTAAAATTGCGAACAGTGTGTTGGTGATAATGATTAATGGCATTTTTTCATATTTCAAACAACCATTGATATATTGTTTTTGTAAAGGAACAGTGGGAGCTATGCATTTGACTGCTATATTTTATGACTTAAGGAAATTGGATTGCTTGTGAAGACTTGTGTGATCAACCAGGGTTCAAATTTTGTGCACTGGAGAAAGAGACTGGGAATTACACAAGACAATCCAAGTTTGGCATATGAGGAGTAGAAGATCTACTTCTTCTATGACACCCCACATTTGTTTAAAAGTATCAGGAACAACCTGTTTAGGCATGACATGATTCATACATCAAATGATGATTTGGTTGGTACTGCTTCTTGGAAGGACATTTCTCAGCTCTATTCAAATGACTTGCACAGAAAATACAAGTTAGCTCCCAAGCTGACCAAAAAGGCTGTCGAACTGCCAGATTTTCAAAAAATGAAAGTGTGTACTGCAGTTTGTGTGTTAAGCCACACAGTGGCAGCTGGTATTGACACACTTGTATTTTGTGGTAGTATGCCATTGTCTGCAATTGGCACTTCAGACTTTTGTCAGAAAGTTAATGACATTTCGATATCTATAATACATACAGTGTGAAAAGGCCTGTGCGTCTAAGGAACTGTATTAGGAGTGATTCAGAGCATCTGGATATTCTACATGTGATGAAGCCATGGATTCACTCTTGGAAATTTGTAGACTGTGATGGAAAAGATTACTCCCTGAGGATAAAATGTGTAAAGGGGCTTCTAAGCAATATGTGTGCTTTGGAAATGCTTCATGCTGAGGTACTGACTGGAACAAAACTGTACTTATTCTCACGTAAAATTAACCAAGACACATTAGAAAACTTTTTTCAACTATAAGGTAAACCATCTCCAAGTCTGTTTTGTGCTGCATTTAACAACTGTACACTAAGTAAATTGATAAACTCTTCTAACGTGGCAAGCAGTAATTGTGAAGGAATTGACTGGTGTCAGGCAATACTGGACATGAAATCCACTCAAACATTAAAGGTCTCACCGTTGTTATGAAGTAGTGATGTAAGTTCTACAACAAAGCTACCAAATGTGGAAGTTCCAGCAGACATTGGAGAACAAAACAATATGAGATATGTCTTTGGCTGCATCTTGAAGAAACTTTTTTCTTTACATAATCGTGTTAAGTGCAGAAATCTACTTGTAGACAACAGCCAGGACTTAGAGGCAAATGACAAATTTTATTGCCATTTCAAAAGTTATGAAGACAATTTTGGAAGATTGGTTATTTGCAATGAAAATATTAGTTTATATTTGAGGGATTGTGAAGATCAGATGGCTTCAGTTTTTGATGAACATTCTCACAAGAATAACTGTGGTGCATTTTATGTGGACTATGGAATGGCTATCCCAAGTTTTCCTTCTGGCTGTTGTGAAGAAACTAAGCTGTTGTTGATCAAGATATTTGTTAAAGTGAGACTCGTTTACTGACTCAAATACTGGAATCAAGATGTAGTTTCAAACAACAACAATTCCCTCCCTAGGCCTGACAAGACACCCCCTGAGACGTGACAATGTAGCAGTAGGCAAAACGCAAGAGGGAATGATAATGTTAATTTGGTAATAGTAAACTGCAGGAGCGTCCATAGAAAGGTCCCATAACTGCTCTCATTAATAAACGGTCACATAGTCACATAGTACTTGGGATGGAAAGTTGGCTGAAATCAGATGTAAACAGTAATGAAATTCTAAATGCAGGTTGGAATGTATACTGCAGAGACAGGCTGGACAGTGAAGGGGGAGGCGTGTTTATAGCGATAAAAAGTGCAATAGTATCGAAAGATATTGACAGAGATCCGAAATGTGAAATAATTTTGGCGAAGGTCACGGTTAAAGCAGCCTCTAACATGGTAATTGGATGTTTCTATAGACCCCCTGGCAAAGCAGCTGTTGTGGCAGAGCACCTGTAGGAAAATTTGGAAAATATTTCGAGTCGATTTCCCGCCCATGTTATAGTTCTGGATGGAGGTTTTAATTTACCATATATAGACTGGGAGACTCAAACGTTTATAACGTGTGGGAGGGACAAAGAATCCAGTGAAATTTTTTAAAGTGCTTTATCTGAAAACTACCTTGAGCAGTTAAACAGAGAACCGACTCGTGGCGATAACATATTAGACCTTCTGGTGAAAAACAGACCCAAACTATTTGAAACAGTTAACGCAGAACAGGGAGTCAGTGATCATAAAGCGGTTACTGCATCGATGATTTCAGCCGTAATAGAAATATTAAAAAAAGGTAGGAAGATTTTTCTGTTTAGCGAAAGTAACAAAAAGCAGATTTCAGAGTACTTGGGAGCTGAACACAAAAGTTTTATCTCAAGTACAGATAGTGTTGAGGATCAGTGGACACAGTTCAAAACTATCGTACAATATGCATTAGATGATTATGTGCCAAGCAAGATCGTAAGAGATGGAAAAGAGCCACCGTGGTACAACAACCGACTTAGAAAACTGCTACGGAGGCAAAGGGAGCTTCACAGCAAACATAAACATAGCCAAAGCCTTGCAGACAAACAAAAATTACACGAATCGAAATGTAGTGTGAGGTGGGCTATGCGAGAGACGTTAAACGAATTCTAAAGTAAAGTTCTATGTACTGACTTGGCAGAAAATTCTAAGAAATTTTGGTCTTATGTCAAAGCGGTAGGTGGATCAAAACAAAATGTCCAGACACTCTGTGATCAAAATGGTACTGAAACAGAGGATGACAGACTAAAGGCCGAAATACTAAATGTCTTTTTTCCAACGTTGTTTCACAGAGGAAGACTGCACTTTAGTTCCTTCTCTAGATTGTCGTACAGATGACAAAATGGTAGATATCGAAGCAGATGACAGAGGGATAGAAAAACAATTAACATTGCTCAAAAGAGGAAAGGCCGCTGGACCTGATGGGATACCAGTTAGATTTTACTGAGAGTACGTTAAGGAACTTGCCCCCCCCCCCTTCTAGCAGCGGTGTACCGTAGGTCTCTAGAAGAGTGTAGCGTTCCAAAAGATTGGAATAGGGCAAAGGTCATCCCCGTTTTGAAGAAGGGACGTCGAACAGATATGCAGAACTATAGACCTATATCTCTAACGTCGATCAGTTGTAGAGTTTTGGAACACTTATTATGTTCGAGTATAATGACTTTTCTGGAGACTAGAAATCTACACTGTGGGAATCAGCATGGGTTTCGAAAAAGACGATCGTGTGAAACCCAGCTCATGTTATTCGTCCACAAGACTCAGAGGCCCATAGACACGGGTTCCCAGGTAGATACCGTGTTTCTTGACTTCCGCAAGGCGTTTTATACAGTTCCCCACAGGCGTTTAATGAAGAAAGTAAGAGCATGTGGACTATGAGACCAAATGTGTGATTGGATTGAAGAGTTCCTAGATAACAGAATGCAGCACGTCATTCTCAATGGGGAGGAGTCTTCCAAAGTAAGAGTGATTTCAGGTGTGCCACAGGGGAGCGTCATAGGACCATTGCTATTCACAATATATATAAATGACCTTGTGGATAACATCGGAAGTTCACTGAGGCTTTTTGCGGATGATGCTGTAGGTTGTAACAATGGAATAGTGTACTGAAATGCAGGAGGATCTGCAGCGAATTGACGCATGGTGCAGGGAATGGCAATTGAATCTCAATGTAGACAAGTGTAATGTGCTGTGAATACATAGAAAGAAAGATCCTTTATCATTTAGCTACAATATAGCAGGTCAGCAACTGGAAGCAGTTAATTCCATAAATTATCTGGGAGTAGGCATTAGGAGTGATTTAAAATGGAATGACCATATAAAAGGAAATGCAGTCCGAAAACAAAGGAAGTAGGCTACAGTACACTTGTTCGCTCGGTACGGACTTTTGTTGAAGTTTTGAGAACATACCTTTACCACGGAGTCAAGCAGTATATGGCTTCCTCCTACGTATATCTCGCAAAGAGACCATGAGGATAAAATCAAAGAGCTTAGAGCCCACACAGATGCATACCGACAATCTTTCTTTCCATGAACAATACGTGACTGGAATAGAAGGGGGAACTGATAGAGGTACTCAAGGTACCCTCCACCACACACCGTCAGGTGGCTTGCAGAGTATGGATGTAGATGTAGATGAACAAGAAAGCAAATAATAAACGGAAGAAGTTGACTTATTTGGGCTGCTGATTCCTTTGGTATGTATTTCATTCACTTCTGTTGTTAGTCACTTAATTTTCCTTGCTTCCTTTGTGTGATGACATTATTTTGTTAGCACACTTGTTCACTGACAGATTGTTTGGAAATTATTCACATATTTGGTTTTGGGTGTAATGTAATGTAATCAGCTCATTATTACGTTTTCAACATATTTCTCCTACTCTTTGGCAGTTGCTTGTCCCAATTAGAATAATATAAAGATGAAGGTGTACTTGTGGCAACAGGCAACAATAACAAACACAGTAGGCCTACAGAACGATAAATAAGCTGTCGATCGCTTTTCCATGTAGAGGTACATGTCTGTGCTTCTTACTTGTGAAACCGTGTGTTTATATTCTTTTGATATCAACGTGGTAAGCTGCAATTGTATCCAACGTCACAAGTGTTTCTTCACGAATGTGCTGTAGCCTGCCACTCGAGTCATGGTTTTTGTCCATGCTAATCTATTTTGTGGCAACAGCAGAGAAGTCATGACTTTGATTTGTTATACTTAAATTAGGTAGTTCAGCAAGTATGTAGTTAACGCTGTCAAGAATATACAAATTTATAACTGTTAAAATTCTATATTTAATGAACAAATTGTTTACAGTGTGTCCTATTATCTACCTTAGCCATTACTCTGATTGCTTTCTTCTGGATCACCATAAATTCATTTATTTTCTGCTGTTTCCCCAGAGTATTAATCCATATCTTAAAACAGATTGAAAAAGGCAAAGTACGCTGTCCTTACGTACTGAAATGTCATACAACACATTAGTCTCTTCAACAAATATATAACTCTTGACAACCTAACCACTATGTGATCAACATGAGAGTTCCATGTTAGACTGTTGTCAAGTACGATACCTATAAACTTTGCCTTTTGTTTTTCTATTTTTGTAGTCTTTGATAGACTAAACCACATATTCTGGGTCTTTTCCTCACTTAATAGTAAGCCATTTGCATTAAACCACGATGTTACATTTTCTTTTGCCAATTTCATACCACTTACAAGGTTATCAAATACATGGTTTACAGATAGAAAAGTTGTATCATCTGCATACATATATGTCTTTACATATATATTTCCTATTAAGTCATTTATGCGTACTAGGAAGAGAAGAGGTCCCAATTTAGATCCCTGTGGCACTCTGTGTTGAATGTCGAGTGTGTCTGCAGATGACTTCCTGATCTCACCACCTGTTTCCTTTTATTGAGGTATGATTTGATGAATTTTAAACTTTTATCACATATTCCTTAGTACTCAAGTTTAGAGAGCAAAAGTGAGTAGTCAACATAGTCAAAGGCTTTGCTCAGATCATATAAGGTTACCTGTGTGTGAGGATGGTCCTCGAATGCTGCTTAAATGTCTCTGACTAAGAGCTATATGGCATGTATAGCTGACCTTCCTTTTCTGTAACTAAACTGTGATGAACTTAACATATCGTTTAGTTCTACATACTCAGACATCTGCTGATATATTATGCCTTCAAACACTTTTCCTAGTACTGGAATTAGTGAAATTGGTCTGTAGTTTGCAGGATCTGATTTGATACCCTTCTTAAAGACTGGAGTCACCTTGGATAGTTTGAGAGGATCAGGGTAACACCCTTCTATGAGACACAGGTTTATAGAATAAGTTAATGGTGCTGCAATGTAATGTATGATTTCTTTCAGTAGATTGTTTGAAATATTAAAAATATCTGTACTGTATGAATTTTTCATTTCTTTGACTATTTTAAGAACTTCATGTTGGTGTACCTCTTTAAAGTGTTTCAATGATGATCTGGCCCTATTATGATTTAGGTTTGCACTCTTAAGATAATCTATATATGTTACATTGGGTTTACTGATCAACTTTTTGATATCATCAGCACAGCTTACAAAATGTTTGTTGAATGTATCTGCCGGTACTGGGACTGTCTTGTCAAAGTTTCTGACTTCACCTTTAACAGTATTAATTACTGACCAGACTGTTTTGCATTGGTTTTTAGTATTTTTTATGAGATTTGTGTGTCTTTGTTTCGGCAATTGTAACTCTTTCTTATACAGTTTCTTAGTGTTTTTTTCGAGATCATTAATTTCATTAGAAATATTTACTTTGCCAAGGCACTTCAACAGAAGTAGCTTATTTTTTAGATTCTCTAGTTCTTTGGTGTACCACAATTTACCCTTTCTTATTTTATGATATTTCTTTTGATGGACTTTAAAAGTACCTATTAAGTAATTGTGTAATGTTTCATAAACTGTTTGGGCACTGGATTCACAGTTTTGAAATAATTTGTCCCAGTTAGTCATGCTCAGCTGGTGTGTTAGTTTTCTGAGATTGTGTTTTGTTAATATTAAGGTATTAAATTTTGTTACCTTTTGTGCAGCTTTGCTCTCATCCCCTGTTATAAAATGTCTTAACTCTACTGTTATCACGGAGTAGTCTGAGAAAACAACTTCTTTTACCTTGGTGGACTACATATCATGAGCACAGTTGACAAAAGCATTATCCCAGCACGCTTTTAGTATTGTTGGTTCTGAATTTACATGATGGAAGTTGTGCTGCCTTAGCATATTCAGTGACTTATTTACACTGGGTTTGTTACATGTTACATCAAAGCTCGAATTAAAGTCTCCCCCAATTACAGTTACATATTGTTTCCACTTATGTAGCAGAGTACACTGTCTAAATTATGTAAAAAAGTTTTATCATCTGAGTCAGGGAAATGGTAGATACATACTATGATAAGTTTCATTATATCACATATGGTCCTGGTAATTTCAAAGTGTTTCTCTACACAATCCCAACTAAGATCTAGTGCTCTACACTCTATTTGATTTGAAACATAGATAACAGTACTGCCATTATGGTACTGAGATCTGCAAAAACTGTTTCCATGTTTATAACTTTCATGTACATAGTATTGTATTTGTTCTGGTTTAAGCCAATGTTCAGGTAGATATAAGAAAGAATACTTATTCTGTGGCAATGACTCCTCCAAAATTTCAACTTTTCTTTCAAGACACTGAAAGTTTAAAAATAAGATGTTGCTGTGACTTATCTGTGAGTAAACAGGCTGATTTTTCACGTTTTTATTTTCTTCTTGACTAGAAACCATAAAAATTATCATTGAATGACACAGATGCTCCTCCTTAAGCATTGCTGTGTTGCTGCTCCAGTTGTTGTTGGTTCTGCTACTGCTGCTGCTGTTCTTGTTGCTGTTGCTGTTGTACATACATACATACATACATACATTAATCCTTGTTCCATAACTCATGAATACGACATTTCGTAATGATGTGGAACATGTCACTGTAACATAAGTTTTCTTTACACAAAATAATTAATTAATTAAATTTTTTTGCAGTTACTACTTCATATCTAAGAATTCAACTATTGAGTAGAAGGTGTTGTCAATCAGAAATTCTTTTAACTTGCTTTTAAATGTTGGTTGGCTATCTGTCAGACTTTTAATACTATTTGGCAAATGACCAAAGATTTTTGTGGCAGCATAATTCACCCCTTTCTGTGCCAAAGTCAGATTTAATCCAGAATAGTGAATATCATCCTTTCTTCTAGTGTTGTAGCTATGTACTTTGCTGTTGTTTTGAATTGGGATAGATAAATTAATAACAAATTTCATAAATGAATATATGTATTGAGAAGGTACTGTGAATATCCCAAGTCCTTAAATAAATGTCCACAATGTGATCTTGGATGGGCTCAACTACTATCCTAATTACACACTTTTGTGCAATGAATATTTTTCTCTTAATAGTGAATTATCTCAAAATATGATGCCACATGAAAGCAGTGAATGATAATAGGCATAGTAGGCTAATTTACTGATATGTTTATCACCAAAATTTGCCATAACCCTAATAGCATAAGTAGATAAACCTAACTGTTTCAGCATATCATCAATGTCTATCTTCCAATTCAATTTCTCATCAATGCACACACCCAGAAATTTTGAGTATTCTACCTTAGCAACAGACTTCCGTTCATATTCTATATTTATCAATGGTGCTATGCCATTTACTGTGCATAATTGTGTAAACTGTGTCTTATCAAACTTTAGCGAGATTCCATTTGCAAAGAACCACTTAATAATTTTCTGAAAGACATTATTTACAATTTCCTCAGCTGATTCTTGTTTGTTGGGTGTGATTACTATACTTGCATCATCAGCAAAAAGAACTGGCTTTGCACATCTTCGTGAATAAAGAGTGGCAAGTCATTAATGTATATTAAGAAAAATAAGGAACTCAAGACTAAACCTTTGGGATACCATTCTTGATACCTCCCCAGTTAGAGGACTTTGCTGATTTTTGCAGACTGTCTGTACTGTTAATGTCAATCTTCAGAATTCTTCCAGTTAAATATGAATTAAACCATTTGTGTACTGTCCCACTCATACCACAATACTTAAGCGTATCTAGAGGAATTTCATGATTCACACAATCAAAAGCCTTTGAGAGCTCCCAGAATATCCCAAAGGGTGATGATCAGTTATTTAATGCATTTAATATTTGATCAGTGAAAGAATATATAGCATTTTCTGTTGAACAGCCTTTCTGGAAACCAAACTGACATTTTTTAAGTACTTCGTTTTTTCAAATGTGGGGTGCTACTCTTCCATACATTATTTTTTCAAGAATTTTGGATAAACCTGTCGGAAGTGAGATAGGGCGGCAGTTGTTAACATCAGACATAGCATCGTTTTTATGCAGTGGTTTAGCAATAGTGTATTACAGTCTAATCTATCTGGAAAAATCCCCTGTTTCAGTGAGCTACTGCATATGTTGCTGAGAATCCTACTAATCTGTTGGGAACAAGCTTTTAGTACTCTGTTGGAAATGCCATCAATTCCATGTGAGTTTTTACTTTTAAGTCAATTTATTATTTTCCTAATTTCAGCAGTGCAACAGCCTTGCCGCAGTGGTTACACCGGTTCCCGTCAGATCACCAAAGTTAAGCGCTGTCAGGCATGGTCGGCACTTGGATGGATGACCATCCACGCAGTCATGCGCTGTTGCCATTTTTCGGGGTGCATTCAGCCTCATGATGGCAACTGAGGAGCTACTCGACCGAATAGTAGCGGCTTCGGTGAAGAATACCATCATAACGGCCAGGAGAGCGGTGTGCTGACCCCTAGCCCTTCCTATCCACATCCTCCACTGAGGATGACACGGCGGTCGGATGGTCCCAGTAGGCCATTCGTGGCCTGAAGATGGAGTGCTAATTTCAGTAGGAGAGGTGGGTCGAATTTCAGTTCTATCAAATTGCATATGTACTGCCTCTTCCAAGTACTGCCCTGCATTTCCAAATGAATAGCTGGATCCTATTTTCTCTATAATACTTAAAAATGATTATTAAAAATTTTTTGTACTTCTGATTTCTTGATAACAAACTTTTCATCAAATTTCATAGAAATACAGTCTTGCTGTACTCTCTGTTTCCCTTTTAACAATATTCCAAATTGTTTTAATTTTAGTATCAGATGTGCTAATCTCAGACATAATGCACATACTTCTGGACTTCTTAATAACTTTTCTTAATATAATGCTGTAGTTTTTATAATGTTTCACTATTTCTGGATAATTTGGAGGCTAATACATTCCCTTTTCTGTTTACAAGATATTTTTATCCCTTTAGTGAGCCAGGGCTTCCTAGATGGTTTCTTATATTGCATTTCAGTATTTTCTCAGGGAAACTGTTTTCAAATATACTCACAAACTTATCAGTAAATAGATTACATTTTAAATTAGCGTCAGGTTCCCAGTACACTTCATTCCAGTCTCACTGTTGGAAGCTTTTGCTAAAATTTTCAATTGTTAAATCATTAACTGAATGCACTATTTTGGAGGACTGATTTGCATTACTGTATAGAACTATGCCATACTGTAACTAGCTATGCATTATGATCAGACAGACCATTCTTAACAGGAAAAGTTTTTATTTGATTAAATTTATCTTGGTCTATAAAAAACATTATTTATCAGTGTACTTCTTTCCTGTCCCACCAAAGCAGAAATATCAATAACTGACATCAAATAGATAGAACCATGTAGTACTTGAAGGTCTAACTTTCTATCTGACCCTTTCAGAAAATCTACATTGAAACTGCACAAACAATAATTTACTTCCCTCTGTCTGACAGATAGCACAACAAAGAATCCACGTTTTTCAAAAATAGCTGAAAATTTCCCAGTGGGGACCTATTACATAGCTACATTATCTACACTCCTGGAAATTGAAATAAGAACACCGTGAATTCATTGTCCCAGGAAGGGGGAACTTTATTGACACATTCCTGGGGTCAGATACATCACATGATCACACTGACAGAACCACAGGCACATAGACAAAGCCAACAGAGCATGCACAATGTCGGCACTAGTACAGTGTATATCCACCTTTCGCAGCAATGCAGGCTGCTATTCTCCCATGGAGACGATCGTAGAGATGCTGGATGTAGTCCTGTGGAACGGCTTGCCATGCCATTTCCACCTGGCGCCTCAGTTGGACCATCGTTCGTGCTGGACGTGCAGACCGCGTGAGACGACGCTTCATCCAGTCCCAAACATGCTCAATGGGGGACAGATCCGGAGATCTTGCTGGCCAGGGTAGTTGACTTACACCTTCTAGAGCACGTTGGGTGGCACGGGATACATGCGGACGTGCATTGTCCTGTTGGAACAGCAAGTTCCCTTGGCGGTCTAGGAATGGTAGAACGATGGGTTCGATGACGGTTTGGATGTACCGTGCACTATTCAGTGTCCCCTCGACGATCACCAGTGGTGTACGGCCAGTGTAGGAGATCGCTCCCCACACCATGATGCCGGGTGTTGGCCCTGTGTGCCTCGGTCGTATAGAGTCCTGGTTGTGGCGCTCACCTGCACGGCGCCAAACACGCATACGACCATCATTGGCACCAAGGCAGAAGCGACTCTCATCGCTGAAGACGACACGTCTCCATTCGTCCCTCCATTCACGCCTGTCGCGACACCACTGGAGGCGGGCTGCACGATGTTGGGGCGTGAGCGGAAGACGGCCTAACGGTGTGCGGGACCGTAGCCCAGCTTCATGGAGACGGTTGCGACTGGTCCTCGCCGATACCCCAGGAGCAACAGTGTCCCTAATTTGCTGGGAAGTGGCGGTGCGGTCCCGTACGGCACTGCGTAGGATCCTACGGTCTTGGCGTGCATCCGTGCGTCGCTGCGGTCCGGTCCCAGGTCGACGGGCACGTGCACCTTCCGCCGACCACTGGCGACAACATCGATGTACTGTGGAGACCTCACGCCCCACGTGTTGAGCAATTCGGCGGTACGTCCACCCGGCCTCCCGCATGCCCACTATACGCCCTCGCTCAAAGTCCGTCAACTGCACATACGGTTCACGTCCACGCTGTCGCGGCATGCTACCAGTGTTAAAGACTGCGATGGAGCTCCGTATGCCACGGCAAACTGGCTGACACTGACGGCGGCGGTGCACAAATGCTGCGCAGCTAGCGCCATTCGACGGCCAACACCGCGGTTCCTGGTGTGTCCGCTGTGCCGTGCGTGTGATGATTGCTTGTACAGCCCTCTCGCAGTGTCCGGAGCAAGTATGGTGGGTCTGACACACCGGTGTCAATGTGTTCTTTTTTCCATTTCCAGGAGTGTAGTTTAGGATCACACCACATGCTTCTGTATGTTGCTCTACACAAATGTTTTAGCTTCCAAATTTTTCACACTATGACAGATTTAAACATGTATGGCAACTCCTCTCTCCATAGTGTCTCTGCTTACATGGGCTGAAAGCTTATATCCACCAACATTTACCATTTCCATACCTGCGATTACATGATGTTCAGACAGGCATACTACATCTATTCCAGCCTCAGTTTCTAAATCTTCTAAACAAAGAAGAAGCTCATCTGCTTTGTTGTTTAATCCTCTCATATTCTGATTCAGTATACTAACATTATTTATCACTGTGCTTTTATGACAGTATTGGCATACTAATATTATTTTTCACTGTATTGTTACGAGAATTTGGTGATATTTTAACATCTCTAGTGCCTGCCTGTCTGAGCTACTCAGTAAGCTTAATTTCAATCAATGTTGTATGATTCTACACTGCTCTTAGCCTAAAAAAGAGGTATTCCCATGAGTTGTAGTGCCCTCCCTTAAGGAGTTTGCTATCATCCCAGCCAATTTACCCTTCTCTTTCCTAATGAGATGGAGGCCATGTCTTGTGAAGTCCCAACTACAAATACCATCAACAGGAACAAACCAAGGCCTGACAAGGTAGCCACCCAAAGCAGCTGATCTGGCTCCACATTGACCCTCCTGACAGAGCTGTTCACTTGGGGCTGATCATACCACACGAAAGCAGGAATCGAGCCAACATTTGTATGGTTCATTCCAGATGATATTAACTGTTGTGCTATGGAAAATACCTACTCAGACTCATTAAAAATGTGCATAGTCAAACTAGCATATAATAAAGGATCCAAGAAACAGGTTGAAAACAGCAGACCAGTTTCATTAATCCCCATATTTAGCAAATTCCTTGAATACATTTTGCTTTCACGACTCAGCGGCTATTTCACAAAAAAAATCTACTCATGGAAACACAACATGGTTTCAGGAGAAACTACAACAGCATCACAGCAATCCCAGAATTTTACTTAGTGGTATAGTGTACTAGATGAAATTAATTTGGCTACATGCATATTCCTTGACCTTACCAAAGCATTTAATTCATTTAAACATGACCTAATAATAAAGAAACTTCAGGCATATACATTAAAAGATTCAGCAATACTATTGCTAGCCAGCTACCTGTCGAACCAGAAGCAGTGCACGAAGCTAACCTATCAAATTAATGACCAAGTCTTAATATCCCAGTCTTCTATTGAAACAGTGAAACAAGGAGTCCCACAGGGGTCAATTGTTGACCCCTTTCTTTTCTTAGTCTATGTCAATGATGTCACTCAGCCACAATACTCCAAAATAGTGAGTTATCCATATGACACATTTCTGTAGTTCCTTAGAAAAAATACCTGTCAACTTACAGCTTCTGCAACAGATTGAGTAATAAATATAATTATTTTCGTGAAGATGAACTAAATGGGAATGTTAATAAATCACCGTTATTACCACTTAAGACTGTTAATTCTAACCATAACTCTATAAATAATATATGTGGAATTGAAGCTATGGACTCTAATACCTGTAAATTAGAGTCCTATGCTCAGATAATAACTTGTGATGGTCAAATCATATTAACTATGTATGTGGGAAGATTGTTAGTGGATTATATCAACTCAGTCACCTAGCAAAAATAGTTTCAAATCCTACTATCAGAACTGTCTACTATACAATAATATATCCGTTCCTAAATTATGGTATTGAATTATGGAGCTGTGCTGCAGATATTCACCTCAACAGATTAATGTTGCTGCAGAAGAAGGCAATTAGAATAATGCATACTTTAGTCATCCTAATTCTTGTAGAGAGGTTTTTGTGCAACATAAGTACCTTACAGTACGTTCCTTGTATTTATACAAGGTAATTTTATTTTTTGTACATCTCCAAAAACTTTCTAGAATATGCAATCACATACATAACCACAATACAAGAAGACTACTTTAGGCAAGGAATTAGCCTAAAAATAAAAGATCACAGCTCATATATCAGTGGTCAAATCTGGTTTACCAAGTTGGCAAAAGACTTACATGCACACAATAGAAATATCTTCAAAAAGAAACTTAAATTATTCCTAACATAGAAATTTTTACATTTACTTTCTGAATTTTCTGTTGAGAGCATCTGATCTTCAATTTTTATTGGAAATCAGACATATTTTATTTGTATACCTACTTCTGTGATTTCAGATTCTGTTTCATGTGCTTGTTTTGCAGTTTTTTAATTCATATATCAACTATCTGATTTGTTTATATTTTAAAAGAAATTCTGAAAATGATGTAATACAAAACTGACACTTGCAGGAGTCATCATCTTCGTTGTCTCTATGGAAAGAAATCAGTAAATAAATAGATGGATGTGAGAAATACAATAAGATGACAATATTCTGTTTGCAAATTTCAGGAGTTCAAAGCGAGATTTCAGATTTTCTGCTTCAAAAACTGCAGCAATAAGACTGGCATTAACATTTTGTTAGCCAGTAACTGGTAACTTTTGTACCAGTTTAAAATATTTATATTTTCATCTCAAAACAGAGCTTTCAGTGATTCTTCCCAACACTGAGAAATACTCAAGGAAGATTCTTAGTTGTCATGAAAAGGTTAATTAACTTTCAGTTCGCCATTTGAATTTTGTTTTATGAAAAAAGTTTTTCACACATCTTTAACCTTGAAAGATTGTAATATGAAGATTAACAACCTCAGACTTCAGACTAAGACATCAGAATCCACTAGAATGAAGGTTGCATTTTCAAATTTTGTGTTTTTTTTGCATCATGAATGTATTTGATTTCTATTCCTAGTAATTTTTTGAGGAACTACATATACCACAGGCCTTTATTTGCATATACAATGCAACACTCCTTTTAAAGATATACTTTGGCTGAAGTACCTGTGTGAGGCTATATTGGATTTTGTCAAGCTCGTATTTGGCTTGTTTTATGTTATGACTGTATTATAATTAATGTCCTATGAATACATGCTATTCCAAAACACCAGTGCATTGAGAAACTCTGAAAAAGATACAATTTATTGATATTAAAAATCAAATAGTGATTTATTAGTGCTTCAGTGTCTCAGAATATATGACACAAGATAAAGTAACAGACCTCAGTTGGTCACTGTAGTGATGTGGAGAACGTTCTCAGCGGTGGACAAGAACAGCACCCTGCAAATCAGATTGTTTTGGTTCGAGTCTTTCCATTTGAAAAAGAAATATTATTGACCTTCACGTTTATGAGGACTTCATTGTCAGTAATTTACAAATTAAACATGAAATATGAAAATGCGAGAGAATATTCAAAACATGTTGATTATCTAGTAGAAACAAACTAACACTCATCGCCAGAACAAGGCACATGAAAAAGACTGACACATGTGAGAAAGAATTAAAAGTTGACTTTAGTCTTACTGCCAGCTGCCTATAAAGCATAAAAACAATTTACAGGCTAGTTATTTTAGGTTATTTCTTTTCCAAACAAGAACGTCCTACAATTAAGCACTTATGCAGATGAAATACATTCTGGTACTTACAAGAGCAAAGGGAGAAGTTTACTTTCCTGGCAGGGAACATTACTTTTCCGCGCAAATTAGAAAATGCTGCACACATCCGGTACATTTATATAACGGTGAGAGACCTACTCCTTAAGTATTTTCTGCAATACATAAAGAACTAGTATGTAGTTGATAGGTTCTCACTTGCAAAGAAAAAAATACAGCTATAGCTGTAATTTTTCGCACAAATTAGAATACTCTTCACACGACCAGTACAATTATTTAGCGTTGGGGAACTTCTTAAGCACTTATCATGCTATATGCTGCTACATAAATAACGAATGTGATTTGGGCAGGCTGTGACCTTCAAAGAAACAAAAGACAACAACAGTTTCCAAATTTGCAATGAATGAACTAGCTGAACATATAGAGAACTTCTGCTTTAATTCGTCTGCTAGTATGACTACCGCAATCATGACGATTAGTGGTGGGCAGGAAATCGCGTGTCTGTTAGAAGTTGCAGTGATTGAGAAGTCACTGATATCACAATAACAACTTTACAAAATCTAACTGCGATTCCAGTCACAATTAACAGTAGCAAGTAGCATTTCACATTCAACACCGCGAGCCATCTGTTGACCGAATTTCGTACTGCTTTCTGCGATTTCAGTGACAAGTCGCGGCTAGAAGTCGCAAGTAGCAGCTAAAAGCACAGTTAACATATTATATGACGACATGCACATTCAGCACCAGTTATGGTTGGTCAAACACAGCTGTGACTCTTTAAGTATTATATCAATAAGAAGCAACATTGCCTTTTTCTTCTGAAAATATCATTTAGAGACAAGTAACCTAAAAATATGTTAGATTCTGCTTCCAATACGACAGTTGTGGTTAATACTCCACATGCCTACAGGACTTTGCAATGTTAACACAGCAGAACTCAGACATCTGTATAATACGTGTAATGAAATGAAAACAATATTATTGAGTCATATGAATGCCACACTTTTGTTCCTACACAGTTCAAGACGCTGGAGAAAAATTTTACACCTGGTGTTCTACATGGCAAATGCACTCACAAAAAGTTTTTGTCGACTCTACACCCACATACATAAGTAAGCTTTTCCTGGGTTACCCTCATGTACTGCACGTAAACTATTCCTAACTAGATCTGTACTTCCTTTTTCCATATCAACAGCTTCAAAATGTATACGCTAGACCTCGGACTATGTTACAGGTGAGTGCCACAGCAAGATTGTGGGGAAAGTGTTTACCAAAATTAAATCACAGAAATTTTACTGTTATAGGATGGTTTAACATGTGGAAAATGAGATTTTCATTATTCACTCACTGTATTTAACATTTATCAGTCCTTTAAAATCTCATAATAACTTCAATTAAACACAGTTCAAATACTCTTTCTGCACACTTATTTCATAATTATGGCACTTTTAAACTCAAATCCTCTCAGATTCTCTAAGAGCTGTCTTGAGTCTTCACGATTCTCTCTTAAGAGCCATGAAAAGGATAGAGACGTACAGCAACCGGTAATCAAGAGTTAGAACTGCGTCTGCAAAATCATAACGATCATTAAACATTTTTTCTGTCACCAATTACAAGCAATGTAATTGACAGAGTAATATTACTAATATTTGCTGTAATGAAAGCCACTCAATGGGAGCAAGTAAGGGAAAGACGGAAAACAGATAAAAATGACAATCACAAATAATTGATCACAACGCCCGCCACCGGGGTCGCATGATCGACTTCCGATCGCACGTTCGATAGGTATCGTTTGGACGCAGCGACTTCGGTAGGCAATCATTCTTGGAAATAACCGAAAGTTTCACATTTGCTAAAACGATCTCATTTAAGCAGTTAAGTTCATCAAAACACTTAGAAACTAATCTCTCGTCTGACGAGGACAGTCTATAAAGACGTAGCGGCAATTTCTCCATATCTGTTGACAATGATATTGTGAATTATCGCTTTACTGAATGATTGAAATGCATTTCGGGTACCTGTGAACATAACAATACGTTAAAATTCGTTTTCGAAACAAGAAACTATTACGGTACTGTATGGCTACTTACATATTAATTACACTATTAATATTTTCACAATTGTTCTTTAATACAAAAGTAAAGCCAACGGAAGAACAAATCTAAAACATACTTACTAATGACAGTTTTGTTGAGATGCAATTTTCTGTGTGAACAAGTGTAACTTCTTCATACGATGATAAGACGCAGAAATCGCAGGAGTCACAGAAAACGCAGAAGTAGCAGAAATCACAGAAGTAGCAGTAATCGTAGGAGTCGCAGAAATAACAGTAGTAGAGTGCGGAGGGATGCGAGACCTGGCTTCCTCAACTGCGGTTCTTAATTGCGACAAAGCACAGTTAAGAATAACAGATACTGAAAAGCAGCATTAACAGAAATCACTGATATCGGAAAATCGCAGTTGAGCCCATCACTAATGACGATATCTTGTCAACAGAGACATCCATCGATCCATTCGGGAAAGCCAAAGTATATCTTTGAAAGGAGCACCGCCACAGTACCTCTTGTAACACATATACAAATAAAGGCACATACACATACCCCATCATATCATTTTTTCAGATGTCAGGTTCTTTAGTTGTGGGATTAAGACACAACAGCATGAAATTTTGTCCACAGTATTCATGTACAATTTTCATAAATTTGTGGCTTATTGTTCTCTGTTTTCCTGTTTCGAAACTTACGGTATCTTATTCTTTAAAGTAATATGATCACAGACTTTTCATTTAATACTTGACCTTAGGGCACCACATCCCAAATTTTTATAAAGGTAATATTTAGAAGTGGATTTCCATATGAGCTTTCTTTGTTCATAACAATCTATAAATTAAACAGTGCTTCACAGCGTAACCTTAGCACACTACACAGTCAAATACACATATGCCTCAGGTCCATGTCGCCTGCTAAAAGACGCAAAGATTCCCACTGAAGCAGGGGCGCAATCCACTATCCGCAACTTCTAGGAAATTGTGCATGCAAAATATGCATCGTTGCAAATTTATATGCATGAGCAATGCTGCTATTTGAAATTTTTTGTGGAATGCTTTGACAGACAGTGACGACCCATATGAATCAACATTAATGATCGACATTTGTCTGAATTTTACTAAACATGCTGAATCTGTATACATAACCATAAATAATAACAGCATAATTATATTAACCAGGTCTAGCTAAAAAATCTTTTTTAACAATGAAAGAGACAAACGACAAATGTTTCATGAAGATTTGCATATTTTTTCCATTGAGTGTTCTTTCTTAAGCGAAGTCACACGTCTGAAAAAGTAAAACGATTCAGGTTTAGCCAATAACAAAATAGATCACAAACTTTCAGGTATGTTGGAGAAGTGTAAATGTATCAGTATGGGGTAAGGGACTCTAGTCCGCAAATGACCGACTAGAAAGTTATAAGGGAAAATCATTCTAATACCTCTGACAGTGGACTTCGTGGATGCTCTTTACTTTCCGTATATTGGGTGGAAGTAATATGAACAAAAAACAAGAGCAATATGCGTAAACATGACCACTAAATTACATACGCTAAGAGGTATGATCACCTGTTCGTTTTTTCTGCTGAGAAACACCTTTCTTCTTCTGGACAAGTTCTCGTACCACTTAATGTATGCATTTGAGCGTTCATGTTTACTAGATAATTTTTTCTTGTTTTGGTCCATATTATACCCTTCCAAGATACGGTAAGCAAAGAGATTTTAGTACAGGATGTCCACTGTCAGAGGTGTCAGAACGATTTTCGCTTACTGCTTTCGACTCAGACGTTTTCGGAACAGGATTATTGTCTCAAACAGATACATTTGCCCTTCTCTATCATCCCTGAAAGTTTGCAAACATCATCACAGAATCAATCTGTACTTTCACTAGCAAATAAATGTTGTCGTTTTGAAATGTTGCATTGGTGGCCACTTATCATATACTAATGTGCCACAGCACTCTGTAAATATTTCACTAAAGTTACACCATTTCTCCTCAAACGCAAGTTGGAAATCGTATTAAAATTACGCCATTTCTATTTGAATGCATGTTGCAAATAAAACGAACGAAAACGTGTTTTGTGGTGGTCTCTCTGCAATAACAGAACCCAGTGCCAGGTGCTGGCTGGCTGCGGTGGCTGAGCGGTCCTAGGCACTTCAGTCCGGATCCGCGTGACTGCTATGGTCGCAGGTTCGAATCCTGCCTCGGTCGTGGATGTGTGTGTTGTCCTGAGGGTAGTTAGGTTCAAATAGTTCTAAGTCTAGGGGACTGGTGACCTCAGATGTTAAGTCCCATAGAGCTCAGAGCCATTTGAACCATTTTGCCAAGTGGTGAAATAATGGTCAGCTGTGCTACTGTCAACTCATAAAATGGATACAGCTGTTTTCGACTGCACATGGTCTGATGTGATGTCATATTTTCTAGCACTATGAGTACTTCATTGCTCATGGCTCCAGTTCAGTATTTTTCTTTCCAAGTGTATATAATATGTGGGATTAAAATTCAGGGTGAGAGGATATCAATGATGAATATCCCTGATGAGATTGCTATCCTCAGTAAAAGTGAAGAATAAATACAGGATGTGCTGAATGGAATGAACAGTCTAATGAGTAAAAAATATGGATTGAAAGTAAGTTGAAGAATGACAAAATTAATGAGAAATAGTAGTGATGAGAACAGTGAGAAACTTAACTTCAGGGAATCACAAAGTAGACAAAGTTAAGGAATTCTGCTACCTAGGCAGCAAAATAAAACATGATGGACCAAGCAAGGAGGACATAAAAAGCAGACTAGCACTGGCAAAAAGGGCTATCTTGGCCAGGAGAAGTCTGCTGGTATTATAAATAAGCTTTAATTTAAAGAAGATTCTGAGAATGTACTTTTGGAGCACAGCACTGTATTGTAGTGAAGTGTGAACTGTAGAAAAGCCGGAACTGAAGACAACTGAAGCATTTGTGATGTGGTAGAGAAGAATATTAAAAATTCCTTGGACTGATAAGCAAAGGAATGAGGAGGTTTTCTGCAGCATCAGCAAGGAAAGGAATATATGGAAAACACTGACAAGATGAAGGGACAGGATAATAAGACGTCTATTAAAACACCAATGATTAACTTTTATGGTATTAGAGGGAGCTATAGAGGCTAAAAACTGCAGAGGAAAAGAGATATTGCAATACATCCAACAAATAATTGAGGACATCGGTTGAAACTGCTACTCTAAGATGAATAGGTTGACACAGGAGAAGTAAAGGGTTATTACAAATGATTGAAGCGATTTCACAGCTCTACAATAACTTTATTATTTGAGATATTTTCACAATGTTTTGCACACACATACAAAAACTCAAAAACGTTTTTTAGGCATTCACAAATGTTCCATATGTGCCCCTTTAGTGATTCGGCAGACATCAAGCTGATAATCAAGTTCCTCCCACACTCAGCGCAGCATGTCCCCATCATTGAGTTCGAAACGGTAAGGCTTCTGCTTTAGCCTTTTCCGTAAGATTTTCCAAACCGTCGGCTGTGGTACGTTTAGCTCCCTGCTTGCTTTATTCGTCGACTTCCGCGGGCTACGCGTGAAACTTGCCCGCACGCGTTCAACCGTTTCTTCGCTCACTGCAGGCCGACCCGTTGATTTCCCCTTACAGAGGCATCCAAAAGCTTTAAACTGCGCATACCATCGCCGAATGGAGTTAGCAGTTGGTGGATCTTTGTTGAACTTCGTCCTGAAGTGTCGTTGCACTGTTATGACTGACTGACGTGACTGCATTTCAAGCACGACATACGCTTTCTCGGCTCCTGTCGCCATTTTGTCTCACTGCGCTCTCGAGCGCTCTGGCGGCAGAAACCTGAAGTGCAGCTTCAGCCAAATAAAACTTTATGAGTTTTTCTACGTATCTGTAGTGTGTCGTGACCATATGTCAATGAATGGAGCTACAGTGAATTTATGAAATCGCTTCAATCATTTGTAATAGCCCTGTATTCATGGCAGGCCGCTACAGACTTGTCAGAGGACTAATGACTCAAAAGAATTAATTGTGCAAGCATAGACTAAGATGGAGTTTTGAGGAGTTGTTGACGTAGTTGTGCAATGGCCCAATGGTCAAGTCCACTGACGCAATTCTTTAGTTCGGGCTGAATTCCTGCTACTCTAAAATTTTTCATTTTATTTTATACCTCACAATATTAAATTATTCATTATAAAATTTAAATATATTTAAACAGTTCCTGTCATAAATGTAAAATTAATATATTCAATTTTATTACAATTACTACCATTGTAAGCCAAAATACTATAAGTATGATAGAAATAGCGATTATACGAAGAAATTTATTATGGAAGTGTCTTCTGTGTATGATCTGCTAAGGAGGCCCTTTTCCTGTACATCTTTAGTGGAGAAAGTGAAAGAGTTAGGTAGAGGAATCTGAATTTAAATCCAAGAGCAGGAGGGTGTGAGACAGGATTCACCGATTTGGCTCAAACTATGAGAGCAGAAACAGGTAGCTGGCCCTTTCAAGTTAATAGAATGTTTCGCCTGAATGGACCATAGAGAAAGGTAACACACTCTCTAAAGATTTACATGTGGATTATAAGTGTTTTTGAGCAGCAGTTCACATACAAGTGTCATAGGCCAGTGGTCAAGTACACCAACTTGGATGGATGCCCTCCTGGGAACACCACGTGCCACTCCTATTGTGAGCTTCTGAGCAAACCGGCCATTGCTGGCTGGACAACTGCCAGCTCTACACTGCGCCCACCAGCTGATGTGGACAACATGTGTGCTGCACTGTCTTCACTTTGGTGAGTATGTATTTTCTGTTTCATTAACATTCAAATACCTGAAAAAATGATGGAATCATTAGGTCATAAGAATACTATCCTGTGCACATTCGACAGAAATTCGAAAGGCCGACCATCTACAATATCCACAATGTGGTAATTGATTATACAAAAATGTGGCTAGAGGCTATTCAAGGACTAAAAGTGAACTTCATTTAGTAGTCACTATTTATTACAGCTGGAAATCCGACAGAAAATGATGGACTAGTATCCACAAACAATGGTTTTTGGAAATTCAAACACAGAGGTGGAAGAGCAAGCAATGTAAATGTCCAGCATTCAGGTTGCAGAATAAGAATTATCAAAATTTATAATTTACTGTTTGAGGTACTACATAAGAAGATAATTAACAGCTACAAATTGTATGGAAATATTTTTGGCCTTACTAGAGACAATTGAACAAGTGCATACTGAATACATGAAGACTCAGGTGTGTCGATAGTAAAAATGGATCTGAGGAACACATCCCCTCTTTCATTAACGTTTGCAGACACGGGGGATTTGCCTCCTACACCAGACAGCTCCAGATGCACTCTAATGCCACATTGCAGACCATATGAGAAATGTCGGCCTGCACAAAAGGCCAGTACAAATGCTGAGGGAAAATTCATATGTGGACAAATGCTCAATCTCAACACTGAATTCCCGAGACTCAAGGACGTTGTAACGGAACTGAAATGATGGTGGGCTGACAGTAATTTGGAGCCCGCGCGTCGGAAACGGGCGCGCTTGTGTGAGACTGCCAGGGAGTGCACCCTGATGCCATCTATTGGCGAAACTGGGAATTAGCGCTACCTGTCAGACAATGCACTAAGCTCTCGGAGTCAAATGTATTCTTTTTCTTGGTAATTATAAGTTATTACTGTATAATTTAATGTTGTAAAGCGCTAGTAGTAAATTATTATGACTGGTATGAACTCCAGGGCAGTAAATATAAATATTCTTAAATACTAAATGATTTTGGTAAAAAGGTGGTAGGAGAACGCCCCCACTCTTGGTGATACGAGCGTAGCTAGGGGTAGCTGGAGACACAGGGACTGAACAATGGAATGGCCTGGGGAGTGTTGACGTGATCGGACGTGTGTAACTGTGCTCACGCAAAAGTGATTGTGCAACAGAGAAGAGGCGAATATCGTCGCCGTTTCTGGAGTGAAACGCGACGAATGGTTGTTGAAGCCGTCTCTATGGCACTGGGGCTGATTGTAAGAGTTCCTGCGCCCAGATTTTATGGCGGACGTGCAGTAGCTCATACGAGTGCTACAGCTCGTAGTTCCAGCCGCCATTAAGGGCATGAGGCGTGAAGAGCTGCGTTAGCCACAGGCATCTCACCACCAGCACCGACACGTCTACCCAAGGCAAGACTGCTTGCAATTGTTAAGTCGAACTTTGTATACATGTAAAAGGAGAATACCAGTTTTCTTTTATGCAAGTGCAGAGGACAGAATATACGTATTTCTAATTACCTTTATTATATGGCATGGGTCAATAATAATATATACATTATTAGCTGAAGCAGGATGAGAAAAATAGGGTTTAATTTTGTCAACAGTAATAATTGCACCTGTATCCTTGGCCATTGCAATATTTGTTGAAAGGCCATCACAATGACAGCTAAGAAAGTCACATTTACAACATGTAACTATGCAATGGCTATTTCAACAATGGTCTTCTTCGCATAGGAAGAAACACCATCAGTCAAGAAGTACACTATAGGGGTCTTCCAATGGTCATTGATTCCTACTGCCATAAGAACTAAAGTATCTTTACATTCAACTCCCTCTGTTCCTGATGTAGTAGGAACACTCCAAAAATTATTATAGTCCACAAATTCGTTCCTGTCCCACTCAACAGTCTTCTTCATTGACATTTCATCAAACATTAATGTACAAAATACATCATGGGATGATTTTGCAGCTGTTACTTTTATAATTTCAAAGCTTTCTGCTCTACATCCCAGCCTATCTTCAATAGAATTGTACCATCTACGTAATCTCCTTTCAGCGTGGCAATGAGAAATGTACTGTGACAATACCTGTAGGCAGCTGGAGAATAAAAGTTAAAAGTAATAGCAAAACATTTCAGAATACTTTTGTGCCCTGTTTTTGCTACGATCTAATATTTCCAACAATGTGTCGCTGTGAGTAGTGTTAATTGTAGTGATCATTTTATCGTTAACTAAGTTTTTGCTTTCAGCTCTTCTAAAGTTTTGCCATCTGACATATCTTCTGTGTCTGTCTTTTGCACTTATTTTAGCCATCTTCTTTTCCACAATTCGATCTTACTTTTCCTAGGTTTTGTTGGAATTGACAGAAATTAATAACTGTGTTTCCAGTATAAACACAAACAGGAATTTCATTTTCACATACGATCTGAACAGCCTCGACTTCATTTCTTGGCTTTCGAGGTTCCCTTTCCTTAGTAACCTGGGAAAAATACACTTGTATATAATTCTTACATTATTTCCCAAACACAGTACGTATTTCCACATATATTACACGATTTCTAGGATAATGTACGTTATTCAAATGAAGTGGAAAGTCAAATACGGTATTGTAGGAATAGCATCGTCCTTTAGTTACTTTCTATTCATATAATTTTCAAGGTATGAATTCTCTTCAAAAGGAGCACAGTTAATGGTTCAAATGGCTCTGAGCACTATGGGACTTAACTTCTATGGTCATCAGTCCCCTAGAACTTAGAACTACTTAAACCTAACTAACCTAAGGATATCACACACATCCATGCCTGAGGCAGGATTCGAACCTGCGACCGTAGCAGTCGCATGGTTCCAGACTGTAGCACAGTAAATGATTTGCTGTTGCTCTAAAGTTCTCTTTGCGAGCTGCAACTATCCATTTCTGATGGAGTGAATAATTAGAAAGAGGGATGTAGACAGACACAACCTTTTTATATCATGTCAGCTGTGTAACGCAGAATTATTAGTTTTCAGTAAAGATTTATGCAAAAGTAATGTAAGAAAGGAAGAAATAACCAGGAGAGATTAGCCTGTGGAATATAACATTCTTTTCATCTTTGTTTTTGCTTCCTTCTTCTTATTGCAATAGAAAGTGGCACACGAACAAACCATGTTTCCACTCAGTTCGCTTGCAAATGGCAGCTCCCTTCCTGTTCAGTGTGGCAGCGTTACATTAGCGCCACTGAGGGGTCTAGTTATTTTTAGCAAGTCTATGATTTTGTCCAGCGCTGTTCGGATATTTTCATAGTCGACGTTTGCGATATGTCGATTCGAGATTTTGTAGTTTGTCTAGGATTGCCTTCATATTTCCACTGTCTGAAACAGAAGTTCATAAGTTAATATCTGATTTGAAGTACGCCGCCTTCAATGTTAAACAGTAGCGACAGCATAAACAGACAAAATAAAAGCAAAATACCAATATTTTGTATTTGAATGAAACGAAAGTGACGCTGAGTGTGCAGTGTGTGACTTGCGTTAACAAGGGAAATAAGAGTGTTGTGGACTTGGAAAAACATCTTAGCACAGAAAAACATAAAAGGACTATACAAACCAGCTCCACATCTGGCTCAATGCTCGATTTTGTAAGAAACATACACCTGTTGTTAGAAACATTCAAGCCAAAGAAGCCACACTGGCTTATCACACTGTTTCCCACAATCATTCGTACGAATCGATGGATTATGCAAGTTAATTACATATATAACTATTTCCCAAACCTGCGGTTGCACAAAATTTATTTTGTGCAAGATCTAAAACACAACCGCTAGTAGATTATTGCACCTCACACTGTAGATGTATTTGTCAAAACAATGAACGAATGGATGAAGAAGTTCCAAATTTTGGGCTGGAGACAGATAAAAGTAATCAAGCTGCATTAAAAATCCAATATTTTGATAATGAAAACAGTTCTATTCAAAGATATCAAACAATGGAAAATAGGGGATGGAATGTAACAATATTGTGCAAAGTAAAGTTGCTACTCACCATATAGCGGAGATGCTGAGTCGCAGATAGGCACAACAAAAACTCTGTACAAATATAGCATTCGGCCAGTAAGGCCTTCATCAAAATTAGATGACAAACTCACACATACACCCTCAGGCAAACACAACTCACACACACACGACTGCAGTCTCAGGCATCTGAGGCCACACTGCAAGCAGCATTCTGCAGTTTATGTGGGCATGAAAAACAACAAGTTTTCTGTCAGCATCAATGTCCACCGACAAACAGTGAACAATAAACAAGTGGACCACCCTGTTGCTGAGCACGCTGCCAAACATGACATCCTTCATTTCAATGACTGCTTCACAGCCTGTGCCATATGGATCCTTCCCACAAACACCAGCTTTTCTGAATTGCGCAGGTGGGAAGTTTCTCCGCAATATATCCTACATTCCGTTAACTCTCCTGGCCTCAACCTTCGTTAGTCATTGTCCTCTCCCATACAGATCCTTCTCTGCTCCCATTCCAGCACTACTCAGTTCTCATTCCTCCATCACACCCAGCCTTTTTACTTCTCTCCTTTTCCGCTACCCCCTCTCCCCACCTCTCTGCTGCTCTCCATCTAAACTCCCTACTGCACATAGCTGCCCTACCCTCTTTCCACCTCATCCCTGCATGCACCCCAACAGCACATCACTGTCTGCCATCTGTAAATATTATGAAAGTTTCTCCCAGTTTCAAAAGCTATTCAGATGTGTTTTCCAAGCTTTTTGAAACTGATATGATAGATAGGGTAGTATCCCATAAGAACAAATGTATTGATAACCTTAGAAGAAACTACAAATTTACAAGAGATTGTGAAGTTATGGACACATGTGAAATTATGGCACTATTAGGCGTTTTATTTTTGATAGTTAAAACAATTTTGGGACTCAAACAGCACAGATATGGCTAACCTGTGGGCCACAAATATTTCTATTTGTAGTGCATTGCTTAAGGTTTTATGACGTTTCTACTCAGTACGAAAGGAAAAAATCTTGACGAGTCAGCTGCTGTCAAAAAGCTTTCACATTCCTTTACAATCAACTTGAAACGATCCTATAATTCTACTGCATATGTGATGGTCAGTGAAATGTTGATTTCGTTTTGGGTCCACTGCTCCTGGATCTGGTACATATCATCAAAACCCATCAAATATGGGATAAAAATTTTTGCCTTGTGTGACACAAAGAGTTTTTGCATCAGTGATATTGAAGCCTATGTGGGAAAGCAACCAGATGGGCCATTTCAAGTATCAAACATCGCAGTAAAAACTGTAAAAAGACTTGGCAGCGGTATCAATGGTGTACACAGAAATGTAACCACTGATAATTGGTTTGCAAGTTGCCAATTAATGGAAGACATATTATGGAAAAACTGAACATTGTAGGCACTCTTCACAAGAACTAAGGGGATATTCTGTCCGAATTTTTGCCTTCAAATAATCAATCTGTCTTAGTTTCGAAATTTGGGTTTCAAGGTAATAAATCACTTGTCTCATAGTCAACAAAAAAAATCGCTTAGTGATACTCCTGTCCACAATGTATGATATGTATGACATAGGCGCCAAAACAGGAAAGCCAACCATCATTATTGATTACAATCACACTAAAGGAGGAATGGATACTGTGGACCAAATGGTAGCAGGGTATTCTGTTTCCAGAATCAGAAGCAGACGACCTATGGTGTTATTTTATACTAAGTTAAATAAAGCTGTAATAAACTGCCAAATTTTACATTCACTTTCCAAAAGCAGGAGGAAACGTAAAAATTCGACATTTAGTGTTTGCATTGATGAATGAATACTCGAAAAATAGATCGAAGATCATACCACTGCCGACCGATGTTATAGAATTTCTAAAGAGAAAATTCCCTTTAGAAGGAGTCAGTGACACCAAAGTGCCATCAGAGAAGAGGAAGAAACGAATAGCAAGTCTGTGTGAAGTACAGTAGGTTTACTAGTCAAGCACATTTGACTACAGAGCCTACATGCATAACATGTCATCAAGAGACTGACTGATAAGTGATTTATTCTATTTGTGTAATTTATTTATTTTTGTAGAGTTAACATAAAAAATAATTAAAACTGAAATGAAAAGTCAATTTTATATTACTTACAAGTTATTTGTCTATTATATACAAACAAAAATAATGTATTTTTCGCTTGTTATGACTTCATATCATGAATTCCTTCATTCAGGTACTTATTAAGGCTTTTCAAACAATTGTATAACAATATTACTGCAAAATACAAATATTTAACTGATTCGTAAAGAACTCATAACTTATTATAGGAGGTGGGGTACTGAATACCCTGTGCATGTACTCACGCAAAAGAAATCAGTGCACTCACATGAAGGTTAATAAAAGTTTGCCTGAGCATCAGTATTATATGCATCGTGTACCATTCTATTATTGTTTGTGCTGCTCCTTCGTCTTCAGGCAAACTGTGGACATTTTAGCTATGTCTTTGCACAGCATTCCATCTTTATGGCCCTTTATGCTCATTCCAGAGTTCATTTCCTGTTTGGTTCTTCTGGTGAAGCATCTACGTGATACAATCCTGTCATTTGTGATCTGACAAGGATAAGGGCTGGGCTTAATTTCTACACTCGATATTGCTTGGATGAGGTTCAAGATGCATATATTCCGCCTAGTCTGCTCCTTCCGTTTTTGTTGAAAAATGTGAATTCAGTTGTGTGTTGGTACTTTTGTCTCCACACATCCCCTAGTTGCTTTTTCTAATGGAGTCTTGACAATTCTGTGGACATATTTCATGTAGGTAACTGGTCTTCCTTTGCTGTGATGCTGCTGAAGTTGCTTCCAGACACTACGTTTTCGTGATTTTCCGTGGTAAGGCCGCACATTTATTGCGTTACTAGTCTGTTTTCGGTTTCAAATTTTGTATTGTCTTTGTTGAGAGTGGCTGTGCTCCATTTTCCCTCGCGATCGGTGTTGTTTATCACATTATAACAGGACATCTATTCTACGGTTTTTTCGACGACTTACTATAGTAGTGCTTCGTCCACTGTATTGTAGCATAGCAAGTCCACTAGAGAATTCGCTTCAGCCAGTGACATGGCGTTACTGATGTTGATCGTGGTGACAGTGTATGTGTGGCTGGCTGTGTTATTTGTCAGAGATGTAGTCAGTGCACATGACCTCGTGTGGTCTGCTCAGCCAGTTGTGTTTGCCACTTGCCTTCAATTCTTGGGGTGAATTCGAGATATGCCGTTCTTTGTCACCTTTTTCCAGTTTTCTATGCCATCTTCTGTGTTCTGTAGTGTAGGCATAAATTTCTCAAGGCTCCTTCTTGAGGTGGTTGCAGCGACGTCATCCTCCTGATTTAATTTTAAATTTTTTTTTGGTAGTTGGCATTTTCTATGGTCATGCATTCACAGATCTGTTCTGTTGTCGTGTTTGGATTTCTACTTACAGTTGCTGGTGGCTCTTCTTGCATCTTTCGAATGACCTGTTCCTGCTTCAATTGTTGTTTTTGCATACATACAGTTTCAGTTGGATTTGCGGCTCTATCTCTTCCGAGCTGGCGTCGCTGTTTTCCTTTTGTCTACGTGTCTGGCCACAGCAGGGGTCAGTATGGTGACAGAATCTGGTGGGACCTACGCTGAGGGCTGCACATTTGCTGCTATTGTCTCCACCCTAAAGTGGCTTGCCAAGGCATTTCCAATATTTCCATTGTCCTACGAATACTGTGGTGTGCCAGGTTGCGACCGAACCGCAGAATCTTTCCATCAGTAAATGGGGTATGTTCTCAACTGACTCGGTTGTTTTAACCCCCTCCACTGACGGAATGACCCGCTTCCTAATTCCGTATGTATAAAACCAATACGGACTTGTAGCTGTCACGCCTTTGCGCTTACTGCTACGTATTTTAACTGTAAATAGCTCAGTCCTAATGGTAAGAGGTAGTAGTGAATTCACGTTGTTAATATTGGAATACAGCACAGCTGCCACAAGCTCAGCTCACTTTTACTCCACTCCTACCCTCGCCATTGCACCACATTAACTAGGTGCTACGTGGACCTTGCTAAATTCACTTGCGTATACATTTTTGACCGTTACTCGCCAGTATTTACCTAATGATTAGTACACTCCTAATTGGACTATTTCCCTAAGAGCTGTGATGATTGAACGGGTTCGATCCACGGCCTACAGTGCCCTACAGTTCACACGGTAACACAGCCTACCCGACCCACTTAACTTGGTAGTGAGCTTATGTATCCAATCACCACTGCTAGCAGCAGTGGATAATCTTATCAGCACGACGAGAGCAGCAGACTTACCGTCGAATCCTCCTGAAAATACTTATAACTACGGTCGCCAGCTCTGAGGGAGCAAAAGAATAAATCAGTTTTTGGCTCGTTTCAAAGTGAAATGGCTTGAGTTGAATTTAAACTTAATTCTGAATATTACTATTTCTGATCATTCTAGATGATTCTACAAAGCAAATACTCTCTCAATTTCTGTGAGTTGGCTTGGTAATTACTACCAAGACAGTTTATGCAACTTGGGCTAACAACATTCTATCCTTCAACTTATTTAATGATTTTGGATATTACTCTTTGGACAATTGATACAGAATTAGTTAAGTGACTTTACTTGAAAGGTTACTCAGAAAAATTTAAGTAACTATAAATAGGCGACTCATTCTGGTGTGACCATTGCTCTTTTCAACATTCTTATACGCTAAAGTATTCTACAACCAAAAGAATTGTAAATGAAAGAGGCGATGGTGGCCTCAGTCTGATTTCACTATACTATGTTTGAGGTTACTACACTTTACAATGAACAACATGCGCCGTAATTTTACTCATTACTACACTCCTGGAAATTGAAATAAGAACACCGTGAATTCATTGTCCCAGGAAGGGGAAACTTTATTGACACATTCCTGGGGTCAGATACATCACATGATCACACTGACAGAACCACAGGCACATAGACACAGGCAACAGAGCATGCACAATGTCGGCACTAGTACAGTGTATATCCACCTTTCGCAGCAATGAAGGCTGCTATTCTCCCATGGAGACGATCGTAGAGATGCTGGATGTAGTCCTGTGGAACGGCTTGCCATGCCATTTCCACCTGGCGCCTCAGTTGGACCAGCGTTCGTGCTGGACATGCAGACCGCGTGAGACGACGCTTCATCCAGTCCCAAACATGCTCAATGGGGGACAGATCCGGAGATCTTGCTGGCCAGGGTAGTTGACTTACACTTTCTAGAGCACGTTGGGTGGCACGGGATACATGCGGACGTGCATTGTCCTGTTGGAACAGCAAGTTCCCTTGCCGGTCTAGGAATGGTAGAACGATGGGTTCGATGACGGTTTGGATGTACCGTCCACTATTCAGTGTCCCCTCGACGATCACCAGTGGTGTACGGCCAGTGTAGGAGATCGCTCCCCACACCATGATGCTGGGTGTTGGCCCTGTGTGCCTCGGTCGTATGCAGTCCTGATTGTGGCGCTCACCTGCACGGCGCCAAACACGCATACGACCATCATTGGCACCAAGGCAGAAGCGACTCTCATCGCTGAAGACGACACGTCTCCATTCGTCCCTCCATTCACGCCTGTCGCGACACCACTGGAGGCGGGCTGCACGATGTTGGGGCGTGAGCGGAAGACGGCCCAACGGTGTGCGGGACCGTAGCCCAGCTTCATGGAGACGGTTGCGAATGGTCCTCGCCGATACCCCAGGAGCAACAGTGTCCCTAATTTGCTGGGAAGTGGCGGTGCGGTCCCCTACGGCACTGCGTAGGATCCTACGGTCTTGGCGTGCATCCGTGCGTCGCTGCGGTCCGGTCCCAGGTCGACGGGCACGTGCACCTTCCGCCGACCACTGGCGACAACATCGATGTACTGTGGAGACCTCACGCCCCACGTGTTGAGCAATTCGGCGGTACGTCCACCCGGCCTCCCGCATGCCCACTATACGCCCTCGCTCAAAGTCCGTCAACTGCACATACGGTTCACGTCCACGCTATCGCGGCATGCTACCAGTGTTAAAGACTGCGATGGAGCTCCGTATGCCACGGCAAACTGGCTGACACTGACGGCGGCGGTGCACAAATGCTGCGCAGCTAGCGCCATTCGACGGCCAACACCGCGGTTCCTGGTGTGTCCGCTGTGCCGTACATGTGATCATTGCTTGTCCAGCCCTCTCGCAGTGTCTGGAGCAAGTATGGTGGGTCTGACACACCGGTGTCAATGTGTTCTTTTTTCCATTTCCAGGAGTGTATATTTGGTACATTTAAGAGTTTAGTTGGTGGGAGAGGAATAAAAGTATCTTCGGAACACAATCAAAAGCTTCATTCTGTACAAGGAAAGGCGGTGCTTCATTTTGCAAATAAACTCAAATTATTACATCTCAATTTTCGTCAGCAGAAAATGAAAGTAAATCCAGCTGTTCAGGTTTTATGTGCTTCAGTTAGTAGTGCCCTACACTACTTATGCTGTGATTTAAAATCACAAGAATTTCAGGGGGCTACAGGAACTGCAAATTTTGTCTTATTTTTGACCAAATGTTTGGTCTCCATAACTCCAAAATTCCACTGACTACGTCATACAAATCATCTATACATAATACCAATATAAGTACATAGGGGTGATTTCATCTCAAATGGTACAGTTCATGTCAACTTGTTATGAATTTCTCTGGAAAAAAATATACATTAGACATCTATGTCATAAGTGTTAAGAAATTAAGTGTGTTCGTTTTATCTTAATTTTTATTAATGGTATGGCACTTTGAAAAATGTATATTTCGTAAATAACTCTTAAATCAGTAGAGAACAAAAAAATAACTAATAAACCAAATGTACTGGAGACCTGGCAGATGTTCGTTGTTGAAGTTCCCTCTTAGTGTGCTGAAATTTAGTTGACACATGCACACTAATGGCTTCCTTTAACCTGCAAATTAAAGGCACAAATACGAAATTTAATTTAATTTTTCCACTTAAATTTTTTTCCAATTTGGAAAGTTACAGAACGCTATCTTTACTGTCATATTAACAGATACTATTGATGCAATTATAAACAGTATCTTCTCTCCTCCAGCTATCTGTATTATGTAAATATTTATTACTAAAATGTAGAAAATTGCATTTTTACGAGTTTTTTCAAATTATGTACACGAAAACTCCCACCTGAAAATTTTGACAATTACACAAAATATTGTTTGGTTAATATGTCAGTTGCCAGTGCAAACACAGTGAACAACATTTTTGTGTGTAAAGTATTAAAATTTTTTTCAACATTCTGCATATCTCACATCCCTGAATTTCTAGTGTAAAATATGCATGTTGGCAAACTGATTTCGAGCGCTCTTCTGTTTATAACAAACGAATGAGAACTTGCACACAAACCATTCTGCGTCGAGGTTTGTGTTTGGTGTGAAATTTTCGTTATATACAACGTCACTGAGGAAATACAGAACTGAAAGAGTGAGTTGTGTGGACTAAGATACAAGAAGGTGGTGTTTAAGAAAAGTGAAAAACACTTCAAAGTTGTTGGAAATCTGTCAGAGATATTGTGCAAATATCTTGGTCCTCAAGTAATGGTATTAGCATCATATCTGATGTGCAAGAATTGCTACACTCACTACAAGAAGAAATTTAGTGACAATCACCTGAATGTGAAACAGAAGCAGACAGAACCGGTGATTCTATTCTTCAGTGTGAAGTTGTTGATGCATTGAATGTTAGCATTTCTGCTATAACACCTGCTGTATCCCTCCTCAAACATCCAGGAAAGGTAAGATACACAAGTAGAAAACAATATGTAAAAATAAAAGTGGAAGAAACTGAAACAAGGGTTACACAAGCAATGTCTCCAGTACATTGTGAAGTGTATAATGTAAATGCACTTGCTCCAGAACCTGAAGATAGTGAAATCTGCAGGAAATGTGATGTGATGTTTCAAAACCAAAATACTTCCATCTCAGCAGCTGCCTATACGGACAAGGTACAGTTAGTGACACTGATACCAGGTAGCTACTTTAAGTGCAGATACAAAAATACACACCCACTTCCTCACATGATATGGTTTCAAAAGCTAATAAAATAAAGAATGAGAAAGGTATTTTGGTATGCCCATATTCTTACCGTGGGCATTCTTACCGTTGAAGCATTAAATAGTAGTAGTATTAGTAGTAGTAGTTGCTTTATTCATCAATAGATCTCTTTCTACAATGTTATAGGACATGTCAAAGTATTTACAAATTTAGATCAATTTAAAATAAACTAACTCGTATACACATATATTTACAGACTTCTAGTTAGAGACAATCATTAGATTTACTCCTGGTATACAATACTTTTTTACGAATAACTTATTATATAATGTAATGCCACATTGTTCACTCATATCGCACAAGCAGTCACTGCACACACTATACACACATTGTTTCATAACACTTCACTCACTACACACACACACACGCACACACACACACACACACAAACAATGATGATCTCTGGGCCATTTTCTGTACGCAACTTCCCATTTGCTATCCTGAAAAACCGAGTCAGCGTCCCTCCACAATGAGTGAGATGTTGAGCTCAGAAAGAGGAAGAGGTGTTAGTATTGTGCTCTGCATAGCCTGGGGGTAAGTATTTCTAGAAAGGAAAAAATACATAAAGTGAAGGTGTTATGTGGAATGTTGGATATTTTATAATCATTATTATTATTATTATTATTTATTTGTGTAACATTCTTTAACAAATGCCTACTCTGTTTTAGCTATGTAATTGTGGTGTTCGCTGGGTTATGCAGTAGTTTGGTATTTAACTAATTTGTAAATGAAAATGATAATCTTATTTTATTACATTGAGTAATTACTAAATAAATTTTCTCCCGGCTAAAGAATTGGTAAAGTTGCTAAAGAACTCCAAGTTAACGTCGTGTTAAAGTGTTGTCTGTAAGTTGTGTAAGTGTCACTAAATCACAGTTCATATAACAGATTCTATACAACTATGGATTATGATGGAAACAGTTATCTTCAGCAAAATGATCATTAAAACTACCGAATATCAGCCGCGCGCCACACTGACATATGTTACCTGAAACAATATTCTTCGCAACTCGTGCGTAATTAATTTCGGCTCCATACATCAGCTAGAAAAGTTTGTTATAACGATCGTGCTATGAGCACTGTTTTTAAAGAACCAATCTGATTCGAATTATTTTCATTAAAATGAGTTCAGAACCACCAGTACACATTTATTTTTACACATTTGTATTACATTCAGCATTTATGTCTGCAGAGTTGCGTAATTTGAATTTGCCACTGAGATAATTGTTAAAATGGCGGCAGACAATTGATAGAGACTTTCTATTGTTAGACCAAATAAGTAAGTATTTGAAACGATTATTAAACTCTATAAACTATACTTTCATATAGTGCAGTATTTAGACCTCATCAAGCAAACATCTGATTTGTTTCTAAGGAAAACACAGACAAAAACGCGATACAAATTGCTATCATCAATGGCTGCGCTCCTTGCAGCGGAAAGAAATAATTAACACAGATAATGCTTACTGAGAGAGGAATTGAAGTTACAAATAATTATTCACTCATGTTTATAATAATAATGAACTCTATTTTTAAGTAATAATTAACAAATAATTACAATTTCTTAACAGATCTCAGTTTGATTTGCGTCCACAACTTACAAAAATCAACCAACAAAAGGTAAAAACAAAGGAAGACAAACACAGATCATAAAAGGAATTTACAATTATCATTGTCTTTGTATGATACACATCGATATGTCTAATTACATCATAGAATATTATATATCATCATCATCATCATCATTTAAGACTGATTATGCCTTTCAGCGTTCAGTCTGGAGCATAGTCCCCCTTATAAGATTCCTCCATGATCCCCTATTCAGTGCTAACATTGGTGCCTCTTCTGATGTTAAGCCTATTACTTCAAAATCGTTCTTAACCGAATCCAGGTACCTTCTCCTCGGTCTGCCCCGACTCCTCCTACCCTCTACTGCTGAATCCATGAGTCTCTTGGGTAACCTTGCTTCTCCCATGCGTGTAACATGACCCCACCATCTAAGCCTGTTCGCCCTGACTGCTACATCTATAGAGTTCATTCCCAGTTTTTCTTTGATTTCCTCATTGTGGACACCCTCCTGCCATTGTTCCCATCTACTAGTACCTGCAATCATCCTAGCTACTTTCATATCCGGACCCTCAACCTTGTTGATAAGGTAACCTGAATCCACCCAGCTTTCGCTCCCATACAACAAAGTTGGTCGAAAGATTGAACGGTGCACAGATAACTTAGTCTTGGTACTGACTTCCTTCTTGCAGAAGAGAGTAGATCGCAGCTGAGCTCTAACTACATTAGCTTTGCTACACCTCGCTTCCAGTTCTTTCACTATGTTGCCATCCTGTGAGAATATGCATCCTAAGTACTTGAAACCGTCCACCTGTTGTAACTTTGTTCCTCCTATTTGGCACTCAATCCGTTTATATTTCTTTCCCACTGACATTACTTTCGTTTTGGAGATGCTAATCTTCATACCATAGTCCTTACATTTCTGATCTAGCTCTGAAATATTACTTTGCAAACTTTCACTCGAATCTGCCATCACAACTAAGTCATCCGCATATGCGAGACTGCTTATTTTGTGTTCACATATCTTAATCTCACCCAGCCAGTCTATTGTTTTCAACATATGATCCATGAATAATATGAACAACAGTGGAGACAGGTTGCAGCCTTGTCTTACCCCTGAAACTACTCTGAACCATGAACTCAATTTACCGTCAACTCTAACTGCTGCCTGACTATCCATGTAAAGACATTTAATTGCTTGCAAAAGTTTGCCTCGTATTCCATAATCTTGTAGAACAGACAATAACTTCCTCCTAGGAACCCGGTCATATGCCTTTTCTAGATCTATAAAGCATAGATACAATTCCCTGTTCCACTCATAACACTTCTCCATTATTTGCCGTAAGCTAAAGATCTGATCCTGACAACCTCTAAGAGGCCTAAACCCACACTGATTTTCATCCAATTGGTCCTCAACTAATACTCGCACTTTCCTTTCAACAATACCTGAGAAGATTTTACCCACAACGCTGATTAAAGAGATACCTCTGTAGTTGTTACAATCTTTTCTGTTTCCATGTTTAAAGATTGGTGTGATTACTGCTTTTGTCCAGTCTGATGGAACCTGTCCCGACTCCCAGGCCATTTCAATTATCCTGTGTAGCCATTTGAGACCTGACATTCCACTGTATTTGATGAGTTCCGACTTAATTTCATCCACCCCAGCCGCTTTATTGCACTGCAATCTATTGACCATTTTTTCTACTTCCTCAAATGTGATCCTATTTCCATCATCATTCCTATCCCATTCTACCTCGAAATCTGAAACATTACTGATCGCATTTTCACCTACATTGAGCAACTCTTCAAAATATTCCCTCCATCTTCCCAAGGCATCCACAGGATTCACCAGCAGTTTTCCTGACCTGTCCAAAATCCTTGTCATTTCCTTCTTACCTCCCTTTCGAAGACTGCTAATTACACTCCAGAATGGTATTCCAGCAGCTTGACCCATAGTCTCCAACCTGTTTCCAAAGTCTTCCCACGATTTCTTCTTGGATGCTGCAATTATCTGTTTGGCTTTGTTTCTTTCTTCAACATAACTTTCTCTGTCTACCTTATACGCCTTCTTTTTCCTTTTACAGGCTGCCTTGACTGTATCATTCCACCAAGCTGTTTGCTTCTTCCTACTTTTACACACTACTGTTCCAAGACATTCTTTAGCCACTTCTAGTACTGTGTCCCTGTACCTTGTCCATTCCTTTTCCAATGACTGTAATTGGCTACATTCAACTAACTGGTACCTTTCTGAGATCGCTGTTATGTACTTGTGCCTGATTTCCTTATCCTGAAGTTTCTCCACTCTTATCCTCCTACATATGGACCTGACCTCCTGCACTTTCGGCCTCACAATCCCAATTTCACTGCAGATTAAATAATGATCAGTGTCATCAAAGAATCCCCTGAATACACGTGTGTCCCTCACAGCCTTCCTGAATTCCTGATCTGTTATTATATAGTCAATGACAGATCTGGTTCCCCTGCCTTCCCAAGTATACCGGTGAATGTTCTTATGTTTAAAAAAGGAGTTTGTGATTACTAAGCCCATACTGGCACAGAAATCCAAGAGTTGTTTCCCGTTCCTGTTGGCCTCCATATCCTCTCCAAATTTCCATTTCCAATCCTGGCGTTAAAATCACCCATGAGCAGAACACTGTCCTTGTCCTTTACTCTAACAACTACATCACTGAGTGCCTCATAAAAACTATCCATCTTATCTTGATCTGTCCCTTCACAATGCGAATATACTGACACAATCCTAATTTTCTTGCTAGACACTGTCAAATCTATCCACATCAGTCGTTCGTTTACATACCTTATTGCAACTACGCTGGGTTCCATTTCTTTCCTGATGTAAAGCCCTACACCCCATTGTGCTATTCCTGCTTTGACTCCTGACAGGTAGACCTTGTATTCTCCCACTTCCTCTTCTTTCTCACCCCTTATATAAATAATTAATATTTATAAGTTTTCACGGTTTTTTCATACATCGAATACATTATGTTTATAACTGTTGGAAGCATAATTTCCTCTCATCGCACTGTAGCCAAAAAATTATCTCGTGGATGTTACATAATCCGTCAACGTATGAAATGTATTGCATAACAGGTACTTTTTAGCTGCCTTTTTAGGTAAGTTTATTTTGGCAATTTCTTTAATCTCTTTTGGTAATATATTGTACAGTTTCATTCCTTGGTAGAAAATGCTGTTTTGAGCTTTATGTTTATTTTTTTCTTGGTAAGTGTAAGTTGAGTCTGTTTCTTGTTGCATGGTCATGGACAGAACTGCTTGTTCAGTAATTACGAATGTTTTTTTGATTTGTACAACTGACCGGTAACATTCAGAATACTGACAATGACTTAACCTATGCGTTGAGGAAAGGAGGAGAGTTGGTGAAGAAGACTGTGGAGCCAGAGAAGTTTCTTACAGAGGTTAGGCATTGGGTCGCGAAAGGAATAGGTCCCCATCATGTTCGGAGGATTTGGAAACAGGCCATAGCAGAAGCTAAATCAGCCACACCCCAGAATACTAACATATTACATATTAGTTCTTCATTTCGACTTATTTGAGAGCTGCATTATATTAAATGTATTTGCAACTGCGAATAATATGAACTGTGAGCTGTAGAATAGAATGTGTGGGACCAGACTCGAACCCAGATCATGAATGGTTGATGCACTGTGGACAACATATGGAAATTTTAGTCTGGCCATAAATGGTGCACGAATAGCCAAATGGTAAGGTGGCCGCTCACGACAAGCGGGAAATCCGGTTTCGCGTCCCGGTCTGGCACAAATTTTCCTTGTCATCATTCCATCCTACAGCTGATGGTTTTACTTATTCGCTACATGAAATGTATTTCATATTGGCTGTAGTCGCCAGTGTCTGTTCCTTTGGACATGCATGTATCTCCAAAGGAACTTTGCGTCGTATTCAGAATAACACAGCCACTGCAATATAGTATATCTAAGAACTGGTCGGTTGCTTTACAGAACGAATTTCAAAGCTAACACTGGCAACCATCACAGATATTAATATTAACATGTGTTGCTCGCTTCCTTGGAACATCACACAGTTTTGCTACTGTCAGTGATGATCTCATTCATGACAGTGCATTTTCATGCAATGGTGTCGGCCTGATAATTGATGACATAGCATCCAGAGGCCATACATTTCGTAAATTTGAGTATGTGACTGATGGTGCAGCATCTCATTTAAAAAACCGCTTTCAGCTATATGAGCTTTGTCAATACTGTATTATAGGAATTAAAACAAAAAATGGGTATTTTCAGTAACAGGTCGTGGAAAAAGAGCATGTCATGAGGTAGGAGGTCTCTGTACATATCTTGCAAAAAGATTTAATCTCCAGCATGAAGCTGTTGATGCTATAAGAGATGCTACTGGATTTGTACACACCATATTAAAATTATTAACAAACATGAAACTCTTAATTCTAAATTGAAGGAATTCCATTTAAAAAAGAGAGAAGAGTGGTCTGCAATGAAGTCTGTGGTTCAATCAAGTCACTACTGGGTTGCATCCCAGATTGGCACATACATCGCAAAAATGGTTTTCCACGAAATGCAACCTGTTACTGTGTGTGAAATTCAGGCTCTGAGCACTATGCGGCTTAACTTAGGAGGTCATCAGTCGCCTAGAACTTAGAACTAATTAAATCTAACTAACCTAAGGGCATCACACACATCCATGCCCAAGGCAGGATTCGAACCTGCGCCCATAGCAGTCGCTCGGTTCTGGACTGTAGCACCTAGAACCGCACGGCCACTCCAGCCGGCCTGAAATTCAGGGACTACAGTATACTTTAGAAGACTTTGTAGTGAGCCATTTCATTTCTTGTGTGTAAGACAATCAGTGGTGGGTGGGACAGATAACAAGAGTCTCTCAAGAGCAGCAAGATACAACCATCTCTTTTAGTACACCTCATAGTCCTACTAATACTGTCAAATGGCCATGATAAAAAGACCAGTCTGCAATTCCCATTTCCCAAGGACTACTCTTGTTGGATCATCCTTGTCTGTGTGCAAATTCAGGTCAGCTAAACAAGTTCAATGAGAAACAGATGAAAAAGACAAATGTACTCTTTTCAACAGTGCAGTGTTAATTGTTACATTGTAGGCATTTTAATTCATGGAAAGTCATGAAGAAGTAAAATCATGACAGAAGATAATTTGTGAATAATATCATAAACAGGAGAATGGGCATAAATATTCTGTATCTCATTTTTGTTATAAAACGCTTTCGAACAAAATTATAAATTGTTTCACCACTCACTTATAATGTTGTAAAGTAATTATTTTGATAGAAATAACAGTTTTGCATGACAATTACTTATAATCAGTGATCAATTTAAACATTTAAGTGTCCATGATTTTTTGACCTTGAGAGAAGAACTAAGTTTACCTAAAAAAATTCTCACATTTTGTTCAGGCAAGCATGGCCCACTCTGATTGTACATTTCCTAAGTACAGTGACCGAATAACATACCATGAAGCTTTTAGAACATTTAGGATGGGGGTTTTAATTTCTAAATAACCAAAAAATTCAGATTCTTTCATCTTTACATATAAACATTTTTATACCTTAAGAATTTCATGCATTAATGTCATAGCTGACAGTTAACAGTCCTCCCACTTCATCATTTCTCAATATAGTTAACATTCAGTGACTATTCATATTTTCAAAACCTAATTTTGATATCTGCAAAAAGCTACAAATTTTCAGTTTATTTTTCCAAAAAAATGAAAAAAGTCCAGAAGTGTGTATGTGTTAATCTTGTCTCATGGTATTGTTAACAAAGTATTTATTGAAAATAAATCCAGATCTCTATCACTTTTGCTTTTTTTATTACAATTTCACATTTCGTTATGACATTTTCACATTCTCATCTGTGGAGGTCGCTAGCATTTTAACAAATCATCAGAAAATCAAAATATTGTAGGTTTAGCGAGGTATCAACTGGAACTTCAGTATATATTTTTTTCAGCAAATTCAGAAATAGTGATGTGACACATTCACTCCTGAGCTGGATCATTTGAGATGAAATCACTCATGGGGACTTTTTCTTGAGAGAGTAGCAAATTATTTAACATCCCTCAAGAATTCAGATGGGAAGCTTTTGTGCACAGGTAGCAGAAAGACAGTACCACTAGGGATTTTAGCGCATTGTGAAACTGTCAGAGGATTGTACAATGATGTAACAAAAACAAAAAAGATGAAATATTTTCTCATGTAGAAGTTCAGCCAGGATCACCTGCATATGTGTTTTTCTTTAGTTAGGTTTTGTTTAGATAGGAATAACAATCCATCTTATCTCCAGTTTAGAGTAGTGCACAGAAATCTTCAGTTTTCAAATGACGTTAAACATAAAGGAAGCACCAATTTTCAGGTTAAAGATAACACATGTCTCCTGCCATGGACCGGGAAAAACCATTCTGTTTCTCATGATCCCACAGAGTTTTGTAATAAATGAAGATATGACCATACAAAAGGAAATGTCGAAGCTCTGTCTGATCATAATTATGTCATATTGTCCGATGACCTAACAGAGTATACTAGCAATGTGGCTATTTATACTGCAGCACTCGCTTACATACTTTATTTAGTGCAGAAACTGTGCAATACTTAGATTTTTTAATAAGAAAAGATAACGGTGGCTTGATCATGCTATCAACAGTTGTTGTTATTGTGTGCAGAGAGATGGAGAAGCAAAGATGATTGCGAGTTCTGTCATCTAGTAACGTACTTCCAAAAGGCAGTGTGGTCAATGACACAATACTAAATGTTGTTCCAGTAGTGATGCAGCGAGATTTATTCCTATAACTGAAAGAGAGTTTAACTGAAAATGTTTTCCCTGAGAATCACATTTACATTATTCTAAAAAAAGCAGTAAAGCAGTATATTAAAATTCGTTGTCATCACATTGCAAATACATACAATGCCAATTTGCACAGGAAAATAATTAGACAGACACTGACAAAATCTATTTTATTACATAATCAGTGATGTAAATAACAAGTAAAATGTCATTTCGTTAAAAATAGCTGTTTAAACTTTGAAAACATCAGTTTTTTGTACCTTTCCAGGTCCTTCTTTTTTACTTTGTGTGTAAATAATAGCAATGAACAAACTAGTAATTATATTTCTTAGTTATTTTAATGGCTTGAGTTTGGTTGTGCCCCTACTCCACTGAAATCTTGGCTGTGGTACCTGTCTGATCTGCAATGTAGTCTGAAGTCTAAGTTGGTTAAAAAGGCAACGAATGCTAAATAAAGGTTGTGGTAAATTGATCTATATTGTATGTCAGTGCCATGTATCGAAAGCAATTTCTGCTGTAAAAAACGCTAGAACTGCAACATACATACGAAAAAGATGTACTGCATTGCAGAAAAATGGTAATTAGTGTTTTAGTGCATATCATGTACATATGTTGTAGTTTTTGTACAAAGAAGTAAAGGGGGAGGGGGTAGAAGATACATAACTCTTATCTAAATTAAAATATGAACTGGGACTCACTTAGTAATTAGGTAGATCATTTATATTTAGATTAAAAAGATAGTATGACAGTATGATGCAGAGATAACTTGGAAACTTACGGGATTTAGACACTTTACATATACTGTCTGGTGGTGGTTACATATGCTACATGTCAAATATCTAACAAAATGTTGCATACACAATCCGTTTGAAATGGAATGCCCCTTAGTGACTATGAATGAAATGCGTGGTTAACATTGTAATGGAGCTCACAACTATTCAAGTCCACACAAAGCGACAGAAAAATACAACATATTGTGGAATGGGAGCTAGAAAAAATCGTACCATGCGGAAATAAATGCAAGGGAACCGACACATGCCATGAAAAATTAAACCGGAACTGAAAGTGAAAAAACTTAATGAATAGTAAAATAATCTCTCGCTGTAGTTTAATGCAACTATTTTGAACTGAAACTTGTCACATTTTCGCTCCATAATGACAAAAAGGAATTATGTATTCCTAAACAAATATCTTTTGATGTAATTGTAATATGTAAAATTATTCATTTAAGAATAAGTTTAAGACAAATTTGGTTACTCAGTAAGAATAGTGGAGCCAACATCCATATTTTCTTTCACAATGCTACTGTTGTTTCTTACATCCTTCATATTACCATGCCTACAGTTACATTCCTCACTGCAAATGGCGGCGGTTGAGGCCTTTGGCTGCTTGGGGTAGTTGTGCAGTCTGAGGCGTCTTGTCACGGTTCATGAAGTTCCCCCCCCCCTTCCCCCCTCCGGTCAGAGGTTCGAGTCCTCCCTCGGGCATGAGTGTGTGTGTTGTCCTTACTGTACGTTAATTTAAGATAGATTAAGTAGTGTATAAGCCTAGGGAATGATGACCTCAACTGTTTGGTCCCATAGTCCAGGAAGTTTCCCCATAGTCCTTACCACAAATTTCCAAATTTAGGGTCTTCAGTTTGGGAGCAGTTGCCTCACTTTGCTGCTATGGCGAGGTAGGGGCTTGGACAAAATACAGCACCTCAAATTTAGATATCGTATATGTCGACTATGAATGCAGCGTTTCTCCAACAGTTAAATCATTGGTAGCGTACAGTGGCATAGTAACATTTCTTGCTTGGTGACCAAAAGATGCTACCTGTCAGTTACGATATGCTACTGCAATAAATCAAAGCATATACTGTAGCTGCCATACACTGTATAGTTCCAAAGATATAATCAATATGTAGGCTCGATTTTAACGGTCGATTGTCGAGGGCGTAAGCACATTGGTAGTGGTAGCTCTAGTAGTATTCATGATTATAAAAACTTCCTTATCACGGTCTCGTTTATTATTTTGTCGACATAGCAACCCAGAGATACTCACATCCTGTCACGTTTCCACAGCAATTGATCTTGAGTCCTCAAAATATTGGTAGAGCTTATGATTTTTCACTAAAAAAACACACACACACACGAAGTTTCTCTTTTAAAGAATAACTGACTTTTGGTCTAATTCCATTTAACACTTTTCCATAATTAGTATGACTTTGCACTTTAAAATTGCATTTAACGTAACTGACAATATCAAGTGACTTAAGTATAGTGTTCCTCCACCACTGGGCATCAAGTACAAAAATGATCTTTGTCTGTTGTCTGTCACCTAAAAATTTATTTCGCCCACAATTTGATAAACTTCGTTTCTGCAATGTTATAAATTTAGATTTATGTTTTGTATGCCTGCTAAAGAATATCTCAGCATCCTAATTGTCATGAAGTATAGTCAATAAAATATCACATCCATGCGTTAAGTATTCCAAAGATAGCATTATCCCATATAATTTGATCTCTCATTTCATTAAGCTCGCTTCATCTTCAACTTCACTTAATCCACAATATATTCCACTCAGACTCAGTTCCTAACAATAATCTCCATATAAATTTTTCGACTGAACAGTTCAAAGTTAATAACTTCGCTTTTTATCCACTGTATTACAGTGAAATCATGCAGTCATAAAGAGCCACACATCAAATATTAACAACGTGGATGAGTGAGTCTGCAACCATTCGTGACTAAAGCTGAACATTAGCTGATGGCTGGTAACTCTCACTAAGTGACAGTGGGAAGACCTTTCCTTCCACCAATGCCACACCCTCGTTCGTATCATGAAACAAAAATAAAGACAAACATTTCTTCCAGTATTACAGTTGTAACAACAAAATATAAAATTCATTTCACCATATCTAAACATTATAACAAACCTACAACTACTTAGATTCCATGTGTCACATGGCAGAAACAAATCGATGGTACAGCACTCCAAACACTTGTGAAAAGGTACATAGCCAAATATATGCAGCTTATAATTCAGATCAGTTATGTTACATTGAGATCTGTCAGATGATGAAATGCAATTTCGTTACGAGAAAGCAGATATTTTCTAAAACACAAAAATTATGGCTGGACATCATGAAAAGGATCATCTGGAGGTGCTGTGTAACAGTGTAACCAATGACATAGTCTATAATTTCAATGGAAGCCATATAAATGTAAGTGCTTCAAAGAATGTTATAGTGGAATTTAACACAAGGAAACAAATAAAATTTGGCATTACATTATCCATAGGAAATTATATTGTAAAAAAGGGAAAATGGATAAAATTCTTGGGAATCACAATCCAGGACAACCTGAAACGAGGCATGCATATAAATTCCTTAGCCTGCAAGCTGCCAAAGAACATATTTGCCATTAACATTATTAGCAAATATTGTAAAGATATATGTACTATAAAAACTGCTTATCACGTACTATTCTCATCAAATTTGAACTATGCTGTAAAAATGTTGGATGCAACAACTCAAGCCAATGTAAGCACATTATTAACACTACAGAAAAAGTAATCAGAGTTATTTGTGGTGTTAAAATTAGAGAATCATTTGAGAACTTGTTCCCAAAATTCGGTAAGCTTACAATTACAGGTGTATACATATTGAATATCGTATTGCCCATGAATACAATAAATCCAAATTTCAGCAGTGACCTGCACCAGAATGATACAATACAAAAATTCGGATACCATGTAAAATAGAGAAAGAACAGCTTTGTATGAAGAAAATGCACTTCATTTGGAGCTGAAGCTAGCCAACGCCCTACCAAAAAGTTTCACAGCCCTTACTACTTAAAAATTAAAAGGCCAGCTAAAAGAATTCTAACTGGAAACCCTTTTTACTCCCTTGATGAGTACTTTATCTTTATGAAAAATGCTTTGTAAGTATGACAGACTTACAGTTAAGTAACACAACTGATCTAATGTTGATAACAACAATATCTGTAACATTGTTATTTGTATATTACCAAATGTAAAATGCAAAAAATCTGTAAAATTTTATTAATACAAACTAATCTTTACTTTGTAACTTATAAACTGATGTATTCAGAAGGATAATCTGTATGATATCATGAAAATGTTTTATTTTTAAGGATTGTACTTGATTATTAGACGCTGAATAAATATTATTATTATTATCGGAAAACCAGACATGTCTGGATAAAGCTGGATGTTTGGTAACCCTAGACAGGAGAGAATTGGCAGGGAACAAAGAAAAAGTCGATGTCCATGACATCATGAAATCCAGCGCTACTGGAAAATCGCTATGAATGGACTGCATTCACACCAAATTTTATAGGACTTACTAGGACACTATAGGTGACACCATCACGTATATCGTCAATGATATGACCGGTGGTGAAGACAAGGCTCTGGAGATATTCGGCATCAGGGAACCGTTTCTGATAGGTATGTAGAACATCCTCACCACTGCTACGTCCATAGCGTCGATAAATGGTCACAAGACAAAGCTGATACCAACACAAAACTCAGTAACACAGAGCTGCCCACTCCCCATGGCCCTGTTTGCCATCGCACAGGGCCCAATACTGCGCCAGATCCACAACAGCGTCAGTGGAATTACGCTGCATCACAACAATAAGATCAAAAATATATGCAAATGATGTGTGATATTTTGTAAGAGACAAGGCAGACCATGACAGGATACAAGCAACATTGCAAAACTTCAAACAACTGTCAGGGGCGAAAATAAGCCCAAGAAAGACAGTTCTCTTGCCAAATGGAAACAAAAATCTAACGACAACAGCTCTTGGTACATGGTGGTAGAGGCACACAAGTGCTTTGGGAACAGTTGTATGCAGATCCACTAAAAATGGCGGCGGAAAACTGGCGATCACTACTACACACAATCAGAGGCATCACAAGGACGAACATAAAGAGTGAAAGCTACACTTGCTCCAAAAGGCATAGCTCATAAACGAGCAGCTGACGTTCAAAGTGTGGTCACTGGCACAAATATATAATCTACAAAAGAAATAGGGACAGCCATTAAAGGGATGTTTTACTACCTCCTCGAAATCTTTACGGTACAGTGCACCACAGCACACTAAGCCTGCATGAAGGAGAACTGAATCTGATCGACTTGCAAAGGAATTCTGCAGCTCTGGTGACCCACGGAACAACAGCTGAAACCAACCCCAACAGCCTCAAAGCTGCCCTAATAGACTTACAGGATACTGTAGAGGAAGTGCTTGCAAACACAGTACAAATTGAAATATGTAAGGGAATATTTCTTGCAAAGAAAATATGTTTTAGAAACCTGCAAACCAGTACATGAGGACGACGAGGAAACTGTATGTAGAGTTACTAGGAAAAGCACATAGAAACAGGATTGAAGCGAAAAAAAAAAACAAATCGCTAATGAAAACAGGTGTAACAGAACACACATGATGATGCCTTCAGTTCCCAAGTGAAGGCGACATTGTACAAAGTAACCAATGATACTGTGCCAGCAAAAATGAAACATGCAGCCGTAAAACTCGGGCCTTCAGGAAAATGCCGCATCTGAAACGGAACTGATACCCTGAAGCATCACTTTCATTGTGGAGACACCCCAGATAATATAAAAGTTGAGCTACTGACTGTTCATGACATAAAAAATATTTTGTGTTAAAACAGGCAAATCACAATCATAGAAAGAAACATAAAGAAAGAATGGAATACCCTCATGCATGCTTTGCAAACATCGAAACACATGTCGTGAACTTTCTCCTTTGAGGCGGCCTTCAGGAAAGCTGTCCCACCCACATTAGGTCATTGCCACCCTCACACCATGCAGACTCCATCCCAGCTGAGTTAGGTTAGCGGCCTGCAGCCGACACTACCGCCGCTGCTCCAGCCAATGGCCTTGATCTGTCTATGCACCCAAATCCCTCCCCTCTCAAATATCAAGCAAATAGTGATACAGTGACACATATGAAACGTTTTGTGTCAGTGAGAGTATGTCACTGCCAATGCAAATTACATCAAAGCAGAGAGAAAACGACCTCACTCTCTGTTTCTCTAAGTCCATCTCACTGATATTTCCAATAGAAAATCGTGCTTCTTTTCCTGATTAAATTAGATCTTGTAAAATATTGTTTTACCTGTTGTTATCCAACCTTCTTTCCATAATCTTTTGTGTGTCTTATATCATTTTCATGTTCTGATGTGTCAGTTTGCTCCTGTTTAATCTGCCCTGTCTTCCCATATGTTAATGTCATAACCATTGACTCACCTGCACTTTTTCAGTAATTTATTGTACCCTGCCATAAAACGTTTCACTTGCTTGAAGTGCTTGTTTTAAAACTGTGTGTGCATTAAGCATCTTGTTTTGTCTGCACCACAAAAAATTATGGGTTGTATTAAATTATGTATATGTAAACTACAAATCACCTGTTTTCCTTCCATAAACTGTCAATATTGTAGTCTGTCAATATTTAACTCCTTTCATCTTCAATGTGCTGATTTAATTTTAATCTTTTTGTATTTGTTTAGTGATATAATAACTTTCTTATTATCTTAATCACAGCAAAAGAAGCTCTTACAAATGGAGCGAATCAAATATGTCTCGATGACCTTAGAAAAAAGGCTCAAGTGAACCTAAAATAGACGTTTCAGAAAGAGCAATCAATAGACAAAAAATTCATATTGCAAAAATTTTTTTGGCTTCAAATAAACGGAGTGATTTAATGAGACTGTCATCTCTTCAGAACTGCTATCATGTACTTGGTTTCCTGAATAACAGTGTTTCCTCTCGGATTTTTATCACTGAGAGAAGTGCTACAGTGGCATAGTGATGCTAGAACAAGAACCATTCATTTCACTACATCGTTTACCTCGACAGGAAGTGTGTTAATGTTCGTCACACATTGAAAAAGGGTAGGTGGACAACACAACTGAAGAACCAACAACAATGTCGATAGGAAATGGTGGCAGGACAATTATCGTAAACTCTGGCTCGGCTTGTGGCTTCATTTAAAACTGTTTATTGCTGTTTTGGCCCACAATGGCTTCCACGAGGAAATTAAAGGCACAGTTTTCACAGGATTACTTTCCAATTTGCAGCTGCAAAATATTCCCCAAAAATTCAACAATACTAACGAATAATGTACCATACTACTCTCTTGTCTTAAGCGAAGTTCTGATACTGCAGTGCAGGCAGGCACATATTTATGGAGTCCACATTAAACTTTATAAATTAGATATAGAATCAGAAGAAGAAGCAAGGTACTGTTACTGCAGTCCTTGATAATGGTATTATTCAAGAACAGATTTAGCCTGTACATGTGAGAAGTGTTGAAACACAGGTTGTACATAAAGTCCGGGAACACTTTCAATTATTTATTGCAGAAGAATCAAACATTGTACAGATATCATACGCGGGTCATTTTGAAGAGTAACTCTGAAAGTTTTTTTATGTATACCGCTACAACATAGTTTGGTAATTTGCCGATAGTCAGCGCTAGTCGCAAACACGGCGAGTTCAGGTGTTGAGCGAGCTTTCTGTGTGTTGGAATTCGACAAAAACAAGTGTGCTACAACGTTTCAACGGAAGTTTAGAACCAAGTATGGTAAGAAACCACCAACAAGGAAGGCCATTTGCCATTGGCAGAACAAATTCGTTACGACGGGTTGTTCGTGTCTGGCAAAGAGAAGTGGGCATCCCAGTGTGAGTGAAGTGAATGTGGAGCATATACGAGAGCCATTCATAAGGAGTCCAAAGAAATCAGTTCATCGTGCGTTCCGTGACCTCGAAATGGCTCCAGTGACAGAGTGGAAATTTCTGCGACAGAAGCTGTCTACGAAACCATACAAATTGAAGCTAGTGCAGAACCTCAATGACGACGACAAAGACAGGCGTTTTGAGTTTTGTTCGTAGTTGCAACAGTTGAATGAGGACAGGGATGGCATTGTTGAGTACTTAATTTTTAGCGACGAAGCCACTTCTCACACTAATGGGAAAGTGAACAGGCATAACTGTCGAATCTAGGGTACAAAGCATCCACACAAATGCACTGAATTTGAGAGTGATTCCCCAAAGGTAAATGCTTTTTGTCTGGTCATGTCGAAAACTGTATGGGCCATTCTTCTTCGCCGAGAGCACTGTCACTGGATATTCCTACTTGGACATGTTGCAGCAGTGGCGGCTGCCTCAAATGCAGTCAGACACTGCATTCATCTTTCAGCAGGATGGGGTTCCACCCCATTTTCATCGTGCAGTTGGTGGGTACCTGAACATGGAGCTCCCGCATCGATGGATTGGCTGTGCTACAGAAGAGGACAGCTGTTTCATTAAATAGCCGCCCTGATTACCAGATCTCACTCCGAGTGACTTTTTTCTGTGGGGACACATTAAAGATCTGATCACTGCTTCTACAACGTGATGTTAACAGAGCTCTGGGAGAGGATATGGGAAGCAACTGCCACAGTCGACGATCATGTTGGGATGGGTATGGAAAGAATTCGATTAATATATTGACGTCTGCTGTGTCTCTCATGGTTCGCATATAGAATGTTTGTGAGTGTTTTGTCATATAATTTCTATAAGAAAATGATTGAATTCGAACCTGTACCAGAGTTTTCTGTTCAAAAGTGTAAGATTTTAACTGCCGTAGGTAATAAGTCTAGTAGAGTTACGAAACAGGTTTTTGTGGCCATTAATATAAGTAATGGAACAGTGCAATGGCCATTTCTCATGGTCCAGTTACTAATTGTATTATAGGATTAGTTATGTTATGTGAGAAGGACAGTATTATTGACTTCTCAAAACGTAAATGTTTCCTTAGACATAAGGGCAGTGAAATCACAATTGGCTTGGGTACCAGGACACTCAAACATGATAAGTATTGTACATGGTACAAAATTAAATTTTTTCAAGAGAGCGACAAAACAAACATACAGGCACTTGCACCTGATAAAGAATATGATGACTTGAAAACGCTTATTAGTCATAAGTTGAGTGAAACCACTGCTATTACTGGTGATGAACGCAGTGAGCTTTACCAAGTACTGTCTAAGTATATACAGGTCTTTATCAAATGACCAGGTGTCATTAAGACATATTTTTATAAAACTGAAGTCACGCCTCACCAAATTTTCAATCACTAAACCTATAATGTACCACTATCTCATCGGCCTGTGGTGTGGCAAGAACTTAAACAGATGTTCGAGTGGAAAATCATCGAACCTTCCACATCCCCCTACTGTAGTCCATTATTTGTTGTCAAAAACCTTACGGGAATATTAGAGTGGTGTTGGATGCACATGCCATAAATGAGATTATACTGCCTGTACGCACTAAGCCAGAAAATTTAGAGGAACATTTACAGAAATTTTCAGTTCCTAAGTACTTTTCCAAGATCGACTTAACAAATTCGTTTTGGCAAGTGGCAATCACTCCTGATTCCAGAAAATATACTGCTTTCATATTCGGGGGGCGAACATATCAATTCTCTGTTCTTCTTTTCCCACTGAGCGTCAGTTCAGGGGTATTTGTTACTGCTTCGGACACTGTGCTTGGCGACGAGTTAGTTGAGACTGTTAAACAATATGTTGATGACCTTATCATAGATACTAAGACTTGGAATGAACATCTTGAAATCCTTGAAAAGATTCTGGACAAATTTGCACAAGTTGCCGTAACAGCTAACCTAAAGAAGTCAAAATTTGCTTGTAGTGAGATCAGGTATTTTGAACACATAATTGATGGACAAAGTATAGCCCTGATCCAGGTAAGTTGGATTCTATAGTCCTCACACTAAACAACAACTGAAGTCATTTCTAGTGGCAGCCACAATATCAACATTGAAATCTTATATATATATATATATATATATATATGTGTGTGTGTGTGTGTGTGTGTGTGTGTGTGTGTGTGTGTAAATATTTTACTGAATGTGCTTTAGGGTGAATTTCTCCCCTGCAGGTGCATCCTTTTGCCTCGCAATTCAGGGACAATTTAAAGGCACATTTGCAGTATGGACATTGATGGATAGCAAAAATGTAGATATAAGTTCAGAATACACATAAAGAACTACATAAAATAATAATTAGTATAAGCAGTTGCATCGATTGTGGCGTGCAACCGCTGAAACAATAGGATATATATAGGATGGTCCATTGATTGTGAGTGGGACAAATATCTCACGAAAAAAGCGTCCAACGAAAAAACTACAAAGAACGAAACTTGTCTAGCTTGAAGAGGGAAACCAGATGGCGCTATGGTTGGCCCGCTAGATGGCGCTGTCATAGGTCAAGCGGGTATTAACTACGTTTTTTTAAAGTAGGAACTCCCATTTTTATTACATATTCGTGTAGTATGTAAATAAATATGAATGTTTTAGTTGGACCACTTTGTGACAGATGATGCTGTAATAGCCACAAAACATATGGCACACAATGATAGACAAACAGTTGGTAACAGGTAGGTTTTTTTAAATTAAAGTACAAAAGGTAGGTACGTTTGAAAATTTTATTTCAGTTGTTCCAATGTGATACATATACCTTTGTGAACTTATCATTTCTGAGAATGCATGCCGTTACAGCGTGATTACCTGTAAATACCACATTAATGCAATAAATGCTCAAAATGATGTCCGTCAACCTTAATGCATTTGGCAATACGTGTAACAACATTCCTCTCAACAGCGAGTAGTTTGCCCTCTGTAATGTTCGCACATGCACTGACAATGTGCTGACGTTGTCAGGCGTTGTCGGTGGATCACGATGGCAAATATCCTTTGACCCAAAGAAAGAGATCTGGGGACGTCAGATCCGGTGAACGTGCGGGCCATGGTATGGTGCTTCGACGACCAATCCACCTGTCATGAAGTATGCTATTCAATACTGTTTCAACCACACACATGCTATGTACCGGACATCCATCATATTGGAAGTCCATCGCCATTCTGTCATGCAGTGAAACATCTTGTAGTAACGTCGGTAGAACGTTACGTAGGAAATCAGCATACATTGCACCATTTAGATTGCCGTCGATAAAATGGGGGCCAATTAACCTTCCTCCCATAACGCCGCACCATACATTAACCCGACAAGGTCGCTGATGTTCCACTTGTCGCAGCCATCGTGGATTTCCCGTTGCCCAGTAGTGAATATTATGCCGGTTTACGTTACCACTGTTGGTGAACGACGCTTCGTCGCTAAATAGAACATGTGCAAAAAATCTGTCATCGTCCCGTAATTTCTCTTGCGCCCAGTGGCAGAACTGCAGACGACGTTCAAAGTCGTCGCCATGTAATTCCTGGTGCATAGAAATATGGTACGGGTGCAATCGATGTTGATGTAGCATTCTCAACACCGACGTTTCTGAGATTCCCGATTCTGGCGCAATTTGTCTGCTACTGATATGGAGATTAACCGTGACAGCAGATAAAACACCTACTTGGGCATCATCATTTGTCACAGGTCGTGGTTGATGTTTCACATGTGGCTGAACACTTCCTGTTTCCTTAAATATCAGGTGAACGGTCTGGACATTTGGATGATGTCGTCCAGGATACCGAGCAGCATATATAGCACACGCCCATTGGGCATTTTGATCACAATAGCCATACATCAACATAATATCGACCTTTTCCGCAATAGGTAAACGGTTCATTTTAACACGGATAATGTATCACGAAGCAAATACCATCTGCACTGGCGGAATGTTACGTAATACCACGTACTTATACGTTTGTGACTATTGCAGCGCCATCTATCACAAAGCGAAAAAAGTGGTCCAACTAAAACATTCATATATCCTTACGTACTACACGAACATGAAATAAAAATGGCGGTTCCTATTTTAAAAAACGCAGTTGATGTCCGTTTGACCTATGGCAGCGCCATCTAGCGGGCCAACCATAGCGCCATCTGGTTTCCCCCTTCAAGCCAGACGAGTTTCGTTCTTTGTAGTTTTTTCGTTTGATGCTTATTTCGTGAGATATTTGGCCCGATCACGATCAATAGACCACTCTGCATATATGTATACAGGGTGTTACAAAAAGGTACGGCCAAACTTTCAGGAAACATTCCTCACACACAAAGAAAATATGTTATGTGGACGTGTGTCCGGAAACGCTTACTTTCCATGTTAGAGCTCATTTTATTACTTCTCTTCAAATCACATTAATCATGGAATGGAAACACACAGCAACAGAACGTACTAGAGTGACTTCAAACACTTTGTTACAGGAAATGTTCAAAATGTCCTCCGTAGCGAGGATACATGGTTCCACCCTCCATCACATAGAATCCCTGATGCGCTGATGCAGCCCTGGAGAATGGCGTATTCTATCACAGCCGTCCACAATACGAGCACGAAGAGTCTCTACATTTGGTACCGGGGTTGCGCAAACAAGAGCTTTCAAATGCCCCCATAAATGAAAGTCAAGAGGGTTGAGGTCAGGAGCGCGCGGGGGCCATGGAATTGGTCCGCCTCTACCAATCCATCGGTCACCGAATCTATTGTTCAGAACCGTATGAACACTTCGACTGAAATGTGCAGGAGCTCCATCATGCATGAACCACGTTTTGTCGTACTTGTAAAGGCACATGTTCTAGCAGCACAGGTAGATTATCCCATATGAAATCATGATAACGTGCTCCAACTGGTAGTGAATCGAGGAAGTACAGTACATACTGACGAAACTAGAATGAGCTCTAACATGGAAATTAAGCGTTTCCGGACACATGTCCACATAATATCTTTTTTTTAAGTGTATGAGAAATGTTTACTGAAAGTTTGGCCGTACCTTTTTGTAACACCCTGTATATCGAGACGCAATCTCACTAGGTGTACTCATAGTTGCACACAGCAATAGAATTTATGTAAGTGTCTATATGGTTAATTTAGTATAATATTTTGTAAATACAGTGCTAACACTTAATTTTGTGTTTCATTTATGTGACAAGCTATTATTCCAACTAAACAATATCTTAGCAATGCTAAAGGTTCTGTGTTACAAATTATATCAAAGGTCCAGTACGAACCAAAGCTTTGGAGTTATTCAAACTACGAAGTTCGATATTTTCAGTAAAATCATGGTCAGTTTACAATAAATGGATCTTACACAAAAAGCCATTGTCAAGCACGCGAAGTTTGTATAAACTGATCACATACTATTATCATTAATTATTATTTTTTGCTTGTTCTTCGATATACTCAAACCAGACAGCAAAAACTACAGCGGTAAAAATCAAACTGGCATGAGGCTTTGCTGTGTCCATCAATGGCCTCATGACGACCGTGTGTTAATTCATCTACAAGAATGGATACCACAGTGTAAGAACATGAGACGGTGAAAACACAGGCGTCTATCTGTGCCTTCAAGAAAGCCAGAATTTAGCTTTGAATTGAGTAAAAATGGACATGGAGAGGATGCATGTGCCAGTTTTTGGGTGTCTGTGGAGACTCGAAATAGGAGAGATTACTCAAAGACATCTTTCTCACAGATAAGTATTAAGTAGCACTGTTTTAAATAGGATCTGGATAATATGGTATCATATAGAATATTGTGGGTGATTATGGCTGCCATCATGTTGGTCAGGGGCGTCCAACCCATGCATCTATCAGGCAATGCAAAACTAGAGATTTAGAGATTTACAACGAAATTAATATATGAAAATACGAGGAAATTCTGTGTTATTTCTGTACAATTGTATTAAAGAACTTTTTTCACTGTCGTTCCGATCTCTACAAGTCGCAGAAGTTAGAAATCTTCACATAGATTGTAATTACTGCAAATGTTTGCTTTCTAACAGTACCAAAATTCTGTTATTAAAGGTTTAATTTTATATCACATCCATTGCTACAAACATGAACCACATTGAACAATAACATACCTATCTTCTTACTTTCGTGTGCTGTTTCTTCCATAGCAGATGGTCAGTACAAATCGTAATACGTTAGTACTTAACATGATGGTTGATGTGGATTCCTTTACCCTTCATTGGATCACATAACTCATCATGCTTATTCCTTTCACACCCCACCCACAGTACAGAAAGTTTTTTTCAAAGTAGTTGTGCTGCACTGTCTGGCTGCAAAAATTTGGCCCCTGTCTCTGACCAGTACTTGTTGTTCGATGTCAGAATTCATCATATTAGAACTACTGTCCATAGAAGCGAACTGTCAGTAGACAGTCCCGCATTGTTACCAGAGACTTTTATTATGCTGTGACTAAAGTCGACAGACCACAAGAGGGGGTCAGTTGTAGTCCATGATTTCAATGACTCTTCATAAGCCTGTTATTCACAGTAAGGTGCATAAAATAATACAGACTGTTGGCAATTGCTGTGATGAAGAACATAAATTAAATAGAGTGCTGTACTCATTGGCCAAGAATTCTTGAAAAATAAAAAAAAAATTATATTTATGTGACACCTTTTGAAAACAATATAGACACATTACCAAAAGATTTTCAAATGGAATGCATAGAGTTGCAGTCTGACATCTGAAGAAAAATTTGATCATGTACCTTTGTTGGACTTTTATAAACCACAACCCTTACTGCACAGTCATGTATCGTTATGTATGTCGTCATTTTTTGGAATTTTGTACATTTGTGAACAGTTGTTTTCCAGAGTAAAGCACACAAAGAGTAAAAAATAAGTTTTGTTTCACACAGCAGTTATTGTTAGAATTAAGTATATTATATAATGCGAATGTCGCCTGGTTAAGTTGAAAGACTGGTCACTCCTGATGTAGTTTATGGCACTAAGATTGAGTGAAAGACTAAATAGATAAGAGGAATATTAAAAAAAAATATTCAGTACAAAAGTGAGTATAAAATATTCAGGGGAACTAGATGATTCATTAATTCTGATATATACTTCAATATGATTATTCAGAAGTTTGTGAAGAAAAGTTGAGGAAAACATGGATTAGGATTCGATGAGATTCAGGAATGAGAAATGAACAAGAGAAACTATCTTATTTTTGAGGTTGATAAGACAAAAAGGCTGCAAATTATCAAGGATATATTCATACACAATTGTTTGAGATAGAATGGACGTTTGATGAAGAGGACTGAAGTATTTTCCTGAAGATCTTAAAAGATGTTGGCGTAAATTGGAACGACTGAAGACTTATGAAGGAACTCCACACAGGTAGTTAAGATTGGCGATGGGGAAAGAGACGAAGCAAATATTTGAAGAGTGGTTAGAGGAGGGTATAATTTGACATTAACACTTTTCAGTATTTATGCTGAGAAACTAACAGATAAAGTGTTAAAAAAAACAAGACGTGTAATATTGGAGAAGAAAGAATGAAAATGATTAAGTATGGAAATGATCAAGCAGTGTTGTCAGAATCAGGGGAATTACGGAAGGACTGCAATAATTGATGAAGAGGATAAAAAAGTGGCAAAAGAGTATAGAATGAGGATAAACAGATGAATGACCAAAGTACTGAAAGGTAGAAAACATGAAGGCTCTCTCAAAATAACATTGTAAGGAAAGGAAATAAGAAAACCTGAATATTTATAGGTAACAGTGGTTTTAAAATGCAAGAGTTTTGTTGACAGCAAAAAGAATTCCACCAGAATTAAGAAAGAGGTTCACTGAGGGTTTTGTATGGAATGTAGTATCGTATAGCAGTGATTCATTGACAATCAGAAAGAAACTGGCAATATAACTGGATAGTTCTTAGATGTGGTTATGGAGAAAAATGCTAAAAGAAAAATGGAGTGACAGAACAATAAACAAAGAAGTGCTTATAAAAATGGAATAGAAAAGGTGAGAATACTAATAGAAATAGGAAGAAAGAGGAAAATATATTGTGTGGGACAGATACTGAGAAGAAATTACCTGCAACAAAGGTTCATTGAGGGAAAGATTTCAGAGAAGGGAGAAAGAGGAAGAAGATGACATGGAATGCTGGGTGACATTAAAAATGGATGATGTTACGATTAGATTTAGGAAGAAGCACTGGACAAAGTGTAGAGCATCCAGTCGATACCTGTAGCAATATGTAAGATGATACAGATGGGTATACTGAAGAAGAACAATGAGATTCTTGTTATAAGACATAAGAAAATGTTACCATTTTGCAAAGTTTTTATTTAGATAGTTGAAGACAATGCACTCTTTTTGCCATGGCAGACTACTTACTAAATGTTAATAAAACCAGTTTCATTCAATTCTGTGTAAGAAAAAGGAGGAGTAAATGTATCACGTAGAAATCAGCCAACAGAAAGAATGGAAGTGAATATATTTCTTGGAATGGAAATATTTTAACCTCTGTTAGGGACTTCATTCTAATTTTGCCTTACACATTCTCACTTTCAGAACCTAATTCTGTATAAGCTGCACTCTACAGCCGTTATCATACATTGGGTGATTGTGGTTTGATTTTGGGGGTAATCAGCCATTAGAGACGAAAGTGTTCATTGTCCAGAAGTTAGGTGTAAGAATTATTTACAAACTGCACTCAAGAGATTCACGCAGAAACAGTTCCCAGAAACTTAAAGTTCTTAGAACTCTAAATTAATGTATTTTTCTCTTGTAAGTTTGTCACTAAAAATATAGAGACATTTCAAATGAATAGAAGATTTTGTGAGCATAATATACAGAGAAAGAATAATATTCACAGTAAGCATAAAATAGAACAGAGTATAAAAGAACACATTAGACTTATTCACATTTGAGCATTTTTGATGCAAATAATAATGTCGAATCTTGCATGCAACTTCGTGTTTATACAGTAGACTTTACACATTACATTAGTGTATTTACAACAGTTAGTTAACGCAGTTACAGTTCAGTTACATGTAATATTCGCAACTAGACACTACACACTACATCTAGCTTATTGGTTTGATTAACACTGTATTCTGTACAATACTGCATTTTATTATGTGAGCAGCTCATCAACATAAAAGTAAACTGCTGTAAAATTCTTTCACTATGCAATATTCATTACTATTAATCAATTTTGTTGTATTGTTTTTAATTTATTCATATACACTATAAATGGCGCTTCATGTGAATTTGTTTATAACTGTGGTGGATTTGTGCTAGTCTGTTGTATGGCACATTAATTATATGTGCATTTTCTGTGTCATGTTGATGTGCTGGGCTCCTAAAATTAAACTGATTTATCGTTTCCTAAGCACAGACCAGTATCATGGTATAAGTGTATAAGTATGTGTGTGTGGACATTTATCACAGGATGATTATATATTTTTATTTTTATAATTACATTTTATGATTTTGCTTGGGGTGGCTTTAAATATTGTGGGCTAGCATGAGACTTTTAATTAACTTATACCACAATAACACTCATACGGGCATCATCTGCCCCGAAGTATGAACGATATAATATTTTTTAAACACAATGTGCGACTCACCACCTTCTAATAAATAGTTTGCATGAGTGCTGTTATTTAGAAAAGAAAATACGTGTATTCTTATCCATACTGTAATTATTAATATGGGTGTCAGGGGCTACTGGTTTATTATGTTACAAACTACATAAAGATTAACTGAGATATCGTGGAGGTTATTGAATGAAAATATTTTCGATATTTCTTGTTCATTATTTGCAAGGCAAATCTGGAGAGAATCTCAACTGCCATTAGGCGGCCAAACTGGAAACATACTGGACTCTTTCAGTATTCTAAATATTAATAAACGAAATCTATTATTACTCTGTTAACTCTGAGACTGTCAAGGTAGAGAAACCTCTCACATCTACATTTAATATTAAGATATCAAATTTTAATTAAATAATACAGTCAGCGTAACGGCCGACTAAATCCTGCTAGGGGAGATGAGCTCCCTACACTATGAAGTTCTGTAAAAACTTTTTTAATTATAATTAATGGTTGTGATCATGAGAGGTGACAACTAAGTCAATAATACACACTTTCTAATAACAATTTCTATTACATTAAAAAAACAGATAAAATTTACGTTAATTATCAAACAGCACTACAAAGGCGGCCTACCTCTAGACGAAATCTCTGATCTTCATGGCCTATGTTACACAGAGATCTTACAAAAAACTGTGTTTTGTTAATTACATAGATATTTGTGTTTTGATAATAATAACTTACATTCTTTACTATTTGTTATACATCGCACAGACGTACTCAGTCTTTAGAAAATTTATGTTTCACACGTCTCATAACAAAAACTTCTTTTCTCTTTCTCCAAATGTCCATTTATGTGAAATACCATCACATGGGCCCCCTAGTGAGGGTGTACTTAATGTGTTTTACTTCTGTATGTACAGACTCACTACCATCTTACATCCTTATTTAAGTGTTCATATTTGCATGATTAGGTAGGTACATTTGTGGTCAAGTCACAGTTACATGTATGATTACATTTGTACTATATCGTTCGTATGTTTGAGATATGTTTCGATCTCATTATTTCTGGTTTATAGAACTATTTGTTCCAACCCTATTATGTATCAGGAATGTGAACAAATTGGAATCCTACACACCCGGTACAAATTTGCTTACGCTCTCCCATTTGAATTACAGGCATAAGGAAATACAGGTCAAAAACCTCACACGGAGCCTTCGGATCGCTGACATTCAGTCTCTATTTATATTATTTATGCTGATAATATGTCCATTGAATTAATCAACAAAGAAATATATATATCTATATATACATACATTACAACAAGAAATAGAAGTTCATTGAAATTATGTACACAGTACGTTTGTCTTGAGCTATTAAATCATCTTCGTGCAGAATGTCTGTCTGTGCTTGCACGTACACATATACATCACAATAAGAACTATATATAGTCAATGTAATTAATTTCGGTGTCCTTTGCACATTGTATCTGTTACAGATTTACATTGTAGTCGGTGTTCATTAATTCATCATCAACCATAAATACATTTCGAAACTGCATCGAAGTGAGAGTCGTCAACGCTGGTGTAGTTTTGAGCTGTCAGCGAATCGTTGTTGGCGACGACAGAAGCGTGTGCAGCAGCCTGCCACAGTTACAGACAGTTTGTTGACCTGCATTGTGATGTCCGTGCCGACAGCTGACGGTCAGTCGACAGGCACAGCGCATCAGCTGTGCAGTCAGGAATATCTGCCGGCCACTCGCCTCGCGTAACATGCAAATATTCGACCGCGTATCAATTCATCAGCAAAACAAGACAAATACAAATATCACAAGTGCTGAAAGAAATGTTATTAGTTTTGAAGCACTCCACAGTCATTCGCGTTTACTGTTTTGTATGCACTGAAATAATGTACGAACGTACGAGGTCCAGTTCTTTAGGTAAGTTTCTGGGTCGAACTGACACATTTCACTATTCGGATTTAATCATTTTTTTAAAGTGATCGCTACTCAGCACACACACTGTCACTGTGTTGAGTGTTCCTGTGAGTACCTTCCTGTGACACTTTTCACTTCACTATGTTTGGCCTGCGTCATTTCTAGCATGCGTTTCTAGGACCTGGAATCTGCAGTTCGCTGTGCGCTACCCGTAGCGTCCATTCACAGTCTACTGTGAATATTCCGTTCATAGGAAGTTTCTCTTGTCCACAGAAACATTTTTCCACAGTATGAATGTCAGTATTATTTCGCATATTAGATTGTTTCTTAGGGAAGGCACCACAATGTATGCTGTTAATTTTATTTATCTTAGTTCACTGTACTCAAACAACAGTTTTTCACTGCTAAATACAGTCAACACTCAGTGTGTTACCACATAGTTTACTGTTCACTTTTTCCATCACATTCCAATTAGTGATTCAGTTTATCCGTACTGCAATAACTAAGTGTCCGAATAGTCTCAATTGTAAATTGGAACATATTTTAACAACTATTACTTGAGCTACATAAATGGCTCTGACTTTACATAATCGTATTTCATACATTACACGAATCAGAGTTCCTTCTAGATACGTCTTATCACTCTGTACTAAGTGATTGATCTAGTTGGCACCTCTTATTTAAAGTGTCGACCAATTGGTCTTTCTGGACTCGTGAGTTCAGTAGATTTTTTACATATGTTCTTTATAGTCATTCACCACTGATTCATTGCTTTTATTGTTGCTGCATTTGCAGTTGCCTTGCTTGTACAGGTGTAACTGCAAGTTCTTCCAATCTGGAATCTGTGCAGATGTTAAATATCTGTCATACCTTAAGGTACTATACTGTTTAGAGATTAAATCATCCTATTTCTCGCATTCAGTCAATTATCCGCTGCTAGTATGCATTTCCGACAACCATGCACAATGCCTCTCTCTCATTTCCACCTTTGTGTAAAGTGCCATTACGCGGATTCATTTACTAATACTTTGTTTGATTGCACACATTTAAATGCATGACCTTCATTCATAAGCAACTCTCTCATACAGATACTTAAAAACTACCACATATATTAAGCATATACACAAAATTAAACATACATGAAATAAATCTTAATTATCTATATTCCTTTGGATCTCTTTTTTCATGATTTGTCTTTTGACCACAGCATAGAGTAGGTAGCATGGCAGGATGTTTGATGGCGCTTAACCTGCATGTCCAATTTATATCTCTTAAAGATTCCTAGTTTCTCTGAGAACACTTTTACAAATTGATTTAATACTTGACTTAAGTCATCTTGTTGTGAGAGGCTTAAGTAAGATGATTTGGCTACTTTTTCTTCAATTTATTGTTTGATAGTGACAGCTTCTGTCTCCCAATCGGGTTCCTGTTCATTACTATTTTGATTAATGATACAGTCATTGATATTCAATGTATCTGGATCTTTTACAGTTACTCGGACATTCCGGCAGCAATTTATATATGCGTCCGGAGTCCTTATCAGTACCAGGTCAATTTTCCAGTTGTGACAGGATAAAGCGCATTTGGCCCAGGAGAGGTCAGTTCTAGCCTTCATTTCCCACAGTGCATAAAGTTCCAGGATGCAAGGCACTGTAAGATTCTTAGCCACAAGGAATGAGCATAATATGGCTTCTTTTTCCGTGGCAATCTCGGCCTGCATCTGCTTCCTCGTTTACAGCGACAATGCCGATATAATTCATCGGCCTTAGTGGTTGCATTCTCTTGCAGTCTGATTTTTCTAGTCCACATATATTAAGTGGTACATTTTCGTACTGCATCTTACTACTAGATGTCGAGCACGTCGATGACTGCGCCTCGAGTTCCAATAGAGCCACAGCCTGCGTGACACAGTCATCAATCTTTTGTTCTAAATTGTTTTAACAACATGTTTCACTTGATTTTCTAAGACACCATGCGCCTTGTCTAATTGATATATGTGTTCGCCTAATTGTGTTACCTTTTGAGGAATGTCTTTGTTTGTTCAACCAATTCTGCGACTTGTTGTTTTACCACATCGATCTCCTGTGACAAATATGACACTAGCGCCTTGTCATGTAGTTCCAACATTTCATTTATTTTTTCCAGGAAGTGAGCGTCACGCTCATGTTCCCTGCGTTCACGTTCAAGGCGTTCTTGCCTTTCTTTCTCTTCACGTTGCTTCTCTCTCAGATCCAGTGTGCCATAATTATAGTCAAGAAATCAGCTATTGGTGCAGGTACTTGCACAACATTAGTTGTTAACACAGTGGCATCATCTTTCCCTGTCCCAGCAACTGAGTGAACTTCTCTGCTCATCTGAGTCTGATCCTCAGCATTGCCTGATACATTGTCTGTCACAGGCTGTTCACCTTCCTGTCTAGACATTTGAGAGCCTGACATTTCGAGTGGATTCTTTACTGGAAATTCCTGTACATTATCATCTGTATCATACCCAGACATATTCTCGCTCTCTACTAGTTTTTCCTTCTGTTTCTTAACCATGTTTGCATAAATTTACACTCACTAACTGAACACAAATGTAATCGGAAATCTGTTTCCCCAAAATGTCACACACAAGAAATAAACAAAATATACAAAACACACAGGTAAATTTAAAAAATTACTGCATGAAATCTTACTAATTACTACAAATGAAGCTATCACCTATCCAAAAACTCACTTTGTGATGTCATCCTTTAAATACTTCCTGTGTACTGCAAAAAAATCTATCTCTACTGAAATGTTGTTTTTGTGTCAGTACACACACATGTGAACCTATCGTCAATTGCACTTGAGTTTATCTGAAATCCGCACAGGTGATTGTGTGACCTCTATCTCAATTACTATTCGCCATGCAGCAAATTCCAGCACTGATTCACACACTAGTACTAAGTTATAGTAAATGAATCGGACCAAACTCTCACTGTGGTAAAAGAACGTGATTCAGAATTATGATAAATTTGTGCTAAGAAAGTCAGAGCAGTGCATGGCCCTCAGATTCATTCCTCTTCTCGTTTCCAGCCCAGAAACACATGCAGTTGTAGGAGGAGGAGGAGAGTAGTGTTTAATGTCCTGTCGACAATGAGGTCATTAGAGACGGAGTGCAAGCTCGGGTGAGGGAAGGATGGGGATGGAAATCGGCTGTGCCCTTTCAAAGGAACCATCCCAGCATTTGTCTGAAGCGATTTAGGGAAATCATGGAAAACCTAAATCAGGATGGCCGGAGACGGGATTGAACCATCGTCCTCCCGAATGCAAGTCCAGTGTGCTAACCATTGCGCCACCTCGCTCGGTACACATGCAGTTATACCCTTACCTTAAGTAATCAGTATTGCTGGCTGCTCAGTATATCTCCGTTGAGACAATTGTATGTACTGATTCAGCTTCAGGTGTATAAATCTTCACTGCCTCAGTCTCGTACAGGTGAAAGTTTTTATATTGGGTACATGGAACAATGTTACATATATGGTATTAATTCTTGCATCATACACATTGTTACATACATGTAAATATTTACTACTATTTTTGTAAAATTTTTGATAAATACCTCTATCTCAGTTATTTTTATGTACTCAATATTTCTGTATAGAATGTTGGTACATAAAAATTCAAGCCCCACGTTCTTGGGCGCCACTTATCACGATATAAGTGTATATATGTGTGTGTGTGGCCATTTATCATGGGATGATTATATATTTTAATTTTTATAATTATTAATAAGGGTCTCAGGGGCTACTGGTTATTTATGTACCAAACTACATAAAGATTAACTGAGATATTGCAGAGCTTTAAATGCGAACATTTTTAGGTTAGTTAGGCTTTACCGTGACTGTTACTGACATTAAATGAAACAACTAGTTCACTGTTACCCAGTGTATTTAAGCTGTTATGTTATAAATAAAACGGTGATTGATAACAGTGAACTAGTTTCATTTAATTGCAGAGCTTATTGAATGAAAATATTTTCAATATTTCTTGTTCACTATTTGTAAGGCAAAACTGGAGAGAATCTCATCTGCCGTTAGGTGGCCAAACTCGAAACATACTGAACTCATTCAGTATTCTAAATATTAATAAACAAGATTTATTTTTACTCTGTTAAATTCTGAGACTATTGTAAGATCAAGGTGGAGAAACCTCTCACATTTACATTTAATATTATGACATGAAATTTTAATTAAATAATACAGTCAGCGTGATGGCCGACTAAATCCTGCTATGGGAGATGAGCTCCCTGCACTATGAAGTTCTGCAAAAACTTTGTTAATTATAATTATTGGTTTGATCATGAGAGGTGACATCTAAGTCAATAATACACACTTTCTAATAACAATTTCTAATACATTTTTCAAAAATACAGATAAAACTTACGTTAATTATCAAACAGCACTACAATGGTGGCCTACCGCTAGACTAAACAAAACAGGAGAACTAGTTCAATCAAGGCATTGTCTCTGATCTTCATGGTCTATGTTACACAGTGGCGTTGCTTATTAACAAGTGTTTTATGGAAAACTGGGTTGAAGGCTTTATTCATATCAGGTAGTGTTACAGAACTGTCTTATTCTAAAAGCAGTTGTACACTTTCGCTATAATGCCTTGAATTGCCTTAACAATAGAAAGGCGAGACATGAAGTCCTGATGTGTAAAACTGAGTAAGTGGTAGTTTATTTAAGCTGTTATGTATAATAATCGATTATATTACATATTATTGGGATAAATGAGATGAATTTTTAACTCTTTGTTGATGTTGTGTTGCACATTTTATAATAGATAGTCAAAGAAACACGGCGTCGCCAGGGTATTTATTTATAGCTCAGTGTCCATATCCACACAATGCAGTATCTGACCTTAACTGTGTTTCATACAATGGTATAATATTGTAGGTACATTGAACGGTTTATGTGGATACTGTCCACGAAATTTGTTACAAATAGAGTTACTAACAAAGAAGTAATAAATTTAAATGTCATGCATGATGAGGCAATTTTTCACGCATCTCATTCATTATGACGTCGTATCTCCTGAACTACTTATCGTTAAATGATATAATATTGCACTTACATTGAGTGGTATATGTGCAAATCATCTGTCAAATGTGTCACAAATGTAGCTGTTGGTGAAGAAGTTGTTGCGGGACCCATTGTATTTACTTAATTGCAACATAAAAAACACACCGTAACTCATACGACTCTTTTAATAAACAATTAAACAACAGAACAGCATAAAAACAAATGAGGAAACATAAGTCAGAGAATGCGCCAGAGATAATAATTACAAATGGTAATCACTTGCACACAGCATTACACTACACGTAAGACTGCACTTCACCACTTCCCCCTTAGTGTCAATAGTACTTTCTGTTGAAACGGACATGTCGTCTGGACGGGGTTACAATGGGTCGTGCACAAGCTGCTGATGGTGCATTAGAGGTAGCCTCAGACGTCTGTTGAGGCTGACCTGTGACGTCCAGTGGAGTGGCTGGATCTTCAGTCATGTCCTTAATGTGTGTAGACGCACCCATACCAGTGGAGGGAGCGCAGAAAGCTGGTTTGAGCCTTCGATGGAGATGGTGGTTGGTGTACCCATAACATCGACATTGACTGTCTTGTTCTCCCTACTGATGACATGATAAGGTCCGTCGTAGGGTGGCTGCAGCGGCTTGTGTACTGCATCATGCCATAAGAAAACATATTGGCATTCCTGTAGCTCGTCAAACACAAATGGGCGACGGGTCTGCTGATCCCTTGGAGCAATGGGGTGTAGTTGCCGGATTTGTGTACACAGCTTTTGTACAGAATCTGAAGTGTCGCTGCCGTTGTCTGGCACATTAGCAAAGAAATCGCTGGAAAGTCATATCGGCTGGCCATAAACAAGTTCTGCAGTTGTGGCGTTCAGGTCTTCTGTCAGCGACGCACAGAGACCCAGGAGGACAATGGGCAACGTCTCTGTCCACTGCTGTGAGTCGTGACAATGAAGCGACACTTTCAGTTGGCGGTGCATGCGTTCAATTAAACCATTTACTGACGGGTGGTAAGCTGTAGTTCTAATGCACCTTGTACCGAATAGGATAAAGAATGCTTTGAACAAATACGACTCAAACTGTCTTCCTTGGTCTGTTGTGATTCGTAGCGGCACCCCGAAACGAGCGACCCATCCCCTGAAGAATGCAGTCGCGACAGTTTCGGCGGTAATGTCGGCGATCGAGAACACCTCGGGCCAGTGTGTAAGACGATCGATGGTTGTAAGGCAGTAGGTGTATCCTTACGATGGTGGGAGAGGTCCTACTAGGTCTAGATGGACATGATCAAATTTCTGAGTTGGAGGAAAAAATGTGCCAAGAGGTGACCTAACGTGCTGCCTAACTTTATTCTGTTGACAAGTCACACATTGTCGCACATATTGCTTGCAATCTTTGTTCATGTGTGGCCAGACAAAAGCTCGCTTCACCATGTTGGTAGTGGCTAATATTCCAGGGCGCGACAACTTACGTAAAGAGGTGATTGCCTATTGGCGAAAGTCAATAGTCACAAAGGTCTCGGTTTGTTGGTGGCGACATCACAATACAGCAGCAAGGTTGACAGTGGCAGTGTAATACGGTGGAGTTTTAGGCCCGATGGTTGCGCCAACAAATCTCGGAGCTCAGTATCAGATTTTTGCGCTATGGCGAGAGATTCAAAATCAACTGCTTCAGTGATTGCTTCAATCCTGGAGAGTGCATTAGCTGGCACATTTAGCTCTCCTTCAATGTGGACATTTCTGATAGTGAACTGTCCGATATAGTCGAGGTGTTGCAGCTGACGTGGCGATGCCTTCTCAGGATGCTGGCGGAAAGTGTACATTAGTGGCTTATGGTCTGTGATGAGAGTGAACTGCTGTCCCTCCAACAAGTGACGAAATTTCTTAATAGCAGCGTATGCAGCATACAGTTCGCGATCATATGTGGACTAATTCTGTTAAGATGGCGATAGCTTATTACTGAAAAAGCCTAAGGGCTGCCAGTGCCCGTCTATTTGCTGTTGCAGTGCAGCACCGATTGCAGTTGCTGATGCGTCGACCATCAGGGCGAGAGGCGCCTGCGCAACTGGGTGCGCTAACAGTGTAGCTTCTGCGATGGCAGTCTTCAGCTTCTTAAATGCCAACTCGGCCTTACTGTCCCACTGGAGTTTGTCTTTCTGCTTCGGTGAACCTTGCAAGAACTTATTCAGTGGTGCAACTAGGAAGACACGATTGCGAACGAATCGACGGTAAAAACTGATTATGCCAAGAACTCTACGTAATTCTTTAACTGTCGAAGGCTCGGGGAAATTCATTACAGCGTCTACTTTCTCCTGTGATGGCCATATGCCTTGAGCATTGATAGTGTAGCCTAGGAACTGTATTTCAGCTGCTCCAAAAATCAACTTCGATGGGTTGATGAGCAGGCCATGTGCACGTAAACGAGTGAAGATCTGTCGTAAGTGTGATAGGTGTTCTGCCTCTGAATTGGACATGTCCAAAACGTCGTCAATATACACATAACAGAAGTCTGAAACACGTATCACTTCATCCATGAACCGTTGAAACGTTTGGGCAGCATTACAAAGTCCAAAAGGCAATCGGGTAAATTCAAAGAGTCCGAAAGGTGTGCAGACGGCAGTCTTAGCAAACGTCGTCAGGTGCCACAGGTATCTGGTAAAACGCATGAACCAAGTCCAAAGTAGAAAAGATTCGCTTACCGTGGACATTGAAAGTAAAATCTTCGATATGCGGGACTGGATAACGATCTAGAATGGTTCTGGCATTGAGCTGTCTGTAGTCAACACATGGATACCATCCGTTATTCTTCTTTGGTACCATGTGTAGAGGAGATCACCAACTATTGCTCGATGGGCGGCAGATTCCTTGTGCTAGCGTGTACGAGTATTCCTGCTTAACTATCTTCAGTTTCTGGGGTGTCAAGTGGCGCGGTCGAGCATGAAGTGGTGGCCCAGGTGTAGTCAAAATATAGTATACCGTCGAGTGCTGCACAGGTGCTAGTATGGGGGTCTGGCATGTGATCTCTGGGAACTGACTGAGGAGCTCTATAAATGGAGAATCACCAGTAACCACTCGTACTGCTGTGTCCACCACACAACGCACACGGCCTTGGCTTGCTAGGTTGGTAGTAGTGTCAAGAAGGCGTCGGTGACGGAGGTCAGGCAGGAGTCCATAAAATGATAAGAAATCCGCTCCAAGTATGGGGTGTGTCACATCTGTTATGACAAATTGCCATTCAAAGTTGCGCCGCAGGCCCAAGTTCGAAACTAATGTGACATGACCATACTTGTTCTTGTGGAACCACTGGCCGCGAAAAGGTGGCAGTGATTACATTTGTGACGTGGCAGACAGGCAGATGGATAGACTGACACGTCAGCACCCGTGTCTAGCAAATACTGTAACATTGTGCTATGTTCCGTTACAAACAGTAGACGAAATAAAATAAAAAATCAGTCACTGAACGTTTGTGCTACTGAACGAACATTAAGCAGTATCAGGATACTGTTGTTCCGTTTAACGGCAATTAGTGAAGCCCTTGTACAGTGCTGAGGGGAGTTGCAAGAGTGAGACGAGTAAATTGAACAACTTTTTCTCTGAATTTATTAAAATTTTAAACATGGCTTCTGACCATCATCTTGAGCTACGATGGCACTAAGCCAGCAGTGTGTTTCCACACACAAGTTGGCTCGCATGGTCAATTATGGGGACATGCATGTGCAAGTTTTCAATGCCTTTTGAAAGTGGTAAAATCGAGACTACTTAAATCGATAGTCGTTTGTGTGTTATGACTTGAGTTACGAGCTAGGCCGGTATTACACCATCAATAGGTATTAGGTAGTTGAGTTTAGGAGTCGGAGTTGTAATTATGTTGTTCGATGACATGGGACGTTGATAGGTGCCATTAGTTATGTTATACTGAATGAATTCATGTACAAGTTAAGCGAATTCAGATAATTTGTATGTTTTATTGCAATCGTCTAACGCGTAATCAAATAACATTGATGTCGAAATGGGTTAACATTTTTTTTTATTTGGCAGCTATGATTCTCTCATTTCATTGCACAAGAAGACCTGATGTGATCCGAGAGGGATAATAGCATATGAATGTGAGGTAAAATATATGAGCGAAGTTGTGGCCATTGTTCTCCCGGTAATATTTACACTCTTTAACTGCAGGTGGATGACTTTATTCTGAGTTTAACATGCTACAGCACAATTCCGTGCCACCTCACATTGTCCTGTAGGTTTTTTTTGCCTCAGTAAATGCAGCTGTTGAGTATTCGCTTGAACTCTGTAACACTGAGGATTTCGCAGTTTTCCGGTTATATAAACGTGTCCATTACTGGCTTGTGTAAGTATACATGACAGTTAATCGATAATACAAAGACTAGTAGTAGTTTCTGAGAGCTGTGTGCTCAATTTTTCCTCGCACGTGAAGGTGCTTCTTCTCGACGGGACATGTGGAAATCTACGAATAAATTATGACACTGCTTCATGATTCTCATGTCGGACAGGACGTTAATGAAAACAAGTCGGATTGTCGAGATTGAACAGTCATATTTTTATGTATATTGTAAGGAACAAAAAGAATATTAATTTTTGCATACCAAAGATTTTGAGATGCATCATCACAGAGATGTAAGATCAGAACAGGCCGAACAAAATTACGCCATTAATTTGTATCAATGTTATGCAAATTTTACAGGCGGCATTACAGAAGCGTCCGATTCCTGCTGTCCGCTTTGTACCATGACGTCACCAACATGGAAGAAACGGCTAGTTCCAGCGTAGACAATATAGGGACAATGAAGTCACTCGCATGGATACATCAACAAACGCGATCAAAAATAAAAATAACACAAGAACGTATCACTCCAGAAATAAAATAAAACAAGCGGGACATCCGCGAAAAATTGGAGGTTTTGGGCGGAGACTAGCTAAATGTACGACACTGAAAACTCGGCGCACCATCGTAAAACAATGTCCAAAGAAAATTTAATTAAAAGATTCCGCCACACTAACTAAACCACAGGAATCAGACATTTCCCTAGAGCTGTATAGCTCAACCATAACTATTGATCCAAAAACACATCTCTGAAAAGTGGAATCCCACATTTCCCTTGGCCTATATAGCTGAACCGCAGCTATCGATACAAAAAACCAACACCTACAACTCTGAAAATTGGATCCAAGCCTCGCCAGCTCAAAAAACCAAATACCCCATATTCACTACATGAATTAAAACGTTACTGACCCACCATAAATATACAACGGAGAAAACATCATAATTACTATAGAATAAAACCAAAGCAAAAATTAAATGCTATCAAAATCCTCCAGCAGTACCACCTAGGTTGGCCACGGTGCTCGTGCACACCCACATACCTGTCACATCCATCCCTAACCAAAAAGCAATAAAAAAATTAGACTTCTTTCCACACAACAAACACCTAACTATTCAGATCTAACAAAAACACCAAACACACAAACAAAAAACCTTTGTAAATCACTGAAAACACTTCCACAACCCACGTTACTGCATCAACTACCTAAACTAAGAACCATGTTAGCACAATGACAGCCAAAACTCAAGTGAACCCAATACTACATGTTAAACTAACCACTCCACAACCAAATGGCTTCATCAAATAAAACACCATATCCACAACAAACCAACTCAAAAACACCACGCTGTAGTGATGTCTCTCACCACATCATCATTACATTATGGGTCAAAGCAGACAGGTGGAATTGGACGCTTCCGTTGACCCTTACAAATTCTGTGGCTATTGTTCTTTTTGTAATATACTAAACTTTAAATACTACACTGCTTTGCTAATAGTGACAGTTGTAAACCTAATGATTGTGTCTAGGCAGCAGAATCATTGAGAGTTTTCCTTATTTCATTAGAATGTAGAAACTTGGGGGGAGGGGGGGGGGGGCGGAGCTATACAACATAGTACCCGGACATATAACATCTCCTTATGAGCTACATACGTTTAAAAAATCTGTGACTTCTACCTACTGCAAAACTACAACTTTCTGTTCAGTATTTTTTATATGCAATATGTAATGTAAAATATATTTACGTAGACAAAAAATAAATTTATATGGACAAATAAATAAATAAAAAAAAGGTCTAACAATGAGTGGGGAGGGAATAAGGCAAACAGTCTAAAGGAAATCTGCAGAACTCTGAAATGTGTGAGATATTGGGAAAAAGTTGGTAGGTATAATTTGAAAAAATGAATTTACAAGGTCTATCAGATCATGCCACTATTAGTTTATTCTGTTGTTACTTTGGGATACCGTTTTGATCAGGGAAGAAAATCAATGCTTTGGGACATGTGAAGCAATGAGAAGTGTTCCTTGAATGGAGAAGGCTCATTTAGTTGCAGAATTTGCTAATGTAAACATGTAGAAATTTAAATTTGTCCTGTGTCATATACAGAATAGTAGTTTGCATCATTCTGTGGTTATAAAGATTATCATTGGAATGTGATAGTATACCCTCTTTAGTCTCTTAGTTTTGGTTACAGACTGATTTCTAATGTAGGCTGAAATCTAGGTTAGTGTGGGAGGTGACAGTTTGGTTACATTGGAGAAGCAAACAACTGTTAATAGGAAATAATACCCTAATTTTTGCTTATTTTGTTATCCCTGTAGATAATCTGAAGATACCTCACAATAGGAAAATGTGTTTTTAATAAAAGAATAAATTGCAACCAAGACTGTTTTTAATACATGTATCTTATCAAGATATTTGCTAGATCTTTCTATTAAAGTGGATTTATGCTATCCTCATATCATGTTTCTCGTGCCGGGACTGTCCCAGTAGAATTTATGTGTAATCAAAGCGATAGCTATCATAAACTATGAATCATCTCTTCATCTTACTAGGGATTTCGTTATGTAGGGTGTAGGTTGTCATACATGGTTCTCATGTAGTGTACTTTCTTTCCAGAACAGACTTTCTGGCAGTTTCAGTTCCTGTGCCTCCGTTGCTTACAGTTGTTACAATGAGAAGAAGTGCAGCTTTGAAATCTGTGAGAGTATTATTGTCTGCACAGACAAGAGATCTATATTTTAGGAAACAGTACTCTTCCTTACACGATGCAAGACAGAGAGAATTAATGGCAAAAGGACTTCCCAAAAGAAAGGCAATACCAGGTGTGAAGCAAATTCTTGTTGTAGCTTCAGGCAAGGGTGGTGTCGGCAAGTCTACAGTTGCTGTTAACATTGCTGTTGGGATGAAATGTGTGGAACCACAGAAGGAGGTTGCCTTGCTGGATGCTGACGTACATGGACCTTCAGTGCCTTTGATGATGAACTTGCATGAACGACCACTATTGACAGAAGATGGTTATTTCATACCTCTCATGAACCATGGTGTCAAATGTATGTCATCTGGTTTCTTGGCAGATGAAAAGTCACCTTTTGTGTGGCGGGGCCCGATGGTTATGAGTGCCATACAGCGTTTGCTTCGTGGTGTTGCGTGGGGTTCGGTAGATTATCTTATTATCGATACACCACCTGGCACTGGTGATGCACATCTATCACTGATTCAGAATGTACCGGTTTCTGGTGTTGTCTTGGTGACTACACCTCAGACTGCTGCTGTGCAGGTATATCTGAAATACTACATTTTGTTGAGGTATTTAGTGTCTGGTTTGTTGGATCATTTAATACATTTTTTTGTGTGTTAATACTTATCTTGTATTTCTTGTTACCGTTTTTATTTCTCTACTATTCCCTCCTGCTTTCATAACTATTGTTCACTACATGCACCAAATGACTACATGACATTTCAAAGAATTTATGATATCTTTCGTTTGTTTTGATTTCGTAGCTAAAACTGGGTTAATATTTGAAGTGGATTTTTGTGTGTTTTTCAGGTGACAGAGAGGGGTGCTCAGTTGTTTAAGAAACTTGAAGTGCCAATATGTGGTATTGTTGAGAATATGGCATCAGTTGTTTGTACAAATTGTCACTCCCATGTTCCACTCTGGGGTAGAAATAACAAAGCTGCAGAAGTGGCAAGTGATCTTGGAACTGAATTGCTTTGCAGTGTGCCCTTGTCACCTTCGATAGCAGAATGTACAGACTTTGGTGCACCCATTGTCATTAGTCACCCTGACAGTGAACAAGGTTCTACTTTCATTATGTTGGCCAAGAAGATCTCAGCTTTCCTCAGTACATCTGAACATATACAAGAATAATTGTATGCAGTTGATAAGGCTGATTTTCATAAAAAGATAATTAATTATACGCAGTTGACGAGGCTGATTTTTATAGAAAGATAATATGTTCATGCACTTTCATAAAAGGTTGTAAACTGTGGTGCATTTGTAAGATTTGGTTTCAAATAAATAGTGACATCATAGTTTAATTAACAACTGCATTAAAATACACATTTTTCCATCCTTCTGCCCAGAGCAACGATATAATAAACTTTGAGGCAGAAACATAAGACAATGTAATAGGCTACTTAAATGTGGATTCAATCTTAAAATTATTCATTTTAGATATCCCGTGCGAATGTTCAATGCAACTTCAAACGTGTTCCTCCTGTGATTGTTCTGTTAATCTTTATTCACATAGTTTCACTACACACTAATGTCCGTTTCCCTCCAGGCTCCATATGGACATCTTCAACAAGCTGTCAGTATTTTGTTGTAGTATTATATATTACCATGTCTCATATTCTGGTATTGCACAGTGAATGTCATGCCATCATAGCTTGTTAAGATTTATCATATGTTATTCACATTTCTTGTTTTGTCTACCTGTAAGTGGACTTCAGTCTATCTATATAGTCGTATAAGATGTGCGAGGGTCACTCCAAAAGAAATGAACACTATTTTTTTTTTAAATCCATCTTTTATTCTACGTGTTTGAAAGGTTTACAGTGTGTAGATACATCCTTTAGGAACAATATTTTCATTTCTCCACATAATTTTCATCCCTCTCAACTGCCTTACGCCATCTTGGAACCAGCACCTGTATACTAGCACAGTAAAATTCTGGACCAACCTGTTGGACCCACTGTTTGGCAGTGTGCACAAGGGAGTCATCATCTTCTGCAAACACTTCCTTCCCCTATCCCAATGTAGCATGACAATTCATTCACTGTGATGCGTCTGTCAGCAGTCACCAGTTCGTTAACTCTCTGCACATTGTCTGGAGTCTGTGCAGTACGAGGCCTGTTGCTGCGAGGACAATCCTCAATATTGCCGTGCCCGCTTTCATCACGTAACCTGCTTGCCCACTGACTAACTGTACTGTGATCGACAGCAGCATCTCCATACACCTCTTTCAAGCTCATGTGGATGTTTCCCAATGTCTCGTTTTGACAGCACAGGAATTCTATGACAGCACGTTGCTTCTGATGAACATCAAGTGTAGCAGCCATCTTGAAGACATTCTATGATGGCGCCACTGACGAGAACAGGTTGAACTAAGTTTGAAAACAAGCGGGAAGGATGTATCTACACACTGTAAAACTTTCACACACACAGAATGAAAACTGTATTTTTACAAAACTAGTGTACATTTCTTTTGGAGTGACCCTTGTAATATCAGGATGTATGTACTTGTCATTGAGTGGAACTCTTATTGGGCACAGTCAGTATTAATATCAGGAAAAATCAGAATCCATGCTGAAGTTTAGGAAGGACTTAACATTCGTTTGAAATGGGTGTCCACAGACACATCCCACTGGAGGCCCCCCCCTCCCCCTCCGACCCCCCCCCACCCAGTTTGTTTTTATGTGAAAAGATACGGTTATCAAAGAGAGACGTTTTTACATCATCAACCTGGAGGAGAAGACATTGGTTCATTAGAGGTGGTAAGTTATAAGGTTATAAGGAACAACCACTGGGCATTGCAGTTTTTGTAGCTGTAACCCAGACTAGACACGAGAGGCAGGGTTTGTAGAATAGAAAGGTGTCTGCACTCCAAAGTTTGATGATGAGGAAGACTGGGTGCACAGTCATGTGGCAAAAACACAACCTCTGATGGGTAGCCACCAAGGTGCTGCGATATTGTTTAACTTTAATTCTGCAGTTTGGGTTTGTAAGCAGCCAGCAGCTTACTTAGCAATGCAGTCAACAGCCTGGAATCAGCATGGGTGTATGTGCTGTAAGCTAGAATATACTCAGATTTTAACCTATTAATGGCTGTAATAAATACAAAAAATCTTGTCAGCTGTAAGTTCATCTTGATTTTATTTTATAGGTACCAGTTTCAGTAGTGATAACACGCCATCGTCAAGCCCTAAACACCAAATTTACAGCAGTGCTAACAATAAGTCTACTCATATGTATGTTATTGATTAGTGGCAAATATGATTCCATAATCCCCAGATAGTATCCTTATCCTATGTAATTCTTGTTGTTAACACTGCTATAAAATTTGGTGTTTAGGGCCGGATGATGGTGTATTATGTTGCCAGAACCAGTAGCCTATAAGATAAACTGGAGTTGAATTTCCCGATGAAGGCTAACATATCAGCTGCTGTCCCACCATCCAAAATAGCAAGAATGGATGCACCTAAGTTTAACCAGTGGCTGGTCTTGTAGCACAGATTGTGTGGCAATTATGTTGCTCGAAATTCCGCATCAGCTACTACCAGAAATTAAAAGTAGTAGAAGCCAATTCTACTACAGCAACAGTTACGGAGTGACAACTCTGAGGGCTGCCTATAAAAAAAAAAAAGTGTAGAAAAATAAAGTAAAAATTTTATGATACAAATCTTTATAAACAAAAGTAATTTTCACTCGAATTCTAAACTCTCTATAAATTTACTCTGTATTAGCAGGTGCTGCAAAGTAAAATACCGAGAGCAAGCACAAATTAAATTCAGGTACCACCTTCTTAGGGTTATAAACATTTAATTTCTCCATATGATGAGGATTTTGTGCTTACAAGTGATATAGACACTTTCAGCATACGTGATATCAGTGATGAAGTAGTTAAAGATTTACAGCCAGTCTTAATGTAATTTGAAGTTCACTTAACTCATTTACCGTTCTTTTCTTGAAAAAGAACGCAGCTTCAATTGTGGCAGTGTTGCGTACAGATGTATGTCGTCTGGTTACTTAATATCTAGCTGTGTATTTTGCAGATTCAATCTTTTTCCTAGTTTGCTCCAATTGTAGTATCTTCTGGGGCCACACATTTGATGTAACATGCCTACTGTGGTCTTTCACAAGTAATTGTGTAAGAGTCAAGACCTCACTTTTGTACTTTATTTTCAGATTTTAGTTAATAATTAATATTGATAATTACAAATCAAACAATGCTGAATATTGTCTTTTAGTTGCAAACATTAAGCTAGTTGCTTATGGCTTCTTTATTAGCATATAGAAGATGATTATAATAGAAATTCCAATTACAAAATGCTGTAAAAAAAACCTGCTGTCCAGATTCACGTCAAATTTGGAGGAAATATTGTGAGAGAAAGGGGGGGGGTGTTATGGGGGAGGGGAATTTGATGAAAGTTATACCACTAGATGGTAGTATAAGCACCAGGATATACAAAATAAGATGGGAGGTGCATGGCTGTACCTCAGTTTACATCCGAGACTCTTGGCATGACTGTCTCAATGCAGGATCGTGTGTTGTTGGTAAAGCACTTATATGGGAATAGGGATTGTGTGCCAGTAGCTCAGCAGAAGTTCCAGACACTTAAGGGTATGAAAAAAGCCGTTGGTCTGATGTCTGCCAAGGATGTGGAGAAAAAGATGATGAAATTTTAAGACAGGTTGTCTTGAGGTGCACTGTGGCTGAAGGAAGAAAGCAGTTGATTCGATGTCAATAGAGGATGTGACCACAGCATTGCTGGAAGGCTTGGGTGGTGATGTGCAAACATGCAGTGCGTGAGGAATTGCCCAAACTTTGGACATGTCTTTGACCATGATGCATAAAATTCTACAAAACACCCTGCATTGCTATCTCTACAAAATCACCCATGTTCAGGAGTTGCTTTTTGCTGACCTGCCAGTAAGATAAAGGTTTGCACTAGGATTTCTGGCTCGGATGGCAGTGGACAGTGAAACAGTCTGTGGACAAACAGAGCCTATTTCCATCTCCAAGGACATGTCAATATATAGAACTGCAGAATATGGGATATAGAAAATGTGCTTGCACATCAACTGATACCACTTCATTCTGCAAAGGCAACTATGTGGTAAGGGTTGATGGCATTGTTTATCTTAGGGCCACTTTTTTTTTTGAGGTGATGTGTTGTGCAGGTATGGTTACCTGCCCTGTCACTGATAAACACTATCAGTCTTTCATGCCTCATTGTCATTCCAACCCTTCAACAGTGTGAATGTGTGTGTAGGATAATTTTTATGCAAGATGGTACTCCACTCATTGCACAGCCAGTGAAGCAGCTGCTGCAGAGACATTTTGGAAAGACTAGAATTTCTCTACAGCCTGGCCATCAAGATCATGTAATCTGTGTGACTTCTGGCTGTCAGGTTATCTGAAAGATGCTGTGTTCACTGCTCCAGTTACAAACTTAGCTGAATTGAAAGCATGTATTGCGCAACACATTCTGAACAGAACCACCCGGACGATCCATTCTGTTGTGAAACTTGCTGTTTCTCAATTTCAGCTGTAGAAAATGGTGGTCAACATATTGAGCATGTCTTGTGGCAGTCTCATGACAAATAAAAACCAATTTTATTGTTGCTTTTTATGTGGTTTCTGGTCTTGGTAGACTGAATTTTTGTATCTGACGTGTACGACCTTCCCGTGGTGGATCAGCTTACTGAACAGTGTCACAGCTATGGAGTGCCAAAATTGTACAGCCTAGCATATTGCACAGTAGTGTGTTTAATCATACAATGGAAAATTCAGGATGAAATGCAAAAATATTATGAGAAGGAAAGTTGCGACTCACCATATAGTGGAGATACTGAGTCACAGATAGGCACAACAAAAATACCCTCACAATTGGACTCTCACAATTGTGAGAGTCTTTTAGTTGTGCCTATCTGCAACTTAGCATCTCTGCTATATGGTGAAAAGCAACTATATTGTTACAGTACTATGTTTGGTTTAAAGTGCAACTCACACCATAGTCTTTGTATTTAAATTCATCTGTGGTTTGCAGCCAAGCTCGTTTATGTTGTGATACAGAGCCATCTAGTGGGAATTTTTTAAAATTTTTTATTGTTTACATTCTGTTTCTCCCTTGTCTGATAATACTCCCTTCAAATTTGATGTCATCCTGAGCAGCGACTCCTTTTTTATAGTGTTATGGAATTGGAACTTCAATTATAATCCTCCTGTATTTTGCCATTGTAACTCCTGATGTAGTTGTTACATTGCTACAGTGCCTTGAAAGGCCTTGCCATTGCTATGCATCTAATTTCTGTTGCAGAACTGTAAGGAAGGGTACTGGTTGTCTCTGTGCTAAAAAATAAATAAAATGCAATGGATCTCTTGAAGAAATAGTAAAAATCATTTGAGTTTGTACTGTCATTGCTTGTTAAAGGAAAATATCCAGCTGTGGTCGCTGAGATTTATTAATGACTAGCTGTTTTTCGCAACTGTGCTCAAATATTAGTAGATTTGTTATTTTGAGTCATGATGAGTAAGTAAATTACTGCACATCCAATAACATCTGCTGCCCACATGTCTGCCTGTTTGGGTAAGCATAGCTCGTGATGTGCTCCTTGCTTTCCTCCCTTGCATTCAGAGGATCAGGGGCAGGAGGGTGCATCTATGCTTCATGCTATTGAAGTAGTGTGAAGTAGGGATGAAACACAGTTAAGATTGTACAAGCATTATAGTCATTAGTTTGTATCATATCTTGTAGCACATATCAACCAGTAAGCTCATTTTCACAAATATGATAATGTTCAGAAGTAAATATTTTACATAACTGAAGTAATATTCTTCAAATTAATAAGTATCTTGTACTACAGAGTTTCCAAAGAAGACTGCATTTTTCCTCAGGGTTCAAGATATCTCCTTTCAAAATTTGATTGAAATCAGCTAAGCGGATTTAAATGTCATACATGATGTGGCGGTTTTTCACATATCTCAGTGTTAATGGCATCATATATCATGAACTGTATGTTGTATGATGATATAATTTTGCTGGTAAATTCAGTGGTATATGTGAACACGGTCTGCAAAATGTGTCGCGAATACAATTAGCAGTAAAGAAGTAGTAAATTAAAACATCATATCTGATGTGAAAATGCAGTAGATCGTAAACTGTTTACCTTCATCATTTTGGGGGAGTGAGGTGTCTTGAGAAAAAGTTTCGTAAAGGTTTGAAATTATATTTAAAGTTCATTTCAAGTCACTGAATGCCCTTGTTCTGAAGTATTGGATGAATAAAATTTGGGTATTCACACTTTGTGGCGTGCAATTCTTTTTCATCCCACCTCTTTGATAGTTAGGTGGTTCTCACCTCCACAGCGATTCTTCCCAGATGGTGAGTGATACATATACCATGTGTGATTGAAATCGGTCAAGTGGTTTCAGAGGAGATGTGGAACATACATACACACATCCATGATTTTAAACACAGATTTTGATCAAATGAAGCCTGTATGGAGCCCAAAATTATACTCAGGTTGTCTACAAAAACTCAATGAAAATTTGTCTAGAAGTTTTGGAGATAAGCATGTTCAGACATATACAGACACAACAGTTTTACAGATGCCTTTTTAATATAGGCACTTATATTCAATGATGTACATACCATTTCTGTGAAGTGAAGAGTGAGCAGAGCTGTTGGTAAGAGAAATGGCCTTTCCAGGAAGAACAGTGAAAAATCCATACTGAAATGCAAGAATTTGCTTGTTTTTTTCTGTCTGGCTATATAATGCAAAGTGTGTTGATTTAGGTCAATTCCAGTCATGTATGTTTCTTCTGTTAGTTACAGTAATTACCAGTATCAGTCATTTCCATTTGTATATTTGAGATACTTACTTTAAACTGATGGATAAGTTTACTACATCACAAATAATGTGCACAGTAGGTGGAGAACAATTCTGCAGAGGAAAATGGGTTTGGTCATCTCTGACATAATTAACACTTCTATTAAAGAGATGGCATAAAAGTAGTGGTGGATAATATTGGGTGTCCCAATCAAAGGGCTACAATTTATATTTAAGTCAGTCTTGCCTCAGAAAGCAACACCCAAATAAACCAAACGAAATACTGTAATTGCCATGTAAGAGCAGTAGAAATTGCGTAGAGAATCTGTTGTTACAGACAGAAGTGACAAATCAATAATTCATCAAAAAATGTTTGACTTTTATATGAATCTAAAAAAGTGCCAACATTACGCAAACTACTGTGAAATACTGTAGGGGAAAAGCTTCCTTGGCAGAAAGATGTTGTATACAAGACACTAAGTGAGATGAGGTGAGCTTGGAAAAAAAAAAAAAAAAAATGCAAGTAAAAGAAAGACTCCATTAGAGAAAACTGATGTTATTGACTGGCAATACAAATACTTGACTCAAGTGAAAACTCAAAGCAGTGTACAGAATGGTCAAGGGCTTATTGGAGAACAGGATACAGAGTCCCTACATATGGGGAAGTATGATGGAAAACATCAGTCACTCAAAGATCAGTCCATTGCACACTAAGGCCAGTAACATGAGTTTACAAATAGCCTTCCAGATACTTGCTATAATTAAATCTCACCGTGCCTGATTGAGAGGATAGCTTCTTAGTTGCCTGGGAAGTGCTGCACCATCAACGCTGACACAGCATCAGCACTGGCAGTGTGGCATGTGGGACCCCTGCTTTCCTACTCCGGCCCCGAGGAAAGGATTGAGAATATTGAGGGTGTTACAATTTGTAGTAATAATTATATGTTGTACACTTCTCCCTCTCCACAAAGGTCCATGTGGTGTGGTGATTTTTCTTTGATTGAGGCTTTTAACTAATGGAGGGAGTATTAAAGAAAAAGAAAAATTTAAAGGTGTTAAATTCACAATATGCAATATGTGAAGGTCATGAAAATAACAGCAGCAGCATTCATCTGACTGGCCTTCTGATGAGCTGTGGCTGTGGCTTGGTGATGTGACGAGATCCCATAGGCGGGTCAGAGTAGCTGTCAGGCTGGTATACGTGGACACATGAAGAGTAGCTGAAACTCATACGACTCATATGAGCATAATAATTGGGAAATTAGTGCTTTATCATTCTACAGAGAGTACTATATAGAACGTCATAGCCCAAAATTTATGTGAAATCTTCAGTGATTTAAAGGAGGTAGAAGTTAAGAGTAATCACTCTGATCTTTTACTTTCTTGCTTTGAGCATATGATAACTAAATATTATGCCTGCAGAATTACATAACTTACTAATGCATTTGGAATAGCAGTGACAAAATCAGAGTTAAGTAATTTGTATATCTTTCTGGGAATTGTGAAAAAATGGCATAAACCATTCTGCTCACTTCATCATAATATCACCCATTAAATCACCTAAATAGCTATATGTTCCTGATGCCTCATTACAGGGTTTAACAGCTTGCTGATTTTGTGCGTGAGCACTTGCACTTGCTCAGTCTCCTTCTCCCAAGCAGAGCAGTTGTTATGTGGTGGGGAGAGAGGGGAAATGTATGCACAAACTGTGATCGATACAACACAGGAGAAGTGACAACTGCGAAATTGGGTAGCGGAGTCACATAAGCACCAATGGCTACTCAGCGCAGTGTAATACTGGCAATTTCTTCACCAATTAGCAATAGGAGTAATCATCAATTACAAAAGGTGCCGTTATCCGGCATGATGACCCTGTATCACATACTTGAAATGGCAGACAATGTTCACAGTCAGCTTGTGAAGATTTTGTTACAGAGCAGCTAGCCATTTGTATAAGATGCAAAAAACAATCAACTTTAGATTGAGAAGAGCTGCTGGACTTGGTAGTAAAAATGAAGAACTTTCTTAGCAGCACTGAAGAAAGTATGCAAAATACTGGTTTATAATGGAATTTATTATTTTCTGTGTAAATGATGTAAATAAATCAGGACTTGTAGTAGAATTGAAAGGAAAAATGTGAAAAATTTCCAGTACCCAAGAAGTCAGAGGTGCTCTGTGCATGATTCACCAGGAGAATGTATGTGCAAAGATTGTCACTTTCAGAAATATAATGAGCGTAGTTCATACAATTAATAATATATGAGAGCTTGGACTCGACATTGCCAATTAGTCCTTTCATCGACAGTGAGGAGGTACCTTCCCACATACTTCGGTGTCCTCCAAGGGCCAATGGATTCTACATTCACACGTCTCTACATTAAAACGAGAAACACATGAAAATTCAAGGAAATTTTGTTGTCCTTTCTGACACATCAAAAATATGTTGGAATTATGTGGAAATATTTACACCCATAGTCTGAGGTGACCACTTTTACTGTAGACAATATGCCTGTTTATTGAGGTTTTATTAAGCATATTCACTTAGTTCAGGTATGTCTCATTACAAATTACGTTACTAGAGAGAAAGACATACTAGAGTATCTTTTCTTACTCCTGAAGATGAGTCACTTTCCAACACTGAATCGGATAATGTTTCAACAGATGAGGAATCTAGTAAACTGAACAACCTACCACTTTATCCTGCTACTTTTCAGAAAGTGCTCTCAGTAGTAGACAATGTTTCGGTCCCTGCAGTTCTGTTCAGTCTCTGCAGATTATCCCACAGAGTCGCCAAAACTCAAGCTCTGTGATAATGATGAGAGCCCTGAAACTTATTGTGATGAAACACTGCCTCAGTATTTGGACATACAGTCTATTAGAGAAAGTTTAGCATTGCTAAAGAAAGCACTTTCAAAAATGAATCATCCATGTGATTATTTTCTTGATATCTGCAATGAAAATATCATTCAGAATATTGTTGAACAAATGAACTTGTACGCATCTCATGAGTGGCAAATTTTTGATTGGGTGTTGAAATACTTGTAACAGACTCTGAAATGAAAGTATTTATTGGATTGCTTGTCATTATGGGCATATACAAATTGCCCCATTTTATCAAATTACTGTGGTTCAGATACTCTTTTGCATGTTGAATCACTGTTGAGAGTGATGACTCAACAAGTGTTTCCAAAAAATTTCAGAAAACCTTCATTTCAATGATAATTTGAAGGCAGTGGGGAAGGCTGCTCCTGGAAATGATGAAATATATAAAGTGAAGCTAGTGCCCTAAATAGTAGCTTCTTAGAGGGATATTGTCATTTCGGTAGCTTATCTGTTGAAAAAGGTATGATTCCTTTCAAAGGAGATAGAGCGTAAAACAATGTATGGCCATGATGCATATAAAAAGAGAATACAGGGATAATGCTAAGACAGACTGTCTACTGAAGTTCCAGGTTGATTGTGGAAAAGAGAAAGACAATGACGCCACTTTTCCTCTTGTTGAAAGGGTTCTACTTGAATTGTATTCACCTTTGAAAAACAGTAAATGTGGTGTTACATTTGACACCTGTTTCACTTCATACTCCCTAATGAAAGTGCCTTCTTGATAATGAAATATATTCTGTATATACTGTCAGAGTCAGCAGAAAAGTTCTTCCAGAAATATGATAAATAACGACACTTTCAGAGATGAGTTCAGGGCACAGATCAAAGATGCAATGATTGTGGTAGATTTGCAAGACAGAAAAACAGTAATAGTTCTGTCTACAGCAATCTCCTAAGGATGTAACAGTCGTTTCTGGAAAAGGAAGAGATGGTTCCATGTGCAGCATGGCTTGTCCAATTGCCACAAATTTGTGCAACAGTATAATGGGCAGTGTGGATCTCTCTGATCAGAAGCGAGCATGGAATAAAGTTGAACAGTTATCTATAAAATGGTGGCACAAAATTGTTTATTTTCTAGTTAGTGCTGCCTTTTTGAATGTGTTTGTTATGCAGGCAGCAGTCACAGGAAATGGAGAGCAGGTAAAGTTCTGTTTACAGTTAGTAATGGAATTACTACCAGGATTTTCATCAAGAAGGTGATGTGGGCGTCCAACTGTATTCACATAAAAAAACAACCCAGCGTTGGTGTTTCTGATGAACTCTTATCAAATGTGGATGAATATCTACCAAAGAAGATTGTGAACTGTATGTGTGGTCATTTGTGTTGCATAAGAAAAGAAGAAAAAAGAACAAGAATAATATGTTCAATGTTGCTTACATCATCTCACAGTCTGTGGGAAGCCAGCTTCCCATTTAAATTTTTAAAAAAATAGATGCTTAATTTTCATCATTTGGTGTGATATGGCATAAATGATTTATAACGAATCACTGAACCCCCAACTGTCACCTGTAATTAGCTCAGGAAAATGTGCCCATAAATGGAGTACAGAATGTTCTTGAAGATATTGACAGCTAGCAAAGAAGTCTACCTTGTTACAGTAAGTTCACTGGCTTGGTGCGGGCTATTTGTTAAATTGTTCTTCTTTTTCTTTTTCCTTTTTTTGTAGTGTTATAGATACGTTTATGGAAATGAGTAACGTGTTCCTGCACTGAAACAGTCTTCAAGGGAAAGTGACCTTGGATTCCTCATACAAGGAGCATTCAAACGACTTAACACTTCAGGTTAAGGATCTGTTGATAATACATTTCATTGGCTGTATACAAGCATTCAAAATGAAATTGTCACTTTGGGAATAATCAGATGGACGGAGCAAATGCAGTTCATTTTCCAAAATTGTCTTCATTGAAGGACTCTGGTATTAACCGATTTTGAATGCTGTCCATCTTTTCTGTTTTATCATAATGAAGATTTCCAGTTCTGATTTAACAATGTGACATCACAACAGAGTGCTTTTCATCTGTTCTCCTCTCCATATTCAGTGAACATTGATAACATTTATTTTAGTCTGCATCTTGAAGTAACTGTCCTGTAGTGCAAAAGGGAATTTAACAACTTCAATTACAGAAGAAAGTTTCTAGATTTCTACAAGCACTTCCCTCAGAACCCATTTCTCTGATTACATAAGTTGACTTAAGGTGTAATATCAATGTTGCGTTTACTTGTGTTTGTGAACAACTATTTTCAAGAATAGGGAACAACAATACAAGTTTGAGAAACTTATTTTCAGGCTGTAACCTAAACTGCACACTTTACTCATGGTATCAGTTAATTCATTTTGTAACCAGATCTGTTGGTGAGCATCAAATCTCAAGGTGCTGAGTATCAGAAATTTCAGTTGATAATTTTACACTATAGTTTAATGAATAACACTTGTAATTGGAATAACGAGCTCCTAAATGCCATCTATGATACTTATTGTTACTTAGTAACATATAAGTTGAATTATTTTCTTCAAATTAGCAGTGTTAGTTTCAAAGACAAAATTACTACTATGATTGAAAATACTCAGTGAAATGATGCTAATAAACACTGAGACAGTTTGAAGCACAATGATTCTCAATCTAATCTGTTATTGGCCACAACACACAAATATTCTTCAGAACTACAACATAATGGAAGCAACACTGAAATACATGAGAAACATTATTTACTACACCTTGTGTTACAAAAAGTAACTGCCTATTCAAGAATTTGTATCTCAGTAAAATGCTTAGATGATGGAGAATCTGGAAGACAGTCACTTCGTGGCAAACTTGCTGGATTGAGGATTTATTGAAATAAGTAGGATTTAATTGGCATCATGATTTAAAAACTTCAGAACAGAACTGATTTGTATCAGTGTTAACACCAAAATTCTATTTATATTTTTACACTGTTAAGTTAATTGAACAGCACTGAAAAGTCACATCTTTAAGTTAACTCACTTTAAAATACAGCGAGGTGACAAAGTCATGGTATACCTCCTTTACCTGGTGTTGTGCAGCAACTCAATGTGGCATGGACTTAACAAGTTGTTGGAAATCCCCTGCAGAAATATTGGGCCATGCTGCATCTACAGCCATCCATAAATGCGAAAGTGTTGCAGGTGGAGCATTTTGTGCATGAACTGACCTCTTAATTATGTCTCATAGTTGTTTGATGAGATTCATGTCGAGCAATCTGGGTGGCCAAATCGTTCATTCAAACTGTCCAGAATATTCTTCAAACAAGTCATGAACAATTGTGGCCTGGTGACATGGTGCATTTTCATCATAAAAATTCCATCATTGTTTGGGAACATAAAGTCCATAAATGGCTGCAAATGGTCTCAAAGAAGCTGAACATAACCATTTCCAGTCAGTGATCGGTTCAGTTGGACCAGAGCATCCAGTGCCTCATTGACAACCTGGGTGCATGGCTTTAGGGTCTGTGCCACACTTGAACCCTACTATCACCTCTTATCAGTCATATAGAATCCAACTGATATGGTCATGAGCCTAGGAGAGGTGCTGTAGATAATGTCATGCTGTTAGCAAAGGCACTAGTGTTGGCTGTGTTCTGCCATAGTCCATTAATGCCAGAATTTTGTCACATTTCATAACGGATATGTTTGTACACCCCACATTAGTTTCTGTGGTTATTTCACCCAGCGTTGCTTCTCTGTTTTGGTCGTTAAGTGAAGGTGGTCTGCCACTGTGTCGTCCATTGTGAGGGGTAAAGCCTGAAATTTGGTATTCTCGGCACTCTCTTGACACTGTGGATCTCGGAATATTGGATTCTCTAACAATTTCCAAAATGGAATATTCTATGTGTCTAGCTCCTACTATCAGTGTGTGTTCAATGTTTGTTAATTCCCATCGTTGGCCATAATCATGTTGGAAAACTTTTCATGTGAATCACCTGAGCACAGATGACAGCTCCACCAATGCACTGGCTTTTTATACCATCTGTTTGCAGTACTACCGCCATCTGTATATGCGCATTTCACCGTGCCATGAATTTTGTCACCTAAATGTACGTGTTTATCGAGAAAGTACTAAATTCGCTTTCTAGTCAAATTAAATGTACTATTATACCTAAAAACAAAGATGATGTTACTTACCAAATGAAAGTTCTGGCAGGTCGACAGACACACAAACGAACACAAACATACACACAAAATTCAAGCTATCGCAACAAACTGTTGCCTCATCAGGAAAGAGGGAAGGAGAGGGAAAGACGAAAGAATGTGGGTTCTAAGGGAGAGGGCAAGGAGTCACTCCAGTCCCGGGAGCGGAAAGACTCACCTTAGGGGGAAAAACTTACCTTAGGGGGAAAAAAGGACGGGTATACACTCACACACACACACACATATCCATCCACACATCTGCTTGTGTCTGCTTGTGTCTGTATATGTGTGGATGGATATGTGTGTGTGTGCGCGAGTGTATACCCGTCCTTTTTTCCCCCTAAGGCAAGTTTTTCCCCCTGAGGTGAGTCTTTCCGCTCCCGGGACTGGAGTGACTCCTTGCCCTCTCCCTTAGAACCCACATCCTTTCGTCTTTCCCTCTCCTTCCCTCTTTCCTGATGAGGCAAGAGTTCGTTGCGAAAGCTTGAATTTTGTGTGTATGTTTGTGTTCGTTTGTGTGTCTGTCGACCTGCCAGCACTTTCATTTGGTAAGTCACATCATCTTTGTTTTTAGGTATATTTTTCCTACGTGGAATGTTTCCTTCTATTATAACCATATCATTAAATGTACTATTAATTATAAAAACTCTAAAAACACATTTCCATAATTAATCACCGATGCAACATTATACAAGTTATTCAAAAGAATCATTAACATGTATTCTATTTCTAATGCAAGTCTTGTTTTATAATAAACAATTGTGTGAGGCAATCCTATTGTAACAGATGTATTGATACTTGGAGCATTATCAGACCTTGAACATTTCTAAGGAGAAACTTACTTGTAATGTGGATTTTTTAACAATAAGACATGTTTGTAAATTGCTCTGTTTGTGCAGCTGTTGAACACCATTGATGAAGAGCGTGCTGTGTATGACACTCAGTAAAGATTTGCTTAACGGTGATTTCAACGCAACATCTACAATGCGGACCCCTGAATGCTCTTGTAAAAGGGAAAAAGCACAAGGAGATTGAGAGTACAAGAGGTGATTGAAAGTTATTAAATGTATAATATCTGATTGAGAGTATGAGAAATAAATATCTTCTTAATAATGAAATGATGTGGCAGCATTGCATTTTTAGTTTATTCGTTCCATTTGTAGCAGTGAAATCTCATTTACAGTGACTTACACATTTCTGCATGCAGAATTATCCAGAAAAATATACAGTATCTCCTCTCAAGTTCCTACAAGGGTCACCCTTCTTACATGATGATAAGTTGATGGAGGGATGTAGAGGGTAACTGGTGCTCGTGGGCCTGCACTTACTGCCTGCTCACAGAGCATGAGATCATGACTGTGAAGCCTTGCCCTAATATGTTCTAAATTAGTTACTCCAAACTAGACTAAGAAAATAATTAGGAACTATACTGATCTCTTTCACATATCTAAGACTGGGTTAACAATAGCAGGAATATCCAGTTTTATCTGTGTGGCTAAACTGATAAAAAGAGGAAGAGCTTTCCTTCTGTAGATATCATAATAGCCATAATATCCTCCTCTAGTTACTCATATTCACAAGAATCAGTCATGAGGCAAAAAATGCATAGCTGTGATCTCTTCAGCAATGAGCCATTGTAGGAAAGCATATGAATGCAGACATGAAAGGTTTCACTTAGAACAATGTTAATGTGCATATGAAACCAAACTGCTAAGCAAAACTCGAGGTTTAAAGTAACTCTCATATGATGTGCCACTGTCAAGTAACATTGCTTGATGAAACTAGCACCCTACATAGAAAGAAATGCTACAGTATAATATGGAAGGTAGTTGAAAGAGATATGCAATGAGACAAAGAGAGCTTACACTTTTATTCAAAAACAATAATTAGACTGAAGTCACCACAACTCATTATGGTCCTATACACATTACAAAAAGATGGTGCATGGTTCTTAATAGTGTGTGTCATTGCTATGGACAGCAATGCATGCTTTGCAACCTGCTTTGCATGTTGGCCATAGGGTTGATGAAGAGTTCTTGTGGTAGGGCATTCTATTACTACTCCAGCCCAGTTGACAACTGCCTGATGGTTGTTGGTACATGCAGATGTGTGGCAGTATGTCTCCTCAATGCGTCTCACACATGCTCAGTGGGATCTAAGTTGGGAAGGGGGAGGGGGCAGGCAGATAAGTCCATTTGCCAAATATCCTCTCATTCCAAGAGCTCCACTATTTGCACTCTGGCCGTCTGCATGTTGAGAAGTAAACATCCGCATGGATCATTGTCCGTTTCATTTGGGTCTGTGTCACATACAACGGTGTGTTTGCAGAGAGTCGGCAATGGTTTTAGATGGCATTATGAGACTGTCATTGCTTTTCTGTTAAGCAAAATTTTGGATGTGTGTGTGTCCCATTTTAATATGGCCTGAGTAGGATGGTTGTAAAGTTGGCCAGATCGTATTGTCCTGCAGTACTATGAATTCACTGTTACTCAGTGCCTTATGCGCGAAAACTTTTGGACTGGTATGGGGGATAGGCGGTGGCATCTGCTTACAATTGATGGGGCTCTCCATCCTTAGATCAATACTGGAAAATCTGCTTGTTCAAGAGGCTGGGTTGGTAGAGCATACTCTGCTGGGAGTGTGAGTGATTCTCCATACAAGATTTCCACTAGTGATCTGTGTAGGTCTTCCTTGAATGCCGTTCAAATGCCTAATAGCACCCATGGCAAGGCTTCCATCCACAGTCCTTGGCACATGAGTGGCACTTTGATGGTTTTGTTCACTGCGCCACAAGCCCTTTACTCTGAGGACTGATACATGGTCATACATGCCACGGTGTCCTAGACAGCAGGTGGCAGTGACAATGTGCACAACATATAAATCATGCAGGTTGCAGCAAGTTCAGCCCGTATGGTTCAGACGACACAGGGCTTTGCAATCCAAGAAATCTGCAACCAGGCTGGTATAAGGCATCAACAGCATTCTGGCCAGGCCACCAGGTGGTGTACATGGCAACAATAGAAGTAATTGCAAACCTCACTTCTTCATGCATTTGCCGTGTCATGTGCCTAAAATAGGCCCGCAAGTATCCATCTGTGAGATGGCTATTTGTGATGGCCTACAAGCCCCAGACAGCAGTTCTATCGCAGCCAGCAACCAGAAGATGTTTAACCAATGCTGCACCAAGGACTTAGCCACTGCCCTGGACAGCACACATCCTCCTTTGGCCTGGGACTCTTAAGTGTTCAACAGTATGCCAGCAGGGACATTGTATCATTTGAACTCTTCTTACATGGACTGACAAGATAGTGTCAGCCTTAAAGTTTTCTATGCCTGTCGAATTCCTATATTTTCTTTACTGTTGGACACTTGATATATCAGCAAGTGAAGCACCTATATAAGATTTCATCAAGTGTTTGTTCTTCCTGTAAACTGATGTTGGCTACAGTCTTCTTTATGCAGAGATTGGGGGAATCAGTGTTAAGTAAGTCTTTAATGCTCATGGCATCTGCTCTTCTACTAGTTTTGTTGTAGTCTGGTTGCAGAGAAATAATATGGATCTATGAGAGGTAGTCTACAACGGTGCTGTAGGCACCATGTAGAGGACACCTGTCATATATTGCGCAGTAAGTTCGAAATGACTGAAGCAACAAGGACTAATGCCTTTGGAGGGGTGCTATATGGTGTCTGCATGTGGCTTGCGATCCTTACAGATAATAATATGTCTTCTTACTTCAATATCTTCTTTAAAACATCTGACTTCTGTGTAGACAGTGAGTAATTTACAATTGCACATGGTCCATTTTGACTGCAAGGCCGTGGATTTTTTTTGAGAAGCCAAGCAGTTGTGCTTCACCTGCCACATCTTATTGTAAGACAGCTCCAATGGCTGAATCACTCGTGTCAGTTGTGACAGTCAGCTGTGCATTGGGTACTGGGTGGGCCAAAGTGTTCGCTTTTGGGAGGAATTCTTCAGCTAGTTTAAATGCTTCTTGCCTTTTTCTTCCTTGTGTGTTAGGCACGGTTAGAGTTCAGTGAGGGGTGGGGGTGTGTCTCTGTCACTGCCATCTGTGACAGGAGACACTGATAAAAATTTATGATGCCTAGGAAGTGTCACGGGTCATGGTAATTCTGCAGAGGTGGTAACTGCTTAATGAGTGTGAAGTGAGGTGGGTTTGATCACTGTGACATTTAGTATGTGTGAGAGAAAGCTCACTTTGCCCTTCCACAATTGTGATGTATCCTCATATATGACCTTGCCCGCATCTTATAGGGCAGTGAGAATTGGTTCCATATGCCATTCATGATCATGTGGGATGGCGGAGAATACTGTTATATCATAAAGATAAATGTTAACAACAGTCAAATTTGAAGAGAACTTCATCAGTGAACTGCTGCCAAGTTTGAGCAGCTTTCTTTAGTCTGTAAGGCATGAATAGGAAGCAAAAAGTCCAAATGGTCTGATTATTGTGGTCTTAGAGATGTTGTTTGCGCTAATAAGTATCTTGAGGTAAGCTTTCATGCAATCAAGATGCTGAAAGTAATGGTGCCTGCTAATGTGTGTTTTAGATCTTGAATATAACGAATTGGTTTACAGCTGGGTATTGTTCGAAGCTGTGTAATCATGGCAGTGTCTCACAGAACTGTCAGTTTTTGGTACAGTTTGTATTGTGGAAGCCCATGAGCTGTCCAAAGGCAGACTATCCCTGATGGTAATAGTTCATTGACCACCACCTTGCAGACCACAATTGTGTCAATACCAGCCGATGTGATTTATGGTGGAGCAGGAGTTTTGAGAATTCGATGCAATATACCATTAGGGATGGTGCATTTTTTAACTTTCATTTGTGTCTGGTTGTCTGAGGGGATGGTACATTTACTTGATTTGCTGAGAGATAAGGCAGAGTGTGCCATACTGATCTGTGTTTGACGTGGTGTGCTTGCAGTCATTGACTTATGTAGTGACAGTGAGACATGGTCAGTCAAAGTGGTTATGGTGAATGTAGTGCCAACCTTGGCTGTGTGAGCGAAAGACTGTAGTATTGCTCATGCACATGAATACAGCAGACACATTGTGTATGCATGAGTATAGTTCTGAGTTGTCAGTGTGGAGTGCATCCAATACTTTGCGGATGTCCAGATAAAGCTGCTATGTCATCATTAGGTACTCCGTCATTGAAAGCTCTCCCTTAGTGTGTTAGAACGTGTGTCCTCATCATTCTAATGCTCAGCAGGGCACTAGCTAGTTTTCGATGGACAAGGAGGCAGCGAGGCAAACAACCGTGGGATTAGTCATCTCGTATCATGACATATTAGCACTGCATTTTTTAAATCTGGCAAAGGCATCAGTGCCATAGGAAGTTGATGCCTACTACTGGTTCACTCACATCGGTAACGTATGGAATCCATGGAAATTGTTGATGTGAACTTAGTTTCAAGGTACAGTTAGTGGTTCTATGCAAGGTGAAATTTGTGGCATGAAGTTGTAGGGATTTTGTGCCTGATAGTGTTGCATTTGTGTCCTTCAGTTCTAAATTGATGTCTGACCCCAATACTGACGAGGAAATATTTACATATGCTTTGAGCCAAAACAGTTTTCCATCCAGTGGTGGGTGTGACGCATGGAACGTTTGCTGCACACATTGTGGACATTGGTGGGTTGATGTGTCGGCATGGGGTGCTTTGCCTATTGAGGCTCGCTTTTGCAGTTTAGGTAGCTGCAGGGAGGCTGGTAGTTGTATGATACTACCAAACAGGACACAATATCAACATTTTGGGGACTTTGATGCAGTGGTGGCAATTGGAATGTCATTGCCATCTGCAAGAGCAGTGGTGTATGTGCTGTGCAGGATGGTGTCCTGACTAGGGGCAGTGACGTCACCGTCGTGAGCTTTCGGAGTGGTTCGGCATGTGTTGTGTTTGATTGAGATCTAACACTGCAAGTCATATTGTTATCCACAGAACTGATGTGTTGTCTACGCTTTAGCACAGTGAACAATCTGTCTCCGAGGTTCAGCATCTTCCCTAGTGACTCTGCCTTCTCGAGCAGCCATGGTGAATTGTAGCTGCGGCAGAAGCTTGACGATCCATAGAATATGTAATACAGTGTCTGGAATGAGGTTCGCATCGAGTAGTATCTGCAGCTGGTGTCAGAGTTAGGGTTTTGTCTTGGTGGTGAGTTGTTCATCATTGATTGCCTGTTTCATTGGTTGTTCTGGGGTGCGTGACAAGTGATAAAGCAAGGCAGATTTTTGACAATTCATATTTATTTCATTTGGGTGGTGTGAGGATGACATTGTTGATAATGTCTGCATTCTGTGATAGGTGGCAAAATCACAAATCAAAGGTTGTCATGCAAAGTTTGCAATGAAGTAAACACATGTTCTTCTGTTGCTAATCACAGTGCTGATTTTGGCCAGAACAGTGGCAGATTGGATTGCATACCGAGTATGAACTGAATTATGACCTAGTCGTGGTTGTCCTGATGCTGTCTTGTAAAATTGTGTAACTGATGAAGTACTGAGGAGCACTGAGCGCAGTTGCGTATCTGGTAATTGCATCTGGACCATGCATTTTATTTTGCACTCTGTGTTCCATCATACATGGCAGTCCTATTTGCAAATAGTGTTTGCAATGTGGTTGGTGCAGGGGTAATATTACTGTTCATGTTTATTCCAACCAGCCCTGCTGCACTTGATGCCGAATCTTGTACATAGGTCAGCAGTAAATTGTTAGATGGTGGCCATTGTTGTTGTGTCGCAGAGCCTGCATCTTTTTCAGAAGCAACACCTGTAATCATATTGAGTTTGTATTTGAGCACTGGTTGACAGTTATGCATTATCAGTAAAATCAATGTAATATCATTTACATTAATCCTTAAGACGTTGTTTGAAGGGGGTGGGGCCCTATTCTTGTCGTTCATTCTGGTCAGTGCAGTAGGTTAGCCTTGGTAGTGGCATCATTTTCGGTTTGTTGGTCAAAGTTGCTATTCTGTAAGCTTCTGAGACCTGTTACTGATCGGTCCGCCTGCCAATTTTCTGATGACTGTACCGAGAGGTGGTTAGGTTTCGGTATCGCCACTCATTCAGTTCATTGTGATTTGTTTACAGTTAGAATTTGTTATTTTAGAAATATTGAGTGGTTTTTAGGTTCATATTTATTGATTATATTTTACTGAAGAATCACTAGGACCCATTAGTGGGTTCATAACAGATTGTTTTCTTTTGTTAGAAATGTGGTTTGTATTGTTGTTACTGTGAATGATTATAATATCAGAAAACATATTTGGTCAATATTCTCACAAAATACCTGTTATTTTTATGTAATTAAGAGTTTAAAAATCATTAAATTTTGAGACATTGGCTCTGCTTACGTATATTACCTGACTTTTAGCTGAAATTACTTGTGACTTTCCCACAAATGGTATAGTTTTTAACTATCTAAACACATTTGCAACTTTCAAGTAGCTATGGAAAGGAATTATGGAAAGCCTGAGAGCCGAAATTTTGTAAAATTTAATGCATTTGTGGTTTACAGCCACATCATTAAGTGTTCCTCTCCATTAAATTCAGCAGAAATAGAGCAACTGGTATATATTGTTTATCATGGCCAACTGGTCAAGCCAAAAGACTGTGGTGATAAAGGACATGGGTTTGTGTCCAACTGGGTGTAATATATTTTTTCCTCTGCATCCAACTGGGTGTAATTTCTTTTTTTTTTTTTTAAACGCATTCTGACACTTTCTTACTCATGAAAGTAAAGTATTTTTCTGCAACATTGATTGTTATTTACATGTAAGAGCTTGCTTCCTTAGTAATGAATACCTTTGATTTTGCGACTCATGTATGTTTAAAAACACAAAAGATGAGATTGCTGAGTGAAATAGCTGACTGTGACATTTATATTTTTTCTTGTCACAGAGAACAGGATATTTGACTGGCTTCTGAAAATTGTCTTAAATGATTATTTATGTTATTTTATGCTCCGAACATACCTTTTTTCCTCTTGACTTTCACTATTTTTTTATAAAATGGAAATGAAATTCAAATAATTTGAACGCGCCCTAAAACGCTCCCTTCGAGTCGTGATTCCTGTGACGTCACTGGCTAGCTCGCTGCTCCTACCATCATAATCCTAATTCACAGTGATGCTTTGTTTAGGAATTTCAATGTCGGAAAATGGATTATAACTGGTGTGTAGTACCATACTGTGCAAGTATATCTACAAAAATTCCTTAAAAGCTGTTTTTAAGTGTTCCAGAGAATGAGAAGATGCATAAAATTTGGTTGCACTGTACTAGCAAGTTGCCATCACGTTGACGCACAATTTCACTAACTTAATTAAAAATTTGTTGCACTGTGAAGTTAACATTAACTTACTTCCAAGACATGCTCTCCCACTGTTACAACAAAGGATAGTATCACGCAACAAAATTAAACTCCAAGTGAAAATTGTCATTTTAACTAATGACACCTCAATCATTCGGTAGCTCAGTTGTTAGAGTGGTAAACCGCTGAATTTTATAAAATGGATGTCCATAAATTGCTGGTTCTAATCTGACACGAAAAAACATTTTAACTTATTTGTAAAATGACTCGACAGTCCTCTCATATGAAAACCAAATCACAATTACAAAACTTCACCACACCAATCAGAAACAGCATATTACTGTGTCTTCCTTGCTGTTTACATTTGCTGACATTTGCAGTCACTGTTCACACATGTCACATTCAAAAAGATACTTTCTAGTTAATGTGACCACACACTTTTTACTTTATTAGGAACAATTTTTTTTTATCTTTGTGCTACCTAGCTAGGATCCTTGTTGTTTAAACTTTTGCAGTTTCATCATCTTACATAAAGATGAAGTAAGTCTGCTTCAGATGCTGACATTAGTTTTCACTCACAAGCATCTCAGCCCTTACATTTATGTCACCTGCATGTTGTACACGCTTCATCTCTCTCCGTATAACCCAATCGCCCTGCATATCGTGGGCGTATAGTGGTATCTTTACTACTAGCAATGACTTCCAAAACATTGAATTGTTTGTACATAAAGTAAATACATTTATCCTAAGTTGTCCGTTTTTCAAACTAGGACTAATGTGAAACTATATATAATACATCCCACAATCGAAACAACTGCTACGATCAGTTCTTGCTAACCCTGTTGTCGTACTTTATGTAAAACATTTAAAAATATGACTCTTCCATGATTCAAACATGTAACCTCTTTAACTACAGTCATATCTGCTAACTGTTGCGGCATGGAATGCCTGCCAGATGCAGTATCTCTGCTGAGTACCTTCTACAAAAGAAATCAGCACCAAGTTTTGCCAAGAATAATTTTGTTGGGCTTTGGATCATAGCTCATGAGTCATAGTTCACAATCTAGTTATTATATACAGACCCATTTGCAAAAGATCTGCCATTCTTTAGTTTTGAGCAAGTTTAATGACATTGCAGGGAGCAGGAAAAATAATGTCAGTCATCCCACATATTGCGTCTGTAAATGGGTGGAACATAAAGGAGGCTTCCACTGTCATAATTCACAAAATTCCTTTCTATTGTTACTTAAAACTTGTAATTGTGTGTTCTGTCACTAAATAGCTGAACTATTTGCAGTAAAAGTACGTAAAAACCTCGTAACTTTGGCTAACGGTCCTATAAGACAAGTATAGCTTCGTCTTACTCCTAGTGTGTGATGTCACCAGAGCATCAGCCAAAACAGTGCATTTTTGAACATGTGACTGGATCTTGACATTTAATGCTTTTTAAGCTTTAATTACATAAAAATAACAGACATTTTGTGAGAATATTGACTGTAAAGGCTATTTAAATGTTATAGTGAATCAGAATAACAGCAAACTGAACAATATTTTTAATACTGGAAAGTAGCCTATTCACCATTTTTTCCAAATGCATAGTGATTTCTGAGTTTGGTGTTAGGCAGGAATTTAAGATCACAGCTTAAATTATTGCAAATGAAACTGGCAGCAACCATCTTTCTGCTATTGAGTCCTTAAAAACGGTAAACAGAATGAAAGATCCCTGCCATAATATTTTTAGACTATACCACCATATGAGAAACATTTTGATTTGTCTGATACATGTTATAAACTTCGATGAACTGCAGGAGTTCTCAAAAATGCATTTTTTAAAATTTTGTTTTTTAAGACCCAAATTGTTGATGTATAATATAGGAAAGTAGGCTACTTCATCATTTTGATATGTAGGAGCAAGTTACAACCACATTCTCTGCATCTTCTTATTCTTTGACACTGCCTGAAACAAATTTTGGGGTGTTTTTATAGATATATTTGTACAATGTGGTACTACACACTATTCCTAACTCATTGTCTGAAATGCAAAATCCAATACAAGGTATCTATGTGGATGAGAATAAAATGACATAAACAGCATTTATGGCAATTTTCAGAACACAGTCAAATACCCTATCATTATTATGCCTGCATGGAAACATGTGGTCAGGGTAAAAATTTCTATGCATTTCAGCTGAGACTCATGGAAGTGGACATGGTGCGCATGTTACTCTTAAGGAGGAGGCAAGAGCATCGAAGGTGGACACGTCAGCTCAATGGAATGCGGCACCATGCAATATGGCAACGTAACCTGAGGGACGAGATGAATCCATTTGAAATGCCCGAGAGCAACTTCATGGCGAAATACAGACTGAGTCGGGAGGTGGTCTGTAATTTGGTTGAGGAACTGCGGCCGTACATGAAAGGCCATCAAAGAACTACAGCCATTCCTCTGCACTTGAAGGTGCATTTGTTTAGCAAATCCTGAAATGATTAAATCAATTAAACATACCCAATCAGTCATTAAATGCATTTGTTACTTTTTTTCCTCTAGGTTTTGACAACTCTTCACTTCTTGGGACATGGGTCTGTTCAAAAGGGGGTAGGGGCTGACAATGTAGCTGCCATGAGTCAGCCAAGCGTTTCAAGGTGCATTGATGAAGTTGTGAAGGCTCTTAATGTGCCTGCAATTCTGAGGGCTGGTGTCCCCTTTCCTGATACACGAGAAGATAGGTTTCATATTATGCAAAGGTACTGCATATATTGTACCACCTTTTGTGGTGAACATTGTTTCCTTACACTAAAAGCTACTGTTTTAGAAATAAATGACATGTTACAGGAACTTCAGATGCTCATCCATTCATGGTGTCATTGGGTATGTGGATGGAGCTCATGTAAATATTGCAGCTCCTGATGTTCACGAAGAGCAGTATGTGAACAGGCATGGCACACATTCCCTGAATGTTCAAGTGGTAAGTACTAAGATTTGAAACCTTGAGTTGCTGCACATACAAATGACAACAATATTTCTAGTTCGCTGCTTTGTCATTTATACTTTGCAGGCATGTGACTCGGACATGATGATCATAAATATCTTGGCACGATTCCCTGGGTCATCGAGTGACTCCTTTGTGTGGGCCAGTTCTGCACTCAGATCGAAAATAGAAGAGTTATATAGAGGAGGAGAAGAATGCTGGTTATTAGGTAACTACAAAGAAATATTAAATGCTATCTTTTTTTTGCTGTAATACAACCTAATGGAAGTTACAATTATTTGCACATATTTATCATATTTTTATGATTTATTTTTTCAATAGGGGATTCTGGATACCCTAATGAACCGTGGCTCCATATACCAGTAACTGATCCTCTACCTAACAGCAGAGAAGCCAGTTTTAATCAAGCCCACATGATAGCTAGAAGCATTGTGAAGAAGACAATAGGACACCTACGCAACAGATTCAGGTGTTTAAATAAACACAGAGTACTGGAGTACAACCCAGTGAAAGCAGGCTTCATTACAAATGCATGTGCAGTTTTGCACAACAAATGTGTGACTGTCCATATTCCTCTGCCTCAATCTGAAGCAGATCACAGTGACAGCAGCAGTGATGAAGATGAGCCACCACCAGTGGTGAATGAAGGCCACGCAAGAGACAGATTGCTGCAGGAGGCTCGAGTTGTCAGAGCGGGAATTATTGCCAGATTACCCACACTTCCACCTGGTGGACCCTACAACCCTCGCAGGGCCCATTCACATTACCAAAGATAGTATTTGTCTCAAATTTTCAGAAACATGGAATTTCTTTTATTACAGTAGAATCCCCATGAATTTCCTCCTGTGGTTAATTTACTGTGTGATAGAAATGTTTGTTTTATATCTGTGCTGCAGTCTGTGTGAAATTCGCATCCCACATAAACCGTTTCAGCACAGTAACCAATTTACCTTTCAGTAAGCTTGTCCCCAGTTAAAGTAACAGACACTGTGAGGTAACAGACACTGTGAGGTAACCATCTTTGATTTTTATGTAATGAAAATGATGTTAACTCTGTAGATAAGAATTTATTTCCTCAATCAAGACAAATTATCTTTTAAAAGCAAGTCAGCATGTTACAATTTCCTCTGTATTTTAGTGAAAGTATTGTTTCATGAGTACTGTAATGAAAGTCTGAGTCAAATTTGTACAAACATGATTTAATAAATTTGTATAAAAGCATGAATATGTAGTTTGCATCACTGACATGAATTTTTAATTATGCTTCAGTGCTTGCTTCGATTTCAATGTCTGATTAGAATGTAATATAATTCAAATCAAATTTCGCTGTTTACACTACTCATTGTCTCTCCTATGCCTCAGGTACTCCTCCAGTCTGGAAGAACATACAACAGTTAAACAATAAATAAGCTGGGGAAAAATCAAAACATTGAAATTTATTTGAAATTTACTCCTTCGTGGCTCATACAAACACCCCAGCTGCTCCTACAAATGCCTCACCTGTATTTTCAATGGCAACAGTTCTGCGTTCTTCACACTGAAGCTGTGCACGGCTGATGGTGTTTTGCTCCTGCATCCATATCAACTGTTGTCTGGTGATGTCTACCTGAGGATAATCATCTTTGGCAGCTGTACCACCTACATTTACCAAAATAATATAAATTACAAGATCGAAATATTAAAAAACGATTAACTTCTGCAGATTAACTTTAGGCGATAATGACATTGGTACTATGTTTGCACTTCTTCACAGTTGTAGCACACGAAGATTCAGTTACATGTGAAGCAGGAATGAACCCTGATATATAGAGCATACATTCTTATGGTGAAGCCAAATATTTTGTAGTCAGAGCTGGTGATACATTGTCTGATGAAATATCCAATGCAGAAATTATGGCCGGTCCTTCCAGTGGAAGGACAACACATTCACCCATTTCCATTGTATCTTAATCATATGAGTAATTTTGGGTGTCCTGCAATACAGAATTACATTAGTTGAATTTAGGAAATCTTTGAAACACTCACTGATCTTTACAGGAATGAAGGTAGTAACTGTACAAGTATCTTGCGAAATGGCTTATGAAACTAGGCTCAGAGACATTGGCATCCACATGTCTTGCTAGAGACCAAAGAAAGTACACCAATACCTGACATGCTATGATTAAGGTGTCTGGTACTTCTTCATGTCCAGAAACAAAGCACGGACCCAAGAAGACAAGAGGCCACCCCCTGAGACAGGTCAGGAGCTTAGCTTTTGTACTTAGTCCTCCTCCTGTTTTCTGTGTTTCCTTCTGTACTAGAGAAGCTTTTGCCTATACATCACTTCTCCATTCTTGCCATGTCTCATATGAAATAGACATAAAAGAAAATAAATAAATGAGCTGCAACATTGATGCGTAATATTTAGTGAAAACAGTCTGTAATCAGTATTGCATCACAGTGTACGTACGTTACCTTCATCCATTTATCTGCTGTTGTCAATGCTCTATTGGGCAGGCTGTTGAGCTTGGTTGCAGATTGTTTGCAAAAGTCTCTGCTTTCATTAGACTCCATCTGTTCCTGTGACTCGCAGTCTGTAGTGCCATGTGTTTCATCATGAAATCCAACATCAGCATTCGCTGCTTTGTGGAGATTCATGTAAATTAATGTTTTCAGGACCTTACCTACACACCAACACATAAACAACATATAAACTTTTTCATGTTGTTCTAACAGTTCTGTTGATTATGTGTGGTACATTTTAAACAAAACAAACAACTATGCAGTAAGTCACGTTATTATTGCCTGGTTTTGAATAGTGTATCTGGCCTTCATTTACACATACATGTAAAAGCATGCTATATCAGTAATGAGTTTATTTGATGTTGTGACTTAAGACTAATTGGACTGAAATGAATGACGGAACTAAAGACGAAATTGAATCACTTTCAGACCATTTCTCTGCAGTTCCATTTTTGAATTACAGGTCTCAGGTATGACCTGATGGCTACAGTTTTTAGCACATACTACAAATACTAGTTGAAATTTGTCAATAACAAAGTGACTTTCCGCATCCTGGGTTGCTGGTTTCGTTTCAAATAAAGCACTCATAAACGACAAACACAATAGAAATCCTCAAAGCCATTTCAGTGTCACTGGAATGTGAACCTACTAACCTCATTTTTTTCCCACTCATATTTGAGCAACACTATGTACTCTAAAAACACTTTTCATTACTGCAAAGAATAGCAGGCATGTGTTGGCTGCTAGCCGCTTTGGATTCAGAGAGAGAGAGAGAGAGAGAGAGAGTGAGAGAGAGTGTATGTGTGTGTGTGTGTGTGTGTGTGTGTGTGTGTGTGTGTGTGTGCGTGCGCGCGCGCGCGCACGCACAGATCTGTAGCCGTGTGCTTTTGACTGGCCAGTGCAAGGTGAACCGACAACAGTGCTTCAGTTCATTATAACTGTGTGGCATTGCTTCCGAAATGCTTACAGAATAATGTGGGAGTTCTCCTTCGAAAATAAGGCTTCTTGGTGTGCTCACCTAAAGACCCGATTGGCAGAGCGGCCGAAAGATACAGAACACGGCCTTTGGTGATGTGATGTTACTGATGCAACATGACTGCATTGTTACTGCCTATTATCGGGATAAAGAATGACATGTCTCCCCATTGTCACAGTTCACCAGTGTTGTCACTGTCAGGTGCAGGGATTGTACTGATAACTGAGGTGACACATTGATATGACAATACTGCTTTATTGCTCACAGCCCAAGATAGAAGATATCCTTACGGTACAAGGTTATAAACTGAATTAACTTCATTGGAGACTACACAGATATTGCAGTCAGCTGCATGTTTTCTCTGGTCAGAGGTGTTACTTGCGCTGGTGTCCTTCCAGTTGTCTCGAATGGGTGTACCAGTGCAGTGCTGCAAGGTACATCAAGTTAATACATCATAGTCTGTTCCTTAACAGAGAGAATAAAATACTGAAATAAATTATACAGTAAAAATATGTCTTTCAGATTCAACTAATGTACAAGGGATGTTCATTCAATACGTATTGCAATCAGTGTTTTTCTGAAAGCAGATTGGCTTTATTCAGGATTCCAGTTCTCCATATTATTCCTCACTCTTTTGCCTACAAAACCCTATTTTTGAACATAATCTCTGTTCAATGTGATGGCCTTATGCCACTTTACTGGGATGGCCTAAATGCCCACACTGTATCACTCTGCAGGACATCATCAGAGCCAATGTCGTGCTACATCAGTAACCTCCCCATCATTCACATGTTGGTTCCTGCGAAGTGTATCCTTCATTGGGCCAAATAGATGAAAGGCTGTAGGGTGGATAAGGAAGGGCAGTCCAGTGAAGTTCTGAGAGCTCTTCTTGGGTGTGCAGAGCTGTGTGAGGCATTGCATTGTCATGGAGGAGGAGAGCTTCAGTTGCATTTTTGTGACAACAAACGCACTGAAGTGGCTTCACCCAATGATTCACAATTCTTTTGTTCTCTGCCAGGTCTCTGTAGATATTCTGCAAGTGTTTATGAATATCTGTGATGCTCTAGTTTTCTGTCAAAAGAAACTCAACGACAGCTGTCTGCTTCGAATGCACCTCCATTATGGACCCATTTTGAAGTCTGTGTATAGTGCTGCCACCTACCAGAACTTCATGAATTTCTAAGAGCTGAAGCAGGAATATCTGAGTACATCCCATAACATATTCCTCTTTTTTTTCCGACTGAAACAGACTGAGAAAAAAGTGTATTGCATTACTTAGTGAACTCACCTCATACACGGAACAAAGTGAAATGCAGTGACACATTTTGCAAGCTCTAATTTCCTTCAGTCTGTATGTTAGGCAGAGCAGCAACAGGAGATGGGTTATGTTTCATTCTTCAATAACCCTGTCTGGCTGGCTGGGCAAACAGTATTCAAACATTATTACAATTAATAAAATTGTAATTGTAAATGAGGGAAATTGATCTGAGTAACTTATTGTGATAGTACAACTCCATTGTACTGGTACATGCCTTTTTAAATGAGATTTTCTTGTTCTTTTGTGTAATAGCTGTTCTGAAGAACTAATTAGTGGAATCAGCAAGTTCTGAAAGTAGAGAGATATAACAAACATAACTGCAATGTACTATACAAAGACCTTCCCAACTGGGTGGAGTATTTGCAACTGGTGTGTCAACAGAAAAAGTATTTACTAACTGACTGTGTTGGAAGTACCAGTTCTGAATTAGCAATGGTGATATCTCCCTAGGACTGATTAGTGGCATATTGACATGAAGGACAATGTGCAGCTGTACACATTCAGGGCCAGAGAATATAAATTCAAATTCTCAAAAAAGTAAGAAGTGATTAGAATCTTTGTATTGTCAGTTTGCGATAAATTTGGGTTAACAGCCTTGTGCCTGAGGGGTCATCATTTTGACTCTCAGTTACTAGTCTGATATTCCTGTGCACCATCACAAGAATGCGGCCATGAAGGAAGAGAATTCCAACAATAACAATATAGTTCATATGCTTCAAGAATGTTAAACTAATAGATATAAAGCATGCAAAACTGTGCCCCAGGAGGATCATTACTCAGGTGAGTATGTGCTTGTCTACCATGGGGCCCCAGCCTTTGCAGCACTACTTTCTTTTTCTGTGCTGCAAACATACACTTTGACTGTCTTATATTCTCTGACTTTCCAGCAGATGGGCCTTTGAGTGCAGACCCTGCCTGGACTTGGTTCACAATTTTGGTCTCGATTTTCAGTTTCACTCCTGGCACTATCTTCACCTAACAATTGTGTGGTTGCCATTATTGGGTTTGACCTGCCATCTTTTTCAAATTTTGCAGAAGTGCATGTCATGCAGGGAAGGCCACCCATTGTGGTGTGCTCCACCTGTGTGCCCTTCTACCCTGCCACCCTTCCTTCCTGTTGTTGTATGCCCGAAACCCAGCACAGTACCCATCCTGCTTTTGGAGGGTCGTCAAGCACATGCATGGTGGTAGCTCTCTAACCATGCAGGGATTGCATTGTTGGTGCCTGTGCTGCACAGTCCATTTGTATGCCATGGAGTATTTGCCCTTCATGACTGGGGCATGGGAACTCCCAGCAACGAATTACTGGCCAGGTAGTCATTGCCGTGGCTGGGGGACACCCATGTGAGAGAGCCCCCTTTTGGAGTTGGTGGCGCCATGGGAATTGTTTGCACATGTAACAACTTAAACTTTCTCCCACTGGTTGTTACACAACACTGGCAGTCTCTTTGAATGGAAAGGCCTCATATGATGCAACAAAATATTATCCCAACATGTTCCCGCCCTTGGCCACATTGTTGGAGGAATGCAAGACTCGATGATAAGGAGAAAATTCCTCTTCCAATACCTCTTCTGTACAAGGACTTACAGGGACTCCTTTTTGGCCACAAAGCCTTAATTTTTGTTGAACACCTTTAAGACAAATGTGGGGAAGTTGCAGCCATTTCTAAGATGAAGAATGGCTCCCACCAGATTAAAACTTTGTCTCCTGTCCCGTCACAGGCACTGCTCTGTAGCCTTAGGCAATGATCCATAAATATTAACTGCTATAAGTTGTAGTTGTTCTTTTGACACAATGTTTTGCATATATCCTTTGCAGGTTGGATTACTAACTTTTACCCTCTGGCACCTGTCACATGTAGATAATTGCTTCCTCACTCTCCTGGCAAAAGTACACAGTTTCTTGGATCTTTTGGATACATTTCGGTGTTCTACAATGTCCAAAACTCTCATGTACCTACTTCATCAATACTTCAATATACTGCTCTGGCCAACACAATCGCCAAGCATTATTGTGTGCACTGTATCATCTGAAAAGTATACCCTTGTGCACTTTATAACACTGCTCTACTTTCTCATGTCCTCTCTTACCGAGATAACTTTTAACTAACTTCCAGTTGGAATCATGGTTCTGATATCTACGGATGTCATTACAAATTTTCCTGATTTCACTCTCATCTTTCTCCGCTTTTAGATACGTAACCTGGAATTCCCTTTCACACTCATCACTGTTATTTTCACCTTCTCCTCCCATTGGCAATCTTGATAGAGCATCAGCAATTAGATTTTCTTCACCTTTTATATACTTTACTGTATAGTTGAACTGCTGGAGGAATAGTGCCCACCTGGTTATCCTGCTGTGATGCGAAGTACACTCTTGTATATAGATCAAAGCCTTTTGGTCTGTGTATACTACTACTTGAAGTCCTAAGTAATTCTGGAACTTGGTGAAAGCCCAATAGACTGCTAACAATTCTTTTTTGATCACGGTATATGATATCTCATGTTTTTGTAAAGTTCTACTGGCAAAAGCTATTGATCTATGCTTCATCATACCATCTACAATCTTTTCTTGGAACAAATGAGCTCCCAGTCTGTAGTCGCTGCTGTCAGTCATAATGCAAATGGGTCTGTAAGATCAGGTCTGTATAACATTTTACTATTGCACATCTGTTTCCTGATGTTGTCGAATGCTTCCTATCAATCCTTGTCCCATACCCAAATGGTGTTCTTCTTCAACAAGTTGTTCAAACATGGTGCATTTAAAGCTTGATTGCTGACAAACTTCTGGTAGTAGCCACAAATTCCATAGAATGAGTTAAGTTGTTTCATAGTCTTGGGCACAGGAAATTTTGCAATGGCTTCAATTTTTTCTTCATGAGGTAAGATTTCTTCCTCTGAGATGGTATGGCCTAAAAATTTGAGCTGTTTAACTCTGAATTTGCACTTCTCTAGTTTTAATGACATGCCTCCCTGCCTTAATCTGTAACACACTTCACCCAACAAATGTATATGTTTTTCCCAACTCTTACCTATTACAAGTATGTCTTCAACATAAAGGATTAGTTTGCTTAACAGTTCTTTTCCTAAAACAAAATCCAATTCTCAGATAAATTCTGCAACTGATACATTAAGGCCAAATGGTGCAACACAAAAGCAATAACATCTTCCTCCATACAAAAATGCAGCATATTTTCTAGACTGAATTTCCAATGGTACCTGATGGAAACCTGCTGTTAAGTCTAATCTAGACATGTACTTCATATGTTCAAATTTATGTAATAACTCATCTACGTTCTCAGGGTGATCAGTTTTCCTCTCAAGGTATTTGTTTAAATGTCTTGAATCGGGCACAAGTCTTACTCCACCATCACATTTGGAAACTACCGCCAACGGGTTATTGTATTCACTATTGCACCTTTCAATTACTTTCCAGTCTTCCACCTTTTCTAGTTCTTTCTCCACAGCTTTTCTTTTTGTGATGGGTGCTCCATATGGTTTGATGATAAATGATTTGTGAGGTTTTACATTAAGTCTACATTCATAGTTTTTCACTAAACACATCTTTGTATACCCACAACAAACTACCTAATTGATCTGTCTGTTCATTATCTAGACTTCCAGCTTCTTTTAGTTTGGTGGCCACTAATTCAGTGTACTTGTCTTCACTGCATTCTTATTCATTGTCTTCCTCATTAACGTCAATCTTTTCATTTGCACAAATCACTCCTCCAATTTTAAAATTTTTCTCAAGGCAGTTTTGGATGATAAGTTCAGTCACATGTGTTACATTTGTCTTTGGGTTGGTAAACCTTAAATTTTTGTTATTCCAGTCAAAATCTGCATTTACTCCATGTGTCCAATTCATTCTGAACAAAATATTTTCATTTAGGTCAGGTACTACAAAACATCCTTTGTTATACTGTACATCATTAATGGTGAAATACAGGATGTGTCAAAAAAATGTATACAATTTATTTCCCGTTCTACAAGGTTAAATATCTGTGAGAAAGTAATGTTATGTTTCTTCAACAGGTGGCAGCAGTGGCAAGGAAGTAACTGCAACATGGCGGACGTGTGTTTGAGCTTTGAAGCACAGAAGCAGATAATTAAGTGGTACTGGCAGTTTGAGAATGTAGCTGCGATTCGAAGACAGTGGAGAAGTGACTATGGTACAGAACCACTTTTAAGGTTAACAATTACATGTCTATGAGACAAATTCGAAATTCATGGAACAGTGTGTGATGTGCATAGAGGTCGATCAGGGCGACCTCGTACAGCTACAAGTGATGATTCCACAACTGCGGTCTTGGAACTGTTTCAGTGTTTGCCTCAAAAATCTTCAAGGCAAGCGGCACGTGAGAGTAATGTAAGTGCTAGTAGTGTGCTATGCATTCTGAAGAAAGGCAAGTTTCGTGTGTACATTCCAAGGCATAGTGCAACAGCTAAGTGACGACAATCCAGATCGAAGATTAGACTTTTGTGAATGGGTTCAGGAGATGGTGGGACGTGAACCGGAATTTATGGGTAGCATAATTTAATCGGATGAAGCCCAATTCAAACTCAATGGAACTGTCAATAGGCACAATTTTGTGTACTAGGCTGAAGATAATCCTCACATTACAGTTGAAAAGGCTGTGAATTTGCCTGGTGTAAATGTGTGGTGTACTGCAAGGGGACTCATTGAGCCTTTTTGCTTTGAAGGTACTGTTACTGGAGAAACGTACCTAACAGTGCTTGCTGACTCCATATTCCCTGTCATTTGTGCATTATATGGTAATGATGAGTTTTATTTCCCCAAGATGGCACCCCGCCGCACTATCATAGGGACGTACGAGCATACCTGGATCACTATATGCCAGGCCAGTGGATAGGATGCAGGGGACCAATCAAGTTTCCTGCACGCTTTCCAGGCCTCACGCCACTAGATTTCTTCTTATGGGGCACAGTAAAAGATGAGGTGTACAAATGTAAACCACGTAACCTGGACACACTTTGGAATGAGATTCAGGTGGTGTGCACAGAAATCTCATTGGACACTTTGGTACGATGTACAGAATCTGTGGTGATTCGTACTCAGAAATGTATTGATGCTGAAGGTCACCAGTCTAAACATTAATCACATTTGAAAAGTACATTTATTTTTCCAATTGGACTTTAAGCTTTCCATTTCCAGAAATTTAACATTGTAGAATGGGAAATAAATTTTCTATGATGTTTCAAAGTGTGTATACATTTTTTTGACACACCCTGTATATTAAGGCTTGTCTGTTTACTACTTTGCTGAGCCTACCAGTTGCTCCCTTAATTTTGATTCCAATAACAGGATATTCTTCAAAGTCAACACTGTGTCGTGTCTGGTCTCTAAATTTTTCAGAAATGGCACAAACAGGACTACCCATGTCTAAGAGGCAAAGTCCCTCATAATTTGCAACTTCTATACGTATATATGGGCAACCCAAAACTTTTTCCTTCCTGCTTTCCTCATCTTCATGCTACAAATCATCCCCAATCTCTCTAAAGTCCAAGTCGTTTATACCATTTTTGCCTGCACAATTTCTCTTACTTGTTTGAATTTTACTTAGAGCTACATCATATGATTGCTTGATGTCATGTCCCTCTTTTACACAGTTTCTACTTTTCCCAGAACAGATCTCACTGTAAGCCTGCTGATTGGTTCTACCTTCCCAGTTGGAATGCAATTCTTCACAAATAATCTTGATGACCCTTTTTACTCTGTCACTGTCACTATAACCGTTATAAGTATCCCATAAAGTTTCTAGGATCACATCTAAATTGTAATGGCTGTCCACATGTTCCTTATCTGATGATACCTTCCCAGTTTCCATTGGTACAATCTGGTTTTCATATCTTCACAAATACTACTGACATTGTCTTCTTCAGCATCAACTAAATCTTCTTCAACCTCCCATTCATCATTACTACTGACACTTTCACTATCAACATTACCACACATGCTGTCATCTCCAATACTAGACACTTCTACAACATCTCTACAATGATCATCAGAATTGTTGACAAGTACACTAGTACAGGTATCATCACTTAATTACTTAACAGGAATAGATTCTTCCTCCATTAATTTACTTAATCCAAACTCATCAAGATTACCATCAGAACCAACATTTTCTTCACAAACTTCTTCACCACACTGATTAAATAGACTTGAAATAGTTTCTTCCTCTAACGGAACTTCTTCAACATTCTTACAGATGCTAATACTTCCCTCTTCCACACTTTCATTCATACTTTTTCAGAATTTACTGTCAACCTTTAATTTGCTAATCTGATGTGCTCTTCTTACATTAGTTCTGTCATTTCCACTCCAATATCTTTGATTACTCTGTCTTGTGTAATTATTTTCAAAGTCTCTAGGCTGGTGGTTTTTAGCCTGATTTCGGTACTTATTTCTCGCCCCAAACTGACAGGCTCCCATGAGGCGTCTGTCAGTTTAAATTGCCTCCCAAAACTGACAAGATCCCATGAGGTGTCCATCATCTTGACTGGTGATTATCTAATTGTCTATTACTATTCTTCCAAGGTCTCTCCCTGTTGTCATGTCCTCTGTTTCCATTCCCATTACTATGGTTGATCCATCTGTAATCACTTCTATTGTAACCACTATTATTGTTCTGATTTTCATTATCATTTCTGCCTTGATTCCTGTTCTGATTCCACCCCCCAGATGGTTGATTGTCAAATCTGCCATTATTTAGTCTCTCATTTATCTACATATCTCAAGAACTTATCTACAGAGTCGTCTGGTCCATAAATCAACTCCCACTGTACGCTTTTCAGTAATCTCCTTTTTAAGGCATCTATTTGTATTAGTTCATCAGAAGGTTTGTCTAAGTGTATTAATTTCCTCAACTGGCTTTCAAAAAAACACTTCATGCTACCATCACCTTCCCTATACATTCAATCATTCAAAAACTCACTTTTAATCCCAGCTTGCTCATTTTCTGACCAAAACATATTTAAGAACTTTCTTTCAAATTCATCATATAACATGGTAGAATTTACATTCTGATTGGCCCATGAGATTTTCTCCCTGTCCAAAAATTGCTTAACAAATTTAATTTTAACATTATCTGTCACATCATTATTAAAATTATCTTGACAATGTTGTAAAAAATCAACAGGATGCAATTTCCCATCTCCTGGAAAGCATTTTAAAGGTATGCCACCCCATACACAATTAATATTGCTAACAAAATTTCTTTGGGCTTCACCTTCTTGCAATTCTACAACTTTGTTACTTAAATCTACAACATTATTTTTACATAAATCTATTTTTTCATCACATTTCAGTTCTACATTACTTAATTGATTAGAAATGTCTGTAAGTTTTAACTCAAAGTTCCTTTTGTAAGTTTCTACTTTTTCTTCTAAGATTCTCCTAGTCTGAGCAACCTCTAATGTAAGTTTAGAATTTTCTATTTCCACATGTTTATCTAGTTTTTCAAATCTTTCCTCATTTTTGGACAATTCTTGTGTGAAATTAGTTTGTAATATCTCTAACCTTCCTTCTACTGCTCCTACATGAGTATTGGGTTCACCCTGCCCTGTCTCAATGGTAATTTTTAGTGCTGCCAAACCATCCTGGATTTCCCTTATCTTACTAGTATTCTGCCTAATCTGTCCCATCTGTTCCTTCACTTCTTGCCTAATCTGTCCCATCTGTTCCTTCGCTTCTTGCCTCACCTGTCCCATCTGTTCCTTTGCTTCTTTCATATGCTGCATTAATAACATTAACAATTCATCTCCGTCTACTCTTCCCTGTGCAATTGGAGTACTCGTGGTGACATTTTCACTGGAACCATCTCCACCAAAACTTTGATCTATACTTGAATTACTGTTGGATGATAGTTCACTGATACTTGATCCTAGGTCCAAAGTGTTTTCTACAGAAGATTCACCACCAACACACTTCTCTTCATTCATTTTCGTAGTCTCGTTGTTGATCATACAAAACACACACACACACACACACACACACACACACACACACACACACACACACACACACACACACACTACTCGCCATTACAATTGCTACATCAAGAAGAAACGCAGATGATAAGCTGGTATTCATTGGACAAATTGAGAAATCAGTACCCAGAACAACCACCTCTGGCCGTAATAACGGCCTTGATACGCCTGGGCTTGGATGGCGTGTACAGGTACAGCTGCCCATGCAGCTTCAATACGATACCACAGTTCATCAAGAGTAGTGACTGATGTATTGTGATGAGCCAGTTGATTGGCCACCATTGACCAGACGTTTTCAATTGGTGAGAGATCTGGAGAATGTGCTGGCCAGGGCAGCAGTCGAACATTTTCTGTATCCAGAAAGGCCCGTACAGGACCTGCAATATGCGGTCGTGCATTATGCTGCTGAAATGTAGGGTTTCGCAGGGATTGAATGAAGGGTAGAGCCATGGGTTGTAACACATCTGAAATGTAACATCCACTGTTCAGAGTGCTGTTGATGCGAACAGGAGGTGACCGAGATGTGTAACCATTGGCACCCCATACCATCACGCCGGGTGATACACCAGTATGGCAATGACAAATACATTCTTCCAATGTGCATTCACCACGATGTCGCCAAACATGGATGCAACCATCATGATGCTGTAAACAGAATCTGAATTTATCTGAAAAAAAGACTTTTTGCCATTTGTGCACACAGGTTCGTCGTTGAGTACCCCATCACAGGCGCTCCTGTCTGTGATGCAGTGACAAGGGTAACTGCCATCATGGTCTCCCAGTTGATAGTCCATGCTGCTGAAAACGTCATCGAACTGTTCGCGCAGATGGTTGTTGTCGTGCAAACGTCCCCATCTGTTGACTCAGGGATCAAGACATGGCTGCACGATCCGTTACAGCCAGCCATGCGGATAAGATGCCTGTCATCTCGACTGCTAGTGATATGAGGCCATTGTTATCCAGTACGGCGTTCCGTATTACCCTCCTGAACCCACCGATTCCATATTCTGCTAACAGCCATTCAATCTCGACCAACGCGAGCAGCAGTGTCCCGATACGATAAACCGCAATCGCGATAGGCTACAATCTGACCTTTATCAAAGTCAGAAACGTGGTGGTACGCATTTCTCCTCCTTACACGAGGCATCACAACAACTTTCACCAGGCAACGCCGGTCAACTGCTGTTTGTGTATGAGAAATCTGTTGGAAACTTTCCTCATGCCAGCACGTTGTAGGTGTCGTCACCAGTGCCAACCTTGTGTGAATGCTCTGAAAAGCTAATCATTTGGATATCACAGCATCTTCTTCCTGTCAGTTAAATTTTGCATCTGTAGCACGCCATCTTCATGGTGTAGCAATTTTAATGGCCAGTAGTGTGTGTGTGTGTGTGTGTGTGTGTGAAAATCACACAACACTATTAAAAATTAGAAAATTAAAAGCAGTTACTCATTTAAATTCCAGTGGTGCAGTCTGAGAATTTGGTCCATAATCATCTGGTAATGATATTCAAAAGATGATTTGCAATCGTCCCACAGCAGGCGAAGATTTTTTTTTTTCCCTTTGGTCTTACCATACACTGTGGTAGTAGTATGGTATTCTGCCTCTCGGCGGGTCTTGTCAAGGGTTAACCCTCTTCCACATTTCTCTGTCAATAGCCAGTCTTTTCATTTCTGAATATTTGCCTCCTTTGATATTGTCCAGCATTTGATATCTTCTTTTCCCTCTTCCCCTTTTCCCCTTCACCATTCCTTCTATTTCTTCCTTCAATAAACAGTCCCTCCTCAAACAAAGTCCAATCACCGAGCGAGGTGGCGCAGAGGGTAGACACTGGACTCGCATTCGGGAGGACGACGGTTCAATCCTGCGTCCGGCCATCCTGATTTAGGTTTTCCGTGATTTTCCTAAATCGCTCCAGGCAAATGCCGGGATGGTTCCTTTGAAAGGGCATGGCCGACTTCCTTCCCAGTCCTTCCCCAATCCGATGAGACCGATGACCTCGCTGTCTGGTCTCCTTCCCCAAAAACGACAACGACAATGTCCAATCCAGTTCCATTTTCTCTTTCTGATGACTTTCAGCATGTTTCTTTCTTCTCCAACTCTTCTTAATACTTGCTCATTCCTTACTTGGTCTTCCAATTTCACTCGTTCCATTCTTCTCCATATCCACATCTTTAGTGCGTCCAATTTTCTTTCATCTTCCTTCCTCAATGTCCAGGTCTCCACACTATATAGTGCAATGCTCCAGATGTAAGATCTGGCAAATCTTTTCCTCAGATCTGTTGCCACAAATAATTCTCTGGGCAAAAGTTGTCGCTGTTTATCTCTTGTATTGGTTTTTTACATAGCCTGAAACAATCACTCATTAAACACAGTTCCCATTTCAATAATCAAATCCCAGCTCAGCTCCACCAACTACATCGTTCTGCACGGATCATTAATTTAACTAACTTTCTATAGCATGGTGTTCATTTGATGAAAGAATATAACAGTTTCCAACTTCATAAAATTTATTGACAACTGAACTGCATACTCATCACATTAACAAAAACACTGACTGACATACTTCACAGATCTCTTTGACTGACTGACAAAACAACTCAACCACTGACTCCCTCGCAGCATTGCTGTTTTGCTTTATATAGAATTTTAACAATAAATTTCAAAATAACCCATTATTAATTTTGTACAATTTTGATGTTACAATTAAAATTTACAAAATGTAGAGAAACTGATTTTACAGCCAAATAAGGTACAAAATACAATATAAATTGACATAACTTTTAAAGTATCGTCACTAGTTTTAAATATGAACTAACATTCAGTTACAGTACAAATCTCATGCTTTATCCGACTACATATGTAAAATTTACAAGTAAGGCCTCAAATTCAAAAAATGGAAAAGTTGTGTGATGTAAACAATTGGAGAAATAGGTAGAAATGTAATCACAAGGTATGTTAATTACAGAGGAGGACACAAAAATAGATAACAATTGAAAATACATTGTTTGGTAATAACTTTTAAGCCGTTTCTCAAGATAATGATGTTCTCTGTGTTGACCCACCAATCAACTGCAATTAAGGTAATTACAGGCGCCAACCGCTTATGCCAACATTTCCACAGCCTCTTAATATTTGCCGCCAGAAATTTAACACTTCAGTTTCTTGATTAAACATCTAATTCAGCACCTGCACATAATTTTGTTAATGACAACAATCCTCTGACAATCATGATAATATACGCCCTTCCAGAACAGTCTATATGCTTTCACAATGAATATCAAGTATTTTAGCAAACTGGACAGAATGACACACATACAAGTCCCTGGGAAGCACTGACTTGTCCAATAACTCTCCGGATGAATGTAAAAAAAAGTCGTATCAGACATTTCATATGATTCTTGGAGAAGGCTGTATCGTTATAGGCTCATTTGAAAGTGTTGTATTAAAAATCATGAGAGGAAAAATATTAGCTACCAATGACTCACCACATGCATCAAAAGGGTGGCAGAAAATGAATGTCCAGGAGGTCCAGAGATCAGCCTTCTATGGGATATGTGTATTACACTTCACAAAACGGACATAATTGACATTCAAGATTTGTTCAAAACAAACCATTAACTTGCACCATGAACACCAAACAAGAAATGGCTTGCCACAGTGATCACAAAGGTTCATACCATTAAGATCAAAGGCAAACTCCTTGGAAGTTAAAAACCAGGCTGAACATTCAGTTGGGTATCTAGTCTTAAAGAATGTATGTAGAATCATATTGGTGTAATGAGATGATGAGAACTGATAGAACGTAATAGCATGCAACAAAATGCAAAACAGTTTCTCATGGAGCTCATCGTGAAACAGGCTATCCCTTAAGGCACAGCTGCAGATAGTGTGATGATATGTTTTACAGGCGCAGTAAATAAACAACTAGAGGCTGAATCTGTCCAGTGATTGCAGATGGTATGAATTGGAATGTCACACACTTTTCAGGAGGAACAGTTTACTCTAAAGGAGTATGGTTTTTATATGCACGTCAGGAATAAAGCTAAAGCAAGTTATTTTGACCAGCTACTGGCCAGAACCAGTGCTCATTCTATAGCTGTAGTTCTCTTACACCCAGTTTCCCATTATTGCATGCTGTGACAAAAATATTCCCTACTTTCCGTGCAAGATCACACACATGAGAAAGAATCTTAAGGGGCAAAGCACCTCCAACTTTTCGCAGCACAAGAAATAACTCTGCAGCCAACTTTGTACCTCTAATTTCCAGGGTTCCTTTCATATGCATTTCCTCTTCAAACTCCCATTGATTGGAGTTGAAATGATGGGATTAGTTTGTTTATCTCATTTTGGGTTGATTCTACAGTTTGCTATGCATTGCCAATTGATGCTTTGTTCGAAATTTTGTAATCTTACCTCTTCCAATTCTGTAGCACTGTTTGAAGTTATGCAACCATCCACTGCTTCCCTTGAAATCACTGTAATCTATCTTGTGCTATTTGATATGCATAACATAGTAGGTTACTATCATGCATATCCTGTCAGTTGTATCAAGCATCCTTGAAGCATGGAAACACAAGTTTTTGTAACAAGTGTGCCATGTCCTCCCTTGAATATCTCTAGTTCTTCTTATGTGTATTATTGCTATGTTATGGTAATGTTATGGTAATATTGCTGCAGATTTATTCAAAATGTGTTCATAACTATTTCTTTACTATGATGTGGATGATGTTGCATGTGCATAATTGTGTTTAGTACCTGTTCCATGGACAATGATAGTCCTTCACTATGTTTCACAGGAGACAGTATATGTGGCTCCCTGTCTGACAAGGACAATAAACTACATGGTTTGACACCTGTTTCAATATCACTTTCACTTGTTAAGCATGTATTGTCATCATTTTACTCTTCTTGTACATTGTTCACACAGTTGAGTGCGTATGACACTGCACATTCCACTGACTCATCTTGCAGGTATGCTAATATTTTATTTGTCACTTCTTTCTCACTCTGCAAAATTCCTTGCAGTCCTTTCTCACAAAATGTCAATTTCAGCAACTGATGTAGATGTAATGCAATGTTTACTTTGTTCATTGTGCCACTGCTTTGCTTTGTATCAACAGCACCAGTATTGTAGCAGTGTTGCAAATTACGCATTGACTAAGCAGTTCAACTATGCTCTGTAGCCTCATGCTGTGCTCACCATTGGATACCTCCAATCCCATGCCCTATTGCCGTTAGTAGCCAGTATTGTCATTGCATGGCAAACAACATGTGGGGCACTGAATGCTGTAAACATCACTGGCCTTTTGTGAACTCGCGTTGAAGGGGTTCCTTGTTAGTGTTTACAAATGTACATGACTATGTTCTTTGAAAATACCAATGTAGTCAAGGAAATATTAATCTAGTAATGGAAGATACACAGCAGCTATGTAGTATAAATGACACCGCAGCACCTTTTTTCAAAATAGCAGCTTTCTTTCTAATTTACTTGGTTAAATTTAGGTAGCACATACACGAATAGCATTAAGCAATTTATACGATTTATTAGCTTTTTGTTAATGTATTCCATACCATTGAAGGTCCCCATTTTTGATAATATCTGTGGAGCATGATGAATGAATGAATCTCCTACTTCCTCAGATCTCTGAAGTTTCAGTCAAATCTGTCTGTTACCTATAAACTTTGTGAGAGAATTGTTGGCCAGTCCTTACCTTCATGAGAAGTATCAATAACGCCAATAGACACACTAATAGTTTCCTCCTTGGAGAGGAGAAAGAGATAGATTGTGGAAGCTTAAAAAGGAAGGACCCACCTGTTGTGATTATATTCTCTCCTTGTACTGAGGTCAAAGTGACTTGTCCTTAATTGTAAACCTTCACCAATTTATTCCCCCCAACTCCTCAAAATTAGGAACTATCAGTTCCAAAAGTGATGATGGTGTATGTACTTTTATATATGTGACTATTGGCAGCACTGAGATTACTGGCCAACGATTCTATATCATAATTTTATAATTTTCTTTAGGAAATTTTCCTTTTGATACAAGTGATGGTTATTTGCTGAGTTCCTGTAGACTTGTGCCACCTTTATACTTTTTATTTAAGAAGAATGAATGTGTTAATTATTTTAAAATGTGTATCTGAACCAGGGCAATAATGGCTTAGTATATAAAAGGGAGCAAAGGAAACATGTTATACAGCATGTATCTTTTATACCTAAACATAATTCCCAAAAAGTTTTATTGTTGGCATTTGACCATCAAGCCCTGATAAACTATTAACTATAATTTTTATTGGTAAATCATTGTTGGACCTCAAAATAAGTTATAAGTGGCCACATGTTATTCCCATCAATTCTTGTTGAGAAGTTTGCTATCTAAAGTAATCTAAAATTGAACATCAGTAACTCAAGATGCCTGCCTACCTGAAAATCAACGTTATAGTGTCTCCAGATTGTGAACCTCCATTTAAATCTGCAAAGCCTTATTAATCTCCAACTACATAATGAATATTAACAGATTTTCTTCAGGTGATAGGTAAGGCCTTAGCACAGTTAGATTATGTGTACCCATACCACTATTGTGGGACAACATTCTGTTCAGCTTAATATTGATTAATCTGTAAGACTGGGACTTTAATTTTACATATGACTTAGTGTCCATTTTGTAATTAATAATAAAAATCAATACCACCTTTACAAAACTTGTTTTACATATGCATGTTGTATGAAATTATTTTAGTGATTGTGCTTCATGTATCAGATAGGCTCGAGATAAAAAGCATTTATGCTAAGCAACATTATTGCTGAGGTTCATTTATCCTTCAGTTTTTTATAATTTTTTCCTGTGTTGATTGTCATTTGACCACTTCATGCTTTTGAACACTGTGTTATTAAATGTTGGATTAAAACAGATTTACTCTGAACCTCAATATTTTTGGAAAATCTTGTTGTTTGGAGTAAATCTACTTTATTGAAACATTTAATAACAAAGCATCCAAAGCATAAAACTGTCTGAGAGTAACAAGTGACAATCAATACATGGTATAGTTCCAAAAAGCCAAAGAATAAACAAGCATCAGTGATAATGTCACTTAGCATGAAGATTTCATGTCTTGAGCATATTTGATACACAATGCACAACTGCTACACTGTAATACCCAAAACAAACTGAATGGTTCTGCAAATTTTGTTAGTAATCAACCTTCTAATTATATGTACTCACCATTAATGCATTTTGCCAAATTATTTTTTGATGAAATGAATGTAAGCTAACAAAAGTAAAGCTTAAGTCTTTAAATAAATAAATTTATTTGTGAAAAAGTTAAAAATTACAAATGTGAATTCAGTTCATGATTGTACAATGTAATGATATACATGATGCATTCACAATTTTATAATTCACATTTATTGTGGAATGTTATTTCAGCTTTCTTAAGCACAAAATTTACTTTATGCAAAGGTGCAGTAAACAACTATTCTGACCCACTCAAAGCATTCAACAGCACAGTTCCATTACATCCCAGCCAACTGCACAATCCCACTATGAGGCATTTATCTACAAGATAATTAGTAACCAAACAAGCAGTTGGCTGAGATCTAATGCAACTGTGCTGTTGAATGCTTTGAGTGGGTAATTATTGTGGGGTAACTCCTGTCCGTGGCAATAGAGTGATACAATGAGAGTTTATTACATCACTGTTTAACCAAACAGTGCTTAGCTTGTATTATGTAGGTTTATCTTATCGCTGTTTATTTATACTAAGAGTAAACAGTGACTTTATTAACGTGTGTTTACCTTGGTAACATAAAGACAGCTATTCTTTACATGTGTGAAAAACATGCTGCATGTCCACCCATATTATGAAAAATGGCAGACCCACTCAAGGGTTAATGACAAGCAGGTGAATATTTTTCTCATTAACTTTGCAATGTTATCAGAATAGAAAAAAATCTACTTTCGCTGCTGCAATGTTTTTACTGTGTTAAAATAATGAGATCACTGTGATGGAGGATGTAATAATGACAGTTCACAAAATCATTGAGAGAATGATAATAACGAAGTTACTTTTCAGAAAACTCAAGAATAATTCACGTAGTTTTGAGACTTCTGGGAAGCCCCATGTCTCAGAACATATGCAAAAATCACAGTATGTAGCAGTACTTAACAGAGGATAATTTATTCTGTACAGAATAACCTACAGAACAACTGGGAGATCCACCTTTGGTAATTATCGTCTGGAGTGAAGTCCAACAGTGAGTGGGTGATGGTAGATAACATGATGTATGGAGTAATGTTGTTGCTTAATATGAATCTACAAAAGATCAAATATAAGCACCATTGAATAATTAATTATTGCACTACAGGTTTGTACAACTAAGTTGATATTATTTTGACATCTTGTTGCAATATTCAATGTCATAACACTCAATACTCAATGTGATAACACTAGAATCTGTAGTAAAAATTAATTCACTTATACTCCTCCTGTTTAACATCTATCATATTATTGCACCACCTCCTTGCAAATAACATACTTCTTCTTCCACAATTAAGCTGAATCCTTCACATTACAATCTAACACACATGTGCTCCTTTGTTACAGTAAATAGAATTTGAAATACATATATTACGCTGTATGATTCAAATTGTTTTATGCTGGACACCAAAGAGGGAAATGATAAGTTTCAAAAACTTAGATGTGAAATGTATATTAGAATTATGTGGATGCAGGGTTAATGGTACTTCAGCTTTATAAGGAGATACAATAATGTTGAATTAGCATTCCTAATTTTTTTGCCATTACTGATGGCTTATCAATATGACAGCCATTGTTAATATATTTGTGCCTCTCAGCAGGTTGAAGAAATGGATATGAAGATGGAAAGAAAGCCACAATGTATGTTAAATGTGTGAGTAATTAAAGAAGCTTCTCAAAATTTGTAAATAATGTTGGTGAAATAATTGTATATCATAATGGTTGCTGCTGGACTTTCAACAATAGAAAGCTCTTATTTTATGTGTTTTTATCCCCAGAGAAGTGAGGAGAAAAGATGTAGACCTACATAAGAAATATGGAATATTTCTCCAACTACTGTGTAGACCATTCCCCTGTTTGTAATTTAGCAATTTCTTCAGATACATCTAATCATGAAATGTACCTGGTTGTCACATATATAAGGTAATAAACATGGTCTTTAAAAAATTGATCGCTACTGATAGACAGTGATGAAGCATCAGACTATATACCAGTCATGTGGTCTCATGCACCACACACTTTGACATCTCCTTACTCAATCATACCATTTTCATTGGTTAGAAACGGCGGTTTCGCCTGCGCACAGCAGTTCGTCGTCTCCATGTGAGAGCAACACCAATCACAACCAGGATGATAAGCAGCACACACAATCCTAGTATGACACCAAGTGCCACACCTGAGCCACCCATAGTAAGGCTGACACTCACATCTCCGTCTGAGGCTGCTGTCATGCGACTGAATGGTTCCCCGCACAATGCAGGCCTTGACTGATTGAAGAAATGTACTAATCGCCTTCCTCGCAATGCTGCAGGTGTGCTACATCTGCAATAAAAATAAGATGTAACTGAAGTTAGTGTAAAACTGTCAACAATAAGTCATGTGGGCCTAAGAACATCTTACTGTGCCTTTTCTGAGAGTATGAATAATTTACTGTATTTTAGTAAAGTGTTGTTTCCTAGTGTTATACAATATGCCTCCTTTACAGTTATTTATTCAATTGGAATTTTAATTATGGGAAAAACTTTTTGGATATAGCAATTATTGCACAAGGGAACACTACCAACAGCTATAAGCCAATTAAAATTACTTGACTGCTGACTTCTGTCAATTGCTGCTACAGTATTGTCACATCCACTGTCAACTACTAGTTGTTGCAGTGATGTTTGCTGATGACACTAGCATTTTTATAAAAGGATACACCAAGGATAATCTACAGCAGAGTGTTTCTAGGACAGTAAATGAGACAGGAAAATGGTTTAGCAATAATGCTTTGATCATAAATAAGGATAAAACGGTATTGACGAATTTCAATAATATTAAAAGTAAAGCTATAAGAAGAGTAAAAGCTAAGTTAGGAAACTATGTTATTGCACATGGTTCATACACAAAATTTGTAGGTATAAGGGTGGATGAGCACTTGAGACAGGAAAAGCATCTAGAAGTTTTGAGTAAAAAACTATGTAAATGCTGCTATGTGCTAAGAATACTTCGGGTGTTGCAACACTGAATCATTGCTGTGTGACTAGTATGCTTATATGAACAGTTTGCTTAGATATGGTGTGATCTTCTGGGGAAATACAGGTATGGCAAAAAAAGATTTCAAACTTCAAAAAGGGCTATTAGAATAATGAAAGGAGTTCCCTGTAGAGTGTCATGCAGGGAAATATTTAAAGAATTTAAAATAATGACTCTTGCCAGCTTATACGTCTATGAATGTGTCTGCTTCCTGAAAACTCACCAGGAATTTTTAACATTAAATAATCAGGTTCATAACCATGAAACAAGGAACAGAGATGATTTTCACAGAGACACTCGCAAAGGAGTGCTCTACCAAAGAAGTGTAAACTATCAGCACATAATACTTTTTAGTGCATTGCTTTCTACAGTAAAGAAAATTAAAGAATTTCATATATCAAGGTAGATCTTAAAGAATTTTTACTAACACATAGTCTTTATAACATTGAAGAATATCTGAATATGGAAAAGTAATATTATTTATATATACTGATATGAAATATTTATATTTATTATCCAAGTTTTTGTAACAAATTAAATATAAGAAATTATTGTTATTGACTACATCCATACAATGTTTATTGTTAGCAGGTGAGTAAAGAGATTGATTTGAATTGAGTTGAATTGAATTGAACTGAATTGAGTTACAGGTGACATACAAACTGTAGAAAAGGTAACAGAACATCTAAAAAGCAATTGCCACCCTCAACCAGTTCTCAATACCTTCACCAGCACAATTGCACATTGGGAGCAGAGACAGAAAAGATAATTCATAGTAAAATAAAGAAAAGAATCATCAGCACAAAAAGACATGATCCCTTTCTTCCTCCCTCCACCATGGCAGTCAAATTATTAATGAACCACTGTCTCATTAAATAAATGCTTCATTTTCAGATGCAGTATTCCCAAGAAAACTTAAAATAGCAAAAGTCATACCCACACATAAAAAATGACCTAAAGAAGATCCTAGCAACTGCCATCCAGTTGCAGAGCTGTCTGTATTCAGCAAAATATTTGAATATGCAATGACTGCCAGACTAAAATCATTTATTAGAAAAAATAGCATTAATTCTGCTTAGTGTGGTTTTCAAGAAAATAAAACCACTGCTGATGCAATGGTACTACTCTACACCTTGCTGACAAGAAATGCCCAGGTGTATGTGTCGTTCTTGACCTTGAAAACGCTTTTGACATGGTTAATCACAACATACTTGTGGAAAATTGGATTCTTATGGGATAAGGGGAATTACTCATGGCTGGCTCACCAGCTATGTCAAAGACTGAGCATGATACATTCATATAAAAAGACAATCAATCAGGAATTCTAAATGAGGTGCACTCATCTACACAGACCATAAAACATGGTGACCCACCTATTCTATGGCCCTTGTTATTTCTACTTTATATAAATGACCTCCCTTCCAACCTACACGCAGCAAGGCATTTCTCTTCATTGATGGTACTATTATCCTCATATCAAATACCAATGAATCTCTTCAGCCAACAGGTAATAGAAATACAACCCAACTAGACTCATGGTTTTCATCAAATAGACTACTACTAGCAGCAAATGCAAAAAAGACAGTCTGTCTGTAATGGGACACCCTTTTCTAATATTACCTTTTTTTAAATAGAAATAACTGATAATATGTATACTATTGATTCTTGTATAGGTGAACATTATCTCAGCTATTTAACAAAAGAAATTTCATATAATTTAGTATATGATGTATCTAAAAACAAAGATGTTGTAACTTACCAAATGAAAGCATTGGTATGTTGATAGACACACTAACAAACACAAACACACACACAAAATTCAAGCTTTCGCAACCTGCAGTTGCTTCATCAGGAAAGAGGGAAGGAGAGGGAAAGACGAAAGGATGTGGGTTTTAAGGGAGAGGGTAAGGAGTCATTCCAATCCTGGGAGTGGAAAGACTTACCTTACGGGGAAAAAGGGACAGGTATACACTTGCGCGTGCGCGCGCGCGCGCGCACACACACACACACGCACACACACACACACACACACACACACACACACACACACACACATATATATATATCCATCCGCACATATGTGTGTATTATATTCATGTCATTAGTATATGATGTATTACATTTCAGGCTAAAATGTATAATTTGTTACAATCAATATGTACTAACTGTTAAAATTATTGTTCTTTTTAAAATATTTGAAATTAAGAAATACCTGGCATACTTGAAATTTATAATATTATTAATTGCACAATCTAACACTAATTATCAAATTTATTTCTGGATTCATTTATAATATAATGATGTGGCTTATTAAAGATTCTTCTTTTGTCAAGAAAGTTTTTAAACTCTTTTGCTTTGTAAACTCTTTGGAATGTTGTGAGTACCGCAGAATGTGAGTAGTAGTGGGCATGCCTCTGATGGAAATGCTTGCATATTTCTAATACTGTTGATGACAATGTGAATTAGTGTTCTGAAATAAAGATTGTGAAGAAAATGTGATATATAAGAATGGGATAAAATAAAAAGGTATTCATAGCAACAGGCAAATCTTCATCAGTTATTTAGTCATCAAGAACCTACACAATCAAAATTTCAGCCACAAGAGTGTACCCCTAGCCACAAGACTTGGAGCCAACAAGAAGAGAAAATGAAGATAAGTAAAAAGTTTTTCTTTTAAATATCTTATGCCTCTCAAAGCTTTTGAAAATAATGAAGAGAGTAAGACAGAAAATTTTAATAGTGATGTGTGGGAGGGTAAGATTACAAATGTGGACGTCAGCCATGATATGCTGACTGATAATGAAGTTTTGTCTGTTGCAGAAGAAGAATGGATTTTGGATGTGTGTATTTCCAGTTTTTATATACAGATGAAATTACAATCACTTGAAGAAAGATGACTGAGAGCTGCCAAATAAAGTCGTATCGACAGTGATGAGATAATATCAACAATGACTGGCCAGATGAATTGAAACAGGTCTTTTGCTAATAAAACACAGTCTTTGGTTAGTCTGCCCCACTACATTTTCTATGTGTTCCTTCCAATATAAGTTGTTTGTAATTGTAATACCTAGGTATTTAGTTGAATTTACGGCTTTTAGATTAGACTGATTTATCATATAACCGAAGTTTAATGAGTTCCTTTTAGCACTTTTCATTATTCAGGGTCAACTGCCACTTTTTACACCATTCAGATATTTTTTCTAAATTGTTTTGCAGTTTGTTTTGGTCTCCAGATGACTTTATTAGTCGATAAACGACAGCATCATCTGCAAACAACCAAAGGCGGCTGCTCAGATTGTCTCCCAAATCATTTATATAGATAAGGAACAGCAAAGGGCCTATAACACTACCTTGGGGAACTCCAGAAATCACTTCTGTTTTACATGATGACTTTCCATCAGTTACTATGAACTGTGACCTCTCTGACAGGAAATCACAAATCCAGTCACATAACTGAGACGATATTCCATAAGCACGCAATTTCAATATGAGCCGCTTGTGTGGTACAGTGTCAAAAGCCTTCCGGAAATCCAGAAATACAGAATTGATCTGAAATCCCTTGTCAATAGCACTCAACACTTCATGTGAATAAAGAGCTAGTTGTGTTTCACAGGAACGATGTTCTCTAAACCCATGTTGATTGTGTGTCAAAAGACAGTTTTCTTCAAGGTAATTATAATGTTCGAACACAATATATGTTCCAAAATCCTGCTACATATCAACGTTAATGATATGGGCCTGTAATTTAGTGGATTACTCATACTACCTTTCTTGAATATTGGTATGACCTGTGCAACTTTCCAGTCTTTGGGTATGGATCTTTTGTCGAGCGAACGGTTGTATATGATTGTTAAGTATAGAGCTAATGCATCAGTATACTCTGAAAGGAACCTAATTGGTATACAGTCTGGACCAGAAGACTTGCTTTTATTAAGTGATTTAAGTTGCTTCACTACTCCGAGGATATTTACTTCTACGTTACTCATGTTGGCAGCTGTTCTTGATTCTAATTCTGGAATATTTACTTCGTCTTCTTTTGTGAAGGCATTTTGGAAGACTGTGTTTAGTAACTCTGCTTTGGCAGACTGTCTTCGATAGTATCTCCATTGCTATTGCACAGATAAGGCATTGATTATTTCTTGCCGCTAACATACTTCACATGCAACCAGAATCTCTTTGGATTTTCTGCCAGGTTTCGAGACAACGTTTCATTGTGGAAACTGTTATAGGCATCTCACATTGAAGTCCGCACTAAATTTTGAGCTTCTGTAAAAGATCACCAATCTTGGGGATTTAGCATCTGTTTAAATTTGGCAAGTTTATTTAGTTCTTTCTGCAACAGTGTGCTAACCCATTTTGTGTACCAAGGAGGATCAGCTCCATCGTTTGTTAATTTATTTGGTATAAATCTCTATATTGCTGGTGATACTATTTCTTTGAATTTAAGTCACATCTGGTCTATACTTATATTATTAATTTGGAATGAGTGGAAGGCGTCAAGTGAATTTTTATCTGCTTTTTTGAATAGGTATATTTTTCACTTATTTTTCGGGGATTTGGGGATTACAATATTCAATCTGGCTATGACAACCCTGTGTTCATTAATCCCTGAATCAGTTTTGATGCTTGTTATTAAAGCCAGGATTATTTGTTGCTAAGAGGTAAAGTGTATTTTCACAACCGTTTACTATTCGAGTGGGCTCATGAACTAACTGCTCGAAATAATTTTTAGAGATTGCATTTAGCACTGTTTTGGATGATATTTTATGAGTATCTCCAGAATTAAACATGTATTTCTGCCAACATATTGTGGGTAAATTAAAGTCACCACCAACTATTATCATATGAGTCAGGTATGTGTTTGAAATCAAATTCAAGTTTTCTTCGAACCTTTCAGCAACTGTATCATCTAAATTTGGAGGTCAGTAAAAGGATCCAATTATTATTTTATTCCAGTTGCCAACAATGACCTCTGCCCATAGTAACTCACAAGAAGTATCTACTTCAATTTCGCGACAACTTAAACTACTTTTGACAGCTACAAACATGCAGCATCACCATGATATCCCGCAAACAAGTGTTTCGCCAAGTTGTCAGTGAACTGCTGTAAACATTTGCGGGTGAGGGTGGCATCTAGCTGGGTACCATTCCTCATACAACTGTCAAGCTTCATGAACATTACCATTGGCTAGTCCATAAACAAAAACCATATCTTGTTGTTCTTCAAACAAATACTACGCTGCCATGCTTACTGTGTGACTAAATTTCAGGTGACGTGTGTGTGTGTGATTTGAAGTGAAGCTTATGTGTGAATGCCTCTGACATGAGGTGGAGACCAACACCAAGACCTATTTGACATGAGTGCGTATCAAATTGGGGCAGTAATGGGGTGAGGGACAGTTTTATGTGTGAAATGACAACCTTAGCACTGTCTGTCAACTGACAAATGGCAACAGGGCAATCCAACAGCCAATCAGAGCGTGTGGCGCCAATTCTCCATAGTTTAAAAATGGTTCGTTATCAACCTACACAACATTAGTAATTTTGGTTCCTACTGGCATCAGCTATCCAGGGTTAAAATTTCATGACACAATTTTTCTCCACCCTGTATACTTGAACTTCTCTGTTTTATTAAACAAAACATCAATAGACTGCACAGGGATCTGGACAGTCAACATCATGACACAAGATCAAGAAAATCCTTAAGACTAGTTCCCCATTCTAATAAAATGTATAGCAATAGTGTTTAATGTATGGGAATCAAGCTCTACAATTATCTCCTGAAGGCTGTAGGAAGTATTATCAAACAATTTCATCAGAAATAACCTATTGTCCGTTAATGAACTTTTGCTGCTTGATTATGACCAGCATTATTATTTGAGCTTATTCTTCTCTGGTTTTATTATGAATACATATCTAATATACCTTCAGTAAGATGTACACGATAAGAAACAGTGCTGTGTCTACCCGTATCATGTTGTACACTTCTGTACATTGAGTGGATCAATAAATATACAAATACAATTAGAAATACAAATACAAACATGATAGGTCACTTCACTTGAGCAATGTTGGAAGTGGCCACTGTGAGGTATGATGGGTATGAGAGATGCTCTGTTGACAGTGACCAATAACAGAATTGCAGCAGATGACATGTTATGTAGCCCTGAATTTAAACTCGTGACCTAACCTAACCTGAACCTCATGATGTGCAATGTATCTGAGAAAATGGTGATCAAGAATCTGCAGCAGCACTAAATTCGTGATTGCTTTGTCTACAGCATTTAAGGCTAATCTCTATGAACAAACTAAAGACAGAAATGTTTCAGTTTCAGCCATTAAAGCAGACTGTAATTTCTCACTGTCAGTGATTACCTGAAACTATTGTCAAGCTGGCTACATGGGCTGCCATGTTACCAACTGATTAGCAGTCCTCGTTGGCACTTGGATGCAGATTATAGGTGACACAAGCAGATTTCAAACAAAAAAAGAATGACAGGAAGAAAATCAAGAGCAAATAAAAAGGTCAAAACGATGATGAAAATGCCACAGCAAAGCATTAGAAAGGAAATAAAATTACATTTAAACCAATTAACTGAAAAAATAATAATGAAAGTCTTTTGATTTGATTAAAAAAAATAAATTGCTGTATTTGATGAGATTCAAACGTATGACCTTCCACACATTAGGTTTATATCCTACTCAGTGTGCTATGCCATTACAGTGCAAAATATTGTTGTGTTTATGACTCTCATGATGCAGTCACAATGATTAATTACAACCTTCAAAAATACAGCTTCATGCAATGACATGCAAAGCTTACCTAACGTAAGCCAGTCTGTTGATTATAATAGCTACATATGTAATGCTGAACTGTGTCTCGTGTGGAAGGATCCTGTAGTATTTGGTTAGTGCTGTGAATGAAATGTCTGATTTCATCAGCATCAACATGTGTGTGTGTGTGTGTGTGTGTGTGTGTGTGTGTGTGTGTGTGTGTGTGTGTGTGTGTGTGTTTTGTGGCAGTTTGGCAATGGTGAAAGGTTCGGGCATGACGCTGAGCACTCTGATTACAGGAAATGAGCTACAATGTTTGAAGTGTCAACTGTCAGCTAATTTTAATCAGGCTAGAGGCAATTGTCTGTGTACGTGTGGGCAGGGGGATGCAGGATTAGCAGTGAAAGCCACCAGAGGAGGAGAGTATTCAGACACTTCAGACTTAAGCACTGCCTGTAGTTGTTCATTGTTAGCAATAAATAGATTTTTCTAAGCTGAGCACAGTTGGCTTGGGAAGGATTCAGTTCTTGCAGAAGGCTCTATTTGGAGATTCTGCACAGCTTAAATGCTGAAAAGTTTTATGTGATGTTAACTGTATATTAATATCCTGATTTCAGGGTAGAAATAGTGGCAATGAAAGATTCTGCCAGGAAAGAGCACTAAGCAGAGAAGTGTAATTCATGTTAGGATAGTAGCACCAGTGACAGAGTTCATTATGAAACAAGGGCCAGTCAATTAGCCATTGTCGTGTTTGTTGACGAAGTTGTATAATTATGTAAGCTGCTATATAGTTGAGGTTACTGATACAGTGTGCTGAGGAGTAAAAATAACAGGGTTGGCATCCTGTGGGGCAAGAAGAAGTACACAGTGTTTCAGGAAGTTTAACTGTGAAAGTGAGAGTCTGGCCTAGAAGTACTTGTAGATATTCAGTTTATGTGGAATGGTAGCAGGAATTTGCAGTTCCAATGCACTTCAGGAGCTGCAAATGAGGGAGAGATGGTGGAAGGGTGTGGAGACAGCAGTTTGCTCTTGACAACCCATGTAAGTTATACATGGCAAACTGGGAAGTGCATTACTTTCCAGCAGTAGCATGGTGACCAGTAAGACACACTGGAAAATGCATTTTATGTAGGGAATGGATCGGGCAAGGTTCATTAAGGTGGCAATCAGATGTGTTGTTTCCATGGAAACTCGAGCATTTTTATTTTTGTGATTATTGATTCCTTGATTTTCAACTATGATACTGACAATTTTCTGCCCATCGGTCTTAGGACTGACCAGGGCCAGGTGGCAGCTAAGCAGAGATGGCTAGTGATGTGTGACATTTGCTTCCATACTTGATGGAGAGGTTTTCTAAATGCAAGCAAGCAGGTAGCAGTGGAGCTTATTTCAGCAGATACTAATCAGCCTTCTTTAGTGGGTCAAAGAGGGGGGGGGGGGGGGGGATGCCATGCCTTACAAAAACTGAAAACATTTTTGTTAAACTAATTATGAAGGAGGTTAATCCATGTTCCTCAAATCCCTAATCATATGTTCCCTTGTTGACAGTATGGTGATATTCCAAAGTTGTGGCATTCACACAAGGTCACAACTGACAGTAGAAAATGTCTTGAATGTTTTTTGACCATTTGAAAGGAGAGAAAATTTCAAATTTAAAGATACAGACATGTCAGTGTTGTCTATACATAGTGGTTAGAACTCACATACTTGAAAATTCTCTTTCTGTTTTCTCAAAAATTACAGTAAACTGTTCATTGTTACTGTTATGATCCCAAATGTCAGTGAAGATCTTGGACTTAAATATAGTCTGCAGAACACATTACATTGCAAATCCCATACTGTGTGTGCCATCCATCACATCACATCAGTTAAGATGGCAGATAGTGCAGTAACTAAAACCAGAGTAAATCATACAACGATTAAATGATTATTAAGTTCTAGAGACAAATCAGAAATATGCCAGGTAGGGTTATGAAACATACAACATATGAAGGAAGGAAAGACACTGTGATATCACTAAATTTCTGTACAAATATTTAAAACTGAAGGAAAAATATTACAAAAGGTACTATCAAAATTATTTACAAGATATTTGAAAAAAAAAAGGAGATGCTTCACAACACGAGAACAATGTTGTAATGTTGTTTATCTTTACAAGGAAGAAGGCAGAAAAAGAAGGAAGGAAAAGAAATAAATACAGGACATAAATGAATTTGTAAAACACAAAAATGAATTTAAATTACTGTACCTCTTGAACAAATTTCAAGAAAGCTCTTGGTTCACTTTAGTAGTAACAGCCCTTGGGAAATAAAATACTGAATCCACCTTTGTTATTACAGTGATGATTATATATGTCAGTGTTACAGATTCAATTAGATTTAACATATTGATGGCTATGAAGCTGCCAGCGAATGCAGTAGAGGCTTGTGCCTGACATGTGCCAGCCGGTGGCCACACACTCCCCTCTGTTTAATGCAGAGTATCTTTGGATGGTGTGTAAAGTTGCAAAAAACCTATGTTCAAAATGTTGAGAAATTGTACTTGATTTCCTGTACACTGGTGCCAGCTCAATACAGAAATATAAATTAATGTACAGACCACACTATATTATGTACTAAACATGGTGGGCTGCATGGCCATTGGTGGGCAAACAGCATTAAGCATGAACCTCTGCTGTTTACACCTGCATTCTTGTGGCAGTCAACTTCTTGATCAAGAGAGTAAAGAAATTCAGAATTGGTAGAGGAGCCAGTCAAAGAGATTATGTATTGCCAAAACTATTTTTAGCAGACCTAGAAGTACCTTTTACATCCTTAAACTGGGAAAATGAAAACTCAATAACTGTGATGGAACGTGTGTGAACCATATTTCTTTTGGCTCGTGACATTGTATTGTTATTGTCTAGTGCAGAGTACACTTAACAGAGTAAGTTTGTAAGTGGCCCTGTAAATGAATTACAATAAGACTACAATAAAATAGTACAAACTAACGGCTACATCATCGAATCAGTTGAAAATTAGGGGCAGTTGAAGATGATTGGAGTGACAGCTCATTGGAGAGGGGTGTGGTGGGGGGAGGGATGTAGTGGGAGGAAGCATGCAGTTTGAAATGTGCCATACAATTGGTGTGAATACCAGCCAAGCCTTGGCAATGAGACATGGACTTAAATGCGAAAACCATTCAAAATTTTTCATTTACTCAATTACATATTGTGTCCCATAAATCCTATCATGAAGGATTGGGGATGTGGAATGAGTTAAGTTATACATTAACAGTCAGAAGTAGCTACTTGTATAAAACAGACTAATAGCAAATTATAACTAGTGCTAATCTATTTATGACAGTAATTATGACAATTACTTCTTCATTACTTTATATATGTTATATACTGGCTGGTTATAGTTAAGCTGATGGTGTTGCAAGTGCTGCAGTATGGGCTGTACACATTTCAGGATGCTGGAACATTATAGGTATATTCATTAATTGATAACTTGTGGAGTATGTTGGAAAAAATAACAGTTCCACTTTCTCCCACCAGGTGCTGTAAGCAGTCAGAATGTGAAAATGTTTCCTGTTTTGATGTCAGTATTCTGTTTGTCATTTGGTGACCCATGTTGATTTCTTTTGTAAAGTGACTGTTTGTGTAAAGGATTATGAAGGTTTGAAATTTTTGTACAAGTCTAATGGCAATTGAGAATAAAGACCGTGTACTATTGGCAAAGTTGTTTTATCAAAATGGCAGCAACAGCACTGCTGTATTGCAGAAATATTGCCAACAAAAACAGCTGAGAAGAGGCCCCATGTCAATAAACTGGATAAAGAATATGATCAAAAAATTTGAGGAAAGAGCTGAATTAGTTGGTACAGCAGGGAGAGGGAAGCAGTCCATTCCCATGGCAACTATAGATGAAGTAGCTGTAGCTATAGACGACTATGCATCACAAGCCTGAAATTCTGCTGACAGTGCTTGAGCTGTGTCATGGGAATTTTCTCTCCACAGATTAATAGTTCAAATGATTTGTGGTGCATTTTACACTAGTATCCCTACAAGATTCAAAATATGCACCAAATGAAACCCCAAGATAAGCTACAATGCTGTGACTTGCTCTTAATTTTTTGGCACATGAGGAAATGGATGACATGTGACAGTGGAATATTATTTGGACAGATGAGGGAGATTTTACTCTGCATGGTATGGTGAATGTGCTCTTATTGCATATGGGTTTCTACTCCACCAAATGCTTTGCAAGAATATCCATTGAACTCAGCTAACATGATTGTGTGGTGTCATTTCACAAGCCCCTTCATTTTTGTTCCATTTTTCTTCAAGCAGATGACACCTCGCAGGTCTGTTAGGTGTACAGTGACATCTCCACATAATAAGGACTGCCTCCTCCTCCAACATGTTATTCCAGCTTTGCAAGAACGCAACTGTGTCCACACCACTATTTTCTTGCAAGATGGGGTGACACCACATATCGCTGGCCAAGTGAAAGATTTGCTTTGACAAACCTTCTGTAATGACCAAATTACCTCTAAGCAACTTCAAGATGCATCTACATCTACATCCATACTCCACAAGCCACCTGACAGTGTGTGGCGGAGGGTACCTTGAGTACCTCTATCGGTTCTCCCTTCTATTCCAGTCTCGTATTGTTCATGGAAAGAAGGATTGTTGGTATGCTTCTGTGTGGGCTCTAATCTCTCTGATTTTATCCACATGGTCTCTTCGCGAGATATACATAGGAGGGAGCAATATACTGCTTGACTCTTCGGTGAAGGTATGTTCTCGAAACTTTAACAAAAGCCCGTACCGAGCTACTGAGCGTCTCTCCTGCAGAGTCTTCCACTGGAGTTTATCTATCATCTTCGTAATGCTTTCACGATTACTAAATGATTCTGTAATGAAGCGCACTGCTCTCCGTTGGATCTTCTCTATCTCTTCTATCGACTCTATCTGGTATAGATCCCACACTGCTGAGCAGTATTCAAGCAGTGGGCAAACAAGCATACTGTAACCTACTTCCTTTGTTTTCGGATTGCATTTCCTTGGTGAATTTCCGATGTCATCCACAAGGTCATTTATGTATATTGTGAATAGCAACGGTACTATGACACTCCCCTGCGGCACACCCGAAATCACTCTCACTTCGGAAGACCTCTCTCCATTGAGAATGACATGCTGCGTTCTGTTATCTAGGGACTCTTCAATCCAATCACACAATTGGTCTGATAGTCCATATGCTCTTACTTTGTTCATTAAACAACTGTGGGGAACTGTATCGAATGCCTTACGGAAGTCAAGAAACACGGCATCTACCTGTGAACCGTGTCTATGGCCCTCTGAGTCTCATGGACGAATAGCACGAGCTGGGTTTCACACGACCGTCTTTTTCGAAACCTATGTCGATTCCTACAGAGTAGATTTCTAGTCTCCAGAAAAGTCATTATACTTGAACATAATACGTGTTCCAAAATTCTACAGCTGATGGATGTTAGAGATATAGGTCTATAGTTCTGCACATCTGTTCGACGCCCCTACTTCAAAACGGGGATGACCTGTGCCCTTTTCCAATCCTTTGGAACGCTATGCTCTTCTAGAGCCTTCCAGATCCCCTGACCTAGATCCATGTGACTTCTGGTTGTGAGGATATCTGAAAGATTGTGTATATCAGGGATATATCCAGACTCTTCCTAGTTTTAAGGGTAGCACATGATGACATAATTCTCTGATTACACAAGATGTGCTGCTAGCAACTGTCGAACAAACCATGTTATGGGTATAACATGTTGCTGAGTTAGAAGACCATCTGAAAATGCATTGTAACTTGTGATCATATCCTAAGAAATATACCAGAACCACCATTATCAGGTGTTTGATCATTCCTCTCCTTTTCCTGCATTCTCATCACATTCTGTGTGTTTAAAGTGCCGTATTTTCACCTGGTGGCAGAAAGTGGAACTATTATTTTTTCAGCATACTCCCCCAGCACACCAATTAATGAACATTTCTACAATGTTTCAGTGTCCTGCAATGTGAACAGCCTGCACTGCAGCATTCGAGACAATGCCAGTTTAATAAAAATGTAAATGTCGTGTGACAAGGGCCCCCCATCGGGTAGACTGTTCGCCGGGTGCAAGTCTTTCGATTTGATGCCATTTTGGCGACTTGCTCGTCGATGGGGATGAAATGATGATGATTAGGAGAACACACCACCCAGTCCCTGAGCGGAGAAAATCTCTGACCCCGCCGGGAATTGAACCCGGGCCCTGAGGATTGACATTCTGTCGCACTGACCACTCACCTACCGGGGGCAGACAGTTTAATTATAATCACTCAATACTTAGTGAGATTAATATTTATAAAAGTGATCACTAACAAAATATAAGGGAGAAATAGGCAGTAAATAAGGGAATCAGCAGGATTAAAAATAAAAATTGTCAGAATATTTGAGATGTGGGAGAGTTGGTCACCCTACTGTGGAGTGAATACCTTTTTGACCTTAGCTGCAGTGTCCCAGAGTAGTATGTTGTTGGGCAGTATTGAGTGGCAGTCTGTTAAGAATCCTGTTTGCAGGTCAACCTAGTGAGAGAGATATTTGAATGCAAAGCACAGAGAATTGCGATTTTTAGATCAATTATTCATGCACTGGTATGATACCAGTTTAATATCAATATGCATGATTAGGAATCGCACACTTGTAGCCATATCCAGTGCGTGCCCATTGAGCTCTATTTCTGTTACCAGTAAGTCACTTTTACTTGTTTGGAATTGTGTAATGTGAAAAGGATGTGTTTAGGGTTTTTATCAATATATTAATGTCAACAAAAACAGTAAAGTTTTGAATGGGTCCTCAAATCATTAATACAGGGCAATTCACCTAAAACATGCGATGCAAATGTTGTGGAAATGGGAAGTGTTATTGATGTGTGGTTTTCACAGAATGGATTGGTAGTCAGGGGCCCATATTGTTATCTAATAAACAGATTATAGTAATACTTAGAAAGTTTACTTTTTGTACAAAAAATACACTTTTTTAAATGAAACAATGCTTATTGGCAGAAACAAACTGAAAGTAGGGTAAATTAGAATGTCAGTAGTGTTTGCTGCAGGATTCTACTATGAGTCATTTATGAGATAACATATTTTGAAAATTTCCCACTCTGACACTTGTGTAATACACACTAGAAAACAACACAAGTGCATACAATAGTTATGTGGATTCTGACTTGTGATGAGACAACTGACTATAACAGGTTGTGTTCAAAATGATTACTGGCATCAGCAATGTAGTGACTGCTACACAAGTACTAAAATTTCAGCAGAGATGTCCAAGCATGCTGCAGTAATAAGTCATTGTATATCATTGGATGTAGCTCGTATCTCCTTATATCCAGTGTCCTTCAGCTGCCCCTATAATAAAAGGTCTACAGGCATCAAATCCAGGGAATGTGCCGGTCAAGCTACATGTACTCTTTGTCTGGAAAATAGTCTTTTAGAAGGCTGTGGTGCTTGTGCACATTCAGTGTTCCATCTACGAAACATGGGCTATGGTTCACTAACCCTCACCACACATTTATGCTGCATGGATGCTGACATTCTACCTGACAAAGCCAATGGGGATTGTCAACAGACCTATAGTGTATGTTTTGGTGGTTTACCTGGCCATGATTGGTAAATGTGGATTCATCACTAAACAAGGTACATGATACATCTGGAGTATCCTGTGTCAATGTCCACGTACAAAAGTTAACACAATTGTCATAATTATTTCCATTCAACTCTTGATGGAGAGAGGTGTGATAGGGATAGAATCTACGTTGATGGAGAATGCATAGGACACTTGCCTGACTCATGACACTTCCTCATGCAATTGCATGAGAGCTAATGTGTGAATCAACAGCAGCAGCAGTGAGAAAATTAGTTCTCTCCTCTGCTGTCTTCACTTGTCTGCTTCTTTTATGTTGTCTAGGTGTTGCACTATTACTTTCATGTAACTTTTTGAAGAGGTTGATAAAAACTGCCAAGAGGGTTGATATCTCTTGGGATGTCTTACCACGTACACAGTACAAGAACAAACTGCATTCTTCCTACACTCTCCATACACCATAAGTATGTTGGCTTTTTCTGCTTTGGTATACTGATGACCTACTGCTTGGATGTCACACTATTAACTGACCAGTCAGTCACAATTTACTCAAGGAACACACAAGTGCACTGTAAACAAACATACGTAGCACCTATGCAAGCTGAATGTCAAAAACAAGTGTCAGTGTGGAAACTTTTCAAAATATGATATCCTGTAAATGACTTGCACTGGAATCCTGTAACAGACATCGCTGACATTCTAATTTACCCTACTTATAATATGCTAATGTCAATAGGTATTGTTCCATTTCAAAAAGTGTTATGTTTGCACAAAAAATATGCTTTCTAACTATTATTACAATCTGTTTGTTGGGCAACAATATGACCCCCTGATGACCAGTCCATTCTGTGAAAACTGCAATTCAATAGCACTTTTCTATTTCTACAATATTTGCAGTCCAAGCTTTAGATGATTCACCCTGTATAGGTCAAGAACAGGAGTGAGGCAAGTACCAAACCTTGCTATACACTGTATTTAATATTTCGTCATTCTGAACTGAGTCTTATTCCTTTTGCATCACTTGCCAATGTGACAAGCTCTTTTCTGTTGCTAATATATTATTCCATTCATGCAAGGGGACTGCCTTTATGAGTTTAGTTTATCCTAGTAAAATTTCATGGTCATACAATCAAAGGCCTTGGAAAGATCACAGAAGTTATCAACAAGGTAATTTTTCTTGTTTAATTCTATCGAAGCTGAGTTTGCTAGATAATATATTGCTTTTGTGCTAAAAAAGACTTTTACACACCCAAACTGAGCTGTTGTTAATAATATACTCCCAATAATCTTCTGTAAGCTATCTTGTCCAGAATTTTTGAGAACACAGGAAGGAAGGAGATAGTTCTATCAATAAAGGTCAGTTGAGTATTGCCATTTATATAAATGGGTACTCCTATTGCGTTCTTTTCTTTCACAGAAATGTACCTTGACTATGTAACTGGTTATGAAGGTAATGTAACTGAAGAGGGTAGGGGGGACTAGCAGATCAGCACAAGATTTTAGCACTTTGTTTGCAACACTATCACAGCTGCAAGAGTGACACAATGATTTTTGTGACCTCTCTACAGACAGTTTGGCAATACTAAAGTCTGCTGGTGGAGTATGCAATGTCTCTCTAAGTTTAATGGATCTACTCTCATTGGATCTGAGATCTGTTCAAAGAGTGATGGAGATATACAGTTTGAGTATTACTAAAAGCAATAGAAAAATTCACAAATGGATCTAGCTACAGACTAGAATGGATTTCATAATTATGGCTAACAAAATGAAATCGTGTTTGGTGGGAATGGATGATTGTCAAATGATGGAAGTTATTTCCTAGAGTATTTGAGATAAGAGAAAACCAAAGAGATGACCTAATATAATGGGATAGATAATATCAGAAAACTTGTAAGAGCACAATGGGCACAAGTAAAAGTTCAAGAGAGGCCTTTATGCCACTGCGGATGATGATACACAGAGTATAAAAAGCACTATCGGTAAGAAACAAACTTTGAGAGGTGACAGAGGATACCTTGAGTAACAGCTGATTCATTTTGCTTATAATTTCAGATTTTATAGTAACAATAAATCAGACCAGATACCAATAGTAAATAACCTTGTCAAACTACTGGGCTTACTTTGTTTCTTATTTATGTAAATGATATTGAAATTCCAATCAATGCCATTCATTTAACTCTGTTTGCTAATACAAATGTTTTCTGCAACCAGAGTTTTGGAATGTATACAAAATTTATTTTAAATGGACAAGTTAATTTTTACATTTCAAAAACTAATTATATTAATTGTAGAAAAACCTGAGCCTCAGAATTCAAAATAACCCCAATGAGAAGGTAGCTGTCACCAAATTTTTAGGTTTGCATATTGAAAAAAATTTAGACAGTATGCAAAACAATCTACTTTCATTGCATCCATTCTGCTATTACCTGTAGCCTCACTTTCTGGGGTCATAATAAGGGAAACTAAAAACAATGTTCAAACAATGGAAAATCCAGGACATAATGTTAAAAACCATCTTCACTATACAAAAGCAAGCTCTTTGAATAAATATCAACAGTTCAAGGCTATCAACCTTCAAACAGTTGTTTTAACAGCCAAACATTCTACCTTTGCTATGCTTTTATATACAAAAAAGTGTAATCAATATAAACAGGTGTACCGCAGTTTTAAACCTAACTTGATCTTCATTATTCTGATACAAGAATATGCAGTGACATCCATATAAAGAGGATAAGCAAGGTTATATCACAAAAACAATCCAACATTCTGGATACTATATTGTATAACAAACTTCCGACACAGATTTTTAAAAAAACTGTTGCCACTTAAAAAAGCAGCAATTTAATTTTTAATGACCAACTGTCATTACAGTCTAAATGAATGCTGGCAATAAAGTTGCACCATATAACTATTGGTGCAAGTAACTATTTTTGTTTATTATATGTTAACAGTATTTTTAATCAAGTGTTCGGTATAATGTGAACGAGAATTTTTGACAAAAGTGTTAGAACTCACATTTTATCTGTATGTAAATGGCAACTATGTATTCCATACAAAATACCTTTTTCATACATTTTGTAATTGAGATTTTATTTGTATGATACTGTCCACATAAAATACATTTTCGTACTTAGAGGCATGTATGCAGTATTGGTAGGGCTCTGGTACTATGCACCTTTGTCTTGCATTTTTTTACACTATGTATTTTCTGATAAAATCCTTGCAATGTATATTGTCTCTGGATGAATAAACTACTACTACTACTGCTATAGTAATTCAGCCTTGTGAAAGTATGAGTTTGGAGCTAGAAATACTATCAAACATCATTGAACATAATTGATTATGGCTGTTAGTCCTGCTTATTACCTGAGCTCGTACAGAAGGTCAGCATGAGTTGTTGGGTATAGAAGTGTAACGACAGTGTCCACCATCCACTGCAGGGAGCATTGGCAGTCCCAGGGATTGTGCTGAAGATCAATCCATTCTAGATTTTCCCACTGAACTGTAGTCTGATCTAGGGTCTCCAGGGCATTGCCACTCAAATCCAGCTGTGAAGAACATTAATGAAAATATTATGATATCAATACCTATTGCACTGCAACTATAAAACACAAATTTGTAGACATACAGACAACTTACACCTTATGAAATAACTTGAGTTCATAGCAAAATGAGCCAAAAGTCACAAAGGGCTTGTAACTGTGAATAACTTTTTGATTATTCTTTCCTCTTATCTTTTGTTTCAGTTTCTGACAGGTGAAGTGTAAACATTCACCAATCCTTGGTCTTTAAGTGTGTGATGTATTGATGAAAGTAATGGTAAATAAAAAGTTATTCACAGTAATGAACCTTTCATGACTTTTGTCCCACCCTGTAAAAGTGATGACTGCCAAGTTGACATTTGCTTATTGATGACTCTCCTCTTACACAGTACATCATCATCTTCTGATGCAAACAATTCTTTTTTTAAGCACCTTGATCAGTCATGTAAAGTTTGAATGGTTCAGTTTATCATAATTTTCTGTCCACAACAATAAATGTCTTTCAGTTAGGATGATACCTGTATTGAAACTTTTATCTGCACATTCATTGACGTTTTGGGCAATTCAGCTTGATGAAACATATATTAAACATGATTGCAAGCTCATTTAACAAGTAATGCTTCACCTTTAACAATCAATAGTGAACAGTGTACACACCAGAGGTGACTAAGTATTGTTTTTTAAAGTAGCACACCCAGAGTTGATGTGGTAAGCAGGTGTTTGCTACAAAACATCAGCAGTTTAAAACCATGTGTCTCACACGCAATGCTCATTCAGTACCATATATGCCTAAAATTTTCATTTGTGATCATAGCCTCCTTATCTCAAAATACACAGCTTAGAGTTCTCTGCAATGTGTGTAATTTTTATCCTAAAGTTTTTGGAACACTCTTTGTAGACTACCTACAATGCACTTTTGCAGTCAGCCCATAGATGTGATTATAATGCTGTCACTTGTCTCACTTGAAAGTTGTGTTGAATGCTCCTTTCACCTCTCTGCTACTCGTTTTAAGGCCTGCTGCATGGTGACAAACTGCAATGAGCAATGGTAAACCACGTGAGTGGCTGTCTCTCTCATAGACCAGTTTCCATCATGACATTCCTGATGATACTAGCTGATGTTCTGGCTGCAATTTATCTGTTAATTTATTCTGTGACTACTGTGTCACCAAAAAGATGGCTCACCTAATGTGGTGGCCCATGTGTGAGTCACTACACTGCTGGTATTCTGAACTGGCATGGTCAACTTGCATGGTTTTTTAGCATCTCACAGTGACACTGAAATATAGCTGACACCTCATGTTTAGCATGATGTGGTAATTTGAAGGGCCATCTCAGGATATTCATCTTCAGTATGTGTTTTGCTGTTGTGGCATACAGCTTCGTGCTTGTAATCATTGCATTTACTGCCTTCTATCAGTGGTGCTTTGCAAATACTATGGTTCTACATCACAGCTTCAGAAGAATTAATATTAATTTTTATTAGTGCACAATAAATTGTTTGAAAATCCATAACATATTTTTATGAGCATGGCATTATGTTATATATACTGGGAACCTACCGTACACAGAGGCAATCCCTGAAAAGAGTCTGGCTGCAAACTGCTCAGCATGTTGTTGTGGGAGAGTCGCAGTTGCAGAGTACCAGTTCTACAGTTGTTACCACCAGTGGAACTCTCTGCAACGTCACCTGCTTCTGCCTTCAGTAACCCATCAAATGATCCTGCAGTCACCTCTTTTAGCAGAAGATCAAATACAGTTTCATTAGATTTGCAATAATAGTCTGTCCTTCTGATAGAACTGTTTTATTAACAGTCATTCCAAGAAAATAATTAAAATTTATTGTACTAAGCTACTGTTACCTTTATGAAATTACACTAAAGTGCATGGTTATCAAATAAAATTTTAGGTATTCAATATAATTATTGGAACCAATAGCTGTTGCTTTTTGTTACTTTTTATTTACATACCATAATATAAGACAAAACTAGACAAACTGAGAAATAAAACACTAAGAGATATGGCTGGGATTAAAAAAGCACTACTACAGTGAGTCAGAATATATCAGGTTAATGACGTAACCAACAAGGACAGTTTGACTAAAGCCAGACAGAAAAATTGAAGAGACTTGGGAAGAGAAAGAACACACCTGAAAGATGGTATAAAGATGGACATTGCAGGAGAGGAGGAACACTAGATGACATTATGAACAGTACTATATATTTGCAGAGGAAAAGATGAAGGAGGCTTGTACATGCACTGAGGGAACTGTTTCTGTTAAATGACAATGATGATGAACCAGTTTTAAGTACACAAGGACTCATCTTCAGATAGTCAGTTGTTAAATGATATTGATAGTATTAATTTCAAGTACACAAGCACTCATCTTCATATAGTCAGATCATATGTCTTTTCAAATAGCTAAGGCTGACTTATTCTTTTAAAATTCTTAGGAAGTGCATCTTACTAACAAACAAAGTAACAAAATACATTGTAAGATCATTCACAGCATCCAATCCCACACAAAATGCTTACAAAATCATGTGTGATACATGTCACTCCTAAACTGACCAGACCATTAAAAGCTTTGTAGTTACGTATGAACAATACATGGATATTCCTGGAAATAAAAATTTAAACAAATCAAAGTTTTTTAAATGATATTATTGTATATCATGATGCACTAAAATACAGTGAATTAACACTCCAGATTCTCTTTGTTGCTCTAAACGATATGAAAATGGATCTCTATGAATAATTAGAAATTTGCAGAGAAAATCAAACCCCATCTTCTACTATATTTGATAGCCAAACAGAAATTGCTTTCAGTTCCTTCTTGAAGGATTTTCACTGATCACTGACACAGTATAATTAATAGCTGTGATAGTTACTGATTAACTTACATGCTATATATGCTCTAAGTACTTGTACATAGAAAACAAATTTGAGACCATAATTCCTTATCTGTGTAAATCATACAACTTTATTTCTTGGACTTTGTGTATGTAGTTTCTTTATTTCTTGGACTTTGTGTATATCGTTTCTTTGTTATATTAGGATGAATTAACCTTCAGGTATTGTCATTTTGTACTTCTCCTACCTCTAACCTCCTCCACACATAACCCTCACTCAGTTTTTATAACACACAAATTACTCCTTACTTCTCTTGTGCAATGTTGGTTTAATTGCTACCTTAGTATGTAGTCATGCTATCAACTGCAGTAATGATATACATCTTTCCGGAGAGCAAGTTTTTATTAAAATACAGGCAGACCCTCTTTTAAACAAACCTTTTTTCCATTAACAAAGAATCCTGCATCCAGAAACCATTTATTTTCTGCTAACTTGTAACACAATAGTCTTGTTATTAACAGGAACAGATTTTTATGATGTGCATCTGTTTATGTTTCTTTCAAACATAGCATTTTTGCAAAGAAATTCACATATACGAATCATATCTTTTGGTACCTTGTTTCCTTGAGCTCTTGCTATATGTAAACACTATATCAAGCTTATGCTGATGTATTCATGTGATGCAGTACATCATTTAGAAGCTAGGGTCAGTATGCTTCTCACAGAACTGCTGGCAAATATTTACCTCCAGGAGATCAAATTGTTAGTACTGTTGTATCATTCTTAATCTACGTGCTGGCACTTATCGTTATGCCAGAACAGATTTGTGCTATGTATTCTCAAGCAGCAACATGGAAGTGTGCCAGTGTACCGTCATGCATGTAGGACATACACTTCCATTCACCAAAGGAACACAATCTGAATAGTTGATTAGCTTGTGCTTCAGGAAGTTAAGGTAATATGGCTAGTGAGCCAGCCAGTTAGGAAAAGTGGTCATATCAACTGACCACCAATGACACCTGCCCAAATGTTAATGGAAAATCTCCACTGGTAGTACGTGAGTTCTCATAAACCCAAATATGTGTGTTGTGGATGTTTTTAATACCATTTTGGGTAAAGAATATTTCATCTGTAAATAGCACGTGCATGAGGAACAGTGGATTATTCCCACTTTGTTTAAGGCTCCATTGGCATTTCATAGGATGGCCTACGGCTGTGTGTCTGAGAAGGACTTTGAGGTTTTAATTCATTGAGGTCAATTAATAATCTACCCTAAATGCCTACATTAACCTAAAATTGAATTTAGTGCGACAGAGGCTTAGTAATACTAGAGCCTCTGTGTCGCGCGAGCGAAGTTTCAGTTAGATACGCGCAGCTGATAAGAGCTCAAATCTCCATAAGAAGACTGAAAAGTCAGGTGCAGCCTGGGCTTGCAAACTGTCCCTTGTGCAACATCCACCATTTGGTGGAGCGTGAAATGGGTTGTGCTGTAACAATCCTTTTGGTACTTGTGCCCAGCATTGCAATCACTTGTTGTAACACATGCACCTCCTTTCGTTGTGTTGACCCTATTCTTGGTCTACCTGCGAGTTTCCATGTTGAGTTTAAATGAACCAGTCTTAAAATAGCTGCTGATAGGATCTCGTGAACACTTTGCTGTCTGGCTGTCTTCTATGAGGACATGTCATGATCCAATCGTGTTGTCTCCCAGGCTTTGCCGTTAGCACACCCATGCCTGAAATGGATGTCAGCCATTTTTTCGTTTGAAAATGTGTGTATAGACATGGCAACCCCCTCAAATGCTATGAGGGGGACTCAAATGGAGACCCTGAAAGTGTATTTAAATATCGACATTTCACACTATTGTTCTGTAAGTTAGCAGTACTGTTACCAGTGATGTAACGAGTACAATACAGGTGGAGTATACTACAGACAAGCGAAATGCTTCCACAATACCAATTCAAAATAGCAGCCCTGCTTGCTACATGCTCGATGGAAGAACGGCGTTCTGTCTCATGTTTTCTGGGCAATGAAGGTACAAAACCTACTGAAATCTACTGTCGAATGGAGGTCCAGATGATGGTGCATGTCTGTCATTGCAGCAAGAGTATGAGTGGAACAGAAAGTTCCAAAACAACGTGCCTTCTCTGACAGATGGTCAACATGCAGATCAGGCACATTTCATTGTGACACTGGAGCCTACTGCAGCAGTTGAAGCTGCTGTGATAGAAAATCATCTTGCGACAGTGGATGAAAAAACCACAAATGTGAACATTAGCCAGCCGAAGTAGCCGTGCGGTTAAAGGCGCTGCAGTCTGGAACCGCAAGACCGCTACGGTCGCAGGTTCGAATCCTGCCTCGGGCATGGATGTTTGTGATGTCCTTAGGTTAGTTAGGTTTAACTAGTTCTCAGTTCTAGGGGACTAATGACCTCAGCAGTTGAGTCCCATAGTGCTCAGAGCCATTTGAACCATTTTTTGTGAACATTAGTCATGGTTCAACACATCATTCATGAAGTGCTTAAGTTTCGCAAAAGTGTCTGCAGGATGGGTGCCACGACAGCTAACTCCAGAAGTGAAAGAGCAACGCGCTGACACCTGTGAAGAACTTTTGCGGCTCTCTGAAGCAAAAGGTGATGGCTCCTTCGCGAGAACCGTTACAGGAGACGTAATGTGGGTACACTACCACCAACATGAACAAAGAGAGCAAGTCAGGAATTGCGCCGTTCCTCATAACCAAAACCGAAGGAGTTCCGGATGCAGCCATATGCAAGGAAGGTTTTGCTGACTCTCTTTTGGGATGAACACGGCATTGTCTTGGAACGCTACAAGGCTCGGGGAGACAACATCACCAGTATGGTATATTTCAATATGTCAAAAAATCGGCTTCGGCCTGCAGTAAGATCAAAGTGACATGGACTTCTGACTACAGGTGTCATTTTGCAACATGACAATGCTCGGCTCATATTGCCCATGAAACATTTGCAAACATCGATGACCTGCACTTTGATACTCTGCCACATTCGTCATACTCTGCAGACCTTGTACCGAATGATTAATACGAGGCGTGTTTTTTAAGTAAGTACTATTTTGGAATTAAAAAAAGACGTGCTACAATATCTCAATAATTTTATTTTTACATGAAAGCCTGTACCTTAATCTACTTTTCTACATAATTTCCGTCAATATTGAGGCACTTGTCATAATGTTATATCAGTTTTTGAATACCCTCCTCATAGAAGTCTGCCACCTGACTTGTTAACCACTGTATCACCACTGTTTTGACTTCGTCATCGTCTTGAAGACGCTGACTGCCCAGGTGTTTCTTCAAGTGCAGGAACCGATGGTAAGTCACTGGGCACAAGATCAGGGCTGTACGGAGGATGATCTAGAGTTTCCCATCGAAAAGATGTGATGAGATCTTTGGTCTGATTCGCCACTTGCGGACGGGCATTGTCTTGCAGCAAAACCATGCCCTTGCTGAACTTCCATTGACTGTTACTTTGATTCTGGTGTGACGTAGGCCACCCATGTTTCATCGCCCGTAACAGTTTGGTTTAAGAAATCATAACCGTCGTTGTGCTACCGCTCAAGGAAAGCCAATGCGCTGTCTAAACGTTTGGTTTTGTGCACATCCGCCAACGTTTTCGGTACTCAACGTGAGCACAATTTTCGGTAATTCAAGTGCTCGGCCACAACGCCATACAAAACACTACGAGAAACATTAGGAAAGTCATCACGCAAGGAGGAAATCGTAAAGCGTTTGTTTTCTCTCACCTTATTGTCCACTTCCTGCACCTAAGTTTCATTAACGACCGAAGGACGCCCACTCCGTTGTTCATCATGCACATTTGTGCGGCCATCTTTAAATGCTCTCATCCACTTTCTTACCATTCCATCACTCATAATGTTTTCTCCGTAAACTGCACAGATCTCACGATGAATATCGATCGCTTTTAGGCCTTTAGCACTAAGAAATCTTATAACAGTCCGTACTTCATAGTCGGCGGGACTTAACGATTATCGGAGGCATCTTAAACACTCAGTACACAACGTAAACAAGGAAGAATCAGACTGTAATTGCGTCAGTGCGTAGATTAAGGTACAGGTTTTCATGTAAAAATAAAATTATTGAGATATCTTAGCAAGTCTTTTTTTAATTTCAAAACGGTACTTACTTACAGAACACGCCTCCTACTTGTTTGGACCACTTCAAAGAGACGATGGAAGAAAACAAATTTCGTTTTGATGAAGAGGTGCAGCAGACAGTGCACGACTGGCTGCACACACGACCGAAAGAATTTTTTGTCAGAGGAATCCGTGCACTTCCTACGCGCTGGAGGAATTATGTTGGACGCCAGAGAGATTATGCCAAAAGACGATGTACTCCACTTTTGTTCTAAAAAAAATATTTAAGATTTCATTTGACTGCCCCTCGTACATGTGCACATTCCGTTTGCTGCCTCTCGTCCAATAAATTTTTTTTAAAAAGTTAATGTTTCATTCGACTCACCTGTGCATGTGCACGATACATTTCCTGTTCACTGTGGGGACTGATACCTGGAAGATAAAGCCATGTTTACACTACATGGTCACTGTTCACTTTTATTACTGACACGGGCCAAAACCGGAGCTATGATAGATTGCTTCAAGGTCACTGTTTATTTCATACTAATGAAAGTAGCGTACCAATCTAGCGGACAGCGATATGCCAGCAGTAAAGCCACAGCATAAACACAGCATTAGGTATTAACAGTATTGTAACACTGGCATGACTGCACGTGTGCATACGTCGTATCTAGGGAACTAGTGGTTTCTGGACCTATGATTTTTAGGATTATTTGCTTGTTTCGCCCCTTTCTTTGTACCAATAATAGTCAAACACTGTACTCGTTCTTGGTTTGACAGACACTCTGTCGCATCTAGACTGGCCCGCTTAATCCCACAGGAAATGTCAGGACTATCTGAAACAGCGAGTGAAACTCATCAATGAACATCGCACTAATGAGTAGGCCCACGGGATCTGTTCATCAATGAGTGGCATCATATGAGTATGGCAAAGTTGAAGAAACTTGTGGACCCTCTTCCTCGCCAAAAAGAGGCCATTACCAAGGCTGGAGACAGTTCTACATGATGTTTGCGTGACATCTCCTACAGGTTTGCTTATGCAAGTGGTAAAAAAAGGGATCCCGGTGCTCAAGCCCTCGAGATCATGCGATAGTTGTGTCACCCTCAGTCATTCATCATCAGAGGCGGTATGGAGGGGCAAGGATGGTTCAAATGCTTCAAATGGCTCTGAGCACTATGCGACTTAACTTCTGTGGTCATCAGTCGCCTAGAACTTAGAACTAACTAAACCTAACTAACCTAAGGACATCACACACATCCATGCCCGAGGCAGGATTCGAACCTGCGACCGTCACGGTTGCTCAGTTCCAGACTGTAGCCCCTAGAACCGCACGGCCACTCCGGCCGGCTCGAGGGGCAAGGATTCAGCACACCGCATTCTCGCCTGTTGCCGAAGTTTTGACCTTGGAGACGCCACCTCTCAATCAGTTACCTCCTCAGTTCGCATCAAAATGCTTAGTGGACACCGTTCGAGTTCTCCCACCAAGGAAAAATTCCTGCCAGTACAAAGAAACGAACCCAGGTGCCCCGCATGACGCTCTGTCGTGATGGCCACTCGGCTATGGAGATGGTGTAAAACGTTTTTTAGCACCTTTTTGGCACAGGGGCCATTATGAGAACGGCTCCAGAGGCCGTTTCAAGTCTCAAACATCTGTGATGTACATATGCAGAATGAAGTGATGAATGAAATTTTTTTACCAAGGCCGGGATTCGATCCCAGGTATCCTCCTCACTACGCAGACTGAGCGGACTACCTTAGCATGTGTTCTCCCACAATCCAAATTCTCATTCATGCCTCAGCTGAATCAGAATTCCTCCTAAACTCCAACAGCACTGCAGAGGCTCTCCAGCTGTACTGGAATAGCACCTTAGTATCGAAAAAGCAGAAGACGCAGCCTGAAACTCAGGCATAGGTGCTTTTCCAATGTTTCCAGAGACCTTTTGAAGTTTCAGATATCTATGATGTATACATGCAGACTGAAGTGAAGAATGAAAGGTCTCAACTTGTGCCAATGCTAGAATTTGAAACCACGGCTCCCGCTCACTGGGCAGACGCACTAACAACTACGCCACCCTGCCACAGTGGCTTTGCACAGCTGCACGGACTATCCAGCTGCGCCTCCCTCCTCAATCCAGAGCAGAGTGGCGTAGTGGTTAGCACATTTGTCTAGTGAGCGGGAGATCAGACCAGAATCCCTGCCTTTTGGTACAAGTTCCCATGCGTCGCTGCAGTTTGCATACATACAGAGGGGTCCAAAAAATTTATCCACTGTTTAAGAGTCCGTAACTTGGAAACTAATTGACGGAGTTGTCTCATTTTTGGTGAAAGTGTAGCTTAAAGTCCAACTTAATGATATCACTGTAGGTGTTCGAAATGATCACCGTTAACATCCACACACAAACGATGCCGCCGAACTGCAGCACGAACTACTGACTGTAACGTGTTCAGTTGGATATTTGCACATGAGTGCACGATGGATTCTCGAAGTTCATCCAATGTGCGTGGCTTTTGTCGATAAACGACGCCCTTTTAGTGTTCCCCACAGGTAAAAGTCCAGAGGAGTTAGGTCTGGGGAACGTGGTGGATACTTCACAGCACGTCTACGGCCTATCCATCTTCCTGGTAGAGTTTCATCGAGATACGCCCTAACACGATTTTGGTACTGGGCTGGGGCACCATCTTGTTGAAAGTAAACTCTTCCGTCTCCATACAAGGCTCGGATGGCAGGTAAAGAGATGTCTGAAGCTTCTGAAGGTACACCTCACCGGTAACTGTACCGTTGAAGAAGAATGGCCCAATCAAGCCCCGGCAAGACAACCCATGCCACACATTGACCCCTGCCGGCCGCGGTGGTCTAGCGGTTCTGGCGCTGCAGTCCGGAACCGCGGGACTGCTACGGTCGCAGGTTCGAATCCTGCCTCGGGCATGGGTGTGTGTGATGTCGTTAGGTTTAAGTAGTTCTAAGTTCTAGGGGACTTATGACCTAAGATGTTGAGTCCCATAGTGCTCAGAGCCATTCACACATTGACCCCTGGCAAATTCACGGCTTTGTGTACATCGACGTTCGGATTTTCGGCGGCTCAGTAGAGGCAATTGTGGCGATTTACTGTACCATTGAGTTTGAACTCTGCCTCATCAGACCACACAATCTACAAACCCTTCATCGTTGCGGACCATGTTAGTAAACCACTCGCAGTACTCCATTCTACGATCTGGGTCGTCCTCGTTCATTGCGTGCAGCAATCGTGGGATGTAGCACTTCCACTTTGCTGTCTTCAAAATTCGCCGAACACTTGAGAGACTCGCTCGAGTTTCATGGGCACACTGTCTCATAGACTTCTGTGGTGAGCGAGTGAATTGTTGTAACACACGACAGAAGTTAGCTGGACTTGTTACTGTTACAAGTCGTCCAAATCGTTGTTTGCGTACATCTGTAACACAGCCTTCGGCTTCAAATTTGTCTCGAATGCGATGAATCGTTAAACGTGTCAGTGGCTCTGTTTGATACTCATTTCGCAATTGCCGTTGAACCTCATTAATGTTTTCATACTTAAAATACCACTTCAAAACTGACTTCCTTTCTTCGAATGTAAGCCTTGCGCCAGCCATGTTTACTCGAGTAACTATAGTTCAATTCTTTTATCTTGGCAGCTTGCGCATGCCCGCCCAGACATGGGAGGTTACTGTGTTGCTAGTTGCACGCGCCAAGAGAAGCAGCGCCACAGTATAGTAAAGTTCGCAAACTTACGTTAGGGGGGAGCGCGCAGTTTATGAAGTAGCCACCACGGCCGCCTTAACCCTTTCGCTGCTTCCGAGACGTGCTCCCCACATTCCGCACTGTGCGCGATTTTGTCATCGCTGCACTGCTCGCCTGTGCAGACACATGGTGTTCCGACTGCTTTGACACACTTATCATTCGATTTCATAAAAACTATTTGCCCCAAAAATTTGGTTTTTACACATCTTCTTGACTGATACCTTCCCCACATAAATGACTTAATTTTGTTTCGATGTTCAACGCAGTTATTGTGCAGCATTAAATGTAGTAAACCACTGCACGAAATTTTGAAGAGTTTGCAGAGGTAAAAGTCCACAGCGTATACTTTCTGTATAGTCGATTTTAGTTGCCACTAGAAATTTCAAAAAAATACATTCAAATGAATAAAATTCATGAAGTAAGACACTTCGATATTGTTTTTAAATAAAGAAAATATTAAACATCGAACAGGATTTGAATTCTGAACCTTTTGCGTAGCAGCCTAACATCATAACCATTACGCTAACGCAGATCGGCGTTGAACAGAATGCCTGGAGTTCCTTAAAGAATCACGCAAAATACCAACAAACACTGTTGGCATTAGTACGAATTACTCACGTTTCATCGAAGTACAATAGGAAATAAACAGTTACCACTTTCTTTATTGCAAAAAAGCGGTTAGTGAGAATGAATTTCCTTGCTATTGCCTGAATTTGGAGGCTTATTGCTTGTTTGGTTTAATTTGTAGAATATGAAGCAGTTGGTATAAAGAATGCCTTTTGCAAACTTTCTTTTATAGAAAGTCTGCTATCAAGACATTGCTTTTGTTCAATTACTTTCTTTATGACTTAATGCTTCTAAAACTGAAGACACTCGTCCGTGCTCTGCACTGCAGTCGAGATCTGGCAACATCGTTCTCTGTTCATTGGCTGACTGTGTTTTGTGACGACAGATGCGCAGAACGAACCTAAACTCGGCCGCCTTCGTAAATGACATGCACTCTTGGTGCAACTAAGAACAAAACACTGACCATCTGGCGACTGTCATCTGACAAAACAAAACAACGCAATACAACGCTCGTGTGGCGATTGCCGGAACTACAGACTATTACACTACCAAAGATGATACGACTCTGTCAGTTAGTTTGCCAGTTATGGACTTTTAAACAATGGATACATTTTTTTGGACCCCTCTGTGTATCACAAGAGAAGATAAGGTACCATGCAGAAGCGGCAGGCTGCTGAGGGAGAGGTATCGCAGGTGCAGGAAGGCCGCGTCCTTCGGGAAGACGACACTGCGCAGCAGCTTGTTGCCGTCCAGGACGAGGACCTGCAGGCTGGGCAGGCGGTCTCCCGTCAGCTGCGGCGGCACCGACTCGAAGCTGCAGCGCGACGCCTCCAGGCGGCGCAACGACGGGGCCGACAGCTCTGCCGGCAGGGACGACAGGGGGTTCCCCGAGATGTCCAGCTCCTGCCGGCGTGCCGTCTGGCTCATCACCACAGCTCACAACTCCATTACCCGTGACGAATCAACATCTGCATCTCTCATACATGTATCACTACGTTAACATGTGACATAACTTCCAGCAGACGAGTACCTAATATCAGTAACTGTTTTTAAGGTTTTGTACCTAAATCGGTAAAAACCTAATAGGATCACTGTGTTGTCCGTCCGTCGGTCTGTCTGTATACAGGGTGGTCCATTGGTAGTGACCGGGCCAAATATCTCACGAAATAAGCATCAAACGAAAAAAACTACAAAGAACAAAACTCGTCTAGCTTGAAGGGGGAAACCATGTGGCGCCATCATTAGCCCGCTCGATGGCGCTGCCATACCTAAAACGGATATCAACTGCGTTTTTTAAAAATAGGAACCCCCACTTTTTATTACATATTCGTGTAGTACGTAAAGAAATATGAATGTTTTAGTAGGACCACTTTTTTCGCTTTGTGATAGATGGCGCTGTAGTAGTCACAAACGTGTAAGTACGTGGTATCACGTAACATTCCGCCAGTGCGGACGGTATTTGCTTCGTGATACATTACCCGTGTTAAAATGGACCTTTTACCGATTGCGGAAAAGGTCGATATCGTCTTGATGTATGGCTGTTGTGATCAAAATGCCCAACGGGCGTGTGCTATGTATGCTGCTCGGTATTCTGGACGACGTCATCCAAGTATCCGGACCGTTCGCCCGATAGTTACGTTATTTAAGGAAACAGGAAGTGTTCAGCCACATGTGAAACGTCAGCCACGACCTGCAACAAATAATGATGCCCAAGTAGGTGTTTTAGCTGCTGTCGCGGCTAATCCGCACATCAGTAGCAGACAAACTGCGCGAGAATCGGGAATCTCAAAAAGGTCGGTGTTGAGAATGCTACATCAACATCGATTACACCCGTACCATATATCTATGCACCAGGAATTACATGGCGACGACTTTGAACGTCGTGTGCAGTTCTGCCACTGGGCACAAGAGAAATTACGGGACGATGACAGGTTTTTTGCACGCGTTCTATTTAGCGACGAAGCGTCATTCACCAACAGCGGTAACGTAAACCGGCATAATATTCACTACTGGGCAACGAGAAATCCACGATGGCTGCGACAAGTGGAACATCAGCGACCTTGGCGGGTTAATGTATGGTGCGGCATTATTAGAGGAAGGATAATTGGCCCCCATTTTATCGATGGCAATCTAAACGGTGCGATGTATACTGATTTCCTGCGTAACGTTCTACCGATGTTACTACAAGATGTTTCACTGCATGACAGAATGTCGATGTACTTCCAACATGATGGATGTCCGGCACATAGCTCGCGTGCGGTTGAAGCGGTATTGAATAGCATATTTCATGACAGGTGCATTGGTCGTCGGAGCCCGCACGTTCACCGAATCTGACGTCCCCGGATTTCCTTCTGTGGGGAAACTTGAAGGATATTTGTTATCGTGATCCACCGACAACGCCTGACAACATGCGTCAGCGCATCGTGTCTGCATGTGCGAACATTACGGAAGGCGAACTACTCGCTGTAGAGAGGAATGTCGTTACACGTATTGCCACATGCATTGAGGTTCACGGACATAATTTTGAGCATTTATTGCATTAATGTGGTATTTACAGGTAATCATGCTGTAACAGCATGCGTTCTCAGAAATCATAAGTTTACAAAGGTACATGTATCACATTGGAACAACCGACATAAAATCTTCAAACGTACCTACGTTCTGTATTTTAATTTAAAAAACCTACCTGTTACCAACAGTTCGTCTAAATTTGTGAGCAGTATGTTTGTGACTATTACAGCGGCATCTATCACAAAGCGAAAAAAGTGATCCAACTAAGACATTCATATTTCTTTACGTACGACAATAATATGTAATAAAAACTGGGGGTTCCTATTTAAAAAACGCAGTTGATATCCGTTTGACCTATGGCAGCGCCATCTAGCGGGCCAACCATAGCGCCATCTGGTTTCCCCCTTCAAGCTAGACAAGTTTTGTTCTTTGTAGTTTTTTCGTTTGACGCTTATTTCGTGAGATAATTGGCCCGGTCACGATCAATGGACCACCCTGAATATTGGTGAACCATTGCAGCAACACGCCATACCATGGCCCGCATGTTCTCCGGATCTGACGTCCCCGGATTTCTTTCTGTGGGGAACTTAAAGGATATTTGCTATCGTGATCCACCGACAACGCCTGACAACATGCGTCAGCGCATTGTCAATGCATGTGCGAACATTACGGAAGGCGAACTACTCGCTGTTGAGAGGAATGTCGTTACACGTATTGCCAAATGCATTGAGGTTGACGGACATCATTTTGAGCATTTATTGCATTAATGTGGTATTGGCCGGCCGAGGTGGCCGAGCGATTCTAGGCGCTACAGTCTTGAACCGCGCGACCGCTACGGTCGCAGGTTCGAATCCTGCCTCAGGCATGGATGTGTGTGATGTCCATAGGTTAGTTAGGTTTAAGTAGTTCTAAGTTCTAGGGGACTGATGACCTCAGAAGTTAAGTCCCATAGTGCTCAGAGCCAATGTGGTATTTACAGGTAATCACGCTGTAACAGCATGCGTTCTGAGAAATGATATGTTCACAAAGGTACATGTATCACATTGGAACAACCGAAATAAAATGTTGAAATGTACCTACGTTCTGTATTTTAATTTAAAAAACCACCCTTTTACCAACTGTTCGTCTAAAATTGTTAGCCATGTTTGTGACTATTACAGCGCCATCTATCACAAAGCGAAAAAAGTGGTCCAACTAAAACATTCATATTTCTTTACGTATTACACGAATATTTAATAAAAATGGGGGTTCCTATTTAAAAAAAAAAACGCAGTTGATATCCGTTTGACCTATGGCAGCGCAATCTAGTGGGCCAACCACAGCGCCATCTGATTTCCCCCTTCAAGTTAGACAAGTTTCGTTCTTTGTAGTTTTTTCGTTTGACGCTTATTTCGTGAGATATTTGGCCCGGTCACGATCAATGGACCACCCTGTATAAGCTGACTCGCTAGAAGAGCGCAGGCGCCAAGGGTTAAGGCTGTAACGTCATCGTAGACGAATCATAGAGCACGGCGACATGCAGTGCACCTGAAGATTACGAGCAGCTCTCTCGTCGAAATATTGTGCAGGTTCCACAACATTATCCGACGCGACGCCCGTGGACCATTGAAGTACTTTACATTTGTCGATTTCGTTCTGTTAAGACCGAGATGAGCTGTATCAGCGAAGAAGTCCTGAATCCAATCACGAATCTTATCCGATACTCGGTAAGCTCGTATTTTATTCGCGGAACTGTATGGAATGCCAGTCAAAGTAGACGTCATCTACTGGTCGCCGCTGTCTACGGTCCTCTGAACCTCATGGGCGAACAGAACAAACTGAGTTTTCCAAGCTCACTGTTTGCAGAGTCTATGTTGGTTTTTAACGAAATTTTCGTTCTCCAAAAACATAATAATGCGTGAGCATATAACACATCCTGTAATTCGACAAAAAACTGACATGCCTGTAAATACGTGTATTTGTCCGTGAAAAATGTAATTTTATGATAAATAAGATCTATGCCAGACCGAGATTCGAGTATAGGCCTTTCAAAGGTGGATAAAAGCGAGATAAAGCCTAAAACCAAGAGGAAGCAGACACTAGTATATGATTAAAAGATTAATGGCAAACATCTGAAGCCTTTCATATCATTTAAATATTAGGTGGCAAGAAAAACTCCGGACAAGTGCGAGCAGAACTCGATCCCCGAGGGCTCCGTACAAACTTAATTATGTGAATAAATAGTTTATCCATTCCAGGAATCGACGATTTTTGCTTGTTATCTACACTCCTGGAAATGGAAAAAAAAACACATTGAAACCGGTGTGTCAGACCCACCATACTTGCTTCGGACACTGCGAGAGGGCTGTACAAGCAATGATCACACGCACGGCACAGCGGACACACCAGGAACCGCGGTGTTGGCCGTCGAATGGCGCTAGCTGCGCAGCATTTGTGCACCGCCGCCGTCAGTGTCAACCAGTTTGCCGTGGCATACGGAGCTCCATCGCAGTCTTTAACACTGGTAGCATGCCGCGACAGCGTGGACGTGAACCGTATGTGCAGTTGACGGACTTTGAGCGAGGGCGTATAGTGGGCATGCGGGAGGCCGGGTGGACGTACCGCCGAATTGCTCAACACGTGGGGCGTGAGGTCTCCACAGTACATCAATGTTGTCGCCAGTGGTCGGCGGAAGGTGCACGTGCCCGTCGACCTGGGACCGGACCGCAGCGACGCACGGATGCACGCCAAGACCGTAGGATCCTACGCAGTGCCGTAGGGGACCGCACCGCCACTTCCCAGCAAATTAGGGACACTGTTGCTCCTGGGGTATCGGCGAGGACCATTCGCAACCGTCTCCATGAAGCTGGGCTACGGTCCCGCACACCGTTAGGCCGTCTTCCGCTCACGCCCCAACATCGTGCAGCCCGCCTCCAGTGGTGTCGCGACAGGCGTGAATGGAGGGACGAATGGAGACGTGTCGTCTTCAGCGATGAGAGTCGCTTCTGCCTTGGTGCCAGTGATGGTCGTATGCGTGTTTGGCGCCGTGCAGGTGAGCGCCACAATCAGGACTGCATACGACCGAGGCACACAGGGCCAACACCCGGCATCATGGTGTGGGGAGCGATCTCCTACACTGGCCGTACACCACTGGTGATCGTCGAGGGGCCACTGAATAGTGCACGGTACATCCAAACCGTCATCGAACCCATCGTTCTACCATTCCTAGACCGGCAAGGGAACTTGCTGTTCCAACAGGACAATGCACGTCCGCATGTATCCCGTGCCACCCAACGTGCTCTAGAAGGTGTAAGTCAACTACCCTGGCCAGCAAGATCTCCGGATCTGTCCCCCATTGAGCATGTTTGGGACTGGATGAAGCGTCGTCTCACGCGGTCTGCACGTCCAGCACGAACGCTGGTCCACCTGAGGCGCCAGGTGGAAATAGCATGGCAAGCCGTTCCACAGGACTACATCCAGCATCTCTACGATCGTCTCCATGGGAGAATAGCAGCCTGCATTGCTGCGAAAGGTGGATATACACTGTACTAGTGCCGACATTGTGCATGCTCTGTTGCCTGTGTCTATGTGCCTGTGGTTCTGTCAGTGTGATCATGTGATGTATCTGACCCCAGGAATGTGTCAATAAAGTTTCCCCTTCCTGGGACAATGAATTCACGGTGTTCTTATTTCAATTTCCAGGAGTGTATATGGGTACTGGCAAGTTATCAAAACATGTGTCATAAATGGCAGCACCATTTGACTTCACTGACGCAGTCGCTTAAATTTTTTACATCGCCAAGGGGTCGTAGACTTGAGTATGTGAACTGATACGTCTAACCTCCCCTGAGGATAAGGGTCAGATAGACAGAGATAGACAGACAAAAAGTGGTCTTATAAGGGTTCCGTTTTCACCGATTGGGTACAGAACGCTAGAAAGCGATATGAAATGGGTATGAACACGATACATCGCCAACGGGGAATGTGAATGGAAGATTTATATTTTTTGGAGGGTTCTGGGACAAGCGGAGCATCTGTAAAGGACATCACTTACAAGATGCTAAAGCGCCAGCCCTCGAGGGTCATTAGCAGTGCACATGCTCAATACTATTTAATTTTTGTTACAATCATAATTACCGATTATAATATAATCTCTCCCCTGATCCTTATAGTTTCATTTGTTTACCCTTCTCTGTTAGTAATTAACATCACGCACCTCTTCACAGTGCGCCGAGTATCCCTGAGTTGCTGTTGATTTTTACAATAAACGTCCTGTTACTGCATAATACAGCGCAGAAAACTTTATATTCTTTCAGTTGTCAATGTTCACCCAAGAGAACATTTCTGATGGCTGTACACTTCTCGAAAGTAAAAATCGGATCTCAGAAGTACTTCAAAAAGCACTTTCTGCGAACAAACACGTCGTCGTTTCTACGAAAACATATGAAAATATTAATCGATTACATGGCTACCAGTCTTCGCGAGGTTGCCAACCAACACAAAATTTACTGTTCCCTGCATTTCGCGTTGTCTTCACTACATATGTTTATCTGTTCAATTATTGAATGACCGTATTAATCCTGATATGACAGTTGATTTAATCAGTGTAGCTTGTTTCCTGCACAATACATTTACGACAGTTGTGGAGTAAATTAAGCTTGGGATCTATCATCTAAATACATTTCCTAAGAAAAAAAATGATGCGCCTAGAAGACATGGCCAAATGTCATTGTAGCACTGTACATGTAAGTGATTAGAACTTTAATTCTCTCTGACAGGTAGAATGACCACCATAGTGCACCAGTGTTGCTCGTTTTTAGTATTGTTGCAAGGGCTGGTAGGGTATATAAGGGGCGAGAATAGATGGCACGTACTCATTGAGATGGCGTTATCAGCACCTGATACAGATTGAAAAGGGCCTCATTGTTGGTCTCCATTTGGCCGGCTAGTCTAATCGTGCAGTAACCAGATTTGTGGGACAGTCCTATGTGACAGTGGCCTGTCATTGGGCTGCGTAAGAACGTGAGGGCAAGCTTGTTCGCGTTCCTTCGGCGTGTAGCAGGTGCTGATAGCGCTGTATCAAATGCGTACGTGACATCTCCGTGTCCTTCACAGTGATCACTCAACATCTGACACCATTAACTCCCCTTATATACCCTGCCAGCCCTGGTAACAACACTAAACACGAAGAACGTCAGGTTTTGGTCGAACGCGTCATACCACCACAAGGGAGGATCTCTATACAGTGCACCAGGCACATCGAAAACCTTTCATGCCTCTGCCTGCCATCCCAAAACAAGTAATGGACTTTCTGCAACATTCTGTGTCATCTTGCACCGTTGATCAGAGACTAGGAGCAGTCGGAATAGGGAATTGCCTCTCCACGTGTAGGTTGGCGTTAACATCACAACGCAAACGGCAGTGTTTGGACTGGTGCTTAGACCAGGAAACAGGGCCTGCTGATAAATGGCATCGCTATGCTTCGCTACGCATCGCTTTGAATCGCAGTTTCGCAGTGCCCCAGATGACCATCAGTGGGGAGTATGGAAGTGACTTGGGAGGGGGTCCCACTCTTCCAGTGTTTTGGAGAAGCACAGTGATGTTACTCCTGGTGTTGGGTGTAAGTTTAGGCCATAGTTCACAGTGACTTATGGAAGTCTGATGGCATAACAGTACATCACAGACATCCTGCATCTTCATGCATTCCCTCTCATATGATAATGTCGTGGTGGCATTTTCAACAGGATAATGTTCGTCCACATGTTGTACGTGTCCTGTGAACTGTCTGCACGATGTTCAAGTACTCCCGTGGCCAGTAAGGTCCGTTGACCCCAGTAGGACGTGTGTTGGCCACCTGGAATGTTAGCTCTGTCTTTGTGCCAATATAAAGATATTCAGGATTAATACCACGGCTTAATGACATCCTTCCGAACCGCATCAGAGCATGGATCCATGTCAGGCAGGGTGCACTATCATACTAATAAGTGGGCTCATACTGCTAAGTTGTTTGTAGATTTGTCTCGATATTGTAATCACTGAAATAACATGACATACAAAAAAAAAATTTCAAATGGCTCTAAGCACTACGGGACTTAACACCTGATGTCATCCGTCCCCTAGAACTTATAACTACTTAAACCTAACTAACCTAAGGACATTACAAACATCCATGCCCGAGGCAGGATTCGAACCTGCGACCGTAGCGGTCGCGCGGTTCCAGACTGAAGCGCCTAGAGCCGCTCGGCCACACCGGCCGGCTAACATGACATACCCTCTCAAGCTGTGAAGGTTCCTTTCCTTTCCTCCTCCCGTTCAGGATACGTCACTTTTTTTATCAGACAATGTAGGCTGGGATCTGGGAGTTTTGAAAGAACTACCTCCAAATGTGAACACCTTAAACTGTTGGCGTCGGACTTACCGGCGACTGGGAAGAGCTGACGCTGTGTGGATACTCACCACGAGATTGTGGAGCCCGACCCCGTCGAGGCTGGTGATGGCGTTGTCGGGCACGCGCAGGATGGTGGCCAACGGGAAGCCAGCCAGCAACTGTTGCACCTCCGACAACCGATTGTTGCCTGCCCGCACGTCGCGCACTGACTTGGGGCCACTGTTTACCACTCTGTCCAGCATGTTGCCCGATACGTCCAGCACCTGTCGGGGCGACCACAATTGTATACAATATGTGTTTCCTATCCAGTACCAGACCGTGATAAATAAGTAATCGAGCTATGCTGTATAATCAGGTGGTTATACACGGTGATTCCGCTACATGAGCACTAACTGCAGGAGACGATCCTTCAGAGTATAAAGAGCTTTTAGGTCATTTGCACTTTTAATCAGAAATTCATAATGTTTAGACTATCTGATCGAAAGTATGTGGGCACCCCTATTCAATGTAGAGTTCGTCACTAGATCTCAAGAGTGGTGGACTAGCCAGTATAAAAGGAGGCAGGAAGTACTGTGTTGTCAGTAGAGAGGCATTAACTACAGCAGTATGGGTCACTCAGGGGAGCTCAGTGGTTTTCAATGTGGACCAGTCATTGGATCTCACGTGCGTAACTAATCCAGCAGGGACATTTCAACCCTTCTAAAGCTGCCCAAGTCCACTGTCGGTGATGTCACTGTAAAGTGGAAACGTGAAGGAACAACCACAACCAAACCAATGTCAGGCAGTTCTAATGTACTGACGACAAGGGACTGTCAGCACTCTGAAGTATTGTTGTACAAAATCGAATGAAATCAGAGGAAGGCCTCATTCGTGAGTTACAAAGCACAACCAGCAAGCAGTCCAGCTAGTACAATGACTGTGCTTAAGGAGTTAGAAAGTATGGGGTTCACCGGTCGAGCATCTCCTCATAAGCCACACATTTCTACAATAAATCCTAAGTGACACTTGAGGTGTTGTAAAGAGCAACGTCACTGGACAGTGGATGACTGGAAACGAATAATATCGAGGGATCAATCGCGCTACACCTTTTCGCACTGCGATGGAAGGGGTTGGGTTTGGCAAATGGCTGGAGAATTTTACCTTCCACAATGTGTAGTGCCACCAGTGACGTATGGAAGTGGTGGTGTTACAGCATAGCGATGCTTTTTGAGGTTAAGGTGTGATCCCCTTATTGCACTTAAGAAAATGCTGAATACTGGTGGAAATAAAGACATTCTACGGTATTGTGTACTGTGTATGTAGGAAAAAATTCTGAGACAATGAGTGTTTGTATCCGCAAGACAATCCACGCTCTCACAAAGCAGCGTGAGTGAGGAAATGATTTGTGGGCAATAACATTTCTGAAACAGACGCGTCTGCCCCCAATCCCGACCTGCACCCAGTGGAATACCTTTCGGGTGATTCAGAACATCGGCTTCACGCCAGAGCACAGCGTCCAACTTTCTCATATTTCGGCTCTAGAGGAAGAATGGGCTACCGTTCCTCCATAGACATTCAGAAATCTCATGGAAAGTGTCCGCAGCAGAGTCCAAGCCATCATGAAGGCAAAGAGTGGATACACCCTATATAATCGGCCACAACAAATGTCTGGATACTGTCTCAGATAGTGTATGCTACAGGGCATTTATTAATTCATTATATCTGTACAGTACAATGCAGGCACGACGTCATGCGATGGGACCACCACTAGACAGTCTTCGAAGAGTTCTAAGCATGTACAAACATGACACAGCAGCATCTGAGACACACATTCAAATCAGCCATCCTGTATCTGAATGGCGTCACAGGCAGAATGAAAGCGTTGTTCCAGTGTCTACATGTCCAGGATGGGCTCCACATTCACGATTTATTTCTGGTACATCGACAGGAAGAAATCTAAAGGGATGAGGTTTGGCGACTAGGCACGCTATGTAACTGGATTACCTAACCCGAACTATCTGCCAGGTCAAATGTTGTTGAGATGAATAAGCACGAAAAAACAGAAGTGAGCTAGAGTACCAACATGTGGAAGCCATGTTAGCCTTTGTACCACCAGATGCGTTCCAGCAGGGAAGACCTCTAGACCCCTTCCCCATACACTGAGATTGAGTCAGTGTTAATAGTTCGTTGCCACTATACCAGGGGCATACTCCGTAGCCCACAAGTGGCTGTTGTGAAGGTTCACGATGCCACATCTCATTAAGGTAGCCTCATCACTGAATAAGGTGGCCTGTGTGACGAATCAACAACAAAACCGTCGCCATGGAGGTAAGTCTGTAGGTAAAAAATCCTGCACGCACTGTAAGTGTTTTCGACTGTGGCAGTTATTGTGAAGAATGCTCCACACAATCGTCTGGCTTACATTATGCTGGCAGCCCAACTGTCTGTTGCGGAGACCCACGTCATATTCTACAGTGTTCAACACCTGTTCCTCCAAGGCCTGTGTACATACGGGGCTCACCCGCCTTTTGTAGTTACCCATTCTCATAAACGAACCTGTCCCGCGCACATGACGAAACATTGTTGCAAACAGTTCACTATGCAGTTGCTGTTGATGGGGATACTTTTCCCAGTAGAGATGTGTTGCCACCAACCACTGCCAGTTACCTGTCTGCATATAAAACCATGTTGGCCTGTTAATTTTTGGTATACCAAGCCACCATCTTTCATATGACACACGTCCACACCAGAGGGAGTCATCTACAGCTGTGAGTTAGATGCCTCCTGGCTGTGTGAGCACACCAGCATCGTGGAGAACATTACTGCCATCTTGAGAGTGGAACTAAACCACTAGTACAGATAGTATATTCCAACTGCCTGATGTGTTCTCATGACTGCTTCCTTTCATTGAAACCTTCATAGTCGGAGAGACTTTACCTTCACCCTAAAGAGAATTTACTTCCCTTATAATGCATTTCCAGCCATTTGTCCCTATAACCTTCTTTGCTCCTTATTCCCTCAGGGATCATTGCCTGCAGAGTTTGTCTCCATTTAGCAAAATCTCTGTGTATAATATGATACACTGCTGGCCGTTAAAACTGCAACACTAGGAAGGGTAACAAATAAAGAAATTGTACTCACTGTGTATATGACTCCTGCTAGGAAGAGTACAGGACTAAATTTGAAGGTATACAGGATGTTACTCTGGGGAACAACAATGGCTCTAACCCAGCTGGGCATCTAGTCAAGCTAAGCGTGGATAAGATAAGGTACGTAATTCCATGCTGCTTCAACTTTGTGCCAGAGTTCATGAATTGCAGTGGATGGCAAACAATGGTGTGTCAATCGTTCTGCAATCCTTGATCAAATATTTTAAGTGGGTTAGGTATGGAGAACATGTTGGCCAGGGTAACAGTTGAAAACCCTATGTATCAAGGTAGGTGAGTCAGTATTGACAACATGCCATCTGTCCGATGGTGCATAAAACGCGATTCATACGAAAAGCTCACCTTTCGCAGTTTAGTGGACATCCAACTGCGGTAGAGGCGTGCAAATTCCAGTCTTCATCGACGATGAACGGCAGTCAGTATATCAACGTTCACTGAACAGTCGTTGAGGATACACAGTTGGTAGCTCCTTGGTTTATCTGGTCGATTAGCTGTTCAACAGTTGTACATCTATTTGCCCGTACACGTCTCTGAAGCCGTCGTTCCCCCCTGTCATCTATGCCCCATGGTACATCACAGTTGCCTCAGTGTTGTTTTGCATTTGGATTGTGCCATCTTCTCATGCACAGTTTACTTTAACCATGGTGACACGCGAACAGTTTACAAACTTAGCCGTTTCGGAAATGATTCAATCCTTCGCTCAAAAGATAATGATCATGCCCATTTGGACGTCGGATACTCTTAAATCGCTCCGTTTCCACATTACAACAACGACTGCACAGTTTTCCACGTTCCCTCGACGCCCTTTATTTACCCTACTTCTAGTGCTGCCACTTGCCACACGTGAATGGTTATTACACGTTGACGTGGAAAGGCGGTGGTCTCATTAAAGTGACTGCACCGTGTACTATCAAACTAGAGTACCAACTTAATGTGAGGAAGACAATTTTGAGAATTTTCGTATGCAGCACAGCACTTTATTGAGTCATGGACTGTGGAAAAACGGGAAAAAAATATAATTAAACGTCCAAGATGCGATGTTATAGAAGTATGCCGAAAATTAAGTGGACTGAAAACGCTGTCTGGAGGAAGGGGCAGGATGATACGATATTTATGAAGACATCAGGGATTAACTTCAGTTATACTAGAGGGAGCCGTAGAAGATAAGAAGTGAAGGGGGAAGACAGTGATTCGAATATATTCAATAAATAACTGATTGTTATATGAAGACGAAGAGTCTGTCACAGGGAAGTAATTCTTACAATTAGTGGACCTCGAAAAATCCAGTCAGGGGACTGGTGACCCAGAAAAGATGCAATACGGTATCATTGGAAGTGTGAACACAGCAAGGCTCGTTACATACCTGGAGAGCGTCGACTGGAGACAACATTTGGAGGTCAAGTGTCTGAAGACTATTACCGGAGAGGTAGAGCTCGGTAAGTCCAGACAGCCCGTGGAACATTTTCTCCTCCAGAGTGGTTAGCTTATTGTGGGACAGGTCCAACACCTGATAGAAAAAAAAAAACCTCTAGTTAGCTAGTTGAATATCATAATGAGAAAAAATATAGTTACTTATTAGGTCTAAAAGTTCACAAGTGGAAGAACCGGTTTATAAAGGTAAAGTGTATGGGATGTATCTTGCAATAGTTCAGTACATCGCTCTGGGCACCGTGACGATTATCACGGTCCGATACTGGAAAGAAAAAAAAAAGTGACTGACTTGATTACTTTTTGAAACACTACTTCGTCTCTTTCATGGTTAGAACTACTTATTCATAAAATTTTACTCTTGTAGTTTCAGCCGTTTTCAAGTTGAGTAAAACTACAAAATGCATGACCTTATGTCACTGAAATGGTTAAATTCTATATGCAAGCTGTTTCTGCAGTTTTCCTGCCTCCGCTTCAAAATCGCTAAACGTCTTAAATGTAACCATGAATTTTAAGCGTAAATAATTTTTAATAGTCAAAGGCGACGATGATGAATTTCAAAAAGTTTTATAGTCGTATGAGTGGGAACCTCAGCCACGAGTAATTAATGACATGGTTACGTTCCAGTGAAGTAAACATATTAAACTGTCACATCTTTTCAGCAAGTAATATTGATGAAAGTCCTCATTTGTGTATCATCGTATCAACAGCGCTCCGTCATCAGCCCACAAGTGGTCCATCGGGACCATCCAACCGCCGTGTCATCCTCACAGAGGATGCGGGTAGGGGGGGGGGGGGCGTGTGGTCAATACACCGCTCTCCCGGTCGTTATGATGGTTTTCTTTGACCGGAGCCGCTACTATTCGGTCGAGTAGCTCCTCAATTGGGATCACGAGACTGGGTGCACCCAGAAAAATGGGAACAGCACTTAACTTCGGTGATCTGAAGGGAACCGGTGTATCCACTGCGGCAAGGCCGTTGCCCATCGTATCAATAGAGTTTCCTTTTATTCAGTTGAAACATTGCGAATCCTCACAGATATTATAAAAATAAAGCAAATCTCCGCATTCTGTGCTGGAGTTATCAATCGGGGCTGACCGAGCACCGTGTCGTCCTCTGCCAGTGGTGTTGTATGGAGGGGCGTGGGGTCAGCACACCGCTCTCCTGGCCGTCTGAGCTTTCTATACATTGTAGCCGCTACTTCTCAGTTAGCCTCCCATTCCTGTCCTCCCACCGCGGAAAATGCCTGGCAGTACCCGGAATCGAATCCGGATCCTCTGCATAGCAGCAAGACATTCTGACCACTGAGCTACATAATACACTCCTGGAAATGGAAAAAAGAACACATTGACACCGGTGTGTCAGACCCACCATACTTGCTCTGGACACTGCGAGAGGGCTGTACAAGCAATGATCACACGCACGGCACAGCGGACACACCAGGAACTGCGGTGTTGGCCGTCGAATGGCGCTAGCTGCGCAGCATTTGTGCACCGCCGCCGTCAGTGTCAGCCAGTTTGCCGTGGCATACGGAGCTCCGTCGCAGTCTTTAACACTGGTAGCATGCCGCGACAGCGTGGACGTGAACCGTATGTGCAGTTGACGGACTTTGAGCGAGGGCGTATAGTGGGCATGCAGGAGGCCGGGTGGACGTACCGCCGAATTGCTCAACACGTGGGGCGTGAGGTCTCCACAGTACATCGATGTTGTCGCCAGTGGTCGGCGGAAGGTGCACGTGCCCGTCGACCTAGGACCGGACCGCAGCGACGCACGGATGCACGCCAAGACCGTAGGATCCTACGCAGTGCCGTAGGGGACCACACCGCCACTTCCCAGAAAATTAGGGACACTGTTGCTCCTGGGGTATCGGCGAGGACCATTCGCAACCGTCTCCATGAAGCTGGGCTACGGTCCCGCACACCGTTAGGCCGTCTTCCGCTCACGCCCCAACATCGTGCAGCCCGCCTCCAGTGGTGTCGCGACAGGCGTGAATGGAGGGACGAATGGAGACGTGTCGTCTTCAGCGATGAGAGTCGCTTCTGCCTTGGTGCCAATGATGGTCGTATGCGTGTTTGGCGCCGTGCAGGTGAGCGCCACAATCAGGACTGCATACGACCGAGGCACACAGGGCCAACACCCGGCATCATGGTGTGGGGAGCGATCTCCTACACTGGCCGTACACCACTGGTGATCGTCGAGGGGCCACTGAATAGTGCACGGTACATCCAAACCGTCATCGAACCCATCGTTCTACTATTCCTAGACCGGCAAGGGAACTTGCTGTTCCAACAGGACAATGCACGTCCGCATGTATCCTGTGCCACCCAACGTGCTCTAGAAGGTGTAAGTCAACTACCCTGGCCAGCAAGATCTCCGGATCTGTCCCCCATTGAGCATGTTTGGGACTGGATGAAGCGTCGTCTCACGCGGTCTGCACGTCCAGCACGAACGCTGGTCCAACTGAGGCGCCAGGTGGAAATGGCATGGCAAGCCGTTCCACAGGACTACATCCAGCATCTCTACGATCGTCTCCATGGGAGAATAGCAGCCTGCATTGCTGCGAAAGGTGGATATACACTGTACTAGTGCCGACATTGTGCATGCTCTGTTGCCTGTGTCTATGTGCCTGTGGTTCTGTCAGTGTGATCATGTGATGTATTTGACCCCAGGAATGTGTCAATAAAGTTTCCCCTTCCTGGGACAATGAATTCACGGTGTTCTTATTTCAATTTCCAGGAGTGTAATTCATTCTACATATCTACATCTACATCGATACTCTGCAAATTACATTTAAGTGCCTGGGAGAGGGTTCATCGAACCACCTTCACAATTCTCTATTATTCCAATCTCGTATAGCGCGTGGAAATAGTGAACACCTATACCTTCCCGTACGAGCTTTGATTTCCCTTATTTTATCTTGGTGAACGTTCCTCCCTATGTAGGTCGCCGTCAAAAAAATATTTTCGCATTCGGAGGAGAAAATAGGTGATTGAAGTTTCGCGAGAAGATTCCGTCGCAACGAAAAACGCCTTTCTTTTAATGATGTCCAGCCCAAATCCTGTATCATTTCTGTGACACTCTCTCCCATATTTCGCGGTAATACAAAACGTGCTGCCTTTCTTTGAACATTTTCGATGTACTCCGTCAGTCCTATCTGGTAAGGATCCCACACCGCGGAGCAGTATTCTAAAAGAAAACGGACAAGCTTAGTGTAGGCAGTCTCCTTAGTAGGTCTGTTACATTTTCTACGTGCCACCAAAACGCAGTCTTTGGTTTGCCTTCGCCACAACATTTTCTATGTGTTCCTTCCAATTTAAGTTGTTCGTTATTGTAATACCTAGGTATTTAGTTGAATTTACGGCTTTTAGCTAGGCTGATTTATCGTGTAACCGAAGTTTAATGAGTTCCTTTTAGCACTCATGTGGATGACCTCACACTTTTCATTATTTAGGATCAACTGCCACTTTTCGCACCATTCAGATATCTTTTATAAATCGTTTTTCAGATTGTTTTGGTCTTCTGATGACTTTATTAGTCGATAAACGACAGCGTCATCTGCAAACAACGGAAGACGGCTGCTCAGAATGTCTCCCAAATCGTTTATATAGATAAGGAACAGCAAAGGGCCTATAACACTACCTTGGGGAACGCCAGAAATCACTTCTGTTTTACTCGATGGCTTTCCGTCAATTACTACGAACTGTGACCTCTACGACAGGAAATCACAAATCCAGTCACATAACTGAGACGATATCCCATAAGCACGCAATTTCACTACGAGCCGCTTGTGTGGTACAGTGTAAAAAGCCTTCCAGAAATCCAGAAATACGGAATCGATCTGAAATCCTTTGTCAATAGCACTCAACACTTCATGTGAATAAAGGGCCAGTTGTGTTTCACAGGAACGATGTTTGCTAAACTAATGTTGACTGTGTGTCAATAGACAAAATTTCTTCGAGGTAATTCATAACGGTAGAACACAATATATGTTCTAAAATTCTTATGCATATAGACGTTAACGATATGGGCCTGTAATTTGGTGGATTACTCTTAATAATTCCTTCTCATCAATTATTATTGTACATAAATTATCAATTCCAAACAAAAGAAACAGCACTGTATTTAAGTGAGGAGAACACATTCCTTTCGAAGAACTGGGTTCTTAAGGCAATTTTATTTGCCCTTGCCTTTGAGCGAAGCAAACCTATGGAATATCTAACTGAAGTCAAGTTTAGCAGCTGTGTCGTATTCTACCGTCAGGAAAACTGAATTTGATAAGCTGCTGGACCTTAAGTAGTTCATCACTTTTAACTTGATGACACTCCGTTGATGAGATGCTCTAGTGACTGGAGTTGTCATAAACATCCTCAGAGGTGTTTCGATGGTTGGGTGAGCATAACGTAACCCATACTTTAAATGCAATTTCAAAATATCGAAACGGTAAGCCGCAGCAGAGATGTTCATCAGCTCTTTATACTAGAATTCCAAAGCCACTATTTCGTTAACTTGCTCAGGTGTATCGATATGGTTCAAATGGCTCTGAGCACTATGCGACTTAACTTCTGAGGTCATCAGTCGCCTAGAACTTAGAACTAATTAAACCTAACTAACCTAAGGACATCACACACATCCATGCCCGAGGCAGAATCCGAACCTGCGACCGTAGTGGTCGCTCGGTTCCAAACTGTAGCGCCCAGAACCGCACGGCCACTCCCGCCGGCTGGTGTATCGATATTTCTGCTGTATTTAGGATCAAAATATTCTGTGTATTTTTCAGAATGAGATAAGTTGAAGGCATTTACCACAGTAAATGAAACGGAGATGAAATGGTTAGTTATGTGTGAGATGTGTTTCCCAGTTCACTTAGTATTGTTTCATATACCGGGTGATCAAAAAGTCATTATAAATTTGAAAACTGAATAAATCACGGAATAATGTAGATAGAGAGGTACAAATTGACACACAAGCTTGGAATGACATGGGCGTCGGATGTTGTCTTTCAGCATCCCTAGAGATGTCGGTCGATCACGATACACTTGCGACTTCAGGTAACCCCAAAGCCAACAATCGCACAGACAGAGGTCTGCGGACCTGGGAGGCCAAGCATGACGAAAGTGGCGGCTGAGCACACGATCATCACCAATGACGCGCGCAAGAGATCTTTCACGCGTCTAGCAATATGGGGTGGAGCGCCATCCTGTATAAACATCGTACGTTCCAGCAGGTATTTATCAGCGAGGCTGGGGATGATGCGATTGTGTAACATATCGGAGTACCTCTCACCCGTCACGGTAGCCGTTACAAAACCAGAATCACGCGCCATCTGTCGGACATTTTGTGAACGTTGTTTTTTTTGGTTCTAATAAAACTCCATGTCATTCCAAGCATGTGTCAATTTGTACCTCTCTATCTACATTATTCCGTGGTTTATTAAGTTTTCAAATTTATACTGACTTTTTGATCACCCGGCACTTTGAAGCACTACACCATAAACAGTTTCATTCAACTCTTCAGCTGGCAGATATCGGCAAAAATCGGAAGGCTCGAGTCATATAGCATATTTGCTTCGGCATCCGCTCGCCAACCTTTGGTAACCTACAAAGTCGCAGTGAAATAGCAACAAAAACTCCATTGTTGAACGTGAGATAACTGCGTGGGTGGCAGCTGAGTGAACCAAGCGTACTCTGGGCACATGACAGATGCGAGGCCTGTTCAGTAATGATCATTTGTTTATGAGGCCACTTGGATGAAATTACACTCTGACAAGAGCGTACGTTTAGTCTCGGGCCAAGGGAAAGGCTTCTTCTCGTAGATAGAAGAAAGCAACATGAGAAGTAGCAGAACACGTATTCCTCCGGGTTAAATCTTAAATAACATTTCTTGTATGTTTGTTTTTTTCAGTCACTTTTTGCCCCCTCTGTGAACGGGCCCTTGGAGGGTGCCTATCTCGCCATGCCCTCTGTAAGGCCCAGCTCTAAGGTAACAAAACATTGGAATCCATTCCGCGAGATACGAAGGTGGTTTGATAAGTCGGGTAAATATATATTACACTTGTTTCGTAAACAATTCACTTACTTATACACGTGGTCTCCTTTGAGGGATATAAACTCGATCTAGCGATCCTCCAGCTTATCCACACCACAGGAAAAATGAGTTCTGTTAAATTTTGCAAAATACTCGTTGACTGCAACTATCAGTTCCTCATTTGATGAAAAATTCTTTCCAGTAAACCAAAGTTTGAAGTTAGGAAGCAGGACGAAGTCACTTTGGGCTAAGACTGGTGAATAGGGGGAATGAGAAACCAATTGAAAACCCAGTTCATGCACTATCGCCATTGTCATCGCTGATGTGTGGGATGGTGCATTATTCTGGTGAAAGAGTAATTTTTTGCTTACAAGTCTTGGTCTTTTTTTATCCAACGCAAGGTCCAGACTATCCAACAATGAAGCATAATAGGGTCCGGAAACAGGTCTCCTTTTTCCAAGTAATTTATGAGGATTCCTTCTTGGAAATAAAAAAAAAATTGCCATCAACTTACCAGCTGATAAATGGTCTTCGTCTTCTTCGGTGCACTTTCGCCAGCCTTTGTCCATTTTGACTGGTGTATGATGATCCAGGTTTCATCAACAGTCAGAAATCGGTGCACATAGTCTGCGAATTGCGATTAAATATCGCCAGGCATGGTGTTGGAATGTTGTGCCTGGTGCGCTTTCGGTCGACTGTGAGCAGTCGCGTCACCTACATCGCACGCAGCTTCTTCATAGTCAATTCTCAGTTTAGGATATTATGTACTCGCTCACTTGAGATGTGTACAGTCTCAACAATCACGTGAATTTTTATTCGGCGGTCTTGCTTTACCATGTCATGGATTTTGTCAATGCTTTCCTCCGTGATGACTTCTGTTTGACGGCTCGTGCTTGTCCGACCACACTTCAATTCATTAAACCGAAAGCTGTGGTGCGGAATCCATGTGAACTTCATCCAGTTCTGTTTTGATTTGTGCGCCAGTCCAACCTTTCAAATGATAATGTTTAGTAACAGCACGAAACTAGCTTGTCTCCATTCTGAATCACAATCGTCACAATGATCAATTCTGGCTGTAAAAAAGACCTATACGCTGCACGTTGTTGAGATTCTTCATACGATACCTGGAATAATCAAGCAACAAAAATTTTCATTATTTGAAGGAAATTTACCAGACTTATTAAACCACCCTGGTACTTTGCAGTCGTGTTTAACATGGGAAATATAATATCTTTGACCGAATTTTTAATTTGGCAAGAGCATGTGGCAGTCAGTACCCAGTTTTAATTCAGCTATCCGACTCTTCAGATTTTTTATCTCGTTGGTATTCCACACATCATATAATACTTCGACCATTAACACTTGCAGATGGTGATTTTTCTTTGCCTTTTCTACAGGCGTGGTTATATAAAGATAAGTGGTCTGTTGAATGGGATTTATACACAAAACACAGGGTTTTGCATTCAGTTTTTGGAAAATACGTTAATTATTCATATAATCTAGCATTCTTACAAACTTATCGTTTACTCCTCTTACCTGTATTCAGAAGTCTACATATGTTCTCGAATGTACTACGTTCGCTTTAACTACACTTGAGAGGGAGTAAACTGCCTGCAGCAGTGATGATATTTTTTTCTTTACATGAAATTTTCAACTATCGCGGTAAGTTCGTATTGCAGCTGAAGTCCAAGATACACTCCTGGAAATGGAAAAAAGAACACATTGACACCGGTGTGTCAGACCCACCATACTTGCTCTGGACACTGCGAGAGGGCTGTACAAGCAATGATCACACGCACGGCACAGCGGACACACCAGGAACCGCGGTGTTGGCCGTCGAATGGCGCTAGCTGCGCAGCATTTGTGCACCGCCGCCGTCAGTGTCAGCCAGTTTGCCGTGGCATACGGAGCTCCATCGCAGTCTTTAACACTGGTAGCATGCCGCGACAGCGTGGACGTGAACCGTATGTGCAGTTGACGGACTTTGAGCGAGGGCGTATAGTGGGCATGCGGGAGGCCGGGTGGACGTACCGCCGAATTGCTCAACACGTGGGGCGTGAGGTCTCCACAGTACATCGATGTTGTCGCCAGTGGTCGGCGGAAGGTGCACGTGCCCGTCGATCTGGGACCGGACCGCAGCGACGCACGGATGCACGCCAAGACCGTAGGATCCTACGCAGTGCCGTAGGGGACCGCACCGCCACTTCCCAGCAAATTAGGGACACTGTTGCTCCTGGGGTATCGGCGAGGACTATTCGCAACCGTCTCCATGAAGCTGGGCTACGGTCCCGCACACCGTTAGGCCGTCTTCCGCTCACGCCCCAACATCGTGCAGCCCGCCTCCAGTGGTGTCGCGACAGGCGTGAATGGAGGGACGAATGGAGACGTGTCGTCTTCAGCGATGAGAGTCGCTTCTGCCTTGGTGCCAATGATGGTCGTATGCGTGTTTGGCGCCGTGCAGGTGAGCGCCACAATCAGGACTGCATACGACCGAGGCACACAGGGCCAACACCCGGCATCATGGTGTGGGGAGCGATCTCCTACACTGGCCGTACACCACTGGTGATCGTCGAGGGGACACTGAATAGTGCACGGTACATCCAAACCGTCATCGAACCCATCGTTCTACCATTCCTAGACCGGCAAGGGAACTTGCTGTTCCAACAGGACAATGCACGTCCGCATGTATCCCGTGCCACCCAACGTGCTCTAGAAGGTGTAAGTCAACTACCCTGGCCAGCAAGATCTCCGGATCTGTCCCCCATTGAGCATGTTTGGGACTGGATGAAGCGTCGTCTCACGCGGTCTGCACGTCCAGCACGAACGCTGGTCCAACTGAGGCGCCAGGTGGAAATGGCATGGCAAGCCGTTCCACAGGACTACATCCAGCATCTCTACGATCGTCTCCATGGGAGAATAGCAGCCTGCATTGCTGCGAAAGGTGGATATACACTGTACTAGTGCCGACATTGTGCATGCTCTGTTGCCTGTGTCTATGTGCCTGTGGTTCTGTCAGTGTGATCATGTGATGTATCTGACCCCAGGAATGTGTCAATAAAGTTTCCCCTTCCTGGGACAATGAATTCACGGTGTTCTTATTTCAATTTCCAGGAGTGTACTTGGTTGCGGAAACGAAACTTCGAAATAAATTTCTGTTGTCAAGTTAGTTCAGATCTTTCCCATTTACTAGGTGTTGTAGGATACAGACTGCAAACACATTTGCACTGCACGAGTCATATCTATAAGGCGTAATTCACAGACACTTATTATTAGTAGTTGCACGTGGTCTTTTGTAAGGATTATGATTTTAGTTTTGTCCTAATTTAACTTCTGTTAACTCTCCTCTAATTATTCCGTTGTGCACTTGTCGCTAGTTTAAAAAACCCAGCTAGCTAGATTGAGTCCATGGATCAGATTTCATACAAATGAATAATTTGCCAGACAATTAAAATCGTAGTCACAGTCTCTTACGCACTCGCAGGTTAATATATAAAGTAAAGTTTTCAGTTTGTGGTTGTGATTATAAAATGACAGCTCCGAAATTGGCCAAGTATTTTGCTTACAGTGTGCACTTCAAGAGAAAGTGTCGTGGAAAAAACGTAAATTGCACTTGCAGGGATCAATCGAATACTTTTTGTTTACGATTTGCGTTAAGGGCTAACAGAGCAACCATGGAGGAAAAAAAGAAGGGAGGTGGCGCAATAGGCTTAACATGGGTGTAAAAAAGAACGGAGATAGGTCTATAGACTTACGTTGTACCACGTTTTGGAACGGGAGTGGGCGAGGCCTGCCGCCATTTTAAATAGCCCAAAACATTAACTAATGTTTACGATTGCCATTTGTTCATTATTTCTGTCGTGTGCACGCAACAATTATTTTAAATACTAATAACTGCAGTTCTTACACGAACAACATAGTGTCAGAAACGTTATTTAGAACGTTTTTCTGTTCTTGAGTGCGTATTTGCTCTAGTAATACGACACATTTAGACCAATTGATGTAACTTGTTTTTTGCTGATATATTTTGAATAAGCAGGAAGAGTAGGGTGTGATGTGAAAATAATGCTTCCATAATCCATTTAATTCCACTTTTACTGTATTTTATCGGTAACAAACTAAGATGGAACTCCGAAACAAATACTTGTTTGTTTATAGCAAATGCAGCTGGAATTCCGAAACAAATGCTTGTTTGCTTACTGGTACTCCATTGTGTTCGTCACATTTTCAGCTTTCAGCTCGAATGCACTACATTTTTAAGGTTCACGGTTGCAGAAAACTTTCGTACATCTTCTTTGTTAGTCCATAAACATGTACAATAGAAAAGAAGCAAGGCAGGCAATCCTATCTTGTGCATGTCAAAGTTTATCAAAACGTCAAAGAAACAGAACAGCATAGAGGTATACCTCCATACAGAATAGAATTGTTGTTTTTTTAGAGTTCTTGTTGTCAGTACATTACATTAGTCTCACTGTGGTTTACACAACTCCTCACTTTGAAATGTTACGTACGATACGTCATCCAGTATGTGACCAATAATACAAATTTACAGGGTAAATAAACCACTACAATAAAAGTAAAGAGCGCAACCATAATTCATGTAAACAAAGGAAAATGTTTCTTGAACGGCTCCACTTACAAATGAATTGTGATTTCTTTAAACTTTAGATTACGATGAGTTCATTAGTATATCCATAAACGTCTGAAGTTGGCTTTTGCGATGAAACAACAACGTCTCCAGACAATCAAAGCACCAGATGCTATCTGGAATGCGACCTCGAAGACGACAGACATCCTCAACGGCCGGAACTGGGCACAGGCACGTCAAAGCGACGTCGGGGCATGGCAGTGAACCATGGAGGTGTAAATGCGGTGTAACTAATGTTTTAGGTTATATAAGATGGCGAACGTCGGCTTCAAGTTTGTGACTTAATGCCAACTCCTTTTTTTATTTTCATGAGAGCAACAATGTCATGACTTCCTTCGTTCAACTTTTGGTAATCAATCATCTTCAGAAAAGAATGTTCATAACTGGTTTACAGAATTTCGTCGTGTTCGTACTTTCGTGAGCGCTGACAAAAAGTCGGATGTTGTTCCAAAAAACCGATGCGATTTGAGCAACGTGGGTGATGAGGGTCGGCATATCTACGGCGATATAAAAATAGAGTTAGACAAATCCGAAACTGCACTACATTCTATTTTGTACGAACATTTATCGGCGGGAACGATATATTCCCTAAGGATTCCGCACATTTTACCAAAGCTCAGAAACTGGCTGGTGTCATTGCTTCGACAAACAAAACAACTTAATGAATACAGGAAAATGGGAATATGTAGGAAGAGAGAGTGTGGGAAGTAATGAACAACAAAGATGATTGTATGAAGTTTAGGAGAGGGGAAGTGTTGAGCTGTGTCTGGTCATTTAGGATGAGATCTGGACTGTGAGCAAGATATTTGTTAATTTCCAGGACTTCCAGCAGGTTGAGTTTATGGCCTTTGTTTGCTAAGTGAAGTACATGGGACACTAGCTGGTAGTTGTGATCCTCACTCAGTACATGCTCAGCAAATGCAGAGTCTGAATTCTGCAACCTCCAGCTGCGTTCATGTTCAGCCAGCCTAGTTGATATGTCTCTGCCTGACTGACCAACGTAAAATTTTGTCACAATCAGAACAGGTGATTTTGTATACCCCACTGTTGGCTAATATGCTTACATTTGATTCATAGTGTCTGTACAAAGTTCATTCTTATTATTTCCTTATATTAAGCAAAAAATGCATGTAGAGCGATTTTCATCACCTCAAGAATTCTAAAACCGTGTGTTTAGGTACCAACATTAGAGAGGAAAGAGTATTCTCGGGATCGCTTTGAACAAATACAAAACTGCGTAAAAAGGTGAACATTTTGTGAAACATAATAAGATATGTACCAGAAAATTTTTCTCTTTAATTGTTTCGGTAGAGCTTAAAAATTAATCCTGATATATGCAATGACAGTTCAGTAGTTGTAATGAGTAGACAGAAGAGATGAACACTGGAAGAAGTGTAAGTCAGGGGTACTCACTGTCACTCAAGCTGTACAGCATATATGGAGAAGAACAGGTAAGTAGGGCCATAGAGGATGCAAGAGGCATAGTAATTGGAGGAGAAAGACTGTAACATATGTGTATGATCAAGCACTGCTGGTGGAATCAGAACAGAAACTGCAGCAAATGTTAAAAACAAGTCCAAGAAGGACTCAGGAGTGTTAAATGAAGATAAAGTAATTCAAAGGAGGGGTAAGAAGTATGGAATAAAGAAAGATAGAATTAGAATAAGCAAGAAGGAAGCGTCAGTTAACATATTCTTAGACGGATAAAAGATAGAATCTTCCCGTGCCTGGAAAGGTTAATGGCATGGAATGCAAGATGTACGGACGAAGTAAGAAGCAGGATATCTATGGAAAAGACAGCATCTGAAAAGGTGAATCACTTAAACAGCTAAAAGTATTTCAGTCGCGTTGAAGAAAAGATTTGCTGAATGTTAAGTCTGGAATGTAGTGTTATACACAGTGAATGACGAACAGTTAAAAAGAAAGAAGAAAATTGCTTAGAAAGTGTTGAGAAATGTGGCTATGGAGAAGAGTCATTGATGTGAAGTGGACTGACAGACTTGAAAATGAAGGAGTGATGAAGAAAACAGTGATTGAAAAAAAATTATTTGAAGCGATCAGAAATAGGAAAAACATATTACTGGGCGCACGCTCCGCAGGAATTGTCTGCAACAAAGAATTATAGAGGGAATGTTGGGAGAGATGAGAAAAAGAATTAGGAAGAGAATAAGAATGACGGACGACATTAGAAATGTACGAATATACAAACACATGAAAGAAGAGGCCCAGAAATGGACACGAAAGAGAGCCTCCAGTTGAAACCAGTCGTAATACATACTAAAGACAGAGAAAATAAAGTATTTTAACTAAAGTTCCTAAACTGTTTTCGTCTTCTCTAAATAATGGAGGTGTCGTACATGTATGTTTCATGTATGTGTGCAAACAACGTTGAAAAATTACAGAAACTATTAGATATGAAAATGTAAGGTCCAAGTACACGAGAAACATAACAGGGGGATCGCTCCTACTCATTACCGATTTCGTCCAAATTTATGATACAGGGTGACAATTATTGAACTACATAAAAACAAACGTAAATTATTTACAAACTACTGCTTGCACACATTTTATTCGACATGTAAAGGTCGCTACAGATATTCGGATTTAGATTCTCACATGTTCGATATGCCTGCCATCATTGGCGATGATGTGACGCAGATGAGTAGCGAAATTCTGCATGACCCGCTGAAGTGTCGTAACATCGATGCTGTCGATAACCTCCTGAATGGCTGTTTTCAGCCCATTAATGGTTTTGGGGTTATTGCCGTACACCTTTCCTTTAATACAGACCCACAAAAAGGAATCGCAAGTGTTCAGATCGGGAGAATATGGCGACCAATCGAGGCCCATGCCAGTGGCCTCGGGGTACCCCAGAGCCAGAAGGCGGTCCCCAAAGTGCTCCTCCACGACATTTTGTCGAAATCAGTGTCGCTTTGGATAATGGGAATGAAATCATCTTCCAAGATCTTCACGTACCATTCGGTAGTCACCGTTCCATCAAGGAATATCTCTCCGATTATTCCGTGACTGGTCATTGCGCACCACACAGTCACCCATTGAGGGTAAAGAGACTTCTCGATTGCGAAATACGGATTCTCAGTCCTCCAAATGCGCCAATTTTGCTTATTGACGTACCCATCCAAATGAAAGTGGCCGGAAACAACAAGGCGCGTGCGCATGCACTTACTAATTCCCATCGTGCTCCGTAGCCAACCGTGCAGTTTGAACGTCGTAACACAAACCGTTCAAAAGTTATGACGATTTTGTGTCATATAGTTCAATAATTGTCCCCTGTAAATGCAATCGTTGGCTACAAATGAAAGTGGGAGTTGCAGATGGCCGAGAGTTTCTTTAAAAAAATAGCATTTTTGGTGCTGGTCCAGCGAGGCATGAGCCTTTTACGGTAGGTTAGCTCCCAGGCAGCCGTTAGCGAAGCACAGAGTATTCCGAGAGACATGGGTTCGAGTTCCTATGCAGTTTTTATCTTACTTGGACTGCAAATAAATCTAAATAACGCTCGATGTATTGTTTTTATCAAGATTTTTATAAATGGCATGAGGTGCAAAGGCAAGGGAATTTGGGACCGCAAATGAATGTAACCGTCCCTGTATTGACCGACCAAGTGGAACAGGCATGGTACTCGGTCCCACAAACTGACATCCGGCACCTGTACAGCACACAGCATGGAAGTCTGCCTGTTTGCATTCAACATTCTGGTGGCTACACCGGTTATGAAAGTACCAGCATTTCACATTTGCAATGGCTTACCTCGTGCTTACATTAATCTGTAATCTTGCAATGTTAGCCACTTATATATCTTACCTAGAAAAATGTATTCCCGAAATTTTATTCTATCTATCTATATCCGAATCCCGCTCCAGCTACTGCCGGGTCTGGGTGCTGACGAGTCCTCTCCATTTGGCTCGGTCCTCCCACCACTTTTCTTCCTTCACTTGCTGCCAGGTCACACCTCTTCTTTCAACAGATATTCTCACTCCCATTTTCCACCGTGTTCTTGGGCGCCCTCTAGGTCTTTTCCCATCCATCTTTAGTTCTTCCATAATTTTGGGGAGTCTCTGCCCATGCATTCTCTTAACATGCCCATACCATCTTCATCTCTTTCTTTCAATTTCTTCTCTCATACTTTTTTGTTTGAGGTCCTTTCTAATCTCTACATTCCTTACTCTGTCCATTCTTGTTTTTCCCTTAACTGCTCTGAGAAATTTCATTTCCCCTGCTTGCAGTCTGCTCCAATCACTTTCTGTCATTGTCCATAGGGATGTAATAATTCTTATACATAAGGAGGTTTGCTCTTTCTGAAACTTCATTGTTCCAAATCAGATGTTTTATTGTTTGGTAGAAATTGCCTCCCTTCTGTAACCTCCTATTAATTTCGTTAGTTATTCTTACATCCCTAGATATTTCACTCCCTAAATAAGTGAAACTTTCTACCACTTTGAGGGCTTCTCCATTCAAGGTAATATTTCCGTTGATTCCTTTCTCCCTTCCAAATACCATTATTCTACATTAATCATTTGTTGGTGGTGTAATTTTCTTCGGTCCCTTATTCTGATGTAGTCTTCTCGGGATGTGATTTACTTTTCCCTCTCGATGAGATAAGAGCTGATTTGAAGCTTTCTGGACAAATTCTTCACCTGAAGATAAAAATAGTCATCGCATGAGTCCACCAGCGAAGTGCAGTTGAGGGGAATGCTATCTTGGAAATTTATTTGCAATACCAAATTTTCCTTTACCTCTCCTTTTCATGCACTTTATGAAGATCTTAATAAATACAGCATATTGAGCGTTATTTCGATTTATTTTCAGTGCAAGAACAGTAAAAATTGTAAGTAAAAGAAACATTCTGCATAGAAACTCGAACTACGAGCCTCGGATTTTCGTTCCTCACTCTTTCCTCTGCGCTAGTCGCTGCCCGGAGGCTACACTGACGTAAATGACAACATCCCTTCATTTAGATGCTCGGACTGCCATAGAACCGTAATCACAATCGTTGTGATGAGTAGACGTTTTGATTCTGGGTTGTGTAAATTATGCCACTGTCAAGGTTGTGAGAAAAATGGTTCAAATGGCACTGAGCGCTATGGGACTTAACTTCTGAGGTCATCAGTCCCCTAGAACTTAGAACTACTTAAACCTAACTAACCTAAGGACATCACACACATCCATGCCCGAGGCAGGATTCTAACCCGCGAGCGTAGCGGTCGCGCGGTACCAGGACTGTAGCGTCTAAAACCGCTCGGCCACACTGGCCGGCCAAGGTTGTGAGTTTGTTGCTGCTATCGTTCCTAAAATAATTTCATGACGGATGTAATTCTCATGTTCCGAACACGTTGCTTTCAAATTCTTTATTTCTCTCGATTAGCCGGCCGATGTGGCCGTACGGTTCTAGGCGCTTCAGTCTGGAACCGCGTGACCGCTACGGTCGCAGGTTCGAATCCTGCCTCGGGCATGGATCTGTGTGATCTCCTTAGGTTAGTTAGGTTTAAGTAGTTCTAAGTTCTAGGTGACTGATGACCTCATTAGTTAAGTCCCATAGTGCTCAGAGCCATTTGAGCCATTTCTCTCGATTACAATTTCTTGGACGTTATGCTAAAGCGATGTACTGAGGACTGATGTAAACAAATCATTAGTGTTATCGTATTCAATTTTTAATATATTTTATTGTAACTAAACAATTTACATGGGTTTGGTCTCTTGAGGGGCACATAAAATAACTTATGACTTCTTTCTTTTTTCCTTGCTTTCCAGTAGTTTTTCATTCTTTCTCTATGTTGTTCGCTTCTTTCTTCTGGTCATATTTCGCCTGTCTTCTTCTTTGTTTTGCCCTGGAAGCCCTTGAAAATTTTTCGTCTTCCTCTGAACTTTTCCCTGTTACTATTTTTTCTCTGATATTTCAGTTTCTATCATGTCTGTTTTAAATCCTTTCATCCACACCATTGATGTTTTTGGTTTCTGTCAAAATAGCTATAATCCCTTTTTGTTTTTCTTTCTCATTTCGCTTCTTTTAGGTGTCTAAACAATAAATTCTTCTCCATCTCATGTGTCTAATTATCCTTCTATTCTCTCGTAAATTTCTTTATTACTTCTTAATTTCCGTTTCCCATTGTCATATTTTGGTCCCAAGATTTTCCTAACTATTTTGCTTTCGTTGTTTTCTGCTTCACCAAATCGTTTGGCTGCATTTAATAAAAGGCATCCTGAAGCAAGGCATTCTTGTGTAAAGACAATGTGGTAGCGTCGAAGTTTGGCATTTGTGAATGATGATTTCTTTTTGTACAACTTTTTTTTGAACTGAAAAGTTAGAATCTTTGCCCAAAGCATTCAGCTGTATTATCTCACCTAGAAAAATTAGTAGTCAGTTTTGTGCTTCTGTAGTCAGTTTCCATGTGTTTCTGTGCCTCCTATGTGTCTGCCATATACTCTGTTTTTTCCAAAATACGTCCATAGACATGTTTTGGAAGGTGTCTCTTGTAGAGGATTTATCTGCATTGCTGCATCTTCTATAGATTCAGCTTATATTGCAAGAGCGTTTACTACTGCCATATAATCAATTCTCAGATTATCAAACTTTTTCCAAATTATGATTTTTAAAATTCTTTCTGCTTCAGTTCTTTTCCTCCTTTCCCTGATTGTCTCTTTTAGTATGCAGTTGAGCAGTAGGGACACTTTATTACAATATTAAAACATTTTATACATTTTGTTGTTATCATTATTAAAATCATAGGAGTCTGTGGCAATTTAAAATTGGAGGAGACGGGCATTCCAATTTGGGGGAGGGGGGGGGGCAGCGGAGCCACAGTAATGAATTGCAACTTACCCCCCCCCCCCCTCTACCTAAGAGCCGAAGCCTGTATCCGCGAGTGAACCCACAACCATACTGGAATAATCACCATCACCTAACATTCATAGTATTAAACTAAACAGTTACAACCCAACAGCGCAATTACTATTTATTGCTACTGCATGTGAATTAAGGCAGCCAGTGTGACACGTGCGAGATGTTTTCAGCTAAGTCATCGGATTAGCATTTAGCTGAAGCACATAGTTTGTCTGCTACTGGCAGTACAATTAACGGCCGTAGTATCCAATCTACGCGTCTGTAGCCTCTCACTTCGGGTGCTTCAATCCTCCTCCGTTGACTGGCTGCCCCCATAATTCGAAGTTCAAGGGACCTCAGCTTGGATAGTTGACAGTTCGGTTTAACGAAGGTGCGACTGATTTAGGAGCAGCAGGAAAAAGTCGAAGAAGGGGCTTCCCATCCAAATACAGAAGTTAAAAATTAATTCTGTATTTTTTTACAAAGCAACAACTAGAACTTAAACCGAAATCCATTTTTAAGTTTCATAAACTGTTTTATTTTTAACAACTAAAATGAAAAGCACATAGAAATTCCTAAAACACTTAATAACAAATTTGTTTTATTTTGCAACGAAAAAAAGTCAATGTACTTTTTCTGATTTAGTGCCCTCCAGTGGGCTTGATCAAGTGCATTTTCTAATGTGATAAGGGCCGCAACACATCTATATCTACTACTGTTATAAGCATATACGTGCCCAACGTTTCCAATGATGACTTTGCCTCTTTTAGAATCAGAGATGACTCTGTTTCTCCTTTTTAAAAACGGCGAGGTTAGGTCCATTTCCTCTCTCTGTATGATTCTTTTTCAGCGGTCCGATCTTTCTGCTTCAGCACTATTGACAGCGTGGATGGTGGAATCCCGAGATTTTTCGACGCATCCTTTTGTTTTCACTCCACATTCCAAGACCGTAACAAACAGTTTCTTTTCTGTGAGAGTCAAACACTTACACATCTTTGAGTCATTGTTGGAACTGATCTGTGTATTAATTACATTATGAATTTTTGAGTAAACAGAGGAAGGTCGTGAAGATTTGAAGGCGAAACAAATACACAAACAACTGACAAAACAACTTGAATTGACCAGTGTAAAATAGACGCTAACTTCGAATTATTCAGTATTTACGGGTGGTCTGTCATTATTATCAAATGGCTCTAAGTACTATGGGACTTAAGTTCTGAGGTCATCAGTGCCCTAGAACTTGTAACTACTTAAACCTAACTAACCTAAGGACATCACACACATCCATGCGCGCGGTTCCAAACTGTAGCGCCTAGAGCCGCTCGGCCACCCTGGCCGGCGTCGTTATTATCGCTTCGATTCATTCGTTCATCAGATGCTTCCCAGAGATGCTTCGCCAAACTTCCTGCAGTTTTTTCTTTTATTTCAAAAGTTTTTTAAACAAGATGATCACGAATTGTGTGAGAACTGACCTGTAAATTCGGTGCGAAGGCGAACAGTGCTCGTGGCTCAATTTTCTCAATAGCGTTGCCAGAGAGGTTGAGAAAGTGCAGGCTCTCGACGCTGGTAAACGAATCAACCTGCAAGGACTTGAGCTGATTCTGAGCAAGATCGATGAACTCCAGCGAACTGAGGCCAGAAAACACCTGTTAGAAAAGGAAAATACCATCTCTTAATTATTGGCCATATTATCTGCATAGGACGGCTGGAACTTTAAATAGTGTCAACTAATTATTTACAAATTACGCAAAATAGATACATGTTCCACAGTTGTACTGTTCTTCAGAGTTGCTACCAGTATTGTGATGTGGAAGTCGTAGGATACCATTAGCAGTGCGAGTTGTGTCGATGGTTTGAGTGAACGATCTGTTGCCCGACGAATCTCTGTAACGGTTCTGAAGCGAATGCTTCCTTCAGTTTAGGAATCAAGTTGAAGTCGGAGTTTCTGAAGTCCGGGGACTATGGTTCGTTAATTTTTGGAACACAGCTTAGAAAAAGAACCGTCGACACTTTCTGCAGGACCCGCTGATCATTTTGCAGGACAACGCTCGGACGCTTACGTCGCACGTTGTGACTGATTAGGTCGATCGTTTGGGCTGGGAAGTGCCGTACCATCAATCACACTCTCCGGACTTAAGTCCTTGCTATTTCACCTGATTACTAAATTGAAGAAAGCGCTTCATGGCATTCGCTTCAGATCTGTTACAGAGATTCGACGGGCAATAGACTGGTCCACTGGAAGTATCAACACAACTCGCGCTGCTAAGAATATCCTACGACTTCCACGTCTCCGACAACAGGTTACACGCAATAGTGGTGACTACTTTTAAGGACAGTAAAACTTTGAAACATGTATCTATTTTTCGTAAGTAGTGGCCACTATTAAAGTTCCAATTCTCGTACACGGCGAGCAGAGCATTGGTCGGATATTGTAGAAACAGATAGTACAGCAACTTCCGACTAGCAGTCACTATCCTAGGACGCAAACGTGTCATACAGCACAGCACACAGGAAAGAAAGACAACAATATTGCTTTATTTATATCTACGCCTCATATTAACTGAAGTTGTCCAGTGCATCTTGAAATGCAATACAATGAATAATGTATACTTCTACACGACTTTACTTACTGCTAGGCGATTTCTACACAGTACAGGATGTTTCGAAAAGACTCATCCTGAAACTTCCTGGCAGATTAAAACTGCGTGCTGGACCGAGACTCGAACTCGGGACCACTGAGGTAGTAGTGGAAGTAAAGCTGTGAGGAGGGGTTGTGAGTCGAGCTTGGGTATCTCAATCGGTGGAGCCATTGCCCGCGAAAGGCAACGGTCCCGATTTCTAGTCTCTGTGCGACACACAGTATTTATTTACCAGGAAGTTTCGTCATCAGCACACATTCCGCTGCCGAGTGAAAAATTCATTCAGAAGACTCACCATATTTCACAAAACTATCTTCTACATGAACGAAGACAGGAAATTAGGGTAAATTTTATGTTACGCTACTTTAAGTTACCGTTTCATGTGGTAATCGGCAGGGAGTTCTCTTGGGACAGCTAAGTGTCTCATTCGCTTGTTCGTTCGTTCACTGGCCACTGTACGTCGGGTCGAGACGGCTTTTTCCAAACTTCTGAGAGCATGCCGAAAATTTCATTTTTCAACAGAATGAACCACCGGCACTGTAGGACCTGCAAGTAAAGGCATTTCTTGATTGTGAATTGCCTTAATGATGGATGATCCATAGAGGACTTCACATTGCACCACTTGCCTCAGTGTCGTCTGACCCCACGGGATGTATTTAAAATTTTTTTTAGGGCTACTGAAAGCAACTTTGGATGAAATGCGAAGCTGCATGGCAACAGTGGTGAATATAGGGCTCATGACGTCGTGCATACGGTTGTGCGCACATTGAACATTTGTGAGAGGTAAACAAAACCTTTGAACCTAAATATAATTCTACGCGTGGCATTCAGTAATTAATGCAACAAATTTTTTTCTGAAAGTATGTTGGTTTTCTTCGGGATTACCCACTCTTTTGCCTGCAAAACCATATATTTCAAAACAATCTCCGTTCAGTGCAACGGCCTTACGCCACCTTACTGGGGAGGCGTGTGTGACCACGTGGTGCAATTCTACTGGTCGACGTCGAGGCCAATGCCTTGCTGCATCAACAACTTTCCCTTTATCCACGATAGTTTCCCGCAGAGAGTATCCTTCACTGGGTTAAACAGATAGCAGTCGGAATGAGAGAGATCCGAGCTGTAGGGTGCATGAGGAAGAACAGCCCAATAAAGTTTTGTGAGCTCCTCTCTCGTGCGGAGTTTTGTGTGAGGTCCTGCGTTGTCATGGAGAAGGAGAAGTTCATATACTTCCTGTGGTGACGTACACGTTGAAGTTGTTTCTTCGATTTCATGAGGCTAGCACAATTCATTTCAGAGTTAGTCGTTGCACCATGAGGGACGACATCAAACAGAATAACTCCTTCAGGGTACCAGAAGACTGTCGCCATGACTTCACCAGCCAATGGTGCCGCTATGAACTTTTTCTTCGGAGAAGAGATGTTGTGGCGCCACTTCATGGATTGCCGTTTCCTTTCTGGTTCGAATTAACGAACCCGTGTGTCATCGCCTATGACCATGTTCGACAAAAGTTATCACGATTAGCTGTAGCCCGCAAGCAGTTCCGCACAGAAGGTCCTTCGTGGTTCTTCACGGTCTTCTGTTAGGCGGCGAGGAACCCGGCGGGCAAGTACCTTTCAGTACTCCAAGTAGTGGACGAGTGTGTCAGCACGACCAACAGAGGCGCCCAGTTGAGCAGCGAGATGTTTGATTGTGATTCGTCGATCATCACGAATGAGAGTGTCCGCACGTTCCAACATGGTAGGAGTCACAGCTGTGTGCGGCCAGTCGGCGCGTGGGAGATTGGACAGGTTTGTGCGATCTTGTTGCGGTGACGACAGATGCCTCGCCCAACGACTTACCGTGCTTTTGTTCACTGTCATATCTTCGTAGACATTCTGCAAGCGCCTATGAATAATATCTGCGATGCTCTGGTTTTCCGCCAAAGAATGTCTATGACAGATCTCTGATTCGAACGCACCTCTGTTGTAGTCGTCATTTTGAAGGCTACGTATAGCACCGCCACCAATCGGAACTTCATGGAATTATAGTGGCTGAAGCGAGAATATTTCAAAATATCCTACAAAAAATTTCGCATTTTTACAACCGAAACTGTCCGATAAAAAAAGTGTTGCATTACTTATTGAGTGCCCCTCGTAAAAAATACGCAAGGTTGTATGTGCATACATGTAAAAGATATACCCTTGTGAAATAGCAAAGTTGCTTTAAAAATAAAACTTTTGAAGTATGATGCATAAGTTGATTTACCGTAACTTTCTATCTTCATTCCTGTAGAAGACATCTTATCCTTTTCCTTCACTGGTACTGCAGCACTTGATGTGCCTTAGCCTCCTCGAATATCTGCATCCACACGTCTCTTCTCTGCTTTTCTCTTTCATCCTAGAATTTCTATCTTGGTAACGTCAGCCAACATTTTCGAACCATCTTATTCTTGGTCGGCCTTTCCTCCTGGTGGAATGTAATCTTCCTTTATTATTCTTTTCGACATCCTGTCATTTACTATCCTCACCATGTGTCCTAATTAGTGAATTTACAAATAATGAAAACACTTCACTACATCTTTCCCCTTTACAATCTGTTGTAATTCATGATTTTATCTCACTCGCCAACTCTCTTCCTCCCTCACAGGACCGCAGTTTTTTGCCGTACTTCCTCTGTCAAATGCCCTTCGATACTTTATATCCACTTCTGACAGCGTCCACATTTCTGACAACTGGTCCTACAACGAAACAGTTTGTTGTTAACTTTATTAATCTTGTAATTAGAGAATCCTTAAATACTTGTGAGTTCGCACAATACGGTTTAATTCCTGCTTGTATCAAATGGTTCAAATGGCCCTGAGCACTATGGGACTTAACTTCTTAGGTCATCAGTCCCCTAGAACTTAGAACTACTTAAACCTAACTAACCTAAGGACATCACACACATCCATGCCCGAGGCAGGATTCGAACCTGCGACCGTAGCGGTCGCGCGGTTCCAGACTGCAGCGCCTAGAACCGCTCAGCTACTCCGGCCCTGCTTGTATCATTTCCTAAGTAGACTGCCTCATATTATTAGCAAGTTTAAAAGGGCTTCTAATAATGGGAGCATCTGGTACAGTTAAAATATTTGTTAGAGGCGTTCAGGTCTCGTGGTGTACTTTTAGCCTTGAAACTGGATATTATCGTGTATTTTGTTTTACTGTCGATTACAATGAGTCCAGTTTCTGTTCCTTCTGCTTGTATTATTTCGACCACTTCTATAAGGTTTTTTAAATCCCTTGCCACAATTGCATTATATTAGTAAATGCACGCATGGTATCTCATCATTATTGTACGTTTATTGCCTACTTTTTTATCGCATTATGAAAACTATCGAGGAAGCTAACTGCGCAGAAATCTTGTGTAACAGAAGAAATATTTCAACTGATTGACGAAATAACGACGTTAAAAATGAGCGGGGGAAGAAAGACCAGCAATATTAGTCTTTTGGGAATGAAATACATAGAAATGATAGGACGCCAAGACGAAGTGGTTGCAGGAAAAATGCGAAGAAACTGATAAAAAAATGGTCGCTGGAAGTTTCGATTCAGCGTACAGAAAGTTCAAAACAACCTTCATTGAAACCAGAAAGGCAAATGTGTCAACTTCAGGAATGCAAGAGGAATTCCACTGCTAAACTCAGAAGAGAGAGCGGATATGTGGAAAGCCTCTAGAAGGGTGAAGAAAATATCTGATAACGTGATAGACGAAGATTTGGGAGTCGATACTGAAAAGTATTGGGAACACTGTACAGTATCAGAATCAGAGTTTAACAGAGCTTTGGAATATTTACGGTCAGACAGAAAGGTTAGATAACATTCCTTTGGAAATCCTTTGCCGGCCGGAGTGGCCGTGCGGTTCTAGGTGCTACAGTCTGGAACCGAGTGACCGCTACGGTCGCAGGTTCCAATCCTGCCTCGGGTATGGATGTGTGTGTGATGTGCTTAGGTTAGTTAGGTTCTAAGTTCTAGGCGACTGATGACCTCAGAAGTTAAGTCGCATAGTGCTCAGAGCCATTTGAACCATTTTGAAATCCTTTAATGATAGGGGACAGTGGTAAAGAAACGACTATTCAAGCTGGTTTGCGGAAGCTATGATTATGGAGTTATTCCATTAGGATTTCTGAAAAGTATCATCTACTCATTCACGAAAATAGCAAGGACAGCTAAATGTGAGAAATACCGTATAAAAATCTTAAAAGCGTCCAAATTGCTGACGAGAATAACAGGCAGAAGAGTGAAAAAGAAAACTAAGGCTTTGTTTGACGACCATCAATTGCACAGAGAGGCAGGTCTTACGCTGCACTCGATAATGGAAGCAATACTCAAGAAAATTCAAGGCATGTTCATAAGATTTGTCGACCTAGAAAAAACCATGTAGGAGGGAGTGAATCTTCCAAAAATATGTACGATAAGCTACAGGGAAAAGGGGGATAATATACAGAACTAAGAGGGAAAAAAACGAATAGAAGGCCAAGTGTTCGGATTAGAAAGGATATAAGACAGGGTTGAAGCCTTTCGCTCCTGCTATATAATCTACGCATCGAAAAAGAAGAAGTAAGACCTTTAAAAAATACGATAACAACAAAGAATAGTGTGAGACCCAGAGAAATAGTGTACTCTAGGCGACATCGCTAATAACGTTCCAAGAACACTGCATGACATCTACACACATGAAAATCCGTACAGCAGACCTCGAACAGACACCAAACAAACACGGCAACAAGATCCTTGGAAGGACAGAAACTCAAACACAGACACAGACACTGATGTAGGTGCAGACACAGAAAATGAGACAAACTCAACAGTAATATCAGACACAGACCCGTTACTTAAGGAATATAAAACCTAAAATAGATCAATAAGATAATTATAGGAAATGCAGACACACCACATTATCGATTTATGTATCTAAACTGCACTTTTAATATGCTAACTAAGTAATGTAAAGGAAATGACTAATGTAAACAATGAGACAATCAGTAAGTCTAAGTATTACGCCACACAGCGAGACCAGGCTCGAAGATTAAGTTCCGAGGCCCCCCTGGCACCTATTACATTAGTTAAGTGAAACAGTAATAATCAGCTCTAGTTTTTAGGCAACAGAAACAAATACACACAGAGTCACACGTGACGTATTTGATTTCGTAATATAAGAAGAAATAGTTTTGAACGCTACTTCAGGTGAAGCAGTCTCAATGTTTCCGTCGAGACCCTCACAGCTGGGATAGCAAAACCACAAACCATAATTTATACATTATAATTCGTTTTAACAGTAAATAAAATCAACAGATAGTTCATCTTTCTATTATTTTCTTCTAAATTACTAACATTTATTATTTTAACCGTCCCTTTCCTTCACCTACTTTAATTTTCTTTGTAACTCATTGTTACAACTCTTCTTTTTATTGCTCAAAACAACTTTTGCTAGTTATGTGGAACACTGTAGTGTTATATATAAAATTGTAAAATGTGCGACCTGCTTTTAAAATATTAGGCAGCGTATCTTTAAATGTACACCATGTGATCAAAATTATCCGGACACTCGTAAAAACAAACGTTTTTCATTTTAGGTGAATTGTGCTGCCACCATCTGCCAGGTACTCTGTAGTCATTAGAGATCGTGAGAGAGCAGAATGGTGCGCTCCGCGAACTCACGGACTTCGAACATGGGTCAGGTAATTGGGTGTCACTAGTGTCATACGTCTGTACGTGAGATTTCTACACTCTCAAATATCCATAGGTCCACTGTTTCCGATCTGATTGTGAAGTGGAAACGTGAAGTGACACGTACAGCACAAAAGCGTACAGGCCGACGTCATCTGTTGGCTGACACAGACCGCCGACTGCTGAAGAGGGTCGTAATGTGTAATAGGCAGACATCTATCCAGACCATCACACCGATGAATGCCAAACGACGCCTCGCTTGGTGTAATGAGCGTAAACATTGGAGGATCGAACAGTGCAAAACGTTGTGGGAAGTGACGAATCGCGGTACACAATGAGGCGATCCGATGCCGGGGTGTGGGTATGGCGAATGCCCGGTGAACGTTGTCTGCCACCGTGTGTAGTACCAACAGTAAAATTCGGAGGCGGTGGCGTTATGGTGTGGTCGCGTTTTTCATGGAGGGAGCTTGCACCCCTTGTTGTTTTACGTGGCACTATCACAGCACAGGTCTACACTGATGTTTTAAGCACCTTATTGCTTCCCACTGTTGAAGAGCAATTCCGGGATGGCGACTGCATCTTTCAACACGACGAGCGCCTGTTCATAATGCACGGACTGTGGCGGAGTGGTTACACAACAGTGACATCCCTGATCTGAAACCAAAAGAACACCTTTGGGATGTTTTGGAATGCCGATTTCGCGCCAGGCCTCACCGACCGACATTGATACCTCTCCTCAGTGCAGCACTCCGTGAAGATTGGGCTGACATTCCCCAAGAATGCTTCCAGCACCTGGTTGATTGGATGCTGTCGTCAAGGCTAAGGGTGAGCCAACACCATACTGAATTCCAGCATTACCGATGCAGGGCCCCAAGAACTTGTAAGTCATTTTCAGCCAAGTGTCCGGATACTTTTGATCATATAGTGTACAATAAGTGATATGAAACGAGTAATGCAACTAACCTTATCCTGTTATAGGTGCCCAGTTCTTTTAGTGCTCAGTTAAGTGCTGGCCTGTAGATACTATTAAAAGCTTATTTAAAATAAACAAACATGGAGTGGAGATCTACGTCATATCCATAAATTTTTCAAATTATTTGCTTAGTAACAAAGCGTAGAGGAGACAATCGTGTGAACCTGGATGAAACATTTTGAAACACGCGGTATTTAAGCTACAGCGGACGAGGCGTTATTTATTTTGAGGGGAGGGGGAGAGACAGACCTTTTTGTTGAGTTCGGTAAGGATGTTCCGGGCGAGGGAGAGGCGCTGCAGTTGGCGCATGTTGGAGAAGGCCCCCGAGTGCACGGAGCGGATGCGGTTGTCCGACAGGTCGAGCAGCCGCACCTCGTACAGGTCCAGCGGGTAGACCATGGTGAGCCCGTTCAGCCGGTACGTCGCCCACAGGAGGCGCCCGTGGAACCCTGCCTTGGAGTACGACGACGTGTCCGCCTGCGTCTCCTGTCGGAACAGCACACACACACACATGACAACTCCAGGCAAGCCACTGCAATAAGAGTACAGGGTCTCGTGGTGGTAACATCCAATAAAATGTTCTCCAGCTTCCCGCCACGTCAAATGTTTGAAATGCAGCAAGCTTTCAACCGAGCATTCGATGGCCACTGGCAAGTGGACTGACTGTTGCACATACGCCCTTACATACTTTAGCTGCCGGCTGTGACGTCATTAGAGCTTCCAACATCGCCATTTAATGAAAGTCACTGTATACTAACATACACTCTAAGAAAAAAAAAAAAAAGGAACGACGCACCACTGAGGAATTATCCCAATGGGACGGAAATCGGTAGATGTGATGTACATGCACAGGAAAAAAATTACAATTTCAGAAAAAAAATGGATGAGTTTGTAAGACGTGTACATTTCTATTGTCTATTGTCAAACCACAGTTTATGAAAGATGTTTATATTTTATTAATAGGATTAAGTAGGAATAATTAATATTTGTCATGTTGTAAATAATGATGGTAGCAGGGAATGTCTGCACCAAAGTATTGTTGGCAGGAGAAACCGCACATTTATGTAATCTTAAAAAGGGCGGGAGAGACCGCGTGTGGATACATTTTAAGAAAAGAGCGGGAAAGACCGCGCATTGATACATTTTGTAATGGTAGCAGGGATTGTCAGCTCCAGAAAGCATAGTTGGCGGGAGAGACCGCACTTTGGCATTCGTAGGAAGTCAGTAGTAAGCGAGAAGTGAAACGAGTCGGTAGCAGGTCTGAAGCGAGAGGTTGAGAGGAGCGGTGTGCCTGCCAGCCACCAGCTACGATTTACAAGATATTGTAAACGGAGGTACAGAGACATCAGCTAATTATTATCATAAGAGGCACTAATATTATTGAAATATTTTTTTGAGAAACTCAAAGACTACTGAAGGTATGTTTGCGCAATGCTAGTTGTAAGATTATTGTAAAAAGTAAGTCCCATTTGAACGTTTGTAAAATCATTTCATTCAGAATATAATTAATTTTTGCCAGCAATATTGCATTACTGATTATAATCCATCCCAAAAACCATCAACGTAAAACTTTGCAAAATTTTATTGTTCTCAAGAAAAAGTTTAACTATGAATATTAATTAAAGAATAACGTCAGCTTTGCTATTAAAGAATAACGCCAGCTTTGGTGATAAATACCGCCTCTTATTATGACAGCCCACCAGCAGCTAATAAAGTATAGTAAAACAGAGTAAGTACATTCATGTCGCAGTTCGATGTAGCAGTCAGGTGGCGATCCAGTAACAGTAAAAAAAGGTAAGGAACAGTTTTGGGTTATTGCAGGTAACGACTGAGGGTCACGACGACGACACATTCAATGTTTCGTCGAAATCATCGGAAATCACTTTTAATAAGCAGCAATTAAATTTGTATGCGAAGATTGAGAAAGAGAATAAATTTCAAAGGGAAGATTTCATTTGTTATTATTAAGCGACACATAGAAAACCTAAGGGAAGGTTTCATAGGTTATTGTAAAAGGGAAGGTTGCGTAACAAAAGAGATATAGAGGAGACGGGAAGGTTTCAAGTTATTGAAGAGAAAGAGCTTCACAAACTGAACAAGTCAGTAACGCGTTGGTCCATCTCTGGCCCTTATGCAATAGTTATTTGTCTTGGAACTGATAGACAGAGCTGTAGGATATCCTCCTGAGGGATATCGTGCCAAATTATGTCCAAGTGGCGCGTCAGATCGTCAAAATCTTAAGCTGTTTGGTGGGTCCTGCTCATAATGCTCCAAACGTTCTCAATTGGAGAGACACCCGGCAATCCTGCTGGCCAAGGTACGGTTTGGCAAACGGGATGACAGGCAGTAAAAAACTCTTGCCGTTTGCGAGCGGGCATCATCTTGCTGAAATGTAAGCCCCGGATGGCTTGCCATGAAGGGCAACGAAACGGGCCGTAGGCTATCGTCGACGTACCGCTGTGCTGTAAGGGTGTCGCGGACGATAACCAAATGGGTCCTGCCATGAAAAGAAATGGCACACAGACCATCGCTCCTAGTGGTCGGGCCGTATGGCGAGCGGTAGGTTGGTATCCCACAGCTCTTCACGGCGTCTCCATACATCTTTTCGTTAGTTATAGGGGCTCAAATCGAAGCACGACTCATCACTGAAGTTAATGAGATTCAAGATTTGTTTGGAGACGTCCTGCACAGCCGTAGGATTTAGACGATCTAAAATGTTCAAATGTGTGTGAATTCCTAAGGGACCAAACTGCTTAGGTCATCGGTCCCTAGACTTACACACTACTTAAACTAATTTAAACTAACTTATGCTAAGAACAGCACACACACCCATGCCCGAGGGAGAACTCGAATCTCCGGCGGGAGGGGCCGCACAGTCCGTGACATGACGTCTCAAACCGCGCGGCTAGACGATCTAAAGCGTCAGTCAGACAGAATTTGGCACGATATCCCTCAAGAGGATATCCAGCACATCTGTCAATCAGTGCCAAGGCAAATAACTGCTTTCACAAGGGCCAGAGATGGACCAACGGGTTATTGGCTTCCTCAGTTAGTGAAGGTCATTCTCTTGAATAAGTCATTCAGTTTTTCTGAAACTGTAATAATTTGTCTGTACATGTTCACCACAGCTACCGATTTCCGTCTCATTTGGATAATTCCTTCGTGGTGCTTCTTTTTTTTTGTGTGTGTCCTGGAGTGTATAAGGGTGTACGTTGACTCCCACATATGGCGATGCTATAGACCCCAGTGACGTCACAGCCTGCAGCTAGAGTGTCTAAGGACGTAAGTGCAGCCCATCAGCACTCATTCTACTTGCCAGTGGCCATGGAGTACTTGGTCGAAAGTATCACCACTTGTAATACTAAGTACTGGCTCAAATGGTTCAAATGGCTCTGAGCACTATGGGACTCAACTGCTGTGGTCATAAGTCCCCTAGAACTTAGAACTACTTAAACCTAACTAACCTAAGGACAGCACACAACACCCAGCCATCACGAGGCAGAGAAAATCCCTGACCCCGCCGGGAATCGAACCCGGGAACCCGGGCGTGGGAAGCGAGAACTAAGTACTGTACACTTATTATAAGGCGCAGTCAAATGAAAGCCAGACAGATGAGAAAAAAAGTAAATAAACTGTTTAACTGTTAATAAATTTATCCCACTATGTGACGAGAGGCTTAATGACTTCATGGGAAAACGTTTGTGGTTGCCTATGCTCTACGGAACCATGATCGCACCGTCACGTGCACGTCTTGATCCGAAGCAAATTGACGGCCACGAATGTCTTTCTGGGCTCCAAAAATATGGAAATCGCCAGCAAAAAGTGCCCGCCCACATGTTGCCAAGGTCGTTTCGACTACAATTCAGAAATGTTGCTGGGAAGTCCTTACACATCCTCCACACACACTCGATATCTCCCCATGCGACTTCCATATTTTTGAGCCCTGAAGAAAGACAGTTGTGGACTTTGATTTGCTTCAGACGAAGACGTATACGCCTGAGTACAATCGTGGTCCTATAGGCAACCGCAAAATTTTTTAGACCTTACTATTAGAAGAAAGAATAACAGATATCAGTTTGAAATTTATTGGAATTATGCCTCAACACGTACTACAACACACAGCTCCTCCTGTCGCCCCACAACCCTCAAAATGGCAGCATTCCGGTCCACGATCGACAGAGCTATCGAAGTACATGTAAAACATTCAATAGTGGCAAAGAAATTACATCACAAAAAATAAAAGAAGACAACACCTTTCATACAATCCCATTCCTATGTTATATTTCATATCAGACTGCCAGTGTCTTCAAACGAAAAGGCATAAACACTCTTAAAAAAAAAAAAAAACACCACAGACGACGAAATTGGACTAAAGTTACCTCACAACAGCAATACACGAAATCCACTTCATCTCACAGATGTGTACGAAATTGAATGATTGGACTGCGACTGCGTCGCCATATGCGAGACAGGTAGATCATTTGAGATTAGATTCAAAGGACACATGGTAGCACAAAATACTAAAAATACAACACATTAGCATTAGCCACCCACTTGCATGAAACAAAACACCATGTTAACACCAGAAGTATCAGCCGCCTACACATCCAACCTAAAGGCAAAAAACTAGACATCCTTGAAACACTATGAAACAAAAACCCTAGGCTAACATCACATGTATCAGCATCCTGCACAGCCAACCTAAAGGCAAAAAACTAAACATCCTTGAGACACTCCAAATATATAAACACCAAACAAAACAATCTGAATCTACATTAAATGACAAAAATGACGATATTCACAATAGGATCATCTCTGTTTTCAGCAACTGCCTACGTTATTAAACTTACAATGCACATCACACACACACACACACACACACACACACACACACACACACACACACACAGACACACAAACACACACACACATACACACACCTTAATGTTTACCGTAAATAATTAGTTATGTTAGCATGACATCTCCCAAATCTACAATGGATTGACCTCATTAGCAAATATACACCTGTCAGCCTGAAATTATATGTATATCAAATAATGCTGCAAATGGTATATCTACTGCATATTTTAAAGCTTTAATCAATGTATTACCCCAACCTTTATTAGTTATTACATGTAACAGATACACTCGTAATATTAGAACCCCCTGCTTCGGAAAATTTGCTCTATCCAACGACTTCTTCCACTCTCTCTCTCTTCCTCTCTCTTTCTCTTTCCTTACCTCTCCCTCTGCCTCCAATCTTACATCCCTATCTCTGAATCCCAACCAAAATTGTTATTTATGTATAATTTCAGCAATGTAGCCAACATAATTATTGAACTTCAAGTTTGCAACATGTCACCTCATTATATAAATTAGTGTGAAATTTAAGCTATATAAACTTAACAGAAGCGGATTTATATACCACATGAAATATTTATTCCAATGCATGTGTTCAACATCTCAAAACAAAGATCTCCAAAACCCTTGAAAACTTACTCCATAATAAAGTTGTTATGTTGTATATACTTTGTCCTTTTTGGTAATGTTTCTGTTTGGTTATATGTTCCTTGCACTTAATAGTTTCCAGGCGTCATCTTTGTTTATAAAATATGTCAGTATACATATGATGCCTTACGACAGTGAAAGCAATCTGTGACCACTGGAGGTATTCTATGCTACTTATTTTATTTTTATCTTTAGATAGACGTTTAGTTTTTTTCAAAAAAAAAAAAAAAGAAAAGAAAAGAAAAAACAAAACCGTGTTTTGAAACAATGTTTCGTTTCTCTACTAGACAGTGCCACAAGTTCCTCCAAAAATTATAACACAACAGATACATATGTCATACTAACAAATGTAAATCTACCTGATGACAGAGGCTTAAACCTTTGAAAGGCGTCATGAAGATAAATAAACAGTGACTGGTAACAGTAAACTGGTTGTTTCATTCGATGTCACAGACATTTTTAACAGAAAAGGAAATAAATGACAGTGATTTTTGTACACTGAAATAAACTTTAAATTTCTCCTCAGCGAAATTCGTATGTTGTTTATGGGAAAAACGTTCATACAAGGGTCCCAGCAGCATTAGTTCGAACTGCTTCCGCCTGGGGTTCCAAATAGCCACTGTTTTTCCAAGCTGCATAAGCGCTCTTGTATGTGTCATAGTGTATTCAGACAAAGAGCCAACTTCGTGAGCTAATCCTTCAACACTGTCGCCATTGTCTCCAGACAAACAAATGGCGATTATTTCCTCAGCAATAATCATACCGTCGCCAGCATCACTGCCGTTCCTCAGCCAGTCATTTATGTCATTAACATCTATTTGACATAGAGTGTAGATTTCAGTGATAAACGATATATGCAGTAATGATTTTATGTTATTTACAACATAAATTCTTTTTTAGGTATAAACAAATTCATTGTAATCTGTAAAGATGTTATTATGTTCCACGTACCATAAACCTTTGTATCCAAAGTTCTGTATAACTTCCATGTAATGCTTATGGAAAAGGAGAATGCTTTGGTCCTACAGGAAAAATTTAATCTGTGCTAATTTTGTTAAGATGGAGGCGACAAATTAAAGCGTGTTAGCTGAAGCTGGGACGTGGCTGTGTAATGTTGGGCAGAAGGGACTTGTCGTTTTATAAGGGGTAAAGAGTAGTATTTCAGTGGAAAGGAGACCGTTTTACTAATAGTAATAGTAGAAGGCTGTATGATGGACAAGAAAAATATAATACGGAAATGGCGGAAAAAGTTTTAGAGAGCAGATTGTCATAAGACATTCTTGTAATGAGCTACTATATTTTAAGAAGAAACACTATTTTTTTTAACTAACAACGAATAGAGGAGACCAGGAGACAAGCTCGCTAGAGCCAAGATTCGAGATAGAACATTCAGCAGTGGATTGTGCAGAAGACAGAAGATTATCAAGACGAAGAATCAAGAGATCGAAAGTACGAGAAGAGAGAAATCGTTATTACAAAACGCGAGTGTACCCTGCATTAATGCAGAGTAGATACGAAACAGTTAAAGATGTTATTACACCTGAAAGACTGAAATTATGAACTACAACGATGATACGAACTTCGTTATAAAAGTGACTGCTATCGATTGTCTGTACTTGAGAAAGGAACTGTTAACACTGTGGCTATTGTTAAATTATTTACTTTAACTTGATAGTTAAATATTAATAATGTAGCACCATGACACTCAAATAAGTTGTTGTGTGTGAGTTTACAAACGGTGTCTGATTTTCGCCTAATATTACTCTTGGACTCCTTGCTCCGAAAGAAAAATTTAGGACTTCGAATGGATTGGAGATCTACATCGACATCTACATGGTTACTCTGCAATTCACACTTAAGTGCCTCTACCGTACCACTCTGGAATGGCGCGTGCGAAAAAGGAACATCTAAATCTTTCCCTTCGAACTCTGATTTCTCTTATTTTAGTATTATGATCATTTCTCCCTACGTAGGTGGGTGCCAACAAAATATTTACTCATTCGGAAGAGAAAGTTGGTGATAGAAATTTCGTAAATAGATCTCGCCGCAAAGAAAACCGTCTTTGTTTCAGTGACTGCCACCCCAACTTGCGTATCGTATCCGTGACACTCTCACCCCTATTGCTCGATAACACGAAAGAAGCTGCCCTTCTTTGCACTTTTTCGATGTCCTTCATCAATCTCACATGGTAAGGATCCCATACCGCGTAGCAATATTCCATCAGAGGACGGACAAGTGTAATGTAGGCTGTCTCTTTAGTTGGTTTGTCGCATCTTCTAAGTGTTCTGCCAACAAAACGAAGTCTTTATTTCGCCTTCCCCACAATATTGTCTATGTGGTCTTTCCAATTTAAGTTGCTCCTAATTGTAATTCCTAGGTATTTAGCCGAATTGACTGCCCTTAGATTTGTGCGATTTATCGTATACCCAAAATTTATCAGATTTCTTTTAGTACCCATGTGGATGACCTCGCACTTTTCTTTGTTTAGTGCTAATTGCCACTTTTCGCACCATACAGAAATCCTCTCTAGATCATTTTGTAATTGGAATTGATCGTCTGGTGATTTTACTAGACGGTAAATTACAGCGTCATCTGCAAACAATCTAACGGGGGTGCTCAGATTATGACCTAGATCATTTATACAAATCAGGAACAGCAGAGGGCCTATGACACTACCTTGCGGAATGCCAGATATCACTTCTGTTCTACTCGATGATTTACCGTCTACGACTACGAACTTGACCTCTCTGAGAGGAAATCACGAATCCAGTCGCACAACTGAGAAGATACTCCATATGCACGCAATTTGATTAATAGTCGCTTGTGAGGAACGCTATCAAAAGCCTTCTGGAAATGTAGGAATACGGAATCGATGAGATCCCTTGACAGCACTCATTACTTCATGGGATTAAAGAGCTAGCTGTGTTGCACAAGAACGATATTTTCTGAATCCGTGTTGGTTATGTATCAATAAGTCCTTTTCTTCAAGGTGATTCATAATGTTCGAGTACAGTATATGCTCCAAAATCCTACTGCAAATTGAGGTCAGTGATATGGGTCTGTAATTCAGTAACTCCCATTTCCTTTCTTGAATATTGGTGAGACCTGTGCTACTTTCCAGTACTTATAGGAACAGACCTTTCGTCAAGTGAGCGGTTGTATACAATTGCTAAGAAAGGCAGTATTGTGTCTGCATATTCTGACAGCTAACAGCTGCTCTGGTTTCGAATTCTGGAATATTTACTTCGTCTTCTTTCGTGAAGGAATTACGGAAAACTGTATTTAATAACTCCGCTTTAGTGGCACCATCATCGGTAACATTTCCATCGCTATCGCGCAGTGACGGTATTGACTGTTTTTTGCCACTGGTGTACATTACATACGACGAGAATCTCTTTGGGCTTTCTACCGAATTTTGAGACAATGTTTCATTGTAGAAACTGTTAAAAGCATCTCGCATTGACGTTCGCAATAAATATCGAGCTTCCGTGGAACTTAGCCAGTATTGGGGATTTTGCGTTCTTCTGAATTTGGCGCGCTTTTTTTCGTTGCTTCTGCAACAGTGTTCGACGTGTTTTGTGTACCATGGTGGATTAGTCCCGTCTCTTATTAACGTATGCGGTATGTATCTATCTATTGATGTCGATACTGTATCTTTGAATTTGAGCCATATCTGGTCTGCTAGCTAGCTTGAAGGGAAAGACCGAGTGGGGTGGCGCAGTGGTTAGACACTGGACTCGCATTCGGGAGGACGACGGTTCAATCCCGCGTCCGGCCATCCTGATTTAGGCTTTCCGTGATTTCCCTAAATAACTTCAGGCAAATGCCGGGATGGTTCCTCTGAAAGGGCACGGCCGACTTCCTTCCCAATCCTTCCCTAATCCGATGAGACCGATGACCACGCTGTCTGGTCTCCTTCCCCAAAACCAACCAACCAACCTTGAAGGGAAAGGAGACCCTATCTTAAGGAGGCATCAAGCGAATTTTTATCTGCTGTTTTAAATAGATATATTTTGCGTTTATTTTTAGTGGTTTTGGTTGATATGGTTTTGAGCCTCGCAACAATGACCTTGTGTTCACTAATGCCTGTATCCGTCATGTATGTTAGGCTAAAGAGCCTGAATTACCAATCACGGTTTGTACTCTTAGCTCTGAAACCATTGAGATAAAGCACACAAGTCAGCACTATTATTTAGGATGGCCGTTCTCAAGTTTATTTGCTTTGCATTGATATACAGCTGCATGTTGTAGCACACATGTCGCATTTGCAATGAGACACAACTAACGAATCATTACTGACCTGTAATGAGCTACAGTCTATGTTCCCTCAAATGGAAGGCACGTTATTTACTCTGTCTTATAATAGCTCCCTCCATAGGCCTTAGCAGGCACATCGGCACCAACCGAGCGCCATGTCATCCTCCCTCAATGGCTTCATTGCATGGGTTAGAGAGGGGTGTGGATCAGCACACCGATCTCCCGGCCGTTGCCAGTTTTCGTGACCGAAGCCACTGCTAGTCGATGAGGTAGCTCCTCAATTGGCGTCGCGAGGCAGAGTGCCTCCATTCCTGTCCCCATCCCTGGCAGTAGCGGGATTGTATCTACATCTACACCTCCATCATACTCCACAAGCCACATAAAGGTGCCACAAACTGAGCCCTCCAACCCTGTTCCTCTCGCGATTAGCGTGTGCTTTATAACCTTCAAAAAGCGACACTTATTCCGGGATCTTTCCTTGGATACTCCTGTAGTTTGCTAATATCATGTTAACCTTTTCTGTCTCTGATCCGCTAGGACGAACATTCTCTGAGGACATTGTGGCTAATTTATCAGGCAAATCGTGTTTGCCCGCCAATCCTGTTCCTCTCCCGATAGCGTGTGCATTATAACCTTCAATAAGCGACAGTTATTCCGGGATCATTCCTTGGATACATCTACGGTTTGTTAAAATCATATTCTGCATCTACTTACATACTCCGCAATCCACCATACGGTGCGTGGCGGAGGGTACCTCGTACCACAACTAGCATCTTCTCTCCCTGTTCCACTCCAAAATGACTGCCTATATGCCTCTGTACGAGCCCTAATCTCTCTTATCTTATCTTTGTGGTCTTTCCGCGAAATATAAGTTGGCGGCAGTAAAATTGTAATGCAGTCAGCCTCAAATGCCGGTTCTCTAAATTTCCTCAGTATCGATTCACGAAAAGAACGCCTCCTTTCCTCCAGAGACGCCCACCCGAGTTCCTGAAGCATTTCCGTAACACTCGCGCGATGATCAAACCTACCAGTAACAAATCTAGTAGCCCACTTCTGAATTGCTTCTATGTCCTCCCTCAATCCGACCTGATAGGGATCCCAAACGCTCGAGCAGTACTCAAGAATAGGTCGTATTAGTGTTTTATACGCTGTCTCCTTTACAGATGAACCACATCTTCCCAAAATTCTACCAATGAACCGAAGACGACTATCCGTCTTCCCCACAACTGCCATTACATGCTTGTCCCACTTCATATCGCTCTGCAATGTTAAGGCCAAATATTTAATCGACGTGACTTTTATATCTCTTATCTGCGAGGTCGAACATTCTCTGAGGACACTGTGGCTAATTTATCAGGCAACTAATTTATCAGGCAAATCGTGTTTGATACCAAGGGAGAGCTTCTATAACCGAAAAAATTCCCATGTGCACGCCACATGTACTCTGCTACTCTAGTATCCGCTTCCTGCGTGTAGTGCACGCCTGACCTGTTGAGGGGAACCCTACAATTCACCCGACAGCAGAGGTCAGAAATTCCTGTTCAATACGTCGCAGAGTCGCCTGAGCCTTTAGTATGGAGCTTTCACTTTGTTCCAAACCAGAGGACCACAATCAATCCCGGCTACTGTGCTGAAGATAGACAGCCTGTAACCCACGTGCGATCATAGATGCCCCAAGTTTGACAATGTTCCTGAGTGCATTACCGTTCGCACCTCTGGCCAAATAAGGATGCGTCCAGCTCTGTTAAACATGATCGTTTTGGTGGTATATGTGTTATGATGTGGGAAGGCATCACGTTGTATTACTAGCCTCCAAAACTTTTAACACGGTACGCTCACTGGTCAACGCTATTATGACGCTGTAATCCTTCCTCATTCGCAGCTTTTCAGGAGTGCACTCGGTCCTCAAAACTCAAGTTTGAACGACAAGATGTTCAGCGAATGGACTGGCCCGCCCGTTTCCCCGACTTAAATCCCTTCGAGCACGTGTGAGATTCGTTAGGGAGACGTACTGCAGCACGTCCGCATTCACCAGCGACCGTCCAGCAGCTGTAAACCGTGCAGGTGGACGGATGGAACGCCCTACCATAAGTACTCGTTACCAGCCTTGTGATCAGCATGTGAGCGCGTCCGGCCATCCTGATTTAGGTTTTCCGTGATTTCCCTCAGTCACTCCAGGCAAATGCCGGGATGGTTCCTCTGAAAGGGCACGACCGACTTCCTTCCCCATCCGTCCCTAATCCGATGAGACCGATGACCTCGCGGTCTGGCCTTCTTCCCCAAACAACCCAACCCAACGACCCCTAATTTCTCTCGTCTTCGCGTTCCTTACGCGACATGTACGTTGGCGGCGGTAGAATCGATCGGCAGTCAGCCGTAAATGGCGGTTATTCAATGTTTGTCAGTAGTGTTTCGCGGAAAGATGTAGTCTGTCTTCCAGGGCCTGCCATTTGAGTTCTCAAAAAATCCTCCGCAATACTCACATGTTAATCGGACGTACCGGTAACAAATGTGGCAGTACGGCACGGAGTTGGAAGACCAAACACTCAGGCAGTAGCAACCTTTGTACTGTGTGCATCCACAGCTGTAGAATTGAGTCACAATGAATAAGACCGCTTCAGCTGTATGATAAATCCTTATTTCTGATCCAACTGGTCTCGCGGAGTTAGAGCCACATCCTCAGGGATGTTGTTGTTGTTGTGGTCTTCAGTCTTGAGACTGGTTTGATGCAGCTCTCCATGCTACTCTATCCTGTGCAAGCTTCTTCATCTCCCAGTACCTTCTGAAACCTATATCCTTCTGAATCTACTTAGTGTATTCATCTCTTGGTCTCCCTCTACGATTTTTACCCTCCACGCTGCCCTCCAATACTAAACTGGTGATACCCTGATGCCTCAGAATATGCCCTACCAACTGATCCGTTCTTCTAGTCAAGTTGTGCCACAAATTTCTCTTCTCTCCAATTCTATTCACTATCTCTTCATTAGTTATGTGATCTACCATCTAATCTTCAGCATTCTTCTGTAGCACCACATTTCGAAAGCTTCTATTCTCTTCTTGTCTAAACTATTTATCGTCCACATTTCACTACACTACATACAAATACTTTCAGAAACGACTTCCTGACACTTAAATCTGTACTCGATATTAACAAATGTCTCTTCTTCAGAAACGATTTCCTTGCCATTGCCAGTCCACATTTTATATCCTCTCTACTTCGACCATCATCAGTTATTTTGCTCCCCAAATAGCAAAACTCCTTTACTACTTTAAGCATCTTATTTCCTAATCTGATTCCCTCAGGATCACCCGACTTAATTCGACTACATTCCTTCATCCTCATTTTGCTTTTGTTGACGTTGATATTATATCTTCCTTTCAAGACACTGTCCATCCCGTTCTACTGATCTTCCAAGTTCTTTGCTGTCTCTGACAGAAATACAATGTCATCGGTGAACCGCAAAGTTTTTATTTCTTCTCCGTGGATTTTAATACCTACTCCGAATTTTTCTTTTGTTTCCTTTACTGCTTGCTCAATATACAGATTGAATAACATCGGGGAGAGGCTACAACCCTGTCTCACTCCGTTCCCTACCACTGCTTCCGTTTCATGCCCCTCGACTCTTCATGGTTATAGATTTATAATTTATTCCTAACGATAAGTAATATGACTCAACATTCGTTGTCGCTTGTGATAAAACTTTTAACAGTCAAGAGGTCGGTAGGTCAATTTCTGCTTTATTCTACGTTGAACTACCGCCCTCTTGATGGTTAAACAGTTTTATCACAATGGAACTAAGAGTGCTGGGACATCTACAACATTTCGTTTGGAGTAAATTACAAGTGAGTATCCCTGAAGATGTGGCTAAACTAGCTGGATCAAAAATAAAGATTTATCATACAGCTGAAGCTCTCATACTCATCATGAACCGTGCAGCACTCAAGAATGGGTCGCAATAGTGTTCTGTAAGCTGTCTCCTTTCCATAAATTTTCCTAAAAAACCGACCTGAAGTTCTCGTTTTCCATTTCATACCGCTTTGAAACGTTACACTTACATATTTAATCCACGTTACTGTACCAAGCACTACACTACCAATACTGTATTCGAAGTTCACAGCGTTGTTTTTTCTATTTAACTGCATTAACTTATATTTTTCTGCACTGGCGTCTAAAATTAAAGCAACAAAAGGAAATAGTGCAAGGTTGCCTTTATTTTGCCACAAAACAGAATTAACAGATGATAGTACACTAGAAACAATGTCATGTGAATACAGAACGCAAACAACCGCAACATGCGTAACGCTAGACAAAATTGTTCTTCGTTTTTTCCAACTTAATGGATTTGCACACACATTCCGACAACTGGCTGATGTGCTCAGTATAGGGCGTGACCACCTCTGGCTGCAATACAGGCCTAACAAGGACGGGACATCCTGTGAATGATGTCATCGGTCTCATGTTGAGTCAATAACGCCCATTCTTCTTGCTGAGCTGCTCGCAGTCTAGGAGAGTGGTTGGTGGACGTTGACCGGATGCAACCCGTCTCCCTAGGGCATCCCAGGCGTGCTCAATGGGACTCAAATCGGGAGAGCGAGTAGGCCACGCCATGCGTGCAGTATCTTCCAAGAAAAGATCAATAACCAGTGCTCTATGAGGTTGAGCACTATCATCCGCCAATACGGCGTCTGGGCCCACAGCACCTCGAAACAACCGCACATGATGTCCCAAGATCTCGTCACCATCCCTGACAGCAGTTAAATCTTGCCGATTCACCCGTAGAATTTCATGAGGAGGGGTCCAAGTGGCAAACATAACCTCTGTCCACACCATCAGGGATCCTTCTCGATATCAGCCTCATTCCAGAATGAAACTTCCTGGCAGATTAAAACTGTGTGCCCGACCGAGACTCGAACTCGGGACCTTTGCCTTTCGCGGGCAAGTGCTCTACGAACTGAGCTACCGAAGCGCGACTCACGCCCGGTACTCACAGCTTTACTTCTGCCAGTATCTCGTCTCCTACCTTCCAAACTTTACAGAAGCTCTCCTGCGAACCTTGCAGAACTAGCACTCCTGAAAGAAAGGATATAGCGGAGACATGGCTTAGCCACAGCCTGGGGGATGTTTCCAGAATGAGATTTTCACTCTGCAGCGGAGTGTGCGCTGATATGAAACTTCCTGGCAGATTAAAACTGTGTTCCCGACCGAGACTCGAACTCAGGACCTTTGCCTTTCGCGGGCAAGTGCTCTACCAACTGAGCTACCGAAGCACGACTCACGCCCGGTACTCACAGCTTTACTTCTGCCAGTATCTCGTCTCCTACCTTCCAAACTTTACAGAAGCTCTCCTGCGAACCTTGCAGAACTAGCACTCCTGAAAGAAAGGATATAGCGGAGACATGGCTTAGCCACAGCCTGGGGGATGTTTCCAGAATGAGATTTTCACTCTGCAGCGGAGTGTGCGCTGATATGAAACTTCCTGGCAGATTAAAACTGTGTGCCCGACCGAGACTCGAACTCGGGACCTTTGCCTTTCGCGGGCAGAAGTAAAGCTGTGAGTACTGGGCGTGAATCGTGCTTCGGTAGCTCAGTTGGTAGAGCACTTGCCCGCGAAAGGCAAAGGTCCCGAGTTCGAGTCTCGGTCGGGCACACAGTTTTAATCTGCCAGGAAGTTTCATATCAGCGCACACTCCGCTGCAGAGTGAAAATCTCATTCTGGAATCATTCCAGAATGTTTGGGTCCCGAAATCGTGTCCCTCTCGACGCGAATCCACCGAGTATCACTCTCCAGAGTAAATCGGGACTCATCTGTGAAAACAACATTGGCCCACTGTTAGACCGCTCTAAAGTTCCCGTCTGTGAACACGCATCAGAGGTAGACATACAGCACGTCTCCGACAATAAAGGCCACTCTGCCGCAGCCTTCTGCACACCGTTTGCCTCGATATAACACGTCCAGTGGATGCTGCGAGCTCACATGCCAGATGCAGTGCACAACTAAGGCGGTAATGTCGCGCCAAATGACGGTCCCCTCTTCTAAAGTCACAAGTGGCCGGCCCTGCACTGGCCTTCGGGATAGAGTTTCGGTCTCTATAAACTGTCGCCACATCCGAGAAACAACAGAACGATTCACATTAAGCCATCGGGCCAAATCTGTTTGCGACTGTCTGCTTCCTTTCTTTCGATGGCCCTCCACCACAGAGAGTCTGGTAGACGTCTTCTCTGTGCCACACTACACCATCTGTGACTGTGTACACAGCGATTGTGGATGTGGGGCTAACCGGCAAACACTACCTCGTTTCATAGGTGCGCCGGCCGGCGTGGCCGTGCGCTTCTAGACGCTTCAGTCTGGAACCGCGTGACCGCTACGGTCGCAGGTTCGATTCCTGCCTCGGGCATGGATGTGTGTGATGTCCTTAAGTTAGTTAGGTTTAAGTAGTTCTAAGTTCTAGTGGACTGATGACCACAGATGTTAAGTCCCATAGTGCTCAGAGCCATTTGAACCATTTTTCATAGGTGCCCTGACGTCATCGCTGGCATAGTTATCCGTTGGCCGGAATGCCATCTTCCGTGCAGAGCACGACTTTACGGACATGTGGTTGACAGTTAGTATGATTATATCGTGGATTAGGCACCAGACGCGGAAATAGCGGTTTGTTGTTTTAATTTTACCGTAGATACCAGTACACATTTAGAGCAAGCTACCATTTCTCACACAAACTAGAAATTCTAAGTCATCCTGTATCCTCCTACAGCCACACAGCGACGATAGTTCTACATCACACTACGCAAGCCACCTAATGGTGTGTGGAGGACTACTGCGTCATCATTGCAGATTGCTGCGCACCTTATTCATCACATCATGTGTGTATGCAGAGACTAACAGTGATACTGCCACACTTCCCTGAAGCACCACTGACGATACGATTGTTTCTGACAAACACTCGCCGTCCTGCTCAACGTACTGGGTTCTATTAGGTAAAAAAGACTTCGAGCAACTCCCGTATCTAGGAACCTATTCCTTATTCTGGCATGTTTGTTAACAGTAGGTATTGAGGCAACGTGTCAAAAGCTTTCCGGAAATATAGGAATATTGAATCACCTTTTGGCTTTCAGCAACCGTTTCCAGGATATCGTGTCAGAAAAAGGCAAGCTGACGTTGGCGTGAACGATGCTTTCCGAATCCGTGCTGATTTGTGGGCATAAGCAAGGAAACTTGTTACATTCAAACGTAGAACACGCCCAAGAATTCTTCAGGAAACTGATATTAGGGATATCGGCCTGTAGTTGTCCTGGTATATTCTCTCACCCTTCTTATACACAAAAATCACGTTCGCGTTTTTCCAGGTGCTTGGCGGGACTTTGCACTGGGCGAGAGATCCGGGTTAAATGAAAGTTACGTAAGGGGCTAATGCGGTAGGGTACGCTGTGAAAAACCGAACTGTGTAAAACCGAACCTGGCAACTTATTTGTTTTCAGATCATCCAGTTGCTTCTTTACGCCAGGGATGCCTGTTTCTCTCTCCTTCATACTGGAGTCTGTGCGACGGTCAACCGATGCTATATCTGTACAATTCTCTCCTGTGATTGATCTCTTGAACGCGAAATCAACACTTAAGCTTTTCCTTTTCTATCTGCTAGTGTCACACCAGACTGTTGGACCGACTGGAGAGAAGCCTTCGACCCACTTAATGATTTTACTTAGAATCAGAATTTTCTTGTGTTGTCAGAAATACCTTCCGTTATTTCATGTTACCACCATAAATTGCTTATAGCGAACAATGTTTCATTGACGATTACTTGTGAAAGGAAGCAGCATTTTCAGGTCGACGTAAAAATTCATTATAATAAAAACGCCTATTTACGACGATAGGTTGACATGTAATACGCCATCTCCAATTTAATAATTGTCTTGGTGTTCCGTGTAACCAATACAGCGATTGACTTGAATATGACGTTATACGAGGATAATCCCAAAAGTAAGGTCTCCTATTTTTTATAAGTAGATACACCTGTTTATTTCTACAATGGTTTACATCAGTTTACAGCTTGAACTTTTAGCTATTTTTTGTCATAATCACAATTTCTGTCGAAGCATTTTTGTAGACGCTGTGGCAGTTTTTGTATGCCCGTATCATACCAGCTCGCCGCCATTCTGTTCAGAAAGTTATGAACCTCTTCTTTCACATCGTCGTCGGAGCTGAATCGCTTTCCGGCCAAATGTTCTTTTAACCTAGGGAACAGGTGATAGTCTTTGGGCGCTAAGTCAGTACTATAGGGTGGGTGGGTGATTACGTTCCACTGAAACTGATGCAGGAGAGCAACAGTTTGCCGAGCGATGTGTCGGCGAGCGTTGTCGTGGAGAATGTGTACGCCCTTGCTCAACATTCCTCTTCTCCCGTTCTGAATTGCCCGTTTGAGTTTTTTCAGAGTCTCACAGTACCTGTTAGCGTTAATTGTGGTCCCAGTGGGCATAATGTCGACCAACAGTACTCCTTTCCGATCCCAAAAAACGGTTGTCATCACTTTACCGGCAGTTCGTGTTTGTTTGAATTTCCGCGGCTTTGGCGAAGAATGATGCCGCCACTGGCGTGATTGTTGCTTGGTCTCAGGTGTAAAGTGGTATGCCCAGGTTTCGTCACCCGTGACAATTGAGTCCAGAAAGATGTCCTGTTCGGCTGCAAGGCGGTGAAGAAATGCGCGGGAAGCATCAACTTTTGCCGCATGTGGTCCTCAGTCAGCATGCGTGGCACTCGTCTTGGGCACACCTTCCGGTAGTTCAATGTGTCCTCTGTGAGCGGTGCTTCGGGAAACCTCAGGAACCAACGTGCAGAGATCATCCAGGGTGATCTGCCGATCTTCACGCATCCTTTGCTCAACCTTCAACATTGTCTCCTTAGAAACTGGCTGTCTCCCGCTCCTTTGTCCGTCGTGAATTTCGGTCCGACCAGCTGCAAACTCTCCACACTATTTACGAACATTTTTGACAGCCATGCACGACTCACCATACACTTCCGTCAATTAGCAATGGATTTCAAACCGCGCAGTGCCCTTTGCGTTCATAAACCGAATAACTGCGCGCAATTCGCACTTGGCGGTAATATCCAACAGGAGCTCCATTCTAAACGGCTGCCAAGCCAAGACTGAGCGCCTCAGCGCGGCGTGCGCGTGTTTACACACAGCGCGTGAAGCACTCTTCATAACAGTGTGACCAACTGCCACACAGAGTTCTGTACTTATAAAAAAATAGGAGATCTTACTTTTGGGTCTACCCTCGTACATGTTAACTCACGTAATACGAAATTTCCAGCACGAAATTTTTATTCTGCAGCGGAGTGTGCACTGATATGAGATCCTTGGCAGATTAAAACTGTATGTGGGACCGAGACTCGAACTCAGTACCTTTACCTTTCGTGGGCAAGCGTTCTACAGACTGCGTTACCCAAGCACGACGCATGAGCTATCCTCACGGTTTCATTGGAGAATTTCTGTGAATTTGGAAGATAGGATATGACGTATTGCTGGAAGTAAAGGTGTGTGAAGGAGTCTTCCGTCGTGCTTAAGCATCTCAGTCGGCAGAGCAAATGGTCACGAAAGACACAGGTCTTGGAAAATATTTTATTTGTAACTGGTAGCAGAGAAATTCCTCTATAGTTGTTAACTTCTTGTTTATTACCATCCTTATGTCGTGTATGTATCAAGGCTAACTTCTACTCTTCTGGGATATTTTTCTGTTTTTCTGATTACCTCAAGGATTAATTTTAACTCATACTTTAATTTTTGGTAGACACCATTTCAAACCTTCAGCTGCAATATTCTTCAATACTGTTATTGTTTTTAACGTTTTCATTACTTCTTTAATTTCTTTGATAATCAGAGGTAAATCACTTCTAGATTTTCATGACTGTTTGAGAACTAAAGCTTATGGATTTTTTCTGAACAATTAAGAAGCTGATCAAAATATTTTGTAAGTATACCGCAATTTTTAGTGTTGTTTAACCAAATCTGCCATTTTCATTTATCAAACACGCACTTGAGATCTGATATGCCATTAGCCTGTCCTTAAAAGTGATTCAAATCAAGGGATTATTTTTTACAAGTTTTCCTAAACTTCTGCAAGTTCTCTCTATTCATAATCTCTTTTAGTTCTTCTGATTTTCTTCGCTGTTTAAACTGATCACTTAGTTCAGTAATTGCTTAGCATATCCACTTTTTCATTTTTAACCGTCTCTGTTAAAGCTACTTCACATATTTCGTTCCACCATAATTTCTTTTTACTGCTGATTGACCAGATATTTTCTATGCAGCGTTACCAATTTCTTTAGATACTTCTGGCCAGTTAACATGTTCAGCTGTTCTAATTTCGTCTTGATATATTAGAATTGATTCTTTTGGTATATTAAGTCTGTCTGTATTATATTTTCTTAGTGTCCGTGATTTTCGTTTCTGAAGTATGAGTTTAACCTTAATGTTAGAGAGGTAATAAATGTCGTGTGGCCAGAGCCTCCTGTCGGGTAGACTGTTCTTCCGAGATGACGCCACTTCGGCGGCCTGCGCGTCGATGGGGATGAAATGATGATGATTAGGACAACACAACACCCGGTCCGTGAGCGGAGAAAATCTCCGACCCAGCATGGAATCGAACCCGGGCCCTTAGTTATGACATTGTACCGCGCTGATCACTCAGCTACCGGGGGCGGACATGTTAGAGAAGTAGTGATCAGAATCGCCAACGGTCTTGCCGCAGTGGTTAACAACGGTTCCCTCCAGATGACCGAAGTTAAGCACTGTCGGGTTTGACAAGCGCTTGACGGCTGACCCTCCGGTGTGCCGAGTGCTGTTGGCAAGTGGGGTGCACTCACTATTTGTGGGGCCGATTGAGGAGCTACTTGACTGAGGAGTTGCTGCTCCGGTCTCGTAAACTGACAGCGGCCGGGAGTGCGGTGTGCTGACCACATGCCACTCCATATCCGCATCCTGTGATGCCTATGGGCTGAAGGATGACACGGCCATCGGTCTGTCCTATTGGGTCTTCCGAGGCCTGTTCGGACGGAGTTTAGTTACTCAGCGATCAGAATCAAATGAACTATTCCTACCTACTTTCACATTCGTAATTTCCTTAGCACTTTTTTGAAATACAGTTACATGATCTAACTTAAATTATCCTGACATCGGGTTTGGTGATATCCAGATTTTGGCTTTTCTTGAGAGCTTGAAGAAGGTCGACATTAGTTTCGGGTGAGAATATTGACATAGGCTGATCAGTTTCATACTATTTGTGTTGTTTCTTTTGTGGACTGGGTAACGTCCTACTACGTTTCTAAATTTGTTTTCTCTTCCTGTTTGAACACTGAAGTCACCCAAAAGCAATATAATGTTCATCTTCGGTAGTTTGGATTTCTCAGTTTCTAAAAGATCCCAAAATTATTCTGTACTTTTCGGATTCCTCTGCCGGTCGGGTGGCCGAGCGGTTCTAGGCGCTACAGTCTGGAACCGCGCGACCGCTACGGTCGCAGGTTCGAATCCTGCCTCGGGCATGGATGTGTGTGATGTCCTTAGGGTTAAGTAGTTCTAAGTTCTAGGGGACTGATGACCTCAGAAGTTAAGTCCCATAGTGCTCAGAACCATTTGATTTTTTTTCGGATTTCTCCTGTTTTCTTCATTTGCGGCGCTTGGCGATTAACAAGTGTGTATTATTTGCTTTTGCAGCTGACTGATAGGGTAGATAGTCTTTCTGAGGGTCAGATTTAAATTCTGTTAGATCCCTTATTATTCTTTCAGTAACGTGTGTATTATAATTTTTTATATCTGCTTACTAATGGCACTTCCTACCGAAAATTGTTGTCAATAAAGCATTATTCACTAGAAGCAGCTTATTAAGGTGGTAACGCGAATTTCTTCTTTAAAATTAGGTAGTGGTGTCTCTAGTCACAGTGTGAAATGGAGACTGTGATGGTACTGCTGCCTGAAAAATAATTTTAGCTCTCGGTATCGGTCGTATACAGGCGACACGATTTCCTGCCGTCCGGGTGTTACCTTGTAATGTGTCATACCTGCGTAGGCCAGGCATGCTTCGATAATATCGGCAAAGACTGATACGCCAGCTGTTTACCGTCAGATAAGATAAAAGTAGAAAACGCCTCCATGGCGATAGTTTCGTCGTTGGTGCGTCCCACAGGCCACCATGGTACTAGAATTTCTGCCATCCATCCTGTTCACAGATGAGACTCCCTTTACGACGGCCGCTGTGTTGGAGAGAGAGAAAAAGAAAGAGAGAGAGAGGGGGGGGGGAGGGAGAGAGAGAGGCTATTGGCATGACTATCGAGCACAAGATGGGCAAAACCACGATACGATCAGAAAATGGTTTTATTGTGAGTGGAAACCGTGACACAAAGCTTAGTTCTGTAACTGGTATCGTTTAAATATCGATTAACGGAGCTTGGATTCTTAGCCTTCACGTTTCTCCACTGTTTTTGCAAAAATTTCTCTACAGATCTTACATTCGAGAGCTTGCACCACAGTCGAACAGTGGATGTCCAGCGCATCGGAGATCCCATGGCCGAGTAGAAACTGAGCTCTCCAGATGATCACGTGATACGTATGTCGGCTATCACAAGTACTTTGATCTGAGAAAACCTGCCTTTACCAAAATGACCGTGAGCAGTTGACGACAGAGGCCGTCGTTGACTATCGTGGATTGTGACAGCGGATAGACGGAAACAAAAGACTCAACTTTCCAATATACTGTTAAAAACCATTCAAAAACCAAGATGACACAAAATACAGTTTCTCCAACACAAACGGTTCCAACAATATTAGCTGCCATCTTCAGGTCTGTAAGAACATGCAATACATGCAATATATCTTATAAATTAAAGTGTAATATTTTATATCAAAGTTTTAGTCCGGAATTACGAACAACCGGAAGTGTACCTGTACATTTACAAACCTTAAACTTTTTTTTGGTAGTATAACATGTTTCTTTTACTCCGGATCTCATGTACAAGATGTCAAGTGGATAAAACTCAGCACATAATAAACGTTTGTCATCGCTAAAATACTTAAAAGCACACAGGACCTTGTCCAAATGGCCATGTCCATATACCTATTGTTCACAGAGGCTTGTTACACGATACAAATATGGTACACAATAGCACATCTTTTTACATATGCTGGATAGATACTAAACCACTTACAACTGACAGGTATTATTGCAAAGATAATATGTTTACAGTGTGTTGCACCCACTAGGTGGCTCTTGCATCGGAACTATGTGACAGATCGTAAATACTTCTCTTTTCGTATTTAAAAAATGGTTAAAATGGCTCTGAGCACTATGGGACTTAACATCTTAGGTCATCAGTCCCCTAGAACTTAGAACTACTTAAACCTAACTAACCTAAGGACATCACACAACACCCAGCCATCACGAGGCAGAGAAAATCCCTGACCCCGCCGGGAATCGAACCCGGGAACCCGGGCGTGGAAAGCGAGAACGCTACCGCACGACCACGAGATTTTCGTATTTAAAATTAACTACTTTAGTGAGGGGCTTTTGAGAACATTAAAGATAACGAAACTGTACTTTACTAATACCTGAAATAAGCCCTCCCTGATAGCCGCGCGGTCTAACGCGGTGCTTCCCGAGCGGGAAGGCGTGCCGGTCCCAGGCACAAATCCGCCTAGCGGATTAGTGTCGAGGTTCGGTGTGGATGGTTTTTAAGGAGGTTTTCCATATGCCTCGGCGAGTGCGGGCTGGTTCCCCTTATTCCGCCTCAGTTACACTATGTCGGCAATTGTTGCAGGAACACCGTTTCCACGTACGCGTGCACCATAAATACTCTACCACGCAAACATTTGTCTGGTGTGAGACGTTCCCGGGGAGGTCCACTGGGGCCGATCCGCACAAAAACACTAGGTTCGGTGTGGGGCGGCGGTGGGGTGGGTGGACTTCTGTGGCCTGTTATGGGGTTGTGAACAACTGAGGTCTACGGCGGGACAAAGCCTATCCGTCGTTTCTAGGTACCCGGTTTAATACACAATACACACATACAACACCTGGAATACATATTTGATTCTCATACGCTCCTTTACATGTTATTATTACGGAATGCATTCTAGGAAAATTAAGGCGTTTCTTCAGCAATAGTTTATTACATTGTTGTTGTGACGCTCATCCACCGCCAATTCGAGGGCCGCACAGGCAAGCACACCTCCGCAGTTGGGGGGGAGGCGACGGCAAACCTGTACCAAGGCAACACAAAAGCAAAATTCGCATTGCTCAGAATCAACAGACACCAACAAAGCGCGACACCTATAGAAGTTTCCACAGTTGGACAGAGCCTTACAAAAAAGCTTGCTACATATAGTGTCTTCCAAGGTAAATGCTGGCCGGCGCCTCCCTCCCGCCTGCAGCGGTGCGTTTGCGTCTGCGCCACAACAACAATGTAATAAACAATGTAATTTTCCTATTATGCATGCTGTAATAAGAGTGAGTATCAAATATGGGTTTCAAGTGTTGGTTAAGTACAATTTTGTTATTTTTACTATTCTGAAGGGCCATTCACTGAAGAAGGTAATGTTAAATATGAACAAAAGAAGTATTTGCGATCTGTTACACAGTTCCAATGCAGGAGCCATCTAGTGGCTGAAACACACTATACAAAAGTTATCTTTGCAATAATATCTATCAGTTGTACCTTATACGCCATTTAAAGTGGATTCGCACTGTTTAGTATGTATCCAGCAAATGTAAACAGATGTGTTATTGTGTACCGTATCTGTATCATGTAACAAGCACCTGTGAGCAATGTGTATATGGCCAAGGCCTTTTGTACAAGGTGCTGTGTATTTTTAAGTATTTTAGCGATGACAAAACGTTTATAATGTGCTGAGTTTTATCTACTTGATAGTGTGAGGCAGGGGAATGTAATTACAATAAAAAAGAAAAAATCTACTTGGTATCTCGTACATCAGATCCAGCGTAAAATGAAAATGTTCTACTACAAAAAAATGTTTAAGGTATGTGAATGTACAGGTCCACTTCCGGCTTTTTATAATACCAGACTAAAAATTTTATATCAAATGTTATAGCTTAACTTATGAGACTATTTCATGTATTGCATTTCCTTACAGACCTGAAGACGACAGCTAAGAAAATGGTTCGTTCAAATGGCTCTGAGTACTATGGGACTTAACCTCTGAGGTCATCAGTCCCCTAGACTTAGAACTACTTAAACCAAACTAACCTAAGGACATCACACACATCCATGCCCGAGGCGGGATTCGAACTTGCGACCGTAGCGGTAGCGCTGTTCCAGACTGAAGCGCCTAGAACGGCTCGGCCACAGAGGCCGGCTGAACGACTGGAGATAGGACGTTCATATTCAAGAGGTGACCGAGACGTGTAACCAATGGCACCCCATACCATCACGTCGGGTGACACGCCAGTATGGCGATGAAGAATACACGCTAGCAATGTGCGTTCACTGCGATGTCGCCAAACACGGATGCGACCATCATGAGGCTGTAAACAAAACCTCGATTCATCCGAAAAAATGACTTTTTGCCATTCGTGCACCCAGGTTCGTCGTTCAGTACACCATCGCAGGCGCTCCTGTCTGTGATGCAGCGTCAAGAGTAACCGCAGCCATGGTCTCCGAGCTGATAGTCCATGCTGCTGCAAACGTCGTCGAGCTGTTCGTGCAGATGGTTGTTGTCTTGCAAACGTCCCCATCTGTTCACTCAGGGATCGAGACGTGGCTGCACGATCCGTTACAGCCAAGCGGATAAGATGCTTGTCATCCCGACTGCTAGTGATACGAGGCCGTTGTGATCCAGCACGGCGATCCGTATTACCCTCCTGAACCCATCGATTCCATATTCTGCTAACAGTCACTGGATCTCGACCAACGCGAGCAGCAATGTCGCGATACGATAAACCGCAATCGCGATAGGCTACAATCCGACCTTTATCAAAGTCGGAAATGTAATGGTACGCATTTCTCCTCCTCACACTAGGCATCACAACAGCGTTTCACCAGGCAATGCCGGTCAACTGCCGTTTGTGTATGAGCATTCGGTTGGAAACTTTCCTCATGTCAGCACGTTGCAGGTGTCGCTGCCGGCGCCAACCTTGTGTGAATGCTCTGAAAAGCTAATCATTTGCATATCACAGGATCTTCTTCCTGTCGGTTAAATTTCGCGTCTTTAGCCCGTCAATTCCAACCAGATCAGCTTCCATTTCAGTGGTAATTACTTTAAAAAGCTAATTTATGGTGTGGCAGTGGGTACTTACCCCGCCGACTTTGGTGCGGCCGGTGCCGCGCGTGCAGTTGAGGATGAGGGACGGTTCGTCGAAGGCTTCCCGGCCCAGCGTGGGCGGCCAACCCGCCGGCACCTCGCAGCAGTGGCAGCGCCCACAGGGTGGACACGGCGCCGCCGCCCCGGCGTCTGCGCCGCCAGCTGCAGCTGCGGCCGCCACCAGCACCCAGCACACCAGCCAGCACTGCAGCCGCACCGTCTGCCGAACCGAACAAAACCAACACCTCAGATCCACGGGCACTAGTTTAGGCGGTACATTAAAGATCGCCAGTCTGTGAGGAGAACATACACTGCCGGGTCACATTATTACCGGTATCTTCTGGGAGTTCCTTCTCTAAATCCTCGCACGTACGAAAAAATGGCCAACATCGAAATAAGTGTCAAAATAATAGTAAAGCAACTGAAATCACTCAACAGAGGAAAGTCCACAGGACCTGACGGGATGTTGTCGTTGTTGTGGTCTTCAGTCCTGAGACTGGTTTCATGCAGATCTCCATGCCACTCTATCCTGTGCAAGCTTCTTCATCTCCCAGTACCTACTGCAACTTGCATCCTTCTGAATCAGCTTGGTGTATTCATCTCTTGGCCTCCCTCTACGATTTTTACCCTCCACGCTGCCCTCCAATACTAAATTGGTGATCCCTTGATGCCACAGAACATGTCCTACCAACCGATCCCTTCTTCTAGTCAAGTTGTGTCACAAACTCCTCTTCTCCCGAATTCTATTCAATACCTCCTCATTAGTTATGTGATCTACCCATTTAATCTTCAGCATTCTTCTGTAGCACCACATTTCGAAAGCTTCTATTCTCTTCTTGTCTAAAATATTTATCGTCCATGTTTCACTTCCATACATGGCTACACTCCATACAAATACTTTCAGAAACGACTTCCTGACACTTAAATCTGTACTCGATGTTTACAAATTTCTCTTCTTGAGAAGCGCTTTCCTTGCCATTGCCAGTCTGCTTTTTATACACTCTCTGCTTCGACCATCATCAGTTATTTTGCTCCCCAAACAGCAAAACTTCATTACTTAAGTGTCTCATTTCCTAATCTAATTCCCTCAGCATCATCCGACTTAATTCGACTATATTCCATTATCCTCGTTTTCCTTTTGTTGATGTTCATCTTATATCCTCCTATCAAGACACTGTCCATTCCTTTCAACTGCTCTTCCAAGTCCTTTGCTGTCTCTAACATAATTACAATGTCATCGGCGAACCTCAAAGTTTTTATTTCTTCTCCATGGATTTTAATACCTACTCCGAACTTTTCTTTTGTTTCCTTTACTGCTTGCTCAATATACAGATTGAATAGCATCGGGGAGAGTCTACAACCCTGTCTCACTCCCTTCCCAACCACTGCTTCCCTTTCATGTCCCTGACGGGATACCAATTCGATTCTACACAGAGTACGCGAAAGAACTTGCCCCCCTTCTGACAACCGTGTACCGCAAGTCTCTAGAGGAACGGAAGGTTCCAAAAGAGCACAGGTAGTCCCAGTTTTCAAGAAGGGTCGTCGAGCAGATGCGCAAAACTATAGGCCTATATCTCTGACTTCCATATGTTGTAGAATTTTAGAACATGTTTTTTGCTCGTTTATCATGTCGTTTCTGGGAACCCAGAATCTACTCTGTAGGAATCAACATGCATTTCGGAAACAGCGATAGTGTGAGACCCAACTCGCTTTATTTGTTCATGAGACCCAGAAAGTATTACATACAGGCTCCCAGGTAGATGCCATTTTCCTTGACTTCCGGAAGGAGTTCGAAACAGTTCCGCACTGTCGCCTGACAAAGTAAGAGCCTACGGAATATCAGACCAGCTGTGTGGCTGGATTGAAGAGTTTTTAGCAAACAGAACACAGCATGTTGTTCTCGATGGAGAGACGTCTACAGACGTCAAAGTAACCTCTGGCGTGCCACAGGGAAGTGTTATGCGACCATTTCTTTTCACAATATATATAAATGACCAAGTAGACTGTGTCGGAAGTTCCATGCGGTTTTTCGCGGATGATGCTGTAGTATACAGAGAAGTTGCAGCATTAGAAAATTGCAGCGAAATGCAGAAAGATCTGCAGCGGATAGGCACTTGGTGTAGGGAGTGGCAACTGACCCTTAGACAAATGTAATGTATTGCGAATACATAGAAAGAAGGATCCTTTATTGTATGATTATATGATAGCGGAACTAACAATGGTAGCAGTTACTTCTGTAAAATATCTGGGAGTATGCGTGTGGAACGATTTGAAGTGGAATGATCATATAAAATTAATTGTTGGTAAGGCTGGTGCCAGGTTGAGATTCATTGGGAGAGTCCTTAGAAAATGTAGTCCATCAACAAAGGAGGTGGCTTACAAAACACTCGTTCGACTTATACTTGAGTATTGCTCATCAGTGTGGGATCCGTACCAGATCGGGTTGACGGAGGAGATAGAGAAGATCCAAAGAAGAGCGGCGCGTTTCGTCACAGGGTTATTTGGTAACTGTGATAGCGTTACGGAGATGTTTAACAGACTCAAGTTGCAGACTCTGCAAGAGAGGCGCTCTGCATCGCAGTGTAGCTTGATGTCCAGGTTTCGAGAGGGTGCGTTTCTGGATGAGGTATCGAATATATTGCTTTCGTCTACTTATACCTCCCGAGGAGATCACGAATGTAAAGTTAGAGAAATTCGAGAGCGCACGGAGGCTTTCCGGCAGTCGTTCTTCCCGCGAACCATACGCGACTGGAACAGGAAAGGGAGGTAATGACAGTGGCACGTAAAGTGCCCTCCGGCACATACCGTTTTGTGGCTTGCGGAGTGTAAATGTAGATGTAGATGTAGATGAAGTGGTATATACGGGGAGTCTGAGAAGTCGCTGTAGCTCTCTCGATTTTTTACAATTGGGGAAATACAATGAGTTGACAAAAGTCACGGGATAGAGATATGCACATATACGGATGACGGTATTACCACGTGTACAAGGTATAAACTGGTAGTGGCGGACCCGTCATTTTTACTCATGTGGTTCAAATGAAAATTTGTCCGACGCGATTACGGTCGCACGAAAGTAATTAACAAAATTTTATGGGGTAATGGAAGTCGGAGCTAGGTTCAAATGGTTCAAATGGCTCTGAGCACTATGGGACTTAACTTCTAAGGTCATCAGTCCCCTAGAACTTAGAACTACTTAAACCTAACTAACCTAAGGACATCACACACATCCATGCCCGAGGCAGGATTCGAACCTGCGACCGTAGCGGCCGCGCGGTTCCAGACTGTAGCGCCTTTAACCGCTTGGCCACCACGGCCGGCCTCGGAGCTAGGTGCATGGGACATTCCATTTCGGAAATCGTTATAGAATTCAATATTCCAAGATCTACAGAGTCAAGAGCGGGCCGAGAGTACCAAATTTCACCACGGACAACGCTGTGGCCGACGGCCTTCACTTAACGACCTAGAGCAGTGGGGTTTGCGCAGGGTTTTCAGTGCTAAAAGACAAATAACACTGCTTGAAACTGATATGGTCCTACTCAAGTCTGGATTTATCGTTAAGTAGGAGTGGGAGGGGGAGGGCCAGGCCATGTTCCGGGGGATCGAGCAGTACAGGCTCCGACAGAGACAGCGAGTGGCGAGCCTCAGAATAGGCAGCTCTCTCAACCCAAATACGCGCCCAAGGTACAGGGTATAGGATCACGGTTGGGTGCGGAACATCGGAAACCAATGTCGACCCTGCAATGATCATACTACGGACGTTTCTTGTCTTTCTCAACCTTAAGTCGGAAGAATATATATAAAAGGATATACCAAAATTATGGTCACTACGCAATCAAACCAACAACCGGGGCACAATTCGCAATAATGATAGGTTAATTATCAGACCTGTTGCGACCAAGCATATAACAGTACGTACGCAACTAAACTAGAAAAACGTAATCAACCAAGCAACAAATCCAGAATACTACAGCTGATGGTCGTAAGCTACCAGGTAAACCTGCTGCGGGTAAGACTATTAAATGGTCAGAATTATTTTACCCTTTAAATATTAACAGACATGGATAAAGGACTACAACAAGATAATCGTTGAAGCAACAAGGAGCAGGTGTTACTGACAACAGTAATACTTAATCGCGAGACCTGCTGCGACCCGACACACACAAAGATAAAAGGCGCTTAAACAACAACATATATATATATATATATATATATATATATATATATATATATATATATATATATATATATATATATTTAAAAACTAAAACTATGTAATCAACCAAGTCACAAGCGCAGAGTACAACTGCTAGTGGCTGTAAAACATTTAGTAATAACAGTATTTTCAACTGTACGCTGATTGAGCACTCAACGTTGCTCTGTCGAAAGGCTCTTCTTGTGGCTTGCCGTTAAACAAATTGTCATTCAACGGTGCACGTTAACAACAGGAGTATCAACTGCGCTCTGTCTGAAAGTAGTAATATTGCCAACAGTATTTAATAACCACAGAGCAACGACGTATTTGGTAATAACAGTGATTTCAACTTTACCTGCCGGCCGGAGTGGCCGAGCGGTTCTAGGCGCTACAGTCTGCAACCGCGCCTCCGCTACGGTCGCAGGTTCGAACCCTGCCTCGGGCATGGATGTGTGTGATGTCCTTAGGTTAGTTAGGTTTAAGTAGTTCTAAGTTCTAGGGGACTGATGACCTCAGCAGTTAAGTCGCATAGCGCTGAGAGCCATTTGAACTGTACCTTCATTGAACACTCAACGTCGCTCTGCCGAAAGGCTCCACTTGTTGCTTGCCGTTAAACAAACTGTCTTTCAAGGGTGTACATTAACGACAACAGAAGCATCAGAGAAGACTACAAGAAAGCCATGACACCAATCAAATGGCTCTGAGCACTATGGACTTAACAGCTGTGGTCATCAGTCCCCTAGAATTTAGAACTACTTAAACCTAACTAACCTAAGGACATCACACACATCCATGCCCGAGGCAGGATTCGAACCTGCGACCGTAGCAGTCGCGCGGTTCCGAACTGAGCGCCTAGAACCGCTCGGCCACCACGGCTGGCTCGACACCAATCCGCAAGATGCAAACTTGCAGATCGAGTTGACCATCTAGCATTTAACGGTGAACACTCACAAGCGACCACAGGTAGATTCAAACTGTCAAACAGTGAGCGTCGCTCTGTCGCTCTGCCAGGAGGCAAACTCATCGGTGCAACCTCGCGAGCAGCAAAATAAACAGCAAATAACAGCACATACTACCAACTAAGAGTCTGCGTGAGGCAGCTACGAATACCAACGGCCACAGTTTCACAGACCAACGTACACGTTTTAAACTATCACGTCCTGTTTTTTTTTATTTGGGGGGGGGGGGGGGTGGTACAATGCACAAGGAAAGAGCAATCTTACCACCAGAAGTCGGGGGACTTGATAATACAAATGACAGAACACCATGCCTCCAGGCTCAGCGCCTCACTGCCCTTCTGGATGAGTCGCAACACAACGCGACGACGCGTGGCTTCCCACCTCAAAACAGCTCACCGTACCATACAGTCCCGCTCGCAGAAGGCGGCCGTCCACAAACTGCCCGTACGCTACTACGTCCTCTCTCACCGAAAGCCGCCAGCGATGACGCTGAGCATCGTAACTCCCTCTGGCGATGCGCCTGCGGAAGGACAGCACGGCTCAGAAATAATCGCCGAAATCAATGTGGGACGTAACACTGAAAGTCTCAGTTAGGCCAGTGCGGCGAAATTTGGCGTTAATAGGCTATGGCCTATGTTATTCAATCTGTATATTGAGCAAGCAGTAAAGGAAACAAAAGAAAAATTCAGAGTAGGTATTAAAATCCATGGAGAAGAAATAAAAGCTTTGAGGTTCGCCGATGACATTGTAATTCTGTCAGAGACAGCAAAGGACTTGGAAGAGCAGTTGAACGGAATGGATTGGTGTCTTGAAGGGAGGATATAAGATGAAAATCAACAAAAGCAAAACGAGGACAATGGAATGTAGTCGAATTAAGTCGGGTGATGCTGAGGGTATTAGATTAGGAAATGAGACACTTAAAGTAGTAAAGGAGTTTCGCTATTGGGGAGCAAAACAACTGATGATGGTCGAAGTAGAGAGGATATAAATGTAGACTGGCAATGGCAAAGGAAATCGTTTCTGAAGAAGAGAAATTTGTTAACATCGAGTATAGATTTAAGTGTCAGGAAGTCATTTCTGAAAGTATTTGTACGGAGTGTAGCCATGTATGGAAGTGAAACATGGACGGTAAATAGTTTGGACAAGAAGAGAATAGAAGCTTTTGAAATGTGGTGGCTACAGAAGAATGCTGAAGATTAGATGGGTAGATCACATAACTAATGATGAAGTATTGAATAGGATTGGGGGAGAAGAGGAACGTTGTGCGCACAATTTGACCAGAAGAAGGGGATTCGGTTGGTAGGGACATGTTCTGGAGGCATCAAGGGATCTACCAATTTAGTATTGGAGGGCAGCGTGGAGGGTAAAAATCGTAGGGGGAGACCAAGAGATGAATACACTAAGCAGATTCAGAAGGATGTAGGTTGCAGTAGGTACTGGGAGATGAAGAAGCTTGCACAGGAGAGAGTAGCATGGAGAGCTGCATCAAACCAGTCTCAGAAATGAAGACCACAACAACAACAACAGGCTATGGCAGCAGACGGGTGAGACGAGTGCCTTTGCTAACGCACTACTTCGTCCTGCAGCACTTTTCCTGGGTTCATGACCACATCGGTTGGACACTAGACGACTGGAAAACAGTGACCTGGTCAGATGAGTCCCGATTTAAGTTGCTAAGAGGTAATAATAGGGTTCGAGTGCGGCGCACAACGCCCCGAAGCCATGGACCCCAAGTTTGTCAACGAGGCACTGTGCAAGATGGGGCTGGCTCCATAATGGTGTGGGCCTGCGTTTTACAGTGAATGGTCTAAATGAACCGATGATTGACTGGAAACAGTGATATTTGACTACTAGGAGACCATCTTGCAGCCATTCGTGGACTTCACGTTCCCAAAAAACGATGGAATTTTAGGATGACAATACGCCATGTCTCCGGACCACAATTGTTAGGCAACTGGTTTTGAAGAATATTCTGGACAATTTGAGCGAATGATTTGGTCTCCCTGGTCGCCCTACATGGGTCATAATCGAAAGGTCAGTTTGTGCACAAAATTCTCATCGCCTACACTTTCCCAATAATGAACGGCTGGTAGGGGGCAGCATGAGTTAATATTTCTGCAGGGGACTTTCAATAGTTGTTAGGCCCATGCCACGTCGAGATGCTGCGCTACGACCGGGCGAAAGGACGTCGACACGATATTGGAAGGTAATCCCATGGTTTTTGTCACATGTTTGTAATAGTCGTCCTGTTCTGAAGCTGTTTTGTCTTGTTCTGTTTCAGTTGATGCTTGTCACTATTATTTAAACAGTGAGTCCATAAGAGAGTATAAGCCCCGTTTTCAGTGCTTTGAACATTCCCCTTTATTTGAATTCTGGCCCGTAAACGAAGAAGAACGCAATCTGACTAACTTCATTTTCGATTTCGTTATGCCGGCCGCGGTGGTCTAGCAGTTCTAGGCGCTCAGTTCGGAACCGCGGGACTGCTACGGTCGCAGGTTCGAATCCTGCCTCGGGCATGGATGTGTGTGATGTCCTTAGGTTAGTTAGGTGTAAGTAGTTCTAAGTTCTAGGGGACTGATGACCTAAGATGTTGAGTCCATAGTGCTCCAGAGCCATTTGAACCAATCCTTGGCAGATAGCAAAGTGAGAATATATTTTAAAACGTCAAAAAATAGGAAATGGATGAATAAAGTTTGGCTCGGGTAAAACACATCACAAGTGTGATGGCAAATTGTGGTTAGTTCGGATTTCGTAGAAATCAGTCTGCAGGTTCTAATTTTTAGGATTACAGTACTTAAACGATACGACGCCATAAGCAATCGGTAGTCCTGCCACATTCGTCTGAAAAATAAGAGCTTATAAAAAAAAAAATAATGCGGTAGAGATGAAGGGGTTCTACAATAAATACAGACACTTTGACACCACGTCTTTACCGTTTCGCTCTCGAACAGCGCGCGGGATAAAGGAACTCAAACCTTTCCGTGCGACCACTGATTTCCCTTATTTCATTACAATGATCATTTCTCCCAACGCAGGTAGGCATGAACAAAATGTTTTACCTTTAGTAGGAGAAAGCTAGTAATTGACATTTCGTGAAAAGATCTCGCCGCAACGAATAACGCATTTGTTGTAATGACTGGCACCCCAATTCGCGTATCATGTCCGTGACACTCTCTCCTTTGTTTCGCGATAGAACAAAACGAGCTGCCTTTCTTTGAACTGTTTCGATATCCTCAGTCAGTCCTATCTGGTAAGGATACCATACCGCACAGTCAAACTCTAGCTGAGGACGGACAAGCCTAGCGTAGAGAATCTCTTATAGTGGATTTGTTGAATCTTCTAAGAGTTCTGTCAATAAAACCTAGTCCCCACAACATTATCCAAGTGACCATTCGATTATAAATTGTTCTTAACTCTTATCCCTAGGTTTTTAGTTAAATTTACAAGCTTTACATGAATGTGATCTATAGCGCAACCCAAATTTAACAAATTTCTTGTAGTAGTCATGAGGATGACGTCAGCTTTTCATTATTTAGGATTCGAATACCACTTTTAGCGCCATACAGGTACCTTGTCTAAATTATTTTGCAAATGATTTTGATCATCTGACGACTTTACGAGACGGTAAATGACAGCATCATCTGCAAAAAAAATCTTATGTGGCTGACTGACTTCTAAATCCAAATGTATTATAAAAACGGCTGTGTTCGTGCGTACTTATGCGTGTGTGTGTGTGTGTGCGCTCGCGCTTTGTGTGTGTGTGTGTGTGTGTGTGTGTGTGTGTGTGTGTGTGCGCTCGCGCTTGTGTGTGTGTGTGGTGTGTGTGTGTGTGTGTGTGTGTGTGTGTGTTTTCCACATCTCCTACTAAACCACTTAACCGATTTCAACCACACTTGTTACGCATATACCTCAGTGTCACAGAACAATCTCTATGGGGGATAAGAACCACCTGCCTGTCGAAGCGATGTGGATGAGGGTGAAATAGATTCGTAGCTCGCGACCGTGTATTCCCAGATTTCATTCATCCAATATTTGAAAATGAGAGCACTTAGCGACTTGCAACTAACTTTACACATAATTTAAAACTTTCATAAAAATTCTTCTCGCTGACGCGGACAACCCCTGCAGAATGTTGAAAAAAAAAAAAAAAAAGAAGTGTATCGATTAGTACTTTCTCGCTGTTCATGCAGCCAAAGAACATCGTAGGTGGATGTTATTATTTAATACTTCTTAACTACTAACTGTATTCGCACACATTGTACATACAGTATACACATCTGTCACTGAATGTATCATTGTACAACACATAGTTCAGGAGATATGTCTTCACAAACAATGAGCTGCGTGAAAAACTGCAGCACCATGCATGACATTTAAATTTATTACTTCTCTGCTACTAACCCTACGAGCAACAAATTTCGCAGACAGTATACACATATGTTGCTGAATGTACGTAAAATATTATGTAATTGTACAACACATAGTTCAGAAGATATGGCGTCATAAACATTAAGCGTAAGGCCAGACGATGCTTGGTACGGGCGTGGACGCACAGTTATAAATAAATACTTGAGCACCATCAGGCTTCTCCGCTAGGCCCTATAACACTTCTTTGGGGACGCAAGATATCACTTATGTTTTACTCGATGACTTTCCATCAATTACTACCAACTGTGACCTTCCTGGAAGGAAATCACGAATTCAGTCACACAACTGAGAAGACACTCCACAGGCACGCAATTTGATTAGAAGCCGCTTGTGAGGGTCCGTATCGAAAGCCTTCTGGAAATCTAGAAATATGGAATCAATCTGAGATCCCCTGTCAGTAGCACTCATTACTTCATGTGGATAAAGAGCTGGTTGTGCTATACAGGAATGATACTTTCTGAATCCGTTCTATATGGCAATTGATCGTTTTCTTCGGGATAATTGATCATGTTCGAAATCAGTACATATTCTAAAATTCTACTGCAAATTACGTCAGTGCTATGAGTCTGTAATTCAATTGATTACTCCTGTTTCGTCTATTTCCAGTCTTCAGCTAGGCATCTTTCGTTGAACGAGCGTCTGTGTATGATTACTAAGCATGGAGCTATTATATCAGCATACTCTGAAAGGAATCTACATCTACATCAATACTCCGCAAGCCACCTGACGGTGTGTGGCGGAGGGTACTTTGAGTACTTCTATCGGTTCTCCCTTCATTTCCAGTCTCGTATTGGTCGTGGAAAGAAAGATTGTCGGTATGCCTCTGTGTGGGCTCTAATGTCTCTGATTTTATCCTCATGGTCTCTTCGCGAGAGATACGTAGGAGGGAGCAATATACTTCTTGACTCCTCGGGGTAGGTATGTTCTCGAAACTTTAACAAAAGTCCGTACCGAGCTACTGAGCGTCTCTCCTGCAAAGTTTTCCCCTGGAGTTTATCTATCATCTCCGTAACGCTTCGCGATTACTAAATGATCCTGTAACGAAGCGCGCTGCTCCCCGTTGGATCTTCTCTATCTCTTCTATTAACCCTATCTGGTACGGATCCCACACTGCTGAGCAATATTCAAGCAGTGGGTGAACATGTGTACTGTAACCTACTTCCTTTGTTTTCGGATTGCATTTCTTTAGGGGCCGGCCGAAGTGGCCGAGCGTTTCTAGGCGCTACAGTCTGGAAAACGCGCGGCCGCTACGGTCGCACGTTCAAATCCTGCCTCGGGCATGGATGTGTGTGATGGCCTTAGGTTAGTTAGGTTTAAGTAGTTCTAAGTTCTAGGGGACTGATGACCTCAGTAGTTAAGTCCCATAGTGCTCAGAGCCATTTGAACCATTTCTTTAGGATTCTTCTAATGAATCTCAGTCTGGCATCTACTTTACCGACGATCAATTTTGTATGATCTAATTGGTATACAATCCGGACTGGAAGATTTGCATATATTAAATGATATTCAAATTTTGCCGAACCGTTGCGTGTAAGCTACCTCCTTTGTGGGTGGACTACATTTCCTGACGACTCCTATGTGTGTGACTGCTTCCAGCGATTGTTCTGCAATCGTGTTATCACGTAAGGGCAGTCAAATGAATGCGAGACAGATAAAAAAAAACAAGGTAATTGTTTATTATTTCAAAAGTAATCACCACAACTGTTAATACAATTATTCCGCTGTGAGATATTCATTATTAATTCATTACTCCGCTGTGAGATATTCATTATTAATTCATGGATAAACATTTGCATTTGTCTTTGGATCCATGACTGTACCCAGGCGGGCACCTCTGCGTCGGAAGCAAATCGACGGCGCCGTGAATGTCTTTCTTCAGAGCCCCAGAAATGTGGACCCCAGAAGGAGGGGGGGGGGGGGGGGAAGGGTAGCGAATGTCTGGAGGATGTGTAAGGGCATGCAACTGGACTATTTCCTACGTGACCGTCAACCTGCGAAATTACCGTCTACAACCCGGCTTTCTCGCGGTGACATTTTCAACTACGTACTGTTATTGTTTTGGTACTTATGAATGCATGTTGTTGCATGACTACAGCTAACGATATGCTTATTCACCGCCTTTTCATATTTTGAACGATCTTAAGATCGTTGCGAGAGAGCAGCCGAAACTAGTTATCGAATTTAATTGTGATAGGAAAATTGCGGACTAGGCATTAACTTGCCAATAGGTAGCACCATTCTTATCCGTCATCAATCAGAGATCATTGGAACAGCGGAAAGTTCCACGGGACTGGAAGAAGGCCCATGTCATAGCAATCTATAAAAAGGGTAGAAAATCGGATGCACATAATTACCGGCCAATTTCACTGACATCGATTTGTTGTAGAATCATGGTTCAAATGGTTCAAATGGCTCTGAGCACTATGGGACTTAACATCTTAGGTTATCAGTCCCCTAGAACTTAGAACTACTTAAACCTAACTAACCTAAGGACATCACACACATCCATGCCCGAGGCAGGATTCGAACCTGCGACCGTAGAAGTCCCGCGGTTCCGGACTGCAGTGTAGAATCATGGAACATATTTTGTGTTAAGACATAATGACCTTTCTAGACTCTGAGAAGCTCATCTGCAGAAACCGGCACAGTTTTAGGAAACAGCGGTCATGCGAGACACAGCTGGCCCTCTTTGTGCATGATATACAACAAGCTCTAGATACCGGCTCCCAGGTTGATGGCATATTTCTCGACTTTCGAAAGGCGTTCGACTCAGTTCCGCACTGTCGCTTGCTACAAAAAGTGCGCGCTTACGGTCTATCCAATGGCATATGTGGTTGGATAGAAAGTTTTCTAACAGACAGGGAGCAGTATGTCGTCCTCAACGGGGTAACTTCAACAGAAACAAGAGTAATTTCATGTGTGCCCCAGGGCAGCGTAATAGGTCCTCTGCTTTTTACGATTTACATAAACGGTCTGGTTGATGGTATTGACAGCGGCCTTAGACTGTTTGCCGATGCTGCTGCTGTTGTTGTTGTTGTGGTCATCAGTCCTGAGACTGGTTTGATGCTGCTCTCCATGCTACCCTATCCTGTGCAAGCTTCATCATCTCCCAGTACTTACTGCAACGCACATCCTTCTGAATCTGCTTAGTGTATTCATCTCTTGGTCTCCCTCTACGATTTTTACCCTCCACGCTGCCCTCCAATGCTAAATTTGTGATCCCTTGATGCCTCAGAACATGTCCTATTAACCGGTCCCTTCTTTTTGTCAAGTTGTGCCACATACTCCTCTTCTCCCCAATTGTATTCAACACTTCATCATTAGTTATGTGATCTACCCATCTAATCTTCAGCATTCTTCTGTAGCACCACATTTCGAAAGCTTCTATTCTCTTCTTGTCCAAACTATTTATCGTCCATGTTTCACTTCCATACATGGCTACACTCCATACAAATACTTTCAGAAACGACTTCCTGACACTTAAATCTATACTCGATGTTAACAAATTTCTCTTCTTCAGAAACGCTTTCCTTGCCATTGCCAGTTTACATGTTATATCTTCTCTACTTCGACTTCGTTTTGCTTTTGTTGATGTTCATCTTATATCCTCCTTTCAAGACACTGTCCATTCCGTTCAAGTGCACTTCCAAGTCCTTTGCTGTCTCTGATAGAATTACAATGTCTTCGGCGAACCTCAAAGTTTTTATTTCTTCCCCATGGATTTTAATACCTACTCCGAATTTTTCATTTGTTTCCTTTACTGCTTGATCAATATACAGATTGAATAACATCGGGGAGAGGCTACAACTTTGTCTCACTCCCTTCCCAACCACTGCTTCCCTTTCATGCCCCTCGACTCTTATAACTGCCATCTGGTTTCTGTACAAATTGTAAATAGCCTTTCGCTCCCTGTATTTTACCCCTGCCACCTTTAGAATTTGAAAGAGAGTATTCCAGTCAACATTGTCAAAAGCTTTCTCAAAGTCTACAAATGTTAGAAACGTAGGTTTGCCTTTCCTTAATCTTTCTTCTAAGATAAGTCGTAAGGTCAGTATTGCCTCACGTGTTCCAACATTTCTACGGAATCCAAACTGATCTTCCCCGAGGTCGGCTTCTACCAGTTCTTCCATTCGTCTGTAAAGAATTAGCGTTAGTATTTTGCAGCTGTGACTTATTAAACTTATAGCTCGGTCATTTTCACATCTGTCAACACCTGCTTTCTTTGGGATTGGAATTATTACATTCTTCTTGAAGTCTGTGCGTATTTCGCCTGTCTCATACATCTTGCTCACCAGATGGTAGACTTTTGTCAGGACTGGCTCTCCCAAGGCCGTCAGTAGTTCTAATGGAATGTTGTCTACTCCTGGGGCCTTGTTTCGACTCAGGTCTTTCACTGCTCTGTCAAACTCTTCACGCAGTATCGTATCTCCCATTTCATCTTCAGCTTCATCCTCTTCCATTTCCATAATATTGTCCTCAAGTACATCGCCCTTGTATAGACCCTCTATATACTCCTTCCACCTTTCTGCTTTACCTTCTTTGCTTAGAACTGGGTTTCCATCTGAGCTCTTGATATTCATACAAGTGGTTCTCTTGTCTCTAAAGGTCTCTTTAATTTTCCTGTAGGCAGTATCTATCTTATCCCTAGTGAGATAAGCCTCTACATCCTTACATTTTTCCTCTAGCCATCCCTGCTTAGCCATTTTGCACTTCCTGTCGATCTCATTTTTGAGACGTCTGTATTCCTTTTTGCCTGCTTCATTAACTGCATTTTTATATTTTCTCCTTTTATCAATTAAGTTCAATATTTCTTGTGTTACTCAAGGAGTTCTACTAACCCTCGTCTTTTTACTTACTTGATCCTCTGCTGTCTTCACTACTTCATCCCTCAGAGCTACCCATTCTTCTTCTACTGTACTTCTTTTTCCCATTCCTGTCAATTGTTCTCTTATGCTCTCCCTGAAACTCTGTACAACCTCTGGTTTTTTCAGCTTATCCAGGTCCCATCTCCTTAAATTCCCACCTTGATGCTGTAGTCTACAGGAAAGTAGTATCACGCGAAAGTTGTGAACAAAATCAATGAGGATTTGCAGAAAATAAATGCGTGGTGTAATGACTGGCAGTTATCTCTCAATATTAGTAAGTGTAACCTACTGCCTAAAAAAAGGCGAAAATCCCCATTAATGTATGAATACAAAATAAATGGTCAGTCTTTGGAAGCGGCAACATCAGTCAAGTATCTGGGTGTGACTATTCGAAATGATTTCAGATGGAATGATCAGATTACACAAGTAACGAGTAAGGCGAACTCTAGATTGCGGTTTATTGGTAGAATCCTGAAGCGATGCAGTCCTTCAACAAAGGAAATAGCTTACAATAGGTTAGTTCGTCCAGTCTTAGAGTATTGTTTGTCTGTATGGGACCCTTACCAGTTGGGTCTGATTCAAGAGATTGAGAAGGTCCAAAGAAGAGCGGCAAGATTCGTGACTGGTACATTTAGCCATCGCGGGAGCGCTACAAATGTCATAGAAAGTTTGAAGTGGGACACACTTGCAGATAGACGACGCGCTAAACAGAAGGGACTGCTCACTAAATTCCGAAATCCAATCTTCGCCGAGGATGTAGAGCATATATTATTACCACCAACTTTGAAATCACGTAGTGATCATCATTCAAAGATAAGGGAAAGAAGAGCTCGTACTGAGGCGTTAAGACAGTCGTTTTTCCCTCGCGCGATCCGCGAGTGGAACAGGAGGAGGGGGGGGGGGGGAGAGGGAATATGACTTTGGCGCGAATTGTGCCCTCCGCCACACACCGCTTGGTGGCTAGCGGAGTATATATGTAGATGTAGATGTAGAAAAGTTTTTACTTTAAAAAATTTCTTTTTATTTGATAAGTGTTTGGTTTACTTATATGCTCTGTATGGATGTTGTCATTTAAAAAAAAAGATTTGAACGATGTGTTGAACCGTTATGGCAATTATGCTAATAGAGAATATTTTAATGACCTGGAGATGGCTCTTGTGTCGCTGAAACTAGCAATCAAAGTAAAAATTTATTTGTGATCTTGACTTCGAAGATTGTCAATCTTTAACGTAAAAATTCTTACTGGTTTTATTTAATACTTTCAGTAAGAAATTTGTTGTGACATACATTAACATGTTTAAGGTTCTTCTGTTGCTAGTATAGGATTTAAAAGCAACCGTATGTGACAGTTGTCATGAATATTTACTAAGCATGTGTATCTTTTGTTGGTTTGAAACGCTCTTACCGTAGGTCTTCCAGCCCAGAGAAATGTCACTGCACACACGTGAAGCACACTGAGTCCTCTTTCACAGGAAGGCGACATTCTCTAACTCAGATGTCACACTGGAGATACCTTTGCTGATACGCAGCGTTTGAATCACGCAGATTGCAACACGACGCGTCTCCTTATCGAACAGCCGTTCGTGCGATGTTTCACCTGGCGAGACGTGTGGTGTGGGTGACAACGCCACGCTTTCACTACTGAGGAACGCTCTCTCCCTTGAGCCACGGCCGGTTGAAGAAGGAAATACAGCACGGGGGTTCCCTGCTTGTCGGGATAGTCTAGAACTGTTAATAAGATGTACTTCGAGACGTAGCAAGTTTCAACAGCTCTGCTTGCTTTGGTGCAAGTATCATTCCTAACATATCTAATTCTTTTTTCTGCCTAATCTAGATATTCAAGCTGTATTTTTGTAATCCTATTTGTTCGGAGTATGACTGATAACAATGAAATACATATTTAATACTTCTAAACTCTACCATCTGGTGAGCAAGATGTATGAAACAGGCGAAATACCCTCAGACTTCAAGAAGAATATAATAATTCCAATCCCAAAGAAAGCAGGTGTTGACAGATGTGAAAATTACCGAACAATCAGTTTAACAAGCCACAGCTGCAAAATACTAACACGAATTCTTTACAGACGAATGGAAAAACTAGTAGAAGCCGACCGCGGGGAAGATCAGTTTGGATTCCGTAGAAATACTGGAACACGTGAGGCAATACTGACCTTACGACTTATCTTAGAAGAAAGATTAAGGAAAGGCAAACCTACGTTTCTAGCATTTGTAGACTTGGAGAAAGCTTTTGACAATGTTGACTGGAATACTCTCTTTCAAATTCTAAAGGTGGCAGGGGTAAAATACAGGGAGCGAAAGGCTATTTACAATTTGTACAGAAATCAGATGGCAGTTATAAGAGTCGAGGGGTATGAAAGGGAAGCAGAGGTTGGGAAGGGGGTGAGACAGGGTTGTAGCCTCTCCCCGATGTTATTCATTCTGTATATTGAGCAAGCAGTAAAGGAAACAAAAGAAAAATTCGGAGTAGGTATTAAAATCCATGGAGAAGAAATAAAAACTTTGAGGTTCGCCGATGACATTGTAATTATGTCAGAGACAGTAAAGCACTTGGAAGAGCAGTTGAACTGAATGGATGGTGTCTTGAAGGGAGGATATAAGATGAACATCAACAAAAGCAAAACGAGGATAATGGAATGTAATCGAATTAAGTCGGGTGATGTTGAGGGTATTAGATTAGGAAATGAGAAACTGAAAGTAGTAAAGGAGTTTTGCTATTTGGGGAGCAAAATAACTGATGATGGTCGAAGTAGAGAGGATATAAAATGTAGACTGGCAATGGCAAGGAAAGCGTTTCTGAAGAAGAGAAATTTGTTAACATCGAGTATAGATTTAAGTGTCAGGAAGTCATTTCTGAAAGTATTTGTATGGAGTGTAGCCATGTATGGAAGTGAAACATGGACGGTAAATAGTTTGGACAAGAAGAGAATAGAAGCTTTCGAAATGTGGTGCTACAAAAGAATGCTGAAGATTAGATGGGTAGATCACATAAGTAATGAGGAAGTATTGAATAGGATTGGGGAGAAGAGAAGTTTGTAGCACAACTTGACCAGAAGAAGGGATCGGTTGGTAGGACATGTTCTGAGGCATCAAGGGATCACAAATTTAGTATTGGAGGGCAGCGTGGAGGGTAAAAATCGTAGGGGGAGACCAAGAGATGAATACACTAAGCAGATTCAGAAGGATGTAGGTTGCAGTAGGTACTGGGAGATGAAGAAGCTTGCACAGGATAGAGTAGCATGGAGAGCTGCATCAAACCAGTCTCAGGACTGAAGACCACAACAACAACAACAACATTGTTGTCTCGCGCTGGTTTGAGGGAGCTCCTCAAGCTAGTCTTGTACAAGCCTCTTCATTTCCACATAGCTGCTGGAACCTACAGGTATATGAACATGCTAACTGTAGTCAAGTCTCGGTCTCCATCAACAATTTTGACCCCTAATACTTCTTTCCATTACCAGACTGACTATTCCTTGATGCCTCAGGAAGTGTACCATCAACCGATCCATTCTTTTAAATTGGCAATATTTATTTTTCTCCTATTCATTAGTTTTTCGATCTGCCCTTATACAGCGTTTTTCTATAACACCACATTTCAAAAGTATCTGTTCTTCATTTCCATATAAGGCTACACCTAAAAAAAAAAACTTCAGAAAATAACTCTTAACAGTTAAATTTATATTTGATGTTAATGTGCTGCTCTTTTTCAGAAATACTTTCCTTTCCATTGCCAGGCTTCATTGTACACTTTTCAAACAGTTGTTTCGGTCTCCAACTAGCAATAATTTCATACTACTTTTAGTATATCATTTGTTAATCTCCTTCGCATAGCATCACCTGATTTAATTCGACTACACAATGTTACCTTTAATTTTGATCACTATTTCTGGAGTAATTGTTGCAACAACTACGTCAATCATGTTCCGTAAGTCGGGTAGCTGGTAGCGGAGGCACATACACATGATGACTCTTTTTCTTGAGTAATCAGTATTCTGGGTTATTTGATTCGGCTCGCCACTAATTACTCTCCAGATCCGACATCTTCATCTCAGACTAGTACTTGCAGCCTACGTTCTCAATCTCTGCCTTCCCCTACATTTTTTGCTCTCTATATCTTTCTATATCTTTCCAGGGGCAGATGTGGACTCTGACCACAATCTATTGGTTATGGCCTGTAGATTAAAACTGAAGAAACTGCAAAAAGGTAGGAATTTAAGGAGATGGGACCTGGATAAACTGAAAGAACCAGAGGTTGTACAGAGTTTCAGGGAGAGCATAAGGAAACAATTGACAGGAATGGGGGAAAGAAATACAGTAGAAGAAGAATGGGTAGCTCTGAGGGATGAAGTAGTGAAGGCAGCAGAGGACCAAGTAGGTAAAAAGACGAGGGCTAGTAGAAATTCTTGGGTAACAGAAGAAATATTGAATTTAATTGATGAAAGGAGAAAATATAAAAATGCAGTTAATGAAGCAGGCAAAAAGGAATACAAACGTCTCAAAAATGAGATCGACAGGAAGTGCAAAATGGCTAAGCAGGGATGGCTAGAGGACAAATGTAAGGATGTAGAGGCTTATCTCACTAGGGGTAAGATAGATACTGCCTACAGGAAAATTAAAGAGACTTTTGGAGATAAGAGAACCACTTGTATGAACATCAAGAGCTCAGATGGAAACCCAGTTCTAAGCAAAGAAGGGAAAGCAGAAAGATGGAAGGAATATATAGAGGATCTATACAAGGGTGATGTACTTGAGGACAATATTATGGAAATGGAAGAGGATGTAGATGAAGATGAAATGGGAGATACGATACTGCGTGAAGAGTTTGACAGAGCACTGAAAGACCTGAGTCGAAACAAGGCCTCCGGAGTAGACAACATTCCATTGGCACTACTGACGGCCTTGGGAGAGCCAGTCCTGACAAAATTCTACCATCTGGTGAGCAAGATGTATGAAACAGGCGAAATACTCTCAGACTTCAAGAAGAATATTATAATTCCAATCCCAAAGAAAGCAGGTGTTGACAGATGTGAAAATTACCGAACAATCAGTTTAATAAGCCACAGTTGCAAAATACTAACACGAATTCTTTACAGACGAATGGAAAAACTAGTAGAAGCCGACCTCGGGGAAGATCAGTTTGGATTCCGTAGAAATACTGGAACACGTGAGGCAATACTGACCTTACGACTTATCTTAGAAGAAAGATTAAGGAAAGGCAAACCTACGTTTCTAGCATTTGTAGACTTAGAGAAAGCTTTTGACAAAGTTGACTGGAATACTCTCTTTCAAATTCTAAAGGTGGCAGGGGTAAAATACAGGGAGCGGAAAGCTATTTACAATTTGTACAGAAACCAGATGGCAGTTATAAGAGTCGAGGGACATGAAAGGGAAGCAGTTGTTGGGAAGGGAGTAAGACAGGGTTGTAGCCTCTCCCAGATGTTATTCAATCTGTATATTGAGCAAGCAGTAAAGGAAACAAAAGAAAAATTGGAGTAGGTATTAAAATCCATGGAGAAGAAATAAAAACTTTGAGGTTCGCCGATGACATTGTAATTCTGTCAGAGACAGCAAAGGACTTGGAAGAACAGTTGAACGGAATGAACAGTGTCTTGAAAGGAGGATATAAGATGAACATCAACAAAAGCAAAACGAGGATAATGGAATGTAATAGAATTAAGTCGGGTGATGCTGAGGGTATTAGATTAGGAAATGAGACACTTAAAGTAGTAAAGGAGTTTTGCTATTTGGGAGCAAAAGAACTGATGATGGTCGAAGTAGAGAGGGTATAAAATGTAGACTGGCAATGGCAAGGAAAGCGTTTCTGAAGAAGAGAAATTTGTTAACATCGAGTATAGATTTAAGTGTCAGGAAGTCATTTCTGAAAGTATTTGTATGGAGTGTAGCCATGTATAGAAGTGAAACATGGACGGTAAATAGTTTGGACAAGAAGAGAATAGAAGCTTTCGAAATGTGGTGCTACAGAAGAATGCTGAAGATTAGATGGGTAGATCACATAAGTAATGAGGAAGTATTGAATAGGATTGGGGAGAAGAGAAGTTTGTGGCGCAACTTGACCAGAAGTAGGGATCGGTTGGTAGGACATGTTCTGAGGCATCAAGGGATCACCAATTTAGTATTGGAGGGCAGCGTGGAGGGTAAAATCGTAGGGGGAGACCATGAGATGAATACACTAAGCAGATTCAGAAGGATGTAGGTTGCAGTAGGTACTGGGAGATGAAGAAGCTTGCACAGGATAGAGTAGCATGGAGAGCTGCATCAAACCAGTCTCAGGACTGAAGACCACAACAACAACAACAACATTGTTGTCTCGCGCTGGTTTGAGGGAGCTCCTCAAGCTAGTCTTGTACAAGCCTCTTCATTTCCACATAGCTGCTGGAACCTACAGGTATATGAACATGCTAACTGTAGTCAAGTCTCGGTCTCCATCAACAATTTTGACCCCTAATACTTCTTTCCATTACCAGACTGACCATTCCTTGATGCCTCAGGAAGTGTACCATCAACCGATCCATTCTTTTAAATTGGCAATATTTATTTTTCTCCTATTCATTAGTTTTTCGATCTGCCCTTATACAGCGTTTTTCTATAACACCACATTTCAAAAGTATCTGTTCTTCTTTTCCATATAAGGCTACACGTAAAAAAAAGAACTTCAGAAAATAATTCTTTACAGTTAAATTTATATTTGATGTTAATGTGTTGCTCTTTTTCAGAAATACTTTCCTTCCCATTGCCAGGCTTCATTGTACACTTTTCAAGCAGTTGTTTCGGTCTCCAACTGGCAAAAATTTCATACTACTTTTAGTATATCATTTGTTAATCTCCTATAGAATAACCTGATTTAATTCGACTACACTATGTTACCTTTAATTTACTTTCGTTGATATTCATATCATAACCTCTTTTCATGACACTATCTGTTGCATCCAACTAGTCTTCCTAGTCTCCTGCAGGGTTTTAGAGAATTACAGTTTCATCGGCAAAATTCAGTGTTTTGCTTTTGTCTTCAGCTTGAGCTCCTTTTCCAAATTTTCTCCTTCTTCCTAAACCTTGATCACTATTTCTGGAGTAATTGATGCAACAACTACGTCAATCGTGTTTCGTAAGTCGGGTAGATGGTAGCGGAGGAACATACATATGATGACTCTTTTTCTTGAGTAATCAGTATTCTGGGTTGTTTGATTCGGCTCGCCACTAATTACTCTCCGGATCCGACATCTTCATCTCAGACTAGTACTTGCAGCCTACGTTCTCAATCTCTTCCCCTACAGTTTTTTCTCTCTATATCTCTCTATAGTACCATGGAGGTTCTTCCATGGTGTCTTAGCAGATCTCTTCTTCTTGGCAGTGTCTTCCTTTCTTCGCCGGTTCCGTGGAGAAACTCCTCATTCCTTACTTTACCAGTCCACGTAATTTTCAATATTCTACTCTAGCACCACATCTCCGACCCTTCTAGCTTCTTCTGTTCCGGTTTTCTCACTATCCGTGATTCACTACCGTAGAATGCTGTGCTGGAGATGTACATTTTCAGAAAATTCTTCCTCAAATTGTTCCATGCTTGATAACAGTAGATTTCTCTTGGCCAGGAATGCGCTTTTTGCCCGAGCCAATCTGCGTTTTATGTCCTCCTTGCTTCATCCGTCATGATTTATTTGGCTTCCAAGGTAGCAGAACTCCTTAACGTACTTCGTGATCATCATTTTTTAAGTTTATCGCTATTCTCATTTCTGTTATTTCTCATAACTTTGCTCTTTTTCCGGTTAATCTATTCTATACTCATTAGACTGTTCATTCCATTCAACAAAATCTTGAATTCTTCCTTTCACTGAAGATTCCAATGGCATCAGCGAATTTTATTATTGATATAATTTCAGCGTGAATTTTAATACCCGTTTTGTGTCTTTCTTTTATTTCCGTTTTTGTTTCTTGGGTGTACAGATTGAAAAGTAGGGGCGAAAGACTTTTCTTCACCTTTTTTAATGCGGGCACTTCGTTCTTGATCATCTATTCTTCTTTTCCCCTCTTGGTTTTAGTACATACTGTATATCACGCATCTCCCCCTGTAGCTTATTCCTACTTTTCTCCTAATTTCGAACATCTTGCACCATTTTTCATGGCAAGCCCTTTTTCCAGGTTGGCACATCCTATGAGCGTGTCTTGATTTTTCTTCAGTCATGTTTCCATTATCAAGCACAACGTCAGGACCACCTCTCTGGTGCCATTACCTTTAAAAGCCAAACTGATCGTCACCTAACAGACCTTCAATTTTATTTTTCATTCTTCTGTGTCTTATTCTTGTCCGCAGCTTGGATGTATGTGACGTTAAGCTGTTTGCCCGACAGATCTCGCATTTATCTGGCCTTGCCATCTTCCTAATTTAGTGGATGATATTTTTCTGAAAGTCCGATGGTACGTTGCCAGTCTGAGAGATTCTGCAACCCAACATGAGTACTCGTTTAGTTCCAGTTTTCAGAATTTCCTTCTGCCTTATTTGATCTCAAGTCTTCCAGAACTGTGTTAAATTCTCACTCTGATATTGGATCCCATACGTCTTCCATATCGACTCCAGTTTCTTCTATCACTTCAGACAAATCCTCTCCCTCATAGAGGCCTTTAGTGTACTCTTTCCACCCATCCGATGTCTCCCCTTCATTCATCAGTGGAAATCTCATTGCACCCTTCATGTTGCCACACCTGTTTTTAACTTTGCGGATGGTTGTTTTCACTTTTATATATGCTAAGTATTACCCACAATCAATTCTTTTTCGATTTCTTCACACCTTTATTACAACCATTTCGCCTTGGCTGCCCTGCTATTCCTATTTATTTCATTTCTGAAGGATTTGTACTGCTGCATTCCTGTCTTTCCCTGAATATTTTGGTGTCAATTGAAGTACTTCTTCTGTTACCCAAGCTTTCTTCACAGCTCTCTTCCTTGTATCTACATTTGTCTGTCCACCATCCGTGATTGCCCTTTTAGCGGACGTCCACTCCTCTGCAAGTGAACTGCCCACTGTAATATTCCTTATCATAATATCCATATCCTTGGCGAACTTCAAACTCCTCTTTTCTCAATAATTCCGTACGCCACAGCGATTCTCTCATACGATTCTCTTAAACTTCAGTCTAGTCTTCATCATTACTAAATTTTGATTTGAGTCCGTATCTGCTCTTGGGAATGCCTTATAGTCCAGTATCTCGTTACTGTATCCTTGTCTGGCCATGATGTAATCCAGCTGGAATCTTACAGTGTGCCGGCCGCGGTGGTCTAGCGGTTCTGGCGCTGCAGTCCGGAACCGCGGGACTGCTACGGTCGCAGGTTCGAATCCTGCCTCGGGCATGGGTGTGTGTGATGTCCTTAGGTTAGTTAGGTTTAAGTAGTTCTAAGTTCTACGGGACTTATGACCTAAGATGTTGAGTCCCATAGTGCTCAGAGCCTAACCTAATCTTACAGTGTCTCCTGGTCTTTTCCAAGTATATCTCCTCTAGTGATTCTTGAAAAGAGTGTTCACTATTACCATGTGCAAATTATTTCAGAACTCTGTCTTTTTCCTCTCTCATTCATCCTGCCAACCTCAGATTCTCCCGCAACCATTTCGTCTACTTCTTACACTGCAACCGCGTTCCAGTCCCTCATGATTATTGGACTTTCATCTCCCTTTGCATGATGAATAACCCATTCAATATCTTCATATATTATTTTCTATCTGTCCATCTTTTGCTTGTGACGTCGGCATGTATACCTGGACAATGGTTGTCGGTGTCGGTTTGCTGTCGAATGTGAAGATAACAACCCTATCACTGTAGTGTTCACGTTAGCTCACTCTTTCCTCTACTTTCCTATTCACAACGAGTTCTACTCCCGTTATACCATTTTCTGCTGCCGTAGATATTAGCCTACATTTGTCTGACCAGAAATCCGTATCTTCTTCCCATTTCACTCCCCTGTACGTAGACTGAAGCTTTACATTTCCCTTTTCAGATTTTCTAGCTTTCCTATTGAGTCCAAACTTCTGAAATTCCAAGTTCCTACTCGTGGAATGTCATCCCATCGTTGGTTATTCCATCTTTTTTTTTGTGGCAGTCCCCTCCCAGAGTTCCGAATATGGGAGTAATCCGGAATCTTTTGCCAATGGGGAAATCATAATGACACTTTTTGAATTACAGGCCACATGTCCTGTGGATACACATTACGTATCTTTAATTCAGGGGTTTCCATTCCCTACTGCATCCTCATGCCGTTGATGATTGCTGATTCTTTCGCATTTTATGGGCAGTTTTCCACACCAAGGCCAATGGAATGCCTGAACCCTGTCCGCTCCTCCGTGCTCTTTGTCAAGCACGTCTGCAGAACGAGCGTGACTTCTGACACCGGAAGTCTTTGGCCGCCATTGTTGCTGATTTTTATTCAAAATTTAAGCAACAGCTGGATCGAAGACGGAATATTTTGATTATTTGTCTAAGATGCTACCCCTCGACCACGTTTCTTTGAAGGGAATCTTGTTGCAACTGTACCATTTCATGGGGATTTGTTGACCCCCAGATACGCACATCCAGCGCTTTAGAGCTTGTAACAGCTGCAGACGATAAGGACGTAGTTGTGATCCCTCTTCTTAAAAGTCTCCACAAGGACGTCACTGGAACAGATAACTCAACACTAACATTCTGAAGTGATTTCTTGTGGCTACGCATGAAAGACTCTCTCACTCGTTCAGCACGTCCTACAGTCACTCTTGGTCGTGCCATACTCCTCTATTTGCAAAGCCAGCAGGTAGTTTAAAACTGATGAGACCATGTTATTATCACTTGGTGGATTTCAATGGAACTTAATATGGAACTACGTTGCACTGTAACAAAAGTTACTGCCCTTGCAAACAATAAAAATACAAAAAGCATTCCGTTCACAAGTAGCCATCTTTGCTACCAGCGCTACCTAATGGAGCACCCAAGAAACAGTGCATGTGCATGTGCACGGGTATACAAACAAAACTGTTTGAGTTCTTCTCTCATCTGATGTATTATTTACAATAGTAAGTTGAATGTAATAAACGCAACAAACCTTAAACCCCGATATTCATCCTGTGACACCCAGTATACAGGGTGTTTCAAAAAGAATATATGTATAACGAAGTATTATTTTGTCCAAACTATCGATCACTACGCCTCGGCTCGGCTATTGGAGAAACGAAAACATAGGCTAGTTTATATTAATAGCCGCTAGATGTCAGTTGTCATCTGTTTTGCTTGGAAACCGTCATGTGTTTAAAATGGCTACTTCAAGGAGCTGGCGACTTAGCGAGTCTCAGCTGCGCTCCACGGTCACCGGATTTGACACCCTCTGACTTCTTCCAGTGGGGTTTCGTTAAAGACAACGTTTATGTACCACCACTCCCACAGAACCTGGACGAGTTGAAGAACCGGATCCGTACTGCCATAACATCAGTGACGAAGGACATGCTTGCCCGAGTATGGGAGGAATTTGAGTGTCGATGTGATATTGTTCGTGTTGCTGATGGAGGACATATTGGACATCTGCAATCTGAACTTGAGAGGTTCGTAAATACGTGTGTAAAGTTTCATATTCGAATGTCTTAAAGTTGAATAAATATATGCATTCGAATTACGCATATTCTTTTTGAAACACCCTGTATTATAGGTGACCCTATTGATGCTGATCTATCTGTCGGATAGGGATGTTGAACTCAGCGGCCCCTCCGTGCTTTTCGACACCAGTAAACTGTGTATAGGCACTGGGATTTTGCATCATCTCCTTCCCCTTCAACCACAACAACACAATCACAATACTCTGTTTCCTAGCTTTTATCATGTCCTACAGAGTCCGCTGTTTTCGTCGTGTATCAAATTTATTTCATTTTAACTTTGTGACCGGATACACTTTATGCCGCCACAGTCGTGAGCTAACCTAAAGTTGGGAAGTCACGTCAGCCATCTGTCAGTGAATCGTGTAAACTGCTAAGAATTGCATTGTACAATACACAGCTGTAATACCTTATTCTGACTACAGACAATCGCTTTCGGTACGAATGAGACCACATTCGTTTCCCCTTCAGTAATAGGAGAAAAAAGGTAACGGGGGTACAATATCCTATAGAGAACTACGAGGGCTATTTTTTTTTTTTTTTTTTTTTTTTGAACCTCCAATCTGTCACGAGATGGAAACCACAGCGAAAATAAAAAAGTTTTATTTGCAACTTTCAGTTGCACCTTACATCTACTTCTTTAAGTAGTCGCCGCTCTGAGTTAGACATCTGCCTAGCATTGTACCAGTTTTTCAGTACCATCGTGATAGAAGCGTCTGTGATTTCCGCCAATTCCCTACGCTGGTCTGCAGATAGTCTCTGCCAAAATGCTGCCCACGTAGCAAGCGGTTCATGTGAGCGAAGAGATAAAAATCAGAGGGAGCCAAGTACAGGCTGTACGGTCGGCGATCAAACACTCCCCATTAAAAAGGCTGCAGTAGCGTCTTCATTGCACCTGCAATATGCAGCCGAGAGTTGTCATGAAGAAGGAAATGTAGGAGAGTTACTTTAAGTGGGCGGCATGAAATGAGGCGAAACAACTCAGCAGGACTTCACATTTGGCGTGAGCGACTATTTTCTAGCATCTCTCTGTTCGCTCAGAACTGAGAAGTGCGACGTGACTCGAAAGACAGTCATGCTAGAGAAACTACCCAGCACATCTGCACGAAACTTCACCGGATTTTCACTATACTTTTAATTTTTCAGCCAATATAAGGTCTAAATAAATATCCCTTGGTTGTTACGAGATTCAGTGTCTATTTGCACCAATGTAATTTATGGATACCTATTTTACACACATTTGCATTTCTGAAAAGGCAAACACAAGTTAATTTTTGAAAAAATACATCACAAAATTCATTATTGGCAATGTATTAGCGGATGCTCCTCATTATGTTCTCAGTCATTTCTTGAGGAATGACGTCTACCTCTTCCTTTATTGCTGCTTTCAACTTATCAGTATTGTGGAATCACCATGAAAAAACGGTGTTCTTGAGGCGAAACTAAAGAATAAAAATCAGGGGCTGGAAGTTCATGTGATCTCGATGGACATGGGGCATCACCGAACCGTGAGAGAACTCGGTCCGCAGCTCGTGGTCGTGCGGTAGCGTTCTCGCTTCCCGCGCCCGGGTTCCCGGGTTCGATTCCCGGCGGGGTCAGGGATTTTCTCTGCCTCGTGATGACTGGGTGTTGTGTGCTGTCCTTAGGTTAGAACGTTTAACTAGTTCTAAGTTCTAGGGGATTGATGACCATAGATGTTAAGTCCCATAGTGCTCAGAGCCATTTGAACCATTTTTGAGAGAAATCGATGTGGAATGTGACGCCTCATTGTAGTCAACTGAATTATGGGCCGTACTCTTATGTGATGTGGCACCGTCTTGCTGTAACCATATCGCGTTTAGTCGGCAATGTCCCTACAGCTGTGGAATGAAAGAAATTGCTAGTCATGTGTTAATCGTTGCCACATACCGCTTAATTCTCACTGACTGGCCGACCATTCTCTTAAAAAAATTGGCCTAACGATTCCAATGAACTGTCCAGTAGCACCCTAGACAACGACCTTTGTGCTATCCTATGCCTTTTCGTGAATGAACAACGGATTTGTGTCCGAGCAATACCAGAATTTTTTTTATTGACAGATCCGCTTGTCTCACCAGACATCAAAAGATGTCAGAAACGCGTCACTCAAGTCAATACAGCCCAGTAATGTTACGCAGAAATTACGTCCATTCGCTTAATCTGCCGAGCATTGTTGTTGAGCCACTTGCAGCTTATAAAGATGAAATTTTAAATCTTGTTTCACAGTATTCTGCAAAGACGTGCGAAGGATTTGCAATGTCCTGGAACGGTGACTGGTGCACCGCTACGGGCTTGATTGGATGACTGCATGAACTCGTTAGATATTTCCCGCCGTCCGAATTGTTATCTTAGGTCCCTCATGCGTCACATTGGTTACAAAACCCGTCTCACGCTACTTTTTTTATCCTTCTTGATACTGTCCTTAGCTCTGGAACATGCAGTGGGCGTTGGACTGCCCCAACGCTCTGCACGCGACACAAGTCCTCCACTGCCTCAGTATCCATCTGAACTAACCAACGTACCAAAGTGAACTGAATGGCGTACTAAGTAGATCCGATCAGATGCCGTAGATAGTGCAAGCACTTCTACATCTTAGCGGTGTGGCTAATTGGAGATGTATTATCTCCAGTAGGTCACCCTGTAATACATAAATGTGTGACGCTCTACAGACGCATGACGCATAACGGCTTGTGTTAGAATTGTACACACATGTTATCTGGCTTTCTCCTTTTGTTGTTGGAGAGTCTAAGATGGTCTGCTACTGGACAGAAAAAGTTTATTTTTAATAAAAATAAGGTAGTACAACTGTGTATTGTAGAACGCCATTCTTAACCTTCGTAACATTTGTCTAGTACCACTTACACCTGTTTCTGTATCGTACTTTCTGAGGCAGGGATTGGGCATCTACAATCATTTGCCTAAACGAGCGTGGAAAACCATCTAAAAACGACACTCTTCCTGGCAAGTGTGCCAGACCAATGATAGTTAACCCGTGCGCGGACTCGACCCGTGTCTGGCTCACACAGTTTCGCATTAAACTACACAAGCATATCAACAATTGCGGCACTACACTGTATAAACACTCATCACACTCATGCACAAAACCAGATATCCGCGGGACACTACATAACAATGTTGAAGGAAAGGTTCTTGTTACACCAGGTAGTGTCCGAATGCGCCGTTATGCAGGCGAGCAGCTGCTGGAAACAAGTGCACCGCCAAGGACGCAGGCCGGTGGGGGCAGTATTGTGCTGTGGGAGACGTTCACCTTGGATTCCCAGGGAACATTATTTCGAACTACTGTATTTGCTTCTCTTCATACTTGATGTATAGCTTGACAACGGTGGCATCTCCCAGGTTGATAACTGTTCATGTCACAAGACCAGAATCATGCTATTGTTCATTGAGGAGAACCCACGTTGATGTTTTGGCCGCGAAATTCACCTGACTTGGAATCGATGGAAAAATCTGTGATGTTATCCTGAGTCAGCGCTGAGTCCTGAAACCACCGGTCTGTAATTTGTGGTAACTGTGTGACCTACACGTTGATATCTTGTGCCGCACACCAAGGACTTTTTGGAAGCTATAATGCTACACAGAATTGCAGCTGTACCGGTGCTGAAATGGACCAACACGCTATAATGTACGTGGACATCACGTATTCGCTCACAAGTGTATATCGACCTGGCAGTGTAAGCATTAAAACCACGGAGCTTTTAAATCAACATTACTGAAGTTCGAAGAGCTAGAGCCTGAGTTATATTTCCGAATGATTATTGCATCTCTGACATATTCCTACTCCACACGATTTATTTAATCACTTCAAAAACTCTGCTGAGTATAAGATTTTGCCTTTTTTCTAAAGAAATATTGATTTACACTTTGGTAGTATTTATTGACAATAGAACATTTATTTACCGACGACCTGCCGATCCTCTCTGCTGACGGATTCGACATCTTGATTGTAGCACACTGAGCGTTGTCCTGTCTTCCAGAAACCAGTGAGTCACTTCCTTATCATGGCGTCACACTCTCGAAGGAGCTAATAACCCGAAGTCTCGAGAGACACGCAGGGCCCGTGGATAACCGAATTGCAACATGAATGTGACGTGTTCGAATTTCACGAAATACATGTGCCGTTCTTTACTTCGAAAAACGATGCTATTGCGGTAGCTTACAGCTTCCTCTGCGTTTGGCAAGTTTCTGTTTACGGTGATATAATTGTCTTCAAACGACTCATTTCTACTTTCCCAGGTAAACTCCAGGCAATGGGTGCCATTCTGTAGGTGCTTCCAGTCACCGCGCGTAAATGTCAGTCGTTCTCATGAAAAATGGTGTCCATTATTCTGGAACACATATCTTCAGCAACTTGTTAGCAACATTTTTAGAGGAACGTGGCGGATTTATTGGTAGCCAACACCTTCTATTTCGTCGACGAGTTTCTCAGCAGAGCTAACTGATGCATGTATTATTAGTTCTATTGTATGGTGTAAATTTGGCACAGCTTGTCATCTGCATATTACTTAAACACTGTATTCACTTGTCGGTGAGCAACGTTTGGATGCATAAACGTTGGAAGTATTTTATGCAGCGTAATATTGACGACAGCTATTTTATTCAGTTTCAGATGTACAAGAACTTTAATTTTTTTGCTTGATAGATGTATTTGAGGACAACTTTATTTAGGATCTGTGGAATCAACATTAAACCCAAGCGTACTAATTTTTTTGTGAAATATGTATGGGGTATCCGTCCATTATCTTTACAACTTTAGACTACTTTAAAACTATATTAAATAAAACACTTGGTTTTCAACATCTGACAAGGTAACTCGTAAATTTATTGTTTCTATTTCAGGTGCCGCAAATTTGATGAAAAATGTGGATGACACAGGAGGAATTTCAGCCTGTAGCCTAGTTCATAGAAAAGAAGTCTGATAAACAAATGCAACAAAAAAAATCGGGTTTGCCATACGTTAGTTATGGAAATAGTTTCTCTATACAAAGAGGCTGAACTGCCCATATGTTTCAAACACTGAAGTTGACAAGGTACGGCAGGCGTTTGCAAAGAGTCTGACAAAATCAATGCGCACGGCGGCGAGACAGTTCGAAATCCCAGATCAACAGTGCGCTAAGTCTTCCATAAGAGTTTACGTCTTTATGCTTACAAGCTGCAGCCGTTTCAAGCACTAAAGCTGATTGACGAACCACAGTGCGAGTAGTCTGTAGTGGATATGTTAACCAAGACTGATGCAGACAACGACTTTTTGATGGCGATTTGTTTCTGCGATGAGACAGCTTTTCGTGTTTACAGTAAACTAAACTGACATAAAATTTGCACACGAGGATCGGAGTGTTTTCTTGTTACACGTGACATGTAAAGAGGCAGTACCAAGGTCGATGAGTGGTTTGGACTGATGCAGAATTACTTCATTTGGTTCATAATTTTTCGCGACTCTACTGTGAGCAATGCTGTTTACCTGAGCACGTTACCAGTACTGGAACGCTTTCGGCCTGACGACATATCCCAGCAGGATGAGGCATCACCTCAGTGGTTCCTAAATATCCATAAATTTCTGTATGAAAAAGCTAGAGCCGGGTAAATAAAACAACGGCGGGTGAACTACCTCATTACAATGGATTATCGGTTCAAGAAGTTCATCGATCAACGTTCGAATGCACAGACCGATTTATACAAGAATTCTCACGACGATACACAGCCGTGAAGAAAATCACCAAAGCTTTCTAAATTGTTGAAACAAACTTTGTGCTTGAAGGTTCCGATGACGCTCAGGCTGTAACACTGGAGAATCTGGCAGAAATTCAAGGTAAGTCTGTTAAGGGGAGATGCAGTAAGAAATAAACAGTTATCGTAGGCATCTAAGTGCATCTGAAACGAGTGTGGACGTAGCTGCTAGATGGGAAGCCCAAGAAAACCTACAATTTATAAGGAAACTGGACTTCAGTGAGTCATTACCCTGTATATCACTTATCGTCCAACACTTCTTGGCCATTTGTGTCTCCGTAGCAACATGCGAGATTAGTTTTCCTGCAATGAAACTCGTAAAAAATTGTCTGCGCTCTACGAAAAATTAATAGCGACTAGCCGATCTGTCCATTTTATTCCATGAAATTATACTCTTTATTGATTCTTTGCATTTTACCTGACGGTTATTGTGTTAAATGCTGATTAGTGTTCTACGTTTCTCACTTTTAAGTATGTATATTACAATTACTAGAGAGTAGTGTACACACTTTACGTTGATATTTTTTTATCAGCCGTTGCAACTATATTATTCATTTTTTACAAAATGTGCACTTCAAACACATCAGTTTCAAAGCAGACAAAGACCTCTTTTAGTTTTCCCACCCAGGTACTCCGTCGGGCTTACTGCACCACTGCCAAAGAGTCTATGCAGTCATTAATATCTGTGATCTGTAAAGCCTGGTTTCGCAGAACAGTGGCGCCTTTGAGGATGGTTGTCAGTTATTACGTGTTATGCCAGAATAAGTCAGAAACCGTTTTTCAAGCAAATAAACACTAGTAGAACAATCGGTTTTGGTGTTTTGTACTTTTTAATAACGTTATACTATAAACAGGAATAACATTCTGAGCATCGCGTAACCAACAGTACAGTGGTAACTTGGTCAATAAGTTTCATCACCCTTATTGGGAAACACTAAAACTTCAAAACTAGAATTCGCACTGAAATCTGTCGAATATGGTGTATCATTTCAAGAGTATATACAGATATAAAATTGTACATAATACTTATTATTTTCTTGCATAAGTGAACTAATGTTTAAATTACAAGGGATCTTAGAGAGAAGGGGACCGTGAAACTGTGGAAGCGCTGAAAATAGACAGACACATGTAACTCAGTTGCACGATAGTGAAGGCGGTACCTTTTTCATGGCTGTGACGTAGTGTCCCAGAGATACAGCTTGCAGTATTTGGTTCCGATGAACTGAGTGTTGCAGACGCGACTGGCGCCAAACCAACGTGGTTGTTCGTTTGTCAGGAGCTGATAAATAACGGCGAGAGCAGATAAGATACAGGAAATCGTGCAGTTACTCTGATGCCATCTCTCCGGCTGAAACCAGAACTACTCCCACCTGGGAAGCGAAGACCCGTTCGGCGCCGTCTGCACTCTCTATGCGTATATGTGTCATACTCTCGAAATATGTCCCATCTGTGTGTGTCTGCTACGGTAGGTTACGAGGAAGCAAATAGGCGCCGGAATCGTAAGCTGTGTGTCAGTGCCGTTAACGACCTGCAGCTGAGGACAGTGAATTGCTTTCGGAAAAATACAGGCAGTATTTGTACCCAGACTCTTACCCAAGTCTGCTAATCCGTTGTAGTTCTCTGACAGTGTACATGAAGGTTCTCCTGGACTGTGTTAGTTGAAAGGCGTTAGCAATGGAGGAACTTGTGACTCTAGTAACGTTTCAGAACCTCTGTAATTATGTTACACGTATGATAATTCCTCTGATCGACCATCTCTAACCCTCCAATATTCTACCTGTTTTCACTACCAGTGAGCGCTATGCTAGGTAACTGAAGTCCAATTATCAGAAAACGTAATTACAATTCCAATGATGGAAATTCATGTTTTATTACTACAAAATTATTTTTAACAATCCATTAAATAGTGAAATCAGTTTCCACATCGCAATTTACACGCAGTCAAGGCATAAAGACACTTTAAGCATGCTGTAAATAAATGTTTTACATTTTTCAAACAATGGAAAATCCAGAATGGAATGTAACAATATTATAAGAAAGAACCGTGGTTTCAGTTGTCTGAGACTGCAGTCGTGGGTGTGAGTTGTGTTTGCGTGAGCGAGTGTGTGTGTGTGTGTGTGTGTGTGTGTGTGTGTTTGTGTTTGTGTGTGTGTGTGTGTGTGCGCGCGCGAGTATGTGTGTCTATTGTTGACAAAGGCTATTGCCCAAATCTGCGACTCAGCATCTCCGCTATATGGAGAGTAGAAACTTTCCTTCTCATAATATTGTTTTACCTTTTTCTCGCTTAATCATTGTCTCTTTTGGCCTTGTTGTACAACTAATCACAAAACACAGTATTCTAGATTCGAAAATATTATTTGAAAACTCCTATCTGTTACAAACCAAATACCACACACTCAACAACTGATACCTAGACTTCATACTCTGCATATTTCAAAACGACATTTGTTTTCGAAGAAAAACAAAGCCAGCACAAAGAAGAATTATTTATAGACATGCAGGTTATGAACATAAACGTAGCTTCCATCATTCCCCCTTCAATATCTATTCAATTACTTGCACTTTTTGTGGAAATTCGCAGCTAGACCAAACCGGATAACTTTCTTTGATGAGATCTTTGGAGGTGTGGGTAGCTCATGCACAAGTGAAATTCTCTATAGGTCATCCTGTAGACCACTGGTGTCTAAGTTCACAAGGATCTACATCTACATCTAGATGGATACTCTGCAATTCACATTTAAGTGCCTGTTAGAGGGTTCATGGAGCCACCTTCACAATTGTCTATTATTCCAATCTCGTATAGCGCGCGGAAAGAATGAACACCTGTATCTTTCCGCACGAGCTCTGATTTCCCTTATGTTTATCGTGGTGTTCGTTCCTCCCTATGTAGGTCGATGTCAACAAAATATTTTCGCATTCGGAGGAGAAAGTTTGTGATTGGAATTTCGTGAGAAGATTACGTCGCAACGAAAAACGCCTTTCTTTTAATGATTTCCAGCCCAAATCCTGTATCGTTTCTGTGACACTCTCTCCCATATTTCGCAATAATACAAAAAGTTAATGCATTTCTTTGAACTTTTTCAATGTACTTCGTCAGTCCTATCTGGTAAGGATCCCACACCGCTCAACATTATTCTGAAAGAGGGCGGACAAGCGTAATGTAGGCAGTCTCCTTAGTAGGACTTTTACAGTTTCTAAGTGTCCTGCCAATAAAACGCAGTCTTGGTTAGCCTTCCCCACAACATTTTCTGTGTGTTCCTTCCAATTTAAGTTGTTTGTAATTGTAATACCTAGGTATTTAGTTGAATTTACCTCTTTTAGATTAGACTGATTTATCGTGTAACCGAAGTTCAACGAGTTCCTTTTAGCACTCATGTGGATGACCTCACACTTTTCGTTATTTAGGATCAACTGACACTTTTCGCACCATTCCGATATATCTTCTAAATCGTTTGGCAGTTTGTTTTGATCTTCTGATGACTTTGATATCAGTCGATAAACGACAGTGTCAGCTGCGAACAACCGGAGACGGCTGCTCAGATTGTCTCCCAAGTCGTTTATATAGATAAGGAACAGCAAAGGGCCTACAACACTACCTCGGGGAACGACAGAAATCACTTCTGTTTTACTCGATGACTTTCCTTCAGTTAATAAGAACTGTGACCTCTCTGACAGGAAATCACAAATCCAGTCACATAACTGAGACGATATTCCATAAGCACGCATTTTACTACGAGCCGCTTGTGTGGTACAGTGTCAAAAGCCTTCCGAAAATCCAGAAATATGGAATCGATCTGAAATCCCTTGTCAATAGCACTCAACACTTCATGTGAATAAAGAGCTAGTTGTGTTTCACAGGAACGATGTTTTCTAAACCCATGATGACTGTGTGTCAATAGACTGTTTTCTTCTAGGCAATTCATAATGTTCGAACACAATACATGTTCTAAAATCCTGTTGCATATCGACGTTAACGATATGGGCCTATAATTTAGTGGATTACTCTTACTACCTTTCTCGAATATTGGTGTGATCCGTGCAACTTTCCAGTCTTTGGGTACGGATCTTACGTCGAGCGAACGGTTTTATACGATTGTTAAGTATGATGCTAATGCATCAGCATACTCCGAAAGGAACCTAATTGGTATACAGTATGGACCAGAAGACTTGCTTTTATTAAGTGATTTAAGTTGCTTCACTACTCCGAAGATATTTACTTCTAGGTTACTCATGTTGGCAGCTGTTCTCGATTAGAATTCTGGAATATTTACTTCGTCTTCTTTTGTGAAAACATTTCGGAAGGCTGTGTTTAGTAACTCTGCTTTGGCAGCACTGTCTTCGATAGTATCTCTATTGCTATCGCGCAGAGAAGGCAAGGATTGTTTTTGTCGCTAACATACTTCACATAACACCAGAATCTCTTTGGATTTTCTGCCAGGTTTCGAGACAAAGTTTCGTTGTGGAAACTCTTATAGGCATCTCGCATTGAAGTCCGCGCTAAATTTCGAGGTTCTGTAAAAGATCGCCAATCTTGGAGATTTTGCGTCTGTTTAAATTTGGCATGATTGTTTCGTTGTTTCTGCAACAGTGTTCTAACCAGTTTTGTGTACCAAGGAGGATCAGCTCCGTCGTTCGTTAATTTATTTGGTATAAAACTCTCAATTGCTGCCAATAGGCAGGTTTCAGACTATCAATTGTGATGTTCGTTGGCACATTGAAAGGCTACTCAAAACTGCTATTTAAACCCAGATCAAGAATCAATAACTTTGATCCGTAAGTTTTAATCTCCGATCCATTTGCAACATAAAATTTGTAGTCTGCCTCTTTAACCCTATTCTTGGGGGACGCTGGTATAACAAAAACATCGACACTCCTCAGGTCTGCAGTTTTAGCCGTGACGAAAATGAAAATAGCAGTACTTTTAAGAGCTATTGTATCTCGACTTGCTGCGGCCTCTGCTACGAGAACGTCGACTCGATTGATGCTATCGCTTCCTAGATCTGGAGTTTGGGGCTTCAGTTTCAAGCCCTTCGATTCTTACCAAAAGAGTTTTTCAGTGATACAAGATAATAACATGCAGCTGAGGACATTTCAAGTTACTGAGTGCTTTGCATTTCCATCATCTGATCAGCCATTTCCGTTAGTTTGTCCACATATTCTTCGGTAATTATTAAAATATTTCCGACGCTTCCAGGAAGTTTGCCTAGTTAGAGGGTTTTTAAAATTTTGTCTAAAACGTTCGTTCCTCCATAACCTTTCATTTTCCGAAGCAGCGTACTGGGCTTCACGTCTGTTACTAATTTTCTGACTATTTTCTTAATTTGACGCTCTTCACTTTCCTTAAAAGTCATTAACAGTCTTACTTCAGCTAACGAATATTTGTTGCTTTCGTCATTGTTCACGAGATCCCATGTATTTTCGAAAATCAGGGCCCTAGTTGTGCTAACAACTAACTGAATTTGGTTGGTTCAATCTGTATTCCCGAGACTGTAAATTGTGCTTCAGCCTTACAAAACGGTATATCCGGCTTTTCAGTCCAGAACGGAGGAAGTTTCACACCAACTTTGTACACTTCTGTCTTCGTATCACTGTTTGGGATGTTACTGTTCCCTCTGTCTGCCAGCATATTTATTTCTTGTCACGTTGTAGTCACCAGCTGTACGTCTTCCTGTACAGTTAATTTTAGAATCGAAAATAATATTTGAAAATTTCCATTTGTTACAAGATAAATATCACATAATTCAAGCAAAATGACTGACACCTAGACCTATTATTCTATGAATTTCAAAATGTCACTTGTTGTCAAAGAAAAATAAAGTCAACACAAAGAAGAATTATTTACAGAACTAAAGGTTATGAACGTAAACGTAACCATACAGTCTCTCTTCCGTTGCTCCTTTGACAAGCACAACTGCGTCCTGCTGTAGCAGTATTATCTTTTGGGATAGTTTGTAGGAGTATAACTCAATGTTATTTTCCCAAAAGATCACTTCGGCATCGACTGTCACATCCTCTTCAACATGATTATCATCACTTCACTCATATTGTTCTGATTCATTCCGACCATACTCGTCTCCTCTCCAGGACCACTTTCATCTTCACAGTAAAGTACCCAGAAAATTCCCTCGTAAGATAACTATTTCCCTTCAGTTTTTAGAAAAACTGATTGATAAGCTCTCTTACTCATCTCTGGCATCTATATGATCTATAATTGTGGAGCCTATTACTGATACTATTATTGTTACTGGAACATTAGCACAGTCTCGTATCGCTATAAGAACTTCATAAAAACGAAAATGTGTAAAGAAATACTCACTGTAACACTGTAGTGGGGTACGTGGTATCCCAACAAAGTTGCTAGTGAAAAACACAACCACTCCTCCAATTTTTCGCCTGCTACTGAATATGTCGAGACAACTGCGCAAAGATACAACGAAATGCTGCCGTGTATTACAAATATTTAAAATAAAAATGAACAGGGTCTACAGGATCACACCCTAGCCTTCCAGGGCGAAATGACCTCGACGTTATAAGAAGAAAAAACACTATAATCTACGAGAGGTTGAAACTTCTGGTTTTTTTGTGCTTATTTGTTAATGTCTCCTCACCCGCTAAACCCAACTCGCATTATCTAACAAACATTCTGCCTGTAACATTCACACTCTCATGTTTCTACAAGAGACAGATTAACTATTCGTTTTCCTTGATGCTGTGGCAGAAGTCCTACTAAATTGTCCCTTCTTCAGATACAGTTTTCCCACGTATTTTTCTCTCGTATGTTCTTTCCGTTACACTGCTGTCTTAATGTCTGCTTAACTTCAAACACTCTTCACAAGACGTGCATATCAAATGATTTCAGTATAATTAGCTCTACATTTTACTTCCATTCTATGCTAAAAAGAGCAGATTGTTTGAAACTAATTTTTCATTTCACGCCAGTTGTAAGCTGCATACCATCTCTACTGACGTAACTTGTTAAATTTTAGGAATCGGATTACTGTCTAGTAGCGAGGTTCGCGTTCGTATAGGCCTATTACGTTTGTGACTGTGACAACCGAGTGCCTTAATTTCTACAGTTATGGGTAGATTGATTTTTCAAATTACATTATTAGAGAAAGAAATACTTGACATGAGAACAGTTATAGGATTTAGTTTCATTATTATTTTTTGTTTGATCCGCCTTCGTAGCTGAGTGGTCAGCGTAGATGGCATCCATGCTGAGTTGTTGTTGTTGTGGTCTTCAGTTCTGAGACTGGTTTGATGCAGCTCTCCATGCTACTCTATCCTGTGCAAGCTTCTTCATCTATCAGTACCTACTGCAGCCTACATCCTTCTGAATCTGCTTAGTGTATTCATCTCTTGGTCTCCCTCTACGATTTTTACCCTCCACGCTGCCCTCCAGTACTAAATTGGTGATCCCTTGATGCCTCAGAACATGTCCTACCAACCGATCCCTTCTTCTAGTCAAGTTGTGCCACAAACTCCTCTTCTCCCCAATACTATTCAGTACCTCCTCATTAGTTATGTGATCTACCCATCTAATCTTCAGCATTCTTCTGTAGCACCACATTTCGTACGCTTCTATTCTCTTCTTGTCCAAACTATTTATTGTCCATATTTCACTTCCATACATGGCCACGCTCCATACGAATACTTTCAGAACCGACTTCCTGACACTTAAATCTATACTCGATGTTAACAAATTTCTCTTCTTCAGAAACGCTTTCCTTGCCATTGCCAGTCTACATTTTATATCCTCTCTACTTCGACCATCATGAGTTATGTTGCTCCCCAAATAGCAAAACTCCTTTACTACTTTAAGTGTCTCATTCCCTAATCTAATACCCTCAGCATCACCCAACTTAATTCAACTACATTCCATTATCCTCGTTTTGCTTTTGTTGATGTTCATCTTATATCCTCCTTTCAAGACACTGTCCATTCCGTTCAACTGCTCTTCCAAGTCCTTTGCTGTCTCTGACAGAATTACAATGTCATCGGCGAACCTTAAAATTTTTATTTCTTCTGCATGGATTTTGATACCTACTCCGAATTTTTCTTTTGTTTCCTTTACTGCTTCTTCAATATACAGATTGAATAACATCGGGGAGAGGCTACAGCCCTGTCTTACTCCCTTCCCAACCACTGCTTCCCTTTCATGTCCCTCGACCCTTATAACTGCCAACTGGTTTCTGGACAAATTGTAAATAGCCTTTCGCTCCCTGTATTTTATCCCTGCCACCTTCAGAATTTGAAAGAGAGTATTCCAGTCAACATTGTCAATAGCTTTATCTAAGTATACAAACGCTAGAAACGTAGGTTTGCCTTTTCTTAATCTAGCTTCTAAAATAAGTCGTAGAGTCAGTATTGCTTCACGTGTTCCCATATTTCTACGGAATCCAAACTGATCTTCCCCGAGGTCAGCTTCTATCAGTTTTTCCATTCGTCTGTAAAGAATTCGCGTTATTATTTTGCAGCTGTGACTTATTTCTTTGGGATTGGAATTATTATATTCTTCTTGAAGTCTGAGGGTATTTCGCCTGTCTCATACATTTTTCTCACCATATGGTAGAGTTTTGTCAGGACTGGCTCTCCCAAGGCTGTCAGTAGTTCTAATGGAATGTTGTCTACTCCCGGGGTTTCGACTTAGGTCTTTTAGTGTTCTATCAAACTCTTCACGCAGTATCATATCCCCCATTTCATCTTCATCTACATCCTCTTCCATTTCTATAACATTACCCTCAAGTACATCGCCCTTGTATAGACCCTCTATATACTCCTTCCACCTTTCTGCTTTACCTTCTTTGCTTACAACTGGGTTTACATCTGAGCTCTTGATATTCATACAAGTGGTTCTCTTTTCTCCAAAGGTCTCTTTAATTTTCCTGTAGGCAGTATCTATCTTACCCCTAGTGAGATAAGCCTCTACATCCTTACATTTGTCCTGTAGCCATGCCTGCTTAGCCATTTTGGACTTCCTGTCGATCTCGTTTTTGAGACGTTTGTTTTCCTTTTTGCCTGCTTCATTTAGTGCATTTTTATATTTTCTGCTTTCATCAATTAAATTCAGTATTTCTTCTGTCACCCAAGGATTTCTACTAGCCCTCATCTTTTTACCTACTTGATCCTCTGCTACCTTCACTACTTCATCCCTCAAAGCTTCTTCTTCTACTGTATTTCTTTCCCCCATTCTTGTCAATTGTTCCCTTATGCTCTTCATGAAACTCTGTAAAACCTCTGGTTTAGTCAGTTTATCCAGGTCCAATCTCCTTAAATTCCCACCTTTTTGCAATTTCTTCAGTTTTAATCTACAGTTCATAACCAATAGATTGTGGTCAGAGTCCACATCTGCCCCTGGAAATGTATTACCATTTAAAACCTGGTTCCTAAATCTCTGTTTTACCATTATATAATCTATCTGAAACCTTTCAGTATCTCCAGGATTCTTCCATGTATACAACCTTCTTTTGTGATTCTTGAACCAAGTGTTAGCTATGATTAAGTTGTGCTCTGTGCAAAATTCCACCAGGCGGCTTCCTCTTTCATTTCTTACCCCCAATCCATATTCACCTACTACGTTTCCTTCTCTTCCTTTTCCTACTATCGAATTCCAGTCACCCATGACAATTAAATTTTCGTCTCCCTTCATTACCTGAATTATTTCTTTTATCTGATCATGCATTTCTTCAATTTTTTCGTCATCTGCAGAGCTAGTTAGCATATAGACTTGTATTACTGCCGTAGGCATTGGCTTCGTGTCTATCTTGGCCACAACAATGCGTTCACTGTGCTGTTTGTAATAGCTTACCCGCATTCCTATTTTCCTATTCACTATTAAACCTACTCCTGCTTTACCCCTATTTGATTTTGTATTTATAACCCTGTATTGACAATACCAAAAGTGTTGTTCCTCCTGCCACCGAACTTCACTAATTCCCACAATATCCAACTTTAACCTATCCATTTCCTTTTTTAAATTTTCTAACCTACCTGCCCGATTAAGGGATCTGACATTCCACGCTCCGATCCGTAGGACGCCAGCTTTCTTTCTCCTGATAACGACGTCCTCCTGACTAGAGTACGATTCCCGAATTTTTCCTTAGTGGGATGACTGGACTGACGTACACGCAGCTACTTGACAGAATGGTAGCGGTTACACGGTATGGAAAGTCTGGATAACGGCTTGGAGAGCGGTTTGGTGACAACACGCCCCTACATACAGCAACTGATGACGCCGTAACCCAGAGGATGACACGGCAGCCGGTATACATCCCTTGGGCCTTCACGCCCTGGATGAGGAACTCTTTGATTTTTTGTGTTTATTCTGAAAACAATTACATCAATCAGTTCGACGTACACATATCGAATTTGGATATTAAAAATTCAAATGGCTCAGAGCTCTATGGGACTTACCGAGCGAGGTGGCGCAGTGGTTAGACACTGGACTCGCATTCGGGAGGACGACGGTTCAATCCCGCGTCCGGCCATCCTGATTTAGGTTTTCCATGATTTCCCTAAATCACTCCAGGCAAATGCTGGGATGGTTCCTCTGAAAGGGCACGGCCGACTTCCTTCCCCATCCTTCCCTAATTCGATGAGCCGATGACCACGCTGTCTGGTCTCCTTCCCCAAACAACCAACCAACCAACCAACCTCTATGGGACTTAACATCTGAGGTAATCAGTCCCCTAGAAGTTAGAACTACTTAAACCTAACTAACCTAAGGGCATCACACACATCCATGCTCGAGGCAGGATTCGAACCTGCGATCGTAGCGGTCTTGCGGTTCCGGACTGAAGGGCCTAGAATCGCTCGGCCACAACGACCGGCCAATTTGGATATCACAATTCTGGCTTCCTGTCTGTGTAATCCATGACTACTCATATGGAATGATCAGTTCTCTGAAAATAAATTTAACGTGTTTCAATCATTAACGGCCGCAATAGATGATAGAACATATTCTAAGTTTATTCAACAATCACTGTAAGATCGTTACAAGCGAGTAGCGATCGATGATTATTTCAGTTAAATCCAATAAACCTCACCCTCACCATAGTAATTTGCTTGCTTAAACTTTTGATACCCTTAATACTATGGGAAATATAAACTTTCAGCGAAAGTTAATCATTTCAAAAACGCTCGCGGGTTTAATCCGCGCCTTTCATGCATATCAACAGTTCTCTATGAAATCACTTCCAACAAGAACGTGCGCCTCGTTCTCCAGACCACTTGTACCTGCCACGAACTAATTATAGGTGACAGCATTGTTTGGGTACTAAAGTTGAAGTAGATAAAGAAGACATGACACAGTGGCTGTACTTGAGGGGATAGACTGTCACATGTGAAGTTAGCTTAGTGCGCTATAAGAGCTAAAATAAAAAAAAGAACGCACCACGAAGGGATTATCCGAAAGGGACGAATATCTAAAGACTAACTAACAAACGAATATAGTTCAGAAAAATTGGATGATTTATTTATGACGAAGAGCTTCACAAACAGAGCAAGTCGATAACACATTGGTCCACCTCTGGACCTTGTGCAAGCAGTCATTTGGCTTGACAATGATTAATAGAATTGCTTGATGTCCTCCTGAGTGATATCGTACCAAACTCTGTACAAATGGCGCGTTAGGTCGACAAAATCCCGAGCGGTTCAAAGGACTTGCCCATAATGCTCAAAATGTCCTCAGTTGGGGAGAGATCCGGCAACCTTGTTGGCCAAGGTAGGGTTTGGTAAGCACGAATACAATCAGTAGAAACTCTCGCCATGTGCGAGCGGACATTATTTTTCTGAAATGTGAGCCAAGGATGTCTTGCCATGAAGCGCCACAGATCGGGACGCAGAATATCGTCGACGTACAGCTGTGCTGTATGGCTGCCGCAGATGACAAGCAGTACACATAGGTTTTCAGGTTAGGGAAATGACACCAAGAATCCTGCAGGGCTGTCCATAAATCCGTAAGAACACGAGGGGTGGAGATCTCTTCTGAACAGAACGAGATATGCTCAATAATATTCATGTCTGGGGAGTCTGGCGACTAGGGGAAGTGTTTAAACCCAGAAGAGTGTTCCTGAAGCCACCCTGTAGCAATTTAGGACGCGTGGGGTGTCGCATTGTCCTGCTGGAATTGCTACAGTCCGTCGGAATGCACACTGGAATGCAGGTGATCAGACAGGATGCTTACGTACGTGTCACCTGTCAGAGTCGTATCTAGACGTATCAGGAGCCTCACATCACTCCAACTGCACATGCCCCACACCATTACAGGGCTTCCACCAGCTTCAACAGTCCCCTCCTGACGTGCAGGGTCCATGTATTCATGAGGTTGTCTCCATGCCCGTACACGTCCATCCGTTCTATAAAATTTGAAACGAGACTCGTCCGACTAGGCAACATGTTTCCGTCATGAACAGTCCAATGTCGGTGCTGAAGGGCCCAGGCGAGCTGTAATGCTTTGTGTCGTGCAGTCATCGCGGGTACACGTTGGGCCTTCGGCTCCGAAAGCCCGTATCGATGATGTTTCGTTGAATGGTTGGCCGGTTGACATTTGTTGATGAGGAGGAGGAAATTGTCGTTACCAGCATTTGGACGGCAGGAAGAAATGAGGTGCTCATACACAGCTCCTGATCTCGAGGCATTTTGCGCCCGTGCAGTGGCTAAAATCGCAAATATCTCCTCATCTGGTAGAGGGATTGGGCCAACAGCTGTTGATGGGGACCTGTCCTTAGGGCGACCTTGAGTAGTTTGGCCCCACATACCCGCCCGCCCCACTCAAAGTGTATGCTATTACCGGCGCCGAGTTGCACCAACAATACAAGCACAGCACTACACTCCACACTCTCACACACATACTCGTCAGTCATACATTCTAAACAGCTGCGCTTAATACACAATAGTTACACTTCTCAAGGGAGGAATACCTAATGGAACGAATAACTCTGTCTCAAGACGCAACCCGCAACCGATCAGTATCTCGTTGTCTCTGTCAACGGTACTCTACAAGTCTTCCTTCCTTACCGTTTACTTACAGCCACAAGCTTGTAACATGGGTAGATATCCGTGCACTACGCAGTCGGGACGGTAAATTTCATCTCAGCTAGGCATGTCCAAGACTACTATTCGCGGCATCTTAATGAAGCGTAAACCTATGTGAAACAACTGAAAAGTTATGAAGCTTTTTTTGAACTCCATAAACGCGAGCCGTGAAATTAACTCAGGCGGTGGTGTGGGAAATATGTTACGAAATTAGACGTTAAAAAGAATCGATGAGATTTGATATTTATGTGGCGAAATAAATGACGATGGCTGAAGTAGAGATGATATAATACGCAGATTAGCAAAAAGAAAGAACTTTTAAGCAAAAAGAGAAATTTGCTAACATGAAGTATAAATTTAATTGACATATGAAGAAGTTTGCACAAGATAATATGAAGAGCTGCATAAAAACATGTTTTCGAGTTGATCACCACAACAACAACAACAAATGTAACACAGTCTATTTTACGATCGTTATCTAGTCCAAACAATGTATTTCAGGCCTCTAGCGCCAATGCAACTGTCAAATGCGTTTGGAATTAGTATTTAAAAAAAATTAAAGCATAACTGATCAATGATTGGAATCAGTTGCTCTTAGCTAATACCTAGTGATTATTTAAAGTGAATCGATCACATAAATCTAATTGTGGAAAAACAGATGTCAGAGAACATTAAATAGCAGGGAACTGTAAGTCATCCACGTTGCTCGCTCATAAAATTTTCCAGCCTATTCAGTGCACATGTTACGAAGACTGAGCTGACGGATAGAGGGAAAAGGAGTGTGTGTGTGTGTGTGTGTGTGTGTGTGTGTGTGTGTGTGTGTGTGTGTGTGAGAGAGAGAGAGAGAGAGAGAGAGAGAGAGAGAGACGAAGAAAAGATCATTTCGTCACAACTTGCTTCTTCATCGCAAGAGCATTAAGAAGATGCTCAACCAGCTGACATGCTACACGCCATGAGAAAGATGCTGTGTAACCCTGATAGTGTTTCTGCATATATACCGGGAGCGCACGTTTCCAAGATGAGTCAAAAACAAATAACTTACACCCACGACTATTATACATAGTGCCCGTAAGTACAAAATTAGATAGAACTTATAATGGGAAGTAACAATGGCAGTTCTTTTCTCACCCCATCCAAGAATGAAAGAGAGAGGAGATTAACAAAGCTGACACATTACATATGCTACGACACAACAGTGCTTTGTTGTGCAAAAATATTTTATACCTGTATGTAGCTCCTACCCAGATGGTCGGAGAAACCGCTATGTAAGGACTCGAGCGGCGAAATGACAAAAATGATCAGCACAATGGCGAAAGGTAGTGAAACGATGATAAAGAAAAGTGAGACAGTTATTATAACTGTACAGCAAAATGCTACGTGACGGAGGGTCAGTTACACCATTACTGAAGTGAACTAACACTTCGCAAATGGTCGCATGAAATTGCAGCTACCATACCATCGCTGCGGCATCTTGACAACGCGAGCCCTTGGAGATTCTGTTTGTACAAGGTGTTGCCGAAGTCAGACGGAAATTTCTTCTCTATGTGGCGGTGACTGCAGCAACGTAACTCGTCTCATTCCAAGGCGAGCCGTGCAGCGACTGTTCCTCAGTCGCCGCTCAGTGACCTAGATTCTAGTCAGATAACGACGAACGTAGCGTATTAGCTACCGCGCTGTGTCGCGCCTTTCCGTAAACGAAGACGTCATAAACTTCATTGATCACTTATAAACTGAACTACGAGTATATCCGTAGCGCGTCCCGGATTCCAGACTTTATACGAAAGTGGCAATAACGAAGGAACGATAGTTGAGATTTAACGTACCCTCGACACCAAAGTAATTACAGATGGAGATTAAGCAGGAATTGTACAAGGTTGTGGGAAGGGGCCAGGGGAGGGGGAAGGGAGAGTAATCGATCGTGGCTGTTACTGAGGTATTACTTAGTAGCCATCTCAAGAAAACCTAACGGGAGGCAGACGGTGTTTTGAACCATGCCTTTAACAGCTGCAAAACTCGCTCGATTTTTAATAAGGATTCATTCTAATAACAGAGTGATTGTGGTCTTTACTAAAGAGAATGCAGCCTTTGTAACGGGGGGACGGGGGGGGGGGAAGACAAGCCATTGATACCAAAGGAAGCATGTGTTAACGCAAACCGTGAGGAATTCTATTATGCATGAGACGGAATTATGGGCCTTATGAAAAAAAAGGGTGACTCGGCTGAGTCACGCAATTTGACTCGTAGTCTGCTCACGAGGTGTGGCCATTAATTGCACGCGTTGATCAAGTAGGCTGACGTGAGGATCAATGAACTATACTGGACGGGATGTATCTGGAACATCTTAGGTGATTAGAAAGCTAGTAGACAGGAATACAATTAAATAATTAGCTTTAATTCAGCATCAGCGGTGAACGTCGATCTTGACTTTGTACAATAATATTTAGATGTGCAGTTATAGACTGAACTGCGAATACTTCTTTTCAATTCTGATTGCTTCACACATATAGATCAATTGTCAATGCATAAACTGTAGGTAGCGCCTGGCTAGGTCGTAGCTACTGACTTAGCTCAAGGCTATTCTAACTATCGTCTCTGCAAATGAGATGTCTGAAGCTATAACAAGTGAACCATTCTTATTAAAGTCGGCTGTAGAACTGAGCAGTGCGCTAGCTTGTCTCGTAAGAACAGCCGGGAGGCGAAGCTCGGTCTTCTGCTAGCGTTGACAGTGGCGACTCGCGGGTCCGATGTGTACTGACGGACCGCGGCCGATTTGAAGCCTACAACCTAGCAAGTGTGGTGCCTGGTGCCTTGCGGTTACACCACAAATTCGTTTCATGAAGTAAAGCAAGTAGTCACATGCAACACTTGCTGATCCAAATGTCGACAAATGTTACTCAGTTAAACGAACTAATTGTCTGTTTCCTTGAAAAATTCTCCGTCAATCGAAAAATCCTGCTTGCTTTGGCACACTTGATAAATCGAAACGATTTTCATGACGCACCGCCCACAAACACGGCACAATTCTAAGTAAACGGTCTATCCAGCACTCGATAATTCTATTGTTTCGTCAGTTGTTTCGATAGCTCCTTCGGCTTTGTTCAAATGGCTCTGAGCACTATGGGACTCAACTGCTGTGGTCATAAGTCCCCTAGAACTTAGAACTACTTAAATCTGACTAACCTAAGGACAGCACACAACACCCAGCCATCACGAGGCAGAGAAAATCCCTGACCCCGCCGGGAATCGAACCCGGGAACCCTGGCGTGGGAAGCGAGAACGCTACCGCACGACCACGAGATGCGGGCCCTTCGGCTTTGTGTACCATTGTTTCCCTTCGTTTACTTAACATTAGGTAACGCTTCACAGTACATAAATCAGTTGTAAAAATGGCTTCAAGGAGTCTCGCAGGGCTATCTTCCTGATATTGAGCGATAATTTGACATTTAATGACTTCCGAAATTATGATGAGCAGTTCCGAGGTGCACTCACTGAAGTTTAGTTTAGGCTGTTCTGGATGACAAAATCGGAGACAGTGCAAAGCAGAAGAAGAAGAAGAAGAAGAAGAAGAAGAAGAAGAAGAAGAAGAAGGAACAGAGCCCTTCCATTTGCGACCCCAAAAGAGACAACGTCTTAGATAAGATTCTTCCTTTGAAGAGAAGTTGATGATTTATTATCGGCTTTGATCAAAATAGAAAATTCATTTGACCAAACACGCTGGAGGTCACTAAAGCAGGAGAAGATAGTAGATTTTGCAAAATAAAGCTGAAGGTTTCTTAACTATTTCGGATATTTATGTGTGTTCTTAAAACAAATAAAAATTAATAATATTTGTAAAAAAAACCATTTTCCTTTAATTTTAGTTCTACTTGATACTTTCTGCTTCCTTATGCAAAGAAATACGAATGTTACTGAAATTACAGTGGTGTTTTATTTTTTGTTTGAACTACTTACAACCTAAAAGCTAAGGATATACAATAGTCATTCAAAACAATCACAGACAGGTATGTTTATAAGAGTTGGGTAGTTTGAGGCCACTGATGACATTTTGGGAGTATTTTTGTTGTACAAGTGCTTGGACAGAAAAGCCAAACCCACAATTAAAAAAAAATGGAGAATGGAAAGTGTTTACAACCTGCATCGATAAAAGCAGACAGAGAATGTAAGTAGCGTTAATTTTCAAATGTAACGTTATTGTAGTTTTAAGGACGCGAAAACAGAGGAAACTCCGCCCTGTACTGTTTTTTTTCTTCTTTTTCCAGCTTCATCGTACAGAATATCATTAAATAGTACATGACATTAAAAATTAAACACAAATTGTTATTTTCGAAGTATTAATTTCATTAATAAATCATAAATTACAACAAACACTTTTCAAATATGAATTCCACTTGCGGTTCGTAGTCAAAATTTCAAATATATGGAAAGCTTTAAAGGGAGGAAGTTGTTAGCACTGCGGAAGAATTCCAGATACAGATGAAAGTGCTGATCCCTCATTCCTGACCGACTGCAATAAACACCGATGAAACCAGTGCCAGTATGAATCGAGGTACAACAGATCCCTTTCGATTGAACCGATCTGAGAAAGATCAGTGCAATATGGCACAACTGTGTCGGGAAAGGTATTCCCTTACGTTTTCTAAAGTATATAATAAACATCCGCGAAACTTGGTTCGAATCTTCAGAAACGAGTTGACAAAGTGAATCATAAATTAAAAAATGTAACTGTGGCCTACACTACATCAGGGAAGTGCACGAAAAGGCTGCACGAAGAGTTTTTAAAGTCGTTCTTCTGTACGCGGGACAAGAAACAGTTCATTACATTACTGATTCATAAGAAGGGACGACTGATCGGGCATTTTACGATGAAATTCTTGTAGGTGAGAGACAAAGCCATGCACCTGCACCATAAAATTTATCTCGTCCACCCCACTCCCCCTGTCCCGCCCCTATTTCTAGTCCGCTTCGCCAAACCCGTGCTCCCGACTTGCTGAAGAATAACAGAGAAATCGCTTCGACGGAAATTCCATAAAAATATATTATTTACCTCTGGATCAATTTAGTGCAACTGTTTTCACAGGAATGATCAAATAAGAAGTGGTTCACATCGAAGTTGATCGAAGTCACAAATTTCTTTTTTAATATGAACGAACTGTGTCTTCCGGCGTCGCTTCTGAAAAATCCGCGTGCCAGTGAGGCAGCAGCTTTCATTAAATGTGAGTGGTGCTCTACGTATTTGCGTGTCGGTTACTTCTGCGAGAAATACCATCTGGAATTTTGTTCTAGAGCGGCAAGTGATAGCAAAGATGATTCTGTAATCCATTCCTTAACAAACAGAAAACATTGAAGAAAGTTTGCTGTAATGATTGATTAATTAATGCAATTAATACAGCGAAAACGACTATTTTTTCGTGGCATACACTATTTAATGATATTCTGTACATTGAAATTGAAAAGAGAAAACGGCACGCGGGTGGAGTTTGGACCAGCACCGTCTCCATAGTAGCCTTGAAGCTTAGCCTCTGCGCTATGATCGCTCGGTCGAAACATAATAACCGTTACAGGCACAGAAGGCACGCTTAAAACTTCAACATCGATTTGCTCAGAGACTAGGGGGCCGTCGCATGAAAAGCCGGTAGCCAGATACTCAGGACTGGTCCCTCTACAACATACTTAAGACTAATCAAAATCCGTGATTAACCGGTCTTATGGTCCCCTTCTGAGATCCACTAGAGGGACCAGCCGATGTAGCCGAGCGGTTCTAGGTGCTATAGAACCGCGTTGATGCTACGGTCGTAGGTTCGAATCCTGCGTCGGGCATGGATGTGTGTGATGTCCTTAGGTTAGTTTGGTTTTAGTAGTTCTAAGTCTAGGGGGCTGATGACCTCAGATGTTAAGTCCTATAGTGCTTAGGGCCTTTTGAACCATCCACTAGAGGGCGCTTCCTCCTCGACTGAAGATTTGTTTACGTCAAAGTCAGTCGGGTCCCGCGGGCGCCTGCATCAGGAAGACGGGCACACTGGAGGAACAGGTATTTGGTGTGAACTGGGCAGCTGCCTAGAGTGGGTCATAATCATTGTAGTATGCGTTTGTGGTGAATTCACCCAATTTACTGAGCAACTCAACAGCTCCTTCCTGTTTGTTCCGTGTATTTCGACAGTATGTCTAAATAACGTCCGCTCATCAGTGTTTGTAATGCTTGTTTTGTCTCGGTGCAAACCCGATGCCGTCTTCTTTCTAGCGTTTTTGGCTCAGGCATGTGGGACCCATACCAAATCAGACTAACACCTAACACGGGATAATAAACTTGTACAGAGGTGGTTTGACAGCGCCACGGAAATGTTGAGAAATCTGAATTGTCAGACTGTTGAAGGTAGACGGAAATTAACTCCTGAAAGCCTTCTTGCAAAATTTCAAGAACCAGTATTAAGTGGAGATTCTGAAGATATTATTTAGCATTTTACACATCGATCCAACAGGAATAAAGAACATGAGATTAGACTAAATACTGCAGAGACAAAAGCATTTAAGCACTCTGCCCGCGCTCCATTCACGACTGGAACGTTAAGGAACTGTAGCATGTGACTTATGCTAAGTACCCTCCGTCATAAACTTCAGTGGTTTGTAGCAGACACATGATTTTCAAATTAAACATCTTAATACTTTCCTCAAACCTTAAACTTAGCTTATTCAGTTCTTTCATTAAACATGATTTTTTTTCAGCAATTGTTTGTTCGTTCTAATTACATTAGTGTCTAACAGTGTGTTATGAAAATGTAGCCTCTTTAGCAGCACACTCCTGATCACCGTTGTCCCGATTTTGGCTTTAAAAAAATTTAATGTTTAGTAATGCAGCAGCATTAATTGCACTTCTACGTTTGGCTGTTTCAACGTGGCCTTTAATAACATCCTTTGTGTCAAACAGAAAATTCTCCAGTACATAGTGTGAGATTAACATGTCGAGTGTTACTGTAATTACACAACTTCAAAAAGTTGCCTTACTGTTGCCAAGTTAACAGTAAACATAATCTTTCTCTTATGCGCTGTAAACAACTAATCAAAACACTAATGTAGATAAAATGATAAAAAATGTGTAGATGAGTTATTTAAAAAAAAAGCAACGTAAATACGTTGTCCATGTCTTGTTCCCAAATGACTGAAGTTGTGGCGCAAACGGTAGCCTCAACTCCCTATCGACGTAATCGCTTGCTCGAAGGTCGGCGGAGAGAGACACGGCCACAAGAGAATGTTTTAAAACTTAATGTCGGATATATGTTTAAAACTATAAAAAATGCGCCAATGGTAACTGCCTCAAACCCCGGATATTACGTGGCCAAAATTAAAAAAATCGGGGCTGTCCGGGCTAATTCCTGCCGTATCGCAAGCCTGAAGCCAATTTATGTCGCAGACGAAATTTTGAATTTTCTGTCGTATTGAACGCTATCTTAACTTTTTTCAAAACATACGCTTAATTTTATGCGATTTAGTCCTATTGCATTTCATATTAGCATACTCCTTAGGGTGCCCTTATAGCACTACTTTTAATGACATGGTATTAAAGTTCACTGTCAGATATTCATTATACTGCATTTGGATTAATAGATTTATCATCTGATACTTGCTTCAAAATTCGAAACTTTCTCAGTTTCTGTATTCATCATCTGCAAACGCGTTTTTTTAATAACATAGTAGAAACAAACACAGTACAAACCACCGAGAATGACTTGATTTATTATCGATTATATCCGCACTGGTTGATTTTCTGAGAAAAGTGTCCCCTCATTCTTACAAAACAGAGTACTGGTCGAAGTTAGAAAAAAATCCAGTAAACCAGTGTCCGGAAGCAAATACATGGGACGCTTGCTTGCGTCGAGGGGATCAGTAATTGGCGGTAAAGGGGCTACCTTTGTTGATGTCCATTACTCGTTTCATATTGGTCGTGCTTGTGTATAGGTTGTCCAGTTAAGGAGTCTCTGGTTTCAAAATTATCTCGAAAAATTAAGATCGAAAGACGGTTGCACCAAAATTTATGTTAATTGTGAAAGCTCTAAGAATTTTATGGAGAAATTACACAGAAGTTTGGAAATATTTCGAAAAGCTGTTAACAGATGTCACTGTACGATGTGCAGCTCGTACAGTATCAAGGTGCGTAACAAAACTCGCCCTCTCCGAGCAATCCTTACAATATCATAATCTTTTCGAAATGTCCACTACTCGCAGTACGCAGGTGGCTCTAACGAACAAGAAATTTCGCCATCACGTCCTGTAGTGCTTCAACGGAAATGGATTCAGACGTCACGAAAATAGCCGATTTAAGTTCGTCCAGGGTCGCGCGTAGATAGTGTCTTTTAGTGTGCCCCACAAAAAGTAGTTCCAAGGAGTCAGATCGGAAGAATGTGGAGACCAGCCCACCCTTGCGCCAGTAAATTTGCAGTATTCCGACGCAATTCATCGAGAAAGCGAAACACGTTTTCGGTACGATGTAGTCTCGCCCATCTCGCATGAGCCGCTCCATGCCTCGTCGATCTTTGAACGGTAGCTGAATTGCTCCAAACTTGCAACGTAACGTTCACCAGTGATCTTTTCTCGGATGAAAAAAGGGTCAGTGATGCCTCTGCTGATACCGCAGCGCAAACAGTAATTGTTTGTTCGCGACTACATTAGGATGCCACTGTGCTGAAAGTGTGAACCAGATGCAGCCAGCATGAAATCCTTTATTATCAGTCATTGTGAGAATCTGGTTCGCAAAGTCAGCACTCACACAGCTCAAACAGGTCTGCACTGATGGCTCCTAATTTTGAATGGATAGATGTGTAGACTGCCTCCGTATTTTCTGCGGGCTGGAACGCTTCAACAGATTTCTGTTGCTATTATTCGGACCGATTTCCCCTGATTTTTGCCGTATAATTTCAGATACCGTGGCAAAATTTTCATGGGTAACTGTAGTTTGCCTGGGCCAATGTTCCCCTCTAGATCAGCCACGAAGCCTGTTCGCTGGAATTTGGCGAATTGCTTGCGAATGACTTTCGGATTGGGTCTTTTTGGAACATTAAATAGTGTTTGAGAACTAAGCCTTGTTGCCGTAAGACTGTGTTACAACCTGTGGTATTCCAATACTAGAAAAATACGTCGTTCAATGCAATACACGATTCAATCCTTGCCTTCGGTGCACCACCCTTCTTTCACGTTTCAGCGGTGGAACTGATAGCTGAGTCGCGGCACTATATTTATAGGCACTACGTATTGAGGTTACAGCGCAATTTAACAGCTTTTCGAACTACTTCTAAACTTCTATATAAAATCCTACAGCTTTCACAATAAACATACCGTTTCTTGCGCTCATCTATTGATCTTAATTTTCGATATATTTAATTTTGAAATCAGGGATTCCTTCGCTGGACACCCTGTACTTAGTCTGATTTTGGCGGTCTTGTCAGAAACAGCATTTACAACTGAGTGCATCAGCCATTCCATACATACGGTTTTGAGGTTTTATTGGTATCAGAACAATATCAGGAATGAACGTGAACAACGTAAAAGGTGAAATGTAGTCCCGTTAAACCGTTATCCCACTCAAATGGGCAGACATTCTGCTATGATGTAACTAACGGCGGTGATCGACAGGAGCGCGTCATAAAAGTCGAAATTCGTTTTCTCGATGCCACATTTCAACTAAGAAAAATGTCTAGCTTACTGTTCTAGCAACTTGCAGACACAGAGCACGACGAGTTAGATCTCGCAGTCCATATTCTAGATATGGTGGAGCAATGCTGTGACGAATACATGCCGATCCAGAAACAAGCGTGTAGAGAACTGGAACTGCTGGATCTGTTATCCACTGTCTCGTGTGGTCAACTCTGCTCAGCTGTTACCTTACCCGTATCACTCGTGGCATGTGTGGGTTCTCAGTTCTGCCAACGGATTGTAAGACGAAGCGCTGAAGATCCGTTGCTCGCGGTTTGCATTTTGTTTACGAATCTGACGCAAGTCACATATACCGTCTTGTTATCCTTTACTGCTATTTCAGTTGTCCACGAAGGGAAAAGATGTTTGAAAATAAATAAAAAAGATGACAATAAATTAGCGATTCCCAACGTGCGCGAGCGTGTTTGTCTCTGTGTGGGAGGAGGTGATCATACTAAATGGAGGGCGTGAACTTATTGAAGAGGAAAACACACGGTAGTTCAAAATTTGATTTACTGGTAGAAAATAAAAGAAAAATACATTCTGATACAATAAAAAATTAAAATTCATATTTACAGACATAATGCACTTACAAATGTACTGCTCAATTACTTTAATAATTATTGTTCCAGCACTAAATTGAAAAAAAGTTTTCTAAATATTAGCGGCTCCTTTTGCCAGACTTGCAAAGCAAAGGTTTTCGAAGGAATGTTTAATATTACAAATAGACACTGAGTTCTTTTTCCAAGTTTAGCTGTTTATATTTGGTCTTCAAAGCAGCCAACACAGAAAATTTGGTTTTGCAGAGAAAGGAAGATGAAAATGGTAATAGTATACCAAACGTTCTTGTTTTTAGTGCATCCCTGCAATAAATTCAAAGACTGATTTATTACTAATTTGCCTTTTGATTTCGCTGCTTGCCATGAAGTCTACAATGACTTATTCCGCAAGTGAGAGACCTTCCGGAGTATTTTCGCCATCTGTTTGTAAGATACATATAATGGGGAGGGAGCGATGAAAATTATGATTGAAAGTTGGGTCGTGAATACTGAAGGAGTGTTGAGAAACGTTAGAAACGTTGCAGCAAATGATTTTTGAAACTTCATAGATTTTACATTACAGTTCAAATGTAATCGCTGACGATGTGAATGTTGCTATTGTATTATGATGCTGCTGAAGATGCATGATAATGATCGTGATCATGACGGAGGTGGAATTGAAAGTATGATAACGGGGCCCCGTGGAACTGTGTAGCGACGAAAAATCAGAAAGGTGGAGGAGGAAAGAGGGATATATCTCGGACGGATTTCATCTTTAGGGAGTGGGAGGTGGTTGCAATTCCGCCGGGAGAGGCTGGATGAAATATGAAGACGAAGTGGAATATGGACGTATTGGCGCAGCAGGGTCCTGCCTTGGCGATAAATGGGTGAGTCCCCCCTGCGGGTCCGGGAGTTAGAATAGGCCCGAGGTATTCCTGCCTGTCGTAAGAGGTGACTAAAAGGAGTCCCTCCCCCTCAATGGGGTAGTTTGCGCCTGCGTCCGGAGACGGACGGTTCCACGACCTATATTTGCGGTCATTTTGGTTTTTCACTTCTCGTTTCTTCCTTCCTTTGGTTGGTTCCTTTCTTCCTTCCTTTGGTTGGTTCCTTTCTTCCTTCCTTTGGTTGGTTCCTTTCTTTGTTCTTCTCCATCTCACTGTCTTCCTTACTCTTTCCCCTGCCTCCTTCGCCTTGCCTCCTTCGCCTTGCCTCCTTCGCCTTGCTTCCTTCGCCTTGCTTCCTTCGCCTTGCTTCCTTCTCCTTGCCTCCTTCTCCTTGCCTCCTTCTCCTTGCCTCCTTCTCCTTGCCTCCTTCTCCTTGCCTCCTTCTCCTTGCCTCCTTCTCCTTGCCTCCTTCTCCTTGCCTCCTTCTCCTTGCCTCCTTCTCCTTGCCTCCTTCTCCTTGCCTCCTTCTCCTTGCCTCCTTCTCCTTGCCTCCTTCTCCTTGCCTCCTTCTCCTTGCCTCCTCCTCCTTGCCTCCTCCTCCTTGCCTCCCCCCCCCCCTGCGGGTTCGGGGGTTAGAATAGGCCCGCGGTATTCCTGCCTGTCGTAAGAGGCGACTAAAAGGAGTCTCACATGTTTTGGCTTATGTGATGGTCCCCTCTCGGGTTTGACCTCCATCTTTCTAAATTATTCCGAAGAGCGAGCCAATTGGGGAAGGGCGCCTTACATGGTGCACTGTATCCGTCGTGCAATTAGACCTTTAGCCGGCTTTCACGTCGTTGCAATGGTGTCCCGCTCGTTTTCGATCTTTAGGGCGGGGATACGTCCCTGGGTGCGATTACCACGCTGCCCTCTGCAGTGTTTCTTTTAACTGCGACGACGACCTTGGACAGTTTTGCACCTAAGATCCAGCACGGTAGCCAGTCTGTTGTGGTGGGGCCGCCATGTACCCTCTTGGTTGTAGCCCCCTGACAACACAGGGATCGCTCTACTGATGCCTGCGCCGTTAACTCCCCACGTATGCCAAGGAGTAGATGCCTATCCTCCTGGGGTATCAGGACTCCCGGCAACGGCCATCCTGCCAGGTGGCCTTTGCTGTGGCTGGGTGGCGCCTGTGGGGAGGGCCCTTGGTCGGAGTAGGTGGCATCAGGGCGGATGACCCGCAATGAAGCGTGGTACATCATCTCTCGCTGGCGGCCAGCCGCCAGCAGTCTCTAAGCGTTCTCGGGCTCAATTTAATGCTCAGAAGTACGATCCGAAAACGTTCCCCTCCCTGGCCACGCCGTGGGAAGAGCGTAAGTCCCAGGATGGAGGTAACAGTTATTCGCCCCGATTCTTAGTTTGCACGAGAGCTGATGGGGAGTCTTTTCTCTCCACAAAGCCTCAGTTCTTCGTCGAGCATTTAGAGGACAAGTTTGGGGAGGTGGAGGGCTTGTCTAAAATGCGGTCTGGCTCAGTACTGATACAAACGGCATCCTCCGCCCATTCACGCAGGTTACTTGCTTGTGACAAGTTGGGGGATGTTAACGTTACTATTACTCCACATAAGAGTTTAAATATGGTCCAGGGTGTTATTTTCCATAGGGACCTCCTTTTGCAGTCTGATGACGAGCTGCGCGCCAACTTAGAACGTAGAGGTGTTCATTTCGTCCGGCGCGTTCATCGGGGTCCGAGGGACAATCAGGTTGCTACCGGTGCCTTCATCTTGGCCTTCGAGGGTGATACGTTACCGGAAAAGGTCAAGGTGATGGTCTACCGATGTGACGTCAAGCCCTATATCCCTCCCCCGATGCGGTGCTTCAAGTGCTGGAAGTTCGGCCATATGTCTTCCCGCTGCACTTCCAGCCTCACATGTCGAGATTGCGGACGCCCATCTCATCCCGATACTCCATGTGCCCCGCCTCCCATCTGCGTCAACTGTGGGGAGCACCATTCACCTTGCTCGCCAGACTGCAGAATATTCCAGAAAGAGCGCAAAATCATGGAATATAAGACCCTGGACCGAGTGACTTATACTGAGGCCAAACGGAAATACGACCGATTACATCCAGTGCGAATGACAACTTCCTACGCCGCTGCTACAACACCTGTGCTAGCCCCATCAGTTTCGCGCCTTCCGGCCAGATCGACGAGTGGTACAACTCCTCCTGCCCCCTTGCCAGTGGGGGGCTCTACCCACCGGGTTGCTCCTGTGCCACCTACCTCAGGAGCAACACCATCCCCCCCATCGGGGACGTCGGTCCCCGCTTCTGAGCCGGAGAAGTGTCCAACTTCTTCGGCTTCTCACGCTCGCAAGGGGTCCCTTGGGTCCCTCCCTTCCCAGGTTTCCACCGGCGGGAAGGCTGACGATCGACAGTGGCGTAAGTGCCCACAATCTGCAGGTCGAAGGGCTTCCCGATCCTCCTCAGTCCCGGAGACTGAATCGGTGAAGCCCTCCCAGCCAGTTAAACCCAAGGAGCAGCGTGAGAAATCAAAGAAGAGCAGCTCTAAGCCCAAGGAAAGCGCGGTGGTAGCCACCCGATCGCAACCTTCTAGCTCCGCGTCTGGGGACGAGGTGGAGATTCTGGCGTCCGCTGAGGACCTCGATCTCGCCGGTCCCTCAGACGCCGTGAATAGCAATAGCACTAGCACGGGTGCTCAATCGGAGGCAGCAGGTGACCCAGCGGCGTAATCTGCCGTCCCAGTCCCGGCACGCCTTTCTCAGCCATGGACAAAACCATCCTCCAGTGGAACTGCAGCGGTTTCTTCCACCATCTAGCTGAGCTCCGCCAACTTATCAGCCTTCACCCTTTCCTCTGCATTGCTCTGTAGGAAACTTGGTTTCCAGCAATGCGCACCCCCGCCCTCCGTGGCTATCGGGGTTATTATAAGAACCGAGCAGCTTATGAAAGGGTGTCTGGTGGCGTCTGCATCTATGTCCTTAACTCTCTTCACAGCGAGTCTGTCCCTCTACAAACAGCTTTAGAGGCTGTCGCTGTTAGGGTGTGGACGCCGCAGGCTCTTACCGTCTGCAGTCTTTACCTTCCACCGGAGGGTGATGTCGCGCAGCATGTCCTGGCTGCGCTGATAGCCCAATTGCCGCCACCTTTCTTATTACTGGGCGACTTTAACGCCCATAACCCTCTGTGGGGTGGGTCAGTGGCAACAGGTCGAGGCGCCACCGTTGAGCATTTATTGTCGCAGCTCGATCTCTCGATTTTGAATGATGGTGCCTCCACACACTTCAGTGTGGCGCATGGCACCTACTCCGCCATTGACCTTTCAATCTGTAGCCCTAGCCTCTTACCATCTGTCCACTGGAGTGTGCATGACGACCTGTGTGGTAGTGACCACTTTCCGATTTTTCTGTCACTACCACAGCGTCACTCTTCTGGGCGCCCTAGCAGATGGGCTATGAATAAGGCTGACTGGGACTTGTTCTCCTCCACTGCCGCTATTGAGCCTCTCTCAACTGATGCCATTGATGCAGTGGTTACATCGGTCACCGCCGGCATCGTCACTGCCGCCGAGTCTGCCATTCCCCGTTCTTCTGGGTCCCCTCGGCGGAGGGCTGTGCCTTGGTGGTCGCCTGAGATCGCTGAAGCGATTAAAGATCGCCGGCGGGCGCTCCAGCGTCACAAGCGACATCCCTCCATGGACCACCTTATCGCCTTCAAACGGCTGCGTGCGCGGGCCCGCCTCCTTATCCGCCAAGGCAAGAAGGAGTGCTGGGAGCGGTATGTGTCCACCATTGGACTCCATGTCACTCCATCGCAGGTCTGGGCCAAGATTCGACGGGTCTTCGGCAATCGGACCCCTGCCAGCGTCCCTGCGCTCTCACTGAATGGAGCAGTTTGTACTGACTCCGACGTCATTGCAAACTGCTTAGCAGAGCATTTTGCTATGAGTTCCGCTTCTGCGAATTACCCCCAGGCCTTCCGCTCCATTAAAGAGCGGATGGAACGTCGGAGCCTTTCTTTTCGCACCAACGCTTCTGAACCCTACAACGCTCCATTCAGTGAGTGGGAATTTCAGAGTGCCCTTGCCGCTTGCCCTGATACCGCTCCCGGGCCAGATCGCATCCACTGTCAGATGCTGAAACACCTTTCAGTGGACTGCAAGCGACGCCTCCTCGACCTTTACAACCGTCTCTGGGTCGAGGGTGAGTTTCCGTCGCAATGGCGGGAAAGTATTCCCCATTTTGAAACCTGGAAAGAACCCTCTGGAGGTGGACAGCTACCGTCCCATTAGTCTCACCAACGTTCTTTGCAAGTTGCTTGAACGGATGGTGAGCCGGCGCTTAAATTGGGTGCTGGAGTCTCGGGGCCTTCTGGCTCCGTCTCAGGGTGGGTTCCGTAAAGGCCGCTCCGCCACCGACAATCTGGTGAGCCTTGAGTCGGCCATCCGTACAGCCTTTGCCCGCCGTCAGCACCTGGTCGCTGTCTTTTTCGACATGCGGAAGGCGTACGATACGACATGGCGTCATCACATCCTTTCTACGCTTCATGGATGAGGTCTTCGGGGCCCTCTGCCGATCTTTATCAGAAATTTTCTGTCGTATCGCACCTTCCGCGTGCAAGTCGCGGCCTTGTATAGTTCCTCCCTCGTCCAGGAGAACGGGGTACCCCAGGGCTCTGTCCTCAGTGTCTGCCTGTTTTTAATTGCAATAAACGGTCTCGCTGCGGCAGTAGGAAATTCTGTCTCCGCTTCCCTGTATGCTGACGACTTCTGTCTTTACTATAGTTCTATTAGCATTGCAGCAGCTGAACGTCAGCTACAGGGCGCAATCCGCAAGGCGCAGTCTTGGGCTGTAGCGCGTGGTTTTCAGTTTTCGGCTGCCAAGACCCGCGTTATGCATTTCTGCCGGCGCCGAACGGTCCATCCTGAGCCGCGGCTTTATCTTGCCGACGAACTTCTTGCTGTGGTGGAGACCCACAGGTTTTTGGGTGTCCTTTTTGATGCCCGGTTGACTTGGCTGCCTCATATCCGGCAGCTTAAACAAGCGTGTTGGCGGCATCTCAACGCCCTGCGTTGTTTGAGCCACACCCGCTGGGGCGCCGACCGATCTACCCTGTTGCGGCTCTACCAGGCGTTAATCCAGTCTCGCCTGGATTATGGGTGCCTAGCTTATGGCTCAGCATCCCCATCTGCATTGCGGGTGCTGGACCCAATTCTCCACAGCGGGATACGCCTTGCCACTGGTGCTTTCCGCACCAGCCCTGTGGACAGCGTCCTAGTGGAGGCAGGTGTACCTCCACTGCGGTTCCGACGCCAAAGTTTGCTGGCCGCTTATGCTGCCCATGTTTTTAGCTTGCCCGGGCATCCAAATTATCGTGTCCTGTTCCCGCAGTCAGTCGTCCATCTGCCAGACCGTCGGCCCCGGTCGGGTTGTCCGATCGCCGTACGCATCAAGGAGCTTCTCTGCGGGCTTGGGTTTTTCCCAGTTCCACCTCCTTTCCGGGCGCCTCTGCGTACACCCCCGTGGTGTGTTCCTCGCCCTTGCCTTCGGCTCGACTTGGCACAGGGCTCGAAGGACTCGGTCCCTCCAGAGGCCTTCCGCCGCCGCTTTTATTCCATCCTGGCCACGTATCAGGGCTCTGGAATTGTTTACACCGACAGTTCGATGGTTGCTGGTCGTGTCGGGTATGCGCTAACTCTAGGGGACCATTCTGAACAACGGTCCTTGGCGGCTGGCTGCAGCGTTTACACTGCTGAGCTAGTCGCCATCTTTCGTGCCCTAGAGTATATCCGCTCCTGCTCAGGTGAGTCCTTCGTTATCTATAGCGATTCCCTGAGCGGTTTACGAGCTCTCGACCAGTGTTTTCCTCGTTCTCGTCTGGTGATGGCTATCCATGAGTCCCTGCATACTCTTGCGCGTTGCGGCCGCTCTGTGGTCTTTGTGTGGACCCCCGGTCATGTCGGTATCCCGGGCAATGAACATGCTGACCGCCTGGCGAAAGAGGCCATGAGTAAACAGTCTCTGGACGTTGGCCTCCCAGAGACTGATTTGCGGGCAGTCCTCCGCCGAAAAGTTTTTGCGCTTTGGGACGCTGAATGGCGCAATCGGATCATGCCCAATAAACTCCGTGCCATCAAGGAGACGACGACTGTGTGGCGGTCATCCCTGCGAGCCAACCGCAGGGACTCTGTCGTCCTTTGTCGGCTCCGCATTGGCCACTCCCACCTGACACACAGTTATTTACTGCGCCGGGAGGACCCTCCTGTATGTCGCTGCGGGGCGGCTTTGACAGTGGCCCACATTTTGTTGGCCTGCCCCCTTTTAGCTGTGGTCAGGCAGACATTTGCGCTGCCTGATACGCTCCCTGCCCTCTTATGTGATGACCCTGGTATGGCTGACTTAGTTTTCCGTTTTATTCGGGCAGGGGTTTTTTATTATTTACTCTGAGTGTTTGTTCTGTTCTTTTGTGTTGATTCTGGCCATTGGCCTACGATTTTACGCTGAGTTTTTAATGTGTTCTCGGTGGTTGGCTTTTCCTTTTTATCTCTATGGTCGGCCAACCACTGTCACACTCTGTGTGATTTTAATTTGTTTCGTCTGATCTCTGTAGGAGTATTTCTTGTCCTGTGTCGTCTGACGTCTTTCCTGTTGTTCGTTTTTTATTCTCTTTGGGTGGTTTTACTTTTTTTTGGAAAAAGGGACTGATGACCGTCGCAGTCTGGTCCCTTTAATCCCCCCCAACCAACCAATCCTTGCCTCCTTCTCCTTGCCTCCTTCTCCTTGCCTCCTTCTCCTTGCCTCCTTCTCCTTGCCTCCTTCTCCTTGCCTCCTTCTCCTTGCCTCCTTCTCCTTGCCTCCTTCTCCTTGCCTCCTTCTCCTTGGCTCCTCTGGGCTCCTCTGGTCTCCGCGTTTGAGACAGTCTGTTCTCTCTCTCTCTCTCTCTCTCTCTCTCTCTCTCTCTCTCTCTCTCTCTCTCTCTCTCTCTCTCCTTTTTCCTCTTCTTCCTTCCTTCCTGTGCGCGCCTGAAGGCCGACCCACGCGTTCGCACGCGTAGCTGGTGACGGGGTAACGCGTAATTCCCCGCCCTGAGTGGACAAGTAAGGCACGCACGTACCCCCTGGTAAAGGCCAGGCCCAGGGAGGGGTGATTGCCTGAGCTGATACCTTCTGACCATGCCGATTGGTCCCTCCGTCTGTTTCTCGGGAGGTGTGACCTGAGGTGTAAACATTCACCCAAGGCGGAAGTGCCCTCTGAGAGGGTCCCCACAAGGAAGGAGCGCGCCATCGGAGACGGTGGCAATCATGGGGGATTCCTCCGCAATGGATTTCTCTTCTTCTCTCTCGACTTCTGCCCACAAACGGAAACTTGACCAGCCACCAGTGACAAAAGTACTACCGCCTGCCCCACAGTTCCTCGTCGTTTCTCGATCTGAGGACAGAAAGGATTTTTCCTCTGTCAACCCTTCGTTATCTAGAAGGGCGTAGATGCCATAGCCGGAACTGTTAAGTCTTGTACCAGGTTGCGTAATGATACCTTGTTACTAGAAACTGAGAGCGCCTTTCAGGCACAAAAACTGCTTTGGACCACACTCCTGTACACGTTCCTTGTCCGGGTGGAGTCTCACCGAACTTTGAATTCGTCTCGTGGTGTGGTATATACTCGATCACTCGACGGATTGACTGACGAGGAGATTAAGTCTTTCCTCGCTGAGCAGGGCGTGACGGCTGTCCATAGGGTCATGAAAAAGGTCAACAATGACCTTGTACCGACCCGGACACTTTTCTTGACCTTCGATAGTGTTAAGCTGCCATCGCGCATCAAGGCGGGCTATGAGGTTATTTCTGTTCGCCCCTATGTCCCGACACCTACGCGCTGCTACCAGTGTCAGCGTTTCAGTCACACTCGGCAGTCTTGTTCCAATGCGGCTAAATGTGTCACTTGTGGCAGGGATGCCCATGAGGGTGACTGTCCACCTCCGTCTCCTCGTTGTGTGAACTGTCAGGGTGACCATGCCGCATCCTCCCGCGACTGTCCTGTCTATAAGGAAGAACGCTGTATCCAAGAAATTCGGGTCAAAGAGAAAGTTTCCACCTCGGCTGCTCGCAAGCTATTGGCTAGTAGGAAGCCTGCGCTGCTCCCAGCGGGGAAATACAGTACTGTCCTCGCCTCTCCTCGGACTACCAGGGAGGTAGCAACCCAGACATGCGATCTGACCTTCAGCACCACGGTCGTCCGTTCGGCCAGTGCTAAGATCGCGCGGTCGACGTCTCCTCTTCCTCCCATCACCCCACAGACACCAGCCCCTTCATCAGCTTCTGCTAAGACGAAGACCCCGAAGTCAGATGCACGGGCCTTCAAGAAGGACCATCCCGTGCAGACTTCCTACGTACCTCGACCTCCCAGCCTTCGACCGGTACTTCCACCAAACGTCCTTCCAAAAAGGCTCATAGGAAGCACAGTTCTCCTTCTCCGCCACGGCGCATTTCTTCTCCTGCGCCACCCAGCGGTTGCCGCCCCAGGCCGTCATCCGTTTCGCCTGGCCGCACCGCTGGTAGCCGTACATCTGGCCGTTCACCGGCGGAGGAAGCTCCCCCTCCCGGCCATCCTCCCGAGATGGCCGATGAACCTATAGACCCAATGGACGATGACTGTCCGCCTACTGATGGCGGCGGCAGTGCTCGCTCGAAGCCAGGCCCTCAGCGGCCTTCGAGGTGACCCCTTCTTTCATCGTCCTTTTCTTACAATGGCACTTATTCACTGGAATATTCGCAGCATTCGCTCCAACCGAGACGACTTGAAGTTGCTGCTCCGCTTGCACCGTCCGCTCGTCGTAGCCCTCCAGGAAACGAAGCTACGCCCATGCGATCAAATTGCCTTGGCACACTACACCTCTGTGCGTTTTGACCTATCCCCTGTGGTAGGTATCCCAGCTCATGGAGGGGTTATGTTGCTGGTCCGGGATGATATTTACTACGATCCCATCACGTTGCACACCGGCCTGCAGGCAGTTGCCATCCGCATTACTCTCCCCACTTTTACGTTTTCAATTTGTACCGTTTACACTCCATCGTCATCTGCCGTTACCAGGGCAGACATGATGCAACTTATTGCTCAGATACCTGCACCATTTTTGTTAACTGGAGACTTCAATGCCCACCATCCCCTTTGGGGCTCTCCAGCATCCTGCCCGAGGGGCTCCTTGTTAGCATACCTTTTCAACCAGCTTAATCTTGTCTGCCTCAATACTGGCGCCCCTACTTTTCTTTCGGACACATCTCACACCTATTCCCATTTAGACCTCTCTATATGTACTCCCCAACTTGCACGCCGGTTTGAGTGGTATGCACTTGCTGATACATATTCGAGCGACCACTTCCCGTGTGTTATCCATCTCCTGCAGCATACTCCCTCTCCGTGCCCCCCCAGGGGGTCCACAACTCTTTTGTGGATACGTGCGTAGCGAGCACGGGACCCCGAGCTAATGTGGCCTTCCTTCCTTTCCGGGCTGCATACCTTCCCTTTCCGCATCCTTCCCCATCCCTATCTTCGCCCCTCCTCCCCTCACATCTGGCTCTTTCCTTCCCTTTCTCCCCATCTGGGAGTATGGTTTGCGCCTACGTCCGGAGACGGACGCTCGTAAATGTACTGCATTCTTCGCCTTCCTTGCTTTTGTCTTCTTCCTTCCTTTGTCCTTTTCGCTACCTCTTCTGTTTCCCTTTTCTCCGCTGCGGCGTTTGAAACCTCTCTTCCTTCCTTTCCCTTTCTCTTTCTTCCTCCCTGTGCGTGTCTGAAGGCCGACCCACGCCCTTCGTGCGTAGCCGGTGACGGTGTAACGCGTAATTCCCCGCCCCGGGTAGACAAGTAGGACACGTACGTACCCCCTGGTAACGGCCAGGCCCAGGGAGGGGTGATTACCCGAGCTGATACCTTCCGAAAATGCCGATTGGTCCCTCCGTCCGTTTGTCGGGAGGTGTGACCTGAGGTGTGAACAATCACCTAAGGCGGGAGTGCCCTGAGAGAGGGCCCCCACAAGGGAGGAGCGCGCCATCGGAGACGCCGGTAATCATGGGGGATTCTTCCGCAATGGTTTCCTCACCTTCCACTAAGTCTAGTCACAAACGTAAGCATACTGAGTCTCAGCCACAGACGATTCTTCCATCGTTGCCACAGTTCCTTGTTGTTTCTCGGTCTGATGAAGGTCACGACTTCTCCACGGTCAACCCTTTCATTATTCAGAAAGGAGTCGACGCAATAGCAGGTCCTGTAAAGTCTTGTTCCAGATTACGGAATGGCACCCTGTTGTTAGAAACACACAGTGCCCTCCAGTCACAAAAATTGCTGCGTACTTCTCTGCTCCACACCTTCCCTGTCCGGGTGGAACCGCACCGTACCTTGAATTCCTCGCGTGGAGTCGTTTATACACGCTCCCTCGATGGATTGTCTGACGAAGAAATTCAGCACTATCTGTCTGACCAGGGCGTAACGGCGGTTCATAGAGTAATGAAACGGGTTGACACGAACATCATTCCAACCCGTACTGTCTTCTTGACTTTTGACACAGTTCAACTCCCATCGAAAATCAAAGCAGGCTATGAGATAATTTCCGTTCGCCCTTACGTCCCAAACCCTACGCGTTGCTATCGATGTCAGCGGTTCAATCACACCAGCCAGTCCTGTTCCAATCCAGCCAAATGTGTTACGTGTGGCACGGATGCCCATGAGGGTGCTTGTCCACCTCCATCCCCTCGCTGCATCAACTGTATGGGTGACCACGCTGCTTCCTCTCGAGATTGCCCCGTTTTTAAGGATGAGAAGCTCATCCAGGAAATAAGGGTGAAGGAAAAGGTGTCGACCTTTGCTGCTCGAAAATTATTCGCCAGTCGCAAGCCCACCGTGCCTCAGACAGGAAAATACAGCACTGTCCTTGCTTCTCCTCGGCCAACAAAGGAGGCGGCCACGCAGACTTGCGACCTCACCTTTAGTACCACGGTCGTCAGATCGGCCAGCGCAAAGATCGCTCGTTCAACCTCACCACTTTCGCCTGCCCACTCTATGGCTCACCCTTCGTCGGGTTCTGCTACATCTCGAGCCCAAAAGTCGGACGCCAAGTCTTCGAAAAAAGAGCATACTCGTGAAGAGTTTTTACGGACCGCAGCTTCACAACCATCGGTTCCTCCTTCCTCTAAACAACATTCTTCCAAGAAGGCTACAAAGAAACCCAGTTCCTCTCCTTCTCCGCCAAGGCGTGCCCCCTCTACAGCACCACCTGGCGGAAATCGCCCTCGGCCATCTTCTGTGTCGCCGAGGCGCACTGCTGGTGGCCGGTCAACCGGCCGATCGCTGGTGGCAGGGACTGCTCTTGACCAACTTATGGATCAGGATCTTCTGCCTTCGGCTGAATGTCATTCCATGCTGTCGGTTGCTAGCTCCGAGCAGTCTTTGAGTTGACAGCAACTTTGGTCACATTCCTCCATTCTCTTTTCACCCCATGTCCATTATCCACTGGAATATCCGCGGCATTCGAGCCAATCGGGATGAATTGTCGGTCCTCTTACGCTCCTACTCGCCGGTCATCTTCTGTCTTCAGGAAACAAAGCTGCGTCCCCATGACCGCTTTGTTCTCCCTCATTTTCAGTCTGTCCGATATGATCTCCCCTCTGTTGCAGGCTCTCCAGCCCATGGAGGACTCATGATTCTTCTCCGTGATACTCTCCATTATCACCCAATCCCCTTAAACACTTCCTTCCAAGCTGTCGCCGTCCGTCTTTCACTTTCCGGATACACGTTCTCTCTTTGTACTGTATACATTCCATCGTCCACACCAATGGCACGAGCTGATCTCCTTCATCTTCTTGGTCAGCTTCCACCCCCCTATTTGCTGGTTGGGGACTTCAATGCCCACCACCCGCTTTGGGGATCTCCACACCCTTGTCCACGTGGCTCCGTATTGCTAGACGTCTTCCACCAAGCGGATCTAGTTTGCCTCAACACTGGGGTCCCCACATTTTTGTCTGCCTCCACGACAACCTTATCTCATTTGGACCTTGCGGTCGGTACTGTTCCGCTAGCTCGGCGCTTCGAATGGTTCGCCCTTGATGATACACACTCGAGTGACCACTTTCCATGTGTCCTCAGACTGCAGCCTCAACTGCCATATATGCGCCCGCGACGCTGGAAGTTTGCCCAAGCCGATTGGACACTTTTTTCGTCTCTCGCGACATTCGATGACCGTCGCTTTCCCAGCGTCGACGATGAGGTCACACACATTACCGACGTTATCCTTACAGCTGCGGAACGTTCAATACCACGCACCTCCGAATTGCCCCGGCGCCACCCAGTTCCGTGGTGGAACGAGGCATGCCGTGACGCAATACGTGAGCGGCGACGTGCTCTTCGCATTTTCCGTCACCATCCTACTTTGGCCAACTGTATCCGCTATAAGCAGCTCCGTGCGCGATGCCGTCGCGTCATCCGCGATAGCAAGAAGGCAAGCTGGAAATTCTTTATTAGCTCATTTAACACCTTCACTCCCTCCTCGGAAGTTTGGAGTCGGCTTCGACGGTTCTCAGGCGCGCCTAGTTTCTCCCCGGTTTCTGGGCTCACTGTCGCGCATGATACCTTAGTGGACCCCGTCGCAATTTCTAACTCGTTGGGTCAGCACTTTGCTGAGATTTCGAGCTCTTCAAATTACCCGCCAGCGTTTCTCCCGAAGAAACGTGCAGCGGAAGTGCGACCTCTTGCTTTCTCCTCCCAAAATCACGAAAGCTACAATACTGTTTTCTCCATGCGGGAACTCCAACATGCCCTCTCATCTTCTCGCTCCTCCGCCCCAGGACCGGATGGTATCCATGTCCAAATGTTGCTGCATTTATCCACCCATAGTCTGCGTTACCTCCTTCGCCTTTATAATCGAATTTGGACCGGCAGCACCTTTCCCAGACGGTGGCGGGAAGCTATTGTCGTTCCCGTTCCGAAACCTGGAAAGGACAAACATCTCCCCTCTAGCTATCGCCCCATTTCTCTCACGAGTAGTGTCTGTAAGGTTTTGGAGCGTATGGTGAATTACCGTTTAGCTTGGTGGCTGGAATCCCGCAGCCTTTTAACACCAGCCCAATGCGGATTTCGGAAGCATCGTTCTGCAGTTGACCATCTTGTCGCTCTCTCCACTTATATCATGAACAATTTTCTCCGGCAACGCCAAACGGTAGCAATATTTTTTGATCTGGAGAGAGCATACGATACCTGTTGGAGGACAGGCATCCTCCGCACACTGTTCTCTTGGGGCTTTCGAGGCCGGCTGCCCCTTTTTCTTCGCGAATTTATGGCAGAGCGCACTTTTCGGGTGCGGGTGAACACTACTCTCTCCCGTACTTTCTCCCAAGAAAACGGGGTACCCCAGGGATCCGTGCTGAGTGTTGTACTGTTTGCCATCGCCATAAATCCAATTATGGATTGTCTCCCTCCTGATGTCTCGGGCTCCCTTTTTGTGGACGATTTTCCGATCTACTACAGCTCTCAACGGACCAGCCTTCTTGAACGACGTCTTCAAGGATGTCTCGATCGCCTCCACTCGTGGAGCATCGAAACTGGCTTCCGTTTTTCACCCAGTAAGACCGTTTGTGTCAATTTTTGGCGACGTAAGGAGTTTCTTCCGCCCTCCTTACATCTAGGTCCTGTCAACTTTCCGTTTTCAGACGTCGCTAAATTCTTGGGTCTTATGTTTGACAGAAAACTATGCTGGTCCTCCCACGTTTCCTATCTTTTGGCTCGCTGTCTGCGATCACTTAACACCCTCCGTGTCCTGAATGGTACCTCCTGGGGAGCGGACCGAGTGGTCCTTCTCCGCCTCTATCGCGCCTTAGTGCGCTCGAAATTGGATTATGGAAGCATAGTCTACTCCTCTGCTCGGCCGTCTATTCTTCGGCGTCTCGACTCTATCCACCACCGTGGATTACGTTTAGTGTCTGGAGCTTTCTACACTAGCCCTGTGGAAAGCCTTTATGCTGAGACTGCTGAACCTCCGCTGTCCAATCGGCGAGCAGTCCTCCTGAGTCGTTATGCTAGCCATCTGTCTTCCATGCCTGCTAATCCAGCCCACGACCTTTTTTTCGACGCCTCCTTTGATGTAGGGTATGCAGGCCGCCCCTCCTCCCTACTACCCCCGGGAGTCCGCTTCCGTCAACTGCTCCTTGCTCTTTCCTTCCGCTTTCCTAAAACCTTCTTGACAACTTGGGGTACAGCTCCGCCTTGGCTCCGTCCCCGGATCTGCCTGCTCCGTGACCTTTGTCAATTTCCCAAGGATGGTACCCCTACACTTGTTTATCGTCGGGCATTTGCTGCTCTATGTGCAGAAATGACGGACGCCACATTTATTTACACCGATGGCTCGAAAACATCGTTAGGTGTAGGGAGTGCCTATATTGTTGGCGACACCCCAAATCGCTTTCGGCTTCCCGACCAGTGTTCGGTTTATACTGCGGAGCTTTACGCTGTTCTCCAGGCTGTCCACTACATCCGCCGCCATCAGCGGATACAGTACGTTATCTGCTCAGATTCTCTCAGCTCTCTCCTCAGTCCAAGCTCTTTACCCTGTGCACCCTCTGGTCCACCGGATTCAGGACTGTCTGCGCTTGCTTCACCTGAGGGGCGTCTCGGTGGCGTTCCTCTGGCTCCCGGGACACGCTGGTATCTGTGGGAATGAGGCGGCCGATATAGCGGCCAAGGCCGCAGTCTCTCTTCCTCGGCCAGCTATTCAGTCGCTTCCCTTCACCGATCTTCGGAACGATTTATGTCGCCATGTTGCTCAATTATGGCATGCCCATTGGTCGGCACTTCCCTGTAATAAATTGCGGGAAGTGAAAGCCCTTCCTTGCGCTTGGACCTCTTCCTCCCGAACGCGTCGTCGGGAGGAGGTAATTTTAGCTAGACTCCGGATAGGGCATTGTCGTTTTAGCCATCGACATCTTTTAAGCGGCGATCCTCCCCCACTCTGTCCCCACTGCTCTCAGCTGTGGACGGTAAGACACCTTTTAATTGAATGCCCCTATTTTAATCCGTTACGCTCCCGTCTACAGCTATCGCCTGATCTATCGTCGATTTTAGCAGATGACACGCGCTCCGCCGACCGCGTTTTACAGTTTATTAGTGACAATGCAATGACGTCAGTCATTTGAAGCTTTTTTTGGGGACAATCACCCCCTTTCTGTAGTGGATTTTTCAGCATTCTTCTATTTTTAGTTTCTCAAATTTTCTGACTTTGTTCCCATTGCTGCTGGTTTTAAAATTCGGTTTTTTACTGTCTTAAGTCACGGGCTGGGCGCTAATGACCTTAGCAGTTTTGCGCCCTAAAACCCCCCAAAAAAAAAAAAAAAACCTCTCCGTGCTCCTCTAGTTGGACCATCTCCAAGGCAGACTGGGGGCTCTTCTCTTCCAGGGCGACCTTTCAGGATCAAACCTTCACAAGCTGCGATCGTCAGGTCGCACACCTCACCGAAGTCATTCTCGCTGCTGCTGAATATTCCATCCCTCACCCTACTTCTTCTCCACGTCGCGTACCGGTCCCCTGGTGGACCGCAGCATGTAGAGACGCTTTACGTGCTCGTCGACGTGCTTTACGCACCTTTAAACGCCACCCTACAGTGGCGAATTGTATTAATTATAAACGATTACGTGCTCAGTGTCGTCGTATTATTAAAGAAAGCAAGAAAGCCAGCTGGGCTGCTTTCACAAGCACCTTCAACAGTTTTACTCCTTCTTCTGTTGTCTGGGGTAGCCTGCGCCGGCTATCTGGCACTAAGGTCTAGTCCCGAGTTTCTGGCTTGAAGGTCGCGAATGAAGTCCTTGTGGCCCCTGAGGCTGTCTCCAATGCCTTCGGCCGCTTTTTCGCCGAGGTTTCGAGCTCCGCTCATTACCACCCTGCCTTCCTCCCCCGCAAACAGGCAGAGGAGGCTAGGCCACCTGACTTCCGCTCCTCGAATTGTGAAAGTTATAATGCACCATTCACCATGCGGGAACTCGAAACCGCACTTGGCCGATCACGGTCCTCCGCTCCAGGGCCTGATTCTATTCATATTCAGATGTTGAAGAACCTTTCTCCTGCGGGTAAAGGTTTTCTTCTTCGTACATACAATCGCATCTGGATTGAGGGACATGTTCCCGCATGCTGGCGCGAGTCTATTGTTGTCCCGATTCCTAAGCCGGGGAAGGACAAGCACTCTGTAAAGTGATGGAGCGAATGGTTAACTCTCGATTGGTTTGGCTGCTCGAGTCTCGACGCCTACTTACCAATGTACAATGTGGATTTCGAAGGCGCCGCTCTGCTGTTGACCATCTGGTTACCTTGTCGACCTTCATTATGAATAACTTCTTGCGGAAGCGCCCGACCGCGGCTGTGTTCTTTGATTTGGAGAAGGCTTACGACACCTGTTGGAGGGCGGGCATTCTCCGCACCATGCATACATGGGGCTTTCGCGGTCGCCTCCCTCTTTTTATTTGTTCCTTTTTATTGGATCGACAGTTCAGGGTACGTGTGGGTTCTGTCCTGTCCGACACCTTTCGCCAGGAGAATGGGGTGCCACAGGGCTCAGTTTTGAGCGTCGCTCTCTTCGCCATCGTGATCAATCCAATAATGGATTGCCTCCCAGCTGATGTATCAGGCTCCCTTTTCGTGGACGATTTTACCATCTATTGCAGCGCGCAGTGTACACGTGTCCTGGAGCGCTGTCTTCAGCGTTCTCTTGACCGTCTTTACTCCTGGAGTGTCGCCAATGGCTTCCGTTTTTCTGCCGAGAAGACGGTCTGTATTAACTTCTGGCGCTACAAAGAGTTTCTCCCACCGTCCTTACGACTCGGTCCCGTTGCTCTCCCAATCGTGGAGACAACCAAATTTTTAGGCCTTACCTTTGACAGGAAACTTAGCTGGTCTCCACATGTGTCATATTTGGCCGCCCGTTGTACCCGTTCTTTAAATGTCCTCCGTGTTCTCAGTGGTATGTCGTGGGGAGCGGATCGAACCATCCTACTTCGTCTATATCGGTCGATCGTCCGCTCCAAGCTGGATTATGGGAGCTTCGTATACTCCTCTGCACGGCCATCCATCTTACGCCGCCTCAACTCCATACAACATCGGGGTTTACGACTTGCGATCGGAGCATTTTATACCAGTCCCGTAGAGAGTCTTCATGCTGACGCTGGCGAATTGCCACTCACCTACCGGCGCGATATACTGCTTTGTCGGTATGCCTGTCGGCTACTGTCAATGCCCGACCATCCGTCTTATCGTTCCTTTTTTGACGACTCTCTTGACCTTCAATACGGGTTGTATGTCTCTGCCTTGCTACCCCCTGGAGTTCGCTTTCGTCGCCTCCTTCAACACGTTAATTTTTCACTCCCTGCAACCTTTCGAGTGGGCGAGAGCCGCACGCCACCTTGGCTCCAGGCTCAGGTCCGCGTTCACCTCGACCTCAGCTCGCTCCCAAAAGAGGTCACCCCCGGTTCGGTCTACCACTCCCGTTTTTTGGAACTTCGTTCGAAGTTCATCAACATGACTTTCATTTATACAGATGGCTCTAAGACCAATGACGGGGTCGGGTGTTCCTTTATTGTCGGGGCACAAAGTTTCCAATACCGGCTCCATGGCCATTGTTCGGTCTTCACAGCTGAGCTCTTTGCCCTCTACCAGGCTGTTCTTTACATCTGCCGCCACCGACATTCTGCTTATGTCATATGCTCAGATTCCCTGAGCGCCATCCAGAGCCTCAGTGATCCGTACCCGGTTCACCCTTTCGTACACCGGATCCAACGCTCTCTCCAGCAGCTGGTGGACGTCGGTACGCCGGTTAGCTTTATGTGGGTTCCTGGCCATGTCGGTATCCCTGGGAACGAAGCTGCAGATGCCGCGGCCAAGGCTGCGGTCCTCCAGCCTCGGACAGCTTCTTGTTGTGTCCCTTCGTCCGATTTTAGCAGGGTCATTTGTCGGCGCGTCGTGTCGCTGTGGCATGCCGATTGGGCTGCACTTACCGACAACAAGCTTCGGGCCTTAAAACCTCTTCCCATGGCTTGGACGTCCTCCTCACGCCCTTCTCGGCGGGAGGAGGTCGTTTTAGCAAGGTTAAGAATTGGACACTGCCGGTTCAGCCATCGCCATCTGCTGACGGCTGCGCCGGCGCCGTTCTGCCCATGTGGGCACTTGCTGACGGTTAGGCACATTTTAATGTCCTGTCCAGATCTTACCACACTGCGCCTCAATCTTAACCTGCCTAATACTTTCGGTGCCATTTTAGCGGATGACCCACGAGCAGCTGCTCGTGTTCTTTGTTTTATCAATTTGACAAACCTCGCTAAGGACATTTGATGATGTTTTTTAATCCTCTGCCTGTCCGTCTGTCTTTTATTGTGTTTTCCCTTTTAGTTGTTGTTGTCAACTTGTGCCTCGCGGTGCATTTTTAGAGTAGTCAGGGCGCTAATGACCATTGAAGTCGTGCGCCCTAAAACCACAAAAAAAAAAAAAACTTCCCGTGTGTTATCCATCTCCTGCAACATACCCCCTCTCCGTGCTCCTCTAGTTGGACCATCTCCAAGGCAGACTGGGGGCTCTTCTCTTCCAGGGCGACCTTTCAGGATCAAACCTTCCCAAGCTGCTATAGTCAGGTCGCACACCTCACGGAAGTCATTCTCGCTGCTGCTGAATATTCCATCCCTCACCCTACTTCTTCTCCACGTCGCGTACCGGTCCCCTGGTGGACCGCAGCATGTAGAGACGCTTTACGTGCTCGTCGACGTGCTTTACGCACATTTAAACGCCACCCTACAGTGGCGAATTGTATCAATTATAAACGATTACGTGCTCAGTGTCGTCGTATTATCAAAGAAAGCAAGAAAGCCAGCTGGGCTGCTTTCACAAGCACCTTCAACAGTTTTACTCCTTCTGTTGTCTGGGTCCACTAACCAGTTTCTGGCTTGAAGGTCGCGAATGACGTCCTTGTGGCCCCTGAGGCTGTCTCCAATGCCTTCGGCCGCTTTTTCGCAGAGGTTTCGAGCTCCGCTCATTACCACCCTGCCTTCCTCCCCCGCAAACAGGCAGAGGAGGCTCGGCCACCTAACTTCCGCTCCTCGAATCGTGAAAGTTATAATGCCCCATGCACCATGCGGGAACTCGAAAACGCACTTAGCCGATCGTGGTCCTCCGCTCCAGGGCCTGCTTCTATTCATATTCAGATGCTGAAGAACCTTTCTCCTGCGGGTAAAGGTTTTCTTCTTCGTACATACAATCGCATCTGGATTGAGGGACATGTTCCCGCATGCTGGCGCGAGTCTATTGTTGTCCCGATTCCTAAGCCGGGGAAGGACAAGCCCTTGCCTTCCAGTTATCGACCTATCTCGCTTACCAGCTGTGTCTGTAAAGTGATGGAGCGAATGGTTAACTCTCGATTGGTTTGGCTGCTCGAGTCTCGACGATTACTTACCAATGTACAATGTGGATATCGTAGGCGCCGCTCTGCTGTTGACCATCTGGTTACCTTGTCGACCTTCATTATGAATAACTTCTTGCGGAAGCGCCCGACCGCGGCTGTGTTCTTTGGTTTGGAGAAGGCTTACGACACCTGTTGGAGGGCGGGCATTCTCCGCACCATGCATACATGGGGCCTTCGCGGTCGCCTCCCTCTTTTTATTTGTTCCTTTTTATTGGATCGACAGTTCAGGGTACGTGTGGGTTCTGTCCTGTCCGACACCTTTCGCCAGGAGAATGGGGTGCCACAGGGCTCAGTTTTTAGCGTCGCTCTCTTCGCCATAGCGATCATTTAATAATGGATTGCCTCCCGGCTGATGTATCAGGCTCCCTTTGCGTGGACGATTTTACCATCTATTGCAGTGCGCAGCGTACATGTTTCCTGGAGCGCTGTCTTCAGCGTTCTCTTGACCGTCTTTACTCCTAGAGTGTCGCCAATGGCTTCCGTTTTTCTGCCGAGAAGACGGTCTGTATTAAGTTCTGGCGCTACAAAGAGTTTCTCCCACCGTCCTTACGACTCGGTCCCGTTGCTCTCCCATTCGTGGAGACAACAAAATTTTTAGGTTGACAGGAAACTTAGCTGGTCTCAACATGTCATCTTTGGCTGCCCGTTGTACCCGTTCTCTAAATGTCCTCCGTGTTCTCAGTGGTCTGTCGTGGGGAGAGGATCGAACCGTCCTACTTCGCCTATATCGGTCGATCGTCCGCTCCAAGCTGGATTATGGGAGCTTCGTATACTCCTCTGCACGGCCGTCCATCTTACGCCGCCTCAACTCCATACAACATCGGGGTTTACGTCTTGCGATCGGAGCGTTTTATACTAGTCCCGTCGAGAGTCTTCATGCTGAAGCCGGTGAATTGCCACTCACCTACCGGCGCGATATACTGACTTGTCGGTATGCCTGTCGGCTACTTTCAATGCCCGACCACCCGTCTTATCGTTCCTTTTTTGACGACTCTCTCGACCGTCAATACGGGTTGTATGTTTCTGCCCTGCTACCCCCTGGAGTTCGCTTTCGTCGCCTCCTTCAACACCTTGATATTTCACTCCCTGTAACCTTTCGAGTGGGAGAGAGCCACACGCCACCTTGGCTCCAGGCTCAGGTTCGCGTTCACCTTGACCTCAGCTCGCTCCCAAAGGAGCTTACCCCCGGTTCGGTATACCACTCCCGTTTCGTCGAACTACGTTCGAAGTTCATTAATATGACCTTCATTTATACAGATGGCTCTAAGACCAATGACGGGGTCGGGTGTTCTTTTATTGTCGGGGCACAAAGTTTCAAATACCGGCTCCATGGCCATTGTTCGGTCTTCACAGCTGAGCTCTTTGCCCTCTACCAGGCTGTTCTTTACATCTGCCGCCACCGACATTCTGCTTATGTCTTCTGCTCCGATTCCCTGAGAGCCATCCAGAGCCTCAGTGATCCGTATCCGGTTCACCCTTTCGTGCACCGGATCCAACGCTCTCTTCAGCAGCTGGTGGACGACGGTTCTCCAGTTAGCTTTATGTGGGTTCCTGGCCATGTCGGTATCCCTGGGAACGAAGCTGCAGATGCCGCGGCCAAGGCTGCAATCCTCCAGCCTCGGACAGCTTCTTGTTGTGTCCCTTCATCAGATTGTAGCAGGGTCATTTGTCGGCGCATTTTATCGCTGTGGCATGCCGATTGGGCTGCACTTACGGACAACAAGCTTCGGGCCTTGAAACCTCTTCCCGGGGGTTGGACGACGTCCTCACGCCCTTCTCGGCGGGAGGAGGTCGTTTTGGCCCGGTTACGAATTGGACACTGCCGGTTCAGCCATCGCCATCTGCTGACGGCTGCGCCGGCGCCGTTCTGCCCATATGGGCAATTGCTGACGGTCCGCTACATTTTAACGTCCTGTCCGGATTTTACTACACTGCGTCTTGATATTGGCCTTCCATGTACTCTAGATGCCATTTTAGCGGATGACCCAGGAGCAGCTGCTCGCTTTCTTCGTTTCATCGACAAACCTCTCTAAGGACATTTGATTATGCTTTTTTTTAATCCTATGCCTGTCAGTCTGTCTTTTATCGTGTTTTCCCTTTTAGTTGCTGTTTTAAACTTGTGCCTCGCGGTGCATTCCTAACGTAGTCTTGGCGCTAATGACCATTGAAGTTGTGCGCCCTAAAACCATAAAAAAAGGTGAGTTACTGGGTGCTGGGACAGGGTTTTGCAATTAATGTATTTGATTCTGTCTTCTAGGAAATAATGTATGAGCAGTGGATGAACTGATATAGGATCCCAAATGTCCAAAGTATTACGCTGGAAGCGGTGTGCATGTCTTTGCTGGATTTCTAAGGAGTTACAGAATGTAGGAGTGGCGGAAATCGAAGCAACGTTGGCGGAAGTGAGCATAGAATAGGTACGATATCTGTAAGTGAGGATACTTACATAATGCTGTAGACACCACGCGCGGCCTGTTGGTAGTTTTAATCAGTTTTGAGCTTTGTGCCGGATGATAAGGTGGGCATTCTATAGTAGTTTTCTGTCGAGGGTTAATCCTAAATATTGTGTTAGTGAGGGCAATGGACTAGTTGTAAAGATGGAAATCTGCCTGACTGAAACGAGTGGTGAGACCAAATAGTGACATTTTTCTGTAGAATTACTTGAAGTCGCCACACATTATGCTACACGCAAAGGAGATTCAAGTGGCGTTGGAGGGGACCGCATGGGAGAGTTGAAGGCCGTGGTGTGTGTCGTCGTCAGCATTTTGCAGGAGGTAGCTGGATATGGAGGTCAGGCGTACATGATGTAAAGGAAGGGGGAAAGAACAGAGCCTTGACGCACATTTGCAGTGGGCTAAAATATGGGGGAGCAAATATGGTTGATGGTGACATATGTAGGACGGTGGAGAAACAAGAATACTGTAAGGCGGAGATATCGAACTGCGAGTGTAGCTTGAAGAGCAGTCCAGAATGGCACATCACCTCAAAGGCTTTTTGAACACCAGGGGGTACAAATACGGCACATTTTCGTTTATTTAGTTCATGAGAAGATGAGTAAGATAAAATAGTTCGTCTTCGATGGAGTGGTTGGAACGAGAGCTGTATTGGATATTGGAGATAGGTAGGTGGGTTGCTGCAAGATGCTGATGATGATGGTTCCAAACATTTTCCTGACAAATGACTTGAGTTTATAGATAAATAGGATGAGATTTGTGAAGGTAGTTTACCAAGTTTCAAAAATAGCAGAACTTGGGATATTCCCTACTGCTCCGGGTAATAACCGATGTAGAGGATAGTATTGTGAAGGAAGGCAAGGTTTCGTGAGAGAATCTGAGAAATTCCTTGAAGAGACGGTAGGTAACTGTATCGCGACCAGGTGCAGTGTTTCGGTTTTTAGCGAGTGTTACTGGTGTGTTTAGTCCTTTTCGTGGAAAGCTGTATAAGTACTGGCAATGTGGTGTGAGAGGTGGGGTAAATGTCTGTACGTTCATACACATAGAGATCCGTCGAGTAACCATGGCTGGGATCATGTGTCTTTCAGGTAGGATACGATGTTGAGTTTGTCGGGAAGCGGTCTTTTATGTAGGATGGGATATGTGGGAGTGAGATTATTTCTGGAGAGTATACGGAACACTCTCCGATACTTCTTAGAGTATATAGGTGTTTCGTTTAGTTAAGTGCATGTTATAAGCCAGTCCCGATGTCTTTTAGCTCGTAAGCAACTGTGAACATATCGCTGGAGCTGTCGACGGCGTGTGGGCGTGTCCAGGCGTGTGGGCGTGTCCAGGTCACAAATACGAAGGAAGACAAGACAGTGTTCTTGGAGCAGGACCAGAGCACGTGAAAGGAAATTGGGATTGTTATAGTAGGTAATTCGGAGTGGGATATCACTGGAAATCGCATCTGAGGTGGTATGTTTCACATAGTGAATAATAAATTACCACAACCACTTTGTGTAGACAATGCAGATCTTTGAGAGATAATGGCAGCGAGAGATTATATTGAATTTCGTGTCAATCCGTGGGCCGGAATTAAGTGCCTGTGTTATGGCCCTACACCTTGTGGCGTAGCGCCGTACACCGCACTTAGGGAATGATTACGATATTGCAGTGCCTGTGTTTTTCAGATTTAAGATGCAATGTTCCTTCGGACATACATGCAATTGCGAAGGGACATTATATACTAATTCTGAACAACACAGAAGTTGCAGTATCGTATTTATTCTCCGAGACAGGGCGAGTGACTTTCAATTAAAATATCTCCCCAGTACGGGAATACACATACTGAATATGACGACATATGTAAGTTTGGGTTTGGCCGTAGAAAGTGCTCGGATAACCTAATGGTAAGGCGACCGCTCGCGATAAACGGGAAATGGGGGTTCGAGTCCAGGTCTGGGACAAATTATCACTGTAGTCATTTCATTATACAGTTAATTGTTGTCCACATTTGGAACTGCGAATACATTCATGCACTTACAGAATCAGTCAGAAATTAGCTTCATACAAGTCGTGAGCCACGGCTTCTCCGACGCAGGTTTTCCTTCGATTCAACTAGCTGTCTGCTAGCAAACTCAGCTCCGGCCAAGGGAGATCACTGCTGTTCAGGCACCGAAATGTTATGCACGCTGTTGTAAAATTAAATGTGACATTTGTCATCACATGGAACAAAACTTTATGCAGTGTTTTCGTATGTCGGTAGCTAACAGCAGTATAAATTTCAGTCTAATATTTGTCATACTTTGAGATACGAAATATCACTAAAAGCGCCGAATTTAAAGCGTACATGAATCATTAACTCCTTATGAGGTCCACAAGTATTATATAATAATTCCCAAAGTAGTTTGATGGGATATCCCAGCGTTTCAGTAAGAAGGAAAACAGTTTTGGGTAAATTATTTCATTTTGCATAAGAATACGTGTTATTTGTCTTGTATTTCTTGATAAACCATGCCAATTGCACTTGTATTCTTATTGACTGAATGAAGGAATAAGTAAGAGTTAAGAGTATATGTGACTTGTGAATATTTGCAATTGTGAATAACTAGGTACACAATTATACCATGGGATCCTGATTCTGAATCGGGTGAGTCATACAGAACGGGGAAAATTTGTGGTTTGTAATAATACGGTTTACACTTTAACGGTATAGGGGAAAAGAGAAACGTACTCGGATAGGTCAGTTATGCAAAGAAAAGATTAATTTACTGTTATTGGGTTTTCCAAAACCAATACACACATATTATAAAAATGGACTTATATTTGTGTGTGCACTGGACTCGGCAAATTTTAAAGCAACGGTCTTCTGGAGGTACGTGGACAACACATTTGTGGTATGGGATGGATGAATTACATCGATTTCTTGAGCATTTGAATTCCATCCATGCTGACATCAAATTTACTATGGAAATAGAAGACGGCTGCTTCCTCATTTTGGATGTTGTCGTTCGCCGTAAAGTTGATGACACATTAGGACATGCCGTATGTCTGAAACTAATACACACAAATGTATATCTTCACGCCAGCAGCTGCCATCACCCTTCACAGATCATAGGTGTCCTTAAGACCTTATTGCACAGGGCGCACTGTGTATGCGATAAAGACAATTTGCAAGAAGAGCTCACATACCTCAATAGCATTTTTAAATCGAATGGATTTTCTCCGCAACAAATTCATAGAGCATTCAATGCAAAACCTAGAATACAGGTATGTGATGGGGAAGAAGATAGTAATTCCTTTAGATCTAGTGCATTTTTGAGCTATGTTGGTGCTCTTTCCTCGAAGATAGGCCGTATTCTTGAGAAACACTGTGTTAAGGCGATCTTCCGGCCCCCCACGAAGATTGCAGCTTTACTCGGCCCTGTGAAGGAAGATTTACAGCGTCGTAAAGCGGGTGTGTATGATTCCTTGCGGAAATTGTGAGAAGCCGTACATGGGCCAAACACGCACCGTTCGTGAGAGGTGTGTGGAGCATCGAAGATACACACGCTTATTAAAGCCAGACAAGTCAGCTGTGGCCGAACATTGTATTGTTACAGGGCATTTCATGAATTACAGTGATGTGAAGATTTTAAAATCCACATCTTCCTTTTGGGAATCTGTCTTCAAGAAAGCTATAGAGATGAGATTAGATTAGCTAATAATTTAATAAATAGATATAATTGTTTTAATTTGGACAAAGCATGGAATCGGGCTCTTGGGGTAATTAAACTGCAGAGAAGTCGCCATGGTGTCACCGCCGCAGATCATACATCGATAAGCGAATCGAATGTCTACGCCTTCGCGACAGACGGCGCATGTGTAATCGTATTTCTTTGCCACCGACCAGCATCTGTGACCCGCATGTGCATTACAGCAGCGGTGGAGAATATAACGCCGCGCTTGTCATCTTTAGTACATTTCTTTACTACTAAGACACTCGTACAGTCGAATCAACTCAAGGAAATCCCTGACACCTGGCAGCGTTTTTGATAGCGTTCAACTGCGAAGCGCAAACGTCTGCAGGGGATAACCATCTGTAGAGTTACGAAGAGGCGTTGCCAAAGAGATGCTCACAAAATCACGTAGTATACTTGTATTTGGCATTACAATTAACAGGTCGTAGCGGCAGTCTCTTAAATACTACGGAGTAGATAATCTCCATCTTTTTCTCATGGGAAGCTTCGTTGCTTGCTCAAGGGTGGGCTCACCTAAAAATTAATTCGTCATAGCTCTTGGACTTGTAACTAGGAATATTGTTTGTAATCAAGTTCTGAATTAAATATTGCAAATAATTTGTGTTTTGCATACTAAGTTTCTTCATTTGTACAAAATGCGTACACTGATGAACCAAAACGTTATGACCACCAGCGTATAAGCTTGTTTGTGCGTCTTTGGAACGAAGTAGATCAGATCCTGCGTATAAGGGATCTGACAGTTCGTTGGTAGATTTGCGGTGGTATGTCGCATTACTCGTAGATGTCTACGCACATGTCTGTAATTCGCCTAAGTAATGGGCTGCTGATCTGTGTACGGGTTGATGGCGCCCGACAGCGTCCCATACGGGTTCCATAGGATTTATATCAGACATCAACATCAGGTCACTATAACGCTACTTTAATGCCGGTAGCACGGCTCTGGCTCCTGGACACGGACAATTAAAGTCCTGAAGGGTGACATCGCCGTCGGGGAAGACATCAAGCATGAAGGGACACAGATGATCCATAGCTCAAATGGTGTCTTCAGTTACTATCACAGATTCCATCCAAGCACAAGTGCTGTTTTCCATAGTATAATACTGCTTCCACCAGCCTAGGCCGTGGCGCGGCGCATGTTTGGAGTCACCGTTCGCCTCGATGTCAGCGTTTTTGAAGACGACCATCGACCTGGTGTAGCAAGAAACATGAGTCATCCGAAGAACCGTGGTCGAATCCCGACGGTCCTGTGCCCACTGCTGTCGTAATTGTCGACGTCGTTGGGTCGACATGGGAACATGATGGGGTTGTCTGCTGCGGAGTTCCATGTCCAACAATGTACGATGAACGATGTGTTCCGAAACACTCGTGAGTGCCCGAACATTGTGCTCTTTCGTCCGAGATACCACAGATCACCATGTAAGCTACTTTGCAGAGCAGATAAGCCCCAAAACTCAACGTTCTGTGAAGATTTGTGGACGACCAACCAGTTAGCGGCTAGTTATAGTTTCACTGTCGTCATGACCATTTCCAAAAATGATCACGATAGTAGCGCGTGAACATTGTACCAGCATAGCCGTTTTCTAGATACTCAATTACAGGCTCCTTTCTCAAAGTTGCCTATCTCAATGGATTTCTCCATTTGCAGCCCATATCTTCGCTTGGATGACCCCCGTCCATGTCTGCTGCGCTGACATGCTTCAGTTACTGTGTGACGTGCTCACAACTCCACCAGGCGGCATCCAACGTCGCGTTGGGTAGTGGTCATAATGTTCTGGCTTACAAGTGTACTTCGTACGAGTTTCATAACTTCAAAGGTGTCTCCGGGAAAACATGGAAATGAATTTTTTTCGATATTACACAGCAAAATGTCCATTTTCTTCGTTTCCGTAGAAAATTGTCAAAATTAATACCTGCGCGATGCTTGGTTTATCAGCTAGTTATTAAATAAATTGGTCTAAAAATGTTGATAATTTGGTTGGTGCAAGGTAGCAGATGCGGCTTAATAAGGATTAGAATTGAATGGTCGCGATGTTTCCAGGCCAATGAGACAGAGCGCCTTCGTGCACATTATGGCGTGGGAGACTACAGTATGGGGATAAAAGGATTCGGGGATCGGAGGTGTTAGCACTGAGCTCTGAAAAGGCGCTTTAATTTTGGTTCGTGTGGTGTTGGAAAGCAGTAACTGATGATTGGATGGAATGATTGTACAATTTGCGGAATTTCTATGTGCACTTTGACCTACTTCGAAAACCTTAATTCCGTGTGGTGGACTGAACAAATTTTGATCTAGAATTAATAGTCAAAGTGAACAACTTGGAGACTACTAATCGAAGATTCAAACCACAGCCAATCCGTCTGTATTTTTCCGTTAACAGCGTGAAATGGATACCGTAAGCTGGCTACTCGTCGATCGTGCTTGTGTGTGAATGTTGTATTCAAAACTACAAACTACACGGTCCAGTCCCATCAACAGGACCACCTCATAGATTCGCCGTCAATGTGCAGTTACGACTCACAGACAACAGGTGACAGCACGAGCGCTGGAGGGTATATAAAGCGTGCTGGTGGGACTCTGAAAACAGTGCAGTTATTGTCGTTACACAGAAACGGAGCGATTTATCTTACGTCCAAATGGGCATGATCATTGGGTTTCGGGTCAAGCGGGCCAAGGGTGGAAGTATCTCCAAAACGGCTAAGTTCTTAAACTGTCTGCGTGCCGCGTGGCAACACGGTGGTATCCAAAACCGGCACCATGGCAACTGTGATGCACCACGGGCCATAGAAGGCAGGGTGAACGACAGCTGCGGGGATATGCACGGGCGAATAGAAGTAGAACTATTGAGCAACTATCGTTCCAGGTGAACCAGTGGGCTTACTGTGTATGGGCCTCTGCAGCAGGCACCTGGTTCGTGCACCCATGCTGACTGCTTGTCAGCGACGACGAAAGGTGGAATTGGCAAGCCAATACCTCTACTGTACATTAACTGAGTGGAGACAGGTGGCCTTTTCAGATGAATCACGTTTTATGCTCCAACGGACAGATGGCCGTTGGCGTGTACGGCGTGAAACGTCTGAAAGCAGAGGGCCCAGGCCGGAGGAGGGAGCGTTACGGTCTGGGTGCGGTTTTCATGGCACTCCGTGGGTGATACCGTCATTTTGGAACGTACAATGGATCAACACAACTACGCATCTATCTTTGGGGACGCTTTCCACAATTGCAGCAGTTTGCTTTCCCTCAGCAAAATGGCATCTACCAGCAGCACAATGAAACGAAATGTCTCATTCAGCTCGCAGAGTACGTGCGTGATTCAAAGATCAGGAGGACCAGTTTACCATACTTCCCTATCCACCAATCTCACCGGATTTAAATACACTGCCTGAAAATAGTACACATGAAAAGATGACGTCGATTTTGACCTGATGACTGCTTATGGCACCTGAAGGGTTGTTGTGGTCTTCAGTCTTGAGACTGGTTTGATGCAGCTCTCCATGCTACTCTATCCTGTGAAAGCTTCATCTCCCAGTACCTACTGCAGCCTACATCCTTCTGAATATGCTTAGTGTATTCATCTCTTGGTTTCCCTCTACGATTTTTACCCTCTACGCTGCCCTCCAATGCTAAATTTGCGATCCCTTGATGCCTCAGAACACGTCCGACCAACCGGTCCTTTCTTCTTGTCAACTTGTGCCACAAACTGCTCTTCTCCCAAATTCTATTCAATACCTCCTAATTAGTTATGTGATCTACACATCTAATCTTCAGCATTCTTCTGTAGCACCACATTTCGAAAGCTTCTATTCTCTTCTTGTCCAAACTATTTATCGGCCATGTTTCACTTCCATATATGGCTACACTCCATACAAATACTTTCAGAAACGACTTCCTGACACTTAAATCTATACTCGATGTTAACAAATTTCTCTTCTTCAGAAACGCTTTCCTTGCCATTGCCAGTCTACATTTTATGTCTTCTCTACTTCGACCATCATGAGTTATTTTGCTCCCCAAATAGCAAAACTCCTTTACATAAGTGTCTCATTTCCTAATCTAATTCCCTCAGCATCACGCGACTTAATTCGACTACATTCCATTATCCTCGTTTTGCTTTTGTTGATCATCTTATATCCTCCTTTCAAGATACTGCCCATTCCGTTAAATTCCTCTTCCAGGTCCTTTGCTGACTGACATAATTACAATGTCATCGGTGAACCTCAAAGTTTTTATTTCTTCTCCATGGATTTTAATTCCTACTCTAAATTTTTCTTTTGTTTCCTTTACTGCTCACTCAATATACAGATTGAGTAACATCGGGGAGAGGCTACAACCCTGTTTCACTCCCTTCCTAACCACTGCTTCCCTTTCATGCACCTCGACTCTTATAAATGTCATCTGGTTTCTGTACAAATTGTAAATAGTCTTTTGCTCGCTGTATTTTACCCCTGCCACCTATAGAATTTGAAAGAGAGTGTTCCAGTCAACATTTTCAAAAGCTTTCTCTAAATCTACAAAAGCTAGAAATGTAGGTTTGCCTTTCTTAATCTTTCTTCTAAAATAAGTCGTAAGGTCAGTATTGCCTCACGTGTTCCAACATTTCTACGGAATCCAAACTGATCTTCCCCGAGGTCGGCTTCTACTAGTTTTTCCACTCGTCTGTAAAGAATTCGCGTTAGTATTTTGCAGCTGTGACTTATTAAACTGATAGTTCGGTTATTTTCACATCTGTCAACACTTGCTTTCTTTGGGATTGGAATTATTACATTCTTCTTGAAGTCTGAGGGTATTTCGCCTGTCTCATACATCTTGCTCACCAGACGGTAGAGTTTTGTCAGGACTGGCTCTCCCAAGGCCGCCAGTAGTTCTAATGGAATTTTGACAACTCCCAGAGCCTTGTTTAGACTAAGGTCTTTCAGTGCTCTGTCAAACTCTTCACACAGTATCGTATCTCCCATTTCATCTACATCCTCTTCCATTTCCATAATATTGTCCTCAAGTACATCGCCCTTGTATAGACCCTCTATATACTCCTTCCACCTTTTTGCTTTCCCTTCTCTGCTAGGAACTGGGTTTCCATCTGAGCTCTTGATATTCATGCACCTTTTCTCCAAAGGTCTCTTTAATTTTTCAGTAGACAGTATGTCTCTTACCCCTATTGAGATAAGCCTCTATATCCTTCCATTTGTCCTCTAGCCATCCCTGCTTTGCCATTTTGCACTTCCCGTCGATCTCATTTTTGAGACTTTTGTATTCCTTTTTGCCTGCTTCATTTACAGCATTTTTATATTTTCTCCTTTCATCAATTAAATTCAATATTTCCTCTGTTACCCAAGGATTTCTACTAGCCCTCGTCTTTTTACCTACTTGATCCTCTGCTGCCTTCACTACTTCATCCCTCAAAGCTACCCATTCTTCTTCTACTGTATTTCTTTCCCCCATTCCTGTCATTTGTTCCCTTATGCTCTCCCTGATACTCTCTACAACCTCTGGTTTAGTCAGTTTATCCAGGTCCCATCTCCTTAAATTCCCACCTTTTTGCAGTTTCTTCAGTTTTAATCTACAGTTCATAACCAATAGATTGTGGTCAGAGTCCACATCTGCCCCTGGCAATGTCTTACAATTTAAAACCTGGTTTCTAAATCTCTGTTTTACCATCATATAATCTATTTGATACCTATTAATATCTCCAGGGTTCTTCCATGTATACAACCTCCTTTCATGATTCTTGAACCATGTGTTAGCTATGATTAAGTTATGCTCTGCACAAAATTCTACCAGGCGGCTTCCTCTTTCATTTCTTAGCCCCAATCCATATTCACCTATGTTCCCTTCTCTCCCTTTTCCTACTCTCGAATTACAGTCACCCATGGCTATTAAATTTTCATCTCCCTTCACTACCTGAATTATTTCTTTTATCTCATCATACATTTCATCAATTTCTTCATCATCTGCAGAACTAGTTGGCGTATACACTTTTACGACTGTATTATGTGTGGGCTTCGTGTCTATCTTGGCCACAATAATGCGTTCACTATGCTGTCTGTAGTAGCTTACCCGCACTCCTATATGTTTATTCATTATTAAACCTACTCCTGCATTACCCCTGTTTGATTTTGAATTCATAACCCTGTATGCACCTGAACAAGTCTTTTTCCTCCTGCCACCGAACGTCACTAATTCCGGCTATATCTAACTTTAACCTATCCATTTCTATTTTTAAATTTTCTAACCTACCTGCGCGATTAAGGGATCTGACATTCCAGATCCGTAGAACGCCAGTTTTCTTTTTCCTGATAACGACGTCCTCTTGAGTCGTCTCCGCTCGGAGATCCGAATGGGGGACTATTTTAACTCCGGAATATTTTACCTAAGAGGATGCCATCATCATTTAATCATACAGTAAAGCTGCATGCCCTCGGGAAAAATTACGGCTGTAGTTCCCCTTGCTTTCTGCCGTTCTCAGTAGCACATCAGCAAAGCCGTTTTGGTTAGTGTTACAAGGCCAGATCAGTCAATCATCCAGACTGTTGCCCCTGCAACTACTGAAAAGGCTGCTGCGCCTCTTCAGGAACCACACGTTTGTCTGGCTTCTCAACAGATACCCCTCCGTTGTGGTTGAAGACTAGATGTACTGGTAAGTTACAACGCTGTTCTCCAGCTGATAGCGTCGAGACATTGCTACCAGACCGCCATTTGGTCTAACAGGGAATGCTCACAGCCAGAAGGCTCAGTGTGGTGGAGAAGTCCGAAGTAAGGAGGCAACCATTCCACAGAGAGGCACTCGCGCTTCCTATACTCAACTGAGCGAGTTTGAAAGGGGTCAGGTTGTGGTGTTCTGGTCCTTCTGAACGCCATGCGTCAGTTGTGCCACGATGCTGGTCTCGGTTGTCAGGTGAACATTCTCGCACCTGTAGACGAGATTCTGGACATCCATGCAGCACACGTGCCCCTTCCAGGATCTAAGTGTTGTAAGGGCAGCAGTGGCACGTCGTACAGCTACACCAGCACAGATAAGAGGGCTTGAGAGCTCAGGCGTGTCAACACGCACTGTTGTTAATCGGTTGTCAGTATTTGCTTTACGGGCACACACACACTTCTAGCCTGTCGTATACCACAGCCTCGATGTGCACGGTAAAGAGTGGTTCCGTCAGAGGGTCACTTGGAAGATGAAATGGCGCGCTGTGGTCTTCAGCTATGGAAGCAGATTCTGCTGCAATCAAGTGATGGTCATTTGCGAGTACGACATGGGCGTGGTGAGCGCTAACTCATAGAGTGAATTCGTCCGACACACACTGGCCCCACCCCAAGACTTTTGCTCTGGGATGCAATAAACTAACTCTTGTTCACCCTTGGAGTTCTCGAGGGGATGCTAACGGACGCTCGGTACGTTCTTAGACCTGTTCTTTTGCCGTTTCTCCAACAGGAAAGTGATGTTTCTCTAACAGCATAACTCTTGCCCCACTCTGCCCACTGAACTCAATATGCTCTGTAAGATGTGCATCAATTTCCCTGGTCATAACGATATCGGGACTTGTCCCCAGTCGAGGACATGTAGGGTATGATGGGGCGAGAAGTGACTCACGCGACTCGTCAACCAACAAGTACGTGAACAATTCGAGCGGGCTTGCAATGACGTACCTAGGGGCAGTAGAAGCCATCTCTACAATCAGCTAGATGCCAGAACAGGCACATGCATTGCCGGCCGTGGAGGCTACATCACATACTGTTATGGGCGTTTCAGTGTGGCTCGGTACCTGCTACCTCAGAACCACTTGTGCTATTGATCTGTAAATGCAGTCGTTCCATATACTCCATAAATACTGTTGCAGTATTAAATCTGGAGTGAACCCAAAATATGTAAAAAGGTGTACTATTTTGTTTTTCGGAAGTGTGCAATCGAAAATCCATTTGACCAACTCCATTGGGCTCCAGGTCGCAAACACTACCCTGATTGCTGTTTTGTTTCGAGAGCGAAGTGGTGGTACTACGTCCAATCTATTAAAAAAAAAAAAAAAAACCCAAACCGCCTCACAAAATATGTTGGAGTCTTTTCAAAAGCCCAATAATTAGCGAAAGCATTCCATTCCATAATGCATTTCGTTCTGTGCTCTACAAACGTGGAGTTCATCTTGCACATAGTTCTCTAACAGGTGATAAAGAAAGAAGGTTATCATTAATCTGAAGTTTGGTTTCAACACAACAGTGCTTTACTAGGCTTTAATGGCAAAATGCAGGTCGTTTCTGGCAAAGGTTGTTACCTACACCAACTTTAGATGCAGTTTTTAGTGACAGTCTTTCAAAAGAAAAATAAAAAACTATAGAATTCCATTTTACACACACACACACACACACACACACACACACACAAGCGCTTCTGCGACAATACGCTGTTACGTAGTTCAAAAATAGTTCAAATGGCTCTGAGCACTATGGGACTTAACATCTTAGGTCATCAGTCCCCTAGAACTTAGAACTACTTAAACCTAACTAACCTAAGGACACCACACACATCCATGCCCGTGGCAGGATTCGAACCTGCGACCGTAGCAGTCCCGCGGTTCCGGACTGTAGCGCCTAGAACCGCACGGCCACCGCGGCCGGCGTGTTACGTAGTTAATGTAGATATTTGGCACGTTATTTTGCAAGACGTACCAACATAACAAAATTTCAGAGATGCCAGCGGAATTTCGGTGACATACGAAAACTCATCCTCATTGAAGGAGCCAAAACAGTATCCATACTGTACGACGATTTATTTGAAAGTAGCTGAGTAGCTGCCCGGGTATATACTTCAATTCTATTAGTAAATCTCCTGCTCCCCCCCCCTCCTCTACGTCAATTTCCTCTGCCCCATTCCCCTCCCCCACCCCACCCCACCCCACCGCCGTCCAGTGTCAGAATCCTTAACCTCCTTCTCTCCGCCCATCTCCCCATATTCTCCACCTCCATTCCCTGTTCATCTCTTTCTGCCCCTCTTTGTCCATCTCCTCTTTCGCCTTCCAGCATTTCGCGCTCTCAGTGATTGACTTCACATCTCCTGAACTACGTGTCGTACAATGATGTAAGTCCGTAGGCACATTCAGAGTTATGAGATGCGTAGCCAATATGGTTAGCAGTAAGAGAAATTGAAACGTCATGCCTGATGCGGAAATGACGTAAGCAATAAACTTCTTTCCATTCATCATTACTTGGGGGGGGGGAGGGGGGAGTGGGCGTGGACTGATGTCAGCGAGAAAGTTTCGTAGAGGTTTGATATTAAAGTTTCTTGCAAGTCAGTAAGTGCTCTTGTTTTCAAACACTCGGTGTATAAAGTCTGGGTGCTGGCGCGTCTTGGCCTACACTTTTTTCATACCCACCCTTACCCATTTGATACGTATATAGTTCTAACCTCCCCCCCCCCCCCAAATAGCGATTCTTTCCAGAAAATAACTGATATGTCCACCAGGTTTGGTAGAAATCGATCCATTGGTTTCGGAGGAGATGTGACACATACACGTTCGCAATCTGTATGATTATCTTTCTCTTTTTCTTTCTTCGTGATGATTTCGATAAGCTAAAGCTTATACGATGCCCCAAACTATGTTGAAGTTAACTGCGGAAAACGAACGAAAATTCGTCTAGTTGTTTGGAGATCAGCGTGTTCAAAGACACACAGACACGACGACTTTATTGCTTTATTATCAGTACAGATGTATAAGTTTGAAGTGTCCACTGCTGGAAGGAATTCAGCAGTAGGTGTGACGCACGGCTGTCGAAATGCTGCGAAATCGGCCCAGAATCTAAGCAAAGACGCTTGCAAATTGATAGGGCACTTCTGGTCAGCAATGTACAAAATGGATACCATCAGAATACGGTAATGTGGAAACAGCAAGTAAGTTGATTTATCGTGGTACGCCGCAAAGTAGTGGCCATCATCGGTAGACGATATGCTGATGTTCAACCCACTACGTACCTCCGGCATGTGGCGTGCGCGTAGTTGACTTGCTGATGCGTCGCTGCAGGCACTGTACGCAATGGTGCAAAGGCTACGGACTGGAGACGGCCTAGCTGCGACTCATATCGCTTACTATAAGGTAGACAGGCCGACGTCACACTTTGCTGACCTCCTGCACTACATGTCAGTGTTTGGCGCCTTGTGGAAGCAGGTCGGAACCAGAGACTCTCGATTTAGCCCACCTCCCGAGGGTAGTAACACCGGTTTGATGACTGGATGTGATTTGGAAGCGTTGTGGCATGTGACACGGCAAAGAGAATACATAAGCGGACCAGAAACATTTTGGGTATTGTTATAGCAAAGACTTTTCTTTTCTTGAGTTATCAGTTTAGTGATTGGTTTGATGCGGTTCGCCACGAGTCCCTTTCCTGCCCCAACCTCTTCATTCCAGAGTAGCACTTGTAAGATACATCCTCGATTATTTGTTGGGTGTTTTCAAATCTGTCTTCCCTCACAGTTACAACCCTCTATAGCACCCTCTATTCTTAACAGGTGTCCTATCGTCGGTTTCCTTCTTCTTGTCAGTGTTTTCCATATATTCCTTTCGTCACCGATTCTGCGAAGAACCTCGTCATTCCTTATCAGTATACCTTAGTTTCTACATTCTTCTGTAGCACCGCATCTCAGACGCTTCGAGTCTCTTCTGTTTAGTTTTTTCCACTAACAAGACGCTGTACTGAAAACGTACGCTGTCAAAATTTCCTTCCGCAAATTAAGGCCTATGATACATACTATTGGACGTCTTTTGACCAGGACTGCTCTTTTTGCCTATGTTAGTCTGCTCTTTGTCCTCTTACTCTGTCCGTCATAGGTTATTTTGTTTCCAAAATAGTATAATTCCTGCGTCTACTTCGTGATCCCCAATTTTGATGTTGAATTTCCTGCTATTCTTATTTCTGCTACTTCACTTTACCTTTACGTTCACCTTTTTCCGGTTTTCTCTGAATCCGTATTGTGTACTCATCAGACTTCATTCCATCCAAAGATCCTGCGAGTCTTCAATTTACTAAAAACAATATCAGCAAATTTTACGATATCCTTTCACTCTGAATTTTATGTCCACTCTTGAACCTATGTTATTTTCGTCATCTTTTTAGATATATGGATTGACCAGCAGGGGCGAAAAACTATAGCCTTGTCTTACACCGTTTTTAATCGCAGCACTTGGTTCTACATCTACCACTATTACTGTCCCATGGCTGTTCTTATACATATTGTGTGTTACCCGTCTTTCCCTACAGCTTACTATAATTTTTCTCAAAATTTAAAACTTCTTGCACCATTTTACGTTGTCGACGAATGCTATGCACGTCTCCTGATGTTCCTTCAGTCTTGCTTCCACCATCAGCCGCACCGACAAAACTCCGTCTCTTCTGCCTCTATCTTTCCTAACAGATCGTCATCCAACACATCCTCTATTTTCTTTTCCATTCCTGCGTATTTTACTCTAGTCAACAACTTGGATACACAGGCTTTTTATGGGTACTTTTCAGTTATGTCCTTGGTATCTTCGGAATTGCGTGGATGGTATTTTTTCGAAAAGTCTGCTGGTATGTCGCTAGTCTCATATATAACACCAACGTGAATAATCGTTTTGTTGCCACTTCTCCCAATGGTTTTAGAAATTGTGCTGGATTGTTACATGTCCCTTCTGCCTTATTTGATCTTAAGTCCTCCAAAGCTATTTTATATTTTGATTCTAATACTGTATCACTTATCCCTTCTAAATAGACTCCTGTATCTTCCTCCATCACATCAGACAGATCTTCCTTATCATAGAGACCTTCAATGTACTCTTTCCACCCATCCACTCTCTCCTCTCCATTATGCAGTAGAATTCCCGTTGCACTCTTATATTACCACCCTTGGTTTTAATTTCACCGAAGGTTGTTTTGACTTTCCTGTATGCGGAATCAGTCCTTCCTACAATCATTTATCTTTTTAGATTTCTTCACATTTTTCGTGTCATTTCGCCTTAGCTTCCCTGCACTTCCTATTTATTTCATTCCTCAGCGACTTGTATTTCTGTATTCCTGATTTTCCCGGAACATGTTTGTACTTCCTCCTTTCATTAATCAACTGAAATATTTCTTCTGTTACCCATGGTTTCTTCGCAGTTACCTTCTTTGTACCTATGTTTTCCTTCCCAACTTCAGTGATTGCCCTTTTTAGAGATGTCCACTCCTCTTCAACAGTGCTGCCTACTGAACTAGTCCTTATTGCTGTATCTATAGCCTTAGAGAGCTTCAAACGTATCACGTCATTCCTTAGTACATCTGTATCCCACTTCTTTGCGTATTGATTCTTCGTTGCTAATCTCTTCAACTTCAGCCTACTCTTCATCACTACTACATTGTGATCTGAGTCTATATCTACTCCTGGGAACACCTTACAATCCAGTATCTGATTTCGGAGTCTCCGTCTGCCCATGATGTAGTCTAACTGAAATCTTCCTCTATCACCCGGCCTTTTCGAAGTAGACATTCTCCTGATTCTTGAAAAGAGTGTTCGCTATTGCTAGCTCAAATTTATTACGGAACTCAAGTAGTCTTTCTCCTCTCTTTCTTTGTGCGTAGCACATGTTCTCTTGCCTCCTTTTCTTCTACTCCTTCCTCTACAACAGCATTCCAGTACCCTATGACTATTAGATTTTCATCTCCCTTTACGTACTGTATTACCCTTTCAGTATCTTCAGCTTGCGACGTCGGCATGAATACCTGAACTATCGATTCGTGTTGCTGTCGATTCTGAAAAGAACAACGCTATCACTGGTCTAGTCACATCCACGCACCCTCATAGAAAGCAGAGGTCTGAGGCTTGCACGCTCTGTAAACCAGGTTAGGTGGTGATATGTGGCATATCCTACGACAGGGGTAGGATTAGTTATGAATAGGAAGGTAGGGCGGAGTGTGTGTTCACAGTATCACTCTCTCCGCCCTACCTTCCTATACATAACTAATCCTACCCCTGTTGTGCAATTTTCTGCTGCTGTTGTTATTACCGTATACTCATCTGACCAGAAATCCTTGTCTTCTTTCCATTTCATTTCACTGACCTCCACTGAATCTGGATTGAATATTTTCATTTCCCTTTTCAGATCTTCTAGCTTCCCTAACACGTTCAGGCGTCTGAAATTCCAAGCCCCGATTCGTAGAACGTTATCCTTTCGTTGGTTTTTCAGTCTTTTGCTCATGGTCACCTCCTTTCTGGCTGTTCCCTCCCGGAGCTTGGGATGGGGGACTATTTCGGAGTCTCTTGCCAATGGAGAGATCAACATGACACTTCATTTACAGGCCACATTTCCTGTGGATTTACGTTACGTGTCTTTAATGCAATGGTTTCCGTTGCCTCATTGCCTTCTGCATCCTCATGCCGTTGATCATTCATGGTTCTTCCGTCTTTGGGAGCAGTTTCCCACCCCAAGGACAACAGACTGTCCTAAAACTCTGTCTGCTCCTCAGCCCTTTTTGACAAGACCGTTGGCAGAATGAGGGTAATTTCTTTTACGGATTCTTCGACCGCCAGTGCTGATTATTAATCAAAATTTAAACGGTTGCGGTTTTAGAACCAGAGATCGAGGATGTTTTGATCACTAATCACAGACGCTATCCCTAGACCACGGATACAAGACCCCTAAGTGGAAGTTCAAACGGGTCGCATTACCAGTACTTCAGTATCCCACTTTCTGTCACAGATTCTTTCAGATGATTCTTTTAAACTTTAGTCTAACCTCTATAATTACTAAATTATGATCTGTTTCTTCATCTTATAATACATTATCTGATTTCGGAATCTGTCTTACAACAGTGTAATCCAGCTGGAACCTTCCCTGTCTACCGGTATGTTTCAAGTATATCTCCTCCTTTGGTAATTCTTGAACAGTTTGTTTAATCATCTTGTGGTGCTGCAGTTCTTCGTATGTCCATGCTTACTACGGAATGTGAAACACTTTTTTTCTGATTTTTCACCCAGACATGTTTCAGCACGTTCTGTGCAATCTCCAGTGGGTTATTTATTTTCTAACTGTAAAATTGTTGTTACTTATTAACATTTAGCGAAACTTTTGGTACATAATATTGAATAATTGAATATTGAATAATTGTTGGAAAGTATTATACATCATTTGTTCATAATTCACAGTTGAGATATTTATTAACGACCTGATGCACTATGTGTTGTTTATAACATTATGTCAAAGTTCTATTTATAGCTATTTGGCAAAAAGAGTGGATGTACGCATTAGTTTACATACCTTACGTGGTACTATTAGACATTTATTTTGGTAGCTATTCTGCTACACAATCTAAAACTTCCCATGTGCGAAACAACAAAACGTAATTTTGTTTGTTAGTATCTGAAATTTATTGCAGAACTCAGTCTTTCTTCTTGCTCATTCATACTGCCAAGCCCATATTCTTCCGTAAACCTTTCTTCTCTTCCTTTACCTACAACCACTTCCCCCCCCCCCCCTTCCCCCCTCCCACCTGCCTTCCCCTTCTCCCTGATTATTAGGCTGTCATCTCCCTTAACATAAATACCCGTTCAATATCCTCATATACTTCCTCTGCCACTTCATTTCTGCTTGCGATATCGGCATGTATAGGTGAACTGTCGTTCAGGGTATAACGTCTCCTGGCAAAACACATATTATATAAGATAAAAAAGGAGAAAAGAATAATTGAACTGGATAATTGTAATTGCGTGGACAAAGATTGTGTGAACTTTATATAATAAAGGGAAGCCATTATGTGCCATGTTTTGTACTTGTATAGAATTATGTACCGATTTTTTTAAAGATGTCTGTGTCTGCGAGTACCGAAAACCCCACAGACGATACTTATTAAATATCAAACAAAGATGAGAATATGTCACAACGAGTATAAATACTAGTGACCGAACATTAATTTCTCTGTCGTCTTCTTGGAGTTACGTGAGTAGGAAGAGCCTGTGACGTTATATTGTAGGCTTGTGTAGCATTCTTTTGTCAAGAGTGAGAGGACGCCATTAGGCATTGGTTTGTAAAGGTGTGTAATTTAATCTGTCTAAATGTTTTGAATAGTTACTTAGTGAAAACTTGCATTATGATTTTTAATAAGCTTGCCTGGTATTTTATCCCATCCTTTTAAGACATTTTCAGTTATTTAAATATTATTCGTGGTGCAGAGCTGCGCTACGAACGAACGAGCCGCTGCCGCGGCGTATTCAAACTGCATTAAATGAAACCAATAATACCACAAAGAAGCGGACAGGTAATAGTGAACCAAAATTATTTCTTCCAGCTTTCGGAATTGCAGGGCAGAGCAGCAGATTTTATGATGGGTTTTGCAGGTGGACGCGGGCTGCGGATGATATATTATTAACAGTGCAAAAAGATAATTTACCTTCATAACATAAAAGAAATCTTGCTGTGCGTAGTTCTGGTCTGGTAAATATTATAGTAACATCTTTTTCTCTGATAAGTATCATGTTCTCGTGTTAGTCGTGGTACTTATTGGTGTTTTACTGTTAACAAAAATCCACTGCAAAATTTTGATGTTGAGCAAACATTGCGTACTGTAACATCAGTATTGATAAAGAAATAATTTTCAGTAATCTTTTCAATAACTGTAAAGTAAGGAAGATATGTTGAACTTTATAGCTAGTTACAGTAACGAAACACTGTTCCTTTAATAGAAAGCCAGATCCAGAATAATATGAATATAATATATTTTGTTTTGTTGAAAATTAATGATCCAAAGAAAGTCATAGCACAGCATCCCTAAAAAGCATTTCAGGGCTCTTTTCGTAGAAACATATTTTATCTCATATTAGTTGTTACGCGAGCAATAAGCAAAGCAATAGAGACAGCGAAAAGGGCTTTGAGAACAACCCTTCGTTAAACTGTTCACAGTAGCTTACTCACCTCACTCTCTTCCTATTCTGGCCGAATCCTATCTCCATTGTACCATTTCCTGCTGCTATTGATATTAATCTATTTTCGTCTGACCAAAAGTCCTTATCTTTCTTCAGTTTCACTTCACTGTCCCCCAGACATCTAGATTGAGCTTTTTTCATGTCCCTTTTTAGATTTTCTAGCTTTCCTACTACGTTCAAACTTCTGCCATTCCGCCTCGTAGAATGTTATGCAGTCTTTGGTTATTCCATATGTTTTTCTCGTGGTTACCTCCTCCTCCTCCCAGAGATCGAAATGGGGGAATAATCCGGAACCTTTCGCCAATGTCACATTTTCAATTACAGGCCATATGTCCTGTGGGTACACATTGTGCGACTTCCATGAAGTGGTTTCCAGTGCTTTCTGCATTTTCAACATTGCTGATCTTCCGCCTTTTAGGGACAGTTTTCCACCCCAAGGCAAGAGTGTGCCTCTGTACGCTACTTCGCCCTCTTTGATAAGACAATTGGCAGAACGAGGGTGACTTTTTATGTCAGAAATCTTCAGCAGCAGTTACTGATGATTTTCATTCAGGGAACACAGCAGCTGGATGTGGGGAAATCCACTGACATAAGGGGATTCTGATTGATTGTTACGGCCTGGCAGGACAGATTGTTACAGCCCGGTCCTTGGAACTAACATCTCGGCATTGGATCTCGGAATTACTGAAGCTGGTCGGCTGTATGTGTACTGTCGTGAGTATCTGTGAAAAGTAGTTGAAGAACGGCGATGAAATTACGAGTGGGCGACAGGGTCCTTACGCCAAAGCACCCTCACAGAAAGCTCTGTAAACCAGAATAGGCGGCAATCTGTGGCAGATACGTCAACAGAATGCAGTGATGGTGCAGCCACAAGTGTTTCGTGACACACATTTCAGTGCTTATTGTTGAACATGCGGATCAACGGCAGACCACCCTTAAGTGTTTACTTGTTCACCCAATGACATGGTTATGGTGATTGGAACGTGGATCAGTGGAAAAGTGTCGTCATGTTGGAAGAATCAGAGGTTTTGTTGCACCAAGTCGACGGTCGTGTCCGAGGGCGTCGCCACCCTCGCAGGCTGCTAGAAACATGTATCGAGCTACATACGCACTCCGGTGGATGAGTATTAAGCTGTGGGGATATTCACTTGAGATTCCATGTCACCTCTGGCAGTAATCGGACACCATGACAACTGTAGACTACGTGAATATTATTATGGATCATCTGCATACCTTCATGCTTATGTATTCAGACGGCGATGGAATATCCCAGCAGGATAGTTGTCCGTGTCTTACGGCTAGAATCCTGCTATATGGAAACAAAATTTGCCGTATTTCGAATCTGATGAATACACACTGGTCCATAATTTACAGGAATTGCATTACCAAGGATATAATGAACCCATACCACGCACGCATAGTTCGGAGCAGCGGACAGAGTTAAGGGCACTATCATTTCCCTTGGAATGAGGAACTGCCATTAAAGGCGGTAGAATCAGCAGTAATCAACGGAATGAAAACTGAGAAGGCAACGGAAACCACCGCGTTTAAAGGACTCATAATATGTATCCACAGGACATGTGGCGTGCAATTCAAGATTCCGGATTAGTCTCTCATTCGGATCTCCTGCAGGAGACTGCCAAGGGAGAGATGACCATGAAAAATGCTTGAGAAAAAAAAAAAAAAAGAAACGAAAGAATAACGTTCTAAGACTCGGTGCGTGGAACGTTAGGAGTTCGAACGTAGTAGGGAAGCAGTAAAATCTGAAAAAGGAAATGCTAAGGCTCAGTCTATGTACAGTGGGGGTCAGTGAAGTGAAATGGCAAGAAGACAAGTATTTCCGGACAGATAAGTATAGGGTAATACCAACACCAGCAGAAAATGGTGTAGCGGGACTAGTTTCTTTCTGAATAGGAAGGTAGGACAGCGTGTTAATTTCTGTGAACAGTTCAGTGATAGGTCTTTCCTCGTCAGAACTAATACTAAACCAACACGACAGCAATAGAATGAAATTTTTATTCTACAGCGGAGTGTGCGCTGATATGACAGCAATAGTTCGGTTACACATGATGACACCGCCAGCAGAAGATGAAGAGATAGAGAAAGTATATAAGTATACTGAACGGGTAATTAAATACGTAAAAACTAGTAGTCAAGAGGGACTGGAATACGATGGTAGGAGAAGGAGTAGAAGAAAGGATTATTGGAGAATACGGCTCGGTACTAGGAATGAGAGAGGAGAGACGGAGTTCAGCAGTACGTTTCAGCTATTAATAGAGAATGGGAATGGAAATGGAAATGATGTCCCATGCTTCTTGACAGAGCGTAGGGGGACGATGCGGGAGACCCGCACCGCCGTACTAGGCAAGTTCCTAACGGAGGTTGTTTGCCGTTGCCTTCCTCCGACGTAATGGGGATGAATGACGATGATATAGACGACACAAGAACACCCCGCCATCTCGGGGCAGGCGAAAATCCCTGACCCTGCCGGGAATCGAACCCGGGACCCCTTGCTCGGGAAGCGAGAACGCTACCGTGAAACCACGAGCTGCGGACATTAATAGGGAAAGGAATGAAGTCTTAATCGATGATCGCGAACGGCGTAGAGCGGTATGTGATCGGCCATAAGCAGATCTGTTGCAGCGGCTTAGCGGAACATTTTTGGGTGTGGCTAGACCGGTGTCACGGTCTTCGATGCGGCTTGCAGCGACTATCTTTCCTAGCGGTTGCGTTGCGAGGTACCTGCTTTGCTTTGGCACCTCGCTCTTTGGACGGTATCACACTCATCGTAACGTTGAGTGTGGTGATGTGACTTCTTTAGTGGTGATTCGTACTTCGGATGAATACGTCAAGGTTGTTGCTATCTCAACACGCGGATTGTGTACCAGACTCAGGTTTCACAATTTCTCTGAACGCCTCAGCAACACAAATTTTAAGCCGTGCTATAGGAGCACTCATCAGTTATTTACGCGAAGCAGACGTAAGATAGACGACTTCACTGCAGAGGAAAGTAGTGAAAGTGAAAACGGAACGGAAACTCTATCATTCAGATGGCTCTGTTTACCCCACAGCCATTCCCAAAAAGTCATATAATTTGTTAAACGTACTTCACGAAGCTATTTTTAGTACACTCTGCAAGGTGGCGTGGGCAGTGGGGTAGTGGACATAGAATCAAGGTGATCGAAAGGCTAACAAAAGGTTAGCAGTCAAAAACTGTCCCTCCTAAAAATTGATAAAGTGCCAGTAGGATTCGTGGAAGGAGGGCTTCGTGCAAACTTTATGTAGTTCATCCAGCCTGGGAATCGAGAATCTCAATGACTTTGCCTGTTTTCGATATAGAAATTGAAAGACAGTATCAAAATCTCTACAGTAGACGCTCAGACTAGCCCGAACATACAGAAAGAAGTGATGAGGGCACCTTAGTTCATATACGTAGATACAAAAGATTTAATAAATTATTTACTTATTAAAACATGACTAAAATTTTATGTTTGCAAGCTGTAATATTCGTCTATTATGCTTTTCACAGATGATGAACGGAATGTATATTCTAATGCCAAAAAAAATATTTTTGTGTAATATTATTACAGTTTAACAATTGTCAGGGTTTTTTACTTTATCTGCATTCTGAAATGTTGCTTCTTGCGATTCTACGTCAACGGGAAGTACCCTAAAGGTTTTGATGAGTGAGTTTGCGAGTATCAAAATATGTGACATAAATGATCGAATCTTTTGATTTCTTTGACTTAGAGGCTTAAATTTTTTACACCGCCAAGGGCTCCTTAGACCTTAGTGACATAATTGTGAATTTGATACACCAGACTGTCGACGAAAGAAAGAGGGGTTAACAGACGGACAAACAGACGGATAAGAAAAAACTATTCGTGTTGTATAACTAAGATTTATCAGAGTTTTTCCTTCACCTCTACTGTTGATTGACAAATTTCATGATTCCAGGTCAACAGGAAGTACCCTAGAGGTTTTGATGAGGGGGTTTGCGAGTTTCAACATGTGACGTAAGTGGCCGAATCTTTTGAATAAATTGACTCACAAGCTTAAATTATTACACCAAGTGATCATGGATTTCAATATATGACATAAATCTGAACTCAATACGTTTACTCGTTCTTTAAAGAAAGGGTTCTTTTCAGTCGGACAGACACACAGGCGGACGGAGAACAACGCGATTGAGGCATGGAACCCTAAAAAGGGTATAAATTGGTGCATAGCGGAGTGGAAAGGTGGCCACTAAGATAAAACTATGTGATGGCCTGGAGAAGCAGGAGAGAAGCAGGAGACAGATGCGTGTTAACGGTACAAGTGCCAGCCAGCATGAAGCAGCGCGTCTCTGCGCAGATCCTTGCGTGTCCGCGCCTGTTGCACCAGCTTGCTTCTCCTACGCTACCTCTCTGGCTGAGAAGGTTGAACAAAGTTCACTGAAGGCGTTCATTCTTCAGTACCTTTGTCTGCAAGTACCCCACGACGAAGGCGTGATGCCGTTGGCGGCCTCGGCAGCATCCAAGCTCGTTAGGATGTCTCAAGAACGAAAATTTATTAAAAAAAAACATATCGCCTCTACACTTTCCTGGTGGGGGGGGGGGAGGGGGAGGGAAGGGATACTCGTACAATACTATGTAGCTTGAGAAGCTAGTTTTATTAATTGCAGTATTTACATGAAGTTAATACATTGGAATCCATTACAACTGCTTTTATTTCCGTATAATTTATCTCCACACATCAGAAAAAGTTTGCATCCCCTGGGTCCCCAGAACTGCTGAAGATAGGCGTTGACTGTGGATATTGTATCAGAGATGTCGCTAAACCGCCTAAAGATGTAAACAACCATGCATGAGCAGCGCCTATTAGACGGAGGGGGTCCGACAGCCGATTAGTTAGTCATTCCACCAGGAAGGAGGTACACGGCTCGTGTTGTCTGTAGTTCCACCATGCCTAGACGGTCTATACCGCGGTTAGATCGCGTCCGCATTGTTACTTTGCGCCACGAAGGGCTCTCAACAGAGGAAGTGTCCATGCGTCTCGCAGTGAATCAAAGCGATGTTGTTCGGACATGGAGGAGATACAGAGAGACAGGAACTGCTTATGACATACCCCTCTCAGGCAGTCCAAAGGCTACTACTGCAGTGGATGACAGCTACCTACGGATTAGAGCTCGGAGGAACCCTGAGAGCAACACCACCATGTTGAACAATGTTTTTCGTGCAGCCACAGGACGTCGTGTTACGACTCAAACTGTGCGCAGTAGGTTGCATGATGAGCAACTTCACTCTCAATGTCCATGGCGAGGTCCATCTTTGCAACCACGACACCATGCAGCACGGTACAGATGGGCCCAACATGCCGAATGGACCGCTCAGGATTGGCATCACGTTCTTTTCACCGACGAGTGTTGCATATGCTCTCAACTAGACAATCGTCGGAGACGTGTTTGGAGGCAACCCGGTCAGGCTGAACGCCTTGGACACGCTGTCCAGCGAATGCAGCAAGGTGGAGGTTCCCTGATGTTTTGGGGTGGCATTATGTGGTGCCGACGTACGCCGCTGATGGTCATGGGAGGCGCCTTAACGGCTGTACGATAAGTGAATGCCATCCTCCGACCGATAGTTCAACCATATCGGCAGCATATTGGCGAGGATCTCGTCTTCATGAACAACTCGCGCCCCCATCGTGCACATCTTGCGAATGACGTCCTTCAGGATAATGACATCGCTCGATTAGAGTGGCCAGCATGGTCTCCAGACATGAACCCTGTCGAACTTGCCTGCGATTGAAAAGGGCTGTACCCACCAGGTACCCTGAGGGATCTACGCCGAAACGCCGTTGAGGGGTGGGAAAATCTTAACCAACAGTGCCTCGATGAACTTGTGGATAGTATGCCACGACGAATACAGGAATGCATCAATGCAAGGGCACGTGCTACTAGGTATTCGAGGTACCCGTGTGTACAGCAGTCTGGACCACCACCTCTGAAGGTATCTCTGTATGGTGGTACAACGTGTAATGTGTTGTTTTTATGAGCAATAGAAGGGGCGGAAATGATTGTTGTTCTCTCTTCCAATTTTCTTCACAGGTTCCGGAACTCTCGGAACCGAGGTGATGCAAAACTTCTTTTGATGTGTGTATTTTGAAGCACAGGTAAAGGGGCAGTAGTTATCTCGTCCAAAAATGCTTAATAGTGCAGCATGAGGTATCGCAAACATAACAATTACTCCAGAATGAGATTTTCACTCTGCAGCGGAGTGTGCGCTGATATGAAACTTACTGGCAGATTAAAACTGTGTGCCCGACCGAGACTCGAACTCTGGACCTTTGCCTTTCGCGGGCAAGTGCTCTTCCATCTGAGCTACCGAATCACGACTCACGCCCGGTACTCACAGCTTTACTTCTGCCAGTATCTCGTCTCCTACCTTCCAAACTTTACAGAAGCTCTCCTGCGAGTTCGAGTCTCGGTCGGGCACACAGTTTCAATCTGCCAGGAAGTTTCTTAACAATTACTATCTTTCCATTACCAATTAAATTAAAAAATAAACAATATTTTGTCCATTCTATTTACTAAAATGTTAGGATTTCGCTCCCGTGTGTTCCTTCTTGAGGCAGAGCATTAGCAATCAGAATTGTACTTCGGCACATTTGATAACCAGGTGTTAAGTCTCTGTGCTGGCATCGAACAAATCTCCACTTTCATATAGCGCACGTAATATGGCATTATGCCAGTGCGTTAGATGCCTCTTACATGTGGCTCCAACTGGGTCCAAAAGGGACTTGATTTAATGCATAACGCAATGTAAGATATTTAATTTTTGCTGTATGATGCTTTTACAATTTAATTTTATGTTAGCTGGCTAAATGATTCGAATTGGGTTTCATCCAAAAATATAACGCACACAGAAATATCGAAATAAAGCATTAAGTTCGCTGCTGAACAACTTCAATCAAATTCATTGTTTGCGTTAACATTTATCACATGCTCATACATACTGTTGCGGACTTCCATTCATTACATTCCGAATAGCTTCAATATAAGCAGGATACTCACCTGTAGTAAACTTCATTTTTCCGAATTCACCACATACTGAACAAATTGTTCCTATTCAGAATTCATATCATCTAGTTCGCCATAATAGAAGTTCAAGTCTACCCCTTCAGTTTCAGACAATGAAAATTGAAGTTGTCTGTTATTTATATATTTCTTCTTAGCACTGCCTGTTTGCTTTTTCATAATGTCTTCTTTCTGAGTTTCGCATTTACTTCGACTTCGTTTCTACATCTACATGAATACTCTTGAATTTTCAACGTCTCATTGCGTGGCGTAGCCGCGAAAATTGTGAAATATTGCTTTTCGCCGCTTAGGTTTCTCCTTTCGTTTAGTACACTCCCTATTGCTAAACAAAAGCGAAATTGATGTATTTACAGCACTGATCATCACTGGAGATTTCAAAGTTGGTGCACTATGCCTAATTTTTTCAACTAGTTCGATGTTCACCCTTGTTTTTGGTCAAGAATGAATGGTAGATCATTGCGTTCTTCACCACTTTTACTCCTACATTTAGTACGGCTAACAGATTATGGTGAGTTCCTATGCCTACCATTTCTCGGACGAAAATTTTTCACGATTTTATTAAAGTCACTGTTTTTTCCACTGTCGCTACTTTGACACAAGTTTCGTTAAGTATCACAGCAAATACATAAGGGGTGATACTTATATTTTGGCCACAATTAATGTACATGTCACGTACTCCATTACGAGCATTTTGAGGGGTAGAAAAAACCTGAGATCTGACACCTGTGATAAGTGAGGTGTGTGGCGTGGAATAGTTAGCATTATTATCCCATTTGTTTTTTTACAACTTTTGAAGACTCGAAACGATATATGATAAGAATGGTTGTCCAGATTGGCCAGTATAGGGGTTTGTGTTCCAATTTTGTCAACAGTAAACACCCTACGTTCTATGAATTTATATTTCTCAAGCAGATACTCCAAACTATCAAAATACTGTTTCAAGAAATGCTCTTTGAAAGTAAGTTATTCGGATTATGCTTGTTAATACTCCTGGCTGTCTGAAGCATATTTCTGTCTGTTTATCCAGAAAAGGAAGTAGAAATTATTTCCAGCCAGTTCTCACATTGATAAAATCATTACGAATGTAGCTGTCTTCACATGTAGATCATACAGTCATCCAACAGAAAAGGTTCGAAAGTTTTAATACATAATATGCCACATTCGTATTCTTCAAAAAATACAGGTGATGGTTCTAAATTACGTTATTTTGCTTCACTGTATTCCAATTTAGCTTTCTTTCGCAATGTTGCTTCCGTTGCACTTTTCGTAATTTAAGCTCAGTCATGAACAACACTATTTACGTTTTTCAGGCCATGCATTGTTCAGGAGTTTCTGCCCGTATGCCTGCTGTGTCACTCAGCATCAGTATGCACACCACAGTTCCATATGTAGTCCTGGTAAATAATTTATCCATTTACTTCCGTCAGTAGGAGTTGGGTGTGGCCGAGAGGTTCCAGGCGCTTCATTCCGAAACCGCGCTGCTGCTACGTCGCAGATTTGAATCCTGCCTCGGACATGGTTGTGTGTGTCCTTAGGTTAGTTAGGTTTAAGTAGTTCTACGTCTAGGGGCCGATGACCTCAGATGTTAAGTCCTGTGGTGCTTAGAGCCATTTGAACCATTTTTGAACATTTTCAGAAATTTCCTTCTCAAATGTCGGTACTACTAGACCTCTTTTGGTAAGGAATGCTTTTTTTGAAAGTGCTAGTCTGCCTTTTAAGTCCTTCTCGCTCAGTCCGTCGGGGGCTATTTTGCTCCTTAAGTAGCAGCTCATCTACTTCGTGATTTCCAGTTTTGATAAGTTCCTCACTGTTCTCATTTATGCTATTTCTTATTGCTTTCGTCTCCGATTTACTCTCAATCCACATTCTGTACTTAGACTTTTCATTCCATTCAACATATCGCTCCACTTTTGTGTAAGGGCGCTAATCTCGGCTTTGAGCGCCCGTAAGCAGCAAAAGACACACACACACACACACACACACACACACACACACACACACACACACACACACGGTTGTTGTACATACTGGATATTCCCGCCTTTCCCTTTAGATCTATTTTTTCAGAATTTCGAACATCTTATAGCTGCCCTTGGCAATCCTCATCTGTAGATGGACTAGTCTGCAATCTTTTTCGAATGGAGAGGTCATATTGACACTTTTGCAGTTATAGGCCAGAGGGTGACGGTTCAAACTCGCGTCCGGCCATCCTGATTTAGGTTTTCCGTGATTTACGGTCCATTTTTTAAAGCTCGGAACATAGATTGGGGTGCCCTGGTGTCTTAGAATAAGCTGTGAGCAATAAAAGGGACTAAGACTACGTCTTCTCTTCCTGCTTCTCGTAGGGGATCTGCCATTATCTATCGGCATCGCATTGGCCACACCTGCTGAACCACGGCCACATCCTACGGTTTGAGGATCCACCCCACTTTGGTAGTAGTGCCGCTCTGACAGTGGCTCACATCCTACTAGATTGCCACAATTTGGCCACCTTACGGCAAAATTTTGAAATTTGGTAACACGCAGGTAGATGACGATGCCGAAGCGGCCAATCAGGTTTTGCGTTTTAGCTTGGAATGTGGTTTCTACCCGTGTGAGGCAGGTGACATTACCGAGCGAGGTGGCTCAGTGGTTAGCACACTGGACTCGCATTCGGGCGGATGACGGTTCAAACCCGCATCCGGCCATCCTGATTTAGGTTTTCCGTGATTTCCCTAAATCGCTTCAGGCAAATACCGGGATGGTTCCTGTGAAAAGGCACGCAGACTTCCTCCCCATTGTTCCCTAATCCGTTGGGACCAATGACCTCGCTGTTTGGTCCCCTCCCAGAAATCACCCAACCAACCAGGGGACGTTGACGTCGGACGCTTGAGGTATTGGAGGTGTGCCCAGTCGCCTGCTTCGAGCCAGGGATCCATGGCTGTCCTTGCTCTGTGGCCCGCCGTTACACCTACCCTTCCCAAGAATTAAATTCTTCTTATCCTTTTACATCTGTCGTGGGTTTACTGTAGTCGTCGTTGTTCTCTATCCTGGGATTTGTCAAGTTTTCGGCGCTGCTAGTTCTGTTGCGCTAATGGAAGGTGTGGATGATGATGTCCCATACTCCGAGGAGCTTAGGGGACGATGCGGGAAACCCGCACAGTTGTACTAGGCAAGGTCCTAGCGGAGGTGGTTTGCCATTGCTTTCCTCCGACCGTAATGGGGATAAATGATGATGATGATGAAGGCGACACAACTACTCCCAGTCATCTCGAGGCAGGGAAAATCCCTGACTCCGCCGGGAATCGAACCCAGGACCCCGTGCGCGGGAAGCGAGAACGCTACCGTAAGATCACGAGCTGCTGATGAAGGTGTGGAAACACCAGTCTAATGCAGAGGGTGCATTTCCCATCGCATGACATGTCCCGGGGGCCTCAGCTGCTTTCTGGGCGGAACAACTCACCCACCTTTACCTCTTACTCCTCTCTCACTTCGGCTCGCTTCAAACTCTTTATTTGATAAATTTTCTTTACAATCGTGTTAATCAGGATTTTTCTTGTGTCTGCTCCCCCAGGCGCTTTTCCCAGTTCGAAGCATAAAGAACAGAGGGAGTAATGACCTCGTAGTTTGGTTCTTTTAGCTCCGTCAATTAAGGTAAACATGCAGCTGCCGTCCATAGCAAACTACAACCTTTGAGTCATGTTCGTATCCTTCAGTGAGCCAACAGCTTGGTTTACCTTCCTTCATGAAAGGACTGAAGTACACGAACGGCACTTGTTAAATGTTCTCAGTACGTTGCAAGTGTCAGTCGTAGTCAGAACAGTGTTCTGTGTAGTTGTGAGTGCATTTTGTCAGAGCTGACTCCATAGAAGATGGTCGTATGGTGGGCGCTTCTGTAACTAAGGAAGGTAAAGTGTGTAAAGTTTTGAGAGGCACCAAATTGAAGATTTAAACCTTGTATAGGAAACGAGGAAAACGATCATTTAAGTCACAAAGGGGACCGAAGGGTTAGTTGAGTGATCGTGACAGTTGACCATTGAAGATGATTGTGATGAAAAATAAGAGACGACGGCTGTAAAAGTCACTGCAGAACTGAATGTTACAGTCGTGAACACTGTCAGCAACAAAGCTCCATAAGATGGGAATTACAGGGCGAGCTGTAGTTGCAAAACCAGACATCAGTAATGTAAAAGCTCTCAACAGAAAATCATTGTGCCGAAGCCGTAAAACCTAGACCTGTATTCAGCAGGCACCATATGCAATTGAGTGCACTGCAAGGTCGTATAGCTCGCTCGGACCGTCCAGGACTGGTTTTGTGAATACGAGGAAGAGTTGTATTTTCCGCGGTCACCAGTCACGAGATCTCAATATGTGGTCCACTTTCGATAAGGGTGCGAGATCGCTATCCGCTTCCATCATCGTTAACAGTATGTGACCCTATTTTTCAGCAAGAATTGTAGAACTTCCACTTGAAAACCATAAAGGACATCTGTTTACCCATTCTGAGAAGACCTGAACCTGTCTGCAATGCCAACGTTTTTCCTACATCATATTAGGCATCGTAATGTATCGTGCTTTTGCTTTTTCCCTTTAAAAGGTCTGCTAAGCGCCACAGCTTAGGAGACCTGTTCCACAGGGACGCTATCTACCTAGTAGCATACAGGTTGTACACGCCTTTCAGCGCTGTGTACACCATGCTAATTCGGTCGTACATAGCACATATTCTTTTCGGTTCCGATGATAGTTTTTAATACACTCCTGGAAATTGAAATAAGAACACCGTGAATTCATTGTCCCAGGAAGGGGAAACTTTATTGACACATTCCTGGGGTCAGATACATCACATGATCACACTGACAGAACCACAGGCACATAGACACAGGCAACAGAGCATGCACAATGTCGGCACTAGTACAGTGTATATCCACCTTTCGCAGCAATGCAGGCTGCTATTCTCCCATGGAGACGATCGTAGAGATGCTGGATGTAGTCCTGTGGAACGGCTTGCCATGCCATTTCCACCTTGCGCCTCAGTTGGACCAGCGTTCGTGCTGGACGTGCAGACCGCGTGAGACGACGCTTCATCCAGTCCCAAACATGCTCAATGGGGGACAGATCCGGAGATCTTGCTGGCCAGGGTAGTTGACTTACACCTTCTAGAGCACGTTGGGTGGCACGGGATACATGCGGACGTGCATTGTCCTGTTGGAACAGCAAGTTCCCTTGCCGGTCTAGGAATGGTAGAACGATAGGTTCGATGACGGTTTGGATGTACCGTGCACTATTCAGTGTCCCCTCGACGATCACCAGTGGTGTACGGCCAGTGTAGGAGATCGCTCCCCACACCATGATGCCGGGTGTTTGCCCTGTGTGCCTCGGTCGTATGCAGTCCTGATTGTGGCGCTCACCTGCACGGTGCCAAACACGCATACGACCATCATTGGCACCAAGGCAGAAGCGACTCTCATCGCTGAAGACGACACGTCTCCATTCGTCCCTCCATTCACGCCTGTCGCGACACCACTGGAGGCGGGCTGCACGATGTTGGGGCGTGAGCGGAAGACGGCCTAACGGTGTGCGGGACCGTAGCCCAGCTTCATGGAGACGGTTGCGAATGGTCCTCGCCGATACCACAGGAGCAACAGTGTCCCTAATTTGTTGGGAAGTGGCGGTGCGGTCCCCTACGGCACTGCGTAGGATCCTACGGTCTTGGCGTGCATCCGTGCGTCGCTGCGGTCCGGGCAGGTCGACGGGCACGTGCACCTTCCGCCGACCACTGGCGACAACATCGATGTACTGTGGAGACCTCACGCCCCACGTGTTGAGCAATTCGGCGGTACGTCCACCCGGCCTCTCGCATGCCCACTATACGCCCTCGCTCAAAATCCGTCAGCTGCACATACGGTTCACGTCCACGCTGTCGCGGCATGCTACCAGTGTTAAAGACTGCGATGGAGCTCCGTATGCCACGGCAAACTGGCTGACACTGACGGCGGCGGTGCACAAATGCTGCGCAGCTAGCGCCATTCGACGGCCAACATCGCGGTTCCTGGTGTGTCCGCTGTGCCGTGCGTGTGATCATTGCTTGTACAGCCCTCTCGCAGTGTCCGGAGCAAGTATGGTGGGTCTGACACACCGGTGTCAATGTGTTCTTTTTTCCATTTCCAGGAGTGTACATTGCAGCCAAGCGCCTACAGTTCCCGGCTACCTGCACAACACATTAGTCAGGCGGGTCCCGGACCGGCTAGGGGCCAGGCTGTCGGCCGTCAAGCAGAAACCAGGTCAAGCTAATAGCTGCCAGAAGGCTTTAGATACGCCGCTAGAGATCGCCACATGAACAGTCTAGTTTGTTAGGCATAGACTCCAGACTGAAAATAGTGCGCGGACTTTTCTGCCACGGACAGCTCGCCTAAGCCTGCGTACAGACCACAGAAGGCAGTCTTCATCTAGTAATCGTCTAGGCGAGGCCCGGAGAGCAACAGCAGCCCTTCCACAATCAGGTAATTACTATGGTGAGTACGGGAAGACGTGTCGCAGTTCACCGCCAGCTACTCCACAGATTCGTCCTCCCAGGGCACGTGTCATATACGACACCGTATCAACAGTTTGGACTTCTAATTGATACTGTAATTAACCCTAAGTTCTCTCATCCATTGTGCAAGTTGACTATCAATGATTGGTGTTCGACTCCAGAAAATTTAACTGATCTACTTGTCATTATTCTAGTGTACGTTGACAGCCGTCAGCTTAATTTCAGTTGATTGACGTACATTTTATTACAGGCCGTCCGCCAGAACTAGTTAGTTGATGTATTAAGTGTTATTCTTACTAGAAATGGCCTTCTGCTGTCTGGGCATTTAGCCAGAAATTGTTTTGGTTGCACTTCGGCCTTCAGCCCAATTAATATTTCTTATTTTGGCCTTTAAACCGCAGTTCACCACCACTGGAAAGGGATTTGTGTTTAGGTATTTCCAGGAAATAAACTTTGTTTTACGTCCTGAGAACCATTCTTGTCCACTGACGGTGGATATAGAACTTTTGACGTGCGGATGCCCTATCCAGAAGATTTTTATTCTTGTTTTATGCCCTGTTGTGGCAACTGACGTATGAAGCAGCTCACACAATCTGATAATGCTTCACAGGGGCGAAACGCGTAGGCGGTATTATTAAAAACAGTTTCGCAAACGAGACTGAGTTTATTAAAAAAATATAACTGGTTGCTATACCAGACAGACTGTGATAAAATAGAGCGAGGATTAAGTATCTCACTGTTGTTTACATCTTTTTTGTGATTATGGGCCTGTTCATGCATAAATTAAATTTTTGCGTGGTACTGTTTGTCCAGAATCAACAAAAACATGTAGCGATGGATTAGAGATCAAAGACAGCAGTTAAGATGTGTAGGACTAAAACCAGCCTGTTAGAAAACGTCCTTCTAATCACGTTTCTTTACGCTAGTTTCAAATCAGTGGCGATGTGCAAAGACTAGCTATGTACAAGTTCATGGCAGTCACAATCTTTGACTGCATAGCGAAAGTGTATTTGTAAATGGTACTTTAGAAGGCATACCTCTCCGATCATTTAAGAGGGCGTTTGAGAAGTGAGTTAGATGGACCATACGGACGGAGACAAGGCATATTTGCATTTTCAGTGACTGCTGGGGTTGTTCTGCTCATTGTGTGGACGCTACTTGCAACATTCATCACTTTATCTGTTAAGACCTGACATCTTTGTGTAACGTTCTACTGCAGTGACTATTTCTACGCTGCAACCTACAAGAATTCATGGTGAGAATGTTGCCTGATAGCGCGTTTTGGCATCAAATTCTACTTGATTTTCTGCTCTGTAGAATTGCATCCTCTGTGACTGAGGTAAAATCCGGTGTTCCAATCAAGAGATGCTATTCCTCTTTCTAGTATCAATATCAAGATTTGTCAGTTATCCATCAATATAGGTCATAGTTCACGTTGCTGTCCCTCATATTTAGTAATACTGTGTGGATTAGAAGTTTCATGGGATTCGTTTTGTCGTATTTTTGGTGATTTATAATGATTCTATTTGACATTATCTCTTGTAGGACATACACTGATGAGCCGAAAGAAATTTAAAGAATTAATCAAAACATAATAAATATTTAACTAATCTGATTCTAAATCATATTCACAATATTAATAAAACAATGATAATGAATTAAATTCTAAATTTGAAGAACTAAATTAATTGATCCTGTCAAAACATCTGAAGATAAAATAAATAAAGATAACTATTTGAGTAGAAAACATTTAAGTGATATTCATAAAATCTGTAAAATTAAAAAAAAATATTCTAATCTTAATAAACACCAATCAATGTGATATAGCTCTGAGAAAAATATTATTTATAATGATAACAAGAATTATTTTCAAAAACATCTAGTACATGATTATCAAGAAAAAAATTCACCAGAAATATTTATCAGGTTTCAATTTTCTAGATCATAAAGATTTTTCAAAAATCACCTAAATGAATTCATAGAAATATCCTGCTTTTGAATTAAGAATAATGTATGAAAATGATGTTGTTGAACAACAATTTTTAATGAAATCAAAGAAGAAATTGTGACTGAATTAAATGATAGTTTAATTCAAAGAATAATAATTAAATTTAACATGAAATTTTATTGTAATTTTAAAAGATGAGAAGAAATTCAAGAATTTAATTTTAAAAGAACTAATGAAATGTTATTAAGGACAACTGATTTAGAATATTATTATCAAAAATCAATGAATATACTATTAAGTGAAATTGAAGAAATGCGAAGGAAAAAGTTATGGTTGGCCTTTATTTTGTTTAGTCAGTTTGGAATTAAATGTTAATAATTTTTGGTCCTTCTAATATTGATTTAATAAAAGAAATTAAAGATAGAAACCTGTAACATAAAAACACAGATCAAGAATGTTTTCTTTGGGCTATAAAAGCTGAAATATATCATTTGAATTAAAAATTAGTTAACAATTATAAAAACATTGGATTAGAATTGGAAGAAAATTAATTTCCCTGTTCAGTTAACAGATACTCCAAAATTTGTAGAGATGTCAGGTATCTCAATGTTTATGTATATGAAAGTAACTAAAAAAAAAGAAAAATAAGAATCATTCTTTATCCACTTCTAACATATACAAAATAATCCAGAAAATCATGTTAATCATATTTTAATTCTAAATGAAAGTAATTGTCAGATATGTCTACACTGACTAAATCACAAACAACTAAACACAAAACGAAAATTTTTATTTAAGATAGACATTTAAGAAATTTTTATTAACAACAAAAATTAGACAGTCATGAAAACAATGGTACAGAACATAAGGAACTAATAATAGATATGCTCGTAAAGCGACAAAAACTTTAATTTAAAAATTATAGTAATTCATTATGAGCTACTTTTGTAACTCATGGAGATTTCGAAAGTTTGAAAGTTTTTTAATAAAAATGTAAAACAAATCCTGAAAATCTTGTATTAGCAATTATCAAAAACATACACCAGTTCCATAGAGTTATTACATTAAATAGTCTTATGGAAATTAGAAAGATCCATTTACATATGCAGGTAAAGATGAAATGCAAAAATCATTGAAATGAAATGTTAAAAGAAGAATCAAGAGAAGTACTAGAATATATGAACGAAATTTTCCAATGAAATTCTCTAAAGAAAATTCAGAAACTTGTCACATTTATGGAAACGAATTTACTGTTGTTGAAAGGAAAGTAAAAGGTCATTGTCATTTAACAGAGAAATATCGAGGGGTTGCGCAAGAATATTGCAGTCTTTATTACCAAAATCTTACATTTATTCTAGTTTATATTCACAATTTAACAAATTACTATGTTCATTTGTTTATTAATGAATTAGCAATTGATAATGAGAAAGATGCAATTCTAGATAAAAAACAAAAATATATTTCTTGTAGACAACATGTTGAAGATGGATCAATTCTAAGAGTTTTAGATAGATTTAAATATAAGGCTTCCATTACTGATAAATTATCTTACAAAAGAACAACTTAGAGAAACAGCTAAATATTTTCAGAAACGGCTAAATATTTTCAAGGTGAACAGTTGGTTTAAAAATTAAAAAAGAGTTCAACCCTCCAAAGATGTGGATTCTGAAGTAATAGTTACAGGAAATAAAATTGCCTAAAAAGAAACGTTTGATTCAAAACTTAATAAATATAACATTCCTGTTGAAGATTGTGAAAGAGCAAAAACAGTTTGGAAAGAATTCAATATTAAAAATTTAGATGAATATACAAAATTATATTATAAACCTGATGTTATAATTTATCAGATAATTTCGAAATTTTTAGAGATACGTGTATTAAATCGTGTAAACCTGACCCTTTATGGATTTTACAGTCCCGGGATTATCTTGGGATTCTATGTTAAAAATGACAAAAAGTGAATTAGATTAATTACATGATTACGATATGATTTTCTTACTTCAAAAAGGAATCTGTTGTGGAATGTGTCAAAGTATTAAAAGATATGAAAAATCAAATAACAAATAAATGAAAAATTGTGAGCAAGCAAAACAGTTAAATTAGATTGCATATTTACATGCAAACAATTTATAGGAGTGGGCAATGTCTGAATTTTTACCATTAAAAAAATTTTCTTTTGGTTGAACCAAAATGATGTAATTCTGAAAAATGCTTAAAATGTCTGATTTTAAATATGCTATATTATAGAACATCTTAAACTTTAATGATTTATGTAAAGATTTACCTATAGCATCTGATGGAGGAAATAAATTACCACCTTTAAATAACAAGGAAATATGTTTTACATATGTTCACATCTTGGATTAAAATTAAAGAAAATGCATAGAATGTTTAGAATTTGAAAAGTCAGATTGGTTGAAGAAATACATTTATTTTAATACAGAAATGAGATAAAAGGCAGCTTTTCTACAGGTTATTGAACAATTGTTTGGAAAAACACTGGAAAATATTACAAATAGACAAAATATTAAAATAACAGATCCAAGAAAATACATGAATTACATTCCAAAACAGAATTATGGATATACTACTGTATTTTTAGAAAATTTTGTTGCAGTTAATGCAAAGTAAATTTAAATTGTGTTCAATAAACCAGTTAAATTGGAATGAGTGCCCTAGATATTTCGAAAATAAAAATGTATAGTTTTCACTACAATGTTCAAAAACCAAAATATTGTGAAAATGTTGATTTATGGTATATGGATGTTGATTCTTTCATTAACAGTATAAGAACTGAAGATTTTTTATAAAGATATGAAATAAATGATAAATGAATTTGATACAAGTGATTAACCAAAATATAGTATGTATGAACTTCAAGTTAATAAGGAAATGTTAGGAAAAATGAAGATGGAAACTATGAAAAAATTGTTAAGAAATGTTAGCATAATATCGTAAATGTATCATTATGAAGTTGGTGAAGAAGAAGAGAAAAATTTATAGGAGTTAAAAAATCAATTTTGAAAAATGAAATTACTTTCAATGATTGTAAAAAATGTTAAACTAACAAAATAAAAAAATACAGAAAAAAGGGTTAAATAGGATCATTTAAACATGAATTATATACATTGAATGTAATAAAATTGTTTCAAGGTCAAATTTTAAACATGTTGCATTACCACATGGCTATTATAAATTAAATCGACATCAAATAAAGGTGGCAAAAATGACACTTTAAGAGAAGAACTAAACAGCAGCACAGAAGATGAAACAAAAACGAAAAGGTTAGTTTTTAATATTCATCATGATACATTAATTTTTGACGTTTGTTCAAACAAAGTCCACAAAAAATTTTTCCACAAAACCATTCAACTTCTGGATATAAAAGCTACTTTATCTACTTTTTTGATGTTTTAAAATATTCACCTTTTGAATGAACACAGTTACAAATATCTTTAGCAGAATTTTCGAACTTCCTTTCCACATTTTTCACAAACAAACATTTTTAATATGCCAATTATGAAGAAGTTATGTTGGTTTCTTTTACCACCTTTGGAACTCCGCTTTGAAGGCAAATTATATCTTACTTTTAATTTCTTTATGCGTTTTTCTTCATTTCAAACTCGACAAATCGTAATTTGACTTTCTATTTAAAGGAAAAATTGTTCCTATTATAATAATGAAAATATATTAAATTTTTTACATTTAAATGAAATGGCATGCAAATAAAAAAAGACATAAATTGTGAAATTTTTTTATGAATTAATTATGCAGAAACTGGAAAAAATTATATTAAGGAAAGAAACTGAAAGAATTGTTTTCTGATGGTTATATTTCAATACTAAGGTAGAATATTTACCACAGCCTTTGTGTGAAGATATACATAACATAGGAAACATTTCTTAGAAATAAAAATCAATGTCCAAGAACTTTTCTCATAATCGAATAAACTCATAAGAATTTTTATATGCATCTATACACGAAATTTACTAAAACCATATGATTATATCAACTCAAATTTAAAATCCTCAAATAATTTTGTCATTAAATCCTTTGTTAACTTTTATTTGAATATCAAAATAAACACCTTTAATGAAACAGTAAGCATATTAAATTATATTCAATACCAAATATGTTTAGTTTCGATAAAGAACTCTAGTTCTGTATACAATTTTTTTATTAATATTTAAAGAAATATAGACTTCAATGTGGAAGTTTTCAACAATCATTATTTAGCAATGGAAAAGCTGTAAAATTACTTTGTCCTTACTTGCGGAACTGTTGTGTGGATTATTGAAACCTAACCATTGAATATAAGCTTTATAAAGTTTTATAAACATCAGCAAAATTAGTTTTCAATACTTCTTGTTCTTAAAAATTTTCTTTTCGTTGTCTGTCATTTAAATCTTTCAATTTATATGTGATTGGATTGGAATGAAAAACATTAATAGTTTTAAAACGAACACAAATATCCACAAATTACTTCAAAAAGTTTTAACATTTGTGTTTAATGTTTGTTCAATATTTAAAAAATTCTTAATCTTTTCTCATTATTTTTTTTATATCAATTGTAATAAAACCAAATTTATCTTTACTCCAACATTTACTACACCTGTCTTAAACTTCACTAAACTATAAGTAATCACAACAAATTCATGGTAAATTTGATTTAAATTTGTATCATTTTGTCTAAAAATATTTGAAAGATTATAATTATCCCTAACCATTAGTTTTGTGTTTCTGAATATGTTTGTTTTTATTTAAGTCAATCTGTTTCTTTGTCCTCCTCTAACTATAACTTAGGAATGAAGTTGTAAAAAAACTACAATTGAATTATCTTCACATACCTCTAATGGAATAACTTCATCACGATAAAACTATGAATTTTCTTATTAATTTTATATTCAGTTTTGCAATTTTTATAAAGGCTCGATATTTCGATTGACAGTTTTGTGAATAAACATATAACTCATTAAATTTTCCAATTTAACCATCATGGTGTTAAAATGTAAGTATGAATCATTAATTCTGTTTTTCAATAACATCTTGGACCTATAATTTCTCACTGAATAGAATTTGGTAAAAATTTACCATGTTTGTTTTTCAATTTCTTTTCTGGAATTCTTATTTTTGAATCCCAACCCATCAATTATTTTAATAATTTTTTAATACGAATCAGTAGATTGTCAATTGAGTGATAATTTTTCAAGTTTTAAAAAAAAGATTAACTGTTCCAATTAGAGAAACTTGTAAAAGCGTAACAGTAGTTGGTTTTTATTCATATTTTTTAATTCCAAATAGTACATCAAAAAATAATAAACATTACTGTGATGGAGAAACAATTCTTTTGGTCAACATAATTGATTAATTTGAAAAACTAAAATATTCATATTAAAGCAGATAAAAGGTTAAATATAAATGTTATCGAAAGTGATAAAAAATATACATGGATATAAATGAAAGTAATATTGCAGTTTTATGTAGGATTTCATAATCCTAATAAAAATAAACCTAATAAAAATTTTTGCTACATATATTTCTAAAATCATACCATTTGAATTTATTAATGTAAATTCTAACTTGGCTGATGCAATGCTTGATAAACATAATGATCATATTCATCAAGAAACTAATATTATTGCTTCTTCTGAACCTAATTCTGAATTTGTTGTACCAATAATTTATGAGCCAAATCATCCTATAGAAAGCACAATTTTCATTACAATTCAAAATTTAGAAATAACTATAACTGATGAAGACGATCATTTGACTGCAGTGGTGCTTATATAACTGTTGCTTTATAAATGAATTAGTAAAAATTTTCCTTAATATATCATGATCCAAATCGAAAGTTACCAATTTTACTCATAACCTGTTAATGAGGAAACAAAAAATTTAAATCTTCCTAGAAAGGAAACAAATTAATATTAATACTGATGATTTGTGTATTCATTCTAGTTTTCACAACTTTATATAACTTTTGATGTTATACATATGAAACTGATTTTTCTGCATACGATGATATATCGAATGTTAAACTAATTGTAAATGTTTTAAAATTGTTCGAAGTTATTACAGTTAAAAAGGAAATATTTTATCTAAAGTTAAACATCCTTTAATTTCTTCAACTCATATTAGATAAATTTCTTATATTTTGAATAAATAGAATATTGAGACATATTCATAACAATGGAAAATTAAACCAATCAAAATCAAGTTCCTTATCCATTACTTATTTTGTGGATTTTTAAAGATTATAAAGGAATTATATTTGAAGGTGATTAACTGTAATTTTTGATTGGAGTTCAATAAAAGTTCAAGAAGACTCTATTCTTCATTGGACAACCGAAAATGATAATTCTACACTTGCAAAAGAAGGTAAAATTGTTGTAAAAGTATGGAAATTTGTTTTCCTGTTGTTAAATATGAACCAGAATATTCACGTGCATTAGACCAAGAAAGAACCAAAAATTCCAATCAATTCTTTCTTAAAAATCGAACCTACTGAATTTACTGTTTTACAGGGAAAAATAAATTTTGAATTTGATTTTACTAATTATTATAATTCTACAAAATTTGATATTCTTTACTTCTATTTTCATTGTTTTCCAAACTAATCGAAAAAATAATCAGTTACTTGATTCTCGTATATTTGATCATTATAAATTACAAAATATCTCTGTTTAAAATGGAAGAAATTAAGTTTTCCCACAAGACTGTTGTAATCTTGACCAACCATATATCTTTTTTAAAGCTTATGATTCTTTTAGTGATCTTAAAGGAAGGCCTCAATTAAATAATGATGTAAATGTAAGTCCTTTTAATTGTATTCAGAATTATCCTATTTGTATAATTAATATATCTAGCAGCATGAAGGTCGTAATTACTCAAAAAACAATAGTAAAATTATATGCATTCTTTAATGAAAATACTCCAAATGGTAAAATTGCGTATGTATATGTATGGAAAAAATAATTTAACATATATTTCATAACACACAACAGTAATCGAAAATTTCTAGCTAAACAAATGAATAAAAATTAGAAAAAAATGAAAAATCAAAAACCTTTTAACTTCTTATATTCAATTCCTCTGAAATATTTTTAGAAAACTAGAGATGACAAAAACTGAAAACTTCAGTTCTTCAAAAATTAAAATGTTCTCCAAAGATTTTCCAAGCATTTAGAAAACATTTTAATTGTTTCTTGCCTTTATTTTTTCTATATAAGTAAAAATGAACATGAATGGTACCACTGAAAATGCATTAACTGAACTTAACAATTATAGGAATGGTTGCTCAGAAGTGTTCACCAAGTTAACATGAACTTAAAAAAATCTTAGATTATTTTAAAAGCTGAAATTTTATCAACTAAACTTGGTGAAAAAGTTTTATTACTTTTAAATGATATATATATATATATATATATATATATATATATATATATATATAAAATTACCCTTCCTACTTTATAGAGCAGATGAGTCTCTGAAACGCATGTTCTCTGAAGAGTTGTGGATGATTACCTTCTTCCTCTTTCTGTAGATACTCATGACAGTAGGGTGTGAAAATTCTAGCAGCTTTGCCATTTTCGAGATGCACTTGGTCAGAGTCGCTTATCTCAATGGATTTCCCCATTTGCATCCCTCATCACCACTAGGATGATCCCTTATCTGTGTTTGCCCCACTTACATACTACCCTTACAGTGTCAAGTGCTCGCAATGTCATTAGGTGGGATTCAATGTTGCAGTGAGCTGGGGTCATAATGTTTTTACTGTTCAGTGCAAGTAATTTCATGGCTGAACTGTTATGTTATTCTTGAGTAATGATCAGAGTTTATTTAAAATTATATTCAATTATTTTCATTCCAAAGTCAATGATAATTTATCATGTTATCAAGCTCGATTTCCACATGTACCCACTTACGTGACGAGAGCAAAATTCACTGAATCTATTTTGCCTTCAGAGCAATCTTCATTCAGATAAGCTGTCTTTGGCAGATGGTATATCTATTTCTTTGCATATGTATTACAACTACTTTAAGGTAGTTAATAGTTACATTTTTGAGAGCTGTATCTCTATGCAGAACACTTAAAATTTAGTTGATAAAATAATAAATAAAAATCCCAGATAGCTACATATGGGTACCTTAGGTGTGACTAATTTGTACACTAATGTGCCTGTTATGAAAATCATTGACCTTGTCAAGAATTTCCTTAGATTTAAACGATTGTGTTAGGAGAAATTGAAGAATTCCTACAGTTAGTTGAATTACTTCTCTCCTATAATTACTTTCATTTCAACTGGCGAAATTTTCCAACAACAGGATGGGTAGGCTATTGAGTGGTGTTTATCAGTGACATTATCCAATATTTTTCTTAAACATCATGAAGTATCAGCTGTTGCACAATACCCTGAGTTGCATGACATCGTTCTGAATTATTTCTGTTAGGTGGATGACACCTTTATGTAGCACAAAGATTAAGAATTTTCAGTAACCTTCACCGATAACAGAATTCACATATGAACGGCAGGTTAATGAGAAAATTGATTTCCTTGACATTTCCATGTGGAATGAGAGTGGTAGTCATAGTTTTGCTATTTTTGGTAAGCCCACAACTTCAGATTCCAATATACGTGCGGATTCCATGCACTTCAACAGGTGCAAAACCTCCTTTTTCTGTAGTCTTGTCAGCAGGCTAAGTAAAATCCCCTTAGAAGACATAGAAATTGAAAAATAAAAGAATATAATAAGGGATATAGCGGTAAACAATAGTTACCAACCTGAGATTATTAACTGAGTTCATTATAAAATTGTCAGAAAGAACACTAAGTTGCTACATGAAATTACCCTCACCTGTGTTGAAGCCAGTAAAAATGCACTCAAGCATGGAGTTTATATACAGTTGCACAAGCATTCCATAAAATCAACACTGAAGTTGGTTTTACTGGTAAAAGTACATTAGCCAAGGCACTTATTCTATTGAGACACACAATCTTTTTTAGAGGTCTGGTATCGACAAAATTAAATGCAGCGATTGAGTTAATGTATATTGGGCGAACTGGTACAACTTTTAAAGAAAGATTTCGAGAGCATACAGCATACAGCTCTGCATACCTTCAAGCAATATAATTTTGAGGAAAATCTGCACATAACAAAACACGAGATTGTGAGTATTGATGACAATTTAGAGATATTACGCATCACTGATAATGATGGGATGATGGATGGTCTTGAAGATATGGTCATCTATAAATTTTTTAAATGAGCAATTGGAATAAAAGAGTAAGTTCTTTTTCGAAATTTTTCACAACCTGTTGTGAATAGAGTTTTGGAATCTAGTAAGGAGTTTATATGGATATCACCTGTGTGTGTTAGTTCTTCCCACAGTCTGTCTATCGTTGTTTGTTTATCGTATGGAGTCTACGTGTCTAAGATTTAATGATGTATCGATCCTTGCTGTCGACTGTCTTCTTTTATTGTCTGACTTGGTGGGACTATCTTTGACCACGTTCATGTTCCGTAAGTGTGCTCAGTTGCTGTCACGTCTTCATATGAAGCAATTGTATAATGGTAAATTGCCATGCAGTCAATATGGATTTGATGTTTATCTTGAACTTTTACTTTAGACTTGACTGATTTGTGTTTTTAGATTGGAATTCACGGTATCTAGTGATTTATAGCGCTATACGACAAGTGAGTTTATTTGGATAGAAATGAATGGTGAGTAATCTATGCTCTGGAGTAGCTGTTGATATAACGAAATGGGTTGTGGGATTGTAGTAGCCTTGCACCAATGTGGCGTCACTGGAGTTTTATAGTTATGTTGAAGTATTATACTCATGTTATTATACACGTCTCGACACACACAGGATTCCTTCATGATACGTCACTCGATACAGCCTTTTGTAGAATGGTTTCTGTGCTCTTACTGACTCAGTTCCCTACCGATTGTATTGCAAAATGTGCGATGTAGTATTTACATTACAGTCGTTCACTTTCTCACAGAGATGATTCCATCTAGATGTAATACATGTGAACACTGTTACTTTATGATTCTCGTTACTTTCTGTAAACTTGCTTTCTTCACACTTATATGCTACATGTATACTCTCTTATTATGCAGTGTAAGCGTTTCTTGATAAAGAGGGTGCAGTATACTTTCATATTTTTACCATTTTAAACTTACTGGTGTTATTTTTGCGTATGCAAAATGTTATAAGTGAATGCTCTAATGCTCAAAATAATTATACAGTAATAGTGATTCCACATGCACGATATAAATCACTAGAACAAGTGTTGCACAGATTGGGAAATTACACAAACTGATGAGAAACAAATGAAAGCTAAATAAAGTTACCCATGTTTTTAGAAGAGAGGTGTTGCAACTGTTGCAAGCCATTGATATTTACAAAAGGAATAATTATACATCGATACTACCACCACCGTCTATATGCGAATTAGAATTGACTGCAAAAGAATATAAAGTTCTCCTTCATACTGAACAAATACGCGGTAAGAGAAGCTATTCCGAATAAACGTGAGTTGAAAACGTACAGATAAGGCCAACAGCACTCAACTCTCATCTAGTAACGTCAGCAGCATGGTCAAGGACCAAAAGAGGCACCACTGTCCACCAGAATGTCTATACCATACCGATGCAGGATCCAGAAATAGAAGAGGCTCTTCCTCTATTGAGCATTATTTTGGCAGCCTACAGTATCATAGGTTCGTGTCTGTCGAAGCTCCTGAAGGGACATAGATACGTTACACTGTGGTGGAAAGGTAACGGCTGCTTGGATGATCGTGCTTACCACGGAGGTGGTACTGTGAAGGCATGCGGTTCGGACTGGGCAGGCTTGCACGCGATTAATGAAACTATAAAATAAGTCACCGTACATGGCGCCATGTGATTCAGGGTACTCTGACGAGAATGCAACAGAAATGCGAGATGGCCTTTTGGAGGAAACACGGACGTCTTTGTCGACCTGTACTGTGTGCAACCGTCTCAAGACGATCACTCTGGCCTCTTAGCGTCGTTTAGGAACATCAGTACCAACTCCATGGCACCGTGGTGCATGAAGACAATGGGTAAGACAACACCTGGAATGGAATCATTTTCAAAAGTGATTACATTCCTCACATCAACGAGTTTATGACTCTCCTGTTGCCTGGTGATCGTCATAGACGAGTGTGAAGGCTGCCAGGAACCAGTGCAAGTCAAAGAAGACACACCAATTCAACAGGGATGCGGAGCAATTAGGTTTTCGCCATGTAAGATTTTGGAAGCCTGTCTTCACTGGCGACGGTAATTCGAGGGCTGCACAGCTACTGGACATAATTTACCAACGTACAGACAGTATTTTGGGGATGGGTTCGTCTGGGCCCTACTTTAATCAAGGAGTCTACAATCATATGAAGATAATGCCTAAAGTATGTCCTGTCGTGATCCCGATATGCACTGATGACAAAAAACCGCACAAAAAATATTGTAGAGTAATTTTCAGGAATACATTTGTGTAGGTAAAATATTTAAGTGACTAGCAAGATCACAGGTTAATGTAAGCGCAGGCTAAGCCGTTGCTGATGTGAAACACTGTTACATTAATAAATGGTGTAACTACCAGAATGTTGAATGTAAGCATGCAAAGGCGCATGCATTGTGTTGCACAGGTACCAGAAGTCAGTTTGTGGGTTAATCGAGGAACGGTTGACACTGGAATTGTCATCCGATGATGTCCTACACGTGCGCGATTGGAAGCAGATCTGCTGATCGAGCAAGCCAAGGGAACATGTTGACATTCCGCAGAGCATATTGTGGTATGTGGCTGAGCGTTATCCTGTTGAAAAGCAAACCCTGAAATGCTGTTCGTGAATGGCAGCACGACAGGTCGAATCACCAGATTCACATACAAATTTGCAGTGGGATAACCACAATATTGCCCCTACTGTCAGAACTTCAGGTGTAGGTCCAGTGTGTCTAGCATGCAGATGAGTTTGGTGCAGGCCCTCAACTGACCTCCTCTTAACCAGTGCACAGCCACCACTGACACTGAGACCTGCACTGGCACTGAAACAGAACCAGCTGTCATCAGAAACCGCAACAGACCTTCACGCTGCCCTCCAGTGATCTCCCGCTTGACACCACTGAAGTCGCAAATGGCGCTGGTTTGGGGTCAGTGGAATGTCCCTACAGAGCGTCTAGCTCGGAGCTGTCCTTGAAGTATCTGATTTGTAAGAGTTCTTCGTCACTGTGGTGCCAAATGCTGCTCAAATTGCTGCTACAGAAGTAATACGACGCGCCACAACCATTGGCCAAACACATCGGTCGTACCTCTCGGTAGTGCCACGTGGCTGTCTGGAGCGCTGTCAGATTACTACTTCTACGGTACATTCTCATCACCACCGCTGCGATCAATCATGTACAGTGACTGCATTTCTGCCAAGTCTTTCTGGACTGTCACAGGAGCAACATCCAACGTCTTGTAGCCCTATCGCACGACTTCGGTCAAACTGTGATGTGTTAATACTAGCGACTTTAAGACGATAAAGTCACTCTTGACTAACACCAAGTCACTACGTCCAATATTAAAGGTAACTAACGCTCACGAACGTGCAGCGTCTATTTATGGCAAACCTGGTTTACATCCTCATGGCAGCGCTACTAGCACCCGTCTTATGCGACTGGCGCAAAATGTGATTAGATATCATCTTTCAACTGCAGCAACATGACTAACAAATTTCATCTATGTTGCACAGCTCTTTCTTCGTGTTGCGATTGTGTATCCTGTTTGCTGACAATTGAAACTCGCTGTTTACGATCCCACGATTCCTTCACTTAAGTGAAAGTGTGGACTTGCGTAAGACTACCTTCATTTGGGTTATTGTATCGATCCTTAAGAAGAGAGATTAAAAGAGAAGAAAAACGTGGGAAATGAACTTCCTTAGATAAATTGGCCTGATTTATTTTACTGGATATGAAAAGAATGATATCTGAGCTTAAGTGAATAGTCAAACATAATTGTCACAATAAAATAACATCAGTTACGATCGTAAGAACACACAAACCGTATACCAGATACGAGAACCACTAACCACGTAATTGAAAATGGAGGGGAGGGGAGGAACTGATGATATCAGCTGCCTCGGGACATGGTACAGAATCAGCGGCGGGAATGAAAATATGTACCAGACTGGGATATTCTGCTTACTTGGCAGTTGCGTTAACCGTTGCGCCGTCTGGTAAATGTGTGTATCGTAAATGTGCGGACTGTTTCGGCGCGCTGCCCGGCCTACTCACATTCCCACCTAGGACCAATTATCCGCAGTCCTCGCCCATGTGCTCCATGCTCGCTAATTTTTTTAGATTCCCGCTGGAGGTCGAACAGCCGTGCATCTGCGCTGAAGATTGTGGATTCATTGCCCATGGAGGCGAATAAATTACTAGGATATGTGGTGCCGGTCTTTTGGACATATCTGAAAGAAGACATCACAATAAAATTATAGGAACAGAGGCAAAATATGTTTAGGAAGACCAATGAAGAAATGGGTTGACCAGTTATTGATACGGAATGGATCAAAAGATCAAATGCGACGTCGACGACGTCGACTACAATGATGGAGAAACTGACCTGCCAAGTTTATGTTCGACGTTTTCTTCCCTTTCTCCACAGCTTGTCTCATTTACCCTGGATTCAACCCCGTTAGATTTAATCTCCTTCCACCAGTTTCGCTATCCTGGTTGGTTGGTTGGTAAGGGTTACGGGGATCAGGGACCACACAATAACGTCAGTCCCCCGATCCAGAAGAGGAGACATCCGCCCAAAACGTTTTCTGATATATTCGAGAGTTTCATAACAGTAAAACCGAGAAGGCTAAAAACGCTATGAACATATTTTGGACCGTCAATAATAAAAGCAAGCTGAAGGAAATAGTAAAACCAGCAGGTCGGCTTCCCTGGGGCCCTGTATGTGTTAGGAAACGTCCTATCCACAACTTTCCCATATCTGGTGCATTACAGTCAAAAGCGCCCACTATTCAACAGGAAACTGGGTGTAGCAGAAAGAAGGAAAAGCGCATCTACAAGCGATTAAAACAGAATAAAAAAGGGATGAAAGGGTTGCCTGGTCAACGAGATAAGGTCGGGAAACACCAAACCTGGCATACAGCGGGAGACAGCCTATTCCCAACCAGCCTGCCGCTGCTCCAGAGATAAATTAAAACCTTATAACTCAGATAAAAACTGCTTTCACGTAGAAAACTGATAACCTGTTCAACCATCCATGAAAGGTCCAGCAACATTAGAGTCTGCCTTCTGAGTCCTGCTCTTCTGCCGTCAATGCCGTTGAGATCTTCGTCGTAACACTACTTCTGCTCCTCCTCCTCCTCCCACTCCCCTCCCCACTCATTCCTCGGAACCGGGTAAGTTTACTGCTTAAATTTTTATCCATTGGACATCCACAACTGTTCTGCAACATGTTGATGGCGAACAAATCCGCCGCAGTTGTAAAACACTTTATTGATAGAAGTCTCGCACGACAGAAGTTGCTCTACACTACCACGGTTTCGGGGTCTTACCATCGGATTTATTTGAAATCTGAAGTAAAAAACAACAGTTGTAATCTAGTCCATTAAGCAATTAAGAAATTTACAAAACAAAATAAAGATTGATATTTAGAAACTGAAAGAGATAATATGATTGAACGATAGCCTACATAGCATTAGTGGTACGGCATGTCCATGCGCTAATAACTAACAGGCAAAGAACCACCGTACATGCCTGCAAAGAACTCCGACTTATACTGGTTATGATGTACAGGACGATGATCTATGGTTTTTATATCATAGTATTTTATGTCTATGAAGCTTAGTATTTCACTCTTGACTACCCCCGAATATACCCCCCCCCCCCCCTTGCGCACGCGCACGCGCACGCGCACACGCAAAAACGCGCGGAACAAATCTACGTTAGAGTGTAGTATGCTGAATCAATGGAGTTACACAATCAGTTAATACACACAGATCTTGTGCATAAAGTAGGATGGTGATTTCCCAACCGCTCAAGAGCTTATATAAATAGAACAAAAAGCTTTTAGTAGCTCTTACAACTGTTTAAGTCAGTTTAAGTTCACAGCTCACCATTTGTTATGTTTTGACGTTCCTGCTGTTGGATGCAGATTTTGGCCACTGTATGTATTTGGCCTTTGCCTTAAACTGTTGTTTATGTTAACTCCCCATATCACGTGTATGTTGCTTTGTTGCACTTGTTCTCTTATTAGTCATGCTGCTTTCTCTTATTTGTTAGCTAACATATCCCGTAATGGACCGCCACTACTTTCGGTTATGACCTATATTGGTTCTGCACTTGTTCTGGATTCGTAATCGTTTGTACCCTAGTTCCTCTCCATGCCGTGTTACGCGCTCTCTTCACGGTGTTTACCACGAGTTCCGGCAGCGTTACTGCTCAGTCCGCTTGCCGTAGCCGCAATTGTACACAGGTTCGCTGTATTAGCGTTTAGCGTTTGGTAAGTGTTAGCGTCGGATGTAGGAGTTCGTCATATAAGGTTGTAAGCTGACTTGTGCCTTCTGTAGCGTAGCGCTGTTATTTAGTTTTAACTTTGGTTTACTGCGTGACTTCCACCTAATGTCCTATATGGCTTCACTGTTGTAGACTGCATGCATTTCCGTCGCAAATTTTTTGAAAAAAAAAAAAAAAGGTTCAAATGGCTCTGAGCACTATGGGACTTAACATCTATGGTCATCAGTCCCCTAGAACTTAGAACTACTTAAACCTAACTAACCTAAGGACATCACACAACACCCAGTCATCACGAGGCACAAATTTTTTGACACTGTTCCCAGGCCGCAACTGAAAGTCTGTTCTTTGCTGCCACGTACGGTGGTTGTTTGCCTGTTAGTTATTAGCGCATGGCCATACCGTTCTGCTTATGCTATGTAGGCTATCGTTCAATCATTTTACCTCTATTTCAGTTTCTAAATGTCAATCTTCATTACTTTTTTTAAATTTCTTAACTGCTTAATGGGCTAGATTACAACTGTTGTTTTTACTTCAGATTTCAAATACACGTGATAAGACCCCGAAACCGTGGTAGTGCACAGTGACTTCTGTCGTGCAAGACTTCGATCAATAAGGTATTTCACAACTGAGGCGGATTTGTTCGCCATGAACATGTTGCAGAACAGTTGTGGATGTCCAATGGATAAAAATTTAAGCAGTGAACTTACCCGATCCCAAGGAATGAGGGGGGGGGGGGGAGGAGGAGGAGCAGCAGCAAATGTAGTGCTACGACGAAGATCTCAACGACAGTGACGGCAGAAGAGCAGGACTCAGACGGCAGACTCTAATGTTGCTGGACCATTCATGGATGGTTGAACCGGCTATCAGTTTTCTCCGTGAAAGCGGTTTTTTTCTGAATTGTAAGCTTTTAACCTGTCTCTGGATCAGCGGCAGGGTGGTTGGGAATGGGCTGTCTCCTGCTGTATGCTAGGTTTGGTGTTTCCCGACCTTACCGCGTTGACCAGGCTACCATTTCATCCCTTTTTTACTCTGTTTTAATCGCCTTTAGGTTCGGTTTTCCTTCTTTCTGATACACCCAGTTTTCTGTTAAATAGTGGGCGCTTTTGACTGTAATGCACCAGATATGGGAAAGCTGTGGATAGAACCTTTCCTGACGCATGCAGAGCCCCAGGGAAGCCGACCTGCTGATTTTACTATTTCCTTCAGCTTGCTTTTACTATTGACGGTCCAAAAGATGCTCATTGCGTTTTCAGCCTTCTCGGTTTTACTGTTATGAATCTCCCGAATATATCAGAAAACGTTTTCGGCGGATGTCTCCTCTTCTGGATAGAGGGGCTGACGTTGTGGGGTCGTTGATCCCCGTACCCCTTACCAACCAACCAACCAACCAACCAGGATAGCGAAACTGATGGAAAGAGATTAAATCTAACGGGGTTAAATCCATGGTAAATGAGACTGAAGCTGTGGAGAAAGGGAAGAAAACGCCGAACGTAAACTTGGCAGGTCATGATTCCTCAAGATGGCAGCGCTATCACGTGACTTACAATGATAGATTATATGAGTAGTTACTCGTAAGCTTCACATCTCTATCATCTCTAGCTCCTCTGAGCAAAAATTTTTTTCTAGACCGCGAAATGCAGTAACACCAGCAGAACAGAAATACTGATAAAACTTTCGACTTACCAATGAACTGAAAATTGACAAAAAGGAGCCAAGGGGTTCGTCATAGATCACGAATTATGAGCATTGTAATCAGGCGCAATGAAAATAGGCATGATTAGCTAGTTTTACGATATGGAACTGAAGGAAGCGATATATAACAAACGCTAAGATTTCAAAATCACAGTAATTTCCAACCTATTTGCTCTGAATTGGACTAAAAAATGCTGTTTATAATTTTCCACAGCGAATGTAAAGATGAACATGGTGATGCGAATTCGTGTGCTAAGTATAACACATAACAAAAAGAAAAAAAATTGGCCAGGCGAAAGTAGAATTCGTGCACTGTCTGTGCCGTACAAACACAGTTACGTATGTAAACAGTTCATCCATTCCACGAATGGAGAATCTCGATCATTTTTGCCTGTTATCGACGATGATACTGGCAAGATATCGATCCAAGGCCTTGCAACATTTTCGAAAATGTTTTAATTTCAATAATATAAATGTGACGTAAAGTCATGCAGTTCTCCACTCAGACTGACGGTGTCGCAATGGTAAAAGTCAAACGTCAGATAAGGAATACCTTTATTGCTCATATGACACATTTCGGAATTTATCCATCGTGAGATATCCACGAGCGATTACTGCACGTAGATATGGCGTTTCGCGTAGGATTTGAAAAGTCATATCTACGTGATGGATAATTCTGAAACGCGTCATATGAGTGGAATCATTCCTTGCCTGATGTTCAACTTTCACCAATGCGACCCAGTCAACCTGAATGCAGAATTAAGAAAGAATTAAGAAATGACAAAGTATTTTTTTCGTGTGATGTAATTACAGATTAACAATGTTCGGACTCTTTCCTTTACTTGTAGTATGAAACTCTGCTTATTGCCGAATTTCATGATTGTATGTCAACGGGAAGTACGCAATAGACTTTGAGTAAGTTTTAGATTATCAAAACATGACATAAAGGAACGTACCTTTTTGATTAAATTGACGTAGAAGGTATATTGTAGCGCCAAGGGACTATGCACTTTAGTATCTGAAATAAATTTCAACTTATCAGGTCTAGGATTCCTGAGAAAGTATTTTACTACTCGGACGGACAAACAGCAGAGAGATTCTACAGGGATTCCGTTTTTATCGATTGGGATGCAAAACCCTAAAAAGTATTTAAACGTTAGTTAATGAGATATTCACTCCCACATCGGCTTCAGTCTTGCAGTCATCCTAGGAGAGTAATTGTGCACACTATGATGATGTGTAACCATTAAAATATGTGTGATCTGATTATATAGTTATATATATTTTTTCTGCAAATAAAAGTGCAAGGAACAGTGGAATAATTGTTCACAATGATATTTTGTAGATGTATTGGACGTCTATGCTGTGATATCACTGCCACACATCGCTATGCGATATTGTTTCATTCCCTGACAATATTTCGTGGCTATTTTATTGAGCGTACTGGACATGTCCGTGTGGGAGGAAAGCTTTACATTTTTCTCGCTAAGAAGTAACATTCCTGCTGTGTGGTCTCAGTTCCTGTTTGTCAGCAGGAGGCGGTCAGTGAATCTCTTTACTAATGGAGAGTATACCTCTGATGGTACGGAGTTTTTGAATGGAAGCAGGGCTGTGACCCGCTCCGTGCTTTTGTTGGCAGAGCCAGCGCCCGCTCACTTTGTTAGAGAATAATATCTTTGCTCCTTCTGTACGTGCATTAAATGAAGGGACACCGTGGCACCACCAGACCAATGTGGGAAAGTCGGTTGTTTTCGCTCCTAGATTTTGATGTATTCAATCGAGTGAGTCGCTCCAATGGGATAGCAAACTAGAGTTTGTTAATGTGAGTATCGTACGCTAATAGTGAGACGTTTGTGCTGAATTCCTTTTTTTTTTACAAAATAAGTGATTTTTATTCGTAACATTTATAACATGGAGAGCTTTTTTTCCCCGCTTCAAGTGAACAGTTGAGCGTTTTGAACTAAGATTCCGGGCATTCCGTCCGTCGGCCGCCGTCTGGTGCTGGTGAGCGCATGTTTGCTGATTTTTGGAGAAATATCTCACAATTGCGATAGCGTGAACAGTAATCTGAACAGTTCGCTACTTACCTTGTCATGCAACTTATGTTGACTAGGTAGTTATAATTCGCCCAGTTGAGGTGGTCTTGTTGGGTTTCCTACGTAATTTGGTACCTCCACACGCTGTTAACGGCATTTTGTGCATTTGAGATTTCAGAGAGCTTTGGTTTATGTTAATTTTATAAATGTCTTGTCTTAGATTTCGAGATCCCTTACTGCCCTAAAATTTTTCCATGGTTATGCTTCCCGCAAATAATGTATATAACCCATTATATCACTATGCTATTGATCTCACTGTGACGGTGTTTTCATTCTGCTCATGGACCAAATTCAGCGTTCAGTTACTTACAAATTAAGAGAACGAGTTGCTCTCGCTCGTCTTGTACTATTATAGATTTCTTCATTGACGGAGCGAGTAGTTTAGTTTCTCCTTGGTTTGTAACCTGGCTTTCTGTTTTATGATACTAAAACTAATGAACTCAAAGATACAGAAAACAGCTTTCAGAACTTACAGCGAATAGAGTAACAGCACGGTGTGACTCAGGTAGAAGAATAACAACAAATATAAGTGAAAATGCTAAAAATATAACTTGCAGTATGAAGTTCTGCAAACATTTTTAAACTCCAATAGATTAACTGTATACTGCCTGGAATTGTTAGAACCAGCCTATTGAATTACTTTCTCCAGTAAACAGAGTTCTGTTTATAACGTGTACGTGGTGTACATACGACTGGAAAATCACCGTGTGACCACAAAAGGCACTACCATAGATTTCATACAGCGTCGTACAAACATATTTTCCTGTCTGACATAAATCCACTTCATAAATGGGATGTATTCCTGGGAAACGCGTACTGGGAAGTATAATAAATAGGACTGGTTGCTTTAATTCGTATTTTAAGTTGATATTCGTAACGATTACTAACAAACTGAACGTAAAATGTCGGCTTTTAGCTGTCGGATGCTTTGTTATTCTGTTTCGTCTGTGATGTTTAATACGTGAAGTCTGTTTCAGCTTAGTTGTGCAAGCTGATGCAAAAATTTCTATGTATCGGGAAAAACAAACACTTCTTCGAAAGCAACCGGCTTCCTGCCTCTCGTGTCAAGCAAGGCAACCAGCGAGATGACAAGATTGGCCACATTAGCGCTCTTAAACAACGTCGGTGCTCCTTTCTGTAGCTGGACAGGCGCGCAGGAGACTCGTGAAAAATCACCGGAAGTCTGCTAATGCGGTGGCGGTGACCCGCAGGATTGATGGTTGCAGCACATTGTGTGTCACTGGGCCACGAGGAGGGTGAGAAAGAAGGGGTAGGCGGGGGAGGGATACGTATCCACCTGAGAGGGGAGGAAGGGATGAAGCGCATAGCTCGGCAGTTGTCCAATCCGCGACAGCACCTCGGACTACAACCGCCAGCTGCTGGGAAACGTTTGTTACCTTTCCCAAATTTTGTTAGCAGCCACTGACTAAGCGGAGGTAAGTGTTCATCAGCGTCTGCCAAACAACTGTTCTGTTAATCTCATTATGATTTTTTGTTGTTATTGTTGTTGTTGTTCTATACTTCATGGGTCAAATTTTAAACCTCTCCTGACTTCAGATGGCCTGTGCCTTTCTTCTTAGATATTTGTACATGTATTTCACTTTCCTCTTGTAAGATACAATAATTTTTGAGTTTATTTCACCCTCTAGAATTATTCTTGCCCGGAGCTGCGATATTTTATTATACAAGCAGTATGTTCGCTTTTCAATCCTTCTGCGTTTAGTTTCCTTTGTCGTAAATTCTTTTCGTAGGTACGAAGTATCAATGCTCGTGAAGAAATGCTGAAAGTGCCATCATTTCGCAACATTTCACTCTTGTTTTGCGTTGAAAACGTGGAGGACGACATCTGAGCCAAAATCAGCGACTATTTCTGCCCAGTTAATTGTAGACTTGACTATGAATGGTGCTTCGGGAGGAATAACTAATATTTCAGGAGTTGTTGTCTCGACTAATTAGAGTAAAACATTCCCTAGGATATGGATCCAGCTTTTATTGAATATAGGGATGTAGCTGGTTACAGAGAAGTTTTCATTTCGCGTGTTGGTACTCCAGTTCATACGGGTTTATTTATCGATCGTATTTTTTAAGTTGTGAAGTTGTGGTTGAGTAAACATAGCTGAATTTTTCAGCTATGATTTCGATTTGTTGGGCAATTGCACTGTATCGTTCAGGTATTCCACGCATGTTAACAGTTGTTGAGTGCTGTAAAGGAACAACATCGACCCTGTCCCTGACGGATCGAATCTACCTTTACGCATCTCTGCTTCTGTGAGCGAGCATCGCTGGCGGAAAGGCCCATTATGCGGGCACGGTTATGGTGCCTGTGGATCTTTAGACGGGAGAGTGGGCAGCACGTATCGAGAAGCCATTTTTAATAGCTCGGGAAAATTTCGTAATTTGCAGAATTTCATTACTCAGAAAATAACATTTAATTCAACGGTTATCACAAAGTACCGAACAGCAACGGCTAATTCAAACAAAGTGGTATTTAGTGAACGACTGAGAATAGATTACGTAGGGACATAAAACTTGTGACGAAAGTACATAAAATCCATGTTACTGCTAGTGTTTTGGTGGGAATTACGAACAGAGCTATAGCAGAAAGCTCACGGTCACGAACTTTCAGATCTGACTAGTGTGCCTTGAATGTAAGTTCGCTCTCAATTGTTGACAGAGCCGAAAAGTTCGATGCTTATTAATTTCAGACAGCCAAAGTACTGCGAGTATTTTTAATGGGAAAGGAGGAGCGGGTTACACTATTACGTCATGGTATTGATGTAGGGGTTTGATAATAGAAGCGCTACTACTGCTAATTGTGCAGAATACGGTTGACGACTTCCCATCTGCAGAATACCAGATTGAAGTGTGTTTTTATTTAACTGTGTGAGACTTGTTGAGTACCCAACAGTCGTACCTTATTTGAACACGTAGGTTAGCAATATGAATCATGTAAAAGACATTATTCCGTTAGTAGAACGTACTGTAGTTGTTCACCAATCACACGCTGAGTTTCAGTTCGTATCTGTGTTCCACGTACAAGAATATGGCGGACATTAGATACGCGTGGCCTCTATCCTTATCTGAAGCGCGTTCAAGGAGATGATGGTAGACAGCTGGAATTTTGTCTGGCTAGTTACAGATCGCTGATGTAGGCACTTTCATTCGTGGCGCTCTCAATAAGACTTGTAACTCAAATCGGCGGTCCCACAAAAACACACATGCGCTTGTAGAGACACATTTTCAAGAACGCTTCAGTGTAAATGTGTGGTGTGATAGAGCAGTTGACTTCTATATTACCGCATCGTCTTAAGAGCACCGCTTAATCTAGACCTTCTAGAAGAAGAGCTTCCAGCATTCTTGAACAGGTTACTTTCGCTTCAAGGATGGGTATATAGTTCCAGCATGATGGAACCCCGGCACATTCTAATCGTTACGTGTGCTTCTGTCACTGTCTTTCTCTTTCTGTCCTAACACTACTGTCTCCTTTCACGGTCAGTGCCTCCCTCTTTCTGTCTGTAACTATACTGCCTCATTCATTCTTTCCCATGGCTGCTTCTCTTCTCACTGTCGCGATCTCTCTCTTCCTCGTCATTGTCATAGACTGTCTCTCATCACTGGCTCTCACCCACTTATGCTTTCTCTCGGCGTCGACAAAATCCACAGCCACTCTTTCACTTGCCCTGTCATTGTCTCTTTCGCTCTTTCTTTACCACAACTACTGCCTACTATCTTCCAGTATTTACTTTTCCATCTCTTTGCCACTGCCACTGTGTCCTCAGCGTAAACAATCGTGAAAATGTTCGTAGGCCAAATTTTTTTGGAAAATTTTTAAAGGTTGCCGAGGAAAGTAGAATGAGGCAGCTGGTAAGCCACTTTTCAGTCTTTTTTTAAACAGGAGGGTACTCGCCTTTTTTGTGTTTCTATAGGAGCACTTTTCCGCTAGTTCCTTCTCTTCCTTGTTGCAGCAGGGCCATGTCATTCGTATGAAAAAAAAAAAAAAAAACTTTACAGGACAGTAAAATTTTGGTAGTTCCCTTATGTGAAACTGAAACAGCGCAAAACAATTTTTTTCGCTCAGAACGAATTTTACGTGCACACAAAATTTGCATGTGCTTCAGAAGTAAAACATGGAACCCTTCTGCTGATAACATATATACTTGACAGAATATGTATCCGCGCTACGTTACTTCTTAAACTACGTTTTCGTCGCACACCGGATTTTACGTGTACAAGCAAGGTAAATTTGAACCTCTGTATCTCGACAACGGTTAAATATATGAAGAAAAGTTTCAAGGATTTTCGAGATAGGTGAAATTTTTACGATGTATTCTTAACATCTCTATTTGTTATGCATTGCGATCTTGTAATCCTCGACTCGGTTTTGGTACTCAAAAACCATGATTTTGGGGTGTTTCTCGATAATGGTTAGAGGTTTCTTAAAAAGAGATTTGACTTCTAGATAAATTCCTAAGCAATACACCGTTAAAAGTTGACCAATTTTCTGCGGTTAGTTGTTCGTATATCAACTGCTGACGGGGAAAAACTGGTGAAAAACGCTTTCCGATTTTCTCAGGAATCGCCCATGAAATAAGTGATGACTCCTTACACCCTTTAAGGCGCATCGTAGACATCTAGTGCAAAAAGACCCACACGATTTTCTCCATTTGCCTAAGCTGGAGGAAGTGTGTAATGTTCAAACTTTGACCCTGTACCACGGTTTAGTTAGACGATCCTTATGTTGGTCATACAAATGGTTCCTAGCCCAAGGGCTATCCAAAACGATTAACCCTACCTTTTTATTCCCAAGAAAACCCGAGGTAAGAGTCATGGAAAAATCCCGCTTTTATGCGCGGAAGTTTGGATCATGTTGGTAGCGCCTTCTGTCACGTGCGTAACTATTAGTGCTGTATCCATAAAGAACGCAAAGATGACCGCAGAAGAGCTACACGGAGCGTTGTCGATATATTTCGAAAATACGTTGAAGTTGGAAATGGAATTAATGGAAATCAACTTTAATCATTTTCCTTTGCGTGATACCTTCTCTGAGTATTTGTTACATTTTAATAAATAAAAATTAGTTACGCCTTATATGGAATATTTTATTTGAATTAATTAATACTATCAGCTCCAAAAACATTTCCTATTTCTTCCAGAACACTTTCTAAGTAGACAGCGCTACGATATTGGTCTCGTTATAAAGGATGACGATCAAAGTTTCTCATCAACCCTCCATCATCCGTGGCGGCCATACTTCGTGAACTGCGCATAGAGTACCATCGCACGATTTTCGGAGTTACAGATTTAACTTAAGTCTGTACATTTGGTCATATCGCAGAGGCTGATTAGATAATCGTACTAACCAAGTGTGGTTTTCATAGGGAATGTATGTGTTAATCCTCATTCCAGGTGAGTATCTCAGAAACACACAAGAACGAGACCGTACATTAAAAGCGCTTGAACTTTTCTCTGTTTCGTAAGAGGACCTGGATTTAAACATGTAGCATTTTCATCCCAGTACCTGTAAAGTAAGTTTTTATTGATCTACAAAACGTTGCGGTTTTATGTTAACACTGCTTAACATTAGGTAAAGCAGTATTAGCAAAATGGTTCAAATGCCTCTGAGCACTATGGGACTTAACATCTGAGGTCATCAGTCCCCTAGAACTTAGAACTACTTAAACCTAACTAACCTAAAGACATCACACACATCCATGCCCGAGGCAGGATTCGAACCTGCGACCGTAGCGGTCGCGCGGTTGCAGACTGAAGCGCCTAGAACCGCTCGGCCACACCGGCAGGCCAGGATTAGCAGTTACATTTATATATGATTGTTTAATTATTAAAACACTTTCTCTACAAGATTAATTTTGAATTCTCGTTTAGTTTTCGCTACGGCTATCTAGGGCATCGAGCGTGTAATATCACTGAAATTCTGTCAGCTTACTCTCAACATCGATAGAAATATTCTACAACTTGTGGTTTGGAGTATAACTATCGAAACAAATTAATAACGAAGCTTCCTGGCGGATTAAAACGGTGTGCCGGATCGGGTTTTGAACCTGGGACCTTTCCAAGACAAGTTTCATGAAACCTGGAAGATGGGAGCTGAGGTACTGTCGGATGTGAAGCAGTGAGGGCGAATCGTGAGTCGTACTTGGATACCTCTGTAGGTATTGCGCTTCCCTGAGAGAGGCAAATGTCCCACGATCGAGCCCCGTTCAGGCACACTATTTAAATCTACCAGGAAGTTTCAAGCAAGTGCACACTCCGCTGTAGAGTGAAAATTCATTCTGGAAACAATAATTTGTTTCACATAATACAATGGGTAGGTGAAAACGCTATCTGTTAAAGTCCGCGTCCCATAAGGACGTCGCTTTGGATGAGGTCGAAATGCAACCAGAATACCAAAATCTGGCCCCGAGCGAAAAAGCTTTAGTCGTACGACAACGTCCTGAACAACTGCGAATGTAAACACGTAAGCACGCTCGGTCGACTTGGGCATGTAACAGAGATGACACCAGAAACAACAGAAGAGAGACCATACGAGATATCACAGGTGTAAAATAGGCAAAGCTCTAGGATTAATACTACGCAGATGTGACCAGAGCTGTAAAGTTTGAATAGTTTCCTATGTGGTTTCGTGTGGTTCTTGACCTTCCCGTTTTCGCTCCTGGCGGCTTTGCTACTCCGTAGTGCATAAGATTAGTCCTCTGAATGCCCTACATGCAAGACATCGCATTGTTTTTAGTAGTCGTTGAGCTGACATTGCCGGCCCCTGTGCCCGAGCGGTTCTAGGCGTTTCAGTCCGGAACCGCGCTGCTGCTGCTACGGTCGCAGGTTCGAATCCTGCCTCGCGAATGCATGTGTGTGATGTCCCTAGGTTAGTTAGGTCTGAGTAGTTCTAAGTTCTAGGGGACTGATGACCTCAGATGTTAAGTTCCATAGTGCTTAGTCATTTGAGCAATTTGAATTTACATGTGACTTACATTACGCAATATATTTTGGATACATGGCAGCATCGATCGTAAATACTGAAATCCTTTATTTTGCACATCGATTACGGTCACTGTGTGACAAGATCAAATTATTATACACGTACAGGTATTACGCAGGTGTCGGCGTAATAGCTACGACGACGCACTGCTTACAATTTGACTCTTCCTCATAGGCTCGTATAACATTATCATGATAGAAGTCTAGCGATAAATTCACAGTTACAGCTGTTTTAACGTAAAATTTTTACTGCGTAATAAAAAGCAAAAGCAAACGGGTTAAAGGATAATAACCCATCTATGCCTCCCCCCTCCCCCCCCCCCCTCCCAGGGCTCGCCGCTCTTTGGCTGGTTCGTGCTTCGCTACCAGGGAGCCCCAGCCTTCGCAGCATCTTTGCCCTCCCGTGCTGCATTTCTATCCTCTTGCTGTTCCTTTTCCCCTTCCCTTGGGAACATGTCTGGGGTGTTTTTGGGTATGTTCTGTATTGTCCGTAGCTGACATCAGAACAGTCTCCCCACTGTTTTTCTTTCCTTTATCCATTCTTAGTTCACATTCTCCTATTCTTCCTCCGCTTCGGCATTTGAGGTTCCTCTTTTTCTTCTTCCTTCCTGTCCGCTCCTGAAGACCGGACCACGCGTCTGACGCTTAACAGGTGACTGAGTAAGGCGTAATTCTCAGTCCTGGGTCGACAGATGGGGTTCGCACGTAACTCCTGGTAAAGGCCAGGCCCAAGGAGGCATGATTGCCTGAGCTGCTACCTACCCAAATTGCCAATTGGTCCCTCTGTCAGGTGTTCGGGAGGTGTGACCTGAGGTGTGCACAATCACCTAAGAAGGTTGCACCCCTTTCTGAAGGGAGCCCTATAACGATATGTTTACGTAATGTGTATACATAAACATACAGTTATAAATGTCCCCGTTCGTAGTCTCTAATTATAACAATATGTTACTTTTGTGCTGTAACATATAGCTATAATTAGCGGTGGAAACATTTGCGAATGCCGACCGTGTGCGGCTGTTTCTTGTTGGATCGTCTGATCAGTCGGAAGTTGCATTGCAGAGGAGAGTAAATGCCTATTCAAAATATAATTATTTTTGATAGCTCAACATGAATTTCCTAAGGGACCGTAGTTTATCATGCATTTACCAGTACAATATGGCGCGGAGAAAATATTTCGCCGCATGCAACTTCCGTCCGAACTCGACGAAAGAATTCGTGACTGTGAACTCTCTATTTGGCAGAAACATATAGAAAATTAAATAATTTCATGAAGTGAGACATAGATTCTATAGTAAATGAATAGTCCATACACCAGTTCCATTTAACTCTGAATTTATGGCAATTAATAGACGAACTTACACTGTAATGAAGGATTTAACATGGATGCCGTTTTGACTGGCACTTCTCTTAATGAAAACAATTTCTTTGACGTTTTCACATACACGTCGCACAATAAATCTACTGCTAGGCACTTTTAGTATTACACATTTACTTTACACTAGAACAATATTAATTTTAACAATAATAATACGGCGGCAAGACATGCGCGTCCGACACAAGTTACAGGAGACAAGAGAAGAATGAGTAACTGTTCATCGAGAATATCTCGTACCTCCAAAAAAAAAAAATGTGTAAAAGTGTTCTTCTTCTGTCCGTTTTTCGCGCCGCGGTTTTGAAAATTAAATACTCACTGCATCTCTGACGGCGCTTCGACAATAAACAAGTTACGTCACAGGTCGTTCACCTTTTACATTCTCGCAACATTATTTGCTAACTGTAGCTGTTGCCGAGCGACTGCTCGATTAGTGAATGATTTAAAATGATAAGACAATCACATAATGTTACAGCCCCCAGTTGGAAGGAGGCGCGCCATCGGAGATGCTGCCAATCAAGAGGGATTCTCTCACACAGTGAGCCAGTCATCACCTTTGCATCCCACGTCTACAAAACGCAAACCTAAAGAAGATCCCAATTCAAGGACCCTCCAAGCTGCACCACCGTTCCTCATGGTTTTACGTACTGAAGACCTTCATTCCTTTGCAACAGTAAATCCGCCTCCAATTCAGAAAGGTGTTGATGCAGTTTCCAGCCCTGTCAAATACTGCTTTCGTTTATGCAGTGGCACTTTGCGCCTGGAGACGACTTCTGATTGCAGCTTCGCTTCTCCACGGTATGAGTTTCGTGTCGGTGACCATAGAACTCAGAATTCTTCTCGTGGGGTTATTTACACCAGGCTGCTCGATTGTTTGACTGAGGCTGAAATCCAAACGTACGTCTATGATCAGGGTGCTATTGTCTTCCATCAGGTGATGAAAAAGGTAGATGCCTCCTCAGTGAAAACACGCACTCTTCTTGCCACCTTTGATAATGGTGCTTCCATCAGAGATCAAAGCAACCTATGAAGTTACCACAGTCCGACCGTCTATTTCGAACCCAATGCGCTGCTACCAGTGTCATCGTTGCAACCACACTAGAACGTCTTTTCGAATGTGTAACCTGTGGTAGGGATGCTCACGAGGGCGATTGTACATCTCTTTCTTCCCTCTGTATCAACTGCAATGGCGACCATGCCACCGACTCTCGAGATTGCCCCATGTTCCTTGGTGAGTGACTGTCCAGGAGATCTGGGTATAGGGAAAAGTATCTTACGCGGTCGCTCGCAAGTTATTGGCTGGTCGCAAACCCTGCATTCTACCATCTGGCACATACAGTACTGTTCTTGCTACATCTCGCCCCATGGAGGAAATGGGCACTCAGACATGCCACCTCGAATTCAGTACTGTCGTTGTGTAATCCCCCAGTGTCATGGTAGTCTCTGTCTCCTCGTCCAGCTGTGCTACATGCCATCAAACTCTTGCCCCAAGGGGCGAAGTCAGCAGCTACACAACCGGCAGACCGGAAAGGATAAAAGGAATACTCCAATGACGACTTCCTACGTCCCTCCAGCCAACCAGCATCTGAGACTTCCTCTGCTAACTGGAAAGGCTCGAAGTAGTCCAACAAAGACAAACGGTCTTCTCCCTCGTCGATTCGAAGAACTACTTCGACGGTGTCGCCACGTGATATCCTCGCCCGGCCGACCTCCGTGTCCCCAGTGAAAACCACCAACCGTTTTTCAGCGTTGGACTCCGCAGACCGACAGCAGGAGGAGGCCGACGCTTCCGTAGATCTCTTGGAGCAGGATTATCCTGCCTCTGTGTCCTGTAGCAGCGGGTTTTCTCAGGCTGGCTGAGGAGACACCCACTCAGTTTTTCCTCGTCATGATTCTCTTCAAATGGAACGTTTGCGGTCTTCGATCGAACAGAGGATTTATAGCTGCTCTTAGAATCGCAGCGTCCACTTGTTCTCTGCCTTCACGAAACGAAGTTGCGTCCTCGCGACCGCTTTGGGCTATCGCATTTCTTCCCGGTCCGTTTTGACGTTACCCCCGAGGTCGGCATTCCATCTCATGGCGGAGTCATGCTGCTCATATGGGATGATAATCATAGTCAACCCACCTTCCTGACCACCCTTTTTCAAGCTGTTGCAGTTAATCACTTGACCTTTTCCCTTTGTAACGTTTACATATCTCCATCAGTGGATGTCGCCAGGGCAGGCTTCCTCCAGCTTATTGGGCAGCTATCTCACTCCTGCCTCGGAGACTTCAATGTGCGCCATCCCCTTTGGGGTTCTCCCAGAACGTATCAGAGAGGCGCCCTCTTGGCCGATCTCCTTAATCAACTTAACCTCTTCTGCCTTAACACAGGAGCACCCACGTTCCTTTCAGACCCCTCGCACACCTGTTCCCATTTGGACCTATCCTTATGCACTGCCCAGCTTGCTCATCGTCTCGAGTGGTCCGTTCTCTCTAACACACACTCGAGCGATCATTTCTCGTGTGTTATCCGTTTGCTGGCTCCCACCCCACCTGTGTACACACCCCAAGTGGCAGCTTATTAAGACCGGCTGGAGCCTTCACTTCTCCCTGGCGACCTTCGACGATTTCCCCAGTTGTGATGACAAAGTGGAATATCTTACAAACGTTATTCTTACACCCGCAGAACGTTCCATTCCTTACAGTTCCTCTGTATCATGCTGTGTCCTGGTCCCTTGGTGGACAGAGGTGAACCGCGACGCAATTCGCACGCGGAGTCGTAATCCCCGGATTTTTAAGTCATCCTACGATAGCAAACGGCATTCATTACAAACAGATGCGTGCACAGTGTCGTCGCATTCTTTGGGATAGCAAAAATGTTGGCTGGATTTCATTCACTACTTCTTTTTACAGTGCCACTCCCTCTTCCGTGGTGTGGGCCAACCTCCGACGGCTCCCTGGGACCAAGATACATTCCCCAATTTCCGGCCGGACAGTTGAAGACGATGTCATTGTGAACGTTATTGCTATCTTAAACACCTTAAGCCTCCATTTTGCTGAGATTTCGAGCACCTCCCACTATCACCCTGCCTTCCTCCATCAGAAGCTAGCGGAGAAGTCTTGGGCGATACCTATCTCTTCTCCGAATCATGAGTGCTACAATGGCGCCTTTACTATGAGATAGCTGCTGAACTAACGCTGTCCTTCGACGTGACTTTCTCCTCAGCAGATACGCATGACGTTTGTCTGCCATGTACGGGCACGCATTCTATGCATTCTTCTCTATTACATCGTGGAGTTCGCTTTAGGCTCTTGCTCCAGCTGCTTAACTTCACGCTACCTGCGACTTTCCCAGTCTATGTGACGCCTTCACCACCTTGGCTCCGTGCGGCGGCCCGTGTTCACCTTGGCCTTCATTTTCTTCCTAAGGACACTTCTCCAGCTTCGCTCTATCGCCTTCAGTTTCACGATCTTCGCGTACACTGATGGCTCTCGGACTGAGTGTGGTGTCGGGTGGGCCTTCGTCACTGGCGCCGACGTTTTTCGGTATCGGCTTCTGGAACACTGCTCAGTATTTACAGCAGAGCTCTTTGCCATGTATGAGGCCACGGAGTACATCTGGCGACACAGGCTTTTCAGTTGCGTCATCTGCTCACTCTTTCTCAGCGCCATTCAAAGTCTCCTACTACTGTCCATTGCAGTTGTACACCACCAGATCTGGAGTTCCTCCACAACAAAACACAGTGCAAAGAAGTACTGAAGCATAGGGGACAGCCCGCATCTCGTGGTCGTGCGGTAGCGTTCTCGCTTCCCACGCCCGGGTTCCCGGGTTCGATTCCCGGCGGGGTCAGGGATTTTCTCTGCCTCGTGATGGCTGGGTGTTGTGTGCTGTCCTTAGGTTAGTTAGGTTTAAGTAGTTCTAAGTTATAGGGGACTGATGACCATAGATGTTAAGTCCCATAGTGCTCAGAGCCATTTGAACCATTTGAACCATAGGGGACAGTTCAGAATTTAAGAAGTAATTACGAAGCAACCAAGCTGCTACTGGGATCGAGTACCTGCTGGCTCGAGTACCAATGCACTAGTATACTTTGGCTAATACTGTGTCGATCGTCTTTCTCAGTTTTATGGTAGACCTAGTGCACGGTCAATTTTCCCGTGTTCCAGAGCGAGGGGTAATGTGATTGTTGAGACGGCGGTCACGCTGGTGAGCGCAGCCATGGGCCGCGTGCTGGCGACCCTCAAGGCGGTGGCGACGCGCGCCGTGTTCGGCGGCCACGGGCTGCTCGCCATCTGGCAGGTGACCGTCTTCAAGCGCGACCCCCGCTTCTGGTACCTCTGCGCGCCCATCATCATGCTTGCCTTCGAGGGCGTCTTCACACTCACTATCAAAGAGTCGCAGGAGTGGAAGTGGTAAGACCTGCGTGTTGCGCTTCTAGTCCATCAGATTCTGAAGGAGAATTTAGCTTTCCTTCATAGCTGCCAACTACACGAGCTGAAACATAACGACCACCTACGTAACAGAATGGTGGTCCACTTTTGGAACGCAGTACATCAGCGTTTCTGTTACATGGACTCCACTATTCCTTGCGGGTATATGACAGCGAATTACAGGGTGATGGTTTGTAGGCGCGGAGCTTCGGCCCAGTAGCACCAAGACGTGTTCCATACGTTTCAGATCACGTAAAATTGGTGGCCAAGACATTCTGAGTTAACTGTCATTGTTCTGAAATCACAGTAACAAAGACCTGGAAGTGTGACAGGCAGTTATTCTGCTGGAAGGCGTCGTCGCTATCGGGGAAGATATCAAGCTTGAAGGGGTGCAGTTGATCCACAATTACGGTCATGTAGTCCACAGCTAATATCACCCCCCCCAGGGGGTCCACAACTCTTTTGTGGATACGTACATAGCGAGCACGGGACCCCGAGCTAATGTGGCCTTCCTTCCTTTCTGGGCTGCATACCTTCCCTTTCCGCATCCTTCCCCATCCCCTATCTTCGCCCCTCCTCCCCTCACCTCTGGCTCTTTCCTTCCGTTTCTCCCCATCTGGGAGTATGGTTTGTGCCTACGTCCGGAGACGGACGCTCTAAACTGTTACGAATTCCTTGCTTTCTATACTTGCAAGTCTTCGTCCTTCCTCTGTCCTTCTCTTTTCCTTCCCGCTTCTCTCTGCACTTTTCTCCGCTGCGGCGTTTGAGACCCCTCTTCTTTCCTTTCCCTTTCTCTTTTTTCCTCCCTGTGCGTGTCTGAAGGCCGACCCACGCACTTCCATGCGTAGCCTGTGACAGGGTAACGCGTAATTCCCCGCCCCGGGTAGACAGGTAGGACACGTACGTACCCCCTGGTAACGGCCAGGCCCAGGGAGGGGTGATTACCCGAGCTGATACCTTCCGAAAGTGCCGATTGGTCCCTCCGTCCGTTTGTCGGGAGGTGTGACCTGAGGTGTGAACAATCACCTAAGGCGGGAGTGCCCTCAGAGAGGGCCCCCACAAGGGAGGAGCGCGCCATCGGAGACGCCGGTAATCATGGGAGATTCTTCCGCAATGGTTTCCTCACCTTCCACTATGTCTGCTCACAAACGTAAGTATACTGAGTCTCAGCCACAGACGGTTCTTCCATCGTTGCCACAGTTCCTTGTTGTTTCTCGGTCTGACGAAGGTCACGACTTCTCCATGGTCAACCCTTTCATTATTCAGAAAGGTGTCGACGTAATTGCAGGTCCTGTAAAGTCTTGTTCCAGATTACGGAATGGCACCCTGTTGTTAGAAACAGTCAGTGCCCTCCAGGCACAAAAAATGCTGCGTACTTCTCTACTCCACACCTTCCCTGTCCGGGTGGAACCGCACCGTACCTTAAATTCCTCCCGTGGAGTCGTTTATACACGCTCCCTCGATGGATTGTCTGACGAAGAAATTCAGCACTACCTGTCTGACCAGGGCGTAACGGCTGTTCATAGAGTTATGAAAAGGGTTGACACGAACATCATTCCAACCCGCACTGTCTTCTTGACATTTGACAAAGTTCAACTCCCATCGAAAATCAAAGCAGGCTATGAGATAATTTCCTTTCGCCCTTATGTCCCAAACCCTACACGTTGCTATCGGTGTCAGCGGTTCAGTCACACCAGCCAGTCCTGTTCCAATCCGGCAAAATGTGTTACGTGTGGCAAGGATGCCCATGAGGGTGCTTGTCCACCTCCATCCCCTCGCTGCATCAACTGTATGGGTGACCACGCTGCTTCCTCTCGAGATTGCCCCGTTTTTAAGGACGAAAAGCTCATCCAGGAAATAAGGGTGAAGGAAAAGGTGTCGACCTTTGCTGCTCGAAAATTATTCGCCAGTCGCAAGCCCACCGTGCCTCAGACAGGAAAATACAGCACTGTCCTTGCTTCTCCTCGGCCAACAAAGGAGGCGGCCACGCAGACTTGCGACCTCACCTTTAGTGCCATGGTCGTCAGATCGGCCAGCGCAAAGATCGCCCGTTCAACCTCACCACTTTCGCCTGCCCACTCTATGGCTCACCCTTCATCGGGTTCTGCTAAATCTCGAGCCCAAAAGTCAGACACCAAGCCTTCCAAAAAAGAGCATACTCGTGAAGAGTTTTTACGTACCGCAACTTCCCAACCATCGGTTCCTCCTTCATCTAAACATCATACTTCTAAGAAGGCTACAAAGAAACACAGTTCCTCTCCTTCTCCGCCAAGGCGTGTCCCATCTACAGCACTACCTGGCAGAAATCGCCCTCGGCCGTCTTCTGTGTCGCCGAGGCGCACTGCTGGTGGCCGGCCAACCGGCCGATCGCTGGTGGCAGGAGCTGCTCCTGACCAACCTATGGATCAGGATCTTCTGCCTTCGGCTGAATGCCATTCCATGCTGTCGGTCGCTAGCTCCGAGCAGTCTTTGAGTTGACAGCAACTTTGATCACATTCCTCCATTTTCTGTTCACCCCATGTCCATTATCCACCGGAATATCAGCGGCATTCGAGCCAATAGGGATGAATTGTCGATCCTCTTACGATCCTACTCGCTGGTCATCTTCTGTCTTCAGGAAACAAAGCTGCATCCCCATGACCGCTTTGTTCTCCCTCATTTTCAGTCCATCCGATATGACCTCCCCTCTGTTGAAGGCACTCCAGCCCATGGAGGACTCATGATTCTTCTCCATGATACTCTCCATTATCACCCAATCTCCTTAAACACTTCCTTCCAAGCTGTCGCCGTCCGTCTTTCCATTTCCGGATACACGTTCTCTCTTTGTACTGTATACATTCCATCATCCACACCAATGGCACGAGCTGATCTCCTACATCTTCTTGGTCAGCTTCCACCCCCCTATTTGCTGGTTGGGGACTTCAATGCCCACCACTCGCTTTGGGGATCTCCACATCCTTGTCCACGTGGCTCACTATTGCTAGACGTCTTCCACCAAGCGGATCTCGTTTGCCTCAACACTGGGGTCCCTACATTTTTGTCTGCCTCCACGACAAATTTATCTCATTTGGACCTTGCGGTCGGTACTGTTCCGCTGGCTCGGCGCTTCGAATGGTTCGCCCTTGATGATACACACTCGAGTGACCACTTTCCATGTGTCCTTAGACTGCAGCCTCAACTGCCATATATGCGTCCGAGACGCTGGAAGTTTGTCCAGGCCGACTGGACACTTTTTTCGTCTCTAGCGACATTCGATGACCGTCACTTTCCCAGCGTTGACGATGAGGTCACACACGTTACCGACGTTATTCTTACAGCTGCGGAACGTTCAATACCACGCACCTCCGAATTGCCCCGGCGCCCCCCAGTTCCTTGGTGGAACGAGGCATGCCGTGACGCAATACGCGAGCGGCGACGTGCTCTCCGCGTTTTCCGCCACCATCCTACTTTGGCCAACTGTATCCGCTATAAGCAGTTTCGAGCGCGATGCCGTCGTGTCATCCGCGATAGCAAGAAGGCAAGCTGGAAATTTTTTATTAGCTCATTTAACACCTTCACTCCCTCCTCGGAAGTTTGGAGTCGGCTTCGACGGTTCTCAGGCGCACCTAGTTTCTCCCCGGTCTCAGGGCTCACTGTCGCGCATGATACATTAGTGGACCCCGTCGCAATTTCTAACTCATTGGGTCAGCACTTTGCTGAGATTTCGAGCTCTTCAAATTACCCGCCAGTGTTTCTCCCGAAGAAACATGCAGCGGAAGTGCGACCTCTTGCCTTCTCCTCTCAAAATCACGAAAGCTACAATACTGTTTTCTCCATGCGGGAACTCCAACATGCACTCTCTTCTTCTCGCTCCTCCGCCCCAGGACGGGATGGTATCCACGTCCAAATGTTGCTGCATTTATCAACCCATAGTCTGCGTTACCTCCTTCGCCTTTATAATCGAATTTGGACCGACAGTACTTTTCCCAGACGATGGCGGGAAGCTATCGTCGTTCCTGTTCCGAAACCTGGAAAGGACAAACATCTCCCCTCCAGCTATCGCCCCATTTCTCTCACGAGTAGTGTCTGTAAGGTTTTGGAGCGTAGGGTGAATTACCGTTTAGCTTGGTGGCTGGAATCCCGCAGACTTTTAACACCTGCCCAATGCGGATTCCGAAAGCATCGTTCTGCAGTTGACCATCTTGTTGCTCTCTCCACTTATATCACGAATAATTTTCTCCTGAAACGCCAAACAGTAGCAATATTTTTTGATCTGGAGAGAGCATACGATACCTGTTGGAGGACAGGTATCCTCCGCACACTGTTCTCTTGGGGCTTTCGAGGTCGGCTGCCCCTTTTTCTTCGCGAATTTATGGCAGAGCCCACATTTAGGGTGCGGGTGAACACTGCTCTCTCCCGTACTTTTTCCCAAGAAAACGGGGTACCCCAGGGCTCCGTGCTGAGTGTTGTACTGTTTGCCATTGCCATCAATCCCATTATGGATTGTCTCCTTCCTGATGTCTCGGGCTCCCTCTTTGTGGACGATTTTGCGATCTACTACAGCTCTCAACTGACCAGCCTTCTAGAACGACGTCTTCAAGGATGTCTCGATCGCCTCCATTCTTGGAGCATCGACACCGGCTTCCGTTTTTCTCCCAGTAAGACCGTTTGTGTCAATTTTTGGCGACGTAAGGAGTTTCTTCCGCCCTCCTTACATCTAGGTCCTGTCAACCTTCCGTTTTCTGACGTCGCTAGATTCTTGGGTCTTATGTTTGACAGAAAACTGTGCTGGTCCTCCCACGTTTCCTATCTTTCGGCTCGCTGTCTGCGATCCCTCAACACCCTCCGTGTCCTGAATGGTACCTCCTGGGGAGCGGACCGAGTGGTCCTCCTCCGCCTCTATCGCGCCTTAGTGCGCTCGAAATTGGACTATGGAAGCATTGTCTACTCCTCTGCTCGGCCGTCTATTCTTCGGCGTCTCGACTCTATCCACCACCGTGGATTACGTTTAGTGTCTGGAGCTTTTTACACCAGCCCTGTGGAAAGCCTTTATGCTGAGACTGCTGAATCTCTGCTGTCCAATCGGCGAGCAGTCCTTCTGAGTCGTTATGCTAGCCATCTGTCTTCCATGCCAGCTAATCCAGCCCATGACATTTTTTTCGACGCCTCCTTTGATGTAGGGTATGCAGGCCGCCCTTCCTCCCTACTACCACCGGGAGTCCGCTTCCGTCAATTGCTCCATTCTCTTTCCTTCCGCTTTCCTAAAACCTTCTTGACAACTTGGGGTACAGCACCGCCTTGGCTCCGTCCCCGGATCTGCCTGCTCAGAGACCTGTGTCGATTTCCGAAGGATGGTACCCCTTCACTTGTTTATTGTCGGGTATTTGCTGCTCTATGTGCACAAATGACGGACGCCACATTTATTTACACCGACGGCTCGAAAACATCGTTAGGTGTAGGGAGTGCCTATGTTGTTGGCGACACCCCAAATCACTTTCGGCTTCCCGACCAGTGTTCGGTTTATACTGCGGAGCTTTACGCTGTTCTCCAGGCTGTCCACTACATCCGCCGCCATCGGCAGATACAGTACGTTATCTGCTCCGATTCTCTCAGTTCTCTCCTCAGTCTCCAAGCTCTTTACCTTGTGCACCCTCTGGTCCACCGGATTCAGGACTGTCTGAGCTTGCTCCACCTGGGGGGCGTCTCGGTGGCGTTCCTCTGGCTCCCGGGACACGTTGGTATCTGCGGCAATGAGGCGGCCGATATTGCAGCCAAGGCTGCAGTCTCTCTTCTTCGGCCAGCTATTCAATATATTCCCTTCGCCGATCTACGGAGCGTTTTATGTCGTCGTGTTGTTCATTTATGGCACGCGCATTGGTCGACACTTCTCCAAAATAAGTTGCGGGACGTGAAAACTCTTCCTTGTGCTTGGACCTCTTCCTCCCGAGCGCGTCGTCGGGAGGAGGTAATTTTAACTAGACTCCGGATAGGGCACTGTCTTTTTAGCCACCGACATCTTTTAAGCGGCGATCCTCCCCCACTCTGTCCCCACTGCTCTCAGCTGTGGACGGTAAGACACCTTTCAATTGAGTGCCCCTATTTTAATCCGTTACGCGCCTGTCTACAGCTGTCGCCTGATATATCGTCAATTTTAGCAGATGACACGCGATCGGCCGATCGCGTTCTAGAGTTCATTCGTGCCAGTGAAATGACGTCAGTCATTTGAAGTTTTTTTTGGGATACCCAACCCCTTTCTGTAGTGGATTTTTAAGCCTTCCTTCTGCTTTTAGTTTCTCCAGTTTTATGACTTTCGTTCCAACTGCTGCTGGTTTCTATTTTAGGTTTTTTACTGTTTCTTAAGTCCCGGACCGGGCGCTAATGACCATAGCAGTTTTGCGCCCTAAAACCACAAAAAAAGCTAATATCACGTCGTTCACTGTCACATGTCTCACGGAAACCCAAGTGTCCCCCATAGCATAATACTGTGCCCACTGGCCTGCACTCCCGGTGGAGTGCATGTTTGGAGCAACCGTGCGCCTGGATGGAGGGACTGTGTGTGGACACGACTATCGACCTAGCACAACAAGAAAATCGATTCATCGGACCAGGAGACAGATTCCCATAGAGCCACGGACTAACCTGAATATTCCTGTGTCCACTGCAATCATAGTTATTAACGATTTGGTTGGGTCAATATGCGAACACGTAGGGGAAGTCTGTTGCGGAGCTCCATGGTCAAAAGTGAGAGCTGAGTGACGTGCTCAGAGACGCTTGAGGCTGTACGAGCATTATACTGTGTTATATCTGCCACATATCGCCTCCTATCCTACTTCACAGACGATGCAAGCCTCAGACTTCCATTTTCTGTCATGAGGCGTGAACCTGCATCGTCTTGTCGCCTACTCGTGGGTTCGCCGTCTTCCAAGCACTTCACATAGATGCACATGACAGTTGCACACGAACAGCCCACCTGCTTCACCGTTTCTGAGAAGCTCGTTTCCAGAGTCAGGCCGTAACACTCTGTCCTTTGCCAGATTCGCTAATGTCACTGGATTTTATGCCGTGTGAGGAAGTGGTAAGACTGAGTTAAGCTGAGAGTGATTCTTGCTGCTTGCTAAAATAACTTTTTCATTTAAACAAGTTCTGAGTATTTATTATTTCATAGAAAATAGCACAATTTAGAAATTTAAAAAAAGATTAATTTTTCCAGACCCAAACCATTACAAAATGGACAAACAATTTAGCTTGGTAACTACTCAACAAGAAAAATTTACTCAACACCGATATCCTTACGTAATAGTATGAAATTCCATTACAGTGAAAGCGCATGAAGTATCAGTGCTGCTTCGAAATAAAAAAAAATGATTAAAAAGACATATTCAAAGTTACACACAAAACAATTACGCAAGCAGCAATTCTACTTAAAGTCTTTAAGAGAACTTTTATAATAAAAAATACGGTCCAAATGAGCATCACATACAACCTGATAGTTAATAAGGAGCGGGTGGACTGCATACAAGATACCAAAAAATCAAATAGTCAGATTCAGCGGCCAAAAGAAAAATCATCTGAGAAACTTAGGGAGTCGAGAATTGACAGATATGGAGGATAGTTAGAAGGCAAGTACTGGTTTTATGCGTGCGTATGAGGCTGAATTCACTCGGTATACACAGCAGCGCGTACCACTTAACATCTACATACCTCCAGCACAAGAGAACAGCTCTGTCTAGTAACACAGTCGTACAGGCAATTCCGCTCTCTCCAGGTTCTGCTTCGGTAACAGCCAACCAAATGGCACTGCGTCCTGTCTCGTCGTATCGCAACTCTCCGGCCAACACCGTCTTCCTTGCAGCCGAGACGTGCAGTTACATCCAACGGCTGTTTCCACCACTGAGCTCTGGCCCTGGCAGATACTCACTCGCCGTCCTAAACTAGATTCCTCGTACTGTTAGCTGTTGCGCGAAGCTTCGCTCAGTGGTGCCTGTGTCGCGATGCACGCGGCGCAGCGCCACCACTGAGTTGCTCAACCACGTATGCTGCGCAAGGCGCGGGTTTTAACGCGTGGCGGCTGCGTGACGTCATGAGAGGGCACAGATTTCCCCATTCATGTCTGCTCCGCGTACATACTTGACCAGAAGCGAACACAACCTCTTCATCAGCTGCTCCGTGGACATACAGATTACATTTGCTGCTAATTCTATCAACCATATCATATAAAATGATAGATTACCTCCTACACGGGTTCACAGGTAGATGCCGTGTTTCTTGACTTCCGCAAGGCGTTTGATACAGTTCCCCACAGTCGTTTAATGAACAAAGTAAGAGCATATGGACTATCAGACCAATTGTGTGATTGGATTGAGGAGTTCCTAGATAACAGGACTCAGCATGTCATTCTCAATGGAGAGGAGTCTTCCGAAGTAAGAGTGATTTCAGGTGTGCCGCAGGGGAGTGTCATAGGACCGTTGCTATTCAGAATATACATAAATGACCTGGTGGATGACATCGGAAGTTCACTGAGGCTTTTTGCAGCAGATGATGCTGTGGTGTATCGAGAGGTTGTAACAATGGAAAATTGTACTGAAATGCAGGAGGATCTGCAGCGAATTGACGCATGGTGCAGGGAATGGCAATTGAATCTCAATGTAAACAAGTGTAATGTGCTGAGAATACACAGAAAGATAGATCCTTTATCATTTAGCTACAAAATAGCAGGTCAGCAACTGGAAGCAGTTAATACCATAAATTATCTGGGAGTACGCATTAGGAGTGATTTAAAATGGAATGATCATATAATGTTGATCGTCGGTAAAGCAGATGCCAGACTCAGATTCATTGGAAGAATCCTAAGGAAATGCAATCCGAAAACAAAGGAAGTAGGTTACAGTACGCTTGTTCGCCCACTGCTTGAATACTGCTCAGCAGTGTGAGATCCGTACCAGATAGGGTTGATAGAAGATCCAACGGAGAGCAGCGCGCTTCGTTACAGGATCATTTAGTAATCGCGAAAGCGTTACGGAGATGATAGATAAACTCCAGTGGAAGACTCTGCAGGAGAGACGCTCAGTAGCTCGGTACGGGCTTTTGTCAAAGTTTCGAGAACATACCTTCACCGAAGAGTCAAGCAGTATATTGCTCCCTCCTACGTATATCTCGCGAAGAGACCACGAGGATAAAATCAGAGAGATTAGAGCCCACACAGAGGCATACCGACAATCCTTCTTTCCACGAACAATACGAGACTGGAATAGAAGGGAGAACCGATAGAGGTACTGAAGGTACCCTCCGCCACACACCGTCAGGTGGCTGGCGGGGTATGGATGTAGATGTAGATGTAAATATGAAGTTACAAGGCTACTGGAAAAATCAACTGTCACTCACATTGGAAACGTCATGTAATAAGTTTCTGAACTCGTCAGGGCCCTGCCTATTTCTAATGGTTAGAGGACCCTGGCATTCAGATGAATAAGTTACTTCACTGGTTGTGGAATCATGGTGTTTCATCTGGTAAATATGAGATTTACTGAGGCAATGTGCAAATTGACCAAAAACATATTAATTGCGAGATTATAACAACTTTACAATGTTTTTGCATGAATAGAGTAAAACAGTGATGAGGAAAAGAATGATTATTAGGATCGCCACCCACACGATGCTGGACAATTACGGTTGAATTGACGCCTGGGCACACAAAGGGCACAAGTGGTGTATTCAACCGTGATATAAAACTTAGTAATTAGATAAATAAAATTACCAAAAAGGCTATATGAAAATCAACACGACATACGTACAGTATCAAGAAATAAACAATCAGAAAGATCAGCACCAGACACATGAACTTCAACAACGAAACGAAACATGAGTGGTCATCTGAGAACGGGAAAAGATTCATTTTGGAACAAATACTAAACAGACGAATACACGCATACAGGTGTGTGAAGTATGTAGATCAAATTATGAATAAGTTGAAAGCAGAAGACTGAAATGGAGTGCCCCTTTTACTTTGTAGCGATTTCCAAAGTTGGAGTCCGCAGCTCGTGGTCGTGCGGTAGCGTTCTCGCTTCCCACGCCCGGGTTCCCGGGCTCGATTCCCGGCGAGGTCAGGGATTTTCTCTGCCTCGTTATGACTGGGTGTTGTGTGATGTCCTTAGGTTAGTTACGTGTAAGTAGTTCTAAGTTCTAGGGGACTGATGACCATAGATGTTAAGTCCCATAGTGCTCAGAGCCATCCAAAGTTGGAGGGTGTCATTGCAAACACGGTCTTGCCGTGGCTGCCACTGAGGTAGCTGCTGACGAGTCGACGTGCGCCGTGCTGCCGCCATGTGGGCCAGTGTGGTGTGGTTGCTGGCTTTGGCAGATACGGGTCTGCGGACCTCATCTTCCTGACGACCGGTAGCGGCACGGAAAAAAATCTCTAAGGCCCGAGTACATTCTAAGTAAAATTTCGAAGAGTTTGGCAGAGAACCGAAGTCAAGAAAACTACGGACAGTGGTTATCCATCAGTTGCGTCCAAATCCAGGATTCCATGCTAGAATGCCTCTGTAATTTCTGACAGAGTTCCTTCGGATCTCGAGAAGGCTGCCCGCACAATCTTTCTAGCCAATCCCAGATGGGCCTACGTGCTTCTCCAAGGAGGGACCTGGAAATCGGCTCGCTAGGTTCCACCAACAAGGTAAAGATGTCAGCACCAATGAGACTCCTGCTTACGGAAACGAGAACAGTGTATAACATTGTCAGTCGGATTAGCACCTATATTTTAGGTGTTCCGAGTACTACGTTTTGTCTGTGTGGTTTATGACTTTTTTACGCGAGGGAATTGTGGGCAGAATGTTCTCATTACTGCATGTGTAGCCTGTAGAGAACTTGTAGCCGAGTGGCCGTAGAGGAGATGGTGGAGAACACGCTCAAAGAGCACACTGACAAAATTTCAGGCAAAGGCATCTTCAAAAAAAGAAAAGCAAATGAAAGCAACATTTGTGATAAGGTCAATAGAAAATCAGAACTACACTACAAACTGTGTTGTATCGCTTGCGCTCATTTGCATGCCCCTACGATGCTTAAGTCCGGTCTCTGCTGGCCTAGAGAGAAGAGAAGTATTGTTTTGGCCTGATCAGCAAACTGATGCCCTTCGCACTGAAATCTGCCGGGATTATCAGGGCTTTGATAGTGAAGTTTCCCACGTTCTGATAATCAGAATGCCAGACCATGTAGTTAGCATATATTCGTGGATGCGTCAGAACATTACAGCTACTGCAGAGCGCCCCTCCTCGCCCACAGTGCGCCGTTTTCTGCTGCTGCCTTAATCCAGGTGAAAGAGTAAAATGCTGCTGCATCGGCATAGCGTTGTTAAATAATAATCACAGCGTCCTTTTCTCAGGTGAACCATCGTTTGTGGTATATTTTGTGATAGTTGATTCCAATTGAGTAGTGTTGGGCCTAACAGTATATTCATGTAAACAAAGTGAGGCTGCGTTGTAAAAGGGATTAATTCAGGGGAGAATTTGTATAGCTTTCACCCCAATGTATGCTTTGCCAAGAAAACGTCATTTATTTTCTGATTTGTTTTTGGCTTTTTTGTGTAAGATTTATCAGTTCGTTGTAGTTATAAAAGGACTAATAAAACTTATCATTACTTTGTAAACTTAAATACGCCACTCTTCTCATTCATATCCCCTCAACTATTCAATGTTTCTATTTTATTTTGGTGGTACATGGGTACACCAGCAATTTAATATTCAATCTTATTGAATTAATTTCATTATTAATTTTAGTTCTGAAAGTGTCTGCAGTCACGTACAACAAAAGAACCACAAGTAAATTAATTAATTTCATGTACAACAGTTAAGAGTGTGGCTCACGATTTGAAGGATAGTGTGGCTCACGATTTGAAGGTTAGTGTGGCTCACGATTTGAAGGTTAGTAAGAAGATAATACTTTCCTTTACATAAAGATAATAACATTTAGCATCACTCAGACATATAATTATGCTTAGAGATAGTGAAGGCTTGCAGAACTACCATCTCTGGCGGCAACAGTGTCTAGAAATCCTGTTTAACTTTGTGTGGATGAGAGATACAGATACGCCGTGGAATTTGTACGAGAGTTCATCAGTCTTAGTGGTAGTGGCCGGCAACCCGTTGTTTTCAGTGGGTGAAAGATGTAGAGAACATGCTCCCAGGGCAGTAGTCAAAATAGGCTCTGTATGGAGGTAGATCAAGACTGTATGAGTATCGTGCGGTATCCTTGAGTTGCCTAGTTGAAAGAAATCCCGGAGACCTCGAAGAAAGGGCACAGCCGCCAGCCTTAACACATCAAATGTGCTGAGATCGTTTGACGATGACGAATGCACTGTGGCGACATTCCTTCTCCTCGGAGGCGCTGAACGCGGATACATCTGTTGTGAAGCTGCTAGCAAGCCAGAGCCGGTGTGTAGAGAGGACTTGTGTCCAGCCCTGTCGATGAGTGCATTGCTTTCGGCGCTACTGTCTCTCTGCTTACGCATTGAGGGAAGCTGCGACAATGGTCACTGAGCTGACAGTTTGTGGTGCTCCAAACTCACTCCACTGTATGGGTGGGTAGTTGTCTTGTTACGAAAGACGCTATTTCCTGGATCGGGGTACGTGACATGGGTCTGCGACTCTGCACGGTTGAGTGAAAAATGTCTGTCCTCTAAATTACTAGTCGCTTGGTGCTGTTGATAGCCTGAATGACGATGAGTATCCATGTGTTCCACATTCACTTGACAGTCGTGAGCTCAGGGCCAACGTCAACAGCCACATCGCGGCACGATAAATCAGTCTCGATAGGCCACGATCCTGTGGCTGTCGAATTCTGACAGTTACTGTAGAATGGCTTCTTCTTACACGAGACATTACACAGTCTTATTAAACACTTAAGATTCAAATGCGGTCCCTGAATGGGAAGTCTGCCGCGTGAGAAACTCTTTTCGCGAGGCGCTATTGCAAAAAATTCGATCCGTAGATGGATTGATGGGGTTAAAGGAACAAAACTGTAAGGTCATCGGACTCTGTCCATTGTGTGTGCCAACTGCGCGCAGCGTACGCACTTACTGCTCCCGATGAACCCAATGTGTACGAGACTCGAGAAAACCTAAAGATGGAAGCGCGCAGACGTGCAAGAGAGGTAAAAGGGTGAAGGTGGGAGAGTTACTCCGCCCAGAAAGCAGCTGGCGGTCCCTAGCACACCTCACGCGAAGGGAGACACACCCTCTTCATTCGACAGGTACTTCCACACTCTCCATTGTCACAATAAAACTAGCAATATGAACAACATGATAGTGTCTCAGGAAAGAGAATAACGTCAGCAGAATTTAAAAGATGGGAATGGCAGGAGCCAGGCTAGACCACTGAGCAGGGGCAGCAAAGTGCCCCTCAGGTTGGAGCAGGCGACTGGACTTCCCTTCAGTCCCTTAACCAGCCAACGAGGCCAATGTACCCTACGTCGCTGAGACGAGTAGAAGTGAGAGGGGGTAAAACGCAAAACCAGTTCAGCCACATTAGCGTCATCCGCTAGCACTAGAAGCAGCATGTCAACAAGTTTGTTTCGCCTGACATGGTTCGGAAGGACATGGGCTACAATTAGACGGGCATCACACTGACAGTGGGTTGGATCCTCAGGTCGGAGAATGTGGCCATTGCTCAGACAAGTGTAGTCAATGCGAAGTTTACAGAATCACGAAGGGAAGTCTGATATACGGCCGTGGTGCTCCTCATGGTTCGCAGTTTATTCGTAGGACCCAGGGCACACTAATCCATGTTACAAGCCTCCATCAACTGACGGGATACAGTCGATCAAGGAAATGGAAATTTAGAGAAGTTGCCAAGATGGCCACTTCACCTACATTGACGCGTTTAACACCTTGACAGAACTTTCGCCGGCCGGTGTGGCCGTGCGGGTCTAGGCGCTTCAGTCTGGAACCGCGTGACCGCTACGGTCGCAGGTTCGAATCCTGCCTGGGGCATGGGTGTGTGTGATGTCCTTAGGTTAGTTAGGTTTAAGTAGTTCTAAGTTCTAGGGGACTGATGACCTCAGATGTTAAGTCCCATAGTGCTCAGAGCCATTTGAACCATTTGACAGAACTTTCCTACTAAAGTAGGATTATGAAGTCAAGCTATGACACTTCAAACTCAGTTTTATTAGGAAGGCATAAGTGACATCCCCTTTCAATTATGAATACACGAAGTGACCACTTCCCTTACATCAGAATAACTACAATCCACAAAAATATTCCAGTTTGGACGAGCAGCACAGCACAGCAGAGGGCTTCACGAGGTGAATGTGCTCTCCAGGGAGAATAAATTGATAGCAGTCAGTTGTTCAGTGACTTCAGCTGTATTTGAACATTGAAGTGCATCAGTGGTAACAGATGAAAATTTGTGTCGGACTGTGATTCGTACCCGGATCTCCCGCTTAACGTGAGCAGTCGCCTTAACCACCTCGGCCAGCAAAGCTCGCTTCTCATCCGATCCAAATTTCCAGTCTGTTACACGCTACTAACGTAGCGTCCTCTTGTACACACACTCGCCATTTCGGGTTCCTGCAGTAATAATGTGTATAGGCATTTCCCACGTGACAGTGGCACCTCATAGCTCTCGGCACCCCGATAGCCACTTTACCAGTCATGGCCACATTGCCAGCTCTTCCCAACTCACATCTGCTGTGAAAGACTTTAAAAGAAACACTTCTAGGGCAGCCACAAGTTAAACTGCTAGCACTTCCACTCTGGCCGTTCCTCAGCTTTGGGCAGGTGTTCGAAACCGCCGGCAGGATGTGTAGTGGTGGCGATTTGTTGGCAGGTTCTGCCCGTCGGTGTTCCTGTACCTGGCGGGCACTGTGCCCTCCATCTGGCTGCTCGAGCTGCACAGGATGGCCCGAAGGCAACAGGCACCGGCACTCAACATCAGCGCCATCGCCGTCGGGGACCTGGACAAACTGTTTGGGGTAAGGCAACTTCTGCACTTCAAGGTAACTTTTGTAGCAACAATAGGCGTTGAAGTGTCTGTGGGTTGTGGGGGCGCAAGTATGGTTTAGTAATCACCACAACTTATTGTCAAACAAGACTGAAATCTGGCACGAATTCCTTTATACGCCAGAAATGTCTCTAATATTGAGAAACATTAAGTTGGGTGATGCAGAGGGAATTAGATTAGGAAATGAGACACTTAAGGTAGTAAAGGAGGTTTGCTATTTGGGGAGCAAAATAATTGATGATGGTCGAAATAGAGAGGATATAAAATGTAGACTGGCAATGGCAAGGAAAGCGATTCTGAAAAAGAGAAATTTATCATCGAGTATAGACTTCAGTGTCAGGAAGTCGTTTCAGAAAGTATTTGTATGGAGTGTAGCCATGTATGGAAGTGAAACATGGACGATAAATAGTTTGGACATGAAGAGAATAGAAGCTTTCGAAATGTGGTGCTACAGAAGAATGCTGAAGATTAGATGTGTAGATCACATAACTAATGAGGAGGTATTGAATAGAATTGGGGAGAAGAGGAGTTTGTGGCACAACTTCACTAGAAGGGATCAGTTGGTAGGACATGTTCTGACGCATCAAGGTATCACCAATTTAGTTTTGGAGGGCAGCGTGGAGGGTAAAAATCTTAGAGGGAGACCAAGAGATGAATACACTAAGCAGATTCAGAAGGATGTAATGTGCAGTAGGTACTGTGAGATGAAGCAGCTTACACAGGATAGAGTAGCATGGAGAGCTGCATCAAAGCAGTCTCTGGACTGAAGACCATAACAACAACATTAAGAAACAAAAAATTAAAAATAAAATACGTTCAAAGAGTACACTGACAAAATTTCAGGCAAAGACATCTTCAAAAAAAGAAAAGCAAATGAAAGCAACATTTGTGATTACGTCAATAGAAAATCAGAACTACACTACAAATTGTGCTGTATCGGTTGCGCTCATTTGCATGCCCCTACGATGCTTACGGCCGGTCTCTGCTGGCCTAGAGAGAAGAGAAGCACCCACATGGAAATTAATGATAGGAACAGTAATGTTAGACAACAGAAACGTCTTGCAGGATGAACATTGAGGTGGCCCAATCAAACATGACAATATGGGTACCACACCACGCACATACACATATGACTGGGAGGAGGGATCATCTAGTCTATAACGGAAACAGTTGGTCACTATACGGATCACGTTTATTCTTGTAAAGTAGAACACACAAATTACCCAACTGAACTTCAAATACTTGGACGAGGGGATCTAATGGTGAACTGTAACAATGGTGCAGGTGGGTGGGCGCTATAAATGTGAAGTTACACGGATAACGCACGAATACGACCAGTCACTGAAAGCATGGTAACTAAATTACAGGAACACCGAAAAAGAGGGGTCGAATACCAGTGAGATCGACAGAGCGCATATTAAAAGCAAACTAGCTTGCTCCGAAGTATTAAAACCGCGTAAATGGCTAGCGAATGGCGTGAAGTAATACCGTATCCACAGGGAATTGCCGATTGCAAACGACGGCGCATCTTACCACACTCGTAGTGCAATACGGAAGGCGGTGGCAGTAGCTGCTGGAGGCCCTGAGCTCAGCTCCATCCCTGTCCAAAGTACTTAAATGGAAAGACCTTTCTGTGCGACCACGAGTCCCGTCTCATCAGTCGTCCAGCGACGAGTCTTTCCTCTGCATCTTACAGCGGCATGAGTTTAATCTCACCGCCTAGCGTGAAGTTTTTACACTACAAAAGCCTAACATAAAGTGCTCTGAAACTTGGCTGCTTGTTAGTCAGAGCAGTAACTCACCGACCAATAAAGGGAGGAAGTGAGAGTTCCGTCCAATAAATAAGAGTAGTAAAACAATATTTTACTCCTTCAGATTTTTACTGTTTTTAACTAAACGTGCTCTGAAGTGGGAAGGAGGGCAGAAAGTCTCTCCCACTAGATGGCACAATTTTAAAAAGGACCTACAACAAGCCTGACATTTACGTAAGGCAGAGGAATTAAGAGTTCCTCGAAATCATTACGGTAAGAACCAACCAGAACGCTTGATTGAGTATTTAAACCGAACGTTATTTTGAGGCGGTGTGGCGAAAATTCACACGGTCGTCTAGGAATTGAAACCTGGCTAGAGATCTACCTTGCTGAAAGGCTTCTGTGAAGAATTACATGTATTTTTCAACAGAAGGCAAGAGTCGCAAATCCTGCATGGAGTGACGGAACCGAATGCTTTTTCGTCTACTTGTCACTGCCACCTCGCCTCGGCTTCGAAACATTTTTATGGTAGCGAACTCTTAAAATGATCCTTATCTATCGCTTGTCAGCCCATAGGCTTCCCGTGAGCAGTCCCACCGTACTAAAAGAGAAGTCAGTGGTAAACAACAAAAGTAACAGCTCCTGGAGGCACTAAATCCAGATTGCAATTCCGATACACACCGTCAGTAATATAGTTGTATGATCAAGGAAAATGAACATAAAATATTCTAAAATATTTTTTGAAAGATATAACCGCTATTTGACTGTACAACATGTTTTATTCTACAGTCTAGATTTCGGCCTTAGCCATATTAAAGTGTCCATAAATTCCTGTTTAGGGAAAGTTTGCTCCTGAACGACAAGTACGTAATTTTATTTGCTATTGTTAATTTGTTGTTCATCTCCCACCGCTGCATGTTGGATAACACGTGGTCTGCGTTTTCCTCATCTTCCGTCTGGAAGCTCTAGATAGTCAAGATACCAACAGTGTAAGTTGCATTCCATTCCCTTCATAACTCTCAGGTAGTACGAGGTGCATTCAAATTCTAAGGCCTCCGATTTTTTTTCTAATTAACTACTCACCCGAAATTGATGAAACTGGCGTTACTTCTCGACGTAATCGCCCGGCAGACGTACACATTTTTCACAACGCTGACGCCATGATTCCATGGCAGCGGCGAAGGCTTCTTTAGGAGTCTGTTTCGACCACTGGAAAATAGCTGAGGCAATAGCAGCACGGCTGGTGAATGTGCGGCCACAGTGAGTGTCTTTCATTGTTGGAAAAAGCAAAAAGTCACTAGGAGCCAGGTCAGGTGAGTAGGGAGCATGAGAAATCACTTTAAAGTTGTTGTCACGAAGAAACTGTTGTGTAACGTTAGCTCGATGTGCGGGTGCGTTGTCTTGGTGAAACAGCACACGCGCAGCCCTTCCCGGACATTTTTGTTGCAGTGCAGGAAGGAATTTGTTCTTCAAAACATTTTCGTAGGATGCACCTGTTACGGTACTGCCCTTGGGAACGCAATGGGTAAGGATTACGCCCTCGCTGTCCCAGAACATGGACACCATGATTTTCTCAGCACTGGCGGTTACCCGAAATTTTTTTGGTGGCGGTGAATCTGTGTGCTTCCATTGAGCTGACTGGCGCTTTGTTTCTGGATTGAAAAATGGCATCCACGTCTCATCCATTGTCACAACCGACGAAAAGAAAGTCCCATTCATGCTGTCGTTGCGCGTCAACATTGCTTGGCAACATGCCACACGGACAGCCATGTGGTCGTCCGTCAGCATTCGTGGCACCTACCTGGATGACACTTTTCACATTTTCAGGTCGTCATGCAGGATTGTGTGCACAGAATCCAGAGAAATGCCAACTCTGGAGGCGATCTGTTCAACAGCCATTCGGCGATCCCCCAAAACGATTCTCTCCACTTTCTCGATCATGTCGTCAGACCGGCTCATGCGAGCCCGAGGTTGTTTCGGTTTGTTGTCACACGATGTTCTGCCTTCATTAAACTGTCGCACCCACAAACGCACTTTCGACACATCCGTAACTCCATCACCACATGTCTCCTTCAACTGTCGATGAATTTCAATTGGTTTCACATCATGCAAATTCAGAAAACGAATGATTGCACGCTGTTCAAGTAAGGAAACCGTCGCCATTTTAAGTATTTAAAACAGTTCTCATTCTCGCCGCTGGCGGTAAAATTCCATCTGCCGTACGGTGCTGCCATCTCTGGGACACATTGACAATGAACGCGGCCTCATTTTAAAACAATGCGCATGTTTCTATCTCTTTCCAGTCTGGAGAAAAAAAATCGGAGGCCTTAGAAGTTTAATGCACCTCGTAGTTCTAACAGCGAATCCGCTATCAGGTCCCAAAACATTGATACACGTATCGAGGTTTGTGTGTAGCCCTTAGTGATCTCTTCTATTGTCCTGTGGCGCCCAGCAAGCTTTTACAGTTTGGAACCCTTACACCAATCCGTGAAACTTAAGCCATTTTCGGATTCTGAGACTTGGGCGATTTAAAATCGGGATCACCGTAGATGATATGCGCCTGCCATGTCCATCTTAATTGCAGCACAACGTTAATTGTTTGCCCTGTGTACAAGTAGGAGAGCCTGAGTAATGGAGTCATCTATCTACTTACCTTTGCAGAAGCCAGACAAACATGTGCCGAGAACCTAGAGCTCATTGAGCTCCTGAACTTTCGCTAATGTATTTGTTAAACATGGTCTATTGCTGTTCGGCTCTACGGAAACTAGGCCTTGGTTTGTAATAAATGCATGTGTAGATTTCCATGTTTCTGGCACACTGCCCTGCCTTAATACGTCATCCAGTAGATGTGTTATGAATGGCGCTGAGATTAGAGCTACTTTTTCTATCACTTCTTAATAGACACTGAGCCCGGTGCTTCGTCGCGTTTTAGCGTGGCTATCGCTACCGCTACTACATCTTGAGCAAACTGGAGTGCACATTCTTGATAATACAGTTCGACTTGCCGCGCGGGATTAGCCGAGCGGTCTAGGGCGCTGCAGTCATGGACTGTCCGGCCGGTCCCGGCGGAGGTTCGAGTCCTCATTTAGGCATGGGTGTGTTTGTGTTTCTCCTTAGGATAATTTAGGTTAAGTAGTGTATAAGCTTAGGGACTTGATGACCATAGTAGTTAAGCCCCATAAGATTTCACACACACATTTTTACAGTTCGAATTCAATAGCAAACGGAGCATTAAATGATGGTCATTGGCGAAACACTGTTCAGGAATTATTCGGCGGAGTTCCTTGCTGTTATTTCGTTCCATCGGTCTTGGGAAGAACGGACAGGTCGACGAGGGTATTAAATTTGTCAAAAAGAACCTTTTGCAGCTGATCCGAGAAGTGTTCCAGTTCTTATTCAGAAAGCGCTCCCAATATGCTTTTTATAGTGTCGCAGATCTTGTTTCACAACATTCGTTTACTGTTTAGATTTATCTCTCTTTTGTTCCTTCTTAGTGAGCGCAGGTAGTTCCTGCTTGCGTTACGGACTTCCGTGAGCAACTGTCAGCTCCCAATTTCAAGGTGTCTTAGGGATGGCTACATATGACGTCTTTCGATGTGATTTTCCTGCGCCAGCTGAGAGAGCTCTGTAAGAGCTTGCGCTCCGGGGTCTATGTTCTCAGGTAAACAGTCTAGGTTGAAAGAAGCTATTTCGGCATTAAGCGCCTTCCATTTTGCTCTTTTTAAATCCCAAGCTTCCAGTTACATATCGACTTCACTATTTCTAGAGATTTCAGCTACAATTCTGATGGACGGTAGTAGTCATAGATTACTTAACCTCACAAGATATAAAATTATTAGTAGCTGCTCAATTTTCCAGGGAGATGTCTATATTTGTCTCTGCATTGGCACTGTACGATCTCTGCACCGCTACTCTTCGAAAACCTGCTAGGCTACATACATCAACTCTTACAGCATTACATCCGGTTCGGCTGTCGTCCTGCTAGTATGACAAAGCGCGCGCTTTGCGTTCGCGTTGACGCCCATTCCAACTGTGATAGGCAGCATGACTGTACACTGCTGTAGCTCTTACTCTCACAACGTACAAATCAATCATGTGCGAATACTGCATAGGTAGGAAATAATCCAGGTGCATTGAGGAGTGCACATTTCTACTGTCACAGCATGCTAATCGCTTAATTGCGTGAATTCAATGACTACGATGACACTGATGATTGCTGTCTTGACATTCTGGTGCCCAACAATTGTGGTAAGGTGTTTAGGGAAGGGCAGAAGTTTCGAATTCGTCGTGTACGGTTCCTGGAATAGTACAGCATCGACACTCCGTTCCTCTACGACCTTTCGCGGCTCACTCATTACCGATACTCAGTGCGTAACGTTGATCTGCAGAAATACAAGCTAATTCTGCTAGGCGTATCTTGTATGGACACAGAAGCTAGGGGAATGTAGGGTGGGGTCGAAATAGTCTTCTCAAAATCTGTACACCTCTTCGCGATATAAGACTGTATTCTTGTGTGTGAAGACGTGCCTGAGTAAATTGCACAGGTCTTTAGTATCTGTAGGTAGACTAGCTTAGCGCTGGATGCTTCGCTCTCGTTTGCGAAGTAATTGCATCAAAAATAATTTTATGGACATATATCAGGCCTAATAAAAGATTTATTTACTATTATTGAGTCGTTTCTTCGTCTATGCAATTCTAACAAAGTCAATTTGATATGGTGACTGTTAACAGCAATTTTTGATTTAGTTCACAAATTGCAACACCCTTCCCTACTTTTCATGTTAATTAAGGCTTCTAAAAGAAAAGCTTTTTCGAAATGTACTTCAGACCAAAATGCGATTCTGGTAGCTGGAATCCAAGGTTTTCGTTATCATGGCTAATGCGTTCTTGTGGTGATACTTCCATAGAAGCTTCCATCCCGTAATACATATTTCTTTATATCTGACAAACAAATGAAATATTAATTTTCATGGATTTAGCCTTTTTTTAGTATAACGAAATACCTTCTTAAAAGTTTTCAACCCTATTTCATCCACTTGTTGTAGTTTTTCCAAAAACAGTAAACCACGTATCTTTTTATTTCTAACAGAGATGCCAGTTACAAATTTTCATAGATTTAACTTTGAAAAGGCTTTCATAATGAGTAATTTCAAAAATTAATTTCATGAGTAATTTCATTTTCCCTATTTCACGCCCTTATGGGTTGAATTTCCAAAGACAGCGAAATGTGTATTTTTTTTACTTCTAACTGAGAAGCTAAATACAAATTTTCATAGTTTTAGCTTGAAAAATGCCTGCATAATATTTCCATAGAAAGTTTCATCCTCCATTTCACCCACATAGGGGTTTAATTTCCATAAACAGTGAACTCGTATTCTTTTTATATCTAACAGAGGTGCGAAGTGCAAATTTTCATAGAATTAATTTTGAAAAGACTTTCATAACGAATAATTTCATAAAAGGTCTTATTCCCTATTTCGAACTTTGGGGGTTGAATGTCGACAAACAGTGGAACACGTCTTTTTTTATCTATAATCGATAATCCAAAATTAAATTTTAATAGACTTAGCTTTAGGAATGTTTTCATAATGAAACCTTTTCATAAAAAAATTCACCCCTTAGTCGACACCCTTAGGAAATGAATTTCCAGGAAACACTAAAACAGATTTTTTTATTTGCAACCAGGAAGTCAAATACCAGTTTTCGTAGATGTAGCTTTAAAATGTATTTTTTATCGAGGATTTATTTTTTAAAAACCTTTATTCACTGTTTTACCCTCATAGGAGTTACATTTCCAAAAATGGTGAAACACATGTTTATTTCTGATCTAGAAACCAAGTACCAAATTTGGAAGATCTAACTTCAAAATGTTCTTAATACCAACATTTGCAAAAAACCTTTCGTCCCCCATTTCACCTCTTTGGGAGTGATATTTCAAAACATTCGTTCTTAAGCGACGCCTACAGTAAAAATTCAACATCGTCTGAAGTTTCTATCCTTAGTGGTTTGGGCTAGTCAGTGAATGAGTCGGTCAGTCAGTCAGGACATTGCCTTTTATATGTAGAGATTGTTGCATCAACTGCCTCTGGCGCTGTAAAAGTAATTCTCCTTTTAGGTGTGCAAGACTTGTTAAAACTTATGGCTGCTTGGAGAATTAAAGAATCCTCTAACCTACTCAGCTGATACTGTGTTCCGTATTTCCGTACACGTGGTTTGGGTTCTTTGATGGCGGACAAACAGTTCTGTTAAAATTTTGCATTCGCAAGATGGGGAGTGCTTTATATCTCTACTGCGCTAAGGGTTCACCAGTCGCGGACGTGATCACCATTTGTTTGTAGGCTCTGTTGGTACAGGAGCTGGAGGCATCTGGTACTTATAATCCGATAACCAGATTACTAGTTGCTGAGTCTGCAACCGAACAGCTGGAAATGTGACATCAGTCCATTTGTTGACGCACGCTGTCGTCAGAAAAAATGGTCCATGCAGCCGGTGTTGTTTCTGATGCTTCAGTTGAATCAGATGGTACTGTGTCGCTGATTTCTACGTAAAGGACACAATTTATCAGGATGGGCGTGTAGTAATCATTGAGGTGCCACCATGTGTGAAGTTAACTTTGCCACGTTACAGTAACGAATTTGATATTTTGGGCCTTGGGATGGAAGGTTTTGCGTCATGTTTATTAAAAACTCACTCTGAAATATGACAACTGTCGTAGTACTTTAACTCTTATAAGTTACTCAAGCTTTTTCGTTTAACGCAAACAGAAGCTCATCCTGAAAAAAATTGCCCATTTGAAAGCTTTCTTCTTCAGCTACTGAACTGTCTATTGTTTGTAGAATTCATTGTTTCTGCAGCCCGTTAGAGCAGTCATTGTTTAGAGCAGATGTCATCAGTGACAGACATTATTTTGAGTATGCAGAGGATGCAGGGTACCAATTGCTCGTGCCACGCAAGGTGACTTACGTGTCTTGCGTGTGTGCATGGTTTCAAATCTACAGCACGTGAAAATTATTTGTGCCAAATTAAAAAATTTGCGGATTATTGAATACTTCCACAATCATTCCCAACTGTTTCTTTTTCTAGGAGGAATTCGTAAGGGGCACATACTTGTTTCCGTCATGTGAACATAGTTTTCCCTATGTAAGGCATGGAATGCACTACGGTTTCTCACCACGCTACATTTGGTGACAAGAGCGATTTTACTACCATCGGTCATGACCCAGTTTAATAGGCATTTTGTATTTGGTCACATTGGCCAGTAACTAAAATTTTTTATCTTACCAATCGCAAAAAGTATTTACAGCTTCGTTGTCCATACCCTAGACAAATATTGAAACATAAATATACATATGTATTAAATTATAAACCTTAAACGCTTCACATAGCCACATAAAAATGCATCAAATTATCTCTTAGATCTTAAGCGCTCCATATAGCCCAAGTGCAAGAAGCGCAGTGGAGCGGTTATAAAGAAACATCTGGTGACCATAAAATTAAACCTTGAATCATGATAGAGCTCTCATATACTTGGGCACCATCTGTATATACTCTCGGCGCTATCAGCGCATAAAACATTTAAAAGGAACGGCTGGGGGCTCCTTCCGTAAAGAAACGTTTCATTTGATTTCACCACTTTAAAATATAAATAATGAACAAGAAAGAAACAAAGCTAATTTTAATTAAAATAGAGCAGCAGTAGGAAAAATTTTGCCATCGTAAACGAAACCCTCACTTGTACTAGATAGTGTTACACTTACATAGTTCAACAAGAAACTCTCACAGTAGAAGAGAACACTAACGTGATGCAATACTCGACACGAACATGACCAAAAAGATACCACCTACAAGGACAGCGCCATAATGGACAGGACAGCTTAAAACGACGTCGCTCGTACACCGACGAACCACACTGCCTCCTAAGTAATGTCAATCAAAACTGAACAATTACTGCCCGGGACGTCGCTTGAACACTGTTAGCCACACTCTAGGTACGGGTCAGCCTGCTGTACCAGTACGGAGCAGTACATGGCGGCAAGCAAATGACAGATGGCCCGTACTCGTTGCCAGAGGCTCGACACTGCTGATGCGGCTCAGTTATCGCACCTCGGTGAGGTCGTATTTATGCTGGCTAATCTCCAACGCACTCCAATCTTTCTCGTTCACAGGCAAATTGTGACTGAGGCCCCGCACTAATTGACACTGCTCCACTTTCACTTTCACTTTCACCTTGGCCACAGGCAACACTCGCCAAGGTGCGCCAAGCCCCTCTAATATCGATAGCTGCGAGTTTCCTAGAACGGCTGACTTTTACTGATCGTTTTCTCCACAGTGGAATCAAACCTGTTTTTTCTACTGTACAAGATTTGGAGAGTTGCGGCCGGGATTTTTTTCCGTTACATCGTTGTCACTATGCAGGCTCCAAATAAAAATTCATAACGGCGTCTGCTCGACTTCCCTTCACTCGGCAATGTAGATACAAGATGACGCAAAAGCAGCGTTGATAAAAAAATATCTAATATCTACAATTACTGAGTCCGCGTAACTATACAGGGCTATTACAAATGATTGAAGCGATTTCATAAATTAACTGTAGCTCCATTCATTGACATATGGTCACGACACACTACAGATACGTAGAAAAACTCATAAAGTTTTGTTCGGCTGAAGCTGCACTTCAGGTTTCTGCCGCCAGAGCACTCGAGAGCGCAGTGAGACAAAATGGCGACAGGAGCCGAGAAAGCATATGTCGTGCTTGAAATGCACTCACATCAGTCAGTCATAACAGTGCAACGACACTTCAGGACGAAGTTCAACAAAGATCCACCAACTGCTAACTCCATTCGGCGATAGTATGCGCAGTTTAAAGCTTCTGGATGCCCCTGTAAGGGGAAATCAACGGGTCGGCCTGCAGTGAGCGAGGAAACGGTTGAAAGCGTGCGGGCAAGTTTCACGCTTGTATCTGGACATGCTGGAAAATTGGCTCATGCCACAACTGGAGACCGACAGCGCCGACTTCATCTTTCAACAGGATGGTGCTCCACCGCACTTCCATCATGATGTTCGGCATTTCTTAAAACAGGAGATTGGAAAACCGATGGATCTGTCGTGGTGGAGACCATGTTCAGCAATTCATGTCATGGCCTCCACGCTCTCCAGACTTAACCCCATGCGATTTCTTTCTGCGGGGTTTTGTGAAAGACTCAGTGTTTAAACCTCCTCTACCAAGAAACGTGCCAGAACTGCGAGCTCGCATCAACGATGCTTTCGAACTCATTGATGGGGACATGCTGCGCCGAGTGTGGGAGGAACTTGATTATCGGCTTGATGTCTGCCGAATCACTAAAGTGGCACATTTCGAACATTTGTGAATGCCTAAAAAAATTTTTGAGTTTTTGCATGTGTGTGCAAAGCATTGTGAAAATATCTCAAATAATAAAGTTATTGTAGAGCTGTGAAATCGCTTCAATCATTTGTAATAACCCTGTAGTTATGAAAGAAAGTTCTGTAGAAAAACTGTCATTCAATTTTATCGGCAGTAAGAAAATGGATTCGCTTCTGGAAAATAATGTCCGAAATTTACACGCAAAAATGTTAATTTTGTCCTTGATAGCCAAAAAAGGTACTATTCAGTCCACATTTAACTATTGGCTATTTTCTTCCAGTTCACAACTCATACATACATTTCACACGCACAGCATCCAGAAAACTGTCCAAACCCGATCCGAATTAAACAACGTTTTCACAGTCATTAATTTCACCAATAATTTGAGTTATTACATTAGGTCCTTGTTGTGGATTTCTAAAAAAGTAACTGCTCGCCAAAAATGCTCAGCGGTTGAATACTGAAACATGCCATGTGGATACTATGAAGGCCAATATTTCACTCGCGAATATCTGTCCAACTCATTTAATCAAAATTTCGCCAAGCAGTCCTCAACAGTAACTGCTATCGACGTAGCTCACCAATACCTCAAACACTAAGGAATTCTTCATCTTACACATTATTTTGACTGGCACTAGTAGCATGACCGTCAGCATTCAAAGCTAGTGAGTGACCGACGTCCTCCTTCCAGCCTCACTCCCAGTATAATTATCAGGTAACGAGCGGGAACCGTCTCAATTCTGATTGGCTGACAATACTTGCTGCCAATCAGAATGCTCGCTTATGATAATACTCGCGCCAAAACTGGCCTGCACCAATCCTTATACACAGACGCATTTGTGTCAATCTGAGATGCAAATATCAAAGTAATGTTTAATAAACGAAAACGAAACGACAATAATTCTGGAAATATTCTTTAGATACAGATTTTACTCCAGCAGACTTTCTGGTTGCTCTGTTAAAATAGCAATCATACCTAGACATACTTCATCATCAAAGTGAGCAAATCCCCTAGCATCATTTTCCCACGACAGGCTTGTGTAATTCTTGCAGTTTACTTAAGACAGTGTATAATGCAACATTGAAATTAAACGAATGTCCCACATACACACTCTCATTTACTCACATAACCATATTAGACACAAATAATAACTTTGTCTGATTTTTATATTATGAAAACGAAAAATAGTTTTAATATGAAAATATCAGTTAATTAATTGTGCACACTGAGAGTTAGGTTTATATTTTCCATTTATACCAAAAGATAAACTATCATATTTCCTAACTAAATTTAGTTCCCTAAGTGTCTTTTACTTTTTTAGTAATTTTTTTTCTGACACTATGATAGTTACAATGTTGAAATTTTTACGCAATCTTCTCCTGACTAACAAAAGATAGTGTATCGATTTTGAAAGTGATTGAATAATATTTAATATAATTTATTTAGGTTCTTACAGGTGGTGAATGTACGCGTCCAGTGAGAGACCTTGAATAGCTTTTCCACGGCAGGCAGTGACAGACGCTCGTGTCTCTCCCGGTTAGGCCGACAGATGTCAGCCCCCGAGTTACATGCAGCAAGCTATCATAAAACAAACGTTCGCTCGGAACAACTTGTGACGCTACAGTGTATCGTAGGTCACCTAGACCACCGCATTTAAGGCGGGTAGGACGTCAAACGGGCCGACTTGGAGCCGGAAAGGCACCACAGGACATTTTAATTTCCACTGCCTATACTTTTACAAATAAATTCATAAATCTTTGTCAGCATGACCAGGAAGGATTCAGAATTTACAGTCACAGCAGTGGAAGTTCGAAAACATGACAAAATAATTTTTTTTTTGCGTGTGAAATCTCATAATTTTTTTCACTTACTAATGGCAGCATTTGTTGCTATAGGTACACTTTTCTTCATTAAGTAAGATAGATTCTTCGATGAATTTTGCACAGCATACAAACCATACTCAAAGATGTATGAAACTCTAGAATTTTACAACTCTATTAAAATCTGTGGTAAAAATTGAGGTAATTAACTAGAAAATTTGTGTTTTTTCTAAACATTTAATTTAAAATATAACAGCTCATTCGTTTTTTCATGAATTAAATAAATTCTAGAGTTTCATACACCTGTAAGTATGGTTTGTATGCTGTACAAAATTCTTCGAAGAATCTCTTTAACTTATGAAGATAAGTGTACCTGTAGCAACAAATGCAGCCAGAATGATGAAATTTCGCACGTAAAAAAAAAAAAAATTATGTTTTGGATCTTCCACTGCAATGAGTGTGAATCCTGAATCCTTCATGGCGATGCTGACAGTTTTATGAATTTGTTTGTAAAAGTATAGACAGTGTAAATTAAAGTGTCCTGTGATGCCTTTCCTGATCCAAGTGGGCCCGTTCGACGTCCTACCTCCCTTAAAACATTTTTAACTAAAATGTAGCCACACAAAAAGCTTTTGTAGTGACTTTTGGTCGGAAAGTTTCGCCCCACGTCGAAGGTTTGTGTTTGTCTATGCGGTGTGGCGCGACAGGTGAAGCTGACACTGCCCGAGGTGGACGCGGACCTGTGGGTGACGCTGATCGAGCAGTGCCTGATGCTGGCGCTCATCCTGGGACGCTGGATGCTGCCCAAGGGTGACCTGACGCGGGACCAGCTCTCCCAGCTGCTGCTCGTCTACATCGGCACCGCCGCCGACATCATAGAGTTCTTCGACTCCTTCAAGGTACCCAAAACCCTGTCTACCACTTCACAAACCAACATTAGATGCGCAGTGGACGGCAATGTATTAATCCAGCTACCTTCAGCGACCCAAGTCGAATAATTAATGGACGATACAGAACCCACCCATGCCAAAACCACTCCTGATTTAGCGGGCAATTGTGTAATTTCCGGTTTCATTGACACTAAGCACAACGGATAATAAATTAGTCACCCTCTGGAGACGTCACCTTAACACCGCCTAACATTGTATTCAGCCTTGATAATGACGTCAATTCGACGAGGAAGAGATTCCATAAGTTTCTTCAGGTATGCAACAGCCAGTTGAGATCCTGTAGACGATGTACGATAGTGTGAGTGTTGTTTAAACTCAGAACTTAGGCATGCAGCCTTGTGAACAAGGCTATCGTCATTTTGAAAGACAGTGTCTACAGCATAGTCATCATGCGCCAGATCACCGAGAATGTCTAAATAATCAATCTGTTTCATGTTCACGATAAGTGGATCCAAGTTATGGTATGAAAAACACATCCAAAAACATCACAGAATCACCTCCGGCCTGAACTACGCCGGCCACACTCTGCGTGTTAAAAGCCTAACTGGGCCATCGTCCACACATAGTCATTTGGAAAGAAGCACAGTCGCCACCTGTCAGACAACGCAACAAGCCTTGGGTCGGGTAGTGTACCGTTTCCGTAGCTTTTGTGCCAGTTAATTCGCGTAACTTCAGGTGCTGTTGTGAGCAAGGGCCTTTTGCGAGGTTCCCCACTCCCAGTGTCCATCGCACGCAGTTTCATTCGCAATGTTTCTTGTGGAAATTTATACGACGGATATTTTGTACATATGTGGGTCGACAGCCTCCAAGAATTGTGTAAAAATACACACACACACACACACACACACACACACACACACACGCACACACACACACACACACACACACACACATATATATATATATATATATATATATATATATATATATATATATATATAATGTAATACGAGTCCGTGTTGTATATTCTTTTGTAAGTCCTCGAAAATGAGTTAACGTCAAAACTGGCCAACTGTATAATGAATGAAGGATAATTGTACAGCCTATTTTTTTCACACAATTCTTGGAGGCTGTCGACCCACATTCACCTCCGGCATTTTCTTTTTTCAGTATATTGTACATGACAGCTATTAATGCATGGGTGCCGGCCGAAGTGGCCGTGCGGTTAAAGGCGCTGCAGCCTGGAACCGCGAGACCGCTACGGTCGCAGGTTCGAATCCTGCCTCGAGCATGGATGTTTGTGATGTCCTTAGGTTAGTTCGGTTTAACTAGTTCTAAGTTCTAGGGGACTAATGACCTTAGCAGTTGAGTCCCATAGTGCTCAGAGTCATTTGAACCATTTTTTAATGGATGGGTAATCTATAAGGAAGTAATAGGTTGTAAATTAAGCAGAGGTCGGTTTGTATACAAGCTGCTAGAAGATTTGGCTTCAGCATGTAAGGAAAGAAGAGTACAAAATGTAAAGTGTACTGCAACACAGCAGCATTTGCAAGACTTGTCAAATGGGCGGATGTAGAGAGAAGAATAGGAGCATTTATATTCAAAGACAGCAAATATGTCTATGGACCATATTTCCATATTTAGTCAACGCTAAATACACTTTTGTTAGATGTCACAGTTTAGAGGGTAGCTTCAAATGAGTGAAATCAGGGTTACAAATGTTTCCACTACTATATATTGTACTACTCAAAACTAAATTTTGTAAATCCATTTATTAACTGTAATTTAGCTACAGCAAGTATCAAGTACCATGGTATAATAACTGGGAATATGTTTCTTTCGTAAATGAGACCTGTTATTTCAGTAATCGTTTGACATATCATTCGGTTTCTAACATGTACGTCTCAGTTACTTGGTGCACTGTTACAGTTTACTCCGATGTTATGCACAATATTTGCAAGTGAGTTGACCACTTGTGACTATATACCAAGGTATTGTATTAAAAGCCTTTTTGTGATTATTATTTAATGTACAATTTCTGTATGCCTTACACTGCCATATTTTGTAAAGCCATGTAAGGTATGTTCACGTGTCATTCACACGTAACTTTTCAACCCAAATACGTAGCTTACACTCTTCATCAACAATCAGACTGACATTAGTTTGTCATAGGCTCCTTTCACGATTATACTGCGCTCAAAAGAGTGTATTTGTAAAACATACATTGTACAGATTTATTGTATTTGATTACGGTGACGTATTATTATACCAAGGGTATATGTACTGCACTTTAGACAGGTAATATGGCAATTTCCAACCTTCTCTGATCCCTATGTTATCGTTGACAAAACTAACACCTTGCACATCGTTTATTCCCATGCTATATCGTTCTTATTAGCTTTCCGTACTGATTGTCACTTAAAATACATACTAGGATTTGTACCTACAATATGTTTAAATATTGTTTTCTAATGTGTAATTTCACGTCCGCTTTGTTGTCGTAACATGTTTCATTAATCTATTTTGATGCTGTAAACACTAGTTTCACGAAATCTGTTTTCTTACATAAAATCATCTTTCACTTACTGGCATGTAAGCAAAACATGGTTGGGTGGTTGATTCGGCGGATGGGACCAAAAATCATCATAATTGTATACTTCACAGTATAAAGTCGAACCATTTGGTCGATGATGTCAGCGACGTACTAGTCGTTATTCTAGTAGGCCACTGATTCTGGTAGTTTTTGAAAACATTGTTCATCGCGAGTAGCCGTACCTTGCATTGAACTCAAAAGAAGCACATATTCGTTCCTGTTCCCCTGACATGTCAGTCATATCAGCAGATGTATAGAGTATAGTTGTGTGCAAAGGTGCTACATGACTGAGAAATTCCCTTTCTAGATTTATTCTGCCTACAATGCTTGTACTCTTATGTTTCAAACATCTTGAAAACCATTTGGGTGTGAAAAATTATTACACTATTACACTCCTGGAAATGGAAAAAAGAACACATTGACACCGGTGTGTCAGACCCACCATACTTGCTCCGGACACTGCGAGAGGGCTGTACAAGCAATGATCACACGCACGGCACAGCGGACACACCAGGAACCGCGGTGTTGGCCGACGAACGGCGCTAGCTGCGCAGCATTTGTGCACCGCCGCCGTCAGTGTCAGCCAGTTTGCCGTGGCATACGGAGCTCCATCGCAGTCTTTAACACTGGTAGCATGCCGCGACAGCGTGGACGTGAACCGTATGTGCTGCTGACGGACTTTGAGCGAGGGCGTATAGTGGGCATGCGGGAGGCCGGGTGGACGTACCGCCGAATTGCTCAACACGTGGGGCGTGAGGTCTCCACAGTACATCGATGTTGTCGCCAGTGGTCGGCGGAAGGTGCACGTGCCCGTCGACCTGGGACCGGACCGCAGCGACGCACGGATGCACGCCAAGACCGTTCGATCCTACGCAATGCCGTAGGGGACCGCACCGCCACTTCCCAGCAAATTAGGGACACTGTTGCTCCTGGGGAATCGGCGAGGACCATTCGCAACCGTCTCCATGAAGCTGGGCTACGGCCCCGCACACCGTTAGGCCGTCTTCCGCTCACGCCCCAACATCGTGCAGCCCGCCTCCAGTGGTGTCGCGACAGGCGTGAATGGAGGGACGAATGGAGACGTGTCGTCTTCAGCGATGAGAGTCGCTTCTGCCTTGGTGCCAATGATGGTCGTATGCGTGTCTGGCGCCGTGCAGGTGAGCGCCACAATCAGGACTGCATACGACCGAGGCACACAGGGCCAACACCCGGCATCATGGTGTGGGGAGCGATCTCCTACACTGGCCGTATACCACTGGTGATCGTCGAGGGGACACTGAATAGTGCACGGTACATCCAAACCGTCATCGAACCCATCGTTCTACCATTCCTAGACCGGCAAGGGAACTTGCTGTTCCAACAGGACAATGCACGTCCGCATGTATCCCGTGCCACCCAACGTGCTCTAGAAGGTGTAAGTCAACTACTCTGGCCAGCAAGATCTCCGGATCTGTCCCCCATTGAGCATGTTTGGGACTGGATGAAGCGTCGTCTCACGCGGTCTGCACGTCCAGCACGAACGCTGGTCCAACTGAGGCGCCAGGTGGAAATGGCATGGCAGGCCGTTCCACAGGACTACATCCAGCATCTCTACGATCGTCTCCATGGGAGAATAGCAGCCTGCATTGCTGCGAAAGGTGGATATACACTGTACTAGTGCCGACATTGTGCATGCTCTGTTGCCTGTGTCTATGTGCCTGTGGTTCTGTCAGTGTGATCATGTGATGTATCTGACCCCAGGAATGTGTCAATAAAGTTTCCCCTTCCTGGGACAATGAATTCACGGTGTTCTTATTTCAATTTCCAGGAGTGTACATTCCTGCGGAAGTAAAGGGCTTGTAGGAGACGGGCTACAACATGCTCTTCAACAGAAACCCTTGGGAGGCGCTGGTAATTTTTGTCTGGGTAAGAACAACAGTTCACCAGGTGTGTGGAATTCTACATCTACATTTATACTCCGCAAGCCACCCAACGGTGTGTGGCGGAGGGCACTTTACGTGCCACTGTCATTACCTCCCTTTTCTGTTCCAGTCGCGTATGGTTCGCGGGAAGAACGACTGCCGGAAAGCCTCCGTGCGCGCGCGAATCTCTCTAATTTTATGTTCGTGGTCTCCTCGGGAGATATAAGTAGGGGGAAGCAATATATTCGATACCTCATCCAGAATCGCACCCTCTCGAAACCTGGCGAGCAAGCTACACCGCGATGCAGAGCGCCTCTCTTGCAGAGTCCGCCACTTGAGTTTGATAAACATCTCCGTAACGCTATCACGGTTACCAAATAACCCTGTGACGAAACGCGCCGCTCTTCTTTGGATCTTCTCTATCTCCTCCGTCAACCCGATCTGGTACGGATCCCACACTGAGGAGCAATACTCAAGTATAGGTCGAACGAGTGTTTGTAAGCCACCTCCTTTGTTGATGGACTACATTTTCTAAGGACTCTCCCAATGAATCTCAACCTGGTACCTGCCTTACCTACAATTAATTTTATATGATCATTCCACATCAAATCGTTCCGCACGCATACTCCCAGGTATTTTACAGAAGTAACTGCTACCAGTGTATGTTCCGCTATCATATAATCATACAATAAAGGATCTTTCTTTCTATGTATTCGCAATACATTATATTTGTCTATGTCAAGGGTCAGTTGCCACTCCCTGCACCAAGAGCCTATCCGCTGCAGATCTTCCTGCATTTCGCTACAATTTTCTAATGCTGCAACTTCTCTGTGTACTACAGCATTATCCGCGAAAAGCCGCATGGAACTTGCGACACTATCTACTAGGTCATTTATGTAATTGTGGAACGCAGTGGTCCCATAACACTCCCCTGTGGCACGCCAGAGGTTACTTTGTCTGTAGACGTCTTTCCATTGAGAACAACATGCTGTGTTCTGTTTGATAAAGACTCTTCAATCCAGCCACACAGCTGGTCTGATATTCCGTAGGCTCTTACTTTATCAGACGACAGTGCGGAACTGTATCGAACGCCTTCCGGAAGTCAAGGAAAATACCGTCTACCTGGGAGCCTGTATCTAATATTTTCTGGGTCTCATGAACAAATAAAGCGAGTTGGGTCTCTCACGATCGTTGTTTCCGGAATCCATGTTGATTCCTACAGAGTAGATTCTGGGTTTCCAGAAACGACATGATACGCGAGCAAAAAACATGTTCTAAAATTCGACAACAGATCGACGTCAGAGATATAGGTCTATAGTTTTGCGCATCTGCTCGACGACCCTTCTTGAAGACTGGGACTACCTGTGCTCTTTTCCAATCATTTAGAACCTTCCGTTCCTCTAGAGACTTGCGGTACACGGCTGTAAGAAGGGGGGTAAGTTCTTTCGCGTACTCTGTGTAGAATCGAATTGGTATCCCGTCAGGTCCAGTGGACTTTCCTCTGTTGAGTGATTTCAGTTGCTTTTCTATTCCTTGGACCTTTCGATGTCAGCCATTTTTTCCGTTTGTGCGAGGATTTAGAGAAGGAACTGCAGTGCGGTCTTCCTCTGTGAAACAGCTTTGGAAAAAGGTGTTCAGTATTTCAGCTTTACGCGAGTCATCCTCTGTTTCAGTGCCATCATCATCCCGGTGTATCTGGATATGCTGATTCGAGCCACTTACTGATTTAACGTAAGTCCAGAATTTCCTAGGATTTTCTGTCAAGTCGGTACATAGAATTTTGCTTTCGAATTCACTGAACGCTTCACGCATAGCCCTCCTTACGCTAACGTCGACATCGTTCGGCTTCTGTTTGTCTGAGAGGTTTTGGCTGCGTCTAAACTTGTAGTTAAGCTCTTTGCTTTCGTAGTAGTTCCCTAACTTTGTTGTTGAACCACGATGGGTTTTTCCCGTCCCTCACAGCTTTACTCGGCACATACCTGTCTAAAACGCATTTTACGATTGCCTTGAACTTTTTCCATAAAACTCAACATTGTCAGTGTCGGAACAGAAATTTTCATTTTGATGTGTTAGGTAGTCTGAAATCTGCCTTCTATTACTCTTGCTAAATAGATAAACCTTCATCCCTTTTTTTATATTCCTATTTACTTCCATATTAAGGGATACTGATTCCCTGTTCTGCGCTTACAGAGTCGAAAAGTTCGGGTCTGTTTGTTACCAGTAGGTCCAAGATGTTATCTCCACGAGTCGGTTCTCTGTTTAATTGCTCGAGGTAATTTTCGGATAGTGTACTCAGTATGTCACTCGATGCTCTGTCCCTACCACCCGTCCTAAACATCTCAGTGTCCCAGTCTATATCTGGTAAATTGAAATCTCCACCTAAGACTATAACATGCTGAGAAAATTTATGTGAAATGTATTCCAGATTTTTCTCTCAGTTGTTCTGCCACTAATGCTACTGAGTCGGGAGGTCGGTAAAAGGAGCCAATTATTAACCTAGCTCGGTTGTTGAGTGTAACCTCCACCCATAATAATTCAAAGGAACTATCCACTTCTACTTCACTACAGGATAAACTACTAATAACAGCGACAAACACGCCACCACCAGTTGCATGCAATCTATCCTTTCTAAACACCGTCTGTGCCTTTGTAAAAATTTCGGCAGAATTTATCTCTGGCTTCAGCCAGCTTTCCGTACCTATAACGATTTCAGCTTCGGTGGTTTCTATCAGCGCTTGAAGTTCCGGTACTTCACCAACGCAGCTTCGACAGTTTACAATTACAATACCGATTGCTGCTTGGTCCCCGCATGTCCTGACTTTGCTCCGCACCCTTTGAGGCTGTTGCCGTTTCTGTACTTGCCCGAGGCCATCTAACCTAATAAACCGCCCAGTCCACGCCACACAACTCCTGCTATCCGTGTAGCCGCTTGCTGCGTGTAGTGGACTCCTGACCTATCCAGCGGAACGCGAAACCCCACCACCCTACGGCGCCAAGTCGAGGAATCTGCAGCCCACACGGTCGCAGAACCGTCTCAGCCTCTGATTCAGACCCTCCACTCGGCTCTGTACCAAAGGTCCGCAGTCAGTCCTGTCGACGATGCTGCAGATGGTGAGCTCTGCTTTCATACCGCTAGCGAGACTGGCAGTCTTCACCAAATCAGATAGCCGCCGGAAGCCAGAGAGGATTTCCTCCGATCCATAGCGACACACATCATTGCTGCTGACATGAGCGACCACCTGCAGATGGGTGCCCCCTGTACCCTTCATGGCATCTGGAAGGACCCTTTCCACATCTGGAATGACTCCCCCCGGTATGCACACGGAGTGTACATTGGTTTTCTTCCCCTCTCTTGTTGCCGTATCCCCAAGGGGCCCCATTACGCGCCTGACGTTGGAGCTCCCAACTATCAGTAAGCCCACCCTTTGCGATCGCCCGGATCTTGCAGACTGAGGGTCAACCGCTGGAACAGGAAGGCAAACAATAATAGCTGTGAACAGTTCCGAAAGCTACTGCTCACATGTCTGTACCCATCAAAATGACGGGAGCTGATTCTTCTACGACGTCATCATTAATACTTCTCAGAAACGTCATAAATACATAATTCGTTGCTGACGTGTAGGAATCAACATGGATTCCGGAAATAGCGATCGTGTGAGACCCAACTCGCTTTATTTGTTCATGAGACCCAGAAAATATTAGATACAGGCTCCCAGGTAGATGCTATTTTTCTTGACTTCCGGAAGGCGTTCGATACAGTTCCGCACTGTCGCCTGATGAAGTAAGAGCCTACGGAATATCAGACCAGCTGTGTGGCTGGATTGAAAAGTTTTTAGCAAACAGAACACAGCATGTTGTTATCAACGGAGAGACGTCTACAGACGTGCCACAGGGGAGTGTTATGGGACCAATATATATAAATGACCTAGTAGATAGTGTCGGAAGTTCCACGCGGCTTTTCGCGGATGATGCTGTAGTATACAGAGAAGTTGCAGCATTAGAAAATTGTAGCGAAATGCAGGAAGATCTGCAGCGGATAGGCACTTGGTGCAGGGAGTGGCAACTGACCCTTAACATAGACAAATGTAATGTATTGCGAATACATAGAAAGAAGGATCCTTTATTGTATGATTATATGATAGCGGAACATACACTGGTAGCAGTTATTTCTGTAAAATATCTGGGAGTATGCGTGCGGAACGATTTGAAGTGGAATGATCATATAAAATTAATTGTTGGTAAGGCGGGTACCAGGTTGAGATTCATTGGGAGAGTCCTTAGAAAACGTAGTCCATCAACAAAGGAGGTGGCTTACAAAACACTCGTTCGACCTATACTTGAGTATTGCTCAGCAGTGTGGGATCCGTACCAGATCGGGTTGACGGAGGAGATAGAGAAGATCCAAAGAAGAGCGGCGCTTTTCGTCACAGGGTTATTTGGTAACCGTGATAGCGTTACGGAGATGTTTAACAAACTCAAGTGGCGGACTCTGCAAGAGTGGCGCTCTGCATCGCGGTGTAGCTTGCTCGCCAGGTTTCGAGAGGGTGCGTTTCTGGATGAGGTATCGAATATATTGCTTCCCCCTACTTATATCTCCCGAGGAGATCACGAACGTAAAATAAGAGAGATTAGAGCGCGCACATAGGCTTTCAGACAGTCGTTCTTCCCGCAAACCATACGCGACTGGAACAGGAAAGGGAGGTAATGACAGTGGCACGTAAAGTGCCCTCCGCCACACACCGTTGGGAGGGCTTGCGGAGTATAAATGTAGATATAGATGTAGACAAACATTTATTACAAAGTCACAAAAAGATAATTGTAGAATAAACATTTTACAAAAATCTGCTGAAGCCAAGCACCAGTAAAAATGAGTGCGGTGCTTCTCGTGTTCATGTGCTGCCGCGTAGTTCGGTTAGGGTGCTGAAGAGCCCTTTGCAGTGTGTCTTAAATGCCGTCACCTTGTTTGGAGGACGAGGCTATCAGCCGCGACCCCGTGCTGGTGCTGCTGACGCTGGCCATCTGGTCGTGGAGCCTGCTGCAGTTCACCGTGGTGCTCACCGCCACCAAGTCGCGCAAGTCCCGGCTCGCCACCACCGTCACCGCCGCCCCAGCCTCTCCGGATCTCAGGCAAGCACTTACACTGTGAGAGGAAACCCTCAGAGTAGTCGCTAGTCTGCGTAAATGATAACTCTTGTTTTTGTCGTAAATTGTAGATATCGGTAATTTGCGGTTAGGAGAAGTTAATGAATGTCCACTAAGGAAGTAATTTTGCAGAAATAGCAGAAATGTTCAAGGAACTTAGAGCATACAATATGTAAGCAACTTAGATTGGTAACTTCCTTTGAGATACAATGGCAAAAATTTTGTTCCAAAAATGAAGTATTGTAGTCGCAATTTCAGCAAAGATGTCATCAGAAGTAATCCGCTTATTATTTCTTTTCTCCTTGAATATAAAAATAAAGGCAGACATTGTAGATTTAAAACATGTTTCTAAAATTCAGTAATACGCCCCAGTACCTCCATCCATATATGTGAACAGGGCATTTACCAGGCATACACGTTAAGAGCGCTCTATCACTTTTAATAAATGTTATTTAGTTTTTGAGCCCTCAGCCATCTGACTGGTTTGATCCGCCCCGCCATGGACACCTTTGCTGCGCTAACCTCTTCATCTTAGCGTAGCACTTGCACCCTATGACCTCAGTTATTTTTGGATTTATTCATATTTCTGTTTGGTTGTGTCAGTCAGTTGCAACGGACACATAGGCTAAGATCAATGAAGGTACTAGTTCCACACTGTGTGCTTTGCTGTACAGAAGCTGTTCGTGCCTTTCGGCACGTTATTGTGTGAATCATTACGGTTAATCTCGAGATGTGTGGTTCGAGAATGGGCTTGTCAGCCCTAAACTGGTAACTACTACAGTTGTATTTTATATCAATGCAACTGAGACGGATGAAATAAAAATTTATTCAATTTCTTCAGTACTGAACACTTATGGACCTATGATACCGTAGCAGCATGCCTCGAGTAAGCAAGGATTGTTTTATTTGTTTTGATTCATGCTACCATCCCTGAAAGTTGCCTACCCTACAGTCTTAGCAACAACAGTACTGGCCTATGTAGTCCACCGTGAGAAGTATCAGAATACTTTTCGCTTATCATATTAGACTCGGTTGTTTCTGGATCAGGGTCCCTTACCTCAAATCGAAACGTATACCCTTTTGCATGGTCCATGAAAATTTGTATCATCACGGAATCACCCTGTCTATTAGAATAGGCGAAGGCAAATAAAAGAAATAGACGCGGGAAATGAGACGCGGTGCAACAACTTTTCCTACCACAGCCCACGCCTCCATCGACCACCTTAAAGTCAACAAATGACAGCTTGCTTTTGCCTTTGATTTTTCCATGTCGTAAAGGCTTTAGCCATTGTTACGTCATTAACTGATGTTCAGCTAAGGCAAATTGTACAAAACCGCTGTGCTTTCGATAACGATCAATACACTGGTACACTGAAACGGCGTGCTTTCAGAGGAGGCCTATAATACTGAAAGCACCAAATACAAAAAACTTTAAGCACCAGTAGGCATTTTCCCGTCATTTTATTATAACAAATTGTACCATAAACTACGGGCGTGGCACAGATGCTCAGTTGTTAGGTGCTTTAAAACAGTATTCGCTCATAAAAAGTAAGTTACAATATAAAAACCATCAAATATGGTCTTCAATTGTAAACGACAGAATCCAATACGGCGTCTCCCAAGTCCTAATTGCGACGCAAAAGCGATCTTGCATTAATTGCCCAATTTGCCCTCCATTAGACAAATATCTGAGTAGTGATTGTGCCTTTCACGCTTGAAAATGCTCTGGAACGTGAAATTACACGTTATAAAGTGAAACGTCCCCTTAGAACATTATGTATGACTGTGCTTAAACTGACACACAATATTTTTTAGCGCAACGCAATCTGACTTTCAGAAATCCCTACAAAGGAATGGCCCTGACTAACATTAACCTGTACCTTTCACAAATCACTTACCTCACCAAAAATCTCCGTTACTCGAACTACTGCAATACAGCGAGCGCCACTACTGCCAGCTAAATGAAAGATTCAAACTACAGAAGGCACTAACTACTGATAGGCATAGTTAGCAAATGAAAGATTTTAATAGAGAACAAACAATGTATTTACCTTAATAATTATAATATATATAGCAGTTCATAACATCCATTCTGTACTCAAAAATCCGCCATCTCATTTCCCACATCCACCACTGCTGGCGGCTCACCTCCAACTGCGCAACGCTACGCGCTGTTCACATCCAGCTGCCGCTGCCCAACACTACAATGGCAGACAACAATGCAAACTAGCCACAGACTGCACACAGCACAGCCAGTGATTTTCATACAGAGCGCTACGTAACGTTGCCAATAAGAAAACATAAACAGCCTACTTACAAAAGTCACAAAACTAGAACTGCTCCTCGTCAAGGTTTACTTTCGCGTTTTGTGTGAGGACGGTGTAAGGTTTGTTTCTCGGGAACAGAGCGAAGCAGTGTACTCGTAACACACTGGACTCACATAAGGGAGTTTTGCGTTTCAGTTATCCATCTGACGATCTGTGTTCAACTTCACTAGTTGCTACATGGTCGCAGACTAAAACAGTGATCCAGAAAGAGTAGAATGAATTTATTTTATTCTCGCCAATAATCAAAAAATTTTTGGTCTTTAGACTATTGAACATGTGCGACTACGCTTTCCTCATTTTGTTGACGAGGTCACTATGGCTTTATTATATTAGGACATGATATAAAACAAATCTGAAAATGGTCGTTGCTGACCGAAACTGATAGTCTAGGAACAAAACGTTTTGTGATCATTGGCAGAACTAAAGGAATTCGTTCTACGAGGGTTGGAACATAATAGTGGCAACTATTTATTTACAGCTCGTACAAAATATGTGTTCCAAAGTTTTACAGGTCTTCAAACTAGTCACCAGTATTGTGTATAACCCGTTGCCAGCGGTGTGCAAGGCGTAGGCTACTCTTAGCAGTGCCAGTTGTGTTGACAGTTCGAGCGGCGCGATCTATTCCCCAACGAATTTGTAGCAGTTCTGAAGCGAATACTGTGAAGCGTTTCCTTCAGCTTAGAAACTGAGTTGAACTCGAGAAGGCTTAAATCAGGGAAGTGCAGTAGGCGGTATAGTACTTGGCAGCCACATCAGTCAAACAAATCAGTAACAGCTTTCTCTGTACGTGTTTGAGCATTGTCCTGCAAAATGATGGTCAGGCCCTGCAGAAAGTGTCATCACTTCTGTCTCTAAGCTGGTCGTAGGTTGTGTTCCAAAAATGAACAGCATAGAGATAGGACCTGACCATCATTTTGCAGGACAATGCTCAAGCACGTAGAGTGAAAGCTGTTACTGATTTGTTCGTCTGATGGGGCTGCTAAGTGCTATACCACCTACTGCACTCCCCTGACTTAAGCCCTCGTAAGTTTAACACGATTTCTAAACTGAAGGAAACACTTCACGGCATTCGCTTCAGAACTGCTACAAATTCGTTGGGCAATAGACCGCGCCGCTCTGTCAACACAACTGGCTCCGCTACGAGTATAATACGACTTCCACATCACTGGCAACGGGCTATACACAATGCTGGTGACTACATCGGAGGTCAGTAAAACTTTTAAACACGTACTGTTTTGTACGAGCTGTAAATAAATAGTTGCCACTATTAAAGTTCCAACCCTCGTAGGTTGAACTTTCCGGTGGTTTCCCAAGGAGTTTTAGCCAAGTGAGAGATCAAAAGAACGCAGCCGATTTCCTTTCCCAGCGCAATCTAGTGATTCCGCCGGTGAAGGGACGTCAAACTCTAAACTTTTTTAAATTTATTATTTTTTCCGACTGCTCGCCAGGGGCGGCTGCTGCTCGGTGGACGTGTGGGGCATCGCGCTCAACATGCTGCTGCAGGACGCTCCCTTCCTCGTCTTCCGGCTGCTGCTCATCCTGCACTACCGCATCATCTCCTACATGAACGTCTTCTTCACCTGCAAGAACACGCTCGTCATCCTCCTGCAGCTCTACCGCCTTTACGTTGTACGCGCCGAAGCGGCCGCCGCTGCCAAGGCAAGTATCCCTCCGCAAGGCGGAAAGCTCCTGGCTTCCCATCCGGGTAACATTATTTACTTACTAGCTATGTACCTTGTGCTGGCTTCCACCTCCGCTCACTCAAATATATGAAATACAACTTTACCAGAATGAAGTGTGTAAGTGTCCCAAATCGGTTTTGGGAGCAGCGCAACAGATGTGGACCGATATAAGATTAGAAAATGTAAATTGCATATCGCGATTTGATAATCAATGTGTGCTGTATGATTTATTAAAATAAGTACCTGGTCGTACTATAAGCTAGAAAATCTGAAAAATAGAACTCGTAACCCAATAAATATTGAGATAAACGTGTGATCTGGTGGATTAATAAACATACAACACGTTGCTTCCTCAAAATCGGTTCCCCATGTTAGATACCATTCGTAACTACAGACCACCATTGCTACTTTCTAATGGACAGAGCAAGAAAGGCAAAAGCGAACAGCCAGGCTTCTCCTAGCTGCTGTCTAAAAAATTTGAAGGCCGAGCATTATTTTGTCACACAAGCATATACACTCGAAATCTCTTACTGTTAACCAACAGACAGGATTTGCTGTCCATTTCTTCCTCCCGCCTCTCTCTGCCTAGCTCTTCCTCGTCCCCCTCTCCCCCCACCTTTCTTTCCTGTGTCATCTCCTTCTCTCCCCTCCCTCTCTATCCATCTACTCCTGCCCCCCCCCCCCCTGTCTAGTCCATCTCCTCCCCTCCCCTTCTCCTCGTTATCAAACTCACCCCAATAAAAGCTGGTGGTTCTTACTGCCTAACTAACATGTGTACCAAATTTCGCTGAAATCGTTCAGAGGCTGAGAACGAGCTTTTTACCTGTGTCTTTGTCCATATAAGCACATATATATTTCAAGTGTATGCTCTTTGAGAAAATCTATACAACCGGCATTTGAGGCTGACTGCAGAGCGATTCTACCACCGCCAACGTACATTTCGAGTGAAGACCATGAAGATAAGAGAAGGTTCGTATGGAAGCATATACACTGTCGTTATTCCCTTGCTCTATTTGCGAATGGAACTGAAAAGGAAATGACCAGTAGTAGCACAGGGTTCCCTCCACCATACACTATATGGTGGTCTGTGAAATACGTATATAGAGGCAGATACAGATATATTGAACGTATTTCACACGTATCTGTCCACATATTTCACATGCATCTCTCACAAATTTCGCCCTCCAGTTTCATTTTAACGCAGCTCACTGTCTGACGTATCTTTTTAACAATGGGTTGTACAATCTAATTTTATAGGTACGTCTCATGGTACATGTGACTACAATGGCGAAAAGTGTTATGAATAATGTTAGTAGCAATGAAATAATAAATTTATACGTCTTGCATGATGCGGTCGTTTTTCTCGCATCTCATTGTTTAAAACGCCATATCTTCTGAACTATGAGTCGTGTAATGATACAATGTTGCTGGTGCATTCAGAGGTATGTGTGAATACTCTCTGCAAAACTGGTGCGAGTGCAGATTCTAGTAAAGAAGTAATGAATCAACACTGGAATACAGATAGTAATAAAGAAGTAATTAATTAAAACGACGTGCTTCACGCAGCAGTTTTACTGCATGTACTGCTAAAATGCAGTAAACGATGAACTTTATTTACTTTCATGTTTTTGTGGGGGTTTTCAGCGAGAAAAATTTTCGTAAAGGTTTGTAATTATGTGGAAAGCTTGCTGGATGACTAAAGTATAACTATTCACGAGTCATGGGCTACACGGCTTTTTCACAAGCACCAGGGACGTAGATAAATTTTTCTTCCGAGTGGGTTTCAGTTCTGTTAAAGTAACAGATGTTCGTCCAGGTCAGTATACCAAGGTATTATCAGCTGAACTCTCATAACTTGTTTCGACGTTTATAACTGGAACACAAATTGTATCTACTGAAAATTCGGATACAGATGAATGGAGATGAAGGCAGTGCGGTAGAAAAATAGCAATTCTTATTGATGTTGATGTAATAGCTCCGCAAATCTCTAGCACTTAACGCCTACAGAATGCATGTTATGGGACAGTCCATTTCAAATGCTTTCTTTCGCAGCATAGTTACCCATATATTGTGTAATGTTTCAAATTGGTAAGCATCGCTTAAGTTACTTCTGTCAACAAACAAAGAAACGTCACTTTTTACAGCAGGAGTTGGAAATGGAGAAGCATTAACACAATAGCACTTATCTTCTACATCTACATCTACATCTATACTCCGCGAGCCACCTTACGGTGTGTGGCGGAGGGTACTTATTGTACCACTATCTGATCCCCCCTTCCCTGTTCCATTCACGAATTGTGCGTGGGAAGAACGACTGCTTGTAAGTCTCCGTATTTGCTCTAATTTCTCGGATCTTTTCGTTGTGATCATTACGCGAGATATATGTGGGCGGTAGTAATATGTTGCCCATCTCTTCCCGGAATGTGCTCTCTCGTAATTTCGATAATAAACCTCTCCGTATTGCGTAACGCCTTTCTTGAAGTGTCCGCCACTGGAGCTTGTTCAGCATCTCCGTAACGCTCTCGCGCTGACTAAATGTCCCCATGACGAATCGCGCTGCTTTTCGCTGGATCATGTCTATCTCTTCTATTAATCCAACCTGGTAAGGGTCCCATACTGATGAGCAATACTCAAGAATCGGACGAACAAGCGTTTTGTAAGCTACTTCTTTCGTCGATGAGTCACATTTTCTTAGAATTCTTCCTATGAATCTCAACCTGGCGCCTGCTTTTCCCACTATTTGTTTTATGTGATCATTCCACTTCAGATCGCTCCGGATAGTAACTCCTAAGTATTTTACGGTCGTTACCGCTTCCAATGATTTACCACCTATGGCATAATCGTACTGGAATGGATTTCTGCCCCTATGTATGCGCATTATATTACATTTATCTACGTTTAGGGAAAGCTGCCAGCTGTCGCACCATGCATTAATCCTCTGCAGGTCTTCCTGGAGTACGTACGAGTCTTCTGATGTTGCTACTTTCTTGTAGACAACCGTGTCATCTGCAAATAGCCTCACGGAGCTACCGATGTTGTCAACTAAGTCATTTATGTATATTGTAAACAATAAAGGTCCTATCACGCTTCCTTGCGGTACTCCCGAAATTACCTCTACATCTGCAGATTTTGAACCGTTAAGAATGACATGTTGTGTTCTTTCTTCTAGGAAATCCTGAATCCAATCACAAACCTGGTCCGATATTCCGTAAGCTCGTATTTTTTTCATTAAACGTAAGTGCGGAACCGTATCAAATGCCTTCCTGAAGTCCAGGAATACGGCATCAATCTGCTCGCCAGTGTCTACGGCACTGTGAATTTCTTGGGCAAATAGGGCGAGCTGAGTTTCACATGATCTCTGTTTGCGGAATCCATGTTGGTTATGATGAAGGAGATTTGTATTATCTAAGAACGTCATAATACGAGAACACAAAACATGTTCCATTATTCTACAACAGATTGACGTAAGCGAAATAGGCCTATAATTATTCGCATCTGATTTATGACCCTTCTTGAAAATGGGAACGACCTGCGCTTTCTTCCAGTCGCTAGGTACTTTACGTTCTTCCAGCGATCTACGATAAATTGCTGATAGAAAGGGGGCAAGTTCTTTAGCATAATCACTGTAGAATCTTAAGGGTATCTCGTCTGGTCCGGATGCTTTTCCGCTACTAAGTGATAGCAGTTGTTTTTCAATTCCGATATCGTTTATTTCAATATTTTCCATTTTGGCGTCCGTGCGACGGCTGAAGTCGGGGACCGTGTTACGATTTTCCGCAGTGAAACAGTTTCGGAACACTGAATTCAGTATTTCTGCCTTTCTTCGGTCGTCCTCTGTTTCGGTGCCATCGTGGTCAACGAGTGACTGAATAGGGGATTTAGATCCGCTTACCGATTTTACATATGACCAAAACTTTTTAGGGTTCTTGTTTAGATTGTTTGCCAATGTTTTATGTTCGAATTCGTTGAATGCTTCTCTCATTGCTCTCTTTACGCTCTTTTTCGCTTCGTTCAGCTTTTCCTTATCAGCTATGATTCGACTACTCTTAAACCTATGATGAAGCTTTCTTTGTTTCCGTAGTACCTTTCGTACATGATTGTTATACCACGGTGGATCTTTCCCCTCGCTTTGGACCTTAGTCGGTACGAACTTATCTAAGGCGTACTGGACGATGTTTCTGAATTTTTTCCATTTTTGTTCCACATCCTCTTCCTCAGAAATGAACGTTTGATGGTGGTCACTCAGATATTCTGCGATTTGTGCCCTATCACTCTTGTTAAGCAAATATATTTTCCTTCCTTTCTTGGCATTTCTTATTACACTTGTAGTCATTGATGCAACCACTGACTTATGATCTTCTGAACTGACTACATCATACTGACAACAAAAAGTGAAACCAGAACTATTGTCCAGTGGTTTTAACATCTTCACCACTGTCTTTAAGGCATGCATTGCGTGATCCCAAGTTACCTACTGTACCATGAAAAAATAATTTCTGCTTGTGAAGTTTATTTTTCAGTTGTCTGCTCCATGATAGTTCCAAAAAAGAGTCAATGAAACTGTGAAATATTCGGTATTGAAATGTGGTGGCACTATTGGGTTAAAATAATCATAAATTCTGCGTGTTAAGGTGAAAATGAAGTAATTCTAAGTAAGGAAAGTACCTAGAACATTAATTTTCTAATGTGTAATCTGAAGGTGAGAAATTATATGGAATGAAATGTTTAAAAATTCCACAGACTGACTTTGGTAATCCTCCAGAACATGGGTTTCCAGACTTTTTGCCACTGTGTACCACATGGCATTTTTATAAATTTGGGTGTAACACTATAGTTGTTCAGTTCATAGTGAACCCTGGGGTGGGGGGAAGGGTGGTGCAACAGACAGAACGACGACTGCCGCAGAGTGAGGAACGATATGGGAGTAATAATTTTCACCACCTTGCTAAGTGCTGACAACATTCGAGCGGTTTTTGCGTTGCGGCGATCAACTGCTGTGTGTGGTGGAAATGTGACACACACAAGTAACAAGGTTTAGTGGAAGCACTTTTTTACAGACTACTTCATGTTTACATGTGGTACTCTTATTTGTGGAAAATAACACAAATTAAATCAAGCTGGTTGTGATACAAATATCCAATGAATAAGAGAGGATTAACATTAAAAATTTATATATCACTTTAATAGCACAAATAATGTAGACAGCTGTGCGTGACACTAATAAACTGAATATCGAGTGTAATAAATTAGGGTAAAAATACAAAACAATATCACATCAAACTTCGACGCTAAATTACACTTCAGAATCAGTAATTAGTTTCCAAATTTAGATTCTGATGAAAGACGATTTACATGTTTACATGTTTTAGTTTGAAGTATGTTGCCGAAGTATGTTGCCGAAGTATGTTGCCGAAGTATGTTGCCGAAGTATGTTGCCGAAGTATGTTGCCGAAGTATGTTGCCGAAGTATGTTGCCGAAGTATGTTGCCGAAGTATGTTGCCGAAGTATGTTGCCGAAGTATGTTGCCGAAGTATGTTGCCGAAGTATGTTGCCGAAGTATGTTGCCGAAGTATGTTGCCATTCATTTTTAATCAGAGCTTGAAATTCAGACTCGATCGAGCTAAACTTCACTCTCAAGTTTTCTTCAGCACTAACGCAGTTTCTGTATTTATTTTTAATGTTCGACAAGTCAGAAAACCCATTTTCACACATGTAGATGCAAAAAGTAGGATTGGTTGTTTCAAAAGTATTGTGTTTTTGTTCCCACTCTGAGAGGAAGCATCTGTCGCAAGGTATTTAGATGGAAGTTTCTTTCGTGATTACTTCTTCTGGTAAGTTTCCTGAAAATGGATTACTTATCAAATCATATTTTATCGAATCTTCGGGAAAGTCTTTTTTGTAACTTTCTTGAAGGGCTTCTAAATATGGAATAATGTCTCGAAATAAATATTCCATGGGAGCTAGTTCATTGTCTTTCATAAGTGATGTAAAGGAAGTAATAAGAAAAAGTTATCGTTCAGCAATTGTGAACTAAAAAGTCAACTTTCTGTTGACAGCTGGCAGCAACAGAGACTCACCAGTTGTGTAAGTTTTTCCTTAGTTTGAAATTCTAAAACAAGCCAGTAGGAAGTTTTTATTAACTTGTTAGCATCAATGTTTATGAAATTTGGCATGCATTTGGAGTACTTTTCTTTTTACAAAACCGAACTTCCTTTTCTGAAAAAAAATGTCGTGAGTTCTACAAACTAACACAGAGTCCTTAGAAATGTGATCACGTGTTAGTAAAAAAAGGCTTCTTGCTTTAATTTGAAGGCTTCTCTAAGCATACAATCAATGGGGGGAATTGAGTTCTCTCTGGTTTCTGTACTGGCCTTCACTGTGACACCATATTGTAAGTAGCTTTCATCATATTTGCGGTTAGGCGTTGTTTTAGATTTTTTAAAATGCTTCCTTGGAGGTAGAAAGAGCTTTACAAATCGCTTCGTGGTTAACTTAAACATAGTGACGTACAAGCCACGCAATCTAGTTGAGCTTTCTTCATATCAGGATATCTTTCAGCGTAACACCCAACAAAGCGACAATAACAATAAACCGTTCAATGCATAATGACTCCTGCAGCACCACAAATTGGTACACCCCAGACGTTGGCAGCAGTTGCAAAGCCGCACGAAAACTTCGGTATAACCACCGACAAAATTCGATCGAAATATCACCAGCTTCAAAACAAGATGAATCATTCCCGACCACGGCAGCGAAGACTAACGTACAGAGGTTTTGAATTTAATTGCATGGCTAGGGCCCCCGGTCGGGCAGGCCGTTCGCCGGGTGCCGGTCTTTCGATTTGACGCCACTTCGGCGACCTGCCGTCGATGAAGATGATGATATGATGATAGGATGATGATGATGATGATGATGATGATGATGATGATGATGATGATGATGGCAGCAGCACAAAACCCTGTTCCTGGGAGGAGAAAATTCCCCGACCCAGCCAGGAATCGAACCCGGGCTCAGAGGATTGACAATACGTCACCGTTACCATTCAGCTACCGGGGGCGGATACGTAGAGGTGTGGGGAGGCCACAATCCGACCTTTCTGTGTTCAGCGTACATTCCAATACAAACATTCTGAGGTAAATCCATTACTTGAACATAATGCAGATGCTACTTTTCTCAGATTCCTATCCTACCATCGAATCAAGTAACGTAAGTGAATAATTTTATTTATATCGTTTTCTTGCAAGAAGACCACCTGAAATGCCCTTGCGTACCGACAGTGTTGCGCGTACCACCGTCTGGGAACTCCTACTGCAGAAGATAAGACCCTTAAAAGCACGTCACTACAATATTTTATTCATTACAAGATAACTATTAACGTTGAAGGTATCACTGTGGTAGTCAGTAGATATTTTTCATTGTCTGATTAGCTCCGTCGGGTAAATCGAAGAGTGTGACTGGAGTGTGGCGAATTGTTTCTATGACTTTCACCTCTATTTTTGGCTTTAAATGAAAAAGTATGATTGACGTGCCAGTGTACACATGTAACTCGCTGTTTTTTTAAATTAAAATAAAAAAATTCCCTAAAGAAGGGAAAGTAGTGGACATGTAACATACCATTCTCATTTCCTTCACACTCGTGTAATGGCGATCCAAGCAGCATATGTAAATGTTTTCATCAAGTAACATTGCAACTTCTTACTTTGTACCCTAAGGGAAATTGCATTCGCATAATGCGTGATCATGCCACAAAGCTCATCGAACTTTTCTTAAGGCAATGTCCCCTAGTACAGCAAAGAATTCGACAGAATTTGGAAGTTTTCGTGTCACTGCCAGCGTGCTTGCTGATCCACACGAGCTGACACTAACCGTAAGTGACACTGCAATAGCACTGCACTCCCTGATCTTGAGCTTTTTCATCAGTTTGGTTTTATTTCATATTCGTAGATACAAATAAGTTCCAGGTGTGAACATGAACATAGGCCTATATAGCTTCCACGAAACCTTGTTACTCCCTAGCATCACATCCTTTACAGCAAGCGCTAGATCGCAATGCGAGCTGTAAGGGTCAACACTGTGGGAGATTTCCCCCATAATATTCCACTGAACAAGCTGTACTACTATTGGCTTGTGGCCGAAAAACAGGGCTGCCGTGCTATGTTCACGCGATTTCGCCGTATTCAACAGTTTTCAGTTTCCTTCACCATATCAATTATGCAGTTTTCTATATGAACAAAATTTGCAAACACTTTCGAAATGGCGTATTTTAAGACATAATTTGCAGATGTGGCGTATCAAGGAAACATCGGCATCCCTTTAGAAATATTACCAAAATGAAATTGAATCAAAAACAAAATTATGTATTTAGGTATACCAAAAGGGTGGCTTCTCTATGACTTACCCCTTCCCCCATACAGCAGATCTTGTGGGCATGATAATTATTACATTCCTGTGAATGAGTGAGTTTTTTTCCGTTCGTTAACCAACATAATTCTAGACTCATCACTAGAACACACATAAAGTTACATTTCCATTCTTAATGTTGTTCCGAAATGGATCTTCCTGAGCGTTATCCTTACCTTTAACGCATTTAAAAGGCCGCTAGAAACAGACTATTTATGGTTTATTTACGTGGTAACCCCCTAAACTTTGTATTGTGTGGATGATACAAGTCCGCAGCTCGTGGTAGTGCGGTAGCGTTCTCGCTTCCCACGCCCGGGTTCGATTCCCGGCGGGATCAGGGATTTTCATCAGTTTGGTTTTATTTCATATTCGTAGATACAAATAAGTTCCAGGTGTGAACATGAACATAGGCCTATATAGCTTCCACGAAACCTTGTTACTCCCTAGCATCACATCCTTTACAGCAAGCGCTAGATCGCAATGCGAGCTGTAAGGGTCAACACTGTGGGAGATTTCCCCCATAATATTCCACTGAACAAGCTGTACTACTATTGGCTTGTGGCCGAAAAACAGGGCTGCCGTGCTATGTTCACGCGATTTCGCCGTATTCAACAGTTTTCAGTTTCCTTCACCATATCAATTATGCAGTTTTCTATATGAACAAAATTTGCAAACACTTTCGAAATGGCGTATTTTAAGACATAATTTGCAGATGTGGCGTATCAAGGAAACATCGGCATCCCTTTAGAAATATTACCAAAATGAAATTGAATCAAAAACAAAATTATGTATTTAGGTATACCAAAAGGGTGGCTTCTCTATGACTTACCCCTTCCCCCATACAGCAGATCTTGTGGGCATGATAATTATTACATTCCTGTGAATGAGTGAGTTTTTTTCCGTTCGTTAACCAACATAATTCTAGACTCATCACTAGAACACACATAAAGTTACATTTCCATTCTTAATGTTGTTCCGAAATGGATCTTCCTGAGCGTTATCCTTACCTTTAACGCATTTAAAAGGCCGCTAGAAACAGACTATTTATGGTTTATTTACGTGGTAACCCCCTAAACTTTGTATTGTGTGGATGATACAAGTCCGCAGCTCGTGGTAGTGCGGTAGCGTTCTCGCTTCCCACGCCCGGGTTCGATTCCCGGCGGGATCAGGGATTTTCTCTGCCTCGTGATGACTGGGTGTTGTGTGATGTCCTTAGGTTAGTTAGGTTTAAGTAGTTCTAAGTTCTAGGGGACTGATGACCATAGATGTTAAGTCCCATAGTGCTCAGAGCCATTTGAACCATTTTGGACGATACAAAAGCTGAGTTATTGTCATTTAGGGTTAGCATGAGGAAATTAGCTCGATTATTAATAACATTTCACTATTCCAAAATAAAAATAAAAAGAAAAACTTACCATGAAATATGACCACAAGTGAACTGGCCAAACAGTCTGTCACATTAAGTACTGCAACTCCCTTCTTGCTATAAGTGGGACGAAATGCTTTGAAAGTTGCACAGACTATACTCGTATTTCTTGTTTAACCCTCAAGCCTATCTGTGATTGGTCAGTGACTCAAGGACACAGCCATCGTGTATTGTTATACCATTGGAAAAGTTCCAGCTTCCGCATTAGGTATATGCAAGAGCGTTCACAGAAATTTTTTCGGGGATGGGAAGAGGGGAGAGGGGCGCAAGACGACAGAATGTCTATTTTTATATAAATGAGATTGTCAGTTTCGAAACATGGCAGGCATAAGAGCTAAATTCAATAGGTGGTACAAGAACTTTATATCACAGAGAACTGACGGTTATCCACTCAGTAGATGAGTAAAACCTATGTATCCCAGTTGTCAGGGGGGGGGGGGGTGGTTGGAGGGGTAGGCAAGTGCCCCCTATTTCCCTACTGCACTCCTTGCAGACACCAATGGGTATACTGATGTTAAATCACTACAAATTAAACCGTGAAACGCTCTAAGGTATTAAAAGCTCTCAAGTTTTTGGTAATCACTATCATGTTTAAACCACTTTTATTTTACGGTTTTGTGATCTCAGACGCCATAGGTACACTCCGTAGATGTCGAGCGAAGTCGATACAAGTTGTCGGCGCTAAATTAAGTTCCGATCTCAGAGGAGAATGAAGTGCAGAGAAAGCGGGAAGGAGAATTTTCTCCTTGCTTTGAGGAGGGACGTACGAGGTGGGATGTCACCTGTCTGCCATACAATGATGCCATTTCAGGCATGCACGGCCGGAGATAATCAGAGGCTGTAGTATAAATTACACACGGAAATATCAAGGTTATGTAAAAGCGTATCATAGAATTGTTCATATTCAAACACACTCATTATGTTACTTATTTTTCAGGTTACACACATGAATTCGCCACGCCACTAGAGTACTACCACTGTTTGATGACTAAAGTTGGCAGCAATCAAAAGACAGTCGCCACGAAGTGTACTGAGAAGTAGGCAGCCGAACCTCAACTCAGCAGTTCAGCGTAATAGATATTGTGGCACTTCTCACTGCTGCCAAACTTTGAAATCTAATCAAGTAGTGGTCAAAAAGCTATATTTAATCTCATACGTATTTTGGTCACTGATGGGATCGAGTACACAATTAAAGCTCCCCCCCCCCCCCCGGCCCCTCCTCAGCGTAAGTTAAGGCCTTAAGATGGTGGATTGAGTCACCTAAACTGGTTGCTATATAATAAACATCGAAAGGACGAATGCAGGTGTTTCATTTTATTGCGTGAATGAACATCAAAGTCCCACAAACCTGCAATAAGAAGGATGGACATACTCAGTAGAACTGTCAGCAGGAAATCCCGGAAATGTACGCTACTCTGATAATGCGTCACTCCTGTTGCACAATGGTCTTAGCGTAAGAAGACACCCTCCCGGAGGACATCACCACATCAGAGGCAACTTCAGTTCCGGACGGGAGGGTTTGCCTCAATCGCGCTGACGGCTATGTTGGCGGTAGCATAGCTATTGGCAGGGTCACCCAAGCAGGCAGGTCTCCACGGAGAGGCCTGACGAAGAGTGTCCCACAACTTAAGAAAGTGTTGGCTGTGTTTTTCTCAGGGAGCCCCACCGGGAATGATAGGTACGGGTACAGTGACCCCAGGTTTCCTAAGTTGGAGATTGGCCATCGCCGTGCGGCAATGGAAAGTTGTGTGTTTCGGAGAACATGGGCCTTGGCTTCATCGGCTGGACTCTGAGGGAGGTACAACCCTCCATAAAAACCTTCAACATCAAGGAATGCTACGTGGTGATGAGATGAATGGCTGTTCAGGTAGAATAGTATCTAGCGGACAACCTCTGGGGACCTGTCGCCCCCTAGTTGTATAAGGCTTGCTCGGGATGCTGGGCTCTGCCTGGGTCGATATTTGTTTTCCTAGTGGCTTGTGGGATCCCTGTGAAGCAACTTAAATTATAATCTCCTCCTGATGAGGAAGAGATCTCAGAACTACACTAACTAGGCATTTGTTTGCCGTAACACTCATATTATCAAGAGAGCGGAGAGAACGCTTGAGAAGGTCTCCGCTTCCTACATTCACAATGCTTGGGTTGTATTGCTGGGTCCTCAAAGTGTTAAACGTCTTCGTAATGGCTCACTTCTTGTTACCATGTCAAACCAAGTAACTAAGCTTCTGGAATGCAAAGCATTGGGTGACTACCCTTTGATGGCTGAGTTAAGTAGCACTCTGAACATCTGCAAATGCGTGGTTACCTACTCCAATATAATTTTATGGGCCCTGCAGAGTTGCTTGAATGAAAAATAAGGATGTCACAGAAGCGCAGAACTATGAGGAAAGTCAACGCTACATTTGAAAAATCTACAACATTTATTCTGACGTTTAACACTCTGGAATTACTTGAAATTTTTCTTGCAGGTTATATAAGTCTTAAGGTTCGACTGTCTGTTCCCCTCCAAATGCGGTGATTCAAAATTCAAATTCGTCATATGGCTATGGCATGTAGCGGGAGGGCTGTGTGTGGAAATTTTGGAGACTCAGCTCACGAAGCAGGCGATTCTTGGAGACTTCCTTCAAATTGCGTAAACTTCTCTGGGTATCAGGAGGAAAGAAAAATTTAGGGGCTGAAAGTTACGCATGCATATCCTATGACGAAGCTAAAAAAAGCTGTTAAAGCTATGCAACCTCCAGTGGTCGCTGCTTCTTTTGCTTCGACCCTTAAGACGCTAGTGGCAAAGTGTGATCCCTCCACACCAACCCAGAACACTGATTGGAGTTAAAGTACATACACTTGTCAATGAACTGGGGGGGGAAGAGGTATACTTAAAACCGAAATTTTTAAGAAGTCGTTGGTGGCGGACTTGAAACGTCAGCCACATACCACTGCACACGACGAGAAGCCCACTAATCTGTCCTGTCAGCCAATGTGAGCAAGTCCTCCCATAAATAAGGAAAAACTTCACACAAAATTCATACCAAATCGAAGAAAGTCGCAGCTAAGACTTCGGATCGGTGACACCTCTAGCTTGTTAAACCACTGCTGCATGCTCCCAGTCAAAAGGTTACCGTTGCTGTTTTTGTGATGGGCACATGACCATCTGGACTGTAGTCATTGAGTACTGCGAGTAAATTTTTAAAAAAGTTCAATGATGCTAAACCAGAGTGCACATTAGCGTATTTCACGAAAATGAGTAGACAAAAAATGACACAAATAAAAACGTTTGTTGGGTTATAGCTTGTTCAAGAACAGCAATCCCTAACAGTCTTGGAAAGAGATGCTCTGGCTTACTTCGCGTAATCAGAGATGAATTTTAGAACATTCAAAATGGCTCTGACCACTATGGAACTTAACATCTGAAGTCATCAGTCCCCTAGAACTTGAACTACTTAAACCTAACTAACCTAAGGACATCACACACATCCATGCCCGAGGCAGGATTCGAACCTGCGACCGTAGCAGTCACGCGGTTCCGGACTGAAGCGCCTAGAACCCCTCGGCCACCACGGCCGGCTTTAGAACATTCAGTAAATTTTTTTTTCATTCTGTTACATCCTGCATGACAAAGTAGGAATATGGAAGATTCATGAAGAATGCCGTCGTAGGCATACTGCACATCGGGCGTTTTCTTTCAGAGACACATTTCGCTTGTTCGGAGTGAAGTAAAAATTACGTGAAGTATGAATTCAATAAATGTTCTGTATTACTCCTATCCTTGACAAGATGAAAGAAACGATGTCGTGAAAATGACTAAGGACTGCTTGAGGTGTACAGACGTAAGTGTAGATCGCATCATGATAGCGAAGCTACGCTTCGCTTTAGTCGCTTCGATGTTCTCATCTTTTATCGCAGCTCCAGTATAAACGTGCCCTTATTTGTTGAACCACCTTCGTAGAAGCGTGTTCAGCACTCGGCCCTTTCATCCTCACCGTGTGTCCTCAGGCAGCCCGTCGGGCGCGCTTGAGGGCTGCGCTAGCCAGGAAGGTCCTGCGAGAGGATGGAGAGTCGGCCTCCAGCGACGAGTCGACAGCCTCGAGCAGCAGCAGCAGCAGCGGGGGTGGCAGTGACGTGGAAGCGGGGGGCGTGGCCCCGTCTGTCTGTGCCGGGCGCCGCAGCAGCCAAGTCGCAGTCGTAGACGCCGCAAGTGGCTCGGCTACCGTTTGCACCGGCCGGCGCACCAGGGCCCCCTCCAGGTAAGACCGCCATAGAAACTCGTTGCCCTCCATAGGGGGATGAGCAGGGTTTACCAGAAGAAAAGGTAACATTTTCAGGAGGCGGCTATTTCAACCTATTGTACAATGAAGAGCCAAAGAAACTGGTGCCCCCACGAGCAAGCACAAGTGGAGCAAGACGACGTGGCTTGGACTCTACTACTGTCTGCAGCAGTGCTAGAGGGAACGTATTCCATGAATCCTGCAGAACTGTCTATAAATCCGTAAGAATTCGAGGGGGTGGAGATCTCTTCTGCAAGTTGCAAGGAATCCCAGATAAGCTCAATAATGTTCATGTCTGGGGAGTTTGGTGGCCAGCGGAAGGGTTTAAACTCAGAAGAGTGTTCCTGGAGCCACTCTGCAGCAATTCTGGACGTGTGGGGTGTCGCATTGTCTTGCTGGAATTGCATACGCGATGGTCATGAATGGATGCAGGTGATCAGACAGGATGCTTATTTGCGAGTCACCTGTCAGAGTCGTATATAGACTTGTCAGGGATCCCACATCCCTCCAATTCCACACGCTCCACACCATTACAGAGCCCCACCAACTTGAACAGTCCCCCGCTGACATGCAGGGTCCATGGATTCATGAGGTTGTCTCCATACCCGTACACATCCATTCGCTCGATACAATTTCAAACGAGACTCGTCCGACCAGGCCACATGATTCCAGTCCTCAACAGTCCGATGTCCGACCCAAATGAGGCATAAAGCTTTGTGTCGTGTTGTCATCAAGTCGATGATGTTTCGTTGAATAGTTCACACGCTAACCTTGTTGATGGCCCAGCATTGAAATCTGCAGCACTTTGTGGAAGGGTTGCACTTCTGTCACGTTGAACGATTCTCTTCAAGTCGTCATTGGTCCCGTTCATGAAGGATCTTTTTCCGGGTGCAGCGATCTCTGAGATTTGACGTTTTACCGGATTCCTGATATTCACGAAACACTCGCGAAATGGTCGTATGCGAAAATCCCAACTTCATCTCTACATCGGAGATGCTGAGTCCCATCGCTCGTGCGCTGACAATAACACCACGTTCAGACTCACTTAAATTTTGATAACCTGCCTCTATAGCAGTAATAGCCGATCTAACAACTGCGCCAGGCACTTGTTGTCTTATATAGACGTTGCCGACTGCAGCGCCGTATTTTGCCTGTTTACACATCGCTGCATTTGAATACGCCTGCCTATACCAGTTTCTTTGGTGTTTCAGCGTAAAATGGAAGACTGCGCAGTCCTAATATTATGGTATACGGATGATTTTTACTTTTAGACCATCTAATTACAACTCAGTGTAACACAGGTATTGTGCCACATGTTTCGTCTTTAATTTTTTGCAAGGCATCTTTATTGACATGGACCATAGTTATTACAAAAACAAGTTCAAAAGCTGGTAATAACATGCGAGCATTAGTAATAACATTCGACAACTGGCAACACTGGTCAAAACGTAATATCAAAACAAGTTCCTAGTGCCGTGACGCCTGAAAACTAAAATTTTCAAGAGGCAATTGTAAGAAGATCAGCGCTAAGAAAGGGACAAAACCCATGTGGAACATCACCCACGAAACTTGTAAGCAGAACTTATTACTACGTCTTAGAAATGCTAATTGTCAGAATTATTTGTAACCTACATATACAATATTCTAACGAAAACTAAATAGCAAAAAATATGTACATACACTCCTGGAAATTGAAATAAGAACACCGTGAATTCATTGTCCCAGGAAGGGGAAACTTTATTGACACATTCCTGGGGTCAGATACATCACATGATCACACTGACAGAACCATAGGCACATAGACACAGGCAACAGAGCATGCACAATGTCGGCACTAGTACAGTGTATATCCATCCTTTCGCAGTAATGCAGGCTGCTATTCTCCCATGGAGACGATCGTAGAGATGCTGGATGTAGTCCTGTGGAACGGCTTGCCATGCCATTTCCACCTGGCGCCTCAGTTGGACCAGCGTTCGTGCTGGACGTGCAGACCGCGTGAGACGACGCTTCATCCAGTCCCAAACATGCTCAATGGGGGACAGATCCGGAGATCTTGCTGGCCAGGGTAGTTGACTTACACCTCCTAGAGCACGTTGGGTGGCACGGGATACATGCGGACGTGCATTGTCCTGTTGGAACAGCAAGTTCCCTTGCCGGTCTAGGAATGGTAGGACGATGGGTTCGATGACGGTTTGGATGTACCGTGCACTATTCAGTGTCCCCTCGACGATCACCAGTGGTGTACGGCCAGTGTAGGAGATCGCTCCCCACACCATGATGCCGGGTGTTGGCCCTGTGTGCCTCGGTCGTATGCAGTCCTGATTGTGGCGCTCACCTGCACGGCGCCAAACACGCATACGACCATCATTGGCACCAAGGCAGAAGCGACTCTCATCGCTGAAGACGACACGTCTCCATTCGTCCCTCCATTCACGCCTGTCGCGACACCACTGGAGGCGGGCTGCACAATGTTGGGGCGTGAGCGGAAGACGGCCTAACGGTGTGCGGGACCGTAGCCCAGCTTCATGGAGACGGTTGCGAATGGTCCTCGCCGATACCCCAGGAGCAACAGTGTCCCTAATTTGCTGGGAAGTGGCGGTGCGGTCCCCTACGGCACTGCGTAGGATCCTACGGTCTTGGCGTGCATCCGTGCGTCGCTGCGGTCCGGTCCCAGGTCGACGGGCACGTGCACCTTCCGCCGACCACTGGCGACAACATCGATGTACTGTGGAGACCTCACGCCCCACGTGTTGAGCAATTCGGCGGTACGTCCACCCGACCTCCCGCATGCCCACTATACGCCCTCGCTCAAAGTCCGTCAACTGCACATACGGCTCACGTCCACGCTGTCGCGGCATGCTACCAGTGTTAAAGACTGCGATGGAGCTCCGTATGCCACGGCAAACTGGCTGACACTGACGGCGGCGGTGCACAAATGCTGCGCAGCTAGCGCCATTCGACGGCCAACACCGCGGTTCCTGGTGTGTCCACTGTGCCGTGCGTGTGATCATTGCTTGTACAGCCCTCTCGCAGTGTCCGGAGCAAGTATGGTGGGTCTGACACACCGGTGTCAATGTGTTCTTTTTTCCATTTCCAGGAGTGTATTCCAGGACACTGGAGATGCTTTGCAAAAAATAAAAGCGAAACGCGTATGGCATAAAAACTGTTTGATTCAGTTGTAATTTAACTGTCACAAGGCGAAAATTATGCGTGTAACGTAATATTATAAGCAGTTGATGACGAAAGGACTACAAGAATTGAAGATGCACTGTCGTAATCTTGATCTGACGGATTTTCCCCATTCGCATCACTTGCCAGCTATCCTCTTCATTTCAGCATAACTGCTGCGTCCCACATCAACGATCTGCCTTGTACAGGAAGATACTGATAGATGGGATAAATTGCAGGGCACGTACCCTGAGAGGGAAAGCAGCAAAGGAGACCATATGGACTTCCGGCAGAAAACGCCTTCCAAGGAAGGTACACTCACTTGAATCTGGAGATAAAATATCTTTGACAGTGACCTATATATCAGCACAAGGCAGATGGCCCAGCAGCAACGGTTAAGCCAGACAACTACTTGAAAAACTCTCCATGACAACAGCCACTATCCCCAAAGACTGCAGGCCAGTTACCTGCGGACTTCGCGTCGGAAGTTTAGTCTGGTTCGGCCCACAGGACCACCACGGTGCTGGGATTTCTGTCGTCCACCCTATTCACAGATGAGGCTACCTTTATGGGTGACGGTATCGACTATGTTCGCCTAAGGAGCATCCACTTGGTATACGTACAGCGAAATTTCAGCACCGGTTCAGCTTCATTGTGTGGGTGGGGATTATTGACGACTGCCTCGTGAGACCCGGCATCCTTCCTCAACGCCTCACAGGCGAGACATACCTACATTTCCTATGGGTGGCCCTGCCTTTCCTCCTGGAAGTAATGCGTTTGGTGATACGAAGAATGATCTTTCAGCTCACTGCCCTCTTGAGTGTGGAACTAAAACACTAGTACAGTACTGATGTGCTTACCAACACAACCACAAGGATAGCGTACCAATGTGGACAAGAAAGGAGGCATGAAGGGCGCCAAAAACAGTATTAACAATCATCCATTTATTGCACCATTACACACGCACATCATGATATGAGACATTATAATTGCCATACTCAAATCTATTATGACATCTCGCTTCCCACGCCCGGGTTCCCGGGTTCGATTCCCGGCGGGGTCAGGGATTTTCTCTGCCTCGTGATGACTGGGTGTTGTGTGAAGTCCTTAGGTTAGTTAGGTTTAAGTAGTTCTAAGTTCTAGGGGACTGATGACCATAGATGTTAAGTCCCATAGTGCTCAGCTCCATTTGAACCATTTATATTATGACAAACAATATGTATCACGAAGGGCACACACAATGGAGTTTAAGAAATTACAATGGCACATCAACTCCGCTATGACAGTGTGCATAATGAAGGCCGCACAATTTTACCAATGTAAGAATTTAAAATAATACTAGCATAAAATTAACTAAAATGTCTTGAAGGAAATGTTTGAGAAGAACACGACGGGGCCGCAAGGGAGGAGTCAACACAATACTTCACTCACGTGCACCAAAACAAACAACGCACACGTAAGGCACGCAACTACTCTCTCCGTTGCGGTTTCGCGCGGTGCACCCAAGTAATAGCTACCTGAAACATTTTAATACTTGGAACAGTACACCAGTGATCAGCAAATAAAAAAAACAATAACATGACATAAAAATACAATAACTTAAGAAAATCATTTGATGTGACTAAGAGCTTAAGGAATTTCGGTAATTAACAATTACGAAACAGGTAAAGGGGCATGTGCCACTATTAAATCTTCCGTAATTACACTACTAAATTTCTCAGTACCCAAGTTGCAATTAACGCAACAAGAATTAAATCATTTAAGTGATAATGTTACTTTAAAATAATAATATCATTTCATACAGCAGAAGAATAAGAATGGCCCGATCAGTACTCCCCAGTGAAGCAGTTCACACAAATGGTACTCCAAGGCTCCGAGCACACAGCCCCATACAAAATGCAACACAACCACAGCGACCCGGCGTACTACCAGAACCATCAGGCAGTAAACCAAAATCGTACTAAGCCAAAACAAGGACCGACTTTTAAAATAACGAGACCTAGCCCGGGCCGGACAACAGACCAAATGCCGGGAAATCCATAAGCAACCTCAGCCAACTTAATACCAAAACAACCATTTATGAACAATACGCAAAACACAAGACCTCTCAGTCCAAAGGCTTCCGTTTAGTCGCGAAGGTGGCTCCGACCCTCCTGCTGAGGTGCCAAGCGTCGTACGGAGTGCCGAATCAAGCTTAACCTTCGTTAACGGAAAACGGAAGTACCACAAGACAAAATAAATTCCAATCTAACTGCGCAAGGCAAACTCTAAGGAGTGCCACTCGAAGACTATGGACATGAAGATCAAACATAAAGCACCCACACTAACGTACCGCTGAACGACGCACTTCCATCACCAGCATCTAGTAGAGTACGGAGAGCAGCGTACCCCATCGATATACATCCATGGGACGGCAAACTATGATAGCCATCCCAGCGACGGAGAGACAGGAGGACGAAATGACATCCCGCCGCACATAGAAGGTATTTCAAACTCGGGCTCGACAAACTAAGAGATTTTGCTCGCCTTGCGAATCAAGTTAAACGGCACACCACGCCGTTGTCCACACTATTCACCGTAAAATCACGGTCCGGTCTTCCCATCGGGTCCCACTCGGCGTCCAGACGCAAACGACCCCAGCCGAGCCGAACTGTCTCCTCGCCAAGGCCTTCCTTCCTCACAAGCCTCCAGCTAAGCCCCGGCCAGCGATCACACACGGAAACAACCGCCTAACGCCAAAGCGCCGTCCGAGTGAAAACTCAGCACTAAGGTCGATACGGACTTGGAAATAAGCGAGCACCGTAACAATGTGTGCTTTCAATCATTGAAACCTACACTGTCAAAGAACTTACTTGGTTCTTACCCTCTCAGGAACGTTTTCCTGTTATTTGTTCCCGTTTAGCAAAAACCTCCTGCACAGTCATAATTGGGGTTGCCTCTGCGATTCTTTCTTTCCACCATACCTTCAATTGTTTGCAGCAACAAATCATGTCGTAATGTGTTCGTTATTAGCCACTAGGTTTTTGCCTGCAGCTTCTCCTGCATACGCATATGTCGAGTAGATGTGTTCCTTGCCAATTTTTAATTTCTTGTCAGTAGTTTTCCTTGTGCTCCAAAAGTGCAACTTTACAGACAGTGACGTGTGTACCAAGTTTGGTTGAACTCAACTAAGTGATTTAGGAGCGTGTTGAGGAATTTACATATTTACACTATCAAGTACCAGTAATGGGACCATCTGACAAAAGCCTAAATAACCACCATCTGCAACACGAAACGTACAGGAACAGAGTCAGTGAGATTCTGGAGGGTATATGGAGCGAAGTCGACTCCAGTGCCGTGGCCATCTGACGTAGGATTTTCGGTTGAGGATCCATTTCTTGAACAGTCCAGTCGAGGTGGGAATTTGGTGGCTCTTCGAACCACGAATGTACACTGGGCGCTTTGTGGTACATGGCACTGTCTTGCGGGTAGATTTTATTATGTTGAGGAAAGATGCATATTTGTGTTGATCAGTTGTGCCTTCCAGAATGTCGAGATCACCAAGGGAATGCCATGAAAACATTTCCGAGACTATAACCTCACCTCCTGAGGCGTGGACCCTTCCGATGATTGTTGCATGATGTTAGCTTTCAGGCTTTCGATGGATCTTAAAATGTGATTCATTTGGAAATTCCACCTATCGGTACTCAGTGGACTTCCAGTTGTGGTATTTGCGTGCAAATTCCAGCCTTCGGCGCCGACGGACAGCAGTCAAAATAGGTGGATGGACCATGCGACTGCTGCGGAGGCTCATACGCAGCTACGTTCTGGGGTTCAGTTGCTCGACAGATGCACGTTTATTCGCCTGTACACATCTCCGCGTATGTCGTTACCACTTTCATTCATGGCCCGTGGTGCACCACCGTTCGCAGTACTGGCTCGAATTCGGGAGGACTCTGGCTCAAACCCGCGTCCGGTCATTCAAATTTAGGTTTTCCGTAATTTCACTAAATCGCTTCAAGCAAATGCCGAAGTGCAAGGGTGCCGTTGATTTGTTTCCCCATCTTGACAAAGTCCGAACTTGTGCTCCACCATTAATGAACTCGGTGTTGACGGACCTCAAACTCAATAATCCTTCTCGTACCAAGAAACCGATTTTGGATAGCGCTATTTTGCCTTGCGCAGTATAATTTAACAACGGTGGCACGCAGTTCACAAACTTAGCCTTTAGGGAAATGTTTCCATCCTTGGCCTGAAAGACAATGATTATGTACTTTCGAGCCTCAGATAAATCTCCTTTTCCTCATAACGGTGACGACTGCACTATTTTTTCGTCCTCCTCACTCTTTTTATATACCCTCCACCGCTACTGGTCCCAGGCACCTGCTGCCTGTGAGCGATTATTAGACGTTGAACATAGGCGGTGGGCACAATGTGACTGGACCGTGTCCATTCTAAGATACATAAACAGAATAATTTTTATGCATATCTGAGTCAATGCACTGTACGATTTGTGGGCAAATAATGTAATGAGAGTCCGAATCCCGCTCTGACACATATTTTCAGCTGTCGCCGTTGATTTATTTCGATGCCTCAGTGCAACAAAAGTTGGAAATTTCCTTCGTCATCGATTCATTTGAGCATCGTGCGCCTCCTGCACACCATACACTTCCTCAGTTTAAACCTTTTTTCTTCCACATTCAGCTACCTTTTTCGTCTGTAATGTTACTAATTTCTCCTTCTGATAGCTGATAAAATTAATTTTAACACCAACCTTCCACTGTCGGATGACAACATGGGCTACTTTCATTGGAGCAGGGGCATACTAAATAACGTGACGCAGTTCCAAATTTGCCGAGTAACTACTGTGAATAATTACTGAATGTGTTGCAGGCGTTGTCGGCGTCACGATACGGGCTACTCCACGGCCTCCAGCTCCGTAAGGGAATCCTCGGCTTCAGCACCAGCTTCAGGGAGTAGGCGTGCCACCTCTGTAAGTACTACTGCTCGTTCTAAACCTCTATTTTTTTAGCATTAGACCAGAAATGTTGTTAGTTAATGGACTAGGGGAGTAGCCAGCATTGCACTGGTATTTATCTATTTCAGTCCTCTATTACTCCATCTCCTCCTTCCCCTACTGTCGCCGGCTGCTGTGGCCTAGCGGTCCTAGGCGCTTCAGTCCGGAACCGCGTTGCTGCTACGGTCGCAGGTTCGAATCCTGCCTCGGGCATGGATGTGTGTGTGATGTCCTTAGGTTAGTTAGGTTTCAGTAGTTTTAAGTCTAGGAGATTGATGACCTCAACTTTTAAGTCCCATAGTGCTCGCTTCCCGAGCACGGGGTCCCGGGTTTGATTCCCGGCGGGGTCAGGGATTTTCGCCTGCCTCGAGATGACTGGGTGTTTGTGTTGTCCTCATCATTTCATCATCATTCATGAAAGTGGCGAGATTGGCCTGAACAAACGTTGGGAATTTGTACTGGCGCTGATAACCGAGCAGTTGAGCGCACGCCTACTCCCTGAAGCTGGTGCTGAAGCCGAGGATTCCCTTACGGAGCTGGAGGCCGTGGAGTAGCCCGTATCGTGACGCCGACAACGCCTGCAACACATTCAGTAATTATTCACAGTAGTTACTCGGCAAATTTGGAACTGCGTCACGTTATTTAGTATGGCCCTGCTCCAATGAAAGTAGCCCATGTTGTCACCCGACAGTGGAAGGTTGGTGTTAAAATTAATTTTATCAGCTATCAGAAGGAGAAATTAGTAACATTACAGACGAAAAAGGTAGCTGAATGTGGAAGATAATAGGTTTAAACTGAGGAAGTGTATGGTGTGCAGGAGGCGCACGATGCTCAAATGAATGGATGACGAAGGAAATTTCCAACTTTTGTTGCACTGAGGCATCATCACCACCACCACCACCACCACCACCACCACCACCACCATCATCATCATCATCATCATTCATATCCCCCCCCCCTCTCTCTCTCTCTCTCTCTCTCTCTCTCTCTCTCTCTCTCTCCCTTTCTCTCTGCCCATTTCCTCTTTCTCTCTGCCCATTTCCTCTTTCTCTCTGCCCATTTCCTCTTTCTCTCTCCCTGTACATCTCCTCTATTCCCACCTCCCCATCTCTGTCTACCTCCATGTCCACCTCGTGCCTATTTGTGCCCATTCCTGCTTCACTCTCGATCTTTGCCCTTCTTCTCCTCCCCCATTCTCTCTTCACGCTATTGCACTCAACCGGTTAGGACGCTGCTGGTTCTTACTTCCACAGTATTCCTTTCTAACTAATAAGTGTACCAAATTTGGCTGAAGTCGTTCCAGTGGTTTAGGATAAACTTTTTGCCCGTGGCTTTGCCCGCGTACGCACATGTCAAACGTATTCCGCATATATTTAACATATTTCATACATACTTGTACACTCATTTCACCTTTATCTCTAGCAGATTTCTCCCTGTAGTTTCATATTCACGCAGCTGAATGTTTATGACGTTTTGCCTCCTGTACAGTCATATATTTTTGCAACTGCATCCAGTGGCAGATGTTGCTGCTATCCGCGAAATGTGCTGTGAATAAAATTGATTGTGATGAAGTAATAAATTAAAACGTCATGCACGATCCGGCAGTTCTTCATGCTTCTCCGTATTTGACGTCATCTCTCTTGAAGTAAGTGTTGTACGATGATATGATGTGATGTATGTGAATACTGTCTACGAAATTTTACCGCGAATACAGTTATTAGTAACGAAGTAATAAATTAGAACGTCATGTTTTATGCACAAGTTTTACCCCATGAACGGCGAAATTGTAGTTACCAATAAACTTTTCCTTTCATTATTTTGTGGGGGTGGTCAGAGAGAAAAAGTTTCGTAAGGGTTTCAAATTATGCCTGAAGTTTGTTGCAAGTCTGTAAGTCATCTGACTCTCAAATACTTGATGACTTAAATATGGGTATTCGCGAGTGTAGGCTACACTGCTTTTTCACCCCCTCCTTCCCCTTCACCTCCTCTCCTTTGATAAGTAAGTGGTTCTAAACCACACAGCTATGATTTCCAGACAGTAAGTTATATGTGTACCAAGTTTGGTTTGGAATACATACATACATCAATTTTTTGTAATATGAACGGATTATTCGAATCGTGTGCTCGTCTGGTGTAGTATTTTTCATCTGTAATGTATGGTGCGAGTGACGATCACAGCACCATCACAACGAAACTGTAATTGAAATATTTGGATGACTGCTGGCTGTAGTGGAAAGTTAGTACAAATATTTTATAGTCGCTATTGGTACAAGTATCTTCCCTAATCGACAGAAAGAATTTCCAATAAGCAAAGTGTACAGGCTAAGACTGTGATCTGGCGTAAATGTCATAGTGTTAACCCATGGCCGGCCGGAGTGGCCGAGCGGTTCTAGGCGCTACAGTCTGGAAGCGCGCGACCGCTACGGTCGCAGGTTCGAATCCTGCTTCGGGCATGGATGTGTGTGATGTCCTTAGGTTAATTAGGTTTAAGAAGTTCTAGGAGACTGATGACCACAGCAGTTAAGTCCCATAGTGCTCGGAGCCATTTTTTTTTTTTTGTTAATCCATGAGGGTGATGGAAAACTTTTGGGACCTCAGGGTGAAAATTTCGGTAAGAAAAAAAAAAATGCAATCTGGAGTCAATGCGAATTATAATAAACAGTATAGAGAAAGCATCACTGTTAATGATAGTTATTGAGGCAGAAGCCCCAAAATGAAACCCAAGTACCGATTAGCTGGAAGGCAGAGTGCTGGAAGGTTACTCAGAAGCACTCTAGGTGGTCGGCATAGTGTCGTCCAAACTGCAGGATGTACTACTGGCGACCTATGGAATAAGTGGAGGATCATTTCACGGAATTTTGATTTCAAATGGGAATAAGTGACTGAGAGGCATCTGTGGAGTAACTGTTGAAGTCCGGAGAGAGAGAGAGAGAGAGAGAGAGAGAGAGAGAGAGAGAGAGAGAGAGAGAGAGAGAGAGCGGGCGAGCTGTCGCTGTCTTCATTTTATCTTACAGCTGGCGGGATTTATGGTCATTGGCGGAATAGAGTTGATTATTTTGACAAGGAATGTGTTACTCTCCGTCGGCAGTTCTATGTTCGAACGTATTGCTGAGAACAAGCTAGAGAGGTCCTTGGTTGACGGGATGGGCTTCATTCTCTTGCCTAACGCCCAAGCAGAATCTTGTGTGTCTTATGTGTTTAGAGGACGTGGGATCAGTAGTGTCAACAGTTAGGTAGGTATGCCAAGCCCCGTTTACAATTTAATCCAGATCAGGAGAGTTATGAACAATATCAGGTAAGAAGAAAGCACAAATCAGTGGGCAGAAGCAGGCTGTGACACTAAAGCTCCAAGCCTTGGGTAAAAGTGAGGACAGTACGTTGTAAGATAAAAACAAAGACGCACTGCGAAGGATTTACCTTAATGGGACAGAAATCGGTAGATGATTGCAATTTCAGAAAAACTGGATGATTTATTAAAAAAAAGAGCTTCAGAAGATGATAAAGTCAGTAACTCGTTGTTTCACCCCTGTCCCTTATGCAAGCAGTTATTCGGTTTGGCATTGACCGATGGAGTTGTTGGATACACTCGTGAGGAATATTGTGCTAAGTTCTGCCCAACTAGTGTTTTAGATTTCCAAAAGTCCTTGACCCGTAATGTTCCAAACGTTCTAAATTTGGAAGAGATATGGGGATCTTGGCAGACCTAGGGCTTCGCTATACAACCAAGATTTCTCGGTGAGGATGGGGTAGTGGGATGGGGGACGCCGGCAAACACATCACTATTGCTGTCAGGTGAAACACGAGTGTAAAGTTTTTCTCAGTGCGAATTAAAAACTAACTTCCTCGCTCATTTCTTCGACAATAGTTAGGTTATACATCCGTAGCGTGAGACACAAGGCTCCCGAACGAAGTAAGGAATTCTGCCAACAAATGGCACAGGTTTTTGAACGTTAAATGCTACTTCTAGCTGTTACTTCTAGTTATGACTGAAATCGCAGCCAGATGTTGTTAATTTGTGGCTGTGAAAACTGCAGCTTCTCAATCACTGTGCTGTGAAACAGCTGCGTGATTTCTTGGCCGCCCCTGAGAGATGGGGAAGGAGGGAGGGAGAGAGAGAGAGAGAGAGAGAGAGAGAGAGAGAGAGAGAGAGAGTTGGTATGAGACAAACAGGGAATAAGTATTTGGGTCAAACAGGACTTTGGAAGGCTTGCTATCAAATGTGCGGAATGAATGTGCAACATTCTTAGACAGTTCCTAAAATCATTATGTGAAGTGACAACCTAACAACTATTCAAACTGATTTGTAGAATCTATGAGTCTGGAGACATACAATCAGATTATCAAAAAGCATATAATCTGCACAATACCGAAGATACCAAGGGCAGAAAAGTGCAGGAACTATCGCACAATCAGTTTAACAGTTAATTCGTTCAAGTTGGTGACGAGAGTAACAGGAGTAATAATATGCAGAAGAAGAAAAAGAAAACTGAAGATCTGAAATGAAATGGCATTGATATCCGGGAATCCTTACCGGGGGAAGTTCAGCCCCCGAGTTGCAAGTTTTTTTTCTGCTGACGCCACAATGGGCGACTTCTGTGTCGCTGATGATAAATGATTATGACAGCACAACACCCAGTCCACGAGCACAGAGAATCTCCGACCCGTCCGGGAATCGAAACCGGGCCTGCTGCAGGGCGCTCAGACGCGCTCCCCACTCAGCGAAGACTTAAGAAAAATGAAGACATGTACATAGGACTTATCAAGGTAGATACATCCTTCGATATCGCAACACAGTCTTAGATATTCGAAATTCTCAGAAAAATAGGTTTCAGCTGAATGAAAAATTGGTAATATGAAATATGTATAAGAAGCAAGGGAGTAAAATAGAAATGGAAAACGAAATGTTTTGTGTTAGGATTACGAAGTGTGTAAGACAGGCGTGCAGTCTTTCGCACCTACTGTTCAATTTATTCGCCGAAAAAGCAATGATGTAAATCACAGAAATGTTGAGGAGAAGAATTAGGATGAAGGTGAAAGGATAGCAATTACAACATTTTCTGATGACATTGTTATCTACAGTGAATGTGAGGAAGATTACAGGCAATACTGACCACAGAATACGGATTGAGAATAAATCGATAAAAGATGAAAATAATGACAGGTAGAAAAATGTGAGATTAACGATTAACAACAAAGTAGACGAAGTAGACAAGTAGTGCTGCATTGGAATCAAAATTACGCTTGATAGACGAACATAGAAAGAGATGAAAAGCAGACTAGCACAAGCAGGGAGGGTATTCTTGGGCAACATAAGTCTACGAATATCATACATCGGTCTTAATTTGAGAAAGAAATGCCTGAGAATTTACGTTTGGAGCACAGTACGGTCTGAAATTGAATCGGACTGCGGGAACACTGGAAAAGAAGAGAATCGAAGTGTTTGAGACGTGGTTCTATAGAAGGATGTTGGAAAATTAGGTGAATTGATATGGAAAGGAACGAGGTTCTTCACGGAATCGTCAAGGAAAGGAACACTTGAAAACACGCTGACGAGAAGAATGGAGATGATGACAGGACACGCGTTAAATCGTCAGGGAATAATCTGCATAGTAGTGCAGGGAGTTGTAGAGCTTAAAAATTGCAGTAAGAACAGAGATTAGAATACATCCAACAAATAATTGAAGATGTTGGGTGCAGTAGATAGTCTGAGATGAAACTATGAACTTGATCTTGAGAGCAGATTTGTTCATAGTCTGAAACAGGAGAAAGTCATGGCGCCGGCCAGGGTGGCCGAGCGGTTCTAGGTGCTACAGTCTGGAACCGCGCGACCGCTACGGTCGCAGGTTCGAATCCTTCCTCGGGCATGGATGTGTGTGCTGTCCTTAGGTTAGTTAGGTTTAAGTAGTTCTAAGTTCTAGGGGACTGATGACCTCAGAAGTTTAGTCCCATAGTTCTCAGAGCCATTTGAACCATTTTCTTTGAAAGTCATGGCGGGGAGCTCAAACAAAATAGCGACTTCCTGCAAAAAACTTCTGGATGCTAGTGAATAGTTCTTAGCATTTTTTTTAGTGTGCTTCCCATGACAAGCACTCGTAAACTAATTTATCCACTTAGAAAGCCTACATGCTGTCACATTTCCCATTTTTGCCTCCTGATCACAGACTAAGAGCGGCCACATCCATGTACAAAGTCCGGCAACTAGTCACTTGGCCACTTGAAACCAGGGATTTTTCTCACAGGGCTAGTGAAGGTGGTCAGGTCGGGTTCAGCAATAAAATGTTTTCGTTTCTAATGAAGAGGGGCTGCTTTACATACGGCAACCTTAGCACGTGTATCGCAAAGTCAGGTCCCGGCAAACATATTTTGGTTTTGGTTCGTTGCTACTTGTACAACAACGTAAGTTAATTCTCAGACTGACTCCGAGAATAGATTAGTGCATACGTGTAAAGCAGTAGAATTTCGGTTAGGAACGCTGACTCTAATGAGACGCCGTCATGAATGCCCTTACTCTGGACAGTTGGATGGTAACGGAAATGCGTCCAAAGGTGAAGGTTTATGAGGACTCTGCCTCTTAATTTCCACCTACTTCGAAAAAAGTGCATGAATTGAAGCTGTACTTCTTTGTATGATGCCCCGAGTGAAAAATATTGTAAAACGAAAACCACAGATGAAAACATCGAGGAAGTGCGTATTATACTAATGGACCATCGGTGATCAAGGATAGACGAAATACATGATGCTGTAGGCACCTAAGAAGAAAGACATTATACTCGAGAAACTTTAAGTTCGTAGAAGGGCACTCCATTTGTTGAATTCCGCCAAAAACAAGTGCCAGAAAGAGAATTTTTTTTTTGGGAATCCTTTCTTTCCCTTTACGGTGAAACTATGATGTGAGTGGACTAATGATGTCACTAGGACCAACTTTCATGAAGACCTCGGATCTGCAGAGACGAGGTACTGAAAGAACTGAAGCTGTGGAGATGGGTCGTGAGTTGTGCTTGGGTAACTCAGTAGCTAGAGCACTTGCCCGCGAAAGGCGAAGGTGCCGAGTTCATCTGCATGTCCGAAGTGAATGTCGGCAGTTGTAGTACTTGAAGGCGGAGTGGTAGGGCACGTTGTAACATGTCAGCATTCTGTAAATAAAGAGGATCATCATGCTGGCGATTGTAATAGTAGTAGTATGCGAGATCACAAAAATCACTATCGGAAATTGTCTGCTTAAAAATCGGCCGTCTGGGTACCGGGCCAAAACCTGTTCCGTAAGTAAGGCGAACTTACTTCTGTTAATGCAGTAAGTATTAAAGTTCAACCAAGATTTTACGAAAATACTACTTTGCCATTAAAATTGTAGTGACGACTTTACCTGTGTGCCACGACAAGCTGCAGTCCTCAGATAGCAGAAAAAACACAACCTAAATTTCTGAAGGAATTTTTCTGCATCTCTCGCGTCACATGCTAGGAAACCAGGTTTACCATTAATAAACCGCCACTGCCACAATTAAAGTCAAACCTGCGATCAACCCGCATAGATAGATTTTTGTGTTACTTACTTGGTAAACAGGCGCCAAGCTACGTTTCTTTCTGAAAATAGAGGCCTAATCGGTTTCCACGTATGAGCTATGTGGCCCGATTTGCATTTAAAACAACAACAGCAACGCTCGGGGTTTATTTCTTGCTAAAAGGTATAACTGAAAGCTTTGAAGAAAATAACAGGTTGCAGTCTCAATAGAAAAAAAGGACCAAAAGCATTTTAAATGATTTGTATTGTATTGCTGCTTAGACTGAAATACAATTTTCGTTACCTTTCGTCAATTCCCAATGATTCTTTTTTACAGCCCCCGAACAAAGTCCTTTATGTCCAAAAGCTTACAGACAAATATCTCTTTGTTTCAGAAAAGTCCATAATAGCAGCTCGTAATCTCCAAAATCCCAGAATATTAAGTTTTGTCACGTGTAAACATCAAAGAGTAAAAATAGTTTTTATAATTACACCCTGCCGCTCAAGAAAAACTCACTGGCGCTGTTTGTGTTGTCTGAATCACTTGGAGCTCTTCTACATGTTATGTTCTCTCTAGCGAGTACTCCATATTTCAAACAGATGGTCTCGCCTGTCATGGATATTCTCTCTCTCTCTCTCTCTCTCTCTCTCTCTCGTTTGCGGCACTAAAACGAAAGAAAGCCATTTCTATTTTAAACACTAACTCCTTTTTACTTACACACTTTAAAAATATTTTACTTGAATTACATTTCATCTGCCTGCTGTGAGAAATTATCTGTATTTCTTTGGAGAAGAAAAGTACACAGCTTACGAACAAAAATCGCGTGAAAAAAATAAACGCGACAAAGTGTTATCCTTAAAAGTATAGTAGTAGTATCATTAACTACTTAGTATCATTAACTACGGATGACTTTCACAGTGTTTTTGGACAAGGGCCAACTCATGGTACTGCAGCTAAACAATAACACAAAAACGTAATTCATATATATTTTCTTATTAGTCAATTTCGACAAGGATCATTGTAAGGCATTGCCTGAAGTAATTTAAGGAAACCACCGAAAACCTAAATCAGAATGTCCGGATGGAAAATAACTAATCTGTTTAAAGCAGAGCAACCTCATTCTCTTTATCCCTAGTGTTCCATATTGTTTTGCAAAGAATATTTAATGATGTAAACAGCTAATTAATTTATTAATTTCTCACTGCCAATTTCATAATGTAACACTAACACACTATCAATTCACATGAGGAACTTGGTGACGATTATTTTGTTTGCATTTTGTGTACCGATTCATGCCAGTTAGCTTTCTCCATCCCCCCCTCCCCCGAAAAAAGAAAAAGAAAAACACTTCTGCACATCTCCATAATGAATGACCGTTGAACTAAGAAAAGGATAATATGTTAGTGTAAACCATTACAGAGCTTTGCAGTTAACGTTTTCCAGAAAAAATTGAAAAAAATGTTTTAAAGTGTTATGAAAAGTAACAGGTATTTTATTATTACATTAAACTTCTTTAAAATTTTCCAATTGAAGTCCTCTAAAAATCGTCTGTAAACCGCGTCTGGAAATTTTTGATTTCAAGATTACATACAGTCGGTTTCACAATACTGTAATCGATAGTCAGATGAAAAAAATATACAAAAACATTCAATGTGGATTCGGAAGAAATGAATAACCATACATATTGGGTACCTAAATCAGAAAAAGAGGGAGTAAAAAAGCTCTTATAGCTATTGTAATATTAGGCCATTGAAACATTACCGGCTCCTAACGTTCGAATGGTATTCGCAATAAAAGAAAACCAGGAATCAGTGGTTGTAGGCTGTGTAACGGAGCGCTGCAAGTCGCGTTTTTAGACCTAAAAACATATACATTGCTTAAGAAACCCAACGATGAGGAAACTAACTTTCGCTAAAGTAATGGAATAATGGCTCACCATTGCTGCAAAATCGTCGAAAACGGCAAAGAGCCACATGGGGTGAACGCTGCTATGCCTGCAGCAGGTAAGTCGTGATACACTGCATCAAGACGCGGACACGACCAAGTGTTGGAGAGAACTGGCGTGTTCGGCAATGTGCCAAGTGAGGGTAAATGAGAGGTAGTGTCTAATATTCAAATAAAGGATTATGAACAGCTAACACTGTTTCCAGAAGATTTTTTGACGATTGTAATAAAAAAAATTAAAGGAATCGTATCAACTAACGAGTCGATGCCCACACCATAAAATCATATTTCATTATTGAGATCTAGTTGTTACTTTTTTACCGAAAGAGTTCCCTGTGTAAGCTAAGCAATCTTTCACTGTATAGAAACTATTATTTAAAATGTACCTTCAATACTTTTTAAACCCTAGCAATTCCAACGGCTTTTCCACAACGCGTAATACCAAGTGCGGGTGGGGGTGGGAGGTTTGGCGGGAGTTACTTTGTGCCCAGTTTTAAAAAACGGTTTCAAAAAACTTTAATAAAATTTCGTTAAATGTGTTTAATTTTTTACTAACAACATACTTTTTAAATAGGTGCTGATATAAAATCAGGGTACAGAATCTGAAAATAACTTTTAGCACTATCTTAGGCACACCAACGTATTTTCCGCAGCGTTTACACTGAGCGGAGGGGTACTGTTAATTGCTGTTGATTTATATTCACAACATAGTTCTTAATGTTATGTAGATGTGTAAGAAGGATCCTGAGCCTGAAAATGTTAGCAAAAGTGGCATTTACTACTAAGACTTAAATTTTTGGGTTAAATTTTACTGAAAAACTTAAAACACTTAGATTTTCATGCGAAATCCTGAAAAAACCATGAATATTTTTTCAAAATTTTAAAATATGAACAGTGCTAGACTATGGTATTTTTAAAAGATGGGCTCTCCACATCTTAGTTTTGCAAGGGTTAAGTATGTTCGTTTTCACTACCTTATCTCCATAGGCAATTTATTTAACAAAATTAGAACTTGGTAGAAAATTCTGTTTCGCATTTCATGTTCGTTGTTTCTTGGTAAACGTAAGTTCAATGTAGTTTGTTTCATAGTCATAGGCACAGCTGGTAAGAATAACTGGTTGGTCAATATATTCACATGGTACAAAAATTCCCAATATTTTGAGCCGATAATAACGAAGAACTCTGCTACTACTTTTACTTGTTAGTCTTGTCACAACAGTTCACTGAATCCCGATGTGTGTGGAGCATCGAAATAGACCGTCACGCCTTCACGTACGATGTTTCATTAAGCAAAAATGCTTTAGTTTCCTCAATAGTATCGAACACGGCTGCTGCTATTGGACGACGGGTATAAGTTTTTTAGTAGTAACGTTTTCTGCTTCACAAGACAATGGACGTCGACGTGTCCAGTGAGAAACGGGCCAGAGAGGAACTACTGTGATGATTGCTCGGAAAACAAGATAGTGGGAAAAACGCTATTCCAACCCCTTTAGTCGTTAATCCACATGAAACTATTCTAGACAAGAGTCAATCCGTACACGACGGTACTTCCACTATCGAGAATGTAATGTTTCGCGGAAAAAAGTGTCTTGCCACACTTTGCGCCATTGTGTTTGCCGAAGGAAGAGAAACTCAGGAATTCTAAGTACTTCGGTAGCTCCCAAACTGTCTCGGTATTAAGCGAATTGAGGCTCAGATGAGCCATCTTGACGCTCGTTTTCCTCGTGCGTATCCTCTGACCCATTCTTCGAAAGACTTCAGAAAGCCAGATATGAGAGGAACACTATAAGCAGTTCAATGCGATGTAGAAAAAATGGGTCTGAGCACTATGGGACTTAACATCTATGGTCATCAGTCCCCTAGAACTTAGAATTACTTAAACCTAACTAACCTAAGGACATCACACAACACCCATTCATCACGAGGCAGTGCGATGTAGACCAAGGCTGTTTTATACGGGCTAGAGACATGGAACAAATGGTTGGAAATGAAAATTACAGGTGGCGCAAGTGTACATGGTGTAATTTATTATTGACTTATACCCAATACAGTCACATTGTTGTGTTCGCTGCCTATGTTCAACGTCAACGTGCAATGACCAATCACAGGCAGCTGGTGGCAAAACTAGCAATGGAGGTTACTGTAACACCCCAATTATAGAACCCATAATGAACACCCATTTGTTGCAAAAGAAATAGAAAAATCAATCATCCTGACGCTGATGACAGCTACTGAGAACAAAATTTACACTCTTGACCGTTTGATTAACAAGAATGTTATGTAAATACTGACGCTTATCATAAAGAAAGGACTGAATGAAAGAATACCATATGAAACGAAACGGAAACTTTAAAGAAAGAATTAAAAAAAATTATTAATTAATACAGTTAAAGCCCAGAACATAAATTGACCAAAGATAACTTTTAACCTAGAAGAGTTGTAGCCGCATGGAGCTGTAAGTTCGCTGTGACTACAATGTAACTCTGCAATGGAGGTGTTAACTTCACTTCTCTGTTGTACTCTTGCAATAGTACTACGCACGTTAAGCGCTACTACATTGTTTTAAAACCGGTCTGAAGTTTAAAAGTTTTAAGGTTGGAAGTATTAATCAGAAGTCTGACTAAAGTAAAATCATATTTACCGTTTAGACAGATAACGGGATATTTGATATATGTGACAAAAAAATAAGTCGTGTGATTGCTGATCTGTGATGGGACTTAGCCTTCGTGATACTTAATAGTCAAGAACATCAAAGAACACAGAGAGACTGCTCGCCGACATAAACTCAATTATTGGACTTCAGTAGGCAACAGATAAACGCAATCACGAAGAACTTACAATTGCGCTGTGTTGTCAAAAGCTATCGTCAATGTCAGAATTGCTGATCCTAACAGATGCAATTCCCTGAATGGAAAAATCGGTATGTGTGCTCAGTGTAGGGACAAATAATTACGAAGAACGATAAACTTTAATTCAACTTTAATTATTCGTGTCGTATACATCATTTAATGTACATTTAAAGTGTATTTGTGGAATTAACTGATTCTTCGGATAACGTAAAAGTGCAAAGTGATTTAATGACAATTTAACTGTAAATAGAAATAAGTTTACACGGAAATACGACGCATTCTGAACATTGCTCAACAGTATGATATCTCTAGAATTTCGTCGTGTAGTTGTATACGCGACGTACCGACGACGGAATTATAATTAACAGCTCTATCCTCGCAAAAATCATGATGTGACATCGGCTTGGATGTTGGCTTGATGATTCAAGACATTATATTTTCAACGTTTCAATACCCATTCTCAAACTGTGCATAAGAACTACGGTCACAAAGTTCACGTAAACTGAAAGGTCTGCCGCGAACACCCAAAGGATATTTGGTTATAATTTCAGATCAAGGGAGTCATAGCGTTATTGAGTGGTGCAGTCGCTATGTTTATAAGTGGAGAAGACTGATAGACATCGAACACCATTGCTTTAATTAGAAGCAAGGGCGGCGCACACACTCCGACGAGCTACTCCATCGAGACGTTGATATCAGTTTTAGAGACAGTATCTGAAAAATAACCACACCGCGGGAGGAGTTTGTTTTTATAATAGTTACAGATTGGCGTTGTCGTGATCGACAGACGCCGTTTCACTATATCTCGACTGGGACAACAATCACCATCGAGCAGAGATGAGACGCCATAGTAGGTAAAGAGTGTCTGTGTGCGTTTGTGCGGGGAGGAGGGGGGGGGGGGAGAGGAAGAACGTGGAAACGGAACGATGTATCTGACGTCCAAAACGGCATGATCATTGGCGTTGAAGCATTTCCGAAACGGCTGTTCGTGTCGCGCCGTGGCTAAACTAAACTATATTGTGTATGGCAAAACGGCGCTATCCAAAACTGGCGCCGAGGCGACTGCGGTGCACCACGTGCCATAAATGAGAGGGGTGAACGACGGCTGAGAGATACGTACGAATAGACATCCAATTGTTGGGCAACTGACCGCCCAGATGAACCAATGGACTATAAACAGTGCCTTCTTAATGACTGTTCGGTGAATTATGCAGCATATGGGCCTCTGCAGCAGACACTTTGTTAACGCACTGATGCTGACTGCTGTTCATCGGTGACCAAGGCCACTGCTGCAACGGGATGTCCACTGAGTGGCCCCAAGTCGTCTTTTCAGATGGCTGATGGCCTTTTGCGTCAACGGTGTGGTACGTCTGAAAGCAAACAAGCTGCAACAATCGTCGGAAGGGTCGAAGCAGGAAGAGGGAATGCTATGGTCTGGGGAATGTTTTCATGGGATTCCCTAGATGATCTCATCATTGTGGACGGTGCTGTGGATCAGTACAGCTACAGCAGTTCGTTTTTTGTCCCCGCGATGGCATCTACCAGCAGACAACGCAACTTGTCACACAGCTCAAAGTGTACGTGTGGCGGTTGAAGAGCACGAGGATCAGTTTACCGTACAATACTGGTCACCAGGCTTTCCCAGTTTAAATCTGGCCGAGAAATATGGAACTAGGACAATAGGGCTCTTCGCGCCGTTGGTCCTCAACCGCGAAACCTAGCGCAGCTGGCCAAGGCAGTGGAATCGACATGGCTCCATATCCCTATCCGTACCTTCCAGACTCTCATTCACTCTCATCCTGCACATCTCGCAGTGGCCTACGCTGCGAAAGGTCTTATTCAAGCTTTTGAAAGGTGGCCACATTAATATGACAGTGTAATTCATAACTGATTCTCGAAGAAGTAGCTTTACTCATTACAGAAAGAATCATTGATGCATTTCATCTCTAGAGCAGCAGGCTGTAATGTCGAGGTAGCCGAACGAATGTGAAGTGGTGGCCGTGCGGTTCTAGGCGCTGCAGTCCGGAACCGCGGGACTGCTTTGGTCGCAGGTTCGAATCCTGCCTCGGGCATGGATGTGTGTGATGACCTTAGGTTAGTTAGATTTAAGTAGTTCTAAGTTCTAGGGGACTGATGACCTAAGATGTTAAGTCGCATAGTGCTCAGAGCCATTTTGAATGTGAAGTGGAAAAGCTTCGCAACATGCGCTATGTTTCTTGAAAGAAAGTTGCCGCCTTGGATGGAGTATTAACAGAAACAAAGATATTCAAAATAGAATTTTTCGTACAGTTCAATTTCAGATGATGGTGGATCACGGGGAAGACATTGATCAAAAAGCACTTGTCAAATTTTCTGCGAAATGTATGTTCTTAAGAATCCAATATGCAGAGCATTGGAGGGTCAGCAATCAAATCTATGTTACACACACCGTAGTCAAACTACTGAGACAAATGATTCTTAACCAATTTTTAGTGCCGGCGGGAGTGGCCGTGCAGTTCTAGCCGCTACAGTCTGGAGCCGAGCGACCGCTACGGTCGCAGGTTCGAATCCTGCCTCGGGCATGGCTGTGTGTGATGTCCTTAGGTTAGTTAGGTTTAATTAGTTCTAAGTTCTAGGCGACTGATGACCTCAGAAGTTAAGTCGCATAGTGCTCAGAGCCATTTGAACCAATTTTTAGTTCTGTCAGTGAATTATCGAGTGCAGAACTGAAGTACCGAACAGCTTACAAAATCTGTTTTTGCCGAATGAGGCCTCGTGCCACCCTTACTGTGTTTTCACGTGCCGCTGTAGTGATAGCTGAAGTGATGAAAATCCATATCCTACCTTGTAATCAGATCACGGCAAAGACACTGTCAGCCTGTGGTCTGGAATTGTAGAAGAGGCAATACTAGATGCCTCTTTGCTCTTATTAGTTCCTTCTTCGGAGTACTCAGTTCAGAATTAATCCCCTCACAGAATTTCGATGACAGAATAACAAACGAACAATACCTGAATAAGGTCTTAAACCGAAACTGTGCAATGATGTAAGAATAAAAATCGGGAGTAGAAGGTGGCGTGAAGTTATTTAAGAAATTAATGCGAACTGTGAACCAGAGTTGAAAGAAAACTGAACATATGATCTAATTTTGTATTTAAAATATTTTTATTAAACTTAATTTAGCCCGAACAAAGTAGTCACCTCCTTCGTCCAAATACTTCTCCCAGCTGCGTTTTCACTTTTCCTTGCAATCCTGGAAATCTTCTTTTCGAGTATTCATCACCAGTACTGCCTATACGACGTTCTTTCAGCACTGATTGTAGTACTGGAAAGAAAGAGGACACACAGAGTGAGATGTAGTGACTAGGAAGGATGAAGAGAGGAAGTCATCTCATTTTTGGCTAAATGACAGAGCAAAATGTATGCAGCTGACATAAAAAAGTGAACATCGTTTTGACGTCTGTCAGTACTGTTTCATTCTCTGTAATTACTTAAGTTATGCCTCAGTGCTGTACCCAAAGATCAAAGAATCATTTCCCATGATGCTGTTTTGCATGAAAGTTTCTTCATTTCATCAACTTGCTCAACGACGTTCTTCAAATGCCCGTTAAGTGTGCTTCTGCTCTTCGGAAGGCAACAAACTTTACTGCAACTGGTTCAAGTTCTTTTTTGTTTATTATTATTATTATTATTATTATTATTATTATTATTATTATTATTATTATTTCATGACATGTACCAGTTGAAATTCCAATAGATTCCAATCTCTCTACAGCTCAATTCGACGTATGGATCACATGCTTTTATTCATCAGAGACTACGAGACTACATTTAGGTTTTTTAGTGTGGTTTACAAGGAGGATCTGTTTCCGCAGCCGTAGCAGCAGCCTGTATGGCGGCGCTCGACTTGCAGATGGACAGGTAGTATTCTGCATGACCAACTAAATACCTTCCAGCCCTTCTAGTTCCCAAACTTACTTTATTTGGCGACCAGTTTCATCGTTTCACTATGCCATCTTCAGGGCCCTGACCGATGTGTAGGAAGACTCTACCTTGGTTCTGATCAAAACATGGCCCAGAAATACTAGTATTAGTGGATTTCTGCTTGCTATAGCGATCATCTGCCTAAGAGTCGGCACATCTTCCTATACGTTGGTCAGGGTCCTGAAGATGGCGCAGAAACTGGTAGCCAAATAAAATAAGTTTGAAACCTATTGCTGTTCTGAGACTGGTTTGATGCAGCTCTCCATGCTACTCTATCCTCCGCAAGCTTCATCATCTCCCAGTACCTACTGCAGTCTACATCCTTCTGAATCTGCTTAATGTATTCATCTCTTGGTCTCCCTCTTCGATTTTTACCCTCCACGCTGCCCTCAAATACTAAATTGGTAACCCCTCGATGTCTCAGAATATGTCCTACCAACCGATCCCTTCTTCTAGTCAAGTTGCGCCACAAACTCATTTTCTCCCCAATTCTATTCAATACCTCCTCATTAGTTATGTGATCTACCCTACTAATCTTCAGCATTCTTCTGTAGCACCACATTTCCTAAGCTTCTCTTCTATTCTTGTCTAAACTATTTATCGTCCACGTTTCACTTCCATACATGGCTACACTCCATACAAATACTTTCAGAAACGACTTCAACACTTAAATCTATACTCGATGTGAACAAATTTCTCTTCTTTAGAAACGCTTTCCTTCCCATTGCCAGTCTACGTTTTATATCCTCTCTATTTCGACCATCATCAGTTATTTTGCTCCCCAAATAGCAAAACTCCTTTACTACTTTAAGTGTCTCATTTCCTAATCTAATTCCCTCAGCATCACCCGACTTAATTCGACTACGTTCCATTATCCTCGTTTTGCTTTCGTTGACGTTCATCTTATACCCTCCTTTCAAGACACTGTCCATTCCGTTCAACTGCTCTTCAAAGTCCTTTGCTGTCTCTGACAGTATTACGATGTCATCGGCGAACCTCAAAGTTTTTATTTCGTCTCCATGGATTTTAATACCTACTCCAAATTTTTCTTTTGTTTCCTTCACTGCTTGCTCAATATACAGATTGAATAACATCGGGGAGAGACTACAAACCTGTCTTACTCCCTTCCCAACCACTGCTTCCCTTTCATACCCCTCGACTCTTATAACTGCCATCTGCTTTCTGTACAAATTGTAAATAGCCTCTCGGTCCCTGTATTTTACCCCTGTCACCTTCAGAATTTGAAAGAGAGTATTCCAATCAACAATGTCAAAAGCTTTCTCTAAGTCTACAACTGCTAGAAACGTAGGTTCGTCTTTCCTTAATCTTTCTTCTAAGATAACTCGTAGGGTCAGTATTGCCTCACGTGTTCCAACCTTTCTGCGGAATCCAAACTGATCTTCGCCGAGGTCGGCTTCTACCAGTTTTTCCATTCGCCTGTAAAGAATTCGCGTTAGTATTTTGCAGCTGTGACTTATTGAACTGATAGTTCGGTAATTTTCACATCTGTCAACACCTGCTTTCTTTGGGATTGTAATTATTATATTTTTCTTTAAGTCTGAGGGTATTTCGCCTGTCTGATACATCTTGCTCACCAGATAGTATAGTTTTGTCAGGACTGGCTCTCCGAATGCTGTCAGTAGTCCTAATGGAATGTTGTCTACTCCGGGGGCCTTGTTCCGACTCAGGTCTTTCAGTGCTCTGTCAAACTCTTCACGCAGTATCATATCTACCATTTCATCTTCATCTACATCCTCTTCCATTTCCATAATATTGTCATCAAGTACATCGCCCTTGTATAGACCCTCTACATACTCCTTCCACCTTTCTGCTTTGCCTTCTTTGCTTTTGAAAACTAGACGGCTGAAAGGTATTTGACATCTTGTATCGAACATCCGAGTCCCGCAACCATGTGTAAAAAGATGGACATACAGAGTTAGTATTCTGGTGGTGGGAGAAATTTTCACCATCAATATTTGAATGGTTCGGAGGGATGTTCCCGATCAGCAGACTCTGTGCCACTGGCTCTGATTAAATTCCAGACGTCTGCGCTGAGTATCATGAAGTGAGGCATGTGACACCGTTGACTGTGATCCGGTCTTCGGATGGGGCGTTAAATCCAGCATTTCCTTTGCTTGCTGCTTGTGAAGAGTAGGCTATGTGCCAGCACCGGGTTTCATCCTCTCCCTCCCCTTATCATCGTACAGCACAAATAAGGTAAGACAACAGGCACACCAATTACCTGTCCTCAGGAAATACACTTAATTATAATACTCAGACAGCGAAGAAGAAAAGGCTTTCCTAATCTGCGAACTCACCCCTCGAGATATCTGTCAACAGTGCCATACGATTATCTTTTTCTTTATAAGGAGATATAATTCATACTACTAATAAACAGTTCAACCTATCATTGCTTTCTTACTCTGGAAGTACTGAACATCCACTGCCGCTCTAAAAACGGAACCACAAAGGCCGCGTACCGAGAGATAAATATTAGGCAGAAATAAGACGTCGAGCGCTCGACTGACTACACGTGAGAAACACCGAAACTAAAATCAGCTTAGATGTAAGATTACTAAAGTTTTACTAGCTGTTCCCGGCAACACTTCGGTGTGGCTCAGTCTAGCTAAATGGAAAGGGGAAAAAAACAGAAAGCATACGTTTCCAATATGTATGGAAATTTGATGACGTCCTAATCTGCTCCTCCTCCTAAGTGTTTCCTTCCATCTCCTCCTCCTCCTCTCTCTCTCTCTCTCTCTCTCTCTATCTATCTATCTATCTATCTATCTATCTATCTATCTCTCTGTGTCCATCACTTCCTTCCGTCTTTTTCTGTCCTTTTCCTCCCACCCTTCTCCCCATCTGTTCTTCCCCCTCCTGTCTGACTTCAATCCTTTTCTATTGTTACAGCAAATTCAGATACCCTAGTAATATTCTAACCATTAGTCGATAAGCCACAAATACAACTTCCGTGTTTGCTAATAATATTTCACTGTTGTGTTATATATATTTACATACAGGGTGTCCCAGCTATCTTGTCCACCAAAAATATCTCTGGAACAATAACAGCTATTGGAAAACGACCTTCACCTGTATCAATGTAGGGCTGGGGCCCATGAATGTAAATATTTTGAAACATTCTTAAACGAAAGCATATGTGTTTTTTAACACAAACGTTTTTCTTCAGCAATACATAGCATGACAAAGCACATACACAATGGCGTTCATTGCATCGCAATATTCCCATTACAATTCCGAGATATTGGGACGCGAAGTTGACGCTTGAAACACCCGACATGCGCTGCTAGCGCACATCCTGAGGCTCAGGCGTGAACACCATGCTGCCCGTAATCGCGATGTGATTGACATGTGTAATCACACCTCCATACTTATCAAGAGGTCCGAAACGAATAATACGGTCTGCTGCCATCAACTCTCATAAGCACATAACGGTTTCCCTCTTGCACGTTTTACGTATCTACGTACACAATATGAACCAGTACCGATCGGTGTACATCCGTCAGGTTGTCTTATTTATCCTGCACACCCAAAATAAGGTTTATCTAATGCGTTATATGACCCATTGTGCCTGTCGCGCAAGGCCTGGCTCTACCTAGTCAAGTGTCCAACGTAGTCCCCACTACTGCCACAGTTACCACTTTGCCTTGTTTATGATTTGCGACCCATGCAAACTCCTGTACTCCACCACCCTCCGAGCATCCTATTTGTTGTTGCTTTGGTGTGCAGTACACCGCTTGCCAGTGTAGTCTTGCATCAGAGTAATCTAGTGACGGCACGGAGGTAGTACACATTGAGAATAAACGTTGTGTTGTGGAACTTATACTGTACAGTATAATGTACACACATCAAGATATGGTAGAAATGCTGCTGATCTATGGAGAATGTACGTTGACGGGAAATACGTTATGAGATTGCTTGTTTGTTGATAGTACTGTCAGCGAACATTATGATTATTAAGTTAATATGTCTGTTTTCTACCCTACTCTACAAACCTGTACTGTACCCTGTTGTAGGTGGACGAAATGCTGTTCAGGTAGAACGACTGTACAGAAGACGATTCCCTGACAAGCCATCGCCTACGCGCCGGATGTTTGGTCGTCTCACATCTCGTCTACGTGAAACGGGAAGCTTAAATCCAAGACCTCGACATCGTCCTAGAACACGCACAGATGAACGTGCTGAAGGTGCTGTGCTCGCTACCATAGCTGTGAATCCTCAAATCAGCACACGTCAAATTGAACGTGAAGTTGGTCGAAATCAAGTGCACAGCGTATTCTTAAACCTCATAAATTTCATCCTTACCATGTTCATTTACACCAGGATCTTCATGGAAATGACTTCCGCAATAGGGTAACATTTTGTCGGTGGGCTCAGCAAAAACTTCTGACTAATACAATTTTTTTTTCAGATGTTCTATTTACCGACGAGACATCATTCTCCAACAAAGGAATTGTCAATATGAGGAATATGCATTATTGGTCCGCAGACAATCCAAAATGGCTCCGTCAGGTAGAGCATCAACGTCCGTGGAAAGTTAATGTTTGGTGTGGGATTATTGGAGATACCATTATCGGACCTTTCTTTATAAATGGCAACCAAAATGGCAGACAATACTCCAGATTTATACGACACAATCTACCTGTTCTCTTGGACACCGTATCTCTGAACCGGAGAATGGTCATGTGGTATCAGCATGACGGATGCCCTGCACATAACGCCTTACGAGCACGACGACTTCTGAACCTTAAGTTCCCTGGTAGGTGGATTGGACGAGGTGGCCCAGTTAGGTGGCCTGCCCGATCTCCGGACCTTACACCGCTGGATTATTTTCTTTGGGGAGCATTGAAGGATGGTGTTTACCAACAACACCAGAGGACATGAAGCAACGCAGTATTGATGCTTGTACAGCCATCAAAGAGGAAACAGTAGCACGAAGTAGGGCATCCTTCATCCGCAGAGTGACCCTACGTATGCAAGCCAATGGGCATCACTTTGAGCATGAGATGTGAACGCTATGTTTAGTATGTAGTGCTGGTATCACAGTGGAAGTTTCTACAAAGGGCCATTTTACCCAGTGATGTTAAGAAACATTTGTTTGCAACAATTTGTCATTTAACGCATTAGATAAACATAACATTGATAATTATGTGATGATAAAACTAATTGGTTAAACATGTTTACATTCATCTTCTATGTCCTACCTGAACTTCCCAAATCAAAATATATTTACCTAAACAACGGTACAACTTTTAGTCCACTTGCTCGTTTCACTAAAACCATCAACATGAATCTTACTATTACGAGTGAATGATTAACTGTCACTTGCGCTAGATCTACAGTAATGTAAGGTTTTAACTTTGAACGGCGTTACCTTTTTGGTAACGGATTAACGATAAGCGAAGTTAACTTTGTGACTAACGTTGCGGTACACAGATATGTTACAGAACCGCATCATCCCTAGCCTATGGGATAAATACCTGCTGGAATGTACGACGTTAATGCAGGATGGCAGCAGACCGTATTATTCGTTTCGGACCTCTTGGTAAGTATGGAAGTGTGATTACACATGTCAATCACATCGCGATTACAAGCAGCATAGTGTTCACGCCTGAGCCTCAGGACGTGCGCTAGCAGCGCATGTCGGGCGTGTCAAGCGTCAACTTCGCGTCTTAATATCTCGGGATGTAATGGGAATATTGCGATGCAATCAACGCCATTGTGTATGTGCTTTGTCATGCTATGGATTTCTGAAAAAAATATAGGAGGTCCATTTAAAAAAAACATAAGTTTGTGTTAAAAAACGCATATGCTTTCGTTTTAGAAGGTTTCCAAATATGTACCTTCATGGGCCCCAGCCCTACATTGATACCGGTTAAAGTCGTTTTCCAATAGCTGTTATTGTTCCAGAGATATTTTGGGTGACAAGATAGCTGGGACACCCTGTATATTAGAAGCATGTAGCCTAAACGTGTTCAAACGTTTATGATAGTCACGACTAAGAATTTGATGTAAATCGATCAAGTACAATTTGAGACGTTTGGTAAAGTTTTCCCCTTAATATATTACATATATATTTATGTAGTATAGAAATTAAAGTTACCGGGTGATCGAAAAGTCAGTATAAATTTGAAAACTGAATAAATCACGGAATAATGTAGATAGAGAGGTACAAATTGACACACATGCTTGGAATGACATGGGGTTTTATTAGAACCAAAAATGAACAACGTTCAAAAAATGTCCGACAGATGGCGCTTCATCTGATTAGAATAGCAATAATTAACATAACAAAGTATGACAAAGCAAAGATGATGATCTTTACAGGAAATGCTCAATATGTCCACCATCATTCCTCAACAATAGCTGTAGTCGAGGAATAATGTTGTGAACAGCACTGTAAAGCATGTCCGGAGTTATGGTGAGGCATTGGCGTCGGATGTTGTCTTTCAGCATCCCTAGAGATATTGGTCGATCACGATACACTTGCAACTTCAGCTAACCCCAAAGCCAATAATCGCACGGACTGAGGTGTGGGGACCTGGGAGGTCAAGCATGACGAAAGTGGCGGCTGAGCACACGATCATCACCAAACGACGCGCGCAAGAGATCTTTTACGCGTCTAGCAATATGGGGTGGAGCGCCATCCTGCATAAACATCGTACGTCCAGCAGGTGTTTATCAGCGAGGCTGGGGATGATGCGATTCTGTAACATATCGGCGTAACTCTCACCCGTAACGGTAGCAGTTTTGCTGTCCAGCGCCATTGTCGGACATTTTGTGAACTTTGTTTTTTGTTTGGTTCTAATAAAACCCCATGTCATTCCAAGCATGTGTGTCAATTTTTACCTCTCTATCTACATATTCCGTGGTTTATTAAGTTTTCAAATTTATACTCACTTTTTGATCACCCTGTATATCGCCTATGTCCGTCTGAGTGTTTAATAAAGTATTATGTGAAAATGTGAAGTTAATCGCTCAAAGTTTGAATATTTTGATAATAACCTTTCCCCTTTATATGTTATACATTCACCCGTATATCACGTTTATTAAAAAGATGAGTCGGTCTAAATAAACACACACGCTTAATAGAATACAGATTTGTGTCAAAATTATGAAGCTGTCGGTGAAGAACTTCGGAGGATTTAAGATTTTGAACACATGAACGTTTACATTTTTAAATAGCTCTATAATTATTACATACAAATTTATATATTTGGCGCTCCAGTAGGTATATAAAAGCACGTGCATATACAACTGCGACGTTGTCTCAAAGTTAGAAAGGAATAGGTGAAGAACTTTCGGAGATAAAAGGTTCTGAATAAACGCGCATTTACATTTTTGTTCATATATATATATATGTAATTAAGAAACTAAATCTATGAAACTGCACAAAAATAGCGTTTAAGGGGGAAATTAATCTCGTCCTTCTCAGGTAAGTTCAGGCTGTAAAATGATCTACTGCATACGGCAAAAATTTCGTATTTTGTCAGCCAAATACTCTGTGGAAGAATAATTAAGGGGCCTTGTATAAAGAACACTTTCTCAGTACACAAGGCAGAAAGCTATTTTCTCCTTACATTTATCAGCGAAATAAATGTAACTGTTATGTTTGCAACATACAACCATGCTGGGAGCTATAAATCTAAGCCTGAGTAGATTGGGATATGAATATGCAAGGATTAATTACGGTACTGGCAAATATGAAGTAGTCATTATGAAACTGGAAAAGAAGTCGTATAATGAATGAATGAAGAAAGACAACGCAACAGGATTTTTCTTTTTCCGTAATTTGACTTTCTCTAAAGTAATTAAGAGAATGAAAGAGAGATTCGAAAATATTACAGAAGAACAGTAAGCCGGAATAAGAATTAAGAGTCATGAATGGTATTTATCTTAAGCCAGGGAAATTAACTCGAATTTAAAATGAAATTAAAAGAGTGCTCAGTGGGAAGTGGGTTTCAGTAAGAAGGCAACCGAGTTTGCTTGAGAAGCAATAAACACCGGAGTCTTGAATCTTTAAAGAGTCGAACTCCCATGTAAAATACAGATTCATACGTCCGATTACTTTACAAATGAGTTGATATGTTAAATATTGCACATTAGGCATGGGAATGTGAGCGATAAAAAGTTTAGAAAAGGTTTTAAGGAAAGTTTAAAATTCTTTGGAAATCGCTAAGTGCACTCATTGTGAAACACTGGCTGAATAGCCCGAGTAATTTGAGCTCCATTTTAAGCAAAAATTAGGTTCTCATGCCTCTCAATGTTTAAGATGTCATATCAACTGAACTATGTGTCGTACAGATAAAATTATGCAGGTACATTCAGCGGTATTTATGAATACTGAATACTGTCCGCAAAATATGCTGTGAATAAAATTGATAGTAAGGCAGAAATAAATTAAAACCTCATGACTTACGCTGAAATTGTATTGCTTGTACACCGGAAACGTAGTAAGCAACAAACTTGTTTCTTTCAACATTTTATGAGGAATGACAGTGAGAGAACTCTCATATACCGAGCGAGGTGGCGCAGTGGTTAGCACACTGGACTCGCATTCGGGAGGACGACGGTTCAATCCCGTCCCCGGCCATCCTGATTTAGGTTTTCCGTGATTTCCCTAAATCGCTTCAGGCAAATGCCGGGTTGGTTCCTTTGAAAGGGCACGGCCGATTTCCTTCCCCATCCTTCCCTCACCCGAGCTTGCGCTCCGTCTCTAATGACCTCGTTGTCGACGGGACGTTAAACACTACTATCCTCCCTCCCTCCCTCCCACCCTCCAGAACTTTCATAAAGGGATGAATTTATATTTAAAGTTTGTTGGAAATCGCTAAGTACTCTCATTCTCAAATACTAGAAGACTACTGTCTGTGTAATTTTCACACCTCGAGTTAGGCTGTCGCGAGAGATATAAACAGTTTTTAACTGTAATACTTGTCTTACAGTGGTAAACCTTTGAAATTAGGATTTTAATCTCTTAATGAGTAGATTGACAGTATTTTAATCTCTTAATGAGTAGATTGACAGTATTTTAATCTCTTAATGAGTAGATTGACAGTATTTTAATCTCTTAATGAGTAGATTGACAGTATTTTAATCTCTTAATGAGTAGATTGACAGTATTTTAATTTTCTCATTCGGTCAATAATTAAACGAAATATTCAAAGGTAATTTTAGTTGCCCTCCTCGCCGTCAGATGGGCCACCTCCAACTGAGTTTTTCAACCTTTATCAATATAGATTTCCAGGACGTTAGCTCTCAATATGGCCGCTTTTTGTGAACTAGAAGCGTTTTCGTCGTAAAGACGTAGGATTTAAGTAACATCGCCAAATCGGGCGAAAGCCGCACTGATGTAGCTGTAATGGCTACTGCCGATTCCTCACGCGAACTAGTTTGTCTTGTTGAAAAGACTCAATTATAGGATAAATCCACATATACTGTAACAATGGATGTGTGTATGTATATGTATGTATGTTCCACATCATCTACAAAAATCACTGGGCCGATTACGACCAAACTTGGTACTCACATCACTTACTGTCTGGAAAGAATTGCTGTAAGGGTAAAAACCATCTACGTGTCAAAGAAATTGCGGTAGGAGTGAAAACGCAGTTTTGTTCACCAAGCGCGAATAGCCACACTTAATTCATCCAGTTTTTGAATGAGAGCATTCAGTGACTTGCAACAAACTTTACATGTAATTTCAAATCTTTAAGAAACATTTATCGCTGACATCCCGGACAAAAAGCAGAAAGGAAGAAAATTTATCCCTTACTACATTTTCGCTGTTAATGTAGTAAAATTGCTGCATGAAGAATGACGTTTCAGTTTATTGCTTCTTTACTGGTAACTCTATTCACAACACATTTCACAGACAATAGCCACATATATCATTCGGTGTACAGCACATAGTTCAACAGATACGTCGTCACAAACATTGAGCTGCGCCAAAATGAAACTGAAGGGCGAAATTTGGTAGAGATACAGGTGAGACACGTGTACAAATACTTGAGATAAGTTAAACGTACGTGAAATGTATTTGACATGTGTGTATGCAGGCAAAGCCACGGGTAAAAAGCTTATTCAAAACCACTGGAGCGATTTGAACCAAATTTGCTACACGTATTAGTTACGATCTGGAAAATAATTATGCTGTGGGGAAGAACCACCAACCTCTCATTGTGGTTAGCGTGATAACGTGGAGACAGAAAGGGAGGGGGTGGAGGAGGAGATGGACGGACAGCAAGAGGGAATGAGGTGGACACAGGCAGGGATGATTAGGAGATGGACAGAGATAGCGAGAGGGAGAAGAAGATACAGACAAGGAGAGAAGAGGAGGAAATGGACATAGAAAAGGGAAAGGTGGGTATGGACATGGAGAGGGGAGGAGGGAATGGACTAATAGAAGACAGGGATAAATATACACACGGGCAATACTGGGTACTCAGCTAGTTAAGGTGAAAATCCACTCGAGTCAAAAATGACGGGTTAGGAGAAAGGAAGAAAGTGGTCAGAATCTCGGACACACTAGAAAACATAAAGCAAATTGAAATGAGTTTTATTACACGCCATTTAGAAAAATCTGGGTCTATAGACGCTCTAAAGTGAGACCATAAAAATAGGAAAGGATACTGGAGGAGATTATGACCTGTGACTAAAAACTTTATTTTTATTCTTTCGATTAATTGGCAACGTACTCTTGCTATATACTGCTTGTTTTTGGTGCCGTACCTACGTCCTGCACAAATTCTTTTGCGTCTAGTCTAGTTTACGTCAGTCCCTACAATTTTACCACTCAGCCGATCCCAAGCGCGCCAAATTAACTGGTACTAGATACTGCACAAGTGACTGACTGACATAACAAAACATCACTACCCCTGTGTTATTTTACGCAGCAGCTGCCACGTATGAACGTGAGCTAATTACTGTTGCAGATTTAATATCTACTGCTGGTTATTTCTCTGCTTGATCGTCGATAAACATTTATTTTGAGAGTGCACATATATTACTTGCTCCAGCAATAATATCGCGTCCCGTGGCAGCAAAGTTTTAAATCGCTGCGCTCTTGTTATTGCAATTCCACACCAGCGAACCTCTCTGACCTTATTTCTCTGTACGTTACACAGTCTAATTAAACTGTGGTACGTAACGAAATTAAAAAAAAAAACATCTGCTCCCGTTTAGTCAACATCACCTAGAGGTGGGTGGTGTAGGTTTAATCTGAATATTACTCACCTGAATATTCTTTTCGTAAGCTGATGCCGTATATTTGATTATGCCTGATTTTGCTGCTAGAACGTGAGAAACATCACGCGCTGCTTTACGAAGAATAGGTAAATGGCGTTAAATAATAATAAAACGTTTTATGTTTAAAACGACGAACATGGGTATTCAGCCTGCTCTTTTTTCTATCTTTTTCACTTCCTTTGATTCAACAAGATTGTAGAGGGCAAACAAATTCCTTTCTTTATAACTTTGTAATCATATTGGCTCGAAATTACAATAACGTAAAATAGGTTTTCTTTTACTTTCTGTTGAATTATTCGCATGAGTCAAAAATAATAATTATCAGCCAACGTATTTTAAAATTCAACAATAGGGATCCGAGGTTGCTAACTACTCATTGAAAAGTCAATATCTTTAAACTTAAACAACACATTTGTTTTTGCCGTTTTATACAGTCGTGGTATAGCCTACCGTTCTCAACAACTTAAATACTTCATTCCCACTGATGCCCAAAGCCTTTGCATAGTAGTTCCCGTACAAAGTAACGAACCATAAACAACTTCTACTGGAAAGCACTACTTTTAATATACCAGTTAAAGTACTCTTCCACTCCAGGAGCGATCATTCTATCCTAATCTCGCCCCACTATACAATTACATTACAAAGATGAGAAGCTACTTCCTATAATTCGGAATAGACGAAGTGTTGTATTTGTGACATACATTACCGGAAAGTGCTTTACAATTGTAACTCTCGCCGAGTTCAGAGTTTTGCGGATTTAAAACAACGCGCCACGACCATAGGCTTCGACCAACTCCTACTATCTCAACACAAGGTGTCTCAGGAGGAATGCTCATCATTCAGGGATATCACAGGCGTGATCATTCGGAACAAAAAAAGTGTAGTAAACGTTGGCTGTAAACGCCAAACCCCGAGAGCTACCAGCACTCGTTCAGTAGAAGAGAGATGCTTCTCAATAGCGAATATAAATAACTGTTCATAGCTCTTAAGATCAGCATCTTAAGAGTCCATGCGTACTGGACATTTCTGCTTCAAGTGATCGCTCATGTCATGACCGTGAATATTGACCATTGTTCCTGAAACAATCTGTATATCAAATTCAACAACACTCCATCCCCCTAACAACAATGCATTTATCACGTCATTTAAATTCATTGCAGACTGGCCGGATAGCTACTTGATTTATATATATTATCTGCCATTATGGACCAGTAGTTCTCCTCTTAGGCGTGACGTTCTATCCACGGCTATGAGATGTAATCTAGTAATTCTAAGATGTTCAAGCCAGGAGTCGCATCCATCAACAAACAATGTGCAATATTACTGGAATACAGGTTTGTAACGTAAAAATTGTAAATGTGTTTCTTGTACATTGTTTGTCGATGTATGCGACTCTCTGCTTGAACTTCTTAGAAACAGAGTCGACCACGGCGTGCGAAACTTAAAATACGCAAAACTTCACGCGTGTACAATGTGCCGCCGGCAAGCTGTTTGAGGCTCGACCTGTCTCGGTACTTCTCGGCTCTGCTCGGTTCTTCCCGGTGTAGTGCGACATTTCATTTATCCGTGTGATGTGACACTTTGTTTGCTGCTGCTTACTTCGGTAGTCACAACTTTGTTCAGTTCGGCAGACTCATGGTGTAAAAGCGGTTTATGCATCGTTCTTAGTATAAAGGAAGTTCATAGGTCCAGTGGCTGTTTGCGCAAAAAGTGGCGGTTTAGCGATCTATCGTGACAATCCTTTAAAAATGGAAGGGAATCGCAGAGGGGACGGATAAGAACTCGCAGTATGCATTATGTAGTCGCATAATCGACGGGTACCGCAGGATTGTCATTGAACTGCATTACTACGCTAAACAGAAAGAATTTAATCATTTAGTTGACTGTGAAAGGGCTAAAAATTATGATTGACAGACAATTTTTACCGGATTCATTGTTCTGTACATCAAGAAACACTTTGTGTCAAATATGCAGGCATGGAACATGTGATGAAATTGGTAGTAGCTAATGGCAAATTTTCTGAAATTGCAACAGTCCTTGATGGAATTAAACGAAGGGCTTGGAGACGTTATATATTATTGGAAAGTAGGTTGTTTAACTTAAGGACATACCTGGAATGAATTTTCGACTTAAGACCCATTATTGTTGAACTTCAATAGAAAAAAGGAAAGCAAGATAGAGAATCGGAGGATCTGGAATGGTATGCAAACCTTGTATTTTAATTGGAGTTCACTGCAGACGTCCCCAGTAAGAAACTGCAAGGTGAGAACCAACTAACTCCTGATTTCATGGTGAAAGTGGATATATTTGAAAAGAAAGTCGCGTTGTGGGAAGGACAAGAAACACCGTCCATTTCCCTAAGCTGACTGGCGTTAGAGAAAACGGAAAGTACGAACAGTCCACTGTGGCGTTGAAAGACCTACAGGAATAGATTTCTAAAAGTTTGTGGACTTTGTCAATCTTACATCTGTTTTTGAGGTGTTTTCCACGAACTTTTGTCGCTTCAGTTGAGAGCTTCCATGTGCATCTGCAAATGGTACTTGTTGGTGCACAATGTTAATTCCCGTTTAAAAGACAAATTCTTCTACGTTCATACCGTGCAGGACATCTACACTGTTTTCCCTGGCAAGAGTTTCCACCTTTCCACGATTATGCTGCAAAGGTGATATCAATTTTTCAATCAAAATATGTGCGTGGAAACCATTTTCCAATTATGAAGCTGAAAGTGTCACTATTATGAGCCAATCTGAGTGACGACACTCTGTCTCTACCCTCATGCCGACAGTTTGTGGCAGATAATAATTAAATAATTAAATAATAAGAATCTTTGCACCCGAGATCCAGCTTTGCAATATTTTCTTCCTCAGTGATTGGTTTTGATAGAAACTAGCTGTCGTCTTGAGATCTTCTGGAAATAATACTACTGTGCTTGAATCGCAAAACGACGACGAGAGAGAGCCCCGTTTATAAAATAAGAGCACCACATTGGCTTGTCAAATACATAAAACAGAGTAAATAAAAAGTTCATAGCACCAAGAATGTGCCCCATAGTAGAGCCTTTCCTCCCGGGTCGTAGTTCTTTTTATTTACTCTTTCATGTATTTGACAAGCCAATGTGGCGCCCTTATTTTATAAACTTGGTGTGCTGTCGTTATTGTTGTGCGATTTATGCGTGGTAATATTGTCTCCAGAAGTTCTTAACACTTTGCTGACCGACGACACCACTGTGGTTTCGTGTGTATGGAATCGCTCAGTGGCTGGCGACACCACAATGGTGTCCTGAGTAAAGTATCGCGCAGTGGCCGGCGACAGCACTTTAGCGTCTTTTGCGTTCTGTTGGTGTTTTGTTTAGGTAACAATAAGTTACACATGTCAACAAGTTTTTTGTTTTTATATGTACTTGCGCCCTATCATCATGACAGACGAAAGAGACGATACGATTATTTACGACGAATGCGCGGAGCAAAACTTGGAGGTTGCCACTACATCGCGTACGTCTCATCATGATCCGATTGACAAATTTTCCGGTCACATAAAGCAACACCAACTAACAGGCCTACGTATTTCCGAAACGAAGAAACTTCAATGTATGTTCCAAAAACAAAAAAAAAAAACTTAATGTCCAAGTCTTGTGGAGTTGCGTTACATCTTGGAGACTGTTTTGCTGCATATCATATGAAAGAGAAATACTAAGTACGAAAGGCAATGCAAATAAACAAATATATGGAAAAATTTTGTATTTATTTACGTATGTATATCTTCGACACTTCATGAAAGTGGGGGAAAAGGGTTGAGAACTTACGAGAACTAAGGATGAGATCAGTAAAACGTAACAATTTATAATCTCTCGATAATGTCAAGAACGGCGGGCGACAAGCCAAGTAATCCGAATTAGCGCTGCCGGCGCCAAGCGAATAAATTTGTACGAGACGTTCAGACGGCAAAGTGTTAAGATGACAGCTAGACTCTGTCGAAACCACTAATTGAGGAAATAAAAATATTTCAACTCGCAATCTTGACCAAAAAAATTCTTATTTATCACAAAATATCAAAAAATGATTCAAATGGCTCTGAGCACTATGGGACTTAACAGCTGTGGTCATCAGTCCCCTAGAACTTAGAACTACTTAAACCTAACTAACCTAAGGACATCACACACATCCATGCCCGAGGCAGGATTCGAACCTGCGACAGTAGCAGTCGCGTGGTTCCGGACTGAGCGCCTAGAACCGCTAGACCACCGCGGCCGGCTCACAAAATATCAAATCGCGCCCAGCGACATGTGCAAATAGTAAATTAAATAATACTAAAAATTTGCTTTGATTGTATGCTGTGTTCTTGGGAAATATGAAACAAATCTGCTTGTCACATGTCGTGCTTTCACAGATTTCTCCTACTCCTGTTCAGACAGCGTGGCTTGAAGGAGGAAGTGAGCACTCTGGCGAGTGAGATGGCGTGCGAGAGCAGAGTTCTTGGCTGTCTCTGTCGTAGAACATAGGATTTTCTCCCCAGAAAAACGCTGTGTTATCAAATGCTACATTGCCCATCGCGACGAATTCTCCCTATAAATACATACACGGCATGCTACTTTGAATCAGTCTTCCAACTGCCATCCATTCAGAAATGTAAGCCTGTCACTTTCATTTGTTTGGAGATTTTGAAGTTGTGGATGTGACACAATAACGTACTAAAATCAGTTTTGCTAACTTGCACCTTTCTCTTGTCAGCTTTACTCCCTAGTAACAATATATCAGTTAAGGGCGTAATTGTAAGGGTGCACGATCTTTCCTGGGACACGAGAAATGTATCAAATTTCTTGTTGGATCGTACACTTATATTGGGTAGCAACCATGTTGGATTATGACTGCGTATACGAGGAGTCAACTTACAACGTTATAAAATATTTTTAGTTTTGTAACTCTGTAAATATTTTGATAATGAATTGTTTGCCTACAGCCTGTGTACACTAAACTGTTCTCAAAACGGTTGGAAACGATGGAGCATAAAAATGAATAAGCTAAATCGCTAAAATACAAAAAAATAATAATGTTTATTTACAGGTCGATTCAGGACAAAGCAAGAAAAGAGGGAAAAGCAAAACGAAGTCCAGGAGCACCATGACTGAGAGGTAAGGTCGTATCTGAGAGAATTTAAGTTCAGTAGTTTGGTGTGAAATATGGGTGTACAGCTTTTGTGTGATCGTTAAACATGGTAATCTCCGATTGTGGATTTCAAAAAAGTTTATTTCAATTCAGCTTCGAGTAATTCTTATTTTCATGCAGATATCACGAAGGGGGGCAGGGTATATATATTTGTGATAGTTTTGTCGTCGTCGTCGTCGTTGTGTTCTATGCTGATCTATCCTGTGCATGTTTCTCCATCTCTGCATAGTCACTGCAGCCTGCATCGATTTGAAACTGCTTATTACCGTTAGGTCTTGGTCTTCTTCGACAATTATCATTGTCCATAGCTCTATCTAAATGACGATTCCTTGTTGACTTAGTGTGTATCCTATGTGCTGTTTTTTTCTTCTAGTCTTGCCGACTTGATTCAGCATCTCTTCAGTGGTTATCCTATCTACCTGAAATGTTTCCCACTTCAGACCTGACAGGCACAATGCTTTCCACAGTGGAAGCTAGCAACGCAGTGGAGACAGACAGTGCCTGGGTGCCACTGGTGCCTTGCTGGCAGGAGCAGTCCAGCAAGCTCATTGTCAGGAGCGACGTAAGCCGCTATTAACCAGTGACTGCTTTGCAAGAGTTACCTCGTCATGTTCCGCCGCCTCCCCGATGCTGAAGTCGTGCTTAAACGTGGGCGTTGTTTTTATTTATGCGCTGTTGACGTGTTTACGCGTCCAACTCCTCCGACTCTCTCACTGGTTTGGACGAGTTACTTCCCTATATCGGCGACTAAAAACGTTTTGAGTATTTACCGTGCATGCCTCTTTGAGTGGTATCGTTTGCAAAAATCCTCGTATGAAATATGGCGATCGTTATGACGCAGTGGTGAAATTGGACCCACTGCTCTCGATCGTCCATCGTATATAAAAATCAATAAATGGAGAACGAAATCAGATATCGTTCTGCTCTCAATTTTAAATAAAATTCCGCTCTCTGTATTCCACACACAGTAATGTATGAGCTAAAATCAACCATATTCAGCGTTTACACAAGCGTTTTTACCACTGTAATCTCTCTAATTTCGTGCAGTGCTTTACTTAATTTGATGCAGCACAGTAATTATGGCCAATAAAGAACTCCAGTTCTTTATTAAGCAAAGATGCCAGACTATAAGACGTGCAAAACTCAGATTTCCTTAGCCGAACATTTCCCTTAAAATTGGATGATACGTATTTCACAGCGGCTGGAACGTCCCCTCTCAGCGCAGGTAGCAGCATACAGTACAGTGATAACTAAGCCATATTCAGCATGGAATGCAGAAAGCAGTTCTGTAGCATTCAAAAGATTAAGTAAGCTCTAGGAGTGACGTCTGTGGCTAGAAATAGTCATCCTGGTTCGATCTCAGCCGCCCGCAGCCGAAGACTTCTACTGTAAGGAGTGGCTCTGAGCACTATGGGACTCAACTTCTAAGGTCATCAGTCCCCTAGAACTTAGAACTAGTTAAACCTAACTAACCTAAGGACATCACATACATCCATGCCCGAGGCAGGATTCGAACCTACTGTATGGAGTCACCCTTGTTCTGCCAACTGGGTTGTCAAAGAGGGCAGTGGAGCGGACAGAGGTTCGACGCACCCTCTTGCTCCTGGGGTGGCAAAAATAGAACGGTCAGCAATGATCAACTGCCAGAGGATGCGTAAGGTAATAGCACCCACTGCATTAAAGACATGTAAATATAATCACAGATCATGTGGCCTGTAATTGAATAACTGTCATGATGATCCCTCCACTGGTAAAAGTCCATTACAATCTCAGAGAGGAGGACTAACAAGGGTGAGGTATCAGTGAGGAAAATATAGAATGACCAAGAAAAGAGTAACATGATCCAGCCTACAAGTCAACGAAAATAGTTGAGGTTTACCTGTACGCTAGCAGAAGATGAAGAGACGGAGGATGTACGCTGGTGTGCAAAACTTAAGGAAGAAAGTAGTTTTCACCTGATGTATCACTGCCAAGGGACATAGCTCAACCAGACTTGGACCATAAATGGGAAGAACTGTTACAGTATAGTACGGAAAGCAACTAAACGAAATACGCAATGAGACGAACAGAAATGACAGTTTTATCACAAACAATAAATAGTTACAATAAAGTCATCGCAGTTTGTAACCGTCTCCTGAACATTACAAAAGAGGAATACGATTCATAATAGGATGTGTGATCACCACGAACAGAAGTACAGACTCTGTAACGTGCTCCCATTCCGGCCACAAGGTTGGTAAGAAGTTCTCGTGTCAGGGCGTTCCATTCCTTCACCATCGCGGCTGACAGGTATTGGGTGGTCGTTGGTGCCTGTGGACGTGCTGTAATGCAGCTCCCCAACACTTCCCATACGTGCTCGATGGATTTAAGTTGGGGGAATGGGCAGGCCAGACCATTCTCTGAATATCCGTTCGTTGAAAGAGCTCTTCCACCTACGCAGGTCGATGCGGTCGCACATTGTCTTCCACAGAAATGAAGTCTGAGATGAATAAATCTGACAAGACGCACATGGGGAAGGAGTACAGTTTCACAATAACGTTGAGCAGTTCTAAAACCTGAAGTTCAGAACGCCAATGTAACATTATGCCTCCCTACACCATAATACTTAGGCCACTAAAACGATGATCTTCGACAATGTTCCTAGATGTTCCCACCTCTCGTCATATAAGGGAAAGACGTGTATGTGTACGTACGTGTACATGGGCAATGACTCCACCACCTTCAGTGTTGCGTATGACCCCCTGCAGGAATCTCAAACTAGCGAGTATGGAGAACATGGAGAGGAACTGCAGATAGATGGCTCTGGGTGGGAGAGTGTGTCGGCTGGAGGCGTGCTGAGATAGACGGTGCAATTACGATAAACGCTGTCTCCACATGTTGCAGTGGCTAGCGCAACTGACTAGTAAGTAGCAGGTCCTGGGTTGGGATCACGGTCTGGGACACATTTTGATTTGTTGCTGGTGACTGCATGAAGTAGTGCTTCAGCTGACAGCAATAGTTCCTTCCCTTCTCTTTCCTTTCCTTCCTCCCCCTGCAATTTCAATTCTCATAATACATTATGTTTCATCCAGCTTTCCTGTTTTTCCGTTTATCTTCACTGCGAAAAACTGCAATAGCTAACTTTCACTGTCACTGTTTAGGAAATACAGAAACAAGACGGCCCTTCCCAGTGCTTGAACCTCTTCCTCCCGATCTCGCCGTTGGAAGAGGTAATTTTAACTAGAATCCGGATAGGGCACTGTCTTATTAGCCATCGACATCTTTTAAGTGACGATCCTCCCCCGCTTTGTCCCCACTGCTCTCGGCCGTGGACGGTGCGACACCTTTTACTTCAGTGCCCCTATTTTACTCCGCTACGCGCCCGTTTACAGCTGTCGCCTGATATATCTTCTATTTTAGCAGATGACACGCGCTCAGCCGATCGCGTCCTCGAGTTTATCAATGCCAGTGAGATGACGTCGGTCATTTGAAACTCTTTTGGTGGAAAACAACCCCCACTTCTATAGTGGTTTTCTAAGCTTTCCTTCTGTTTTTTAGTTTCCCCACTTTTAAAGTTTCGCTCCAATTGCTGCTGATTTCCAATTCTGTTTTATTTACCCTTTCATAAGCTACAGAATGGACGCTAATGACGGTAGCAGTTTTGTGCCCTAAAACCATTACAAAAAAGTATGATGGACATTTGATGGTGTATCTACAGGGTGGCGCACGAAATGTGTTACCAATTGTTTCTTTCACAATTTTTACGACGCACGTTAGATATCCTGCTGGGATCTCTACAGCAGTACCAGCAGCGCTTGGAAAAACAAATGAGTTACGAAATGACGTGTAATTCACGATATTGCCGCTAGGAGACTAGTAAGCAGCAATGGCTGACAATGGAAGACTGACGACACAGCAACGATCGACAATTGTTACTTTTTCATCAAACGTAAAGCCTTATTGTGACTTAGAGGCGTTTTCGACAACAGTTTAACACACGATGGGTCCCTTGCAAGAAGACCATACACAGGTTGTACGATAAATTTGTACAGGAAGGAACAGTATTGGAAGCGAAGCGACCTCGGCCTAAGCCTGTTTGTTCGCTGGAGAATATTGAAGTGGTACGAGTTGCTGTACAGGGAAGTTCCGGGAAATCGCGTAGAAAGGCAGCAGTGAAATTGGGAATATCCAGACGGTACGTTCAACGCATTCTTAAAAGTGACCTCCATATGTATCCATACAAGATGACCTGTGCACAGAAGCTCACTGAAGAACACAAACAGCAGGGACTACTGTTTGCTCAGTGGACAGAGGATAGGGAAGAAACTCTCAACAACGTTTGGTTTTCAGACAAGGCGCATTTTCATTTAGATGATGTGGTTAACAAACAAAATGTACGCTTTGGGCCTCTGAAAACCCACAAGTGTTTCATGAACGACAACATTATGCTCTGAGGATTAAAGCGTGGGCAGTAATTTCTAGTCACGGACTTATTGGAACCTTTTTCTTTGAAGAAACTGTGAACAGCGAGCGTTATTTGAGCATGCTTCGCAATAGCTTCATTCCACGGCTTCTTGCTACTACCTTGCCCTTCAACACTCAGTGGTTCATGTAAGATGGAGCACGGCCACATACTGCAAACACCGTGTTCGAGTTTTTAGACGAGCATTTCGACATGCGGATCATTTCACTCAGGTTTCCAGCTCGCTTCAATGACGAACAAAATTGGCCCCCCAATAGTCCAGACCTCAATCCATGCGACTTTTTTCTTTGGGGTACCTAAAGGAAAAAATTTTCCCGAAACGTCCACGTGATTTAATGGAGCTCAGAAGACTTATTCTTCAAGCTTGCAGTGAAATTATGGAAGACACATGCTGTAGGGTAATCACTAACTTCAGTGTTCGTTTGAAGGAAGTTAGGAAACGAAATGGTGGACATATTTAGCATGTGCTGAGTTAGAACAAATCTCCATGGACGGCTCTTCATTGTAGTATATGTTCCTTTCAGATTGTATTGACAATAAAGTTCATATTTAAAAACAAAATGGTAACACATTTCGTGCGCCACCCTGTTTAATTTGTGCGTGTGCGCGTGTGTGCGTGTGTGCGAGCGCTGAAGACGATGTAGGAGGGCTGATAGCACACAAGCTGTGATGTTGCGCAGCAGTCGCGGCAGCCGTGGGCGGCGCCGCGGAGCTTCTGGCGCAGTGAAGGCGGCGGCGTCGGACGCGGAGGTGGCGCGGGTGCTGCTTGAGGAGGGGGCCCGCGCGTGACGCAGGCGGCACCGGCTGGCGCTGTGCACGCTAGCGCTGCTCTACGCCGCCGTGCTGGCCGTCTGCATGGCGCTCGTGCACGCTGCTGTCTCTCCGCACGGGCTGTTGCTGCTCTCCTACACCAGGCTCAGGCCGGCAGCCTGACTCTCTGACCACTGTAGTACGTCTTTGTCTCGCTAAATATGCAGCTCCGAGTGTACAGCAGATCGCTAACGCACAGTGCAAGTCGTTTCAGCCCGAATCGTTTAACGTAATCCAGGGTGCTGGTGGGGAGGAGGGGATGTGACTTAAATTTTCCAATCACTCGCAGCTTCTTTCATGTATACTTACTTATAGCCATTTCCAAGCATGTAAGGTGGTGGATGTTAGCTGTTACGTTAAGTATTTCAAAAAGGCATCCCACATTCTTACAGGAGACAGTACTGGCCAATAGTAAGAAAAAAACTTGACATAAACGCATGTAAGGGAAACAAAATATTTCCTGAGATTTGGTGATGTTACAAGTGGGACTTACTTAAAACACAACACTCAGTCTATTTATCAAATGTTTGATAATGAGAACACTTAGTGGCTTCCAAGAAACTTGACATGTACATTTTTGGGGCGCCATCAGTCTCTCAATGAAGAACCCAAATCTAATAAAAGCAGCATAATTAGCGTTTTGTGTCTTCAGCGTTGAAGGTTTTACACTCATAGCGCCAAATATTCTCATTTCTAGAGCAACTAGGCGTATGAAGTTGTTTTATACATGGAAGTTCCTTTATTTAAAGAACTGGGGCCGAGACAGCGTTGTTACTGGTATGAACTATTATCCCTTCAAAGCAACCTCTTTCACTTAAAATTGAACTAATATTCAGAAAGAAGAGAGAGTCGTTTTCATTTTAGGAAACAGGAAGGTTTTGTTGACCGTCCCTTGCCTATGTCCTATCGCCTCACAGAAAACTGTTTTTATTAGGAATCGCCGAAACATTTCAGTAGGGTGGTTTCACAGTGCTGAGTGGTGTGTGCTGTTCCTGTTTTTCCATTCAGTGTTGATTGATGCTTGTCTCGTTTTGTTCTGCACCCTGATACCGTTGTCATACATAGCACTGACACTGTCTCCCGTATCTGCTGGATACCACCACTTTTTCTGCGCCTCGTATGGCATTACGTAACACAAACGTTTAGCAGTGGAAGACGTCCGGTTTCATGGTCTCCCCATTCAAAAGAAATTAAACCCTGCGATTTCTGCTTTTAGAGATTTTAATGGCATACATGTTGTAGTGTACGTGCCAGAGGAGACGCTCAACTTGCCAGCCAGACACAATAGCCACCTAGCACTGAAGCCGGCGAACACTTACGCAGTCTGGAGCCAAGAAAGGCAGAGGCACTTCCCCAGCCTCCACTGTAAGACCAAACAGATAAGGGACCAGTCGTCGACAGTTATCCATATTGTCAGAATGGGATGAAAGCTGGCGTTTGCAGATTTAAAGGCTCGTTTCGAAGGAAGAGGACATGGACACGTCCACATGAAGTGGGATGTCAAGCGAAGAAAGGGCTTCCAAAACTAACTTTCTCTTTCGTTGATCGTTGTGTTTCTGCCATGGAAATCGTGGACGGTAGGCAACTGTTAAGAAGTTGCAAAATAATTTGATTGTGTAGGAGCAGCACATTAGCTAATCAGCTGGATGCATTGTCACGTCAAGGCAGAAGTTTTTGCAGAACAATAGGAGAGATATGTGCCAGTAGACAGACTTCACTTCGAAAAAGCAAAGGATATATTTGACTGCGAGACTCGAAAGTAGACGCCAGACTAAGGACACTGATGATGGACTCGATGAGCCCTGGCTTCTGAGTATCGCCAAAACCGGATACCAACGTCCAGGCACTGCAGAAAGACACACACTGCCCGCCGCATTCACGCCAGCCAGAGGCACTGTTAGCCGACTCCAGCATGCACCAGCAGCCCAATCATTGCCCGGCAAATGAGCGGCTTGCACAGTAGCAGAGAAGTCCCAACAGTATCCGCCTGCCAGTTCTGTTTGTCTCGGCAACCATGAAGAAAAAACCCTTGGTAAAGACCCTGAGACTTTTTATATTGATAACGAGCTTTTTATGTTGACAACGAGCTTTTTATATTGACAATGAGGACATCATTATTTTATTTATGGAAAGAGATCTAGTCTTTTGCAGCTGTTATTTGTAAATTTTTCATAGCTTTAGTGTATAAAATTTTTAAGGAAATGTTGGTATCAATCCAGTTACATTTTGAGGTGGATGCACCAAGTATCATTTTATTTAAGCAGATTAAAGTATGACAATGTCAACACTAAAAATGAGGAAGCCTCTGCTGTGTATTTCGTACACATGGACAGTATGTACACGTTAAAGAAATGTGTGTCCTATGCAGGTGACCAATTCAGAAAGCAGCCATGTACATTTGTATGAATTCGTCATTCCTTAAGGAGGAGGGCCCATATTTCAACAAGTATTTGTTTCAGGAAATACGTATACGAACTATTTACTCTAATTTTCTCCTGTACTGCGTCCTGTAACAATATGGAACACTTTTAATGCTTTGTGTCTTAATACAGTTCAACATACTTGACAGCAGTGGTTCCCGCCTTAGTGGAGTGTAAGAAGGCCCTGGGAGAGCAGAGGGGTAAAAAAAAATTCTGTGAGATAAAAATATAGAGGGTTTCTTCATAGTTTGGAGTGTGACTTAGCACATGTGCCCTGGAAGACACTGTGATTAACATATACGCGTAAAAATTTTTTACAAATAAACGGTACCTGCCATCTTAAAAACGCTTTCCTTTAATAGAAAAACCTCCAAAAACAAGTTAGTCATTTGTAGTTAATGTTCAAGAAAGTAAAACTATCATTCGTCACTTTAAAAATAGCTTTATTTTTTCTTCATCGTCAAATTTGATTAGATCCTAAATTAGGATGTGAACGGTGGTTGATACCTTGTCTTACTCGGGGATAATGGCCTGAAAAAGATTGAGAATTACGGCTTTTTAGTAATATTCACAGAACGCAGCAACGCGGTACGAACTTCGAGGCTCTATTATTGAATTGTCAGTGCTAAAATCATTTAATAGAAACAACAAAAATACACATAGAAGCCGAAATTGTCTAAAATTTGTTACTACACAACATGATTACTTTTAGTGCAACATATTTTATATTATTACGAAAACTATCTTACTTTTGTATTTTTCATTGGATTTTTTGTTTACGACAGCTAAATGATGGGTTACTTTAATCTGCGTGTGTAACCGTTCAGTACATTGCTGGGCACTGCAATATCTTGAAGGTAGTATGCAGAATTACGTCAAATTGGGGACACGTGTACTAAATCCTTGGACATGCAAATGATGGACGTTTCGCTACAAACTCACAACGTAGTTAGGAATAACGCCATCTACATTCTCTATTCAAGGAAAGATTCCGCAGTTGGTCTTAGTTCAGACATAGCGTTTGAATGACGTTTGTTGGTGAGAATATTGAGCTATACTTCCTGTAAGGAGGACAAACGTTTTCCATCACATGTTTAAGCTAGACCGTGGAAAAATCGTGTCCTATTGAGATAGTAGATTGCTGTTTAACAATAATGCTGCCTGCGAGGCACCATGGCTGCCAAGCTCGTGTGGAATTCATAGATTCAGGAGGGCCATACTCAACGCCATGCAGATTGAAGGATCTCAGTGGCCTTACGTGACCACTGCCAGAGAGAACAGACATTGTTCGCTCGACCGTGCACGACTGTGCAGTCACGTCACGCAGCTTGAATCAAGTAATGAGCCTTTTATGGTATCAAGACAAGTATTCTCACAAAGAATGTGACGATGTCTGGAGAACCACAGACTCTCTTCTGGAAGAGATCCGATGTCACGTACAATATCTGACAAGTAGTACTCTGATTCAAAGACCTACCCAGTTGGTAGATACGTCCAAGACGTCCAAGGAAGCCATGAAATGATGGGCGAGCGGCGGCTGTCAAAGACTTGTTGCAGACGGTTGTCCGCTGGCGCTCGTCGAAACTAGAAATCCGGGCGCCAGCTCCGGAAGTGGAAGCGCCCCGAGTGACTCTTCAGCTCACTCCCACGTCGCCGCTGCTGCTTTACGAGGGATTCTAGACCCAGTTCGTCAGACAACCGGAACAGCAGGGTTCCCTTCCTTATGTTTGAGTCCGTGGTTTCGAAATGAGGAAGTTATGATATCAGAGAATGTTCATGCTTGGACTGTCAGGCTGGGACGATGGGATTTGTTCTAAGGAGTGACTGAGACGATAGAGCAAAGACTGAGTTTTTTCATAAAAATTTTGTGCTTGTTGTTCGAAAATGTTATGTATTTCAAGAATTTGAAGATCTGTCTCAATGACAGAGTTCAGTATATAACGGGGAGCATCAGTTGCAATCCGGAGAAATTTTGCTCTGCATGATTTTTACTTTCCTGAAGTTGATGTTCTCTGTGTTACATACACGCGAATGGAAAGAAGAAGAGTCAAGTAAGTGCAGTGTGTTTTTCTTAAAACGTTAATTACTCAAGCAATTAAATAAAAATTTAAAACTAAGTAAAATTAAAGCTTTTCTTTGAAGCATCAGTCAAATATTTCCCGCCAAAATTAGTGTTTATACACACAATACATAACAGTAACTAATCTTATAATCTTCTCAAACCAGCAGGGTCCACCACCGCAGTAAAGTCAACGCAAGTGGACGCCTTAGTCATGTATAGTGTCACGCTCCACGGACGACGTCAGAACCTGGCCAACGCATGTAATATCACAATAGACTCGTCTGAAAGGAAATCAATATTAAAACCTGACCACAGAAACATTTAATAATGTCAGTAGATTCCAATGTAACACCCGTACATAAAAATCAAGAAAATTAAAAGTTCCCCAGTTAATAATTAGCGTATAACAGTGTGAAACTGAATTTTGCCACATGATCAAGATACCGCTAAATTAACCGATAATCTAAAACCTAAGCTATACCAACAGCTGCAACACTCAGAAAATAACACAATCGTTAGGAGAAGGTGGCAGAGGTAGATTTCAGCTTCCAAGCAGTTCTCAGCAGCCACTTACAGCGTAGTAACGTAGTTTGAAAAGGTATCAATAGAAGATTACGTGAACTCAATCAGCTTTACTACAAATAATGATACTAGGTTGATGTGAGCTTATCTTCACCTAGTGGCTTGTGTTCACAAACATTGCAGGACGCAAACGCGGCCGCAAGCACCACAGCAATAGCGTGCTCTAGCCATAACAAACCAGCGTAATACGAGAACGTACAGAGATTAAACCCACTGACTGAACGGGGTGTTCAAAAAGTCTCTCCGCAGTGCCGTATGGTTGTTAGCCGTGTGTCCCGTATGAATAATACGGGGTGTTCAAAAAGTCTCTCCGCAGTGCCGTATGGTTGATAGCCGTGCGTGCCGTGAGTGTGTTCGCCTGCCTGGGTTTTTCAACGAAACAATAAACGCACGACGACACTGCAACTATTCTTTACCCTTTCATAGGAGAACTTGGGTTAAGTGCAATACTGAACGGTTATTTTCAACATTATGGTGCCACCACGCATAAAGCTTGCACTTCAAAGTCACTGCTTGCTGATGTTTTTGGTGATCGCATAATTTCACAGGGACTTCGGCCTCCGCGATCGCCTGACCTAAAACCACTTGACTTTTTCTTCTGGGGTGTAGCGAAAGTAACTGTCTATAAAAACCGTCCAAAATCAGTCGATGAATTGATAACTGCAACATCCACTTTCACCTCTTCTGTTACAGAAGAAATGTTATAGCTTGTGTTTGGAAACATGATTAGACGAATTGAGTTGTGTATTCAAAACAAGGGGACACTTTCAACATTTAATGTGAAAGTTTTTAAGTAAAAATGAATATTCAGTAAATTAGTAACCTGAATTTCACTAAGTTTCATTTCGATATATTCGCTGCGGCATACGGCACGCGCGGCTGACAATCATAACGGCACTGCGGAGAGACTTTTTGAGCACCCCGTATATCTTCATTAATGGTAACCTGGCACTCAACACAAATTACGTGCATCGATGAAAATACAACCATCGTCTAACAAGGCCGGGCAAGGTACCACAAACAGCAACAAGTTTCACCATCAACCGAAAAAAATACCGTTCCCGTTGCGCAGTATCGGAGCTTTAAACCATTAGCATCGGCCAAACCAATATCGCATTTCGCTTCGAACACATAGGGCGTACCGTCCATCAGCCAATTCTTTACGGTACTGTTTTAAGTGCCGGGCGTCGTGTCGTACCATTCGTTGCTGGTGACAGCACATGCACTACTGACAGTTTGCACCAACTGACTCCGTGGCCATCCTTCTCTTCTCCCGCCACCGCATTCCGATGGGCACGTATCGGGCCATTCTGCACATTGCCAAGATGATGCGCCAATCCCCCAACACATGCAAGGATGTACATGAAATGTATTCGCAATGGGGAGTACGAAAAGCCGGCAGCTATATAAAGGAATGAAGACAGTGAAAATTTGTGCCCGAACCCTTATGTCTCGCATTACGCGAGCGATCGCCTTAACATAGACGTATTTCTGTTCTACTAAAATTCACAGGCACTGCAAAATCGTATTTATCCGCTGATATCAGGCAGCGGCTTTCAGTCAAAATATCCTCCCTTGCACGAGAACTGCTTAATGTTTGTACGAGTAGAGGTTGTGACGAAGGAACGACGACATATGGAAGTTTGGGTTTGGTCGCGAGTCGTGTCCGGATAACCTAATACTAATAGGACAGCAGGCATGTCCCAAGGAGCATTACATCGATCGTCTTAACAACACAAGCCTTGCAATATTGTATATAAGCAAAGATTTGCCTTCTTACAGCACACCAGCTAACTACGTGTCGTATGGTGCAGTCCCCGCAAATATCCGATCGGCAGAATGATACCCCGTGTTTCCTCCTTGGTGACAGACGATGCTAACTAGAGCAACAAAGTTGTCACCCTATGTAGGCCAAACCGGAACTACGACTTCAGCTGTACGTCGTCTTGGCGTACACGCCTGCTGGGCAGGCAACCCAAATAACACTGCTGTACCGCGTCGAGCCTCTGTTCGCCTTGGGATACAACAAACGCAACACGGTTACCGCTGGTTCGCATAGTTCGTAATATGAAGTGTGCTTTACATTTGTGATGTTAGGAGTAGAAGCTGTGCCCCACTTTAGATACCTCTGTGATGTGGGGCAAAGCCATTGTCGCAGCTAGAGGGGGCAGCTTGGTCTACAAAATTTTGATCCCTGTACACCCCCAATTTACCTACTAATTTAATCATCTATTTTCCTTCAGAAATTAGCTAGGAGAGATAAAAATATATTCTTTAATGAACAGTGCAAGGAAGTTGAAGATGGTAACGGAATGGGGAAGACAAGAGATCTTTATAAGAAAATTAGAGAAATTTAAGGAAAATTCCAGGCAAAAATTGGAGTGATAAAAGATAGAAACGGGAAAGATCTGAGTGAAGCAGAGGATGTTAAGGGAAGATGGGCAGAATATGTAGAAGACCTATACAAGAAAGAACTGCATAATGACAGGGCTCCTACTGCTAATGTTAATTTAGAACTAGAGCCAGATATTTTGGAGAGCGAAATCCAGTGGGCCCTTGAAAATATGGCTGATAACAAAACTAGTGGACATGATGAAATACCAGCAGAATTGTTTAAAGTCACTGGAAAGGATGCAGTGAAAGTGCTGCACTCAATGTCAAAAAATATGGATCATGCAGCAGTGGCCAGAAGACTGGAAAAGATCAATATTCATCCCCATTCCAAAGAAGAGAAGTTCTAAAGAATGCTCAGGTTACCGAACAATCGCACTTATCTCACATGCTAGCAAAGTCATTATGAAAATCTTACAAAATAGACTTCGCCAATATCTAGATCGAGAGCTACCAGAACAAGAAGCTGGATTTAGGAAAGGAAGAGGAACTAGAGATCAAATTGCTAACATTCGGTGGATTATGGAAAAAACGAGAGAATTCCAGAGAGATGTGTACCTCTGCTTTATTGACTACGCCAAAGCCTTTGACTGCGTCGATCACAACAAATTATGGAACATACTGAAACACATGGGTGTGCCAGATCACCTCATTCATCTGAGTTTATACCTTGACCAAGAAGCCACGGTGAGAACTCTGTATGGAACAACGAAATGAATAAAGATTCAGAAAGGGGTCCGGCAAGGCTGCATACTGTACCGTACTTATTCAATCTGTATGTTATGAGGAATGCAAGGCTAGCTGAAGGACAAACAGGAATTAAAATAGCTGGAATAAATGTAAACAACCTCATGTACGTGGATGATACGATCCTGTTGGCAGAAAGTGAAGAAGAATTGAGAACTGTTGTTGAAGGTGAAAGACGAAAGTAAAAGGCCGGTCTTAGGAAGTTGGAGGAAACTTCTTAGAGTTCCATGGACTGCAAAGAGAACAAACAAAACAAAGGAGCAAATAAAACCAGATTTATCCCTGGAAGGTCTAATGCTAAAACAAAAGCTGACCTACTTTGGACACACAATGCGAAGGCATGCCTCGCTGGAAAAAAACATTAATGCTGGGGAAGATTGAAGGAACTAGAAGAAGAGGACGTCAGAGGATGAGATGGATCGATGGCATCACAGAAGCAATGTGTTTCAACCCGGAAGGTCTACGGGAGAAAGTGCAAGACAGGAAAAAGTCAGAACCGACTGAACGAATAGAGAGAGATTTTCCTTCTATACTGTCTAATCACAACAGGTAAAATTTCGTTATTTGCTATCCCTCCTGGTGTTGTAGTTTTAGTGGCCAGCAGTGTAGAATGCAACGATGTGACAAATGTTCATAGATGTTTGTGGGTGAACTCAGATAAGTAAATGGTATTTTATCCATTTTTTAATACGCCTCTCGTGGTCTCGCTGTAACGTTCTCACTTCCCGAGCGCGGGGTACGAGGTTCGATTCCCGGGGGTGGGTTAGGGATTTTCACCTGCCCCGAAGTGACTGGGTGTTGTTGTCGTTTTCATCATCATTTATGCCCATTACGGTCGGAGGAAGGCAACGGCAAACCACCTTCAATAGGACCTTGCCTAGTACGGCGGTGCGGGTCTCCCACATCGTTCCCCTACGCTCTGTCAAGAAGCAAGGGCCTTCATTTCCACCCCTTTTTATTTTAATTTTCATTTTTTATTGTTTTTCAACGTAACCATTGATATTCAGATGATTTGAATGTAGCATCACATCGATCATTTGTTTTTGTAATTTATTAAATAAATATATTTTAATGTAAAAAAAAAACTTTTGATACCTAGACCACAAAATTCATTATACAAATTAACCCGAAAAATAAGGATGAATTATTTTTTGTTTCCATTCTAAGAAAAACTTTAATCAATTATACTAAAAATTTTACCTGTATGATTATTTTACATTTTTTATTTGCATAGTTCTTGGAAAATCCATCCTTCTGGAATGACTTCATCTGTATATACACGCACTTAACACAGTGTAACTATCTAGGCATCAACTCAGTACTGTCGTAATATTTTTGTATGGAGCAGTATGAAACGAGGTACATGAAGTTGTACACTATACTGTTTTTTAGATCTCGTCTGACTTTGGCGTCAGTGGAGTTATTTCATCTGTCTCGAAACAAGATCTACTGGCAAATCTACTACATAAGGTTCCAGATCATCGTGTCTAGAAACAGTTTATATAATTTTAGATGATCTTTCTCTCAGCATAGCAACAAAGCAATTTCATTCCAGAGTCTGTGACAATTCGATGAAATGCCATGCTGTCCAATTTACCACCATAGCTGTCATGAGCTGTGCTCGACTTCATCAACAAAAAATGTAATAATGGAGAAGTAGCATTTATTACCCCTGATAGATACTCGGTAGACAGATATATTTTGATGAGCTCTATCAATTTCATCCATAAATTTGTAGTGGTAAATGACTCTTGGTTGTTGAATTACTGTCTGTCTTTTCTACTGATGTGAATGTCACGTTACTGGATGAGTTGCATTTATAGTATCAGAGTTTGTTGAACTGTCGTTACGCTGTTGTCATTCCATTCCACGAAGCTACTAATTTATTAGCTGAACTGTCAGATCCGAAGTCAAACGTCCCTTTGTGGTTTTTTTTAAATCTTTACGACCTTTATCAATTGTGTTGCCTCTTATTATACGTTCGCCATGAATATTAGTTAGATGCAAGACACGCAGTTGGTGAAACCAAGTTGGTCGACATACGTCGTGACTATTTCGTAACGAAGGCCACTGTTAGCATATTTTTCTGGTAATGCTCCAGTACCCTGGCATGGTTCGAGCCATGTCATATCCATTATTTGGCTCTCCACACTGGAATTTAATCCCGTATCTTATAGGTTTACGTCCAAATAACGTCTTCGCCACAAGCTGTACAAAATGTAGTATCTTCTCGTGTGTACGTATGTTACAGCAAAACACGAAAAGGCAGAAAAGAATGTATCTGATTTTTGTATGCATAAGGCTAATGTCTTCCTAGAAGGATGTGCTTTAAGAGACAGTCACTGAAGTTATGCCGGGCTTACAAATACCCATATTATCCTTCATGATGTTAACATGATATTCTGAGAGAATATGTGAAGCATTATATTTACCAATTAACTAGATCAGGCAGATAAAACGTTTTCCGCAAACCAAGTTTTCTCATACGCACAGAATTATGCTGACTTAACAATAAGAGATATTTGTTGTTTTAAACAATGGTATGTGTAAGTTGGATAAAATGTCATCTGCTGGAAGGTAGAATAAATAAATAGCAAGAGAAGTTTTAGGCTCCTCTGCAAAAATCTTCCTGAAGACAACTGTATCTGGGTTAAGTACGATCACTAGTTTCGGTTGCTTTCTACAACCATCACCACATCATAAAAACGAGTTGAATATGAATTAAAAGAATCATCATTAGCTAAACTCGTGCAATAACACACATTCGTATTGTGAGACAACAAGACTGGGGTGACGTGTAGAGAGCGAGACGGGTTGTAAACCATACTCTCTCAAGACACAGGTAGTAACTACATCTTGTTGCCACATAATACTAATGCATATCATTACATAACTGTAGCTAATTGTGTTTCCCAGTGCATGTTCACAAGTAACTTGATTTTACGATTTGAACGATGTGAAGATGGTTGCAGAATGCCACTGAAACTAGACATGTTTTAATTATATAATGAAAACTGCGGTCTAGGCATCAAAGGATTTTGCATTAAAATTTTTATTTAATACATTACGTCATGACAGCTGTTTCCTTCCTGACAATGTCAGACTTCATTAATTTATCTCTGTTATGTGAATGACTGAGGCAGGCTCCTGGCTAGGATCAAGTCATTTGTACCTCAGCTGTCAATGAGTTCGACAACATGCTTTTAGTTAAGCTGACTCCTCCTGTACTGTGATAATACCTGCTACACGTAGCTTGTAATAACTTTTACCCCTCCACTCCCAACCCCGTCCTCCCCGTCTCAGTGTTTAGAGATTAATAAAATAAATAACATAAACAATTCTGCTATCGTTATACATATTAATGAGTGTGTGAGATATGTGGCTGACGCACTGATTGAGCAGATGAGACAGTGATGCGTACCGCTACCAACATCGTGATGGGACAAGTAATGTGTAACCGCCCATAGTTTGTAATTCACTCTTGCTGGCGACAGATCGCCAACTCCTGAGCATTTTTCACCAATTTATTACGCAGTACCTTGATGCTATTCATTATAATTAATTTTACAAACAGCTAAAATTAGAAGAGAATATTTGTAAAATTATGTAATTACGAATCTGGAACTGTAATCGACTAATTGTTGATTTAACATGACCACTTAAAAGTCGAAACGGTGAAGAAAATGAATATACTACAGTAATAAATGTATACACGAGAGCAAAAATAGATTCTTTTTCAGAAGTCAGATATCCAAAATCCATAAATTACGGAAAACATTCATTTTGTTACCGGTTTCGACGCTACATTGGCACATAATCCTAAAACTACATAAATGTATTCTATCATATCTGATTTCTTCCAGTCACCGTACAGCAGCAGTCACTTTCTTCCATTTATAGAACGTAGAATTACAGAAACTTAATTACAGCAGGTTCTGCGCTCCTTTGCTGTGGATATTCTCAAAATGAAATCGTAGTAAATAAAATACTGTACTATATGTATATATGAAACAGTTGAATTGGTGATTGTCGGAAGGGGCATCTTTGCAAAAATTTCGGAAATAAAGATATATCCATTTTATTCCCAGAAGAAGGCAATGAGGCGTGTTGTTGGATTCCCTCCCTGGATCAATACAAGACCATCACTCAAAGCGGCAAAAAACGTGAACCGTCATTTGAAATTGCAGAAGTGAAAATTATATTAGGTTTCAAACAGTGGTGGGCCATGTACCTTGTAAAACCACCAAGAAGAGAAACACTGTTACTTTCTGTAAGTAGACGTTGACACAGCTTATGGCAATGAGTCGAGTGGATATGTAGAACGCCAAAGCTTATAGACAGCCTAGTTACTCTTAAATTCAAGCTGGAAAATTCACTCAGGTTTAAGTAAGTTCATCCAGTATTTCCCAGAAACCTATAGACAGTTTTACCAGGTGCGACGGACATGGCCTACTGCCGAAGGCATATTCCAAGAAGACACAGTGACGCTAGAAGTTAGTTGAGAGGTGTACATTATATGAGGAGTAATGGTTATGATAGATGTACAGTACATATCGTGAGAAGAGCCAGTTTGTTTAGCATATTTGACAGGTTATTTGGAATACTTACCACTTTGAGTATCTTTGATGCCGAGCACATGAGTAATATTTATCCTTTGATTACCAGATGTTTTAGTGTTATTGAGTGGAGCTCGGGCGACTAAAAGAGTCGGAAGCAGTTGTCTCAGAGCAAAGCTTTTATGGCGGATGTGCCGCACAGAGATTTTTATTTTACTTGTTCCATAATACGCAGTTAGGGATAGGGAATGATGTGATATGATTGTACGGAGGGGCGACTCATTTTAAAAATAATCTGCATTTAGTTTATTTTGGTGAAAGCACCAGTTTAATAGCTGCGGCAGCTAACAACTTGATTGTTTTTGATAATATTACTTGCTATAACGACTCTGTGAAAGGGCATTATCTCGTTTTGGATGCTACGGAAGACAAGCGCTCGAACAACCCGAAAATCTTCTAAGCCCTTGTTTGTGTTGCCAATAAAATGTGCACATGCGAAGGAGGAGAAGCTGAGGCCCTTAAGATAGCAAGGAAGACATTCTGGTGACCATCGTTCCGTAGTGTAGCAGTTATCACGTTTACTACACAGAAGGACCCCGGTTCGATCCCACACGGGAACACTACCTTTTTCCCTGTGTTGGATTCTACTCCAATCCGTTGCATATACTTTCGTTGTGCAGTATTGAATTGTGTCTAACAATATCCACTTGTTGGTAACTAATTATCAGTCACATGTCTAATATTTAATTAGTTCCCCCACCAGGAATAATCTAAACATATTTCATAGGGAATTTAAGAGAGTAAAGTTTATGTGATTAAAAAAGTGCCTATTAAAAGTATTCAGTACGGTGTATGACAATAGTGAGAAAGATAATGTTCATGCTAGCTAGAGTTTCTTTTGTGTTATTAAAAGGTTTCAGTTTAATTGCTAAATACCCTCTCTTATTTACAAAACTGAAGCTTATCCTCACTATGTAAATGAAAAATGTGTTTGCTAAAATGTTACACAGTCACGCCTTATACCATTGCGTGAACAGTGACCACCATTTCTGAAAAAAGGACAAAATAGTTCAGTTTCTTAATGCGGCCTGAAAACGAATTAAAAAGGCAAACCGTGAACAGTGATTTATTTCAGCTAATGAATTTTGTAGTGGAGACAGATCAGAGTCGAATTGTCCGTTGCCAAGGTCAGAGTCTATTGTATGGTCTAAATGAACCTTTGAGAGAATACTGATAATTTGCCATTAACAAAATTTCATGTAAAATATGTGCGTTTTATAACAGGCCACAGTTTATGTAACATTTATCTATGTGTGTGACTGCTTCATGAAAAAGTCATTCTGATAATCATTCTTTGCATTCATTTACAGATAGTCATGTACAGATTAGATTAATTTATATCACAAACATCAAAAGTAAGATGCAGAATCATGTTCATGTTTAAAAAGCAGAATAGCAATGGCGATATATCAGACTCTGTAACTGAAATTAAAAAAAAAAAAAAAAAAAAAAAAAAAAAAAAACTTGCCTTCACGTTGCTAGCGAGAGGTTTTCTCGCGCAAAATTCCAAGATAACTAGTTTCACCTTCTTAATTAGTTTCAAAGTTTATGAATGTTTAAATACCTGCAATGAAACTGATTACATGTCTGATGTGTATTGCCATATTCATAAAGTGCTTTAACATTTCCTGTGTTCATATGGTGCTTTTCCACCCTCTGGGTAGAGAAAGTAACATGTTGCAGCATACGTGAAACTAATTTACTAGATAATTTATGGGATATAATTTCTTAAACTTTCAGAGTGATTGTATGGTGACTAATGTTAAAAATGACGAATTGTAAGACTTTTTTTTATTTAAGTGTACCATTTGGCCATAAAAAGTTCTCTCTCCTTCCAAAGTGAAGTTTTTTGAATGTATCCCTTTGTCATTCAGTGATTCAATTAACAAATGTATTTTTTGAAGTTGATTTCATGGCTGAATTTATTCAGTATTGGTTTTAGTGTTGTACTCATAGTAGTAACGTACTTAACAAAGTGATGTAAAATATACGAATATCCAGAACGACGTAGATTCATTTGATAAGGTGAGTTTTGCAGCAGCACTGGGCCGTGAAGTGGAAGTCCGTGGGAGTTGATGGGACGCAAGTATATTTTCCTATATAACACCATATCATTACAAAAGCAATTTGAATTCTAACCACATTTCCTCTTTACGCCAGTAATACGTCTGGTATCAAGAAACGACAATAATGAAGGAAAAATAAAGTATGCACAGAAGTGAAAATTCAAGCAACGAAATAATGCGACTGCGATAAGTGAACTAATGTACATCATGATTCCACATTAACTCCCAAACGGAGTTGTGACGTCTTTGTATCATAGATGGTGTTATGGGGTCCAAAAGAATACCACTTTGTTGTATCCATAAAAAATAGTTTATTTTACTTTCATCACAAATATTTATTCATAAATTTAATATTTTCTTATACTACATCTAACAAAAAACTCAAAACAAATTGCAAAAGGAAAACAAGTTTATGTAATCCTGCATAAGAGCAAAGTGAAATGAAAGAAAAATTCAAATTTGTTTATTGTATTAGAAATATCATGAAACGGTTATACATTGTTGTAAGACGAACATATGGGATGTGAAAAATTATCAGCATATAATAAACTGAAATATGAATTAATACACTTTTTTTTTAAAGTGTTCGGTATAAATACAAGATCTCCTCTTCATAGTCCTTACAAATCGCTAAAGAGAAGTTTTGCAAACTGGGCGACTGTTTGGTCTTTATCTTGTTAGCACTGGACACAGTGAAGTTTTATGTTCACTATTTTAAGAAGGATCATCTTCATTTTTGAGACCACTTGCATCGCTACCTTTATCTTCTTTCAATGCTTTCCTCACGAAGTTTGGAAAATTTGGATCCGATGCTGAAATATGTGAGCAGGAGCTCGATACCATAGTAACAATGAAAATAAATGAAAACACTGATTAAGCTCAACAGTAAAATATGTTGTTAAGAACTAAGTTTCGACCATATACAAAACAACAATTACAGAGCCGTGTGGTTATAACGGCACCACCCAATTTTTACAGCTGTGCACGGAGGAAGTGTATGACTCGACAATGTTTGTAGTTTGTGTGCAGGTTGGTAATAAATAACTGACAAGGTATATGGAACAACCAATATCAGAATTACCAATAGAGGAAATGGCAGGGGTATACATTTTCACAGCCATCGAAAAGGACAAACTTGACGTTAATGCTCTTCCCCTTGCTAGCTCGTTCTCGCACTAATTCACAAAGTGCTTCACTCGTGCCACGTAACAGTTGCTTCACGTTTATGTTTATTACCTACACACCGAAGAGCCGGAGAAACTCGTACACCTGCCTTATACCTAGTTGCCCCCCCCCCCCCCCCCTCGAGCACGCAGAAATGCCACAATACGACATGGAATGGGCTCGACCAATGTCTGAAGTAGTGCTGGAGGGAACTGACACCATTAATCCTGCAGGACTGTCCATAAATTCGTAAGAGTACGAGGGGACGAAGGTCTCTTCCGAACAGCATGTTCCTGGAGCCACTCTGTAGCAATTCTGGACGTTTGGGGTGTCGCCTTATAGTGCTGGAATGCCCAAGTCCGTACCGGAAAGTCCCACTTCATCGCTACCTCTGAGAAGCTGTACCTCATCGTTCGTGCTCGACTATACACCACGTTCGAACTCACTTAAATCTTGATAACCTGCCATTGTAGCAGCAGTAACCGATCTAACAACTTTGCCAGACAATTGTTATCTTATATAGGGGTTGCCGACCGCAGTGCCGTATTCTGCCTGTTCACATATCTCTCTATTTGAAGAGGCCGGCCATTGCGGACGAGCGGTTCTAGGCGCTTCAGTCCAGAACCACGCACCTGCTACGGTCGCAGGTTCGAATCCTGCCTCGGGCGTGGATGTGTGTGATGTCCTTAGGTTAGTTAGGTTTAAGTAGTTCTAAGTTCTAGGGGACTGATGACCTCAGATGTTAAGTCCCATAGTGCTTAGAGCCATTTTTTGTATTTCAATACGCATACCTATACCAGTTTCTTTGGCGCTTTTATATACACTCCTGGAAATTGAAATAAGAACACCGTGAATTCATTGTCCCAGGAAGGGGAAACTTTATTGACACATTCCTGGGGTCAGATACATCACATGATCACACTGACAGAACCACAGGCACATACACACAGGCAACAGAGCATGCACAATGTCGGCACTAGTACAGTGTATATCAACCTTTCGCAGCAATGCAGGCTGCTATTCTACCATGGAGACGATCGTAGAGATGCTGGATGTAGTCCTGTGGAACGGCTTGCCATGCCATTTCCACCTGGCGCCTCAGTTGGACCAGCGTTCGTGCTGGACGTGCAGACCGCGTGAGACGACGCTTCATCCAGTCCCAAACATGCTCAATGGGGCACAGATCCGGAGATCTTGCTGGCCAGGGTAGTTGACTTACACCTTCTAGAGCACGTTGGGTGGCACGGGATACATGCGGACGTGCATTGTCCTGTTGGAACAGCAAGTTCCCTTGCCGGTCTAGGAATGGTAGAACGATGGATTCGATGACGGTTTGGATGTGCCGTGCACTATTCAGTGTCCCCTCGACGATCACCAGTGGTGTACGGCCAGTGTAGGAGATCGCTCCCCACACCATGATGCCGGGTGTTGGCCCTGTGTGCCTCGGTCGTATGCAGTCCTGATTGAGGCGCTCTCCTGCACGGCGCCAAACACGCATACGACCATCATTGGCACCGAGGCAGAAGCGACTCTCATCGCTGAAGACGACACGTCTCCATTCGTCCCTCCATTCACACCTGTCGCGACACCACTGGAGGCGGGCTGCACGATGTTGGGGCGTGAGCGGAAGACGGCCTAACGGTGTGCGGGACCGTAGCCCAGCTTCATGGAGACGGTTGCGAATGGACCTCGCCGATACCCCAGGAGCAACAGTGTCCCTAATTTGCTGGGAAGTGGCGGTGCGGTCCCCTACGGCACAGCGTAGGCTCCTACGGTCTTGGCGTGCATCCGTGCGTCGCTGCGGTCCGGTCCCAGGTCGACGGGCACGTGCACCTTCCGCCGACCACTGGCGACAACATCGATGTACTGTGGAGACCCCACGCCCCACGTGTTGAGCAATTCGGCGGTACGTCCACCCTGCCTCCCGCATGCCCACTATACGCCCTCGCTCACAGTCCGTCAACTGCACATACGGTTCACGTCCACGCTGTCGCGGCATGCTACTAGTGTTAAAGACTGCGATGGAGCTCCGTATGCCACGGCAAACTGGCTGACACTGACGGCGGCGGTGCACAAATGCTGCGCAGCTAGCGCCATTCGACGGCCAACACCGCGGTTCCTGGTGTGTCCGCTGTGCCGTGCGTGTGATCATTGCTTGTACAGCCCTCTCGCAGTGTCCGGAGCAAGTATGGTGGGTCTGACACACCGGTGTCAATGTGTTCTTTTTTCCTTTTCCAGGAGTATATATATATATATATATATATATATATATATATATATATATATATATATATATATGCAGTGAGAGTAGCCTTCTGCGCATGTTCTCAACATCAGTGCTGTTCACGTGATTTTGAGATGAGACGGCCAGTCCACAGTTGACTGTATTGATAAAATTTGAGTATTACACATTTGCCTTCTTTTATATGCGTTTCTGCTCAGAGGTCCAGGATTTTGTTTTGGAACGGGCTGGACAGAGCCGAGGATAGGCTTTATCTACGTGAACACTAAAACACTAAATGAGCGCACAACATTTTATTTTGTTAATTTAACGAACAGCAAGACTCCTCGGATAAGTTACTTGCAAATTCTTCAATGACTTCGACACGTTGCAGACTGTCAGATATAGCTCGGTGGTTATAAATGGCAGCCGAACCGTTCAACCTGTCATTGGCATACAAAGGTATGATTTTATTACTTTATGCGAAGAGAAGCTGCACTTCACACCACAAATGGATACTGGTAATGTAGCGAGAATTTGTAAAAGAATTTTTGCATTTGGGGAACACTCATTTGTGACTTGATGCGATCTGCTGCTGTTTGCGGAAGTTTGTTCCCTGTATCACCAATTCTCCCCTCAGAGTTATTTCTCCAGATAATGAGAGAGGATGAGGCAAATCGCTGCTGTGAACACGTGCAGCTGCCACTACCATTTTCTTTTTTTACGATGGCTCTTGGTATACAGGTGAACAGGTCGCTCTGGGAAAGTGACTCCTCAACTGTCCCAATACAAATCGATGAAAGGAAGGAATACATTCAGTCTGAAACAAAACATAGCATGACGTTGAAAGTCTCTTCGGATTTGCTGCCGGATCCTAAAGTCAGCTCTGTTCGATATTTCGTCGATCCAACTGGTCGCCATCTTCAGGAGAATGCTGTTTCTGCTGATGAGTCCCGCTGAGAACTGACGCCAGGCTGCAAATTGACGTCCTATACAGGCCAACGTACCGTACACGGAGCAGCACATGACAACAAAGCTTCACCAACTCTTCATCCACTTTTTCACTAATCAAACTAAGGGACTCTTCCGGAGGGACTCGTGTAAAAATAGATCCCACGTCAAAACTCACAAAAAGATTTGAAGGACTCTGCCTCAAAGATTTCAATCCTCGAATAAAATCCACCGAACTGGAGAACGTTCTTCGGTGAGGCCAGTCCGAGTATTCGGATATCGTCCCTGAGTGCGATTTCTCGTTGCCGCCGGTGCTCTACTAAGGACGGAGCCACGAGCTCAGTATTGGAGGGCAGAAACAGTGATGGGAGGCGCACGCGCCGTGTACGGTACGGTGGCCTATATGGGAAGTAGATCTGCAGCCTGGCGCCAGTTCTCAGCGGGACTCATCAGCAGAAACAGCGTTCTCCTGAAAATGGCGACAAGTTGGATCGCCGAAATATCGAACAGAGCTGATTTTAGGATCCGGCAGCAAACCCGAAGAGACTTTCAACGTCATGCTATGTTTTGTTTCAGACTGAATGTATTCCTTCCTTTCATCGATTTTGTATTGGGACAGTTGAGGAGTCACTTTCCGAGAGCCCCTTAACCACCACCTGGATCCGCATCTGTCTACACGTTTGTTTTAACAGGTATGGTGCAGTACTGTCGTTGCTACGGGTGTAAAGAGAAGTTTGTGAAAGGAGGACCAGTCACTTTTCATAGGTATGTACACTGAGGTGACGAAAGTAGTGGATAGCGATAAGCACATACACAGATGTCAGTACTATCGTGTACGCAAGATATAAAAGGGCAGTGAATTGGTGGAGTTGTCATTTGCACTCAGGTAATTCGTGTGAGAAGGTTTCAGACATGATTATGGCCGCACGACAGGAATTACGACCTTGAACGCGGAAAGGTGATTGGAGCTAGACGCATGGGACATTCCATTTCGGACATCGCTTAGGAATTTAATATTCCGAGATCCAAAGCGTCAAGAGTGTGCCGAGAATACCAAATCTGAAGCATTACCTCACACCACGGACAACACAGCGGCCGGCAACATTTAGTTAGCGACCGAGAGTAGCGCCTTCGCGTAGAGTTGTCAGTGCTGTCAGACAGGCAACACTGCGTAAAATGGCAGCAGGAATCAATATGGGACGAAATTAGAATTATATTAATACCTTCAGCTGCTGACGGGCGTTGATTATATCAACGGGGATAAGTGAAAATGTGTGCCCCGACCGCGACACGAACCCGGTATCTCCTGCTCACAGCCGGCCGTTCTGGCCGTGCGGTTGTAGGCACTTCAGTCAGGAACCGCGCTGCTGCTACGGCCGCAGGTTCGAATCCTGCCTCGGGCATGGATGTGTGTGATGTGCTTAGGTTAGTTAGGTTTAAGTAGTTCTAAGTCTAGGGGAATGATGACCTCAGATGTTAAGTCCCATGGTGCTCAGAGCTATTTGTACCATTTGAATCTCCTGCTCACAATGGCAGACGCTCTATCCGAGTCACCGAGGGCACAGAGAATAGTGCGACTGCAGGGACTATCTCGCGCACGCCTCTCGCGAGACCCACATTCTCACCTTGTATGTCTACACACTACATTCGTAGTGTCCCACCCCAACACACTCATTGCTGGTGGAAGACATTCTTACCAATTCCCGTAAGAGTTCGGGGAATATGTATGCATCCGCACAGAAGAAGAAGGTCATGGCCGGTATTGCCAGAACTATATACTTATATGGATATGGTGTCTGTCCTTTCGGACATGTCCGAAAGAACAGAAAACAGACACCATATCCAATAAGTATATCAATATGGGACGTACGACGAACTTATCCGCTAGGATAATGCGTCGAAATTTGGCGCAATGGAGTACGGAATCAGACGATCGACGCGAGTGCTTTTGCTAAAACAGTATAACATCGTCTACAGCACCTCTCCTGGGCACGTGACCATATCTGTTGGATCCTAGACGACGGGAAACCCGTGGCCTGACCAAATCTGTCCAGATTTCATATGGTAAGAGCTAATGGTAGGGTTCGAGCGTGGCTATGGAACTAAGCTGACAACAAGGCACTGTGCAAGCTGGTGGTGATTCCATAATGGTGTGGGTTCTGTTTGCATGGAATGCACTATGTCTCCTCCTGGAACTGAACAGATAATTGACTAGAAATGTTTATATTCGGCTACTTAAGAGAGCATTTGCTGCTTTTCATTGACTTTATGTTCTCAGTCAATGATGTCGTCTCACTGGGCCACAGTGGTTGGTCATTGGTTTGAAGAACATTCTGGACAGTTAGAGCGAATGATGTGGCCACTCAGAACGCCCGACTTGAAGCCCATCGAAAACTTATGGGACATAATCGAGGGATCAATTCGTGCGCAAGATCTTGTACCGGCAACAGTTTCGCAGTTATGGACGGCTACTGAGGTAGCATGTCTCGGTATTTCTGAAGGGGACTTCTAACGACTCGTTGAATCCATGCCACTTCGAGTTGCTGCACTGCGCTGGGGAAAAGTAGGTCCAACACGATTTTAGGAGGTATCCCACGACAAAGTCACGTCAGTGTAAAACAAATGTATAATTGTGAATGTCATATTGATATGAGGCACTTTATATGTGCAAAAATATTGAAACACGGTTTTATAAAATCTTGTGTGGTAGAGATCATTTCTGTGATTTTATGCTCATGTGTTTACGAGACAAGTGATAGATAAATCTGAAGATTTGTTTGAATTAACTGCTAGTCAGTGTATACATATCGGTGCTACGTTCATATACAGATAAAATTAGTACATGACAGTCTGACTAGTTTCCTCCAATTTATGGAGGTTCTCAAACTGTTGTGTGTATCATAGTATTTCTGCACAAGACAGTTTATTATCCAGTGTCATTGTAATTAATTAGAAAAAAATTAGACAATGTCAATCAGTGGAACAGAAAAAGTAAAAAAAATATATTGTTGGCTGTCACTTCTTTCACTGCTCCAAAATTCGAGCATTGATCTTGAAGCGGGAATGTGTGGGTATCGTCTCTTACATGTAAGTCGCGCAGTGATTTGGGTTTACTGCCACACTCATGCAGTATGTTCAGGATGTAGGCTATGGTGACGGGAATTGAAGTACACGTTTGCCGAAAATGTATTTATTCTACCCGAAAGAGTAAACTAAGACTTGACAAAATAAATTCTGATTGCAGTGTCTCTTAAACAGATATCGCGATAATGGTGATTGCATTGCAATTGCCGGCCGGAGTGGCCGTGCGGTTCTAGGCGCTACAGTCTGGAACCGAGCGACCGCTACGGTAGCAGGTTCGAATCCTGCCTCGGGCGTGGATGTGTGTGTTCCCGGGTTCGATTCCCGGCGGGGTCAGGGATTTTCTCTGCCTCGTGATGGCTGGGTGTTGTGTGCTGTCCTTAGGTTAGTTAGGTTTAATTAGTTCTAAGTTCTAGGCGACTGATGACCTCAGAAGTTAAGTCGCATAGTACTCAGAGCCATTTGAACCATTTTTTTTTTTTTTTGCATTACAATTCCATTCGAACATCGATGGCCAAGCCAAGGCAGGGTTCGGCAAGCATGTAGACAAGCAGTAGACTCCCTCGCCGCATGCGGATGGGCATTATCATGTTGAAATGTAAGCCCTGGATGACTTGCCACGAAGGGCAGCAAAACGGAGCGCAGACTATAGTCTACGTACCGCTGCGCTGTAAGGATGCTGCACATGACAACCAAATGGGTCCTCGAATGAAATGAAGTAGCACCCTAAACCGTCAGTTCTGGCTATCGGGCCATTTGGTGGGTGACAGTTACGTTAGTATCCCACCGCTGTCCAGGGCGTCTCCAGACACGTTTTTTTCTGGTCATCAGGACTCAGTTCGAAACGGGACTCAACACCGAAGACAATTATAGTCCAGTCAATGAGATTCCAGGTCGAAGAAGAGAGTACCGACAATGCAATAGCACCGAAAACGAGTGTTGTGAGAAAGTGACACTTAGAACGTTTACCATCGCCACTTTTCATTTAACGCGTGTCCGGAAGGAACGAACTTTCTTCCCGATCGCGAGGCGCCGTGTATTTCGCGGACGGGACGAAGCGAAAGCGAAAACGAACGGAGAGCGCTGAATAAACTTTCGTTCGCGCCGGAGGGAATCTCACGTTAAGCTGTTGCTGTTGCATTTCGCTGGGCTGCGTTCATGCGCGCCACATGTTGCCAGAATTTTGCCTATCGATAAGTGCACCGACGGGTGTGTGTGTTTATTGTGTAGTGAAACAGGCACCTAGAAACGACGAAGAGGCTTCGTCCCCACCGTAGCCCTCAGTGGTTCACAACCGCACAACAGGGTACAGCAGTCCACTCACTCCACCGCCGCCCACACCGAACCCAGAGTTATTGTGCGGTTCGGCCCCCAGTGGACTACACCGGGAACGTTTCACACCAGACGATTGTAACCTCAATGTTTGCATGGTAGAGTAGTTACGGTGCACGCGTAAGTGGAGACAGTGTTTGCGCAACAAGCGCCGACATAGTATAACTGAATAAGGGGAACCAACCCGTATTCGCCGAGGCAGATGGAAAACCTCCTTAAAAACCATCAACAGGCTGGCCGGCACACCGGACCTCGACACTAATCCGCCGAGCGGATTCGTGCCGGAGACCGGCACACCTTCCCGCTCGGGAAACAGCGCGTTAGACCGCGCGGCACACCGACGTATGTCTGAGACAGCTAACAACTCTAGTCTAAGGCACTGGATATAGAGAGCTGAACAATCCGCCATTTTGAATGCCAATCCGAGGACAATGTTGTATGCTTCACGTGTCCCAGGGAAGTGAATTAACGAATCATGCTTGTGTTGTTTCGCAGCGTCAAATGGTTAGATGTGCATCTCCAAACTGCTCAAATGGCAGACAAGTTCGCTATAACTTTATCGGTTTCCTTTAGGTATAGATAGACGTAAAAGGTGACTCGTAAATTCAAGGTGCAAAGATTGGACACCAAAATCGAACAACTACTCGTGTACAAGTATTAGCCACTAGTGAGGGGTCTGTAAGTTTATTTCTTTTTCAATCAGTTTGATATTATTGTGATCCTCTGACCTAGCACTCAATACTCTTTTAATAACTTGCCAGATCGCTTTAGTTTTGTTCCTAGATTTACTAATGAGTTTGTCATTCCCCAGTTTTTTTACTTTTTAAATAACTTCCGACATTTCTTTTAAAGCTTTTAAAATAATCAAGAAAATTGGGATCAGTAGTATACTTTGAATATGCATGCAATTTAATGATTATAAAGAATCCGCCTCGATTAGAAATTGAAACCGGGTGTTGTCCTAGGTTTCGGCGCGGATAACCACGCCTTCTTCGGAACACACTAAAACTGCAAACTGCCTAAAGAGGCATGGTCCAACATTAATACAGATGCCCAAAAGGCGTTCTGTGTTAATGTTGGACCATGCCTCTTTAGACAGTTTGTAGTTTTAGTGTGTTCCGAAGAAGGCGTGGTTATCCGCGCCGAAACCTAGGTCAACATCAGGTTTCAATTTACAATCGAGGCGGATTCTTTATAATCATTAAATTATTCACGGTTGCTGACGCGCTGCAATGTTAGAAGTTCTCACGCATACAATTCCCTCTTGTGCTGACATGAAATTTTTATTCCTCTTGTGTTCCATTTTAACATTATTCCATAATTGTTTACGAATGCAACTTTTACTTACCGTAAACTTAAGTGGATGTACCATATATAAACCAGAAGATTCGATATTGGTAACGCATTTTAACTATCTTTGGTAAATATTTTGAACAGCAACTGTGTGTCACATGAAAAGACGTCGCCAAAGAGAAAAAAGGTAACGAAATAAACCCTTCACGAGTAGCACTGTTCATACTTCACTGACGCAGAAGCATGCCGTGGGATCCAATCTGGATTCGGCGCTTCGGCACAGCAGAGGCCACGCTAAGTGTCTGTACTCGCGCAAGTACGGCGTCATCTCGTGAACGCGGTTCCCGGAACTGCGACGGACAAGCCCAGCGGCGCGGAGGGCGATGTCAGGAGCTCGACGAGAAACTGGTGCGGAAGTTAATCCAGCCTCAACGCCCGACGCGGCGGAGGCACAGGGACGCGAACGCGAGCCCAGGAACTGTCAGTGTTCGAAGTAGCCACTCAGCAATGCCATTAGATGCCGGGTGGTAGCTGGTAGTTGCGTGTAATTGCACGCCACACAATCAGTGAACAGCGCATAGTGAAACTGGTGGCCATGATTCATTGTGACACGATGAGGGCGACGGAAGCATGCCACCAAGGTGTCGATGAAGGTAATGGCAAAGATCTCAATGGTGATGTCCACTATGGGCCTGGCCATCAGCCAACGTGTGAAGCGTTCCACCACTTTTAGTAGATAACGCTTGTCTTGGGACAGAGGGAGCAGGCTCTTGATGTTCAAATGTATCGCATCGCAAAAGATGCCAATGGGCGATTTGGTCCTGCTGGCATGCAGTGCAGATACTTGCCCACTAATGGCAATATTTTCGTAGTCCTGGCCAGATGAAATGCATGGCCACAAGCAACACAGTGCTGTTGATGCTGGGGTGTGACAGTCCATGGATGTGGGCAAAAGCATTGTGTCGGAATTTCTCTGGGAGAAAGGGGTGGTTTGTGCCTGTTGAAATATCGCAGCAGCTTTTATGGCCAGAGCTGGGGATGGGCACTAGCTCGAATTGTAGGCCACTGTAGGTGTCCTAGTGGAGGCTGTCCAGTTATTTGTCACTCTCCTGTTCTCACAATTCACAGGAGGAGAGCTGACAGCACAAGCACAGGGCAAGCAGTCGGTGACGATGTTGTCAATTGTTGAAATATGGGGAATGTCCATGGAGAACTGCAACACACTCCAGTGTACACTTGGTAATGTTGTTCCAAAATGCGTGAGTTAGGGGCTTGTGTGAAAACCACGGAGGGATGGCTTCTACTTTTTTTTTTTTTTTTTTTTTTTCTAAGAGGTGGAGCCCCTCCACGCCCACACCGGCATGATGGCCAACACAAAAGGTCTACTGCCATCTCTGCATAAGGGTTAGTATTCACTAAAGTGAGGTGTCGCAGGATGTGGGTACTGCGATGTTTGCGTACGTCTGGTTAGGATTAACCATTAATACGCGCTCATCTGGAGATAGATTGGTCGAAATCTGACGAAGGGTAGCGGTTTGAAGGGCAGAGGAAAAAAAGTGCCAAGGCAAGAGCCAAGGGAAAAAAAACCTCTGCGAAAGTTAGGTCGGGCGGCAAGAGCAGTAGCGGTTATCTTGCTGCCTGCGATAGGTTGTGCAAGGATAGGCTTTGTTAGTAGTGGGTATCATGCATGTCGATACCTTGACGTTGTGCGCTTGTGCTGCTCGGCGGCTGGCGCTGGGTGCTGGTACAGAGTCCTCGTTCAGCGTCCTGCAACCTGCAACAGTTATGTTTGTTATCGGTCTTGTGTCCGATAGGTCATATACCGGAGGCACAGTGTGAGGGAGTGTTGGGAGATTGTTCGTGCGTCTGTGGGCGAGCTCGTCGGTGTCCCTGCTGTGGCCTGTAGGTCGGCTCTAATAGCAGCTGGTAGTTGCCAGTCAGTATTGCTGATATGCAGGGGCTTACCGACGTTTGTCGCTGTTTGCGTATGTTAGTTTACCATAGGTGGTTATGCCCTAGCTAGCAGTGTCTTTGGACGCTTGTGTTTCCACCTGTGGTTGTGATCGTAGTTTCCCAGAGTGAGGATGAAAGGATTGTTCGAGTGTCTCGAGTTCCTGTATAGTCGTGTGGCGTGTTTCTTGAATACTTCCTTGATGGTATCAAGGCGGTATTCATGGTGAAGATCCACGGTGCGTGTGTAGCGTGGAGCATTGCTAATGATTCGTAGCACTTTGTTCTGTATGATCTGCAGGCGGCGCAGTCGTGTGGGAGCTGCATATCCCCAGACGGGAGCTGCGTACGTCATCAGAGGTCTAATCAGTGTCGTGTATAAGGACCTCGACACCCTCCTATTCAGTGTGCTTTCCCTGTTGAGCATTGGGTAGAGCTGTTTGAGCCTCGCGTGCGCTCGGTTGGCAACGTATTCGATGTGGTCCCCCCATGTAAGTTTCCGGTCCAGCCAGACACCAAGGTATCTGACTTTCTCTCGGAAACGTATTGGGCGTGTATGTAGTGTTATCGGTCTACAGTGTTGGTGTTTGCGCAGTAGTTTCGGTCTGCGTGTGAACAGAACTGCTTCGCACTTGTCGACGTTTACTTTAATACGCCATCGCTCCAGCCAAGGCTCAGCTGTTCTGAGTGCTGTCTGTATTCGTGAGTTGATGTTCGACGGTTTCCAGTCTTGCGCGAGGATGGCGGTGTCATCCGCGTAGACGGCTAACGTCGTGTTTCGTGTCGCTGGGTAGTCATTAATGTACAGGTTAAACAAGATGGGCCCCAGGATGCTTCCTTGGGGTACTCCAGCTTGGATACCGTGTTGTGTTGATTGTTTATCCTGCACGTTAGTGTTGAAACTTCTGTTCGTGAGATATGAGTGTATGAGACGTACGAGTCCGTCCGGGAAACCAGCTTCTACTGACGTGTGGAGGTATTTCACTGTGTCATACCACGCTAGCAATTCACAGTCATAAGAACTCCAGGTGTATTGCGGCTCTGGTAGCTCCTTCTTTATGAAACTGAGTGGCTGAGAACTCCAGGTGTGTTGCCGCTCTGATAGCTTCTCCGTTAACAAACTGAGTGGCTGCCCTCTATAACATGACATGTTGTTCCAGCACTGAATCTATCGCAGTCTGGTTAGCACCCACGACAATGGCCAGTTCAGCATTGTGCACTAGGTGTCGCTTCTGTGGGGTCTGTTTGGACTCAGTAAAGCTTCTCTCCATTGTATCCATTCAGTCAATGGGAGTCCTTCCCTTCGAAGTAGGGCCATGTAGCACCACAGTCAGGGGTTCCAGTACTACAGTACTGCATTGGGCAGACGGTGCCAACAAAAATTTATCGTGCCAAGATAGTGGCATACGTCCCTTTGCATCTGTTTGTGTCGCATGTTCAAGATCACCTGTACCTTACCCAGTTGTGGCGTGGATCCACTGAGGACGATTAAATGCCCTAGAAACTCAGTTTCATTGATCTCAAATATTCTTTTTGATGAGTTTATGACAGTGCTGGCCTCGCTCAGGTGCAGAAGGATGTCGTTAGGTGGCAGTGGTAGAGTTCAGACAACTCTGAATAGACCAAGATGTTCTCAAGGTACGTGAAACACAATGATATGCCTTGTAAGACGCCATCCAGAAACGCTGCCAGCTCTCAGCAGTATTCTGAAGGCCGAACATCATGTACATGCTTTCAAAAAGCCCAAAGGTTGTGATAACTGATGTTTTTTGGATGTCTACACCAACACAGGAATCTACATGGACATATTTGAGCATTCGTTTTGCTGCGTATAACAGAGCCTGGAAAGGTGTCCAAAATCCTGTAGGTGTGGTACTGTATATCAGTTCAGCACCGTTCATGTATTTAAGGCACAATAGTCTCTGCAAGGTCACCACGAACTGTCTTTCTTATGCAGTAAGCGCGAAGCAGAGGACTATGGGATGCATGATGGTCGAAAATGCCCTGTCGCAATTGCCTTCAAAATCAGCCTTTGCTACAGTGAGTTGCTTGGGCCCAAGTCGACATGGATGGAAAAAGGTGGGGAGAGAGAGCACGTGTAGTCACAACGTGATGGACTGTCAAATGTTTGACATCCTTCAGTGTACCAGGTGGGGAACTGAGCTGCAGAAATCTGTTCTGTAAATCTGTGTACAATCTCGAGGACTTAACTGGTTTAACAATTGTTTGCTGCCTTAAGAGACAGTGCATTGGCATTACAGCAGTCTCTTACCATAGATGGGGGGAAAAAGAGACAGATCGGAACCCATGTGGACAAGGTACTTCACACGCCTGTCTGTTATGAAGAGATACCTGAATATTGCTCTCCAGCATGGCGCATCTTGGCATGGTTGGAGCTGGCATGCAAACAAGGAGGCCAACACTTTGTTGCTTCATTGCTGAAGTGGGCATGATATAAAAATAACTTGGCTGCTGTACTAATTTCAGTGGAGCAACCCTAGAATGGCTGCTCTCGTCCTGGCAGTTGCACGAGCCACTTTAACAGTAGGCCTACTGGGATCAGCTACTGCTGTAGCATCTGCTATCATCATTCTGTGAGTACACCAACCGGTTGACATGCTTCCTAAGTACTGCCACCTAGGTTACCAGGTTCTGAACCAGGTGGTGCCATCAGCATCTGGGCTGTTGACCGTGGGAGAAACGTGTTACCATAGAGTGAAATTTGCTGGTAGGGCAAGTGGTGTGACATGTCTGAGTATGACTGCCCCAAGGCAGGAGTTCTTATGCATGTCACAACAAATTTCATTTGGATAAGTTAGCCAAGGAGAGTTGTTGCATTACTTGCATGCATTGTCAATTGATGTGAACACAACAAGCATAAAAATTTGTGCATGAGAATCTGCTGGGAATATTTGAGCTGATATCACAAAGACGTGACAGCATGGTTAAAAAGCACTGTTAGAGAGCATTGTTTCTAAGGATGAAATATAATGTTGTCATTTCCAACTAATAACAAAAAGTAAGAGTCAAGAATGGAGATACATCACCAACCAAGCCAAAGAAAGGTCCTGTTGTCTGCAGTGATTGGCAAGACCATTGGAACCTAATCTTTGATATATATTAGATTATCAGTGTTGAAGTCGATGCTCATGAGTCCAACAATCAATGCAACTGATTCATAGAACAGCTAAGAGCATTTAAAGTGAAGGAGCCAATAAAACTCACAAGGTGTGATTTTGCTTCAAGATACCATAAGAGTGCACTCTACTAAAATGGCGAAATGTACATTCTTGCCAATGGAAGGAGTTGAATCACATACCTTAGAGTCAATTCTCTTACACAGATCTTACTGCTGTTCTTCCTGTAAAGTCAGACTTTCACTTGTGATCAAGAGATATTTGATTTCATGGATGATAGATTCCACCATCAGCTATTTTCCTTCACAGGAGAAACTGAGAAATATGTACCAAATTTGAGCAATTTCATGACCAATGTGGGATATTTTCTATATAAAAATATATATCAATTAATATTAGTGTGATTAAAACCATATTTTTCAAATAAATTATTTTTTCACGTATATGCATACAGAGTCCTACTTACAGTACCTTATTACTTGTCAGACAGCTTCATAACAAACACAGTCACTTGTCATGTAACTAACAGAACTTTTTAATCCCCAAATCTATGTGCTGGTGAACGAGATATGTTTTAATTTTCTTCTTAATTGGTATGGGTATCCAGTTGCTTGTTTTATGTTAGATGAGAATTTGTTGAATATTGCCCATATTATGTGTCTTTTATTGTACCTGTTTAAGTTACTGACTATAAGAAAATGAGTTTTGTTATCAGCAATAAAAACTGTAAAGGAATAAATGTATTGGGAAGTGAGTGTAAGAATTCCAAGATTCTTAAAAATTCTCTGCAAGTTGTATGGTTATGTGCCATTTCTTGGGTGTACTGCTGGATACAGCTGATGCTTCAGTGGGCAACCATTCTGCCATCATCAAATGGTGCTGATGGAATGATGTGTGTGTTGTGGGCTGGCTGTATTTATACCTACCAGTCCAAAGTTCAGGCCTTGCCAGTTGTGCAATGTGCTCAGGGGTGAGTGGGGCTGTGATAGTTTGTTCCTTTCAGTGTATTGATGATAATTTTTTCACCTGGTTGCGTGGACCTGAAAAATTATGTAGTTTCTTAAAACAGCAGAATTCCACAAAAAATGGAAAAAGATGGCAAACTTACTTTTCTCATTGTCCTAATTCAGTGTAGGCTTGGCAGCTTGCTTGTCCACAGTGTATGCTGTAAGCCAATGTATACGGATTTATGTCTCCATGCCTTTGGCTGCCACCTTCCCTCACAGAAGAACAGTGTGCCCAACACACTAGTTCATTGGGCATTCTCCACCTGAGGTGAATAATGTCTGACAGCAGAGTTGTGGCACCTGGGATCCATCTCTCACAGCAATGCATACAGCAGTCAAAAGGTTGGTGTGGCACTGTGATTCAAGTGCCGCAAGACGACACTTAAGTTGAAAAGGCGGAAGAAGAAGATAAGGTCACTTTCATTCTGTTTGCTGGCCATGTATCTTTAAAAATTGACAGACTTCTATAAAATCGCCAAGTAACCCCAATTATCCTCCCAACAGCCAAAACACTAGCTTTATTATGGAAAGTGAAAGATTTCCTAAGCCTCAGAAATGCTGTTCCGTATGAATGCAGAAAAACGTATGTTGGACAATCTGCAGAACTGGAGAGCGATATATAGAAAATGAATGCCATGTCCACTCACTGCAGCCCAACAAGTCTGCAAGAACAGAACATTGCATTGCAAACAGACATAAAATGAACTGTCAGCAAACAAAAGTCCTGGCTACCAATGATAAATTTTAGGACTGTGATATAATCCAGTAAGCAGGAACACTGGCTTCTAGTTGAGCAAGGCAAGGGAGTCAATACTAAGCTCCATTAAAGCAAAACATGACATCTGGATGCAAGATGTGACTGGGATGGTTGTTGAATGGCAACTGAGATTGCCCTCCCCCCTCCCCCTCACCTCCCCCCTCCCCCTCCCCTCCCCCCTCCCCCCCAACCCCCTTATCCTGACTATGTTGCAGAGCAGGCAAGTCCTCAATCTGTATCAAGAGGTATAAATAACACAAGACCACAGCAGACACTTCTACATCTACATCTACATCTACATCCATACTCCGCAAGCCACCTGACGGTGTGTGGTGGAGGGTACCTTGAGTACCTCTATCAGTTCTCCCTTCTATTCCAGTCTCGTATTGTTTGTGGAAAGGAGGATTGTCATGGTCTCTTCACGAGATATACGTAGGAGGGAGCAATATACTGCTTGACTCCTCGGTGAAGGTATGTTCTCGAAACTTCAACAAAAGCCCGTACTGAGCTACTGAGTGTCTCTCCTGCAGAGTCTTCCATTGGAGTTTATCTATCATCTCTGTAACTTCATTCCATCAGCACCACCTGATGGAGATGGAATGGTTGTCAGCTGAAATATCAGGGAATTTCGATGATCAGATCTGGCAATATGCCTGTGAACATAGAAAGCAGCATGTATGCTGTGAATGTCTCACATCACTTTATTTTTTGCAGGTGCACTATTCAAAAGTTATTACATAAGACAACAGGGAGGGAAACTATGCAAAATGAGTCAACATTCTTTTCTTTAGCTTGACAGAATATGAGATGCTTTGAAGGGCATTACACACTGAACTGAGTTTTTTGATTAATTTATGGCTTTGTTGAGTTCATTTTAACTTATTATCCAGCAAGAACGTTTGTACAGTTTGTTTAATTTTACATATTATCATTAACATCTATTTCTGGTGCTAACAGGTCATTATCAGTTGTCTGGAATTGTATAAATATGAGTCTTTTAGAGTTACAGGCTTAAAATAATAACTGCAAACCATTGGTAGGTATGTTTAGGTATCAGCTGAACTGTGTCTGCTATGACTGATTTTGAGCCCTTTATTAGTAAGCTTATGACAGCAGGAAATATTTCAGTTTTTGTACCATACTCAGTCTGAGATGATTGGTTATGTATTGCAGGTTAATAACAAGAGTGGGCCCAATATTGATCCTTGATACACCCCAAAGGTTGTGATCCAGCTTTCTAAAGTTAATTTAACACTTGTAACATGGTATATCAACTTGACCTGCTTTCTGTTGGATGTTAAGTTTCCATCCATGTAAGAGAGAAGCTAATGAGTAACAACAAATTCTTTTGGATTCTAGGAAATGTGGACTGTATCATATTCAAAAGAAGAAACTGGCTTCAGCTTTTTAGTCTTTTTAGTTCCACCATTTTGTTCCTGGAGTGAGGTCTTGGACTAATATCTCAATGGCAGGAACATACTGAAACTCAAATTCGGTTGAATTCTTTCCTGAATGGTGCAAACTGTTGCAAATCATTCACCTTATAACTCACCAATTATCCAATACTGCATGGTCTTGCACTGCATTTTTATTTGTGTCTGCAATTTTGAGATCCTCTTTGAGTGTGTGGCCTTCAGGAGACACACAGCCCATGTTTTGAATTCAGCTACCCATTTCTAAGTAACTGGAAAAGCAATCTATTAACAATAGACACTCACTAATTTCGGACAATCTTCTTTAAGTGACAAGTTTTATGATGGTACAGTATTCCATTACATCTGTTTCAGCAAACAAGTTCATTAGGACTATCTTATGTTGTTTATGAAGCATAAAATTAATTGTTCCCAAAAATATTTTAGAAGTATAAATGCCAGGGAACATATAAAGAATTTGTGTAAAAACTATAGCATATGTAATAGTCAAGCAAACTGTGAAATTGCAGAAATAAGAAGAAACAACGTAGCAAGATGATAAGACAAGCAAAATCTAGATATTATAAACACCAAATTGGAACTTCATGAAGTATCTCTAAGATAGTCTGATCACACAAAGTATTAAATCAGTGGATAAGTCTAGAGGTTTTGGTTTGCATGTTGGTATGCTAGTTGATATGGGTTTATTTATCAATAGTCTTTTTTTTGTAGTTCACTGTTGCCATTTGAGTTTACAACAAGCCATAAGTTAACAAAACAATGTACAGATTTAATGAATATATAATGAACTTCTCATCTAAGTTTGCTAATGTGAAAGTAAGTGATGTCAATTTATTCTTGCAAAGGCATGATTAGTGTAACCATAGCCTACACCTTGAACAAAATAGGGAAACTTGGGCTGTGAGAAATATTGCTTCATCAGTATCAAACCCATGGAAATGGCATGAAGTAGTAAAAACACTTACAACCAGCTCTGCAAGAAAAGTCAGATGTTGTGCTGTAGAAGCCAAGTCATGCCAAAATATCCAGGGAACCCATGTGAATGAAAGGAACAGAAATATAGCTGTGTCTCACCCTGACACTACCAAATGTAAAGAAAATAGTGTATTATCTAGATACATGATTGACTCTTCTTCTAAAACCAGCAGCAGTGATGTAATTTCATGACAAACGCCTTCCCATGATAAATCAATACCATATGATAAAATTCCACCCAAAGAACCTCGAGGACTCTAAAGCAATGCTGATGCAATATCTTAAAGGAAAAAGGCCATTCCACAATTTTCTACAAGAGAAATAAGATTGCCAAAGAGAAACAGTGATTTTTTTATGGCCAGCACCCAGACGACCTCGCCAACATCAACTAGTGAACAAACCTCCAACTGCAACATAGATCACCCAATGCAGTCTCAGAGTGCAACAGGGAAAAATGGTGTGAATGGACAAACAGACCTGCATGAGGACAGTGGAGATAGCTGTAAGAATCTTATTATTTTTCATAATAATATCAGAAATTACAAAAGTAGGTTAAATTTTTTATCTGTAAATCTAGGGGATATGAATATTGTTGACTATACTCATCTTTTATGTCTTACTGAGCATCACATGACAGTTGGAATTGATGGGCTGCAACTTGATGGATATGATCTAGCTACTCATTATTACAGAACAAGTAAAAAAGGTAGTACTGTAATTTATAGACAGTAAAGTCATATATAGTCATTTCGGTTTAAGTAGGTATTGTGTAGATCAACATTTTGAAGTTTGTGAGAGTGAAATTATTGCAGAGGACATGTTACTTACTGTGCTTGCAATTTACAGAGCTCCAGTAGTGAAGTTTTGCACCTTTATGAATAAGTTAGAATCTCTTCTGGCCAAACAATCTTCCAAAACTAGAAATTTAAGAGTTGCAGGTGACTTTACTGTCAAATTCTTAACTGATAACCACTGTAAGACTGAGCTGGACCATTTAATGAATTCTTACAACTTGGCTGCCACAGTTAACTGCCCCACTAGAGTTACACAAAATTATGAGAGCCTTATAGATAATATTTTCATTGACAAGAGAGGAGTCAACAGCGCTAGTGCAATCAAAGCAATTTATGTCATGTCTGACCATGATAGACAACTTCTTAAAGTCAATAACATTAATCTGTGCAACAAAGTCTCCCACACCTATAAGTCCTATAGACTTATAAATACTGAAACTATGTCTGCCTTTAATTACCATTTGGCACAGATAGATTGCGATCCAGTGTATAATACATAAGATGTTAATGTTAAGTTTAACCTTTTTTGAATGAATTTACTTCTATATTTGAAATGGGCTTCCCAGACAAACTATCAGAAAGAACAGTGAGGTTTCTTCCAGTAAACCTTGGATTACTGAAGGTATTAAAATTTCTTGTAGGACTAAGAGAGAGCTACATCCCGCACTAAGAGTATCAAATGATCCCTTTGAAAGGTTTAATTATAAATTATATTGCAAAATTTTAAAAATGGTGATAAACAAATCCAGGAGCTTGTATGTTATGTTTGAAATTGAAAAATCCAAGAACAAAATAGAAACAGTTTGTAATGTTATAAAGAGAGTGTGTGGTAAGAGTAACAAGAATGTTAATACTATAGAGGTAAGCTGTGATGATGAGGTTATTCATAATCCTGTAACAATATCGAACATATTCAACAATCACTTCTTACCTGCAGCAGAACATGTAGGTAGTAGAGGTTCCTTAAATGCTGCTATGTGTTTATTACCAAGAGCTAATCCCAACACACATGACCCAATTTGTATTGCCCCTGTACTGAAGTTAAAAATACCATCAAGGCCTTAAAAATAAAAATTCTACAGGTTTTGACAACATTTCACTTAAAATGGTAAAGCATTGTAGTGACCACATACGTCAAGTCCTGTGTCACATTTTTAATGAATCTACATAGCAAGGTGTTGTCCCAAAGAGGTTAAAGCTTCCCATTGTGAAACCACTTTTCAAGAAGGGTGACAAAACCAATTTATCTAACTACCATCCAAACTCACTATTATGTAGTTTCTCAAAAGAGTTGGAGAAACTAATGTATAAAAGAATTGTAGAACATCTTAACAACCACAACATACTCAACAGAAACCAGTTTGGCTTCCAAAAAGGTAGATCAACTAAGCAGGCTATTTTTTTCTCTTACAAATGAAATTTAAGAGTCAATAAATAATAAAATGTCACCTATTGGAATCTTCTGTGACTTATCGAAGGCCTTTGACTGTGTAGACCACAACATTCTCTTACAGAAGGCTAATTCTTATGGCTTTAGAGGCTGCTTTGGTAGGTCGATGAATCATATCTACAAAACAGAAAACAGAAAGTGATCATTAATGGTGCCAATGATAGTCCTGTCTCATCTGACTAGGGCACATTAAAGTGTGGATTGCTCAAAGGTCCATTTTGGGACCTTTCCTTTTTCTTATCTTCAACAATGATCTACCACTTTGTACAGACAATGAGTGTAAATTTACTCTTTTTGCTGATGATACCACTATTCCACTTGAAAGTCGAACCAACAATGACCTAGAAAATAAATAGAATGCTGTACTAGTTGATATTGTATGAGTACACTGGTTTAAGTGCAATTGACTAACTGTAAGTATTGAAGAAACTCAGTTTATGTGATTTCATACACCTCAGCAAGAAAATGAAGTATGCCACTTTAACTGTGGTAAACTAAATATATTAGACTGTGAATCACATAAGTTTTAGGGCTTTCTAATTGATGGCAAGTTGAACTGGCGTGAGTGTATCCAAAACCTACATAGAAGGCTCAGTGTTGCAACTTATGCTCTGCATGTAATCATCCCCACTGGTGACATGGATGCTATCAAAGCTGCCTACATTGGTTATTTTCATTCTATCATGTCATATGTCATAATATTTTGTGGTAACCACCCTTTAGCCAAAAAATTATTTACTGCACATAAGAGAGCTATGAGAATCATGAGAGGTGTTCAGCCAAGATATTCTTGCAGAAATCTGTTCCATAAGTTACAAATATTAACAGTCACATCTCAATACATATTTTCTTTGATGGTTTTTGTTTCTAATAACCAGTCTTTTTTTTTAAACTAATAGTGAATGTCATGATCATGACACTAAGTCAAAAAACGATTTAAATAGGGATCTGAAACATTTAAGTCTTGTGCAAAAAGGTGTTCATTATCCGGCCACAAAAATTTTCAACTTTTTCTTTCAGATATTAAAGTTCACATTAATGTCTTACCTACTTTTAAACGTAAATTAAGAGAATACCTAATGGGAAATTCCTTCTACTCTCTTGATGAATACCTGCAGATTTTTTGTAAATTGTATTGTCATTAGTATTTATATTCTTAAAACTTGGTTTTAATGGATGTTGGTATAACTCATCATAACTGTTCAAGTTGAGCAATGTACTATATTTTCTTTATCAGTATTTGTTTTATGTTACTTGAGCTATATCTTTGATTTGTTTTCAACTGTAAAGCTTACTCATCATTTTATGGTGCATTTTGTCATTTTATGTACATGTATTATGTCTGTGTTATATAATCATGACTTGTTCCACATCCCTGTGATTTATCACAATAAGGGTTAATGGAATATGTAATAAATAAACAAATTAAAAAAATCTAAGCATTCAATTGGCTCATGAACAACAGCAACCAATCATATCCTGTATCATTACTGATATGGAAAAGAGCCACCGTGGTACAACAACCGAGTTAGAAAACTGCTGCGGAAGCAAAGGGAACTTCACAGCAAACATAAACATAGCCAAAGCCTTGCAGACAAACAAAAATTACAAGAAGCGAAATGTAGTGTGAGGAGGGCTATGTGAGAGGCGTTCAATGGATTCGAAAGTAAAGTTCTATGTACTGACTTGGCAGAAAATCCTAAGAAATTTTGGTCTTATGTCAAAGCGGTAGGTGGATCAAAACAAAATGTCCAGACACTCTGTGACCAAAATGGTACTGAAATAGAGGATGACAGACTAAAGGCCGAAATACTAAATGTCTTTTTCCAAAGTTGTTTCACAGAGGAAGATTGCACTGTAGTTCCTTCTCTAGATTGTCGCACAGATGACAAAATGGTAGATATCAAAATAGATGATAGAGGGATAGAGAAACAATTAAAATCGCTCAAAAGAGGAAAGGCCTCTGGACCTGATGGGATACCAGTTCAATTTTACACAGAGTACGCAAAGGAACTTGCCCCCCTTCTTGCAGCGGTGTACCGTAGGTCTCTAGAAGAGCATAGCGTTCCAAAGGATTGGAAAAGGGCACAGGTCATCCCCGTTTTCAAGAAGGGACGTCGAACAGATGTGCAGAACTATAGACCTATATCTCTAACGTCGATCAGTTGTAGAATTTTGGAGCACGTATTGTGTTAGAGTATAATGACTTTTCTGGAGACTAGAAATCTACTCTGTAGGAATCAGCATGGGTTTCGAAAAAGACGGTCATGTGAAACCCAGCTCACGCTATTCGTCCACGAGACTCGGAGGGCCATAGACACGGGTTCACAGGTAGATGCCGTGTTTCTTGACTTCTGCAAGGCATTCGATACAGTTCCCCACAGTCGTTTAATGAACAAAGTAAGAGCATATGGACTATCAGACCAATTGTGTGATTGGATTGAGGAGTTCCTAGATAACAGGACGCAGCATGTCATTCTCAATGGAGAGAACTCTTCCGAAGTAAGAGTGATTTCAGGTGTGCTGCAGGGGAGTGTCATAGGACCATTGCTATTCACAATATACATAAATGACCTTGTGAATGACATTGGAAGTTCACTGAGACTTTTTGCAGATGATGCTGTGGTGTATCGAGAGGTTGTAACAATGGAAAATTGTACTGAAATGCAGGAGGATCTGCAGCGAATTGACGCATGGTGTAAGGAATGGCAATTGAATCTCAATGTAGACAAGTGTAATGTGCTGCGAATACACAGAAAGATAGATCCTTTATCATTTAGCTACAAAATAGCAGGTCAGCAACTGGAAGTAGTTAATACCATAAATTATCTGGGAGTACGCATTAGGAGTGATTTAAAATGGAATGATCATATAATGTTGATCGTTGGTAAAGCAGATGCCAGATTGAGATTCACTAGAAGAGTCCTAAGGAAATGCAATCCGAAAACAAAGGAAGTAGGTTACAGTACGCTTGTTCGTCCACTGCTTGAATACTGCTCAGCAGTGTGGGATCCATATCAGATAGGGTTGATAGAAGATATAGAGAAGATCCAACGGAGAGCAGCGCGCTTCGTTACAGGATCATTTAGTAATCGCGAAAGCATTACGGAGATGATAGATAAACTCCAGTGGAAGACTCTGCAGGAGAGACGCTCAGTAGCTCGGTACGGGCTTTTGTCAAAGTTTCGAGAACATACCTTCACCGAAGAGTCAAGCAGTATATTGCTCCCTCCTATGTATATCTCGCGAAGACACCATGAGGATAAAATCAGAGAGATTAGAGCCCACACAGAGGCATACTGACAATCCTTCTTTCCACGAACAATACGAGACTGGAATAGAAGGGAAAACCGATAGAGGTACTCAAGGTACCCTCCGCCACACACCGTCAGGTGGCTTACAGAGTATGGATGTAGATGTAGATGTAGATATCAAGAAATGGTGTCCTTATGCCAACAGTAGGAGAAGAATGGAATGGTTGAACAAAGCAAAGCAGCAACTCCACATACAAAATGCTGTGCGCATTCGCAAAAGGTAATGTTATGCATCTGGTGGAACAGTGATGGTGTAGTGTACTTTGGATTGCTTCCCCTAGGTGTAACCATCACTGCTGACATTGGTTGTCAGCAGCTGAGATGTCTTGCCCATATGGTCCCAGAACAATGACTGGGAAGACTGCATGAAGAGATGCTACTCCACAATAATTTCTGCCCTCATTCTGCTAGTCTCACCATACAGGAGTTGGATTGGAAAATCATTCCATACCTACCTTAATCACCTGACCTTGTGCCCTCAAATTTTGACTTTTTTGTTCTTTCAAACAACCTTCAAGGAATTTCCTTTCAAGATGAAAATGCGCTCTGAACAAGGCTCAATGAATTCTTCACCTCAAAACCACATGATTTTTGCAGTTGTGGAATTGAAAAGTTCCTCCAGCTTTGACACACTAGGGTAAATAGTGAAGGAGAATATATATTGGTGACTTAAGTCTCAGTTTTGTGTATCTGTTGTGTTTATTAAACTTATGGAAAAATGCTATGGACTTACGTGCCAACCCAAATAAGACAGGGGTGGGAACACAATACTTATTTTACAAGGGAAGAACTGACTCACCCACACAAAGTGCATTCCATTTCGAATCAGTTCTATATAAATACAGTTCAGAAGCTAACAAAACAAAAAAAACTATAGTTTAACCAGAAATAACAGAATGTCTGTTCCTATTTCCAACAAATGGAACATAAGTTACAATTATAACAGATTACTGGAAAGCAAATATCTGCAAAATTAATCAATCACTGTTCACAGTATCTAGCATAGCCTCTGACATTCCTAGTAAATTTGTGAATGAAGAAGGATCTTTTGCCAGCATGTCTGTAGAAGGTTAAAGTAGTGACAGTTTATAAAGATAGTGTCAAGAGTTACCCTGGAAATTATAGACTTACATCAAGAATGCCCACATTCTCAAAATTGTAGAAACTTCCATTGAAAACAGTTATAAAATTCATAGAAAACAAAATATCCTGCGTGAAGCACAGCACAGATTTAGGAACAAGAAGACTACAAAAACAGCAGTGGCAGGTTTCACAACACAAATAATCAGAGCTTCAGAAGAGTAGAAGAAAGTTTGTAGCATATTTCTGGATTCCCGAAAACCTTTGAATGCGTTTGCCGTACCGCTCTGGTAGGGGAACTGCATAAATATGGTATCAGGGGGGGTGCAACTAGTCTAATAAAATCACTTGTAGAAAACAGAGAACAAAGTGCAGAACTGAGAAACTGAGATACAAAGTAAGTGATACCATAAAACCCACTACTCTGTTTTCAAGCGCTAAAGTATGGGGTAGCATGAGGATCGATACTTGGCCTACTAGGTTGTATGTGAATGACATGGCAGCATCAGTAAAAGAAAATGTAATCCTGTATGCAGAAAATGTAATCATGTCTGCATACAATACAGCCCTTCTTGTTAGTACTAGCTCAACAAATGATACAGAAACCATAACTATCATGGAAATAGATACAGCAAATAAATAATTAAGTGAACACAGTCTTTTTATAAATGAATATAATATGCCGTACAAGGAAGTACTACCAAAGAGAACAACAAATGAAGAGGAACTAAACATAAGACTTTGGTGCACATGGATAACAGAAGTTGACAGTAGGAAGTTCCTGCGACTGACAGGAGACAGAACTATGACTTGGGAAAATCACATAGACAAGATGTGTTAGAAAGAAAAGCAGTGTACATTTGATATGACAAAAATGTCCCCAACAGTTAATGTACATTTCCCTCACAAGAAGAAGAATGAATTATGAGGAGAGAGTGAGGAGTGGAGAAAGTAGCGCCTGCCCACCAATCCCCAGCACGTAGGCTGCTGAGGGATGAGGGCAGTGCTTGAGGGAACACGCCATGCTAACCTCACGGAGTGCTGGAAACATAATACATACTTGCATTTATATATAGTTTGTGCTACAAGCAGCATTGGCAATGCTACTCACTAGCTGCTGCTACAACAGATATCAGCTGATACATATTGCATGTCAATGAAAGTAAAAACTGACAGAGGGGTGTAATAAGAGATTACAGGATTTGTCAAATCAAAATTAATAGTTTCATGTTAAATGATGGTGCTTGTTGCTACTAGTTCTGCATCATATTTCACAGAGAGTGCAAAATTAATAAGAACCAGTAGTAAAACTTACACTCTGGGAAAAAGTAGCAAAATTTTGAACATTTATTCACATGTGTAATGCTAAATTGTATGTTCACATAAATCACTCAGAATCAGTCTCATTATATTCTTCATCTGTGCATGATTCATTATCATTGATACTGTTTCATTCACCAGTATTAATAACAAATTTGTCACTTCTGAGTTCCACAACAAAGTTGTACATCCAGTAATCTTCTTCCAGTTGTTGGACAATCTTGCAGTACCTACAACACTTATCAACAGTTACTGACAATAAGGATTAATTTTCAATTTTAAACAGATTGTCTCTGGAAATATCCCCTAAAATGTTGTGTTCCATAAGCAACTGTTTTATTTTTGTCCATGCCAGTTCCACCATATTCAAATCACAATTATAGGGTGGCTAGCAGACAACTGTGAGGCCTTCCTTTTTTGCCATTTTGTTAATATCATACTTATAGCGGGTGTATGTTCTTAAATTAAAGTACAGACTGCTTCCTCATGCTCTTATTGGAAGCAACACAGCTCTTTTATAGCCATTCCAACCTCCCCAGTTTGGTGTTATACCTTGTGGCTGCTATGATGTAAAGTGTGGTCCATCACAACAACTAACTTTGGAGGAATATTGGAAGAGCCATATTAGTAAACCACCTCTCAAAGCATCCAGTATTCATTTTGCCATAGTAATCATCCTTTTGTGGATTTATCCCAGAATTTAGTTGGGCCTCCTTGATGAATCTCTTCCTCGATCTATTACTCCCAATACTAATTATTTTAGAGGATATTCCCCATGCTACAATGCTGACAATATCTTTCTGCTGCCAACATTTACCAACAGTCATATTACTGTCTATTCAAGTTTATCCAGACAGAATATTTCTGTGGCTACTTCCACACTATATTTAATTTCTACAATGAAACATGACTGCCAATCAGTAATGTCCCCACACTCTAGTGGTAAAGACTTCTCATTCTGCACTTCTTCCCATGGGAATCCCATGGGCAAGAAAATATGCTGCAGAGAAATGAAAACCACAAATCCTGTCAACCTTTTCCTTTAGTATTGGTCAAAGTTTCTGAGGACTGAGAGTGATCTTTTGCATTCTATGCATTTGTGTAGTTATAAGTAATGAAGGGAGGTGCTTGTGATTCATAACTAGGGAGACCTCATTCCTTTCTTTTTGAAAAAAATGTAGGTACACTATTATTATGGACTACTTTACCCACATGTGTTGTACTGTATACCAATGTGGGGTGGGGCAGCAGATGTGCTTATGAACACTACTAAAACTTAAAAAGAAGTGGGACAGAGCTGTAATTAGAGGTGCTTGAGATTATCTCCAAGAGACCCTAGTAAAATCAAATCCACTGAACTCAAAAGCCGGCCGGAGTGGCTGTGCAGTTCTAGGCACTACAGTCTGGAGCCGAGCGACTGCTATGGTCGCAGGTTCGAATCCTGCCTTGGGCATGGATGTGTGTGATGTCCTTAGGTTAGTTAGGTTTAATTAGTTCTAAGTTCTAGGTGACTGATGACCTCAGAAGTTAAGTCGCATAGTGCTCAGAGCCATTTGAACAATGTTTGAACTCAAAATTTTGACAGTCCTCTCTATATATATAACTTGAAACTATCATATAACTCAAATAAAATTACACCCCAATGCTACATAGAGAACAACAGAATTGCAGCAAAAGAAATAAAGATGAGTATCAGAGCAACAGTACCATTCTATAACTGACTGATAAAGATCCTACTTATGTGGGGTGTTTATTATACTAAATATTAGCAAGTAGTTTAAAGAAACAAGTAAGAATTATCAGTTTTCTACTAAAAGACTATTTAAGAACTGAGTGTACAGTGTTCAAGAATATTTTGAGACTAGCCCAAAAGAACTAGACGGTACTCAAGTAATATCCTGAGAAATGTGTTACATTATACTGTGTCAATGAAAAGTTATCATGAAATTTTTCTTATGTTTCATCAACAATCAAGCACTGGAGCAGAAATGGAAACAATTTGGCTGTATCTAGTAAATTAAATTATAAGGAGCAGTCAAAAGAAAAGGCCACAGATGAAAAAGTTAAGTAAAATTTTTATTATTTCAAAAGTAATCACCATAACTATCAAGGCACTCATCCCACTGTGGGACGAAGATGGTTGGTGCCTTGATGGAAAAACATCTGTAGTTGGATATGGAACCATAATAGTACCCCCTCATGCAACTCTGTCTGAATCAAATCAACAGCCACAAATGTAATTGTTCAGATGCTCCAAAAATGTGGAAAGCGCATGGGAAGAGATCAGGACTGCATGGAGGAAGTCAAAGGGCTGTGTTTCTGCAGTACCAGCTTTGTGAGAGAAAGGGAGTGGTGAAATCTGGAAAGGTGAAGGTGATTGTGAATGTAGTGTTGGTATCCAGAAAAGAGAATTTTTATAATTAGGCCATTGGGGGTGGGGGGTGGGAGAGGAGGAGATAGGCTTAGATAGGAATGACACTTTGAAAATCAGAAATCGACAGGTGAAAGTGTTAGGTGGTGAAAGGGCAACTGAATAACAGAGTGTGAGTTTGGGGCATGAAAAGGGTGGAAGAATATGTGCTGAGGGGAATAGAATAATATTCTGACATGAGAATATTTGGTCACAAGTAAGTTATTATCAGATGTGGGAGAGGATAAGTGAAGATGTTAAATTCCGTCTGGTTCCTCCACTAGCAATCTCTGCCACAGTGATACCATCCCAGAAGTCCAATGTAACTTCCAAAAAATCCCTACTGAAATCCTTAGGCCCTTCCAAGACCAGCCCCCTCCCCCTCTGCCCCTAGTGCATCTCTCTCCTCATCACAGTAACAACCCACATACCCACTTTCTACATGTTCCCGTATTTCTCAAAATCCACAAACCAACAATACTGGATGTGCCACTGTGCTCCCACTAAAAAAATTTGCACTCATCTTGACCAACACTTCCAACCAATTGCCAAAAACCTAGTCTCCCACATCAAAGATACAGTAATAATCACTTGTTTCGTTGATGCTACACCATCTCCACCCCTTTTTCACCCAGATATGCAAAAAACTGGTGATTTCTCAAACTGGGGAACAATCAAGAATGGGGTGCCACAAGGTTCGGTCTTAGGTTATCTGCTATTCTTAATATAAATTAATGACTTGCCATTCTATATTCATGAAGATGAAAAGCTGGTACTTTGTGCTGATGATACAAGTATAGCTATCACACTCAACAGACAAGAAGTAACTGGTGAAATTGTAAATGATGTGTTCCAGAAAATCATTAAGTCATTCTCTGCAAATTGGCTCTCATTATACTTTGACAAAACACAGTACATACAGTTCCACACAGTAAATGGAATGACACCATGAATAAATATAGACTTTGATCAGAAATTGGTAGCTAAGGTAGAATATTCAAAATTTCTAGGTGTATGCATTAATGAGGGGTTGAACTGGAAAAAAAAACACTGAAGATCTGCTGAAACGTTTGAGTTCAGCTACTTATGCAATTAGGGTCATTGAAAATTTTGGCGATATGCATCTCAGTAAATTAGCATGCCTCTTTTCATTCTCTGCTTTCGTATGGCATCATATTCTGGGGTAACTCATCAATGAGTAAAAGAGTGTTCATTGCACAAAAGCATGTAATCAGAATAATTACTGGAGCTCATCCAAGATCATCCTGCAGACACTTATTTAAAGAGCTAGAGATCTTCACTGTAGCCTCACAATATGTATATTCACTTATGAAGTTTGTTATTCACAATCTGAACAAATTCAAAAGTAATATGAGTGTACATGGCTACAACACTAGGAGAAAGGATGATCTTCACTAATCAAGTTAAATCTAACTTTGGCTCAGAAGGGGGTAAATTATGCTACCACAAAAGTCTTTGGTCACTTACCTAATAGCATCAAAAGTCTGACAGACAGCCATATAGCATTTAAAAGGAAATAAAAAGAATTTCTTAATGGCTACTCCTTCTACTCATTAGATGAATTTTTGGACATAGTAAGTGGGTAATTTCCCCAACCCTCACAAAAAAATTAAAAATATTAAGTGTCATGCAATATTTTGTGTAATGTAATATCTTGTATAGACACCTTTTATTAACCTGACACGTTCCACGTCATTACGAAGTGTCATATTCATGATCTTTGGAACAAGTACTAATCTAATCTAATCTAAACCTGCTCACCACTGTTGATACCACCTCCCTATCTGCTAACATCCTTTATTCCCCTGGCCTTGCCACTATTGAACACTACCTCCCCCTATGCCTTCAGACACCAGACCCACAACCTAATTCATCATACAGCTTACTGACTATAAGCTCACACACAACTCCTTCTACTTTGCAGAGAAGGTAGATAAAAAAATCCACTGTTCAGTCATGGGCACATGCATGGTACCCTCCTACGCCAACCTGTTTATGGGCCATCTAGAGAAAACCTTTCTAGCCTCCCTTAATTTCAAACACCTAATATGGTTCAGATTCATTGATATCTTCAGGATCTGGACTCAGGGCCAAGACAATCTATTCTCATTTCTTCCCAACCTCAAGATCTTCTCTCTCATCCACTTCACAGGGTCCTCCTCAACCCAATTTACCACCTTCCTGGATGCTGACCTCTACCTGTCTGATGGATCAATCCAGACCTCTTTCCACATTAGAAAATGTACAAACCACCAACAGTAACTGCATTTCAACAGCTGCCATCATTTCCACTTATAGAAGTCTGCCACTTTTGCATGGACACCTGTGGACAACATATCTGTTGTGATGAGAACTCTCTGGACCAGAATTCTGAAGGTCTCACATAGGCCTTCATAGACAGGCAATACCTCGCACACCTAGTCATCAAACAGATCTGTCATGCTGCATCCTTCTTTAGGACTTAGATTGTCTATCATGTTGTTGCGAAATGAGGGACATCCAAGCCAAAATCTTTCCCACCCTTCTGAAAGTGCCCCTCCCCCCCACACCCACACACAGTGAGAGAGAGAGAGAGAGAGAGAGTGTGTGTGTGTGTGTGTGTGTGTGTGTGTGTGTGTGTGTGTGTGTGTGTGTGCAGGCTTATTGATGACAAACACTTCTGCTTTTCACTGAGGGGTCTCCTTTATTACAAAAGTATTTACTCGTACATTTCATCAGACCCATGAACCACAGACCTTCCTACGGAGGTATGGTGAGGTGGCTTTGGAATTCAGAAGCTAGCAGTATCAAAATACTGGCAGCAAAAGGTTAAATACAATTTGTACATGAACTGGATGGTAGTTATAAGAGTTGAAAGGAATGTAAAGGAAGTAGTGCTTGAGAAGGAAGTGAGACACGGCTGTAACCTATCCATGGTGTGGTTAGCCAATGAAACTTTAATTCTGTCAGAGATGGCTAAAGGCTTGGAAGAGGAATTGGATGGAAAGGACAGTGTCTTGAAAGAAGAATGTAAGACGAACAGGAACAAAAACAAAACAAGGTAATGGAATGTAGTCCAATTAAATCAGCTGATGCTAAGAGAATTAGATTAGTATAGAGAAACAAGAAGTAATAAATGAGTTTTGCTATTTGGGCAGTAAAATAACTGATGGTTGCTGAAGTAGAGGGGATATAAAATGTAGACTGTTAATGACAAAAAAATCATTTCTGAAGCAGAGAATTTTGTTAATGTCAGATATAGATTAAAGTGTTATGATGTTCATTCTGAAGGTATTTGTCCTGAGTGTAGACAGTGAACAGTTCAGACAAGAAGAGAGTTGAAGCTTTTGAAATTTATTGCTACAGAAGAATGATGAAAATTAGATGCGTAGATCATGTAATGAGGTACTGAACAGAATTGGGGAGAAAAGAAATTTGTGGCAAATTAACTAAAAGAAGGGCTCAGTTCAAAAGTCACATTCTGAGACATTGAGTAATTACAAATTTACCACTGGAGGGAAGAGTTGTAGGTACAGATTATGGAGGGAGGCTGGGAGGATGTAGGTTGCAGTAGTTAACAGAGATGAAGAAGCTTGCAAAGGAGAGAGTAGTCTGGAGAGCTGCATCAAACAAGTCTTAAGACCAAAAGACAACAACAACAACAACAACAATAACAATAACAGCAAGGTGAAATATTTAAAAAGCAGCAATAACATTTATTGGAGCCATGTCCACCAGCCACTCTCAGGATGTAGGCATTCTGTGGTTGAGATAGGTTTTTCTTCATGTAGTAAGTTATTTATTTATTTATGTGTTGATTTCACTTGGTCACACTAAGCCCTTCAGACACTCTTAAATCCAACTACAAAGCATTCAAAAGTTAGCAATGCAATATACACTACACATGACTGGTACATAATAATAATAATAATAATAATAATAATAATAATAATAATAATAACAGCAGCAGTTGTAGCAAAAACTGAACTAATGTCTGTCTAGTTAACAATATAGTAGTTCTCTAATAACATATTGTTCCTGTAGAATGGGACCAATGACAATAACAGACATTTAAATCTTAAAACTACAACACATATACTGAAAATGTTATAAGAAAATGGCCTGTTAGTCATTGAAAACATTGAGAGTAATCTGGAAAAAAATGGTTCAAATGGCTCTGAGCACTATGGGACTTAACATCTGTGGTCATCAGTCCCCTAGAACTTACAACTACTTAAACCTAACTAACCTAAGGACATCACACACATCCATGCCCGAAGCAGGATTCGAACCTGTGACCATAGTGGTCACGTGGTTCCAGACTGAAGCGCCTGAAGCCTCATGGCCACACCGGCTGGCAGTAATCTGCATAGAGCAGCATACAAACAATAAAGAATCTGTGCACCAGTCAACTTGCAGATATCTGACAGCAAAAGAAGAATGACGTCATTTTACTGAGAAGACAAAAATTAGGTCCAAAGTTGTAATAAATGGGAAAATAGTAGAGTAAGTAACAAATTTTAAACACTTTAATTTTAATACACTACACAAAGACAAAACTGATTTTCACTGTAACATAGAAAAATTTAAATTAGTAAATGGTACTACAAACAACAGTAAGAAAAGAGACACTTGTGAAATCTTATAAAACATTATCACTCCCAGTTATAATGTTGAAAGTGAAATATGAAGAACAACAAAGTAGGACACACTAAAAATCTAGATCGCAGAAATGAGATTTCACAGATGTGAATCAGGATATGCAAGACAAGATCAAAAGTGAAATATAGAAATAAGAGCACAATTAGGATTGCTATCTCTAAATGGAAGAAATAGTAGAATAAAGGAGGAAATGGAAAGAGTACATTAATAGGATGGAGGATGACAGACTACCAAATACTACACAAACACAAACCAGCAGGGTGAAGAACATGGGGAGTTTGGAAACTAAATGGGACACAGAATATCCTCCATGAGTAGGAATAGCAGACAAAGGCCAGCACATGCATGAGATGATGCTTTAACATAAGTGCAGGGCTGAGACAAGGAGATGGTGTGTCACCAATATTTTTCCACCTTGTACTTGAAAAGATAGTGGAAGAAGCTTCCCATCTGAATTTTGAAGGCATCACTGCAGCAGATGAGAAAATTACACATTTCAGTTTGCTGACAACTCGGCATTTTTGTACATATCTGAAGAAGAAATATTGCAGATGTGTAACAGCAGGGAGGCAGCAGTGGGCAAGACCAGTCTCCTTATGAATGAATCAAAGACTGAATATCTCCTGATGACCTGTGCCTATTCAAGGGACCCACAGTTGGAACCAGATTCTACAAAAGGATCTTAGTTTTAAATAACTCAGACTAATCTTAACAGAGGATACATAGAATAAAGCAGAAATCAAAGTGAGGAGCCAAGCCACAAGCCTATCATACTTCAGTCTCAGTCAAATTTTCAATTATGCATTCTCTCTTGAAATTTTAAATTCCAGCAGTACAAAATACTGATCCAGCCTGTAGGGCAGTATGGTTGTGAAACTTGGAGTGTCTGGAAACAAGACAAATGATCTTCTAATTTTTGGACAGAAAGTCTTCAGGAAGATCTATGGTGATGAGATCATTTGCTATGGAGACTCTGACATAATTATGAGATCTATAGCAGTTCAAATACTGTAGGCCTTATGAGAACTAAACAGATTGTATTGTCAGGTTATTTTGCTTGGACAGATAAACACCAATGGTCTTTGAGTTTCATAGATTTTGCTTGTACAGAAGACCACTAGATGGATAAAAGAAAAAAATGGGATTCATGAGGAGTTGCTATAGATTGACATAGAGAGTGGGTGATGGAAGAAAGCAGGAAACATAATTCAGTGGAAGGAGAGCATTTCAGCTGTGCATTGTCCTCTTGACCTGGTTGCATAAAGTAAGTAAATATACGTAGTTTTATGCTAGACATTCACTTGCATACAGACATTCTGGCTTTAATACTTCATTGTAATGCCATATTTTTGCATTTTTCGACAAGCATTTTTTATTTGAAAGATCTTCAGTTATACACAAGTCCCTACCATTTTATGTATCCTTGATTTTATAGCAGGTTTTTCAAATCATTTCTTGGGTTATTTTCATAAGATATTTAAATGTTTTAACCTTTCCTGTTTGAACAATGTGTTTGGTGATTTTTATTCATTACACATATTCTCATTATTTTCATGATTCCCTTCCTTTTCTCTTGCCCATATACATGTTCTGAGACTTCCAAAGATTTGAAGAAAGACAACTAAGAATTTTTTTGTGATACAGTTGTAGGATTAAATGTTCTCAGTTAACTTGCCACATCAGAATTTGAAAGAATCTCTTTGTAAACCACTCCACATTATTAACTACTTATTTTTATGTGAAGCACTTGTAAAATATAAGTATATACAATCCTCACTTCATTACTTTTCTTTCATCTTTCTTTTTATGTTTTTTAATACTAAGATTGTAAATGTCATCCACGTTTTTAAGAATCATCCAACAATCCAGCATGTCCAACAGGCTCCATGAACTTTTGTGGTATAGTAGTTGATGATATTCATGTCAGTTCACAAAGCATCTCTATAATAATTGAATGCTGATTTAACCTACTGGTAACAAGTTTAGCAGCATTCCTCTCAACTGCTTCGTCTTTCTTTCATCTGAGCTTCTGGGGATCCCAAATGCTTGCGCAGTATTCAAGAATTGCTCACACTACTGTTCTATATGTGGTTTCCTTTACAGATGATCCACACTTTGCTAAAATTCTCCCAATAAATGGAAGTCGACGATTTTCCTTCCTTACTAGAATCCTTACATGTCTATTCAATTTCATATCACTTTGCAAACATGTGCCTGGATATTTAATCGGCATGACCGTATGAAGCAGCACACTACTAATGCCACATTCGAAAATTATAAAACAGTTTTTTTACACGTAGCACTGAGTTACATTTGGAGCTAGCTACCATTCATTACACCAACTAGAAACTTTGTCTAAGACCTCCTGTATCCTCCTACAGAGATTCAACTACACCACTTTCTTTCACACCACGGTATCGTCAGCAAACAGCTGTAGATTGATGCTCACCCTGTCCATCAGATCATTTATGTATATAGAGAATAATAGTGGTCCTGACACACATCCCTGGGCACATTTGATGATACTTTTGTCTCTAATGAACACTTGTCATCAAAGACAACATACTGCAATATATTTCTGAAGAAGTCTTCAAGCCCCTTGCGTATCTGGGACCTTATTCCATATTTTTGTACCTTCATTAACAGTCTGCAATTGGGAACAAGGTCAAATGTTTTTCAGAAATCTAGGAATGTGGAATCTGCTTGTTGCCCTTGATCCACAGTTCACAGGACACCATGTCAGAAAAGGGAAAGCTGAGTTTCATATAAGTTATGCTTTCTAAAACCATGCTGATTTCTGGACAGAAGCATTTATATCTCAAGAAAATTTATAACATTCAAACTGAGAATGTAATCTAGACTTCTGTAGGAAAGTGTGGCTAGGGCCTCCTGTCGGGTAGACCGTTCGCCTGGTGCAAGTCTTTCGAGTTGACGCCAAATGTTTCAGATGGCTCTGAGCACTATGGGACCTAACATCTGAGGTCATCAGTCCCCTAGAACTTAGAACTACTTAAACCTAACTAACCTAAGGACATCACACACATCCATGCCCAATGCTGGATTCGAACCTGCAACCGTAGCGGTCGCGCGGTTCCAGACTGAAGCGCCTAGAACCGCTCGGTCACACCGGCCGGCAGTTGACGACACTTAGGCAACTTTCATGTCGATGGGCATGAAATGACGGTTGTAAGGACAACACAACATCCAGTCCATGAGTGGAGAAAATCGCCGACCAATCGAGCCGGGGCCGTTACGTGTGACATTCCGTCACCCTGACCACTCAGCTACCAGGGTTAGTCTTGTAGCAAAGTGATGTTATAGATATATGATGAGTCCATGGATTTAGTACAAATGTCATCTCTTTATTAGAAGAAATTTGAGATATGTTGTGTACTTTTAATGTTTTTTTTCAGTACTAGTATCATTAGCAATAGTAGCAGTAGTAGTGTTACAGAGTTATAGGGGAAAACTGCAGATAACATGTTTTCAGGAAAGCGGTAATGCTACTAAATGTAGCTCAAACTGAGACTAACAATAGAGGATTTTGTTTTGCTATTTTTTTATACAAGTCTTCTGTTTTATTTTGTTCTATGAGACCAGAACTGTTGAACATTTTAAAGCTCTCCTGCAAGTAGGTAATCAATTTTATTTCAAAGCTCGGTATTTTTCAAATCATTACATGCACTTATATGAACAGAACTGCAAACTCACCAAGTTTTCATTCTGCTCTCTACAAATCTCCTTGGGTGCCCCTCTGGTCTCGTGCAAAACATCCAAGTGGTAGTTAAGTTTGTTCCATACCTTATGTAGCAACATCCTGTTGCTGTTCATTGCAGTAGCAATGATGCATTCCCTCGGCTGTTCCAGTGATCTTGGCTGTGGGTACATAAACACAGTCACTGAAATGGTCTGGAAAATGTAGCATCTATTGTTTTGGCAAATTTCGCATCTGTGTTTTGAAAAATTCGTGTCTATTTTTATCGAAATTCGCATCTACTTTCTGTGTTTCTAAATGATTAGATGTACAAATTTAAAAGGTTGTCACGTAACATGAGTGAAGGCAAACAGATTATTAGTTCTTTGAAACTGACTGTTAAAAAGAATGCTGGAACCCTTACCTTTGCAAAAACTTCAGCACCTTTTTCTTCCGAAGTAGCCTTTGTTTTCTTCGTTTGGCTTTCAAAAATGATAGTTCTGTTGAAAAGCAGCAGCGTTTTCCCACCACTTAAGTGAATGCGTCTCCGATATAAGGTGTTTCTGGATATTATTTGTCTTTTCCCGCCCAATTTGAAGATTAAAAAATATGCTTATTACTAAATTCGACCTTTCATGGGCATTCATAGCCCTACGACCCATGCTTGAGAACGCTACAGATAGAACTGACAAGGTACTTATTGTAGAAGTGGAACCGAACATATGGAAACTCCCTTTTAACGTTAGGGGAAGAACTTCGGCGCCATCGAAGAGCGTCAGAAGCATTGTTTTCCTGTCGCTGAACAGCGGAAGGTGGTCGTTATAGGCAATAGTGGCAGATGGTTGCGAGCGTAAACAGACTAAAATTTTGACCGCCACGGGCGAAGGAACGGCGCGGGGAAACAAATCCCGCCTTCTTTTCGGTGACTGCTACGGTCGCAGGTTCGAATCCTGCCTCGGGCATGGGTGTGTGTGATGTCCTTAGGTTAGTTAGGTTTAAGTAGTTCTAAGTTCTAGGGGACTTATGACCTAAGATGTTGAGTCCCATAGTGCTCAGAGCCATTTTTCTTTTCGGTGGGGCAGCAGCCTACAGCAGGACTGACTATTGTCACAGGGATCGCCGGCCTATTCTGGTGTTGTAAGGTTGGTAATCGAAATTCCTGATGGACCAGGATTAGTCGCTTCACTTATTTCAAAACAAGAAATGAAAACAGAGAGCAACGCACAACAGAAAATATTCGGTGACCGCCACCGCGCTATTGCTTGTTGACGTTATCAGAGTATAGATCCAGCTGTATTCGATGTAACTACAGTTCAAAACATCCACACCTAATTTGCCGCGTTAAAACTGTCGGCATTATATTTTGAGCTTCAGCAAACAATCATACGCGTTTCGTTCTTGTTACAAGATAGGTCATTAGCTGGATGAGTGCTACGTTGCATTGCGCGTCACGTTTCTTAAAAAAAAAAAATGGTTCAAATGGCTCTGAGCACTATGGGACTTCACATCTGAGGTCATCAGTCCCCTAGAACTTAGAACTACTTAAACCTAACTAACCTAAGGACATCACACACATCCATGCCCGAGGTAGGATTTGAACCTGTGACCGTAGCGGTCGAGCGGTTCCAGACTGTAGCGCCTTGAACCGCTCGGCCACTTCGGCCGGCCACGTTTCTTAAATAGGCCTAGACTATTTAACCGTCCGCAGTTAGCATGGCACCAGATCGTTGAGCACCTTCATATATCGTTGCATTCGTACATTTCATTTTACAAATAGGTTCCTGAGCACGTTGTCTTTCCAAATTGGGCTTCGCCAGATGATGTGCAATGCCAATAACTGCTTACATTTTCGTTATTGTATGCAGAAAGCAGAAAGGTGGAAGGAGTATATAGAGGGTTTATACAAGGGCGATGTACTTGAGGACAATATTATGGAAATGGAAGAGGATGTAGATGAAGACGAAATGGGAGATAAGATACTGCGTGAAGAGTTTGACAGAGCACTGAAAGACCTGAGTCGAAACAAGGCCCCGGGAGTAGACAACATTCCATTTGAACTACTGATGGCCTCGGGAGAGCCAGTCATGAAAAAACTCTACCATCTGGTGAGCACGATGTATGAGACAGGCGAAATACCCTCAGACTTTAAGAAGAATATAATAATTCCAATCCCAAAGTAAGCAGGTGTTGACAGATGTGAAAATTAACGAACTATCAGTTTAATAAGTCACAGCTGCAAAATACTAACGCGAATTCTTTACAGACGAATGGAAAAACTGGTAGAAGCCGACCTTGGGGAAGATCAGTTTGGATTCCGTAGAAATGTTGGAACACGTGAGGCAATACTGACCTTACGACTTATCTTAGAAGAAAGATTAACAAAAGGCAAACCTACATTTCTAGCATTTTTAGACTTAGAGAAAGCTTTTGACAATGTTAACTGGAATACTCTCTTTCAAATTCTGAAGGTGGCAGGGGTAAAATACAGGGAGCGAAAGGCTATTTACAGTTTGTACAGAAACCAGATGGCAGTTATAAGAGTCGAGGGGCATGAAAGGGAAGCAGTGGTTGGGAAAGGAGTAAGACAGGGTTGTAGCCTCTCCCCGATGTTATTCAATCTGTATATTGAGCAAGCAGTAAAGGAAACAAAAGCAAATTCGGAGTAGGTATTAAAGTTCATGGAGAAGAAGTAAAAACTTTGAGGTTCGCCGATGACATTGTAATTCTGTCAGAGACAGCAAAGGACTTGGAAGAGCAGTTGAACAGAATGGACAGTGTCTTGAAAGGAGGATATAAGATGAACATCAACAAAAGCAAAACGAGGATAATGGAATGTAGTCAAATTAAGTCGGGTGATGTTGAGGGAATTAGATTAGGAAATGAGACACTTAAAGTAGTAAAGGAGTTTTGCTATTTAGGGAGTAAAATAACCGATGATGGTCGAAGTAGAGAGGATATAAAATGTAGACTGGCAATGGCAAGGAAAGCGTTTGTCAAGAAGAGGAATTTGTTAACATCGAGTATAGATTTAAGTGTCAGAAAGTCGTTTCTGAAAGTATTTGTATGGAGTGTAGCCATGTATGGAAGTGAAACATGGACGATAACTAGTTTGGACAAGAAGAGAGTAGACGCTTTCGAAATGTGGTGCTACAGAAGAATGCTGAGGATAGGGTGGGAAGATCACGTAACTAATGAGGAGGTATTGAATAGGATTGGGGAGAAGAGAAGTTTGTGGCACAACTTGACTAAAAGAAGGGATCGGTTGGTAGGACATGTTTTGAGGCATCAAGGGATCACAAATTTAGCATTGGAGGGCAGTGTGGAGGGTAAAAATCGTAGAGGGAGACCAAGAGATGAATACACTAAGCAGATTCAGAAGGATGTAGGTTGCAGTAGATACTGGGAGATGAAGAAGCTTGCACGGGATAGAGTAGCATGGAGAGCTGCATCAAACCAGTCTCAGGACTGAAGACCACAGTAACAACAACATGCAGGAAAATAAAGCTATTTGAAACTAAGTCCGAGAAGTACCTCGTCTGGAACAAATCGCTATGAAACAGCATCTATTATGTCATTTTGCGTTTTCTGATTTCGAGGCAGAATTCGCATCCATATCGCATTTATCGCAAAATGGAATATGTATGTTCCCTATTGATTGATGTATCCCAAAAGGAAAAAGTCAGAAGATGTTAGGTCATGTGGTACAGAGGACCAAGGAATCCCAAAAGGAAAAAGTCAGAAGATGTTAGGTCATGTGGTACAGAGGACCAAGGAATCCGTATCATCAGTGACTAGGCATAGTGTCCAATCCAGGGACGCAAAAGTTCGTCATTTAAGTAGGGACATATATTGATGCTCCAATGAGAGGTTAAGAAGAAATTCTCAGAATCTGTAGTCAGTTAGGGAAACCACAATTGCTACACATCCAGGTGGGAGATACCTTTCACGGTCTTCTTACGGAAGAAATGTCGCCCATACAGCTTCTTCTCTAACACAGCGCCGAAACCATAGTTTGATAAGGATTTTCTGTGCTTTACACCCACATTGTGGTGATTAACCTTTCTAGATAAATGGGAGGTAGCTTCATCGCTGAATGTTAGTTTGGAGGTGAATTATTCATCCATTGGTGCTCCTTGCATTGTGATGCAGAATTGAAGATTCTGATCACAATTTTTGGGTTACAATTGTTGCGTGAGCTGCAGATGGTGCAATTTGAAATGCAACAGCCATCACAAAATCTTCTACACAGCTTGATATGGTATTCCAAGTTCATGGCATGCAAGGACTGTCCATTTTTTGGACTCATTTGAAACTGTCCATCACCCTCTCAATGGTTGCATCTGGCACACATGGCTGACTGGTACTTCTTTTTTTTACAGAGACAACAGTCACTTTAAATAATCAAGACCAAACCACAATGTTCTAATTCCACGGCAGACCTTCTCCAGAATTCATCTTGAAAGTATGCTGTACTGTTATGCAGTATAAACATCTTGCATATTCCAGCACAAGAACTGTTTTCTTGGTGTGTCACAATTTTGTCAAGGCACTGCGCTCATAATGGCAGCTAGTGGGTAGAATAGAAACTCACTGAGCTTAAAGTTCTATTGATATTTGTACATGTAACACATTGGAAAAATATAGAACTTTGAAAGTAAATGAATCATTTATAGTAGCCATATGTTAGTGATTGGTTTTGATTTTGCAGGGAAGTTTGTTTTGACTGTGTAATATAAGGATAGATAGGGTGGAGCTGTTTATGCGGTAGCTATATGTTTATGTGGTAGCCATATGTTAGTGATTGGTTTTTATTTTTGCAGGGAAGTTTGTTTTGACTATGAAATACAAGGATAGACAGGGTGGAGCTGTTTATGCAGTAGATGATTAAGTTTTAGGAGACTGAATAATTGGAAACTATAGGGCTTTACTTAGAATTGAATTAGTGGTCAATGGAGTAGAAATATCTGTCCAACAAAATATCTTCTAGGCCTTTCTTAAACCTAACTTCAGTAATAGTTACACTCTTTATAGCTGCCAGAAAGTGATTTGAAATGTATGTACCAGAAAAATGGACACCTTTCTGAATGAAAGACAGTGACTGTAAATCTTTGTAATGATTATACTTATTTGTGGTATTGATTCAATAAACTGGGTTGCTGATTTGAAAAAGTAACAAATTTCATTCAGAAATAAATACACTGGGAACCAGTGGTTAATATCCTCAGTTCCTTGAACAGGATTCTATAGGACATTCCTTAGTTCACACCACTAATACCATGTTTTACATGCCCTTGGACTTGCAAAAGTTCAGCTTGGGTTGACGAATCAGCCCCAAAAATGATCCTTATGACATTATGAAATTTGTTTTATTTATAATAGATTTTTAGTTTTTGTATCAGCTGTGGCTGACAACATCTTAATTAAAAATAAAGATTAAATTAATGAATTTATTATCAAGTTCTAATTTCAAGAATTTAATACTGTTAACTTCTTCTGCCTGCTTCTTGTCACATCTTAGTCATACACTTTGGGGGTGGGGGCCTGAAATGCATATAATGTTCCTACCATCTGCAAACAAAAGCATCTTGTCAACAGGTAATGTTATTAATGAAGGATCATTAATACCTATAAGAAAAAGTAAGGACCCTACAATAGAACTTTGTGTGACACAACATGTAATTAGTTCCCAGTTGCACAATTACTAATAGTTTAATTTAGGACCCTTCCCTGTTGAAATGATTCAAACCCACCCCCTCCCCCCCATAAACCATGGACCTAGCCATTGGTGGGAAGGCTTGTGTGCCTCAGCGATACAGATAGCCGTACCGTAGGTGCAACCACAATGGAGAGGTATCTGTTTAGAGGCCAGACAAACGTGTGGTTCCTGAAGAGGGGCAGCAGCCTTTTCAGTAGTTACAGGGGCAACACTGGATGATTGACTGATCTGGCCTTGTAACACTAACCAAAACGGCCTTGCTGTGATGGCACTGTGAATGGCTGAAAGCAAGGGGAGACTACAGCCGTAATTTTTCCCGAGGGCATGCAGCTTTACTGTATGGTTAAATGATGGTGGCATCCTCTTGGGTAAAATATTCCGGAGTTAAAATAGTCCCCCATTCGGATCTACGGGCGGGGACTACTCAGGAGGACGTCGTTATCAGGAGAAAGAAAACTGGCGTTCTACGGGTCAGAGCATGGAATGTCAGATCCCTTAATTGGGCATGTAGGTTAGAAAATTAAAAGGAAAAATGGATAGGTTAAAGTTAGATATAGTGGGAATTAGTTAAGTTCGGTGGCAGGAGGAACAAGACTTCTGGTCAGGTGAATACAGGGTTATAAATACAAAATCAAATAGGGGTTTAATAATGAATATGAAAATAGGAATGCGGGTGAGCTACTACAAACAGCATAGAGAACGCATTATTGTGATCAAGACAGATACGAAACCCACGCCTACCACAGTAGTACAAGTTTATATGCCAACTAGTTTTGCGAATGAGGAAGAGATTGATGAAGTGGATGATGAGATAAAAGAAATTATTCAGATAGTGAAGGAAGGTGAAAATTTAATAGTCATGGGCGACTGGAACTCGATAGTAGGAAAAGGAAGAAGAGGGAACGTACGTGAATATGGAATGGGAGTAAGAAATGAAAGAGGAAGCCGCCTGGTAGAATTTTGCACAGAGCATAACTTAATCATAGCTAACACTTGGTTCACGAATCATAAAAGATGGTTGTATACATGGAAGAAGCCTGGAGATACTGGAAGGTCTCAGATAGATTATGTAATGGTAAGACAGAGAAACCAGGATTTAAACAGTAAAACATTTCCAGGGGCAGATGTGGACTCTGACCACAATTTATTGGTTATGAACTGTAAATTAAACCCGAGAAACTGCAAAAAGGTGGGAATTTGAGGAGCTAGGACCTGGATAAACTGAGAGAACCAGAGGTTGTAGAGAGCTTCAGGGAGAGCATTAGGGAACGATTGACAAGAATGGGGGAAAGAAATACATAGAAGAAGAATGGGTAGCTTTGAGAGATGAAATAGTGAATGTAGCAGAGGATCAAGTAGGTAAAAAGACGAAAGCTAATAGAAATCCTTGGGTAACAGAAGAGATACTGAATTTAATTTATGACAGGAGAAAATATAAAAATGCAGTAAATGAAGCAGGCAAAAAGGAATACAAAAGTCTCAAAAATGAGATCGACAGGAAGTGCAAAATGGCTAAGCAGGGATGGCGAGAGGACAAATGTAAGGATGTAGAGGCGCTTATCACTAGTGGTAAGATAGATACTGCCTACAGGAAAATTAAAGAGACCTTTGGAGAAAAGAGAACCACTTGCATGAATATCAAGAGCTCAGATGGAAACCCAGTTCTAAGCAAAGAAGGGGAAGCAGAATGGTGGAAGGAGTAAATAGAGGGTCTATACAAGGGCAATGTTCTTGAGGACAATATTATAGAAATTGAAGAGAATGTAGATGAACATGAAATAGGAATTATGGTACTGCGTCAAGAGTTTGACAGAGCATTGAAAGACCTAAGTCGAAACAAGGCCCCGGGAGTAGACAGCATTCCATTAGAACTACTGACAGCTTTGAGAGAGCCAGGCCTAACAAAAATCTACCATCTAGTAAGCCAGATGTATGAGACAGTCGAAATACCCTCATACTTCAAGAAGAATATAATAATTCAAATTCCAAAGAAAGCATATGTTGACAGATGTGAAAATTACCCAACTATCAGTTTAATAAGCCACGGCTGCAAAATATTTTCCGTAGAAATATTGAAACACGTGAGGCAGTACTGACCCTACGACTTATCTTAGAAAATAGATTAAGGAAAGGCAAACCTATGTTTCTAGCATTTATAGACTTAGAGAAAACTTTGGACAACGTTCACTGGAGTACTCTCTTTCAAATTCTGAAGGTAGCAGGAGTAAAATACAGGGAGCGAAAGGCTATTTACAATTTGTACGGAAACCAGATGGCAGTTATAAGAGTCGAGGGGCATGAAAGGGAAGCAGTGGTTCGGAAGGGAGTGAGAAAGGGTTGTAGCCTCTTTCCGATGTTATTCAATATGTATATTGAGCAAGCAGTAAAGGAAACAAAAGAAAAATTCGGAGTAGGAATTAAAATCCATGGAGAAAAAATAAAAACTTTGAGGTTCGCCGATGACTTTGTAACTCGGTCAGAGACAGCAAAGGATCTGGAAGAGCAGCTGAACGGAATGGACAGTGTCCTGAAAGGAGGATATAAGATGAACATCAACAAAAACAAAACGAGGATAATCGAATGTAGTCGAATTAAATAGGGTGATGCTGCGGGAATTAGATTAGGAAATGAGCCTCTTAAAGTAGTAAATGAGTTTTGCTATTTGGGGAGCAAAATAACTGATGATGGTCGAAGTAGAGAGAATATAAAATGTAGACTGGCAATGATAAGGAAAACGTTTCTGAAGAAGAGACATTTGTTAACTTCGAGTATAGATTTAAGTGTCTGGAAGTCGTTTCTGAAAGTATTCGTGTGGAGTGTAGCCATGTATGGAAGTGAAAGGCGGACGATAAATAGTTTGGACAAGAAGAGAATAGAAGCTTTCGAAATGTGGTGCTACAGAAGAATGTTGAAGATTAGATGGATAGATCACATAAGTAATGAGGAGATAGTGAATGGAATTGGAGAGAAGAGAAATTTGTGGCACAACTTGAGTAGATGAAGAGATCGGTTGGTAGGGCATATTCTGAGACATTAATGGATCACCAGTTTAGTATTGGAGGGCAGTGTGGAGGGTAAAAATCGTAGAGGGAGACGAAGAGATGAATACACTCAACAGATTCAGAAGGATGTAGGTTCCAGTAGGTACTGGGAGATGAAGGAGCTTGCACAGAATAGAGTATCATGGAGAGCTGCATCAAACCAGTCTCTGGACTGAGGACCACAACAACCACAACAACAACATGATTAAACCATTTAGTCACATTTGTTGTTACAATATAAAAAGGATGTTGCAGTTTACACAGTCAAAAACCTTTGGCATCTCATAGGATATGCCAGTAGTCTGCAATGTATTTTTTTTATGAATTAAATATATTCATGCTGTATGTGTAAATAGCGTTCTCAGTATCAAAAGCCTTAAAAAATCGAAAATGTGAGTTTGGCAGTATATTACTTATAGTTAGAAGTGTCTTGTATATTATCTTCTCTAAAGTTTCAGAAAATGCTCGTAAACTTGGTGGGTGAAAGCTGATATTATTTCTGTGTTTCCTTTCTTATACAGAGACAACTTCAGTAAATTCAACCAGTCAGAAAAGCATTCCAGTAATAAATGACTGGTTACACAGACAACTTAATATATTACTTATCCCATAAAAGTACTATGATTAACTTTGTCGATATTTTTTCATAATCACTAGAATTGTTTGATTATAAAGACTTTTATGTTGGTTATTACTTCTACTGGGGTAGTGATGATCATGTTCGTATTACTGAAGTTGTTTGTAATTGATGGTCTCAGATATTCTACAGCAGCACCTACCAAACTTAACACCACCATTTTTCCTGTAACACTTATGAAATGACTGTTAAAAATTTTTACAACACTGCACATATCTCTGTCATTTGCTCTTAGTGTTATCTCTCCCTGTTCATACCTTTTTGCACATTTTCTCCCTCACCATATTCCATATAGTCTATATTTTATTTACGGCTATGACTTTTTCTCAAAATGCATTTGTTTTGATGTCTGTTTTACCACCTCCAATATTTTGCAGAGTGTCTTGCAATGAACTGTAGCATCAACATCAGAATTGTTTCTAAATGTCAGATACGGTTTCCTTTTTGTCTTAAAAATATGGCCTACCTTTATTCCTTGAGTAATCCATGGCTTTTTTTGTAGGCTTTGTTCTAATTCAGGTTACTTTTGTGGGAATACAGCTTTCAAATAAGCTGAGAATTTTATTTGTGAAAGTGTGATTTTTTTCATTCATGACATAAGCACTGGATACATAACTCTTTGACAAGTTTCCTGAAATAATTAATTTTTAGTTTACTGAGTAAATGTGGATACTGGTATTGGAGACTGATGTACTTTCATTCATGATGCTTGTGATTTCAGAGAACATGCACCTATGCAGTTCACAGGCCCACTATTAGAGACCACCTGGGTTGGCCCCTGGCAGACTCTGTTGAGCCACCTTAGAAACAGCATTATTAAACAACTGCAAACTAGTGCCTGACCTATTTCTTTGCATTGTATTACTGTTGCCCATTCAATGTGTTCAGTGCCATCCACAACCTTTATCTTACATATTGCTCTATAAAGTACTATGTTCCACAAATTGTGTTTGTTCTTGCTATAAAAAACTTGAATCCCATCCTCATCATCAAATTTGTTATAGCAAGAACAAACAAAATTAATTGAACATAGTACTTTATAGAGCAACACGTAAGATACAAGTTGTGTATTGCACTGAGCACAATGAATGGACAACAACCGAGCTCAGTGGCGCAGTGGCTAGCACACTGGACTCGCGTTCGGGAGGACGACGGTTCAATCCCGCATCTGACCATCCTGATTTAGGTTTTCCGTGATTTCCGTAAATCGCTCAAGGCAAATGCCGAGATGGTTCCTTTGAAAGAGCACGGCCGACTTCGTTCCCTGTCCTTCCCTAATACGATGAGACCGATGGCCTCGCTGTCTGGTCTCCTTAACTAAAACAACCCAATTCAACTGGACAACAGTAATACAGTGTAAAGAAATACCCCAAGCATTCATTGCTTAAATAATGCTCTTTCTTTGGTGGCTTGCCAGAGCCAACCCAGGGGGGTCTCTGCAAGTGGGTCTCTGAGCTATGTGGACACACACTCTCTGAAATCACATCTGTCATGAATAATGGGGCATCAGGGATTGTTGCTAAAGTGTTGCTTGAAAGAAGGGGATGTTGATGGTAAAGGTAGCTCAAACTGAGACTAACACTATGTCATTTTCAACAGTATAAATTGAACAGATTGCTACTCAGTGCATAGAGTACGTACTGACTGTCAGACAGGCACGTTTAAAAGTAGACTGTCGAATATTTTTAATCTGTTGAAGTCCCAAAGTCTTTTGTCAGATGTTTTACACGCACGGATTTTCCATTGTTTAATATAGGATTTTGTTTTGTTGTTTCTTTAAATGCCTTATGTTTGGTTTTGTTTGCATTAATGAATATTCTATTGTTGATTGGTCCTGATTTTCAAAAATGCACAGGCGTTAGGTTATTAGTTGAATTGATCAGCTGGAGATGTAAAAATGTGTGGGATCTATCAGTGGCGGTAGGGTATTTTATCCTTTTTTTTTTTTTCTAGTGTGGAGTGGATAATTACCACTCACAAACTACCACATTGAGGGGAGAGTGAGAAGAATTTACCATGATTTTGTTCATCTTATGTATTACTTATGTTCAGTTAGCGGGACTATATGTTCACAATTTATGAATTTATAGGTGGGAAGGAATGTTTGAGGCATACAGGGAGTTTATTCAATTAATTCTTTCTGTTTACTTTGTCATTTATTTTAAAGATGGAATGGTCTCTTGTCTTGTGAAAGTGTTTTCTCTAACATATGTTTGTTTTTATTCAGTTTGATACAGAACTAAGAATTTGCATTGAATGTACTGTGTCTTTGGTCATATTGGTTGTAATTTTCTGTTCAATTTATTTTGGTATGATATTAGCTGATACTTTTTTGATGGGTGTCACGAACTTCAGTTAGTCTATACAAGTTAATTGACGATATTGACACCATTTTTAAGTCACAATTTTTCGTTTGTTTTAGTTTTGCGCAGTGTTTGGTGAGTACTACAGAGTTTAGATAACTGATGATATTATAACAGTTTTATGTCAGTATATGCTGGTTATTTTATATTATGTTCGTGTTCACTGAAGGGGTATGTGGTGCATACTGTGGAATACATTTCGTACGTATATATACTTGAAGATAATGATTGTAATTTGGACTATAACCTACATTTTTTTGAATGTAACTATGATGTCTTGTATTCAGTTTTCTTAGAATGATGAATGGCAGGTCTACTAGTTTTGTCCCTGCAAGACACTCCAAATTTCATTTTTAGTAATATATATGTTGTTGAGTGTTTATTAGGTTCATGTATTTCTCATGACATAGATTCCATGTTGGGTATTGACAAGTAGTGTATGTCCGTTAATTGGGCATCGTAGGTTCAAACTGACACAAGGAATGAGCAGGTTCAGTATTGCTGCACTACCAAGGGAGCTTAAACTCCCAAAAATCTCTGCCTAAGGACAAATATACCCTTAAATCAAATGTACAGTACCATAACTGACATTACATTTCATGAAGGACGTGGAATCTGCTTCTGATGGGAAATTGAAAGGATATTCTTTATGATATTGTTACAGTTATGATTTTTAGGCCTGCTGATTACATAAATACATTGTCCACTTGTATTCTGTAATGAATCATGTGCAGCACATTGTCCAGCAATGTTGGTCACAGATCATGCTCATTTCATAACCTTCTGCAGACTGACTAAATGGCTTCCAGCAGCCTCTCTTTTATAAGGTTACAATAATTAGAACTACACATACCTATTGTTGTTTGCTGGAGTTTTACAAATTCCTATTAAAAATTTACATTTGTGATTAACTGAATAGTTCTGAGAGATTCTTCTGAATGTGAAGTTTCAGATAAAACAATACATCCTATTGAATTATGGCGTGTAGTTTGCCAGAATATGGGATTCCACTTCAGTAACAGTGTCTTAACTATGAATGCTAATTACTTTGGAACAAGTGGCAAAGTTACTACCATATTTTCAACATTAGCTATATAATTGCTTCACTTATTTATGTATATTTTTGATTGACTTTATCTGGAGGTTAGTAATGGGATATATATTTACATTGGAACAAGGAATCTGAATTTACTGATGTTGGTAATTAGGGGATAGCCAGACAAAACCAGTTACCTTAACTGAAAATTGTTATAAAACATATCTATTAACAATAGAGCAACAAACCACAGTTTTTTAGGTTTCTGACTTATTTGTTATCAACATATTATTATGTTTTTACTTTAAAATTAACACACAATTTCCTACAATTTTTTTGTTAAGCAGGTGCAAAAACCCTGTTTTACCCCATGGGTTGTGTAAAATTGGGTACCCATTTAATCAATACAAAACAATGTATACTATTGTAAAACTTTTATTGAAAACCTTTTAACTCAATATAAACCTCGAAATTGTCAATAAATGTAATAGTTTAGACTCTCACAAGTTCCTTTATTAAATATTTCGGCCTAAAATACTTAAAAATCAATGTTATTAGACCAATTTCACTTTATAAGGTAAATTGTCGGTTTATAATGTTATAAAATAAACATAATTGGTATATTTTAAAAAATCTTTAAATTTAATTATTAATTTTGAAGACCTGAACAAATTTTGCAAACAGAAGTCACAAACAAATGTGCCTTCCTCTTCTTCGGCGTTGGAGCAAGCCTCATGTGCCCAACCATGACAGGAAATACACTGAATCCATCCTTCTTTCAAACGAGACTGTGCGTGCAACTCTCTGAAAAATATGCAAGCTTCCTTAGGGTTGTCTTCAGAATGGCTCTGAGCACTATGTGACTTAACTTCTGAGGTTATCAGTCGCCTAGAACTTAGAACTAATTAAATCTAACTAACCTAAGGACATCACACACATCCATGCCCGAGGCAGGATTCGAACCTGCAACCATAGCGGTCGCTCGGCTCCTGACTGTATCGCCTAGAACCGCACGGCCACTCCGGCCGGCGGTTGTCTTCGTCTAAAGAGCTAGAACTCTCATGATACTGTTCTTTGTTGTTTTCGCCAGGCTACATTTTGTTGAGATTGATTGCTTCTCCACAGATTTTATCATTTTGGAGCATTTGCCTTTCTGGGATTTTGTTTTAGGTCTACTAATAGATGTAGGCCTATTAGGCTTGAAAAGTATTTTTTACACTTTTTTTTCTTCTCGCTCTTGTTCCTTTTTTACTTCTTCTAGCAACTCATTTTTGTATGGTGAAGAAGTGAGTATCGCTGTTTTACCTTTTTTCGTATTGCTTTCACTGGTCTGTTGGTTCTCGCCTCCAAATTTACCTTTGGAGGAGGCATTAAGGATTAGGAGAGATGGATGGAAACGTTGACACTCCTGAAGGTCCAACAACTTGTGTATCCTTTTGGTTTTGCTGAGGAATTTGTAGTTGACCTCCATCAGCCTCTACTACTGTGAGCTGTTCAGTAGGTGCTTCTTCTGGAATCTCTTCTGCTTCTAGGGGCTGAGGTATTTTCGGCGTTTCTACCTCAGTTTCGTCAGCTTCTATAGAGATTTGCAAAACTTTGTGAGGCACATCTTGAAGAGACGCGGGCCGATCAGTGGTATCTGCCGGCGCAAACAGATGATCTGGAAAAACATGCCTGTTAAAGGGCTGAATACCAGTCTTTTTAAAGCCTTTCCGAGCGGTTTGCATTACAGCTGCATGTGTAAAAGCATCTTTGAATAGTCATCGATGGCATGAAGTTTCCGGACTCACTCATGCATATCTGAGCTGTGACTAAAACACCATGCTTAAGGGCTAAAACTTTTGACGGTTTGTTGGGCACTGTCAAAACCGCTTCGTCAACATTGTATATCTCAGTTGGTTTCATTTTATGCTGGGTAAAAATTGATTCCAATAGATCAACGAAAGAGTTGACAACCACCTGATTAAATCCCTGTGCTCTAGCCCAAGAAGTTTTTTCTGGATTCCTCAAAGACAGTTGCGGATGACTTTTCAGGAAACTATACATCCACCCTTTTCCAGCCATTTTTCTAAACTGGTTACAAGTGTTGTGTATCTGATTTTTTTCCGCAAGCTCAAATGCAAGTCTAAGAAGGTCACGTAGGGTGACTCCAAACAATCCTTCTTCAAGAAAAAGGATGTGGCTAACCACCTCTCTTTCTTGTTCTTGGGAAAAAACGGTTTTGTACCAGCCCAGTGCTTTTGCCGCTGCTTCCTCCGAAGACAGATTTGAAGACGAGCTTTCTTGACGCTCTCCTCTAGTGTTGACTGTGGAACACCAAATGTTCTAGCAGATTTCTAGTAACCCATTCTTTGGGTTGAAACCTCCTCAGTTGCTGCAGTCATAGATTCCAAGCTCCAGCTCTGTCTCTGCGTCTTTCTCTGACAATTCCGGGGCATTTCTGACTGTTGAACAAAACAAATTTTTTAAAAACCTGTTGAAGAATACAAGGATATCGTTTACATTAGGTAGGCCAATCTACGCTAGTCAAGCAGTTTTTCAATGTTTCTTTAAGAACTCGAAAATGTTTCGAGAACCTGTAGTTCTACAGATGACAGCTTATCGAAACATTACGCTTATTTGTTCAAGAAATAATGTTACAAAGCTTGAAAGAAATAATAACCTTATTTAAACAGTCATATGAATGTACATCAATAATGTAATACTTCAATTATATAATACTTCAATTATGTATGCACTTAAATTAATTAGGTAGCCTACATAAGGCCTTTTTAACCAGATAACCTAACGTACCTATCGTGTATTTATGAAAGAGAATGATGGGCCTATATTTTTACTATTATGTTTCTTTCTGTATGTACTATCATGCCCAATAATAATGATAATCCCTTAGCTAAGGGCTGTTCTTCATTAAACGTGTTTTAACTACTATTTCGCAATCAAAACAATAATGTTACATTACTTCCGAGGTGTGGGACAAAACTGGGTACCACATAGACGGTAAAACCGGGTGCCCTCTTTTGCCCCACACTTAGGTACCCGGTTTGACCCAACAGCGACTTGTTGCCTTGGAAATGGCGTCACTAGGTTATGTTGCTGTAGGCGAATGAAAAGAACATCAAAATATACAGTGAAATATACTTAATCAAGACATGCTCTTACCTTTATCTTTAGACAATGGTATACTGCTTCAAACTCATTAAACAAACAGAACAAAATTGAAAAATTTTCAGATTAAAACTTCAAAAATTCATAGAAATAAGAAGACTTGCTTCTCTGCTGCTGTTGTTCTCTCCATCTGCATGAAATGGCTTCCGCTAGTAGTTCCGCTGTTGAACTGCTAGATAGAAGCACCCGTCACAAAATTTGCGAGGTACCCATTTTGACCCACCTACCCAGTTTTGTCTGATTCTGCCCTACCACAGTTTTTAGGTAAACTTGTCACAGCAATGGATTCTAACCAACCAAATGAATGAGTTAATATTCAAGATTTTAGGTACGGTGCACCTACAGTAAATCAGAAAATAAATTTTTATGAAATTCCCAAAAAAAAATCACTAAATTATCCAATTTTCAGAATATTCAGGATACAACGTTTCCAGTTTTCGTCAAGAACCATTCATTACTCTCCTAGTTACTAACCTTAGCACTTAACTGTCAAAAGAAATCAATAAAAAACTCGCATTTTTTCCGTGAATGTTGTTTCTCTATGAACACAAAAAACTACTGCCTAATATTCAGCTTCTCTGGTGTGTCACCAGTCTCATCAGCAGGAAAACCCATAAACCCCCCATCGAAATCTCACAGTGTGTCATCCTGACAATCATCTGACTTGGGTGATGAGTAGTCACTTGGCCAGTGTTGCATAAATTCTGCACATGTTGTTGCAGTCGTCAGACTGTCATGGTTATCATCTTCTGAGTATACACCATATTTATCATTAGTTCTCAGTGTACATTACATTTATCATTAGTTAACTTTTGTAACTTGATAGGGATCTAAATTCTTCGACTTCAGTTTTAATTTTGGTCCACTTTACGCTCATATTTTTGCCAATAGGTCACCAACTTTGTACTTTAAGGCTTTCTTCTGATGTTGATTGAAATTAGAAAAACTTTCTTCTTGAACCTTGATGATCTGTAGCTTAGCATCTTCCTTCAGTTTACTGTATCTCTTTTCATATGAATAAATAATTTCTTCTTCTAATCGTTTTGTCATGTAAAGATTAGTCTGTTTGTGCGTCTTAACCCCTATCAAAAGTTCGAATGGAGTTTTCCCAATACATCTGTTGTATGCTGAATTCATGATATGTTGCACTGATGGTACCGTCTTTTACCATTCATTAAGTCTATCAGTATTGAGCTTAGCAGTTATTTTATCCAAAGTAGAACTGATGATCTCACTCTATCCATTTGCTCTATGGAGTCCTGCCATTATTAAAATCTGTTCAGTTCCTTTCGTAGTGCAGTACGCTTGAATTCTTGAGAAGTAAAGCAAGACATTTTGCCACTATTTACTTGGACTGGGTTTCCAAAATTAGGTTCATATGATTCCATCTTGCTAATTGCGTCTGTCGATTTTGTAGTCTTTAAAGGCTAGAGCCAAGTAAACTTGGGCACGCATCAATAACGCTTAGAATGTGGTTATATCCTATGCGTGTCATTTGCAGTGATGTGTTGCATAGTATTTTTTGCGTTGATATAAGTCTTCGTATATTGACGTTTTATTGTATTTGTCAAAATCTTTTCTTCTTGTGGATATGTTTGCATTGTTTTCAAGGAAATTTTCTGGGTCTTCAGTTTTTCACTTGCCCTTATTTTATTCGAGAAATAAAGCGAGTTATTCATATGCTGTTATAATTTAATTACAACCTGTCCATCAGCTTACGGGCCTAGAACAAAAACTTGTTAATTTACTGGGGTAATTTTTTATTTTCTTCACGTCAGTCGAGTCTCCAAAAGTGCATTCCTGCATTGAGGTCTTTACTTGGAAAGTGAAAAGATGAAAGACTGATCAAACAAAGCTGTTCAGTATCCAAAAATTTGACAGACAGTTTTCAGTAATGGAAGTATCGAATGGAAATTATCTTTCATAGATGGAAGTAAAGTAAGACAAATTGAACACACTGATGCAGAGCACTTATGGGACTGGGCTTTAGGATGCGCTTTTTACCGATGGCTTTGCCCGTGTATATATATAACTTATTTCACAATTTTTTATACACTTATTTCGTCTATGTTTCTAGCGCCTTTTGCCCTGCAATTTCATTTTCACTCAGTTTGATGTTTTTGACGTCTTATTTCCTGAACTATGCGTCGTACAATTAGGGGTATAATTTTGCAGGTATATCCAGTTGTGTACGTGGCGAAATGTGTCTCGATTAGAGTTAGTAGTAAAGCACTAACAATTAAAATTTAATGCTTTATGCGGCAGTTTTAAAGCACAAACAGCGAAAATTCAGTAAGGGATAAAAATTTGCCTTTGCATCATTTTGTAAGGCTCATCAGCGAGAAAAAGTTTCGTAATGGTTCGAAATTATGTGTAAAATCCTTTACAAGTCTGAGTGCTCTCATTCTCAAATACTAGATAACTGAAGTATGGCACATTGTGGGCTACGCCGATTTTTCACCGTCGCCCCTTTGATAGGTAGGTGGTTCTTACCCAAACAGCGATTCTCCCCAGACAGTAAGCTAAACGTGTACCACATTTGCTTGAAATTGGTCCAGTAGTTCAGGAGGAGACGTGGAACATACGTACATCCATTTCTCAAATACACTCCTGGAAATGGAAAAAAGAACACATTGACACCGGTGTGTCAGACCCACCATACTTGCTCCGGACACTGCGAGAGGGCTGTACAAGCAATGATCACACGCACGGCACAGCGGACACACCAGGAACCGCGGTGTTGGCCGTCGAATGGCGCTAGCTGCGCAGCATTTGTGCACCGCCGCCGTCAGTGTCAGCCAGTTTGCCGTGGCATACGGAGCTCCATCGCAGTCTTTAACACTGGTAGCATGCCGCGACAGCGTGGACGTGAACCGTATGTGCAGTTGACGGACTTTGAGCGAGGGCGTATAGTGGGCATGCGGGAGGCCGGGTGGACGTACCGCCGAATTGCTCAACACGTGGGGCGTGAGGACTCCACAGTACATCGATGTTGTCGCCAGTGGTCGGCGGAAGGTGCACGTGCCCGTCGACCTGGGACCGGACCGCAGCGACGCACGGATGCACGCCAAGACCGTAGGATCCTACGCAGTGCCGTAGGGGACCGCACCGCCACTTCCCAGCAAATTAGGGACACTGTTGCTCCTGGGGTATCGGCGAGGACCATTCGCAACCGTCTCCATGAAGCTGGGCTACGGTCCCGCACACCGTTAGGCCGTCTTCCGCTCACGCCCCAACATCGTGCAGCCCGCCTCCAGTGGTGTCGCGACAGGCGTGAATGGAGGGACGAATGGAGACGTGTCGTCTTCAGCGATGAGAGTCGCTTCTGCCTTGGTGCCAATGATGGTCGTATGCGTGTTCGGCGCCGTGCAGGTGAGCGCCACAATCAGGACTGCATACGACCGAGGCACACAGGGCCAACACCCGGCATTATGGTGTGGGGAGCGATCTCCTACACTGGCCGTACACCACTGGTGATCGTCGAGGGGACACTGAATAGTGCACGGTACATCCAAACCGTCATCGAACCCATCGTTCTACCATTCCTAGACCGGCAAGGGAACTTGCTGTTCCCACAGGACAATGCACGTCCGCATGTATCCCGTGCCACCCAACGTGCTCTAGAAGGTGTAAGTCAACTACCCTGGCCAGCAAGATCTCCGGATCTGTCCCCCATTGAGCATGTTTGGGACTGGATGAAGCGTCGTCTCACGCGGTCTGCACGTCCAGCACGAACGCTGGTCCAACTGAGGCGCCAGGTGGAAATGGCATGGCAAGCCGTTCCACAGGACTACATCCAGCATCTCTACGATCGTCTCCATGGGAGAATAGCAGCCTGCATTGCTGCGAAAGGTGGATATACACTGTACTAGTGCCGACATTGTGCATGCTCTGTTGCCTGTGTGTATGTGCCTGTGGTTCTGTCAGTGTGATCATGTGATGTATCTGACCCCAGGAATGTGTCAATAAAGTTTCCCCTTCCTGGGACAATGAATTCACGGTGTTCTTATTTCAATTTCCAGGAGTGTATATCGGAAGTCAGCGCTGCTTCCATCGCCAGATTAACTATTCTCTGATGCTGTAGGCGATGCCCCAATAACGTATCTCTTCTTCTGATATTTTCCACAAAATAATATCCTGAACTATATTTTTTAAGGACTTCCATATTTCGAACTTTTTCTGCCAAATAATTTTTGACACTCTTCTCTAATACTACATTTCAAATGCATTCAGCTTCTTCTCTTGAATTCCGGTAGTCCTCATTTAAGTTTAACACAAACATCTTCCTCAGTTTCATATCGACATCTAAAATGTGAACCATGTGATACACTCGATTACTTTTCAATATATGACGACCTTCCAGAGACATACATTGGGCTATGCAGAATACGTATAATCGTTGAATTTAGGCTCTAAAAAGGACAGTCAGCTTATTGAAGAGTGGCCTCTGGTTAGCGACGGCAACTCCCGCTGTTTGGGCAACGAGAGAGGAGTGTGGCGTGGGCCAGCAAGCAAAGCGGACGAGACGTGACACTGTTTTGACTCTGAACAGATGCCACCAGAGCGTCCGCGGTGTAGCAAGGAAGACCCACGATTCGAGAGGCCTCATCGTTCTTGAAGAGGACGGGAAGTGATTGTCGACCATGTTGGACATATATTAGATAAGCCGACCTTTGGAACATTGGAGGCATAGTGAACATCTGAACAAATGATTCTCAGTTTAAGAGCACCCAAAAGAAGTAGTCGTGTTGAAAAGCGCAGTAAAATCGTCTTACAAAAGTGTTTCTGTTAGAAACGTGACAGGATACTGAGAAAGTCGTTGATTGACTGACTCTTGGAAAAAGGTGTTTCAAAGAACTAGTGCAGTCATTTGCACAATTTTCAATCTGATCACTGAGGCATGGCGAGCTGACTTGTACCTCTCAGAATACTGATTGACGCACCTTGTTGATTTTGAGGTCAGACAGAGGTGACATGAGTCACTTTGCGAAATTGATCGGTGAAAGGGATAGGTAAACATAAGTATTTATTTGTTAGTCACAGGTACAATATAAAAAATTTAGGGATATCCAGAAAATAGAACGTAAAAAGCTGTGCATATAAGTATAATTTGGATCACTGTGTAGCAGCTATCAAACAGTAACTGATATTTTTTAATGAAGGTCATTTAACTAATTTTATTCAAATTGAGATCTGATTAAAAGTTTCAAAAATCGTAAGGTTTTTTTCTCTTTTAATTTTGAAAGGTTGAAATCTTGAGCAAACAGGGTGGTTAAGGACATATGAGTAAACAGTTATGGCTTTAATTAATAACACGACGTTTTACATTTATATCTACTGGAAATTTTAAAGATCTTGAGCCCAATTTAAACTTTGGTGGTCAAAGAAGTTTAATATTATCTACAATCCTGGAAATTGAAATAAGAACACCGTGAATTCATTGTCCCAGGAAGGGGAAACTTTATTGACACATTCCTGGGGTCAGATACATCACATGATCACACTGACAGAACCACAGGCACATAGACACAGGCAACAGAGCATGCACAATGTCGGCACTAGTACAGTGTATATCCACCTTTCGCAGCAATGCAGGCTGCTATTCTCCCATGGAGACGATCGTAGAAATGCTGGATGTAGTCCTATGGAACGGCTTGCCATGCCATTTCCACCTGGCGCCTCAGTTGGACCAGCGTTCGTGCTGGACGTGCAGACCGCGTGAGACGACGCTTCATCCAGTCCCAAACATGCTCAATGGGGGACAGATCCGGAGATCTTGCTGGCCAGGGTAGTTGACTTACACCTTCTAGAGCACGTTGGGTGGCACGGGATACATGCGGACGTGCATTGTCCTGTTGGAACAGCAAGTTCCCTTGCCGGTCTAGGAATGGTAGAACGATGGGTTCGATGACGGTTTGGATGTACCGTGCACTATTCAGTGTCCCCTTGACGATCACCAGTGGTGTACGGCCAGTGTAGGAGATCGCTCCCCACACCATGATGCCGGGTGTTGGCCCTGTGTGCCTCGGTCGTATGCAGTCCTGATTGTGGCGCTCACCTGCACGGCGCCAAACACGCATACGACCATCATTGGCACCAAGGCAGAAGCGACTCTCATCGCTGAAGACGACACGTCTCCATTCGTCCCTCCATTCACGCCTGTCGCGGCACCACTGGAGGCGGGCTGCACGATGTTGGGGCGTGAGCGGAAGACGGCGTAACGGTGTGCGGGACCGTAGCCCAGCTTCATGGAGACGGTTGCGAATGGTCCTCGCCGATACCCCAGGAGCAACAGTGTCCCTAATTTGCTGGGGAGTGGCGGTGCGGTCCCCTACGGCACTGCGTAGGATCCTACGGTCTTGGCGTGCATCCGTGCGTCGCTGCGGTCCGGTCCCAGGTCGACGGGCACGTGCACCTTCCGCCGACCACTGGCGACAACATCGATGTACTGTGGAGACCTCACGCCTCACGTGTTGAGCAATTCGGCGGTACGTCCACCCGGCCTCCCGCATGCCCACTATACGCCCTCGCTCAAAGTCCGTCAACTGCACATACGGTTCACGTCCACGCTGTCGCGGCATGCTACCAGTGTTAAAGACTGCGATGGAGCTCCGTATGCTACGGCAAACTGGCTGACACTGACGGCGGCGGTGCACAAATGCTGCGCAGCTAGCGCCATTCGACGGCCAACACCGCGGTTCCTGGTGTGTCCGCTGTGCCGTGCGTGTGATCATTGCTTGTACAGCCCTCTCGCAGTGTCCGGAGCAAGTATGGTGGGTCTGACACACCGGTATCAATGTGTTCTTTTTTCCATTTCCAGGAGTGTAGAATGCTACGGAATGAATATACATATCTCAAGGCTTTGAAGTATTTAGTACATTCAACTTAGAATAGTAAATAACATATAAAATGAAAAAGCAATTCAGACAATTTTTGTTACAAGTGTTCAAAATTAGCACTACCTGCGACACATCGAGTTGATAGCCGAGTTCTTCCCAAACCTCACCATTGTGTCTGGAGTAATTGTTGCAGCAATGACGTTTCTGAAATCAGGTACATAAGATGGTAGCGGAGACAAATACACATGATCCTTTATGGACCCCCAAAGGTTAAGGGGGCACAGAACACAGAATAATGTGGCCGGTAGATGTGCAGACAGCAAGGCATGTGTGGGGAGAGCGTTAGTGGTGGGACTGTGGGCAGGTGCTGTAGGGGAAATGCCGAGCACTGGAGGGGAAGTGCCGTTCCAAACTGAAGCCTATGCTCACATATTTTGTAAATATTAAGTGGGACGCCTGCATGGTCACCATTCAAAAAGATCTGTCACCTCTGCTTTGATTAATATCTGAAAACAATTCCTCCAAAAATGGAGCGATTTATTTTCGTATCGCTTGTTAACCACGGAAAGCGCCAAAAGTTACGAATTTTGAGTAATACCTACACATTTCTCTTGTTTCCATATTAAAATTTGTTTCTCTTGCCAAAACACAGCGGAGTTTCCAGTCTCACCCCATTAACATGTTGTGCAGACAAAATTTCGAGAGAAATCTGAAACAGTGGTTTGTTAAGTGAGGAACTGAAGAAGAGTAAGGTCAGTATCGTATGTAAAAGTACATCCTCGGTACAAAATAAACGTGTAATGTCTTCACTTATGTTGTTCCAAAACCCATACCATTTCTCGTTTTCATAACTATCGATGACCCTTAAAAATTATATTCTTTCATTAAAAAAGTCTCTAGTTAGTTGAATAACACAGTAGATAATGAAACTTTGCATAATAAACACACGGCAAAATTTTTCTTTGCATGCTATCATTTGCCAAAATCTCATTTCAATAACCCATACAGTTTATGAATTATGAGGAATGTGGCGGATATTTCACTCTGGCTTTGTCGCTGATGCAGTGCGATAGCAATTGTGTGTGCTACCTCAAATCGATTTTCTGTAGATGGGTGATACGTAGAGATCTCCACGCAAGTCTAAAGAAAAATTCATCATATTGTATAAATTTCATACATAGTAACATATTATGTAATACGCGCCAAACTCAAAATGATAGCGCCCCCTACTTTTCTTTGCAAAGTTTTCCGAATTTCACGCAGTGACTTACTTCCATGCATACATCAAAATAATTGTGACCATTAGTGAAACGATGAGCACATCATCATGATATTGACATATAAAGCTACAAGTAAAGCGAAAATTATTATTATTATTATTATTATTACGAAGTAGTTTCTGTGGCGACTGACAATTCGTAGTTTTTCACAAACAACTTTTATTGATGTAAATTCACAAGGTTGGTGACTGAACTTACAAACTAAAGGTAACAATAACGAAAAAAGTCTCCTAATTAAGGCAAACAAAAGTTCACTTCTAATTTTCCAATAAAGTTCGTGGTAACACACTCACAAGCTAGTAACAGTCCAATTCCGAGACGAACACGTTATCTTCAACGGTCGCAGTACACGAGGTCGGCATCCAGCGTGAAGTGAACTTCGGGGCTGGTTATAGCCCCTATGTAGCTGCCTCCAGCCTATCAGGTTTTGGCGTAGTGATACTTCCTACAGGCCGTGGCTCGAGCTCCCCCTGCAGGAAGTAGTGCTCGGAATGTCTGTCTCCATTATCTTGTATGTAAATAGCCGGTGTTTACCATGATGGTTTTGGTATGCCTTGGGTGTAATATAGGTTGCCGGGCCTCAGGGGCTACCTTGGCTCCGGTATAACAGTTTCCGTAAAATCGTCTGAGAAAGACGCCTCAATTCTGTCATCGCCGACCGGCCGAAAGGTGTCAGTGTGTCGGGGAGACCTTTCGAACAAAGGAATGTACTCGCCCGTGCTTGAGACGAAAACTGGTCTCTGTGCATTGGCCACTGTATCCTGCGTGGACTCTAAATATCGCATGGCGTCTGATAGTGTTTCGACATGGGGCTCATACAAAATAACCACTGTCGTCCGGCCCCTTGTTGGCCATCGAGCGGTCGGGTACAACGTCATTTAATCATGGCAGTTTAGATTTCTACTTGGCTGAAATGTCCAATCGTGACTGGAAATAGACGATCGAGAAAATCTTCATCTTCATGCGGTAACATTTCGTTTGCAAAGTTTGGATGTAAACCATAGTCTGTAGGTATTACAGCTTGTAAGAACTGCAAGTGATAAAACTGCAATCGGAGTTGTAAGAGTCTCCCTAAATGTCTCCACACAGACGTCACTGCAACTGCCAGTTCACGAATAACCTTCCGACCTGAATTCTTGGGGCTATGCATGATAGACTCACTCGTTCAACCACCGGTATAGGAAGAAAACTGTCAGTTACTCCTAAATTTTATGTATTACTTATAATTTTAAGTTGAATTTAATAAATGTTACAGAGCCTTAAAAACCAAAACACCTCATATATATACACACACAGGGTGGTCCATTGATCGTGACCGGGCCAAATTTCTCACGAAATAAGCGTCCAACGAAAAAACTACAAAGAACGAAACTTGCCTAGCTTGAAGGGGAAAACCAGATGGCGCTGTGATTGGCCCTCTAGATGGCGCTACCATAGATCAAAAGGATATAAACTCCGTTTTTTAAAATAGGAACCTCCATTTTTATTACATATTCGTTTAGTACGAAAGAAATATGAATGTTTTAGTTGGACCACTTTTTTCGCTTTGTGATAGATGGCGCTGTAATAGTCGCAAACATATGGCTCACAATTTTAGACGAACAGTTGGTAACAGGTAGGTTTTTTAAATTAAAATACAGTACGTAGGTACGTTTGAACATTTTATTTCGGTTGTTAAAATATGATACATGTACCTTCGTGAACTTATCATTTCTGAGAACGCATGCTGTTACAGCGTGATTACCTGTAAATACCACATTAATGCAATAAATGCTCAAAATGATGTCCGTCAACCTCAGTGCATTTGGCAATACGTGTAACGACATTCCTCTCAACAGCGAGCAGTTCGCCTTCCGTAATGTTCGCATATGCATTGACAATGCGCTGACGCATGTTGTCGGGCGTTGTCGGTGGATCACGATAGGGCATATCCTTCAACTTTCCCCAAAGAAAGAAATCCGGGGACGTCAGATCCGGTGAACGTGCTTCGACGACCAATCCACCTGTCATTAAATATGCTATTCAATACCGCTTCAACCGCAAGCGAGCTATGTGCCGGACACCCATCATGTTGGGAAGTACATCGCCATTCTGTCATGCAATGAAACATCTTGTAGTAACATCGGTAGAACATTACGTAGGAAATCAGCAATTGTCGCACCATTTAGATTCCCATCGAAAAAATGGGGGTCAATTATCCTTCGTCCCATAATGCAGCACCATACATTAACCCGACAAGGTCGCTGATGTTCCACTTGTCGCAGACATTGTCGATTTTCCGTTACTCAATAGTGGATATTATGCCGGTTTACGCTACCGTTGATGGTGAATGACGCTTCGTTGCTAAATGGAACGCGTGCAAAAAATATGTCATCGACCCGTAATTTCTCTTGTGCCCAGTGGTAGAACTGTACACGACGTTCAAAGTCGTCGCCATGCAATTCCTGGTGCATAGAAATATGCAATTGGTAAACGGTCCATTTTAACACGGGTAATGTATCACGAAGCAAATACCGTCCGCACTGGCGGAATCTTACGTGATACCACGCAGTTATACGTTTGTGACTACTACGAAGCCATCTATCACAAAGCAAAAAAAGTGGTCCAACTGAAACATTCATATTTCTTTACGTACTACGGGAATATGAAATAAACTTGGGGGTTCCTGTTAAAAAAACAAAAAAAAAACAGTTGATATCCGTTTGACCTATGGCAGCGCCATCTAGCGGGCCAACCACAGCACCATCTGGTTTCCCCTTCAAGCTAGACGAGTTTCGTTGTTTTTAGTTTTTTTCGTTTGATGCTTATTTCGTGAGATACACTCCTGGAAATTGAAATAAGAACACCGTGAATTCATTGTCCCAGGAAGGGGAAACTTTATTGACACATTCCTGGGGTCAGATACATCACATGATCACACTAACAGAACCACAGGCACATAGACACAGGCAACAGAGCATGCACAATGTCGGCACTAGTACAGTGTATATCCACCTTTCGCAGCAATGCAGGCTGCTATTCTCCCATGGAGACGATCGTAGAGATGCTGGATGTAGTCCTGTGGAACGGTTTGCCATGCCATTTCCACCTGGCGCCTCAGTTGGACCAGCGTTCGTGCTGGACGTGCAGACCGCGTGAGACGACGCTTCATCCAGTCCCAAACATGCTCAATGGGGGACAGATCCGGAGATCTTGCTGGCCAGGGTAGTTGACTTACACCTTCTAGAGCACGTTGGGTGGCACGGGATACATGCGGACGTGCATTGTCCTGTTGGAACAGCAAGTTCCCTTGCCGGTCTAGGAATGGTAGAACGATGGGTTCGATGACAGTTTGGATGTACCGCGCACTATTCAGTGTCCCCTCGACGATCACCAGTGGTGTACGGCCAGTGTAGGAGATCGCTCCCCACACCATGATGCCGGGTGTTGACCCTGTGTGCCTCGGTCGTATGCAGTCCTGATTGTGGCGCTTACCTGCACGGCGCCAAACACGCATACGACCATCATTGGCACCAAGGCAGAAGCGACTCTCATCGCTGAAGACGACACGTCTCCATTCGTCCCTCCATTCACGCCTGTCGCGACACCACTGGAGGCGGTCTGCACGATGTTGGGGCGTGAGCGGAAGACGGCCTAACGGTGTGCGGGACCGTAGCCCAGCTTCATGGAGACGGTTGCGAATGGTCCTCGCCGATACCCCAGGAGCAACAGTGTCCCTAATTTGCTGGGACGTGGCGGTGCGGTCCCCTACGGCACTGCGTAGGATCCTACGGTCTTGGCGTGCATCCGTGCGTCGCTGCGGTCCGGTTCCAGGTCGACGGGCACGTGCACCTTCCGCCGACCACTGGCGACAACATCGATGTACTGTGGAGACCTCACGCCTCACGTGTTGAGCAATTCGGCGGTACGTCCACCCGGCCTCCCGCATGCCCACTATACGCCCTCGCTCAAAGTCCGTCAACTGCACATACGGTCCACGTCCACGCTGTCGCGGCATGCTACCAGTGTTAAAGACTGCGATGGAGCTCCGTATGCCACGGCAAACTGGCTGACACTGACGGCGGCGGTGCACAAATGCTGCGCAGCTAGCGCCATTCGACGGCCAACACCGCGGTTCCTGGTGTGTCCACTGTGCCGTGCGTGTGATCATTGCTTGTACAGCCCTCTCGCAGTGTCCGGAGCAAGTGTGGTGGGTCTGACACACCGGTGTCAATGTGTTCTTTTTTCCATGTCCAGGAGTGTATTTGGCCCGGTCACTATCAATGGACCACTCTGTATATACACTCATGTCCATAAATTAAGGATAATGCTGATACATGGTGAAACAACGCTCTGGTGGGCAATTTGCGGGTTTAAATCACTTTCTGGTATGACCATAAGGTCATACCAGGCAGCACGGTGGCGCTGGCAGCAGTCCACATATGCAGAAGTCGTGTTGGTGCATTTCAGAGTACGGCGCAGCGGGTAAGTATGCAGACGTTTTCAGATGTGCTAATGGTAACTGTGTTGAAAATGGCTCAAAGAACACATACTGATGACGTCATGGGGGGTAGTACTATGGCGACTGGAGGCTGGTCAAACACAGCAGGTCGTTGCACGGGCGCTCTGTGTGCCACAAAGAGTGATCTCAAGATTATGGCAACGATTCCAGCAGACAGGAAACGTGTCCAGGCGCTACAGTACGGGTCGTCAACAGTGTACAACACCATCGGTGCCCGCAGACGGCCACGGCGTACTGCAGGTAGCCTTGTTCGGGACCTTACAGTAGCCACTGGAACAGTTGTCTCCAGACACATAGTCTACAGACATGGTTTATTTGCCCGGAGACCTGCAAGGTGCATTCCAGTGACCTCTGGTCACAGGAGAGCCTGTAAAGACTCGTGTCAAGAACAGGTACATGTGCAGAAAACTGTGGCGTTTTATAGCACATGTGTTTCGGGACGGTTTTCTTAACTTATCACCAATACCGTGGACTTAAAGATCTGTGTCGTGTGTGTTCCCTGTGTGCGTATGCTATTATCGCCAGTTTTAGAAGACGACAACGGGAAAACATCTATGAGGCACAGAAAAACATGACAGGTACCAGTGGATAAAGCGCCTCTCCAAGTTCTGATTCGTAACATACACCGTGGCATACTCGTACTAAAGGGCAACGGTAGCAAAACAGGTAGACCAGTCATCGACTCCGTATTGTAGAGTCCCAAGTAATGTTCACGGAGTCCAGGTATAGTCTGGACAGTGATTCTGGCCGGGTTTTCATCTGGCGTGAATCAGGAACCAGATACCAACCCCTTCATGTACCTGAAAGGGACCTATATGGAGGTCGTGATTAGACGGTGTGGAGTGTTATTATGATTGGTGCACGTACACCCCCGCATGTTTTTGACAGAGGAACTGTAACAGGTCAGGTGCATCGGGACGTCATTTTGCACCGGTATGTCCACCTTTTCCGGGGTGCAGTGGGTCCCACCTTCCTGCTAATGGATGATAACGCACGGCCCCACCGAGCTGCCATCGTGGAGGAGTACGTTGAAACAGAATATATCAGGCGAATGGAGTGGCCTGGCTGTTCTCCAGACCTAAACCCCATCGAGCACGTCTGGGATGCTCTCGGTTGACGTATCGCTACACGTCTTCAAACCCCTAGAACACTTCAGGAGTTCCGAAGGCACTGCTGCAAGAATGGGAGGCTATACCCTTGCAGCTGCTCGACCACCTGATCCAGGGTATGCCAACCCGTTGTGCGGTCTGTGTACGTGTTCACGGTTATCATACCCCATATTGATGTAGGGGTACATGAGCAGGAAACAGTGGCGTTTTATAGCACATGTGTTTCGTGACGGTTTTCTTAACTTATCACCAATACCGTGGACTTACAGATCTGTGTCGTGTGTGTTCCCTATGTGCCTATGCTAGTATCGCCAGTTTTGTGTAATGCCACGTTGTGTGGCACCTCATTCTACAATTATTCTTAATTTATGAGCATCAGTATGTATACTGTGACTGATTCATGTTCTAGGCAGTTTTCTGATATATTAATTTAAATAGCGATTATCAATTACCTTGATAGAGTATGCTTGAAGTGTTCCATTAATGTTGTTTTTCTATTGAACTGTTGAGTGTCAGTGAAATGTTAAAGTTTCTTTCACCTTCAGTGTACCAATAGTTCGCTCCACTCCCTCACAAATCCGTGTCTTTATCCTATTTAGTATGATTACTGCTGTTATATCTCAGAAAGGCTCTTTAATATGTGCTATACTAATTCTAGTATCTTCCTTTCTCCAGCCTCTTTCTGGACTTTGGATTCTTAGATGGCATCTTTTCAATTTCTCCATATTTTGTTCCAAATTTTGATATTCACAAGCTGTTATTCTCCTTTCTGCTACTCTTCATCTTTTTTCTGTTTCTTCTTTAAACTTCAACTGTATTCTGTATTGTTTCGTCTATTCGTTTCAACAGAATTTCTTCCTTATATCTCGCCACAAAGACCGTCCTGTCGGTAAACACAGCCTTATTATTAAGTAGCTTCAGTGTTTTATAGGACGACAGCGCGAAGATTACGACGTTTACGAATAACAGACACGTGCGATAGAGTATCTCGCGAAGTTTTTAAGTCACAGTTCAGGTGATCAATATGGGCGGCATTTGTGACGCGGCAAACGTCAGTACGTGTTTGTAATTCATTGAATTCGCTGACAGAAATTGTCCTAGAAGACTTAACAGCAGCCTGCTTTGAAAATCTGTTCATTCGGTTGCGTACCTGCATGTGCGGACTAATTGAATGTGACAATACGGAGGGGAGGGGCTAACGACACGCTCAGCTTACTGGGAAGTGACGTCAAAATTCCGTGTCACTCGATGTGACAAATGCAATAATGATTTCGTGGCGTTTCTCTATTTTCGTGTTATAACTTTGTAGTATGCCGTTTCGAGACAGTGGCGTATTGAATGGCTATGAGCACTATGGGACTCAACATGTGTGGTCATTAGTCCCCTGGAACTTAGAACTACTTAAACCTAAGTAACCTAAGGACATCACACACATCCATGCCCGAGGCAGGATTCAAACCTGCGACCGTAGCGGTCACGCGGTTCCAGACTGACGCGCCTAGAACCGCACGGCCACACCGGCCGGCTGGCGTATTGAAGATTTATGACAAATACGTCACCTTTGGTACGATTCTTATAATTAAATGTCAGTTAGTGACACATCGGCCTTTGCCTTTATGAGATAGGCCTATTAATTGAAAAATACTGAAGGTGGAAGTTGCGTCTCTTTGTCATAGGTTAGTGGATAAGGATGTGGATTACGCAGTTGAAGAAACTAGGTTCGCTTCCTGTTGTATGTTAATTCTTTCATCTTAGTCTTTTCAATAGAGACATTCTTATGAATGTAATACAAGTACGTTCTGCAACATTCTGTGTTATCTATACATATTATAAAACCGGAGCTCTGTATGTGTGTACGTGTGCTCCACATCTCCTAAATCGCGGCGTGAAAAACTGCCGCATTGTTTATTCATGACGTTTAAATTTATTACTTCTTTGCTGCTAACTCTATACGCAACATATTTTGCATACAGTATTCACTTATGCCGCCGAAAGTACCTTGAGACATCGATGAGGAGATGTGACATTACAAACACTGAGATGAGTGAAAAAGTGGCACATCAGGCATGATGTTTAAATTTATTTTCTGTTTGATACTAACTCTATTCGTAACATGTTTCGCACACAGTATCTGGACATGTCGCTGAATGAACCTACACAGGACTGCTTCAACTGTTGCGAGTGAATACTCAGTTGTTTCTGTGATTTCCGTGGCTCCACTCACGCACCCGAGAAGCTGGTGTCAATGTCACGCTCGACTTACTGGAAATGTGCACCTGGACACGTTCACGTCATTCTGACGTTTTTCCCAAGTAAACCGAACATGTGAATAGCTTTCCTACAATACGGAGTCGATGACTGCTCTGCCTGCATTGCTACGGTTACCCTTTAGGACGGCTACGTCATGGTGTATGTTACGAGTCGGAACTTGGAGAGGCGCTTTATCCACTGATAAATGTCGTGTTTCTGTGTTCCTCATAGTTGTTTTCCCGTTTTCGTCTTCTAAAACCTCAGAGGACTTAGCAGTAGCCCTATATTCGGATGCATAACTGTTGCCTTTAACTTCTACACACATTCTGAAGTCTTCTTTCAAACCCCTTGCTGTTTATTTCAGCGAACAAGTTGAACAACAGCAGTGACTAGCTGCAGCACTTCCACACACTATTCTTAACACCAACTTGTCTTTCTTGATCTACAAATTTTATTTTGCTCAAACCTGGATTTTGTAGATGTTGAAGAATAATTTTCTGTCTCATAGTATGAAGGCTTTCACGACCGGATGACATATCTTCTGGTAAACCTTCCGCGATGTAAGGTCGTGGTCCATGAAACTCTTCAGCTCCTAACGTTTCGTCCAGAGCTGCGCTGGACATCTTCAGAGGGGTGTTTCTCCTCCGGTGAGCCTTGCCGACTCTGCAAGAGTCTGCAAGAGTCGGCAAGGCTCACCGGACGAGAAACACCCCTCTGAAGATGTCCAGCGCAGCTCTGGACGAAACGTTAGGAGCTGAAGAGTTTCATGGACCACGACCTTACATCCCGGAAGGTTTACCACAATTTTCTGTCTGTTTCCAAATTCCAATCTTCTAAGGATTGTAAGTATTGTTTTCCACCTTATATGGTCGAAGATTATTTCTAGTGCAAAAAATTTACTTTTTACGAGTTAAAAAACAAAAATTTATGCATTTTTTTAAAATGGCTGAGTGTCTAAAGGAACAGACAGATCTGCAGCTGTATTAAGACTCGTATTACGAAATTCAACAGCAATTGCAAATTCTTTTGACATCAGGTATATTTAACTCTCCTCCCGCACAGGCCATGAAGGCCCAAAGGTACCGACTGGCCACCGTGTCATCCTCAGCCCACAGGCGTCACTGGATACGGATATGGAGGGGCATGTGGTCAGCACACTGCTCCCCCGGCCGTATGTCAGTTTCCGAGACCGGAGCCACTACTTCTCAAGTAGCTCCTCAGTTCGCCTCACAAGGGCTGAGTGCACCCCGCTTGCCAACAGCGCTCGGCAGACCGGATGCTCACCCATCCAAGTGCTAGCCCAGCCCGACAGCGCTTAACTTCGGTGATCTGACGGGAACCGGTGTTACCACTGCGCCAAGGGCGTTGGCTCAGCTATATTAGGTGTATAAATATTATCTAGTGGTGAGAAATGAAAATTTGTGAAGGACCGGATTAAGCGGGAAATTCAGGTTCGAATCCCGGCACAGCTGATGTCAAAAGAATTCGTAGTTGCGAATGAATTTTGTAACAAAAATCTATGTCAGTGGAGAAAAAACGAAAATAAATCCAGATTTCTAAGTTTTCATTATATCCAAGATTAAGGAACTAAATTTCAGCTACCTTATAGCTTCTAACGGCGGATTACGTCAGTCACACATGCGATTTTTACTTCCCGCTGTAAAGTAATTAGCGGTAGGTTAATGCGGTAACATAGTTTGTTGATTGATCGAGTAATGGTTTCAAGTGAGGGATGAAACGATACATCAAATGATTCGTAAAGTTGTATACAGCTTGCGTTATAAATGCTATTAGGCATCTGTAATTGAATGACCTATTATACGCATGGTAAGAGAAGGCAAACTTAATATATAACAGTAGTTACTATAAAAATCAGCAACATGTTAGCTCTGAATTTTGGGAAGTTGTTCATCACTTGTGGTTACACATTTTCTTTTTTTCTTTTCTTTAGCTAGCCTACTCTTTCCGGCCTTGGCCACTGCTTATGTAAGCACTTGTAATTCTTAGTTAACAACAATTGTATTAACTGTATACGGTGTACGTGTATTTAAGAGCAATAATCACCATTTAACAGACGATGAACCAGAGGTTCCAGATTCTGTAAGAACTTGTCACACTCTCCGGAGTAACTGCTTGCCGAAGATCAATTATCGACCATTTTCTATGTTCCGGGCAGATCGCTGCTAATGGTAGCAAACATTTTCAGAGCCTGCATCTATCATTTCACTACGTAGTCAGATGCCCGAGTGCGAATAAAATGGGTGCGCTTGCAAACTTAATTTCACGCGCTCATGAATTAGAAACTTTGAGGATGTTGTCCTGGAAGCGGGGTATGATCCTGCATACAGTATCTTGAGTCTCAAATGATTGACTGTATCATTGTAACACTACTTCTCGGACAGAGAGGGAGAATTATATTGGGACATCATAAGAAGGACTTGACTTTTATGCTCTGTATGTTGTAATATTTTTTTCTGTTACTTGCGACGTATAACGACCGATATCAATGAGCGAGTAATTAAATACACTGAGAAATTGAGATCTGACGAGAAAGAGAGAGTAAATTGCACTGAGCTCTGTAAACAGCAAGGAAATCTGGGAGGAAGAGAATTTGAAATCAAAGAGTTACGAATTTATTATTATAACAGTTGCTAGCACATATAGGCATATACAGCAGCAGGTAAATAAATGGGAATCACCTAATGCTTTTAAATTCAGTCGATTCGTTTCGGTATAAATAAGTTTACTGGAAGTTAAGACTTGTTTTTTTTTTGCATTTAGTTAAATTTTTAAAATCTTTTGTAATTAAAATTATAATATGTAGAAATTCTACAAGGTGGCATATCCACGTAGTTAAGTCCATGTTATAGATTAGTGTGATCAGCTTCTGTTTCGAAAGATACGTTTTGCCACGTGCAGTAACGAGCTGCAAGCATTACCTCTGTAATATTTTTAGCTGTATTACGTAAAAGTAATAACATTTTAGAAAGTTACTATCCCTTGCTGGGATGTTAACTCGCCAGCATTTGCTGAAAATGGGACACACTGATACGGTAAATGAAAATATTTAAACGGTTAATCGCCAATCCGCCGATGTAAACGCAAGTGCCGGCTCAGCTGTGGCGAGTAGTAGTACGTTGCCAGCAGAAACTGATGTGTATACGGAATCCAATATTATGACCTCTAGTTCTACTGATGAAGTTAATAATACAAATTTTAATCCAGTAATTGATCCAGACGCAATGATTTCTAGATACATTATCGGAGTAGATAATGTAACATCAGCCCGCACAACTGAATCCGTTAGTACAGCGCAAGATTTTCTTTTATTGATTTTACAAAAATTTCACAGCATGAATCAAAAATAAGAAACCATGAATAGTAACCTGTCCTCTTTGAATCATAAGCAAGAAACTGTATCTAATGATTTTCCTACAATGAAACAACAAGTGGAGCAAATCATTGAATAAGTTAAGAATCAAACCGAAGAGTTGAAGTAGAAGTGGCTAACGACTTAACGGAGGTGTTAAGATCCTGTTTAGACGACATAAATCACACAAATACTGAAATATCAGGTGTACAGGAAACGAATAAGTGTCTTCCTGAAAAAGTGAAATATTTGTCAGAAAGTTTTGACAGTTCCCAACTAGAACAAAACGTCTAAAGATCACAGTGAAACAAGTAGTGTCGTGCGTGGAAATTCTATCTGCTGAGCCCAAAAGCAAGATAGAGGAATTTCTAAAAGAAAAAGGTAATCAAATTACTGGAAAATTGGAAGTATAGCTAAGAAAAGCATAGATCAGACTATCACTGAGGGGAATTGGATTGTTTGGGGGAAGAGACCAGACAGCAAGGTCATGGGTTTCATCGGGTTAGGGAAGGACGGGGAAGGAAGTCATCTGTGCCCTTTCAAAGGAAGCATCCCGGCATTTGCCCGGAACGATTTAGGGAAATCACTGAAAACTTAAATCAGGATGGCCGGACGCGGGATTGAACCGTCGTCCTTCCGAATGCGAGTCCAGTGTGCACTGTCACTGAGGTTTGTGCTGAACAGGACACCGTGTAGGGTGTCAAGAGCGAACTAAATTTCACAAGGAAAACATTGACTCAGGATCTGCGTTAATGGCAAAAAGAGGTTCAAAGCAAATTAAGTGGTCAAACTGATCGTGTAAAAGAGCAAATTGATGATAACATACCACACGTAGCTTTAGTAGATTGAGCCAGTGACCACTATCATTGTGTGTATTGTGTATGTATTGCACCGGGTACATAGAAACGGTGGAGAGACCTCGTCCCGCCGTAGCCCTCAGGGGTTCACAACGCCACAACAGGCCACAGCAGTTCACCCATCCCACCGCCACTCCACACCGAACCCAGCCTTCCCCCCCCCCCCCCCCCTTTATCCCCTCCGGGAACGTCTCATACCAGACGAGTGTAACCCCAAATGTTTGAGTGGTAGAATAATATACGCCCACGTGGAAACTGTGTCTGCGCAGCAATCGTCGACTAAGTGTAACTGATTCGGAATAAGGGGGACCAGCCCGCATTCGCCGAGGCAGATGGAAAACCGCCTTAAAAACCATCCACAGGCTGGCTGGACCTCGACACTAATCCGCTGGCCGGAGACCGGCACCCCTTCCCGCTCGGGAAGCAGCGCGTTAGACCGCGCGGCTAGCTGGGCTGGCACGACCACTTCCATAGTCCGATATCGCATTGATGTCCACCTGCTTAGTGGGGTGGCGACGTGCTTGCCTCCAAACAAGCGGGCCCGGGTTCGATTCCAGGACGGGTTGGAGATTTTCTCCGCTCGTGGACTGGGTGTTGTGTTGTTCTCATCATCATTTCAACCTCATCATCGGCACGCAAGGCGCCCATTGTGGCGTTGAATGAAATAAGACAAGCACTTGGTGGCCGAACTAAGCCGAAAGGAGCGTCCCGGCCAATGATGCCATATGTTTATTTCATTTCCATCGCATTGATACAGTATGCTCAGGCATACAACTGCCACAAAACTATACCAGTATGGGTTTAATGGAAGGAGCCACCCTTATATCTGTATTGCTGGTGGGAAGTCTCGACAATTTCAGGTGTTCTCAGTTCACCACACGCTTTGCCCAGGGCGAGGCTGCCGCGACTGCAGAATGTCGCTCACATGAACTATTCGGAAATACCTTTTTGGCAAAGGGTAAAAAGACGCTCAAGAAAAATTGAGAAAAGAGCTGTTTAATAATAATACAATCTTAAACAAGGAACCCTAAGAAGGTACTTTGAGAAATATTTGAACTTGGCTCGTTTCTGGGATGAACCTGTATCGGGTAAAGATGTGTTATGTGTTCTGAAAGAGAAATTGCCGATTCACATTAGAGAAAAGCTAGTGTAGGTACTCGAATCCAATTTGGAATACGTTTTATCTTTACTAGACTCTATTGATTAAATAAAATAAGATGCAAGTGCTAGTAATAATGGGAATAATCATAGGAATAGGAATGGAATGAATCAGGAAACGCCGCCACGTCATCAGTACGGCAGCTATCACGACCGATCACCGGAAGCTCACACCGGATTTGTTGTCCCATCGCCGGCGCCTCAGATGTCAAGTGCTGGTGTATATGTAAACAATGACTCTCCAAATTAGAACAGAAGGAGAAGGACTGATGATCGACACCATCCGGGTTATTAAAATAATGGAGTACATCCCTGGAATAATCACAGTAACCGTAATCATAAGTATTCTAATGATCAAAACTCACCACAGTTCAGTCCAACACAAAGTAATTCAAACATCCAGTAGCGTTATAATCTACAGAATCAGATACCCTTTATTGGAAACAGTAACACTTATCCGCAACAGATCCCTGCAATAAACAGTGATATTGATACTCGATGGCGTAATTGAAACCCCACAGTGAATATTGTCGACATCACAAATGACATTCGTCCTGTAGTGGCTAGCTCAACAAACTAGTGCTGTCTACATTTAACTCCTCGATATTGACCATAGGATGGAGTGAGACTGCAACTGATTTATGCAGCCACTTAAAGATATAATAAAGATGTAGATTTGAGAAACGAATAATGGATTATTTCACATGTGTGCTGAAGGTTCACTATTTCCTAGTGCAAGCACGTGTCAAAGCTGTTATAGAAACTACTCCAACTGTTGTCTTGCTCGACACAGAGGGAATGATTAGTGTTACTTCTAGAGTATTATTTAGTGAAATAATTAAAATTCGAAAGCTGCCAATTTACCCAGTTCAATATTTTGCAGTATCGTTTGTGCAGTAAGTTGAAATCAGTAAAAATCCAAATCCATTTTAAGGTGATGCTAGGAAGCACATTCATGGAATATATTTGTGGAAGATTTGATACAAAGGTGGATTTTTGGTATTGAATTCTTGAGGGATAAGTGAATTAAAATTGACTTAGAGTTGAATAAATGCTATCTTCGTGTTTATAAGAAGGAAGTTTCTGCGGATTTAATCAAAATTCCTATGCACTACGATACGCATTGTCGAATCATTCGATTGCAGCTAGTCAAAAGGGGACAGTTAATGGTTGATGATTCGTTTCAGTTGTGAAGATGAATAAATAGTTCTGAGTAAAGCCATAGAGACCACCGATACTTTTTTCAACACTAGGAACTTTTGAAAGATCTACTGTTGAAGTGCATTTGTGTGTTTTATAGAAAGCCAGGCATAATTAAAACCTATGAATACTGCATAGAGATGAAATCCCATGAAGCTTTTTAAAACACCAGTTCAATCCTGTGGTCGAAGAGGGAGGCTATGACTCGAGAAACACGATGCATGTTAGAGTTGGGGTTCACGAGCCTTCGTTCTCCGCTTGATGTAGTCTAGTTCTTACAGTGGCCAAACCTGACGGCATTAAGTACCCCTAGTACTCGACGTAAGGGAAATCTGTCCCAAAGTTCTGCTGGTACGAACGCATCCCGTAAACTTGGAAGAGCAACTACAGAAGGTTTTCGGTCTTAGGCATTTATCTAACGCCGACATGATATATTCATAAAGTCAGATCCTGCTCTCGGAAGACTTGAGGAAATTACTGCGTTTCTCTGTGCTGGAGGATATTACCAATACCGCTTGATGCTCTTTGTGCTGAACGTTAGTTCGGGAGTCTTTATAGCAGCACATGACACAGTGCCTGGGCCAAAACTAATGGATAAAATAACTACGTATGTGGATGACATTCTAATTGCCACTACTACCTGGTAAAAACATATTGAATTGTTAGAAAAAACAATGCAGAAACTTTCATCTGCTGGAGTTACTGTAAATTTATTAAAATCCAAGTTTGTGAGAAGCAAGATGAAATTTGTAGGTCATGTAATTTAATCTGAGGGTATAATACCCGATCATGAGAAATTCAGTGCTTTAAGAACTTTCTGTTTCCAAGGAATAAACGACAACTGACAGCCTTTATAGGGTTGTGTCCATTTTAGGTGATTTGTGTCACGACAATTGCAGAATAGCAATGCCTTATTAGGCCTTATAAGGAAGAACAGTCCGTGATCCTGGACAGAGCGTTGCAAGGAGGATTTTGAGCCTATAAAGCAAGGGTTTATTTACTCTGACGTATAGTATCATCTCGATATGTCAAAAGGTTTTTGTCTTGCCCCTGACGCTTCAATTTCTGGACTGGGGGCATGCCATTTTCAATTTATTCCCAACAAAGGTAAAGATGAAATAAGGATGATCAGCTTCGCCAGCAGGACACTGTCCAAGTACGAACCGAGGTAGTCTACAATTGAACTAGAGACCTGCGCTATTGTCTGAGCTCTTAAAGAAATTATCTATCATTTACGTTCAAGATACGTATTTCAAGGTTTACTGCGATCTCTGAGCCTTGAGTTTCTTTCTGTCATATAAACCGCTACACAGTCGTCTTGCCTGTAGGACTATGTTTCTTCAGTTATGTGATTTTGAGACTGTTTACGTGAAAGGAAGTGACAATATCATTACTGATACCTTAATACGACTGCCTCAGTTATTACCCAAATTTGAAGATCTGGTAGAACAAACCTCGGAATTCAAAATCAAACTTATGAAAGATTCAAAACATAAGCAATATTTTACAAACATGTGTAAGAATATGGAAGAGTTGCAGATTAACGACCGCAGGTGGAGTAAACTGAAGCTACTTCTTCATTAAGAGAATAATCCCAAGATACGACATTGTCAGTTATGTGAAGGTAATTTGTTCTGCAAGACAGATAACTTATCTGATAAGTAATGTGTCTGTAGGTGTGTGTGTGTGTGTGTGTGTGTGTGTGTGTGTGTGTGTGTGTGTGTGTGCGCGCGCTTGTGTTCCTGCCTCCTTTCAAAACGCTCTTGTATGGCATACTCTTTACCGTTTCAGGGAATTATGACTCAAGAAAGTGATACAGGAAATTGAATCTATATTACTATTTCACAAATACGTTGCGATATGCACAACAAATTCTGAAACTTGTCTACTCTGTCAAAAGGCAAAACCTTCGAACTTGAGTAGCAAGACGGAATTCCATCCGATATTACCTACTAAACCTCTGAGTATGGTTTGTATTGATCTATCAAGGCCTCTACCTTAGACAATAGAATCCGCATTCTTGAAATTTAAATTGATGAATGCAGATGACTTTGTAATTTACACTGAAGAGCCAAAGAAACTGGTGCATCTGCCTAATATCGTGTAGGGCCTCCGCGAGCATGCCACAACACGACGTGGTATGGACTCGACTAATGTCTGAAGTACTGCTGAATGGAACTGACACCATGAGTCCTACAGGGCTTTCCATAAATCCGTAAGAGTATGAGGGGGTGGAGTTCTCTTCTGAACAGCACGTTGCAAGGCCTCCTAGATATGCTCAATAATGTTCATGTCTGGGGAGTTTGGTGGCCAGCGGAAGTGTTTTAACTCGGAAGAGTGTTCCTGGAGCCACTCAGTAGCAATTCTGGACGTGTGGAGTGTCGCATTGTCCTGGAGTTGCCCAAGTTCGGTGAAGTCACAATGGACATGAATGGATGCAAGTGATCAGACAGGATGCTTACGTACGTGCCACCTGTCACAGTCGTATCTAGACATATCAGAGGTCCCAGATCCCTCCAACTGCACACGCCACAAACCATTACAGAGCCTCCACCAGCTTGAACATTCCCCTGCTGACATGCGTAGTCCATGGATTCATGAGGTTGTCTCCATATCCGTACACGTCCATCCGCTTGATAAAATTTGAAACGAGATTCGTCCGACCAGGCAACTTGTCTCCAGTCAACGACAGTGCAATGTTGGTGTTGATGGGTCCAGGAGAGACGTAAGGCTTTGTGTCGTGCGGTCATCAAGGGTACACGAGTGGGCCTTCGGCTCCCATAGTCCATATCGATGATGTTCCGTTGAACGCTTTCCACTCTGACGCTGGTTGATCTTTCAGCACTGAGATCTGCAGCAATTTGCGGAAGGGTTGCACGAGTCTCTTCAGTCGTCGGTGACGACTCGTCCCTGATCTTTTTACGGCCGTAGCGATGTCGGAGATTTGACGTTTTACCGGATTCCTGATATTCACGGTACACTCGTGAAATGATCGTACGAGGAAATCCCCACTTCGTCGCTACCTCGGAGATGCTGTGTCTCATCGCTCGCGCGCCGACTGTAACACCACGTTCAAACTCATTTAAATCTTAATTAACTGTCATTGCAGCAGCAGTAACAAATCTAACACCTGAGCCAGACACTTGCTGTCTTAGAGCAAAATGGGGCGCTCCGCGGAACTCACGGACTTCGGACGTGGTCAGGTGAATGGGTGTTACTTGTGTCATACGTCTGTACGCGAGATTTCCACACTCCTAAACATCCCTAGGACCACTGTTTCCGAAGTGATAGTGATGTGGAAACGTGAAGGGTCACGTACAGCACAAAAGCGTACAGGCCGACCTCGTGTGTTGACTGACAGAGACCGCCGTAAGTTGAAGAGGGTCATAATGCGTAATAGGCAGAAATCTATCCAGACCATACACAGGAATTCCAAACTGCATCAGGATCCACTGCAAGTACTACGACAGTTCGGTGGGAGGTGAGAAAACTTGGATTTAATGATCGAGTGCTGCTCATAAGTCATACATCACGTCGATAAATGCCAAACGACGCCTCGCTTGGTGTAAGAAGCGTAAAGATTGAACGATTGAACAGTGGAAAAACGTTGTGTGGAGTGACGAATCACGGTATATAATGTGGCGATCCGATAGCAGGGTGAGGATTAGGCGAATGCCCGGTGAACGTCATCTGCCAGCGTGTGTAGTGCCCAGTAAAATTCGGAGGCGGTGGCGTTATGGTGTGGTCGTGTTTTTCATGGTGAGGGCTTGCACTCCTTGTTTTGCGTGGCACTATCACAGCGAGAAGTTAAAAATCTATGAACCATTTTCTATATCTCATTTATATGACTACTAACAACAGAAAATTTTTCAGAGCCTGGATCTATTATTCCACTTCGAAGTCCGATATCCAAAGGTGAATCAAACTGGCGACCCTGTAATAATTAATATTCACTCAGTCTGAAATTAGAAACTGTGAACCTGTTCTCCCAGCAGCCAAGTATGGGTGTACATATCTTTGTTCTCAAATCAAATCCCTTACCAATGTAACTCTTCTTCTCAGTTTAAGAGGGAGTAGGGACAATAATGTTACTTATTGTATTCCTAATTCTCTTGAACATTCTCGACTATTGAGACTTACTGAGCCGCCAACCCCCCATAGTATGGAGCTGTGACCAGTGACGGCACTTAGCAAGGAGAGCACAGATAATACAGATCCTGTTAGTAAGTATAAAGAAGACTTAAAATGACTTGTAAAGTATCGGTTACAAAATGCGGTTTTATCTCCCAATGCAGTATACTAAATGTGGGTCGGCCACTTCTCTAAAATCTATCCAACGATTTTACATGTACACAATTTTAGATGGGTAACGCGATATTAGACCCTAGGTATAGATCCTAAAGTGGGACATTTATGTAATAATATGGCAATCTTTCCTTTAAATATAAATTTATTTCGTTCAAATGGCTCTGAGCACTATGGGACTTAACATCTGTGGTCATCAGTCCCCTAGAACTTAGAACTACTTAAACCTAACTAACCTAAGGACATCACACACATCCATGCCCGAGGCAGGATTCGAACCTGCGACCGCAGCGGCCACGCGGTTCCAGATGTAGCGCCTAGAACCGCACGGCCACACCGGCCGGCCCAATTTATTTCGTTAAAACACTGTCACGCTCTCGAGAACAAGACAGTGAAGCAGTTCATGAAGTCTGTCTGCATGAACGACCTGAGAATAAATTGTTATGGATAGCTATGTTATTTTACTACATTGCAAAATTGCACCCATTTAACTCAAATCTAGATCTGAGACTAAAATTTAACCTCAAAAATTCCTGCCGAAAAACAACTATGACTCGAAGCTTGGTGACATTAAATCGAACATTTACCCGACACATGAACGTTGAACCTGAGGTGGGTAATCGTACGACAGTCCACAAGTTTAGAAGAGAGCCAGCCCAGCTAGCTGATGTAGCGTTTGATACTCACTGCAGATTTCTTGCACGCGCAGATGAACACGGATGGTGTGGGAATAGCTCTCTGGAGAAAACAAAGGCACCTCTCTATATTTGCAACATAGCTTCCTGATCGTCGCTAAGATGCGCTCCTCTCCACTTCGACTGAAGTCGACCAACGAATCTCAACGGATCGTTCGTGAAATCCTATGGACCGCCACCAACTGAAGCTTCCCAGTCAATGTTAAAATTTGGCTTTCCTTTATGCTCTGCGCTCATTTCTCCCGCCTAACAGTATCTGTTGCCAATAGCTAAATTGCAAAACACTGCGGCCCAATAGCGAGAGTCTCGCCAAACCAGAGCACCACTTCCGGACATCAATCATATCGCAAAACTCTCCCATACTGGTAAAAAAAACGTCTGCGCTAACTCGTTGTTTGTGACGTCACGCTTTAACAACCCAGACTGGAGTGTTGGTGCTCATTGAACTATCCTCAGAGCAGAGGGCCTCTTGACTACTCGTGAGGTCAGCTCATCAATACGTGTACCTTGTTTTTTCGGAAGTGGCCGATAGTTATCTGCAAAGCCAGCCTGAAAAACATGATAAAACTGCCCTCAGGTGCATCTCGTATTGTCTCTCCGCTCGCTGGCGACCGACTCGGCTACCGGAGGTTGTAAACCGGACAATGCTTAGCAGCCTCCTGGTACTCTGCGGCAGTCCCAGTTACACTAAGTCAATGCCTGTTCCTCCGGTCTCCATGCAAAGTGCAGTTCTCTGCAACATCTTCTGTTCACTCATCTCAGCTCCAACACATTATGTCTTCCCACGCACGTAAAAGCATTCAGGAATCAGCCAGTCCTTCACAGTGTTAAAGAAATGAATTTACACATGGTACCGTACTACAGTCACAGTGAACCGAGCTCTTTCTCATAGCAGTCTCCATCGTTATGCAGTACAGCATATTTTCTTACTCCAATCCCTACCGTTCTCTTTCTTTACATTGCTACACCAGCACCAAAACTAATGAAAAGGCATGAAAACTGGTCTGCCACATTTCAGAATTATTGTGAACGTAATTGTATTTCTCAGAATATAGGCTGAAGTTATTTTATTCAAGTAATTCATCGTTTTCCTTGGTATGTAAAAAATTCAAATGACTTTATTATTTCACTAATTTGCAGTACGGTCCAAGATTTCTGAATGGTAGGGTGTATGGTAAGGTGCTGGGCCAATAAAAACATATGGAATTTTAACAACAGTTTATTAATATTAGGTCACGAAATAAATAGTAGACAATTAACGTAGGAGCTCTTAAGGTTCTAAAGAAAGTGTGTTGCAAGGCAGAATAAACAAATATTGCAATTCCCCATCGAGAAAGTAATTTAGAAAGACAGTTGGTTATTGTTCTTTTAGGACCAGCTAAAGCATAATAAGAACCTAAATGTCTCAATTTTACGGAAACACAGTATTCTAAAATTTTAAAAATGATCGAAGCCTTCTTGTAAATGAATAAATAATGATTTTAGAATGGCCAATGACCAATTACAAATGTACACTAAGTGGGGCATCTCGTAATTATACTTAACACACAGAATGCCATAGTGGAACAGGCGAAGCCCACTGAGAGTAAGCAACATAGTTTTCAGTCGGAATTCGCCAACAACGACAAGCTGCAAGACAAACCGCTTCACGATGGTACTAGCTAAAATTTATTTAATTTTGTTCTACTACAAGGAACCACCATCAATGGCCACTTATAATTAGACTTAGAACAAGCACGTTAGAGCAGTGATAAGCAAAAAAGGAGTAGCAAATACATGCATCTAATGGGATTTTACAGCCGAGATATTTAAGTAAATCGCTTTCTGACACCAAATTAATAAATCAGGTAAACCGATTTACGGAAAAACGCAAAATAATTATTTTGAAACAAATAAATTCTTGCTAATCAGATAACATGAACAGTTAATACCGGTGAAGGGCCAGAAACAGTGAATACAACGTCCTTAAATTAAATTTCGCCCACTGAGGCAGTAGAAGGAGTCAGAATAACAGATAACAGCAAAGAAAGATAAAATATCTCAAAGGGTCGGGCTCACCCAGAATGCCGCTCAAGTGTTGAAAAATTACAATACAAGCACACAAATTAATACAAGCAGACAAATCGCTTTATTAGCCACTGGATTCAGAAATTGGATACTACGTCAAGGAGGCGTTTGTTTTGAATTAGTTGTCGATTGAGACACCTGAAACCAGGCACGTAGAACTATACAGCATGGTCCCTTTCCGGTCTTCTTTATCATGTACGTACAACAACAATAACACTTATACTCCCCTGAAATGAAACGAAATGGCGTGTGACGAGGGCCTCCCGTCGGGTAGACCGCTCGCCTGGTGCAAGTATTTCGATTTGACGCCACTTCGGCGACTTGCGCGTCGATGGGGATGAAATGATGATGATTAGTACAACACAACACCCAGTCCCTGAGCGGAGAAAATCTCCGACCCAGCCGGGAATCGAACCCGGGCCCTTAGGATTTACAGTCTGTCTCGCTGACCACTCAGCTACCTGAAACATACGGAACTATGTTAATAAAGTTCCTACTAACCTACAGCACACTAAAAGAATTAAAATGAAAGTCTGAAGCTTGCATAAGCACCAACGGGCTACGGGTCTTTAATGAAGACGAAAACTGTTCACCTCGTGCAGTTAAGAAGAAAATTCAGCAAATAACAAGCATGAAGCCATTCATAAGGCGTGTTCAAAATGGCCACAAACGGCCTAATACAAGAAACTGATGAATGCATTCTCTCCTCGTATGCGAGGCACAGTAAACACACTTACAAGGTGCGGTGTAACCAGGATGACGTGGACTGAGGACACATGTTTAACTCTGCTGTCATCTGTTATCTTTGGGTAAGTATGATCTGAAAAGGAATTTGTTCTTCCATAACATTTTAATATTTAAATGGACTGATCCATAGTTCTGATCCATGGATCAGAACTATGGATCTTAAATTTGGATCTCAAAAGAGGACTAAAAGCTGTGGAAGTGGATTATTTGCATACGGGTGCCATAATATCAGGAATCGAAAGGAAAACTAATGATGAAGTAAGAGCTAGCATAAAGGCAAATGATACAGTGATAGATTGAAAGAAAATCGTTAAAATGGTACTGACATATGATGAGAATGTCAGATCGTCGGTGGACAAAGAAGGTTTGTGAATGGAAACCACCCAGCAGACGTAAGCGCGGGAGACCATGATGATCTTGGACAGACCACATAAATGGAGTTATGGAACATCGCAGCATAGACAAGGAAGATGCCCTGTATAAAGACGCTTGGCGGAGGATAACAGAAATACAAGATGTTGTTATTAATTAATCTTTGTATTGATTAACCCTATAATACAAAAAAATAATAGTCTGTTCCAAACTTGTCTGTTTTTCAAAACATTCTAAATATCTTAAAGCTCTAATTTAAAAAAAAAATTTTTTCTCGCCCTTGCTAAAACTTTGTTACACTTGTGTTTTTCAGGTCAATATGACACGGGAGGCTTAATAATTCACAGAACGCAGAAATATCAGAGTCAAATTTTATTTCTACATGCCTGATACAACCCAGGTAACAGGTTCAGGATAGGCAAGGATCGAACATCAACACGTGGAAGGGAGACCCATTAGATAGTTCGCCGTTATCACTAAATTAACATTTATTTAAGAAAAACACACTGATCAATTAAATTCCAGATTAAAACAACACGAAAACCATCAAAATTATAGTGACATATAAAGCGGCAAACTACTGAAATTTAGCAATTTAAGCAGAGGAAACAGTATTCAATAAACACAAAGCTTCTGAATTTATGAACAGTAAGAATTAAATTTGAATCATTTAGTAACGGGAAACTACATTTACCAAATACAGAGTACATCTGACTTTATGAAGAACAGTTAGTAGAGAATTTGAACACCTTCTTTTATGAACATTAAGAGTCAACAACTTGATTATAATTTACAAAAGTTCATGAGTTAATCCTGCCAAATTCCACTGCCTACAACCCTGGCGGCAGTCGCTCAACCCAGGTATATCTCCAAGGAACAAGGCAGCTACCCAACTTCTGGTAGGTATGGCAGACGACGCGGCAAAGCGCTCCCGCGGCAGTAACTTAGATCCCGGGCGTTGGGCAGGATGCCGCCAACGTAGCGGCCCAGAAGTCACGGCTGCAAACACCAAGGTAGACTCGCGTGTTCCGCAATCGACTGTGAACATAAATCACACGTGAGGGACTACCCTCAAACGATAACGGAATATACACTAACAAATGATGAGACTCGCTATAGCAAGATAAATACAACTCGCAACCTCAGATAGAACAAATAGTTAAAGCCATATATATATATAAAATAAATGAAAAGCCACGATCGCTTGAATCGTTTATTAGGTGACCGGTTTCAGCACTCTGAAGGTGCCACCATCAGATCTGTGAAGGTATAACATAAAAGGTTTGAGGGAAGGCTTACATGAGTTAACTACACTCCTGGAAATTGAAATAAGAACACCGTGAATTCATTGTTCCAGGAAGGGGAAACTTTATTGACACATTCCTGGGGTCAGATACATCACATGATCACACTGACAGAACCACAGGCACATAGACACAGGCAACAGAGCATGCACAATGTCGGCACTAGTACAGTGTATATCCACCTTTCGCAGCAATGCAGGCTGCTATTCTCCCATGGAGACGATCGTAGAGATGCTGGATGTAGTCCTGTGGAACGGCTTGCCATGCTATTTCCACCTGGCGCCTCAGTTGGACCAGCGTTCGTGTTGGACGTGCAGACCGCGTGAGACGACGCTTCATCCAGTCCCAAACATGCTCAATGGGGGACAGATCCGGAGATCTTGCTGGCCAGAGTAGTTGACTTACACCTTCTAGAGCACGTTGGGTGGCACGGGATACATGCGGACGTGCATTGTCCTGTTGGAACAGCAAGTTCCCTTGCCGGTCTAGGAATGGTAGAACGATGGGTTCGATGACGGTTTGGATGTACCGTGCACTATTCAGTGTCCCCTCGATGATCACCAGTGGTGTACGGCCAGTGTAGGAGATCGCTCCCCACACCATGATGCCGGGTATTGGCCCTGTGTGCCTCGGTCGTATGCAGTCCTGATTGTGGCGCTCACCTGCACGGCGCCAAACACGCATACGACCATCATTGGCACCAAGGCAGAAGCGACTCTCATCGCTGAAGACGACACGTCTCCATTCGTCCCTCCATTCACGCCTGTCGCGACACCACTGGAGGCGGGCTGCACGATGTTGGGGCGTGAGCGGAAGACGGCCTAACGGTGTGCGGGACCGTAGCCCAGCTTCATGGAGACGGTTGCGAATGGTCCTCGCCGATACCCCAGAAGCAACAGTGTCCCTAATTTGCTGGGAAGTGGCGGTGCGGTCCCCTACGGCACTGCGTAGGATCCTACGGTCTTGGCGTGCATCCGTGCGTCGCTGCGGTCCGGTCCCAGGTCGACGGGCACGTGCACCTTCCGCCGACCACTGGCGACAACATCGATGTACTGTGGAGACCTCACGCCCCACGTGTTGAGCAATTCGGCGGTACGTCCACCCGGCCTCCCGCATGCCCACTATACGCCCTCGCTCAAAGTCCGTCAACTGCACATACGGTTCACGTCCACGCTGTCGCGGCATGCTACCAGTGTTAAAGACTGCGATGGAGCTCCGTATGCCACGGCAAACTGGCTGACACTGACGGCGGCGGTGCACAAATGCTGCGCAGCTAGCGCCATTCGACGGCCAACACCGCGGTTCCTGGTGTGTCCACTGTGCCGTGCGTGTGATCATTGCTTGTACAGCCCTCTCGCAGTGTCCGGAGCAAGTATGGTGGGTCTGACACACCGGTGTCAATGTGTTCTTTTTTCCATTTCCAGGAGTGTATATACATTACAATTATTAAAGAAGCACGTACCTGAAACGTGGATTAACATTTATAAAACCATATGGACATTATGGCATATGAGGCAGACCATCTGATAAAATCATTGTCACAACCAATAAAAAATAATAAAAAACTGCTCTCATGGTCGTTCTTTGCATAAAATATAAAACTGAAGTCAACAGATAAAAGTACCACTGTTCGCCTAACACTGGTCGGCATCGTTACTGCCCTATTCCGCGCAGGCTTACCTGCTGTGATTCTAGAGGTTCACAACCGGCCGCTGTCCAAGCAGCACATACACAGTCCCACGGTATAACCACTCATTACTACTAAAACACAACTTTACTATAACTGCTTGTCACATACCCATGCAAAGCCCACATTTGCGCATACATCTCCTGTACATACTACAATCACTATAAAGTACTTCAATTACAAAGTAAAAGCATCTGAGGCACAGACATTATCCATTAGCGCCTTAAAAAATTACGTATTATAATTTACCTTTATTCATTTAAGGACGTCATGAATATGCACACAGAAAGCTGTTCATAACACGATTTAGGTACAATGTGACGAGCGATAAAAACCTGTATGCTGGGCTCTACCTGTCTAGGCAATATGGTTTCAGGTATTGTAAGCGCTAAAAAGAACATATTATTCACTGACCAAGACACAATAATATTGCACCAATTTTCCTTTAAACAATAAAATTATAGGGCCAGAACATCGATAGGCAGTATGTTACGGTGCGCTCTCCCCACCGTGAATTATCCTTTTAACTTCTTTTCAAGTAACAGAAGGAGGCCCCCGTCAGCAGAGCTCCAGAGCACGACCATCGCCACCTTCTTTAGCGGCTGCCCAACAATCGAGAGGTCGCTCGGCGATCCGGCTGGGTACATGCGATATCAAATCCAAACCTGCCCGACCAAACCTCGCCGCCAGCCACTGCTGCTCCAGCCCTCCTCCTTCTGTCGCGTGCGGTTCACAACTCACTGCCTCCGCGCCGAGCCTCCACACTTCAACCAGGAAAACCAAAGATAAGTCACAATGGATACCGGTGCCAGAGATAGTTAGGCCAGCAAACCGAGCCGCCACGGCTCACCTGAGGTATGTACATAACGGTTTTTTACGACCACCAAAAATGATATTAGAATACAATGCTAAAAAGGAAGTGATTGACACTTTGGATCAGCTTTTTGGCATCTACAGGTACAAGAGGAAAACCAAACACTGGCAAATGATTATCTTCAGCAACATTATTGGTACTTCTGCCTACAATGCTTTTGTGCTATAGAGAGAAATCCAGGGTGGAAAAAGTTCTTTACAAAAGAAGAATATTTCTCGATGAATTGGAAATATTCTTAGTGATTCATTATATTGAAGCTAGAAAAAATGCTGCCACGAAACGAACAGTCAGCGGCCATTGTTATAAGAAAACAAACAAGAAGTCCATCCGCGCCAAGCTCCAGCGGTGGCAACCAAAACTGCGAACGTGCCAGACGTAAATTCTGTCGATTAAGTTGTGGCAACAAGACGCCACTGAAGCGTTCAAATTGTAATAAACATGTTTGTAAGGCTCACGTTAGATACCACTGTCTTAATTGTAGAATTATATTCTAATGTTTCCCATGAGTGACAGTTAATACGCTAAGTAAAACTCTATTAAGCAACAGCTCATTGAAGGCCGGAGCTTATATCATCGCTGAGACTGTTGGCATGTAATACTATAAACTTTGTCTATATTGTCACAAATAAACCTACATTTAAAATTGTAATAATTTTTAACAATTTGTAATCGTCATACCCTTAAAATACCATACTGGGTCATTATGTCCTAAAACAGCATGTGTATATACACTAATGGCGATTAAAATTGCTACACCAAGAACAACTGCAGATGATAAACGGGTATTCATTGGACAAATATATATACTAGAAGTGACATGTGATTACATTTTCACGCAATTTGGGTGCATAGCTCCTGAGAAATCAGTACCCAGAACAATCACCTCTAACCGTAATAACGGACTTGATACGCCTGGGCATTGACTCAAACAGAGCTTGGATGGCGTGTACAGGTACAGCTGCCCATGCAGCTACAACACGATACCACAGTTCATGAAGAGTAGTGATTGGCGTAATGTGACGAGCCAGTTGCTCGGCCACCATTGACCAGACGTTTTTAGCTGGTGAGAGATCTGGAGAATGTGCTGGCCATGGCAGCAGTCGATCATTTTCTGTATCCAGAAAGGCCCGTACAGGACTTGCAACATGCGGTCGAACATTATCCTGCTGAAATGTAGGGTTGCGCAGGGATCGAATGAAGGAGGGAGCCACGGGTCGTAACACATCTGAAATGTAACGTAACGTCCGCTGTTCAAAGTGCCGTCAATGCGAACAAAAGGTGACCGAGACGTGTAACCAATGGCACCCCATACCATCACGCCGGGTGATACGCCAGTATGGCGATGACGAATACACGCTTCCAATGTGCGTTCACCGCGATGTCGCCAAACACGGATGCGACCATCATTATGCTGTAAACAGAAACTCGATTCATCCGAAAAAATGACGTTTTGCCATTCGTGCTCCCAGATTCGTCGTTCAGTACACCTTTGCATTTGCTCCTGTCTGTGATGCAGCGTTAAGGATAACCGCAGCCACGGTCTCCGAGCTGATAGTCCATGCTTTTGCAAACGTCGTCGACCTGTTCGTGCAGATGGTTGTTGTCTTGCAAACGTCCCCATCTGTTGACTCAGGGATCGAGACGTGGCTGCACTATCCGTTACAGTCATACGGATAAGATGCCTGTCATCTCGACTGCTAGTAATACGAGGCCGTTGGGATCCAGCACGGCGTTCCCTATTACACTCCTGAACCCACCGAGTCCATATTCTGCTAACAGTCATTGGATCTCGACCAACGCGAGCAACAATGTCGTGATACGATAAACTGCAATCGCGATATGCTACAATCAGACCTTTATCAAAGTCGGAAACGTGTTGGTACGCATTTCTCCTCCTTACACGACAAGGTTTCACCAGGCAACGCCGGTCAACTGCTGTTTGTGTTTGAGAAATCGGTTGGAAACTTTCCTCATGTCAACACGTTGTAGGTGCCGCCACCGGCGTCAACCGTGTGTGAATTCTCTGAAAAGCTAATCACTTGCATATCACAGCAACTTCTTCCTGTCGGTTAAATTTCGCGTCTGTAGCACGTCATCTTCGTGGTGTAGCAATTTTAATGGCTAGCAGTGTAGCTTTTTCAAGGCAGGTAGCAAGGTTGACAAGTTCAAATCGCTGTCCACCTCAAAGATTCCAACAGTTTTCAGATGAGAAGAAATTCCAGGAAAGGATCCCGGCCGCAAAAAGGGTGAGTGAAAGCAGCTCGAATTCAGATAGGTGTCTAAGCCCCTACAGTCCTTAAGCTAGGCTTGCTCTTGTGCCCCAATATTCAGACCAGGGAGTTAAGTATGTGGACAGCATAAGCGAACCGTGAACAGCATACCGTGCCTCCAAAAAGCCAACTGTCCTAACGTATGTCATGCATGCCCATACATCTCCTCTCAGCGCCACGTCGCTGCCCTCTTGCACATACACGTCCTCCGGTCATCCAGCAACCGGGCACAGATAATCCCACACAGTCGCTGCTTTAGATATCACACTTGTGAGGCTCACGTATGGTTTACACATGCATCGGTCCTCCTCCCTCACCCTCCCCTTCAGACGGAAGAGTTGGGGGTGGGGTGGCGAAGTGTCAGAAGATTCCTCAGCATTCTGGTTACCAAAAGCGATTTTTACTAATATATGATCTGTTAAACTTTCGAATGGATTGACTTTGGATTAATTTCTTTTCATTTAATGAATATTAATATTTTGAAGGAGAGATAATAATTATTTCATTGTGGTGGATTATTATTTGTAGTGTTCCCATAGAGGCAGAATTTCTGTAGCTGTAGGAAGTAGGAGAATTCGTAGTCAGATTCAAATTCGGGACCGCAGCTACAGTTTATGTACCTGTTTTGCTACTACAGTCAGGGATCTTTTTATTTGGGCCCTTTCTATCACCGGTTCTCCCGATTATATGGGAAATGGGTGCATGAGAAGCCTTGTGTTTGGACTTTTATCAGTTAAAGCCACATTTTCAGACAAAAAATAAGAAGAACCGCCACTTATTCTAAAAAGAGTATTTGTTTCTTAAAAACACTACATCTACGTAGAAATCATCCACATTTTACTCGTGAACGCTTGTGAAAAGAGACAATACAGATTATCAGCTTGGTTCGTTTATTTTCGCTCAGAGAGTGGGAACTTGCCGAGAAATGCAGTGCATGAACGCTAGTTACTGGGCATTAAAAACTTCATTGTTCGCCGTTCAGAGAGTAATATCATACTGTTTGTGAAGTAGACGCTGCACCATCGGAAATTTCCATATCGTATTAGCCCCACTTTCAGAAAGCTTTTCACGTCACAGGCACATAAAACGGATTTACGGCTACAGCAGGCAGATAAGAGAGCTGGAATTGATATTCAGTTAGGGAAACACGTAATTCTCTGAAGAACAATAAGCGCCAGAATAGTGAAAATGCTGAAAGGGCGCACGCGCGCGCTCTCTTGTGTGTGTGTGTGTGTGTTACAAGCTCGTATTAACTGGCACTAGCTATGTACTTACGCCGCTGCAAAAAACCTAATCCTTCTCATTTACTGAACCCGTTTGTACGCAGCCTCGTCCATTAGACAGTCCAGACGAACAAGCGAAACAGGTTACCGTGCATTTTGCTGCAAAGCACAATAATTACACGAAAAAAATGCGTTGTCTGTAGAACTGGATACTGAACACCTGCCGCACTTTGGGGATTTAGTGCGCGAAACGCAATATAGGACGTCCTCCTCAACCCCAATAATTACCCTCTGAACACCAACTTTGGCAGACTTTCGCTTTGTCTCTTCCCTCTCCCTCTCTCTTCCCCAATCCCTGGTGGACTCTCGTGTTGGCCTCTCATCAGTTCACTCAGCGAAAGAAAACTAGGGACAAAAATTCTTGTAGTCGCAAGTTTTTCTTAGTTAGTTAGTTACAAGTTTCATAGATTATTAGAGAGATTCATTTATAGAAATGATATGGAACGAGTCAGTTTACGGGGTATGTATACATGATTACTGTCAAGATTAATGTGAACACTTTATCATTTTATTCCTAATCATGCAACCACGCTGTAAAAATAAGTCTTTTTTTCTAGCAGTTTTGAAATAAAAATTCGTCAGTGTAATAGAAGGATCTGTCCAGGATAAATGATTTTAAATTAGATGAAAAACTTGCTTCGCTGTCATTCAAACTGTTTGTCTCACTGGTCAAATGATCAGAAGTTTTTGTTGCTGCATATTGAACTCCTCTCTAAGTCACTGATAGCTTTTACACTGGGTAATAAAGGTAATTTTTCCCTCTAGTGTTGCAGGTACATGCATCACTGTTCTTCTCAAATTCTGATGGATTTTTTATGACGAATTTTACTAGCGAATATATGTAATGTGACGTACAGTTCAAATGTCTAGCTCCTTGAAGAGATACCTGCATGTGCAGGTACCTAAAGTGGTGAATGCCACACATTATTGTTACTGCTCGCTTTTGTGCAGTCAGCACTTTCTAAGTGATGTGCTACCCCAGAAAATAATTCAGTACGACATTGTTGAGTGGAAATGTGCAAAATATGTCAGAAGGTTGATAAGTTTGTTTTCAACATTAGCAATTATAGGAAGAGCAAAGGTAGGTAATTGTTTCAGATGATTAGTAATATGTTTATTTCAGATCAAATTTTCATCAATATGTGCATCTAAAAATTAAAGCATTCTGCCCTATTTACTGACTCCTGCTCATCTGCTACCTGAGTTGTTGGTATGACTGTTGTTCAGAACTGAATGTAGTGTGTTTTTTTTATAGGGAGAGTCCATTTTCAGAGAAGCACTGAATAACTATTTGGAAAATGTCATTTACTAACTCTTCTGTTCCTTTCTTTCTATTTGGATTTATTATAAAAGTAGTATCGTCTGCAAAAGACCGAATTTTGCTTGTTCAATGTCACGTGGAAGGTCATTCATATATATAAAAGATGGAAGTGAACCCAATTTTGAACTCTGTGTCCCTCCCTTTGTGGTTTTTCCCGTCACTCAAATTTTCTAGTTTCCCAACATTGCTTGAATTCTTCATCACACTCTCTTTCGTTCTCTTTGTCAGGTATGAATCAAACCAACTGTGTGTAAAAGCATCATTTCCATTAAACTTGAGTTTTTCTAAGAGAACATCGTGATCCACACAGTCGAAGGCCTTTGACAGATCACTTATGAACGAACGGATAAATAGCAACCTTTCTGGAATCCAAGCTGTGATGTGCTAACTGAACTGTTTCCAATGAATTGTGCAAGTGGTTTTGAATACTTACTTTTTCGAATATTCTGAAAAAAGAAGACAGTAAGGAAATTGTCACATCTTATAAAGTGGTTTAATAACTACATATTTTAACCCGCCTGGAAAAATTCCTCATGCCAGTGGTGCATTGCATATATCACTAAGGACACTACTTATTACAGTGGTAAGAGGAAGTCTCATGAATAACGTACTAGAAATCCCTACCAGTGATGTGTGAGCGTGGGTTCGGATGGGAGGGGCGGATGGTGTTTAATGGTCATTTTTTTATGTTTTTCTTGAATAACTAGAAAACTGCTGCTTCTAGCGAAAAGTTTTCCTGTATGAAATTAACCAACATTTTAAATTCCTACAAAAACGGTCCTATTTACTTTTCCCTAGAAGTGATAGTTTTCGCTTTTCAGTGGATGTAAGAAAACGAAGTTACTAAAAATAGTTGTTAATGGTATAAAATGTTACTGTTTACTGTTAAATGAAGTGAGTAAGAATAAATACTAAAAAGTTCTACCACATCTATGTGTAGTAGTGCCGCATTAAATGATGAATTAGGTTCTGAGGGTGTAACAGGGAGTAGGGGAGGGTCGGTTGGACGATAGAAATATGAGGAAGTTAGATTGCAGGATTTTGGTTCACTCCATCACTTTACGGCATTGGCCCTCTATTAAGCTTGCATTAATAGCGAACCTCTCACCCACCTCAAAGTCCCAAGCGACTGGAAATAAGCGCAAGTGACTCCTCTGTGTAAGAAGGGTAAAAGAACAGACCCGCAAACTTACAGACCAATATCCTTAACATCAGTCTGCCGCAGAATCCTTCAACATACTCTCGTTCGAATAAAATAAATTTCCTTGAGGTCGGAAAGCTTCTGTCAACGAATCATTACGGTTTTAGAAAGCATCACCCGTGAGGAACCCAGCTTGTCCTTTTCTCACATGATATATTGCGAACTATGGATGAAGGGCAACAGGTAGGTTCCATTTTTTTAAATATATTTCCGAAATGCGTTTGACACAGTGCCTAACTACAGGCTGTTAACAAAGGTGCGATAATATGGAGTAGACTCCCAGGTGTGTGAGTGGCTAGAAGACTTGCTTAACTACAGGCTGTTAACAAAGGTACGATAATATGGAGTAGACTCCCAGGTGTGTGAGCGGCTAGAAGACTTGCTTAACTACAGGCTGTTAACAAAGATACGATAACATGGAGTAGACTCCCAGGCATGTGAGTGGCTAGAGGACTTGCTTAACTACAGGCTGTTAACAAAGGTACGATAATATGGAGTAGATTCCCAGGTGTGTGAGCGGCTAGAAGTCTTGCTTAACTACAGGCTGTTAACAAAGGTACGATAATATGGAGTAGGATCCCAGGTATGTGAGCGGCTAGATGGCTTGCTTAACTACAGGATGTTAACGAAGGTACGATAATATGGAGTAGGCTCCCAGGTATGTGAGCGGCTAGAAGACTTGCTTAACTACATGCTGTTAACAAAGGTACGATAATATGGAGTAGGATCCCAGGTATGTGAGCGGCTAGAAGGCTTGCTTAACTACAGGCTGTTAACAAAGGTACGATAATATGGAGGAGGATCCCAGGTGTGTGAGCGGCTAGAAGACTTGCTTAACTACAGGCTGTTAACAAAGGTACGATAATATGGAGTAGGATCCCAGGTGTGTGAGCGGCTCGAAGACTTGCTTAACTACAGGCTGTTCACAAAGGTACGATAATATGGAGTAGACTCCCAGGTGTGTGAGCGGCTAGAAGACTTGCTTAACTACAGGCTGTTCACAAAGGTATGATATGGAGTAGACTCCCAGGTGTGTGAGCGGCTAGAAGACTTGCTTAACTACAGGCTGTTAACAAAGGTACGATAATATGGAGTAGACTCCCAGGTGTGTGAGCGGCTAGAAGACTTGCTTAACTACAGGCTGTTCACAAAGGTATGATATGGAGTAGACTCCCAGGTGTGTGAGCGGCTAGAAGACTTGCTTAACTACAGGCTGTTAACAAAGGTACGATAATATGGAGTAGACTCCCAGGTGTGTGAGCGGCTAGAAGACTTGCTTAACTACAGGCTGTTAACAAAGGTACGATAATATGGAGTAGGCTCCCAGGTGTGTGAGCAGCTAGAAGACTTGCTTAACTACAGGCTGTTAACAAAGGTACGATAATATGGACTAGACTCCTAGTTGTGTGAACGGCTAGAAGACTTGCTTAACTACAGGCTGTTAACAAGGGTACGATAATATGGAGTAGACTCCCAGGTGTGTGAGTGGCTAGAAGCCTTGCTTAACTACAGGCTGTTAACTAAAGTACGATAATATGGAGTAGACTCCCAGGTGTGTGAGCGGCTAGAAGACTTGCTTAACTACAGGCTGTTAACAAAGGTACGATAATATGGAGTAGACTCCCAGTTGTGTGAACGGCTAGAAGACTTGCTTAACTACAGGCTGTTAACAAAGGTACGATAATATGGAGTAGACTCCCAGGTGTGTGAGCGGCTAGAAGACTTGCTTATCTACAGGCTGTTCACAAAGGTATGATATGGAGTAGACTCCCAGGTGTGTGAGCGGCTAGAAGACTTGCTTAACTACAGGCTGTTAACAAAGGTACGATAATATGGAGTAGACTCCCAGGTGTGTGAGCGGCTAGAAGACTTGCTTAACTACAGGCTGTTAACAAAGGTACGATAATATGGAGTAGGCTCCCAGGTGTGTGAGCAGCTAGAAGACTTGCTTAACTACAGGCTGTTAACAAAGGTACGATAATATGGACTAGACTCCTAGTTGTGTGAACGGCTAGAAGACTTGCTTAACTACAGGCTGTTAACAAGGGTACGATAATATGGAGTAGACTCCCAGGTGTGTGAGCGGCTAGAAGACTTGCTTAACTACAGGCTGTTAACAAAGGTACGATAATATGGAGTAGGCTCCCAGGTGTGTGAGCAGCTAGAAGACTTGCTTAACTACAGGCTGTTAACAAAGGTACGATAATATGGACTAGACTCCTAGTTGTGTGAACGGCTAGAAGACTTGCTTAACTACAGGCTGTTAACAAGGGTACGATAATATGGAGTAGGCTCCCAGGTGTGTGAGCAGCTAGAAGACTTGCTTAACTACAGGCTGTTAACAAAGGTACGATAATATGGACTAGACTCCTAGTTGTGTGAACGGCTAGAAGACTTGCTTAACTACAGGCTGTTAACAAGGGTACGATAATATGGAGTAGACTCCCAGGTGTGTGAGTGGCTAGAAGCCTTGCTTAACTACAGGCTGTTAACTAAAGTACGATAATATGGAGTAGACTCCCAGGTGTGTGAGCGGCTAGAAGACTTGCTTAACTACAGGCTGTTAACAAAGGTACGATAATATGGAGTAGACTCCCAGTTGTGTGAACGGCTAGAAGACTTGCTTAACTACAGGCTGTTAACAAAGGTACGATAATATGGAGTAGACTCCCAGGTGTGTGAGCGGCTAGAAGACTTGCTTAACTACAGGCTGTTCACAAAGGTATGATATGGAGTAGACTCCCAGGTGTGTGAGCGGCTAGAAGACTTGCTTAACTACAGGCTGTTAACAAAGGTACGATAATATGGAGTAGACTCCCAGGTGTGTGAGCGGCTAGAAGACTTGCTTAACTACAGGCTGTTAACAAAGGTACGATAATATGGAGTAGGCTCCCAGGTGTGTGAGCAGCTAGAAGACTTGCTTAACTACAGGCTGTTAACAAAGGTACGATAATATGGACTAGACTCCTAGTTGTGTGAACGGCTAGAAGACTTGCTTAACTACAGGCTGTTAACAAGGGTACGATAATATGGAGTAGACTCCCAGGTGTGTGAGCGGCTAGAAGACTTGCTTAACTACAGGCTGTTAACAAAGGTACGATAATATGGAGTAGGCTCCCAGGTGTGTGAGCAGCTAGAAGACTTGCTTAACTACAGGCTGTTAACAAAGGTACGATAATATGGACTAGACTCCTAGTTGTGTGAACGGCTAGAAGACTTGCTTAACTACAGGCTGTTAACAAAGGTACGATAATATGGAGTAGACTCCCAGTTGTGTGAACGGCTAGAAGACTTGCTTAACTACAGGCTGTTAACAAAGGTACGATAATATGGAGTAGACTCCCAGGTGTGTGAGCGGCTAGAAGACTTGCTTAACTACAGGCTGTTCACAAAGGTATGATATGGAGTAGACTCCCAGGTGTGTGAGCGGCTAGAAGACTTGCTTAACTACAGGCTGTTAACAAAGGTACGATAATATGGAGTAGGCTCCCAGGTGTGTGAGCAGCTAGAAGACTTGCTTAACTACAGGCTGTTAACAAAGGTACGATAATATGGACTAGACTCCTAGTTGTGTGAACGGCTAGAAGACTTGCTTAACTACAGGCTGTTAACAAGGGTACGATAATATGGAGTAGACTCCCAGGTGTGTGAGCGGCTAGAAGACTTGCTTAACTACAGGCTGTTAACAAAGGTACGATAATATGGGGTAGGATCCCAGGTATGTGAGCGGCTAGACTTGCTTAACTACAGGCTGTTAACAAAGGTACGATAATATGGAGTAGACTCCCAGGTGTGTGAGCGGCTAGAAGACTTGCTTAACTACAGGCTGTTAACAAAGGTACGATAATATGGAGTAGGCTCCCAGGTGTGTGAGCAGCTAGAAGACTTGCTTAACTACAGGCTGTTAACAAAGGTACGATAATATGGACTAGACTCCTAGTTGTGTGAACGGCTAGAAGACTTGCTTAACTACAGGCTGTTAACAAGGGTACGATAATATGGAGTAGACTCCCAGGTGTGTGAGCGGCTAGAAGACTTGCTTAACTACAGGCTGTTAACAAAGGTACGATAATATGGGGTAGGATCCCAGGTATGTGAGCGGCTAGACTTGCTTAACTACAGGCTGTTAACAAAGGTACGATAATATGGAGTAGACTCCCAGGTGTGTGAGCGGCTAGAAGACTTGCTTAACTACAGGCTGTTAACAAAGGTACGATAATATGGAGTAGGCTCCCAGGTGTGTGAGCAGCTAGAAGACTTGCTTAACTACAGGCTGTTAACAAAGGTACGATAATATGGACTAGACTCCTAGTTGTGTGAACGGCTAGAAGACTTGCTTAACTACAGGCTGTTAACAAGGGTACGATAATATGGAGTAGACTCCCAGGTGTGTGAGCGGCTAGAAGACTTGCTTAACTACAGGCTGTTAACAAAGGTACGATAATATGGGGTAGGATCCCAGGTATGTGAGCGGCTAGACTTGCTTAACTACAGGCTGTTAACAAAGGTACGATAATATGGAGTAGACTCCCAGGTGTGTGAGCGGCTAGAAGACTTGCTTAACTACAGGCTGTTAACAAAGGTACGATAATATGGAGTAGGCTCCCAGGTGTGTGAGCAGCTAGAAGACTTGCTTAACTACAGGCTGTTAACAAAGGTACGATAATATGGACTAGACTCCTAGTTGTGTGAACGGCTAGAAGACTTGCTTAACTACAGGCTGTTAACAAGGGTACGATAATATGGAGTAGACTCCCAGGTGTGTGAGCGGCTAGAAGACTTGCTTAACTACAGGCTGTTAACAAAGGTACGATAATATGGGGTAGGATCCCAGGTATGTGAGCGGCTAGACTTGCTTAACTACAGGCTGTTAACAAAGGTACGATAATATGGAGTAGACTCCCAGGTGTGTGAGCGGCTAGAAGACTTGCTTAACTACGGGCTGTTAACAAAGGTACGATAATATGGAGTAGACTCCCAGGTGTGTGAACAGCTAGAAGACTTGCTTAACTACAGGCTGTTAACAAAGGTACGATAATATGGAGTAGACTCCCAGGCATGTGAGTGGCTAGAAGACTTGCTTAAGAGTAATTGAAAACAAGTACGTTGTCTGCGGCGGCAATTGTTCTTCAAAGATAACGGCATAGTCAGTAGTACCCCAGGGAAATGTGACAGGACCACTATAGTTTTGTATAAACAAAAATGAATTGGTGGGCAGGATGTGTAGCAATCTGCGGTTGTATGCTGATAGCGTTGTGGCGTACGGGAAGATGTCGTCGCTGAGCGACTGTAGGAGGAGTGGAAAAATGTTAAGTTAATGCGGGTGAGAAGGAAAAACAAACTTGTAATGTTCAAATATGACATTAATAGTGCTACGCTTGACACAGTCATGTCGTTTAGATATCTGTGAGTAATTTTGCAAAGCGATATGAAATGGAACGAGCATTTAGGGCTTGTTGTAGGGTAGACGAATGGTCGAATTCGGTTTATTGGAAAATTTTGGGAATCGTGGTGCATCAGTAAAGAGAACCGCATATAGGACGCTGGTGCGACCCATTCCTGAGTAATGTTCAAGTGTATGGGATTCGCACCAGGTCAGGTTGCAGGAAGACATCGAAGCAATTCAGAGGCGGGCTGCTACATTTGTTAACGGGAGGTTCGAACAACACGTAAGTATTACGGAGATGCTTCAGGAACTCAAATGGGAATCCATGGTGGGAAGGCGACGTTCTTTTCGGACAACACTAGAGAAAATTTAGAGAATGGACATTTGAAGCTGACTGCAGAACGATTATACTGCCACCAATATACATTTTGCTTAAGGGCTGTGAACGTAAGAGAAATTATGGTTCATCCAGATGCATATAGCAGACAGTGGTTTTTCACTGGTTCCATTTGCGAGTGGAACAGGAAAGGAAATGACTAGAAGTGGTCAAGGTATCCTCCGTAACGCACCTTACAGTGCCTTGCGGAGTACGTATGTAGGTGAACATGTTCGCAGGTCTGCAGACTGCAGTGCGAGCAGATGATTTCCCACTCCGTCTACCCCACTACGTCAGAAGAAGCAACGACAGTACGAAAATACCATCAGAAACTACAGAGTGTTTTACAAAGTTACACCGACTGCATGTAGTGCGCCGTGTGAATCACTGGAGACACAGTATGCAGACATGCCTAGGCGATGTTTATTTCCCACAAAGGGCGTTAACAGCACATGGAATACAAATGGTCGCGCGCGATTAGCCGAGCGGTCTAGGGCGCTGTAGTCATGGACTGTGCGGCTGATCCCGGCGGAGGTTCGAGTCCTCCCTCGGTCATGGGTGTGTGTGTTCGTCCTTAGGGTAATTTAGGTTAAGTAGTGTGTAAGCTTAAGGACTGATGACCTTAGCAATTAAGTCCCATAAGATTTCATACACATTTGAAGATTTTTTTTTAATACAGATGTGAGTTGCTGATGATGCTAACGCAAGAAACGCATATGGACAGAACTACGTAAATCTCTGCACACTATTCTAGGAGAAATTGACGATTAGTCATTCCATACGGCAGCTGCAGCGTTCGTTCGGAGAAAGGCAACTTACCCCACCACGAGCGATGCCGGCTTTTCAGTTTACAGACGGACTATAATTTCCGAGCATTTGTTGTCGGGTTATCTTATGTGAGTAGAAGAAATATCTCCTCTAAGACCGTGTCTATATAGTGGGTTTATTTTCAGTTTATCAACTGAACACTTATTTACAATTGCTAAGAGACCTTGTATGAAAAATAAATTCCTATAAACACCGGTGAGAAGTGTGTGCCAATGTGTCATGTTGTCAGTGACCTTTGTAGCGTTGCTGGGTAAGGGATGACATTAGTAAATGTGCCCTTACTGCCGTCGTTAGCAGCGTATCGTAAAACTCTATAACTGCATTGCAGTCACTTGGTGGTCAATTAATGAAGGACCAGAAAATTTACTGTACTTCTCTCGCCGTTGAACATGGCACTGGTAGGCTGTGTAAATCTCTTACAGTCAGGAATTGCTGTCACTTGATTGGGATGCATTGAGGGGAGCCACTTAACTCTCAACCAAGACATATCTCACGATATGGGACAAATTGTGTTCGAGTCTAGGGCAATAATCTGTTGTAAGGCATTGCTTGACTTATGTAGCAATATCTGAAGTACCATTAGACCCAGTCATCCATTTATGCTGCAGAGGGAGGCAATTTAAGCCTCTGCGCCTCTTAAGGTGCTGGGGGAGTTGAGCCTCGCCAACTCTCCCGCTGTGCAAAGTATTCCAGCCAGTGATAGAGGAGACAATGCAATAAACATTGTCGAATGGGTACTGGCAGCCTGCTACAGTTGGTTCAGTGTGGTAGGCTGTCGACTGCTCCAGCTGCTGAAACTTTCTTACCTAACAGCTCGCTCAACAACTGCAAATGCCGCGCGGGAATAGCGCTGCAGTCGTGGACTGTGCGGCTGGTCCCGGCGGAGGTTCGAGTCCTCCCTCGGGCACGGGTGTGTGCGTTTGTCTATAGGATAATTTAGGTTAAGTAGTGTGTAAGCTTAGGGACTGATGACCTTAGCAGTTAAGTCCCATAAGATTTCACAAACATTTGAACATTTTTTGAACAACTGCAAATAAGGACATATTTGATAAACTGAAAATAACTCCACTATATAAATATGAACTCAGTGGATTTATCTTGTCTTCTAACATAAGAAAAATGGACAGCAGGTGTTTGGGAAGTATAGCCCGTTTGTGGACTAAGAGCTAGCAACCCTGAAGGTGGGGGAAGTTGTCTTTGCCGCACGAACGTTACAGCTGCCGTATAGGATGACTAATAACCAATTTCCCCTCTAGCAGTGTAGAAGGGTGCTCAGAGACTTACGTAGATTCTCTTCACGTGTGTTTCTTGCGTTAGTATTACAGGTGACTCATACCGGTACTCCATGGGCTTGCCTTGCCAGCGATCCATCAAATGAGGCAGAAGGGATGGGCTGCACTTCATCGGAATTTCTAAAATCATTGGCGAAATAGGCAACAAAACGACTATTCACGTTGGTGTATAGTACGTATGACACTGATGACGCACCAACAAACTTCTTTTTTTTTTGTCAATCTTCTGACAGGTTCGATGCGGCCCGCCAAGAATTCCTCTCGTGTGCCAACAACTTCATCTCAGAGTAGCACTTGCAACCAAGGTCCTCAATTATTTCCTGGATGTAATCCAATCTCTGTTTTCCTCTACAGATTTTACCCTCTGAAGCTCCCTCTAGTAACATGGATCCTGTCTCTTCTTCTAGTCGTTGTTTTCTACATATTCCTTTCCTCGACTATCCTGCAGAGAACCTCCTCATTCAGCACATTTTCAAAATTCTTCTGTTGCAACACATCGCAAGTTCTTCGATTCTCTTCTGTTCTGGTTTTCCCACGGTCCATGTTTCACTACCGTACAGTACTCCGCTCCAGACGTACATTATCATTAATTTCTTCCTCAAATTACGGTCTTTGTTTGATACCAGTAGACTTCTCTAGGCCAGAAATGCTCTTTTCGCCACTGCTAGTCTACATTATGTGTCCGTCCATTCCCACGCCCGGGTTCCCGGGTTCGATTCTCGGCGGGGTCAGGGATTTTCTCTGCCTCGTGATGGCTGAGTGTTGTGTGCTGTCCTTAGGTTAGTTAGGTTTAAGTAGTTCTAAGTTCTAGGGCACTGATGACCATAGATGTTAAGTCCCATAGTGCTCAGAGCCATTTTTTTGTCCGTCCATCATGTGTCATTTTGCTGCCAAGGTAGCAAATTACCTGAACTTCATATACTTCGTGATCACCAATTCTGGTGTTAAGTTTCTCGTTTTTCTCATTTGTGCTACTTCTTATTACTTTCGTGTATTTTTTGGTTTAGTCTCAATCTATATTCTGCAATCGTTAGACTGTTCAAAATGGTTCAAATGGCTCTGAGCACTATGAGACTTAACACCTGAGGTCATCAATCCCCTAGAACTTAGAACTACTTAAACCTAACTAACCTAAGGACATCAAACACATCCATGCCCGAGGCAGGATTCGAACCTGCGACCGGAGTGGTCGCACGGTTCCAGACTGAAGCACCTAGAACCGCTCTGCCACCACGGCCGGCTCGTTAGACTGTTCAATCAGTTCATTTCGAATAGCTGCTTCCTTATGTTACATCCTTTTTAAACCGAGCACTTCGTTCTTAGTGACCAACTATTATTGTTCCTCCTTGTATCTTGCATATATTTTATATTACCCATCTTTCCGTACAGCTTAGTCTTACTTTTCTCAGAATGTCGAACATTTTGCGTCGTTTTACATTGGCGAACGCTTTTTCTGGGTCGAGAAATCCCGCGTGTCTTTATATTTCTTCAGTCGCTCTTCCATTACCAAATTCAAGGTCAGAACTGCCTTTCTGGTTCATTTATCTTTCCTAAAGCCAAACTGGTCGTCATGTAACGCTCGTTCAGTTTTCTTTTCCATTCTTTTGTATATTATTCTTGTCAGCAGCAGGGATGCATAAGTTGTTAATGTGACTGTGCGGTAGTTTTCGCACATATCGGTCCCCGTTATCATCAGAATTGTATTGATGATATTTTTTCAGAAGTTTGTTGGTGCGTCATCAGTGTCATACGTACGAGGTGCATTCAAGTTCTAAGGCCTCCGATTTTTTTCTAATTAACTACTCACACGAAATCGATGAAACTGGCGTTACTTCTCGACGTAATCGCCCTGGAGACGTACACATTTTTCACAACTCTGACGCCATGATTCCATGGCAGTGGCGAAGGCTTCTTTAGGAGTCTGTTTTGACCACTGGAAAATCGCTGAGGCAATAGCAGCACGGCTGATGAATGTGCGGCCACGGAGAGTGTCTTTCATTGTTGGAAAAAGCCAAAAGTCACTAGGAGCCAGGTCAGGTGAGTAGGGAGCATGAGGAATCACGTCAAAGTTGTTATTACGAAGAAACTGTTGCGTAACGTTAGCTCGATGTGCGGGTGCGTTGTCTTGGTGAAACAGCACACGCGCAGCCCTTCCCGGAAGTTTTTGTTGCAGTGCAGGAAGGAATTTGTTCTTCAAAACATTTTCGTAGGATGCACCTGTTACCGTAGTGCCCTTTGGAACGCAATGGGTAAGGATTACGCGCTCTCTGTCCCAGAACATGGACACCATCATTTTTTCAGCACTGGCGGTTACCCGAAATTTTTTTGGTGGCGGTGAATCTGTGTGCTTCCATTGAGCTGACTATCGCTTTGTTTCTGGATTGAAAAATGGCATCCACGTCTCATCCATCGTCACAACCGACGAAAAGAAAGTCCCATTCATGCTGTCGTTGCGCGTCAACATTGCTTGGCAACATGCCACACGGGCAGCCATGTGGTCGTCCGTCAGCATTCGTGGCACCCACCTGGATGACACTTTTCGTATTTTCAGGTCGTCATGCAGGATTGTGTGCACAGAACCCACAGAAATGCCAACTCTGGAGGCAATCTGTTCAACAGTCATTCGGCGATCCCCCAAAAAAATTCTCTCCACTTTCTCGATCACGTCGTCAGACGGGCTTGTGCAAGCCCGAGGTTGTTTCGGTTTGTTGCTACACGATGTTCTGCCTCCATTAAACTGTCGCACCCACGAATGCACTTTCGACACATCCATAACTCCATCACCACATGTCTCCTTCAACTGTCGAGAAATTTTAATTGGTTTCACACGAAGCAAATTCAGAAAACGAATGATTGCGTGCTGTTTAAGTAAGGAAAACGTCGCCATTTTAAGTATTTAAAACAGTTCTCATTCTCGCCACTGGCGGTAAAATTCCATCTGCCGTACGGTGCTGCCATCCCTGGAACGTAATGACAATGAACGCGGCCTCATTTTAAAACAATGCGCATGTTTCTATCTCTTTCCAGTCTGGAGAAAAAAAATGAGGCCTTAGAACTTGAATGCACTTCGTAGATGTGCCGTGTGGCTAGGGCTTCCCGTCGGGTAGACCATTCGCCTGGTGCAAGCCTTTCGAGTTGACGCCACTTTGGCGACTTGCGTGTCGATGGTGATGAAACTATGATGAGAAGGACAACTCCCAGTCCCTGAGCACAGAAAATCTACGACCCAGCCGGGAATCGAACCCGTGCCGTTAGGTATGACATTCCGTCGCGCTGACCACGCAGCTACCAGTTGAGGACAGACGATAAATGACATCAGGTGACCATCCGACAAAGTACACGTCATCCTGTCTACCCTACTGCATACCAGGACAAGTAACTCTGAGACTTTTTTGTCCCTCAGCAGACGTGGACGTGTTTCACATCTGAATTGAAACCGACGTAGAACGGAAACCTTACGTTTCCAAACATGTGTTCCTGTTCAAAACACTTACGTACACACTCCCCTCTGAAAGTCTTAGAAGTTTGTAACGGGAATTTCCGAACATCGTCTACATGCGATGAGTTCCAAAGAAGCGTCCAACAGTCGACTGAAGCTAGCGTTAATATCTTTGGGCTGACGCGAAGCAGCAAGACAGTAATATCGACATAAAAGTTTTCTGGGTTTGGTACCGCGTCATAATGTAAAAACTACTGCTGCTGGAGAAAAAAACAACATTTCAGCAACGATTGCAGCGGGCTTCTTCTGGGTCTATGTTATTAATACGAATATAGATGCCACCTTTTTGATTTAATTATGTGAAATTACCCTGAGGTCATCAGTCCGCTAGAACTACTTAAACCTAACTAACCTAAGGACATCACATACATCCATGCCTGAGGCAGGATTCGAACCTACGACCGTAGCGTCGCGCGGTTCCAGACTGTAGCGCCTAGAACCGTTCGGCCACTCTGGCCGGCTAGAAAATATTCTGCAAGACAATTTATTCAAAATCTGAAATAGGAAAAATAAGGCAAAATCATGGAAAAAATCTTGCTGAAAATCAAAGAAAATGGCACATTAGTATCCCACAGCGAGGAGCAGAAACGGAATATACGTCAAGAAACGCTTATTCAACTTTAATATCACCTATGACACTTCGGTTGCTTATAAAGCATGACATACGTTCACGTTGAAGTATTTATTCCGTCACTTTCATGTTTTCTGCTTTTAGTGTCGACTGGAATAACTGAAGCTGAACAAAATGTGTTTTGAAAGTTACAAAAGAATTCGAAATTGTCAGGTAATACGTAGCCCACCGGCAGTATACAATCAGATGAATTTGGAAAACTACCCAAAAATCAAATTTGCATATAGGATCAAGATTTAGCAACTTAGGATGACATCAAGTAACTCATCCTTCCGACTTTGGACATCATTGTGCAAGATTCCTAATGAAATGCATAACTTGTAGTTCTGTAACTGCATTTTGCACTGCGTTGCACCCGAAGCTTTGAGAATGTCATAATACTGGAGAGCACATTTTCTTTCGACTTAGAATTTTGACACTTTCTTCCTTTCTTACAGCGCGGAAAACGGTATTTTCTATTTGTAACCGTCGTGTTTGGGATTAAATATAGAGCTACACGCCTTTAACATGGCATAGCTGTGCGCTCCGGAGTGTACTGTACAACAGTTCTGTCTGGTAAAACTAAATGCAGAATCAGTAGTCCATTTGGTTTTTTTTCCACTGACAAATCGCAAATTACTGTTGTGCTTCCACTACATATCAAGTGGAGGGAACGTCCTTACGAGATATGCGGACTGATGATGGCACATATACTGCTGTAGTGCTTATTTGTTGGGCTCAAATGATGGAATGCATGAGTTAGTGTGTTAGAATGGCTTCTTTGTACAGCTCGATAAGGTCTGGACATAGAAGCGACAGCAAAAGTGAAGAAAATATTTCGGACAGTTCTGTGAAGTTTCGTATGCATCTTGACTGCAGAACAGCGCCGATATCGCAGCCGCACCAAGGAATCGGCATTACTTCCCGAGAACAGAATGACAAGTAAGAAAACCCACAATATGCAGAACGGTCAGAAACAGTCTGAAAAGCTGAAAGGGTGCTTCTGAATAGGTTGTGTCAGAGAGAACTTTTAAGAAAAAAATTATATACTTAAGGTGTTTCCGTGTTAATTACTATTTAAATTTGTAAATCAGGCTATTGCTCGCGAAAATTAAAACGGCCCGTCACGTACAATCAGCGTCTGATGTTCTTATACTATAGATGATGGCGTTCGAGACTTCTCAGCCCTTGGCCCGGATGTAATCCTTACTACCGCCCTATGCCAAAGTTTTGTTTCGCTCTCTTGTTCGTTCTTAGGGAACCAAACGAAGAACACGTTTGGTGACATCGCCTCAGCCTGCCGCTTGAATTTGCGGATACAACGGCCTGACTAACTTCAATACCAATTAACTTGGAAACGGTGCAACGTATCTTCAGTCGGGAACCGCGTGACCGCTACGGTCGCAGGTTCGAATCCTGCTTCGGGCATGGATGTGTATGATGTCCTTAGGTTAGTTAGGTTTAAGTAGTTCTAAGTTTTAGGGGACTGATGATCTCAGATGTTAAGTCCCATAGTGATCAGAGCCATTTGCAACGTATCGAGGTTTTCTTAACAATTATTTCGCAGCAAGACCTACCATGCAGCATCCTTACAAGCCTTCCAGCTCGTATAGTGATATTTCTAAGGCTGCAGTATGTCTCGCCGCGGAAGGCAATGCTAAACCTGTAATTTAGTGGAGTTGCAGACACTGACTGCTAAAATTTTGAGAGAATTCTGTAATAATTCCAGCCGTAGGACGGCTGGTGAGGAGGGAAATGGAGGGAGGGGGCGGCGGCATGTAACCTCCCTCACAGCGAACAGGTGGCTGCGAGAAGAACAGACGTTTTCAAATACATGGTGAATCACCTAAAAATTGCACCGCAAATATTGCGGAAATGGAAAGTGCTAATGATGTGTGGCTCACAGAATGCATTAGTAGTCAGGGGATCGTATTGTTAGCCAATCAAAAGATTCTGGTAATACTTACAAAGTGTATTTTTTGTGCAAACATACAATTTGGAAATGGAACAATGCCTATTGACATTAACACACTAAAAGTAGGATACATCAGAACGTGAGTGGTGTTTGTTGCAGGATCATAGTGCCCGTCGTTTACGACATACGGTATTTTGTAAAGTTTCCTCACCGACACTTGTTTGCGGCATCCAACCTGCGCAGTTGTTAGGTACGATGTCATTATATTTGCTTACAATGTGCTTGTGTGTTTCTTGAGTGCTTTGTGACTTGCTAGTCATTTAGTGGGTGACAGACCAAACAGCAGGCTGGTCCCGGCGGAGGTTCGAGTCCTCCCTCGGGCATGGGTGTGTGTGTGTGTTTGTCCTTAGGATAATTTAGGTTAAGTAGTGTGTAAGCTTAGGGACTGATGACCTTAGCAGTTAAGTGCCATTAGATTTCACACACACAAAAAAAACACCAAACAGCAGTGAACGATGCGATTTACCAACGTAGGAAAAGCCGACATGTTCATGGCGACGGAGAGTACAGGAGGAATAAAGTTCGTTCTTGAGTGGTGTATGCAGCAAGATAACCCAATAGTCATCAATAGAGACCAGACCATATGTATCATAAAAACCTTACAATATGCATGAAAAATGCTTATAAGTGCATGAAAAGTCTCGAAATAGGCAATATCAAATAATAAAAAACATAGTAGTTACTGCGTGCATTATATCTCAGAGACGAACCTGTGCATATCAGTTACGAGGAAGAGCGCCGGCCACGCGAAAAGTCGGTACATTTAGAACGCTATCATTTTCTAAATACTTTTTCGTAGCGGTTAGGAAGGGGGCCTTTCTGGGATTATTTTCTAAAAATTTGCAAATCGGGGACGCAGACTGTGTTTCAAGCATGGTTCCTTCTTTGGTATTGTTGTCGGTAACAAGCGAAAACGATGAGTGTAAATCGCAGCGAAACAATCGATATGTACAGGACCTACCTCGAGATATATCGCACGCAGAGGAGCACACTCAAATACTCTGTAATATTTTATTTAAAAACAACATACAATCATGAATTTTTTTGAACAGGATTAACTTTTAATCAACACTATTGGACCAAAGCATCATTTACAGTTTATTTTACATTTATCTGCTATTTTAAACACCAACGACCAAGTACTGCTGTAAAGATTCGGTAGTAAGATTGTGTCGTCGATTTTGGTGCTATCCTGGCACTTACTATTCCTGATAAAAATTGACCCGTCCCATTAAAAAAACTATTCATTTGGCGCAAGGGTCCATAGCCCGGGTTATTGTTTGAAATGTTTTCCCCCTCTAATGGCCTCGAAATGTTAAACAACAGGAGTAGCCGAGCGGTTCTAGGCGCTACAGTCTGGAACCGCGCGACCGCTGCGGTCGCAGGTTCGAATCCTGCCTCGGGCATGGATGTTTGTGATGTCCTTAGTTTAGTTAGGTTTAAGTAGTTCTGAGTTCTAGGGGACTGATGACCTCGGATGTTGAGTCCCATAGTGCTCAGAGCCATTTGAACCATTTTTGTTAAACACAGTTTCGACCTACGTACCCAACGAGTTACCACTGGTTCGGGAGGTAAAGACACATTTGGTAGTTTTTCTTTGTAGGTCTTGATGCGAGCAGAGGCCTTGGAAACACTTTGTTTGTGGATGAAATCAGTTTATTTATTTTTATTATTTCATTCTTATTATTTACATTCAAATTTTATTTTTATCTACATTCACAAACATGGAGCGTACTTCTTCAGCAACGCGATTACTCCGTGACAAAAGCAGTTCTCGTGAATCAAATTGGGATAAAACACTCAGAGTGCTTTTACTGCTTTGATCATATAGGGAGGCATCAGAAATAAACACAAAAGCCCTTCAATCTGCCGAAGATTCTGGAAATATTTTTCTAATACTTTCATTCTGGTGATCGTAGAATGATTTACTTTTCAAGCTAAATAGCTTTTCAAGCTAAATAGGAAGAAGGCTCTTCTTTTAAAGCAGTAACAATTAAATTTGCAATGTAATGGCCACAAGTATTTGTAGTTTCGTCAACTGAATTCCAGATAATGCTATCCTTTTCAGTGCGTATTTCTTCCAGAACATTTACGTAAGTTGTCGGTATGTAATTTTTACGTAATGTTGATTCATCTGGTATATTTTGATTTAAGCAGTATTTGCGCAAGAAGCTTTTGAGAATAGGGTTTGTAAGTTTGCGAATAGGAATATTGCTTGCAATTAATGTTTCACATAGATACAAGTTAAACCGACTTTTTTGGTTACCTTTGGACTAATCCCTGATACTGAAACTTGTTTTCGTCAGAAGTTGTTGTCGTGGACCTTTCTTGTGCATTACTGCGATATGAAGACTTGTCTTGACATGCTGGTCTATTTGAACCTTTTTTTTTTGCGAGAAATGTTTTTCTCGAAAACTCAACAGTATAAAACAATTTTATCGTACGTAAATGTTCTGGATGGTCGTGCGAATAAAAACTTGCTTAGTTTAATTTAATTGTTGCCGACGCATCCGGTATGACAGCGGAGGGGATTAATACGGATGCGCGGGCGCAGAAGCATTGACTCTGACTGCTCCTGTTCCTCTTCTGTAATGATCTCGCAGGTAGTGGCCTCTCGGTTAGCGACTGCATACAGTTCTAGGTCGCGATTAATCTGTGAGGCATCAAAACTAGATCGAGCTAGAGACCACCGGTCTAAATTTTTAAAATATTGTAACCATAGATCGAAAATCGTCACTAATGTTTAGTTAAAATATGGAATAACCGGTGAAAAGGAGCCAAATATGCAAATGCATAACCCGGTCTCTATGCATCAACTATATCGGTAAATATTTATCAACCTCTTCAACCACATACGTAAAGGTGGTAGTGTAACACCGAGACAACCTAAGAGAAGAAAACAAGTGATGACAGAAGGCAGTGAAATTAATACTTTTGCCGCTGTTGCAGTTGATCCCCCACATAATCGCACGAGGAAATGGCATAAGTCAGGCATAAGTCATTCTCCATCGACACCGGTTCATCCCTATCACATCTTTCTCCATCCAGAGCTGCATGGAAACGATTATGGAACTCACATTAACTTCTGTACATGAAAACTGAGACAGGGTACTCCAGATGTATCATATATCTTGTTTAGTGATGAGGCCACATTTATCAATAATGGCCAGGTAAACTTACGAAGCCGCGCGGTTTAAGGCGCCATGTCACAGATTTCCCGGCCCTTCCCGCCCTTAGGTTCGAGTCCTCCCTTGGGCATGAGTGTGTGTATTGTTCTTAGCATAAGCTAGTTTAAGGTATTTTAATTAGTGTGTAAGTCTAGGGTCCGATGACTTCAGCAGTTTGGCCCCTTAGGAATTCACACACATTTCAATAATTTGAAACTGCCGAAAAATGCACTGTTGGTCTGTTGATGGAATACTCGAGGTGTATCATCTATTTTGTTTAGTGATAGATCCGCATTTCCCAATCATGGCCAGAGAAACCACAGAAATATGCACGACACCGGTAGTCTGTTAACAACGCCATTGGATTCGTCAGATGAAACGTCAGCGTCCATGGAGTGTAAATGTATGATATGGGGCAATGAACCATCAGCTCATAGGCCCGCTTTTCAGAGACGGAACATTGAACGCACACGAGTATCGCAGCGTCCTAACAGATCACGTTCCACGGATGTTAGAAGACGCTTCTCTTCAGACGTGGAGGAGTCTGTGGTACCAACACGATGGCTGTCAGCGCGTAGTGCACGAAGTACTACAGCATGTCTCCCCGAATTGTTTCGAATCGTTGGGTAAGACGCAGAGGACCTGTACCTAGGCCGGCCCATTTTCCGGATTTGACGCCTGTAGACTTTTTATTGTGGGCAAAGCTGAAAGACACTGTCTGCAACGACATACCATCTACACCCAATGATATATAACGGCATAATACTGCAGCCTGCTCGGACATCTCCACTGAAATGCTAACACATGTGCACCAGACTGGAAGCGTGTATTGCTGCTCCCAATGGTCATATTGAACACACCTATGACGGTTAATTGTCTCATTACTGTTCAGAATCCACATAACCAGTGCATGTACCTGTTGAGCCGTGGTGCGCCTTTTCTGGCACACCAGCTCTTTGGCAGTATTAACTATTACCCGGCTGTACTACGATCTTTGCCCCTGTTGTGATCTGGCGGCGGGTATTTGCGGTAGGGCAGTTGGTCGCCGGACTCTCTACGAGGCGCTAGGTCGTGCTTGAGGTGACGATGGAGCAAACACGCGGACTCGGCCAGCGGTGGCGCGGCCGGTCTACCTAGCAAGACGGTCGCGAGTTTGTGCTGGACCTGTCTGATGTCAGCTTCGGGCGCTGCTCGTCGCATTGCTTTGGGGCCTGCTTTCTCGGAGAAACCCATCCCTCGAGACCATCTCGAACAACGCTCTCCATCGTACGTGTAAGTGGTTTTGGTGCCTTCGTTTCGTCAAACGATTTGCGTTGCAGCAAGTGAACTTGTTAGTCGGTTGGCGGCCGGCAGAGTCCGTGTGACTGTATGCAGACCAGCAGTTACTATTTGCTTTAGAATCCGCTGGTTGGATGACTATTAAAAGGCTGATTAGCACGAAGGCGTGAGTGTGATTTTGGGTTTATTGCCATCAAGCGACGTCTGTGGTATATTGCTGTAAAAAAAGTTGCAACCAGTTATTCTATTAGTAAAACTTGTATTTGGTAAAGCTACTCATTTATATGTACTTACCTTATATACGTGCACTTATTGAATGCACACACTCAATAGTAAGTGGTTTGTTTATTTTACCGATTTATTAATGTATATTGATTGATGTTTGGTCGGTGTTTGCCGTGTCTTCTGCGGTCTGTTTGTGTTCCAGTTTCTGCGAGTTTTGATGCGTGGGTGCGGCGCCACGTCCCGCTTCGGTGCACAGAAGCTGTCACGTGCCGTCTAATGGGAAGTGACTCCCTGTTGAGCCCCGACGTTTAGGTGTTGTCTGGACGGCTGGTCGGCTGCTTCCGGCATTTAAGTCACCCTTGTCTAGGGCAGCCTGGGGTCACTGCCCGTTTGATAAATATAACCTATTTCATGTGTTGTTTGTGTTTCTTTTTTTAAAAAAAAGGGGTTTTAAATTCGTTGAATATGAATTATTATAGTCACGTGTTGTGCTGGTTGGCTTTTTGGTGGTTCTAAACGAACTGATACTTTTGGTAAATTACCTTCATATTGCAAATGTTTTTTTAAAAAAAGTTGTGCCATTTTTAAAATCAGTTTCATACTGTAATTTATTTGAAATCTCTGTGGCTGATCTCTTTAAGACTTTTGGTAGTTGTTATCTGCTGTCTTGCTTGAGAAGCAAGATATCTGCAATATTTTTGCGCGCACAGCAAACGGCCGTGTGAACTGGACGTGCGTAAAAAGCTTAACCGGGGAACGGGCACGGTAACCAGGAGTTACGGGCATGGAGCCGGCGACCTTCCTGGGAGCCTGCGAGCGGCTCACACTACTGACACAACCGTGCTCTATGTTCAGGATTCCCCATTAAAGCACGCTTTGCTGCAAAATTCTACGTCTAGCTTAGCGCCCGCTGCTTCGCTTGTGTGAAATATTTTCATGCAGTCCACGGAGTGTTGAATCCTGCCTTGACGTCAAATATGTGGGGTCCAGGAAGCCTGCCTTCTCCGATCGCTAGACAACATTCAAACAAATCGGCGACATGTAAATAAGAAATCTCTTCACTATATACAATTCTTAAGTCACCGGTCTTGATGTGGCTAATCTTGATGCTGCTGTAGAAGTGGCCCGCGACCAGTCAGCGTTTAGAGGTTGTCGTCCTGGAGAGGGGTCGGTCAGCGTGCTATTTGTTGACGTTCTTTTCACAGCTCTCTCTACTCTCTTGTTTCTGACTGGCGTGCCAGAGCTTTACTTTAAGCCGTAACACTAAGTGCAACACCTTATTTACTTTTCACGCTAATTGATGCCGTAGAAGAATGGTTTCTTCGATTGTGCTTATGACTAAAAAGCGATTCTGGTAGCTCGAGTCCAAGGTTTTTGCGTTCCAGTGGTCGTACTTCCACACAAACATTCGTCCCCTAACGCATATTTCTTTATACCTAATCGATAAGTGAAATGCCAATTCTCATAGATTTAGCTTCAAAGGATGTTTAGTATATCGAAATAATTCCTTAAAGATTTTCATCCTCAAAATCACCCCCTTAGGAGCTGAATTTCCAAAACCAGTGGAACATGTATTTCCTTATTTCTAACAGAGAAGCCAAATACAAATTTTCACGTAAACGAATCCCAAGCCACCGCCTCGGATAACATAATTTCCGGAGTGGGGGGCGAGGATTTGTGGACGGTGAATGACGCTCCACAGCAGAATGGAAATAGAATAACAACTCCACTGCCTGGGCAGGGGGGCCAATCGAGTGCTAGATTAAGCGGGGCACCAGTACGCTCACCGACTGCAGACCCATTTGCAGAATTTCTGCGCAGGTTAGAAGAAAGAGATAGGGAGAGAGATCAGAAATTTGCACAGATGCTGCATGAGCAAGGGCAACAAAGAGACGAAAAACTGCCTCAGATGCTATATGAGCAGGAGAAAAAATTAACGCAAATGCTACATGACCAAGCGAAAGAATTTACGCAAAAGCTCAGTGAGCAAGAGCAGCGCAGTGAAGCGAAAGTAATGAAGGTCACAGAATGTAGCAATCAGATGTGCAAAAAAGAGGACAATGTAATAAAACGAAATGTCCACCCTGTTGTATTTATTAAGAGTTTCAGGAATGTATTTCCCAGGAAATGGACGGAAAGACAAAGAATACAGTTCGTGGTCTCCTTTATTCAAGGTGACGCGGCACTGTGGGCGACCGATGTGTCCGAAAAATGGCTAACGATGCAACAGTTTGAAGGTGCATTCTTGCAAAAATTCTGGTCTGATAGCGTCCAAGAAAGAATACGCAAGGAGTTGTACAGTCCAGAAATGTACAAACCTAAGATGGGAACCTTACGCAAATATTTTGAAAAGTATATAAACAAAACCAGGTACTGGGACGAGCCAATGTCCTATTGTGACATAATCAGATTAATAAAAATGAAGTTGCCCAGTGAAATTAAAAGATATTTCATCAATATGCCGGAATACGATATAGAACAATTCATGGAAATAGTGGATTCTGTTGACTTATTGATCGAAGATATGAAAACCGAAAACAAGTGGAACCATGCAGGCTGTGATCAACAAAAAGCCGATTACAATGGCAGCCACAGTAACGGTAGTAACTTAGTACCAAATGGTAATGGGAATAGGCAAGATCACCGGCAACAGAATCGAGGCACAAACAATGGCAATGGTTATAACAGCAACGGTTGTAATCGTCAAAATCGAGAGAGACATCATGATGGACGCATGACGAAAGGATATAATGGTAACGGCAATCCGCAATGGCGGAACAACCGAAACCAGTGACGTGGTAGTAATGAACCGACACCACAGAGGCAACTAAACACAGCGCCACAATGGAACGCCAACCCAGGTACGTCACAGAACATGTCAGGAAGTTACAACCGACCACCGCAAAACCATAGCCATACACAGTATCAAAATACGCCATCGGGGAGGCAGGGCGGCCAACCCAACAGTTTTTCTCCACAGCCGCACGAAGTTGCAGAAATACGTAGCTTTAAGATTCTTTTTTTCAGTACCATAGGCAACAGCGAGAGCCAGGACTCCGACTACAATACAATGGTTCACGGAGGTAAGAAAAAATACTCTTGCGCGTGTGTGGGCCGCAATTGTAATTAATAACTAAAGATTTCTTGCTTTAAAGTGAACTGACTAGCCGAGGAAATTGATATGAAAAGTTTATTCCAATGTTCAACTTGTATGCTCATGTTTTAAGATTCAGCGAGTCTAACATTCATTAACGTAACAAATAATTTAAGATTAATATTGTTAAAAAGGAGAACTTCACAAAAGCATTTAACCGTAAATCAAAATTGAATGAAATATCATTTTTATTAAGGCCCACCACGTAAGTCGGCAACAATCAAAAAATCAAAATGACAATAATAATATATTAAATTACGACGGCCGACTGACGCGAGAGTGGGTAGCAACTTCGGTTTCCTTCTCCTCTACAACCATGCTTGATCAGCTTAATTTTTGCCCAGAGTCTCTTGTATAGCTAACAAGAACTATCAGCTGCGTGCTTAGCACGTCATTTTAGCACACCACGTGTTATATAACAGTTTCAGATGTAGGTATATTATTACTGTTTAAGTTAATTTGAGAATCCGCATTTAGGGTGTTAGGGCGTTACACGATCTCATCCTTTGAACTTGTTGGGTGTTTACATCTTGTACTGGGAACATGATAAAGCTTCCATTGTGTATTAAGATAATATGGAGTGCATTAGAAATATCTTCATAAAGTATCATTTCTAAAGTAGCGTGTGTGCTTAAGTACCATAAAAATATAAGGTTGATGATTAAACACGTTATCACATGTATGTTAAAGTTCTAACGTAATACAAACAGAATAGCATTCAGTAACATCGATTACATTTTTCTAGTGGATAGCAGTAAGCGTAAAACTTCCAACCCCTGCCCCCTCTATAAAAGTGTTCAATGAAATGAAGCATCACTGAAAAACTTAACAATATGTCAGATGATGAACATTTGATTATTGTACAGAGAGTTCATTGCCTCAAGTAGGTTTAAATAGGAATACCAATATCCTTTCGTAATTGGTTAATTACCACAGACAGGAGATGTGTACAATAATAAATTCTGCATTTTGATCAGCAACAGTGTCATGTGCATTTCGATAAATAATATATATATTTTAGACACTGAAATACTGTAACATACACCAAAATTATCACTGTCTTAACACAGTCTATTAAAAAATAGTCAATTTAGGTAAGGAGAATTGGTGGCTAGTGTAAGGTACAGAGAACAAAGTTACCGATTGGCAGTTTCGTTTTAAAGGCAAGTTTATTACTGTACTCTGACTGGCTGTTTCAGTTTTCATGGCTGGTAAATTACTTGCGTGAGACAGGAGCACTGAGACATAATGAAATGACAGAAATAGGCACGGCTTAGGCGGGACATGACTTCCACCTGACACACTCAGAGTCTGTACCTACCATCCTCAGAGGAAGGAATGGTGTGCACACCTGATCCAAAAACCCCTTACGTTTCTACTGACGAAGAGTGCAGGTTAGGCAACCTCACTCTAATTTTAAACGATTAGCAAGGTGGGATCAGCACAGTTGGTATACTCAACGAATAATTAACATCTAGCAGAACCATAATATCTCGATACATCAGTCTGTATCGAACTCCGACTCAATTCTATATCTCGGTAACAGTGAGTTTGTACACAGTGGATAAAAATCATCATTTGGCCATGATCATGGTAGGAGGAGGTTCATTAAAGCAAAACATTAATTAACCCAATCATTTTAGGTCTGTATAAGATGATAGTTACAATACTACATAAATGCTGAGAGGCTACCATATGTACCGTTACATTACTATGGCCTTTGGTATTACTTGCATTATACAAGTGTTACTTCATTTTTAATTGTATCAGTACTACTTATTTTTAATAAGTTTACCTATCCAGTGTACCAGTAGCCTCTTGAGGAAGACTGGATAACGGGTTTAGTTGTTAATTAGCGCACATACCCCCCCCCTTTTTCCCATTATGTGTCAGCATTTTATTACCATGTAGATAGCGTGGAGTGAGTCACGAGCATGAATATTTGCTGATGTATCCATAAATGCATGTGTAATGTCAAGTTGTTATCTACCTATGTTTCTGGGAAGGCATTCAAACAAAACAGGTATGACGGAGATACACAATAGTCTGAAATGTGTTGTGCCATGGTTGGCCACGGAAGTAATTCAATTTATTCTACCGTGGAACAAAGTCGATGCTGCCTCATCTGTATGCCACGATGGGCATCGTATCTTCGTCTTTTAAGTGAACGGTAGCTCCGTCGGATTGTCCCGTTCAGATGACTGTCTACGGTACAAGAATGAGTTATTTAGTAACTGATTAATCGCTTTCTTGCAGGTCTGTTAATAGTAGGGAAGTGTTGTAACGCACATAAATTTTTATATTTCTGGTAACTTCAGTAGGGACAGCTTAGTCTCGTGGAATTTCCCTTGTGCAGTCGTTGAATCATCAGTGTGCGTGAATATTCGCTCAAGCCTTTAGCTTTAGGACTGCTGTTGTTATCATTATTTAGTTACCGGTGTTCCGTTCTTATTTTTCTAGCAATTTGTGTAGGATCAACTGATGATTTCTTTGTGTGAAACGTATCAGCCATTGCCTTCCAAGGGCTATCGTTGATGGCCGCACAGACAATTACCTTTCACTTTAACTCGGACATTTCATACCGAATAAGTTGCGTGTTTTCCTGTGTAGTCTATAAAAAATTATAGTGTGAACGTTCTTACAACGATGAATGATCTCACGGTCAGTAAACTGTATGCCACGGTTCTCCATGAACCACGTGGCCATGGCTACACATACAGTGAGCTCTCATGGTTCATCAATGGCTCTCATTTAAGGCAGTATGCGTGTGCAAACATACATTGAGAAAGAATATTACTGTGTGAATATTATCGGAATCAAGGTCTATTAAATTGTGAATACTGTGTATACCATAGTCTTAAAAAAGCCATGTGCGCATGACTGTACAGACAATGGGCATCCGCTCCTTGTGCATAGCTTTCAGATCAGCCAGTGTGCGTGTGTTAATGTGAATTTGATATAAATCTTTTGTGTGCCTTGTAGTCCATGCATGGACGATGTCGCTTTGATTAAGGTATATGAAATTTCACTTCTACGCTCGCATGTGGTCACCACTCCATAGTCGATGAGGTTTCTTCTTTCTTGGCCTGTGAGATGTTGTGCATTCTGTTACGCTGATATACCGATGAGCTCACCTTCTTTTTGTTATTACGGTTACTTGCTTAACTTCAACAATCAATGGGTAGGTGTGCTATCTCTATGTACCGTGTGTAAATATTCAGTCTCCGTTCTGATTGCCCACAATTTCTGGAAGGCGTATGGTGCCCCAGTTGATTTCTTAAGACTTTTAAAGTGACTGTAAAATCAGACTGCGTAAATCGGCATTATCTGATGTTTGCAATACAGAAGTGAATGTAGCACTTACTGATGATTATTATCTTGTATATATCACAGACCTTTCAATGTCACTGAAATGAGCTTCATAAATGCCTTAGACTGAGTCCTAGGTTTAGTCTATTGTTGATTCCATTGTAACGACAGGGAGACAGTAGGCTATAGAATAAACGGAAAATGAAACGTACTTTCAACTCGGCAACTATTATTGTTGCAGATGTACAATAAAAAATAAGAGAACAATTGGTGAAATACGTAAAATTTATTTTTTTGATTTAAATAAACCGAGGGATAGTTAATGGAAATTGAAAAACAAATAAACACAAACAACATTAAATGAACGCAAAAAAAAACGAAACACAGAACTCAAAACGAAACAAAAAAACAAACAGAACAATATCTGAACACAAACAAGAACTTTAGGAACAAACGAACATTTGTTTCAGTGGGTACAAGCGGCACCCAAGAGTTGGCTACAAAGACTCCCAGCTGCCCCCTCCTCCACCTCTACACGGACTTCCTCCATCTTGGCAGCACCCATGAGACTCTCTGCTGCGTCCTCCTCTATATATATATGGGCTTGTTCCGTATTGGCAACATTCACGAGAATCTCAGCTGACCCTTCCTCCTCATCTCCACAGTCATCAACCATCTTGTCAGCACCCATGTGACTTTCAGCTACCTCCTCCTCTAAATCTTGATGGGTTTGTTCCAACCTGGCAGCATTGACCACACCCATAGCTGCCCCTTCCTCCTCATCTCCACATGCTGGGTCAATCTCTGCAGCATCCATGAGACCATCATCTGGCCCTTTCTCAATCTCTCCAGACACTTCGCCCATCTTGGCAGCATCCATCAGACTCTCGGCTGCCTCCTCCTCTACATCTTGACAGGCTTGTTCCATCTTTTCAGCATTCACGTGGCCCTTAGCTGCCCCTTCCTCCTCATCTACACATACTGTGTCAATCTCTCCAGCGTCCATGAGACCATCATCTGCCCCTTTCTCAATCTCTCCAGACACTACGCCCATCTTGGCAGCACCCATCAGACTCTCGGCTGCCTCCTCCTCTACATCTTGACAGACTTGTTCCATCTTTGCAGCATTCACGATGCCCTTAGATGCCCCTTCCTCCTTATCTACACATACTGGGTCAATCTCTCCAGCATCCATGAGACCATCATCTGGCCCTTTCTCAATTTCTCCAGACACTTCGCCCATCTTGGCAGCACCCATCAGACTCTCAGCTGCCTCCTCCTCTAAATATTGATGGGTTTGTTCCATCCTGGCAGCATTGACAAGACCCTTAGCTGCCCCTTCCTCCTCATCTCCACATTCTGGGTCAATCTCTGCAGCAGCCATGAGACCATCATCTGCCCCTTTCTCAATTTCTCCAGACACTTCGCCCATCTTGGCAGCATCCATCAGACTCTCGGCTGCCTCCTCCTCTACATCTTGACAGGCTTGTTCCATCTTTTCAGCATTCACGAGGCCCTTAGCTGCCCCTTCCTCCTCATCTACACATACTGGGTCAATCTCTCCAGCATCCATGTGACCATCATCTACCCCTTCCTCAATCTCTCCAGACACTTCCCCCATTTTGGCAGTACCCATCATACTCTCGGTTGCCTCCTCATCTAAATCTTGACAGGCTTGTTCCATCTTTGCAGCTTTCACGAGACCCTTAGCTGCCTCTTCATCCTCATCTCCACATATTGGATCAATGTTAGCGGCGTCCACAAGAACCTTATCTGCCCCTTTCTCAATCTCTCCAGACACTTCGTCCATCTTGGCAGCACCCATGATACTCTCGGTTGCCTCCTCCTCCAAATCTTGACATGCCTGTTCCGTCTTGAAAGCAGCGACGAGACACTCAGCTACTATCTCCTCCTCTTGATCCATCTTGGCACCATCCACCTAGGCAACCAAGATAGTGTTAGGTGCTTGGTTAAACTAGAAACAACATTATACACTGTAACTTACATTATGAAATAATAATGGGTAAGAGTTTTCAGACAGGTTATTATGGATCATCACAGTTTTATGTCAGATTCAAAAGAAATTCAATATTTGAATAGTAGAGATAATGTTTAACAGGGAGTAAGCTATTGGAATATTATTAACGCTTGGCATTAGAAGCTGAAGACTGTGTATGGTATGAAAAAGAGGGTCTTCCCTTATCACCGACTGCACAATAATGTATCGCTGAGGTCCTCATACTAGCAGCATGTCTATAACTAAAAAAGCTTCGGGACTACTGAAGAACGGAATGCAACCCGTCGGCTCTGACCAATGACGTCAGAATTTGCCAGAGATGATTTACTACATACATTTAACAGCTGAGACAAGTGTTTATAAACTAAGGGATGCAGGAGAAGAAAACAGGTGGTAGACATATTTAACGTCCAGTAATATTTCTACCAAGTCTTATGGATATCGCTTGATTGAGTCCTAGTGTTCTGTAAAAAATAAACGGAAAAAAGACAGAAATAGTGGTTGCGTAGAATACCTCAGTTGACATATATATGAGTTGTATCTCGAAATCTTCTATATAGCATGTAGGTCAACTGAAGAATAAGATACTAGTGCAAACGAAAACGAGGAAATCTACGTACGTAACATTGGCAACCTGTTGACCTATGTATGTCAACTGAAGTATGAGATACAACTTATTTTTGGCTTCGATACTAATAGTATTGACTGCAATTTATCACAGGCTTGATATCGACGACAAGAAAACCAATAACAGTGACATTTGTAGCCCATTCTTCACTTGAGCTATATAGGTCAACTGAGGCCCTTAGCTGATACTAATTAGTATTAGCGAATGGGAAATAACGGAAATTATAACATGTGTTTTCTGAACTTCAACTGAGCTATATAGGTAAATCAATTCAATGTTACATATGTCGCTTTTTTCGTCTAGCTAGCACCAGTATACCGTACTTTAGTTGACCTGAATACGTCAACTGAAGTACGGGATACAAATTTTACGTATTCCGGTCTTTTCGCCTTCTGTAGTGCTAGTATCTGCCACCTGACGAAGAACTTTGTCAGTCACAAGCGTTATGTGGTTTGGGGATCGCAAATGACGCAGAATTCCCCATTTGCTCTTATTCCCTATGTTTTCAAAGCCGCTCAGGTTGTGATTAACAAGACAGAGATTTGAAAACCAGATTTTAAACTAATTTTTTTTTCCAGAAGCAGTTATACACTATATCCATACTTCTTTGGATACAAACGGCTAATTGAATTTGAAAAAGCTGCAAAAAGATTTAAATCTGGAAAAATGGTCAGAGGTAAGTCCAAAACCCACTGAGAAAGGGGAAGCATTGCATTAGAAAACGAATGGAAAACTTGAACACATGAAATAGAAAGGGCAGTAGAAAATCAAATGGGCAAAAAGATTATTCCCAATAGAATTCTTGCCTAATTCACCAGATGCTGCTCGTAACTGTTTAAAGAAGAAAATTAAAAAAGAAAAACAGAAAATGAAGCCTGAAACGTAAAAATAAGTTTTGCAGTAAACTGAAAACATGAAAACAAGGCTGGATGCAGAAGAAATGCGAAACAATAGAAACGTGTGTAACAATCGGAAAGTTAGATACCATATATGGGAAAATTAAGGAAACCGTTAGAGGAGCGAGATTCAGATGCATAAATATCAAACGTTTACCTGGCAAGCCATTACGAACGAAAGGACGGAGGTCTGAAAGCTGGATTTAACGTATTAATGGGTCCTACAAAATAAACCTACTTAAAAAAGGAAGTGAATGAAGATTCGAAGTGAAATATGGTACACTAAAAAGAGTTTGACACAGCAGTAAAAGACCCAATTCGAAGAAAGACTCTTGGCGTACGCTACAGTGTATCAAAATTTTTAAGATCACTGGTAGGGAACCCGAAAATGCTGTTCCACGTGATATGTCAAACATCCTAAGCAGGCGAAATACACTCAGACTTTCAAAAACATCTAATAATCCCATTCCCAGTCAGACCAAATGCTCACAAGTTTCAAAGTTAACCGAATGGTCACGAGAAATCTAATACTAATTAATGAAGACATCGGTAGCGGAGGTTTCGCGGAAGTATGGGGACGAGTAAGTCATTTCCGACGTTAAGACTCTGAAGACAGATTGCTGCAAGGCAAAAGTAAATCGGTAGGAATTCAGTTTCTGAGGGTCACAGTGATAAAATACAGGGAGTGATGTTGTCCAAAACTTGTGCATTAAAGAACGTGCAAATATAAAGGTCTCATGATATGTCAGGCATTCAGCAGCTAGGACGGGAGTGAGATACGTTTGTAACCTAAAAATTCAGCAAGCAGAATGGAGAGTAGACAGAAATTAGGTATGGGGATTGAAGCTCAGTGAGAAAAAAATAAAACTTTGAGTTCATGACATTACAGTTCTTTAAGATACACCAATTTCCTTTGATTATCAGTTGAACGAAATGAGTAATGTCTTGAAAAAAACTATCAATGATTACTAGCAAAAGTAAAAGTAGGATAGTAAAGTGCGGTAGAATTGAATTAGGAGTTGAAGGTGGAAAAATATTAACAAATGACACTGAGAGAAGTAAACTGAGCTTGGTTGTTTGGGCAAAAGTAACAGATTATTAGCAAAGTAGAGGACATGTAAACATCAGGATGTCAATAGCAAGAAAGACGTTTTTGAAAAGCAGAAATTAGTTAACCTATAACATAAATTTCAGTTCTAGGTAGTCTTCTCTCGAGGTATTTGTCTATAGTGTAGCCATGTACATGAGTGGAACGCTGAAGATAGTTAAGAAAGAATGGAATATATAGCTTTGATATATTTCTCCAGGAGAGTACTGAAGATAAGTTGGGTACAGCATGTAGCTTGCGAGGAGGAAATGAATCGAAATGGAGGAAAAAATCTTTTATCACACAATTCGACTAAAAGCTTGGATCAGTTTGTACTATGCATCGTGCGGTATCATAGGATCTTATGTTGTTAACAGGGTGATCCGAGAGGGTGAGTGGGGAGATGGAAGGGTTGTAAGATTTGTACAGGTAGAGGAAGACTTGAACACAGTAAGCAGATTGAAATGAATGTCGGTTGCTGCACTTATGGAGAGGCAAAGAGCCAGTCACAGGATAGACTACCGTGGGAACCTGCATCTCATCTTATTTCAAACGGGAAACCGCATCATCAACAACACCACCACGTGAAGATTTTCTAACAGTTGCCTGGCCGTTACTTACCACGGGGAAATGGCCGTATTGATGTTATTCGTAGAAGAAGAGAGGCCTAGCCTCCATGGATATACCTTCACACGGAAAAAATTTCTATCGTGGTGCATTCTGGTAGCAGGGGCTAACTCACCGTAGGTAATAAAACAGCAGTTCTTGTAATTCTACATTCTATAGCTTCATTACCCTTCTAACATTCAATCCACTTTCATTTTCCTAATCTTCTGTAATTGACTATGCTAGACTGTTATTGTCATGGTATTTGATAACACGTCTGTTGTAATTTTTTGTTTTATGTTGCGCACGATGTTTGGTGTAACAGCCGGAATATTTTCATTCTCCCGCTATGTGGATGTGTTATATCTGTTTCAATAAGTGGAGTATATTTTCGTAACCCTTGAATTTATTTCAAGCTACCTGCTACGCCCTCATGTGGTTCTTGTTCTATGATCATAAAGATGAACTATAATGGTGGAAACAATGCCTTTGTAAAGGCCTATGAGAGAAATAGTGAAGATAAGGAACAGGAGAACGCTGAGGCAACCATTCCGAAAGAGAAGGGAGTCTTTTTCCCGCGTGATCAATTTTATCTCGTAGTCAAGCAGCTAAAACATGGGAAAGCCACTGAAGATGGTGATAAACCAGCAGAACTCGACAAGGCTGCTAGACAACAGCTACATGAAGAACTGTTCCATTTCATACAAATTACGTACGAAACCAGGGCATACCGAACAGACATTGAAGAATAGTTACAGCGCCAACACAAAAGAAAGAATCTGCAAACAAATGTGAACAATGCAGCACCCTCAAGTTGATAACACATGCCACCCAGATCTTGACCTCTTATCTTTGTAATGCGGACTGAAGAAAGGATAGGTGTACAAAATACGGAAGATCAATTTGTCTTTAGAGGAGCTGTAGGCACACGAGAAGCAATACTCGGGTTACGGCTAATACCTGAGACAAGACTAAGCAAGAGTCAAGAATGCAGCAGAGTGTCGTAGGAGGAATGGTCAGTGTTCAGGTGTATGACAGGAACGATCATACGAAGCTTAACCATCTACTAAACATGGGCTCTAAAATTCAGCTATGAGCACTTCGTCTTCGATAGTGTAACAAAATCTCGTCTTGGCCTTCTATATTTTGAGGGGCGTATGTATGGCCTAAATCACGAAAACAATTTTCTGTAAATATGGGCTGTAAAGTGCTCACCTTCAGACCTTTGAGCACTTGTGCAAATTCACTGGTGTGAAATACACCTCTTCGACAAAACAAGTGCTTGCATGTTGAGATTTTCTGATGATACTACAGTGTGTAGTGAATGTGCGGAACTAAAGAAGCGAGATACAGATGAAAGTCAGCCCCATTTCTTCCTAACATGCAAATTAATAAAGTTAAAACAACAATCTTGATGAGTAGACAAAATACCGTTGCTTGCTCGATTAACAATGAGGGACTGGAGACTGTAGAATCCTTTTGCTTCCTATGGAGTAAAACCACCCTCAGACGGATCAAGGAAGGATATTGAAAGCCAAATAAACCAGGCAATAGCTGCTTTCAACAAGAGCAGGAACCTTACACATCTCGTTTCATAGCCCAATACCTGAGGAAATATCTCATAAAGATTTTGTGTGGAGTGTGCCGCTGTACAGATGTGAAATACGGACAATAGATGAGAAAAAAAAAACTGATGGCCTTCGAGATGTGGTTCTATCGCAGAAGGCTCAAGATTTTCTGTGAAAAGAACTAATTAAACGAACTGGTGCACTGAAGGGTAGATAGCGTGCAGCTATGTCTCCTAAAGCTTATTGAACGCCACATGTGTCAGCCATATGCTGAGACATTATGGTGTCACTAAAGGTGTTGCTGAAAGGACAGTAGAAAGGAAGAATACAGGAGACAAACCTAGTTTAGTATACATCAACCGTATCGTGGACGACATATGTTCCACCACCTTTACTGCCCTCAAGAAAAAGGCCGGAGACAGAAATGCTTGGCAAGCTGCTGATAGCCAACTTGATAGTTAAAGACCAAAGAAGAAGAAGGAGGTCATGATAAGTTTTGAAAACTAATGGCAAGACGCTTTAAATGTTCAGAAATGGGTACATGTTTGAGTAATTAGCCTGTGTTACATGTGAGGGGAGAAATGCATATTCACTGTGTGATCAAAAGTATCCGGACGTCGCTAAAAACATACGTTTTCCACATTAGGTGCATTGTGCTGCCACCTACTGCCAGGCGCTCCATGTCAGTGACCTCAGTAGTCATTAGACATCTTGAGAGAGTAGAATGGGGCGCTCCGCAGAACTCATGGATTTCGAACATGGTCAGGTGATTGGGTGTCACTTATGTCATAAGTCTGTACGAGACATTTCCACACTCCTAAACATTCCTAGGTCCACTGTTTCCGGTGTGACAGGGAAGTGGAAACGTGAAGGAACACGTACAGCACAAAAGGTTACATCCCGGCCTCGTCTGTTTGACAGAGACCGCCGACAGCTGAATAGTATCGTAATGTGTAATATGATGACACTATCCACACCATCACACAGGAATTCCAAACTGCATCAGGATCCACTGCCAGTACTATGACAGGCGGGAGGTGAGAAAACTTGGAATTCATGGTCGAGCGGCTGCTCATAAGCCACACATCACGCTGGCAAATGCCAAACGACGCTTCCCTTAGTGTAAGGAGAGTAAACATTGGACGATTTAACAGTGGAAGAACGTTGTGTGGAGTGACGAATCGCGGTACACAGTGTGACCATCCGATGGCAGGTTGTGGGTATGGTGAATGCCTGGTGAACGTCATCTACCAGCGTAAAATTCGGAGGCGGTAGTGTTAGGGTATGGTCGTTTTTCTCATGGAGAGGGCTTGCGCTCCTTGTTGTTTTACGTGGCACTATCACAGCACAAGCCTACACTGATGTTTTAAGCACCTTCTTGCTTATCACTGTTGAAGAGCAACTCGGGGATGGCGATTGCATCTTTCAACACGATCAAGCACCTGTTCATAATGCACGGCCTGTCGCCGAATGGTTACACGACAATAACATCCTTGTAATGGACTGGCCTGCACAGAGTCCTGACCTAAATCCTATAGAACTGCTTTGGGATGTTTTGGAACGCCGACTTCGTGTCAGCCCTCACCCAGCGACATCGATACCTCTCCTCAGTGCAACACTCCGTTAAGAATGGGCTGCCATTCCCCAAGAAACCTTCCGGCACCTGATTGAACATATGCTTGCAAGAGTGGAAGCTGTCAACAAGGCTAAGTGTTGGCCAACACCACATTGAATTGCAGCATACCGATGGAGGGCTCCATGAACTTGTAAGTCATTTTCAACCAGATGTTGAGATACTTTTGATCACATAGTGTATCTCGCACACGCTGCTCTGTTAACCTCCATCTATGAGTAAATTTTTTGTCAATCCGCGACAGCTGTGTCAAAGTAAATGTTTATTAATACATCAAATCATAATTTGTACGCTTTACCTCAAACTTGTTGCTCAGTCTGGAACAGAGTATAATCCTCACTATTGTTCTAGCTTTAACGTTATCAGCTTAATTCTAAAGCAGCCTATATCTGTAGAAAACAAATTAATCCACTTTATAGACCAACATCCATTAAGGATGTGGTAATACCCTGTTAATTATCTTTTTGGTTCCAAAACTTAATTATTATGGTGTTGAAAACTAATGTGGGCATAGAGTCTCTAGCAGTACCTGTATGGAGACACGTGGGAAACCTATCATTCGCCTCAATGAGAGACAGTAATACTTTCTCATAACCAGGGCCACTGCACTTCTTATAAAGTTAAATTGGTAGTATGGACTGACAATCCTTTTACAAGATCACGTTTGTTTCAATGTTCGAAGAAGTGTCGTAACAGAGCAAAGGAGACCCCACGAAACTGGATCGAATTGTGCTCTCATTGTGTGACCAGTGTGGGATGAGAGATGACAATGTTCTTTAGGTCAGACGATCATTTATTTACACAGATGGAATGTGTGGTGTCACCGCCAGACACCACACTTGCTAGGTGGTAGCCTTTAAATCGGCCGCGGTCCGTTAGTATACGTCGGACCCGCGTGTCGCCACTATCAGTGATTGCAGACCGAGCGCCGCCACACGGCAGGTCTAGAGACACTTCCTAGCACTCGTCCCAGTTGTACAGCCGACTTTGCTACCGATGGTTCACTGACAAAATACGCTCTCATTTGCCGAGACGATAGTTAGCATAGCCTTCAGCTACGTCATTTGCTACGACCTAGCAAGGCGCCATTACCAGTTACTATTGATGCTGTAAAACATGTACCGTCAAGAGCGATGTTCACCAATTATGGATTAAAGTTAAGTATTCCAGCAGCTACGTACGTTTTTTGCTAGTCTTATTTCCTTGACCTGTTCCAGACCTCACGCCAGCCTGCGTGAGCTAAAACGCGTGCCTTTCGGCTTCCTCTCATAGTGGGTTGGCTGTCTTGCCAATCCACAACAGAATGTTTATGAGGCTGAATATATCCTGCTCAGTTGTTTCAAGAGATCGTAACAAAGTACCGTTATCAATTACTAGATGTAGTAATTATACCATATCAACCATCCGTGTTAGGTTGGATATAATAACCTTCTTGTAGGCAACAATCGTTAAGTGTTGTAACTGTTGTGACTGCCTTACCCGTCCTCTACCGTTTCACACGTTCTTTGGTGGTATTCATGGCGTCAATTATTCCCAGCTGCTGGTTTCACATCCACTGACTCCTACGTAGCACGCAGAAGTGCTCTTCTCCCCTAAGAGCTTTGCCTAATAGTACTTATTTGTATATAAGTACATAGGAAGTTTTGCCTTTTATTGTGATATTTCTTTGCGCTAATGTGAGTGTTGAAGGTGTGACTGACTAGACGAGTGTATGCTGCTGTGGTCCAGATTTGCATTACACAGCAGCATCTAAAGGACTTCCGCTATCATTGATAGCAAATGACAACGGCAGCAATCGCACTGTAGCCAGACGTTCTTACCCTCACTAGCAACCGTATAATTTTTCATCTACGGTTCAGTAGGATTTTTTTCCGGAGTCTTACATCTCTGTAAGAGACAAGCCAATCATAAATGGTATTCCACAGAAAATGCCATAAGTTGCACTAGGTCAATTACGACTTTGTCCCAAACGGAAATTCAGCTGCTGATATTGCAGCATTGCCTGGTACGTGCAGTACTGGTAAACGGATGTGTCTCCGACTGGTATCAGCCTTCAGACCGTTGAGACCCGTCATGACGGAGTTCTACAGTTGGCGAACTCACAATCGTTGTAGGCTAGCGTCTGTAACACGAGTAATATTTGACGAACCCGTGACAGTTTTACAACGGACTGTTACATTCCCTGAGTTGTACTTTATATTTACATTTGGGTCTTCGAACCAACGGTTGCTATATTATTCGATTCTAATATGGTGAATCAGTCCGTTAATACTTCATGTAAAGATGAGAGACAACTGCATTTTACAGTCATAGAGATATGTGCAAATCATGAGATTTTCTCGATTGATATCACCTGTCTAAGTGGCTAATTCTGCAATGTGTACAATCAGAGACGCAGCTGTTTCCTCATCACTCTCACTCGCATACTCTTAATGCTAGTAATAACGTCGACTCACCTCACTGGGGCCCTCCTGCGGCGCATCGACCAGTATTATATCTCGTTCCTCGGAGCATATCTCTCTTTGTGTCGGCAGGTGGCTGTCTTGATTCTTAAACGGTGGATTATCTTTTTCGACGTTATTCACTTTGAAGCGCCCGATAACGTGGACCTGTGGGTGGTTTGATCTTACAGTTACTTACTCAGCTAGGATGGCGTATATCAGTCATACATAAAGCTTTATGTACTTCACTTAACATTCTTAAACGTATTATACATTAAATTAGCAGCTGTTAAATGTATGCTATTGGAAGACGTCATTTAAAAACTAAGTTATTAAATAAGGTAGAGAACTGTGGGATACGAGAATGAAAGGTCGATGATTAGTGGACGGTTGACACGACTATTTCTAACACATCCAGGAATAGTTACGCAGGCTCTTGATAGGAAGAGCTGAGACGATGTGCCTAGACTGGAATATAACAAACAATTTACTACCGAAGCAGTGCATAATGTGCGAGAAGACATAAAGAGTTTGGCTCACACAGAAGAATGAGGCCAGCCTCTTAAGCGATAGATCTAACCACATCATTTTTCGCTGCGTGTTTTGTAGGTAACGTTCGTGAACGTTTTTTCTTTACTACTTATCACAGTACAGCATAAACTTATGTATGCCAAATACACAGTTAAGTAAGCACGTATCTCAAACCAGGGTATTGTGCAACCGTTTTCGTAAACCCTGTCTGTTGCCACAGTCAGACTCCGATATCTTCACTAACCCAACGAATCCCAGCAAGAAATAAAAGTTTTTGTTGAAACTGACGTCAGTGATTTTCGTATCTAACACTGGCTTTTTATACACTCCTGGAAATGGAAAAAAGAACACATTGACACCGGTGTGTCAGACCCACCATACTTGCTCCGGACACTGCGAGAGGGCTGTACAAGCAATGATAACACGCACGGCACAGCGGACACACCAGGAACCGCGGTGTTGGCCGTCGAATGGCGCTAGCTGCGCAGCATTTGTTCACCGCCGCCGTCAGTGTCAGCCAGTTTGCCGTGGCATACGGAGCTCCATCGCAGTCTTTAACACTGGTAGCATGCCGCGACAGCGTGGACGTGAACCGTATGTGCAGTTGACGGACTTTGAGCGAGGGCGTATAGTGGGCATGCGGGAGGCCGGGTGGACGTACCGCCGAATTGCTCAACACGTGTGGCGTGAGGTCTCACAGTACATCGATGTTGTCGCCAGTGGTCGGCGGAAGGTGCACGTGCCCGTCGACCTGGGACCGGACCGCAGCGACGCATGGATCCACGCCAAGACCGTAGGATCCTACGCAGTGCCGTAGGGGACCGCACCGCCACTTCCCAGCAAATTAGGGACACTGTTGCTCCTGGGGTATCGGCGAGGACCATTCGCAACCGTCTCCATGAAGCTGGGCTACGGTCCCGCACACCGTTAGGCCGTCTTCCGCTCACGCCCCAACATCGTGCAGCCCGCCTCCAGTGGTGTCGCGACAGGCGTGAATGGAGGGACGAATGGAGACGTGTCGTCTTCAGCGATGAGAGTCGCTTCTGCCTTGGTGCCAATGATGGTCGTATGCGTGTTTGGCGCCGTGCAGGTGAGCGCCACAATCAGGACTGCATACGACCGAGGCACACAGGGCCAACACCCGGCATCATGGTGTGGGGAGCGATCTCCTACACTGGCCGTACACCACTGGTGATCGTCGAGGGGACACTGAATAGTGCACGGTACATCCAAACCGTCATCGAACCCATCGTTCTACCATTCCTAGACCGGCAAGGGAACTTGCTGTTCCAACAGGACAATGCACGTCCGCATGTATCCCGTGCCACCCAACGTGCTCTAGAAGTCAACTACCCTGGCCAGCAAGATCTCCGGATCCGTCCCCCATTGAGCATGTTTGGGACTGGATGAAGCGTCGTCTCACGCGGTCTGCACGTCCAGCACGAACGCTGGTCCAACTGAGGCGCCAGGTGGAAATGGCATGGCAAGCCGTTCCACAGGACTACATCCAGCATCTCTACGATCGTCTCCATGGGAGAATAGCAGCCTGCATTGCTGCGAAAGGTGGATATACACTGTACTAGTGCCGACATTGTGCATGCTCCGTTGCCTGTGTCTATGTGCCTGTGGTTCTGTCAGTGTGATCATGTGATGTATCTGACCCCAGGAATGTGTCAATAAAGTTTCCCCTTCCTGGGTCAATGAATTCACGGTGTTCTTATTTCAATTTCCAGGAGTGTATTATTTCCTGAATCCGGGCGATTGTTTAAATGCGTAGCGGGGAATCCTACTGACTGCATGTACAACGCAGGCCACCAGAAGAAGGGAGCGTGTGTCGGTGTCAGGCCACAGTATAGAGCATGTGGCGTGAGCTCCACGGCAGAGGCACCGTCTGTGTCTGCATCCTAAACGATGGAAAGCTGATCTGCACGTTTTGACTTGGCGTGTCCACTGGCGCAGAGCAGGCACATCGTGAGTTAGCAGCTACAGGTTGTGTTCCCATGTTCTGGGAACTCCTAGTCCCACAACGGTGAAAAGGTAAGATCGGAGTGGAACGAAAGACCATCTGGATCTTATGTGCTTAACAGCACGGCTCCCTGAGATGACAGGCTGCTGAGAAGCTAACTGAAATTTTGTTGACTCTGCTAAGAAACGTGCGAGCACTGACATAGGATAATGCAAATAAATTCTGGAATGGAAGAACAGTTCTCGCATTTGTCTACATGAGAAGGCCTGATTGGCTAAACGTGACATAGGATAGATGGTGTGAGCCAGAAGTTGCCTGTTTCGCAGGTCCAGCACAATGAACCTATGACTGGTTTATTATGTTAAACTAAACAGGGAAGGGAGATTTATGCGCTGTTACAAGGGATCTGATTGGCTGGTATTCAGGAGAGTAACAGTCATTGATTATCCGAAACCACGCACACTCCGAAAAGTAAATAAAATTTCTGTTTCTTATTGGGAGCGCTCTGTAGAGCAAACTTCGATCAGAGAGTCGCCAGTGGACACACCAGTTGAGAGAGGCACATAGAGATTCGGCTCTCAGGGAGAGCAGCCTTCAGTACAGGTCAGATGACTGAGAGTGCTGCAGCCACTATGGCCACAGGCGTTGCTAAGTATGGTGAGCGACAGCGACGTCCACTAACACAGTTGCAGGGTGTGCGTGGTTTCGTACGAGTGTATCCTACACTCAAGTGTTCAGCACCGCTAACAGTCTGGGCTAATATCACTTATACCTATATCTTTACATACATGGCACTTTTCTCTTTGATGTGGTAAGTCCTGGCGTTGGTATTTGTGCTCAGTTTGAGACTGGCTAGGCGACCGTATGACACTACAATTTATAGTTACCGTGGAGCTAACTTTCTATTTTCTTGCTAGCAAATAGCTAAAGACGCAATCACATTGGAACTAGAGGTACTTAAGCTCACCCTTTGCTGAGCCAACCAATCGAGCAGTTCAGCTCTCCAGTCTGATACATAGGCGATATTTCATGTCGCTGTAAGAGACAATCTGAACAAAAATGGTATTTCCTCAAGAAACTTTGACCAGGTGATGGTTCGAGTTGCTTACGGCGCACTAAGCGAAATCAGTATGTGCTCAGTTAAATTCACGTCAGTCAATCGGATTGCGGTTCTCCGTGTTTACATAAATCACATAAAACGGTTATCGGCATACTTGCGTTTAAAATGAGTCAAACGGTTTCATTCCCCGTCATTCCATACTTCGAACTACATCTGTAATGAATTTGTCGGCAATGGATGCCGTTCGCTAGTCTTACACCACTACCTCAAATCTGCGATACTGATGGACGGATGTGTCTCCGACTGGCGGTAGTCATTGGCCAGTTGTGACTCACACAGCTGCAGATCTATAATTTGTGCACATGAAGCTGTTTGAAGCTGCTGTGTTTCACACAAGTGTTATAATACGAACCCGTGGATATTTAACATCGGGCCTTTCTTCCCCACAATAAATACTATCCGTAGGAACCAAGCTTTACATCATTGTCTTGTAACCAATCTATCATTTGATCGTAAAGTGAATCCCTTAAATTTTCCTTCCGGAATTTATAGTCGAGGAAGCATGTCAAATGGTTCAAAGGGCTCTGAGCACTATGGGACTCAACTGCTGAGGTCATAAGTCCCCTAGAACTTAGAACTAGTTAAACCTAACTAACCTAAGGACATCACAAACATCCATGCCCGAGGCAGGATTCGAACCTGCGACCGTAGCGGTCTTGCGGTTCCAGACTGCAGCGCCTTTAACCGCGAGGAGGTATGTCTGGAGCATCAGAAATTCTCGTTAGACATGATCTGGTAGAGCGGCTGATTCTGCAATGCGTGCATTTTAAGAAGTAGCTGTTGTTTCTCAGTTCTCAACCTGTCTGTCCGTCTCTCCCTGCTTGCTCTTCGTGGCAGTAATGACGCTGACTTACCCCAGAAGGGCCCTCCTGGGGCGCGGCGACCAGTTTATTCTCACGTCTCTTGCGGCGACGGCGACGCTGCTCGGTGTGTTTGCGCTCGCGGTCATCAGACGGTGGTATTTCCTCGGCTGCCTTCCTCTTCTTGACGCGCCTAACAGCATGGCCCTGTAGATGGTTTGATTTTACTATCGCTTATTGAGCTAGGACGCCATATGCCTAACAGAAGAAAACTTTAGACAAATGACTTAGCTTTCTTAAACAGATGGTAAATTAAGTAAGCAGACCATAATTGTATCTAATAACAAATGTGAAATGTGATGCGATAGGCGTTTGTCAGAAAATAATGTATCAAATAGAGATAGGGAACTGAGAGTCACACGAATGAAAAGGGTACAGAATGTTTTAATGGGGCACACTTAACAAAATAAAGGTTGGTTGACACGAATAATGGTAAGGCATCTAGGAATAATGAACCCCGCACCTGAAAGGGGAAGAATGTGAAGGTGTGCAAAGTGTATAAACACCAGATTGTTGTACGCGCACTGTGTAGTACACAACATATGACGAAACCTGAAACAAGTAAATAGATATATGACTCGAGAAACATAGACATTGTCTGTGATCCCCATTTGTATATAACGTTTGTGATGCTTCTTTGTTCACTAATTGCGACAGTAGAGCAGAAGTATACGTACAGCAAGAACATAGTAAAATATGCAGGCAACTGCAAACAAGAAAATTTGCTAGCGAGAACCTATATCTATATTTATAATACTTTCTGTGACCACCTTAATTTCTCTCACTTGACCCTCTGATCGTCACGTGAATATACGTGTAAAGCTCTATGACGCCGCCTAGTCTACTACGAATTCACATTCTGGAAGACTACACAAAGAGACTACAACAACAACGTTACCTTTTGTTTAAGAGGCCCCCCCCCCCACAATACACAACTCTCTGTTATACCTTCGTGTGGTCTGGTCTGGTTACTTATATTCTTATTAACTATTCTTCATGTTTCAAAACCTTATTCTGCATATCGCGTTGATGGGAGCCACAAGTACTGGAACTGTAAACCGTATTACGTCGTATTGGTATCGTGTGTATTTCTCCTGCAGCTACTGAATTGAAGTTGAAGTCGGATTTGTGCCTCATATTACCGACAGCATATGCCCACTGCAGTTCATAGCAGCACTTAGTTTCATGAACAGGTTCTGAAGCTAACACTCCGTATGATCGTACATCGTGTACTGGACACGTGAGGCAGCATGTCGAATGCACATGGGAAACCATGTAAGACTGAATTGACTGTTAACATGCGTTTTTAGCTTGTAATTGTACAACGGATGTTTACTTTCCACAGCAATATCTTTCCGTTGTGCGTTACATTTATTTTAGGATATTGTAACCACTGCTACTTTGTATTAATGGTTTACAACAAATTGCGTTCCTTACTTAGTCCCACGTGTGAAAATGAGAGAGCTGTCTGGGAGAGTGACTGATTCTGCGATGCATACTCGGTAGTATTGATGTTTGCTCACCTCTACACGGCCGTCCTTCCGAGTATCGTCCTTATCCTCTTCTTTCTTGATGCGAGGGGCAGGTCCTGGAGTCGGTTGACAGGGAAAGATGTCGAAGATGGACGGATATTCTGGCTCCCTTCTCTCTCTGAAGCGTCCGTACTCCATAAACTGTGGGTGTTTTGTTTTTGCTATTACTGACTCAAGTAGTATTGCCTATAACTAACACATAGCAATACTCTAGAGATTCGACTTGCCACACTTGAATCGACTTTATATCACATAGGCAGTTCGTAAGTCTAAAGCCTGAAGAATGTGTTACATAGTGTTACAGGGAGCGGTTATAAATTAAGAAATCAAATAAATTAGAGAAATGAGAGCTACAAGAGTGAAAAGGTGTGGTAAGCCTTTAATGGAACATGCTCAACAGGATTGGACACAGGTTAATGGAACTGCTGCTAAGAAATCCTAAATTAGTTAACGGCCACTTATTAATAATACACCCATTATTTTATTTATACTAATTTATTTAATTGTTCGTATTTGTCCTGTTATAAGACAAATACTTCGGATATAAAATACTATGCTCCTCGTTTAAATATATGTTCATTAGGTATGAAAATATAGTTGCTTCATAAAAACGTAATATTATCTTAAGGTGAGATTTGAACCTCTTAATGGGAAGTGATCGTGGATGTCTGAGGGCAGAGAAATTTGAACAGTGAACCACCAACAATAAAGGTGAGCGACTCCTTGACTGTTCAGATGAACATGACATGATAGAACAATCAAAATCTTTGAGGTGCATAAAATAAAGAAGTGCACCTGGAAATTCAGTGTGATAATAACAGCCACCTCATCGATTTTATATTAACGTTGAATGCTGAAGACATCAAATAAAGTCTAACAACAGTTCTCCAGAATTAGACGCAGACACCAAAAATGAGTGTATGTTTGTAAGGTCTAATTTAAGATTTAATATAAACCAGGAAACTAAAACAAATAGTGGGAATATTGAAAGAAACTGGGAAGTTAAAAGAACAGATGTTGCTACTAGAGTAAGCATTGTTACTAATTTCAGCAATTCTTTAACATCGCTGTGCCGTTTTTTAAACGTCTTGGAGTTGCTCACCATATTCAGATCCATTATTCCAGCATCAAGGTCTTTCTTCCACTCTTTCCTACTTGTGTAGCGCTCCACATAAGGTGTTGCTGTCTTCGTTTTCTTCGCTTTCTTCGTTTTCTTCCTGCAGGGAAGACACCAACAGCACAAGATGCAGCGTAGCACCTGAGAAGCCAAAACAAAATCACTATACGCGTAAACCAGTGCCTACACATTAAGACAACGATGACGGCGCGTCAAACGTGGACTACATAGCAATCAGAAAGTTGAGATTTTTTGTGGCCTAGCTCTGTCATGGGCTTGACCCTTGCCTCAGTTTTTTGGAATAATCTCTTGAAACAGTAAAATTTTTTCCAAACGTTGAGAAAAAATGAATTATAAACTTCCAGCAATGATTCACGTTCAATGCGACTGTGGTGAAGTGCAATATCGAACAGTGCGGGTAAGCAGATGTTTTCGAATTAGTTTTATGCTACATCAAATGAGGAGGTGTGAGACACAATGGGGGCTCACACAGTATCCTCCTGCTTCATTTATCCCAGGCGAACTGGAATTCCATATTACCAAGCCGTAGCACAGTGTCAATGTTCAGGACGACCACGACGAATGGCAGTTGCAGTTAACTCAGAGATAATATCTGGAGTACCATATTAACAACTGAGGTACATTTCCTTACCAGAGCAGAGTTATTTCAGCGCTCACACCTCTATTTAGGGATATTCGTGTACAAGAGACCCAGGACAGAGCTCACCTAATGTAACGGAAGACAGTCACCACATAGTCCTCAACTACGGCTGTTCTATCCTGTAGTCTCTTTCCCACTATAGTGGCTCACGTAATGCTTGTCACCAAAAGTGAATATTTGTGCTCGGTCGATATTGCATCAGAAATCAGGATCAGATAATTTTTCCTGTTACTTGGACGATGGAAGCGACAGCAAGAGACGTGGAATTCTTTCCTAAAAGATACTGGAACATAAATAACGCAAACTGGCTCTTTTTCAAAAAGTGAGAAACGGTTGCTGAAGTAACTTTACCAGAGACCGGCTCAGTGTAAATATTTTACTACACATTCTGCAGAGTATTAAATGCGACAGACTTCTAGTATCAAAAGCGACATTTCACTTAGTTACATGTCACGAACTCCGTGGTGCGATGGAATACGGAATACTTACCAGAGACTGCCGAACGTCGACTAGAACGTAAGAAGGGTAACATCTTCTCATCTGTGGAAGATTACCCGTGAAACTGCTAGGTAAATGCTCGAACTAACATGTTTTGAAAATTGTGAAAACCTTTTAACTGGATAAATTACCCCAGCAGTTATCGTATTGATCATATCCTAAGATATCAGGCTCACGGAAGTCCTCTACGAATTCAGTCCTTGGAATGGATTATTTTCACTGTCCTATCCTCTCTCGTGACAAATCGTCCCTTCAAAACTTTTCTACGAACCTTATCGACATCTGAATTAGAGTCCGCTACCTCCCTGAACTTTTCAAATAATGCTTCCAGTTCTCTAATCTAAAGCGGTGCCTGGAATTCCAACTTCCTACATTCCCATCCCGTTGTCGGCTTGTCAGCGTTTACTAAAAGAGCTCTTGGAAGACTTATTTTGTTTTCTGTTCAAATCTTTCTAAAGAACAGTACCACATGTGTAAGAATAAAAAAAATTACTCTACAAACTCAAGAGGACTCCTTAAATGCTCAGATCGGAACACTATTCTTTTTTTTAATATACACACTGGATATGAAAAACATCATTACACCAGAGGTTAAATCTCTCCAGTATGCAAATGATTTATGGCTTTTTTCTAAACTTAAAGACCAAATCTCTATGCCTAATGTCAGGCAGAGCCATTTACACGCTCTATCACTGAATGAATGACAACGACCTAACAGTTTGACTAAGAAATTTTCTTTAGTTCTCTTCAGGCCACTATGTAACCACGAAAAGAAACACCATTAACGCAATGAGACCTGTAGCTGGAACGTGACGGTGTGCACACTGTAACTTTGCCTTCGTCCGCTGCATCATCGATTAGAATGATCGTCGTACCATACCGTTGTGAAAGGTGCACTTCATCAGTCTGACTTAGTACAGTTCGGATGCAGGCTTGTGGACCTTGGAGCAATACGATCAACTCACAACAATGTCTTACCAGGAGAAGTTGTTGAAACTCCTCTGTTTGTTCGACGTCAGTACTTGGAGGGATATTTTAATAGCTAAGTAGGGCAGCAACCCAATACATATTAATCATGCTCCTTTTACAAATGAGGGTGTCTTCCGCACACAAGGTCTACATCGGAAACGAGGAGTGTTTCCCCTCTGCTAGTGAAAGCATAAGCTCAGTGCACAGTATATACAGTTGGCTTCAGACAGATACATCCATAGACCTACTTAGAGATCCATTCCGGTATCAGATGTAAAATCTCGGTATTCACTATTTACAGTACCATGAAAAATTGCCTTGGCACGAGGAGTTCGAGTTTAATTGCCTACTTTAAATTCTACTGACGCACTTTGTTCACTTTTATATTTATTGCATTCAATTTCAAGAAACTTCAGCAGTAAGATCCGTATTACTTCTCCCACAGCTGAAGTATTCCAAAGAACTTCGTCTGCCGCCATGTTGTTCAATATTTACTGCAGAAACGGCGTCGATTCGAGAGGCTCTGACATTAGGTATTTATGCAATGCTCCAGAACCTGCTGTAGTCAAGAACTCAAAAAGCGTGTTACAACCTATTCAAACAAAAGTGGAACAGTAATCTACCATCCTCAGATTTCCAGCTGTGGGTGCGGAAACTGGCCATAAATTCAATGCGACACTACGATCAAGCCAGTAATTAGAAAGTTCTACTGTCTTCGAGAATTTCAGACGAGGAGGAAGCTGAAAACTATCTTTGTACTTATTCATATGAACCATAGTTCATCGTAGCCCCTTACATTTGGTAGATGTCAGGGGTAACCTTTCTGCGACTGTCGGAATACACAAGAAGGAAGGAGACATGGAAACACATCAAAACTCTTTACTGCAAAACCTTGTGAAACTGATGGCTTCCATTCCAACAAGTGCCCATGTTTCTTTATATCATAGGGGTCCTCAAATATCCTCCTCACTCCTTATGATGCGTTTACGCGACATACAAATTTTATTTCTGTGTAGCTCAGAAAAGTAAGGAAATTCGCTGTCCTCAATTGTAGCTTGTAATTCACACCACGTGCTTTCTGTTCATCACATGCTTTCGTTTCTGCAAGTTCCCAGTAGGTTTCAGTATTTCACTGAAGAAACATGTTTATCGCAGTGTTAGCATGATTTTGAGATAAAGAATTAATTTCTGTTTGAATGTAGTATTTTTGATCTAGATTGACAATATAATGTGCTTTAGAATATTAATATAGCCTGCGCCATAGAGAGAGAGATCACTTATTTCCTGAAAACAACACAGCGATGCTTTTTGTAGGTGTAGCGCTAAATCTCCATTCGGCACGTTCACAGCAGAGAATACTAGACGTAGAAGAGAGCGTAGAAGAGAAGGCGGAATATGATGACAAAGATTACGCATTTCCAATGAGAAAATGCACCAGAACGCCAAAGCCTATACCTACGGAACAGTTATGTTTCATACAGTGCATCTACCTGAGACGTTGAATAAAACTTGTAAACGTTGATTCTGATTGAGTTGCCTGGTTTTATGGATATCTGTCTGACGTCAGGCATAGAGATTTGGCCATTGAGTGTAGAAGAAAAAGGCATTAAGCATCTGCATACTGGAGAGTTTTAACCTCTGGTGTAATGATGTCCTTCCTATCACATTAGTGTAGTACACGAAATGCAAAATACGTTTTCGTTTCAGAGAAAGCGAAAGAAGGAACTTTTCTTCAGTTACATAACAAGTAGGGTCAACGCCCTGGCCGCACTGGTTCCCGTCAGATCACCGAAGGTAAGAGCTGTCGGGCTGGGCTAGCCCTTGGATGGGCGACCATGAGGTCTGCCGATCGCTGTTGGCAAGCAGGTTCCACTCAGCCCATGTGAGGCAAACTGAAGAGCTACTTGTTTTAGAAGTAGCGGCTCCAGTCTTGTAAACTGACATATGGCCGGGAGAGCGGTGTGCTGAGCACATGCCCCTCCGCATCCGCATCCAGCGACGCCTGTGGGCTGAGAATGACACGGCGGCCGGTTGGTCCCGTTGGGCCTTCAAGGCCTGTTGGGACGGAGAGAGAGGGAGAGGGAGAGAGAGAGAGAGAGAGAGAGAGAGAGAGAGAGAGAGAGATAGCAAATAGAAGAAACAGTATGAAGGACCATATACATAGGAACTTGGAAAAGTAAGTGACATATATCGGTCCATGCTTGTGAAACAAATGTGACGCGTTGTCAGAAGACAGTACTTGCTCTGGGGGTCCTGCAGACATAGTTCTTCAGAGATACGGATAAGAAGCGAGAGTGGAATCGCGCGACAACTGGACACGTATTCAAAGTTTGAATTATGTTGGACAGTACGATCATTGTGGGCATAACGTCTGACACACAGATTAACCGTGAACGCTGACGCTGTTTGGACCATATTGAATACCGCGTTCAGCAACAGTGAAATTTTGCCAACTGTTTGACGAAAGCCGGACACATGATCACCAAGGGAGGCCATCGACTTGTACGTCTATCACACAGGACAATGTGAAGGTGTCCAGGAACAGATTCACACCAAACACAGATTTTGCGACGATGAAGACATTTACAAAGCTGTTCTACAATGGCGGATTTCTGTAGTCGGGGGTGAGCGACTGTTAAAACGTTTCGAGTCTTGTTTACAGAGCTTTGATGACTATGGTGCAAAACATTGTCATGCATCTGTGACCGTTTGAAGTTTAATGCTCCATCAAAATAATTTACTTGGCGTGACATAACAACGAGCAACTGAGTTTCTGACGGCGCTGGAGCGTACGATTTTTTGATAGTATTTTATGACATAATAATTAATTAACATTTTGCGATACTTACGTAAATACGTTTATGTATTCCAGTTGTCAGATTACAAATAATGTATCTGAAGATAATCCGTGAAAATATGTTATTATTAGGATGAAAAATGAATTTGATGAATGATGTAGGATATATGAGTCTGCATGCCCTAAAACTTTTATGATTCACAAGCTCAGAACCGAGGAGGTTAAATAAAGCTCCTGTTTGAAATTTTAAGCTTTGCCGGAGTAATGAGTATAAGAAAGTCTCCTCTGAGGCCTGTATATTACGAAGACCTGCAACCTTGGCGTCAATTTTCAACAGGACTCAGCTGCAGCGTTCTGATAAAGATCGCCGAAATATTGAATGAAGTTGATTTTATAATTTGGCAGCGAACCTGAGGTATCATTCAAAAATCCCTTATTTGGTTTACACGAAATAATAATGTCTTTGTATGAAATATGGGTTGTTATTTGTAAGTGAATACTCTTGTTAATCTCTGTGTACGCCTTTCATTCTCTCTTGAATACTAGTTCGTGTTTTCTCATTACATTTGATATGTGGTAATATAGCAATAATAAAACTGCAACAAAATAAAGGCTCTGTCTGTGTTTGCGCTCGCACGCTCGGGTGTGTGTGTGTGTGTGTGTGTGTGTGTGTGTGTGTGTGTGTTGGCTATCCTACTTACGCCTTCTTCATATTACTCCATGCTTTACTTACTCTGTCCCCCCCGTCCCCCCCCCCCCCCCCCGTCCCCCTCCCAGCTTGGATTTCCAACCTGAGACTTAAGTTTCGACGATTTCAAGCACTACCAACTTACTTTATTTATTTATTTATTTTATTTTACGAACCTTCCCCGCTCCCAAAGGGAGGGTTGGGGGCAAAGTGAGCAAGGGTCGCAACTCGAGGCCTGGCCACGATATCCCATTCCCACACCCCAGGAACCAAGGAAAGTGAAAGTGTAGGGAAAGTGAGCAGGGGTCGCAATTCGAGGCCTGGTCACCATAGTGTAGGGAACGTGGAGTAGAAGTGCAATGAACATAAGTTTATTTTTCTTTTCTTTATTTTTTATTGTTATGAATTTATTTATTTATTTTTTAACATTAATACCAGCGACAGTAGTAGGTTGATACCGTATCGACACACAACGTTTGGTATTGATCCGAGTGTTTGACGTCTGGAGGTTTGGGTGTTGGTGACAAAATGCTATGAAAGGGAGGAGGATCATCATATAGAGGCGACGACGACGTATTTTGGCCACACATGTTTCAAGGTTTTGACTTCCAACGCCTAAGAAAACATATGTGACATGTTTTACTGAACCTGTAAACCACTATAACACGTTCCGAAATACTTCGCGTTAATGATAATGCCAAGCTGAGAATCACAGTCAGTATGGACGTTCTTACTTCGGAATATTTCACTTCTATCTCCCACTACGTATGGTTGTAAGTAGTGGTAAACAAAATATTGATACTGTCAGGGAATAGTGATAATGATACAATATCTGTGCTTTTATCTACTTATTCTTAGTATTCTTCTCACAAGCATCTGGCAACGTATTTGCATCCCTTCCATCTTCTTGTGGACTGAACCCAACCACTCACGGTAATAAGGCAAGTTTTGGTTCGTACATCCAGAGAAAACTGTTAATTTAATTTGGATGCTCGTTTTACTATTGCATTTTTACATTTTTAGATTTACGTTGCAAATGATTCCATAATCACTGGACATAATTCGGTCAGTTCTGAGTCTCAAAAGAAAAAAAAAAAGAAAAAAAGTTGACACTGGGCATAAGGCGATCTAATTGGATAGCACATAAGGTGAAGTACTTATCTACGATGGCGGTAGGTGGGTGTGTTCAGGATGAAACATTTAACTGACCTATTTCCTTTGGACGTATGTTTAATGCTGTTTGCAGAAACGTGCACTCACATGAGATAGAGTTAAAATTCAGCAACATGCATTCTCGATTACTCTATTTGCACTGTGGACTTGTGGAAACAGTTTCACATGAACTAGCACAAACAGTATACGTTGCTCGCATTGGCAGTTTGGTGGAACTCAACGAGCTCATGCTGAGACTACTGCATGTTGTACTACACTGAAGATGCGTAAGTTCATTGCAAATACTCTTAAATAATCGGAATTATCTATCTGTCACTTCGTTGGCCATACTGGCACAGAAATGCAAGGCGATAAGAGAAGAACATATTAGTGAATTCGATTTTCCGAAAATCACAACAGATTGTAATTCGGATACTACTTTCAGTAATTGCACAAACGTGCAAGTGTTAGTTTTGAGACAAGTAGTCAGGATATAGGAAATCAACTGAAATCCCTAGCCAGAGGAAATGCAACAAGGCCGAATGAGAAGCTGGGACATTCTACAGAGGTCACTCAAAGAACTTGCACCCCTTCAATTACTTGTTTATTATAGGTCGCCAGTAGCTGAGTGGGCAGCGTGCTCGGTCAGAGGGTTAGCTTCCCTCTGTAATAAAAATAAAAAAAAAACTGAGTCAACGGATTAACAAAGAACCTGAACGGGTGTCATCGCACGTCCGTTGCGAACAAATTCAAGAAACAATATAGAACAAAATGAGATTTTAAAAAAAGTGGTCAGCGCGATGGAATGCTATGCAAAGTGTCACGGTTTCGATTCCCGGCTGGGTCGGAGATTTTCTCTGCTGAGGGACTGGGTGTTTTGTGTAGTCTCGGTTATCATCTTATCCAACGGGGTGGGGAAAGGAAGGGCATCCGGCCTCCCCTAAAATTAACCATGCCAAATCCTACCATAACCATGCCGACCCGGCGGAAATCCAGGCAAAGGAAGAATATGTGTCCCTGACATACGTGGTGTGTCTAAAAATTTCGGTGAATGGTACGAGACAAAACAAAACAAAAGATAAAAACCAATGTTCTTTGTTATTTATTGCCATTCAAAAAGGTCACCACCCACTACAACACACTTTTGACAACGTCCGTACAGCTTCTGGAAACTATCAGCGAAGGCGTCCTGTGGAATCGATCACAGAATGGCTGTTACACAATTTTAGATGGCATTCACTTTCCCACAACTTTCACCTATAATGGCCGCCTTCAAGAGATGAAACAGGAAGAAGTCCGCAGGAGCTAAATCAGGGGAGTACGGAGTGTGTTCAAAAACAGTTATCATCTTCTGAGCCAGGAATTGAGGCAGTCTGGTTGGGCGTTATCATGGAGCAGCATCCATTTTCCAGTCATGTGGAACTCTGGCCTAGCCCGCCGGATACGCTGCAGGAATCGGTTCTAAACGGAATGGTAAAATTCAGCGTTAATGGTTCCGACCTGCTGGAATAATTTCCTTGTGGATAATGCCGTTGTTGTCGAAGAAGGTGATCAACAGTGTTTTTTCACCTAGGATTTTTGCAGACAGCTTTTTTTTTTTTTGTCGCGGTGGAGACGGTGAACACTATGATATTGTCTGCCGTTTAGATTCCGGATCGAACTGGTTGTACCAGGTGTCATCTCCCGTGACGATGGTGTTCAGAAGCAATGGATACAGGTCACACATGGAAATAAAACCACTAGAAATTTCCATCCGTTTTGCTTTCTGCTCGTCTGTGAGCTTGTGCGGCACAAATCGGAAGCAGATCTTCCGATTACCCAAGTTGCCGCGGACGATGTTGTACACCGTGTCCTTGCTAATGCCCAGTTCCTCTGCAATCAATCTGAGAATGCGTTGCCGATCTTGTGCCAGTATTTGTTGCACTTTCTCGATCTTTTCTGGCGTTCTGCTTGTCAATGGCCGACCTGAACGTGGCTCATCCTCACTTGTTTTCTTCCCTTCGCGGAAGCGTTTAAACCATTACTAAACACATTTTACGCTCACGGCTTTCTCCCGGAACACGTGAACCAACATTCAATGTGTCTCCGTTGCAGTCTTCCCTCATTTTTAGCAGATCGTGTTGTTTACACATTGCTTCATTGCGCAGTGACACTTCCTCTCACACAAAGTTCTACTGGTCGCAGTCTGTTTACACAGGCAGTCACATGCAGCGCATGCCGTGTATCGTTTTCCTCAAGTCTCTGAAGACACATGCTCTTGCACGCATACAAGAGCCAAGTTGCCGCTCAGATATGACCCCATTCACCGAACCTTTGACACACCAAGTACAAACACACACTTGAGATGTGTACCCGTGTGTGGCCACAATCCATGGTTTAACGTTACAAGTAACAGGAAATCTTATATTACATTTTGGTATCCCGGCACACAATGAAACAAATTACTAATTTGTGTGATGCGAAACTTTTTCTACTCTCTCCCATTACGTGTATTTTGACGCTGAGGGTGTTTTCTCTAAAGCACAAGATGTCAATGATGCATATTTTTTTCGACGCAGTTTCTCGTGGCCTCCAGTACAGTCCGCCTTCGAATTCCTTCCCCTGAATATTTTTCGACAGGTTCCTTACATCTTCATATACGGAATTCCTTAGAAGTATATTAGTTAGTTTAGGAAAACCTGTTGTAACCACTGTAACAGATATTACCATCAGACACATCTGCATCCGCACCTCAGAGACCACGTCTACAGCACCTTTCACTGGCAGAGATGTGGGCACTAGGCCTGGGACTCCAAAAGGTAGATGTTTTAAGTGATCTCTCAGTAATGCCAACATACTTATCTTCCGTAAGAGCTGTGTTAGAGTTTTCTGTTAAATCTAATTCACTAGAGTACAATGAGCCTACCACACCTCTTAATTTTTGGTAGTGTTCAGCATAATACGAAGCTACCAAGAGCCACGTGAACTAAAATGTAAGTATGATTCCAGGTAGGAGTGGAGTATTTGGAACTGCTTCCTTAAAGGAGCTAGGAGCTTTGAGAAATAATTTCTTAACGGAGGAAATCATAGTGCTAATCTCAGGAAAATTATTTCTGACTTTGTCTGATAGACGATGTAGGCCTCAGTCAATGAAAATGCTCAGCACAGTCTGTCAGCACCAGCAATAATTTTCACCCCTATCCGCTCCTGGCTGTAGGATGCAGAAGGCATTCCTGACGGTGCGTGCTACAGTACTGTGATTCGTATTCTTCAAATCTTTACACAGAAGTAGATGGGGAATTCTTGGTGCCATGGAATCTAATTTCCTCACCACGACATTAATTTCAACTTTGTGTTAAGGACTCTGATTTTTTCCGCTGTCATTTACCTGGATATATTCCTTTTTCCAGTGATGCTATAATTCTCACTGACTGAATTCTAATAAGTATATTAGAATCATTATTGTTTCAAAAGTGTTTGTTAACTTCCGTGAAGTAATAATTTTCCCAAGTGTTCAGCAGGTCTTGTATGGATTGCACCTCGTCATCAGTGAAAGTGAACAGTTAAAAAATTTCAAAAGAATGAGTGCACAGAAAGAGCCGTAGCTACAACATTTAATTTTTATTCTTATCAAAAGCTTTGTTCAGTACTAAGAATAACGAAATAAATTTGTGATCATAAGAAGCATTTAGAGGGCGTTATAATTGAAAGGCCTTCACAACTCTTATTCATTTTACATGTTTGTAGTACTGATTTTGTTCATATGTTGGTATCTATGTGTGTATCCTTATTGTGTCTTGTTTGAAATGGTAGTCCTCAACGCAACCTATCGGTAGAACAGTTTCTGGGTCCCCCACCAAACGCCGAGTCAAAAGGACAGTAATCCTTATACTGAAAGTGTTTCTGAACTGCAATAATCATTCTAGAAATATTTGTGTTCTTGTAAATATGTCTGGCAACAAGTTATCGAAGCTATAAAGATTCAGGGTCCCCATGTTGGAGTTATGCTATACATAGCGTAAAGACGTATTTGAACCACTTGAAAAGAAATAGTAATATTAGTTAGCGTAGTAGTCTAATAATAATTGCTATACTATTTTCATTCAGTATTAAAGTTCTGAAGCCACATCAAGTCCAATTCAGCCTTTATTAAGAGGTACTGTGTAATAATAATTATCTTTCTCGTAATGAAGGCCGGCCGGTGTGGCTGTGCGTTTCTAGGCTCTTCAGTCTGGAACCGCGTGACCGCTACGGTCGCAGGTTCGAATCCTGCCTCGGGCATGGATGTGTGTGATGTCCTTAGGTTAGTTAGGTTTAAGTATTTCTAAGTTCAAGGGGACTGATGACCTCCGAAGTTAAGTCCCATAGTGCTCAGAGCCATTTGAACCATTTTTTTTGTAATGAAGAACAGCAAGTACGTTAGAGAGAGGTAGTTGTTACCAAGAACTTTTAAGGTTTTTTCTGCGCTCAGCATGGCAAGCTTCTAACCAGTACTTCATAGGTTACACTACGGTTTCCTGTTCAATGTACAAAACATATTTCAGTCCCAAGTAATTCATATTCGGCAGCTACTTTTCTTGATTAGCGGTATATGTACTTGTAATACTTTATCTAATTCGGCTGGTGACCATTTTCGATTTACGGGGTACATAACTACAGATTTACTTTACAACCAAAATAACGCTGGTTCGATTAAAAGGTGAATGTGCTCCCTGTCAATAAGTAATCTTCCTTGGGACGAAATCTTGTCGGAGAGCAGGACGCTATAGTTCAACCTATACGTCTAAGAAACAATCAAGGGTGTACAAGAGAAATTCATATGTTGGGTTTGAGTTCAAAGTGGAAGATATCAATGAGAGGATTTGTTGATGACATTGCTACCCTCATTGAAAGTTAGTCTAAAGAGCACACACAGTAGTTACAGAGTAAACCAAAGAGATTAGAAAGTAATTAGGAGTAGGAGAAAGGAGAGTACCGATAAACTCAAAATAAAAATTGGAGCATAAATCAGAAGAATGAAGGAATCGTGATAACTTGGCAGCAAAGACACTTTTGATGGACGAAGCAGGGAGAACGTTCAGACCTGAGTAGCACTGGAAAAGAAGGCCTTCCTGGTCAAAACAAGCCCACTAGTACCGCACATCGGCCTTAACAACTAATTAAGAAATTTCTTAGATTATGTGTCTGGCATACAACATTGTATGGAAGTAATCAAGGATTGTGGGGAAACCGCGTAAGAAGATTATCGAAGCGTTTGTAATGTGCTGTTACAGGAATGGCGATGAGAATTAACTGGACTGTTGGGATAATTGATGAAGGGTTGAAACTTCCTGGTGGATTAAAACTGTGTGCCAGACCGAGACTCGAACTCGAGACCTTTGCCTTTCGCGGGCAAGTGATCTACCTTCTGTGCTACCCAAGCACGACTGACGACCCGTCCTCACGTCTTCAATTCTGCCAGTACCTCGCCTCCTACCTTCCAAACTTCACAGAAGCTCTCCTGTGAAACTTTGCAGAACTAGCACTGCTGGAAGAAAGGATATTGCGGAGACATGGCTTTGCCACAGCCTGGGGGATGTTTCCAAAATGAAATTTTCACTCTTCAGTGGAGTGTGAGCTGATATGAAACTTCCTGGCAGATTAAAACTGTGTGCCGGTCCGAGCCTCGAACTCGAGATCTTTGCCTTTCGCAGGCAAGTGCTCTACTATCTGAGCTACCCAAACATGACCCAATTCGATTAGAGTCTGAGTCACCTTCTTGTGCAGCAAGCTAGTGTGCCGCTTCTTATTCGACTTCTTTAGAGTACCTGTGATGTTACAGATTTCAAATCTGTACTGTTCTGAGCATCATCTGTTTCTACATCCGTCACCTTCAAATGTCATGTGTCATTCCTGTTCTCTTCCTCTCATTACTCCCACTTTTTCCTATGTGATTCTTTGTTGCAGGTAACTCCTACGCGTTCTTTTCCGATGCCTTCGAATAATTTTCTTTCATCATCTTTCTTCATAACCTCATCATCTTTCTTCGTAACGTCCTCATTATAAAATGGGTCTTACAATTCTTCTCCATAGCTGGATTTCGAAACATTCTAATTTTTTTCTTTCTTTTTAACCGTCCATGATTTACTGCTGTATACACCGCAATGCTGACACAAAATTGAGCAAACCCTTTCCTCAACTCCGTTGGAATTCCTCCAGATGTTAAGAAATGATTCACCTTTACAAACGATCTCTTTACTATAGATATTCTTCTCCTTATTTCGTCACAGAGTTTAGAGATACCTTTCTAATTCCTACTTTAGTGTATCCCTTTAATAGTAAATCAACTACCCACAAAGGGTGCACTTCTGGCTATTAAAATCGCAACACTAGGAAGATTAACCAGGAACGAAGCTTTACTCATTGCGCGTGTATGCAAGAGCAGCAAGAATACACGTTTAAATTTACATGTGATCTGGGGGTGTACAGAGTGTGAAATACACAGAACTGCCTCCTCACTTTAATTCGGTGGGCCACCGTGCTGAACTGAGTTTAGAGGGGAGACAGGGCACATCATCCAGAGTTGCTTCACCTCACTACCACAGTCCACCCATTGCAGAACGAACTACCAGACGTTTTCAATCTAGAGAACGCGTTGGCGAACGCAATAAACTAACACCCTAAGTCACATATCATGTATTAACTGAGAGGACACCACATGTCGTATCTACTACTTTATTTTCGTCTCCTTTCAAATGGCTCAAATGGCTCCAAGCACTATGGGACTTAACATCTGAGATCATCACTCCCCTAGACTTAAAACTACTGAAACCTAACTAAACTAACGATATCACACACATCCATGCCCGAGGCAGGATTCGAACCTCCGACCGTAGCAGCAGCGAGGTACCGGACTGAAGCGCCTAGAACCGCTCTGCCACTGCGGCCGGCTTCGTCTCCTTTCAAAGAAATAAGTATTACAGAGATGAATCGCAGATAGAGAATTTATTTAATCCTCAACAGCCTCACCTCCTGGTCAGTATCATGTGGGATGAATCGTTGCACCGGCCGACTAATATTTCTTCCTTCTGGGGTATGAGGCATTAAGGTCCTTACAATTTCATCTCTCCCTTGCCTTCTGTCGATAATGCCAGTTCTCTCCACCAAGTATCTCACCCTCGGTCTTCCTGCAAGGGTAATATCCACTCGACATTTCCCAGTTTTCCTATTAGATTCCTGGACTTCATGTAAGTTTCAGAGGTCGAGCAGGTATGCTTCCTTCCATATCTTCATCAAGTTATTTTTCCCTCTTCCTCGTTGCTTGGTCTCTCTTTCAAGATCTTTTGTATAGTTTGTTCATGGCCGATAGGTATTGTAGTCAACCATTCTAAAGTCAAGAAACAGCTTAATGTAAGTACTTCCGAGCCTCCTGAGCGATTGGTCGCGAGTTGTTGTCGGACTCTCTCTGCATCAATAAAGTCCTAAGCGTTGCCTCATCTACCAGCGATTTTTCTAAACTCTTCTCGGTGAGCGTTCCATTGTTCCCACCATACGCTCCCACCAACCTCCCACCAAGCCGCAAGTGGTGCAGTAAGCTTCTAAGTAAAACTTGCTGAGAGATGTGCTGGCTGGTCTTCGTGTTCTCGAATACATGAGTGAGGTCTTCTGGTTCTTTGTTTGCTGCTCAAAAGTTTTCGCATCATCGGAATTAGCAGTACATAAACTGATGCTGGAGGGCGGAGAAACTAACAGAAAGGGAAGGAAATACTGATGTCAGCTGCATCCGGGAATTTATGCGGAATCATCGACGACGAGTGAAAATGTGTACCGGACAGGTATTCGAAACCGGGATCTCCTGCTTGCTAGGCAGTTACGTTAACAACTGTGCTACCCCGACCCGGTAGTTATCGCAGAAGCACCGACTATCTTGGCGCTTCTCCCAGCAGTACCACATTCCTATCTGGCGCCACCTAACTGCAGTCCCATCCCACGTCCTTCATGCTGGCGACTTCGAGATTCCAGTAGAACGTATTTCTGCATCCGCGCTGAAGCAAGTGCTGACAGATGCGAAAATTACCGAACTATCAGTTTAGTTACACTTGGTTGCGAAATACTAACGAGAATTCTTTACAGAAGGATCGAAAAACTTGTAGAAGCAGACCTCTGACAAGATCAGTTTGGATTCCTTAGAAAGGTAGGAGCAGGCAACCCAATACTGACCCCACCAATTCTCTTAGGAGATAGATTAAGGAAAGACAGACCTATGCTTATAATATTTGTAGAGGTAGAATAAAATTACAGAAAAGCTGACTGGAGCACTTTCTTTGAAACTTTCACGGTAGCAGGAGTGAAATAAAGGGAATTAAAGGCTACTGACAACTTGTACAGAAGCCAAGACGGCGGTTATAAGACTCGAGGGGCGGGAATGGGAAGGAGTGGTTGAGAAGGCAGTGAGACAGAGTTGTAGCTTATCCCTGATGTTATTCAGTCTGTACATTGAGCAAGCAGTATGGAAAACTAAAGAAAATTTTGGAGTAGGAAATAATGTGCAGAGAGAAGAAATCAAGACCATCGGGTTTCTCCCGGTTGTTCGCTGCTTTCTTGCCCGATATTTGAACTGCGTGACTCGCAGTCTTCTTCATGTGCTGCCTGATACTGACTCCAGTGTGGAACGAGTCCGGTATTTATGACTATGTTGTGCTAGGCGCTCCGTCTGCGGTCCGCGCCGTGTCATTCGCTCTGCCTGTGGTATACACCGACTAATAGCAGCGACTGTAGTGCTTTCCTCTTGCATCGGCAGTTCCGAACGCTGTGGTCATTACCCGTTGCCAGTCTTGCGGTTGCAGTTCTGAACGACGTCCAAGTCGTGCTAGACCTTTTATCTTCCGGTTGTCGCAATTTAAGCCACCTGTGACGTAGGACGTTCTGTTACCGTGGCGTGCCGTGTCAGGAGTTCTGTCCGAGGTCCCTGCCCACCAGGAGCGGCTGCAGTGTTACTTTCAGGCCGCTGTTGCTCAAACTGCCGCTCGAGACCCGGTAGAGCGTCCGCAGGTATTGCTCTGTTGTCTGAGGTACCATTTCATGTGCGTCCTTTGCTACATGCACCGGACAGTTTCCTCTAGCTCCGTCTTCATGTTTGTGAACCGTGGGGCTTCGTGTTGTCCCCGTTGCAACTTCAGTAGATCGAGTCCCGAATTCTAGGCAGAGCTCAACTGGAAACTGGTGTCGTGGTGAATAATACTGTCCGTGACCTTAATCTCAATAGATTCTTTGATAATGCTGCTCCAATATCTCGATGTGTGTGTTAGAATCTTTGCATCGATATAGTTCATAGAATGATTGAATTTTAAACAATGCTCGTCATTCACTGACTTGGTTGCCTGTCACAGTCTGATGAGCCTTTGATGTTCTTTGCACCTATGGCAACAGTATTAGTCGTCTGGCCGATATGTTAAATCCCACATTCAAACGGTATGTAGTAAAAGCCTGCTTTCCCCCGATCCAGGTGTACCTTCACACTCCGTAGCAGAGCCTTAAGCTTGGTGGGTAGAAAGAACACGCTCTTGATGTTATGTTTGAGGAGAATTCTACTGATTTTTACAGATATCGGCTCGACATATGGCAAATATCCTACTTTCTTCGTTTCGTCTTGTAGCTCTTCAGGAACCTCTGACGGGGAAACAGAGCGCAGTGCCTTTTGAACATATCTAGAAGAGTATCCGTTTTTGTAGAACACAGATTGCAAGTGTTCCATCTCCGTCGCCAAATTATTCGTGTCTGTTCAACCAGTTCTGAGTACACTATTTTTCTATGTCGGATAGTGGCAACTGTTGGCGTGCAGCAACAAGCCGGAGTGTGTTTGGGGTACGCATTGTGACTGAAGATACCATCTGCCCTCCTCTTGTCTAGTATACCTACGAATGGGATAGGCCATCCACTCCAGTGCCATGATAAATTTAATGTTAGGATGGCGCAAGTTTAGGAGGTCCAAGAAAATATCGAGTTTTTCCCTCCCGTGACGGCATACAAAAAAGGCATCATCCACGTACCTAAAAAAGCATTGCGGCTGATCTGGGGCCGATGTAAGAGCCTCCTCTTTAAATCTCTCCATAAGGAGATTGGCCACCATCGGTGAGAGAAGGTTGCTCATTACCACCCCTTCCATTTGAACGTAGAACTGATCCCCATATAGGAGGTACGTCGAGGTAAATATGTGCTTCAATAAGTCCAGGAGAGCACCGTTGAACTTTTCCCTATCAGATCAAGTGACTCATCCAGTGGTACGCCGGTGAACGTCGAAACTGACTGTGATGTTAGATACCTTCTTCTGTAGCTGCCTCAGGCGTTATAGGGAATCCTCTGAGTTACGAATGTGACGGGCACACTTTCCCACATATGGCAAGAGCATCTTCTGAAGGTGTTGAGCAGTGAGGTAGGTGGCTGCGCCCGTGTTTCTGACTACTGGACGTAGAGAAACGTCTTTCTTTTGCACCTTAGGCAGACAGTAAGGTCTTTGCGGCACTGGCGCTTTTACTCTTAGATGCTTAACGATCTTTTCTGAAAGGCCGATTTCCCTTTGAAGAACCCAGATTCCTTATCCACCTTGTCTTGTATAGTCGCAGTCCACTGGTCTTTATACCGGGCCGTCCAGAAGTTGTCGCACTCGCTGTCATAATCTGCCTCCTGTAGGACGACGGTAGCATTCCCCTTATCTGCTGGTAACATCACAACGCTATCTTCCCGGAGTTGTTTAAGGGAAATAATCCCATCACCAGAGATGTTTCGTGAGCGCTCTGCACATCTCCCTTCACACTTATTCAGCATCATTGCCAGTAAATTTCAGGGCTCCCACCTCCATTGCACTAACGAAGGCCACCGCAAGAAACTTTATGGGGGTAATTGAGAAATTAAGACCCTTTCAATGTGGTTGCGTCGAATCCCTTCTCGCTCAGGTTGATGACCGTTCGAGCGTCCTCGTTCTGCTGCTCCTTGTTATTAAGACGTTCAAACTTGGCTAGATGACAGGACGCTGATTTCTTCCTTGTGAACTCCGCTAGTGACCAAAAGATGCCATCAAACCTGTCCAAGACTTGTCTGGTTAGAAGGTTTGGTACAAAATGGTGCAGAGACAGCAACACTCTGGACGTCACATCAAGGCGGTCACGGCATGTCAAGTACGCTCTGCCTGACCAATGCTAAGCTCGCTCGATGGTTAATTCTGGTGATCGGTCTGGAAGTGACGTCATGTTTAATTTTAGCAAACACTGGAACCCCGTGCTCTTCTCGGTATCTAGACCGTAAACAGAGAGAACAGAGCATTTTCCCCTTCCCTTGTCAAAGCTTATCCAGAGTTCTAATCATGACACAGAGGGAGAAGTACCCATATCCTAAAAGCCCGGTACTGTCGAGCAAGAAGAGATATTCAGAATGCAGGGGCACTCATTCAGTATGCTCATATTGCAGGATGTGCCAGTCACAGTCTCTAAAAGCCGAGTCTGGGACTCCTTAGCACAGGGTCCGAGCATCTGAAAAGGTTAGCAGATAAGAAAACCAGGACAAATGAAGTCGTTAAACATAGGTGCTCAAGCGTCTTATGATTTCTGAGCTGACCTACTGCTGTAGGGATAACGTTGGTCAGCCTGACCCCTATATACAACGAACGTTTGAGGATGAGGGTCCGAATTAGGACCCTCACTTTCAAACTTTCTTTGTATACGTCTACATCTTCATGCATAGTCTGCAAATTACACTTAAATCCCTGACAGAAGGTTCATCGAACCACCTCTACAATAATCCTCTGTTATTCCACTCTCGATCAATGCACAAAAAAAGAGAGAATACATATACCTTTCCGTGCGAACTCTGATTTCCCTTATTTTATCAACATGATCTTTTCTCTCGATGTACGTTGGCGTCAACAAAATATCTTTGCATTTGGAGGAGCAGGCTGGTGACTGAAATTTCGTGATAAGGTCCCGCCGCAACGAGAAACGCTTATGATTTAATGATGCCCACCCCGAATCCCGTATAATGTCCGTGACACTCTGCCCCCTATATTTGTATAGTACAAAATGTTCTGTCCTCCTTTAAACTTTTTCTATGACTCCGATCATCTTATCTGGTAAGGATTCCAAACCGTGGAGCAGGACTCCAAAAGAGGACGGATAACCGTTGTGTAGGAAGTCTCTTTAGTAGATATGTTGCATCTTCAAAATGTTCTGCCAATAAAACTCAGTGTTTGGTTGTACTTCCCCACAAAATTATCTGTGTGTTGTATTTCCTGTGTGTTCTTTCCTATTTACGTTGTTCGTAATTGTGATTCCTTGGTACTTAGCTGACTGTAAGGCCTTTAGAATTAATTGTTTTATCGTGTAACCGAAATTTAATGGATTCCTTTTAGCACACTTTCGATTATTTGGTGTCAACTGTCAATTTTCCAACCATACGGATATCTTACCTAAATCATTTTGCAATTTGTTTTGATCTTCTGATGACTTTACCGCACGATATACGACCGCATCATCTGCAAGCAACGCCAGAAAACGCTTCCCTTTTACTTGATAAATTTGTCAGCTACTAAGAACTATGAGGAGGAGGAGATTAAGGTTTAACGTCCGGTCGACAACGACGTAATTAGAGACGGAGCACAAGCTCACATTAGGGAAGGATGGGGAAGGAAATCGTTCGTGACCTTTCAAAGGAAACAAAATACGGAAAGTCTAAATATGGGTGGCCGAACGCGAGTTTGAACCGACGTCCTCCCGAATACGAGTCCAGTGTGCTAACCACTGCACCATCTCGCTCGGTCTACCACGAAACGTGACTTCTCTGACAGTAAATGACGTATCCAGTTGTATAAGTGAGGCGATATTAAATAAGCAAGCTATTTGATTGCAAGCCACTTGTGAAGTACGGTGTCAAAAGCCTCCTGGAAATCTAGAAAAACGGAATCAATATGAAGTCCTTTGTAGACAGCACTCAACACATGTATAAGTATAGAGTTACTTGTATCTCATAAGAATGATGTTTTTTAAATCTTCGAGGTAAAAGTTCGATCACAAGATATGGTCCAAAATCCTACTGCATATCGACGTTATTGGTAGGGTCCTGTAATTTAGTGGATTACTCCTATGCCTTTCCTGAGTATTAGTGCGACCTGTGAAATTTTCCTGGCCTTGTGTTCCGATCCTTCGTAGAGCGAGCGGTTGTTTATATTGTTAACTGTGGAACTATTGCATCAACGTACACTCATAGGAACTTAATTCGCATACATTCCGGACCGGAAAACTTGCTTTTATTAAAAGATTTGAGTTTCTTCACTACTCCGTGAGCATTTAATGCTAAGTTATTCATGTTGGCAGCTGTTCTTGATACGAATTATGGAATATTTAGTTCATCATCTTTGTTGAAGGAATTTGTGAGGGCTGTGTTTAGCAGCTCTGATTTGGTAGCACTGTCACCGTTACTATTTCCTTTGATTTTCGCGCAGAGAAAGCGTTGATTGTGTCTTCGCGCTAGATAATTTACATACGAGCAACATCACTTTGGATTTTCTACCAAGTTTCTAGACAAAGGTCCGTTGTGGTAACTAATAAAAGCATTTCATATTGATATCTGCACTAAATTTGAAGCTTTTGTAAAAGATCGGCAATCTTGAACGTTTTGTGCCCGCTTAAGTTTGGCATGCTCTTTTCGTTATTTCTGCAGCGGTGTTATGACCTATTTTGTATAGTTGTCTTTCAGTTTGTTTGGTATAAATCTTTCAATTGCTGTCGATACTATTTGTTTGAATTCAAGTTATATCTGGTCTACACTTACATTGTTAACTGTGAAGGAATGAAAATTGTCTCTCAGGAAAGCGTGAAGCGAATTTTTACCTGTTGGTTTGAACAGAAGTTTTTTTGCTGGATTTTGGAGTTACGGTACTTCGGCTCGCTACGACAACCCTGTGTTCACTAATTGCTGTATCCGTTTTGATGCTCGTTACTAGCTCAGGATTATTTGCTGCTAAGAGGTCGACAGTGCTTTTACAATAATTTAGGATTCTAATAGGTTGATCAATTAATTGTTAGAAAGAATTTTCAGAGAATGCCTTTAGCACAATTTCGGATGATATTTCATGCGTACCTTGGGATTTAAAGATGTAATTTCACCAACATATCGTGGGCAAGTTGAAGTCACCACTAACTATAACTGTATGAGTCGCGTACGTGATTGAAATTAGACTGAAGCTTTGTTTCAACCTTCCAGCGAGTGCATTAGTTCAGCTGGGACGTCGGTAAAACGATCCTGTTATTATTTTATTCCGGTTGCCACGAATGACATGTACCCATCCTAACTCACAGGAACTATCTACTTCCATTTCGGTACAAGATAACCTACTTCTAACAGCAACAAACGCGCGACCGCCAGCTGTATTTAGCCTATCCTTCCTGAACACTGTCAGATTCTTCGTAAAAAATGTCGACTGAGTATAAGTGCTTATAACGATTAGAGCATCAGTACTTTCTATTAGCTACCTTCAGTTTGCTGCACCCTATGCTCTTCATGGCATCCAGAAGGACCTGTTCCATGTCTGGATTCTCTCCACCCGGTATGCACATGGGCTTTTTCCCCTTCCTTGGCAGTCATATCCCTAAGGGTCTCTATAACGCGCCTGACATTGGACCTCCCAGTTACCAATAATACAACCCTTTCTGAGTCCCTGTATCTTGTAGGCTGAGAGGTATCCTTTGAAGTAGGGCAAGCGACTGCATCTGACTGAGGGACACTGTCAGCCACAGGTAGTACCTGGAATCTGTTTGTCAGCCTAACTGGGTTGGCCTCCCCGGGAAGCCTTTCGTAGCCTGCCCCCTCCCCCCTCCCCGAGGCGACCACCCACACGAGCACGGTTGAGGGTTCAACCTCAGTGCGAGCAGGAACTGGACTGGCCACCAGTGCGGACTGATCGGAGGACTCTTTAGTTCTATTGGACGTCCGTTGGAGCCCCACGGCCCGTCCGTAACAGTAATGACCATCCACTTCCGCCTCAAGCTGTGTAATCGAAGCCAACGCAGCCTAGAGCTGAGAACCGAGTGTCACCAAGTCAGCTCGCATCCGCAAACAGCAATCACAGCCCCTATCCTTTTTAAAGATGGTGGAAAACTACACTGCACAAACAAACCACTAACGATACGAGCTACGAAACTCTGTTATAGACACTGACGTAAATGCAAGAACTGTGTCTAATAAAATAAATTAACACGCAGAGATTCAAAAACTAAACTTCCAAAGCACACAGGTGAAACCAAATAATTGACTCCTAGTTAGTAAATCGTAAAAAGTTACAAAATCGGTTATTATGTTACACAAACGAACCCTGTCTGCTACATATTAAATGCTGAATAAACTCACAAAAGCCCATTCTGATATGCATTGCTCAGATGAAAGGGTTTCACATTTGTATAATACGCTAAATGCAAAATACATTTTTGTTGCAGAGAAAAAAATGAACTTTTTTGCGAGCACGTAACAGCAGAAGGAACTACGAAAGACACACATCGTCTCACGCTAAGATCATTGTGCAAGAAGAGTGGGGCAATACTGGAGGACAGTAGACGCTGTGGGTGTCCTGCAGACACAGTTCGCCGTGGTGCAGATAACAGGTGCCTCACAGTGTGAGAGTGAACGGGCGAAGCAACTGGCGAACAACTCCAAAGTTGAATTACGCGGGACAGTACGATTCTACTGCGCAAAATGTCTAATTTGCTTACAGATTAACCGTGAATTCTGGTGGGATGTGGGCCGGAGTCAATGTAGCGTCCAACCACAGTGAAGTGGTGCCGACAGTTTGAGCAAGGCCGCACAGGTGAGGCCGCTGCTGATCGAGAAGGAGGGCCATCGACTTCCAAGCCGACCACAGGCGACAGTGTGGAGGCAGTCGAGGAAGTGATTCACAGCGATCAAAGGTTTTGCTACGACGAAGCAATTTTAGTAGCTGTTCTCGAACGGCTGCGTGACCAAGGAGCTGATTCCGGTAGTCGGGGAACTGAGCGACTGGTTAAACGTTCCGCGGGTCATTTGCATAGTTTTGATGATTATATTGCAATATAGTATCGTGTATTTTTTGTCAGTTCGAAGTGTAGTGCAGCATTTAATAAAAGTCACTTCGCCTGGCATAATAAAGAGTAACCTACTTTCTGGAGGCCCTCGAATGAACAACTTTGTGACAGTTTTTTCAGATATAATAAGAAAAAAACATTTTGTGGTACATACATAAATTTATTCATATATTTGGGTTGTCAGTTTAATAAATAAAATCTATGAAAATAATCCGTGGGAAAATGTAATTATTCGGATGAAATCGAGGTTGATTTATTATGTAGACTTTAGACTTTATGCTAGATGCCCCCAATAAAGGGCACGAAGTTGACTCACAAGACTTTTTTTAATTTGGTGTTCCTGTCTTGTTTGGCCCCAGAACAGCTAACTGACCACCATAATTTTTATTCACAAAAAAATGTGAAAATTCCTTATCTATATATTCTGAACCTATGTGATATAGTTAAATAAGTTAAAGCCACTGTACGCACTATTCAGACCCTTTTTTCTCTGCATATATGAGTTTATATGTGTACCAAGCTGTTTGAATTATCTATAAATAAAGCCAAGCCAAATAAAAATACTAAAAGTACAACAAAATAAACGCCTCATGTGCTTGTTCCCTGTCCTGCTAACGCCTTCTTCACCTTACACATGGTCTACTCTGCGATGATTAAAGCCGGTTTGATAGATGAACATACAGGTCGATTCATAAAGAAACAACATATTTCAGTTGTTTCTTACAGACAAACTATGAAGGACATAACACTTTACGCAAGTCACTGGATAGAGGGAGGTTGAAAGTTTTATCTTCGCACAGACACTACACCATACACTCAACAGGTACACCATGCGTTGCTGGAGAAACATCGAAACGGTAGTCCATTTCACATTACACAAGAATCAACAAGTCACTGTTTACTGTAGCGACAGCTTCAACAATTTAACAGTTGATGACGAATGGCTGCCATAGCTGGGACGAAGGCTCTTTCTTTTATGCACTCCCAGAGAAATAAATCTTGAGTTGTGAGGTCTGGTGACCCGGGAGGCCAAAAGGAATGAACGAGATCTTGTTGTTCGCCTCTTCCAGTCCAGCGTTATGGTATGGTGTTCTTGAAAGTATTCTATACCTTAAGGTGAAAGTGAGGCGGGCACCGTCATTCACAAAAATATGGTCATTCGAATCTTCGTGAAGTTGAGGAAACAACCAGTGTTGTGACATGTTCAGGTATGACATTCCTGTCACAGTTTCCTCCGCATTAAGGAAAGGTGTACAACCACTCCGAACATAAACGGAACAAAATACATTCATTTTCGGTGTTTGAAGACGACGATAGGATTTTGTGATCCCCAGATTGTTACATTATGGCAGTTTACCAGATAGATGAAACATCGACTGGTCTGAGAAGTTGTCCTTCGATAAAAATGTCCTCCGCCATATTCTGGAGCAATTAAATGTTAAATTCGTATCTTCTCTAACGGTGGACGGGACGCAATTTCTGCAGCAACTGCAACTTGTAAGGCTTCATATGCAGACGTCGTTTCAGAACACCCACACCGTTGTTTGAGAAACTTTACATTCCTGTCCTGGCCTTCTTGTGGACTTGCGAGGGCTCTGTGTGAACGCGTCTCCGATATGCTCGACCTTATCATCACACGTGCGTAGCCAACGAATGCCCTTCCCTGTGCGTATGCAGCCAATTTTCAAGGATTTTGTATATCACTAATAAATCTACATGGGCAGAGGTGGCTTCTTGCTGTACCGGCGGCGAATTGCAGGTTGGACTGATCTCACACAAGTTCCAACAAACAAAATGATTTCTCTTCTAAATTTGTAGTGCTGGCGGAGCGGTTAACGCTCTGGAGTTTCATACGTCTAAAGTTACTCACCCCGACATTAAGCGATCTCACTTGCAAATTTAATTCATTTCCTCTAGCCACTTAAAAACGGGACTGGTTCACCTGAAAAGTTTATCATCCATTTAATGATACACCTTTGCCCAGTCCGAAAATCGACGAGACGTCAAAACCAAGTTTCCACGTCTGTTAATATAGAGCTTCACAGCATAGGCTGAAGCTCCAACAGAGCTCTAGAAACCAGGTGGTAAATTTTTGGCTTCATAGTCGATAGTTTTGGTCCTAGTAATCAACTCTGCATCATATTCCTTCCTTCCTGGAGCTTACTAAAATCTTTCATTACTTTGTGTAGAGTTGAAGAGTAAAGACTGGAGCAGTGCGTCATGGAGCAAATCGGCCACGGCTAGCATCCATGTCCATCTCTCTATTCCGACGACCAACAAAGCTAAACAGTTTCTTTCATTGCATTAGTCATAAATTTCACTAAATATTCCGATAGTAAATATATCATGAACAGACACTTGAGACTCGAAAAATAACTGCTTGTTGCGTTTACTGTAAATAGTTACCAGTGTTACAACACAGCTCAAAGTGCAGCCGCAGCAGAATCAGAAAATTCGGTGAAATTGTAGCGTACAACTTGTGATAAACATGCGCATCAGACTTGAGAACATTTAACTAATTATATTCATGGTACACCTCTCTTGTGACTGATATATCGTTGTGTCCGAATATGAATAATCAAGATTGTAGTTTCAGGAACATGCAAACAAGTTGTTAAAATCTAAATTGTCATCTTATGTCTCGTACTTAGATGCAAAATGCAGCGGAGGGGAGGAAGACCAATACGTACATACGGTGACGTCATGCATGGTGCAGTGTCTTTAACTTATAATGCCTAAGAAAATTTATGTAATACATACTTTACTGAACATGTAAACTTCTATAAAAAGTGTCGAGATACTTCAGTGGTAATGTTAATGCTAAGCTGATAATGACATTCAGTATGAACGCTGTCCTACGAAACACTTCAATTCCGTACCCGTATGGTTCTAAGTAGTGGAACAGCAAATTCTGATAAAGAGAGGAAATAGTGAAAATGATTCCGTATCTGGTATTATTTTTCAATTATTTATCCCTAAAATTCTTCTCAGATGCATCTAACCACATATTTTAATTCACTTACGTCTTCTTGTGTACTGAACGAAAAGGTCTTGATGGTAATCAGAAAAATAGGTTCATACGTACTGAAAAAACACGTTATTTAATTGGTATGCTTGTTGTACTACTGCAGTTTTACATTCACGCTACAAACGCAAAACAAATCGAAATCGATCTCTCCTGATTCTCAAAAAACTTTAATTTGACTGACAATGGATATAAGGCGAACTGTTTGCTTAGTATATATGGCGAAGAATTTATCTAAGATGGCGATGGGTTGGGGGGTTACAGATGAACCATTTAACACACATTTTTCCTTCTGACGTATGTTTACTGTTGATTGGAAGAACATGCACACACCTCAGATGGAGTTAAAATCTAGCAGCATGCATTCTCGATAACTGCATGAACACTGTGAACTGGTGAAACTAGTTTCACTCGAGTTAGCGAAAAAGAATCCGTTACTCCCCTTGTTTGGTGAAACTCAAGAGGCTCATGCTCAGACCACCGTAAGCGTCACTCCACTGAAGATGTGTGAGTTCATAGCAATTTCCCTTAAATAATTTAAATCTTCTAATCAGTAGCTGAGTTAGCCCTACTGGCCCAGAAATAGAGGGCGATAAAGAGAAGGCCATACTGCTGTATTTGACTTTCCGAAAGTGTTTCGCCACGAAGCTTTATAACTATTGCTCCTTTGAATCATCGCACAAATACCGAAGAGCTGGTTTGAAACAAGTGACCACGAAATAGGAAATCAACTGAAATCGTTCATCAGAGGGAATACATTGTTGATGCGTGAGACAGTCAGACATTCTGCACGGATTACTCGCATCGAGCGATTTGAAAAGAAGTGAAAGGCATTCCTGTATTCAAGAGGGGTCGTTGGGTACATGCACATGATTGTAGACCAGTATTACTGACGTCAGTCTGTTGTAGAATTGTGGAATATACACTCCTGGAAATTGAAATAAGAACACCGTGAATTCATTGTCCCAGGAAGGGGAAACTTTATTGACACATTCCTGGAGTCAGATACATCACATGATCACACTGACAGAACCACAGGCACATAGACACAGGCAACAGAGCATGCACAATGTCGGCACTAGTACAGTGTATATCCACCTTTCGCAGCAATGCAGGCTGCTATTCTCCCATGGAGACGATCGTAGAGATGCTGGATGTAGTCCTGTGGAACGGCTTGCCATGCCATTTCCACCTGGCGCCTCAGTTGGACCAGCGTTCGTGCTGGACGTGCAGACCGTGTGAGACGACGCTTCATCCAGTCCCAAACATGCTCAATGGGGGACAGATCCGGAGATCTTGCTGGCCAGGGTAGTTGACTTACACCTTCTAGAGCACGTTGGGTGGCACGGGATACATGCGGACGTGCATTGTCCTGTTGGAACAGCAAGTTCCCTTGCCGGTCTAGGAATGGTAGAACGATGGGTTCGATGACGGTTTGGATGTACCGTGCACTATTCAGTGTCCCCTCGACGATCACCAGTGGTGTACGGCCAGTGTAGGAGATCGCTCCCCACACCATGATGCCGGGTGTTGGCCCTGTGTGCCTCGGTCGTATGCAATCCTGATTGTGGCGCTCACCTGCACGGCGCCAAACACGCATACGACCATCACTGGCACCAAGGCAGAAGCGACTCTCATCGCTGAAGACGACACGTCTCCATTCGTCCCTCCATTCACGCCTGTCGCGACACCACTGGAGGCGGGCTGCATGATGTTGGGGCGTGAGCGGAAGACGGCCTAACGGTGTGCGGGACCGTAGCCCAGCTTCATGGAGACGGTTGCGAATGGTCCTCGCCGATACCCCAGGAGCAACAGTGTCCCTAATTTGCTGGGAAGTGGCGGTGCGGTCCCCTACGGCACTGAGTAGGATCCTACGGTCTTGGCGTGCATCCGTGCGTCGCTGCGGTCCGGTCCCAGGTCGACGGGCACGTGCACCTTCCGCCGACCACTGGCGACAACATCGATGTACTGTGGAGACCTCACGCCCCACGTGTTGAGCAATTCGGCGGTACGTCCACCCGGCCTCCCGCATGCCCACTATACGCCCTCGCTCAAAGTCCGTCAACTGCACATACGGTTCACGTCCACGCTTCAACAGTTAACCTTCTTTCAAAGTCTTATTTAACTTCTATTCGCTAAGAACGGCAGCAAACTCTTTAATCACTCTCAAAGAACCCCGACACACACCCGGATAGCTTGAGCTCTCAAAGCAGACAATTGCTAAGCAACGGAAGTTTCACGTCGCGCGATTTTTTCATTGTTGTGAGCCTGCCCTGGGACCGATGCTAAGCAGCGAATATTGGAGATGACTAGTGCCCGCATTATTGGGTTTTAGTAAAAGTGATTTTAGCGTTTTTGGAGTCCCTCAATGGAAAGTGTAATGGACTCCAATATTGACACAGAAAACGTCATTACATTTTTGACAGAGCCATTCTAGTTCTTTCTGGCAAATGAGGGACTAATTATTCCCTATGTCGAACCTCGGAAAAATTCACAAGCAGTTGAGATATTCACCGATGTTACAACTTTCTTCTCTTTTGATAATATAGTAATGGGACGCGTTTTATGGAAAACATCCTATCACATTTCACTCACACCAAAACACAGACTTGTAATGCGTACCTGAGTACGACCACAGTTCGTGGCCAAACGCTACAATCATATTACATTTTGGAACTGCAGTACACAATGAACCACACTTCTAAGCTGTGTAATATGGAACTTTTTCTATTGTGTCTCAGTACATTTTTGCAGACTGAGAAAGTTCTGCCATAGATGTCAGTCAGTAGACTCGTCGACTGAAAGCCAACTGCAGTGGTCACAAATGTCTGTTTTAAAACCAGCAATAGCCTTTTCATACATCTGTTACAAATAATTTTTGCAGTGTCGACTTTCCTGGTGTATTGCAGGAAGGTCTTAAGATGATGTGTTCCTTAGAACGTCCCATGGCAGATTAGATGACACTAAATCCTCATAGTCTAGATGAAAGCTGTCCACTTTAATATTTGCCATACGAGACTTTAATGTTTCAGTCCGTGTTTGCTCTACTTACTAGTGGAGCTGTGGAAACATGGTGCTGAAGAACATGTGTCTTTTTAGAACGGATTAGCTAAAAAAACTATTACTAAGAAGATGACAGTAAGTAAAAAAATAAGATGGTAATTATATAAAATGTCTACTTAAGCTCAATCGCATATGCCTGTCAGTTTTCTAATTATATAAAGGACGAGCAGAAAGTTTCTGCTCAAAGGTCGTACAGTCCAGAACCGGTATGCCGATCAGTAAAATTCGCCATAACCATTGAGGATATCCCACCGGTGCAACAGATTGAAGACAACTGTTAGCTAAAACAACAAGTAGTGCTGGTTGACGAAGTCCGTAACTCCCTGATACAGTTCCTCCGACAGGTATCGCTGATTTGTCAAGGTCTTATTTTAACAGAGCGATGGCGTGATAATCGAATGGGATGAGATCAGGACTATAGGTCGGGTGTTCAAGTGTCTCCCACTTACGACATTTTCGATGTGGGGACGTGTGTTATCATGAAGTAGCAGCTCCCTTTGTAGCAGTTTTCAGGGACGTTTCGCCTAAAATATACGGCATAATTTCTCAAGCGTTGCGCAGTACTGTTATCCAGTGAAAGAGACACCACGCTCCTTAAAATCAATAAGCATTAGCCTCTGGTAACCAAATAACAGGTTAAAGAGATTGCTGACTCTTGAACTTCTTAGGACGAAGGGATGAAGAATGAGAGCAATGTATCGTCGATGCTTTAGATTTCAGTTCTCAGTGGTGGCATCAGATTTTTCCGCCTGAAACAATGCGCTCAAAGAATATGTTGCCTTCAGCATTCAGTCTCGTGAGGTGCTTCAGACAAACAGCCATCCGGTTTGCCTTTTTGTTGATGATTCTACGCTTAGTATACACTGGCTGTAGATCTTATGGTAGCACAATTGCTGCCGAAATACGTGTTGCACGCTGGAGAAGGTGATGTCGACTTCCTTTTCTAGCGTACGAGTTACGTTCCGGTCCGTCCCAATCGCATCATGAACCGCCCTATTGTGGTTTTCCGTCGTTGATGCGGGTGGTCTCCCAGATCGACCGACACCTAGTGTCGAACCGCGACCACCACGAAATTTTGCGCACCGTTACACAAAGGTGGTTTCAGACTGATATGCTAGCCCCCATACATTCTTCACTCTCCGATGGATGTCTATTGGCCTTTGTCCTTCGGCAGCCAAGAAAATAGTAACAGTACGTTGGTCCTGTTTGGAGGCATTTGGTAATAATATCGCCGTAGTTCACGTTTCAGTTTTTACCGTACGCACATAGTGTACATACGAATGCCCCACTAACATCACACGTAGACGCTGGTGCTTATGTAACCGCATCGGAGTCGCGCTACGCCTTAGGGTTGCACATACACCTTCCGGTCGCCCATTACAAATTCGATTCACGAATCTCAGGGAAGAAGAGCAGCAAGAAAACCGTAGGGTAAAGTGAATGATAAAAATAACCTGTGTTTAGTTATTTGTTTTTGGTAGGGTTAAAAAAATTACTATTCGACCATCAGTTATAACATTTGAGACTTTTCCAATACAAAGCTGGGTAAGACCAATTTTTGATGATGACAAAATTACACTTAAACGATTTACTCCATGCAAGTCAACACACCACTTGACTTAAGTTCGCTCATATAAACATAAATAGACCCATGTGTTGCCCACTTGTTTCTTAGATATATCTACCTATTTTCTAATGGCATTTAAGTTAAAGCTAAACGGGTCTGTCCTGACGAAGCGAGCGTGTGGTTGTATTCACGCGGCGACAATGCGTCATACACAACGTCGATCTCAGTGTGGGCTGTACACAAGCGATATCGTGCCACAAGACTTTCATGATTTCGGGACAGCGTATAAACTATAATCCCGTCTTTTCTTAAAACGTGCAAAATCACGTAATTTTTTTGTAGTATTGGATAAGATTCTATACAAAAATCATTTTTTGTAGCAACAAGTCTTTTTAGTCCTTACGTTTTCTGTGTAAGTCCAATTTAGCTCGCTTTAAGACGTTTAAGAGGGATTTTACCGTTTTGAGGTATGTTGTACAGTGGAATAGTAAGAAGCGCAGGGATAATGTTTTGTTAAGAACCGACAGAGACGGCTGAGTGGGCCGCATCTGCTACCCGTTTCGTAGCGGTGTTGTAACTGAATGTCAACGTTGGAGGCCAAAAGTACTAACAAGCTACGAGCACATTTCATCAGACTATGTAACTGGGAATCCGAGAACAATCGATTCAGCATTTCGACAACAGTGCAAAACAGACAGACCGTATCGAGGCTACATTAGCAACTTCACTTAGAGGTATCATGAAGATACCTTTAGGGATGCAAACTTCACGTAAAGGAACACTCTGGAACCTTGAAGTTAAACATTAGAGCAGCCGAGAGCGTTTATAGGCTTCGAAAAGAGAGGACATTCAGACACCTCTGTCACCAGCGTGCGTTTGTAGGGGGGGGGGGGGTAGTGCCACTTCATTGTCAATTTATAGGATACTCTGGTGAGCTCAACTACCGCCTACAAGCTTCTGGCAACTTGTAGTCCGCTGCTGCTAATCTACAGCCGTCCGGCCTCAGAGGGGACTTTTGATCTGCGATCCACATTCCTGCCGACCACAACAGTGGCTGTCTGGGGGCGGTGGAGGCGGCCTTTCTTTCCTGAATGAAGAAGCAGTCTACCTGTCTTCGGGAGCTGGACGCCTATGACGCCGCTACTGGAGGAGTAAAAGTACCGCCTTATCAGCTGTGTGCTGGGACCGCCACTCCTGCTGCCCTTCGTGCTGCTGTTGGGTCTGCCGCCTACACGCCATCCCGACAACCGACAACAGGGACAAGTAGATTTCTGTGGCTGAGCCCAGGTGCAGCTCCACTCGTGGAGAACGCTGAGGCTCTGCATGACGTCCACAGCCACGCCACGCACGGCCGCCGCAGCCTCCTGCGACGGGGTCGCAGCACTGGCCACAGGCAGCGCGGGACCTGTGCGCGCCAAGTTGTAAAATTCTCGCAAAAAAAAAAAAAAAAAAAGATTGTTAACTGAATGACGTTGCATTTCACATATAGGAGAAGCTTGCTTCGCCAAAAAACTCTAATGGCTCTGAGCACTATGGGACTTAACATCTGAGGTCGTCAGTCCCCTAGCACTTAGAACTACTTAAATCTAACTAACCTAAGGACATCACACACATCCATACCTGAGGTAGGATTCGAAACTGCGACCGTAGCAGTCGCGCAGTTCCGGACTGAAGCGCCTAGAACCGCTCGGCCACCGCGGCCGGCTTTTACATTGTTAATCACTTATCTGGCAAATGTATTCCCGAGAACTTTCAGTTCTCCGCTTTAATTACTTTTAGGTGCTGAGATTTTTTGCCTTTACCATATACAGTGTGTGAGTGTGCTATACATATGATAATGACGCGCGGAGCAACCGCGCGGTCTGAGCGCGTCTTGTCACGGTCCGCGCGGCCCCCACCGTCGGAGGTTCGAGTCCTCCCTCGGGCATGGGTGTGTGCGTTGTCCTTAGCGTAAGTTAGTTTAAGTTAGATTTAGTAGTGTGTAAGCTTACGGACCGATGGCCTCAGCAGTTTGGTGTCATAAGATCTTCCACAAATTTCCAATTTTTCTATATGATACTAATTTATTGAACATTCCATTCCAGATGTCATGTACTAGTAGCTACGTACGAAAGTATTTTGATAACATGTAATTTTGAGCCTCGCGATATATGTCGACGTGCAGTGAATCGAGTGACCACAGAATCAAATAGCCTCCCTTTACATACTGAATTAACATGCTTATAATTTGCAGTCAAATGAGTATCTATTTTTTATTGCTTTTCAATATATTAATGTAGGGTTTCATGCTGTATACACTACAGACACATGTGAACTACACGGGTGGTTCCTATGAGGAACAAATCAAACAATTTAATATACTCAAATGTTGCACTGTTGCAACACTTACCGATTAGTAACCATTCAGTTAGCTTATCCTGCAAGGATTAGTTATGCCGCACGACATAAAACCTAATTGCATCTTACAAAGGGCTTACCATGCCAGGATTCTTCAACTAGCAGATCAGTACAATTAAAACACTACTCTTTCAGTGTACGTCAGAACGAAAATCATCTATTCTTAAAGTGAAGGCTGTAGAAACGCTACTCCATTTACTACATGGTCGCTTGGTGTAGCAGTGAAAAACAGATCGACACTGGAAAGAAAAATTGATGTAATCGACAATGTATGAGCTGGAAAGATTAAAAATGGAAAACTGAGGTCGCGGGTAACATGAGAGGCCTGACAGTTTATAGACTGACCTGTTGTTTTTACAAAGGTAATCTGGTATATAGCCACTGAAGTGGCTAACATTTAATGAGTGCCGGGATAACGGAGCGACAGCGAATGCATTTACGTTCAGATAACTAACAGGCTGAGGTTGTTGTGAGGCGTGGGTAGCACGTAGAGGAAATGGCCACTGCTTGTTCCCCGAATCTGTACAGTGGCTTCTGAGAGCCAACTGTTGCCAGCTGATGCCACGCACAGATTTTCTACGTATTGTTTGACTCGCCCCGGAGCTCACTAATTTACGAGACTTGTGCGTCTTCTTTGTACACAGCTGGAAAACTTAGGTGACACACACACTGTCTCAGTATCATATTCTTAGACACAGTCTTTGAAAGAGGGAACGAAAAAACTTATTGCAGACGGTACAGTAGTTGGTTGTAAACTGACAGAAGTAACGAATCCTACGTAGCTTGAGACAGAGTCGGATCATACCTAGCTCATCCGAAGGAATCGTAACAGATAACGTTACCTCGCAGCCACCTACTATGATATTAATGACAGTATTTCTGTCGAATTTGAAACTGTACATGGTTCAAGAAAGTCGACGAACAGGACCAATACCTTACTTACGTTCCGGACAGTACGTTTTGAAATTTTTATTTATACACTGATGTTATGGGCGCTGGAAAAAAACTGCTCGCAGGGGTAGCTAACTGAATGGTTAGTAATCTATACGTGTTGCAACAGTGCAACATTTGAGTATATTAACTTGTTTGATTTGTTCCTTATAGGAATCACCCGTGTAATGCACATGTGTCTGTAGTGTCTACAGAAAACTGAGGTGATACACGCAGTGTCTCAGTGTCATATTTTTCGATGTAGTCTTCGAAAAATTATATATATATAATGTTGAACGGCTGAATATCAAATGATCAACTTTTCCCCACCTACCATAAAAGCTGTATATAAATAAAAAATTAAGATTTATTAAAGTATCGCTTGCCTCTTACTTGACTATATGTCACACCTTACATCCAAATTTTGTTGTCCCTTTGACACCGTAAGGCATCGGCCTTACCGCAGTGGATACACCGGTTCCCGTGAGATCACCGAAGTTAAGCGCTGTCGGGCGTGGTCGGCACTTGGATGGGTGACCATCCATGCTGCCATGCAGTGTTGCCATTCTTTCTGATTCCGACTTAGTGTATGCCTCTGGTGTACTGTGTACTATCCTGACTACCGTCTATCCACATACACATTCGGCAAGCGACCATACGGTGCGTGGCGGATGGTGCCCTGTAGCACCACTTTTCATTTCCTTTCCTGTTCCACTCGCAAATAGTACGAGGTAAAATTAATGTCTACATGCCTGCATACGAGCGCTGATTTCTCTACCTTATGATCGTGGTCCATAGACGAATTGTATGTCGGCGGCAGTAGAACCGTTGTGGAGTCAGCTCACATACTAATCTTCCACTTTTTTCAGTAATGTTCCTAGAAACGAATGTTGCCTTCCCGCCAGGGATTCCATTTTACTTTCCCATAGCATCTCCTTAACTCTTGAGTGTTGTTCGAACCTTGTAAGAAATATAGCAGCCAGCCTCTCAATTGCTTGGATGTCTTACTTTAATGCAACGTGGTACGGATCCCAAACACTCGAGCAGTACTCAAGAATAGGGTGCACTAGCGTCCCAAGTGCGTTTTCCTTTACATACGAACCACAGTTCCCCAAGATTCTCCCAATAAACAGCAGCCGTCCGATCACCTTCCCTACCACAATAAGCACATGTTCGTTCCATTTCATATCGCTTTCTGGTATTATCCCCAGATATTTTAACGATTTGACGGTGTCACCTAGGACACTACCAAAGCTGTATCCCAACATTAAGGTTTTCTTTTTCATACTCAACTGCATTGCCTTAGATTTTTCTACCTTTGAAGAGAGCTGCCATTCATCACACCAACTAGAAAATTTTTCTAAACCATCTCATATTCTCGTACAGTCGCTCAATTCTGACACCTTCCGTACACCGCAGATTTATCAGCAAACAACCGCAGATCGCTACCCACCATCTCGCCAGAACATTTGTGTATATAGAAAATATAGCGACCGTATCACACTCCCCTGGGGCACTTCCGACGATACCCTTGTCTCTGATGAGCACTCGCCGTCGAGGGCAACATACTGAGTAGTGTTACTTTGTTATTTAAGAAAACTTCGAGTCACTCACAAATGTGGGAAGCTTTTCCGTATCCTCATAGCTTCTTTAAAGATTTGGAGTGGGAGAACCTTGTCATACGCTTTCTGAAAATCTAGAAATATGGAACCCGCCTGTTGTCCTTCATCCATAGTTCGCAGTGTATCATGTGAGAGCTGTGTTTTGCATGAGTGATGATTTCTAAAACCGTACTAAATCGTGAACATAAGCTTCTTAGTCTCAAGAAAATTTATTATATTCGAACTGAGAATATGTTCAAGGATTCTGCAGCAAGCCAATGTTAAGGATTTGGTTTGTAATTTTGCGGGCCCGTTCTCTTCGTTCTCTTACCCTCCTTATACACAGGAGTCAGTTGCGCTTTTTTTCCCAGTCGCTTGGGACTTTACGCAGGATGAGAGATTCACGATCCCTCCGTGAACGATTTCTTAAACTTGAAATTTGAAACTTCGGCTTTCGTTTAGCTATCTTCAAGTGCCACATGAGACAGGTCAACAAGGCACTAAATGGTAGCCTTAGCACCGCTTAGCGATGTTTCTCGGGGTTCCCCGCCCAAATCTTTTGCCAGGGTATGGCGCTGGTATGTTGTTGTATCCTTCGCGCATAGATCTTTTTCACGGAGGCACGAATCTATATTAACCTTTGTCTGTCGCCACTTGCGCCTTCTCTTTTGAAGCGAAAGTGTAATAGCCTTTGTTCTCTTAGTATTTTCTGAAATTCATTGTTAACCACGGTTGCTCTTTTCCGTTCTTAATCCCACTTACTAGGAACATAATTTACCAGACTACGATTTACTAACTGTTTAAGCTTCGGCCATAATTTTTCTGCGTCTGTCTCACTAGAGCTAAGTGATTCCAGTTCACTGTCTATGTGAGACGCTGACAACAGCTTATCTGTTCATTTTAGAAGAAACAGTCTACTAGCTTTCTTGACTGATTTATTAACTTTTGTTGCTATAATAACATCACAATTACTAATCCCTACCTCTATACTGATGCTTTCGATAAAGTCCGGTCTCTTTGTAGCTACGAGTTCTAAGACATTTCAACTGCGTATGGACTCCCGAACTAGCTGCTCAAGACTGATTTCAGGACACGTGTTCAAAGGTATGGCGCAAGACTGTCTGCCTGTACCCCATGCAATGAAAGTATAGAGATAAATAACAAACACAGAATTTATTCAACCATCAACAACCTCCCCAACCTGGTCACTCTCAAGTTGGATGACCGACTGCACCGACCTACCATAGTTTGAAGAATTAACGCCCGCACTAGTCCATATTTCCCTGGACTCTTCCACATATTCCTCAGCAGTCTATCGTCCTGAAAGAGTAAAATATCTCCAAGTAGATATTTCTCAGTTTTTCTGTGAGAACGTTGGTACTCATAAACATTCCGGAACCCGAGGAGATGATGTTTCTTCCATCTCTTCATGAAGTTATTTTGCAGTTTTTCTGGTAGTTTCGCATCTCTTCCACGATTATTGTGTGTACGAGGTTCAAGACGAGTGGGTATGAAGTCAATCGTTCTTCAGATAAGAAATGGTTTCGTGTCAGTATTTCGCAGTCGCACTGTGTGGTCAATCGCGAGCTGATGGCGGCATCTACACTAAAGGGCCAAAGAAACTGGTATAGGCATGCGTATTCAAATACAGAGATGAGATGTGTAAACAGGCAGAATACGGCGCCGTGCTCGGCAACGCCTGTGTAAGACAAAATGTGTCTGGCGCAGTTGTTAGATCGTTTACTGCTGCTGCAATGGCGGGTTATAAGACTTAATTGATTTTCAACGTGGTGATATAGTCGGCGCACGAGCGGTGGGACACAGCATCTCCAGGTAGCGATGAAGTGGGAATTTTCACGTACGACCATTTCACGGGTGTACCGATCTCCGACGTCCGTGCGGCCGGAAAAGGATCCTGCAATAACATGACCAACGACGACTAAAAAGAACCGTTCAGCACGACAGAAACGCAACCCTTCCGCAAATTTCTGCAGATTTCAATGCTGGGCCATCAACAAGTGTCAGCGTGCTAACCATTCAACGAAACATCATAGATACGGGCTTTCGGAGCCAAAGGCACCCTCCTGTACTCTTGATGACAGAACGACACAAGGCCTTACACATTTCCTGGGCCCGCCAACAGCGACATTCGTCTGTTGATGACTGGAAATATGTTGCCTGGTCGGACGTAGACTCGTTTCGAATTGTATCGAGCGGATGGACTTGTACGGGTATGGAGATAACCTCATGAATCCATGGATCCTGCATGTCAGCAGGGGCCTGTTAAAGCTCGTGGAGGCTCTGTAATGGCGTGGGGTGTGCGCAGTTGGAGTGGTATCGGACCCCTGATACGTCTAGGCACGACTCTGACAGGTGACACGAACGTAAGCATACTGTCTGATCACCTGCATCCATTCATACCCACTGTCCATTCCAACAGACATAGGCAGTTTCAGCAGGACAATGTGACACCCCACACGTCCAGTATTGCTACAGAGTGGGACTCTTCTGCGTTTAAATACTTTCGCTGGCCACCAAACTGTCCAGACACTAACGTTATTGAGAATATCTGGGATGCCTTGCAACGTGCTGTTCAGAAGAGATCTCCACTCCCTCGTACTCGTACGGATTTGTGGACAGCCCGGCAGGTTTCATGGCATCAGTCCCCTCCAGCAGTACTTCAGACATTAGTCGAGTCCATGCCACATAGTGTTGAGGCACTTCTGCGTGCTCACTGGGGCCCTACACGAAATTAGGCAGGTGTACCACTTCCTTTGGCCCTTCAGTGTATTTCCACCAATAAAGTCATAAATGTTTCCTCTCCTTCTACAAATTTTCCGAAATCTTTCTCAGATAGTGTTTCGCAGTTCGAACTACACGGCTGTCGACGAAGCTGTATTTAGTACAATAAACTTCCAAGGAACACCTTGGCGAGTCAAGTACTGATTTGTCTTCGTGTTCTCGTAGAGGTGAGTGAGGCCTTCTAGGTCTGTGCGCGACATGAAGTATAGTCCCTGGCAGTCCCCTTCTCGCCGCAACTATCGGAACGCCACCAGGTAATTGCTTGTTCTCATATTTGATATTAATTCAAGTTGGACAGCTATTGTTATGGCACATGTAAAAAGAAAGGTGTAGCACTGAAACAACTTATCGAGCTTGACGAAAAGTGGACCTGCAAAATCTGCGCCTGTTACAGAAAATGGCATGGTGCTTCTAACACAGCCAGGTGGCGGAAGACCTTCTACCTCGTATATGCGGACAATTTTGTTTAGTTTCCAAGGAGACACTCACGTATGACAATTTTTACCGATTCTCTTCCCTTCAAGATGTAAACGTCGCTACGAATTTCAGACAGCACTGTATCAGTTCGTAGGTGGTGTAAATGTATCTGCCTCTGTCGAATGAGTAGTTTTGTGAATGGGTGGGAAGACTTTATGATGAGTGGGTGCTTTTCTTGTTCCTTACAGTCTGGAAAGTGCAGTCGTCTTCCAAGTCGTAAAAATTCGTTACGAGGGAACATGTTGTAACGTTCAGTTTCATATATCGATGGAAACTGGGTATCCGGCCGGGAAGCTATGATTCTGGACCATTCGTATCCAGCTGCGTTTTGCTGATTCTAGCTCTTGGACAGTGAATTTGCTCTTAACATTTTCGGAACGCCGAACATTATGGATCAAAGGCCAAAATCAATGCCGTTATGCGTAATACTGTCCAGTAAGCTCTATATTTTGACGCGTCAGTGGAGCACACCAAAGCATTAATAGTAAAAGAATGTTCGATATCTTTCGTATCTCTGGAATGGAATCGTAGGAGACTTCTTCCAGAGACCAAGTGTGAAGTGGTTGACTTTGCCACGAAGGCCCAGTCCACCCCAGCATGGAAGATCGTAATTTCCCCACTGATGTTCGACGTAATACTAGATCTGAAGGACTGGATGTGATGGGACAATGTCGCCACTGCTATGGCGTCAAACTCTCTTAGATATCAATTTCTCTACCGACAAACTTAGTCCAACCATTTCGATCTTCCCGTATCCAGTCCAGAGCCACCACCTAATCGCTCGTCATTCTTGCGTTTGCTATGTGAAATCCGGAGAATTGGTGAAAAAATCTCAGAAGTCGCGAACTCAGGAAGGCATATACTAAGTCAAGGAGGTTCCAACGTACAGCATTGCTATGTGAACCATCTCCAAGGCTTCACGTATCCCGAAAAACAATTTTTTTCTACAATGTGTAACGCCGAAAATGCATATCCTCCTATTTCCATCTATTGTACTATTATTTTTTTTCCTTGCTTTGTTACCTCAAGATATGACATTTCTGTCTCTTTATATATTGTAATTGTTTTACTGTTTGTACATATATATTTATGCATTTATGTCGATGTATAATTTGTTTGTTTCGTAAATATTATTTGTATTTTTACGGTGGGTCTTGCCTAGGGAAGACTGCTATCGAACGATTACGTCGATAGGTCGTGTGAAGAATCAAAGTGTGTAGGATCTTTGGTAGTGTTAACTCTGCCGCGTGGAGCGCGGGCTGAGCAGAGGGGGTCTGGCTGGAGTAGCGAGTGGAGCAGGTGTGTTGTGTGAAGCTCCCGCGAGTTGCCGCGCTTTCGGGGCTTGGCAGCATGTAATTGCGCTCGACTCGCGATGATAGTTTCTGACATGGTGTCGCGGACGGGAAGCGTTAGCTGGCGCACATCAAGAGCCCGTTTCGCCTGGTGACCGTGTCGAGAAGAAGGCGCGCCAACATCCAGCTTCTGCAACAGCGACGGCCGACAATGAGTGACTGTCGCCACCTCCTCGATCGACGGCTTCAAACCTTCAATCAACCAACAAGGAAGACTGGAAGCACGTAAAGTTTTAGAACTGTATGGCAGACCTCAGCTTTTCAAACTGTACCATTTTCGTAACTATAATTACAGCAACTTAGCGTGAACATTTGTTGCTCATTGTCCCAATTGCATTACCAAGCAGGGTCCCTTCCTTTTCCGGAATGAACCCGAGTGTCGTTGAAATTCAAACGCCAGCATTAAAGTACTATAATTCGATTTCAATGCTTTAATTTCAAAGTTCAGTTAAAGTATTCATAGCTGGCCACAATATTTAGATTACACAAGCACAAATTAAGAGTGCGAGTTTTGTTACCGTATTTTAGCTTACCTGTGACTGCAGCTCAGCTTGGTACGTACAAAATTTTACTATTGTTCAGAATCATTTAATACAAGTTCAAAGTTAAATCTCTTATTTCTAAATTGCATAGATTCAAGTAGCTTTTGAAATGATTGTTGAGGTAGTCCAAGACTAACCGTATTTTACTGAATTTCGATGTGCTTCAGAAAGAAAGCTCACTATTAACTTCAGTCACTAAATTAACTTTCGATTTTCCGGTTTTATTAATTCTTTTGCTAAATTAAGTCAGAGTGTAGCGAAATTTATTACTTTTGACAAACTTTCAGTTTTCACACTACACGTGTCAACCTTCAGTTGCCACGCTTCTAGTGCTAATTATATGTGTAATAACCTTTCTTTTTCAGTTACTATAGTAATTGTCCTTAGGACTGGCGACCGTGATTTCCCCCAAATCTCAAATATCTAATTACCGCTGGTTGTTTGTTAACGTAACGACCGGACATTAATTTTCTGCATTAACTTTACCCCTATTTCAAAATTAATTTCCACCAGTTTCATTAGCATTTTTCTTTTCATTTAGATGTAACCCTTTCCTCCCTCTTTACCGACAGATTAACTTCGGTGACGATTGCTTTTCCCAAATTTCCATTAGGTACACGCGGTTTAATTTTTCACTGTCATTGAGGCCGATAAGTGAGGGGGAGGTTACACGTGGCGACCTGGTGACAGGACGATCTTCGGATTTGAGGTTGTTCTGGACACGAATTTTGCATTGTGCAAATCTCGTAACAAAGTACTGGTTACGAAATGTTCGATACGTCAACCAGAATATTAGTGTAAGGAATCCTAATTAGATTTGAGATTTGGCATTTATATTGAAAATTATTAAAATGAGTGAAGGCAACAATTACCAAAATTTGGTAGGCTTGGATAAGGAACAATCGGTCGAACAGTGGGAAACGCGCACCGCGGTACCCATTGTTCAGGGGCAGGCGGCTAGCATGAAAGACGCGACCGCCGAAACGCAACAAAGAGCAGAAATGGAATTCCACACTTTAGAAAATGTTTCGTAATCGGAAGTGAAAATCAAATGTGAATCCCTTGATGACGAATACGGGGGGACAATTAAAGAGGAAGCCGCTACGGAAGTAAAACCGGTAGTTTCCGGGAATTTAACTGATTTATTGAATGTTTTGATTAACGAAATCAAGAGTCAATCGGCCAAGCAAGAAGCTCAGTCTGAAAAAATTGAACGAAAGTTAGACAGTCAGAACAAAGCTATTAACGTTGTTAACAACAATGTTGGAGTTGTTAACACAAAAGTTGATAAAATCAAAGAAGATATTGTTGTAATTAATACCGAAATCGGTAATCTTAAACAGGAAATGATAGGCGTTCAGGCGGAAATTGCGAGCGTAAATACTCGTTTTTATTCTGAAATTAGCAGAATCGAGAAAAGTGTAGGAGAATCAGTTGCTCCGATCATCGAGAATAAGGTGACGGAACAAATTCAATTAGTGAAAAAAGAGGATCAAAAGAAGGTGGAAACTTTAAAGGCTTTAGTATCCGAAGTAGATGCCAAAGTGACGAAGCAGGCTAATACCTGCAAAGAGAAAAAAAGGGAAGTAGAAACGCTTGCGACAACTACTTTTCAAGTAATTACGAGAGTGTCGGAATTAGAAAAGAAACTTGACGAAAAACAGAGCTATGTGCCAATCTGTGCACATAGTTCGGAATTGTTGACGAAAGAGGAGCGGTTCGACCCCTTGAAAAAAGGCGGTATACACGCGACGGATTTCATTAAAAATTGTGAAAGAGTTTTACCCAGATCATGGACTAATGAGAGAAAAATTAATTCGGTTATTGATGTGCTGGCTGGTGATGCCAAGCGTTGGGGCTTAAACCTCAACATTACGAACCTGACTTTTGACGAGTTTAAAAATTTGTTTCTGGCTGAATACTGGTCAGAGCAAAAACAGCAAAGTGTCTGGCGCGAATTTGTCGTATCGAGGCCTTTCGATGCGAATTCTCGCGGTTCGATGAAGGAGTTTTGTGAGGGCTGGATCCGCAAGTTGGAATATTTGCGTGATCGCCGCACGGAATCCGAAATAGTCTGGGAACTCTACAAAAAGCTTCCAGATGATACAAAACGCTACGTAGGAAGCAATTACAGGACAATAAATGATTTCCTGGAAAGAGTGGAGGACGAGGACAATTGGCGCAATAATCGCGACAGTGGTAGAGGCCGTGGTAACAACAACGGGTACCACAGCAACCACAACAACGATAACCATGGGAATAATGCATACCGCAACCATGGCAGCAATAACAATAATGGTTCGGACTGTAATAACAATCGGTACAACGCAAATAATAACAGGAATGACGGAAACCAGTATCATACTAACGTGATACGGGCTTCACAGGATAGTAATAACGCCAGAGGGTGCGATGAGCCGCCTCAGCAGCATCCTGGGAGCGTATCTGCTGGGACGAGACAGGGAAACCATTAGCCGCGCCGGTGAGGGGCCGACCGGGCGTGGAGAAATTTTGGCGGCCCAATAACAGGAGAAAACCCAGGTGTCGTCGTTATGAAAATTCCGTGTGGAATAATCAACGGCGGGAGAGTGTGCCAGTGTTAGGAGAAAGGAGTGCGCCCACAAGTAGTAGATCAGCTGTATACACGGCAGTAGGAAGTACATTCACTGTCAGTGAGAACAATTTAAGTAGTGTTCCGGAAATCGATTATAAAGTGGCAGCTGTAATACCCACAGCGGAACTGGAGACTGAGTTTAAGAATGATTCGCAAGTGTTGAGAGAAGATCAGATGTCGGATAAAACGTCCGTCATCGAGCGAGGGGATGCAGAGAGGGATGAGGTCTGGTTAAGGCAGTTCGGTCGCTTATACGACGAACTAAGAGAATATAGGGGCCTGTACGGGAGAAGTGTTTATGGGGAGCGCGGGCAGGATTTGCCGCGTCTCGTCCCGCAGGAAGATAGTGTTTGTGAAGTGATAGGAAGTTCTGGCCCTAACCGGCAGACTTTACTAGAAATAGTTGATGTTAATGGGGAGCACGAGCAAGATTCGTCGTGTTTCGTCCCGCAAGAGTTGGATGTTGAAGTAGTAACGGAAAGTTCTGGCCCTAACCGGCAGACTTTACCGAAAGTTATAGTGTTAGAAGTAGCCGACCCATCCGACGCAAACCTCCAGTTTAAACATTGCGAAAGTATTAAGGAGAAAAATTACGAAAATTTTAGTGATAGCCGGACACGATTGGTAGAAAAGCACATAGATTACAGCGTGTATGAGGTTAGAGCTGACATTATACGGTCAGACGACAGCAGTGTGGGTTGCGCAGGTCCAGAGGAAGTAATTGCAGATACTACTGGGCACATTCCTCCAGGTAGATTGGCAGATGAGATCAATCTGACCAAAGTGGAATCAACGAAGGTGACAATTAGTGAATTGATAGCAAAGCAACACCCACCAGTTGACGAGTTAAAGGAAAAGGTTTCGGTATTGGAGGCGAAGCTACAGACAAAGCCTCAGGACAAACGTGTTGAAATTAAAACTGTATGTGAACAGAGGCTGAAAAAGCCGCCAGATAAGCCGGATTTAGGATCAAAGCCGGATGGTTTTTTCTGGAATGACCTGGATATAGACGAGGATTTACTGTGGAAAAATAAAGAAACAGTCGAGGACAAGTGTAGACAGATAGTGGTGTCTGTTAATATGCACGGCCTACAACTAAACGTGTTGATTGACACCAGTGCAGAATTGAGTGCTGTATCTGCGAAAATATTTGAGTTACTGAAAGACAGACCCGGCATCGTAGTTGTGCCAGTAACAGGAGTGAAAATTATCGGTGCTACTGAGAAGGCCAGTAAACCGGTCACAAAACAGATTTTTGTCAACTTCGAGATATGTGGGGCACGGTTTGAACAAGAGTTTGTCGTCGTGCCAGACTTAACTACGGAAGTAATTATCGGGTTAGATTGGCTATTAAAGTACCGTGCTGTGATTAACTGCGAAAGCAAAACTTTGACATGTATGTCACTAGATAAAACAAAGGTAATTGGTTTTGACGAGGCAGGAGACGGTGTGCATAGGCAATACCAGCCTATACACATTGTTAACTGGCCGGATGACATTGACGTAGGGATGAATTTGAACTGCCGTAACGTGAGGAATTTCGGCATTGACAAAAGTGTAGAAAGTGAATTGGAAGAGATAATCAAATTCCCTCCACGGATTGACATTAGTATTGGTGTGAAAAAAGATCGTTTGCGAGAAGTAATGAAGCTAAAAGCCGATGCTCGCATACGTCGTCATGACGATAAAGCGCGTTTTGCTAAGTTTGCAATCGGAGACTTAGTACTTGTAAAAGCTCATGAGAAATCGAGCGAGATAGACAATGAAATCTCTAAATTTAAGTTTGTTTATAATGGACCATATAAAGTCATTGGTATACCTCACACAAATGCTTATTGCTTAGAGTATCCAAGCTATGGAAAACTATTAGGCATACGGAACACTGTAGACTTGAAATTGTACCAACCTAGGATTGATTAATACCACAGAATGGGTAATTTGTACAGTATGTAATATAGAGTGTAAGATTTAACGATGTGCCATGTTGCGATGCTTTTGCCTGACCTAGAGGTCATTAAAGAACTTGTAATTAACAAGTAATTAATTTTTGCTTAGACGTTTTAACCAATTGAAAAATCCAAGCTGCTAGTTTAAGTTTTCAGCTGAATCACAGTAGATTAAGGAATGTAAATATGATTTTGTAAATAGCTGTAAGATTCCATAAATATGTGATTTACTAGTCATTGCCGATCTACTTAGACGCTGTTTTAAGTTTCAGGTTAGTATATGCGTGTGATGATGGACAGTGTTGAGTTATCCACTGTGATAGTGTTTATGGACTCCTTGAGATTACTCGGGAGTGAGTTTTACCGAAAGAATTCAGTGAAAATGACGTTCTGGAAATGCCGTTACAAGGGCGAGAGGGATCAAGCGTGCCGCACAGGCGGGCGCAACAATACTGGCGGGGTGGAACAGCTGTCGGCTCTTGTGCCGCTGTCGGCTCTTGTGCCGCTGTCGGCATTCTTTGTACTTGCGAGTACGGAAGGCGGAATTGTTTTTCTTCCTGGACAGCTGAAAGAATTCTACTGTCAATATTTATGATTTTTTCGATCTGCTGAATATTATTTTCTTGTTTAGCATTAAGTGGACTTTAATGGCGAGAGTATTAATTATGAAAAGGTTATATAAAATGTGTATTCTATGTAATTAATTATTAATTTGCGTATTTTGATATACCTGTTTTTTTATGACCTTGTACTCTGATTAATTTTGTAAATAGTATTCCATTTCTTGATACTGCTAGGAATTTAGATTTTTAGAATAGCTAAACCATTTTCTATGTTTTTTATGAATTCTAATATGATGTCAACCTGTTTTATTTTGTGCAAGATGACAGAGTGGAATAAGATTAGGAGTGTCTCCACTCAATTATTATGGTCTAAAAAAGTGATTTATGGTTAATTAGACGAATGCTAAATTTTGTTGATGTTTTGAGCATATGCATTTCCGCTGTTTCTTTTTTGGGAGTCTGTTTACGTTACACGAACATCCTCAGACAATGTGGGGCACGTGTAACGCCGGAAATGCATATCCTCCTATTTCCATCTATTGTACTATTATTTTTTTTCCTTGCTTTGTTACCTCAAGATATGACATTTCTGTCTCTTTATATATTGTAATTGTTTTACTGTTTGTATATATATATATATATATATATATATATATATATATATATATATATATATATATATATATTTATGCATTTATGTCGATGTATAATTGGTTTGTTTCGTAAATATTATTTGTATTTTTACGGTGGGTCTTGCCTAGGGAAGACTGCTATCGAACGATTACGTCGATAGGTCGTGTGAAGAATCAAAGTGTGTAGGATCTTTGGTAGTGTTAACTCTGCCGCGTGGAGCGCGGGCGGAGCAGAGGGGGTCTGGCTGGAGTAGCGAGTGGAGCAGGTGTGTTGTGTGAAGCTCCCGCGAGTTGCTGCGCTTTCGGGGTTTGGCAGCATGTAATTGCGCTCGACTCGCGATGATAGTTTCTGACATGGTGTCGCGGACGGGAAGCGTTAGCTGGCGCACATCAAGAGCCCGTTTCGCCTGGTGACCGTGTCGAGAAGAAGGCGCGCCAACATCCAGCTTCTGCAACAGCGACGGCCGACAATGAGTGACTGTCGCCACCTCCTCGATCGACGGCTTCAAACCTTCAATCAACCAACAAGGAAGACTGGAAGCACGTAAAGTTTTAGAACTGTATGGCAGACCTCAGCTTTTCAAACTGTACCATTTTCGTAACTATAATTACAGCAACTTAGCGTGAACATTTGTTGCTCATTGTCCCAATTGCATTACCAAGCAGGGTCCCTTCCTTTTCCGGAATGAACCCGAGTGTCGTTGAAATTCAAACGCCAGCATTAAAGTACTATAATTCGATTTCAATGCTTTAATTTCAAAGTTCAGTTAAAGTATTCATAGCTGGCCACAATATTTAGATTACACAAGCACAAATTAAGAGTGCGAGTTTTGTTACCGTATTTTAGTTTACCTGTGACTGCAGCTCAGCTTGGTACGTACAAAATTTTACTATTGTTCAGAATCATTTAATACAAGTTCAAAGTTAAATCTCTTATTTCTAAATTGCATAGATTCAAGTAGCTTTTGAAATGATTGTTGAGGTAGTCCAAGACTAACCGTATTTTACTGAATTTCGATGTGCTTCAGAAAGAAAGCTCACTATTAACTTCAGTCACTAAATTAACTTTCGATTTTCCGGTTTTATTAATTCTTTTGCTAAATTAAGTCAGAGTGTAGCGAAATTTATTACTTTTGACAAACTTTCAGTTTTCACACTACACGTGTCAACCTTCAGTTGCCACGCTTCTAGTGCTAATTATATGTGTAATAACCTTTCTTTTTCAGTTACTATAGTAATTGTCCTTAGGACTGGCGACCGTGATTTCCCCCAAATCTCAAATATCTAATTACCGCTGGTTGTTTGTTAACGTAACGGCCGCACATTAACTTTCTGTATTAACTTTACCCCTATTTCAAAATTAATTTCCACCAGTTTCATTAGCATTTTTCCTTTCATTTAGATGTAACTCTTTCTTCCCTCTTTACCGACAGATTAACTTCGGTGACGATTGCTTTTCCCAAATTTCCATTAGATACACGCGGTTTAATTTTTCACTGTCATTGAGTTCGATAAGTAACGGGTAGGTTACAAATGGATGTTGATGAAAAGACATCAAAAGAGTCGCAGAATTTCGCAGTCACGTGCAGTAACTTGCGTTTAAGTAGCGGGCTCATACTGTAGTTTATCGATAACGGGGCGGTAGTCATAAACCATTGATTCCGTGTCCAAATCCATGCATAACTTTGTGGTGTGTTCTTTAACTCTTCGCTGATCCGTTTTCCATATGACCTCTAGTATATTATAAATCTTATTTCATTTTTTTCATTGGAAGTTTTTTCTGTTACAGAAGACTTGTTAGATGCTTGTATATGGATGTCAGACTATTGTCGTCCTCACAACAGGTGGCAAAGTCGCCCGCGAAAGTACTTTCAAGCAGATGTTCTGCTGCAGTAGGATATGTGTCCCTAAGTCCTGTAGTCAATTCACGCAAAGTTGCAGAAAAGAGAAACAGGCTGTATGTGAGACCAAACTGTAAACGTATATTAAACCTGCGAATGATGACGTCATTCGTAATTTTCCAAATTACATCTTTTTTCTCGACATGAAACCGGAAGAATCTCTTTGTATCTCTATCCTTTTCGTTCAACGGCAGTTGTAAATATACTTGAATGCCATCTCCAATGATTGTCTTCTGGTTTATCCTGAAGCAAATTAATATTGATAATATTTCAGACAACACACTGGTGCATTTTTCCGAATTGAAGCATCAAAACAATTCTGCGTTTTGTGGATCTCAGTCTTTCTTTTCTCACTACCTGACGAGGAATGTTGTGTACATAGTGTCCTGCGTACTGATTGTTTCGCCTTGCTCATACTAAATGTAAAGAAATATTTGAGAATGGCACATCTCTCAAAATTGAACGTTTTCATAAAATTTTCATTGAAACGATATGAAACGTTTATCTGCGTTGCAACGATTCGAATAAAGGCCTTTTTGCGTCTAGAACTTTTTGCGTCTAGAACGGGTTACTTTAGTTTTCTTGCTACATTAGTTGATGTTACTACCACTTAATAATTCTAAAATTCCTTTAGCTTCCTGACGTGCCTTTCTGCGATCTATAGTCTCGTAGCATACATAAACGAGTGTTGAACATCATCTGCAGGAAACGTACGCAAAAGTTTGGGTGCCATCATGCGGTTATAATTGTTCACGATTTTCCCTTTGGCTCGTAAGACTTGAACGTGTTCGATAAATGTAGCTTTTGAAACGTCTCTTGAAGCATCGGTTATCGGTTTCTTACTGTCAAGAGAATCGAGATGAGCCGGAGCTATACGTTTTTTTTGTTTCCACAGCGAGAAACCAATATTTATTTCGTTTCATCATACGACACTGATGCAAGTGTAATGCCTTCAACCAGATTCTCTGGCTGATCGTGCAAGTACCTCCGGGGCTAGATGTCCTCGTATCGGTCGTAATTGAGGGATTGCTGTGTGTAGATGACTGAAACTGCTTCCCGAATCAAGACCACTTGTATGTTAGGCAAGTAAGATAGCGGTGAGTGAGCGAGTGCGCTTGTTCGACTCCCAAGTTTACCTGAAATTTGGAAGTATTATTAAGTAATTCGGCTGCTCTATATATTCGAGATTCGTGTGACGGGTACCTAATTTCACATACCCAGTCTGCCCTTAAAATGGCAAACTGTCGAAGAAGGCGCAAGACCGCCAACGGACAGGCTGCTGTGAATGCTGGGTTCCAGCCGACACCGCTAGGTGCGCCCGCATAGCGCAGCGTCGCTGACGTCACCGCGTCGAGGCTGAGGACAGAGCAGGAGAAAGGAAGACAGACAGAACAGAAACTGGTCGAGAAGTCTGACGAACTAGAACAAAACCATAAACATATTAATCTCAGACTTCCGGGATCCCAGATAATAGCGGAGAGAATACAGAAGAATAAGTGACGAATCTTGTTCACGAGAAGCTATGCCTGCAGGTGACACTGAATGTCATGGACAGAAGTCATATAGTGGGACATAGAAAGCCAGCATCCATGGGACCTAGATCAATAATAGTGAGCTCGTGCTCTACAGGAAAAGATCTGAAGTCTTTAAAGCGAAGAAGAAACTCATGATATATCTGACAATACGAGAGGATCTCACCTCCGGATGTTTAAAGTTTTTGCACAACAATATTTCGAGATTTGGCCTTCAAAACATAACAAAAAAATGATGGCAGGATAATGGTGAAGACCGAAAAAACTAGCCTGGAATGCGTATCAACGCGGAAGCCTGTGCTTTAGGAGGTGACAATGTGTCAATGCGAGATACTGCTAGATTGTTCTTACATTGATATTGATGTTTACAGTTTGTCACAACTCAACTAATGTGTTAATTGTTTTTTTTGCTTCATTACTGGTTCCTGTTTTTTTGTATTGTTTTTTACTTAGTTTGTTAATTGCTGTATCATCTTACAAGGGAACAATCCCATGTACAAATAAACATTCGAATATTCTTGTACCCACTTTCACTTCCACACACCCCAAAACGTAATTCGGAATGTTAGGTTTAGAGGTAATATTTTCGAAATGATGATATATAAAAATGATTTGATGTAAAAGTTAATGTGTAATTATTGTTCGTTAAAACTGTACAGTCAATTCTGCAATATTTTGAAATCTTGCAAAATACACCATACAAATAAGGGATTTCTAAAATTGAAATTTTTTTACAGCATAAATTAAAGAAGCAACCGAGCCATATACATCCAAGGCATAATGAAGCAGTTTTCAGAAATACTTTGTAAAATAAGGTGCACAGAATGTTATGTCTGAATATTTTCAACATACCTAATTATAATATTTAAACGTTCATTATTATTCTAATTATTTATTTTACTTCCTCTTTTATGTTTTGAACTGTTAGTTTACGTTTTGCATTCACCTTTTTCTTATTTTTTGTATTTTGTTGGTGTTTAATTTCCTGTCCACATACATGTATTTTGTTAATTCATAACAATAACCAACTCATTAGAATTATACAAAATTATTACGTCAATGATAATCTGTAAACAGATGAAACATAACTTTTTTTACATCATGCACATAAAATAACTGATGATGGTCGAAGTAGAGAGGATATAAAATGTAGACTGGCAATGGGAAGGAAAGCGTTTCTGAAGAAGAGAAATTTGTTAACATCGAGTATAGATTTAAGTGTCAGGAAGTCTTTTCTGAATGTATTTGTATGGAGTGTAGTCATGTATGGAAGTGAAGCATGGACGTTAAATAGTTTAGACAAGAAGAGAATAGAAGCTTTCGAAATGTGGTGCTACATAAGAATGCTGAAGATTAGATGGGTAGATCACATAACTAATGAGGAGGTGTTGAATAGGATTGGGAAGAAGAGAAGTTTGTGGCACAACTAGACTAGAATAAGGGATCGGTTGGTAGGACATGTTCTGAGGCATCAAGGGATCACCAATTTAGTATTGGAGGGCAGCGTAGAGGGTAAAAATCGTAGAGGGAGACCAAGAGATGAATACACCAAGCAGATTCAGAAGGATGTAGGTTGCAGTAGGTACTGGGAGATGAAGAAGCTTGCACAGGATAGAGTAGCATGGAGAGCTGTATCAAACCAGTCTCAGGACTGAAGACCACAACAACAACAACATAAAATATACGAAATTTCTTCAGCCAGTACACACGATGGAAACACAATACAAAAGAAAATACAACAGGAATTTTTAAATATTTTCATTAGGTCTGTTGGAAATATTCTGACAGAATATTGTGTACAGCTTATTTTCCAAAAATAGCACTTTAGAAACCAGCTTCATTACACATGGATCTACGTAGTTTGAAAGCATCTTGAAATTATTTTCCAACAAAATTTATAATTTTTCAAAATTAATTAATTGTGGTGCAGTAGTCTGCAAAATCTTTAATCATTATAAAATCTAATTAAACAGTTTTCCAGGACGTTAATTACATGTCAACTTGTATACGAAAAACATTATATTATCATTTAGAAGATATTCCCTCTAAAGCTAGATTACATTATGGGATGCGTTCCATCGCTTTCAGGTTTCTCTCATCGATCATACGAGCTGTAGTCACACACTAGTACACATACTTGCAACTAAATCCTTATACACCGTGTTTCCTACCTCTCAACTGCTTGCACCTGGCATGCCTGCCTGTGACGTAATTTTCATGAAGTACACAGTAGAATGTCCCAGAAAGAAAACACAACCGACCACATACCGGGGCTTAAAGTGCACTAATTTATCTGAACTTGAAACTAAGGTGCAAGGAATAGTTTGTGCGACGTCTTCCGTTTCTTTCTTGGACATAAACGAGAAACCTCTCGATTTAATAAACAAACTTACGTTTATGACAGATGTGCTACCCTACAGACCAAAAAATAAGAAGGAAACCTGCACGTTAGCTAACAGAAGAAATAAAACAGCTCATGGATGTGAGAGATTCTTCACATCGAAGATACAAACTATGCCCTACGATGAAAATCGTCTTGCCTACAAGTTGAACGGGAATAGTCAGTCAAGCGGTGAGAAAGACAAAACTCAGAAACACCCATTCGTTAACCAACAACAGAAATAGACTAGCTAATCTATGGAAAAACATAGGTTGTCTTGGTATAGGCAAACTGAAAGCTGCAGCTGATTCCATTGTCACAGCCGAAGAACTCAACCGATACTTCACATTAACAACAACGACAATTGAACTGCAAACAAACAGAAACTCATTGGTTCCTTAATGGTGGCACACGATAGTAGTCACGAAAAATTCTATCTAAAGCATGTTACTCGTAAAACTGTCACGAAAGCTGTCATGCATATCACAACAGCTTTAATGGACACGATGACATCAGATTCCAAGTGATGACGCTTGCTATTGACCCACTGCTGTCCATTATAACAGATATAGCCTCCCCTTTTCTCATGTGATGTTCTACAAACCATGGATGGAGGGCGTCAGGCAGATTCCACAGTCCTATATTTACGGAAAGCATTTGACATGGTGCCCAACTGCAGACTGTTAAAGGTCGAGCATATGTGTCAGTTTCCGCGATATGCAAGTGGCTTGAAGGCTTTCTAAGTAGCAGCACAAAGCACCGAGTTTTCAACGGCGTGTGTTCGGGGTATCACGGGAGTGTGCCTGGTAGCCGAGATAGGAACGTTTTTCTTCTCTATATACATAAATGACCCAATGAACAGGGCGAGCAGCAATCTACGGTTGTTTGCTCATGACGCTGCGGTGCTCGGGTAGGAATCCGAGTTTAACGACTATGGGACCATACAAGACGATTTAGATAAAATTTATAGTTCGTGTGATGAATGACGGCGTGCTCTAAACGTAGAAAAATGTAAGTTAATGGGGACGAATAGGAAAGACGGTATTGTAACCTTGAAATGCATTATTAGTAGGGTGCAGCTGCACACAGTCACTTTGATTGACTATCCAGGGGTAACGTTGCAAAGCGATGTGAAATGGATTGAAAACATCATGTTGGTAGTAGGCAAGACGGATGCTCGACTTCGATTTATTGGGAGAACTGTGGGAAAGAGTAACTCATCCATAAAGGAGACGGCGTGTAGAACGCTAGTGCGACGCATTCTCGAGTACTGTTCGACTTTTTGGGATCCCCCGATGTCGAATTAAAGTAGGGCATCGAAGCAATTGAGAGGCGGACTGCTGGATTTGTTACCGCTAAGTTCGATCAGCACACGGGCGTTACGGGGATGCTTCGTGAACTCAAATGTTAGGGAACACGATGCTCTTTCCGCAAGGTACTACTGCACAAGTTTAGAGAACCGGCATTTGAGGCTGACTGCAGAACGATTGTACTGCCGCCAACGTACGTTTCGCCTAAGGACCACGAAGATAAGATGCGAGAAATTAGAGCTCGTACGGGGGCTTTTAGGCACTTGCTTTCCCCTCGCTTTATTTGCGAGAGAAATAGGAGGAGACATGACAAATAGTGGACAACATACCTTCCGCCATGCAGCAAACGGTGGTTTGCGGAGTACGTGTGTAGGTACAGGTGGAGGTATCTAAGACCACTCTTTAACCACAAGTGTCTTCCCAGAGGCCTGGAAACAGGGACTAGTTAAGGCACTACCTAAAATGGACGCTTCAACAGTACCCTCTGACTACGGACTTATTGGCATCTTCTTTCCCCGCCCAAGGTCTTAGAATATATATAATGCGGCCAGCTAACGAAGTACCTAACTACAGACAACATACTAGAGGAATAACAATCATGCTTCCTTAAACATCGAAGCATAACATCTGCCTTAATAAAGATAACATACAGTATGACATGAAGCTTTTCATGGATGCACAAGAGGCAAATGTCATGTGCTGCTTACACTTCAGCAAAGCTTTTGACACTGCCAACATTTTACTTGTCGAACTTAGCAGACTAAATTTCTCGCCAAGTAAAGGGTAATTGTATCGCTCATACGTGTCGTATCGCCAGCAATGTGTCGTGCTGGGTACCATAAATACTCAGAGGAGGCAGGCAGGCAGCTTTAGACAGGTCCTATGGTTCTGTTTTCGTTCCTATAATCTTTTAATTGTACGCCAATGATGTGTCATCAGTTTTGTCCTGCTGAAAATACACAATAGGCCTGAAGACAGCTATCGAGAATCTTAATACCGGCCTTTGTGCACTATCAAAATGAGGACAGTCTATAGGGTTACACAGCAACCCATCCTGAATCTCAGAGATATTGAATGGTAATTCTAGCCTCATTAGCCCGAATTATCGGGAATTCCTACCACCTTCAACCCTAACTGGGACAAATATCAACTTATCTATCTCAGCATATTTTCTAGAAGAAATAATAGACGAAAATATAAATTAGCGCTGAGCACGTAACTGCTGTATACAAGACGGCATCAGCATCTGTCCGTGTCCTACAAAAATATACCATAAAAAGCTCTTCCCTCTTGACCAGAAAAAAGAAATTACTACGAACACATATACTTCCAGTTATTGATTACACTGAATTTACCCTGTAAGGTCTTTCCTCAGGAAAGTTCACGGTATATGTAACTGGTCATGAATGCCTTTGTTGGTCGTATCTTTGGTGTTTGACTCCTTGATCATATTTCACCACCATATACATACCTGTTGCGCGCTTTCAAAACGATTACGTACCCTCCGACTCAGAGCTGAAATATTAAAGTTTTGGCTGGTTTCGTTTCCTAGAGGCTGGGATACGTAGTTGCCGCATTACAGGGCAAATACTGCTGAGTCTACAGTATAGGATAAGAATACATACATGAATCGAATGGTCGAAGGTTCCTATCACTCGGTAATTGCGAATTATGAATGTAACATATAAATTTATAAATGAAAGATTAAATTAAATAAAATCTGCAGGTACTATGTTAATGACTTTAAATGATGAGCACAGTACTAGAAGTACTTTTGAGAATGCGGTATATTTCTGCAAAACACTTGTGCAAAACAATTATTGGTGTCAATGGTCCAGCAATAAAATAAAATATAAGCTGAATAACAGGGAAACAATAGATTCCTACAGCACGTAATTAGTTATGAACAACAACATAGCTCGCGAGACATTCACTTCTAAACGCATACTACGTCTTCACTCCAGAAGCCACAGAAATCACACAAGAGCACAGGTCGGCACTCAGAAATATTTCTGTCCTGTGCGACCACGCGCGAATTGCTCCACTGTCCGAGTCTTTCCGCCGACTGTGCGCCGTACCGTCCCGGCACTTCCCGTGTCCAGAACTGCCCCCGTGTCTCCTCTCCCTAACTCGCTTCCATCCAGTCTCCCCACTCACGAGCGCTGTGATTGGCTAGATCGCTCGCGCCGTGTCTTCAATCCAACGTATGCTCACAAACATATTTAAACACATACGAAATACTGGAGTTACATTTAAATAACTTGAAATTAAATAAATATTCCTGCGGCTGGATCATAAACATGCTGTGACACACGTTATTACATGCATAAATAAAATAAACATAAATTAAATAGACATATATCAAAGGAGTAGAACAAAAGGTAAGCCACAAGCCTAATGTTTCTCTGCTTTCTAAAACAGTAAATATTTAGCCAGTTTCTTCATGAATAGTATATATCGGATATAAACAAAGACATAGAGGAATAGATATATTTATAAGCATGCTGCTACCGTTTTTCCGTGTAACTGTGGTGTACTTACGGCCTGAAGTGATCGATAGTAATCGGCCACTTTGACCTCCTAGAGCTCATTTACTATTCAAGTTACATGCCTGCAATTAATACAAATTTAGGTTTGCACTAATAGCTTTCTACAGACACGGTGATCGACAAAATCGGATGAACCGTTTATGTTTTGGAAATTCGTTGCTGGGCGTTACTTGTATAATTTACGGTCAGATACTAAACTTTACTACTAATAGAGGTATTAAAAATCTGATTACACCATCAGAATCGTCGTACAAATGTCTCTTTTTGAGGTATCATGATTCATCTGGCAACTATTAATTTCTGTAAGAACTGTGAAATGTCTGCCATTAAGGTTTAGCAGAGTCCGCGATCTTTGACGTTCCCGGCGCACAGCGTCACCAAGGAATTCCCAGCCACGTGCTCGATGGACCACGTGGTCCGGCCGTTGTGCGGCGTCATGCGGTTGCGAACGAGCCGCCCCTTCCCGGGCGGTGGCCGCCAACTCTGAACTTACAAGGAGGCGGCACGACCATGGGGTCGGGGATTTGTCCGAAATGTTGTGTGGTGAAAGAGGACCCCTAACACCTCACGTGGTTAAAATATTAGGACGCATTACTCGGAAAATGCCGAGAATCAAAGTTCCCTACGTGTCTTATGATTATAAAATGATATTACGCTGCCGAGTCGCCGTCTGGCCTGGATGGTTAGGGCTCGGATTCTATTCCTCCTCTGGCACTTTTCTTTTTCTTTTCCTCTGTTTCATTTTCTTTTGTTATTCCACCAATTATTCAAAAAGTTTCTCAAACCTGCATTATTTTTAAAACATTATTGTAGCTCAAGAACGTAAAGTTTTTAATTCACTGAAAAATATTCGTGCTCGTTGTTCTATTTTGTTTTATGGGGTTTCAAGGTTTGAAGGGGCTTTGTAAGGGTCCCCTTGGAATTCTAACGGTCATCTGCGCATAGGACTGTGCGCGAGCCGTGAGAAGTAAACGGCAGTTTGTTTTTCGGTTTCGACGTGAACAGAATTGCCTGTTTCAAATGTCAACGTGTTATTCCGATCCGAGGTTAAACATGTCGAATAAAGAAGATGCTGGCTCATCTGGAATAGGAGAAGAAACTCCTGAAGAATCCATTCATAGTGATTTATCAAAATTACGATTGAAGGACGCAGTGGTGTATTATGAAAAGCAGTTGACGGAAAATAATTTAATTGCATCGACATCTTCGGAAGAAATCTCTCGCGATGCTATGTTATTGGCCGGAGAACTTTATAATAATACACTGGAACTTTTGGATGAAAAAACATTCGTAACTGAAGAGGAATTAATTAATGCTCATGAGGATTGCGAAGAATGTGAGGAGAACGACGAACAGTTCGAAGTGCCACAAAGTGATTCATCTCCAGACGAATATAAACCGTCACCGAAAAGATTTGTAAGTGACATGATTCCCATTGCCTACAAAGTCAGGGTGTTGTGTTGTTCTCATCATCATTTCAACCTCATCATCGGCGCGCAAGTCGCCCATTGTGGCGTTGAATGAAATTTTACAAGCACTTGACGGCCGAACTAAGCCGAAAGGAGCGTCCCGGCCAATGATGCCATATGTTTATTTCATTTCCATCGCATTGGTGCAGTATGCTCAGGCATACAACTGCCACAAAACTATACCAGTATTGGTTTAATGGAAGGAGCCACCCTTATATCTGTATTGCTGGTGGGAAGTCTCGACAATTTCAGGTGTTCTCAGTTCACCACACGCTTTGTCCAGGGCGAGGCTGCCGCGACTGCAGAATGTCGCTCACATGAACTATTCGGAAATACCTTTTTGGCAAAGGGTAAAAAGGCGCTCAAGAAAAATTGAGAAAAGAGCTGTTTAATAATAATACAATCTTAAACAAGGAAACCTAAGAAGGTACTTTGAGAAATATTTGAACATGGCTCGTTTTTGGGATGAACCTGTATCAGGTAAAGATGTGTTATGTGTTCTGAAAGAGAAATTGCCGATTCACATTAGAGAAAAGCTAGTGCAGGTACTCGAATCCAATTTGGAATACGTTTTATCTTTACTAGACTCTATTGATTAAATAAAAGAAGATGCAAGTGCTAGTAATAATGGGAATAATCATAGGAATAGGAATGGAATGAATCAGGAAACGCCGCCATGTCATCAGTGCGGCAACTATCACGACCGATCACCGGAAGCTCACACCGGATTTGTTGTCCCATCGCCGGCGCCTCAGATGTCAAGTGCTGGTGTATATGTAAACAATGACTCTCCAAATTAGAACAGAAGGAGAAGGACTAATGATCGACACCATCCGGGTTATTAAAATAATGGAGTACATCCCTGGAATAATCACAGTAACCGTAATCAGAAGTATTCTAATGATCAAAACTCACCACAGTTCAGTCCAACACAAAGTAATTCAAACATCCAGTAGCGTTATAATCTACAGAATCAGATACCCTTTATTGGAAACAGTAACACTTATCCGCAACAGATCACTGCAATAAACAGTGATATTGATACTCGATGGCGTAATTGAAACCCCACAGTGAATATTGTCGACATCACAAATGACATTCGTCCTGTAGTGGCTAGCTCAACAAACTAGTGCTGTCTACATTTAACTCCTCGATATTGACCATAGGATGGAGTGAGACTGCAACTGATTTATGCAGCCACTTAAAGATATAATAAAGATGTAGATTTGAGAAACAAATAATGGATTATTTCACATGTGTGCTGAAGGTTCACTATTTCCTAGTGCAAGCACGTGTCAAAGTTGTTATAGAAACTACTCCAACTGTTGTCTTGCTCGACACAGAGGGAATGATTAGTGTTACTTCTAGAGTATTATTTAGTGAAATAATTAAAATTCGAAAGCTGCCAATTTACCCAGTTCAATATTTTGCAGTATCGTTTGTGCAGTAAGTTGAAATCAGTAAAAATCCAAATCCATTTTAAGGTGATGCTAGGAAGCACATTCATGGAATTTATTTGTGGAATATTTGATACAAAGGTGGATTTTTGCTATTGAATTCTTGAGGCATAAGTGAATTAAAATTGACTTAGAGTTGAATAAATGCTATCTTCGTGTTTATAAGGAGGAAGTTTCTGCGGATTTAATCAAAATTCCTATGCACTACGATACGCATTGTCGAATCATTCGATTGCAGCTAGTCGAAAGGGGACAGTTAATGGTTGATGATTCGTTTCGGTTGTGAAGATGAATAAATAGTTCTGAGTAAAGCCTTAGAGACCATCGATACTACTCTCCAACACTAGAAACTTTTGAAAGATCTACTGTTGAAGTGCATTTGTGTGTTTTATAGAAAGCCAGGCATAATTAAAACCTATGAATACTGCATAGAGATGAAATCCCATGAAACTTTTTAAAACACCAGTTCAATCCCGTGGTCGAAGAGGGAGGCTATGACTCGAGAAACACGATGCATGTTAGAGTTGGGGTTCACGAGCCTTCGTTCTCCGCTTGATGTAGTCTAGTTCGTACAGTGCCCAAACCTGACAGCAAAGTACCCCTAGTACTCGACGTAAGGGAAATCTGTCCCAAAGTTCTGCTGGTACGAACGCATCCCGTAAACTTGGAAGAGCAACTACAGAAGGTTTTCGGTCTTAGGCATTTATCTAACGCCGACATGATATATTCATAAAGTCAGATCCTGCTCTCGGAAGACTTGAGGAAATTACTGCGTTTCTCTGTGCTGGAGGATATTACCAATACCGCTTGATGCTCTTTGTGCTGAACGTTAGTTCGGGAGTCTTTACAGCAGCACATGACACAGTGCCTGGGCCAAAACTAATGGATAAAATAACTACGTATGTGGATGACATTCTAATTGCCACTACTACCTGGTAAAAACATATTGAATTGTTAGAAAAAAACAATGCAGAAACTTTCATCTGCTGGAGTTACTGTAAATTTATTAAAATCCAAGTTTGTGAGAAGCAAGATGAAATTCGTAGGTCATGTAATTTAATCTGAGGGTATAATACCCGATCATGAGAAATTCAGTGCTTTAAGAACTTTCTGTTTCCAAGGAATAAACGACAACTGACAGCCTTTATAGGGTTGTGTCCATTTTAGGTGATTTGTGTCACGACAATTGCAGAATAGCAATGCCTTATTAGGCCTTATAAGGAAGAACAGTCCGTGATCCTGGACAGAGCGTTGCAAGGAGGATTTTGAGCCTATAAAGCAAGGGTTTATTTACTCTGACGTATAGTATCATCTCGATATGTTAAAAGATTTTTGCCTTGCCCCTGACGCTTCAATTTATGGGCTGGGGGCATGCCATTTTCAATTTATTCCCAACAAAGGTAAAGATGAAATAAGGACGATCAGCTTCGCCAGCAGGACACTGTCCAAGTACGAACCGAGGTAGTCTACAATTGAACTAGAGACCTGCGCTATTGTCTGAGCTCTTAAAGAAATTATCTATTATTTACGTTTGAAGATATTTCAAGGTTTACTGCGATCTCTGAGCCTTGAGTTTCTTTCTGTCATATAAACCGATACACACTCGTCTTGCCTGTAGGACTATGTTCCTTCAGTTATGTGATTTTGAGACTGTTTACGTGAAAGGAAGTTACAATATCATTACTGATACCTTAATACGACTGCTTCAGTGATTACCCAAATTTGAAGATCTGGTAGAACAAACCTCGGAATTCAAAATCAAACTTATGAAAGATTCAAAACATAAGCAGTATTTTACAAACATGTGTAAGAATATGAAAGAGTTACAGACTAACGACCGCAGGTGGAGTAAACTGAAGCTACTTCTTCATTAAGGGAATAATCCCAAGATACGACATTGTCAGTTATGTGAAGGTGATTTGTCCTGCAGGACAGATAACTTATCTGATAAGTAATGTGTTTGTAGGTGTGTGTGTGTGTGTGTGTGTGTGTGTGTGCGCTTGTTTTCCTGCCTCCTCCCAAAACGCTCTTGTATGGCATACTCTTTCCGTTTCAGGGAATTACGACTCAAGAAAGTGATACAGGAAATTGAATCTATATTACTATTTCACAAATACGTTGCGATATGCACAACAAATTCTGAAACTTGTCTACTCTGTCAAAAGGCAAAACCTTCGAACTTGAGTAGCAAGACGGAATTCCATCCGATATTACCTACTAAACCTCTGAGTATGGTTTGTATTGATCTATCCTGGCCTCTACCTTGGACTATAGAATCCGCATTCTTGAAATTTAAATTGATAAATGCAGATGACTTTGTAATTTACACTGAAGAGCCAAAGAAACTGGTGCATCTGCCTAATATCGTGTAGGGCCTCCGCGAGCATGCCACAACAGGACGTGGTATGGACTCGACTAATGTCTGAAGTACTGCTGAATGGAATTGACACCATGAGTCCTACAGGGCTGTCCATAAATCCGTAAGAGTATGAGGGGGTGGAGATCTCTTCTGAACAGCACGTTGCAAGGCCTCCCAGATATGCTCAATAATGTTCATGTCTGGGGAGTTTGGTGGCCAGCGGAAGTATTTTAACTCGGAAGAGTGTTCCTGGAGCCACTCAGTAGCAATTCTGGACGTGTGGAGTGTCGCATTGTCCTGGAGTTGCCCAAGTCCGGCGAAGTCACAATGGACATGAATGGATGCAAGTGATCGGACAGGATGCTTACATACGTGTCACCTGTCACAGTCGTATCTAGACATATCAGAGGTCCCAGATCCCTCCAACTGCACACGCCACAAACCATTACAGAACCTCCACCGGCTTGAAGATTCCCCTGCTGACATGCATAGTCCATGGATTCATGAGGTTGTCTCCATATCCGTACACGTCCATCCGCTTGATAAAATTTGAAACGAGACTCGTCCGACCAGGCAACTTGTCTCCAGTCAACAACAGTGCAATGTCGGTGTTGATGGGCCCAGGCGAGACGTAAGGCTTTGTGTCGTGCGGTCATCAAGGGTACACGAGCCGGCCGCGGTGGTCTCGCGGTTAAGGCACTACAGTCCGGAACCGAGCAACTGCTACGGTCGCAGGTTCGAATCCTGCCTCGGGCATGGATGTGTGTGATGTCCTTAGGTTAGTTAGGTTTAAGTAGTTCTAAGTTCTAGGGGACTGATGACCACAGAAGTTAAGTCCCATAGTGCTCAGAGCCATTTGAACCATTTGAACCAAGGGTACACGAGTGGGCCTTCGGCTCCGATAGTCCATATCGATGATGCTTCGTTGAACGATTTGCACTCTGATGCTGGTTGATATTTCAGCATTGAGATCTGCAGCAATTTGCGGAAGGATTGCACGACGTCGGTGACGACTCGTCCCTGGTCTATTTCTTGCAGGATCTTTTTCCGGCCGTAGCGATGTCGGAGATTTGATGTTTTACCGGTTTCCTGATATTCACGGTACACTCGTGAAATGATCCTACGGGGAAATCCCCACTTCGTCGCTACCTCGGAGATACTGTGCCTCATCGCTCGCGCGCCGACTGTAACACCACGTTCAAACTCATTTAAAACTTGATTGCCTGCCATTGTAGCAGCAGTAACAAATCTAACACCTGAGCCAGATACTTGCTGTCTTAGAGCAAAATGGGGCGCTCCGCGGAACTCACGGACTTCGGACGTGGTCAGGTTACTGGGTGTTATTTGTGTCATACGTCTGTACGCGAGATTTCCACACTCCTAAACATCCCTAGGTCCACTGTTTCCGATGTGATAGTGAAGTGGAAACGTGAACGGACGCGTACAGCACAAAAGTGTACAGGCCGACCTCGTGTTTTGACTGACAGAGACCGCCGTAAGTTGAAGAGCGTCATAATGCGTAATAGGCAGAAATCTATCAAGACCATCACACAGGAATTCCAAACTGCATCAGGATCCACTGCAAGTACTATGACAGTTCGGTGGGAGGTGAAAAAACTTGGATTTCATGGTCGAGTGCTGCTCATAAGTCATACATCACGTCGATAAATGCCAAACGACGCCTCGCTTGGTGTAAGAAGCGTAAAGATTGGACGATTGAACAGTGGAAAAACGTTGTGTGGAGTGACGAATCACAGTATATAATGTGGCGATCCGACGGCAGGGTGAGGGTTAGGCGAATGCCCGGTGAACGTCATCTGCCAGCGTGTGAAGTGCCCAGTAAAATTCGGAGGCGGTGGCGTTATGGTGTGGTCGTGTTTTTCATGGTGAGGGCTTGCACTCCTTGTTTTGCGTGGCACTATCACAGCGAGAAGTTAAAAATCTATGAACCATTTTCTATATCTCATTTATATGACTACAAACAACAGAAAATTTTTCAGAGCCTGGATCTATTATTTCACTACGAAGTCCGATATCCAAGGGTGAATTAAACTGGCGATCCTGTAATAATTTATATTCACTCAGTCTGAAATTAGAAACTGTGAACCTGTTCTCCCAGCAGCCAAGTATGGGTGTACATATCTTTGTTCTCAAATCAAATCCCTTACCAATGTAACTCTTCTTCTCAGTTAAAGAGGGAATAGGGACAATAATAATACTTATTGTATTCCTAATTATCTTGTACATTCTCGACTATTGAGACTTACTGATCCGCCAACCCCCCATAGTATGGAGCTGTGACCACTGACGGCACTTAGCAAGGAGAGCACAGATAATACAGATCCTGTTAGTAAGTATAAAAAAGACTTAAAATGATTTGTAAAGTATCAGTTACAAAATATCTTTGCGGTTTTATCTCCCAATGCAGAATACTAAATGTGGGTCGGCCACTTCTCTAAAATCTGTCCTACGATTTTACATGTACACAATTTTAGATGGGTAAGGCGATATTAGGCCCTAGGTATAGATCCTAAAGTGGGACATTTATGTAATAATATGGCAATTTTTCCTTTAAATATTAATTGATTTCGTTCAAATGGCTCTGAGCACTATGGGACTTAACATCTGTGGTCATCAGTCCCCTAGAACTTAGAACTACTTAAACCTAACTAACCTCAGGACATGACACACATCCATGCCCGAGGCAGGATTCGAACCTGCGACCGCAGCGGTCACGCGGTTCCAGACTGAAGCGCCTAGAACCGCACGGCCACACCGGCCGGCCTAATTTATTTCGTTAAAACACTGTCACGCTCTCGAGAACAAGACAGTGAAGCAGTTCATGAAGTCTGTCTGCATGAACGTCCGGAGAATAAGTTGTTATGGATAGCTATGTTATTTTACTACATGGCAAAATTGCACTCAAATCTCGATCCGAGACTAAAATTTAACCTCAAAAATTCCTGCCGAAAAACAACTATGACTCGAAGCTTGGTGACATTAAATCGAACATTTACCCGACACATGAACGTTGAACCTGAGGTGGGTAATCGTACGAAAGTCCACAAGTGTAGAAGAGAGCCAGCTAGCTGGTGTCGCGTTTGATACCCACTGCAGATTTCTTGCACGCGGAGATGAACACGGATGGTGTGGGAATAGCTCTCTGGAGAAAACAAAGGCACCTCTCTATATTTGCAACACAGCTTCCTGATCGTCGCTAAGATGCGCTCCTCTCCACTTCGACTGAAGTCGACCAACGAATCTCAACGGATCGTTCGTGAAATCCTATGGACCGCCACCAACTGAAGCTTCCCAGTCAATGTTAAAATTTGGATTTCCTTTATGCTCTGCGCTCATTTCTCCCGCCTAACAGTATCTGTTGCCAATAGCTAAATTGCAAAACACTGCGGCCCAATAGCGACAGTCTCGCCAAACCAGAGCACCACTTCCGGACACCAATCATATCGCAAAACTCTCCCATACTGGTAAAAAAAAACGTCTGCGCTAACTCGTTGCTTGTGACGTCACACTTTAACAACCCAGACTGGAGTCTTGGTGCTCATGGAACTATCCTCAGAGCAGAGGGCCTCCGGAATTAGGAGGTACTACTCGTGAGGTCAGCTCATCAATTCGTGTACCTTGTGTTTTCGGAAGTGGCCGATAGTCATCTGAAAAGCCAGCCTGAAAAACATGATAAAACTGCCCTCACGTGCATCTCGTATTGTCTCTCCGCTCGCTGGCGACCGACTCGGCTACCGGAGGTTGTAAACCGGACAATGCTTAGCAGCCTCCTGGTACTCTGCGGCAGTCCCAGTTACACTAAGTCAATGCCTGTTCCTCCGGTCTCCATGCAAAGTGCAGTTCTCTGCAACATCTGTTCACTCATCTCAGCTCCAACACATTCTGTCTTCCCACGCACGTAAAAGCATTCAGGAATCAGCCAGTCCTTCACAGTGTTAAAGAAATGAATTTACACATGATACCATACTACAGTCACAGTGAACCGAGCTCTTTCTTATAGCAGTCTCCATCGTTATGCAGTACAGCAATTTTCTTACTCCAATCCCTACCGTTCTCATTCTTTACATTACTAAACCAGCACCAAAACTAATGAAAAGGCATGAAAACTGGTCTGTCGCATTTCAGAATTATTGTGAACGTAATTGTATTTCTCAGAATATTGGCTGAAGTTATTTTATTCAAGTAATTCATCGTTTTTCTCGGTATGTAAAAAATTCAAAGACTTTATTATTTCACTAATTTGCTGTACGGTCCAAGATTTCTGAATGGTAGGGTGTATGGTAAGGTGCTGGGCCAATAAAAGCATATGGAATTTTAACAACATTTTATTAATATTAGGTCACGAAATAAATAGTAGACAATTAACGTAGGAGCTCTTACGGTTCTAAAGAAAGTGTGTTGCAAGGCAGAATAAACAAATATTGCAATTCTCCATCGAGAAAGTAATTTAGAAAGACAATTGGTTATTGTTCTTTTAGGACCAGCTAAAGCATAATAAGAACCTAAATGTCTTAATTTTACGGAAACAAAGAATTCTAAAATTTTAAAAATGATCGAAAACTTCTTGTAAATGAATAAATAATGATTTTAGGATGGCCAATGACCAATTACAAATGTACACTAAGTGAGGCATATCTTAATTATACTTAACAAACAGAATGCCATAGTGGAACAGGCGAAGCACACTGAGAGTAAGCAACATAGTTTTCAGTCGGAATTCGCCAACAACGACAAGCTGCAAGACTGAAACCGCTTCACGATGGTACTAGCTAAAACTTATATAATTTTGTTCTGCTACAAGGAATCACCATCAATGGCCACTTATAATTAGACTTAGAACAAGCACGTTAGAGCAGTAATAAGCAAAAAAGGAGTAGCAAATACATGCAGCTAATGGGATTTTACAGCCGAGATATTTAAATAAATCGCTTTCTGACACCAAATTAATAGATCAGGTAAACCGATTTACGGAAAAACGCAAAATAATTATTTTGAAACAAATAAATTCTTGCTAATCAGATAACATGAACAGTTAATACCGGTGAACGGCCAGAAACAGTGAATACAACATCCTTAAATTAACTTTCGCCCACTGAGGCAGTAGAAGGAGTCAGAATAACAGATAACAGCGAAGAAAGATAAAAAATCTCAAAGGGTCGAGCTCACCCAGAATGTCGCTCAAGTGTTGAAAAATTACAATACAAGCACACAAATTAATAGAAGCAGACAAATCGCTTTATTAGCCACTGGATTCAGAAATTGAATACTACGTCAAGGAGACTTTTGTTTTGAATTAGTAGTCGATTGAGGCACCTGAAACCAGGCACGTACAACTATACAGCATGGCCCCTTTCCGGTCTTCTTTATCATGTACGTACAACAACAATAACACTTATGCTCCCATGAAACGAAATGAAATGGCGTGTGACGAGGGCCTCACGTCGGGTAGACCGCTCGCCTGGTGCAAGTCTTCCGATTTGACGCCACTTCGGCGACTTGCGCGTCGATGGGGATGAAATGATGATGATCGGGACAACACAACACCCAGTCCCTGAGCGGAGAAAATCTCCGACCCAGCCGGGAATCGAACTCGGGCCTTTAGGATTGACAGTCTGTCTCGCTGACCACTCAGCTACCTGAAACATACGGAACTATGTTAATAAAGTTCCTACTAACCTTAAGAGTACAGCACACTAAAAGCAAGTAGCTGATGAGTGCACTCTCTCCTTGTATGCGAGGCACAGTAAACGCACTTACAAGGTGCGGTGTAACTAGGATGACGTGGACTGAGGACACATGTTTAACTCTGCTGTCATCTGTTATCTTTGGGTAAGTATGATCTGAAAAGGAATTTGTTCTTCCATAACATTTTAATATTTAAATGGACTGCTCCATAGTTCTGATCCATGGATCAGAACTATGGATCTCAAATGCGGATCTCAAAAGAGGACTAAAAGCTGTGGAAATGGATTATTTGCATACGGGTGCCAGAATATCAAGAATCGAAAGGAAAACTAATGATGAAGTAAGAGCTAGCATGAAGGCAAATGATACAGTGATAGATACAATTGAAAGAAAATCGTGAAAATGGTACTGACATATGATGAGAATGTCAGATCATCGGTGGCCAAAGAAGGTTTATGAATGGAAACCACCCGGCAGACGTAAGCGCGGAAAACGACGATGTTCTTGGACAGACCACATAAACGGAGTTGTGGAACATCGCAGCATAGAAAAGGAAGATAAAGACGCTTGGCGGAGGATAACAGAAATACAAGATGTTGTTATTAATTAATATTTGTATTGATTAACCCTATAATACAAAAAATAATAGTCTGTTCCAAACTTGACTGTTTTTCAAAACATTCTAAATATCTTAAAGCTCTAAATTAAAAAAAAAAATTTTCTCGCCCTTGCAAAAACTTTGTTACACTTGTCTTTTTCAGGTCAATATGACACGGGAGGCTTAATAATTCACAGAACGTAGAAATATCAGGGTCAAGTTTTATTTCTACATGCCTGATAAAACCCAGGTAACAGGTTCAGGATAGGCAAGGATCAAACATCAACACGTGGAAGGGAGACCCATTAGATAGTTCGCCGTTATCACTAAATTAACATTTATTTAAGAAAAACACACTGATCAATTAAATTCCAGATTAAAACAACATGAAAACCATCAAAATTATTGTGACATATAAAGCAGCAAACTACTGAAATTTACCAATTTAAGCAAAGGAAACAGTATTCAATAAACACAAAGCTTCTGAATTTATGAACAGTAAGAATTAAATTTGAATCATTTAGTAACGGGAGACTACATTTACCAAATACATAGTACATCTGACTTTATGAAGAACAGTTAGTAGAGAATTTGAACACCTTCTTTTATGAACATTAAGAGTCAACAGCTTGATTGTAATTTACAAAAGTTCATGAGTTAATCCTGCCAAATTCCACTGCCTACAACACTGGCGGCGGTCGCTCAACCCAGGTATATCTCCAAGGAACAAGGAAGCTACTCAACTTCTGGTAGGTATGGCAGACGACGCGGCAAAGCGCTCCCACGGCAGTAACTTAGACCCCGGGCGTTGGGCAGGATGCCGCCAAGGTAGCGGCCCAGAAGTCACGGGTGCAAACACCAAGGTAGACTCGCGTGTTCCGCAATCGACTGTGAACATAAATCACACGTGAGGGAGTACACTCAGACAATAACGGAATATACACTATCAAATGATGAGACTCGCTTTAGCAAGATAAATACAACTTGCAACCTCAGATAGAACAAATAGTTAAAGCTATATATATATATATAATAATTGAAAAGCCACGATCGCTTCAATCGTTTATTAGGTGACCGGTTTCAGCACTCTGAAGGTGCCACCATCAGATCTGTGAAGGTATAACATAAAAGGTTTGAGGGAAGGCTTACATGAGTTAACTATATACATTAGAATTATTACAGAACCACATACCTGAAACGTGGATTAACATTTATAAAACCATATGGACATCATGGCATATGAGGCAGACCATCTGATAAAATCATTGTCACAACCAATAAAAAATAATAAAAAACTGCTCTCATGGTCGTTCTTTCCATAAATTATAAAACTGAAGTCATCAGATAGAACTACCACCGCTCGCCTAACACTGGTCGGCATCGTCACTGCCCTATTCCGCGCAGGCTTACCTGGTGTGATTCTAGAGGTTCACAACCGGCCGCTGTCCAAGCAGCGCATACACAGTCCCACAGTATAACCACTCATTACTACTAAAACACAACTTTACTGTAACTGCTTGTCACATACCCATGCAAAGTCCACATTTGCGCATACATTTCCTGTACATACTACAATCACTATCAAGTACGTCAATTACAAAGTAAAAGCATCTGAGGCACAGACATTTTCCATTAGCGCCTTACAAAACTACGTATTATAATTTACCTTTATTCATTTAAGGACGTCATGAATATGCACACAGAAAGCTGTTCATAACACGACTTAGGTACAATGTGATGAGCGATAGAAACCTGTATGCTGGGCTCTACCTGTCTAGGCAATATGGTTTCAGGTATTGTAAGTGCTAAAAAGAACATTATTCACTGAACAAGACACAATAATATTGCACCAATTTTCCTTTAAACAATAAAACCATAGGGCCAGAACATCGATAGGCAGTATGTTGCGGTGCGCTCTCCCCACCGTGAATTATCCTTTTAACTTCTTTTCAAGTAACAGAAGGAGGCCCCCGTCAGCAGAGCTCCAGAGCGCGACCTTCGCCACCTTCTTTAGCGGCTGCCCAACAATCGAGAGGTCGCTCGGCGATCCGGCTGGCTACATGCGATATCAAATCCAAACCTGCCCGACCAAACCCCGCCGCCAGGCACTGCTGCTGCAGCCCTCCTCCTTCTGTCGCGTGCGGTTCACAACTCACTGCCTCCGCGCCGAGCCTCCACACTTCAACCAGGAAAACCAAGGATAAGTCACAATGGATACCGGTGCCAGAGGTAGTTATGCCAGCAAACCGAGCCGCCACGGCTCACCTGAGGTATATGCATAACGGTTTTTTACGACCACCAAAAATAATATTAGAATACAATGCTAAAAAGGAAGTAATTGCACTTTGGATCAGCTTTTTGGCATCTACAGGTACAAGAGGAAAACCAAACACTGGCAAATGATTATCTTCAGCAATATTATTGGTACTTCTGCCTACAATGCTTTTGTGCTATAGAGAGAAATCCAGGGTGGAAAAAGTTCTTTACAAAAGAAGAATATTTCTCGATGAATTGGAAATATTCCTAGTGGTTCCTTATATTGAAGCTAGTAAAATGCTGCCACGAAACGAACAGTCAGCGGCCATTGTTATAAGAAAACAAACAAGAAGTCTATCCGCGCCAAGCTCCAGCGGTGGCAACCAAAACTGCGAACGTGCCAGACGTAAATTCTATCGATTAAGTTGTGACAACAAGACGCCACTGAAGCGCTTAAATTGTAATAAACATGTTTGTAAGGCTCACGTTAAATACCACTGTCTTAATTGTAGAATTATATTCTAATTTTTCCCATGAGTGACAGTTAATACGCTAAGTAAAACTCTATTAAGCAACAGCTCATTGAAGGCCGGAGCTTACATCATCGCTGAGACTGTTGGCATGTAATACTATAAACTTTGTCTATATAGTCACAAATAAACCTACATTTAAAATTGTAATAACTTTTAACAATTTGTAATCATCATGCCCTTAAAATACCATACTGGGTCATTATGCCCTGAAAAAGCATGTGTATATACACTACTGGCCATTAAAATTGCAACACCAAGAACAACTGCAGATGATAAACGGGTATTCATTGGGCAAATATATATACTAGAACTGACATGTGATTACATTTTCACGCAATTTGGGTGCATAGCTCCTGAGAAATCAGTACCCAGAACAATCACCTCTGGCCGTAATAACGCACTTGATACGCCTGGGTATTGAGTCAAACAGAGCTTGGATGGCGTGTACAGGTACAGCTGCCCATGCAGCTACAACACGATACCACAGTTCATCAAGAGTAGTGACTGGCGTAATGTGACGAGCCAGTTGCTCGGCCACCATTGACCAGACTTTTCAGCTGGTGAGAGATCTGGAGAATGTGCTGGCCAGGACAGCAGTCGAACATTTTCTGTATCTAGAAAGGCCCGTACAGGACCTGCAACATGCGGTCGTGCATTATCCTGCTGAAATGTAGGGTTTCGCAGGGATCAAATGAGGGTTGAACCACGGTTCGTAACACATCTGAAATGTAACGTCCATTGTTCAAAGTGCTGTCAATGCGATCAAGAGGTGACCGAGACGTGTAACCAATGGCACCCCACATCATCACGCCCAGTGATACGCCAGTATGACGATGACGAACACACGCTTCCAATGTGCATTCACCGCGATGTCGCCAAACACGGATGCGACCATCATGATGCTGTAAACACAACCTGGATTCATCCGAAAAAATGACGTTTTGCCATTCGTGAACCCAGTTCGTCGCTGAGTACACCGTCGCAGGCGCTCCTGTCTGTGATGCAGCGTCAAGGGTAACCGCAGCCATTGTCTCCGTGCTGATAGTCCATGCTGCTGCAAACGACGTCGAACTGTTCGTGCAGATGGTTGTTGTCTTAAAAACGTCCCCACCTGTTGACTCGGGGATCTAGACGTGGCTGCACGTTCCGTTACAGTCATGCGGATAAGATGCCTGTCATCTCGAGTGCTAGTGATACGAGACCGTTGGGATCCAGCACGGCGTTCCGTATTACCCTCCTGAACCCACCGAGTCCTTATTCTGCTAATAGTCATTGGATCTCGACCAACGCGAGCAGCAATGTCGCGATACGATAAGTCGCAATCGCGATAGGCTACAATTAGACCTTTATCAAAGTCGGAAACGTGATGGTACGCATTTCTCCTCCTTACACGAGGCATCACAAGAACGTTTCACCAGGCAACGCCGGTCAACTGCTGTTTGTGTATGAGAAATGTCAGCACGTTGTAGGTGTTGCCACGGGCGTCAACCTTGTGTGAATACTCTGAAAAGCTAATCATTTGCATATCACAGCATCTTCTTCCTGTCGGTTAAATTTCGCGTCTGTAGCACGTCATCTTCGTGGTGTAGCAATTTTAATGGCTAGCAGTGTAGCTTTTTCAAGGCAGGTAGCAAGATTGACAAGTTCAAATCGCTGTCCACCTCAAAGATTCCAACAGTTTTCAGATGATAAGAAATTCCAGGAAAGGATCCCGTCCGCAAAATGGTTGAGTGAAAGCAGCTCGAATTCAGATAGGTGTCCAAGCCGCTACAGTCCTTAAGCTAGGCTTCCTCTTGTGCCCCAATATTCAGACCAGGGAGTTAAGTATGTGGACAGCAAAAGCGAACCGTGAACAGCATACTGTGCCTCCAAAAAGCCAACTGTCCTAACATATGTCATGCATGCCCATACATCTCCTCTCAGCGCCACGTCGCTGCCCTTTTGCACATACACGTCCTCCGGTCATCCAGCAACCGGGCACAGATGATCCCACACAGTCGCTGCTTTAGATATCACACTTGTGAGGCTCACGTATGGTTTACACATGGATCGGTCCTCCTCCCTCACCCTCCCCTTCAGACGGAAGAGTTGGGGGTGGGGTGGTGAAGTGTCAGAAGATTCCTCAGCATTCTGGTTACCAAAAGCGATTTTTAACTAATATATGATCTGTTAAACTTTCGAATGGATTGACTTTGGATTAATTTCTTTTCATTTAATGAATATTAATATTTTGAAGGAGAGATAATAATTCTTTCATTGTGGTGGATTATTACACTCCTGGAAATTGAAATAAGAACACCGTGAATTCATTATCCCAGGAAGGGGAAACTTTATTGACACATTCCTGGGGTCAGATACATCACATGATCACACTGACAGAACCACAGGCACATAGACACAGGCAACAGAGCATGCACAATGTCGGCACTAGTACAGTGTATATCCACCTTTCGCAGCAATGCAGGCTGCTATTCTCCCATGGAGACGATCGTAGAGATGCTGGATGTAGTCCTGTGGAACGGCTTGCCATGCCATTTCCACCTGGCGCCTCAGTTGGACCAGCGTTCGTGCTGGACGTGCAGACCGCGTGAGACGACGCTTCATCCAGTCCCAAACATGCTCAATGGGGGACAGATCCGGAGATCTTGCTGGCCAGGGTAGTTGACTTACACCTCCTAGAGCACGTTGGGTGGCACGGGATACATGCGGACGTGCATTGTCCTGTTGGAACAGCAAGTTCCCTTGCCGGTCTAGGTATGGTAGAACGATGGGTTCGATGACGGTTTGGATGTACCGTGCACTATTCAGTGTCCCCTCGACGATCACCAGTGGTGTACGGCCAGTGTAGGAGATCGCTCCCCACACCATGATGCCGGGTGTTGGCCCTGTGTGCCTCGGTCGTATGCAGTCCTGATTGTGGCGCTCACCTGCACGGCGCCAAACACGCATACGACCATCATTGGCACCAAGGCAGAAGCGACTCTCATCGCTGAAGACGACACGTCTCCATTCGTCCCTCCATTCACGCCTGTCGCGACACCACTGGAGGCGGGCTGCACGTTGTTGGGGCGTGAGCGGAAGACGGCCTAACGGTGTGTGGGACCGTAGCCCAGCTTCATGGAGACTGTTGCGAATGGTCCTCGGCGATACCCCAGGAGCAACAGTGTCCCTAATTTGCTGGGAAGTGGCGGTGCGGTCCCCTACGGCACTGCGTAGGATCCTACGGTCTTGGCGTGCATCCGTGCGTCGCTGCGGTCCGGTCGCATGTCGACGGGCACGTACACCTTCCGCCGACCACTGGCGACAACATCGATGTACTGTGGAGACCTCACGCCCCACGTGTTGAGCAATTCGGCGGTACGTCCACCCGGCCTCCCGCATGCCCACTATACGCCCTCGCTCAAAGTCCGTCAACTGCACATACGGTTCACGTCCACGCTGTCGCGGCATGCTACCAGTGTTAAAGACTGCGATGGAGCTCCGTATGCCACGGCAAACTGGCTGACACTGACGGCGGCGGTGCACAAATACTGCGCAGCTAGCGCCATTCGACGGCCAACACCGCGGTTCCTGGTGTGTCCTCTGTGCCGTGCGTGTGATCATTGCTTGTACAGCCCTCTCGCAGTGTCCGGAGCAAGTATGGTGGGTCTGACACACCGGTGTCAATGTGTTCTTTTTTCCATTTCCAGGAGTGTATTTGTACTGTTCCCATAGAGGCAGAATATCTGTAGCTGTAGGAAGTAGGAGAATTCGTAGTCAGATTCAAATTCGGGACCGCAGCTACAGTTCATGTACCCTGTTTTGCTACTACAGTGGGGGATTTCTTTATTTGGGCCCTTTCTAGCACCGGTTCTCCCGATTATATGGGAAATGGGTGCATGCGAAGCCTTGTGTTTGGACTTTTATCAGTTAAAGCCACATTTTCAGACCAAAAATAAGAAGAACCGCCACTTATTCTAAAAAGAGTATTTATTTTTTAAAAACACTACATCTACGTAGAAATCATCCAAATTTTGATCGTGACCACTTGTGAAAAGAGACAATACCGATTAGCAGCTTGGTTCGTCTATTTTCGCTCAGAGAGTGGGAATTTGCCGACAAATGCAGTGGATGAACGCTAGTTACTGGGCATTAAAAACTTCATTGTTCGCCGTTCAGAGAGTAATATCATACTGTTTGTGAAGTAGACGCTGCACCATCGGAAATTTCCAGATCGTATTAGCCCCACTTTCAGAAAGCTTTTCACGTCACAGGCACATAAAACGGATTTACGGCTACAGCAGGCAGATAAGAGAGCTGGAATTGAGATTCAGTTAGGGAAACACGTAATTCTCTGAAGAACAACAAGCGCCAGAATAGCGAAAATGCTGAAAGGGCGCACGCGAGCGCTCTTTTGTGTATGTGTGTGTTACAAGCTCCTATTAACTGGCACTAGCTATGTACTTACGCCGCTGCAATAAACCTAATCCTTCTCATTTACTGAGCCCGCTTGTACGCAGCCTCGTCCATTAGACAGTCCAAACGAACAAGCGAAACAGGTTACCGTGCATTTTGCTGCAAGGCACAATAATTACACGAAAAAAAGCGTTGTCTGTAGAACTGGATACTGAACACCTGCCGCACTTTGGGGATTTAGTGCGCGAAACGCAATATAGGACGTCCTCCTCAACCCCAATAATTACCCTCTGAACACCATTTTTGGCAGACTTTCGCTTTGTCTCTTCCCTCTCCCTCTCTCTTCCCCAATCCCTGGTGGACTCCCATGTTGGCCTCTCATCACTCCACTCAGCGAAAGAAAACTAGGGACAAAAACTCTTGTAGTCGCAAGTTTTTCTTAGTTAGTTAGTTAGTTACAAGTTTCATAGATTATTTGAGAGATTCATTTATAGAAATGATATGGAACGAGTCAGTTTACGGGGTATGTATACATGATTACTGTCAAGATTAATGTGAACGCTTTATCATTTTATTCCTAATCATGCAACCACGCTGTAAAAATAAGTCTTTTTTTCTAGCAGTTTTGAAATAAAAATTCGTCAGTCTAATGGAAGGATCTGTCCAGTATAAATGATTTTAAATTAGATGAAAAACTTGCTTCGCTGTCATTCAAACTGTTTGTCTCACTGGTCAAATGATCAGAAGTTTTTGTTGCTGCATATTGAACTCCTCTCTAAGTCACTGATACCTTTTACACTGGGTAATAAAGGTAATTTTTCCCTCTGGTGTTGCAGGTATATGCATCACTGTTCTTCTCAAATTCTGATGGATTTTTTATGACGAATTTCACTAGCGAATATATGTAATGTGACGTACAGTTCAAATGTCTAGCTCCTTGAAGAGATACCTGCATGTGCAGGTACCTACAAGTGGTGAATGCCACACATTATTGTTACTGCTCGCTTTTGTGTAGTCAGCACTTTCTAAGTGATGTGCTACCCCAGAAAATAATTCAGTACGACATTGTTGAGTGGAAATGTGCAAAACATGTCAGAAGGTTGATAAGTTTGTTTTCAACATTAGCAATTATAGGAAGAGCAAAGGTAGCTAAACGTAATTGTTTCAGAAGATTAGTAATATGTTTATTTCAGATAAAATTTTCATCAATATGTGCATCTAAAAATTAAAGCATTCTGCCCTACTTACTGACTCCTGCTCATGTGCTACCTGAGTTGTTGGTATGACTGTAGTTCACAACTGAATGTAGTGTGTTTTTTTATAGGGAGAGTCCATTTTCAGAGAAGCACTGAATAACTATTTGGAAAATGTCATTTACTAACTCTTCTGTTGCTTTCGCTCTATTTGGATTTATTATAAAAGTAGTATCGTCTGCAAAAGAACCAATTTTGCTTGTTGAATGTCACGTGGAAGGTCATTCATATATATAAAAGATGAAAGTGAACCCAATATTGAACTCTGTGTGTCTCCCTTTGTGGTTTTTCCCGTCACTAAAATTTTCTACTTTCCCAACATTGTTTGAATTCTTCATCACACCCTCTTTCGTTCTCTTCGTCAGGTATGAATCAAACCAACTGTGTATAAAAGCATCATTTCCATTAAACGTGAGTTTTTCTAAGAGAACATCGTGATCCACACAGTCGAAGGCCTTTGACAGATCACTTATGAACGAACGTATAAATAGCATTCTCAGTCTAGCAACCTTTCTGGAATCCAATCTGTGATGTGCTAAGTGAACTGTTTCCAATTAATTGTGCAAGTGGTTTTGAATACTTACTTTTTCGAATATTCTGAAAAAAGAACTCAGTACGGAAATTGTCACACATCTTATAAAGTGGTTTAATAACTACATATTTTAACCCGCCTGGAAAAATTCCTCATGCCAGTGGTGCATTGCATATAAGGACACTACTTATTACAGTGGTAGGAGGAAGTCTCATGAATAACGTACTAAAAATCCCTACCAGTGATGTATGAGCGTGGGTTCGGATGGGAGGGGCGGATGGTGTTTAATGGTCATTTTTTTATGTTTTTCTTGAATAACTAGAAAACTGCTGCTTCTAGCGAAAAGTTCTCCTGTACGAAATTAACCAACGTTTTAAATTCCTACAAAAAAGGTCCTATTTACTTTTCCCTAGAAGAGATAGTTTTCGCTTTTCAGTGGATGTAAGAAAACGAAGTTACTAAAATAGTTGTTAATGGTATAAAAGTTACTGTTTACTGTTAAATGAAGTGAGTAAGAATAAATACTAAGAAGTGTACCCACATCTATGTGTAGTAGTGCCGTATTAAGGGAAAAATGAGGTTCTGAGGGTGTAACAGGGAGTAGGGGAGGGTCGGTTGAACGGTAGAAGTATGAGGAAGTTAGATTGCAGGATTTTGATTCACTCCTTCACTTTACTACATTGGCCCTCTGTTAAGATTGCATTAATAGCGAACCTCTCACCCACCTCAAAGTCCCAAGCGACTGGAAAAAAGCGCAAGTGACTCCTCTGTGTAAGAAGGGTAAAAGAACAGACCCGCAAACTTACAGACCAAGATCCTTAACATCAGTCTGCCGCAGAATCCTTCAACATACTCTCGTTCGAATAAAATAAATTTCCTTGAGGTCGGAAAGCTTCTGTCAACGAATCATTACGGTTTTAGAAAGCATCACCCGTGAGGAACTCCGCTTGTCCTTTTCTCACATGATATATTGCGAACTATGGATGAAGGGCAACAGGTAGGTTCCATTCTTTTTATATTTCCGAAATGCATTTGACACAGTGCCTAACTAGAGGCTGTTAACAAAGGTACGATAATATGGAGTAGGATCCCAGGTATGTGAGCGGCTAGAAGACTTGCTTAACTACAGGCTGCTAACAAAGGTACGATAATATGGAGTAGGCTCCGAGGTGTGCGAGCGGCTAGAAGACTTGCTTAACTACAGGCTGTTAACAAAGGTACGATAATATGGAGTAGGATCCCAGGTATGTGAGCGGCTAGAAGACTTGCTTAACTACAGGCTGTTAACAAAGGTACGATAATATGGAGTAGGATCCCAGGTATGTGAGCGGCTAGAAGTCTTGCTTAACTACAAGCTGTTAACAAAGGTACGATAATATGGAGTAGATTCCCAGGTGTGTGAGCGGCTAGAAGACTTGCTTAACTACAAGCTGTTAACAAAGGTACGATAATATGGAGTAGATTCCCAGGTGTGTGAGCGGCTAGAAGACTTGCTTAACTACAGGCTGTTAACAAAGGTACGATAATATGGAGTAGATTCCCAGGTGTGTGAGCGGCAAGAAGACTTGCTTAACTACAGGCTGCTAACAAAGGTACAATAATATGGAGTAGGCTCCCAGGTGTGTGAGCGGCTAGAAGACTTGCTTAACTACAAGCTGTTAACAAAGGTACGATAATATGGAGTAGGCTCCCAGGTGTGTGAGCGGCTAGAAGACTTGCTTAACTACAGGCTGTTAACAAAGGTACGATAATATGGAGTAGGATCCAAGGTATGTGAGTGGCTAGAAGACTTTCTTAACTACAGGCTGTTAACAAAGGTACGATAATATGGAGTAGGCTCCCAGGTCTGTGAGCGGCTAGAAGACTTGCTTAACTACAGGCTGTTAACAAAGGTACGATAATATGGAGTAGGATCCCAGGTATGTGAGCGGCTAGAAGACTTGCTTAACTACAGGCAGTTAACAAAGGTACGATAATATGGAGTAGGATCCAAGGTATGTGAGCAGCTAGAAGACTTGCTTAACTACAGGCTGCTAACAAAGGTACGATAATATGGAGTAGGCTCCGAGGTGTGCGAGCGGCTAGAAGACTTGCTTAACTACAGGCTGTTAACAAAGGTACGATAATATGGAGTAGGATCCCAGGTATGTGAGCGGCTAGAAGACTTGCTTAACTACAGGCTGTTAACAAAGGTACGATAATATGGAGTAGGATCCCAGGTATGTGAGCGGCTAGAAGTCTTGCTTAACTACAAGCTGTTAACAAAGGTACGATAATATGGAGTAGGCTCCCAGGTGTGTGAGCGGCTAGAAGACTTTCTTAACTACAGGCTGTTAACAAAGGTACGATAATATGGAGTAGATTCCCAGGTGTGTGAGCGGCTAGAACACTTGCTTAACTACAAGCTGTTAACAAAGGTACGATAATATGGAGTAGGCTCCCAGGTGTGTGAGCAGCTAGAAGACTTGCTTAACTACAGGTTGTTAACAAAGGTACGATAATATGGAGTAGGATCCCAGGTATGTGAGCGGCTAGAAGACTTGCTTAACTACAGGCTGCTAACAAAGGTACGATAATATGGAGTAGGCTCCGAGGTGTGCGAGCGGCTAGAAGACTTGCTTAAATACAGGCTGTTAACAAAGGTACGATAATATGGAGTAGATTCCCAGGTGTGTGAGCGGCTAGAAGACTTGCTTAACTACAAGCTGTTAACAAAGGTACGATAATATGGAGTAGGCTCCCAGGTGTGTGAGCGGCTAGAAGACTTGCTTAACTACAGGCTGTTAACAAAGGTACGATAATATGGAGTAGGATCCCAGGTATGTGAGCGGATAGAAGACTTGCTTAACTACAGGCTATTAACAAAGGTACGATAATATGGAGTAGATTCCCAGGTGTGTGAGCGGCTAGAAGACTTGCTTAACTACAGGCTGTTAACAAAGGTACGATAATATGGAGTAGATTCCCAGGTGTGTGAGCGGCTAGAAGACTTGCTTAACTACAGGCTGTTAACAAAGGTACGATAATATGGAGTAGATTCTCAGGTGTGTGAGCGGCAAGAAGACTTGCTTAACTACAGGCTGCTAACAAAGGTACAATAATATGGAGTAGGCTCCCAGGTGTGTGAGCGGCTAGAAGACTTGCTTAACTACAAGCTGTTAACAAAGGTACGATAATATGGAGTAGGCTCCCAGGTGTGTGAGCGGCTAGAAGACTTGCTTAACTACAGGCTGTTAACAAAGGTACGATAATATGGAGTAGGATCCAAGGTATGTGAGTGGCTAGAAGACTTTCTCAACTACAGGCTGTTAACAAAGGTACGATAATATGGAGTAGGCTCCCAGGTCTGTGAGCGGCTAGAAGACTTGCTTAACTACAGGCTGTTAACAAAGGTACGATAATATGGAGTAGGCTCCCAGCTCTGTGAGCGGCTAGAAGACTTGCTTAACTACAGGCTGTTAACAAAGGTACGATAATATGGAGTAGGATCCAAGGTATGTGAGCGGCTAGAAGACTTGCTTAACTACAGGCTGTTAACAAAGGTACGATAATATGGAGTAGATTCCCAGGTGTGTGAGCGGCTAGAAGACTTGCTTAACTACAGGCTGTTAACAAAGGTACGATAATATGGAGTAGATTCCCAGGTGTGTGAGCGGCTAGAAGACTTGCTTAACTACAGGCTGTTAACAAAGGTACGATAATATGGAGTAGATTCCCAGGTGTGTGAGCGGCTAGAAGACTTGCTTAACTACAAGCTGTTAACAAAGGTACGATAATATGGAGTAGATTCCCAGGTGTGTGAGCGGCTAGAAGACTTGCTTAACTACAGGCTGTTAACAAAGGTACGATAATATGGAGTAGGATCCCAGGTATGTGAGCGGCTAGAAGACTTGCTTAACTACAGGCTGTTAACAAAGGTACGATAATATGGAGTAGATTCCCAGGTGTGTGAGTGGCTAGAAGACTTGCTTAACTACAAGCTGTTAACAAAGGTACGATAATATGGAGTAGATTCCCAGGTGTGTGAGCGGCTAGAAGACTTGCTTAACTACAGGCTGTTAACAAAGGTACGATGATATGGAGTAGATTCCCAGGTGTGTGAGCGGCTAGAAGACTTGCTTAACTACAGGCTGTTAACAAAGGTACGATAATATGGAGTAGATTCCCAGGTGTGTGAGCGGCTAGAAGACTTGCTTAACTACAGGCTGTTAACAAAGGTACGATAATATGGAGTAGATTCCCAGGTGTGTGAGCGGCTAGAAGACTTGCTTAACTACAAGCTGTTAACAAAGGTACGATAATATGGAGTAGATTCCCAGGTGTGTGAGCGGCTAGAAGACTTGCTTAACTACAGGCTGTTAACAAAGGTACGATAATATGGAGTAGATTCCCAGGTGTGTGAGCGGCTAGAAGACTTGCTTAACTACAGGCTGTTAACAAAGGTACGATAATATGGAGTAGATTCCCAGGTGTGTGAGCGGCTAGAAGACTTGCTTAACTACAGGCTGTTAACAAAGGTACGATAATATGGAGTAGATTCCCAGGTGTGTGAGCGGCTAGAAGACTTGCTTAACTACAGGCTGTTAACAAAGGTACGATAATATGGAGTAGGCTCCCAGGTGTGTGAGCGGCTAGAAGACTTGCTTAACTACAGGCTGTTAACAAAGGTACGATAATATGGAGTAGGATCCAAGGTATGTGAGTGGCTAGAAGACTTTCTTAACTACAGGCTGTTAACAAAGGTACGATAATATGGAGTAGGCTCCCAGGTCTGTGAGCGGCTAGAAGACTTGCTTAACTACAGGCTGTTAACAAAGGTACGATAATATGGAGTAGGCTCCCAGGTCTGTGAGCGGCTAGAAGACTTGCTTAACTACAGGCTGTTAACAAAGGTACGATAATATGGAGTAGGATCCAAGGTATGTGAGCGGCTAGAAGACTTGCTTAACTACAGGCTGTTAACAAAGGTACGATAATATGGAGTAGATTCCCAGGTGTGTGAGCGGCTAGAAGACTTGCTTAACTACAGGCTGTTAACAAAGGTACGATAATATGGAGTAGATTCCCAGGTGTGTGAGCGGCTAGAAGACTTGCTTAACTACAGGCTGTTAACAAAGGTACGATAATATGGAGTAGATTCCCAGGTGTGTGAGCGGCTAGAAGACTTGCTTAACTACAAGCTGTTAACAAAGGTACGATAATATGGAGTAGATTCCCAGGTGTGTGAGCGGCTAGAAGACTTGCTTAACTACAGGCTGTTAACAAAGGTACGATAATATGGAGTAGATTCCCAGGTGTGTGAGCGGCTAGAAGACTTGCTTAACTACAGGCTGTTAACAAAGGTACGATAATATGGAGTAGATTCCCAGGTGTGTGAGCGGCTAGAAGACTTGCTTAACTACAGGCTGTTAACAAAGGTACGATAATATGGAGTAGATTCCCAGGTGTGTGAGCGGCTAGAAGACTTGCTTAACTACAAGCTGTTAACAAAGGTACGATAATATGGAGTAGATTCCCAGGTGTGTGAGCGGCTAGAAGACTTGCTTAACTACAGGCTGTTAACAAAGGTACGATAATATGGAGTAGGATCCCAGGTATGTGAGCGGCTAGAAGACTTGCTTAACTATAGGCTGTTAACAAAGGTACGATAATATGGAGTAGATTCCCAGGTGTGTGAGCGGCTAGAAGACTTGCTTAACTACAGGCTGTTAACAAAGGTACGATAATATGGAGTAGGATCCAAGGTATGTGAGCGGCTAGAAGACTTGCTTAACTACAGGCTGTTAACAAAGGTACGATAATATGGAGTAGGATCCAAGGTATGTGAGCAGCTAGAAGACTTGCTTAACTACAGGCTGTTAACAAAGGTACGATAATATGGAGTAGATTCCCAGGTGTGTGAGCGGCTAGAAGACTTGCTTAACTACAAGCTGTTAACAAAGGTACGATAATATGGAGTAGATTCCCAGGTGTGTGAGCGGCTAGAAGACTTGCTTAACTACAGGCTGTTAACAAAGGTACGATAATATGGAGTAGGATCCCAGGTATGTGAGCGGCTAGAAGACTTGCTTAACTACAGGCTGTTAACAAAGGTACGATAATATGGAGTAGGATCCAAGGTATGTGAGCGGCTAGAAGACTTGCTTAACTACAGGCTGTTAACAAAGGTACGATAACATGGAGTAGATTCCCAGGTGTGTGAGTGGCTAGAAGACTTGCTTAACTACAGGCAGTTAACAAAGGTACGATAATATGGAGTAGGATCCCAGGTATGTGAGCGGCTAGAAGACTTGCTTAACTACAAGCTGTTAACAAAGGTACGATAATATGGAGTAGGCTCCCAGGTGTGTGAGTGGCTAGAAGACTTGCTTAACTATGTTAACAAAGGTACGATAATATGGAGTAGGATCCAAGGTATGTGAGCGGCTAGAAGACTTTCTTAACTACTGGCTGTTAACAAAGGTACGATAATATGGAGTAGGCTCCCAGGTCTGTGAGCGGCTAGAAGACTTGCTTAACTACAGGCTGTTAACAAAGGTACGATAATATGGAGTAGGCTCCCAGGTCTGTGAGCGGCTAGAAGACTTGCTTAACTACAGGCTGTTAACAAAGGTACGATAATATGGAGTAGGATCCAAGGTATGTGAGCGGCTAGAAGACTTGCTTAACTACAGGCTGTTAACAAAGGTACGATAATATGGAGTAGATTCCCAGGTGTGTGAGCGGCTAGAAGACTTGCTTAACTACAGGCTGTTAACAAAGGTACGATAATATGGAGTAGATTCCCAGGTGTGTGAGCGGCTAGAAGACTTGCTTAACTACAGGCTGTTAACAAAGGTACGATAATATGGAGTAGGATCCCAGGTATGTGAGCGGCTAGAAGACTTGCTTAACTACAGGCTGTTAACAAAGGTACGATAATATGGAATAGGCTCCCAGGTATGTGAGCGGCTAGAAGACTTGCTTAAGAGTAATTGAAAACAAGTACGTTGTCCTCGGCGGCAATTGTTCTTCAAAGATAACGGCATCGTCATTAATACCCCAGGGCAATGTGACAGGACCACTATAGTTTTGTATAAACAAAAATGATCTGGTGGGCAGGATGGGTAGCAATCTGCGGTTGTATTCTGATACCGTTGTGGCGTACGGGAAGATGTCGTCGCTGAGCGACTGTAGGAGGAGTAGAAAAATGTTAAGTTAATGCGGGTGAGAAGGAAAAACAAACTTGTAATTTTCGAATATGACATTAATACTGCTACGCTGACTGCAGAACGATTATACTGCCACCAATATACATTTTGCATAAGGGCTGTGAATGTAAGAGAAATTATGGTTCATCCAGATGCATATAGCAGACAGTGGTTTTTCACTGGTTCCATTTGCGAGTGGAACAGGAAAGGAAATGACTAGAAGTGGTCAATTTATCCTCCGTAACGCACCTTACAGTGCCTTGCTGAGTACGTATGTAGGTGAACATGTTTGCAGGTCTGCAGACTGCAGTGCGAGCAGATGATTTACCACTCCGTCTACCCCACTACGTCAGAAGAAGCAACGACAGTACGAAAATACCATCAGAAACTAAGCGCGTAATTGTAGAGAGAATCTCCTTTGTAGTTGCAGTCTTTCATTGTTGTACAGTAAAACAGTTGTGGCATGCATGTAGATTTGCACCAAGTATTTCACAGCTGCGCTTGCAATTAACTAGATATTATTTTCAGTGCTATGTTAATGTGTTCTCTTATTTTTGATCTTCAAATTGTGCTTTTCTGTGTTATCGTGTGAAATATTGTGACAATAATGGCGTGTGAAAAACGTAACACTAGGCTCCAAAGTAAACTGAGAAATAATAGTGTCGATGAGCGTAGCTTATCAGCATCACTGTGTAATGAATTAACAGACATTCGAAGTAGTAATTTGGTAATTGTGCATAGGGAAATGGAGCGGGCGGCAAATAATGGTGTAGACAGTGAAACAGGTAGTGAACAGGGAAGCATTATCGATCGGTTGGTCGGCAACAGCTCGCCTCAGGAATCCGAAATGACAGGACACAATTTCGCAAATACTGTAGATTCAGGTTTTGGGTCCTCACCGTTTTCTCAAATAAGTCAAGACACATTTTCTGCTTGTCAAAATGTGAATGTTGCCGGTGCAAATTCACTGCCGAAAAGCACTGAGGAACATGTTTCAGACACCAGTGCACTGTTATTACAGTTAATGCAACAAATGGGGCAAAGGCTTCAAAAGTTAGACACAATGGAACAAAATCTTCAAAAGTTAGACACAATGGAACAACACCAGAGACAAACACAGCAACAGTTAGACACAATGGAACAAAAAAGTAGGGTTTAGTGATAACAGGGTTAGGTAGGATTTTCTTGGAAATAAATGATGAGGTAAGATAATGGAAAACAAACAATGTATTTACCTTAATAGTAATAATATATATAGCAGTTCATGACATCCATTCTTACAAATATCAAAACTCCGCCATTTCTCTCCCCACATCCACCACTGCTGGCGGCTCACCTCCAACTGCGCAACGCCACGCGCTGTTCACATCCAGCTGCCGCTGCCCAACACTACAATGGCAGACAACAATGCAAACTAGCCACAGACTGCACACAGCACAGCCAGTGATTTTCATACAGAGCGCTACGTAACGTTGCCAATAAGAAAACATAAACAGCCTACTTACAAAGTCCCATAAGATTTCACACACATTTGAAGATTTTTTTTGAATACAGATGTGAGCTGCTGATGATGCTAACGCAAGAAACGCATATGGACAGAATCTACGTAAATCTCTGCACACTATTCTAGGGGAAATTGACGATTAGTCATTCTATACAGCAGCTGCAGCGTTCGTTCGGGGAAAGGCAACTTACCCCACCTCGAGCGATGCCGTCTTTTCAGTTTACAGACGGACTATACTTTCCGAGCAATTGTTGTCGGGTTATCTTATGTAAGTAGAAAAAATATCTCCTCTAAGACCGTGTCTGTATAGTGGGTTTATTTTCAGTTTATCAACTGAACACTTATTTACAATTGCTAAGGGACCTTGTATGAAAAATAAATTCCTATAAACACCGGTGAGAAATGTGTGCCAATGCGTCATGTTGTCAGTGACCTTTGTAGCGTTGCTGGGTAAGGGATGACATTAGTAAATGTGCCCTTACTGCCGTCGTTAGCAGCGTATCGTAAAACTCTATAACTGCATTGCAGTCACTTGGTGGTGAATTAATGAAGGACCAGAAAATTTACTGTACTTCTCTCGCCGTTGATCATGGCACTGGTAGGCTGCGTAAATCTCTTACAGTCAGGAATTGCTGTCACTTGATTGGGATGCACTGAGGGGAGCCACTTAACACCCAACCAAGACATATCTCATGATATGGGACAAATTGTGTTCGAGTCTAGGGCAATACTCTGTTGTAATGCATTTCTTGACTTATGTAGCAATATCTGAAGTTCCATTAGACCCAGTCATCCATTTATGCTGCAGAGGGAGGCAATTTAAGCCTCTGCGCCTCTTAAGGTGCTGGGGGAGTTGAGCCTCGCCTACTCTCCCGCTGTGAAAAGTATTCCAGCCAGTGATAGAGGAGACAATGCAATAAACATTGTCGAATGGGTACTGGCAGCCTGCTACAGTTGGTTCAGTGTGGTAGGCTGTCGACTGCTCCAGTTGCTGAAACTTTCTTACCTAACAACTCGCTCAACAACTGCAAATGCCGCGCGGGAATAGCCGAGTGGTCTCAGGCGCTGCAGTCGTGGACTGTGCGGCTGGTTCCGGCGGAGGTTCGAGTCCTCCCTCGGGCACGGGTGTGTGCGTTTGTCCTTAGGATAATTTAGGTTAAGTAGTGTGTAAGCTTAGGGACTGATGACCTTAGCAGTTAAGTCCCATAAGATTTCACATAAATTTGAACATTTTTTTAACAATTGCAAGTAAGTACGTATTTGATAAACTGAAAATAACTCCACTATATAAATATGAACTCAGTGGATTTATCTTGTCTTCTAACATAAGAAAAATAGACAGCAAGTGTTCGGGAAGTATAGCCCGTTTGTGCACTTAGAGCTAGCAACCCAGAAGGTGGGGGAAGTTGTCTTTGCCGCACGAACGTTACAGCTGCCGTATAGGATGACTAATAACCAATTTCCCCTCTATCAGTGTAGAAGGGTGCTCAGAGACTTACGCAGATTCTCTTCACGTGTGTTTCTTGCGTTAGTATTACAGGTGACTCATACTGGTACTCCATGGGCTTGCCTTGCCAGCGATCCATCAAATGAGGCAGAAGGGATGGGCAGCACTTCATCGGAATTTCTAAAATCATTGGCGAAATAGGCAACAAAACGACTATTCACGTTGGTGTATAGTACGTATGACACTGATGACGCACCAACAAATTTCTTTTTTTTGTCAATCTTCTGACAGGGTCGATGCGGCCCGCCAAGAATTCCTCTCGTGTGTCAACAACTTCATCTCAGAGTAGCACTTGCAACCAAGGTCCTCAATTATTTCCTGGATGTAATCCAATCTCTGTTTTCCTCTACAGATTTTACCCTCTGAAGCTGCCTCTAGTAACATGGATCCTGTCTCTTCTTCTAGTCGATGTTTTCTACATATTCCTTTCCTCGACTTTCCTGCAGAGAACCTCCTCATTCAGCACATTTTCAAAATTCTTCTGTTGCACCACATCGCAAGTTCTTCGATTCTCTTCTGTTCTGGTTTTCCCACAGTCCATGTTTCACTACCGTACAGTACTCCGCTCCAGACGTAAATTATCATTAATTTCTTCCTCAAATTACGGTCTTTGTTTGATATCAGTAGACTTCTCTAGGCCAGAAATGCTCTTTTTGCCACTGCTAGTCTACATTATGTGTCCGTCCATCATGTGTCATTTTGCTGCCAAGGTAGAAAATTACCTTAACTTCATATACTTCGTGATCACCAATTCTGGTGTTAAGTTTCTCGTTTTTCTCATTTGTGCTACTTCTTATTACTTTCGTGTATTTTTTGGTTTACTCTCAATCTATATTCTGCAATCGTTAGACTGTTCAAAATGGTTCAAATGGCTCTGAGCACTATGGGACTTAACATCTGAGGTCATCAATCCCCTAGAACTTAGAACTACTTAAACCTAACTAACCTAAGGACATCAAACACATCCATGCCCGAGGCAGGATTCGAACCTGCGACCGTAGCGGTCGCGCGGTTCCAGATTGAAGCACTTAGAACCGCTCTGCCACCACGGCCGGCTCGTTAGACTGTTCAATCAGTTCATTTCGAATAGCTGCTTCCTTATGTTACATCCTTTTTAAACCGAGCACTTCGTTCTTAGTGACCAACTATTATTGTTCCTCTTTGTTTCTTGCATATATTTTATGTTACCCATCTTTCCGTACAGCTTAGTCTTACTTTTCTCAGAAAGTCGAACATTTTGCGTCGTTTTACTTTGGCGAACGCTTTTTCTGGGTCGAGAAATCCCGTGTGTCTTTATATTTCTTCAGTCGCTCTTCCATTACCAAATTCAAGGTCATAACTGCCTTTCTGGTGCATTTATCTTTCCTAACGCCAAACTGGTCGTCATGTAACTCACGTTCAGTTTTCTTTTCCATTCTTTTGTATATTATTCTTGTCAGCAGCGGGGATGCATAACTTGTTAACGTGACTGTGCGGTAGTTTTCGCACATATCGGCCCCCGTTATCATCAGAATTGTATTGATGATATTTTTTCAGAAGTTTGTTGGTGCGTCATCAGTGTCATGCGTACGAGGTGCATTCAACTTCTAAGGCCTCCGATTTTTTTTCTAATTAACTACTCACCCGAAATCGATGAAACTGGCGTTACTGCTCGACGTAACGCCCTGCAGACGTATACATTTTTCACAACGCTGACGCCATGATTCCATGGCAGCTGCGAAGGCTTCTTTAGGAGTCTGTTTTGACCACTGGAAAATCGCTGAGGCAATAGCAGCACGGCTGGTGAATGTGCGGCCACGGAGAGTGTCTTTCATTGTTGGAAAAAGCCAAAAGTCACTAGGAGCCACGGCAGGTGAGTAGGGAGCATGAGGAATCACTTCAAAGTTGTTATCACGAAGAAACTGTTGCGTAACGTTGGCTCGCTGTGCGGGTGCGTTGTCTTGGTGAAACAGCACACGCACAGCCTTTCCCGGACGTTTTTGTTGCAGTCCAGGAAGGAATTTGCTCTTCAAAACATTTTCGTAGGATGCACCTGTTACCCTAGTGCCATTTGGATCGCAATGGGTAAGGATTACGCGCTCGCTGTCCCAGAACATGGACACCATCATTTTTTCAGCACTGGCGGTTACCCGAAATTTTTTTGGTGGCGGTGAATCTGTGTGCTTCCATTGAGCTGACTGGCGCTTTGTTTCTGGATTGAAAAATGGCATCCACGTCTCATCCATTGTCACAACCAACGAAAAGAAAGTCCCATTCATGCTGTCGTTGCGCGTCAACATTGCTTGGCAACATGCCACATGGGCAGCCATGTGGTCGTCCGTCAGCATTCGTGGCACCCACCTGGATGACACTTTCCGCATTTTCAAGTCGCCATGCTGGATTGTGTGCACAGAACCCACAGAAATGCCAACTCTGGAGGCGATCTGTTCAACAGTCATTCGGCGATCTCCAAAAACAATTCTTTCCACTTTCTCGATCACGTCGTCAGACGGGCTTGTGCGAGCCCGAGGTTGTTTCGGTTTGTTGTGACACGATGTTCTGCTTCCATTAAACTGTCGCACCCACGAACGCACTTTCGACACATCCATAACTCCATCACCACATGTCTCCTTCAACTGTAGATGAATTTCAATTGGTTTCACACCACGCAAATTCAGAAAACGAATGATTGCACGTTGTTCAAGGAAGGAAAACGTCGTCATTTTAAGTATTTAAAACAGTTCTCATTCTCGCTGCTGGCAGTAAAATTCCATCTGCCATACGGTGCTGCCATCTCTGTGACGTATTGACAATGAACGCGGCCTCATTTTAAAACAATGCGCATGTTTCTATCTCTTTCCAGTTTGGAGAAAAAAAATCGGAGGCCTTAGAACTTGAATGCACCTCGTACTATCCACCAACGTGAATAGTCGTTTTGTTGCCTATTTCGCCAATGATTTTAGAAATTCCGATGAAGTGTTGCCCATCCCTTCTGCCTCATTTGATCTTAAGTGTTCCAAAGCTCTTTTAATTTCTAATTCTCATACTGGAGCCCTAACGATTCCTGTTTCTTATTCTATCACGTCATCAAAAAAGCACCCGCCCTCATAGAGGCCCTGAATGCGCTCTTTCCACCTATCTGCTCTTTCCTCTCTATTTAACAGTGGAAATCCCTTTACACTATTAAAGTTATCGCCCTTGCTTACTGCTAGACCACAACGTGGAGACCTACCTTCCCTCACGCTTCTATCCCCGAACCCCGCCCCCTCCATTATGTTACACCACCAGAACACAATTTATCCGTTAATAAGGCTCTACTGCACGTAGACCTATGAAGCAGGGAACAGCATGGCTACAATCCAGTGACCTACCTTCTCTCGCGTTTCTACCCTCCAATCCTGCACCTCCACACTCCCAAAACACAATTCTACATCTATCTACATCTACATCTATACTCCGCGAGCCACCTTACGGTGTGTGGCGGAGGGTACTTATTGTACCACTATCTGATCCCCCCTTCCCTGTTCCATTCACGAATTGTGCGTGGGAAGAACGACTGCTTGTAAGTCTCCGTATTTGCTCTAATTTCTCGGATCTTTTCGTTGTGATCATTACGCGAGATATATGTGGGCGGTAGTAATATGTTGCCCATCTCTTCCCGGAATGTGCTCTCTCGTAATTTCGATAATAAACCTCTCCGTATTGCGTAACGCCTTTCTTGAAGTGTCCGCCACTGGAGCTTGTTCAGCATCTCCGTAACGCTCTCGCGCTGACTAAATGTCCCCATGACGAATCGCGCTGCTTTTCGCTGGATCATGTCTATCTCTTCTATTAATCCAACCTGGTAAGGGTCCCATACTGATGAGCAATACTCAAGAATCGGACGAACAAGCGTTTTGTAAGCTACTTCTTTCGTCGATGAGTCACATTTTCTTAGAATTCTTCCTATGAATCTCAACCTGGCGCCTGCTTTTCCCACTATTTGTTTTATGTGATCATTCCACTTCAGATCGCTCCGGATAGTAACTCCTAAGTATTTTACGGTCGTTACCGCTTCCAATGGTTTACCACCTATGGCATAATCGTAATGGAATGGATTTCTGCCCCTATGTATGCGCATTATATTACTTTTATCTACGTTTAGGGAAAGCTGCCAGCTGTCGCACCATGCATTAATCCTCTGCAGGTCTTCCTGGAGTACGTACGAGTCTTCTGATGTTGCTACTTTCTTGTAGACAACCGTGTCATCTGCAAATAGCCTCACGGAGCTACCGATGTTGTCAACTAAGCCCTTGATATGGCTCTACCGCACTTATGTACACCATTTATTATGTGTTCTTAGACCACTTCATTTAACAGTAAATGACAATATTATACCATAAAACCACTATTTTTAACATTCTGCAATTTTTTTCCAATCACTGCTACGCATAAATTATTTCACTTAGTGAAAAAAGGAATAGGAACTTTATTTGTAGGAAATTGAATATAGTTTAATTTTGTATTTGGAAACACTTTCGCTAGAAGTCGCGCTCGCACCACACCGGTGGGGATTTTTTTTTGTTTGTTTATGAGACTCCCTCCTACCACTATACCAAAATTTGAATTTGTGAGTATAGGGACTTCTTCCCCTAGTCGATGTGTTTTGGTCTTCGTTGACAGGGCTACATGTCACTGAAATGTTGCTATGTAATCTCTGTCACTGGTCAGTCGCGGTTACATCTCTAGTAAACTGTTCAACTGTCAGACTGAAACACTGTAGGATACGGTGTTTCCTAGCAAAAGTGTTTCGACCATAAAGGCTTTTATCAAACAGCGCACGAAACTGAAGAGCGATGACTGATTTGTTGTTGTCGATCTCTGTCAGCAACGTGGCCATAGAATATTGTTCATATCCTTCCCCGTATTTCTTGTCTTTTGTGGTTCGAAGTAATTGTCGTTGATTCACCGGCTGCAATGCCGTCTTAAACAACTGTTTCTCCATTTAATATTCTGTTCATTAAATTGTGTTCTTGAAATTTCCTGGCAGATTAAAACCGTGTGCAGGATCGACAATCAATCTCGGGACCTTCAATTTCCGCGTGCAAGTGCTCTACCATCTGAGCTACCTGACCACGTCGTTACGGCTCTACTTCTGTCAGTACCTCGTCTCCTGCCTTCCAAACTTCACGGAAGCTCTCTTGCGAACCTTGCAGACCTAGCACTCTTGGAACAAAGGATATCGCGGAGACATGGCTTAGCCACAGCCTGGTGGATGTTTCCAGTATGAGATTTTCACTCTGCAGCGGAGTGTGTTCCGATATGAAACTTCTGGCGAAGTAAAGCTGTGAGGAGTGGCGTGCATCGTGTCTGGGTAGCTCAGATGATAAAAAAAGATGGTAGAGCACTCACCCGCGAAAGGCAAAGGTCCTGAGTTCGAGTCTCGGTCCGGCACACAGTTTTAATCTGCCAGGAAGTTTCATATCAGCGCACAATCCGCTGCAGAGTGATAATTTCGTTCTGTAAATCCTGTTTTGTCTTTTCTGACATCGCAGCGAGCGTCGTGATGAAGTGTAGCGTGGTTTTTAGCGTTGCAGCATGGCGTGCTGGAGGTCGACAGTTCAAATCTGACAGCGAGCCTTTGTTTAGTGTTTATAATTTCTGGACGCTTCTTGAAATAACTAATGTTTGCAGCGTCTGTATATTTTGAAATATTTGATGCAAGTGTAAATACCATCATTCTATAATAATCGATGTTAGTATAAACAGCTACACTCTCCGTCCACGAAGTCAGTTTTGTTCTGGTTGTAGGTTGATGATGATGAAGATGTTTGTTGGATTTGTGGGGCGCTCAAGTGAGCGGTCATCAGCGCCCGTACACATTCTCAATCTGAACACGGTCCAATCTTGCACTTGCATGAATGATGATGGAATGATGAGGACAACACAAACACCCAGTCCCCGGGCAGAGAAAATCCCCAACCCGGCCGGAAATCTAACCCGGAACCCCGTGATCAAGAGGTAACAAAGATAGCCAATAGACCACGAGCTGCGGACGGTTGTACGTTGGTATTCGTAATAAAAGTGTTTCTAATACTTCACTGACGACCGCGCTTTCGGATTTGGGCTTGATTCTAGTTACGGCGTGGCATTCTTTGGTGGAAACGGTGGGTACTTCAAAATATCTGTATCACCGTGACTCCAATTAGGCAACGCAAAAGGCGTCGCGTACACGTACAGGAACCGAAGTACTAGCAGTATATCTTTCGAAAAGACCCACGGATTCGACGTCAGCAGTAAACCAGCTGCACATGAAGTATACCTTAGTGTTTTTCCTGAGACGCTAGTTAGGATCAGACGAAAATGGCTGAAAGGATTCGACCGAGTCGCCAAATACAACAGGTGGGATGACTTGGAGGTGTTTGGCAAATCCATGCTTTTACTTAGACGGCACAAGTCAGCAACTGTTCGGAAAAAACGAAAAGTAGCTGAATAGCTGGGACAAATTCTAGGCTGAAATGAAGAAAACGTTCGATGATAAATTGACGGGAAGGACCCAACATTATGGCGAATCGACACAGTCAAACATGCAGAATGTTTCGAAGTTTTGCAACATTGTGAATCCTATTATGACAGAAACCGAAAAAATCTCACATTTTATTAAAGGAATCTCAAACAGCATGTAGCAAGCTCTTCTCGCAAACGGTATCACAACAAGAATTAATCAAGCAGTGCCAAGACATCGAGGAAATTCAACAGTAAAGAGTCGAACCAAAGAGGTTTGGTCGTTTCCTGAATGTGATCCGTATGAGGGTTCTGGAAAACCACCATACCCTCGCTTCTGTTATATGCGAGGTGCTACGAGGAGAGGTACAGAATTTTATTCTAGGAAGAGATGATAGTCATCAACTTCAGAACGTAATAAGAAATGATGAAGAAGAGGTATTTCAACCTGTGGCACCAACCTCCACCACCAGCCGAAAAGGCCATGAAGAATTAACTCGATCAACTCGGACTTATGTTCACGCCGTCAAACGACAACCTAGTATCAGGCCAATGTAGGTGCGACAAACTCCTCCACGGAGTAAACGCCCCGCAGAAGGAAAGGCATTTGAAGAACGGAGTAAAACACGCCTGTCTGTTATCACTGGGGACACCCTGGAACCGTTGTGCGCTACTGCTAAGAAGTAATGCGAGTATTCCACTACCGTTACGCTGTTAGACGTCAACCATTCACACCAGTCAACTGAAGGCTAACTCGCTTGTGGGTCGAAGCTTATTGCCATATTCTGGACGAAGTCGCTCCCCAACACGCCGTAGCCGTCCCACGTCGCTGTACAGATGCACCAGCCTCTGGTTTAGCCACTGAATTCAGGAAAAGTAAGCGAGGGGACCCACCATGGAAGTGAAAGCGCCACAGATGAAAACACTCCAGTGACAACAGTTACCAAGACGGTAGGATATCTCAGTGACTTCATCATCGACGGCCAACCAGTCTAGATGCTGCTAGATTCAGGGGCAGCATTTTCTGTAATGTCGCAAGCTTGTCGTCACCAGGTAAAGAAGACTTTGTTCCGTGATTCGCAAGCAGATGGAAAATACGTCCAGCCGACAGGAACATACACTGCAAGAATAACTATCAATGGCAGGACATATGCCTTCTAATTTGTCCTTCTAACAGAATGTAGTCATGATCATTAGGCATCACAAGCTGTAATAGATTGTGGAAGATCCATGCTTCAGATTGTCGAAGCTCTTCCAACAGGCACACATCGAAAATATTGCTCTGGGTGATAGTTTACCATTGAAAACATTGTTTTCTCGGTATCATCAACGAGACAGGCTCCAGTCGTCAATCGAGTTGAGTTAAATAATGAAGAGACTGTTGATAGTAAAAAGCTACTTAGGGTCACAGAAGATATTTACATGCTGGAGCCGATCATAAGAATTGTGCACTGAGATGATAAAAGTCATGGTACAGCGATATGCACATATACAGATGGCAGTAGTATCATGTATACAATGTATAAAAGGGCAGTGTATTGATGGAGATGTCATTTACACGCAGGTCATTAATGTGAGAAGATCTCCGACGTGACTGTGGCAGCACTACGTTTTCTAACAAGTATGAAAGCGGAATGGTAGTTGGAACTAAACGCGTGGGACATTACTAGTCGGAAGTCGTTAGGAATTTCAATACTCCAAGATCAACAGCGTCAAGAGTGTGCCGAGAATAATCGTGATAATTTCAGGCATTACTTCTCACCATGGACAACGCAATGACCGACGGCCTTCACTTAACGACCGACAGCAGCGGCGTATGTGTAGCGTTGTCAGTGCTAACAGACATGCAACACTGCGTGAATTAACTGCAGAAATCAATGTGGGACGAACGACGAACGTGTTCTTTAGGACAATGTGCCGAAATGAGCCATGACAGCAGACGACCGATGCGAGTGTCGTTGCTAACAGCAGCCTCTCGTGGGCTCGTGACCATATCGGTTGGACCCTAGACGACTGGAAAACCGTGACCTCGTCAGGTGAGTCCAGATTTCAGTTGCTAAGAGCTGATAGTAGAGTTCGAGAATGGTGCAGACCCCACGAATGCCTGGACGCAACTTGTCAAAAGGCATTGTGAAAGCTGCTGGTAACGGTATAGTAGTGAAGGATGCGTTTACATGGAATGGCCCAAGTGAACTGATCACTGAATGTAAATGGCTACGTTCGGCTACTTGGAGACCATTTACAGCCGTTCATAGAATTTATTTTTATGGATGGCAATGCGCCATGTCACCAGGACACACCTCTTCGCTACTGGTTTGAACAACATTCTGGACAGTTCGAGCGAATTGTTTGGCAACCCAGGTCGCCCGATATGAATCTCATCGAATGTTTATGGGACTTAATCGAGAGATCACTTCGTGGACAATATCCTACTCTGGTAACACTTTCGCAATTATGGATGCCTGTAGAGGCAGTGTGGCTCAGTATGTCTGTGACGAACTTCCTACGACTTGTTGATTCCATGGCACGTTAGGTGCTATAATACTCAGGGCAAAAGGACGTCCAACAAGTAATTAGAAGGTATCCCATGACTTTTATCAGCTTATAGTAAGTGGTCAAGAGCAACTTTGGATCACTAATTGTCGCACACAGCCACAAGTCACCACTAACGATATGTATGCAGAGGCAACTAAACCAGTCCAGCAACGCAGATTAGTATCGTCAGCTAAGACTCTCGAACTTCCAATAGAATCTGGCTTGACCCAGGAAAAACGACGGCGAATGATAGCTATTCTGCGTCAGTTTACGTATGCCTTCAAAGAGAAAAGACATACCAAGCGGTCCGTGGCAATACATCATATCATCATCGGGAGTCATTCACCAATTACCCAACGCTCAGATATAGCGTCGCCAAATGAACGACAGATAATCCGGGAGGAAGTGGAGTATATGCTATAGGATGACAACAATGGCACTTCAAAGAGTCCTTGGTACTACCTTGTGGTCCATGTAAAGCAGGAGAATATCTGGCAGACTGAGCCATTTCCCATGCTTCCCAGTGCTGTGAGAGACAACCAGACCGCTCGCAACGAAAATTTCTGATTGGGACAGTGTGATCGCGCCAGGAACTCACTCTGGTGCTGCATTGTGTGATTTCAAAATGCTACCTGATATATTTAGGTGAGCTTATTCCGGTTATTTCACACGTGTATCACTTTCGTTTCTTGCAGATCGTATTGCTTTCGAGTCACGTTTGATTCTCGCATCACTTATTCCACCGAATGGTAATGAAAATCAGCGTTCCTTTGTGATCAGTTTAGAAACATATGTCCAAGTACGTGAAGGTATCTACGAGGGTTGTTTTTTAAGTAAGGGCCGTTCGCGCGAATAGTCCCGTAGTTCGCGCGGACGCCGCAACAAGCCACCGCGCCACTTGCCGGCATCCTTCCCGTTCACACTGATGCAAGTTGCAGCTCTGTAGCTGACGTGTACGCATCGCTGTGCTACTTTTTAATGTTTACGATTATTGAATCGCCCGCCGCGTGTGAGATACGGTCAGTGATACGTTTTTGGACCGCGAGAAGCCTATCAGCTGCAGAAATTCATCGTCAGTTAACAGAAGTTTATGGCTTGAGTGCAATGAGTGAAGGTAAAGTGCGTCAATGGGTTAGAGAGTTTAAAAATGGCCGTCAAAACGTCCATGACGAAGAACGCTCAGGCCGGCCCTCTGTGATCACTGATGATTTGGTGGCTGCAGTCGAAAGAAAGATTCGTGAGGACAGAAGATTCACAATTTCCACTCTTTCTTTGGAATTTCCACAAGTTTCAAGATCGGTTTTGTACAAAATTGTGTCTGAAAACCTAAACTTGCACGATAACGCTAGGCCTCACACCTCTCAAAAGACTTGGGATTTGATTGATTCTTTTGGCTGGGAAGTTTTGGACCATGCACCATACAGCCCCGACCTTGCTCCTAGCGATTTTCACCTTTTCCGGTACCTGAAACACCATCTTGGTGGGCAGCGCTTCAATGACGACGATGAAGTGAAAGCGGCCGTGAAGTCTCGGCTGTCGGGGCAGGCGGCCGAATTCTTTGAAGAGGGAATTAAAACCTTAGTTGTGCGGTATGACAAGTGCTTAAATAAACAAGGCAACTATGTAGAAAAATAGGTAAAAGTGTGTAGAATCAGAAAATAAAAGTTTTTTTACAAAAGTATTTGTATCTTTTTAAAAAAATAATAAGGGCCCTTACTTAAAAAACAATCGTTCTGATTAACACATCCGTCAGTGCCAGTGGGATCCCACTCTCTCTCTGTTGATGATTTTCTACTCTGCTTGAGACGCATTTTTGTTGCCCACAAGGAATTTTCTAACCTGTAATTGATCATTTTTAACATCAGAATAAATTCCTACCAAAATCTGCTTTCGTGTTGTAATTGAATCAGAAGCTTTCCTTTGCAATTATGTGGATTTGTACATTTGCACCAGTACACGTTTTCCTCAGGCTACCTTTTCTCGTTTAACAATTTTGCTTCAATGAGAAATGCCTTTACGTACTGTACAAGGTATTTCCTTGTGGAATCGAGAGCTAGGATGCCACGACGTAGCTGCCAGTTAAGTTGGCACTACGACAGCGCCCTCTAGCAGGCGCAGTTCAGCTCTACGAGCACCGCTGTAGATTCCGCCCATTTGATCAAGAGGAGATGGCCGGGACACTTCGCGTCAGCTTCGCACCACAGGGCAAAGTTACGTTTTACTCTTATTGCTAAAGTAAAGGTGATTTTAGTTCACACTGCAGTACCGAGGGATTTTCACCTTTTCCTGCTCCTACCCACGCGCCGCCTTCCAGGCGGGATGCAAAATTTCTTCTGTCTGTCGTAATATTTACAGCTATCAGGATAGAGTCTGGTGATACACGCAGTTCGGAGCGACGTCTTCATATCAGCCTCATTACGTAAGTTGCGTCGTTATTTAACAGGATTAAAAAGTTCTTGCGCAAGCTGCTTTTTCCAGATCGTTCCGATGGCAAATACATTTGTCTTGCACTAGTTTCGTCTACAAGATGACTCTCATTACGGCTCTATTCATTAATGCAACTGTATTCCTGCATAAAATTTATTAATCTGTTTCCTTCAGAAACTTTACAGTGGAATTCCCGTTGTGTTTACAAAAGCAATACAACTGTCATTCAGGTTTTCAAGTCAGATGTCATTATCGGGAATCATACCAAAAAATTGGTAGGAAATCGATGCAAAACTTATCTGTAAATTTTAATTGAAGATTTAGCTTAATTTTTTCAAGATGGTTCAGTAGGCTTTCAATATCCTAAAATAATTTTCAAATTATTTATTAAATATTAAATTCTATACGAGGTCAACATTTTAAGTATGTGAACTGACTTTATTCGCTCCAAATTGAGAGTTCAATATTTAAACAAATCAGTACACATAATGAGATTTTCAAATTCGTTTCGAATCTAATGAACTACGACACTATGATGGGTGTCTATTTCGTATCTTTTCATTGCTTTGCCCAAGTTTCCAAGGGGCGTTCGGAAATTCCCGTTAGTTTCTACGACTGGTGGAGGGAATTGAGTACATAATATTTTGAATATGAACCCATTGCCGGAAACTTGCCGTTACCATTCTATGACGGTTTCAGTTCGGATGTTTAAGTCATCGACTGCTACTTGAGGAATTGAATTAGGCATAACGAAGTACAACTATTCGGTAACACTTCGAAAGGAAACATACCGTGACGTCCTTTTATCATTTAAATATGTATGTGTATTCCGAAACGTGCACCGAGCCTTGTTTGCTGTATCGGAGACGCCCAGGCGTTGATAGGTCTCGCAGAAAGGCAGACGTAAAATGAAAATGGAAATACGAGATGCATTCAAGTTCTAAGGCCTCCGATTTTTTTTCTAATTAACTACTCACCCGAAATCGATGAAACTGGCGTTACTTCTCGACGTAATCGCCCTGCAGACGTATACATTTTTCACAACGCTGACGCCATGATTCCATGGCAGTGGCGAAGGGTTCTTTAGGAGTCTGCTTTGACCACTGGAAAATCTCTGAGGCAATAGCAGCACGGCTGGTGAATGTGCGGCCATGGAGAGTGTCTTTCATTGTTGGAAAAAGCCAAAAGTCACTAGGAGCCAGGTCAGGTGAGTAGGGAGCATGAGAAATCACTTCAAAGTTGTTATCACGAAGAAACTGTTGCGTAACGTTAGCTCGATAAGCGGGTGCGTTGTCTTGGTGAAACAGCACACGCGCGGCCCTTCCCGGACGTTTTTGTTGCAGTCCAGGTAGGAATTTGTTCTTCAAAACATTTTCGTAGGATGCACCTGTTACCGTAGTGCCCTTTGGAATGCAATGGGTAAGGATTACGCGCTCGCTGTCCCAGAACATGGACACCATCATTTTTTCATCACTGGCGGTTACCCGAAATTTTTTTGGTGGCGGTGAATCTGTGTGCTTCCATTGAGCTGACTGGCGCTTTGTTTCTAGATTGAAAAATGGCATCCACGTCTCATCCATTGTCACAACTGACGAAAAGAAAGTCCCATTCATGCTGTCGTTGCGCGTCAACATTGCTTGGCAACATGCCACACGGACAGCCATGTGGTCGTCCGTCAGCATTCGTGGCACCCACCTGGATGACACTTTTCGCATTTTCAGGTCGTCATGCAGGATTGTGTGCACAGAACCCACAGAAATGCCAACTCTGGAGGCGATCTGTTCAACAGCCATTCGGCGATCCCCCAAAACAATTGTCTCCACTTTCTCGATCATGTCGTCAGACCGGCTTGTGCGAGCCCGAGGTTGTTTTGGTTTGTTGTGACACGATGTTCTGCCTCCATTAAACTGTCGCACCCATGAACGCACTTTCGACACATCCGTAACTCCATCACCACATGACTCCTTCAACTGTCGATGAATTTCAATTGGTTTCACACCACGCAAATTCAGAAAACGAATGATTGCACGCTGTTCAAGTAAGGAAAACGTCGCCATTTTAAGTATTTAAAACAGTTCTCATTCTCGCTGCTGGCGGTAAAATTCCATCTGCCATACGGTGCTGCCATCTCTGGGGCGTATTGACAATGAACGCGGCCTCATTTTAAAACAATGCGCATGTTGCTATCTCTTTCCAGTCCGGAGATAAAAAATCGGAGGCCTTAGAACTTGAATGCACCTCGTAGATGTGCCGTGTGGCTAGGGCTTCCCGTCGGGTAGACCATTCGCCTGGTGCAAGCCCTTCGAGTTGACGCCACTTTGGCGACTTGCGTGTCGATGGTGATGAAACTATGATGAAAAGGACAACACAACACCTAGTCCCTGATCACAGAAAATCTATGACCCCGCCGGGAATCGAACCCGGGCCGTTAGGTATGACATTCCGTCGCGCTGACCACGCAGCTACCAGGGGAGGACAGACGTTAATGACATCAGGTGACCATCCGACAAAGTACACGTCATCCTGTCTACCCTACTGCATACCAGGACAAGTAACTCTGAGACTTTTTTGTCCCTCAGCAGACGTGGACGTGTTTCACATCTGAATTGAAACCGACGTAGAATGGAAACCTTACGTTTCCAAACATGTGTTCCTGTTCAAAACACTTACGTACACACTCCCCTCTGAAAGTCTTAGAAGTTTGTAACGGGAATTTCCGAACATCCTCTACATGCGATGAGTTCCAAAGAAGCGTCCAACAGTCGACTGAAGCTAGCGTTAATATCTTTGGGCTGACGCGAAGCAGCAAGACAGTAATATCGACATAAAAGTTTTCTGGGTTTGGTACCGCGTCATAATGTAAAAACTACTGCTGCTGGAGAAAAAAAGCAACATGTCAGCCACGATTGCAGCGGGCTTCTTCTGGATCTATGTTATTGATACGAATATAGATGCCACCTTTTTGATTTAATTATGTGAAATTACCCTCTCATATGATTAAATCCAGGGTATCCAACGAGTTATGAAGTGAAAATAGAAAATATTGGTTCAAATGGCTCTGAGCACTATGGGACTTAACTTCTGAGGTCATCAGTCCCCTAGAACTTAGAACTACTTAAACCTAACTATCCTAAGGACATCACATACATCCATGCCCGAGGCAGGATTCGAACCTACGACCGTAGCGTCGCGCGGTTCCAGACTGTAGCGCCTAGAACCGCTCGGCCACTCTGGCCGGCTAGAAAATATTCTGCAAAACAATTTATTCAAAATCTGAAATAGGAAAAATAAGGCAAAATCATGGAAAAAATCGTGCTGAAAATCAACGAAAATGGCACATTAGTACCCCACAGCGAGGAGCAGAAACGGAATATACGTCAAGAAACGCTTATTCAACTTTAATATCACCTATGGCACTTCGTTTGCTTATAAAGCATGACATACGTTCACGTTGAAGTATTTATTCCGTCACTTTCATGTTTTCTGCTTTTAGTGTCGACTGGAATAACTGAAGCTGAACAAAATGTTTTTTGAAAGTTACAAAAGAATTCGAAATGGTCAGGTAATACGTAGCCCACGGGCAGTATACAATCAGATGAATTTGGAAAACTACCCAAAAATCAGATTTACATATAGGATCAAGATTTAGCAACTTATGATGACATCAAGTAACTCATCCTTCCTGCTTTGGACATCATTGTGCAAGATTCCTAATGAAATGCATAACTTGTAGCTCTGTAACTGCATTTTGCACTGCGTTGCACCCGAGGCTTTGAGAATGTCATAATACTGGAGAGCACATTTCCTTTCGACTTAGAATTTTTACACTTTCTTCCTTTCTTAAAGCGCGAAAAACGGAATTTTCTATTTGTAACCGTCGTGTTTGGGATTAAATATAGAGCTACACGCCTTTAACATGGCATAGCTGTGCGCTCCGGAGTGTACTGTACAACAGCTCTGTCTGATAAAACTGAATGAAGAATCAGTAGTCCATTTGGTTTTTTTTCCCACTGACAAGTCGCAAATTACTGTTGTGCTTCCACTACATATCAAGTGGAGGGAACGTCCTTACGAGATATCGGACTGATGATGGCACATATACTGCTGTAGTGCTTATTTGTTGGGCTCAAATGATGGAATGCATGCGTTAGTGTGTTAGAATGGCTTCTTTGTACAGCTCGATAAGGTCTGGACATAGAAGCGACAGCAAAAGAGTGAAGAAAATATTTCGGACAGTTGTGTGAAGGGTCGTATGCATCTTGACTGCAGAACAGCGCCGATATCGCAGCCGCACCAAGGAATCGGCATTACTTCCCGTGAACAGAATGACAAGTAAGAAAACCCACAATATGCAGAACGGTCAGAAACAGTCTGAAAAGCTGAAAGGGTGCTTCTGAATAGGCTGTGTCAGAACATTTAAGAAAAAAATTCTATACGTTAGGTGTTTCCGTGTTAATTACTATTTAAATTTGTAAATCAGGCTGTTGCGCGCGAAAATTCAAACGGCCCGTCACCTACAATCAGCGTCCGTTGTTCTTATACCATAGATGAGGGCGCTCGAGACTTCTCAGCCCTTGGCCCGGATGTAATCCTTACTACCGCCCTATGCCAAAGTTTTGTTTCGCTCTCTTGTTCGTTCTCAGGGAACCAAACGAAGAACACGTTTGGTGACATCGCCTCAGCCTGCCGCTTGAATTTGCGGATACAACGGCCTGATTAATGCCAATTAACTTGGAAACGGTGCAACGTATCTTCAGTCGGGAACCGCGTGACCGCTACGGTCGCAGGTTCGAATCCTGCTTCGGGCATGGATGTGTATGATGTCCTTAGGTTAGTTAGGTTTAAGTAGTTCTAAGTATTAGGGGACTGATGATCTCAGATGTTAAGTCCCATAGTGCTCAGATCCATTTGCAACGTATCGAGGTTTTCTTAACAATTATTTCGCAGCAAGACCTACCACGCAGCATCCTTACAAGCCTTCCAGCTCGTATAGTGATATTTCTAAGGCTGCAGTATGTCTCGTCGCGGTAGGCAATGCTAAATCTGTAATTTAGTGGAGTTGCAGACACTAACTGCTAAAATTTTGAGAGAATTCTGTAATAATTCCAGACTTGGGGCGGCTGGAGAGGAGGTAAATGGGGGGGGGGGGGGCGGCATGTAACCTCCCTCGCAGCGAACAGATGGCTGCGAGAAGAACAGACGTTTTCAAATACATGGTGAATCACCTAAAATTGCACCGCAAATATTGCGGAAATAGAAAGTGCTAATGATGTGTGGCTCTCACAGAATGCATTAGTAGTCAGGGGATCGTATTGTTAGCCAATCAAAAGATTCTGGTAATACTTACAAAGTGTATTTTTTGTGCAAACATACAATTTGGAAATGGAACAACGCCTATTGACATTAACACACTAAAAGTAGGATACATCAGAATGGGAGTGGTGTTTGTTGCAGGATCATTGTGCCCGTCATTTACGAGATATGGTATTTTGTAAAGTTTCCTCACCGACACTTGTTTGCGGCATCCAACCTGCGTAGTTGTTAGGTACGATGTCATTATATTTGCTTGCAATGTGCTTGTGTGTTTCTTGAGTGCTTTGTGACTTGCTAGTCAATTAGTGGGTGACAGACCAAACAGCAGGCTGGTCCCGGCGGAGGTTAGAGTCCTCCCTCGGGCATGGGTGTGTGTGTTTGTCTTTAGGATAATTTAGGTTAAGTAGTGTGTAAGCTTAGGGACTGATGACCTTAGCAGTTAAGTCCCATTAGATTTCACACACACACAAAAAAAAACACCAAACAGCAGTGAACGATGCGATTTACCAACGTAGGAAAAGCCGACATGTTCATGGCGACGGAGAGTACAGGAGGAATACAGTTCGTTCTTGAGTGGTGTATGCAGCAAGATAACCCAATAGTCATCAATAGAGAATGGACTATACGTATCATAAAAACCTTAAAATATCCATGAAAAATGCTTATAAGTGCATGAAAAGTGTCGAAACAGGCAATATGAAATAATAAAAAACATGGTAGTTACTGCTTGCATTATATCTGAGACGAACCTGTGCATATCAGTTACGAGGAAGAGCGCTGGCCACGCGAAAAGTCGGTACATTTAGAACGCTATCATTTTCTGAATACTTTTTCGTAGCGGTTAGGAAGGGGGCCTTTCTGGGATTATTTTCTAAATATTTGCAAATCGGGGACGCAGACTGTGTTTCAAGAATTGTTCCTTCTTTGCTATTGTTGTCGGTAACAAGTGAAAACGATGCGTGTGAATCGCAGCGAAACAATCGATATGTACAGGACGTACTTCGAGATATATCGCACGCAGAGGAGCACACTCAAATACTCTGTAATATTTTATTTAAACACAACATACAATCATGAATTTTTTTGAACAGGATTAACTTTTAATGAACACTATTGGACCAAAGCATCATTTACAATTTATTTTACATTTTTCTGCTTTTTTTAAACACCAACGACCAAGTACTGCTGTAAAGATTCGGTAGTAAGATTGTGTCGTCGATCACTCAAAACATTTTTATAAGCAGAAAAGGCCCGTTGTACATCAACTGAGATAACTGGGCAGTATTTGAATTTGGGTGCTATCCTGGCACTTACTATTCCTGGTAAAAATTCACCCATCCCATTAAAAAAACTATCAATTTGGCGCAAGGGATCTTACCCCGGGTTATTGTTTGAAATATTTTCCCCCTCTAATGGCCTCGAAATGTTAAACAGAAGTAGCCGAGTGGTTCTAGCCGCTACAGTCTGGAACCGCGCGACCGCTGCGGTCGCAGGCTCGAATCCTGCCTCAGGCATGGATGTGTGTGATGTCCTTAGGTTAGTTAGGTTTAAGTATTTCTAAGTTCTAGGGGACTGATGACCTCAGATGAGTCCCATAGTGCTCAGAGCCATTTGAACCATTTTTGTTAAACACAGTTTAGACCTACGTACCCAACGAGTTACCACTGGTTCGGGAGGTAAAGACACATTTGGTAGTTTTTCTTTGTAGGTCTTGATGCGAGCAGAGGCCTTGGAAACACTTTCTTTGTGGATGAAATCAGTTTATTTATTTTTATTATTTCATTCTTATTATTTACATTCAAATTTTATTTTCATTATCTACATTCACAAAGATGGAACGTACTTCCTCAGCAACGCGATTACTCCGTGACAAAAGCAGTTCTCGTGAATCAAATTGGGATAAAACACTCAGAGAGCTTTTACTGCTTTGATCATATAGGGAGGCATCAGAAATAAACACAAAAGCCCTTCAATCTGCGGAAGATTCTGGAAATATTTTTCTAATACTTTCAGTCTGGCGATCGTAGAATGATTTACTTTTCAAGTCTGCAGGCCGCTAAATAGGAAGAAGGCTCTTCTTTTAAAGCAGTAACAATTAAATTTGCAATGTAATGGCGACAAGTATTTGTAGTTTCGTCAACTGAATTCCAGATGATGCTTCCTTTTCAGTGCGTATTTCTTCCAGAACATTTACGTAAGTTGTCGGTATGTAATTTTTACGTAATGTTGATTCATCTTGTATATTTTGATTTAAGCAGTATTTGCGCAAGAAGCTTTTGAGAATAGGGTTTGTAAGTTTGCGAAGAGGAATATTGCTTGCAATGAATGTTTCACGTAGATACATGTTAAACCGACTTTTTTGGTTATCTTTGGACAAATCCCTGATACTGAAACTTGTTTTCGTCAGAAGTTGTTGTCGTGGACCTTTCTTCTGCATTACTGCGATATGAAGACTTGTCTTGACATGCTGGTCTATTTGAAACTTTTTTTGCACGAAATGTTTTTCTCGAAAACTCGACAGTATAAAACAATTCCATCATACGTAAATGTTCTGGATTGTCAGTTGTCCACGAAATGACTTTTCCTTTTTCGGGCGGCATGGCGCGCAACACGTTACACACTATACGTCGTAAACACGTTCAGCTGTGTACACGTAAACAGAAAGCTAAACTGAAAAAAATGGACGTGAGACTAATTGTTGCCGACGCATCCGGTATGACAGCGGAGGGGATTAATAGAGGGCGCGGGCGCAGAATCATCGACTCTGCCTGTTCCTGTTCCTCTTCTGTAATGATTTCGCTGGTCAGTGGCCTCTCGGTTAGCGACTGCACACAGTTCTAGGTCGCGATTAATCTGTGAGGCATCAAAACTAGATCGAGCTAGAGGCCACCGGTCTAAATTTTTAAAATATTGCAACCATAGATCGAAAATCGTCACTAATTTTTAGTTAAAATATAGAATAACCGTTGAAAAGGAGCCAAATATGCAAATGCATATACCCGGTCTCTATGCATCAACTATATCGGTAAATATTTATCAACCTCTTCAACCACATACGTAAAGGTGGTAGTGTAACACCTAGACACCTTAAGAGAACGAAACAAGTGATGACAGAAGGCAGTGAAATTAATACTTTTGCCGCTGTTGCAGTTGATCCCCCACATAATCGCACGAGCAAATGGCATAAGTCAGGCGTAAGTCATTCTCCATCGACACCGGTTCATCCCTATCACATCTTTCTCCATCCAGAGCTGCATGGAAACGATTATGGAACTCGCATTAACTTCTGTACGTGACAACTGAGACAGGGTACTCCAGATGCATCATATATCTTGTTTAGTGATGAGACCACATTTATCAATAATGGTCAGGTAAACTGACGAAGCCGCGCGGTTTAAGGTGCCATGTCACAGATTGCCCGGCCCCTCCCGCCCTTAGGTTCGAGTCCTCCCTTGGGCATGAGTGTGTGTATTGTTCTTAGCATAAGTTAGTTTAAGGCATTTTAATTAGTGTGTAAGTCTAGGGTCCGATGACTTCAGCAGTTTGGCCCCTTAGGAATTCACACACATTTGAATAATTTGAAACTGCCGAAAAATGCACTGTTGGTCTGTTGATAGAATACTCCAGATGTATCATCTATCTTGTTTAGTGATAGATCTGCATTTCCCAATCATGGCCAGACAAACCACAGAAATATGCACGACACCGGTAGTCTGTTAACAACGCCATTGGATTCGTCAGATGAAACGTCAGCGTCCATGGAGTGTAAATGTATGATATGGGGCAATGAACCATCAGCTCATAGGCCCGCTTTTCAGAGACGGAACATGGAACGCACACGAGTATCGCAGCGTCCTAACAGATCACGTTCCACGGATGTTAGAAGACGCTTCTCTTCAGACGTGGAGGAGTCTGTGGTATCAACATGATGGCTGTCTAGCGCGTAGTGCACGAAGTACTACAGCATGTCTCCCCGAGTTGTTTCGAATCGTTGGGTAAGACGCAGAGGACCTGTACCTAGGCCGGCCCATTTTCCGGATTTGACGCCTGTAGACTTTTTATTGTGGGCAAAGCTGAAAGACACCGTCTGCAAAGACATACCATCTACACCCAATGATATATAACGGCATAATACTGCAGCCAGCTCGGACATCTCCACTGAAATGCTAACACATGTGCACCAGACTGGAAGCGTATATTGCTGCTCCCAATGGTCATTTTTAACACACCTATGACGGTCAATTGTCTCATTACTGTTCGGAATCCACATAACCAGTGTATGTACCTGTTGAGCCGCGGTGCGCCTTTTCTGGCACACCAGCTCTTTGGCAGTACTATCGATTACCCGGCTGGACTACGATCTTTGCCCCTGTTGTGATCTGCCGGCGGGTATTGGCGGTAAGCGAGTTGGTCGCCGGACTCGCTACGAGGCGCTAGGTCGTGCTTGAGGTGACGATGGAGCAGACACGCGGGCTCGGCCAGCGGTGGCGCGGCCTGTCTACCTCGCAAGACGGTCGCCAGTTTGTGCTGGACCTGTCTGATGTCAGCTTCGGGCGCTGCTCGTCGCATTGCTTTGGGACCTGTTTTGTCGGAGGAACCCATCCCTCGAGACCATCTCGAACAAGGCTCTCCATCGTACGTGTAAGTGGTTTTGGTGCCTTCATTCCGTCAAACGATTTGCGTTGCAGCGAGTGAACTTGTTAGTCGGTTGGCGGCCGGCAGAGTCTGTGAGACTGTATGCAGACCAGCAGTTACTATTTGCTTTAGAATCCGCTGGTTGGATGACTATTAAAAGGCAGATTAGCACGAAGGCGTGAGTGTGATTTTGGGTTTATTGCCATCAAGCGACGTCCCTGGTATATTTCTGTACAAAAAAATGGCAACCAGTTATTCTATTAGTAAAACTTGTATTTGGTAAAGCTACTCATTTATATGTACTTACCTTATATACGTGCACTTATTGAATGCACACACTCAATAGTAAGTGGTTTGTATATTTTACCGATTTATTAATGTATATTGATTGATGTTTGGTCGGTGTTTGCCGTGTCTTCTGCGGTCTGTTTGTGTTCCAGTTTCTGCGAGTTTTGATGCGTGGGTGCGGCGCCACGTCCCGCTTCGGTGCACAGAAGCTGTCACGTGCCGTCTAATGGGAAGTGACTCCCGGTTGAGCCCCGAATTTTAGGTGTTGTTTGGACGGCTGGTCGGCTGCTTCCGGCATTTAAGTTAAGTCACCCTTGTCCAGGGCAGCCTGGGGTCACTGCCCGTTTGATAAATATAACCTATTTCATGTGTTGTTTGTGTTTCTTTTTTTAAAAAAAGGGATTTTAAATTCGTTGAATATGAATTATTATAGTCACGTGTTGTGCTGGTTGGCTTTTTGGTGGTTCTAAACGAACTGATACTTTTGGTAAATTACCTTCATATTGCAAATGTTTTTTTAAAAAAAGTTGTGCCATTTTTAAAATCAGTTTCATACTGTAATTTATTTGAAATCTCTGTCGCTCATCTCTTTAAGTCTTTTGGTAGTTGTTATCTGCTGTCTTGGTTGAGAAGCAAGATATCTGCAATATTTTTGCGCGCACAGCAAACGGCCGTGTGAACTGGACGTGCCTAAAAAGCTTAACCGGGGAACGGGCACGGTAACCAGGAGTTACGGGCATGGAGCCGGCGATCTTCCTGGGAGCCTGCGAGCGGCTCACACTACTGACACAACCGTGCTCTATGTTCAGGATTCCCCATTAAAGCACGCTTTGCTGCAAAATTCTACGTCTAGCTTAGCGCCCGCTGCTTCGCTTGTGTGAAATATTTTCATGCAGTCCACGGAGTGTTGAATCCTGCCTTGACGTCAAATATGTGGGGTCCAGGAAGCCTGCCTTCTCCGATCGCTAGACAACATTCAAACAAATCGGCGACATGTAAATAAGAAATCTCTTCACTATATACAATTCTTAAGTCACCGGTCTTGATGTGGCTAATCTTGATGCTGCTGTAGAAGTGGCCCGCGACCAGTCAGCGTTTAGAGGTTGTCGTCCTGGAGAGGGGTCGGTCAGCGTGCTATTGGTTGACGTTCTTTTCACAGCTCTCTCTACTCTCTTGTTTCTGACTGGCGTGCCAGAGCTTTACTTTAAGCCGTAACACTAAGTGCAACACCTTATTTACTTTTCACGCTAATTGATGCCGTAGAAGAATGGTTTCTTCGATTGTGCTTATGACTAAAAAGCGATTCTGGTAGCTCGAGTCCAAGGTTTTTGCGTTCCAGTGGTCGTACTTCCACACAAACATTCATCCCCTAACGCACATTTCTTTATACCTAATCGATAAGTGAAATGCCAATTCTCATAGATTTAGCTTCAAAGGATGTTTAGTATATCGAAATAATTCCTTAAAGATTTTCATCCTCAAAATCACCCCCTTAGGAGCTGAATTTCCAAAACCAGTGGAACATGTATTTCCTTATTTCTAACAGAGAAGCCAAATACAAATTTTCACGTAAACGAATCCCAAGCCACCGCCTCGGATAACATAATTTCCGGAGTGGGGGGCGAGGATCTGTGGACGGTGAATGACGCTCCACAGCAGAATGGAAATAGAATAACAACTCCACTGCCTGGGCAGGGGGGCCAATCGAGTGCTAGATTAAGCGGGGCACCAGTACGCTCACCGACTGCAGACCCATTTGCAGAATTTCTGCGCAGGTTAGAAGAAAGAGATAGGGAGAGAGATCAGAAATTTGCACAGATGCTGCATGAGCAAGGGCAACAAAGAGACGAAAAACTGCCTCAGATGCTATATGAGCAGGAGAAAAAATTAACGCAAATGCTACATGACCAAGCGAAAGAATTTACGCAAAAGCTCAGTGAGCAAGAGCAGCGCAGTGAAGCGAAAGTAATGAAGGTCACAGAATGTAGCAATCAGATGTGCAAAAAAGAGGACAATGTAATAAAACGAAATGTCCACCCTGTTGTATTTATTAAGTGTTTCAGGAATGTATTTCCCAGGAAATGGACGGAAAGACAAAGAATACAGTTCGTGGTCTCCTTTATTCAAGGTGACGCGGCACTGTGGGCGACCGATGTGTCCGAAAAATGTCTAACGATGCAACAGTTTGAAGGTGCATTCTTGCAAAAATTCTGGTCTGATAGCGTCCAAGAAAGAATACGCAAGGAGTTGTACAGTCCAGAAATGTACAAACCTAAGATGGGAACGTTACGCAAATATTTTGAAAAGTATATAAACAAAACCAGGTACTGGGACGAGCCAATGTCCTATTGTGACATAATCAGATTAATAAAAATGAAGTTGCCCAGTGAAATTAAAAGATATTTCATCAATATGCCGGAATACGATATAGAACAATTCATGGAAATAGTGGATTCTGTTGACTTATTGATCGAAGATATGAAAACCGAAAACAAGTGGAACCATGCAGGCTGTGATCAACAAAAAGCCGATTACAATGGCAGCCACAGTAACGGTAGTAACTTAGTACCAAATGGTAATGGGAATAGGCAAGATCACCGGCAACAGAATCGAGGCACAAACAATGGCAATGGTTATAACAGCAACGGTTGTAATCGTCAAAATCGAAAGAGACATCATGATGGACGCATGACGAAAGGATATAATGGTAACGGCAATCCGCAATGGCGGAACAACCGAAACCAGTGACGTGGTAGTAATGAACCGACACCACAGAGGCAACTAAACACAGCGCCACAATGGAACGCCAACCCAGGTACGTCACAGAACATGTCAGGAAGTTACAACCGACCACCGCAAAACCATAGCCATACACAGTATCAAAATACGCCATCGGGGAGGCAGGGCGGCCAACCCAACAGTTTTTCTCCACAGCCGCACGAAGTTGCAGAAATACGTAGCTTTAAGATTCTTATTTTCAGTACCATAGGCAACAGCGAGAGCCAGGACTCCGACTACAATACAATGGTTCACGGAGGTAAGAAAAAATACTCTTGCGCGTGTGTGGGCCGCAATTGTAATTAATAACTAAAGATTTCTTGCTTTAAAGTGAACTGACTAGCCGAGGAAATTGATATGAAAAGTTTATTCCAATGTTCAACTTGTATGCTCATGTTTTAAGATTCAGCGAGTCTAACATTCATTAACGTAACAAATAATTTAAGATTAATATTGTTAAAAAGGAGAACTTAACAAAAGCATTTAACCGTAAATCAAAATTGAATGAAATATCATTTTTATTAAGGCCCACCACGTAAGTCGGCAACAATCAAAAAATCAAAATGACAATAATAATATATTAAATTACGACGGCCGACTGACGCGAGAGTGGGTAGCAACTTCGGTTTCCTTCTCCTCTACAACCATGCTTGATCAGCTTAATTTTTGCCCAGAGTCTCTTGTATAGCTAACAAGAACTATCAGCTGCGTGCTTAGCACGTCATTTTAGCACACCACGTGTTATATAACAGTTTCAGATGTAGGTATATTATTACTGTTTAAGTTAATTTGAGAATCCGCAGTTAGGGTGTTAGGGCGTTACACGATCTCATCCTTTGAACTTGTTGGGTGTTTACATCTTGTACTGGGAACATGATAAAGCTTCCATTGTGTATTAAGATAATATGGAGTGCATTAGAAATATCTTCATAAAGTATCATTTCTAACGTAGCGTGTGTGCTTAAGTACCATAAAAATATAAGGTTGATGATTAAACACGTTATCACATGTATGTTAAAGTTCTAACGTAATACAAACAGAATAGCATTCAGTAACATCGATTACATTTTTCTAGTGGATAGCAGTAAGCGTAAAACTTCCAACCCCTGCCCCCTCTATAAAAGTGTTCAATGAAATGAAGCATCACTGAAAAACTTAACAATATGTCAGATGATGAACATTTGATTATTGTACAGAGAGTTCATTGCCTCAAGTAGGTTTAAATAGGAATACCAATATTGCGTGAGACCGGAGCACTGAGACATAATGAAATGACAGAAACAGGCACGGCTTAGGCGGGACATGACTTCCACCTGACACACTCGGAGTCTGTACCTACCATCCTCAGAGGAAGGAATGGTGTGCACACCTGATCCAAAAACCCCTTACGTTTCTACTGACGAAGAGTGCAGGTTAGGCAACCTCACTCTAATTTTAAACGATTAGCAAGGTGGGATCAGCACAGTTGGTATACTCAACGAATAATTAACATCTAGCAGAACCATAATATCTCGATACATCAGTCTGTATCGAACTCCGACTCAATTCTATATCTCGGTAACAGTGAGTTTGTACACAGTGGATAAAAATCATCATTTGGCCATGATCATGGTAGGAGGAGGTTCATTAAAGCAAAACATTAATTAACCCAATCATTTTAGGTCTGTATAAGGTGATAGTTACAATACTACATAAATGCTGAGAGGCTACCATATGTACCGTTACATTACTATGGCCTTTGGTATTACTTGCATTATACAAGTGTTACTTCATTTTTAATTGTATCAGTACTACTTATTTTTAATAAGTTTACCTATCCAGTGTACCAGTAGCCTCTTGAGGAAGACTGGATAACGGGTTTAGTTGTTAATTAGCGCACATACCCCCCCCCCCTTTTTCCCATTATGTGTCAGCATTTTATTACCATGTAGATAGCGTGGAGTGAGTCACGAGCATGAATATTTGCTGATGTTTCCATAAATGCATGTGTAATGTCAAGTTGTTATCTACCTATGTTTCTGGGAAGGCATTCAAACAAAACAGGTATGACGGAGATACACAATAGTCTGAAATGTGTTGTGCCATGGTTGGCCACGGAAGTAATTCAATTTATTCTACCGTGGAACAGAAAGTCGATGCTGCCTCATCTGTATGCCACGATGGGCATCGTATCTTCGTCTTTTAAGTGAACGGTAGCTCCGTCGGATTGTCCCGTTCAGATGACTGTCTACGGTACAAGAATGAGTTATTTAGTAACTGATTAATCGCTTTCTTGCAGGTCTGTTAATAGTAGGAAGTGTTGTAACGCACATAAATTTTTATATTTCTGGTAACTTCAGTAGGGACAGCATAGTCTCGTGGAATTTCCCTTGTGCAGTCGTTGAATCATCAGTGTGCGTGAATATTCGCCCAAGCCTTTAGCTTTAGGACTGCTGTTGTTATCATTATTTAGTTACAGGTGTTCCGTTCTTATTTTTCTAGCAATTTGTGTAGGATCAACTGATGATTTCTTTGTGTGAAACGGTTCAGCCATTGCCTTCCAAGGGCTATCGTTGATGGCCGCACAGACAATTACCTTTCACTTTAACTCGGACATTTCATACCGAATAAGTTGCGTGTTTTCCTGTGTAGACTATAAAAAAATTATAGTGTGAACGTTCTTACAATGATGAATGATCTCACGGTCAGTAAACTGTATGCCACGGTTCTCCATGAACCACGTGGCCATGGCTACATATACAGTGAGCTCTCATGGTTCATCAATGGCTCTCATTTAAGGCAGCATGCGTGTGCAAACATACATTGAGAAAGAATATTACTGTGTGAATATTATCGGAATCAAGATCTATTAAATGGTGAGTACTGTGTATACCATAGTCTTAAAAAAGCCATGTGCGCATGACTGTACAGACAATGGGCATCCGCTCCTTGTGCATAGCTTTCAGATCAGCCAGTGTGCGTGTGTTAATGTGAATTTGATATAAATCTTTTGTGTGCCTTGTAGTCGATGCGTGGACGATGTCGCTTTGATTAAGATATATGAAATTTCACTTCTACGCTCGCACGTGGTCACCACTCCATAGTCGATGAGGTTTCTTCTTTCTTGGCCTGTGCGATGTTGTGCATTCTGTTACGCTGATATACCGATGAGCTCACCTTCCTTTCGTTATTACGGTTACTTGCTTAACTTCAACAATCAATGGGTAGGTGTGCTATCTCTATGTACCGTGTGTAAATATTCAGTCTCCGTTCTGATTGCCCACAATTTCTGGTAGGCGTATGGTGCCCCAGTTGATTTCTTAAGACTTTTAAAGTGACTGTAAAATCAGACTGCGTAAATCGGCATTATCTGATGTTTGCAATACAGAAGTGAATGTAGCACTTACTGATGATTATTATCTTGTATATATCACAGACCTTTCAATGTTACTGAAATGAGCTTCATAAATGCCTTAGACTGAGTCCTAGATTTAGTCTATTGTTGATTCCATTGTAACGACAGGGAGACAGTAGGCTATAGAATAAACGGAAAATGAAACGTACTTTCAACTCGGCAACTATTATTGTTGCAGATGTACAATAAAAAATAAGAGAACAATTGGTGAAATACGTAAAATTTATTTTTTTGATTTAAATAAACCGAGGGATAGTTAATGGAAATTGAAAAACAAATAAACACAAACAACATTAAATGAACGCAAAAAAACGAAACACAGAACTCAAAACGAAACAAAAAAACAAACAGAACAATATCTGAACACAAACAAGAACTTTAGGAACAAACGAACATTTGTTTCAGTGGGTACAAGCGGCACCCAAGAGTTGGCTACAAAGACTCCCAGCTGCCCCCTCCTCCACCTCTACACGGACTTCCTCCATCTTGGCAGCACCCATGAGACTCTCTGCTGCGTCCTCCTCTAGATATATATGGGCTTGTTCCGTCTTGGCAACATTCACGAGAATCTCAGCTGATCCTTCCTCCTCATCTCCACAGTCATCAACCATCTTGTCAGCACCCATGTGACTTTCAGCTATCTCCTCCTCTACATCTTGATGGGTTTGTTCCAACCTGGCAGCATTGACAAGACCCTTATCTGCCCCTTCCTCGTCATCTCCACATGCTGGGTCAATCTCTGCAGCATCCATGAGACCATCATCTGCCCCTTTCTCAATCTCTCCAGACACTTCGCCCATCTTGGCAGCACCCATCAGACTCTCGGCTGCCTCCTCCTCTAAATCTTGACAGACTTGTTCCATCTTTGCAGCATTCACGAGGCCCTTAGCTGCCCCTTCCTCCTTATCTACACATACTGTGTCAATCTCTCCAGCATCCATGAGACCATCATCTGCCCCTTTCTCAATCTCTCCAGACACTACGCCCATCTTGGCAGCACCCATCAGACTCTCGGCTGCCTCCTCCTCTACATCTTGACAGACTTGTTCCATCTTTGCAGCATTCACGATGCCCTTAGCTGCCCCTTCCTCCTTATCTACACATACTGGGTCAATCTCTCCAGCATCCATGAGACCATCATCTGGCCCTTTCTCAATTTCTCCAGACACTTCGCCCATCTTGGCAGCACCCATCAGACTCTCAGCTGCCTCCTCCTCTAAATATTGATGGGTTTGTTCCATCCTGGCAGCATTGACAAGACCATTAGCTGCCCCTTCCTCCTCATCTCCACATTCTGGGTCAATCTCTGCAGCATCCATGAGACCATCATCTGCCCCTTTCTCAATTTCTCCAGACACTTCGATCATCTTGGCAGCACCCATCAGACTCTCAGCTGCCTCCTCCTCTAAATATTGATGGGTTTGTTCCATCCTGGCAGCATTGACAAGACCCTTAGCTGCCCCTTCCTCCTCATCTCCACATTCTGGGTCAATCTCTGCAACATCCATGAGACCATCATCTGCCCCTTTCTCAATTTCTCCAGACACTTCGCCCATCTTGGCATCATCCATCAGACTCTCGGCTGCCTCCTCCTCTACATCTTGACAGGCTTGTTCCATCTTTTCAGCATTCACGAGGCCCTTAGCTGCCCCTTCCTCCTCATCTACACATACTGGGTCAATCTCTCCAGCATCCATGTGACCATCATCTACCCCTTCCTCAATCTCTCCAGACACTTCCCCCATCTTGGCAGTACCCATCATACTCTCGGTTGCCTCCTCCTCTAAATATTGACAGGCTTGTTCCATCTTTGCAGCTTTCACGAGACCCTTAGCTGCCTCTTCATCCTCATCTCCACATATTGGATCAATGTTAGCGGCGTCCACAAGAACCTTATCTGCCCCTTTCTCAATCTCTCCAGACACTTCGTCCATCTTGGCAGCACCCATGATACTCTCGGTTGCCTCCTCCTCCAAATCTTGACATGCCTGTTCCGTCTTGAAAGCAGCGACGAGACACTCAGCTACTATCTCCTCCTCTTGATCCATCTTGGCACCATCCACCTAGGCAACCAAGATAGTGTTAGGTGCTTGGTTAAACTAGAAACAACATTATACACTGTAACTTACATTATGAAATAATAATGGGTAAGAGTTTTCAGACAGGTTATTATGGATCATCACAGTTTTATGTCAGATTCAAAAGAAATTCAATATTTGAATAGTAGAGATAATGTTTAACAGGGAGTAAGCTACTGGAATATTATTAACGCTTGGCATTAGAAGCTGATGACTGTGTATGTTATGAAAAAGAGGGTCTTCCCTTATCACCGACTGCACAATAATGTATCGCTGAGGTCCTCATACTAGCAGCATGTCTATAACTAAAAAAGCTTCGGGACTACTGAAGAACGGAATGCAACCCGTCGGCTCTGACCAATGACGTCAGAATTTGCCAGAGATGATTTACTACATACATTTAACAGCTGAGACAAGTGTTTATAAACTAAGGGATGCAGGAGAGGAAAACAGGTGGTAGACATATTTAACGTCCAGTAATATTTCTACCAAGTCTTATGGATATCGCTTGATTGAGTCCTAGTGTTCTGTAAAAAATAAACGGAAAAAAAGACAGAAATAGTGGTTGCGTAGAATACCTCAGTTGACATATATATGAGTTGTATCTCGAAATCTTCTATATAGCATATAGGTCAACTGAAGAATAAGATACTAGTGCAAACGAAAACGAGGAAATCTACGTACGTAACATTGGCAACCTGTTGACCTATGTATGTCAACTGAAGTACGAGATACAACTTATTTTTGGCTTCGATACTAATAGTATTGCCTGAAATTTATCACAGGCTTGATATCGACGACAAGAAAACCAATAACAGTGACATTTGTATCCCATTCTTCAGTTGAGCTATATAGGTCAACTGAGACCCTTAGCTGATACTAATTAGTATTAGCGAATGGGAAATAACGGAAATTATAACATGTGTTTTCTGAACTTCAACTGACCTATACAGGTAAATCAATTCAATGTTACATATGTCGCTTTTTTCGTCTAGCTAGTATCAGTATACCGTACTTTAGTTGACCTGTATACGTCAACTGAAGTACGGGATACAAATTTTACGTATTCCGGTCTTTTCGCCTTCTGTAGTGCTAGTATAGACTCGGAAAATAATACTGCCACCTGACGAAGAACTTTGTCAGTCACAAGCGTTATGTGGTTTGGGGATTCGCAAATGCCGCAGAATTCCCCATTTGCTCTTATTCCCTATGTTTTAAAAGCCGCTCAGGTTGTGATTAACAAGACAGAGATTTGAAAACCAGATTTTAAACTAATTTTTTTTTCCAGAAGCAGTTATACACTATATCCATACTTCTTTGGATACAAACGGCTAATTGAATTTGAAAAAGCTGCAAAAAGATTGAAATCTGGAAAAATGGTCAGACGTAAGTCCAAAACCCACTGAGAAAGGGGAAGCATTGCATTAGAAAACGAATGGAAAACTTGAACACATGAAATAGAAAGGGCAGTAGAAAATCAAATGGGCAAAAAGATTATTCCCAATAGAATTCTTGCCTAATTCACCAGATGCTGTTTAAAGAAGAAAATTAAAAAAGAAAAACAGAAAATGAAGCCTCAAACGTAAAAATAAGTTTTGCAGTAAACTGAAAACATGAAAACAAGGCTGGATGCAGAAGAAATGCGAAACAATAGAAACTTGTGTAACAATCGGAAAGTTAGATACCATATATGGGAAAATTAAGGAAACCGTTAGAGGAGCGAGATTCAGATGCATAAATATCAAACGTTTACCTGGCAAGCCATTACGAACGAAAGGACGGAGGTCTGAAAGCTGGATTTAACGTATTAATGGGCCCTACAAAATAAACCAACTTAAAAAAGGAAGTGAATGAAGATTCGAAGTGAAATATGGTACACTAAAAAGAGTTTGACACAGCAGTAAAAGACCCAGTTCGAAGAAAGACTCTTGGCGTACGCTACAGTGTATCAAAATTTTTAAGATCACTGGTAGGGAACCCGAAAAAGCTGTTCCACGTGATATGTCAAACATCCTAAGCAGGCGAAATACACTCAGACTTTCAAAAACATCTAATAATCCCATTCCCAGTCAGACCAAATGCTCACAAGTTTCAAAGTTAACCGAATTGTCACGAGAAATCTAATACTAAGTAATGAAGACATCGGTAGCGGAGGTTTCGCGGAAGTATGGGGACGAGTAAGTCATTTCCGACCTTAAGACTCTGAAGACAGATTGCTGCAAGGCAAAAGTAAATCGGTAGGAATTCAGTTTCTGAGGGTCACAGTGATAAAATACAGGGAGTGATGTTGTCCAAAACTTGTGCATTAAAGAAAGAGCAAATATAAAGGTCTCATGATATGTCAGGCATTCAGCAGCTAGGACGGGAGTGAGATACGTTTGTAACCTAAAAATTCAGCAAGCAGAATGAAGAGTAGACAGAAATTAGGTATGGGGATTGAAGCTCAGTGAGAAAAAAATAAAACTTTGAGTTCATGACATTACAGTTATGTAAGATACACCAATTTCCTTTGATTATCAATTGAACGAAATGAGTAATGTCTTGAAAAAAAACGATCAATGATTACTAGCAAAAGTAAAAGTAGGATAGTAAAGTGCGGTAGAATTGAATTAGGAGTTGAAGGTGGAAAAATATTAACAAATGACACTGAGAGAAGTAAACTGAGCTTTGTTGTTTGGGCAGATTATTAGCAAAGTAGAGGACATGTAAACATCAGGATGTCAATAGCAAGAAAGACGTTTTTGAAAAGCAGAAATTAGTTAACCTATAACATAAATTTCAGTTCTAGGTAGTCTTCTCTCGAGGTATTTGTCTATAGTGTAGCCATGTACATGAGTGGAACGCTGAAGATAGTTAAGAAAGAATGGAATATATAGCTTTGATATATTTCTCCAGGAGAGTACTGAAGATAAATTGGGTACAGCATGTAGCTTGCGAGGAGGAAATGAATCGAAATGGAGGAAAAAATCTTTTATCACACAATTCGACTAAAAGCTGGGATCAGTTTGTACTATGCATCGTGCGGTATCATAGGATCTTATGTTGTTAACAGGGTGATCCGAGAGGGTGAGTGGGGAGATGGAAGGGTTGTAAGATTTGTACAGGTAGAGGAAGACTTGAACACAGTAAGCAGATTGAAATGAATGTCGGTTGCTGCACTTATGGAGAAGCAAAGAGCCAGTCACAGGATAGACTACCGTGGGAACCTGCATCTCATCTTATTTCAAACGGGAAACCGCATCATCAACAACACCGCCACGTGAAGATTTTCTAACAGTTGCCTGGCCGTTACTTACCACGGGGAAATGGCCGTATTGATGTTATTCATAGAAGAAGAGAGGCCTAGCCTCCATGGATATACCTTCACGCGGAAAAAATTTGTATCGTGGTGCATTCTGGTAGCAGGGGCTAACTCACCGTAGGTAATAAAACAGCAGTTCTTGTAACTCTACATTCTATAGCTTCATTACCCTTCTAACATTCAATCCACTTTCATTTTCCTAATCTTCTGTAATTGATTATGCTAGACTGTTATTGTCATGGTATTTGATAACACGTCTGTTGTAATTTTTTGTTTTATGTTGCGCATGATGTTTGGTGTAACAGTCGGAATATTTTCATTCTCCCGCTATGTGGATGTGTTATATCTGTATCAATAAGTGGAGTATATTTTCGTAACCCTTGAATGTATTTCAAGCTACCTGCTACACCCTCATGTGGTTCTTGTTCTATGATCATAAAGATGAACTATAATGGTGGAAACAATGCCTTTGTAAAGGCCTATTAGAGAAATAGTGAAGATAAGGAACAGGAGAACGCTGAGGCAAGCATTCCGGAAGAGAAGGGAGTCTTTTTCCCGCGTGATCAATTTTATCTTGTAGTCAAGCAGCTAAAACATGGGAAAGCCACTGAAGATGGTGATAAACCAGCAGAACTCGACAAGGCTGCTAGACAACAGCTACATGAAGAACTGTTCCATTTCATACAAATTACGTACGAAACCAGGGCATACCGAACAGACTTTGATGAATAGTTACAGCGCCAACACAAAAGAAAGAATCTGCAAACAAATGTGAACAATGCAGCACCCTCAAGTTGATAACACATGCCACCCAGATCTTGACCTCTTATCTTTGTAATGCGGACTGAAGAAAGGATAGGTGTACAAAATACGGAAGATCAATTTGTCTTTAGAGGAGCTGTAGGCACACGAGAAGCAATACTCGGGTTACGGCTAATACCTGAGACAAGACTAAGCAAGAGTCAAGAATGCAGCAGAGTGTCGTAGGAGGAATGGTCAGTATTCAGGTGTATGACAGGAACGATCATACGAAGCTTAACCATCTACTAAACATGGGCTTTAAAATTCAGCTATGAGCACTTCATCTTCGATAGTGTAACAAAATCTTGTCTTGGCCTTCTATATTTTGAGGGGCGTATGTATGGCCTAAATCACGAAAACAATTTTCTGTAAATATGGGCTGTAAAGTGCTCACCTTCAGACCTTTGAGCACTTGTGCAACTTCACTGGTGTGAAATACACCTCTTCGACAAAACAAGTGCTTGCATGTTGAGATTTTCTGATGATACTACAGTGTGTAGTGAATGTGCGGAACTAAAGAAGCGAGATACAGATGAAAGTCAGCCCCATTTCTTCCTAACATGCAAATTAATAAAGTTAAAACAACAATCTTGATGAGTAGACAAAATACCGTTGCTCAGTGCTCACTTAACAATGAGGGACTGGAGACTGTAGAATCCTTTTGCTAGCTATGGAGTAAAACCACCCTCAGACGGATCAAGGAAGGATATTGAAAGCCAAATAAACCAGGCAACAGCTGCTTTCAACAAGAGCAGGAACATTACACCTCTCGTTTCATAGCCCAATACCTGAGGAAATATCTCATAAAGATTTTGTGTGGAGTGTGCCGCTGTACAGATGTGAAATACGGACAATAGAGGAGAAAAAAAAAACCCTGATGGCCTTCGAGATGTGGTTCTATCGCAGAAGGCTCAAGATTTTCTGTGAAAAGAACTAATTAAACGAACTGGTGCACTGCAGGGTAGATAGCGTGCAGCTATGTCTCCTAAAGCTTATTGAACGCCACATGTGTCAGCCATATGCTGAGACATTATGGTGTCACTAAAGGTGTTGCTGAAAGGACAGTAGAAAGGAAGAATACAGGAGACAAACCTAGTTTAGTATACATCAACCGTATCGTGGACGACATATGTTCCACCACCTTTACTGCCCTCAAGAAAAAGGCCGGAGACAGAAATGCTTGGCATGCTGCTGATAGCCAACTTGATAGTTAAAGACCAAAGAAGAAGAAGGAGGTCATGATAAGTTTTGAAAACTAATGGCAAGACGCTTTAAATGTTCAGAAATGGGTACGTGTTTGAGTAATTAGCCTGTGCTACATGTGAGGGGAGAAATGCATATTCACTGTGTGATCAAAAGTATCCGGACATCGCCAAAAACATACGTGTTCCACATTAGGTGCATTGTGCTGCCATCTACTGCCAGGCGCTCCATGTCAGTGACCTCAGTAGTCATTAGACATCTTGAGAGAGTAGAACGGGGCGCTCCGCAGAACTCATGGATTTCGAACATGGTCAGGTGATTGGGTGTCACTTGTGTCATAAGTCTGTACGAGACATTTCCACACCCCTAAACATTCCTAGGTCCACTGTTTCCGGTGTGACAGGGAAGTGGAAACGTGAAGGAACACGTACAGCACAAAAGGTTACATCCCGGCCTCGTCTGTTTGACAGAGACCGCCGACAGCTGAATAGTATCGTAATGTGTAATATGCTGACACTATCCACACCATCACACAGGAATTCCAAACTGCATCAGGATCCACTGCCAGTACTATGACAGGCGGGAGATGAGAAAACTTGGATTTCATGGTCGAGCGGCTGCTCATAAGCCACACATCACGCTGGCAAATGCCAAACGACGGCGCGCTTAGTGTAAGGAGAGTAAACATTGGACGATTTAACAGTGGACGAACGTTGTGTGGAGTGACGAATCGCGGTACACAGTGTGACCATCCGATGGCAGGTTATGGGTATGGTGAATGCCCGGTGAACGTCATCTACCAGCGTAAAATTCGGAGGCGATGGTGTTAGGGTATGGTCGTTTTTCTCATGGAGAGGGCTTGCGCTCCTTATTGTTTTACGTGGCACTATCACAGCACAAGCCTACACTGATGTTTTAAGCACCTTCTTACTTATCACTGTTGAAGAGCAACTCGGTGATGGCGATTGCATCTTTCAACACGATCGAGCACCTGTTCATAATGCACGGCTGTCGCCGAATGGTTACACGACAATAACATCCTTGTAATGGACTGGCCTGCACAGAGTCCTGACCTAAATCCTATAGAACTCCTTTGGGATGTTTTGGAACGCCGACGTCGTGTCAGCCCTCACCCAGCGACATCGATACCTCTCCTCAGTGCAACACTCCGTTAAGAATGGGCTGCCATTTCCCAAGAAACCTTCCAGCACCTGATTGAACATATGCTTGCAAGAGTGGAAGCTGTCTACAAGGCTAAGTGTTGGCCAACACCACATTGAATTGCAGCATACCGATGGAGGGCGCCATGAACTTGTAAGTCATTTTCAACCAGATGTTGAGATACTTTTGATCACATAGTGTATCTCGCACACGCTGCTCTGTTAACCTCCATCTATGAGTAAATTTTTTGTCAATCCGCGACAGCTGGGTCAAAGTAAATGTTTATTAATACATCAAATCATAATTTGTACGCTTTACCTCAAACTTGTTGCTCAGTCTGGAACAGAGTATAATCCTCACTATTGTTCTAGCTTTAACGTTATCAGCTTAATTCTAAAGCAGCCTATATCTGTAGAAAACAAATTAATCCACTTTATAGACTAACATCCATTAAGGATGTGGTAATACCCTGTTAATTATCTTTTTGGTTCCAAAACTTAATTATTATGGTGTTGAAAACTGTGGGCATAGTCTCTAGCAGTACCTGTATGGAGACACGTGGGAAACCTATCATTCGCCTCAATGAGAGACAGTAATACTTTCTCATAACCAGGGCCACTGCACTTCTTATAAAGTTAAATTGGTAGTGTGGACTGACAATCCTTTTACAAGATCACGTTTGTTTCAATGTTCGAAGAAGTGTCGTAACAGAGCAAAGGAGACCCCACGAAACTGGATCGAATTGTGCTCTCATTGTGTGAGCAGTGTGGGAAGAGAGATGACAATGTTCTTTAGGTCAGACGATCATTTATTTACACAGATGGAATGTGTGGTGTCACCGCCAGACACCACACTTGCTAGGTGGTAGCCTTTAAATCGGCCGCGGTCCGTTAGTATACGTCGGACCCGCGTGTCGCCACTATCAGTGATTGCAGACCGAGCGCCGCCACACGGCACGTCTAGAGACACTTCCTAGCACTCGTCCCAGTTGTACAGCCGACTTTGCTAGCGATGGTTCACTGACAAAATACGCTCTCATTTGCCGAGACGATAGTTAGCATAGCCTTCAGCTACGTCATTTGCTACGACCTAGCAAGGCGCCATTACCAGTTACTATTGATGCTGTAAAACATGTACCGTCAAGAGCGATGTTCACCAATTATGGATTAAAGTTAAGTATTCCAGCAGCTACGTACGTTTTTTGCTAGTCTTATTTCCTTGACTTGTTCCAGACCTCACGCCAGCCTGCGTGAGCTAAAACGCGTGCCTTTCGGCTTCCTCTCATAGTGGGTTGGCTGTCTTGCCAATCCACAACAGAATGTTTGAGGCTGAATATATCCTGCTCAGTTGTTTCAAGAGATCGTAACAAAGTACCGTTATCAATTACTAGATGTAGTAATTATACCATATCAACCATCCGTGTTAGGTTGGATATAATAACCTTCTTGTAGGCAACAATCGTTGAAGTGTTGTAACTGTTGTGACTGCCTTATCCGTCCTCTACCGTTTCACACGTTCTTTGGTGGTATTCATGGCGTCAATTATTCCCAGCTGCTGGTTTCACATCCACTGACTCCTACGTAGCACGCAGAAGTGCTCTTCTCCCCTAAGAGGTTTGCCTAATTGTACTTATTTGTATATAAGTACATAGGAAGTTTTCCTTTTATTGTGATATTTCTTTGCGCTAATGTGAGTGTTGAAGGCGTGACTGACTAGACGAGTGTATGCTGCTGTGGTCCAGATTTGCATTACACAGCAGCATCTAAAGGACTTCCGCTATCATTGATAGCAAATGACAACGGCAGCAATCGCACTGTAGCCAGACGTTCTTACCCTCACTAGCAACCGTATAATTTTTCATCTACGGTTCAGTAAGATTTTTTTCCGAAGTCTTACATCTCTGTAAGAGACAAGCCAATCATAAATGGTATTCCACAGAAAATGCCATAAGTTGCACTAGGTCAATTACGACTTTGTCCCAAACTGAAATTCAGCTGCTGATATTGCAGCATTGCCTGGTACGTGCAGTACTGGTAAACGGATGTGTCTCCGACTGGTATCAGCCTTCAGACCGTTGAGACCCGTCATGACGGACTTCTACAGTTGGCGAACTCAACAATCGTTGTAGGCTAGCGTCTGTAACACGAGTAATATTTGACGAACCCGTGACAGTTTTACAACGGACTGTTACATTCCCTGAGTTGTACTTTATATTTACATTTGGGTCTTCGAACCAACGGTTGCTATATTATTGGATTCTAATATGGTGAATCAGTCCGTTAATACTTCATGTAAAGATGAGAGACAACTGCATTTTACAGTCATAGAGATATGTGCAAATCATGAGATTTTCTCGATTGATATCACCTGTCTAAGTGACTAATTCTGCAATGTGTACAATCAGAGACGCAGCTGTTTCCTCATCACTCTCACTCGCATACTCTTAATGTTAGTAATAACGTCGACTCACCTCACTGGGGCCCTCCTGCGGCGCATCGACCAGTATTATATCTCGTTCCTCGGAGCATATCTCTCTTTGTATCGGCAGGTCGCTGTCTTGATTCTTAAACGGTGCATTGTCTTCTTCGACGTTATTCACTTTGAAGCGCCCGATAACGTGGACCTGTGGGTGGTTTGATCTTGTAGTTACTTACTCAGCTAGGATGGCGTATATCAGTCATACATAAAGCTTTATGTACTTCACTTAGCATTCTTAAACATATTATACATTAAATTAGCAGCTGTTAAATGTAGGCTATAAGAAGACGTCATTTAAAAACTAAGTTATTAAATAAGGTAGAGAACTGTGGGATACGAGAATGAAAGGTCGATGATTAGTGGACGGTTGACAAGACTATTTCTAACACATCCAGGAATAGTTACGCAGGCTCTTGATAGGAAAAGCTGAGACGATGTGCCTAGACTGGAATATAAGAAACAATTTACTACCGAAGCAGTGCATAATGTGCGAGAAGACATAAAGAGTTCAGCTCACACAGAAGAATGAGGCCAGCCTCTTAAGCGATAGATCTAACCACATCAGACATTTTTCGCTGCGTGTTTTGTAGGTAACGTTCGTGAAGGTTTTTTCTTTACTACTTATCACAGTACAGCATAAACTTATGTATGCCAAATACACAGTTAAGTAAGCACGTATCTCAAACCAGGGTATTGTGCAACCGTTTTCGTAAACCCTGTCTGTTGCCACAGTCAGACTCCGATAACTTCACTAACCCAAGGAATCCCAGCAAGAAATAAGAGTTTTTATTGAAACTGACGTCAGTGATTTTCGTATCTGACACTGGCTTTTTATATTATTTCCTGAATCCGGGCGATTGTTTAAATGCGTAGCGGGGAATCCTACTGACTGCATGTACAACGCAGGCCACCAGAAGAAGGGAGCGTGTGTCGGTGTCAGGCCACAGAATACTTCATGTGGACTGAGCTCCACGGCAGAGGCACCGTCTGTGTCTGCATCCTAAACGATGGAAAGCTGATCTGCACGTTTTACCTTGGCGTGTCCACTGGCGCAGAGCAGGCACATCGTGAGTGAGCAGCTACAGGTTGTGTTCCCATGTTCTGGGAACTCCTAGTCCCACAACGGTGAAAAGGTAAGATCGGAGTGGAACGAAAGACCATCTGGATCTTATGTGCTTAACAGCACGGCTCCCTGAGATGACAGGCTGCTGAGAAGCTAACTGAAATTTTGTTGACTCTGCTAAGAAACGTGCGAGCACTGACATAGGATAATGCAAATAAATTCTGGAATGGAAGAACAGAACTCGCATTTGTCTACATGGAGAAGGCCTGATTGGCTAAACGTGACATAGGACAGATGGTGTGAGCCAGAAGTTGCCTGTTTCGCAGGTCCAGCACAATGAACCTATGACTGGTTTATTATGTTAAACTAAATAGGGAAGGGAGATTTATGCGCTGTTACAAGGGATCTGATTGTCTGGTATTCAGGAGAGTAACAGTCATTGATTATCCGAAACCACGCACACTCCGAAAAGTAAATAAAATTTCTGTTTCTTATTGGGAGCGCTCTGTAGAGCAAACTTCGATCAGAGAGTCGCCAGTGGACACACCAGTTGAGAGAGGCACATAGAGATTCGGCTCTCAGGGAGAGCAGCCTTCAGTACAGGTCAGATGACTGAGAGTGCTGCAGCCACTACGGCCACAGGTAACGCTAAGTATGGTGAGCGACAGCGGCGTCCACTAACAGAGTTGCAGGGTGTGCGTCGTTTCGTACGAGTGTATCCTACTAAAGTGTTCAGCACCGCTAACAGTCTGGGCTAATATCACTTATACCTATATCTTTACATACATGGCACTTTTCTCTTTGATGTGGTAAGTCCTGGCGTTGGTATTTGTGCTCAGTTTGAGACTGGCTAGGCGACCGTATGACACTACAATTTATAGTTACCGTGGAGCTAACTTTCTATTTCCTTGCTAGCAAATAGCTAAAGACGCAATCACATTGGAGCTAGAGGTACTTAAGCTCACCCTTTGCTGAGCCAACCAATCGAGCAGTTCAGCTATCCAGTCTGATACATAGGCGATATTTCATGTCACTGTAAGAGACAAGCTGAACAAAAATGGTATTTCCACAAGAAACTTTGACCAGGTGATGGTTCGAGTTGCTTACGGCGCACTAAGCGAAATCAGTATGTGCTCAGTTAAATTCACGTCAGTCAATCGGATTGCGGTTCTTCGTGTTTACATAAATCACATAAAACGGTTATCGGCATACTTGCGTTTAATATGAGTCAAACGGTTTCATTCCCCGTCATTCCATACTTCGAACTACATCTGTAATGAATTTGTCGGCAATGGATGCCGGTCGCTAGTCTTACACCACTACCTCAAATCTGCGATACTGATGGACGGATGTCTCCGACTGGCGGTAGTCATTGGCCAGTTGTGACTTGCACAGCTGCAGATCTATAATTTGTGCACATGAAGCTGTTTGAAGCTGCTGTGTTTCACACAAGTGTTATAATACGAACCCGTGGATATTTTACATCGGGCCTTTCTTCCCCACAATAATTACTATCCGTAGGAACCAAGCTTTACATCATTGTCTTGTAACCAATCTATCATTTGATCGTAAAGTGAAACCCTTAAATTGTCCTTCCGGAATTTATAGTCGAGGAGGCATGTCTGGAGCATCAGAAATTCTCGATAGACATGATCTGGTAGAGCGGCTGATTCTGCAATGCGTGCAGTTTAAGAAGTAGCTGTTGTTTCTCACTTCTCAACCTGTCTGTCCGTCTCTCCCTGCTTGCTCTTCATGGCAGTAATGACGCTGACTTACCCCAGCAGGGCCCTCTTGGGGCGCTGCGACCGGTTTATTCTGACGTCTCTTGCGGCGGCGGCGACGCTGCTCGGTGTGTTTGCGATCGCGGTCATCAGACGGTGGTATTTCCTCGGCTGCCTTCCTCTTCTTGACGCGCCTAACAGCATGGCCCTGTAGATGGTTTGATTTTACTATCGCTTATTGAGCTAGGACGCCATATGCCTAACAGAAGAAAACTTTAGACAAATGACTTAGCTTTCTTAAACAGATGGTAAATTAAGTAAGCAGACCATAATTGTATCTAATAACAAATGTGAAATGTGATGCGGTAGGCGTTTGTCAGAAAATAATATAAGAAATAGAGATAGGGAACTGAGAGTCACACGAATGAAAAGAGTACATAATGTTTTAATGGGGCACACTTAACAAAATAAAGGTTGGTTGACACGAATAATGATAAGGCATCTAAGAATAATGAACCCCGCACCTGAAAGGGGAAGGATGTGAAGGTGTGCAAAGTGTATAAAAACCAGATGGTTGTCCGCGCACTGTGTAGTACACAACATATGACGAAACCTGAAACAAGTAAATAGATGTATGACTCGAGAAACATAGACATTGTCTGTGATCCCCATTTGTATATAACGTTTGTGATGCTTCTTTGTTCACTAATTGCGACAGTAGAGCAGAAGTATACGTACAGCAAGAACATAGTAAAATATGCAGGCAACTGCAAACAAAAAAATTTGCTAGCGAGAACCTATACCTATATTTATAATACTCTCTGTTACCACCTTAATTTCTCTCACTTGATCCTCTGATTGTCACGTGAATATACGTGTAAAGCTCTATGACGCCGCCTAGTCTACTACGAATTCACATTCTGGAAGACTACACAAAGAGACTAGGACAACATCGTTACCTTTTGTTTAAGATTCCCCCCCCCCCCCCACAATACACAACTCTGTTATACCTTCGTGTGGTCTGGTCTGGTTACTTATATTCTTATTAACTATGCTTCATGTTTCAAAAACTTATTCTGCATATCGCGTTGATGGGAGCCACAAGTACTGGAACTGTAAACCATATTACGTCCTATTGGTATCGTGTGTATTCCTCGTGCAGGTACTGAATAGAAGTTGAAGTCGGTTTTGTGCCTCCTATTACCGACAGGATATGCCCACTGCAGTTCATAGCAGCACTTAGTTTCATGAACAGGTTCTGAAGCTAACACTCCGTATGATCGTACATCGTGTACTGGACACGTGAGGTAGCATGTCGAATGCACATGGGAAACCATGTAAGACTGAATTGACTGTTAACATGCGTTTTTAGTTTGTAATTGTACAACGGAAGTTTACTTTCCGCAGCAATATCTTTCCGTTGTACGTTACATTTATTTTAGGATATTGTAATCACTGCTACTTTGTATTAATGGATTACAACAAATTGCGTTCCTTACTTAGTCCCACGTGTGAAAATGAGAGAGCTGTCTGGGAGAGTGACTGATTCTGCGATGCATAATCGGTAGTATTGATGTTTGCTCACCTCTGCACGGCCGTCCTTCCGAGTATCGTCCTTATCCTCTTCTTTCTTGATGCGAGGGGCAGGTCCTGGAGTCGGTTGACAGGGAAAGATGTCGAAGATGGACGGATATTCTGGCTCCCTTCTCTCTCTGAAGCGTCCGTACTCCATAAACTGTGGATGTTTTATTTTTGCTATTACTGACTCAAGTAGTATTGCCTATAACTAACACACAGCAATACTCTAGAGATTCGACTTACCACACTTGAATCGATTTTATATCACATAGGCAGTTCGTAAGTCTAAAGCCTGAAGAATGTGTTACATAGTGTTACAGGGAGCGGTTATAAATTAAGAAATCAAATAAATTAGAGAAATGAGAGCTACAAGAGTGAAAAGGTGTGGTAAGCCTTTAATGGAACATGCTCAAAGGGATTGGACACAGGTTAATGGAACTGCTGCTAAGAAATCCTAAACTAGTAACGGCCACTTATTAATAATACACCCATTATTTTATTTATACTAATTTATTTAATTGTTAGTATTTGTCCTGTTATAAGACAAATATTTCGGCTATAAAATACTATGCTCCTCGTTTAAATATATGTTCATTAGGTATGAAAATATAGTTGCTTCATAAAAACGTAATATTATCTTAAGGTGAGATTTGAACCTCTTAATGGGAAGTGATCGTGGATGTCTGAGGGCAGAGAAATTTGAACAGTGAACCACCAACAATAAAGGTGAGCGTCTCCTTGAGTGTTCAGATGAACATGACATGATAGAACAATCAAAATCTTTGAGGTGCATAAAATAAAGTGCACCTGGAAATTCAGTGTGATAATAACAGCCACCTCATCGATTTTATATTAACGTTGAATGCTAAAGACATCAAATAAAGTCTAACAACAGTTCTCCAGAATTAGACGCAGACACCAAAAATGAGTGTATGTTTGTAAGGTCTAATTTAAGATTTAATATAAACCAGGAAACTAAAACAAATAGTGGGAATATTGAAAAAAACTGGTAAGTTAAAAGAACAGATGTTGCTACTAGAGTAAGCATTGTTACTAATTTCAGCAATGCTTTAACATCACTGTGCCGTTTTTTAAACGTCTTGGAGTTGCTCACCATATTCAGATCCATTATTCCAGCATCAAGGTCTTTCTTCCACTCTTTTCTACTTGTGTAGCGCTCTACATAAGGTGGCGCTTTCTTCGTTTTCTTCGTTTTCTTCCTGCAGGGAAGACACCAACAGCACAAGATGCAGCGTAGCACCTGAGAAGCCAAAACAAAATCACTATACGCGTAAACCAGTGCCTACACATTAAGACAACGATGACGCCGCGTCAAACGTGGACTACATAGCAATCAGAAAGTTGAGATTTTTTGTGGCCTAGCTCTGACATGGGCTTGACCCTTGCCTCAGTTTTTTGGAATAATCTCTTGAAACAGTAAAATTTTTTCCAAACGTTGAGAAAAAATGAATTATAAACTTCCAGCAATGATTCACGTTCAATGCGACTGTGGTGAAGTGCAAATATCGAACAGTGCGGGTATGCAGATGTTTTCGAATTAGTTTTATGCTACATCAAATGAGGAGGTGTGAGACACTATGGGGGCTCACACAGTATCCTCCTACTTCATTTATCCCAGGCGAACTGGAATTCCATATTACCAAGCCGTAGCACAGTGTCAATGTTCAGGACGACCACGACGAATGGCAGTTGCAGTTAACTCAGAGATAATATCTGGAGTACCATATTAACAACTGAGGTACATTTCCTTACCAGAGAAGAGTTATTTCAGCGCTCACACCTCTATTTAGGGATATTCGTGTACAAGAGACCCAGGACAGAGCTCACCTAATGTAACGGAAGACAGTCACCACATAGTCCTCAACTACGGCTGTTCTATCCTGTAGTCTCTTTCCCACTATAGTGGCTCACGTAATGCTTGTCACCAAAAGTGAATATTTGTGCTCGGTCGATATTGCATCAGAAATCAGGATCAGATAATTTTTCCTGTTACTTGGACGATGGAAGCGACAGCAAGAGACGTGGAATTCTTTCCTAAAAGATACTGGAACATCAATAACGCAAACTGGCTCTTTTTCAAAAAGTGAGAAACGGTTGCTGAAGTAACTTTACCAGAGACCGGCTCAGTGTAAATATTTTACTACACATTCTGCAGAGTATTAAATGCGACAGACTTCTAGTATCAAAAGCGACATTTCACTTAGTTACATGTTACGAACTCCGTGGTGCGATGGAATACGGAATACTTACCAGAGACTGTCGAACGTCGACTAGAACGTAAGAAGGGTAACATCTTCTCATCTGTGGAAGATTACCCGTGAAACTGCTAGGTAAATGCTCGAACTAACATGTTTTGAAAATTGTGAAAACCTTTTAACTGGATAAATTACCCCAGCAGTTATCTCATTGATCATATCCTAAGATATCAGGCTCACGGAAGTCCTCTACGAATTCAGTCCTTGGAATGGATTATTTTCACTGTCCTATCCTCTCTCGTGACAAATCGTCCCTTCAAAACTTTTCTACGAATCTTATCGACATCTGAATTAGAGTCCGCTACCTCCCTGAACTTTTCAAATAATGCTTCCAGTTCTCTAATCTAAAGCGGTGCCTGGAATTCCAACTTCCTACATACCCATCCCGTTGTCGGCTTGTCAGCGTTTACTAAAAGAGCTCTTGGAAGACTTATTTTGTTTTCTGTTCAAATCTTTCTAAAGGACAGTACCACATGTGTAAGAATAAAAAAATTACTCTACAAACTCAAGAGGACTCCCTAAATGCTCAGATCAGAACACTATTCTTTTTTTAATATACACACGAGATATGAAAAACATCATTACACCAGAGGTTAAATCTCTCCAGTATGCAAATGATTTATGGCTTTTTTCTACACTTAAAGACCAAATATCTATGCCTAATGTCAGGCAGAGCCATTTACACGCTCAATCACTGAATGAATGACAACGACCTAACAGTTTGACTAAGAAATTTTCTTTAGTTCTCTTCAGCCCACTACGTAACCACGAAAAGAAACAGCATTAACGCAATGAGACCTGCAGCTGGAACGTGACGGTGTGCACACTGTAACTTTGCCTTCGTCCGCTGCATCATCGATTAGAATGATCGTCGTACCATACCGTTGTGAAAGGTGCACTTCATCAGTCTGACTGAGTACAATTCGGATGCAGGCTTGTGGACCTTGGAGCAATACGATCAACTCACAACAATGTCTTACTAGGAGAAGTTGTTGAAACTCCTCTGTTTGTTCGACGTCAGTACTTGGAGGGATATTTTAATAGCTAAGTAGGGCAGCAACCCAATACATATTAATCATGCTCCTTTTACAAATGAGGGTGTCTTCCGCACACAAGGTCTACATCGGAAATGAGGAGTGTTTGCCCTCTGCTAGTGAAAGCATAAGCTCATTGCACAGTATATACAGTTGGCTTCGGACAGATACATCCATAGACCTACTTAGAAATCCAGTCCGGTATCAGATGTAAAATCTCGGTATTCACTATTTACAGTACCATGAAAAATCGCCTTGGCACGAGGAGTTCGAGTTTAATTGCCTACTTTAAATTCTACTGACGAACTTTGTTCACTTTTATATTTATTGCATTCAATTTCAAGAGACTTCAGCAGTAAGATCCGTATTACTCCTCCCGCAGCTGAAGTACTCAAAAGAACTTCGTCTGCCGCCATGTTGTTCAATATTTACTGCAGAAACGGCGTCGATTCAAGATGCTCTGACATTAGGTATTTATGCAAGACTCCAGAACCTGCTGTAGTCAAGAACCCAAAAAGCGTGTTACAACCTATTCAAACAAAAGTGGAACAGTAAGATGAATATTCAGGTATTTGAAATTTTATGATAAGTATTGAGAAATAACTAAACAGGTATGAGAATTTCATTCCAATGGGCCCCATATCATGTATGTCTGGTTTAGAATACTTAGTCGAAAAGCTGGCGAAGAATTCCAACGGCTCTGGATGTGTGATGAACGTCGTTCTACCATCCTCAGATTTCCAGCTGTGGATGCGGAAACTGGCCATAAATTCAATGCGACACTGCGATCAAGCCAGTAATTAGAATGTTCTACTGTCTTCGAGAATTTCAGACGAGCAGGAAGCTGAAAACTATCTTTGTACTTATTCATATGAACCATAGTTCATCGTAGCCCCTTACATTTGGTAGATATCAGGGGTAACCTTTCTGCGACAGTCGGAATACACAAGAAGGAAGGAGACATGGAAACACATCAAAACTATTTACTGCAAAACCTTGTGAAACTGATGGCTTCCATTCCAACAAGTGCCCATGTTTCTTTATATCATAGGGGTCCTCGAATATCCTCCTCACTCCTTATGATGCGTTTACGCGACATACAAATTTTATTTTTCTGTAGCTCAGAAAAGTAAGGAAATTCGCTGTCCTCAATTGTAGCTTGTAATTCACACCACGTGCTTTCTGTTCATCACATGCTTTCGTTTCTGCAAGTTCCCAGTAGGTTTCAGTATTTCACTGAAGAAACATGTTTATCGCAGTGTTAGCATGATTTTGAGATAAAGAATTAATTTCTGTTTGAATGTAGTATTTTTGAAGTAGATTGACAATAGAATGTGCTTTAGAATATTAATATAGCCTGCGCTATAGAGAGAGAGATCACTTATTTCCTGAAAACAACACAGCGATGCTTTTTGTAGGTGTAGCGCTAAATCTCCATTCGGCACGTTCACAGCAGAGAATACTAGACGTAGAAGAGAGCGTAGAAGAGAAGGCGGAATATGATGACAAAGATTACGCATTTCCAATGAGGAAATGCACCAGAACGCGAAAACCTATACCTACCGAGCAGTTATGATGTTTCATACAGTGCATCTACCTGAGACGTTGAATAAAACTTGTAAAAGTTGATTCTGATTGAGTTGCCTGGTTTTATGGATATCTGGCTGACGTCAGGCATAGAGATTTGGCCATTGAGTGTAGAAGAAAAATGCATTAAGCATCTGCATACTGGACAGTTTTAACCTCTGGCGTAATGATGTCCTTCCTATCACATTAGTGTAGTACACGAAATCCAAAGTACGTTTTCGTTTCAGAGAAAGCGAAAGAAGGAACTTGTTTCAGTTACGTAACAAGTAGGGTCAACGCCCTGGCCGCACTGGTCCCCGTCAGATCACCGAAGTTAAGAGCTGTCGGGCTGGGCTAGCCCTTGGATGGGCGACCATGAGGTCTGCCGATCGCTGTTGGCAAGCAGGGTTCACTCAGCCCCTGTGAGGCAAACTGAAGAGCTACTTGTTTGAGAAGTAGCGGCTCCGGTCTTGTAAACTGACATATGGCCGGGAGAGCAGTGTGCTGACCACATGCCCCTTCGCATCCGCATCCGCATCCGCATCCAGTGACGCCTGTGGGCTGAGGATGACACGGCGGCCGGTTGGTCCCGTTGGGCCTTCATGGCCTGTTGGGACGGAGAGAGACAGAGAGAGAGAGAGAGAGAGAGAGAGAGAGAGATAGAAAATAGAAGAAACAGTATAAAGGACCATATACATAGGGACTTGGAAAAGTAAGTGACATATATGGGCCCATGCTTGTGAAACAAGTGTGACGCGTTGTCAGAAGACAGTACATGCTCTGGGTGTCCTGCAGACATAGTTCTTCAGAGATACGGATAACAAGCGAGAGTGAAATTGCGCGACAACTGGACACTTATTCAAAGTTTGAATTATGTTGGACAGTACGATCATTGCGGGCATAACGTCTGACACACAGATTAACCGTGAATGCTGACGCTGTATGGACCATATTCAATACCGTGTTCAGCAACAGTGAAATTTTGCCAACTGTTTGACGAAAGCCGGACAGATGAGGGTCATACTGATCACCAAGGGAGGCCATCGACTTGTATGTCTATCATACAGGACAATGCGAAGGTATCCAGGAAGATTCACACCCAACACAGATTTTCCGACGATGAAGACATTTACACAGCTGTTCTACAATGGCGGATCTCTATAGTCGGGGGTGAGCGACTGTTAAAACGTTTCGAGTCTTGTTTACAGAGCTTTCATCACTATGGTACAAAACACTGTCGTGTATCTGTGACCGTTTGAAGTTTAATGCAGCAGTCAATATAATTTACTCGGCGTGACATAACAACGTGCAACTTACTTTCTGACGGCGCTGGAGTGTACAATTTTTCAATAGTATTTTATGAGATAATAATTAATTAAAATTTTGCGGTACTTACGTAAATATGTTTATGCATTTCAGTTGTCAGATTACAAATAAAGTCTCTAAAGATAATCCGTGAAACAATGTCATTATTAGGATAAAAAACGAATTTGATGAATGATGTAGCATATATGAATCTGTATGCCCTCATACTCTTATGACTCACAGGAATTTTTAAAATTTTGTATTTCAGTCTTATTCAGTCCCAGAACATTTCATTGACAAGCAGCAGCGTTCTGATAAAGATGGGGAACAGCTGGATCGCCGAAATATTGAATGAAGTTGATTTTATAATGCGCAGCCAACCTGGGGTGTCATTCAAGAAAGCCCTTGTTGGTTTACACGAAATAATACTATGTTTATATGAAATATGGGTTGTTATTTGTAAGCGAATACTCTTGTTAATCTCTGTGTGTACGCCTTTCATTCTCTCTTGAATACTACTTCTTGTTTTGTGACTACATTTGATATGTGATAATATAGCAATAATAACAATAATAAGACTGCAACAAAACAAAGGCTCTGTCTGTGCCCCCCCCCCCCCCCCAACCCAGCTTATTAAAGCTTACTTGAGAGCTGACTATGGGAGGACAACAGGAATGTCGTTAGATTAACGACCCCAAGAGAGAAAGGAAACTGGTGCGTCAAATGTATCTAATGCCTAGCGGTGCCTACAGCCCACATCTGATGTATTAATGAGATACAATGTATTCTTTGAGTTATGGACGAGGAAGAAGAGAAGGCCGTTTTGGCGAAGTGGTTAAAGCATTGGAGTTTCATACATCTCGAGCTGCTGAGATCCTCATTCAACGTTCTCACCTAAATTTTATTCATTTTCTCAGACCACCTCAAGCAGGTGCCGGAATGGTTCACCTGAAAATGTTATGATCCATTTAATGGTACACTTTTGTCTGATCCGATCGTTGAGCAGAAATCAAAACCAAATTTCCGTTTCTACTTATCTAGTTCATCACAATGTAGGATGAAGTTTGAGCGCGGCTCTAGAAATGCCTTTAATCAGGTGGCAACTTTTTGGATCCTTAATCGATAGCTTGGATATAGAGTAATCAAGTTTGCATCATCATAATTTCATCCTTCAGCCTACTAAAATCATTCACTGTTTTATTTAGAGTTCAAGAGTGAAGGATACACGAATGCCTCATAGGGTAAAACGGCCAACGTTTAGCATTCATATCCATCTACCCTTCCTGAGTGGATGTTGTCTCCCTCAGGTACTAGACGTACCCTAGTAGCAATAACCCTAATCAGTTTCTTCTAACGAATAATTCGTTGATGAATACATCGTGATCAAACATTTGAGATTCGAAATATAACTTCTAGTTGCGTTTACTGTATGTTATTCCCCGTGTTACACCAGTGCTCAATTTGCTCCAGTCGCAGAATGAGGAATTGCTGTGGTCTTTCAGCTCTTTCTGTGTGGTCGCAGATCTTGTAATTTATATAAATCACACTTAAGCACGTTTACATAATTGTATTTCAGTCACGCCTTTCATGTTGTTCATATATCACTGCATCTAAATTATAACACTGAAGATCGTGGACTCAGCAAAACGTAAATAAAAATGAAAAAATCTAAATTGTGTCGTTACTTCTCATACTTACACCAAAGCCTCCAGATGTCAGACACTCAGATCGGTACCAAACGTTGTGTGTCAATAGAGTATCAACCAAAACATCGATTTAGTTCGTGCCGGGTGCTGTAGTCCAGTAGAACATGCATAAACGATAATTTAAAAGTAACACTAGCACAGTGGAGTATAGGAGAAGAGTATCGGTGATGAAAGATCACAGGGAGCTCTGGTAGGTGAGTGGGTAAGGCTTTAGCTCGTCGTCTTAAATGTCCCGAATTCGATGCCCACTGATGGTGATTCTTTTTAAAAATGTTTAAGCTTGAAATAGTTATAAGGGAGAACATATTCCTGATATGTAAAAGGAGGCTTCAGAGTTGGTAGAAATGTTGTTCTTGCTGTTTGCTTTCGTTTCGTTGGTAGAAAGTAGAAAACCTGTAACGTACGTTTGTATAGATAACAAAACATCTGTTTACGCAAATTATGAGGCAAAGTGAGCAAGGGTCGCAGCTCCAGACCTGTCCACCATATCCCATTCCCACACTCCAGGAACCAAGGAAAGTGTAGGGAACGTGGAGTAGAGGTGCAATGAACATATGTTCATTTATTTTTCTTTTCTTTATTTTTTATTTTTATGTATTTATTTATTTTTTTAACATTAATACCACCGAGAATAGCAGGTTGATACCCTATCGACACACAATGTTTGGTATTGATCTGAGTGTCTGCCATCTGCAGGTTTGGGTGTTGGTGACAAAATGCTATGAAAGGGAGGAGGATCGTCACATAGAGCCGGCGACGATGTATTTCGGCCACACATGTTTCAAGTTTTTGACTTCCAACGCCTAAGAAAACATAGGTGACATATTTTACTGAACCTGTAAACCACTATAACACGTTCCGAAATACTTCACGTTAATGATAATGCCAAGCTGAGAATCACAGTCAGAATGAGCGTTTATACTTCGGAATATTTCACTTCTATCTCCCACTACGTATGGTTGTAAGTAGTGGTAAACAAAATATTGATACAATCAGGGAATAGTGATAATGATACAATATCTGTGTTTTTATCTATTTATTCTTAGCATTCTTCTCGCATGCATCTGACAACGTATTTGCATCCCTTCCACCTTCTTGTCGACTGAACCCAATCAATTACGGTAATAAGGCAACTTGGTTCGTACATCCAGAGAAAACTGTTAATTTAATTTTGATGCTCATTTTGCTATTGTAGTTTTACATTTGTGTTGCAAACGATTCCATAATAACTGGACATAATTCGGTCAGTTCGGATTCTCAAAAAGGCGATCTATTTGAATAGCACATACGGCGAAGAACTTATCTACGATGGCGGTAGGTGGGAGAGTTCCGGATGAAACATTTAACTGGCCAATTTACTTTGGAGCTCATGCTGAGACTACTGCATGTTGTACTACACTGAAGATTGGTAAGTTCACTGAAAATCCGCTTAAATAATCGGAATTATTTGTCACTTCGTTGACCATACTGGCACAGAAATATAAGGCGATAAGAGAAGACCATATTAGTGAATTAGATTTTACGAAAATCACAACAGATTGCAATTCGGATGCTACTTTCAGTCATTGCAAAAACGTGGAAGTGTTAGTTTTGAGACAAGTATTCAGGGTATGGGAAATCAACTGAAATCCCTAGCCAGAGAAAACGCACCAAGGCCGGATGAGAAGCTGGGACATTCTACAGAGGTCACTCAATGTACTTGCACATCTTCAATTACCAGTTTATTATAGCTGAGTGGTCAGGGCGATGGAATGCTATGCAAAGGGTCCCGGGTTAGATTTCCAGCTGGGTCGGAGATTTTCTCCGCTCAGGGACTGGATGTTTGTGTTGTCTCCATCATTATCTTATCCAACGGGGTGAGGACAGGAAGATCATCCAGCCACCCCTAAAATTAACCATGCCAAATCCGACCATAACCTTGCCGACCCAGCGGAAATGCTGGACACAGGCACAGTCAAAGGAAGAATATGTGTCCCTGACATAAGTGGTGTGTCTAAAACTTTCGGTGAATGCTACGAGACAAAACAAAACAAAAGATAAAAACCAATGTTCTTTGTTCTATATTGCCATTCAAAATAGTCGCCACCCGCTACAACACACTTTTGACAACGTTCGTACAGCTTCTGAAAACGATCAGCGAAGGCCTCTTGTGGAATCGATCACAGAATGGCTGTCACACAATTTTAGATGGCGTTCACTTTCCCACAACTTTCACCTTTAAAGGCCACCTTCAAGAGGTGAAACAGGAAGAAGTCCGCAGGAGCCAAATCAGTGGAGTACGGAGTGTGTTCAAAAGCAGATATCATCTTCTGAGCCAGGAATTGGCGCACACGGATCAATCAGTCAGCTTGGGCGTTATCATGGAGCAGCATCCATTTTCCAGTTATGTGGAACTCTGGCCGACCCCGCCGGATACGCTGTTACAATCGGTTCAAAACGGAATGGTAAAATTCAGCATCAATGGTTCTGTACTTCAGGAACAAAATCCTTGTGGAAAATTCCGTTGTTGTCGAAGAAGGTGATCAACAGTGTTTTCACGTTGGATTTTTGCTGACAGCTTTTTTTTTTTTGGTCGTGGTGAAGACGGTGAACACCATGATATCGACTGCCGTTTAGATTCCGGATCGAACTGGTTGTACCAGGTGTCATCTCCCGTGACGATGGTGTTCAGAAGCAATGGATACAGGTCACCCATAGAAATAAAACCACTAGAAATTTCCATCCGTTTCGCTTTCTGCTCGTCTGTGAGCTTGTGCGGCACAGATCGGGAGCAGATCTTCCGATTACCCAAGCTGCCGCGGACGATGTTGTGCACCGTGTCCTTGCTAATGCCCAGATCCTCCGAAATCAGTCTGAGAGTCCGTCGCCGATCGTGTGCCGGCATTTTCCGCACTTTCTCGATCTTTTCTGGCGTTCTGCTTGTCAATGGCCGACCTGAACGTGCCTCATCCTTACTTGTTTCCTTCCTTCACGGAAGCGTTTAAACCATTAGTAAACACAGTTCATGCTCACGGCTTTCTCCCCAAAGACGTGCACCAACATTCCATGTGTCTCCGTTGCAGTCTTCCCTCATTTTTAGCAGAACGTGATGTTTACACGTTGCTCCATTGCGCAGTGACACTTCCTCTCACATTCACTAAGTTCTACAGGTCGCAGTCTGTTTACACAGCCAGTCACATGCAGCTCATGCCGTGTATCATTCTCCTGAAGTCTCTGAAGTCACATGCGCTTGCACGCATACAAGAGCCAAGTTGCCGTTCATTCAGTGAACCTCTTAGACACACCAAGTATAAACACACACTTGAGATGTGCACCCATTTTTGACTACAATCCGTGGCTTAACGTTACAACTAACAGGAAATCTTATGTTACATTTTGGTATCCCGGCACACAATGAAACAAATTGCTAAATTGTGTCATGCGAAACTTTTTCTACTCTCTCCCATTACGTGTATTTGCAGGCTGAGAATGTTCTCTCTGAAACACAAGATGTCAGTGGTGCATATTTTCTTGACTCAGTTTCTCGTGGCCTACAATGCAGTCCGCCTTAGTATTCCTCCCCCTGAATATTTTCTGACAGGTTCCTTACATCTTCATATACGGAATTCCTTAGAAGTATACTAGTTAATTTAGTGAAGCCTGTTTCAAACAATGTAACAGGTACTACCTACAGACACATCTGCACCTCAGAGATCACGTCTACAGCACCTTTCACTGACAGAGATGTGGGCACTAGGCCTTGGACTCTAACAGATATATGTTGCAAGTAATATTTCAGGAATGCCAACTGACGTATCTCCCGTAAGAGCTGTGTTAGATTTTTCAGTTAAATATAATTCACTAGAATACAATGAGCCTAATACACCTTTCAATTTTTGGTAGTGTTCAGCATAATATAAACCTACCAAGAGCCACGTGCACTAAAAAGTAAGTATGAGTTCAGGTAGGAGTGGAGTATTTGGAACTGCTTCCTTAAACGAGCTAGGAGCTTTGAGAAATACTTTCTTAACAGAGGAAATCATAGTGCTAATCTCAGGAAAATTTTTTCTGACTTCGTCTCACAGACAATGTAGACCTCAGGCAATGAAAATGCTGTGGATCCCATCGGGATACAATTCTTTCAGTGTTGCTCAAGACAGTCTGTCAGCACCAGCAAAAATTTCCATCCCTATCTTCTCCCGGCTATAGGATGCAAAAGGCATTCCTGACGGTGCGTGCTACAGTACTGTGATACGTCTTCTTCAAATCTTTACAAAGAAGTAGATGGAGAATTCTTGGTGTCGTGGAATCTAATTTCCCCACCACGACATTAATTTCAACTTTGTGTTAAGCACACTGATTTTTTCCGCAGTCATTTACCTGGATATATTCCTTTTTCCAGTGAAGCTGTAATTCTCACTGACTGAATTCTAATAAGTATATTAGAATCATTATTGTTTCAAAAGTGTTTGTTAACTTCCGTGAAGTAATAATTTTCCCAAGTGTTGAACAGGTCTTTGGTATGGATTGCACCACGTCATCCGTGAAAGTGAATAGTTAAAGAATTTCAAAAGAATGAGTGCACAGAAAGAGCCTTAACTACAACATTTAATTTTCATTCTTATCCAAAGCTTTGTTTAGTACTAAGAATAACAAAATAAATTTGTGATCATAAGAAGCATTTAGAGGCCTTTATAATTTAAAGGCCTACACAACTCTTATTCATTTTACATATTTGTAATACTGATTTTGTTCATATGTTGGTGTCTATGTGTGTATCCTTATAGTGTCTTGTTTCAAATGGTAGTCCTCAACGCAGCCTGTCGGTAGAACAGTTTCTGGTTCCCCCACCAAACGCCGAGTCAAAAGGCCAGTAATCCTAATACTGAAAGTGTTTCTGACCTGCTTCCTTAAACGAGCTAGGAGCTTTGAGAAATACTTTCTTAACAGATGAAATCATAGTGCTAATCTCAGGAAAATTATTTCTGACTTCGTCTCACAGACAATGTAGAGAATATTTTTGTTCTTGTAAATATGTCTGGCAACAAGTTATCGAAGCCATAAAAATTCAGGGTCTCCATGTTGGAGTTGTGCTCTACATAGCGCAAAGACTTATATGAACCACTAGAAAAAAATAGTAACATTAGTTAGCATAATAGTCTAATAATAATTGCTACACTATTTTCATTCAATACTAAAGTTTTGAGGCCACATCAAGTCCGATTCAGCTGTGTTCCTTCTTTATTAAGAGGTAATGTGTAATGATAATTATCTTTCTTGTGATGAAGAACAGCAAGTGTACGTTAGAGAGAGGTAGTTGTTGCCAAGAACTTTTAAGGTTTTTTCTGCGCTCAGCAAGGCAAACTAATAACCAGTACTTCACAGGTTACACTACGGTTTCCTGTTCAATGTACAAAACATATTCCAGTCCCAAGTAATGTCATATCCGGCATTTACTTTTCTTGATTATCAGTATATGTACTTGTAATTACTTTATCTAATTCATTCGATTTACGGGGTACATAACTACAGATTTACTTTACAACCAAAATAACGTTGGTTCGATTAAAAGGTAAATGTGCTCCATCAATAAGTAGTATCCCTGGTGACGAAACGTTGTCGGATAAATTTCCTTTAGGATACGACCGCGGTCAAACTTGAAATTGCGTTCGAATGAGTGACGTTATAGAGTATTTACTCTCGCGGTACTAAGCATTAAGTATCATATTCCGTACATCACATGTCGCACTCAACATGAGAGCAGCTCACATTCTCTAGCCATTTGGCAAACCAAACCGATCCATCGGATTGCCACAGGACATAACGTGATTAATCAACGTCACTCGTTTTCTGTGATCAACTGTCCAGCGGAAGCCTCGCTTAGTACTGAGTACAACAATCTGTGGCTTATGAGGAGCTGCTCGATCACTGTATCTCATTGTTTTGAGCTCCATACGAACGGTAATTATGGTAGCTGCGTTGCTGTTTCCACTTTGGAACTCACGAGCAATCCTTTCGGCTGATTTCATGCTTTATTTACAACGACAGTCTGCAATGAGCGACGGTTACTTTCTATCAGTTCATGACGTCTGTCCGGTCTTCCTTTAGTTGTGGTTGCTCCTTCACGTTTTCACCTCGCAATTATATCACCAACAGGCAAAAGAGGTAGCAGTGTGGCTGAAACGTCTGTGATGGATTTATTACTAAGGCAGCATCCTATGAGTAATACGCCTTCAAAGTCTCTGAGCTCTTCTATCCGACACATTCTGCGCTTATTACTCAACTACTCTGCTGACAACACAATGTTCCCTGCCCTTTCTACTGGTGGGTCCTTCTCCCGTCTGATATAATGGTGAACTTCACATTACGTAGCGGTGTCTGGATACTTTTGACACGATTGTATGCTTTGGTGGCAAAACGATGGTCACATAACTCCGAATGTAGCCCCCTGCATGTACTCAGTAGGGCTACGCGATAACTACGCCGTCTTTTCTCCAGATATTCTCGTTTAAGCACCCGGAAGTAGTTTCGTACAGACTATGCCGAAGTGATACGATGCTAGCAGCGCGTCTCTAAATTTGCCCGATGTCTATTGTCATGGCTACTTGACAACAAATGCAGATATTGGAATAACATTCTAGAATTGATCGTTGTATCATCGTCTATGCATTTTTTTAAATATCTGTATTTGGTATTAATCCCAAATAGTTACACTTTGTGATATGCGCAAGGTGCTCACCACTCAACCTGTTATCATCTACCATTGGGATTTTTCTCACTATGTGGGTGATAACTGGTGCATGCTATTTTAAAAAGTTTCAGATATTCTTGCAGGATGCAGTATTATTCAAAACTGAAAGAAGAAAATAATGACATGTTCGGAAACAAGAACCTGTTGAGATATGGGTCGTTGAACATCCCCAGTTCACATCCTCCGCTATATTTACAAGTAAGGCGGCATTCTCACGTGTTGGCAGAGTAAATTACGGCGGTACGGTCGAGAGGGCTGAGGCCATTCCTGGTGCAAACGTGACACTGTGGCGTCATGATTGCTTCAGAATCAGTTACTGCGCAGCAGCTGTAGGTGACAGACTAATTGAGACAGACAACTTCCCAAACAGGTTAACAAGTGCTTTGTATTACCGATTACCAGTCGTACTGCAGAATTGTGTACAGCGGGGCACCATACTGCATTTGTTTCTTAGGCGATATCTTTGCCGAGTAGGTCCGGTATCATGTCCCCATCGTTCACCGGAGAATAATGTGCTGGATTTTTGGCTGTGGAGTCATTTAAAGTCATTGGTGTATGCCCAGTCCATCGACAAAGTGCGGATGTAACAGGAGCGCGTATGACCAAAGCATGCCACGCAATCCGAACAGAGGCAGGTGTATTGGAAAGAGAGTGTGTTAAACAGAGAAGGATGTCATGATCCGTGCAAATCTCATGCCGCCCTACTTATAGAGTATAGAGCTCTAATGTGTGACTATGGGGAATTTCCTTGCTGATTTGGACAATACTGCGTCTGTTTGGAATAGTTGACACTTGCTTTCGAACACCAGTATTTATCCACAGGTAGTATAGGTGATGATCGTATGTCTCAAAGACTGACCACAAACAGTAAACGTAATGAATGTGGGTAAATGGGCGAAAAGTTATGAGGTGCTTCGATCACGAGATTGGTTATCAGTCACTGGAATCAGTCACAATCTCCAAAGGTCTGGAGTTTAAGTTCGGACCGGTTTAAAGTTGAACGGCCACACAAGCCTGGCTCTGTTTATGGCACAACGGAAGCAAGCAGAAATGTTCAATGTATTACGCACGACTGAAGTACTTACGTATATGAAACCAATGCTGCTGTAGTATGATGCAGGACTGTCGCACAATCAGCTTATCAGCTCACGCATCCACATTGGTGATAAGAATAATACACAAAAGAATGAGAAATGTTCTGGATCTGTTAGAATACTATCAATTTGGCTTTGACGAAGATGGACACGAGCAAGCAATTCTGACATAGTGATTGATAATGGAAGCAAGATTTATGGAAAATTAAGACAAAAGACAAGAGACGAAGTGTTAGACAATGTAAAATAGTACCACATATTCAAAATTCACAGTAAATATGTGTAACCTGGAGCAAAATACGGATAATATAAAATATGTACAAGAAGCAAGATGGAACGAAGGAAATGAAAACGAAGATCGGAGAGCTCTAATTAGACAGGACCCTATCGTTCAACCTGCACGTCTAAGAAACCATCACGGGCGTACAAGAGAAATTCATGTGTTCGATTTGAAATCAATGTGGAAGATATCAATGAGAGGATTTGTTGATGACACTGCTACCCTCATTGAAAGTTAGATAGGATTGCAATAACTGTTGAATGTAATCAATAGTATAAAGAGCACACACAGTAGTTACAGAGTAAAGCAGAGAGATTAGAAAGTAATTAGGAGTAGGAGAAAAGAGAGTACCGATAAGCTCAAAATAAAAATTGGAACATGAATTAGAAGAATGAAGGAATAATGGTAACTTGGCAGCAAAGACATTTTTGATGGACGGAGCAGGGAAACATTCAGACCTGAGTAACACTGGAAAAGAAGGCCTTCCTGGTCAAAAGAAGCCCACTAGTATCGCACATCGGCCTTAACAAATAATGAAGAAATTTCTTAGGGTATGTGTCTGGCATACAGCACTGTATTAAAGTAATCAAAGATTGTGGGGAAACCGCATAAGATTATCGAAGCATTTGTCATGTGCTGTTACAGAATGGCGCTGAGAATTAGCTGGACTGTTGAGATAATTAATGAAGAGTTGAAACTTCCTGGTGGATTAAAACTATGTGCCAGACCGAGACTCGTACTCGAGACCTTTGCCTTTCGCGGGCAAGTGCTCCAACTTCTGAGCTACTCAAGCACTACTTACGACCCGTCATCACAGCTTTAATTCCGCCAGTACCTCGTCTCCTACCTTCCAAACTTCACAGAAACTCTCCTGCGAAACCTTGTAGGGCTAGCACTGCTGGAAGAAAGGATATTGCGGAGACATGGCTTAGCCACAGCCTGGGGGATGTTTGCAGAATGAAATTTTCACACTGTAGCGGAGTGTGCGCTCGTATGAAACTTCCTGACAGATTAAAACTGTGTGCCGGACCGAGACTCGAAATCGGGACCTTTGCCTTTCGCGGGCAAGTGGTCTATCATCTGAGCTACCCAAGCATGACCCAATTCGATTAGAGTTTGAGTCAACTTCTTGTGCTGCAAGCTAGTGTGCTGCTTCTTATTCGACTTCTTTAGAGTACCTGTAATGTTACAGATTTCAAATCTGTACTGTTCCGAGCATAATTTGTTTCTACGTCCGTCACCTTCAAATGTCATATGTCATTGCTGTTCTCTTCCTACCTCTCATTCCTCCCACTTTTTCCTGTGTAATTCTTCGTTACAGGCAACTCCTACGTGTTCTTTTCCGATGCCTTCGAATAATTTTCTTTCATCATCTTTCTTCATAACTTCATAATCTTTCTTCATAACTTCCTCATTATAAAGTCGGTCTTAGAATTCTTCTCCATAGCTACATTTCGAAACATTCTAATTTTTTTCTTCCTTTTTAACCGTCCATGATTCACTGCTTTATACACTGCAATCTAGACACAAAATTGAGCAAACCCTTTCCTCAGCTCCGTTGTAATTCCTCTAGATGTTAGTAAATGCTTCACCTTTACAAACGCTCTCTTTCCAAAGATATTTGTCTCCTTATTTCGTCACAGAGTTTAGAGAGACCTTTCTAATTCCTGCTTTAGTGTATCCCTTTAATGGTAAATCAACCACCCAAAAAGGGTGCACTTCTGGCCATTAAAGTCGTAACACTAGGAGGATTAACCAGTAACGAAGCTTTACTCATTCCGCGTATATGCTAGAGCAGCAAGAATACACGTTTAAATTTGCATGTGATCTGGGGGTGTACAGAGTGTGAAATACACAGAACTGCCTCCTCACTCAGCGATATTAATTTTAATTCGGTGGGCCATCGGGCTGGACTGAGCCTAGAGGGGAGACAGGGCACATCATCCAGAGTTGCTTCAACTCACTACCACAGTCCGTCCATTGTAGTGACTGGCAGGTGCTAGCGTGCTAGCCGTTCGACAACGCACTACCAGACGTTTTCAATCTAGAGAACGCGTTGGCCAAGGCAAGAAACTAACACCCTAAATCAAATATCATGTATTAACTGAGAGGACACCACATGTCGTATGTACTACTTTATTTTCCTCTCCTTTCAAATGGTTCAAATGGCTCTAAGCAGTATGGGACTTAACATCTGAGGTCATCAGTCCCCTAGACTTAGAACTACTTAAACCTGACTAACCTAAGGACATCACACGCATCCATGCCCGAGGCAGGATTCGAACCTGCGATCGTAGCGGTCGCGCGGTTCCAGACTGAAGCACCTAGAACCGCTCGGCCACACCAGCCAGCAACGATATTTCAACTGCGTGACTCGCAGTCTTCTTCAGGAGCTGCCTGATACTGATTTCAGTGTGAAACGAGTCCGGTATTTATGACTATGTTGTGCTAGCGCTCCGTCTGCGGTCCGGGTCGCGTCATGCGCTATGGCTGTGGTATGTACCGACCAATAGTAGCGACTTCAATGCTTTCCTCTAGCCGCGGCAGTTCCGAACGCTGTGGTCAGTACCCGTTGTAAGTCTTGCTGTTGCACGTCAGAACGACGTCCAAGTCGTGCTAGACATTTTATCCTCCGGTTGTCCTCATTAAAGCCCACCTGTGCCCTAGGACGTTCTGTTACCGTGGCGTGGCGTGTCAGGCGTTCTGTCCGAGATCCGTGACCACCAGGAGCGGCCGCAGTGTTACCTTCAGGCCGTTGTTGCTCAAACTGCTGCTCGAGACCCGGTAGAGCGTCCTCAGATATTGATCTTTTGTCTGAGGTACCATTTCATGTGCGTCCTTTGCTACATGCACCGGGCAGTTTTCTCCAATTCCGTCTTCATATTTGTGCCCCATGGTGTCTTCATGTTGTCCCCGTTGCAACTTCAGAAGATCGAGTCCCGAATTCCAGGCAGAACTCAACTGGAAACTGGTGTCGCGGTTAATAATACTCTCCGTGACCTTAATCTCAATAGATTCTTTGATAATGCGCTCCAAAATCTCGATATGTGTGCTAGAATCTTGGCATCGTTATAGTTCATAGAATGATTGAATTTTAAACAATGCTCGACAATCACTGACTTGGTTGCCTGTCTCAGTCTGGTGTGCCTTTGATGTTCTTTGCACCTATGGCAACGGTATTAGTCGTCTGGCCGATATATTCCATCCCACATTCAAATGATATGTGGTAAAAGCCTGCTTTCCGCCGATCCACGTAAACCTTCACACTCCCTAGCAGAGCCTTAAGCGTGGTGGGTGGATGGAACACGCTCTTGATGTTAAGTCTGAGGAGAATTCTACTGATTTTTGCAGATATCGGCTCAACATATGGCAAATATCCAACTTTCTTCGTTTCGTCTTGTACCTCTTCAGGAACCTCTGATGGGGAAACAGAGCGTAGTGCCTTTTTGTAGAACACAGATTGCAAGTGTTCAATCTCCGTCGCCAAATTATTCGTGTCTGTTCAACCAGTTCTGAGTACACTATTTTTCTATGTCGGATAGTGGCATCTACTGGCGTGCAGCTACAAGTTGGAGTGTGCTTGGGGTACGCATTGCGACTGAAGATACCATCTACCTTCCTCTTGACTTGTACACCTAGGAATGAGATAGTCTGGTCGTCCGGTTCTAGGCGCTTCAGTCTGGAACCGCGTGACCGCTACGGTCGCAGGTTCGAATCCTGCCTCGGGCATGGATGTGTGTGATGTCCTTAGGTTAGTTAGGTTTAAGTAGTTCTAAGTTCTAGGAGACTGATGACCACAGATGTTAAGTCCCATAGTGCTCAGAGCCATTTGAACCATTTGAACAATGGGATAGTCCATCCATCTCCAGTTCCATGATAAATTTAATGTTAGGATGGCGCGAGTTTAGGAGGTCCAAGAAAACATCCAGATTTTCCCTCCCGTGATGCCATATAACATAAGGATCATCCAAGTACCTAAAAAGCATTGCGGTTGATCTGGGGCCGATGTAAGTGCCTCCTTTTCAAACCTCTCCATAATGAGATTGGTCACCATCGGTGAGAGAAGGCTGTCCATTACGACCCCTTGTATTTGCACGTAGAATTAATCCCCATGTAGGAGGTACGTCGAGGTAAATATGTGCCTCAATAAGTCCAGGGGAGCACCGTCGGACTTTTCGCTATCAGATCAAGTGAATCACTGAGTGGTACGCGGGTGAACAGGGACACCACGTCGAAACTGACAGTGGTGTCAGATACCTTCTACTGCAGCTGCCTCAGGCGTTATAGGGAATCCTCTGAGTTACGAATGTGACGGGCACACTTTACCACATATGGCGAGAGCATCTTCTGAAGGTGTTGAGCAGTGAGGTAGGTGGCTGCGCCCGTGTTACTGACTGCCGGACGTAGAGGAACGCCTTCGTTTTGCTCCTTAGGCAGACCGTAAGGTCTTGGCGGCACTGGTGCTTTTACTCTTAGATGCTTAACCATCTTTTCTGGAAGGCTGATTTCCTTTAGAAGAACCCAGATGTTCTTATCAACCTTGTCTCGTGAAGTCGCTGTCCACTGGTCCTTATACCGGCTCGTTCAGAAGTTGTCGCACCTTACTGTCATAAACTGCCTTCTGTAGGACGACGGTAGCATTCCCCTTACCTGCTAGTAACACCACAACGCTTTCATCTTCCCGGAGTTGTTTAAGGAAAAACATCCCATCACCAGAGATGTTTCATTAGCGCTCTGCCCATCTCCCCTCGCACTTCTTCAGCATCATTGGCAGTAAATTTCAACGCCTCCCGCTCCATTGCGCTAACTAAGGCCGCCGCAGGAAAATTTATGGGGGTAACTGAGAAATGAAGACCCTTTCAATGTGGTTGCGTCTAATCCCTTCTCACTCAGGTTGACGACCGTTCGAGCGTCCTCATTCTGCTGCTCCTTGTTATTAAGACGTTCAAACTTGGCTAGATGACAGGACGCTGATTTCTTCCTTGTGCACTCCGCTAGTGACCAAAAGATGCCATGAAATCTGTCCAAGACTTGTCTGTTTAGAAGGTTTGGTATAAAATGGTGCAGAGACAGCGACACTCTGGACGTCACATCAAGTCGGTCACGGCATGTCAAGTACGATCTGCCTGACCAATGCTAAGCTCGCTCGATGGTTAATTCTGTTGATCGGTCTGGAACTGACGTCATGTTTAATTTTAGCAAACACTGGAACCACGTGCTCTTCTCGGTATGTAGGCCGCAAACTCAGAGAACAGAGCATTTTCCCCTTGCCTTGTCAAAGCTTATCCAGCATTCTAATTATGACATAGAAGGAGAAGTACGCAAATACTAAAGGCCTCGTACTGTCGATCAAGAGGAAATAGTCAGAATGCAGGGGCACTCATTCAGTATGCTCATACTGCAGGATGTGCCAGCCACAGTCTCTAAAAGCCAAGTCTGGGACTCCTTAGTACAGGGTCTGTGCATCTGAAAGCGCTTACCAGATAAGAAAACCAGGACAAATAAAGACGTTAAAGATAGGTGCTCCAGCGTCTTATGATTTATGAGCTGACCTGCTGCTGTAGGGATAACGTTGGTCAGCCTCACTCTTATCTACAACGAATGTTTCATGGTGAGCGTCTAAATGAGGACCCTCACTTTCAAACTTTCGTTGTATACAGCTACATCTACATCCTCATGGATACTCTGCAAATCACACTTAAATTCCTGACAGAAGGTTCATCGAACTACCTTTGCAATAATTCTTCTTATGCCACTCTCAAGCAATGCACAGATAAAAACGAACACATATACCTTTCCGTCCGAACTCTGAATTCCCTTATTTTATCAACATGATCTTTTCTCCCGATGTATGTTGGCGTCAACAAAATATTTGGAGGAGCGAGCAAGCTGGTGACTGAAATTTCGTGATAAGTTCCCGCCGCAACGAGGAACGCTTATGATTTAATGATGCCCACCCCGAATCCCGTATAATGTCAGTGACCCTCTGTCCCCTATAATTTGGATAGTAGAAAACGTTCTGTCCTCCTTTAAACTTCCTCGATTACTCCTATCATACTATCTGGTTAGGTTCCCACACCGCGCAGCACAGCAGTACGCCAAAAGAGGACGGATAACCGTTGTGTAGGCAGTCTCTTTAGTAAATCCGTCGCATCTTCAAAATTTTCTGCCAATAAAACGCAGTCTTTGGTTCTACTTGCCCACAACATTATCTGTGTGTTATACTTCCTGTGCATTCTCTCCTATTTACGTTGTTCGTAATTGTGATTCATTGGTACTTAGCTGACTGTAATGCCTTTAGAATTAATTGTTTTATCGTGTAACCGAAATTTAATGGATTCCTTTTAGCACTCATGTAGATGACCTCACTCTTTCGACTATTTGGAGTCAACTGCCAATTTTAGAACCATACAGATATCTTATCTAAATCGTTTTGCAATTGGTTTTGACCTTCTGATGATTTATCACACGATATACGACAGCATCATCTGCAAGCAACGCAAGAAATCACTTCCCTTTTACTTGATAAATTTGTCAGCTGCTAATAACTATGAGGAGGAGGAGATTAATGTTTAACGTCCGGTCGACAACGACGTAATTAGAGACTTAGCACAAGCTCATATTAGGGAAGGATGGGGAAGGAAATCGTTCGTGACCTTTCAAAGGAAACAAAATACGGAAAATCTAAATATGGGTGGCCGGACGCGAGTTTGAACCGTCGTCCTCCCGGATGCAAGTCCAATGTGCTAACCACTGTACCATCTCGCTCGATCTACCACGAAACGTGACTTCTCTGACAGTAAATGACGTATCCACTTGTATAAGTGAGGCGATATTAAATAAGCACGCTCTTTGATTACAAGCCACTTGTGAAGTACGGTGTCAAAAGCCTTCTGGAAATCTAGATAAACGGATCAATATGAAGTCCTTTGTAGATAGCACTCAACACGTGTATAAGTATAGAGTTACTTGTGTTTCATAAGAACGATGTTTTTTAAATCTTCGAGGTAAAAGGTCGATCACAAGATATGCACCTAAATCCTATTGCATATTGACGTTATTGGTTGGGTCCTGTAATTTAGTGGATTACTCCTATTGCCTTTCTTGAGTATTAGTGCGACCTGTGAAATTTTCCTTTTCTTGTGTGCGGATCTTTCGTCGAGCGAGCGGTTGTTTACATTGTTAGTTGTGGAGCTATTGCATCAGCGTACTCTCATAGAAACTTAATTCACATACATTCCGGACCGGAAAACTTGCTTTTATTAAATTATTTGAGTTGCTTCACTACCGAGGACATTTAATGCTAAATTATTGTTCTTGATTCGAATCATGGGATATTTAATCCGTCTTCTTTGTTGAAGGAATTTCGTAGGGCTGTGTTTGGCAACTCTGCTTTGGTAGCACTGTCATCGATGCTATTTCCTTTGCTATCGCGCAGAGAAAGCATTGATTGTGTCTTTCCGCTAGATACTTTACATACGAGCAAAACTCTTTGTATTTTCTACCAGGTTTCGAGACAAAGGTCCGTTGTGGTAACTAATAAAAGCATTTCATATTGAAATCCGCACTAAATTTCGTGTTTTGTAAAAGATCGGCAATCTTGAGTGTTTTGTGTCCGTTTAACTTTGGCATGCTCTTTTCGTTATTTCTGCAGTGGTGTTATGACCTGTTTTGTGTAATTGTATTTTAATTTGTTTGGTATAAATCTTTCAATTGCTGTCGATACTATTTGTTTGAATTCAAGCTATACCTGGTCTACACTTACACTGTTAATTAAGACGAAATGGAAATTGTCTGTCAGGGAAATGTGAAGCGAATTTTTATCTGCTTTTTTGAATAGAAGTATTTTTGGTGGATTTTGGAGTTACGATATTTAGGCTCGCTACGACAACTCTGTGTTCACTAATTGCTGTATCTCTTTTGATGCTCATTACTAGCTCAGGATTTTTTGCTGCTAAGATCTCGACAGTGTTTTTACAATCATTTAGGGTTCTAATAAGTTGATCAATTAATTACCCGCAATAATTTTCAGAGAATGCGTGTAGCACAATTTTGGATGATGTTTCATGCGTAACTTCGGATTTAAACATGCATTTTCTCCAACACATCGTGGGAAAGTTAAAGTCACAACCAACTATAACTGTATGAGACGGCTACGTGTTTGAATTTAGACTGAAGTTTTGTTTCAACCTTTCAGCAAGTGTATTATTTCAGCTAGGAGGTCGGTAAAACGATCCAATTAGTAATTTATTCCGGTTGCCACGAGTGGCATGCACCCATACTAACTCACAGGAACTATCTACTTCCATTTCGGTACAAGATAAACTGCTTCTAACAGCAACAAACACGCCACCGCCATCTGTATTTGCCTACCCTTTGTGAACACTGTTAGGTTCTTCGCAAAATATGTCTACTGAGCGTAACTTCAAGAGCCTATAACGATTAGAGCATCAGTAGTTTCTATTAGACACCTGCAGTTGGCTGCACCCTGTGCACTTCATGGCATCCTGAAGGACCAGTTCCACGTCTGGATTGGCTCCACCTGGTATGCACACGGGATTTATTCCCTTCCTTGGCAGCCATATCCCTAAGGGTCTCCATAACGCTCCTGACATTGGACCTCCTAGCGACCAATAATCCAGCCAATAGTCAGTGCCCGGAACTTGCAGGCCGAGAGGTTTCTTTTGAAATAGGGCAAGCGACTGCATCTGACTGAGGGACATTGTCAGCCGCAGATAGCACCTGGAATCTGTTTGTCACCCTAATCGTCTGGCGAATAGGAACTGGACTGGCCATCAGTGCGGACTGATCGGAGGACTCTTTAATTCTATTGGACGTCCGTTGGAACCCAACGGCCCGTCCATAACTGTGATGCTCATCCACTTCCGCCTCAAGCTGTGTAATCGAAGCCAATGCGGCCTAGAGCTGAGAGCCAAGTGTCACCAAGTCAGCTCGCATCTGCGCACAGCAATCATAGCCCCTGTTCTTTTTACACATGGTGGAAAACTACACTGCACAAACAAACCACTAACGATCCGAGCTACGAAACTCTGTTATAGACACGGACGTGAATACAAGCACTGTGTCTAATAAAATAAATTTACATGCAAAGATTCAAAAACTAAACTTCCAAAGCACATGGGTGAAACGAAATAATTCGCTCCTGGTTAGTAACTCTTAAAATATTACAAAATCGGTTACTATGTTACACAAACGAAATTGCGAGTACTGTTGCATAAACCCGTAAAAGCCTATTCTGACATGCATTGCTCAGTTGAAAGGGTTTCACATTTGTGTAATACGCTGAATGCAAAGTATGCTTTTGCTGCAGAGAAAAAAATGAGCCTTTTGTGCAACTCCAAAAGTAACAGCAGAAGGAACTACGAAAGACACACATCGTTCCTCGTTAAGATTATTGTGCAAGAAGAATGGGGCATTACTGGAGGACAGTATACGCTCTGGGTGTCCTGCAGACACAGTTCACCGTGGTACAGATAACAGGTGCCTCACTGTGCGGGTGGGAAATGGCGCAGCAACTGGCGACCGACTCCAAAGCTGAATTACGCGGGACAGTACGATTCTAGTGGGGAAAACGTCTGATTTGCACACAGATTATCCGTGAATTCTGGTGGGATGTGGAGTGGTCCCGACAGTTTGAGCAAAGCTGCACAGATGTGGCCGATGCCACCTCCAAGTTTACCACAGACGACAGTGTGAAGGCAGTCGAGGAAGTGATTCACAGCCATCAACGGTTTTGCTGCGACGAAGCAATTTACACAGCGGTTCTGGAATGGCTCCGTGACCGAGGGTGTGATTCCGATAGTCGGGGAACTCAGCGACTGGAAAAACGATCCGAAGGTCATTTTCATAGTTTTGATAATTATAATGCAAAACAGTCTCATGTTGGAACTATAATGCAGCTTTTCATAACAGTCACTTGGCCTGCCATGGCAATGCGTAACTTACTTTCTGAAGGCCCTGGAATGAATAATTTTGTGACTGTTTTCGCAGATATAATAAGTAACAAACATTTTGTTGTACATACATAAATATCTCCATATATTTGACTTGTCAGTTTATTAAATAAAATCTATGAAAGTCGTCCGTGGGAATATGATATTACTAGGATGAAAAAGGACGTTGATTTATCTTCTGGCCTATATCCTAGATGACAACAATAAAGGGCACCAAGATGTCTCTTAAGATTTTTTTTCAATTTGGTGTTCCGGTCTTGTTTGGCCCCAGAGCAACTAACTGACCACAATAACTTTTATTCGCAAAATCTAAGCTCTGGATCGAGGAGGATCAACAAAGCTGTTTTATGTTCTGTCTATATTTGATATGTGATAACTCCTTATCTATATATACTGAACCTATGTGACATAGTCAGATGATTTAAAGCCATTGAACGTGTAGTGGACTGATTAGACATCCAGTCCACAGTGACGGGTAACCGAAAGGCACGCGTTTACACACGCCGGCTGGCGTTAGGTCTGAAACAGGATGCGTAATGAATGCTATAAAGAAAAGTACGTAGCTGCTGGAATACTTAACTTTAATCCATCATTTGTATACAACATTCTTGATGATACAAGTGAGACTCTCTCTAGAAATGGTTAATGGCGCCTTGCTAGGTCGTAGCCATGGACTTAGCTGAAGGCTATTCTAACTATCTCTCGGCTAATGAGAGAAAGGCGTCGTCCGTGTAGTCGCTAGCAAAGTCGTCGTACAACTGGGGCGAGTGCTAGTCAGTCTCTCTAGACCTGCCGTGTGGTGGCGCTCGGTCTGCGATCACTGACAGTGGCGACACGCGGGTCCGAAATGTACTAATGGACCGCGGCCGATTTAAAGCTACCACCTAGCAAGGGTGGTGTCTGGCGGTGACACCACAAAACGCACTAATTAGACCCTTTTTCTCTGCCTATATGAGTTTAGATGTGTACCAAGCTGTTTGCAAATGGCTCAAATGGCTCTGAGCACTATGGGACTTAACATCTATGGTCATCAGTCCTCTAGAACTTAGAACTACTTAAACCTAACTAACCTAAGGACGTCACAAAACACCCAGTCATCACGAGGCAGAGAAAATCCCTGACCCCGCCGGGAATCGAACCAGGGAACCCGGGCGTGGGAAGCGAGAATGCTACCGCACAACCACGAGCTGCGGACAAGCTGTTTGCATTATCTATAAATAAACCCAAGCCAAATAATAATACTAAAAGTGCAACGAAATAAACGTCCCATGTGCGTGTTGCCTGTCCTGCTAACGTCTTCTCCACATTACACTTTGCCTAATCTGCGTTGATTAAAGCCGATTTGATAGATAAACATACAGGTCGAATCATAAAGAAACAATAGATTTCAGTTGTTTATTACAGACAAACTATGAAGGACAGAACACTTTATGCACGTCACTGGATAGAGGTAGGGTGAAAGTTTTATCTTCGCACAGACATTACAGCATACACTCAACATGTGCACCATGCGTTCCTGCAGAAACATCGAAACGGTAATCCATTTGATTCCACACACGAATCAACAAGTCACTGTTTACTGAAGCGACAGCTGACGAGTAGCTGCCATAGCTGGGAGGAAGACTCTTTCTTTAATGAGCTCCCAGAAAAATAAATCTCAAGGTGTGAGGTCTTGTGACCCGGGAGCCAAAAGGAATGAACAAGATCTTGTTGTTCACTTCTTCCAGTCCAGCGTTATGGGATGGTGTTCTTAAAAATATTCTGTACCTTAAGGTGAAAGTGAGGCGGGCACCGTCATGCATAAAAATACGGTCATTCGAATCTTCGTGAAGTTGAGGAAACAACCAATGTTGTGACATGTTCAGGTATAACATTCCTGTTACAGTTTCCTCCGCATTAAGGAAAGGTGTACAACCACTGCGAGCAGAAACGGAACGAAACCACTTCATTTCAGTGTTCGAAGACGACGATAGGATTTTGTGATCCCCAAATTGTTACATTATGGCAGTTTACCAGATAGATGAAACATCGATTCGTCTGAGAAGTTGAGTCCTTCGAGAAAAGTGTCCTCCACCATATTCTGGAGCGATGAAATGTTAAACTCGTATCTTCTCTAACGGTCGACGGGACGCAACTTCTGCAGCAACTGCAACTTGTAAGGCTTCATATGCAGACGTCGTATCTGAACACCCACACCTCTGTTCGACGAACTTTACATTCCTGTCATGGCATACTTGTGGACTTGCGAGGGCTCTGTGTGAAATCGCCTCGGATATGCTCGACCTTATCATCACATGGGGGTAGCCGACCAATGCCCTTCCCTGTGCGTATGCAACCAGCTTCCAAGGATTTTGTATACCACTAATAAATCTATACGTGCAGAGATGGCTTCTTGCTGTATCGGCTGCAAATGCAGGTTGGATTGACCTCACGCTAATTCCAACACACAAAATGGTTTCTCTTCTAAACTTGTATCTATGTTGGAGTGTTGGCGGAGCGGTTAACGCTCTCCGGGAGTTTCATACGTCTAAAGTTACTCACACCGTCATTCAGCCATCTCACTTGAAATTTAATTCATTTCCTCTACCCACTTAAAAACGGGATTGGTTCACCTGAAAAGTTTATGATCCATTTCATGGTACATCTTTGCCCAATCCGAAAGTCAACGAGACGTCAAAACTAAGTTTCCACGTCTGTTAACATAGAGCTCCAACACAACTTTAGAAATCAGGTGGTAAATTTTTGGATCCATAGTCGACAGTTTTCGTCCTAGTAATCAACTCTGCATCATCTTCCTTCCTTCCTGGACCTTGGTAAAATCTTCATTATTTTGTGTAGAGATGAAGAGTAAAGAGAGAATCAGTGCGTCATAGACTAAATCGGCCACGGTTAGCATCCATATCAATCCCTCTTTCTGGGTTGTGTCCTATGTAGCGAACGATTCCTACGACCAACAAAACTAAACAGTTTCTTTCATTGCTTTACTCATAAATTTCAGCAAATATTCCGATAGCAAATATATCATGATCAGACACTTGAGACTCGCAAAATAACCGCTAGTTGCATTTACTGTAAATAGTTATCAGTGCTACAACATAGCTCAATGCGCAGCCGCAGCAGAATCAGAAAATTCGGTGACATTGCAGCGCAAATCTTATGATAAACATGCGCAGCAGACTTAAGAACATGTAACTAATTATATTCATGGCACACCTTTCTTGTGACTGATATATCGTTGTGTCCGAATAAGAATACTGGAGATCGTAGTTCCAGAAACATGCAAACAAGTTGCTAAAATCTAAATTGTCATCTTATATCTCGTACGTAGGTGCAAAATGCTGCGGATGGGAGGAAGATCAATACGTACATCTGGTGGCCACATGCATGGTGCAGTGTTTTTAACTTATATGCCTAAGAAAACTTATGTAATACATACTCTACTCAACATGTAAACTTCTATAAAAAGTTTCGAGAAAATTCAATGGTAATGTTAATGCTAAGCTGATAATGACATTCAGTATGAACGCTGTTCTACGAAACACTTCAATTACGTACCCGTATGGTTCTAAGTAGTGGAACAGCAAATTCTGATAATGAGAGGCAACAGTGAAAATGATTCCGTATCTGGGATTATTTTTTAATTATTTATTCCTAAAATTCTTCTCAGGTGCATATAACCACATATTTTAATTCACTTCAATCTTCTTGTGTACTGAACAAAAATGTTCGAATGGTAATCAGACAAATAGGTTCGTACGTACTGACAATACATGTTATTTAATTGGTATGCTTGTTTCACTACTGCAGTTTTACATTCACGCTACAAGCGCAAAACAAATCGAAACCGATTTCTCTTTATTCTCAAAAAACTTTAATTTGATTGACAATGTATATAAGGCGATCTCTTTGCTTAGCTTATATGGCGAAGAATTTATCTAAGATGGCGATGTGTCGGAGGGTTACAGATGAACCATTTAACACACATTTTTCCTTCTGACGTATGTTTACTGCTGTTTGGAAGAACATGCACACACCTCAGATGGAGTTAAAATTTGACATCGTGCATTCTTGATAACTGCATGAACACTGTGAACTGGTGAAACTAGTTTCACTTGAGGTAGCGAGAAAGTATCTGTTACTCGCCTTGTTTGGTGAAACTCAAGAGGCTCATGCTGTGACCACCGTAAGTGTCACTTCACTGAAGATGTGTGAGTTCATCGCAATTTCCCTTAAATAATCTAAATCTTTTAGTCAGTCGATGAGTTAGCCCTACTGGCCCAGAAATTGAGGGCGATAAAGAGAAAGCCGTACTGCTGTAGTTAACTTTCCGAAAATGTTTCACACGAAGCTTTACAACTATTGCTCCTTTGAATCATCGCACAAATACCGAAGGCTGGTTTTGAAACAAGTGACCACGAAACAGGAAATCAACTGAAATCGTTCATCAGAGGAAACACATTGTTGATGCGAGAGACAGTCCGACATTCTACACGGATTACTCGAATCAAGCGATTGGAAAAGAAGTGAAAGGCATTACTGTATTCAAGAGGGGTCGCTGGGTACATGCACATAATTGTAGACCAGTATTACTGACGTCAGTCTGTTGTAGAATTGTGGAATATATTATACGCTCACGCATTACGACGTTTTGGTGGAAGAGAAAATCTGCGAAAGATTCTTCTACAATGAGAGGTAGATAACGTCAGAAGACCACTGAGGGTACACGCAGACGAATCTGCTAGATGTAGGAAGGCTGCAACGTCAGAAGACTGTGAGCGGAATGCAGAAATATCTGGGGAGAGTCGATTAGTAGTACAGAGAATGTGCAGGCCCTTAAAAACTAAATGAATTGTAACTCATTGCGCATAAATAGGCGAAGAAATCCATTACTGTTCGATAACGATATTGGGGAAAAATCCTTGGAAACAGAAATTTCGGTAAAATACATAGGATTAACTGTCCGAAGCGAGCTAAAGTGAAATAATCACGTAAAACTAATTGTAGTAAAAGCAGATGCCAGGTTGGGTTTCACTGGAAGAGACTTACTGAAATGTAATTCATTCACGAGAGAAGTGGCTTAAAAAAATTTTGTTTCACCGATTTTTAAGAATATTGCTCCTTTTTCTGGTTTGACTAAGTAAGTCACTAAGAAGATTCAACTAAGGTCGGTACGTTTCGTCGAAGGATTCATGAGTAGGCACGAGAACGTTACGAGTATGCTCAAAATACGTAGACCAGCCGCAGACGCCACAAGATGTCGTTGTACATCACGAAGATGGTACTGCAGAAATTTCAAGACTATACATGCCGAAGAGAGATGGGCACCATATTCTCACGAAATGCTAAATACTGGGAAATCAGAACAACTGGAGTCGTTACGATGGCTTATTTACAGGAAACCTTCCCTGTACCACGTGCGAATACAAGAGGGAGGGGGGAGGGCACGAGTGCAGAAGCACTCTCTGCCACACACCGTAAAGCGGTTTGCGGAGCATATCTGTCGAAGCAGAGTGATGCACGATTCACAGGAGACTCCCACGCTGAAGTAATAAGGAAATTCCTGTAAAAACTTTGGAAGTGGCTTTGATTTTGCTCGGATTCACGCTGTATCTTACTCTGATTAGGACACGCAGGCAGTATTCAGCTGTAACAGTGTTTGAAGTTGTTGCCTACAGTATCAGATTTCAGCGTGGACGTGTTATGATGGCTGAATATGGATTTGTCACTTACCTCCATTGTTATTCGTCACAAGTCCGCTTTGCTTCAACAGTTAACCTTCTTTCAAAGTCTTATTTAACTTCTATTTGCTAAGAACGGCAGCAAACTCTTTAATCACTCTCAAAGAACTCCGAAACACACCCGGATAGCTTGAGCTCTCAAAGCAGACAATTGCTAAGCAACGGCAGTGTCACGTCGCGCGATTTTTTCATTGTTGTGAGCCTGCCCTGGGACCGATGCTAAGCAGCGAATATTGGAGATGACTAGCGCCCGCATTATTGGGTTTTTGTAAAAGCGATTTTAGCGTTTTTGGAGTCCTTCAATGGAAAGTGTAATGGACTCCAATATTGACACAGAAAACGTCATTACATTTTTGACAGAGCCATTCTAGTTCTTTCTGGCAAATGAGGGACTAATTATTCCCTATGTCGAAGCTCGGAAAAATTCACAAGCAGTTGAGATATTCACCGGTGTTACAACTTTCTTCTCTTTTGATAATATAGTAATGGAACGCGTTTTACGGAAAACATCCTATCACATTTCACTCATACAAAAACACAGACTTGTAATGCGTACCTGAGTACGACCACAGTTCGTGGCCTAACGCTACAATCATATTACATTTTGGAACTGCAGTACACAATGAACCACACTTCTAAGCTGTGTAATATGGAACTTTTTCTACTGTCTCTCAGTACATTTTTGCAGACTGAGAAAGTTCTGCCATAGATGTCAGTCAGTAGACTCGTCGACTGAAGGCCAAATGCAGTGGTCACAAATGTCTGTTTTAATACCAGCAATAGCCTTTTCATACATCTGTTTTTGCAGTGTCGACTTTCCTGGTGTATTGCAGGAAGGTCTTAAGATGATGTGTTCCTTAGATCGTCCCATGGCATATTAGATGACACTAAATGGCTCTGAGCACTATGGGACTTAACATCTATGGTCATCAGTCCAATAGAACTTAGAACTACTTAAACCTAACTAACCTAAGGACATTACACAACACCCAGTCATCACGAGGCAGAGAAAATCCCTGACCCTGCCGGGAATCGAATCCTGGAACCCGGGCGTGACACTAAATCCTCATAGTCTAGATGAAAGCTGTCCACTTTAATATTTGCCATACGAGACTTCAATGTTTCAGTCCGTGTTTGCTCTACTTACCAGTGGAGCTGTGGAAACATGGTGCTGAAGAACATGTGTCTTTTTAGAACGGATTAGCTAAAAAAACTATTACTAAGAAGATGACAGTAAGTAAAAAAGTAAGATGGTAATCATATAAAATGTCTACTTAAGCTCAATCGCATATGCCTGTCAGTTATCTAATTTTATAAAGGACGAGCAGAAAGTTTCTGCTCAAAGGCCGTACAGTCCAGAACCGGTATGCCGATCAGTAAAATTCGCCATGACCATTGAGGATATCCCACCGGTGCAACAGATTGAAGACAACTGTTAGCTAAAACAACAAGTAGTGCTGGTTTACGAAGTCCGTAACTCCCTGATACACTTCCTCCGACAGGTATCGCTGTTTTGTCAAGGTCTTATTTTAACAGAGCGATGGCGTGGTAATCCAATGGGATGAGAGCAGGACTATAGGTCGGGTGTTCAAGTGTCTCCCACTTGAGTTGTGCATTACGACATTTTCGATGTGTGGACGTGCGTTATCATGAAGCTGCAGCTACCTTTCTAGCAGTTTTCAGGGACGTTTCGTCTTACTTATACGGCATAATTTCTCAAGCGTTGAGCAGTACCGTTATCCAGTGAAAGAGACACCACGCTCCTTAAAATCAATAAGCATTAGCCTCTGGTAACCAAATAACAGGTTAAAGAGATTGCTGACCCTTGAACTTCTTAGGACGAAGGGACGAAGAATGAGATCAATGTATCGTCAATGCTTTAGATTTCAGTTCTCAGTGGTGGCACCAGATTTTGCCGCCTGAAACAATGCGCTCAAAGAATATGTTGCCTTCAGCATTCAGTCTCGTGAGGTGCTTCAGACAAACAGCCATCCGGTTTGCCTTTTTGTTGATGATTCTACGCTTTGTATACACTGGCTGTAGATCTTATAGTAGCACAATTGCTGCCGAAATACGTGTTGCACGCTGGAGAAGGTGATGTCGACTTCCTTTTCTAGCGCACGAGTTACGTTCCGGTCTGTCCCTATCGCATCATGAACCGCCCGCTTGTGGTTTTCCGTCGTGGATGCGGGTGGTCTCCCAGATCGACCGACACCTTGTGTCGAACCGCCACCACCACGAAATTTTGCGCACCGTTACACAAAGGTGGTTTCAGACTGATATGCTAGCCCCCATACATTCTTCACTCTCCGATGGATGTCTATTGGCCTTTGTCCTTTGGCAGCCAAGAAAATAGTAACAGTACGTTGGTCCTGTTTGGAGGCATTTGGTAATAATATCGCCGTAGTTCACGTTTCAGTTTTTACCGTACGCACATAGTATACATACGAATGCCCCACTAACATCACACGTAGACGCTGGTGCTTATGTAACCGCATCGGAGTCGCGCTACGCCTTCGGGTTGCACATACACCTTCTGGTCGCCCATTACAAATTCGATTCACGAATCTCAGGGAAGAAGAGCAGCAAGAAAACCGTAGGGTAAAGTGAATGATAAAAATAACCTGTGTTTAGTTATTTGTTTTTGGTAGGGTTAAAAAAATTACTATTCGACCATCAGTTATAACATTTGAGACTTTTCCAATACAAAGCTGGGTAAGACCAATTTTTGATGATGACAAAATTACACTTAAACGATGTACTCCATGCAAGTCAACACACCACTTGACTTAAGTTCGCTCATATAAACATAAATAGACCCATGTGTTGCCCACTTGTTTCTTAGATATATCTAGCTATTTTCTAATGGTATTTAAGTTAAAGCTAAACGGGTCTGTCCTGACGAAGCGACCGTGTGGTTGTATTCAAGCGGCGACAATGCGTCATACACAACGTCGATCTCAGTGTGGGCTGTACACAAGCGATATCGTGCCATAAGACTTTCATGATTTCGGGACAGCGTATAAACTATAATCCCGTCTTTTCTTAAAACGTGCAAAATCACGTAATTTTTTTGTAGTATTGGATAAGATTCTATACAAAAATCATTTTTTGTAGCAACAAGCCTTTTTAGTCCTTAGGTTTTCTGTGTAAGTCCAATTTAGCTCGCTTTAAGACGTTTAAGAGGGATTTTACCGTTTTGAGGTATGTTGTACAGTGGAATAGTAAGAAGCGCAGGGATAATGTTTTGTTAAGAACCGACAGAGACGGCTGAGTGGGCCGCATCTGCTAACCGTTTCGTAGCGGTGTTGTAACTGAATGTCAACGTTGGAGGCCAAAAGTACTAACAAGCTACGTGCACTTTTCATCAGACTATGTAACTGGGAATCCGAGAACAATCGATTCAGCATTTCGACAACAGTGCAAAACAGACAGACTGTATCGAGGCTACATTAGTAACTTCACTTAGAGGTATCATAAAGATACCTTTAGGGATGCAAACTTCACGTAAAGGAACACTCTGGAACCTTGAAGTTAAACATTAGAGCAGCCGAGAGCGTTTATAGGCTTCGAAAATAGAGGACATTCAGATACCTCTGACACCAATGTGCGTTTGTAGCGGGGGGGGGGGGGGGGGGGGGTAGTGCCACTTCATTGTCAAGCTTCTGGCAACTTGTAGTCCACTGCTGCTAATCTACAGCCGTCCAGCCTCAGAGGGGACTTTTGATCTGCGATCCACATTCCTGCCGACCACAACGGTGGCTGTCTGGGGGCGGTGGAGGCGGCCTTTCTTTCCTGGATGAAGAACCAATCTGCCTGTCTTCGGGAGCTGGACGCCTATGACGCCGCTACTGGGGGAGTAAAAGTACCGCCTTATCAGCTGTGTGCTGGGACCGCCACTCCTGCTGCCCTTCGTGCTGCTGTTGGGTCTGCCGCCTACACGCCATCCCGACAACCGACAACAGGGACGAGTAGATTTCTGTGGCTGAGCCCAGGTGCAGCTCCACTCGTGGAGAACGCTGAGGCTCTGCCTGACGTCCACAGCCACGCCACGCACGGCCGCCGCAGCCTCCTGCGACGGGGCCGCAGCACTGGCCACAGGCAGCGCGGGACCTGTGCGCGCCAAGTTGTAAAATTCTCGCAAAAAAATGGTTGTTAACTGAATGACGTTGAATTTCACATATAGCAGAAGCTTGCTTCGCCAAAAAACTCTAATGGCTCTGAGCACTATGGGACTTAACATCTGAGGTCGTCAGTCCCCTAGCACTTAGAACTACTTAAATCTAACTAACCTAAGGACATCACACACATCCATACCTGAGGCAGGATTCAAAACTGCGACCGTAGCAGTCGCGCAGTTCCGGACTGAAGCGCCTAGAACCGCTCGGCCACCGCGGCCGGCTTTTACATTGTTAATCACTTATCTGGCAAATGTATTCCCGAGAACTTTCAGTTCTCCGCTTTAATTACTTTTAGGTGCTGAGATTTTTTGCCTTTACCATATACAGTGTGTGAGTGTGCTATACATATGATAATGAGGCGCGGAGCAACCGCGCGGTCTAAGCGCATTTTGTCACGGTCCGCGCGGCCCCCACCGTCGGAGGTTCGAGTCCTCCCTCGGGCATGGGTGTGTGCGTTGTCCTTAGCGTAACTTTGTTTAAGTTAGATTTAGTAGTGTGTAAGCTTACGGACCGATGGCCTCAGCAGTTTGGTGTCATAAGATCTTCCACAAATTTCCAATTTTTCCATATGATACTAATTTATTGAACATTCCATTCCAGATGTCATGTACTAGTAGCTACGTACGAAAGTATTTTGATAACATGTAAATTTGAGCCTCGTGATATATGTCGACGTGCAGTGAATCGACTGACCACAGAATCAAATAGCCTCCCTTTACATGCTGAATTAACATGCTTATAATTTGCAGTCAAATGAGTATCTATTTTTTATTGCTTTTCAATATATTAATGTAGGGTTTCATGCTGTATACACTACAGACACATGTGAACTACACGGGTGGTTCCTATGAGGAACAAATCAAACAATTTAATATACTCAAATGTTGCACTGTTGCAACACTTACCGATTAGTAACCATTCATTAGCTTACCCTGCAAGCATTAGTTATGCCGCACGACATAAAACCTAATTGCATCTTAAAGGGCTTACCATGCCAGGATTCTTCAACTAGCAGTTCAGTACAATTAAAACACTACTCTTTCAGTGTACGTCAGAACGAAAATCATCTATTCTTAAAGTTAAGGCTGTAGAAACACTACTCCATTTACTACATGGTCGCTTGGTGTAGCAGTGAAAAACAGATCGACACTGGAAAGAAAAACTGATGTAATCGACAATGTATGAGCTGGAAAGATTAAAAATGGAAAACTGAGGTCGTGGGTAACATGAGAGGCCTGAAAGTTTATAGACTGACCTGTTGTTATTACAAAGGTAATCTGGTATATAGGCACTGAAGTGGCTAACATTTAATGAGTGCCGGGATAACGGAGCGACAGCGAATGCATTTACGTTCAGATAACTAACAGGCTGAGGTTGTTGTGAGGCGTGGGTAGCACGTAGAGGAAATGGCCACTGTTTGTTCCCTGAATCTGTACAGTGGCTTCTGAGAGCCAGCTGTTGCCAGCTGATGCCACGCACAGATTTTCTACGTATTGTTTGACTCGCCCCGGAGCTCACTAATTTACGAGACTTGTGCGTCTTCTTTGTACACAGCTGGAAAACTTAGGTGACGCACACACTGTCTCAGTATCGTATTCTTAGACACAGTCTTTGAAAGAGGGAACGAAAAAAATTATTGCAGACGGTACAGTAGTGGGTTGTAAACTGACACTTAGAAGTAACGCATCCTACGTAGCTTGAGACAGAGTCGGATCATACCTAGCTCATCCGAAGGAATCGTAACAGATAACGTTTCCTCGCAGCCACACACTGTGATATTAATGACAGTATTTCTGTCGAATTTGAAATTGTACGTGGTTCAAGAAAGTCGACGAACAGGACCAATACCTTACTTACGTTCCGGACAGCACGTTTTGAAATTTTTATTTATACACTGATGTTATGGGAGCTGGAAAAAAACTGCTCGCAAGGGTAGCTAACTGAATGGTTAGTAATCTATAAATGTTGCAACAGTGCAACATTTGAGTATATTAACTTGTTTGATTTGTTCCTTATAGGAATCACCCGTGTAATGCACATGTGTCTGTAGTGTCTACAGAAAACTGAGGTGATACACGCAGTGTCTCAGTGTCATTTTTTTGGATGTAGTCTTGGAAATAAGGAATGAAAAATTATATATATATATATATATATATATATATATATATATATATATATATATATATATAATGTTGAACGGCTGAATATCAAATGATCAACTTTTCCCCACCTACCATAAAAGCTGTATATAAATAAAAAATTAAGATTTATTAAAGTATCGCTTGCCTCTTACTTGACTATATGTCACACCTTACATCCAAATTTTGTTGTCCCTTTGACACCGTAAGGCATCGGCCTTACCGCAGTGGATACACCGGTTTCAGTGGGATCACCGAAGTTAAGCGCTGTCGGGCGTGGTCGGCACTTGGATGGGTGACCATCCAGGCTGCCATGCGCTGTTGCCATTCTTTCTGATTCCGACTTAGTGTATGCCTCTGGTGTACTATGTACTATCCTGACTACCGTCTATCCACATACACATTCGGCAAGCGACCATACGGTGCGTGGCGGATGGTGCCCTGTACCACCACTTTTCATTTACTTTCCTGTTCCACTCGCAAATAGTACGAGGTAAAATTAATGTCTACATGCCTGCATACGAGCCCTGATTTCTCTACCTTATGATCGTGGTCCATAGACGAATTGTATGTCGGCGGCAGTAGAACCGTTGTGGAGTCAGCTCACATGCTAATCTTCCACTTTTTTCAGTAATGTTCCTAGAAACGAATGTTGCCTACCCGCCAGGGATTCCATTTTACTTTCCCATAGCATCTCCTTAACTCTTGAGTGTTGTTCGAACCTTGTAAGAAATATAGCAGCCAGCCTCTCAATTGCTTGGATGTCTTACTTTAATGCAACGTGATACGGATCCCAAACACTCGAGCAGTACTCAAGAATAGGGTGCACTGGCGTCTAAGTGCGGTTTCCTTTACAGACGAACCACAGTTCCCCAAGATTTTCCCAATAAACAGCAGCCGTCCGATCACCTTCCCTACCACAATAAGCACATGTTCGTTCCATTTCATATCGCTTTCTGGTATTATCCCCAGATATTTTAACGATTTGACGGTGTCACCTAGGACACTACCAAAGCTGTATCCCAACATTAAGGTTTTCTTTTTCATACTCAACTGCATTGCCTTAGATTTTTCTACCTTTGAAGAGAGCTGCCATTCATCACACCAACTAGAAAATTTTTCTAAACCATCTCATTTTCTCGTACAGTCGCTCAATTCTGACACCTTCCGTTCACCGCAGATTTATCAGCAAACAACCGCAGATCGCTACCCACCATCTCGCCAGAACATTTGTGTATATAGAAAATATAGCGACCGTATCACACTCCCCTGGGGCACTTCCGACGATACCCTTGTCTCTGATGAGCACTCGCCGTCGAGGACAACATACTGGGTAGTGTTACTTAAGACAACTTCGAGCCACTCACAAATGTGGGAAGCTTTTCCGTATCCTCATAGCTTCGTTAAAGATTTGGAGAGGAGAACCTTGTCATACGCTTTCTGAAAATCTAGAAATATGGAACCCGCCTGTTTTCCTTCATCCATAGTTCGCAGTGTATCATGTGAGAGCCGTGTTTTGCATGAGTGATGATTTCTAAAACCGTACTAAATCGTGAACATAAGCTTCTTAGTCTCAAGAAAATTTATTATATTCGAACTGAGAATATGTTCAATGATTCTGCAGCAAGCCAATGTTAAGGATTTGGTTTGTAATTTTGCGGGCCCGTTCTCTTCGTTCTCTTACCCTCCTTATACACAGGAGTCAGTTGCGCTTTTTTCCAGTCGCTTGGGACTTTACGCAGGATGAGAGATTCACGATCCCTCCGTGAACGATTTCTTAAACTTGAAATTTGAAACTTCGGCTTTCGTTTAGCTATCTTCAAGCGCCACATGAGACAGGTCAACAAGGCACTAAATGGTAGCCTCAGCACCGCTTAGCGATGTTTCTCGGGTTCCCGCCCAAATCTTTTGCCAGGGTATGGCGCTGGTAGTTGTTGTATCCTTCGCGCATAGATCTTTTCACGGAGGCACGAATCTATATTAACCTTTGTCTGTCGCCACTTGCGCGTTCTCTTTTGAACCGAAAGTGTAACAGCCTTTGCTCTCTTAGCATTTTCTGAAATTCGTTGTTAAACCACGGTTGCTCTTTTCCGTTCTTAATCCACTTACTAGGACCATAATTTTTCAGACTACGATTTACTAACTGTTTAAGCTTCGGCCATAATTTTTCTGCGTCTGTCTCACTAGAGCTAAGTGATTCCAGTTCACTGTCTATGTGAGATGCTGACAACTGCATATCTGTTCTTTTTAGAAGAAACAGTCTACTAGCTTTCTTGACTGATTTACTAACTTTTGTTGCTATAATAACATCACAATTACTAATCCCTACCTCTATTCCGATGCTTTCGATAAAGTCCGGTCTCTTTGTAGCTACGAGTTCTAAGATATTTCAACTGCGTATGGACTCCCGAACTAGCTACTCAAGACTGATTTCAGGACACGTGTTCAAAGGTATGGCGCAAGACTGTCTGCCTGTACCCCATGCAATGAAAGTATAGAGATAAATAACAAACACAGAATTTATTCAACCATCAACAGCCTCCCCAACCTGGTCACTCTCAAGTTGGATGACCGACTGCACCGACCTACCATAGTTTGAAGAATTAACGCCCGCACTATTCCATATTTCCCTGGACTCTTCCACATATTCCTCAGCTGTCTATCGTCCTGAAAGAGTAAAATATCTCCAAGTAGATATTTCTCAGTTTTTCTGTGAGAACGTTGGTACTCATAAACTTTCCGGAACTCGAGGAGATGATGTTTCTTCCATCTCTTCATGAAGTTATTTTGCAGTTTTTCTGGTAGTTTCGCATCTCTTCCACGATTATTGTGTGTACGAGGTTCAAGACCAGTGGGTATGGAAGTCAATCGTTCTTCAGTTAAGATATGGTTTCGTGTCAGTATTTCGCAGTCGCACTGTGTGGTCAATCGCGAGCTGATGGCGGCATCTACACTAAAGGGCCAAAGAAACTGGTATAGGCATGCGTATTCAAATACAGAGATGAGATGTGTAAACAGGCAGAATACGGCGCCGTGCTCGGCAACGCCTGTGTAAGACAAAATGTGTCTGGCGCAGTTGTTAGATCGTTTACTGCTGCTGCAATGGCGGGTTATAAGACATAATTGATTTTGAACGTGGTGATATAGTCGGCGCACGAGCGGTGGGACACAGCATCTCCAGGTAGCGATGAAGTGTGTAAGACAAAATGTGTCTGGCGCAGTTGTTAGATCGTTTACTGCTGCTGCAATGGCGGGTTATAAGACTTAATTGATTTTGAACGTGGTGATATAGTCGGCGCACGAGCAGTGGGACACAGTATCTCCAGGTAGCGATGAAGTGGGAATTTTCACGTACGACCATTTCACGGGTGTACCGATCTCCGACCTCCGTGCGGCCGGAAAAGGATCCTGCAATAACATGACCAACGACGACTAAAAGGAACCGTTCAACATGACAGAAACGCAACCCTTCCGCAAATTCCTGCAGATTTCAATGCTGGGCCATCAACAAGTGTCAGCGTGCTAACCATTCAACGAAACATCATAGATACGGGCTTTCGGAGCCAAAGGCACCCTCTTGTACTCTTGATGACAGCACGACAGAAGGCCTTACACATTTCCTGGGTCCGCCAACAGCGACATTCGTCTGTTGATGACTGGAAATATGTTGCCTGATCGGACGTAGACTCGTTTCGAATTGTATCGAGCGGATGGACTTGTACGGGTATGGAGATAAACTCATGAATCCACGGATCCTGCATGTCAGCAGGGGCCTGTTCAAGCTCGTGGAGGCTCTGTAATGGCGTGGGGTGTGCGCAGTTGGAGTGGTATCGGACCCCTGATACGTCTAGGCACGACTCTGACAGGTGACACGAACGTAAGCATACTGTCTGATCACCTGCATCCATTCATACCCACTGTCCATTCCAACAGACATAGGCAATTTCAGCAGGACAATGTGACACCCCACACGTCCAGTATTACTGCAGAGTGGGACTCTTCTGAGTTTAAATACTTTCGCTGGCCACCAAACTGTCCAGACACTAACGTTATTGAGAATATCTGGGATGCCTTGCAACGTGCTGTTGAGAAGAGATCTCCACTCCCTCGTACTCGTCCGGATTTGTGGACAGCCCGGCAGGTTTCATGGCGTCAGTCCCCTCCAGCAGTACTTCAGACATTAGTCGAGTCCATGCCACATAGTGTTGAGGCACTTCTGCGTGCTCGCTGGGGCCCTACACGAAATTAGGCAGGTGTACCACTTTCTTTGGCCCTTCAGTGTATTTCCACCAATAAAGTCATAAATGTTTCCTCTCCTTCTACAAATTTTCCGAAATCTTTCTCAGATAGTGTTTCGCAGTTCGAACCACACGGCTGTCGACGAAGCTGTATTTAGTACAATAAACTTCCAAGGAACACCTTGGTGAGTCAAGTACTGATTGGTCTTCGTGTTCTCGTAGAGGTGAGTGAGGCCTACTAGGTCTGTGCGCGAGATGAAGTATAGTCCTTGGCAGTCCCCTTCTCGCCGCAACTATCGGAACGCCACCAGGTAATTGCTTGTTCTCATATTTGATATTAATTCAAGTTGGACAGCTATTGTTATGGCACATGTAAAAAGAAAGGTGTAGCACTGAAACAAGTTATCGAGCTTGACGAAAAGTGGACCTGCAAAATCTGCGCCTGTTACAGAAAATGGCATGGTGCTTCTAACACAGCCAGGTGGTGGAAGACCTTCTACCTCATATATGCGGACAATTTTGTTTAGTTTCCAAGGAGACACTCACGTATGACAATTTTTACCGATTCTCTTCCCTTCAAGATGTAAACGTCGCTACGAATTTCGGACAGCACTGTATCAGTTCGTAGGTGGTGTAAATGTATCTGCCTCTGTCGAATGAGTAGTTTTGTGACTGGGTGGGAAGACTTTATGATGAGTGGGTGCTTTTCTTGTTCCTTACAGTCTGGAAAGTGCAGTCGTCTTCCAAGTCGTAGAAAGTTCGTTACGAGGGAACATGTTGTAACGTTCAGTTTCATATTTCGATGGAAACTGGGTATCCGGCCGGGAAGCTATGATGCTGGACCCTGCGTTTTCCTGATTCTAGCTCTTGGACAGTGAATTTGCTCTTAACATTTTCTGAACGCCGAACATTATGGATCAAAGGCCAAAATCAATGCCGTTATGCGTAGTACTGTCCAGTAAGCTCTATATATTGTCGCGTCAGTGGAGCACACCAAAGCATTAATAGTAAAAGAATGTTCGATATCTTTCGTATCTCTGGAAGGGAATCGTCAGAGACTTCTTCCAGAGACCAAGTGTGAAGTGGCTGACTTTGCCACGAAGGTCCAGTCCACCCCAGCATGGAAGATCGTAATTTCCCCACTGATGTTCGACGTAATACTAGATCTGAAGGACTGGATGTGATGGGACAATGTCGCCACTGCTATGGCGTCAAACTCTCTTAGAAATCAATTTCTCTACCGACAAACTTATTCCAACCATTTCGATCTTCCCGTATCCAGTCCAGAGCCACCACCGAATCGCTCGACATTCTCGCGTTTGCTATGTGAAATCCGGAGAATTGGTGAAAAAATCTCAGAAGTCGCGAACTCAGGAAGGCATATACTAAGTCAAGGCGAGGAAGCGTCGCCATTTTAATAAAGGTACATTGCTTTTACTTACGATCAAAATAAGAAGTGTGTTTTTAGTCTTGGAGGTTCCAACGTACAGCATTGCTATGTGAACCATCTCCAAGGCTTCACGTATCCCGAAAAACAATTTTTTTCTACAATGTATGTTGATGAAAAGACATCAAAAGAGTCGCAGAATTTCGCAGTCACGTGCAGTAACTTGCATTTAAGTAGCGGGCTCATACTGTAGTTTATCGATAACGGGGCGGTAGTCATAAACCATTGATTCCGTGTCCAAATCCATGCATAACTTTGTGGTGTGTTCTTTAACTCTTCGCTGATCCGTTTTCCATATGACCTCTAGTATATTATAAATCTTATTCCATTTTTTTCATTGGAAGTTTTTTCTGTTATAGAAGACTTGTTAGATGCTTGTATATGGATGTCATACTATTGTCGTCCTCGCAACAGGTGGCAAAGTCGCCCACGAAAGTACTTTCAAGCAGAAGTTCTGCTGCAGTAGGATATTTGTCCCTAAGTCCTGTAGTCAATTCACGCAAAGTTGCAGAAAAGAGAAACAAGCTGTATGTGAGACCAAACTGTAAACGTATATTAAACCTGTGAATGATGACGTCATTCGTAATTTGCCAAATTACTTCTTTTTTCTCGACATGAAACCGGAAGAATCTCTTTGTATCTCTATCCTTTTCGTTCAACGGCAGTTGTAAATATACTTGAATGCCATCTCCAATGATTGTCTTCTGGTTTATCCTGAAGCAAATTAATATTGATAATGTTTCAGACAACAGACTGGTGCATTTTTCCGAATTGAAGCATCAAAACAATTCTGCGTTTTGTGGATCTCAGTCTTTCTTTTCTCACTACCTGACCTACATAGTGTCCTGCGTACTGATTGTTTCGCCTTGCTCATACTAAATGTAAAGAAATATTTGAGAATGGCACATCTCTCAAAATTGAACGTTTTCATAAAATTTTCATTGAAACGATATGAAACGTTTATCTGCGTTGCAACAATTCGAATAAAGGACTTTTTGCGTCTAGAACTTTTTGCGTCTAGAACGGGTTACTTTAGTTTTCTTGCTACATTAGTTGATGTTACTACCACTTAATAATTCTAAAATTCCTTTAGCTTCCTGACGTGCCTTTCTGCGATCTATAGTCTCGTAGCATACATAAACGAGTGTTGAACATCATCTGCAGGAAACGTACGCAAAAGTTTGGGTGCCATCATGCGGCTATAATTGTTCACGATTTTCCCTTTGGCTCGTAAGACTTGAACGTGTTCGATATATGTAGCATTTGAAACGTCTCTTGAAGCATGTGACATCGGTTATCGGTTTCTTACTGTCAAGATAATCGAGATGAGCCTGAGCTATACTTTTTTTTTGTCTCCACAGCGAGAAACCAATATTTATTTCGTTTCATCATACGACACTGATGCAAGTGTAATGCCTTCAACTAGATTCTCTGGCTGATCGTGCAAGTACCTCCGGGGCGAGACGCCCTCGTATCGGTCGTAATTGAGGGATTGCTGTGTGTAGATGACTGAAACTGCTTCCCGAATCAAGACCACTTGTATGTTAGGCAAGTAAGATAGCGGTGAGTGAGCGACGTGCGCTTGTTCGACTCCCAAGTTTACCTGAAATTTGGAAGTATTATTAAGTAATTCGGCTGCTCTATATATTCGAGATTCGTGTGATGGGTACCTAATTTCACATACCCAGTCTGCCCTTAAAATGGCAAACTGCCGAAGAAGGCGCAAGACCGCCAACGGACAGGCCGCCGTGAATGCTGGGTTCCAGCCGACACCGCTAGGTGCGCCCTCATAGCGCAGCGTCGCTGACGTCACCGCGCTCGTCGAGGCTGAGGACAGAGCAGGAGAAAGGAAGACAGACAGAACAGAAACTGGTCGAGAGGTCTGACGAACTAGAACAAAACCATAAACATATTAATCTCAGACTTTCGGGATCCCAGATAATAGCGGAGAGAATACAGAAGAATAAGTGACGAATCTTGTTCACGAGAAGCTATGCCTACAGGTGACACTGAATGTCATGGACAGAAGTCATATAGTGGGACATAGAAAGCCAGCATCCGTGGGACCTAGATCAATAATAGTGAGCTCGTGCTCTACAGGAAAAGATCTGAAGTCTTTAAAGCGAAGAAGAAACTCACGATATATCTGACAATACGAGAGGATCTCACCTCCGGATGTTTAAAGTTTTTGCACAACAATATTTCGAGATTTGGCCTTCAAAACATAACAAAAAAATGATGGCAGGATAATGGTGAAGACCGAAAAAACTAGCCTGGAATGCGTACCAACGCGGAAGCCTGTGCTTTAGGAGGTGAGAACGTGTCAATGCGAGATACTGCTAGATTGTTTTTACATTGATATTGATGTTTACAGTTTGTCACAACTCAACTAATGTGTAAATTGTTTTTTTACATCATTACTGTTTCCTGTTTTTTTGTATTGCTTTTTACTTAGTTTGTTAATTGCTGTATCATCTTACAAGGGAACAATCCCATGTACAAATAAACATTTGAATATTCTTGTGCCCACTTTCACTTCCACACACCCCAAAACGTAATTCGGAATGTTAGGTTTAGAGGGAATATTTTCGAAATGATGATATATAAAAATGATTTCATGTAAAAGTTAATGCGTAATTATTGTTCTTTAAAACTGTACAGTCAATTCTGCAATATTTTGAAATCTTGCAAAATACACCATACAAATAAGGGATTTCTAAAACTGAAATTTTTTTACAGCATAAATTAAAGAAGCAATCGAGCCATATACATCCAAGGCATAATGAAGCAGTTTTCAGAAATACTTTGTAAAATAAGGTGCACAGAATGTTATGTCTGAATATTTTCAACATACCTAATTATAATATTTAAACGTTCATTATTATTCTAATTATTTATTTTACTTTCTCTTCTATGTTTTGAACTGTTAGTTTACGTTTTGCATTCACCTTTTTCTTATTGTTTGTATTTTGTTGGTGTTTAATTTCCTGTCCACATACATGTATTTTGTTAATTCATAACAATAAGCAACTCATTAGAATTATACAAAATTATTACGTCAATGATAATCTGTAAACAGATGAAACATAACTTTTTTTACATCATGCACATAAAATAACTGATGATGGTCGAAGTAGAGAGGATATAAAATGTAGACTGGCAATGGGAAGGAAAGCGTTTCTGAAGAAGAGAAATTTGTTAACATCGAGTATAGATTTAAGTGTCAGGAAGTCGTTTCTGAATGTATTTGTATGGAGTGTAGTCATATATGGAAGTGAAGCATGGACGATAAATAGTTTAGACAAGAAGAGAATAGAAGCTTTCGAAATGTGGTGCTACATAAGAATGCTGAAGATTAGATGGGTAGATCACATAACTAATGAGGAGGTGTTGAATAGGATTGGGGAGAAGAGAAGTTTGTGGCACAACTAGACTAGAATAAGGGATCGGTTGGTAGGACATGTTCTGAGGCATCAAGGGATCACCAATTTAGTATTGGAGGGCAGCGTAGAGGGTAAAAATCGTAGGGGGAGACCAAGAGATGAATACACCAAGCAGATTCAGAAGGATGTAGGTTGCAGTAGGTACTGGGAGATGAAGAAGCTTGCACAGGATAGAGTATCATGGAGAGCTGCATCAAACCAGTCTCAGGACTGAAGACCACAACAACAACAACATAAAATATACGAAATTTCTTCAGCCAGTACACACGATGGAAACACAATACAGAAGAAAATACACCAGGAATTTTTAAATATTTTCATTAGGTCTGTTGGAAATATTCTGACAGCATATTGTGTACAGCTTATTTTCCAAAAATAGCACTTTAGAAACCAGCTTCATTACACATGGATCTACGTAGTTTGAAAACATCTTGAAATTATTTTCCAACAAAATTTATAATTTTTCAAAATTAATTAATTGTGGTGCAATAGTCTGCAAAATCTTTAATCATTATAAAATCTAATTATACAGTTTTCCAGGACGTTAATTACATGTCAACTTTTATACGAAAAACATTATGTTATCATTTAGAAGATATTCCCTCTAAAGCTAGATTACATTATGGGATGCGTTCCATCGCTTTCAGGTTTCTCTCATTGATCATACGAGCTGTAGTCACACTCTAGTACATATACTTGCAACTAAATCCCTATACACCGTGTTTCCTACCTCTCAACTGCTTGCACCTGGCATGCCTGCCTGTGACGTAATTTTCATGAAGTACACAGTAGAATCTCCCAGAAAGAAAACACAACTGACTACATACCGAGGCTTAAAGTGCACTAATTTATCTGAACGTGAAACTAAGGTGCAAGGAATAGTTTGTGCGACGTCTTCCGTTTCTTTCTTGGACATAAACGAGAAAACTCTCGATTTAATAAACAAACTTACGTTTATGACAAATATGCTACCCTACAGACCAAAAAATAAGAAGGAAACCTGCACGTTAGCTAACAGAAGAAATAAAACAGCTCATGGATGTGAGAGATTCTTCACATCGAGGATACGAACTATGCCCTACGCTGAAAATCGTCTTGCCTACAAGTTGAACTGGAATATTCAGTCAAGCGGTGAGAAAGACAAAACTCAGAAACACCCATACGTTAACCAACAACAGAAATAGACTAGCTAATCTATGGAAAAACGTGGGTTGTCTTGGTATAGGCAAACTGAAAGCTGCAGCTGATTCCATTGTCACAGCCGAAGAACTCAACCGATACTTCACATTAACAACAACGACAATTGAACTGCAAACAAACAGAAACTCATTGGTTCCTTAATGGTGGCACACAATAGTAGTGACGAAAAATTCTATCTAAAGCATGTTACTCGTAAAACTGTCACGAAAGCTGTCATGCATATCAGATCAGCTTTAATGGACACGATGACATCACATTCCAAGTGATGACGCTTGCTATTGACCCACTGCTGTCCATTATAACAGATATAGCCTCCCCTTTTCTCATGTGCTGTTCTACAAACCATGGATGGAGGGCGTCAGGCAGATTCCATAGTCCTATATTTACGGAAAGCATTTGACATGGTGCCCAACTGCAGACTGTTAAAGGTCGAGCATATGTGTCAGTTTCCAGGCTTTCTAAGTAGCAGCACAAAGCACCGAGTTTTCAACGGCGGGTGTTCGGGGTATCACGGGAGTGTGCCTGGGAGCCGTGATAGGAACGTTTTTGTTCTCTATATACATAAATGACCCAACGAACAGGGTGAGCAGCAATCTACGGTTGTTTGCTCATGACGCTGTGGTGCTCGGGTAGGAATCCGAGTTGAACGACTATGGGACTATACAAGACGATTTAGATAAAATTTATAGTTCGTGTGATGAATGACAGCGTGCTCTAAACGTAGAAAAATGTAAGTTAATGGGGATGAATAGGAAAGACGGTATTGTAACCTTGAAATGCATTATTAGTAGGGTGCAGCTGCACACAGTCACTTTGATTGACTATCCAAGGGTAACGTTGCAAAGCGATGTGAAATGGATTGAAAACATCATGTTGGTAGTAGGCAAGACGGATGCTCGACTTCGATTTATTGGGAGAACTATGGGAAAGAGTAACTCATCCATAAAAGAGACGGCGTGTAGAACGCTAGTGCGACGCATTCTCGAGTACTGTTCGACTTTTTGGGATCCCCCGATGTCGAATTAAAGTAGGGCATCGAAGCAATTGAGAGGCGGAGGGCTGGATTTGTTACCGATAAGTTCGATCAGCACACGGGTATTACGGGGTTGCTTCGTGAACTCAAATGTTAATTGCTGGAGGGAACACGATGCTCTTTCCGCAAGGTACTCCTGCACAAGTTTAGAGAACCGGCATTTGAGGCTGACTGCAGAACAACTGCACTGCCGCCAACGTACGTTTCGCCTAAGGACCACGAAGATAAGATGCGAGAAATTAGAGCTCGTACGGGGGCTTTTGGGCACCTGCTTTCCCCTCGCTTTATTTGCGAGAGAAATACTCTCCTGGAAATTGAAATAAGAACACCGTGAATTCATTGTCCCAGGAAGGCGAAACTTTATTGACACATTCCTGGGGTCAGATACATCACATGATCACACTGACAGAACCACAGGCACATAGACACAGGCAACAGAGCATGCACAATGTCGGCACTAGTACAGTGTATATCCACCTTTCGCAGCAATGCAGGCTGCTATTCTCCCATGGAGACGATCGTAGAGATGCTGGATGTAGTCCTGTGGAACGGCTTGCCATGCCATTTCCACCTGGCGCCTCAGTTGGACCAGCGTTCGTGCTGGACGTGCAGACCGCGTGAGACGACGGTTCATCCAGTCCCAAACATGCTCAATGGGGGACAGATCCGGAGATCTTGCTGGCCAGGGTAGTTGACTTACACCTTCTAGAGCACGTTGGGTGGCACGGGATACGTGCGGACGTGCATTGTCCTGTTGGAACAGCAAGTTCCCTTGCCGGTCTAGGAATGGTAGAACGATGGGTTCGATGACGGTTTGGATGTACCGTGCACTATTCAGTGTCCCCTCGACGATCACCAGTGGTGTACGGCCAGTGTAGGAGATCGCTCCCCACACCATGATGCCGGGTGTTGGCCCTGTGTGCCTCGGTCGTATGCAGTCCTGATTGTGGCGCTCACCTGCACGGCGCCAAACACGCATACGACCATCATTGGCACCAAGGCAGAAGCGACTCTCATCGCTGAAGACGACACGTCTCCATTCGTCCCTTCATTCACGCCTGTCGCGACACCACTGGAGGCGGGCTGCACGATGTTGGGGCGTGAGCGGAAGACGGCCTAACGGTGTGCGGGACCGTAGCCCAGCTTCATGGAGACGGTTGCGAATGGTGCTCACCGATACCCCAGGAGCAACAGTGTCCCTAATTTGCTGGGAAGTGGCGGTGCGGTCCCCTACGGCACTGCGTAGGATCCTACGGTCTAGGCGTGCATCCGTGCGTCGCTGCGGTCCGGTCCCAGGTCGACGGGCACGTGCACCTTCCGCCGACCACTGGCGACAACATCGATGTACTGTGGAGACCTCACGCCCCACGTGTTGAGCAATTCGGCGGTATGTCCACCCGTCCTCCCGCATGCCCACTATACGCCCTCGCTCAAAGTCCGTCAACTGCACATACGGTTGACGTCCACGCTGTCGCGGCATGCTACCAGTGTTAAAGACTGCGATGGACCTCCGTATGCCACGGCAAACTGGCTGACACTGACGGCGGCGGTGGACAAATGCTGCGCAGCTAGCGCCATTCGACGGCCAACACCGCGGTTCCTGGTGTGTCCGCTGTGCCGTGCATGTGATCATTGCTTGTACAGCCCTCTCGCAGTGTCCGGAGCAAGTATGGTGGGTCTGACACACCGGTGTCAATGTGTTCTTTTTTCCATTTCCAGGAGTGTAGGAGGAGACATGACAAATAGTGGACAACATACCTTCCACCATGCAGCAAACGGTGGTTTGCGGAGTACGTGTGTAGGTGCAGGTGGAGGTATCTAAGACCACTCTTTAACCACAAGTGTCTTCCCAGAGGCCTGGAAACAGGGACTAGTTAAGGCACTACCTAAAATGGACGCTTCAACAGTACCCTCTGACTACGGACTTATTGGCATCTTCTTTCCCCGCCCAAGGTCTTAGAATATATATAATGCAGCCAGCTAACGAAGTACCTAACTACAGACAATATACTAGAGGAATAACAATCATGCTTCCGTAAACATCGAAGCATAACATCTGCCTTAATAAAGATAACATACAGTATGACATGAAGCTTTTCATGGATGCACAAGAGGCAAATGTCATGTGCTGCTTACACTTCAGCAAAGCTTTGGACATTGCCAACATTTTACTTGTCGAACTTAGCAGACTAAATTTCTCGCCAAGTGAAGGGTAATTGTATCTCTCATACGTATCGTATCGCCAGCAATGTGTCGTGCTGGGTACCATAGAGTCTCAGAGGAGGCAGGCAGGCAGCTTTAGACAGGTCCCATGGTTCTGTTTTCGTTCCTATAATCTTTTCATTGTACGCCAATGATGTGTCATCAGTTTTGTCTTGCTGTAAATACCCAATAGGCCTGAAGACAGCTATCGAGAATCTTAATACCGGCCTTTGTGCACTATCAAAATGAGGACAGTCTATAGGGTTACACGGCAACCCACCCTAAATCTCAGAGGTACTGAATGGTAATTCTAGCCTCATTAGCCAGAATTATCGGGAATTCCTACCACCTTCAACCCTAATTGGGACAAATATCAACTTATCTATCTCAGCATATTTTGTAGAAGAAATAATAGATGAAAATATAAATTAACGCTGAGCACGTAACTGCTGTGTACAAGACGGCATCTGCATCTGTCCGTGTCCTACAAAAGTATACCATAAAAAGCTCTTCCCTCTTGACCAGAAAAAAGAAATTACTACGAACACATATACTTCCAGTTATTGATTACACTGAATTTACCCTGTAAGGTCTTTCCTCAGGAAAGCTCACGGTATATGTAACTGGTCATGAATGCCTTTGTTGGTCGTATCTTTGGTGTTTGACTCCTTGATCATATTTCACCATCATATACATACCTGTTGCGCGCTTTCAAAACGATTACGCACCCTCCGACTCAGAGCTGAAATATTAAAGTTTTGGCTGGTTTCGTTTCCTAGAGGCTGGGATACGTAGTTGCCGCATTACAGGGCAAATACTGCTGAGTCTACAGTATAGGATAAGAATACATACATGAATCGAATGGTCGAAGGTTCCTATCACTCGGTAATTGCGAATTATGAATGTAACATATAAATTTATAAATGAAAATTAAATTAAATAAAATCTGCAGGTACTATGTTAATGACTTTAAATTATGAGCACAGTACTAGAAGTACTTTTGAGAATGCGGTATATTTCTGCAAAACACTTGTGCAAAACAATTATTGGTGTCAATGGTCAAGCAATAAAATAAAATATAAGCTGAATAACAGGGAAACAATAGATTCCTACAGCACGTAATTAGTTATGAACAACAACATAGCTCGCGAGACATTCACTTCTAAACGCATACTACGTCTTCACTCCAGAAGCCACGGAAATCACACAAGAGCACAGGTCGGCACTCAGAAATATTTCTGTCCTCTGCGACCACGCGCGAATTGCTCCACTGTCCGAGTCTTTCCGCCGACTGTGCGCCGTACCGTCCCGGCACTTCCCGTGTCCAGAACTGCCCCCGTGTCTCCTCTCCCTAACTCGCTTCCATCCAGTCTCCCCACTCACGAGCGCTGTGATTGGCTAGAGCGCTCGCGCCGTGTCTTCAATCCATCGTATGCTCACAAACATATTTAAACACATACGAAATACTGGAGTTACATTTAAATAACTTGAAATTAAATAAATATTCCTGCGGCTGGACCATAAAAATGCTGTGACACACGTTATTAGATTCATAAATAAAATAAACATAAATTAAATAAACATATATCAAAGGAGTAGAACAAAAGGTAAGCCACAAGCCTAATGTTTCTCTGCTTTCTAAAACAGTAAATATTTAGCCAGTTTCTTCATGAATAGTATATATCGGATATAAACAAAGACATAGACGAATAGATATATTTATAAGCATGCTGCTACCGTTTTTCCGTGTAACTGTGGTGTACTTACGGCCTGAAGTGATCGATAGTAATCGGCCACTTTGACCTCCAAGAGCTCATTTACTGTTCAAGTTACATGCCTGCAATTAATACAAATTTAGGTTTACACTAATAGCTTTCTACAGACACGACGATCGACAAAATCGGATGAACCGTTTATGTTTTGGAAATTCGTTGCTGGGCGTTACTTGTATAATTTACGGTGAGATACTAAACTTTAAACTAATAGAGGTATTAAAAATCTGATTACACCATCAGAATCGTCGTACAAATGTCTCTTTTTGAGGTATCATGATTCATCTGGCTACTATTAATTTCTGTAAGAACTGTGAAATGTCTGCCATTAAGGTTTAGCAGAGTCCGCGATCTTTGACGTTCCCGGCGCACAGCGTCACCAAGGAATTCCCAGCCACGTGCTCGATGGACCACGTGGTCCGGCCGTTGTGCGGCGTCATGCGGTTGCGAACGAGCCGCCCCTTGCCGAGCGGTGGCCGCCAACTCTGAACTTACAAGGAGGCGGCACGGCCGTGGGGTCGGGGATTTGTCCGAAATTTTGTGTGCTGAAAGAGGACCCCTAACACCTCACGTGGTTAAAATATTAGGACGCATTACTCGGAAAATCCCGAGAATCAAAGTTCCCTACGTGTCTTATGATTATAAAATGATATTACGCTGCCGAGTCGCCGTCTGGCCTGGATGGTTAGGGCTCGGATTCGATTCCTCCTCTGGCACTTTTCTTTTTCTTTTCCTCTGTTTCATTTTCTTTTGTTATTCCACCAATTATTCAAAAAGTTTCTCAAACCGGCATTATTTTTAAAACATTATTTTAGCTCAAGAACGTAAAGTTTTTAATTCACTGAAAAATATTCGTGCTCGTTGTTCTATTATGTTTTATGGGGTTTCAAGGTTTGAAGGGGCTTTGTAAGGGCCCCCTCGGAATTATAACGGTCATCTTCGCATAGGACTGTGCGCGAGCCGTGAGAAGTAAACGGCAGTTTGTTTTTCGGTTTCGTCGTGAACAGAATTGCCTGTTTCAAATGTCAACGTGTTATTCCGATCCGAGGTTAAACATGTCGAATAAAGAAGATGCTGGCTCATCTGGAATAGGAGAAGAAACTCCTGAAGAATCCATTCATAGTGATTTATCAAAATTACGATTGAAGGACGCAGTGGTGTATTATGAAAAGCAGTTGACGGAAAATAATTTAATTGCATCGACATCTTCGGAAGAAATCTCTAGCGATACTATGTTATTGGCCGGAGAACTTTATAATAATACACTGGAACTTTTGGATGAAAAAACATTCGTAACTGAAGAGGAATTAATTAATGCTCATGAGGATTGCGAAGAATGTGAGGAGAACGACGAACAGTTCGAAGTGCCACAAAGTGATTCGTCTCCAGACGAATATAAACCGTCACCGAAAAGATTTATAAGTGACATGATTCCCATTGCCTACAAAGTCAGGGTGTTGTGTTGTTCTCATCATCATTTCAACCTCATCATCGGCGCGCAAGTCGGCCATTGTGGGGTTGAATGAAATAAGACAAGCACTTGACGGCCGAACTAAGCCGAAAGGAGCGCCCCGGCCAATGATGCTATATGTTTATTTCATTTCCATCGCATTGGTGCAGTATGCTCAGGCATACAACTGCCACAAAACTATACCAGTATTGGTTTAATGGAAGGAGCCACCCTGATATCTCTATTGCTAGTGGGAAGTCTCGACAATTTCAGGTGTTCTCAGTTCACCACACGCTTTGTCCAGGGCGAGGCTGCCGCGACTGCAGAATGTCGCTCACATGAACTATTCGGAAATATCTTTTTGGCAAAGGGTAAAAAGACGCTCAAGAAAAATTGAGAAAAGAGCTGTTTAATAATAATAAAATCTTAAACAAGAAGGTACTTTGAGAAACCTAAGAAGGTACTTTGAAAAATATTTGAACATGGCTCGTTTCTGGGATGAACCTGTATCAGGTAAAGATGTGTTATGTGTTCTGAAAGAGAAATTGCCGATTCACATTAGAGAAAAGCTAGTGCAGGTACTCGAATCCAATTTGGAATACGTTTTATCTTTACTAGACTCTATTGATTAAATAAAAGAATATGCAAGTGCAAGTAATAATGGGAATAATCATAGTAATAGGAATGGAATCATAGTAATAGGAATGGCGGCAGTCGCTCAACCCAGGTATATCTCCAAGGAACGAGTCAGCTACCCAACTTCTGGTAGGTATGGCAGACGACGCGGCAAAGCGCTCCCGCGGCAGTAACTTAGACCCCGGGCGTTGGGCAGGATGCCGCCAAGGTAGCGGCCCAGAAGTCACGGCTGCAAACACCAAGGTAGACTCGCGTGTTCCGCAATCGACTGTGAACATAAATCACACGTGAGGGAGTACCCTCAGACAATAACGGAATATACACTAACAAATGATGAGACTCACTTTAGCAAGATAAATACAACACGCAACCTCAGATAGAACAAATAGTTGAAGCCATATATATATAAAATAATTGAAAAGCCACGATCGCTTGAATCGTTTATTAGGTGACCGGTTTCAGCGCTCTGAAGGTGCCACTATCATATCTGCGAAGGTATAACATAAAAGGTTTGAGGGAAGGCTTACATGAGTTAATTATATACATTACAATTATTACAGAACCAATACCTGAAACGTGTATTAACATTTATAAAAACATATGGACATCATGGCATATGAGGCAGACCATCTGATAAAATCATTGTGACAACCAATAAAAAATAATAAAAAACTGCTCTCATGGTCGTTCTTTCCATAAAATATAAAACTGAAGTCAACAGATAAAACTACCAGCGCTCGCCTATCACTGGTCGGCATCATCACTGCCCTATTCCGCGCAGGCTTACCTGCTGTGATTCTAGAGGTTCACAACCGGCCGCTGTCCAAGCAGCGCATACACAGTCCCACGGTATAACCACTCATTACTACTAAAACACAACTTTACTATAACTGCTTGTCACATACCCATGCAAAGCCCACATTTGCGCATACATTTCCTGTACATACTACAATCACTATAAAGTACGTCAATTACCAAATAAAAGCATCTGAGGCACAGACATTATCCATTAGCGCCTTACAAAACTACGTATTATAATTTACCTTTATTCATTTAAGGACGTCATGAATACGCACACAGAAAGCTGTTCTAACACGACTTAGGTACAATGTGACGAGCGATAAAAACCTGTATGCTGGGCTCTACCTGTCTAGGCATTATGGTTTTAGGTATTGTAAGCGCTAAAAAGAACATATTATTCACTGAACAAGACACAATAATATTGCACCAATTTTCCTTTAAACAATAAAACCATAGGGCCAGAACATCGATAGGCAGTATGTTACGGTGCGCTCTCCCCACCGTGAATTATCCATTTAACTTCTTTTCAAGTAACAGAAGGAGGCCCCCGTCAGCAGAGCTCCATAGCACGACCATCGTCACCTTCTTTAGCGGCTGCCCAACAATCGAGAGGTCGCTCGGCGATCCGGCTGGGTACATGCGATATCAAATCCAAACCTGCCCGACCAAACCCCGCCGCCAGGCACTGCTACTTCAGCCCTCCTCCTTCTGTCGCGTGCGGTTCTCAACTCACTGCCTCCGCGCCGAGCCTCCACACTTTAACCAGGAAAACCAAAGATAAGTCACAATGGACACCGGTGCCAGAGGTAGTTACGCTAGCAAACCGAGCCGCCACGGCTCACCTGAGGTATATACATCACGGTTTTTTACGACCACTAAAAATGATATTAGAATACAATGCAAAAAAAGGAAGTAATTGACACTTTGGATCAGCTTTTTGGCATCTACAGGTACAAGAGGAAAACCAAACAGTGGCAAATGATTACCTTCAGCAACATTATTGGTACTTCTGCCTACAATGCTTTTGTGCTATAGAGAGAAATCCAGGGTGGAAAAAGTTCTTTACAAAAGAAGAATATTTCTCGATGAAATGGAAATATTCTTAGTGATTCATTATATTGAAGCTAGAAAAATGCTGCCACGAAACGAACAGTCAGCGGCCATTGTTATAAGAAAACAAACAAGAAGACCATCCGCGCCAAGCTCCAGCGGTGGCAACCAAAACTGTGAACGTGCCAGACGTAAATTCTATCGATTAAGTAGTGGCAACAAGACGCCACTGAAGCGTTCAAATTGTAATAAACATGTTTGTAAGGCTCCCGTTAGATACCACTGTCTTAATTGTAGAATTATATTCTAATTTTTCCAATGATTGACAGTTAATACGCTAAGTAAAACTCTATTAAGCAACAGCTCATTGAAGGCCGGAGCTTATATCATCGCTGAGACTGTTGGCATGTAATACAGGGTGATTCAAAAAGAATACCACAACTTTAAAAACGTGTATTTAATGAAAGAAACATAATATAACCTTCTGTTATACATCATTACAAAGAGTATTTAAAAAGGTTTTTTTTCACTCAAAAACAAGTTCAGAGATGTTCAATATGGCCCCCTCCAGACACTCGAGCAATATCAACCCAATACTCCAACTCGTTCCACACTCTCTGTAGCATATCAGGCGTAACAGTTTGGATAGCTGCTGTTATTTCTCGTTTCAAATCATCAATGGTGGCTGGGAGAGGTGGCCGAAACACCATATCCTTAACATACCCCCATAAGAAAAAATCGCAGGGGGTAAGATCAGGGCTTCTTGGAGGCCAGTGATGAAGTGCTCTGTCACGGGCTGCCTGGCGGCCGATCCATCGCCTCGGGTAGTTGACCTTCAGGTAGTTACGGACAGATAAGTGCCAACGTGGTGGCGCTCCATCCTGCTGAAATATGAATTGTTGTGCTTCTTGTTCGAGCTGAGGGAACAGCCAATTCTCTAACATCTCCAGATACTGTAGTCCAGTTACAGTAGCACCTTCGAAGAAAAAGGGACCAAAAACTTTATTGGCTGAAATGGCACAGAAAACGTTCACCTTAGGCGAGTCACGTTCATACTGAGTTGTTTCCCGCGGATTCTCAGTGCCCCATATACAGACATTGTGACGGTTGACTTTCCCGTTAGTGTGGAAAGTTGTTTCATCACTAAACACAATCTTTGAAACGAAAGATTCATCTGTTTCCATTTGAGCAAGGATAAAATCACAGAAATCGATTCTTTTAATCTTATCAGCTGCAGACAGTGCTTGAACCAATTTCAGACGATAAGGTTTCATAACTAACCTTTTTCGTAGGACTCTCCATACAGTTGATTGTGGAATTTGCAGCTCTCTGCTAGCTCTGCGAGTCGATTTTCCTGGGCTGCGAACAAATGCTTGCTGGATGCGTGCTACATTTTCATCACTCGTTCTCGGCCGTCCAGAACTTTTCCCTTTGCACAAACACCCATTCTCTGTAAACTGTTTATACCAACGTTTAATACACCACCTATCAGGAGGTTTAACGCCATACTTCGTTCGAAATGCACGCTGAACAACTGTCGTCGATTCACTTCTGCCGTACTCAATAACACAAAAATCTTTCTGTTGAGCGGTCGCCATCTTAGCATCAACTGACGCTGAGCCTACTCAACAGCGCCTCAAGCGAACAAATGTACAACTAAATGAAACTTTATAGCTCCCTTAATTCGCCGACAGATAGTGCTTAGCTCTGCCTTTTGTCGTTGCACAGTTTTAAATTCCTAAAGTTGTGGTATTCTTTTTGAATCACCCTGTACTGTAAACTTTGTCTATATTGTCACAAATAAACCTACATTTAAAATTGTAATAATTTTTAACAATTTGTAATCATCATACCCTTAAAATACCATACTGGGTCATTATGCCCTGAAACAGCATGTGTATATACACTACTGGCCATTAAAATTGCTACACCAAGAACAACTGCAGATGATAAACGGATATTCATTGGACAAATATATATACTAGAAGTGACATGTGATTACATTTTCACGCAATTTGGGTGCGTAGATACTGAGAAATCAGTACCCAGAAGAATCACCTCTGGCCGTAATAACGGACTTGATACGCCTGGGCATTGACTCAAACAGAGCTTGGATGGCGTGTACAGGTACAGCTGCCCATGCAGCTACAACACGATACCACAGTTCATCAAGAGTAGTGACTGGCGTAATGTGACGAGCCAGTTGCTCGGCCACCATTGACCACACGTTTTCAGCTGGTGAGAGATCTGGAGAATGTGCTGGCCAGGACAGCAGTCGAACCAGTATGGCGATGACGAACACACGCTTCCAATGTGCGTTCACCGCGATGTCGCCAAACACGGATGCGACCATCATGATGCGGTAAACACTACCTGGATTCATCCGAAAAAATGACGTTTTGCTATTCGTGAGCCCAGTTCGTCGTTGAGTACACCATCGCAGGCGCTCCTGTCTGTGATGCAGCGTCAAGGGTAACCGCAGCCATGGTCCCCGAGCTGATAGTCCATGTTGCTGCAAACGACGTCGAACTGTTCGTGCAGATGGTTGTTGTCTTGCAAACGTCCCCATCTGTTGACTCAGGGATCGAGACGTGGCTGCACGATCCGTTACATTCATGCGGATAAGATGCCTGTCATCTCGACTGCTAGTGATACGAGGCTGTTGGGATCCAACACGGCGTTCCCTATTACCCTCCTGAACCCACCGATTCCATATTCTGCTATCAGTCATTGGATCTCGACCAACGCGAGCAACAATGTCGTGATACGATAAACTGCAATCGCGATAGGCTACAATCAGACGTTTATCAAAATCGGAAACGTGATGGTACGCATTTCTCCTCCTTACACGACAACGTTTCACCAGGCAACGCCGGTCAACTGCTGTTTGTGTATGAGAAATCGGTTGGAAACTTTCCTCATGTCAGCACGTTGTAGGTGTCACCAACGGCGTCAGTCTTGTGTGAAAGCTCTGAAAAGCTAATCATTTGCATATCACAGCATCTTCTTCCTGTCGGTTAAATTTCGCGTCTGTAGCACGTCATCTTCGTGGTGTAGCAATTTTAATGGTTAGCAGTGTAGCTTTTTCAAGGCAGGTAGCAAGGTTGACAAGTTCAAATCGCTGTCTGCCACAAAGATTCCAACAGTTTTCAGATGAGAAGAAATTCGAGGAAAGGATCCCGTCCGCAAAATGGTTGAGTGAAAGCAGCTCGAATTCAGATAGGTGTCTAAGCCGCTACAGTCCTTAAGCTAGGCTTCCTCTTGTGCCCCAATATTCAGACCAGGGAGTTAAATATGTGGACTGCAAAAGCGAACCCTGAACAGCATACTGTGCCTCCAAAAAGCCAACTGTCCTAACATATGTCATGCATGCCCATACATCTCCTCTCAGCGCCACGTCGCTGCCCTCTTGCACATACACGTCCTCCGGTCATCCAGAAACCGGGCACAGATGATCCCACACAGTCGCTGCTTTAGATATCTCACTTGTGAGGCTCACGTATGGTTTACACATGGATCGGTCCTCCTCCCTCACCCTCCCCTTCAGACGGAAGAGTTGGGGGTGGGGTGGCAAAGTGTCAGAAGATTCCTCAGCATTCTGGTTACCAAAAGCGATTTTTAACTAATATATGATCTATTAAATTTTCGAATGGATTGACTTTGGATTAATTTCTTTTCATTTAATGAATATTAATATTTTGAAGGAGAGAGAATAATTATTTCATTGTGGTGGATTATTATTTTTAGTGTTCCCATAGAGGCAGAATTTCTGTAGCTGTAGGAAGTAGGAGAATTCGTAGTCAGATTCAAATTCGGGACCGCAGCTACAGTTTATGTACCTTTTTTGCTACTACAGTGGGGAATTTTTTTATTTGGGCCCTTTCTATCACCGGTTCTCCCGATTATATGGGAAATGGGTGCATGAGAAGCCTTGTGTTTGGACTTTTACCAGTTAAAGCCACATTTTCAGACCAAAAATAAGAAGAACCGCCACTTATTCTAAAAAGAGTATTTATTTCTTAAAAACACTACATCTACGTGGAAATCATCCAAATTTTAATCGTGACCACTTGTGAGAAGAGACAATACAGATTAGCAGCTTGGTTCGTCTATTTTCTCTCAGAGAGTGGGAACTTGCCGAGAAATTCAGTGCATGAACGCTAGTTACTGGGCATTAAAAACTTCATTGTTCGCCGTCCAGAGAGTAATATCATACTGTTTGTGAAGTAGACGCTGCACCATCGGAAATTTCCAGATCGTATTAGCCCCACTTTCAGAAAGCTTTTCACGTCACAGGCACATAAAACGGATTTACGGCTACAGCAGGCAGATAAGAGAGCTGGAATTGAGATTCAGTTAGGGAAACACGTAATTCTCTGAAGAACAACAAGCGCCAGAATAGCGAAAATGCTGAAAGGGCGCACGCGAGCGCTCTCTTGTGTATGTGTGTGTTACAAGCTCCTATTAACTGGCACTAGCTATGTACTTACGCCGCTGCAATAAACCTAATCCTTCTCATTTACTGAGCCCGCTTGTACGCAGCCTCGTGCATTAGACAGTCCAAACGAACAAGCGAAACAGGTTACCGTGCATTTGCTGCAAGGCACAATAATTACACGAAAAAAATGCGTTGTCTGTAGAACTGGATACTGAACACCTGCCGCACTTTGGGGATTTAGTGCGCGAAACGCAATATAGGACGTCCTCCTCGACCCCAATAATTACCCTCTGAACACCAACTTTGGCAGACTTTCGCTTTGTCTCTTCCCTCTCCCTCTCTCTTCCCCAATCCCTGGTGGACTCTCATGTTGGCCTCTCATCAGTCCACTCAGCGAAAGAAAACTAGGGACAAAAATTCTTGTAGTCGAAAGTTTTTCTTAGTTAGTTAGTTACAAGTTTCATAGATTATTGGACAGATTCATTTATAGAAATGATATGGAACGAGTCAGTTTACGGGGTATGTATACATGATTACTTATACATGATTACTGTCAAGATTAATGTGAACACTTTATCATTTCATTCCTAATGCAACCACGCTGTAAAAATAAGTCTTTTTTTCTAGCAGTTTTGAAATAAAAATTCGTCAGTGGAATAGAAGGATCTGTCCAGGATAAATGATTTTAAATTCGATGAAAAACTTGCTTCGCTGTCATTCAAACTGTTTGTCACACTGGTCAAATGATCAAAAGTTTTTGTTGCTGCATATTGAACTCCTCTCTCAGTCACTGATAGCTTTTACACTGGGTAATAAAGGTAATTTTTCCCTCTAGTGTTGCAGGTATATGCATCACTGTTCTTCTCAAATTCTGATGGATTTTTTATGACGAATCTCACTAGCGAATATATGTAATGTGACGTACAGTTCAAATGTCTAGCTCCTTGAAGAGATACCTGCATGTGCAGGTACCTAAAGTGGTGAATGCCACACATTATTGTTACTGCTCGCTTTTGTGCAGTCAGCACTTTCTAAGTGATGTGCTACCCCAGAAAATAATTCAGTACGACATTGTTGAGTGGAAATGCGCAAAATATGTCAGAAGGTTGCTAAGTTTGTTTTCAACATTAGCAATTATTGGAAGAGCAAAGGTAGCTAAACGTAATTGTTTCAGAAGATTGGTAATATGTTTATTTCGGATCAAATTTTCATCAATATGTGCATCTAAAAATTAAGCATTCTGCCCTACTTACTGACTCCTGCTCATGTGCTACCTGAGTTGTTGGTATGACTGTTGTTCAGAACTGAATTTAGTGTGTCCATTTTCAGAGAAGCACTGAATAACTATTTGGAAAATGTCATTTACTAACTCTTCTGTTGCTTTCTCTCTATTTGGATTTATTATAAAAGTAGTATCGTCTGCAAAAGAACCACTTTTGCTTGTTGAATGTCACGTGGAAGGTCATTGATATATATAAAAAATGGAAGTCAACCCAATATTGAACTCTGTGTGTCTCCCTTTGTGGTTTTTCCCGTCACTCAAATTTTCTACTTTCTCAACATTGTTTGAATTCTTCATCACACCCTCTTTCGTTCTCTTTTTCAGGTATGAATCAAACCAACTGTGTGAAAAAGCATCATTTCCATTAAACTTGACTTTTTGTAAGAGAACATTGTGATCCACACAGTCGAAGGCCTTTGACAGATCACTTATGAACGAACGTATAAATAGCATTCTCAGTCTAGCAACCTTTCTGGAATCCAAGCTGTGATGTGCTAAGTGAACTGTTTCCAATTAATTGTGCAACTGGTGTTGAATACTTACTTTTTCGAATATTCTGAAAAAAGAAGTCAGTAAGGAAATTGTCACACATCTTATAAAGTGGTTTAATAACTACATATTTTAACCCGCCTGGAAAAATTCTTCATGCCAGTGGTGCATTGCATATATCACTAAGGACACTACTTATTACAGTGGTAGGAGGAAGTCTCATGAATAACGTACTAAAAATCCTTACCAGTGATGTGTGAGCGTGGGTTCGGATGGGAGGGGCGGATGATGTTTAATGGTCATTATTTATGTTTTTCTTGAATAACTAGAAAACTGCTGATTCTAGCGAAAAGTTCTCCTGTACGAAATTAACCAACATTTTAAATTCCTACAAAAAAGGTCCTATTTACTTTTCCCTAGGAGTGATAGTTTTCGCTTTTCAGTGGATGTAAGAACACGAAGTTACTAAAAATAGTTGTTAATGGTATAAAATGTTACTGTTTACTGTTAAATGAAGTGAGTAAGAATAAATACTATAAAAGTGTACCACATCTATGTGTGGTAGTGCCGTATTAAGGGATAAATTAGGTTCTGAGGGTGTAACAGGGAGTAGGGGAGGGTCGGTTGGACGGTAGAAGTATGAGGAAGTTAGATTGCAGGATTTTGGTTCACTCCTTCACTTTACGGCATTGGCCCTCTATTTAGATTGCATTAATAGCGAACCTCTCACCCACCTCAAAGTCCCAAGCGACTGGAAAAAAGCGCAAGTGACTCCTCTGTGTAAGAAGGGTAAAAGAACAGACCCGCAAACTTACAGACCAATATCCTTAACATCAGTCTGCCACAAAATCCTTCAACATACTCTCGTTCGAATAAAATAAATTTCCTTGAGGTCGGAAAGCTTCTGTCATCGAATCATTACGGTTTTAGAAAGCATCACCCGTGAGGAACTCACTTGTCCTTTTCTCACATGATATATTGCGAACTATGGATGAAGGGCAACAGGTAGGTTCCATTTTTTTTAATATATTTCCGAAATGCGTTTGACACAGTGCCTAACTACAGGCTGTTAACAAAGGTACGATAATATGGAGTAGGCTCCCAGGTGTGTGAGCGGCTAGAAGACTTGCTTAAGAGTAATTCAAAACAAGTACGTTGTCCTCGGCGGCAATTGTTCTTCATAGATACCGGCATCGTCAGTAGTACCCCAGGGAAATGTGACAGGACCACTATAGTTTTGTATAAACAAAAATGATCTGGCGGGCAGGATGGGTAGCAATCTGCGGTTGTATGCTGATAGCGTTGTGGCGTACGGGAAGATGTCATCGTTGAGCCACTGTAGGAGGAGTAGAAAAATGTTAAGTTAATGCGGGTGAGAAGGAAAAACAAACTTGTAATGTTCGAATATGACATTAATAGTGCTAAGCTTGACACAGTCGTATCGTTTAGATGTCTGTGCGTAATTTTGCAAAGCGATATGAAATGGAACGAGCATTTAGGGCTTGTTGTAGGGTAGACGAATGGTCGAATTCGGTTTATTGGGAAATTTTGGGAATCGTGGTGCATCAGTAAAGGGGACCGCATATAGGACGCTGGTGCGACCCATTCCTGAGTATTGTTCAAGTGTATGGGATTCGCACCAGGTCAGGTTGCAGGAAGACATCGAAGCAATTCAGAGGCGGGCTGCTACATTTGTTAACGGGAGGTTCGAACAACACGTAAGTATTACGGAGATGCTTCAGGAACTCAAATGGGAATCCATGGAGGGAAGGCGACGTTCTTTTCGGACAACACTAGACAAAATTTAGAGAATGGACATTTGAAGCTGACTGTAGAACGATTATACTGCCACCAGTATACATTTTGCATAAGGGCTGTGAACGTAAGAGAAATTATGGTTCATCCAGATGCATATAGCAGACAGTGGTTTTTCACTGGTTCCATTTGCGAGTGGAACAGGAAAGGAAATGACTAGAAGTGGTCAAGGTATCCTCCGTAACGCACCTTACAGTGCCTTGCGGAGTACGTATGTAGGTGAACATGTTCGCAGGTCTGCAGACTGCAGTGCGAGCAGATGATTTCTCACTCCGTCTACCCCACTACGTCAGAAGAAGCAACGACAGTACGAAAATACCATCAGAAACTACAGTGTTTTACAAAGTTACACCGACTACATGTAGTGCGCCGTGTGAATCACTGGAGACACAGTATGCAGACATGCCTAGGCGATGTTTATTTCCCACAAAGGGCGTTAACAGCACATGGAATACAAATGGTCGCGCGGGATTAGCCGAGCGGTCTCAGGCGCTGCAGTCGTGGACTGTGCAGCTGGTCCCGGCGGAGGTTCGAGTCCTCCCTCGGGCACGGGTGTGTGCGTTTGTCCTTAGGATAATTTAGGTTAAGTAGTGTGTAAGCTTAGGGACTGATGACCTTAGCAGTTAAGTCCCATAAGATTTCACAAACATTTGAACATTTTTTGAACAACTGCAAATAAGGACATATTTTATAAACTGAAAATAGCTCCACTATATAAATATGAAGTCAGTGGATTTATCTTGTCTTCTAACATAAGAAAAATGGACAGCAGGTGTTCGGGAAGTATAGCCCGTTTGTGGACTAAGAGCTAGCAACCCTGAAGGTGGGGGAATTTGTCTTTGCCGCACGAACGTTACAGCTGCCGTATAAGATGACTAATAACCAATTTCCCCTCTAGCAGCGTAGAAGGGTGCTCATAGACTTAAGTAGATTCTCTTCACGTGTGTTTCTTGCGTTAGTATTACAGGTGACTCATACCGGTACTCCATGGGCTTGCCTTGCCAGCGATCCATAAAGCGCGCCTTGGACGGTTGATTGTCTTTTTTTTTGTCAGTCTTCTGACAGGTTCGATGCGGCCCGCCAAGAATTCCTCTCGTGTGCCAACTCAGAGTAGCACTTGCAACCAAGGTCCTCAATTATTTCCTGGATGTAATCCAATCTCTGTTTTCCTCTACAGATTTTACCCTCTGAAGCTCCCTCAAGTAACATGGATCCTGTCTCTTCTTCTAGTCGATGTTTTCTACATATTCCTTTCCTCGACTATCCTGCAGAGAACCTCCTCATTCAGCACATTTTCAAAATTTTTCTGTTGCACCACATCGCAAGTTCTTCGATTCTCTTCTGTTCTAGTTTTCCCACAGTCCATGTTTCACTACCGTACAGTACTCCGCTCCAGACGTAAATTATCATTAATTTCTTCCTCAAATTACGGTCTTTGTTTGATACCAGTAGACTTCTCTAGGCCAGAAATGCTCTTTTTACCACTGCTAGTCTCCATTATGTGTCCGTCCATCATGTGTCATTTTGCTGCCAAGGTAGCAAATTACCTTAACTTCATATACTTCGTGATCACCAATTCTGGTGTTAAGTTTCTCGTTTTTCTCATTTGCGCTACTTCTTATTACTTTCGTGTATTTTTTGGTTTACTCTCAATCTATATTCTGCAATCGTTAGACTGTTCAAAATGGTTCAAATGGCTCTGAGCACTATGGGACTTAACATCTGAGGTCATCAATCCCCTAGAACTTAGAACTACTTAAACCTAACTAACCTAAGGACATCAAACACATCCATGCCCGAGGCAGGATTCGAACCTGCGACCGGAGCGGTTGCACGGTTCCAGACTGAAGCACCTAGAACCGCTCTGCCACCACTGTCGGCTCGTTAGACTGTTCAATCAGTTCATTTCGATTAGCTGCTTCCTTATGTTACATCCTTTTTAAACCGAGTACTTCGTTCTTAGTGACAACTATTATTGTTCCTCCTTGTTTCTTGCATCTTTCCGTACAGTTTAGTCTTACTTTTCTCAGAATGTCGAACATTTTGCGTCGTTTTACATTGGCGAACGCTTTTTCTGGGTCGAGAAATCCCGCGTGTCTTTATATTTTTTCAGTCGTTCTTCCATTACCAAATTCAAGGTCAGAACTGCCTTTCTGGTGCATTTATCTTTCCTAAAGCCAAACTGGTCGTCATGTAACGCATGTTCAGTTTTCTTTTCCATTCTTTTGTATATTATTCTTGTCAGCAGCCGGGATGCATAAGTTGTTAACGTGACTGTGCGGTAGTTTTCGCACATATCGGCCCCCGTTATCATCAGAATTGTATTGATGATATTTTTTCAGAAGTTTGTTGGTGCGTCATCAGTGTCATACGTACGAGTACTATACACCAACGTGAATAGTCGTTTTGTTGCCTATTTCGCCAATGATTTTAGAAATTCCGATGAAGTGTTGCCCATCCCTTCTGCCTCATTTGATCTTAAGTGTTCCAAAGCTCTTTTAATTTCTAATTCTCATACTGGAGCCCTAATGATTCCTGTTTCTTATTCTATCACGTCATCAAAAAAGCACCCGCCCTCATAGAGGCCCTGAATGCGCTCTGTCCACCTATCTGCTCTTTCCTCTCTATTTAACAGTGGAATTCCCATTACACTATTAATGTTATCGCGCTTGCTTACTCCTAGACCACAACGTGGAGACCTACCTTCCCTCGCGCTTCTATCCTCGAACCCCGCCCCTCCATCATGTTACACCACCAGAACACAATTTATCCATTGATAAGGCTCTACTGCACGTAGACCTATGAAGCAGGGAACAGCATGACTACAATCCAGTGACCTACCTTCTCTCGCGTTTCTACCCTCCAATCCTGCACCTCCACACTCCCAAAACACAATTCAGCCCTTGATATGGTTCTACCGCACTTATGTACACCATTTATTATGTGTTCTTAAACCACTTCATTTAACAGTAAACGGCAATATTATACCATAAAACCACTATTTTTAACAGTCTGCAATTTTTTTCCAATCACTGCTACGCGTAAATTATTTCACTTAGTGAAAAAAGGAATAGGAACTTTATTTGTAGGAAATTGAATATAGTTTAATTTTGTATTTGGAAACACTTTCGCTAGAAGTCGCGTTCGCACCACACCGGTGGGGATTTTTTTTTGTTTGTTTATGAGACTCCCTCCTACCACTATACCAAAATTTGAATTTGTGAGTATACGGACTTGTTCCCTTAGTCGATGTGATTTGGTCTTCGTTGACAGGGCTACATGCCACTGAAATGATGCTATTGTAATCTCTGTCACTGGTCAGTCGCGGTTACATCTCTAGTAAACTGTTCAACTGCCAGACTGAAACACTGTAGGATACGGTGTTTCCTAGCAAGAGTGTTTCGACCATAAAGGCTTTTATCAAACAGTGCACGAAACTGAAGAGCGATGACTGATTTGTTGTTGTCGATCTCTGTCAGCAACGTGGCCATAGAATATTGTTCATATCCTTCCCCGTATTTCTTATCTTTTGTGGTTCGAAGTAATTGTCGTTGATTCACCGGCTGCAATGCCGTCTTAAATAACTGTTTCTCGATTTAATATTCTGTTGATTAAATTGTGTTCATGAAATTTCCTGGCAGTATAAAACCGTGTGCAGAATCGACAATCAATCTCGGGACCTTCACTTTCCGCGTGCAAGTGTTCTACCATCTGAGCTACCTGACCACGTCCTTACAGCTCTACTTCTATCAGTACCTCGTCTCCTACCTTCCAAACTTCACGGAAGCTCTCTTGCGAACCTTGCAGACCTAGCACTCTTGGAACAAAGGATATCGCGGAGACATGGCTTAGCCACAGCCTGGGGGATGTTTCCAGAATGAGATTTTCGCTCTGCAGCGGAGTGTGCTGCGATATGAAACTTCTGGCAAAGTAAAGCTGTGAGGAGTGGCGAGCGTCGTGTTTTGGTAGCTCAGATGATAAAAAAAAGGTGGTAGAGCACTCACCCGCGAAAGGCAAAGGTCCCGAGTTCGAGTCTCGGTCCGGCACACAGTTTTAATCTGCCAGGAAGTTTCATATCGGCGCACACTCCGCTGCAGAGTGAAAATTTCGTTCTGTAAATTCTGTTCATGTCTTTTCTGACATCGCAGCGAGCCTCGTGATGAAGTATAGCGTGGTTGTTAGCGTTGCAGCATGGCGTGCTGGAGGTCGACAGTTCAAATCTGACAGCGAGCCTTTATTTAGTGTTTATAATTTCTTGACCCCCCCATGAACCATGGACCTTGCCGTTGGTGGGGAGGCTTGCGTGCCTCAGCGATACAGATGGCCGTACCGTAGGTGCAACCACAACGGAGGGGTATCTGTTGAGAGGCCAGACAAACATGTGGTTCCTGAAGAGGGGCAGCAGCCTTTTCAGTAGTTGCAGGGGCAACAGTCTGGATGATTGACTGATCTGGCCTTGTAACATTAACCAAAACGGCCTTGCTGTGCTGGTACTGCGAACGGCTGAAAGCAAGGGGAAACTACAGCCGTAATTTTTCCCGAGGACATGCAGCTCTACTGTATGATTAAATGATGATGGCGTCCTCTTGGGTAAAATATTCCGGAGGTAAAATAGTCCCCCATTCGGATCTCCGGGCGGGGACTACTCAAGAGGACGTCGTTATCAGGAGAAAGAAAACTGGCGTTCTACGGATCGGAGCGTGGAATGTCAGATCACTTAATCGGGCAGGTAGGTTAGAAAATTTAAAAAGGGAGATGGATAGGTTAAAGTTAGATATAGTGGGAATTAGTGAAGTTCGGTGGCAGGAGGAACAAGACTTTTGGTCAGGAGATTACAGGGTTATAAATACAAAATCAAATAGGGGTAATGCAGGAGTAGGTTTAATAATGAATAAAAAAATAGGAGTGCGGGTTAGCTACTACAAACAGCATAGTGAACGCATTATTGTGGCCAAGATAGACAGAAAGCCCATGCCTACTACAGTAGTACAAGTTTATATGCCAACTAGCTCTGCAGATGATGAAGAAATAGATGAAATGTATGACGAGATAAAAGAAATTATTCAGGTAGTGAAGGGAGACGAAAATTTAATAGTGATGGGTGACTGGAATTCGTCAGTAGGAAAAGGGAGAGAAGGAAACATAGTAGGTGAATATGGATTGGGGGGAAGGAATGAAAGAGGAAGCCGCCTTGTAGAATTTTGCACAGAGCATAACTTAATCATAGCTAACACTTGGTTCAAGAATCATGAATGGAGGCTGTATACATGGAAGAAGCCTGGAGATACTGACAGGTTTCAGATAGATTATATAATGGTAAGACAGAGATTTAGGAACCAGGTTTTAAATTGTAAGACATTTCCTGGGGCAGATGTAGATTCTGACCACAATCTATTGGTTATGAACTGCAGATTGAAACTGAAGAAACTGCAAAAAGGTGAGAATTTAAGGAGATGGGACCTGGATAAACTGAAAGAACCAGAGGTTGTAGAGAGTTTCAGGGAGAGCATTAGGGAACAATTGACAGGAATGGGGGAAAGAAATACAGTAGAAGAAGAATGGGTAGCCCTGAGGGATGAAGTGGTGAAGGCAGCAGACGATCAAGTAGGTAAAAAGACGCGGGCTGATAGAAATCCTTGGGTAACAGAAGAAATATTGAATTTAATTGATGAAAGGAGAAAATATAAAAATGCAGTAAATGAAGCAGGCAAAAAGGAATACAAACGTCTCAAAAATGAAATCGACAGGAAGTGCAAAATGGCTAAGCAGGGATGGCTAGAGGACAAATGTAAGGATGTACAGGCTTGTCTCACTAGGGGTAAGATAGATACTGCCTACAGGAAAATTAAAGAGACCTTTGGAGAGAAGAGAACCACTTGTATGAATATCAAGAGCTCAGATGGCAACCCAGTTCTAAGCAAAGAAGGGAAAGCAGAAAGGTGGAAGGAGTATATAGAGGGTTTATACAAGGGCGATGTACTTGAGGACAATATTATGGAAATGGAAGAGGATGTAGATGAAGATGTCACATGATGTCACACGATGTTATGCCTTCATTAAACTGTCGCACCCACGAATGCACTTTCGACACATTCATAACTCCATCACCACATGTCTCCTTCAACTGTAGATGAATTTCAAATGGTTTCACACCACGCAAATTCAGAAAACGAATGATTGCATGCTGTTCAAGTAAGGAAAACGTCGCCATTTTAAGTATTTAAAACAGTTCTCATTCTCGCCGCTGGCGGTAAAATTCCATCTGCCATACGGTGCTGCCATCTCTGGGACGTATTGACAGTGAACGCGGCCTCATTTTAAAACAATGCGCATGTTGCTATCTCTTTCCAGTCTGGAGAAAAAAAATCGGAGGCCTTAGAACTTGAATGCACCTCGTAGATGTGCCGTGTGGCTAGGGCTTCCCGTCGGGTAGACGGTTCGCCTGGTGCAAGCCTTTCGAGTTGACGCCACTTTGGCGACTTGCGTGTCGATGGTGATGAAACTATGATGAGAAGGACAACACAACACCCAGTCTCTGAGCGCAGAAAATCTACAACCCTGCCGGGAATCGAACCCGGGCCATTAGGTATGACATTCCGTCGCGCTGACCACGCAGCTACCAGGGGAGGACAGACGTTAAATGACATTAGGTGACCATCTGACAAAGTACACGTCATCCTGTCTACCCTACTGCATACCAGGACAAGTAACTCTGAGACTTTTTTGTCCCTCAGCAGACGTGGACGTGTTTCACATCTGAATTAAAACCGACGTAGAATGGAAACCTTACGTATCCAAACATGTGTTCCTGTTCAAAACACTTACGTACACACTCCCCTCGGAAAGTCTTAGAAGTTTGTAACGGGAATTTCCGAACATCCTCTACATGCGATGAGTTCCAAAGAAGCGTCCAACAGTCGACTGAAGCTAGCGTTAATATCTTTGGGCTGACGCGAAGCAGCAAGACAGTAATATCGACATAAAAGTTTTCTGGGTTCGGTACCGCGTCATAATGTAAAAACTACTGCTGCTGGAGAAAAAAACCAACATTTCAGCCACGATTGCAGCGGGCTTCTTCTGGGTCTATGTTATTAATACGAATATAGGTGCCACCTTTTTGATTTAATTATGTGAAATTACCCTCTCATATGATTAAATCCAGGGTATCCAAAGAGTTATGAAGTGAAAATAGAAAATATTGGTTCAAATGGCTCTGAGCACTATGGGACTTAACTTCTGAGGTCATCAGTCCCCTACAACTTAGAACTACTTAAACATAACTAACCTAAGGACATCACATACATCTATGCACGAGGCAGGATTCGAAACTACGACCGTAGCGTCGCGCGGTTCTAGACTGTAGCGCCTAGAACCGCTCGGCCACTCTGGCCGGCTAGAAAATATTCTGCAAGACAATTTATTCAAAATCTGAAATAGGAAAAATAAGGCAAAATCATGGAAAAAATCGTGCTGAAAATCAACGAAAATGGCACATTAGTACCCCACAGCGAGGAGCAGAAACGGAATATACGTCAAGAAAGGCTTATTCAACTTTAATATCACCTATGACACTTCGTTTGCTCATAAAGCATGACATACGTTCACGTTGAAGTATTTATTCCGTCACTTTCATGTTTTCTGCTTTTAGTGTTGACTGGAATAACTGAAGCTGAACAAAATGTGTTTTGAAAGTTACAAAAGAATTCGAAATGGTCAGGTAATACGTAGCCCACGGGCAGTATACAATCAGTTGAATTTGGAAAACTACCCAAAAATCGGATATGCATATAGGATCAAGATTTAGCAACTTAGGATGACATCAAGTAACTCATCCTTCCTGCTTTGGAGATCATTGTGCAAGATTCCTAATGAAATGCATAACTTGTAGCTCTGTAACTGCATTTTGCACTGCGTTGCACCCGAGGCTTTGAGAATGTCATAATACTGGAGAGCAGATTTTCTTTCGACTTAGAATTTTGACAGTTTCTTCCTTTCTTACAGCGCGGAAAACGGTATTTTCTATTTGTAACCGTCGTGTTTGGGATTAAATATAGAGCTACACACCTTTAACATTGCATAGCTGGTCGTGCGGTAACGTTCTCGCTTCACACGCCCGCGTTCCCGGGTTCGATTCCCTGCGGGGTCAGGGATTTTCTCTGCCTCGTGATGACTGGGTGTTGTGTGATGTCCTTAGTTTAGTTGGGTTTAAGTAGTTCTAAGTTCTAGGGGACTGATGACCATAGATGTTAAGTCCCATAGTGCTCAGAGCCAGCCATGGCATAGCTGTGCGCTCCATAGTGTACTGTACAACAGCTCTGTCTGGTAACACTGAATGCTGAATCAGTAGTCCATTTGGGTTTTTTTTTCCACTGACAAGTCGGAAATTACTGTTGTGCTTCCACTACATATCAAGTGGAGGGAACGTCCTTACGAGATATGCGGACTGATGATGGCACATATACTGCTGTAGTGCTTATTTGTTGGGATCAAATGATGGAATGCATGCGTTAGTGTGTTAGAATGGCTTCTTTGTACAGCTCGATAAGGTCTGAACATAGAAGCGACAGCAAAAGAGTGAAGAAAATATTTCGGACAGTTCTGTGAAGGTTCGTATGCATCTTGACTGTAGAACAGCGCCGATATCGCAGCCGCACCAAGGAATCGGCATTACTTCCCGTGAACAGAATGACAAGTAAGAAAACCCACAATATGCAGAACGGACAGAAACAGTCTGAAAAGCTGAAAGGGTGCTTCTGAATAGGTTGTGTCAGAGAGAACTTTTAAGAAAAAAATTCTATACGTTAGGTGTTTCCCTGTTGATTACTATTTAAATTTGTAAATCAGGCCGTTGCGCGCGAAAATTCAAACGGCCCGTCACGTACAATCAGCGTCCGTTGTTCTCATACCATAGATGATGGCGCTCGAGACTTCTCAGCCCTTGGCCCGGATGTAATCCTTACTACCGCCCTATGCCAAAGTTTTGTTTCGCTCTCTTGTTCGTTCTTAGGGAACCAAACGAAGAACACGTTTGGTGACATCGCCTCAGCCTGCCGCTTGAATTTGCGGATACAACGGCCTGACTAACTTCAATGCCAATTAACTTGGAAACGGTGCAACGTATCTTCAGTCGGGAACCGCGTGACCGCTACGGTCGCAGGTTCGAATCCTGCTTCGGGCATGGATGTGTATGATGTCCTTAGGTTAGTTAGGTTTAAGTAATTCTAAGTTTTAGGGGACTGATGATCTCAGATGTTAAGTCCCATAGTGCTCAGAGCCATTTGCAACGTATCGAGGTTTTCTTAACAATTATTTCGCAGCAAGACCTACCATGCAGCATCCTTACAAGCCTTCCAGCTCGTATAGTGATATTTCTAAGGCTGCAGTATGTCTCGCCGCGGTAGGCAATGCTAAATCTGTAATTTAGTGGAGTTTCAGACACTGACTGCTAAAATTTTGAGAGAATTCTGTAATAATTCCAGCCGTACGGCGGCTGGCGAGGAGGGAAATGGGGGGGGGGGGGGGCGGCATGTAACCTGCCTCACAGCGAACAAGTGGCTGCGAGAAGAACAGACGTTTTCAAATACATGGTGAATCACCTAAAAATTGCACCGCAAATATTGCGGAAATGGAAAGTGCTAATGATGTGTGGCTCACAGAATGCATTAGTAGTCAGGTGATCGTATTGTTAGCCAATCAAAAGATTCTGGTAATACTTACAAAGTGTATTTTTTGTGCAAACATACAATTTGGAAATGGAACAATGCCTATTGACAGTAACACACTAAAAGTAGGATACATCAGAATGTGAGTGTCATTACATTTGCTTACAATGTGCTTGTGTGTTTCTTGAGTGCTTTGTGACTTGCTAGACATTTAGTGGGTGACAGACCAAACAGCAGGCTGGTCCTGGCGGAGGTTCGAGTCCTCCCTCTGGCATGGGTGTATGTGTTTGTCCTTAGGATAATTTAGGTTAAGTAGTGTGTAAGCTTAGGGACTGATGACCTTAGCAGTTAAGTCCCATTAGATTTCAAACACAAAAAAAAAAAAAAAAAACACCAAACAGCAGTGAACGATGCGATTTACCAACGTAGGAACAGCCAACATGTTCATGGCGACGGGGAGTACAGGAGAAATACAGTTCTTGAGTGGTGTATGCAGCAAGATAACCCAATAGTCATCAATAGAGACCGGACTATATGTATCATAAAAACCTTAAAATATGCATGCAAATATGCATGAAAAATGCTTATAAGTGCATGAAAAGTGTCGAAGTAGGCAATATCAAATAATAAAAAACATGGTAGTTACTGCGTGCATTATATCTGAGACGAACCTGTGCATATCAGTTACGAGGAAGAGCGCCGGCCACACGAAAAGTCGGTACATTTAGAACGCTATCATTTTCTGAATACTTTTTCGTAGCTGTTAGGAAGGGGGCCTTTCTGGGATTATTTTCGAAAATTTGCAAATCGGCAACGCAGACTGTGTTTCAAGAATTGTTCCTTCTTTGCTATTGTTGTCGGTAACAAGCGAAAACGATGCGTGTGAATCGCAGCGAAACAATCGATATGTACAGGACCTACCTCGAGATATATCGCACGCAGAGGAGCACACTCAAATACTCTGTAATATTTTATTTAAAAACAACATACAATCATGAATTTTTTCGAACAGGATTAACTTTTAACACTATTGGACCAAAGCATCATTTACAATTTGTTTTACATTTTTCTGCTATTTTAATCAACGACGACCAAGTACTGCTGTAAAGATTCGGTAGTAAGACTGTCGTCGATCACTCAAAAATAATTTTTATAAGCAGAAAAGGCCCGTTGTACATCAACTGAGATAACTGAGCAGTATTTGAATTTGGGTGCTATCCTGGCACTTATTATTCCTGGTAAAAGTTCACCCGTCCCATTAAAAAAACTATCAATTTGGCGCAAGGGTTCTTAGCCTGGGTTATTGTTTGAAATGTTTTCCCCCTCTAATGGCCTCGAAATGTTAAACAGGAGTAGCCGAGAGGTTCTAGGCGCTACAGTCTGGAACCGCGCGACCGCTGCGGTCGCAGGTTCGAATCCTGCCTCGGGCATGGATGTGTGTGATGTCCTTAGGTTAGTTAGGTTTAAGTAGTTCTAAGTTCTAGGGGACTGATGACCTCAGATGTTGAGTCCCATAGTGCTCAGAGACATTTGAACCATTTCTGTTAAACACAGTTTCGACCTACGTACCCAACGAGTTACCACTGGTGCGGGAGGTAAAGACACATTTGGTAGTTTTTCTTTGTAGGTCTTGATGCGAGCAGAGGCCTTGGAAACACTTTCTTTGTGGATGAAATCAGTTTATTTATTTTTATTATTTCATTCTTATTATTTACATTCAAATTTTATTTTTATTATCTACATTCACAAACATGGAACGTACTTCTTCAGCAACGCGATTACTCCGTGACAAAAGCAGTTCTCGTGAATCAAATTGGGATAAAACACTCAGAGCTTTTATTGCTTTGATCATATAGGGAGGCATCAGAAATAAACACAAAAGCCCTTCAATCTGCTGAAGATTCTGGAAATATTTTTCTAATACTTTCATTGTGGCGATCGTAGAATTATTTACTTTTCAAGTCTGCAGGCGCTAAATAGGAAGAAGGCTCTTCTTTTAAAGCAGTAACAATTAAATTTACAATGTAATGGCCACAAGTATTTGTAGTTTCGTCAACTGAATTCCAGATAATGCTATCCTTTTCAGTGCGTATTTCTTCCAGAACATTTACGTAAGTTGTCGGTATGTAATTTTTATGTAATGTTGATTCATCTGGTATATTTTGATTTAAGCAGTATTTGCGCAAGAAGCTTTTGAGAATAGGGTTTGTAAGTTTGCGAAGAGGAATATTGCTTGCAATGAATGTTTCACGTAGATACATGTTAAACCGACTTTTTTGGTTACCTTTGGACAAATCCCTGATACTGAAACTTGTTTTCGTCAGAAGTTGTTGTCGTGGACCTTTCTTCTGCATTACTGCGATATGAAGACTTGGCTTGACATGCTGGTCTATTTGAAACTTTTTTTGCACGAAATGTTTTTCTCGAAAACTCGACAGTATAAAACAATTCCATCATACGTAAATGTTCTGGATGGTCAGTTGTCCACGAAATGACTTTTCCTTTTTCGGGCGGCATGGCGCGCAACACGTTACACACTATACGTCGTAAACACGTTCAGCTGTGTACACGTAAACAAAGCTAAACTGAAAAAAATGGACGTGCGACTAAAAACTTGCTTAGTTTAATTTAATTGTTGCCGACGCATCCGGTATGACAGCGGAGGGGATTAATAGGGGGCGTGGGCGCAGAAGCATTGACTCTGCCTGTTCCTGTTCCTCTTCTGTAATGATTTCGCTGGTCAGTGGCCTCTCGGTTAGCGACTGCACACAGTTCTAGGTCGCGATTAATCTGTGAGGCATCAAAACTAGATCGAGCTAGAGACCACCGGTCTAAATTTTTAAAATATTGTAACCATAGATCGAAAATCGTCACTAATTTTTAGTTAAAATATGGAATAACCGGTGAAAAGAAGCCAAATATGCAAATGCATGTAACCCGGTCTGTATGCATCAACTATATCGGTAAATATTTATCAACCTCTTCAACCACATACGTAAAGGTGGTAGTGTAACACCTAGACAACCTAAGAGAAGGAAACAAGTGATGACAGAAGGCAGTGAAATTAATACTTTTGCCGCTGTTGCAGTTGATCCCCACATAATCGTAAGAGGAAATGGCATAAGTCAGGCATAAGTCATTCTCCATCTACACCGGTTCATCCCTATCACATCTTTCTCCATCCAGAGCTGCAAGGAAACGATTATGGAACTCGCATTAACTTCTGTACATGAAAACTGAGACAGGGTACTCCAGATGCATCAAATATCTTGTTTAGTGATGAGGCCACATTTATCAATAATGGCCAGGTAAACTGACGAAGCCGCGCGGTTTAAGGCGCCATGTCACAGATTGCCCGGCCCCTCCCGCCCTTAGGTTCGAGTCCTCCCTTGGGCATGAGTGTGTGTATTGTTCTTAGCATAAGTTAGTTTAAGGTATTTTAATTAGTGTGTAAGTTTAGGGTCCGATGACTTCAGCATTTTGGCCCCTTAGGAATTCACACACATTTGAATAATTTGAAACTGCCGAAAAATGCACTGTTGGTCTGTTGATGGAATACTCGAGGTGTATCATCTATCTTGTTTAGTGATAGATCCGCATTTCCCAATCATGGCCAGAAAAACCACAGAGATATGCACGACACCGGTAGTCTGTTAACAACGCTATTGGATTCATCAGATGAAACGTCAGCGTCCATGGAGTGTAAATGTATGATATGGGGCAATGAACCATCAGCTCATAGGCCCGCTTTTCAGAGACGGAACATTGAACGCACACGAGTATCGCAGCGTCCTAACAGATCACGTTCCACGGATGTTAGAAGACGCTTCTCTTCAGACGTGGAGGAGTCTGTGGTACCAACACGATGGCTGTCTGGCGCGTAGTGCACAAAGTACTACAGCAAGTCTCCCCGAATTGTTTCGAATCGTTGGGTAAGACGCAGAGGACCTGTACCTAGGCCGGCCCATTTTCCGGATTTGACGCCTGTAGACTTTTTATTGTGGGCAAAGCTGAAAGACACTGTCTGCAAAGACATACCATCTACACCCAATGATATATAACGGCATAATACTGCAGCCTGCTCGGACATCTCCGCTGAAATGCTAACACATGTGCACCAGACTGGAAGCGTGTATCGCCTTTTCTGGCACACCAGCTCTTTGGCAGTACTATCGATTACCCGGCTGTACTACGATCTTTGCACCTGTTGTGATCTGCCGGCGGGTATTGCCGGTAAGCGAGTTGGTCGTTGGACTCTCTACGAGGCGCTAGGTCGTGCTTGAGGTGACGATGGAACAAACACGCGGGCTCGGCCAGCGGTGGCGCGGCCGGTCTTCCTCGCAAGACGGTCGCCAGTTTGTGCAGGATCTGTCTGATGTCAGCTTCGGGCGCTGCTCGTCGCATTGCTTTGGGGCCTGTTTTCTCGGAGAAACCCATCCCTCGGGACCATCTCGAACAAGGCTCTCCATCGTACGTGTAAGTGGTTTTGGTGCCTTCGTTTCGTCAAACGATTTGCGTTGCAGCGAGTGAACTTGTTAGTCGGTTGGCGGCCGGCAGAGTCTGTGTGACTGTATGCAGACCAGCAGTTACTATTTGCTTTAGAATCCGCTGGTTGGATGACTATTAAAAGGCAGATTAGCACGAAGGCGTGAGTGTGATTTTGGGTTTATTGCCATCAAGCGACGTCCCTGGTATATTGCTGTACAAAAAAGTTGCAACCAGTTATTCTAGTAGTAAAACTTGTATTTGGTAAAGCTACTCATTTATATGTACTTACCTTATATACGTGCACTTACTGAATGCACACACTCAATAGTAAGTGGTTTGTATATTTTACCGATTTATTAATGTATATTGATTGATGTTTGGTCGGCGTTTGCCGTGTCTTCTGCGGTCTGTTTGTGTTCCAGTTTCTGCGAGTTTTGATGCGTGGGTGCGGCGCCACGTGCCGCTTCGGTGCACAGAAGCTGTCACGTGCCGTCTAGTGGGAAGTGACTCCCGGTTGAGCCCCGACGTTTAGGTGTTGTCTGGACGGCTGGTCGGCTGCTTCCGGCATTTAAGTTAAGTCACCCTTGTCCAGGGCAGCCTGGGGTCACTGCCCGTTTGATAAATATAACCTATTTCATGTGTTGTTTGTGTTTCTTTTTTTAAAAAAAGGGGTTTTAAATTCGTTGAATATGAATTATTATAGTCACGTGTTGTGCTGGTTGGCTTTTTGGTGGTTCTAAACGAACTGATACTTTTGGTAAATTACCTTCATATTGCAAATGTTTTATTTAAAAAAGTTGTGCCATTTTTAAAATCAGTTTCATACTGTAATTTATTTGAAATCTCTGTGGCTCATCTCTTTAAGTCTTTTGGTAGTTGCTATCTGCTGTCTTGCTTGAGAAGCAAGATATCTGCAATATTTTTGCGCGCACAGCAAACGGCCGTGTGAACTGGACGTGCCTAACAAGCTTAACCGGGGAACGGGCACGGTAACCAGGAGTTACGGGCATGGAGCCGGCGACCTTCCTGGGAGCCTGCGGGCGGCTCACACTACTGACACAACCGTGCTCTACGTTCAGGATTCCCCATTAAAGCACGCTTTGCTGCAAAATTCTACGTCTAGCTTAGCGCCCGCTGCTTCGCTTGTGTGAAATATTTTCATGCAGTCCACGGAGTGTTGAATCCTGCCTTGACGTCAAATATGTGGGTTCTAGGAAGCCTGCCTTCTCCGATCGCTAGACAACATTCAAACAAATCGGCGACATGTAAATAAGAAATCCCTTCACTATATACAATTTTTAAGTCACCGGTCTTGATGTGGCTAATCTTGATGCTGCTGTAGAAGTGGCCCGCGACCAGTCGGCGTTTAGAGGTTGTCGTCCTGGAGAGGGGTCGGTCAGCGTGCTATTGGTTGATGTTCTTTTCACAGCTCTCTCTACTCTCTTGTTTCTGACTGGCGTGCCAGAGCTTTACTTTAAGCCGTAACACTAAGTGCAACACCTTATTTACTTTTCACGCTAATTGATGCCGTAGAAGAATGGTTTCTTCGATTGTGCTTATGACTAAAAAGCGATTCTGGTAGCTCGAGTCCAAGGTTTTTGCGTTCCAGTGGTCGTACTTCCACACAAACATTCGTCCCCTAACGCATATTTCTTTATACCTAATCGATAAGTGAAATGCCAATTCTCATAGATTTAGCTTCAAAGGATGTTTAGTATATCGAAATAATTCCTTAAAGATTTTCATCCTCAAAATCACCCCCTTAGGAGCTGAATTTCCAAAACCAGTGGAACATGTATTTCCTTATTTCTAACAGAGAAGCCAAATACAAATTTTCACGTAAACGAATCCCAAGCCACCGCCTCGGATAACATAATTTCCGGAGTGGGGGGCGAGGATTTGTGGACGGTGAATGACGCTCCACAGCAGAATGGAAATAGAATAACAGCTCCACTGCCTGGGCAGGGGGGCCAATCGAGTGCTAGATTAAGCGGGGCACCAGTACGCTCACCGACTGCAGACCCATTTGCAGAATTTCTGCGCAGGTTAGAAGAAAGAGATAGGGAGAGAGATCAGAAATTTGCACAGATGCTGCATGAGCAAGGGCAACAAAGAGACGAAAAACTGCCTCAGATGCTATATGAGCAGGAGAAAAAATTAACGCAAATGCTACATGACCAAGCGAAAGAATTTACGCAAAAGCTCAGTGAGCAAGAGCAGCGCAGTGAAGCGAAAGTAATGAAGGTCACAGAATGTAGCAATCAGATGTGCAAAAAAGAGGACAATGTAATAAAACGAAATGTCCACCCTGTTGTATTTATTAAGAGTTTCAGGAATGTATTTCCCAGGAAATGGACGGAAAGACAAAGAATACAGTTCGTGGTCTCCTTTATTCAAGGTGACGCGGCACTGTGGGCGACCGATGTGTCCGAAAAATGCCTAACGATGCAACAGTTTGAGGGTGCATTCTTGCAAAAATTCTGGTCTGATAGCGTCCAAGAAAGACTACGCAAGGAGTTGTACAGTCCAGAAATGTACAAACCTAAGATGGGAACGTTACGCAAATATTTTGAAAAGTATATAAACAAAACCAGGTACTGGGACGAGCCAATGTCCTATTGTGACATAATCAGATTAATAAAAATGAAGTTGCCCAGTGAAATTAAAAGATATTTCATCAATATGCCGGAATACGATATAGAACAATTCATGGAAATAGTAGATTCTGTTGACTTATTGATCGAAGATATGAAAACCGAAAACAAGTGGAACCATGCAGGCTGTGATCAACAAAAAGCCGATTACAATGGCAGCCACAGTAACGGTAGTAACTTAGTACCAAATGGTAATGGGAATAGGCAAGAGCACCGGCAACAGAATCGAGGCACAAACAATGGCAATGGTTATAACGGCAACGGTTGTAATCGTCAAAATCGAAAGAGACATCATGATGGACGCATGACGAAAGGATATAATGGTAACGGCAATCCGCAATGGCGGAACAACCGAAACCAGTGACGTGGTAGTAATGAACCGACACCACAGAGGCAACTAAACACAGCGCCACAATGGAACGCCAACCCAGGTACGTCACAGAACATGTCAGGAAGTTACAACCGACCACCGCAAAACCATAGCCATACACAGTATCAAAATACGCCATCGGGGAGGCAGGGCGGCCAACCCAACAGTTTTTCTCCACAGCCGCACGAAGTTGCAGAAATACGTAGCTTTAAGATTCTTATTTTCAGTACCATAGGCAACAGCGAGAGCCAGGACTCCGACTACAATACAATGGTTCACGGAGGTAAGAAAAAATACTCTTGCGCGTGTGTGGGCCGCAATTGTAATTAATAACTAAAGATTTCTTGCTTTAAAGTGAACTGACTAGCCGAGGAAATTGATATGAAAAGTTTATTCCAATGTTCAACTTGTATGCTCATGTTTTAAGATTCAGCGAGTCTAACATTCATTAACGTAACAAATAATTTAAGATTAATATTGTTAAAAAGGAGAACTTCACAAAAGCATTTAACCGTAAATCAAAATTGAATGAAATATCATTTTTATTAAGGCCCACCACGTAAGTCGGCAACAATCAAAAAATCAAAATGACAATAATAATATATTAAATTACGACGGCCGACTGACGCGAGAGTGGGTAGCAACTTCGGTTTCCTTCTCCTCTACAACCATGCTTGATCAGCTTAATTTTTGCCCAGAGTCTCTTGTATAGCTAACAAGAACTATCAGCTGCGTGCTTAGCACGTCATTTTAGCACACCACGTGTTATATAACAGTTTCAGATGTAGGTATATTATTACTGTTTCAGTTAATTTGAGAATCCGCATTTAGGGTGTTAGGGCGTTACACGATCTCATCCTTTGAACTTGTTGGGTGTTTACATCTTGTACTGGGAACATGATAAAGCTTCCATTGTGTATTAAGATAATATGGAGTGCATTAGAAATATCTTCATAAAGTATCATTTCTAACGTAGCGTGTGTGCTTAAGTACCATAAAAATGTAAGGTTGATGATTAAACACGTTATCACATGTATGTTAAAGTTCTAACGTAATACAAACAGAATAGCATTCAGTAACATCGATTACATTTTTCTAGTGGATAGCAGTAAGCGTAAAACTTCCAACCCCTGCCCCCTCTATAAAAGTGTTCAATGAAATGAAGCATCACTGAAAAACTTAACAATATGTCAGATGATGAACATTTGATTATTGTACAGAGAGTTCATTGCCTCAAGTAGGTTTAAATAGGAATACCAATATCCTTTCGTAATTGGTTAATTACCACAGACAGGAGATGTGTACAATAATAAATTCTGCATTTTGATCAGCAACAGTGTCATGTGCATTTCGATAAATAATATATATATTTTAGACACTGAAATACTGTAACATACACCAAAATTATCACTATCTTAACACAGTCTATTAAAAAATAGTCAATTTAGTAAGGAGAATTGGTGGCTAGTGTAAGGTACAGAGAACAAAGTTACCGATTGGCAGTTTCGTTTTAAAGGCAAGTTTATTACTGTACTCTGACTGGCTGTTTCAGTTTTCATGGCTGGTAAATTACTTGCGTGAGACCGGAGCACTGAGACATAATGAAATGACAGAAATAGGCACGGCTTAGGCGGGACATGACTTCCACCTGACACACTCGGAGTCTGTACCTACCATCCTCAGAGGAAGGAATGGTGTGCACACCTGATCCAAAAACCCCTTACGTTTCTACTGACGAAGAGTGCAGGTTAGGCAACCTCACTCTAACTTTAAACGATTAGCAAGGTGGGATCAGCACAGTTGGTATACTCATCGAATAATTAACATCTAGCAGAACCATAATATCTCGATACATCAGTCTGTATCGAACTCCGACTCAATTCTATATCTCGGTAACAGTGAGTTTGTACACAGTGGATAAAAATCATCATTTGGCCATGATCATGGTAGGAGGAGGTTCATTAAAGCAAAACATTAATTAACCCAATCATTTTAGGTCTGTATAAGGTGATAGTTACAATACTACATAAATATACCATATGTACCGTTACATTACTATGGCCTTTGGTATTACTTGCATTATACAAGTGTTACTTCATTTTTAATTGTATCAGTACTACTTATTTTTAATAAGTTTACCTATCCAGTGTACCAGTAGCCTCTTGAGGAAGACTGGATAACGGGTTTAGTTGTTAATTAGCGCACATACCCCCCCCTTTTTCCCATTATGTGTCAGCATTTTATTACCATGTAGATAGCGTGGAGTGAGTCACGAGCATGAATATTTGCTGATGTATCCATAAATGCATGTGTAATGTCAAGTTGTTATCTACCTATGTTTCTGGGAAGGCATTCAAACAAAACAGGTATGACGGAGATACACAATAGTCTGAAATGTGTTGTGCCATGGTTGGCCACGGAAGTAATTCAATTTATTCTACCGTGGAACAGAAAGTCGATGCTGCCTCATCTGTATGCCACGATGGGCATCGTATCTTCGTCTTTTAAGTGAACGGTAGCTCCGTCGGATTGTCCCGTTCAGATGACTGTCTACGGTACAAGAATGAGTTATTTAGTAACTGATTAATCGCTTTCTTGCAGGTCTGTTAATAGTAGGAAGTGTTGTAACGCACATAAATTTTTATATTTCTGGTAACTTCAGTAGGGACAGCTTAGTCTCGTGGAATTTCCCTTGTGCAGTCGTTGAATCATCAGTGTGCGTGAATATTCGCCCAAGCCTTTAGCTTTAGGACTGCTGTTGTTATCATTATTTAGTTACAGGTCTTCCGTTCTTATTTTTCTAGCAATTTGTGTAGGATCAACTGATGATTTCTTTGTGTGAAACGGTTCAGCCATTGCCTTCCAAGGGCTATCGTTGATGGCCGCACAGACAATTACCTTTCACTTTAACTCGGACATTTCATACCGAATAAGTTGCGTGTTTTCCTGTGTAGTCTATAAAAAAATTATAGTGTGGACGTTCTTACAATGATGAATGATCTCACGGTCAGTAAACTGTATGCCACGGTTCTCCATGAACCACGTGGCCATGGCTACATATACAGTGAGCTCTCATGGTTCATCAATGGCTCTCATTAAAGGCAGCATGCGTGTGCAAACATACATTGAGAAAGAATATTACTGTGTGAATATTATCGGAATCAAGATCTATTAAATGGTGAGTACTGTGTATACCATAGTCTTAAAAAAGCCATGTGCGCATGACTGTACAGACAATGGGCATCCGCTCCTTGTGCATAGCTTTCAGATCAGCCAGTGTGCGTGCGTTAATGTGAATTTGATATAAATCTTTTGTGTGCCTTGTAGTCGATGCGTGGACGATGTCGCTTTGATTAAGGTATATGAAATTTCACTTCTACGCTCGCACGTGGTCACCACTCCATAGTCGATGAGGTTTCTTCTTTCTTGGCCTGTGCGATGTTGTGCATTCTGTTACGCTGATATACCGATGAGCTCACCTTCCTTTCGTTATTACGGTTACTTGCTTAACTTCAACAATCAATGGGTAGGTGTGCTATCTCTATGTACCGTGTGTAAATATTCAGTCTCCGTTCTGATTGCCCACAATTTCTGGTAGGCGTATGGTGCCCCAGTTGATTTCTTAAGACTTTTAAAGTGACTGTAAAATCAGACTGCGTAAATCGGCATTATCTGATGTTTGCAATACAGAAGTGAATGTAGCACTTACTGATGATTATTATCTTGTATATATCACAGACCTTTCAATGTTACTGAAATGAGCTTCATAAATGCCTTAGACTGAGTCCTAGATTTAGTCTATTGTTGATTCCATTGTAACGACAGGGAGACAGTAGGCTATAGAATAAACGGAAAATGAAACGTACTTTCAACTCGGCAACTATTATTGTTGCAGATGTACAATAAAAAATAAGAGAACAATTGGTGAAATACGTAAAATTTATTTTTTTGATTTAAATAAACCGAGGGATAGTTAATGGAAATTGAAAAACAAATAAACACAAACAACATTAAATGAACGCAAAAAAAACGAAACACAGAACTCAAAACGAAACAAAAAAACAAACAGAACAATATCTGAACACAAACAAGAACTTTAGGAACAAACGAACATTTGTTTCAGTGGGTACAAGCGGCACCCAAGAGTTGGCTACAAAGACTCCCAGCTGCCCCCTCCTCCACCTCTACACGGACTTCCTCCATCTTGGCAGCACCCATGAGACTCTCTGCTGCGTCCTCCTCTAGATATATATGGGCTTGTTCCGTCTTGGCAACATTCACGAGAATCTCAGCTGACCCTTCCTCCTCATCTCCACAGTCATCAACCATCTTGTCAGCACCCATGTGACTTTCAGCTATCTCCTCCTCTACATCTTGATGGGTTTGTTCCAACCTGGCAGCATTGACAAGACCCTTAGCTGCCCCTTCCTCGTCATCTCCACATGCTGGGTCAATTTCTGCAGCATCCATGAGACCATCATCTGCCCCTTTCTCAATCTCTCCAGACACTTCGCCCATCTTGGCAGCACCCATCAGACTCTCGGCTGCCTCCTCCTCTAAATCTTGACAGACTTGTTCCATCTTTGCAGCATTCACGAGGCCCTTAGCTGCCCCTTCCTCCTTATCTACACATACTGTGTCAATCTCTCCAGCATCCATGAGACCATCATCTGCCCCTTTCTCAATCTCTCCAGACACTACGCCCATCTTGGCAGCACCCATCAGACTCTCGGCTGCCTCCTCCTCTACATCTTGACAGACTTGTTCCATCTTTGCAGCATTCACGATGCCCTTAGCTGCCCCTTCCTCCTTATCTACACATACTGGGTCAATCTCTCCAGCATCCATGAGACCATCATCTGGCCCTTTCTCAATTTCTCCAGACACTTCGCCCATCTTGGCAGCACCCATCAGACTCTCAGCTGCCTCCTCCTCTAAATATTGATGGGTTTGTTCCATCCTGGCAGCATTGACAAGACCCTTAGCTGCCCCTTCCTCCTCATCTCCACATTCTGGGTCAATCTCTGCAGCATCCATGAGACCATCATCTGCCCCTTTCTCAACTTCTCCAGACACTTCGATCATCTTGGCAGCACCCATCAGACTCTCAGCTGCCTCCTCCTCTAAATATTGATGGGTTTGTTCCATCCTGGCAGCATTGACAAGACCCTTAGCTGCCCCTTCCTCCTCATCTCCACATTCTGGGTCAATCTCTGCAACATCCATGAGACCATCATCTGCCCCTTTCTCAATTTCTCCAGACACTTCGCCCATCTTGGCATCATCCATCAGACTCTCGGCTGCCTCCTCCTCTACATCTTGACAGGCTTGTTCCATCTTTTCAGCATTCACGAGGCCCTTAGCTGCCCCTTCCTCCTCATCTACACATACTGGGTCAATCTCTCCAGCATCCATGTGACCATCATCTACCCCTTCCTCAATCTCTCCAGACAATTCCCCCATCTTGGCAGTACCCATCATACTCTCGGTTGCCTCCTCCTCTAAATATTGACAGGCTTGTTCCATCTTTGCAGCTTTCACGAGACCCTTAGCTGCCTCTTCATCCTCATCTCCACATATTGGATCAATGTTAGCGGCGTCCAGAAGAACCTTATCTGCCCCTTTCTCAATCTCTCCAGACACTACGCCCATCTTGGCAGCACCCATCAGACTCTCGGCTGCCTCCTCCTCTACATCTTGACAGACTTGTTCCATCTTTGCAGCATTCACGATGCCCTTAGCTGCCCCTTCCTCCTTATCTACACATACTGGGTCAATCTCTGCAGCATCCATGAGACCATCATCTGCCCCTTTCTCAATCTCTCCAGACACTTCGCCCATCTTGGCAGCACCCATCAGACTCTCGGCTGCCTCCTCCTCTAAATCTTGACAGACTTGTTCCATCTTTGCAGCATTCACGAGGCCCTTAGCTGCCCCTTCCTCCTCATCTACACATAATGGGTCAATCTCTCCAGCATCCATGAGACCATCGTCTGCCCCTTTCTCAATTTCTCCGGACACTTCGCACATCTTGGCAACACCCATCAGACTCTCAGCTGCCTCCTCCTCTAAATATTGACGGGTTTGTTCCATCCTGGCAGCATTGACGAGGCCCTTAGCTGCCCCTTCCTCCTCATCTCCACATTCTGGGTCAATCTCTGCAGCATCCATGAGACCATCATCTGCCCCTTCCTCAATCTCTCCAGACACTTCGCCCATCTTGGCAGCATCCATCAGACTCTCGGCTGCCTCCTCCTCTAAATCTTGACAGGCTTGTTCCATCTTTTCAGCATTCACAAGGCCCTTAGCTGCCCCTTCCTCCTCATCTACACATACTGGGTCAATCTCTCCAGCATCCATGTGACCATCATCTACCCCTTCCTCAATCTCTCCAGACACTTCGCCCATCTTGGCAGTACCCATCATACTCTCGGTTGCCTCCTCCTCTAAATTTTGACAGGCTTGTTCCATCTTTGCAGCTTTCAGGAGACCCTTAGCTGCCTCTTCATCCTCATCTCCACATATTGGATCAATGTTAGCGGCGTCCACAAGAACCTTATCTGCCCCTTTCTCAATCTCTCCAGACACTTCGCCCATCTTGGCAGCACCCATGATACTGTCGGTTGCCTCCTCCTCCAAATCTTGACATGCCTGTTCCGTCTTGAAAGCAGCGACGAGACACTCAGCTACTATCTCCTCCTCTTGATCCATCTTGGCACCATCCACCTAGGCAACCAAGATAGTGTTAGGTGCTTGGTTAAACTAGAAACAACATTATACACTATAACTTACATTATGAAATAATAATGGGTAAGAGTTTTCAGACATTGCGGTGAACAAAAGGTTATTATGGATCATCACAGTTTTATGTCAGATTCAAAAGAAATTCAATATTTGAATAGTAGAGATAATGTTTAACAGGGAGTAAGCTACTGGAATATTATTAACGCTTGGCATTAGAAGCTGATGACTGTGTATGTTATGAAAAAGAGGGTCTTCCCTTATCACCGACTGCACAATAATGTATCGCTGAGGTCCTCATACTAGCAGCATGTCTATAACTAAAAAAGCTTCGGGACTACTGAAGAACGGAATGCAACCCGTCGGCTCTGACCAATGACGTCAGAATTTGCCAGAGATGATTTACTACATACATTTAACAGCTGAGACAAGTGTTTATAAACTAAGGGATGCAGGAGAAGAAAACAGGTGGTAGACATATTTAACGTCCAGTAATATTTCTACCAAGTCTTATGGATATCGCTTGATTGAGTCCTAGTGTTCTGTAAAAAATAAACGGAAAAAAAGACAGAAATAGTGGTTGCGTAGAATACCTCAGTTGACATATATATGAGTTGTATCTCGAAATCTTCTATATAGCATATAGGTCAACTGAAGAATAAGATACTAGTGCAAACGAAAACGAGGAAATCTACGTACGTAACATTGGCAACCTGTTGACCTATGTATGTCAACTGAAGTACGAGATACAACTTATTTTTGGCTTCGATACTAATAGTATTGACTGAAATTTATCACAGGCTTGATATCGACGACAAGAAAACCAATAACAGTGACATTTGTATCACATTCTTCAGTTGAGCTATATAGGTCAACTGAGACCCTTAGCTGATACTAATTAGTATTAGCGAATGGGAAATAACGGAAATTATAACATGTGTTTTCTGAACTTCAACTGAACCTATACAGGTAAATCAATTCAATGTTACATATGTCGCTTTTTTCGTCTAGCTAGTATCAGTATACCGTACTTTAGTTGACCTGTATACGTCAACTGAAGTACGGGATACAAATTTTACGTATTCCGGTCTTTTCGCCTTCTGTAGTGCTAGTATAGACTCGGAAAATAATACTGCCACCTGACGAAGAACTTTGTCAGTCACAAGCGTTATGTGGTTTGGGGATTCGCAAATGCCGCAGAATTCCCCATTTGCTCTCATTCCCTATGTTTTAAAAGCCGCTCAGGTTGTGATTAACAAGACAGAGATTTGAAAACCAAATTTTAAACTAATTTTTTTTTCCAGAAGCAGTTATACACTATATCCATACTTCTTTGGATACAAACGGCTAATTGAATTTGAAAAAGCTGCAAAAAGATTGAAATCTGGAAAAATGGTCAGACGTAAGTCCAAAACCCACTGAGAAAGGGGAAGCATTGCATTAGAAAACGAATGGAAAACTTGAACACATGAAATAGAAAGGGCAGTAGAAAATCAAATGGGCAAAAAGATTATTCCCAATAGAATTCTTGCCTAATTCACCAGATGCTGTTTAAAGAAGAAAATTAAAAAAGAAAAACAGAAAATGAAGCCTCAAACGTAAAAATAAGTTTTGCAGTAAACTGAAAACATGAAAACAAGGCTGGATGCAGAAGAAATGCGAAACAATAGAAACTTGTGTAACAATCGGAAAGTTAGATACCATATATGGGAAAATTAAGGAAACCGTTAGAGGAGCGAGATTCAGATGCATAAATATCAAACGTTTACCTGGCAAGCCATTACGAACGAAAGGACGGAGGTCTGAAAGCTGGATTTAACGTATTAATGGGCCCTACAAAATAAACCAACTTAAAAAAGGAAGTGAATGAAGATTCGAAGTGAAATATGGTACACTAAAAAGAGTTTGACACAGCAGTAAAAGACCCAGTTCGAAGAAAGACTCTTGGCGTACGCTACAGTGTATCAAAATTTTTAAGATCACTGGTAGGGAACCCGAAAAAGCTGTTCCACGTGATATGTCAAACATCCTAAGCAGGCGAAATACACTCAGACTTTCAAAAACATCTAATAATCCCATTCCCAGTCAGACCAAATGCTCACAAGTTTCAAAGTTAACCGAATGGTCACGAGAAATCTAATACTAAGTAATGAAGACATCGGTAGCGGAGGTTTCGCGGAAGTATGGGGACGAGTAAGTCATTTCCGACCTTAAGACTCTGAAGACAGATTGCTGCAAGGCAAAAGTAAATCGGTAGGAATTCAGTTTCTGAGGGTCACAGTGATAAAATACAGGGAGTGATGTTGTCCAAAACTTGTGCATTAAAGAAAGAGCAAATATAAAGGTCTCATGATATGTCAGGCATTCAGCAGCTAGGACGGGAGTGAGATACGTTTGTAACCTAAAAATTCAGCAAGCAGAATGGAGAGTAGACAGAAATTAGGTATGGGGATTGAAGCTCAGTGAGAAAAAAATAAAACTTTGAGTTCATGACATTACAGTTCTGTAAGATACACCAATTTCCTTTGATTATCAGTTGAACGAAATGAGTAATGTCTTGAAAAAAAACTATCAATGATTACTAGCAAAAGTAAAAGTAGGATAGTAAAGTGCGGTAGAATTGAATTAGGAGTTGAAGGTGGAAAAATATTAACAAATGACACTGAGAGAAGTAAACTGAGCTTTGTTGTTTGGGCAGATTATTAGCAAAGTAGAGGACATGTAAACATCAGGATGTCAATAGCAAGAAAGACGTTTTTGAAAAGCAGAAATTAGTTAACCTATAACATAAATTTCAGTTCTAGGTAGTCTTCTCTCGAGGTATTTGTCTATAGTGTAGCCATGTACATGAGTGGAACGCTGAAGATAGTTCAGAAAGAATGGAATATATAGCTTTGATATATTTCTCCAGGAGAGTACTGAAGATAAATTGGGTACAGCATGTAGCTTGCGAGGAGGAAATGAATCGAAATGGAGGAAAAAATCTTTTATCACACAATTCGACTAAAAGCTGGGATCAGTTTGTACTATGCATCGTGCGGTATCATAGGATCTTATGTTGTTAACAGGGTGATCAGAGAGGGTGAGTGGGGAGATGGAAGGGTTGTAAGATTTGTACAGGTAGAGGAAGACTTGAACACAGTAAGCAGATTGAAATGAATGTCGGTTGCTGCACTTATGGAGAAGCAAAGAGCCAGTCACAGGATAGACTACCGTGGGAACCTGCATCTCATCTTATTTCAAACGGGAAACCGCATCATCAACAACACCGCCACGTGAAGATTTTCTAACAGTTGCCTGGCCGTTACTTACCACGGGGAAATGGCCGTATTGATGTTATTCATAGAAGAAGAGAGGCCTAGCCTCCATGGATATACCTTCACGCGGAAAAAATTTGTATCGTGGTGCATTCTGGTAGCAGGGGCTAACTCACCGTAGGTAATAAAACAGCAGTTCTACATTCTATAGTTACCATTCTAACATTCAATCCACTTTCATTTTCCTAATCTTCTGTAATTGATTATGCTAGACTGTTATTGTCATGGTAACACGTCTGTTGTAATTTTTTGTTTTATGTTGCGCACGATGTTTGGTGTAACAGTCGGAATATTTTCATTCTCCCGTTATGTGGATGTGTTATATCTGTTTCAATAAGTGGAGTATATTTTCGTAACCCTTGAATGTATTTCAAGCTACCTGCTACACCCTCATGTGGTTCTTGTTCTATGATCATAAAGATGAACTATAATGGTGGAAACAATGCCTTTGTAAAGGCCTATTAAAGAAATAGTGAAGATAAGGAACAGGAGAACGCTGAGGCAAGCATTCCGGAAGAGAAGGGAGTCTTTTTCCCGCGTGATCAATTTTATCTTGTAGTCAAGCAGCTAAAACATGGGAAAGCCACTGAAGATGGTGATAAACCAGCAGAACTCGACAAGGCTGCTAGACAACAGCTACATGAAGAACTGTTCCATTTCATACAAATTACGTACGAAACCAGGGCATACCGAACAGACTTTGATGAATAGTTACAGCGCCAACACAAAAGAAAGAATCTGCAAACAAATGTGAACAATGCAGCACCCTCAAGTTGATAACACATGCCACCCAGATCTTGACCTCTTATCTTTGTAATGCGGACTGAAGAAAGGATAGGTGTACAAAATACGGAAGATCAATTTGTCTTTAGAGGAGCTGTAGGCACACGAGAAGCAATACTCGGGTTACGGCTAATACCTGAGACAAGACTAAGCAAGAGTCAAGAATGCAGCAGAGTGTCGTAGGAGGAATGGTCAGTATTCAGGTGTATGACAGGAACGATCATACGAAGCTTAACCATCTACTAAACATGGGCTTTAAAATTCAGCTATGAGCACTTCATCTTCGAAGTGTAACAAAATCTCGTCTTGGCCTTCTATATTTTGAGGGGCGTATGTATGGCCTAAATCACGAAAACAATTTTCTGTAAATATGGGCTGTAAAGTGCTCACCTTCAGACCTTTGAGCACTTGTGCAACTTCACTGGTGTGAAATACACCTCTTCGACAAAACAAGTGCTTGCATGTTGAGATTTTCTGATGATACTACAGTGTGTAGTGAATGTGCGGAACTAAAGAAGCGAGATACAGATGAAAGTCAGCCCCATTTCTTCCTAACATGCAAATTAATAAAGTTAAAACAACAATCTTGATGAGTAGACAAAATACCGTTGCTCAGTGCTCACTTAACAATGAGGGACTGGAGACTGTAGAATCCTTTTGCTAGCTATGGAGTAAAACCACCCTCAGACGGATCAAGGAAGGATATTGAAAGCCAAATAAACCAGGCAACAGCTGCTTTCAACAAGAGCAGGAACATTACACCTCTCGTTTCATAGCCCAATACCTGAGGAAATATCTCATAAAGATTTTGTGTGGAGTGTGCCGCTGTACAGATGTGAAATACGGACAATAGAGGAGAAAAAAAAACCCTGATGGCCTTCGAGATGTGGTTCTATCGCAGAAGGCTCAAGATTTTCTGTGAAAAGAACTAATTAAACGAACTGGTGCACTGCAGGGTAGATAGCGTGCAGCTATGTCTCCTAAAGCTTATTGAACGCCACATGTGTCAGCCATATGCTGAGACATTATGGTGTCACTAAAGGTGTTGCTGAAAGGACAGTAGAAAGGAAGAATACAGGAGACAAACCTAGTTTAGTATACATCAACCGTATCGTGGACGACATATGTTCCACCACCTTTACTGCCCTCAAGAAAAAGGCCGGAGACAGAAATGCTTGGCATGCTGCTGATAACCAACTTGATAGTTAAAGACCAAAGAAGAAGAAGGAGGTCATGATAAGTTTTGAAAACTAATGGCAAGACGCTTTAAATGTTCAGAAATGGGTACGTGTTTGAGTAATTAGCCTGTGCTACATGTGAGGGGAGAAATGCATATTCACTGTGTGATCAAAAGTATCCGGACATCGCCAAAAACATACGTGTTCCACATTAGGTGCATTGTGCTGCCATCTACTGCCAGGCGCTCCATGTCAGTGACCTCAGTAGTCATTAGACATCTTGAGAGAGTAGAACGGGGCGCTCCGCAGAACTCATGGATTTCGAACATGGTCAGGTGATTGGGTGTCACTTGTGTCATAAGTCTGTACGAGACATTTCCACACTCCTAAACATTCCTAGGTCCACTGTTTCCGGTGTGACAGGGAAGTGGAAACGTGAAGGAACACGTACAGCACAAAAGGTTACATCCCGGCCTCGTCTGTTTGACAGAGACCGCCGACAGCTGAATAGTATCGTAATGTGTAATATGCTGACACTATCCACACCATCACACAGGAATTCCAAACTGCATCAGGATCCACTGCCGGTACTATGACAGGCGGGAGATGAGAAAACTTGGATTTCATGGTCGAGCGGCTGCTCATAAGCCACACATCACGCTGGCAAATGCCAAACGACGGCGCGCTTAGTGTAAGGAGAGTAAACATTGGACGATTTAACAGTGGACGAACGTTGTGTGGAGTGACCATCCGATGGCAGGTTATGGGTATGGTGAATGCCCGGTGAACGTCATCTACCAGCGTAAAATTCGGAGGCGATGGTGTTAGGGTATGGTCGTTTTTCTCATGGAGAGGGCTTGCGCTCCTTATTGTTTTACGTGGCACTATCACAGCACAAGCCTACACTGATGTTTTAAGCACCTTCTTACTTATCACTGTTGAAGAGCAACTCGGGGATGGCGATTGCATCTTTCAACACGATCGAGCACCTGTTCATAATGCACGGCTGTCGCCGAATGGTTACACGACAATAACATCCTTGTAATGGACTGGCCTGCACAGAGTCCTGACCTAAATCCTATAGAACTCCTTTGGGATGTTTTGGAACGCCGACGTCGTGTCAGCCCTCACCCAGCGACATCGATACCTCTCCTCAGTGCAACACTCCGTTAAGAATGGGCTGCCATTTCCCAAGAAACCTTCCAGCACCTGATTGAACATATGCTTGCAAGAGTGGAAGCTGTCTACAAGGCTAAGTGTTGGCCAACACCACATTGAATTGCAGCATACCGATGGAGGGCGCCATGAACTTGTAAGTCATTTTCAACCAGATGTTGAGATACTTTTGATCACATAGTGTATCTCGCACACGCTGCTCTGTTAACCTCCATCTATGAGTAAATTTTTTGTCAATCCGCGACAGCTGGGTCAAAGTAAATGTTTATTAATACATCAAATCATAATTTGTACGCTTTACCTCAAACTTGTTGCTCAGTCTGGAACAGAGTATAATCCTCACTATTGTTCTAGCTTTAACGTTATCAGCTTAATTCTAAAGCAGCCTATATCTGTAGAAAACAAATTAATCCACTTTATAGACTAACATCCATTAAGGATGTGGTAATACCCTGTTAATTATCTTTTTGGTTCCAAAACTTAATTATTATGGTGTTGAAAACTGTGGGCATAGTCTCTAGCAGTACCTGTATGGAGACACGTGGGAAACCTATCATTCGCCTCAATGAGAGACAGTAATACTTTCTCATAACCAGGGCCACTGCACTTCTTATAAAGTTAAATTGGTAGTATGGACTGACAATCCTTTTACAAGATCACGTTTGTTTCAATGTTCGAAGAAGTGTCGTAACAGAGCAAAGGAGACCCCACGAAACTGGATCGAATTGTGCTCTCATTGTGTGAGCAGTGTGGGAAGAGAGATGACAATGTTCTTTAGGTCAGACGATCATTTATTTACACAGATGGAATGTGTGGTGTCACCGCCAGACACCACACTTGCTAGGTGGTAGCCTTTAAATCGGCCGCGGTCCGTTAGTATACGTCGGACCCGCGTGTCGCCACTATCAGTGATTGCAGACCGAGCGCCGCCACACGGCAGGTCTAGAGACACTTCCTAGCACTCGTCCCAGTTGTACAGCCGACTTTGCTAGCGATGGTTCACTGACAAAATACGCTCTCATTTGCCGAGACGATAGTTAGCATAGCCTTCAGCTACGTCATTTGCTACGACCTAGCAAGGCGCCATTACCAGTTACTATTGATGCTGTAAAACATGTACCGTCAAGAGCGATGTTCACCAATTATGGATTAAAGTTAAGTATTCCAGCAGCTACGTACGTTTTTTGCTAGTCTTATTTCCTTGACCTGTTCCAGACCTCACGCCAGCCTGCGTGAGCTAAAACGCGTGCCTTTCGGCTTCCTCTCATAGTGGGTTGGCTGTCTTGCCAATCCACAACAGAATGTTTGAGGCTGAATATATCCTGCTCAGTTGTTTCAAGAGATCGTAACAAAGTACCGTTATCAATTACTAGATGTAGTAATTATACCATATCAACCATCCGTGTTAGGTTGGATATAATAACCTTCTTGTAGGCAACAATCGTTGAAGTGTTGTAACTGTTGTGACTGCCTTATCCGTCCTCTACCGTTTCACACGTTCTTTGGTGGTATTCATGGCGTCAATTATTCCCAGCTGCTGGTTTCACATCCACTGACTCCTACGTAGCACGCAGAAGTGCTCTTCTCCCCTAAGAGGTTTGCCTAATTGTACTTATTTGTATATAAGTACATAGGAAGTTTTCCTTTTATTGTGATATTTCTTTGCGCTAATGTGAGTGTTGAAGGCGTGACTGACTAGACGAGTGTATGCTGCTGTGGTCCAGATTTGCATTACACAGCAGCATCTAAAGGACTTCCGCTATCATTGATAGCAAATGACAACGGCAGCAATCGCACTGTAGCCAGACGTTCTTACCCTCACTAGCAACCGTATAATTTTTCATCTACGGTTCAGTAAGATTTTTTTCCGAAGTCTTACATCTCTGTAAGAGACAAGCCAATCATAAATGGTATTCCACAGAAAATGCCATAAGTTGCACTAGGTCAATTACGACTTTGTCCCAAACTGAAATTCAGCTGCTGATATTGCAGCATTGCCTGGTACGTGCAGTACTGGTAAACGGATGTGTCTCCGACTGGTATCAGCCTTCAGACCGTTGAGACCCGTCATGACGGACTTCTACAGTTGGCGAACTCAACAATCGTTGTAGGCTAGCGTCTGTAACACGAGTAATATTTGACGAACCCGTGACAGTTTTACAACGGACTCTTACATTCCCTGAGTTGTACTTTATATTTACATTTGGGTCTTCGAACCAACGGTTGCTATATTATTGGATTCTAATATGGTGAATCAGTCCGTTAATACTTCATGTAAAGATGAGAGACAACTGCATTTTACAGTCATAGAGATATGTGCAAATCATGAGATTTTCTCGATTGATATCACCTGTCTAAGTGACTAATTCTGCAACGTGTACAATCAGAGACGCAGCTGTTTCCTCATCACTCTCACTCGCATACTCTTAATGTTAGTAATAACGTCGACTCACCTCATTGGGGCCCTCCCGCGGCGCATCGACCAGTATTATATCTCGTTCCTCGGAGCATATCTCTCTTTGTGTCGGCAGGTCGCTGTCTTGATTCTTAAACGGTGGATTATCTTCTTCGACGTTATTCACTTTGAAGCGCCCGATAACGTGGACCTGTGGGTGGTTTGATCTTACAGTTACTTACTCAGCTAGGATGGCGTATATCAGTCATACATAAAGCTTTATGTACTTCACTTAACATTCTTAAACGTATTATACATTAAATTAGCAGCTGTTAAATGTATGCTATTGGAAGACGTCATTTAAAAACTAAGTTATTAAATAAGGTAGGGAACTGTGGGATACGAGAATGAAAGGTCGATGATTAGTGGACGGTTGACAAGACTATTTCTAACACATCCAGGAATAGTTACGCAGGCTCTTGATAGGAAAAGCTGAGACGATGTGCCTAGACTGGAATATAAGAAACAATTTACTACCGAAGCAGTGCATAATGTGCGAGAAGACGTAAAGAGTTTGGCTCACACAGAAGAATGAGGCCAGCCTCTTAAGCGATAGATCTAACCACATGAGACATTTTTCGCTGCGTGTTTTGTAGGTAACGTTCGTGAAGGTTTTTTCTTTACTACTTATCACAGTACAGCATAAACTTATGTATGCCAAATACACAGTTAAGTAAGCACGTATCTCAAACCAGGGTATTGTGCAATCGTTTTCGTAAACCCTGTCTGGTGCCACAGTCAGACTCCGATAACTTCACTAACCCAACGAATCCCAGCAAGAAATAAGAGTTTTTGTTGAAACTGACGTCAGTGATTTTCGTATCTAACACTGGATTTTTATATTATTTCCTGAATCCTGGCGATTGTTTAAATGCGTAGCGGGGAATCCTACTGACTGCATGTACAACACAGGCCACCAGAAGAAGGGAGCGTGTGGCGGTGTCAGGCCACAGTATAGAGCATGTGGCGTGAGCTCCACGGCAGAGGCACCGTCTGTGTCTGCATCCTAAACGATGGAAAGCTGATCTGCACGTTTTACCTTGGCGTGTCCACTGGCGCAGAGCAGGCACATCGTGAGTGAGCAGCTACAGGTTGTGTTCCCATGTTCTGGGAACTTGAGGCCTACAACGGTGAAAAGGTAAGATCGGAGTGGAACGAAAGACCATCTGGATCTTATGTGCTTAACAGCACGGCTCCCTGAGATGACAGGCTGCTGAGAAGCTAACTGAAATTTTGTTGACTCTGCTAAGAAACGTGCGAGCACTGACATTGGATAATGCAAATAAATTCTGGAATGGAAGAACAGAACTCGCATTTGTCTACATGGAGAAGGCCTGATTGGCTAAACGTGACATAGGACAGGTGGTGTGAGCCAGAAGTTGCCTGTTTCGCAGGTCCAGCACAATGAACCTATGACTGGTTTATTATGTTAAACTAAATAGGGAAGGGAGATTTATGCGCTGTTACAAGGGATCTGATTGGCTGGTATTCAGGAGAGTAACAGTCACTGATTATCCGAAACCACGCACTCTCCGAAAAGTAAATAAAATTTCTGTTTCTTATTGGGAGCGCTCTGTAGAGCAAACTTCGATCAGAGACTCGCCAGTGGACACACCAGTTGAGAGAGGCAAATAGAGATTCGGCTCTCAGGGAGAGCAGCCTTCAGTACAGGTCAGATGACTGAGAGTGCTGCAGCCGCTACGGCCACAGGTAACGCTAAGTATGGTGAGCGACAGCGGCGTCCACTAACAGAGTTGCAGGGTGTGCGTGGTTTCGCACGAGTGTATCCTACTCAAGTGTTCAGCACCGCTAACAGTCTGGGCTAATATCACTTATACCTATATCTTTACATACATGGCACTTTTCTCTTTGATGTGGTAAGTCCTGGCGTTGGTATTTGTGCTCAGTTTGAGACTGGCTAGGCGACCGTATGACACTACAATTTATAGTTACCGTGGAGCTAACTTTCTATTTCCTTGCTAGCAAATAGCTAAAGACGCAATCACATTGGAGCTAGAGGTACTTAAGCTCACCCTTTGCTGAGCCAACCAATCGAGCAGTTCAGCTCTCCAGTCTGATACATAGGCGATATTTCACGTCGCTGTAAGAGACAAGCTGAACAAAAATGGTATTTCCACAAGAAACTTTGACCAGGTGATGGTTCGAGTTGCTTACGGCGCACTAAGCGAAATCAGTATGTGCTCAGTTAAATTCACGTCAGTCAATCGGATTGCGGTTCTTCGTGTTTACATAAATCACATAAAACGGTTATCGGCATACTTGCGTTTAATATGAGTCAAACGGTGTCATTCCCCGTCATTCCATACTTCGAACTACATCTGTAATGAATTTGTCGGCAATGGATGCCGTTCGCTAGTCTTACACCACTACCTCAAATCTGCGATACTGATGGACGGATGTCTCCGACTGGCGGTAGTCATTGGCCAGTTGTGACTTGCACAGCTGCAGATCTATAATTTGTGCACATGAAGCTGTTTGAAGCTGCTGTGTTTCACACAAGTGTTATAATACGAACCCGTGGATATTTTACATCGGGCCTTTCTTCCCCACAATAATTACTATCCGTAGGAACCAAGCTTTACATCATTGTCTTGTAACCAATCTATCATTTGATCGTAAAGTGAATCCCTTAAATTGTCCTTCCGGAATTTATAGTCGAGGAGGCATGTCTGGAGCATCAGAAATTCTCGATAGACATGATCTGGTAGAGCGGCTGATTCTGCAATGCGTGCAGTTTAAGAAGTAGCTGTTGTTTCTCAGTTCTCAACCTGTCTGTCCGTCTCTCCCTGCTTGCTCTTCATGGCAGTAATGACGCTGACTTACCCCAGCAGGGCCCTCCTGGGGCGCGGCGACCGGTTTATTCTGACGTCTCTTGCGGCGGCGGCGACGCTGCTCGGTGTGTTTGCGATCGCGGTCATCAGACGGTGGTATTTCCTCGGCTGCCTTTCTCTTCTTGACGCGCCTAACAGCATGGCCCTGTAGATGGTTTGATTTTACTATCGCTTATTGAGCTAGGACGCCATATGCCTAACAGAAGAAAACTTTAGACAAATGACTTAGCTTTCTTAAACAGATGGTAAATTAAGTAAGCAGACCATAATTGTATCTAATAACAAATGTGAAATGTGATGCGGTAGGCGTTTGTCAGAAAATAATATAAGAAATAGAGATAGGGAACTGAGAGTCACACGAATGAAAAGAGTACATAATGTTTTAATGGGGCACACTTAACAAAATAAAGGTTGGTTGACACGAATAATGATAAGGCATCTAAGAATAATGAACCCCGCACCTGAAAGGGGAAGAATGTGAAGGTGTGCTAAGTGTATAAAAACCAGATGGTTGTCCGCGCACTGTGTAGTACACAACATATGACGAAACCTGAAACAAGTAAATAGATGTATGACTCGAGAAACATAGACATTGTCTGTGATCCCCATTTGTATATAACGTTTGTGATGCTTCTTTGTTCACTAATTGCGACAGTAGAGCAGAAGTATACGTACAGCAAGAACATAGTAAAATATGCAGGCAACTGCAAACAAGAAAATTTGCTAGCGAGAACCTATATCTATATTTATAATACTCTCTGTTACCACCTTAATTTCTCTCACTTGATCCTCCGATTGTCACGTGAATATACGTGTAAAGCTCTATGACGCCGCCTAGTCTACTACGAATTCACATTCTGGAAGACTACACAAAGAGACTAGGACAACATCGTTACCTTTTGTTTAAGATCCCCCCCCCACAATACACAACTCTTTTATACCTTCGTGTGGTCTGGTCTGGTTACTTATATTCTTATTAACTATGCTTCATGTTTCAAAAACTTATTCTGCATATCGCGTTGATGGGAGCCACAAGTACTGGAACTGTAAACCATATTACGTCCTATTGGTATCGTGTGTATTCCTCGTGCAGGTACTGAATAGAAGTTGAAGTCGGTTTTGTGCCTCCTATTACCGACAGCATATGCCCACTGCAGTTCATAGCAGCACTTAGTTTCATGAACAGGTTCTGAAGCTAACACTCCGTATGATCGTACATCGTGTACTGGACACGTGAGGTAGCATGTCGAATGCACATGGGAAACCATGTAAGACTGAATTGACTGTTAACATGCGTTTTTAGCTTGTAATTGTACAACGGAAGTTTACTTTCCGCAGCAATATCTTTCCGTTGTACGTTACATTTATTTTAGGATATTGTAATCACTGCTACTTTGTATTAATGGATTACAACAAATTGCGTTCCTTACTTAGTCCCACGTGTGAAAATGAGAGAGCTGTCTGGGAGAGTGACTGATTCTGCGATGCATACTCGGTAGTATTGATGTTTGCTCACCTCTGCACGGCCGTCCTTCCGAGTATCGTCCTTATCCTCTTCTTTCTTGATGCGAGGGGCAGGTCCTGGAGTCGGTTGACAGGGAAAGATGTCGAAGATGGACGGATATTCTGGCTCCCTTCTCTCTCTGAAGCGTCCGTACTCCATAAACTGTGGATGTTTTATTTTTGCTATTACTGACTCAAGTAGTATTGCCTATAACTAACACACAGCAATACTCTAGAGATTCGACTTACCACACTTGAATCGATTTTATATCACATAGGCAGTTCGTAAGTCTAAAGCCTGAAGAATGTGTTACATAGTGTTACAGGGAGCGGTTATAAATTAAGAAATCAAATAAATTAGAGAAATGAGAGCTACAAGAGTGAAAAGGTGTGGTAAGCCTTTAATGGAACATGCTCAAAGGGATTGGACACAGGTTAATGGAACTGCTGCTAAGAAATCCTAAACTAGTAACCGCCACTTATTAATAATACACCCATTATTTTATTTATACTAATTTATTTAATTGTTAGTATTTGTCCTGTTATAAGACAAATATTTCGGCTATAAAATACTATGCTCCTCGTTTAAATATATGTTCATTAGGTATGAAAATATAGTTGCTTCATAAAAACGTAATATTATCTTAAGGTGAGATTTGAAGCTCTTAATGGGAAGTGATCGTGGATGTCTGAGGGCAGAGAAATTTGAACAGTGAACCACCAACAATAAAGGTGAGCGTCTCCTTGACTGTTCAGATGAACATGACATGATAGAACAATCAAAATCTTTGAGGTGCATAAAATAAAGAAGTGCACCTGGAAATTCAGTGTGTTAATAACAGCCACCTCATCGATTTTATATTAACGTTGAATGCTAAAGACATCAAATAAAGTCTAACAACAGTTCCCCAGAATTAGACGCATACACCAAAAATGAGTGTATGTTTGTAAGGTCTAATTTAAGATTTAATATAAACCAGGAAACTAAAACAAATAGTGGGAATATTGAAAAAAAACTGGTAAGTTAAAAGAACAGATGTTGCTACTAGAGTAAGCATTGTTACTAATTTCAGCAATGCTTTAACATCACTGTGCCGTTTTTTAAACGTCTTGGAGTTGCTCACCATATTCAGATCCATTATTCCAGCATCAAGGTCTTTCTTCCACTCTTTTCTACTTGTGTAGCGCTCTACATAAGGTGGCGCTTTCTTCGTTTTCTTCGTTTTCTTCCTGCAGGGAAGACACCAACAGCACAAGATGCAGCGTAGCACCTGAGAAGCCAAAACAAAATCACTATACGCGTAAACCAGTGCCTACACATTAAGACACCGATGGCGCCGCGCCAAATGTGGACTACATAGCAATAAGAAAGTTGAGATTTTTTGTGGCCTAGCTCTGACATGGGCTTGACCCTTGCCTCAGTTTTTTGGAATAATCTCTTGAAACAGTAAATTTTTTTCCAAACGTTGAGAAAAAATGAATTATAAACTTCCAGCAATGATTCACGTTCAATGCGACTGTGGTGAAGTGCAATATCGAACAGTGCGGGTATGCAGATGTTTTCGAATTAGTTTTATGCTACATCAAATGAGGAGGTGTGAGACACAATGGGGGCTCACACAGCATCCTCCTACTTCATTTATCCCAGGCGAACTGGAATTCCATATTACCAAGCCGTAGCACAGTGTCAATGTTCAGGACGACCACGACGAATGGCAGTTGCAGTTAACTCAGAGATAATATCTGGAGTATCATATTAACAACTGAGGTACATTTCCTTACCAGAGCAGAGTTATTTCAGCGCTCACACCTCTATTTAGGTATATTCGTGTACAAGAGACCCAGGACAGAGCTCACCTAATGTAACGGAAGACAGTCATCACATAGTCCTCAACTACGGCTGTTCTATCCTGTAGTCTCTTTCCCACTATAGTGGCTCACGTAATGCTTGTCACCAAAAGTGAATATTTGTGCTCGGTCGATATTGCATCAGAAATCAGGATCAGATAATTTTTCCTGTTACTTGGACGATGGAAGCGACAGCAAGAGACGTGGAATTCTTTCCTAAAAGATACTGGAACATCAGTAACGCAAACTGGCTCTTTTTCAAAAAGTGAGAAACGGTTGCTGAAGTAACTTTACCAGAGACCGGCTCAGTGTAAATATTTTCAAAATACTTAGAACTACTTAAACCTAACTAACCTAAGGACATCACACACACCCATGCCCGAGGCAGGATTCGAACCTGCGACCGTAGCAGTCCCGCGGTTCCGGACTGCAGCGCCAGAACCGCTAGACCACCGCGGCCGGCTGTAAATATTTTACTACACATTCTGCAGAGTATTAAATGCGACAGACTTCTAGTATCAAAAGCGACATTTCACTTAGTTACATGTTACGAACTCCGTGGTGCGATGGAATACGGAATACTTACCAGAGACTGTCGAACGTCGACTAGAACGTAAGAAGGGTAACATCTTCTCATCTGTGGAAGATTACCCGTGAAACTGCTAGGTAAATGCTCGAACTAACATGTTTTGAAAATTGTGAAAACCTTTTAACTGGATAAATTACCCCAGCAGTTATCTCATTGATCATATCCTAAGATATCAGGCTCACGGAAGTCCTCTACGAATTCAGTCCTTGGAATGGATTATTTTCACTGTCCTATCCTCTCTCGTGACAAATCGTCCCTTCAAAACTTTTCTACGAACCTTATCGACATCTGAATTAGAGTCCGCTACCTCCCTGAACTTTTCAAATAATGCTTCCAGTTCTCTAATCTAAAGCGGTGCCTGGAATTCCAACTTCCTACATACCCATCCCGTTGTCGGCTTGTCAGCGTTTACTAAAAGAGCTGTTGGAAGACTTATTTTGTTTTTTGTTCAAATCTTTCTAAAGGACAGTACCACATGTGTAAGAATAAAAAAAATTACTCATACAAACTCAAGAGGACTCCCTAAATGCTCAGATCAGAGCACTATTCTTTTTTTAATATACACACGAAATATGAAAAACATCATTACACCAGAGGTTAAATCTCTCCAGTATGCAAATGATTTATGGCTTTTTTCTACACTTAAAGACCAAATCTCTATGCCTAATGTCAGGCAGAGCCATTTACACGCTCAATCACTGAATGAATGACAACGACCTAACAGTTTGACTAAGAAATTTTCTTTAGTTCTCTTCAGCCCACTATGTAACCACGAAAAGAAACAGCATTAACGCAATGAGACCTGCAGCTGGAATGTGACGGTGTGCACAGTGTAACTTTGCCTTCGTCCGCTGCATCATCGATTAGAATGATCGTCGTACCATACCGTTGTGAAAGGTGCACTTCATCAGTCTGACTTAGTACAATTCGGATGCAGGCTTGTGAACCTTGGAGCAATACGATCAACTCACAACAATGTCTTACTAGGAAAAGTTGTTGAAACTCCTCTGTTTGTTCGACGTCAGTACTTGGAGGGATATTTTAATAGCTAAGTAGAGCAGCAATCCAATACATATTAATCATGCTCCTTTTACAAATGAGGGTGTCTTCCGCACACAAGGTCTACATCGGAAATGAGGAGTGTCTGCCCTCTGCTAGTGAAAGCATAAGCTCAGTGCACAGTATATACAGTTGGCTTCAGACAGATACATCCATAGACCTACTTAGAAATCCATTCCGGTATCAGATGTAAAATCTCGGTATTCACTATTTACAGTACCATGAAAAATTGCCTTGGCACGAGGAGTTCGAGTTTAATTGCCTACTTTAAATTCTACTGACGCACTTTGTTCACTTTTATATTTATTGCATTCAGGTTCAAGAAACTTCAGCAGTAAGATCCGTATTACTTCTCCCGCAGCTGAAGTATTCTAAAGAACTTCGTCTGCCGCCATGTTGTTCAATATTTACTGCAGAAACGTCGTCGATTCGAGAGGCTCTGACATTAGGTATTTATGCAAGGCTCCAGAGCCTGCTGTAGTCAAGAACTCAAAAAGCGTGTTACAACCTATTCAAACAAAAGTGGAACAGTAATCTACCATCCTCAGAGTTCCAGCTGTGGGTGCGGAAACTGGCCATAAATTCAATGCGACACTACGATCAAGCCGGTAAGTAGAAAGATCTGTCTTCGAGAATTTCAGACGAGCAGGAAGCTGAAAACTATCTTTGTACTTATTCATATGAACCATAGTTCATCGTAGCCCCTTAGATTTGGTAGATGTCAGGGGTAACCTTTCTGCGACTGTCGGAATACACAAAAAGGAAGGAGACATGGAAACACATTAAAACTCTTTACTGCAAAACCTTGTGAAACTGATGGCTTCCGTTCCAACAAGTGCCCATGTTTCTTTATATCATAGGGGTCCTCAAATATCCTCCTCACTCCTTATGTTGCGTTTACGCGACATACAAATTTTATTTCTGTGTAGCTCAGAAAAGTAAGGAAATTCGCTGTCCTCAATTGTAGCTTGTAATTCACACCACGTGCTTTCTGTTCATCACATGCTTTCGTTTCTGCAAGTTCCCTGTAGGTTTCAGTGTTTCACTGAAGAAACATGTTTATCGCAGTGTTAGCATGATTTTGAGATAAAGAATTAATTTCTATTTGAATGTAGTATTTTTGAACTAGATTGACAATAGAATGTGCTTTAGAATATTAATATAGCCTGCGCCATAGAGAGAGAGATCACTTATTTCCTGAAAACAACACAGCGATGCTTTTTGTAGGTGTAGCGCTAAATCTCCATTAGGCACGTTCACTGCAGAGAATACTAGACGTAGAAGAGAGCGTAGAAGAGAAGGCGGAATATGATGACAAAGATTACGCATTTCCAATGAGAAAATGCACCAGAACGCCAAAGCCTATACCTACGGAACAGTTATGTTTCATACAGTGCATCTACCTGAGACGTTGAATAAAACTTGTAAACGTTGATTCTGATTGAGTTGCCTAGTTTTATGGATATCTGTCTGACGTCAGGCATAGAGATTTGGCCATTGAGTGTAGAAGAAAAAGGCATTAAGCATCTGCATACTGGAGAGTTTTAACCTCTGGTGTAATGATGTCCTTCCTATCACATTAGTGTAGTACACGAAATGCAAAATACGTTTTCGTTTCATAGAAAGCGAAAGAAGGAACTTGTTTCAGTTACGTAACAAGTAGGGTCAACGCCCTGGCCGCACTGGTTCCCGTCAGATCACCGAAGTTAAGAGCTGTCGAGCTGGGCTAGTCTTGGATGGGCGACCATGAGGTCTGCCGATCGCTGTTGGCAAGCGGGGTTCACTCAGCCCCTGTGAGGCAAACTGAAGAGCTACTTGTTTTAGAAGTAGCGGCTCCGGTCTTGTAAACTGACATATGGCCGGGAGAGCGGTGTGCTGACCACATGCCCCTCCGCATCCGCATCCAGCGACGCCTGTGGGCTGAGGATGACACGGCGGCCGGTTGGTCCCGTTGGGCCTTCGTGGCCTGTTGGGACGGAGAGAGAGAGAGAGAGAGAGAGAGAGAGAGATAGCAAATAGAAGAAACAGTATGAAGGACCATATACATAGGGACTTGGAAAAGTAAGTGACATACATCGGCCCATGCTTGTGAAACAAGTGTGACGCGTTGTCAGAAGACAGCACTTGCTCTGGGGGTCCTGCAGACATAGTTCTTCAGAGATACGGATAAGAAGCGAGAGTGAAATCGCGCGACAACTGGACACGTATTCAAAGTTTGAATTATGTTGGACAGTACGATCATTGTGGGCATAACGTCTGACACACAGATTAACCGTGAACGCTGACGCTGTTTGGACCATATTGAATACCGCGTTCAGCAACAGTGAAATTTTGCCAACTGTTTGACGAAAGCCGGACACATGATCACCAAGGGAGGCCATCGACTTGTACGTCTATCACACAGGACAATGTGAAGGTGTCCAGGAACAGATTCACACCAAACACAGATTTTGCGACGATGAAGACGTTTACAAAGCTGTTCTACAATGGCGGATTTCTATAGTCGGGGGTGAGCGACTGTTAAAACGTTTCGAGTCTTGTTTACAGAGCTTTGATGACTATGGTGCAAAACATTGTCATGTAGCTGTTACCATTTGAAGTTTAATGCTCCACCAAAATAATTTACTGGGCATGACATAACAACGAGCAACTGAGTTTCTGACGGCGCTGGAGCGTACGATATTTTGATAGTATTTTAAGACATAATAATTAATTAACATTTTGCGATACTTACGTAAATATGTTTATGTATTCCAGTTGTCAGATTACAAATAATGTCTCTGAAGATAATCCGTGAAACTATGTTATTATTAGGATGAAAAATGAATTTGATGAATGATGTAGGATATATGAGTCTGCATGCCCTAATACCTTTATGATTCACAAACCCAGAACCGAGGAGGTTAAATAAAGCTCCTGTTTGAAATTTTAAGCTTTCCCGGAGTAATGAGTATAAGAAAGTCTCCTCAGAGGCCTGTATATTACGTCTGATAAAGATGGGGAACAGCTGGATCGCCGAAATATTGAATGAAGTTGATTTTATAATTTGGCAGCGAACCTGAGGTATCATTCAAAAATCCCTTATTTGGTTTACACGAAATAATAGTGTCTTTGTATGAAATATGGGTTGTTATTTGTTAGTGAATACTCTTGTTAATCTCTGTGTACGCCTTTCATTCTCTCTTGAATACTACTTCGTGTTTTCTCATTACATTTGATATGTGATAATATAGCAATAATAAAACTGCAACAAAATAAAGGCTCTGTCTGTGTTTGCGCTCGCGCGCCCGTGTGTGTGTGTGTGTGTGTGTGTGTTGGCTATCCTACTTACGCCTTCTTCATATTACTCCATGCTTTACTTACTCTGTTCCCCCCCCCCCCCCCCCCCCCGCCCCCGTCCCCCACCCAGCTTGGTTTTCCAACCTGGGACTTACGTTTCGACGATTTCAAGCACTACCAACTTACTTTTATTTATTTATTTATTTATTTATTTTATTTTACGAACCTTCCCCGCTCCCAAAGGGAGGGTTGGGGGCAAAGTGAGCAAGGGTCGCAACTCGAGGCCTGGCCACGATATCCCATTCCCACACCCCAGGAACCAAGGAAAGTGAAAGTGTAGGGAAAGTGAGCAGGGGTCGCAATTCGAGGCCTGGTCACCATAGTGTAGGGAACGTGGAGTAGAGGTGCAATGAACATAAGTTTATTTTTCTTTTCTTTATTTTTTATTGTTATGTATTTATTTATTTTTTAACATTAATACCAGCGACAGTAGTAGGTTGATACCGTATCGACACACAACGTTTGGTATTGATCCGAGTGTTTGACGTCTGGAGGTTTGGGTGTTGGTGACAAAATGCTATGAAAGGGAGGAGGATCATCATATAGAGGCGACGACGATGTATTTCGGCCACACATGTTTCAAGGTTTTGACTTCCAACGCCTAAGAAAACATATGTAACATATTTTACTGAACCTGTAAACCACTATAACACGTTCCGAAATATTCACGTTAATGATAATGCCAAGCTGAGAATCACAGTCAGTATGGACGTTCTTACTTCGGAATATTTCACTTCTATCTCCCACTACGTATGGTTGTAAGTAGTGGTAAACAAAATATTGATACTGTCAGGGAATAGTGATAATGATACAATATCTGTGCTTTTATCTACTTATTCTTAGTATTCTTCTCACAAGCATCTGGCAACGTATTTGCATCCCTTCCATCTTCTTGTGGACTGAACCCAACCACTCACAGTAATAAGGCAAGTTTTGGTTCGTACATCCAGAGAAAACTGTTAGTTTAATTTGGATGCTCGTTTTACTATTGCATTTTTACATTTTTTAGATTTACGTTGCAAATGATTCCATAATCACTGGACATAATTCGGTTAGTTCTGAGTCTCAAAAGAAAAAAAAAATGAAAAAAAAGTTGACACTGGGCATAAGGCGATCTACTTGGATAGCACATAAGGTGAAGTACTTATCTACGATGGCGGTAGGTGGGAGTGTTTAGGATGAAACATTTAACTGACCTATTTCCTTTGGACGTATGTTTAATGCTGTTTGCAGAAACGTGCACTCACATGAGATGGAGTTAAAATTCAGCAATATGCATTCTCGATTACTCTATTTGCACTGTGGACTTGTGTAAACAGTTTCACATGAACTAGCACAAACAGTATACGTTGCTCGCATTGGCAGTTTGGTGGAACTCAACGAGCTCATGCTGAGACTACTGCATGTTGTACTACATTGAAGATGCGTAAGTTCATTGCAAATACGCTTAAATAATCGGAATTATCTAACTGTCACTTCGTTGGCCATACTGGCACAGAAATGCAAGGCGATAAGAGAAGAACATATTAGTGAATTCGATTATCCGAAAATCACAACAGATTGTAATTCGGATACTACTTTCAGTAATTGCACAAACGTGCAAGTGTTAGTTTTGAGACAAGTAGTCAGGATATAGGAAATCAACTGAAATCCCTAGCCAGAGGAAACGCAACAAGGCCGGATGAGAAGCTGGGACATTCTACAGAGGTCACTCAAAGAACTTGCACCCCTTCAATTATTTGTTTATTATAGGTCGCCAGTAGCTGAGTGGGCAGCGTGCTCGGTCAGAGGGTTAGCTTCCCTCTGTAATAAAAAAAAAAAAAAACTGAGTCAACGGATTAACAAAGAACCTGAACGGGTGTCATCGCACGTCCTTTGTGAACAAATTCAAGAAACAATATAGAACAAAATGAGATTTTAAAAAAAAGTGGTCAGCGCGATGGAATGCTATGCAAAGTGTCCCGGTTTCGATTCCCGGCTGGGTCGGAGATTTTCTCTGCTGAGGGACTGGGTGTTTTGTGTAGTCTCGGTTATCATCTTATCCAACGGGGTGGGGAAAGGAAGGGCATCCGGCCTCCGCTAAAATTAACCATGCCAAATCCTACCATAACCATGCCGACCCGGCGGAAATCCAGGCAAAGGAAGAATATGTGTCCCTGACATACGTGGTGTGTCTAAAAATTTCGGTGAGTGGTACGAGACAAAACAAAACAAAAGATAAAAACCAATGTTCTTTGTTATTTATTGCCATTCAAAAAGGTCGCCACCCACTACAACACACTTTTGACAACGTCCGTACAGCTTCTGGAAACTATCAGCGAAGGCGTCCTGTGGAATCGATCACAGAATGGCTGTTACACAATTTTAGATGGCATTCACTTTCCCACAACTTTCACCTATAATGGCCGCCTTCAAGAGATGAAACAGGAAGAAGTCCACAGGAGCTAAATCAGGGGAGTACGGAGTGTGTTCAAAATCAGTTATCATCTTCTGAGCCAGGAATTGGCGCACAGGGATCAAGCAGTCTGGTTGGGCGTTATCATGGAGCAGCATCCATTTTCCAGTCATGTGGAACTCTGGCCTAGCCCGCCGGATACGCTGTAGGAATCGGTTATAAACGGAATGGTAAAATTCAGCAATAATGGTTCCGACCTGCTGGAATAAATTCCTTGTTGATAATGCCGTTGTTGTCGAAGAAGGTGATCAACAGTGTTTTCACCTAGGATTTTTGCAGACAGCTTTTTTTTTGGTCGCGGTGGAGACGGTGAACACGATGATATCGTCTGCCGTTTAGATTCCGGATCGAACTGGTTGTACCAGGTGTCATCTCCCGTGACGATGGTGTTCAGAAGCAAGGGATACAGGTCACACATGGAAATAAAACCACTAGAAATTTCCATCCGTTTTGCTTTCTGCTCGTCTGTGAGCTTGTGCGGCACAAATCGGGAGCAGATCTTCCGATTACCCAAGTTGCCCCGGACGATGTTGTGCTAATGCCCAGTTCCTCTGCAATCAATCTGAGAATACGTTGCCGATCTTGTGACAGTATTTGTTGCACTTTCTCGATCTTTTCTGGCGTTTTGCTTGTCAATGACCGACCTGAACGTGGCTCATCCTCACTTGTTTTCTTCCCTTCGCGGAAGCGTTTAAACCATTACTAAACACATTTTATGCTCACGGCTTTCTCCCCGAACACGTGAACCAACATTCAATGTGTCTCCGTTGCAGTCTTCCCCCATTTTTAGCAGATCGTGATGTTTATACATTGCTCCATTGCGCAGTGACACTTCCTCTCACACAAAGTTCTACTGGTCGCAGTCTGTTTACACAGGCAGTCACATCCAGCGCATGCCGTGTATCGTTCTCCTCAAGTCTCTGAAGACACATGCGCTTGCACGCATACAAGAGCCAAGTTGCCGCTCAGATATGACGCCATTCACCGAACCTTTGACACACCAAGTACAAACACACACTTGAGATGTGTACCCGTGTGTGGCCACAATCCATGGTTTAACGTTACAACTAACAGGAAATCTTATATTACATTTTGGTATCCCGGCACACAATGAAACAAATTACTAATTTGTGTGATGCGAAACTTTTTCTACTCTCTCCCATTACGTGTATTTTGACGCTGAGGATGTTTTCTCTAAAGCACAAGATGTCAATGATGCATATTTTTTTCGACGCAGTTTCTCGTGGCCTCCAGTACAGTCCGCCTTCGAATTTCTCCCCCTGAATATTTTTCGACAGGTTCCTTACATCTTCATATACGGAATTCCTTAGAAGTATATTAGTTAATTCAGTAAAACCTGTTGTAACCACTGTAACAGATATTACCACCAGACACATCTGCATCTGCACCTCAGAGATCACGTCTACAGCACCTTTCACTGGCAGAGATATGGGCACTAGGCCTGGGACTCCAAAAGGTAGATGTTTTAAGTGATCTCTCAGTAATGCCAACATACTTATCTTCCGTAAGAGCTGTGTTAGAGTTTTCTGTTAAATCTAATTCACTGGAGTACAATGAGCCTACCACACCTCTCAATTTTTGGTAGTGTTCAGCATAATACGAAGCTACCAAGAGCCACGTGCACTAAAATGTAAGTATGATTCCAGGTAGGAGTGGAGTATTTGGAACTGCTTCCTTAAAGGAGCTAGGAGCTTTGAGAAATACTTTCTTAACGGAAGAAATCATAGTGCTAATCTCAGGAAAATTATTTCTGACTTTGTCTGATAGACGATGTAGGCCTCAGCCAATGAAAATGCTCAGCACAGTCTGTCAGCACCAGCAATAATTTTCACCCCTATCCTCTCCTGGCTTTAGGATGCAGAAGGCATTCCTGACGGTGCGTACTACAGTACTGTGATTCGTCTTCTTCAAATCTGTACACAGAAGTAGATGGAGAATTCTTGGTGTCATGGAATCTAATTTCCTCACCACGACATTAATTTCAACTTTGTGTTAAGGACTCTGATTTTTTCCGCTGTCATTTACCTGGATATATTCCTTTTTCCAGTGATGCTATAATTCTCACTGACTGAATTCTAATAAGTATATTAGAATCATTATTGTTTCAAAAGTGTTTGTTAACTTTCGTGAAGTAATAATTTTCCCAAGTGTTCAGCAGGTCTGGTATGGATTGCACCTCGTCATCAGTGAAAGTGAATAGTTAAAGAATTTCAAACGAATGAGTGCACAGAAAGAGCCGTAACTACAACATTTAATTTTTATTCTTATCAAAAGCTTTGTTCAGTACTAAGAATAACGAAATAAATTTGTGATCATAAGAAGCATTTAGAGGGCGTTATAATTGAAAGGCCTTCACAACTCTTATTCATTTTACATGTTTGTAGTACTGATTTTGTTCATATGTTGGTATCTATGTGTGTATCCTTATTGTGTCTTGTTTGAAATGGTAGTCCTCAACGCAGCCTATCGGTAGAACAGTTTCTGGGTCCCCCACCAAACGCCGAGTCAAAAGGACAGTAATCCTGAACTGCAATAATCATTCTAGAAATATTTGTGTTCTTGTAAATACGTCTGGCAACAAGTTATCGAAGCTATAAAGATTCAGGGTCTCCATGTTGGAGTTATGCTATACATAGCGTAAAGACGTATTTGAACCACTTGAAAAGAAATAGTAATATTCCTTAGCGTAGTAGTCTAATAATAATTGCTATACTATTTTCATTCAGTATTAAAGTTCTGAAGCCACATCAAGTCCAATTCAGCCTTTATTAAGAGGTACTTTGTAATAATAATTATCTTTCTTCTAATGAAGGCCGGCCCGTGTGGCCGTGCGTTTCTAGGCGCTTCAGTCTGGAACCGCGTGACCGCTACGGTCGCAGGTTCGAATCCTGCCTCGGGCATGGATGTGTGTGATGTCCTTAGGTTAGTTAGGTTTAAGTAGTTCTAAGTTCAAGGGGACTGATGACCTCCGAAGTTAAGTCCCATAGTGCTCAGAGCCATTTGAACCATTTTTTTGTAATGAAGAACAGCAAGTACGTTAGAGAGAGGTAGTTGTTACCAAGAACTTTTAAGGTTTTTTCTGCGCTCAGCATGGCAAGCTTCTAACCAGTACTTCATAGGTTACACTACGGTTTCATGTTCAATGTACAAAACAAATTTCAGTCACAAGTAATTCATATTCGGCAGCTACTTTTCTTGATTAGCGGTATATGTACTTGTAATACTTTATCTAATTCGGCTGGTGACCATTTTCGATTTACGGGGTACATAACTACAGATTTACTTTACAACCAAAATAACGCTGGTTCGATTAAAAGGTAAATGTGCTCCCTGTCAATAAGTAATCTTCCTTCGGACGAAACCTTGTCGGAGAACTCTAATTGGACAGGACCCTATAGTTCAACCTATACGTCTAAGAAACAATCAGGGGTGTACAAGAGAAATTCATGTGTTGGGTTTGAGTTCAAAGTGGAAGATATCAATGAGAGGATTTGTTGATGACATTGCTACCCTCATTGAAAGTTAGTCTAAAGAGCACACACAGTAGTTACAGAGTAAACCAGAGAGATTAGAAAGTAATTAGGAGTAGGAGAAAGGAGAGTACCGATAAACTCAAAATAAAAATTGGAGCATGAATTAGAAGAATGAAGGAATTGTGATAACTTGGCAGCAAAGACACTTTTGATGGACGAAGCAGGGAGAACATTCAGACCTGAGAAGCACTGGAAAAGAAGGCCTTCTTGGTCAAAACAAGCCCACTAGTACCGCACATCGGCCTTAACAACTAATTAAGAAATTTCTTAAATTATGTGTCTGGCATACAACATTGTATGGAAGTAATCAAGGATTGTGGGGAAACCGCATAAGAAGATTATCGAGGCGTTTGTAATGTGCTGTTACAGGAATGGCGATGAGAATTAACTGGACTGTTGGGATAATTAATGAAGAGTTGAAACTTCCTGGTGGATTAAAACTGTGTGCCGGTCCGAGCCTCGAACTCGAGACCTTTGCCTTTCGCGGGCAAGTGATCCACCTTCTGAGCTACCCAAGCACGACTGACGACCCGTCCTCACGGCTTCAATTCTGCCAGTACCTCGTCTCCTACCTTCCAAACTTCACAGAAGCTCTCCTGTGAAACTTTGCAGAACTAGCACTGCTGGAAGAAAGGATATTGCGGAGACATGGCTTAGCCACAGCCTGGGGTATGTTTCCAAAATGAAATTTTCACTCTTGAGTGGAGTGTGAGCTGATATGAAACTTCCTGGCAGATTAAAACTGTGTGCCGGTCCGAGCCTCGAACTCGAGATCTTTGCCTTTCGCAGGCAAGTGCTCTACTATCTGAGCTACCCAAACATGACCCAATTCGATTAGAGCCTGAGTCACCTTCTTGTGCAGCAAGCTAGTGTGCCGCTTCTTATTCGACTTCTTTAGAGTACCTGTGATGTTACAGATTTCAAATTTGTACTGTTCTGAGCATCATCTGTTTCTACATCCGTCACCTTCAAATGTCATGTGTCATTCCTGTTCTCTTCCTCTCATTACTCCCACTTTTTCCTATGTGATTCTTTGTTGCAGGTAACTCCTACGCGTTCTTTTCCGATGCCTTCGAATAATTTTCTTTCAGCATCTTTCTTCATAACTTCATCATCTTTCTTCGTAACGTCCTCATTATAAAATGGGTCTTAGAATTCTTCTTCATAGCTGGATTTCGAAACATTCTAATTTTTTTCTTTCTTTTTAACCGTCCATGATTTACTGCTGTATACACCGCAATCCTGACACAAAATTGAGCAAATCCTTTCCTCAACTCCGTTGGAATTCCTCCAGATGTTAAGAAATGATTCACCTTTGCAAACGATCTCTTTGCTATAGATATTCTTCTCCTTATTTCGTCACAGAGTTTAGAGATACCTTTCTACTTCCTACTTTAGTGTATCCCTTTAATAGTAAATCAACTACCCACAAAGGGTGCACTTCTGGCTATTAAAATCGCAACACTAGGAAGATTAACCAGTAACGAAGCTTTACTCATTGCACGTGTATGCAAGAGCAGCAAGAATACACGTTTAAATTTGCATGTGATCTGGGGGTGTACAGAGTGTGAAATACACAGAACTGCCTCCTGACTTTAATTCGGTGGGCCACCGTGCTGAACTGAGTTTAGAGGGGAGACAGGGCACATCATCCAGAGTTGCTTCACCTCACTACCACAGTCCACCCATTGCAGAACGAACTACCAGACGTTTTCAATCTAGAGAACGCGTTGGCCAACGCAATAAACTAACACCCTAAATCACATATCATGTATTAACTGAGAGGACACCACATGTCGTATCTACTACTTTATTTTCGTCTCCTTTCAAATGGCTCAAATGGCTCCAAGCACTATGGGACTTAACATCTGAGATCATCACTCCCCTAGACTTAAAACTACTGAAACCTAACTAAACTAAGGACATCACACACATCCATGCCCGAGGCAGGATTCGAACCTCCGACCGTAGCAGCAGCGAGGTACCGGACTGAAGCGCCTAGAACCGCTCAGCCACTGCGGCCGGCTCGTCTCCTTTCAAAGATATAAGTATTACAGAGATGAATCGCAGATAGAGAATTTATTTAATCCTCAACAGCCTCACCTCCTGGTCAGTATCATGTGGGATGACTCGTTGCACCGGCCGACTAATATTTCTTCCTTCTGGGGTATGAGGCATTAAGGTCCTTACAATTCCATCTCTCCCTTGCCTTCTGTCGATAATGCCAGTTCTCTCCACCAAGTACCTCACCCTCTGTCTTCCTGAAAGGGTAATATCCACTCGACATTTCCCAGTTTTCCTATTAGATTCCTGGACTTCATGTAAGTTTCAGAGGTCGAGCAGGTATGCTTCCTTCCATATCTTCATCAAGTCATTTTTCCCTCTTCCTCGTTGCTTGGTGTCTCTTTCAAGATCTTTTGTATAGTTTGTTCATGGCCGATAGGTATTGTAGTCAACCATTCTAAAGTGAAGAAACAGCTTAATGTAAGTACTTCCGAGCCTCCTGAGCGATTGGTCGCGAGTTGTTGTCGGACTCTCTCTGCATCAATAAAGTCCTAAGTGTTGCCTCATCTACCAGCGATTTTTCTAAACTCTTCTCGGTGAGCGTTCCGTTGTTCCCACCATACGCTCCCACCAACCTCCCACCAAGCCGCAAGTGGTGCAGTAAGCTTCTAAGTAAAACTTGCTGAGAGATGTGCTGGCTGGTCTTCGTGTTCTCGAATACATGAGTGAGGTCTTCTGGTTCTTTGTTTGTTGCTCAAAAGTTTTCGCATCATCGGAATTAGCAGTACATAAATTGATGGTGGAGGGCGGAGAAACTAACAGAAAGGGAAGGAAATACTGATGTCAGCTGTGTCAGCTGCATTCGGGAATTTATGCGGAATCATCGACGACGAGTGAAAATGTGTGCCGGACAGGTATTCGAAACCGGGATCTCCTGCTTGCTAGGCAGTTACGTTAACAACTGTGCTACCCCGACCCGGTAGTTATCGCAGACGCACCGACTATCTTGGCGCTTCTCCCAGCAGTACCACATTCCTGTCTGGCGCCACCTAACTGCAGTCCCCTCCCACGTCGTTCATGCTGGCGACTTCGAGATTCCAGCAGGAAGTCGAACGTATTTCTGCATCCGCGCTGAAGCAAGTGCTGACAGATGCGAAAATTACCGAACTATCAGTTTAGTTACACTTGGTTGCGAAATACTAACGCGAATTCTTTACAGAAGGATCGAAAAACTTGTAGAAGCAGACCTCTGACAAGATCACTTTGGATTCCTTAGAAAGGTAGGAGCAGGCAGCCCAACACTGACCCCACCAATTCTCTTAGGAGACAGATTAAGGAAAGACAGACCTATGCTTATAATATTTGTAGAGGTAGAATAAAATTACAGAAAAGCTGACTGGAGCACTTTCTTTGAAACTTTCAAGGTAGCAGGAGTGAAATAAAGGGAATTAAAGGCTACTGACACCTTGTACAGAAGCCAAGACGGCGGTTATAAGACTCGAGGGGCGGGAATGGGAAGCAGTGGTTGAGAAGGCAGTGAGACAGAGTTGTAGTTTATCCCTGATGTTATTCAGTCTGCACATTGAGCAAGCAGTATGGAAAACTAAAGAAAATTTTGGAGTAGGAAATAATGTGCAGAGAGAAGAAATCAAGACCATCGGGTTTCTCCCGGCTGTTCGCTGCTTTCTTGCCCGATATTTGAACTGCGTGACTCGCAGTCTTCTTCATGTGCTGCCTGATACTGACTCCAGTGTGGAACGAGTCCGGTATTTATGACTATGTTGTGCTAGGTGCTCCGTCTGCGGTCCGCGCCGTGTCATTCGCTCTGCCTGTGGTATACACCGACTAATAGCAGCGACTGTAGTGCTTTCCTCTAGCATCGGCAGTTCCGAACGCTGTGGTCATTACCCGTAGCCAGTCTTGCGGTTGCAGTTCTGAACGACGTCCAAGTCGTGCTAGACCTTTTATCTTCCGGTTGTCGCCATTTAAGCCACCTGTGACATAGGACGTTCTGTTACCGTGGCGTGCCGTGTCAGGCGTTCTGTCCGAGGTCCCTGCCCACCAGGAGCTGCTGCAGTGTTACTTTCAGGCCGCTGTTGCTCAAACTGCCGCTCGAGACCCGGTAGAGCGTCCGCAGGTATTGCTCTGTTGTCTGAGGTACCATTTCATGTGCGTCCTTTGCTACATGCACCGGGCAGTTTCCTCTAGCTCCGTCTTCATGTTTGTGACCCGTGGGGCTTCGTGTTGTCCCCGTTGCAACTTCAGTAGATCGAGTCCCGAATTCCAGGCAGAGCTCAACTGGAAACTGGTGTCGTGGTGAATAATACTGGTGTCGCGGTTAATTATAGTCTCCGTGACCTTAATCTCAATAGATTCTTTGATAATGCTGCTCCAATATCTCGATGTGTGTGTTAGAATCTTTGCATCGATATAGTTCATAGAATGATTGAATTTTAAACAATGCTCGTCATTCACTGACTTGGTTGCCTGTCTCAGTCTGATGTGCCTTTGATGTTCCTTGCACCTATGGCAACAGTATTAGTCGTCTGGCCGATATGTTAAATCCCACATTCAAACGGTATGTAGTAAAAGCCTGCTTTTCCCAGATCCAGGTGTACCTTCACACTCCGTAGCAGAGCCCTAAGCTTGGTGGGTAGAAGGAACACGCTCTTGATGTTATGTTTGAGGAGAATTCTACTGATTTTTACAGATATCGGCTCGACATATGGCAAATATCCTACTTTCTTCGTTTCGTCTTGTACCTCTTCAGGAACCTCTGATGAGGAAACAGAGCGCAGTGCCTTTTGAACATATCTAGAAGAGTATCCGTTTTTGTAGAACACAGATTGCAAGTGTTCCATCTCCGTCGCCAAATTATTCGTGTCTGTTCAACCAGTTCTGAGTACACTATTTTTCTATGTCGGATAGTGGCAACTGTTGGCGTGCAGCAACAAGCCGGAGTGTGTTTGGGGTACGCATTGTGACTGAAGATACCATCTGCTTTCCTCTTGTCTAGTATACCTCCAGTTCCGTGATAAATTTAATGTTAGGATGGCGCGAGTTTAGGAGGTCCAAGAAAATATCGAGTTTTTCCCTCCCGTGACGCCATACAAAAAAGGCGTCAACCACGTACCTAAAAAAGCATTGCGGCTGATCTGGGGCCGATGTAAGTGCCTCCTCTTTAAATCTCTCCATAAGGAGATTGGCCACCATCGGTGAGAGAAGGTTGCTCATTACCACCCCTTCCATTGGAACGTAGAACTGATCCCCATATAGGAGGTACGTCGAGGTAAATATGTGCTTCAATAAGTCCAGGAGAGCACCGTCGAACTTTTCCCGATCAGATCAAGTGACTCATCCAGTGGTACGCGGGTGAACGTCGAAACTGACCGTGGTGTCAGAAACCTTCTACTGCAGCTGCCTCAGGCGTTATACGGAATCCTCTGAGTTACGAATGTGACGGGCACACTTTCCCACATATGGCGAGAGCATCTTCTGAAGGTGTTGAGCAGTGAGGTAGGTGGCTGCGCCCGTGTTGCTGACTACTGGACGTAGAGAAACGTCTTTCTTTTGCACCTTAGGCAGACAGTAAGGTCTTTGCGGCACTGGTGCTTTTACTCTTAGATGCTTAACGATCTTTTCTGAAAGGCCGATTTCCTTTTGAAGAACCCAGATTCCTTATCCACCTTGTCTTGTATAGTCGCAGTCCACTGGTCTTTATACCGGGCCGTCCAGAAGTTGTTGCACTCGCTGTCATAATCTGCCTCCTGTAGGACGACGGTAGCATTCCCCTTATCTGCTGGTAACATCACAACGCTATCTTCCCGGAGTTGTTTAAGGGAAATCATCCCATCACCAGAGATGTTTCGTGAGCGCTCTGCACATCTCCCCTCACACTTATTCAGCATCATTGGCAGTAAATTTCAGGGCTCCCACCTCCATTGCACTAACGAAGGCCACCGCAGGAAACTTTATGGGGGTAACTGAGAAATTAAGACCCTCTCAATGTGGTTGCGTCGAATCCCTTCTCGCTCAGGTTGACAACCGTTCAAGCGTCCTCGTTCTGCTGCTCCTTGTTATTAAGACGTTCAAACTTGGCTAGATGACAGGACGCTGATTTCTCCCTTGTGCACTCCGCTAGTGACCAAAAGATGCCATCAAATCGGTCCAAGACTTGTCTGGTTAGAAGGTTTGGTATAAAATGGTGTAGAGACAGCAACACTCTGTATGTCACATCAAGTCGGTCACGGCATGTCAAGTACGCTCTGCCTGACCAATGCTAAGCTCGCTCGATGGTTAATTCTGTTGATCGGTCTGGAACTGACGTCATGTTTAATTTTAGCAAACACTGGAACCCTGTGCTCTTCTCGGTATCTAGACCGGAAACAGAGAGAACAGAGCATTTTCCCCTTCCCCTGTCAAAGCTTATCCAGAGTTCTAATCATGACACAGAGGGAGAAGTACCCATATCCTAAAAGCCTGGTACTGTCGAGCAAGAAGAGATATTCAGAATGCTGGGGCACTCATTCAGTATGTTCATACTGCAGGATGTACCAGCCACAGTCTCTAAAAGCCGAGTTGTATATAGGGGTCAGGCTGACCAACGTTATCCCCACAGCAGTAGGTCAGCTCAGAAATCATAAGACGCTTGAGCACCTATATTTAACGACTTCATTTGTCCTGGCTTTCTTATCTGGTAACCTTTTCAGATGCTCGGACCCTGTGCTAAGGAGTCCCAGACTCCTTAGCACAGGGTCCGAGCATCTGAAAAGGTTACCAGATAAGAAAGCCAGGACAAATGATGTCGTTAAATATAGGTGCTCAAGCGTCTTATGATTTCTGAGCTGACCTACTGCTGTGGGGATAACGTTGGTCAGCCTGACCCCTATATACAACGAACGTTTGAGGATGAGGGTCCGAATTAGGACCCTCACTTTCAAACTTTCGTTGTATACATCTACATCTTCATGCATAGTCTGCAAATTACACTTAAATCCCTGACAGAAGGTTCATCGAACCACCTTTACAATAATCCTCTGTTATTCCACTCTCGAGCAATGCGCAAAAAAAAAAGAGAGAATACATATACCTTTCCGTGCGAACTCTGATTTCCCTTATTTTATCAACATGATCTTTTCTCTCGATGTATGTTGGCGTCAACAAAATATCTTTGCATTTGGAGGAGCAGGCTGGTGACTGAAATGTCGTGATAAGGTCCCGCCGCAACGAGAAACGCTTATGATTTAATGATGCCCACCCCGAATCCCGTATAATGTCCGTGACACTCTGCCCCCTATATTTGTATAGTACAAAATGTTCTGTCCTCCTTTAAACTTTTTCTATTACTCCGATCATCTTATCTGGTAAGGATTCCAAACCGTGGAGCAGGACTCCAAAAGAGGACGGATAACCGTTGTGTAGGAAGTCTCTTTAGTAGATATGTTGCATCTTCAAAATGTTCTGCCAATAAAACTCAGTGTTTGGTTGTACTTCCCCACAACATTATCTGTGTGTTGTATTTCCTGTGTGTTCTTTCCTATTTACGTTGTTCGTAATTGTGATTCCTTGGTACTTAGCTGACTGTAAGGCCTTTAGAATTAATTGTTTTATCGTGTAACCGAAATTTAATGGATTCCTTTTAGCACACTTTCGATTATTTGGTGTCAACTGTCAATTTTCCAACCATATGGATATCTTACCTAAATCGTTTTGAAATTTGTTTTGATCTTCTGATGACTTTACCGCACGATATACGACCGCATCATCTGCAAGCAACGCCAGAAAACGCTTCCCTTTTACTTGATAAATTTGTCAGCTACTAAGAACTATGAGGAGGAGGAGATTAAGGTTTAACGTCCGGTCGACAACAAAGTAATTAGAGACGGAGCACAAGCTCAGATTAGGGAAGGATGGGGAAGGAAATCCTTCGTGACCTTTCAAAGGAAGCAAAATACGGAAAGTCTAAATATGGGTGGCCGAACGCGAGTTTGAACCGACGTCCTCCCGAATGCGAGTCCAGTGTGCTAACCACTGCACCATCTCGCTCGGTCTACCACGAAACGTGACTTCTCTGACAGTAAATGACGTATCCAGTTGTATAAGTGAGGCGATATTAAATAAGCACACTATTTGATTGCAAGCCACTTGTGAAGTACGGTGTCAAAAGCCTCCTGGAAATCTAGAAAATCGGAATCAATATGAAGTCCTTTGTAGATAGCACTCAACACATGTATAAGTATAGAGTTACTTGTGTTTCATAAGAATGATGTTTTTTAAATCTTCGAGGTAAAATTTCGATCACAAGATATGGTCCAAAATCCTACTGCATATCGACGTTATTGGTAGGGTCCTGTAATTTAGTGGATTACTCCTATGCCTTTCTTGAGTATTAGTGCGACCTGTGAAATTTTCCTGGCCTTGTGTTCCGATCCTTCGTAGACCGAGCGGTTGTTTATATTGTTAACTGTGGAACTATTGCATCAACGTACTCTCATAGGAACTTAATTCGCATACATTCCGGACCGGAAAACTTGCTTTTATTAAAAGATTTGAGTTTCTTCACTACTCCGTGAGCATTTAATGCTAAGTTATTCATGTTGGCAGCTGTTCTTGATACGAATAATGGAATATTTAGTTCGCCATCTTTGTTGAAGGAATTTGTGAGGGCTGTGTTTAGCAGCTCTGATTTGGTAGCACTGTCACCGATACTATTTCCTTTGATTTTCGCGCAGAGAAAGCGTTGATTGTGTCTTCGCGCTAGATAATTTACATACGAGCAACATCACTTTGGATTTTCTACCAAGTTTCAAGACAAAGGTCCGTTGTGGTAACCAATAAAAGCATTTCATATTGATATCTGCACTAAATTTGAAGCTGTTGTAAAAGATCGGCAATCTTGAACGTTTTGCGTCCGCTTAAGTTTGGCATGCTCTTTTCGTTATATCTGCAGCGGTGTTATGATCTATTTTGTATAGTTGTCTTTCAGTTTGTTTGGTATAAATCTTTCAATTGCTGTCGATACTATTTGTTTGAATTCAAGTTATATCTGGTCTACACTTACATTGTTTACTGTGAAGGAATGAAAATTGTCTCTCAGGAAAGCGTGAAGCGAATTTTTACCTGTTGTTTTGAACAGAAGTTTTTTTGCTGGATTTTGGAGTTACGGTACTTCGGCTCGCTACGACAACCCTGTGTTCATTAATTGTTGTATCCGTTTTGATGCTCGTTACTAGCTCAGGATGATTTGCTGCTAAGAGGTCGACAGTGCTGTTACAATAATTTAGGATTCTAATAGGTTGATCAATTATTTGTTAGAAAGAATTTCTGAGAATGCCTTTAGCACAATTTCGGATGATATTTCATGCGTACCTTGGGATTTAAACATGTAATTTCACCAACATATCGTGGGCAAGTTGAAGTCACCACTAACTATAACTGTATTGGTCGCGTACGTGATTGAAATTAGACTGAAGCTTTGTTTCAACCTTTCAGCCAATGCATTATTTCAGCTGGGACGTCGGTAAAACGATCCTGTTATTGTTTTATTCCGGTTGCCACGAATGACATGTACCCATCCTAACTCACAGGAACTATCTACTTCCATTTCGGTACAAGATAACCTACTTCTAACAGCAACCGCCAGCTGTATTTAGCTTATCCTTTCTGAACACTGTCAGATTCTTCGTAAAAAAATGTCGACTGAGTATAAGTGCTTATAACGATTAGAGCATCAGTACTTACTATTAGCTACCTTCAGTTTGCTGCACCCTATGCTCTTCATGGCATCCAGAAGGACCTGTTCCATGTCTGGATTCTCTCCACCCGGTATGAACATGGGCTTTTTCCCCTTCCTTGGCAGTTATATCCCTAAGGGTCTCTATAACGCGCCTGACATTGGACCTCCCAGTTACCAATAATACAATCCTTTCTGAGTCCCTGTATCTTGTAGGCTGAGAGGTATCCTTTGAAATAGGGCAAGCGACTGCATCTGACTGAGGGACACTGTCAGCCACAGGTAGTACCTGGAATCTGTTTGTCAGCCTAACTGGGTTGGCCTCCCCGGGAAGCCTTTCGTAGCCTGCCCCCTCCCCCCTCCCCGAGGCGACCACCCACACGACCACGGTTGAGGGTTCAACCTCAGTGCGAGCAGGAACTGGACTGGCCACCAGTGCTGACTGATCGGAGGACTCTTTAGTTCTAATGGACGTCCGTTGGAGCCCCACGGCCCGTCCATAACATTAATGACCATCCACTTCCGCCTCAAGCTGTGTAATCGAAGCCAACGCAGCCTAGAGCTGAGAACCGAGTGTCACCAAGTCAGCTCGTATCCGCAAACAGCAATCACAGCCCCTATCCTTTTTAAAGATGGTGGAAAACTACACTGCACAAACAAACCACTAACGATACGAGCTACGAAACTCTGTTATAGACACTGACGTAAATGCAAGAACTGCGTCTAATAAAATAAATTAACACGCAGAGATTCAAAAACTAAACTTCCAAAGCACACAGGTGAAACTAAATAATTGACTCGTAAAAAGTTACAAAATCGGTTATTATGTTACACAAACGAACCCTGTCTGCTACATATTAAATGCTGAATAAACTCACAAAAGCCCATTCTGATATGCATTGCTCAGATGAAAGGGTTTCACATTTGTGTAAGACGTTAAATGCAAAATACATTTTTGTTGCAGAGAAAAAAATGAACTTTTTTTGCGAGCACATAACAGCAGAAGGAACTACGAAAGACACACATCGTCTCACGCTAAGATCATTGTGCAAGAAGAGTGGGGCATTACTGGAGGACAGTAGACGCTGTGGGTGTCCTGCAGACACAGTTCGCCGTGGTGCAGATAACAGGTGCCTCACAGTGTGAGAGTGAACGGGCGAAGCAACTGGCGAACAACTCCAAAGTTGAATTACGCGGGACAGTACGATTCTACTGCGCAAAATGTCTAATTTGCTTACAGATTAACCGTGAATTCTGGTGGGATGTGGGCCGGAGTCAATGTAGCGTCCAACCACAGTGAAGTGGTGCCGACAGTTTGAGCAAGGCCGCACAGGTGAGGCCGCTGCTGATCGAGATGGAGGGCCATCGACTTCCAAGCCGACCACAGACGACAGTGTGGAGGCAGTCGAGGAAGTGATTCACAGCGATCAAAGGTTTTGCTACGACGAAGCAATTTTAGTAGCTGTTCTCTAACGGCTGCGTGACCAAGGAGCTGATTCCGGTAGTCGGGGAACTGAGCGACTGGTTAAACGTTCCGCGGGTCATTTGCATAGTTTTGATGATTATATTGCAATATAGTATCATGTATTTTTGTCAGTTCGAAGTGTAGTGCAGCATTTAATAAGTCACTTGGCCAGGCATAATAATGAGTAACCTACTTTCTGGAGGCCCTCGAATGAACAATTTTGTGACAGTTTTTCAGATATAATAAGAAAAAAAACATTTTGTGGTACATACATAAATTTATTCATATATTTGGGTTGTCAGTTTAATAAATAAAATCTATGAAAGTAATCCGTGGGAAAATGTAATTATTCGGATGAAATCGAGGTTGATTTATTATGTAGACTTTACACTTTATACTAGATGCCCCCAATAAAGGGCACGAAGTTGACTCACAAGACTTTTTTTTAATTTGGTGTTCCTGTCTTGTTTGGCCCCAGAACAGCTAACTGACCACCATAATTTTTATTCACAAAAAAGTGTGAAAATTCCTTATCTATATAAACTGAACCTATGTGATATAGTTAAATAAGTTAAAGCCACTGTACGCACTATTCAGACCCTTTCTTCTCTGCATATATGAGTTTATATGTGTACCAAGCTGTTGAATTACCTATAAATAAAGCCAAGCCAAATAAAAACACTAAAAGTACAACAAAATAAACGCCTCATGTGCTTGTTCCCTGTCCTGCTAACACCTTCTTCACCTTACACTTTGCCTACTCTGCGATGATTAAAGCCGGTTTGATAGATGAACATACAGGTCGATTCATAAAGAAACAACAGATTTCAGTTGTTTATTACAGACAAACTATGAAGGATATAACACTTTACGCAAGTCACTGGATAGAGGGAGGTTGAAAGTTTTATCTTCGCACAGACACTACACCATACACTCAATAGGTGCACCATGCGTTGCTGGAGAAACATCGAAACGGTAGTCCATTTCACATTACACAAGAACCAACAAGTCACTGTTTACTGTAGCGACAGCTTCAACAATTTAACAGTTGATGACGAGTGGCTGCCATAGCTTTGACGAAGGCTCTTTCTTTTATGCACTCCCAGAGAAATAAATCTTGAGTTGTGAGGTCTGGTGACCCGGGAGGCCAAAAGGAATGAAGGAGATTTTGTTGTTCGCCTCTTCCAGTCCAGCGTTATGGTATGGTGTTCTTAAAAGTATTCTATACCTTAAGGTGAAAGTGAGGCGGACACCGTCATTCACAAAAATATGGTCATTCGAATCTTCGTGAAGTTGAGGAAACAACCAGTGTTGTGACATGTTCAGGTATGACATTCCTGTCACAGTTTCCTCCGCATTAAGGAAATGTGTACAACCACTCCGAACATAAACGGAACAAAATACATTCATTTTCGGTGTTTGAAGACGACGATAGGATTTTGTGATCCCCAAATTGTTACATTATGGCAGTTTACCAGATAGATGAAACATCGACTGGTCTGAGAAGTTCAGTCCTTCGATAAAAATGTCCTCCGCCATATTCTGGAGCAATTAAATGTTAAATTCGTATCTTCTCTAACGGTGGACGGGACGCAATTTCTGCAGCAACTGCAACTTGTAAGGCTTCATATGCAGACGTCGTTTCAGAACACCCACACCGTTGTTTGAGAAACTTTACATTCCTGCCCTGGCCTTCTTGTGGACTTGCGAGGGCTCTGTGTGAACGCGTCTCCGATATGCTCGACCTTATCATCACACGTGCGTAGCCAACGAATGCCCTTCCCTGTGCGTATGCAGCCAATTTCCAAATCACTAATAAATCTACATGGGCAGAGGTGGCTTCTTGCTGTACCGGCGGCGAATTGCAGGTTGGACTGATCTCACGCAAGTTCCAACAAACAAAATGATTTCTCTTCTAAATTTGTAGTGCTGGCGGAGCGGTTAACGCTCTGGAGTTTCATACGTCTAAAGTTACTCACACCGTCATTAAGCGATCTCACTTGCAAATTTAATTCATTTCCTCTAGCCACTTAAAAACGGGACTGTTTCACCTGAAAAGTTTATCATCCATTTAATGGTACACCTTTGCCCAATCCGAAAATCGACGAGACGTCAAAACCAAGTTTCCACGTCTGTTAATATAGAGCTTCACAGCATAGGCTGAAGCTCCAACAGAGCTCTAGAAACCAGGTGGTAAATTTTTGGCTTCATAGTCGATAGTTTTGGTCCTAGTAATCAACTCAGCATCATATTCCTTCCTTCCTGGAGCTTACTAAAATCTTTCATTACTTTGTGTAGAGTTGACGAGTAAAGACTGAAGCAGTGCGTCATGGAGCAAATCGGCCACGGCTAGCATCCATGTCCATCCCTCTTTCTGGGTTCTCTCTTAAATGGTGAACTATTCCTACGGCCAACAAAGCTAAACAGTTTCTTTCATTACATTAGTCATAAATTTCAGTAAATATTCCGATAGTAAATATATCATGAACAGACACTTGAGACTCGCAAAATAACTGCTTGTTGCGTTTACTGTAAATAGTTACCAGTGTTACAACACAGCTCAAAGTGCAGCCGCAGCAGAATCAGAAAATTCTGTGACTCTGTAGCGTACAACTTGTGATAAACATGCGCATCAGACTTGAGAACATTTAACTAATTATATTCATGGTACACCTCTCTTGTGACTGATATATCGTTGTGTCCGAATAAGAATAATGAAGATTGTAGTTTCAGGAAATGCAAACAAGTTGTTAAAATCTAAATTGTCATCTTATGTCTCGTACTTAGACGCAAAATGCTGCGGAGGGGAGGAAGATCAATACGTACATACGGTGACGTCATGCATGGTGCAGTGTCTTTAACTTATAATGCCTAAGAAAATTTATGTAATACATACTTTACTGAACATGTAAACTTCTATAAAAAGTGTCGAGAAACTTCAGTGGTAATGTTAATGCTAAGCTGATAATGACATTCAGTATGAACGCTGTCCTACGAAACACTTAAATTCCGTACCCGTATGGTTCTAAGTAGTGGAACAGCAAATTCTGATAAAGAGAGGCAATATTGAAAATGATTCCGTATCTGGGATTATTTTTCAATTATTTATTCCTAAAATTCTTCTCAGATGCATCTAACCACATATTTTAATTCACTTACGTCTTCTTGTGTACTGAACGAAAAGGTCTTGATGGTAATCAGAAAAATAGGTTCATACGTACTGAAAAAACACGTCATTTAATTGGTATGCTTGTCGTACTACCGCAGTTTTACATTCACGCTACAAACGCAAAACAAATCGAAATCGATCTCTCCTGATTCTCAAAAAACTTTAATTTGATTGACAATGGATATAGGGCGAACTGTTTGCTTAGTATATATGGCGAAGAATTTATCTAAGATGGCGATGGGTTGGGGGGTTACAGATGAACCATTTAACACACATTTTTCCTTCTGACGTATGTTTACTGTTGATTGGAAGAACATGCACACACCTCAGATGGAGTTAAAATCTAGCAGCATGAATTCTCGATAACTGCATGAACACTGTGAACTGGTGAAACTAGTTTCACTCGAGTTAGCGAAAAAGAATCCGTTACTCCCCTTGTTTGGTGAAACTCAAGAGGCTCATGCTCAGACCACCGTAAGCGTCACTCCACTGAAGATGTGTGAGTTCATAGCAATTTCCCTTAAATAATTTAAATCTTCTAATCAGTAGCTGAGTTAGCCCTACTGGCCCAGAAATAGAGGGCGATAAAGAGAAGGCCATACTGCTGTATTTGACTTTCTGAAAGTGTTTCGCCACGAAGCTTTATAACTATTGCTCCTTTGAATCATCGCACAAATACCGAAGAGCTGGTTTCGAAACAAGTGACCACGAAATAGGAAATCAACTGAAATCGTTCATCAGAGGGAATACATTGTTGATGCGTGAGACAGTCAGACATTCTGCACGGATTACTCGCATCAAGCGATTTGAAAAGTGAAAGGCATTCCTGTATTCAAGAGGGGTCGTTGGGTACATGCACATGATTGTAGACCAGTATTACTGACGTCAGTCTGTTGTAGAATTGTGGAATATATATTATGCTCACGCATTACGACGTTTCGGGGGGAAAGAAAATCTGCGAAAGATTCTTCTACAAACAGAGGTAGACAACGTCAGAAGCCCACTGAGGGTAAACGCAGACGAGTCTGCTAGACGTAGGAAGGCTGCAACGTCAGATGACTGTGAGCGGAATGCAGAAATGTCTGGGGAGAGTCGATTAGTACTACAGAGAACGTGCAGGACCTTAAAAACTAAATGAATTGTTAACACATTGCGTATAAATAGGTGAAGAAATCCATTACTGTTCGATAATGCTATTGGGGAAAAATCCCTGGAAACAGAAATTTCGGTAAAATACCTAGGATTAACTGTCCGAAGCGAGCTAAAGTGAAATACTCACATAAAAGTAATTGTGGTAAAAGCAGATACCAGGTTGGGATTCACTGGAAGAGACTTAGTGAAATGTAATTCATTCACGAGAGAAGTGGCTTACAAGAATTTTGTTTGACCGATTTTTAGGAATTGGTGATCACTCTGGAGCCTTTGTCTGGTTAGACTAATATAAGTCACTGAGAAGATTCAAATAAAGGTAGGTCCGTTTCTTCGAAGGATTCTTGAGTAGGCGCGAGAACGTTACGAGTATGTTCAATATACACAGTCCAGCCGCAGACGCCACAAGATTTTGTACATTACGTAGATGGTACTGTAGAAATTTCAAGAGCATACATGCCGAAGAGAGATGGGCAACATATTCTCACGAAATTCTAAATATTGGGAACTCAGAACAATTGGAGTCGTTACGATGGCTTGTTTACAGGAAACCTTCCCTGTACCACGTGCGAATACAAGAGGGAGGGCAGGAGTGCAGAAGCACTCTCTGCCACACACCGTAAAGCGGTTTGCGGAGCATATCTGTCGAAGCAGAGTGATGCACCATTCAGAGGAGACTCCTACGCCAAAATACTAAGGAAGTACCCGTAAAAACTTTGGAAGTGGCTTTGATATTGCTCGGATTCACGCTGTATCTTACTCTGATTAGGACACGCAGGCAGCATTCAGCTGAAACAGCTTTTGAAGTTGTTGTCTACAGTATCAGATTTCAGTGTGGACGTGTTATGATGGCTGAATATGGATTGGTCACTTACCTCCATTGTTTTTCGTCACAAGTCTGCTTTGCTTCAACAGTTAACCTTCTTTCAAAGTCTTATTTAACTTCTATTCGCTAAGAACGGCAGCAAACTCTTTAATCACTCTCAAAGAACTCCGACACACAACCGGATAGCTTGAGCTCTCAAAGCAGACAATTGCTAAGCAACGGCAGTTTCACGTCGCGCGATTTTTTCATTGTTGTGAGCCTGCCCTGGGACCGATGCTAAGCAGCGAATATTGGAGATGACTAGTTCCCGCATTATTGGGTTTTAGTAAAAGTGATTTTAGCGTTTTTGGAGTCCTTCAATGGAAAGTGTAATGGACTCCAATATTGACACAGAAAACGTCATTACATTTTTGACACAGCCATTCTAGTTCTTTCTGGCAAATGAGGGACTAATTATTCCCTATGTCAAACCTCGGAAAAATTCACAAGCATTTGAGATATTCACCGGTGTTACAACTTTCTTCTCTTTTGATAATATAGTAATGGGACGCGTTTTATGGAAAACATCCTATCACATTTCACTCACACCAAAACACAGACTTGTAATGCGTACCTGAGTACGACCACAATTCTTGGCCTAACGCTACAATCATATTACATTTTGGAACTGCAGTACACAATGAACCACACTTCTAAGCTGTGTAATATGGAACTTTTTCTACTGTCTCTCAGTAGATTTTTGCAGACTGAGAAAGTTCTGCCATAGATGCCAGTCAGTAGACTCGTCGACTGAAAGCCAAATGCAGTGGTCACAAATGTCTGTTTTAATACCAGCAATAGCCTTTTCATACATCTGTTACAAATAATTTTTGCAGTGTCGACTTTCCTGGTGTATTGCAGGAAGGTCTTAAGATGATGTGTTCCTTAGAACGTCCCATGGCAGATTAGATGACACTAAATCCTCATAGTCTAGATGAAAGCTGTCCACTTTAATATTTGCCATACGAGACTTTAATGTTTCAGTCCGTGTTTGCTCTACTTACTAGTGGAGCTGTGGAAACATGGTGCTGAAGAACATGTGTCTTTTTAGAACGGATTAGCTAAAAAAACTATTACTAAGAAGATGACAGTAAGTAAAAAAATAAGATGGTAATCATATAAAATATCTACTTAAGCTCAATCGCATATGCCTGTCAGTTATCTAATTTTATAAAGGACGAGCAGAAAGTTTCTGCTCAAAGGCCGTACAGTCCAGAACCGGTATGCCGATCAGTAAAATTCGCCATGACCATTGAGGATATCCCACCGGTGCAACAGATTGAAGACAACTGTTAGCTAAAACAACAAGTAGTGCTGGTTGACGAAGTCCGTAACTCCTGATACACTTCCTCCGACAGGTATCGCTGATTTGTCAAGGTCTTATTTTAACAGAGCGATGGCGTGATAATCGAATGGGATGAGATCAGGACTATAGGTCGGGTGTTCAAGTGTCTCCCACTTGAGTTGTGCATTACGACATTTTCGATGTGGGGACGTGTGTTATCATGAAGCTGCAGCTACCTTTGTAGCAGTTTTCAGGGACGTTTCGTCTTACTTATACGGCATAATTTCTCAAGCGTTGAGCAGTACCGTTATCCAGTGAAAGAGACACCACGCTCCTTAAAATCAATAAGCATTAGCCTCTGGTAACCAAATAACAGGTTAAAGAGATTGCTGACTCTTGAACTTCTTAGGACGAAGGGACGTGAATGAGAGCAATGTATCGTCAATGCTTTAGATTTCAGTTCTCAGTGGTGGCACCAGATTTTGCCGCCTGAAACAATGCGCTCAAAGAATATGTTGCCTTCAGCATTCAGTCTCGTGAGGTGCTTCAGACAAACAGCCATCCGGTTTGCCTCTTTGTTGATGATTCTACTCTTAGTATACACTGGCTGTAGATCTTATGGTAGCACAATTGCTGCCGAAATACGTGTTGCACGCTGGAGAAGGTGATGTAGACTTCCTTTTCTAGCGCACGAGTTACGTTCCGGTCTGTCCCTACCGCATCATGAACCGCCCGCTTGTGGTTTTCCGTCGTGGATGCGGGTGGTCTCCCAGATCGACCGACACCTAGTGTCGAACCGCGACCACCACGAAATTTTGCGCACCGTTACACAAAGGTGGTTTCAGACTGATATGCTAGCCCCCATACATTCTTCACTCTCCGATGGATGTCTATTGGCCTTTGTCCTTCGGCAGCCAAGAAAATAGTAACAGTACGTTGGTCCTGTTTGGAGGCATTTGGTAATAATATCGCCGTAGTTCACGTTTCAGTTTTTACCGTACGCACATAGTATACATACGAATGCCCCACTAACATCACACGTAGACGCTGGTGCTTATGTAACCGCATCGGAGTCGCGCTACGCCTTCGGGTTGCGCATACACCTTCCGGTCGCCCATTACAAATTCGATTCACGAATCTCAGGGAAGAAGAGCAGCAAGAAAACCGTAGGGTAAAGTGAATGATAAAAATAACCTGTGTTTAGTTATTTGTTTTTGGTAGGGTTAAAAAAATTACTATTCGACCATCAGTTATAACATTTGAGACTTTTCCAATACAAAGCTGGGTAAGACCAATTTTTGATGATGACAAAATTACACTTAAACGATGTACTCCATGCAAGTCAACACACCACTTGACTTAAGTTCGCTCATATAAACATAAATAGACCCATGTGTTGCCCACTTGTTTCTTAGATATATCTACCTATTTTCTAATGGCATTTAAGTTAAAGCTAAACGGGTCTGTCCTGACGAAGCGAGCGTGTGGTTGTATTCACGCGGCGACAATGCGTCATACACAACGTCGATCTCAGTGTGGGCTGTACACAAGCGATATCGTGCCACAAGACTTTCATGATTTCGGGACAGCGTATAAACTATAATCCCGTCTTTTCTTAAAACGTGCATAATCACGTAATTTTTTTGTAGTATTGGATAAGATTCTATACAAAAATCATTTTTTGTAGCAAAAAGTGTTTTTAGTCCTTAGGTTTTCTGTGTAAGTCCAATTTAGCTCGCTTTAAGACGTTTAAGAGGGATTTTACCGTTTTGAGGTATGTTGTACAGTGGAATAGTAAGAAGCGCAGGGATAATGTTTTGTTAAGAACCGACAGAGACGGCTGAGTGGGCCGCATCTGCTAACCGTTTCGTAGCGGTGTTGTAACTGAATGTCAACGTTGGAGGCCAAAAGTACTAACAAGCTACGTGCACTTTTCATCAGACTATGTAACTGGGAATCCGAGAACAATCGATTCAGCATTTCGACAACAGTGCAAAACAGACAGACTGTATCGAGGCTACATTAGTAACTTCACTTAGAGGTATCATAAAGATACCTTTAGGGATGCAAACTTCACGTAAAGGAACACTCTGGAACCTTGAAGTTAAACATTAGAGCAGCCGAGAGCGTTTATAGGCTTCGAAAAGAGAGGACATTCAGACACCTCTGTCACCAGCGTCCGTTTGTAGCGGGGGGGGGGGGGGGGGGTAGTGCCACTTCATTGTCAAGCTTCTGGCAACTTGTAGTCCACTGCTGCTAATCTACAGCCGTCCAGCCTCAGAGGGGACTTTTGATCTGCGATCCACATTCCTGCCGACCACAACGGTGGCTGTCTGGGGGCGGTGGAGGCGGCCTTTCTTTCCTGGATGAAGAACCAATCTGCCTGTCTTCGGGAGCTGGACGCCTATGACGCCGCTACTGGGGGAGTAAAAGTACCGCCTTATCAGCTGTGTGCTGGGACCGCCACTCCTGCTGCCCTTCGTGCTGCTGTTGGGTCTGCCGCCTACACGCCATCCCGACAACCGACAACAGGGACGAGTAGATTTCTGTGGCTGAGCCCAGGTGCAGCTCCACTCGTGGAGAACGCTGAGGCTCTGCCTGACGTCCACAGCCACGCCACGCACGGCCGCCGCAGCCTCCTGCGACGGGGCCGCAGCACTGGCCACAGGCAGCGCGGGACCTGTGCGCGCCAAGTTGTAAAATTCTCGCAAAAAAATGGTTGTTAACTGAATGACGTTGAATTTCACATATAGCAGAAGCTTGCTTCGCCAAAAAACTCTAATGGCTCTGAGCACTATGGGACTTAACATCTGAGGTCGTCAGCCCCTACACTTAGAACTACTTAAACCTAACTAACCTAAGGACATCACACACATCCATACCTGAGGCAGGATTCGAAACTGCGACCGTAGCAGTCGCGCAGTTCCGGACTGAAGCGCCTAGAACCGCTCGGCCAGCGCGGCCGGCTTTTACATTGTTAATCACTTATCTGGCAAATGTATTCCCGAGAACTTTCAGTTCTCCGCTTTAATTACTTTTAGGTGCTGAGATTTTTTGCCTTTACCATATACAGTGTGTGAGTGTGCTATACATATGATAATGACGCGCGGACCAACCGCGCGGTCAGAGCGCGTCTTGTCACTGTCCACGCGGCCCCCACCGTCGGAGGTTCGAGTCCTCCCTCGGGCATGGGTGTGTGCGTTGTCCTTAACGTAACTTAGTTTAAGTTAGATTTAGTAGTGTGTAAGCTTACGGACCGATGGCCTCAGCAGTTTGGTGTCATAAGATCTTCCACAAATTTCCAATTTTTCCATATGATACTAATTTACTGAACATTCCATTCCAGATGTCATGTACTAGTAGCTACGTACGAAAGTATTTTGATAACATGTAATTTTGAGCCTCGTGATATATGTCGACGTGCAGTGAATCGACTGACCACAGAATCAAATAGCCTCCCTTTACATGCTGAATTAACATGCTTATAATTTGCAGTCAAATGAGTATCTATTTTTTATTGCTTTTCAATATATTAATGTAGGGTTTCATGCTGTATACACTACAGACACATGTGAACTACACGTCTGGTTCCTATGAGGAACAAATCAAACAATTTAATATACTCAAATGTTGCACTGTTGCAACACTTACCGATTAGTAACCATTCAGTTAGCTTACCCTGCAAGCATTAGTTATGCCGCACGACATAAAACCTAATTGCATCTTACAAAGGGCTTACCATGCCAGGATTCTTCAACTAGCAGTTCAGGACAATTAAAACACAACTCTTTCAGTGTACGTCAGAATGAAAATCATCTATTCTTAAAGTGAAGGCTGCAGAAACACTACTCCATTTACCACATGGTCGCTTGGTGTAGCAGTGAAAAACAGATCGACACTGGAAAGAAAAATTGATGTAATCGACAATGTATGAGCTGGAAAGATTAAAAATGGAACACTGAGCTCGCGGGTAACATGAGAGGCCTGACAGTTTATAGACTGACCTGTTGTTATTACAAAGGTAATCTGGTATACAGGCACTGAAGTGGCTAACATTTCATGAGTGCCAGGATAACGGAGCGACAGCGAATGCATTTACGTTCAGATAACTAACAGGCTGAGGTTGTGAGGCGTGGGTAGCACGTAGAGGAAATGGCCACTGCTTGTTCCCTGAATCTGTACAGTGGCTTCTGAGAGCCAACTGTTGCCAGCTGATGCCACGCACAGATTTTCTACGTATTGTTTGACTCGCCCCGGAGCTCACTAACTACGAGACTTGTGCGTCTTCTTTGTACACAGCTGGAAAACTTAGGTAACACACACACTGTCTCAGTACCGTATTCTTAGTCACAGTCTTTGAAAGAGGGAACGAAAAAAATTATTGCAGACGGTACAGTAGTGGGTTGTAAACTGACACTTAGAAGTAACGCATCCTACGTAGCTTGAGACAGAGTCGGATCATACCTAGCTCATCCAAAGGAATCGTAACAGATAACGTTTCCTCGCAGCCACATACTATGATATTAATGACAGTATTTCTGTCGAATTTGAAATTGTACATGGTTCAAGAAAGTCGACGAACAGGACCAATACCTTACTTACGTTCCGGACAGCACGTTTTGAAATTTTTATTTATACACTGATGTTATGGGCGCTGGAAAAAAAACTGCTCGCAGGGGTAGCTAACTGAATGGTTAGTAATCTATAAATGTTGCAACAGTGCAACATTTGAGTATATTAACTTGTTTGATTTGTTCTTTATAGGAATCACCCGTGTAATGCACATGTGTCTGTAGTGACTACAGAAAACTGAGGTGATACACGCAGTGTCTCAGTGTCATTTTTTTCGATGTAGTCTTCGAAATAAGGAATGAAAAACTATATATATAATGTTGAACGGCTGAATATCAAATGATCAACTTTTCCCCACCTACCATAAAAGCCGTATATAAATAAAAAATTAAGATTTATTAAAATATCGCTTGCCTCTTACTTGACTATATGTCACACCTTACATCCAAATTTTGTTGTCCCTTTGACACCGTAAGGCATCAGCCTTACCGCAGTGGATACACCGGTTCCCGTGAGATCACCGAAGTTAAGCGCTGTCGGGCGTGGTCGGCACTTGGATGGGTGACCATCCAGGCTGCCATGCGCTGTTGCCATTCTTTCTGATTCCGACTTAGTGTATGCCTCTGGTGTACTATGTACTATCCTGACTACCGTCTATCCACATACACATTCGGCAAGCGACCATACGGTGCGTGGCGGATGGTGCCCTGTAGCACCACTTTTCATTTCCTTTCCTGTTCCACTCGCAAATAGTACGAGGTAAAATTAATGTCTACATGCCTGCATGCGAGCCCTGATTTCTCTACCTTATGATCGTGGTCCATAGACGAATTGTATGTCGGCGGCAGTAGAACCGTTGTGGAGTCAGCTCACATACTAATCTTCCACTTTTTTCAGTAGTGTTCCTAGAAACGAATGTTGCCTTCCCGCCAGGGATTCCATTTTACTTTCCCATAGCATCTCCTTAACTCTTGAGTGTTGTTCGAACCTTGTAAGAAATATAGCAGCCAGCCTCTCAATTGCTTGGATGTCTTACTTTAATGCAACGTGGTACGGATCCCAAACACTCGAGCAGTACTCAAGAATAGGGTGCACTGGCGTCCTAAGTGCGGTTTCCTTTACAGACGAACCACAGTTCCCCAAGATTCTCCCAATAAACAGCAGCCGTCCGATCACCTTCCCTACCACAATAAGCACATGTTCGTTCCATTTCATATCGCTTTCTGGTATTATCCCCAGATATTTTAACGATTTGACGGTGTCACCTAGGACACTACCAAAGCTGTATCCCAACATTAAGGTTTTCTTTTTCATACTCAACTGCATTGCCTTAGATTTTTCTACCTTTGAAGAGAACTGCCATTCATCACACCAACTAGAAAATTTTTCTAAACCATCTCATATTCTCGTACAGTCGCTCAATTCTGACACCTTCCGTACACCGCAGATTTATCAGCAAACAACCGCATATCGCTACCCACCATCTCGCCAGAACATTTGTGTATATAGAAAATACAGCGACCGTATCACACTCCCCTGGGGCACTTCCGACGATACCCTTGTCTCTGATGAGCACTCGCCGTCGAGGGCAACATACTGGGTAGTGTTACTTAAGAAAACTTCGAGCCACTCAGAAATGTGGGAAGCTTTTCCGTATCCTCATAGCTTCGTTAAAGATTTGGAGTGGAGAACCTTGTCATACGCTTTCTGAAAATCTAGAAATATGGAACCCGCCTGTTGTCCTTCATCCATAGTTCGCAGTGTATCATGTGAGAGCTGTGTTTTGCATGAGTGATGATTTCTAAAACCGTACTAAATCGTGAACATAAGCTTCTTAGTCTCAAGAAAATTTATTATATTCGAACTGAGAATATGTTCAATGATTCTGCAGCAAGCCAATGTTAAGGATTTGGTTTGTAATTTTGCGGGCCCGTTCTCTTCGTTCTCTTACCCTCCTTATACACAGGAGTCAGTTGCGCTTTTTTCCAGTCGCTTGGGACTTTACGCAGGATGAGAGATTCACGATCCCTCCGTGAACGATTTCTTAAACTTGAAATTTGAAACTTCGGCTTTCGTTTAGCTATCTTCAAGTGCCACATGAGACAGGTCAACAAGGCACTAAATGGTAGCCTTAGCACCGCTTAGCGATGTTTCTCGGGTTCCCGCCCAAATCTTTTGCCAGGGTATGGCGCTGGTAGTTGTTGTATCCTTCGCGCATAGATCTTTTCACGGAGGCACGAATCTATATTAACCTTTGGCTGTCGCCACTTGCGCGTTCTCTTTTGAACCGAAAGTGTAACAGCCTTTGTTCTCTTGGTATTTTCTGAAATTCATTGTTAAACCACGGTTGCTCTTTTCCGTTCTTAATCCACTTACTAGGACCATAATTTACCAGACTACGATTTACTAACTGTTTAAGCTTCGGCCATAATTTTTCTGCGTCTGTCTCACTAGAGCTAAGTGATTCCAGTTCACTGTCTATGTGAGATGCTGACAACTGCTTATTTGTTCTTTTTAGAAGAAACAGTCTACTAGCTTTCTTGACTGATTTATTAACTTTTGTTGCTATAATAACATCACAATTACTAATCCCTACCTCTATACTGATGCTTTCGATAAAGTCCGGTCTCTTTGTAGCTACGAGTTCTAAGATATTTCAACTGCGTATGGACTCCCGAACTAGCTGCTCAAGACTGATTTCAGGACACGTGTTCAAAGGTATGGCGCAAGACTGTCTGCCTGTACCCCATGCAATGAAAGTATAGAGATAAATAACAAACACAGAATTTATTCAACCATCAACAGCCTCCCCAACCTGGTCACTCTCAAGTTGGATGACCGGCTGCACCGACCTACCATAGTTTGAAGAATTAACGCCCGCACTATTCCATATTTCCCTGGACTCTTCCACATATTCCTCAGCTGTCTATCGTCCTGAAAGAGTAAAATATCTTCAAGTAGATATTTTTCAGTTTTTCTGTGAGAACGTTCGTACTCATAAACATTCCGGAACTCGAGGAGATGATGTTTCTTCCATCTCTTCATGAAGTTATTTTGCAGTTTTTCTGGTAGTTTCGCATCTCTTCCACGATTATTGTGTGTACGAGCTTCAAAACCAGTGGGAATGGTTCAAATGGTTCAAATGGCTCTGAGCACTATGGGACTTAACATCTGTGGTCATCAGTCCCCTAGAACTTAGAACTACTTAAACCTAACTATCGTAAGGACATCACACACATCCATGCCCGAGGCAGGATTCGAACCTGCGACCGTAGCAGTCGCGCGGTTCCCGACTGCGCGCCTAGAACCGCTAGACCACCGCGGCCGGCCCAGTGGGTATGGAAGTCAATCGTTCTTCAGTTAAGAAATGGTTTCGTGTCAGTATTTCGCAGTCGCACTGTGTGGTCAATCGCGAGCTGATGGCGGCATCTACACTAAAGGGCCAAAGAAACTGGTACAGGCATGCGTATTCAAATACAGAGATGAGATGTGTAAACAGGCAGAATACGGCGCCGTGCTCGGCAACGCCTGTGTAAGACAAAACGTGTCTGGCGCAGTTGTTAGATCGTTTACTGCTGCTGCAATGGCGCGTTATAAGACTTAATTGATTTTGAACGTGGTGATATAGTCGGCGCACGAGCGGTGGGACACAGCATCTCCAGGTAGCGCTGAAGTGGGAATTTTCACGTACGACCATTTCACGGGTGTACCGATGTCCGACGTCCGTGCGGCCGGAAAATGATCCTGCAATAACATGACCAACGGCGACTAAAAAGAACCGTTCAACATGACAGAAACGCAACCCTTCCGCAAATTCCTGCAGATTTCAATGCTGGGTCATCAACAAGTGTCAGCGTGCTAACCATTCAACGAAACATCATAGATACGGGCTTTCGGAGCCAAAGGCACCCTCTTGTACTCTTGATGACAGCACGACACAAGGCCTTACACATTTCCTGGGCCCGCCAACAGCGACATTCGTCTGTTGATGACTGGAAATATGTTGCCTGATCGGACGTAGACTCGTTTCGAATTGTATCGAGCGGATGGACTTGTACGGGTATGGAGATAACCTCACGAATCCATGGATCCTGCATGTCAGCAGGGGCCTGTTGAAGCTCGTGGAGGCTCTGTAATGGCGTGGGGTGTGTGCAGTTGGAGTGGTATCGGACCCCTGATACGTCTAGGCACGACTCTGACAGGTGACACGAACGTAAGCATACTGTCTGATCACCTGCATCCATTCATACCCACTGTCCATTCCAGCAGACATAGGCAATTTCAGCAGGACAATGTGACACCCCACACGTCCAGTATTGCTGCAGAGTGGGACTCTTCTGAGTTTAAATACTTTCGCTGGTCACCAAACTGTCCAGACACTAACGTTATTGAGAATATCTGGGATGCCTTGCAACGTGCTGTTCAGAAGAGGTCTCCACTCCCTCGTACTCGTACGGATTTGTGGACAGCCCGGCAGGTTTCATGGCGTCAGTCCCCTCCAGCAGTACTTCAGACATTAGTCGAGTCCATGCCACATAGTGTTGAGGCACTTCTGCGTGCTCGCTGGGGCCCTACACGAAATTAGGCAGGTGTACCACTTTCTTTGGCTCTTCAGTGTATTTCCACCAATAAAGTCATAAATGTTTCCTCTCCTTCTACAAATTTTCCGAAATCTTTCTCAGATAGTGTTTCGCAGTTCGAACCACACGGCTGTCGACGAAGCTGTATTTAGTACAATAAACTTCCAAGGAACACATTGGCGAGTCAAGTACTGATTGGTCTTCGTGTTCTCGTAGAGGTGAGTGAGGCCTTCTAGGTCTGTGCGCGACATGAAGTATAGTCCCTGGCAGTCCCCTTCTCGCCGCAACTATCGGAACGTCACCAGATATTTGCTTGTTCTCATATTTGATATTAATTCAAGTTGGACAGCTATTGTTATGGCACATGTAAAAAGAAAGGTGTAGCACTGAAACAAGTTATCGAGCTTGACGAAAAGTGGACCTGCAAAATCTGCGCCTGTTACAGAAAATGGCATGGTGCTTCTAGCACAGCCAGGTGGCGGAAGACCTTCTACCTCGTATATGCGGACAATTTTGTTTAGTTTCAAAGGACACACTCACGTATGACAATTTTTACCGATTCTCTTCCCTTCAAGATGTAAACGTCGCTACGAATTTCAGACAGCACTGTATCAGTTCTTAGGTGGTGTAAATGTATCTGCCTCTGTCGAATGAGTAGTTTTGTGAATGGGTGGGAAGACTTTAGGATGAGTGGGTGCTTTTCTTGTTCCTTACAGTCTGGAAAGTGCAGTCGTCTTCCAAGTCGTAAAAGTTCGTTACGAGGGAACATGTTGTAACGTTCAGTTTCATATTTCGATGGAAACTGGGTATCCGGCCGGGAAGCTATGATGCTGGACCATTCGTATCCAGCTGCGTTTTGCTGATTCTAGCTCTTGGACAGTGAATTTGCTCTTAACATTTTCTGAACGCCCAACATTATGGATCAAAGGCAAAAATCAATGCCGTTATGCGTAGTACTCTCCAGTAAGCTCTATATTTTGACGCGTCAGTGGAGCACACCAAAGCATTAATAGTAAAAAAATGTTCGATATCTTTCGTATCTCTGGAAGGGAATCGTCAGAGACTTCTTCCAGAGACCAAGTGTGAAGTGGTTGACTTTGCCACGAAGGCCCAGTCCACCCCAGCATGGAAGATCGTAATTTCCCCACTGATGTTCGACGTAATACTAGATCTGAAGGACTGGATGTGATGGGACAACGTCGCCACTGCTATGGCGTCAAACTCTCTTAGATATCAATTTCTCTACCGACAAACTTATTCCAACCATTTCGATCTTCCCGTATCCAGTCCAGAGCCACCACCGAATCGCTCGACATTCTTGCGTTTGCTATGTGAAATCCGGAGAATTGGTGAAAAAATCTCAGAAGTCGCGAACTCAGGAAGGCATATACTAATTCAAGGCGAGGAAGCGTCTCCATTTTAATAAAGGTACATTGCTTTTACTTACGATCAAAATAAGAAATGTGTTTTTAGTCTTGGAGGTTCCAACGTACAGCATTGCTATGTGAACCATCTCCAAGGCTTCACGTATCCCGAAAAACAATTTTTCCTACAATGGATGTTGATGAAAAAACATCAAAAGAGTCGCAGAATTTCGCAGTCACGTGCAGTAACTTGCGTTTAAGTAGCGGGCTCATAATGTAGTTTATCGATAACGGGGCGGTAGTCATAAACCATTGATTCCGTGTCCAAATCCATGCATAACTTTGTGGTGTGTTCTTTAACTCTTCGCTGATCCGTTTTCCATATGACCTCTAGTATATTATAAATCTTATTTAATTTTTTTCATTGGAAGTTTTTTCTGTTACAGAAGACTTGTTAGATGCTTGTATATGGATGTCAGACTATTGTCGTCCTCGCAACAGGTGGCAAAGTCGCCCACGAAAGTACTTTCAAGCAGAAGTTCTGCTGCAGTAGGATATGTGTCCCTAAGTCCTGTAGTCAATTCACGCAAAGTTGCAGAAAAGAGAAACAGGCTGTATGTGAGACCAAACTGTAAACGTATATTAAACCTGTGAATGATGACGTCATTCGTAATTTGCCAAATTACTTCTTTTTTCTCGACATGAAACCGGAAGAATCTCTTTGTATCTCTATCCTTTTCGTTCAACGGCAGTTGTAAATATACTTGAATGCCATCTCCAATGATTGTCTTCTGGTTTATCCTGATGCAAATTAATATTGATAATGTTTCAGACAACAGACTGATGCATTTTTCCGAATTGAAGCATCAAAACAATTCTGCGTTTTGTGGATCTCAGTCTTTCTTTTCTCACTACCTGACGAGGAATGTTGTGTACATAGTGTCCTGCGTACTGATTGTTTCGCCTTGCTCATACTAAATGTAAAGAAATATTTGAGAATGGCACATCTCTCAGAATTGAACGTTTTCAGAAAATTTTCATTGAAACGATATGAAACGTTTATCTGCTTTGCAACGATTCGAGTAAAGGACTTTTTGCGTCTAGAACGGGTTACTTTAGTTTTCTTGCTACATTAGTTCATGTTACTACCACTTAATAATTCTAAAATTCCCTTAGCTTCCTGATGTTCCTTTCTGCAATCTATAGTCTTGTAGCATACATAAGGAGTGTTGAACATCATCTGCAGGAAACGTACGCATAAGTTTGGGTGCCATCATGCGGCTATAATTGTTCACGATTTTCCCTTTGGCTCGTAAGACTTGAACGTGTTCGATATATGTAGCATTTGAAACGTCTCTTGAAGCATGTGACATCGGTTATCGGTTTCTTACTGTCAAGATAATCGAGATGAGCCTGAGCTATACTTCTTTTTTGTCTCCACAGCGAGAAACCAATATTTATTTCGTTTCATCATACGACACTGATGCAAGTGTAATGCCTTCAACCAGATTCTCTGGCTGATCGTGCAAGTACCTCCGGGGCGAGACGTCCTCGTATCGGTCGTAATTGAGGGATTGCTGTGTGTAGATGACTGAAACTGCTTCCCTACAATAATTTTCAAATTATTTATTAAATATTAAATTCTATACAAGGTCAACATTTTAAGTATGTGAACTGACTTTATTCGCTCCAAATTGAGAGATCAATATTTAAACAAATCAGTACACGTAATGAGATTTTCAAATTCGTTTCGAATCTAATAAACTAAGACACTATGATGGGTGTCTATTTCGTATCTTTTCGTTGCTTTGCCCAAGTTTCTAAGGGGCGTTCGGAAATTCCCGTTAGTTTCTACGACTGGTGGAGGGAAGTGAGTACATAATATTTTGAGTATGAACCCATTGCCGGAAACTTGCCGTTACCATTCTATGACGGTTTCAGTTCAGATGTTTAAGTCATCGACTGCTACTTGAGGAATTGAATTAGGCGTGACGAAGTACAACTATTCGGTAACACTTCGAAAGGAAACATACCGTGACGTCCTTTTATCATTTAAATATGTATGTGTATTCCGAAAACGTGCACCGAGCCTTGTTTGCTGTATCGGAGACGCCCAGGCGTCGATAGGTCTCGCAGAAAGGCAGACGTAAAATGAAAATGGAAATACTCGTAGATGTGCCGTGTGGCTAGGGCTTCCCGTCGAGTAGACTGTTCGCCTGGTGCAAGCCTTTCGAGTTGACGCCACTTTGGCAACTTGCGTGTCGTTGGTGATGAAACTATGATGAGAAGGACAACACAACACCCAGTCCCTGAGCGCAGAAAATCTATGACCCAGCCGGGAATCGAACCCGGGCCGTTAGGTATGACATTGCGTCGCGCTGACCACGCAGCTACCAGGGGAGGACAGACGTTAAGTGACATCAGGTGACCATCCGACAAAGTACACGTCATCCTGTCTACCCTACTGCGTACCAGGACAAGTAACTCTGAGACTTTTTTGTCCCTCAGCAGACGTGGACGTGTTTCACATCTGAATTGAAACCGACGTAGAATGGAAACCTTACGTTTCCAAACATGTTTTCCTGTTCAAAACACTTACGTACACACTCCCCTCTGAAAGTCTTAGAAGTTTGTAAAGGGAATTTCCGAACATCCTCTACATGCGATGAGTTCCAAAGAAGCGTCCAACAGTCGACTGAAGCTAGCGTTAATATCTTTGGGCTGACGCGAAGCAGCAAGACAGTAATATCGACATAAAAGTTTTCTGGGTTTGGTACTGCGTCATAATGTAAAAACTACTGCTGCTGGAGAAAAAAACCAACATTTCAGCCACGATTGCAGCGGGCTTCTTCTGGGTCTATGTTATTAATACGAATATAGATGCCACCTTTTTGATTTAATTATGTGAAATTACCCTCTCATCCAACGAGTTATGAAGTGAAAATAGAAAATATTGGTTCAAATGGCTCTGAGCACTATGGGACTTAACTTCTGAGGTCATCAGTCCCCTACAACTTAGAACTACTTAAACCTAACTAACCTAAGGACATCACATACATCCATGCCCGAGGCAGGATTCGAACCTACGACCGTAGCGTCGCGCGGTTCCAGACTGTAGCGCCTAGAACCGATCGGCCACTCTGGCCGGCTAGAAAATATTCTGCAAGACAATTTATTCAAAATCTGAAATAGGTAAAATAAGGCAAAATCATGGAAAACATCGTGCTGAAAATCAACGAAAATGGCACATTAGTATCCCACAGCGAGGAGCAGAAACGGAATATTCGTCAAGAAACGCTTATTCAACTTTAATATCACGTATGACACTTCGTTTGCTTATAAAGCATGAGATACGTTCACGTTGAAGTATTTATTCCGTCACTTTCACGTTTTCTGCTTTTAGTGTCGACGGGAATAACTGAAGCTGAACAAAATGTGTTTTGAAAGTTACAAAAGAATTCGAAATGGTCAGGTAATACGTAGCCCACGGGCAGTATACAATCAGATGAATTTGGAAAACTACCCAAAAATCAGATTTGCGTATAGGATCAAGATTTAGCAACTTAGGATGACATCAAGTAACTCATCCTTCCTGCTTTGGACATCATTGTGCAAGATTGCTAATGAAATGCATAACTTGTAGCTCTGTAACTGCATTTTGCACTGCGTTGCACCCGAGCCTTTGAGAATGTCATAATACTGGAGAGCACATTTTCTTTCGACTTAGAATTTTGACACTTTCTTCCTTTCTTACAGCGCGGAAAACGGTATTTTCTATTTGTAACCGTCGTGTTTGGGATTAAATATAGAGCTACACGCCTTTAACATGGCATAGCTGTGTGCTCCGGAGTGTACTGTACAACAGCTCTGTCTGGTAAAACTGAATGCAGAATCAGTAGTCCATTTGGTTTTTTTTTCCACTGACAAGTCGCAAATTGCTGTTGTACTTCCACTACATATCAGGTAGAGGGAACGTCCTTGCGAAATATGCGGACTGATGATGGCACATATACTGCTGTAGTGCTTATTTGTTGGGATCACATGATGGAATGCTTGCGTTAGTGTGTTAGAATGGCTTCTTTGTACAGCTCGATAAGGTCTGAACATAGAAGCGACACCAAAAGAGTGAAGAAAATATTTCGGACAGTTCTGTGAAGGTTCGTATGCATCTTGACTGCAGAACAGCGCCGATATCGCAGCCGCACCAAGGAATCGGCATTACTTCCCGTGAACAGAATGACAAGTAAGAAAACCCACAATATGCAGAACGGTCAGAAACAGTCTGAAAAGCTGAAAGGGTGCTTCTGAATAGGTTGTGTCAGAGAGAACTTTTAAGAAAAAAATTCTATACGTTAGGTGTTTCCGTGTTAATTACTATTTAAATTTGTAAATCAGGCTGTTGCGCGCGGCGCGAAAATTGATACGGCCCGTCACGTACAATCAGCGCCGTTGTTCTTATACCATAGATGATGGCGCTCGAGACTTCTCAGCCCTTGGCCCGGATGTAATCCTTACTACCGCCCTATGCCAAAGTTTTGTTTCGCTCTCTTGTTCGTTCTTAGGGAACCAAACGAAGAACACGTTTGGTGACATCGCCTCAGCCTGCAGCTTGAATTTGCGGATACAACGGCCTGACTAACTTCAATGCCAATTAACTTGGAAACGGTGCAACGTATCTTCAGTCGGGAACCGCGTGACCGCTACGGTCGCAGGTTCGAATCCTGCTTCGGGCATGGATGTGTATGATGTCCTTAGGTTAGTTAGGTTTAAGTAGTTCTAAGTTTTAGGGGACTGATGATCTCAGATGTTAAGTCCCATAATGCTCAGAGCCATTTGCAACGTATCGAGGTTTTCTTAACAATTATTTCGCAGCAAGACCTACCATGCAGCATCCTTACAAGCCTTCCAGCTCGTATAGTGATATTTCTAAGGCTGCAGTATGTCTCGCCGCGGTAGGCAATGCTAAATCTGTAATTTAGTGGAGTTCCAGACACTGACTGCTAAAATTTTGAGAGAATTCTGTAATAATTCCAGCCGTAGGGCGGCTGGAGAGGAGGGAAATGGGGGACGGGTGGCGGCATGTAACCTCCCTCGCAGCGAACAGGTGGCTGCGAGAACAGACGTTTTCAAATACATCGTGAATCACCTAAAAATTGCACCGCAAATATTGCGGAAATGGAAAGTGCTAATGATGTGTGGCTCACAGAATGCATTAGTAGTTAGGGGATCGTATTGTTAGCCAATCAAAAGATTCTGGTAATACTTACAAAGTGTATTTTTTTTGCAAACATACAATTTGGAAATGGAACAATGCCTATTGGCATTAACACACTAAAAGTAGGATACATCAAAATGTGAGTGGTGTTTGTTGCAGGATCATAGTGCCCGTCGTTTACGAGATATGGTATTTTGTAAAGTTTCCTCACCGACACTTGTTTGCGGCATCCAACCTGCGGAGTTGTTAGGTACGATGTCATTATATTTGCTTACAATGTGCTTCTGTGTTTCTTGAGTGCTTTGTGACTTGCTAGTCATTTAGTGGGTTACAGACCAAACAGCAGGCTGGTCCCGGCGGAGGTTCGAGTCCTCCCTCGGGCATGGGTGTGTGTGTTTGTCCTTAGGATAATTTAGGTTAAGTAGTGTGTAAGCTTAGGGACTGATGACCTTAGCAGTTAAGTCACATTAGATTTGACACACACACAAAAAAACACCAAACAGCAGTGAACGATGCGATTTACCAACGTAGGAAAAGCCGACATGTTCATGGCGACGGAGAGTACAGGAGGAATACAGTTCGTTCTTGATTGGTGTATGCAGCAAGATAACCCAATAGTCATCAACAGAGACCGGACTATATGTATCATAAAAACCTTAAAATATGCATGAAAAATGCTTATAAGTGCATGAAAAGTGTCGGAATCGGCAATATCAAATAATAAAAAACATGGTAGTTACTGCGTGCATTATATCCAAGAGACGAACCTGTGCATATCAGTTACGAGGAAGAGCGCCGGTCACGCGAAAAGTCGGTACATTTAGAACGCGATCATTTTCTGAATACTTTTTCGTAGCGGTTAGGAAGGGGGCCTTTCTGGGATTATTTTCTAAAAATTTGCAAATCGGGAACGCAGACTGTGATTCAAGAGTTGTTCCTTCTTTGCTATTGTTGTCGGTAACAAGCGAAAACGATGCGTGTGAATCGCAGCGAAACAATCGATATGTACAGGACCTACCTCGAGATATATCGCACGCAGAGGAGCACACTCAAATACTCTGTAATATTTTATTTAAAAACAGCATACAATCATGAATTTTTTTGAACAGGATTAACTTTTAATTAACACTATTGGACCAAAGCATCATTTACAGTTTATTTTACATTTTTCTGCTATTTTAAACACCAATGACCAAGTACTGCTGTAAAGATTCGGTAGTAAAATTGTGTCGTCGATCACTCAAAACATGTTTATAAGCAGAAAAGGCCCGTTGTACATCAGCTGAGATAACTGAGCAGTATTTGAATTTGGGTGCTATCCTGGCACTTATTATTCCTGGTAAAGATTCACCCGTCCCATTAAAAAATTGGCGCAAGGGTTCTTAGCCTGGGTTATTGTTTGAAATGTTTTCCCCCTCTAATGGCCTCGAAATGTTAAACAACAAAAGTAGCCGAGCGGTTCTAGGCTACAGTCTGGAACCGCGCGATCGCTGCGGTCGCAGGTTCTAATCCTGCCTCATGCATGGATGTGTGATGTGTCCTTAGGTTAGTTAGGTTTAAGTAGTTCTAAGTTCTAGGGGACTGATGACCTCAGATGTTGAGTCCCATAGTGCTCAGAGCCATTTGAACCATATTTTTTAAACACAGTTTCGACCTACGTACCCAACGAGTTACCACTGGTTCAGGATGTAAAGACACATTTGGTAGTTTTTCTTTGTAGGTCTTGATGCGAGCAGAGGCCTTGGAAACACTTTCTTTGTGGATGAAATCAGTTTATTTATTTTTATTATTTCATTATTATTATTTACATTCAAATTTTATTTTTATTATCTACATTCACAAACATGGAACGCACTTCTTCAGCAACGCGATTACTCCGTGACAAAAGCAGTTCTCGTGAATCAAATTGGGATAAAACACTCAGAGAGCTTTTACTGCTTTGATCATATAGGGAGGTATCAGAAATAAACACAAAAGCCCTTCAATCTGCGGAAGATTCTGGAAACATTTTTCTAATACTTTCATTCTGGCAAATCGTAGAATGATTTACTTTTCAAGTCTGCAGGCCGCTAAATAGGAAGTAGAAGGCTCTTCTTATAAAGCAGTAACAATTAAATTTTCAATGTAATGGCCACAAGTATTTGTAGTTTCGTCATCTGAATTCCAGATGATGCTATCCTTTTCAGTGCGTATTTCTTCCAGAACATTTACGTAAGTTGTTGGTATGTAATTTTTACGTAATGTTGATTCATCTGGTATATTTTGATTTAAGCATTATTTGCGCAAGAAGCTTTTGAGAATAGGGTTTGTAAGTTTGCGAAGAGGAATATTGCTTGCAATGAATATTTCACGTAGATACATGTTAAACCGACTTTTTTGGTTATTGTTGTTGTTGTGGTCTTCAGTCCTGAGACTGGTTTGATGCAGCTCTCCATGCTACTCTAACCTGTGCAAGCTTCTTCATCTCCCAGTACCTACTGCAACCTACATCCTTCTGAATCTGATTATTGTATTCATCTCTTGGTCTCCCCCTACGATTTTTACCCTCCACGCTGCCCTCCAATACTAAATTGGTGATCCCTTGATGCCTCAGAACATGTCCTACCAACCGATCCCTTCTTCTGGTCAAGTTGTGCCACAAACTTCTCTTCTCCCCAATCCTGTTCAATACTTCCTCATTAGTTATGTGATCTACCCATCTAATCTTGAGCATTCTTCTGTAGCACCACATTTCGAAAGCTTCTATTCTCTTCTTGTCCAAACTATTTACCGTCCATGTTTCACTTCCATACATGGCTACACTCCATACAAATACTTTCAGAAATGACTTCCTGACACTTAAATCTATACTCGATGTTAACAAATTTCTCTTCTTCAGAAACACTTTCCTTGCCATTGCCAGTCTACATTTTATATCCTCTCTACTTCGCCCATCATCAGTTATTTTGCTTCACAAATAGCAAAACTCCTTTACTACTTTGCCTCATTTCCTAATCTAATACCCTCAACATCACCCGACTTAATTCGACTACAATCCATTATCCTCGTTTTGCTTTTGTTGATGTTCATCTTACATCCTCCCTTCAAGACATCATCCATTCCGTTCAACTGCTCTTCGAAGTCCTTTGCTGTCTCTGACAGAATTACAATGTCATCGGCGAACCTCAAAGTTTTTATTTCTTCTCCATGGATTTTAATACCTACTCCGTATTTTTCTTTTGTTTCCTTCACTTCTTGCTCAATATACAATAACATCGGGGAGAGTCTACAACCCTGTCTTACTCCCTTCCCAACTACTGCTTCCCTTTCATGTCCCTCGACTCTTATAACTGCCATCTGGTTTCTGTACAAATTGTAAATAGCCTTTCGCTCCCTGTATTTTACCCCTGCCACCTTTAGAATTTGAAAGAGAGTATTCCAGTCAACATTGTCAAAAGCTTTCTCTAAATCTACAAATGCTAGAAACGTAGGTTTGCCTTTCCTTAATCTTTCTTCTAAGATAAGTCGTAAGGTCAGTATTGCCTCACGTGTACCAGTATTTCTACGGAATCCAAACTGATCTTCCCCGAGGTCAGCTTCTACTAGTTTTTCCATTCGTCTGTAAAGAATTCGTGTTAGTATTTTGCAGCTGTGGCTTATTAAACTGATTGTTCGATAATTTTCACATCTGTCAACACCTTCTTTCTTTGGGATTGGAATGATTATATTCTTCTTGAAGTCTGAGGGTATTTCGCCTGTTTCATACATCTTGCTCATCAGATGGTAGAGTTTTGTCAGGACTGGCTCTCCCAAGGCCGTCAGTAGTTCCAATGGAATGTAGTCTACTCCCGGGGCCTTGTTTCGACTCAGGTCTTTCAATGCTCTGTCAGACTCTTCACGCAATATCGTATCTCCCATTTTATCTTCATCTACATCCTCTTCCATTTGCATAATATTGTCCTCAAGTACATCGCCCTTGTATAGACCCTCTATATACTCCTTCCACCTTTCTGCTTTCCCTTCTTTGCTTAGAACTTGGTTTCCATCTGAGCTCTTGATGATCATACAAGTCGTTCTCTTTTCTCCGAAGGTCTCTTTAATTATCCTGTAGGCAGTATCTATCTTACCCCTAGTGAGATAAGCCTCTACATCGTTACATTTGTCCTCTAGCCATCCCTGCTTAGCCATTTTGCACTTCCTGTCGATCTCATTTTTGAGACGTTTGTATTCCTTTTTGCCTGCTTCATTTACTGCATTTTTATATTTTCTCCTTTCATCAATTAAATTCAATATTTCTTCTGTTACCCAAGGATTTCTATTAGCCCGCGTCTTTTCCCTACTTGATCCTCTGTTGCCTTCACCACTTCATCCCTCAGAGCTACCCATCCTTCTTCTACTGTATTTCTTTCCCCCATTCCTTTCAATTGTTCCCTTATGCTCTCCCTGAAACTCTGTACAATCTCTGGTTCTTTCAGTTTATCCAGGTCCCATCTCCTTAAATTCCCACCTTTTTGCAGTTTCTTCAGTTTTAATCTACAGGTCATAACCAATAGATTGTGGTCAGAATCTACATCTGCCCCAGGAAATGTCTTACAATTTAAAACCTGGTTCCTAAATCTCTGTCTTACCATTATATAATCTATCTGAAACCTGCCAGTATCTCCAGGCTTCTTCCATGTATACAACCTTCTTTCATGATTTTACCAAGTGTTAGCTATGATTAAGTTATTCTCTGTGCAAATTTCTAACAGACGGCTTCCTCTTTCATTTCTTAGCCCCAATCCATATTCACCTGCTACGTTTCCTTCTCTTCCTTTTTCTACTCTTGAATTCCAGTCACCCATGACTATTAAATTTTCGTTTCTCTTCACTACCTGAATAATTTAATTGTTGCCGACGCATTCGGTATGACAGCGGAGGGGATTAATAGGGGGCGCGGGCGCAGAAGCATTGACTCTGCCTGTTCCTGTTCCTCTTCTGTAATGATTTCGCTGGTCAGTGGCCTCTCGGTTAGCGACTGCACACAGTTCTAGGTCGCGATTGATCTGTGAGGCATCAAAACTAGATCGAGCTAGAGACCATCGGTCTAAATTTTTAAAATATTGTAAGCATAGATCGAAAATATTTATCGTCACTAATTTTAGTTAAAATATGGAATAACCGGTGAAAAGGAGCCAAATACGCAAATGCATATAACCCGGTCTCTATGCATCAACTATATCGGTAAATATTTATCAACCTCTTCAACCACATACGTAAAGGTGGTAGTGTAACACCTAGACAACCTAAGAGAAGGAAACAAGTGATGACAGAAGGCAGTGAAATTAATACTTTTGCCGCTGTTGCAGTTGATCCCCCACATAATCGCACGAGGAAATGGCATAAGTCAGGCATAAGTCATTCTCCATCGACACCGGTTCATCACTATCACATCTTTATCCATCCAGAGCTGCGTGGAAACGATTATGGAACTCGCATTAACTTCTGTACATGAAAACTGAGACAGGGTGCTCCAGATGCATCATATATCTTGTTTAGTGATGAGGCCACATTTATCATCAATAATGGTCAGGTAAACTGACGAAGCCGCGCGGTTTAAGGCTCCATGTCACAGATTTCCCGGCCCCTCCCGCCCTTATGTTCGAGTCCTCCCTTGGGCATGAGTGTGTGTATTGTTCTTAGCATAAGTTAGTTTAAAGTATTTTAATTAGTGTCTAAGTCTAGGGTCCGATGACTTCAGCAGTTTGGCCCCTTAGGAATTCACACACATTTGAATAATTTCAAACTGCCGAAAAATGCACTGTTGGTCTGTTGATGGAATACTCGAGGTGTATCATCTATCTTGTTTAGTGATGGATCCGCATTTCCCAATCATGGCCAGAGAAACCACAGAAATACGCAAGACACCGGTAGTCTGTTAACAACGCCACTGGATTCGTCAGATGAAACGTCAGTGTCCATGGAGTGTAAATGTATGATATGGGGCAATGAACCATCAGCTCATAGGCCCGCTTTTCAGAGACGGAACACTGAACGCACACGAGTATCGCAACGTCCTAACAGATCACGTTCCACGGATGTTAGAAGACGCTTCTCTTCAGAAGTGGAGGAGTCTGTGGTACCAACACGATGGCTGTCTGGCGCGTAGTGCACGAAGTACTACAGCATGTCTCCCCGAATTGTTTCGAATCATTGGGTAGGACGCAGAGGACCTGTACCTAGGCCGGCCCATTTTCCGGATTTGACTCCTGTAGACTTTTTATTGTGGGCAAAGCTGAAAGACACTGTCTGCAAAGACATACCATCTACACCCAATGATATATAACGGCATAATACTGCAGCCTGCTCGGACATCTCCACTGAAATGCTAACACATGTGCACCAGACTGGAAGCGTGTATTGCTGCTCCCAATGGTCATTTTGAACACACCTATGACGGTTAATTGTCTCATTACTGTTCAGAATCCACATAACCAGTGTATGTACCTGTTGAGCCGTGGTGCGTCTTTTCTGGCACAGCAGCTCTTTGGCAGTACTAGCGATTACCCGGCTGTACTACGATCTTGGCGCCTGTTGTGATCTGGCGGCGGGTATTTGCGGCAGGGCAGTTGGTCGCCGGACTCTCTACGAGGCGCTAGGACGTGCCTGAGGTGACGACGGAGCAAACACGCGGGCTCGGCCAGCGGTGGCGCGGCCGGTCTGCCTTGCAAGACGGTCGCGAGTTCGTGCTGGACCTGTCTGATGTCAGCTTCGGGCGCTGCTCGTCGCATTGCTTTGGGGCCTGTTTTCTCGGAGAAACGCATCCCTCGAGACCATCTCGAACAACGCTCTCCATCGTACGTGTAAGTGGTTTTGGTGCCTTCGTTTCGTCAAACGATTTGCGTTGCAGCGAGTGAACTTGTTAGTCGGTTGGCGGCCGGCAGATTCTGTGTGACTGTATGCAGACCAGCAGTTACTATTTGCTTTAGAATCCGCTGGTGATGACTATTAAAAGGCAGATTAGCACGAAGGCGTGCGTGTGATTTTGGGTTTATTGCCATCAAGCGACGTCCCTGGTATATTGCTGCAAAAAAAATTGCAACCAGTTATTCTATTAGTAAAACTTGTATTTGGTAAAGCTACTCATTTATATGTACTTACCTTATATACGTGCACTTATTGAATGCACACACTCAATAGTAAGTGGTTTGTGTATTTTACCGATTTATTAATGTATATTGATGGATGTTTGGTCGGTGTTTGCCGTGTCTTCTGCGGTCTGTTTGTGTTCCAGTTTCTGCGAGTTTTGATGCGTGGGTGCGGCGCCACGTCCCGCTTCGGTGCACAGAAGCTGTCACGTGCAGTCTAATGGGAAGTGACTCCCGGTTGATCCCCGACGTTTAGGTGTTGTTTGGACGGCTGGTCGGCTGCTTTCGGCATTTAAGTCACCCTTGTCCAGGGCAGCCTGGGGTCACTGCCCGTTTGATAAATATAACCTATTTCATGTGTTGTTTGTGTTTCTTTTTTTTAAAAAAAGGTGTTTTAAATTCGTTGAATATTAATTATTATAGTAACGTGTTGTGCTGGTTGGCTTTTTCGTGGTTCTAAACGAACTGATACTTTTGGTAAATTACCTTCATATTGTAAATGTTTTTTTGAAAAAGGTTGTGCCATTTTTTAAAATCAGTTTCATACTGTAATTTATTTGAAATCTCTGTGGCTCATCTCTTTAAGTCTTTTAGTAGTTGTTATCTGCTGTCTTGCTTGAGAAGCAAGATAAAGATGCCCATGTTGATTGTCTCTTACGTGTTCTGAATAAACAATGGATTTGGTTGTTGTTGGTTGAGTGACATTACAGGGGTCTTGACCTTCCATCCTAGGTGTACCCCTCATCCACACTTCCTAAGTAACACCTGTGTCGTTCTTTAGTGTGTGCTACCACAGGTATTGTGCAAGCATCGGTGAGGAAACTTTTCAAACTGTGATATCTCGTAAACGACTTGCACTAGAATGCTGCACAAAACACCACTGAAGTTCTAATTTACCCTACTTATAGTCTGTTGATGTCAATAAATTTACAAATTGTATGTTCGCATAAAAAATACACTTTCTATTATTATAGTCCGTTAATTGGCTAGCAATGCGAGCCACTGACTGCAAATCCATTCGTGAAAACCGAACATCAATAGCTCTCTCCTTTGCGAAATACTTGCGGTGCAAGTTTTAGGCGATTCACCCTATGTATAACAGGCCATGACCCCAATTCTTGTACTCCCCTTCTGCCCCATATCAAACCTCACAATTGAAGTTACCGCCATCTACAGAGAAAGGCTTTCCGTAATCCTGCCTCTTTTGACGGTTTTACAGAATGAGCGCTTGCAGATATGTTTTTATAGCGGGAGCGCCGACGTTAACTGTAGAGAATGAGGCGACACTGTTGTGAAAGCTCCGCGCCTGGCGCCTGCGGCGTTCGCAACCCGCCGCGCACGTCCCCTTTACCGGCAGCGTGGGGCGACGCTAAACCCCCTCGTAAATCGCAGCCTCGCAGCGGAGCGTAGCAGAGACTCGCCCGCCGCGTTTACGGGCCGAGTGGGCCAGCCGGGTCCACAGCCACCAAATCCCGGACCACCGTTAGGCTCGCCGCCTCCCATCCCCCCCCCCCCCCCCCCTCCCATGGGGCTCCGCAAGGAGCAGGCAACTTTTTGCGCGCACAGCAAACGGCCGTGTGAACTGGACGCGCCTAACAAGCTTAACCGGGAAACGGGCACGGTAACCAGGAGTTACGGGCACGGAGCCGGCGACCTTCCTGGGAGCCTGCGAGCGGCTCACACTACTGACACAACCGTGCTCTACGTTGAGGATTCCCCATTAAAGCACGCTTTGCCGCAAAATTCTACGTCTAGCTTAGCCCCTGCTGCTTCGCTTGTGTGAAATATTTTCATGCAGTCCACGGAGTGTTAAATCCTGCATTGACGTCAAATATGTGGGGTCTAGGAAGCCTACCTTCTCCGATCGCTAGACAACATTCAAACAAATCGGCGATATGCAAATAAGAAATCTCTTCACTATATACAATTCTTAAGTCACCGGTCTTGATGTGGCTAATCTTGATGCTGCTGTAGAAGTGGTCCGTGACCAGTCGGCGTTTAGAGGTTGTCGTCCTGGAGAGGGGTCGGTCAGCGTGCTATTGGTTGACGTCCTTTTCGCAGCTCTCTCCACTCTCTTGTTTCTGACTGGCGTGCCAGCGCTTGACTTTAAGCCGTAACACTAAGTGCAACACCTTATTAACTTTTCACGCAAATTGAGGCCGTAGGAGAATGGTTTCTTCGATTGTGCTTATGACTAAAAAGCGATTCTGGTAGCTCGAGTCCAAGGTTTTTGCGTTCCTGTGGTCGTACTTCCACACAAACATTCGTCCCCTAACGCACATTTCTTTATACCTAATCGGTAAGTAAAATGCCAATTCTCATAGATTTAGCTTCAAAGGATGTTTCATATATCGAAATAATTCCTTAAAGATTTTCATCCTCAAAATCACCCCTTAGGAGCTGAATTTCCAAAACCAGTGGAACATGTATTTCCTTATTTCTAACAGAGAAGCCAAATACAAATTTTCATAGTTTTAGCTTTGAAAAAGCTTTCATAATGAAGTGATTTCATAAAATTTTGCATCACCTATTTCACTCACATAGGGGACTGAACTTCAATAAACACTGAAACATATATATAATTTTAACCGAGAAGTCAGATACCAATTTTTATACTTTTACCTTAGAACTGCTTTAGCTGTTCTTTACTAATGATTTATTCTTAAAAAAACTTGGACTACTCTGGTATTGTAGTGTGATTTGAAAGACTTAAGGCGACTGTAAGTTTACATCCTGACAGCAATCACTTAGACTTGTAAGCCTTCCACTTGTCTCCCTGACCATGTGTCTGCTAAACTGATTCTGTCCTCTCACAGTGGCTGTTTTTGCTAGCCTGCATTGGAGGTTATCATTTTTATCAGAATCTTAAAAAAAACTTGAATGCTCAGAAAAGTTTAATGATATGATGGTTCTGTCATTATTGTAGCAATTATTTATGGATGATTAATATCTCAACATGGGATTAATCTTTTATTAAAAAACAGCAAGGTTTATTAATCATAAAATAGGACAAACACAAGTTCAAAGAGAAGAAAAGAAATCATGAACTGTTGGCAACACAAATAGAAGCAACAAATAATTAGCACTCCACTGGGTGGCATTTGGTTGGCAAAGACTACAGCTGATCTGTTTGATCTATTTACCCTGGCTCACAATATGCATAATTCAATCGGAATTATTTAATGCTGATTAGACTTTGAAGAATTTTTTCTACACAGAAGTTACACTGCGTTGGTGTAGCTGAGAGCAAGTGGCAAGACTTTGTTACTGTTTGCCCTAACAAGCTGGAGTAGCAATACTATACTCCTGTATACCCCTTTCTCAAAGCACAGCACTGTCTCAGGTGACGGTCATGACGCAAGCGTCTGCAGAGTAACGATGTAAGGAGCATGTAATTCGTTATCACAGACAAAAATATGCAGAGTCGTAGGCAGGCAATCTGTTAGACGGATCGCAATTACTTTTTAATGGACCCCTGAAATCTCTGCAGATTCCAGTGTGTGAAACTTCCATTTGTTGGTCATACTATGGACCAATCTGACTCACTTATACGTCAGTGTACACAAGGAGGTCAAACGTCAAAGAGGCTGATATGAATAAGATTCTCCTCGGCACAGCAAGTTGTGTGAGATGGCTATCGTCCTAACTGTTGGTGAGGTAAGGCTTCACCAAAAGCTCCTCAGTCAAGACCTGTGCCAGTGCGAAGTCACGCTCAGTTCGAATATGCCAAGTGCAACCCACTCACAACAAGAGTCAAGATAAGTATCCCCTCCCCAGACTGGAGTCTAAATCAGAAGTCTCCACACAGGTTTTGTGCCAATTACAAGACTCCATGAGCGACATGTCTTCCCTCTAACTCGTCTACTCTACCTCCCTAACTCATCTATTAACCATAGTTAGTGATACTCTTTTCTCTGCTGGAGAAGCATCCAATCCCTGACATGCATATTTCTGCGTAGGGAGGAGAAAACATTATGCTCTCAAAATGGTTTTCTCACAGCCATTTTAGGCAGTGTGTTTTGAGAGTTTTCGTTTAACCATAAAGTGAACAACACATTTATCATAGACATCGTTGCTTTGGTGGACCGAATATTAGAGCAAGTCCGACTAAAGCCTCAGCTAAACTAAGAGAAGAGCTTTTTTGTCCCAACATACAACTTTTGAGAGCCGCCAAAATGCCTAAAAGTGTTCTAAAGACCCGAGGCTTCGCAAAAATCTCCGTAGGCTGATGGTCGAAACCACCTGATGGCTCCATCTATAGTGTCAGATACAAGGCCAACATGCAAATTCATGGATTTTTACAGACGCCAGCTCTTTAATGTTTAAGACTCTGTCAAAACGCCTTAGCCAGGTTACCCACTGTCTCTCCTGCGCCCCTGACCGTGTCATGACCAGAAACGCCTGACAGGTAGACCCAGATAGGCAGTTTTTCGTCTCTTTGGCCGAAAGCATTATCTGCACACTTGTGCGAGTCATTGAGATCAGCGTTCTGTCTCCACTAAATGCTTTGAGATGTTCCTGTCTCTAACAGTTGCACATAACTTGCAAGCTCCAAATGTTCACTGCAAGATTTACTGTTAAATAATCAAACTGCCTACTTGTTCCCAACTCCAGAAAATATTTTTCGAAGGAGATCTGCTGTAAAGATCGCGCATGCATTAAAAATGTACATGCTCCCATAAACGCTTGCTCATGTTGATAACTTCTTGTCGACTCACAAAAATGATGACTAGGGTGTAACAATTACATTAAAGTAAAGCCTTGAATATAAAAGGAAGTTAGAGAGTGTCTTGTCCTCTCTCACTTTCACCCACTGTTTTGCTCCGTTAGTGGTTGAATTTCCAAAGATGCTGAAACACGTATTTTTTTTATTTCCAAGCAACCAAGGACCAGTTTTCGTAGTTCTAGTTTCAAACTTGCCTTAATAGTAACATTTTTTCAAAAAGTCTTTAATCACCTATTTCACCACTTTAGTAGTGGGATATCGAACAAGTACTTCTTAAACGATGCCTACAGTATAAGATCAATATCCTCTGCAAATTTCAAGTTTCTGCCCTTAGCTGTTTTGGCTGGGCAAAGATGAGTCAGTGTATCAGTCTGGTCATATTTCACCCTCTTAGCGGTTGAATTTACTGAGAAGTCACAAACCAATTTTCATAGATGTATTTTTAAAAATGCTTTAGTAGTTCACTAAATGTTTTACTTTAAAAAAATTCTCCTACTCTTTCACCCCAATTGGGGTTTAAGATCAGTACCGTCTCCAGATTTTAGATTTCTGTCCTCAGATGTTTCAGCTAGGTGATGTTGATTCAGTCAGTCAGGACACAGCCTTTTATACATTGCCTTAATAGGGACTTTTTTTTAAACAACGTTTCAACCCCTATGTCACCTCCTTACGGGTGTAATTTCGAAAAATCCCTTCTTAAATGACGCCAACTGTGTAACAACAACACCCTCTCAAAATTTCAAGTCCCTCTACTTAGTGATTTAAACTTTCATCCCCTATTGGGGTTGAATTTCCAAAAGTACTGAAACACATATTTTTGTACTTTCAACATGTGACTACGCGTATTCAGGCTGTTTTAGTTTTATTTATAGACTATGCCCTCTTAGACAAATTATAGATTTAGGTATATCTTCTCAATAAGGCTCAATTATTTGGGCTGAAACCTAGGTAAAGGTTGGTTTCATTACCGCAATAGAGGCTGATAGTTTCTTATATATTACATATATTTGTGTTTCTAACCGAGATGCCAAATATAAATTACTATAGATTTAGGTTTAAAAATGCTTTCATAATGAAAGATTTTGATAAAACATGTCATCCACTAGTGAACCCTCTTAGTAGCTGAATTTCCAAAAAAGCTGAAGTGCGCATTCTTTTAAGTCTACCCGAAAAGCGGAATACCAATTTTCGTAGTTCTACCTTCAAAACTGTCTTATAAGCAACATATTTTCAGAAAACGTTTACCCCTTAGTTCGCCCCTTAAGGGCTGAATGTACAAATATACCTAAACCGCATTTTTTAAATTTCTGAGCAAGAAAGCAAAAATTTGTTTTCGTAGTAGCTACAAAATTGCATTAATAGTGATATACTTTCATGAAGCTTTTTAATACACTCTTTCACCCCTTTAAAAATGGAATATAGAAAAATTCCCTTAGGAATGGAATATCGAAAAATCCTTTCTTAAACGACGCCTACAGTTCAAGATAAACACACTTGCCAAATTTCAAGTTTCTGTCCTTAATAGTTTGGCCTGGGGATGATTAGTCAGTGAGTCCATCAGTCGGGACATTGCCGTATATGTACTGAGACATATGAGTTTACATCACGAAACAGAATAACGCGACAGTTGGAAGAGGAAAATTAATTCTACGCCTTACTGCTAGCGAATCATCCGGAGCTGTACAGTCGTGGTCAAAAACTATTTTCGGCCTTGATGTTTCATCCAGAGACGCGTTGGACATCTTCAGAGACGCTCCTCTTTCCACTGAGTCTTGCCGATTGGTGTATCGGACTGTGAAAAAAAGGCTTCGTAGACGTTTATATCCAGCGATCACGTATAAACGTCTGCCACACACCGTTCTCAAAGCATGTATCTCGCCTTCCGACGTTCTGACTGGCGAGTCGGCAGGACAGCGGGACCAGGAGCACCTCTGAAGGTGCCCGGTGCAGCTCTGGGAGAAACGTGGCGAACGGAAATATTTCATGGTCCAAGAGCATACAGCTCGAAATATTCATTAGTAGCTGAGGCATCCAATCGTGTGAGCTTTCATTGCGTCATCTTGCCTTACGTTTATCAAATGTCACAAATCGAATTAGGCTCATGTACTGGGCTCGCCAGCTGAGGTAACGAGTTTGAAGATACTCAGAAAGGAGGACATCGGTGCGAATCCCGATGAGGAAAAATTTCTTATCATCAGTACTCGATCGCTAGATTTAGAGAAATCTTTTGACAATGTTGACTGGAATCCTCTTTTTGGAATTCTGAAGGCAGCAAGGTTAAAAGATAGGGAGCGAAAGGCTGTGTACAGCTTCTACTGAAACTACGTGGCAGTTATAAGAGTCGAGGTGCATGAAAAGAAAGCAGTGGTCGAGAACGGAGCGAGACAGGCTTGTAGTCTATCACAGATTTATTCACTGGGCAGCAAAGAAAACCAATGAAAAATTTGGAGAAAGAATTAAAGTTCAGAGAGACGAAATAAAAACTTTCAGTCTTGTCAATGGCATTATAATTCTGTCAGAGACAGCACAGGACTTGGAAGAGCATCGGAACGGAATGAACAGTGTCTTGAAAGGTAGGTATAAGGTGATCGTCAAAAAAAGCAAAACAAGGACAATGGAATGTAGTGGAGTTAAATCAGGTGATGCTGAAGGAATTACATTAGTAAATGAGACACTTAAAGTAGTAGATGAGTTTCGCTATTTGGACAGCAAAATAACTGATGATGGTCGAAGTAGGGAGGATATAAAATGTGGACTGGCAACGGCAAGAAAAATCTTTCAGACGAAAAGAAATTTGCTAGCATCGAATATAGCTTGAAGTGTTAATAAGTCTTTCGTGGAAGGATTTATATAGAGTGTAGCAATGTATGGAAGCAAAACATGGATGATAAACAGTCTAGACAAGAAGAGAATAGAAGCTTTTGAAGATTACGTAGGTAGATTATATAACTAATGAGGAAGTACAGAATAGTTTGTGCTACAACCTGACAAGAAGATGGAATCGGTTGATAGGACACATTTTGAGACATCAAGGGATCATCAGTTTAGTACTGGAGGGAAGTGTGGGGGGCGGGGGGGGGGGGTAAATATCGTGTAGGGAAACGAAGAGATAATACAGTAAGCAGATTTAGAAGGCTGTACGTTCCAGAAGTTATTCGGAGATGAAGAGGATTCCACAGCATGGAAGTGCGTGCAGAACTGCATCAAACCAATCTTCAGACTGAAGACCACAACAACAACTATACTGGATCAGTAAAGGTGGGTGGGGAGGGGGACAGAAGGGAGGCTGGAGCGTTATGTTCCTGATCTTCCACACTTGGCGCTAATGTTCCGCAACCCTCTTCAGCGTCCCGTGGAGTTACGACATGGTGATGGTGATCTGTCTCTCGTGTGGGGTTCTTAATCTGGCGGGACCTTTGGTGCTATTGGCAAAGGGTAGGCTATATGAGAGCAGCAGTTTTCACCCACTCGCTTCCCCAACTAACTATTCTCGTGTGTCACATCTTCGTACAACTAACCATAGTGTTCGCCTAATGCTGCCTGGACCAGGAGGTACATCTACATTTACATACATATACTGTAAAGTGAATGATGGAGAGTACTTAGTATAGTACCACGTATAAATTTCCCTTCCCATTCCACTCAAATAAGGAGCATTGGTAGAAATTAATTACCTTTGGCTGTGTTGAAATTAATCTAATCTTGACTTCATGTTTCATAGACCTTCTATATCTACATCTACGTTTATACTCCGCAAGCCACCCAACGGTGTGTGGCGGAGGGCACTTTACGTGCCATTGTCATTACCTCCCTTTCCTGTTCCAGTCGCGTATGGTTCGCGGGAAGAACGACTGTCTGAAACACTCCGTGCGCGCTCTAATCTCTCTAATTTTACATTCGTGATCTCCTCGGGAGGTGTAAGTAGGGGGAAGCAATATTTTCGTTACCTCATCCAGAAACGCACCCTCTCGAAACCTGGCGAGCAAGCTACACCGCGATGCAGAGCGCCTCTCTTGCAGAATCTGCCACTTGAGTTTGTTAAACATCTCCGTAACGCTATCACGGTTACCAAATAACCCTGTGACGAAACGCGCCGCTCTTCTTTGGATCTTCTCTATCTCCTGCGTCAACCCGATCTGGTACGGATACCACACTGATGACCAATACTCAAGTATAGGTCGAACGAGTGTTTTGTAAGCCACCTCCTTTGTTGATGGACTACATTTTCTAAGGACTCTCCCAATGAATCTCAACCTGGTACCCGCCTTACCAACAATTAATTTTATATGATCATTCCACTTCAAATCGTTCCGCACGCATACTCCCAGATATTTTACAGAAGTAACTGCTACCAGTGTTTGTTCTGCTATCATATAATCATACAATAAAGGATCCTTCTTTCTATGTATTCGCAATACATTACATTTGTCTATGTTAAGGGTCAGTTGCCACCCCCTGCACCAAGTGCCTATCCGCTGCAGATCTTCCTGCATTTCGCTACAATTTTCTAATGCTGCAACTTCTCTGTATATTACAGCATCATCCGCGAAAAGCCGCATGGAACTTCCGACACTATCTACTAGGTCATTTATATATATTGTGAAAAGCAATGGTCCCATAACACTCCCCTGTGGCACGCCAGAGGTTACTTTAACGTCTGTAGACGTCTCTCCATTGATAACAACATGCTGTGTTCTGTTTGCTAAAAACTCTTCAATCCAGCCACACAGCTGGTCTGATATTCCGTAGGCTCTTACTTTATCAGGCGACAGTGCGGAACTGTATCGAACGTCTTCCGGAAGTCAAGGAAAATAGCATCTACCTGGGAGCCTGTATCTAATATTTTCTGGGTCTCATGAACAAATAAAGCGAGTTGGGTCTCACAGGATCGCTGTTTCCGGAATCTATGTTGATTCCTACGTAGTAGATTCTGGGTTTCCATAAACGACATGATACTCGAGCAAAAAACATGTTCTAAAATTCTACAACAGATCGACGTCAGAGATATAGATCTATAGTTTTGCGCATCTGCTCGACGACCATTCTTGAGGACTGGGACTACCTGTGCTATTTTCCAATCATTTGGAACCTTCCCTTCCTCTAGAGACTTGCGGTACACGGCTGTTAGAAGGGGGGAAAGTTCTTTCGCGTACTCTGTGTAGAATCGAATTGGTATCCCGTCAGGTCCAGTGGACTTTCCTCTGCTGAGTGATTCCAGTTGCTTTTCTATTCCTTGGACACTTATTTTGATGTCAGCCATTTTTTCGTTTGTGCGAGGATTTAGAGAAGGAACTGCAGTGCGGTCTTCCTCTGTGAAACAGCTTTGGAAAAAGATGTTTAGTATTTCAGCTTTACGCGAGTCATCCTCTGTTTCAGTGCCTTCATCATCCCGGAGTGTCTGGATATGCTGTTTCGATCCACTTACTGATTTAACGTAACACCAGAACTTCCTAGGATTTTCTGTGAAGTCGGTACACAGAATTTTACTTTCGGATTCTCTGAACGCTTCACGCATAGCCCTCCTTACGCTAACTTTGACATCGTTTAGCTTCTGTTTGTCTGAGAGGTTTTGGCTGCGTTTAAATTTGCAGTAAAGCTCTCTTTGCTTTCGCAGTAGTTTCCTTATGTAAGGAATATTTATAGATTCTAGATACTGGTTCTCGAAACTTACAAGTGGGTTTTTGTGGGATAATTGTTTATCTTTAAGACTTTGCCAGTTCAGGTTTTTCAAAATTTCCGTAACACCCTCCCGTGAGTCAAGCTAACCTTATCATTGTGGCCGACCATCTCTGCATGCGTCATGGCAGTGTCTTGTATTTTCACTGCTGCCAAGCGTGTCCTGTGTCCGTGCCAAAAAATGCAACACTATACAAGCCGTCGTCACATTCATCCGTATCACACTGGCGCCAACGACATGCTCCGTAACAGGTCGGAGGGAGACAATGGGATGCCTCCAACATGGCCTAACCCAGGATGGTAGTGCGCTATTCTTGCACCTGTCTCCAACGCTCATTTTCCTCTGGATCTGACTCCTCCTGTTCTTTTAAAATCTTTTATTACAGATACAACTTAGAAAAAATAAAAACCGCCAAACTTCCCTAACGTCACTTAGCTCTCTAGGAACGTAGAACCCTTAATGATTTGGCATACTACAGCTGGCTTAAGTGTAGAACAACCAATGTGGATAAAATTGAAGCAGGCGAATAAATACAAGTTTTCCCAGAAAAACTAGATTCCCCATTAAATTTAATACACCTCGTTATTATTATTTTTAGTATTATTCCTAATCACATATCACTTGGGAAATACAAACGAAATATAATGAAACATGTACATAGTCCACAAATGTACGGATTATTTATACAGGGTGAATCATAAGTAATGGCTGTAAACGCAAGCTGTTAGAAGTACACGATTCTAGAAGCAAAACAGTCGCAGTACTCATAATTCCGCAAATGAACCATTTTTGAGATAACTGTGACCTGTGGACACCAGCCGCCACTGGCTTCACTCCATGTAAACGCCATCGGAATTAATAAAAGGTAACAATACTGTATAACATTAAGCAAATTTTTAAAGATTTTTTTGTAGAAGTGCAGATGTTTTGACTGAACATGACAAAACTTACATTGTAGATGTAGTTAAACGACGTATTCGTTGTGTCGTCCTTGAAACTGCATACATGCCTGTACCAGTCACTGCAATGAGTTTCGAATCCTTTCAAACATGCGTAGATAATTTACAAATTCTGACAAGTCTCTGCTTCAATTCTCCAGTCGTGTTAACTGCAGTTGCTTGCATTACACCTCTAAGGTGGTCCCAAACACAGAAAGGCATGGCGCTCAGATCAGGAAGCCACGCTATAGGTCTTCCTTGCCCAATCCATCATTGGTCATATCGATATGTTACGTGCCATCTCACCATGACAGCAAAGAGTCTGGTACTCCATCACATGTACCACATCATCTGGCTGAAACATGCTATTTGCGTCCAATAATAAGGCAGGAAGCAGCAGGGCCATAATCATCAAATGTGCATAGCTTGTGTTAAACAATATTTATTACCTTGCACAATTTAACACAATAAAACAGATAAATTTAACCTCACAGGAGCACAATAAAAAAATTTAAACCTCTACATAAAGCATAAAAAAATTTCTGTTGGTGTAAATAATTAATAAAATCAAAACTTGCCGAACTGTGAACCCGTAAGACTATCCTGTACAATAACTTCTCTTTTGCAATATAAATTCATACCAAGGTATAACACTGAGGCGTAACATAATGCACATAAGTAATAGTTAAAGCAACTTCTAAAACTTCAACGCTCGGCAATGAAGACACCGGGCACAGTAACTTGTGACTAAGGAAAAATCCAGTTGATGACAGTACGGGGAGGCACTAATTTAAATAATAAACAATTAATGAAAAACAGCGCCTCTGCATCTAAACATTCCCTGAGAACATAAGCACATGAAACCTTCCTTTATAAAAATTAAACTTTACAACCAGCACAGAAGTTACAAATATAATAAACAAATGGCTGATAAGGGAATACAGAATTAATAAGGCGGAGCTTCCAGCAATCTGATCGGGCACTAATTACAGAGTGAAACCCAATTTTACAGGTTTGAATTCATATTTAGAGCTAAAGACGCATTCGCTCGCATTTAGATAAGGACTTCACAGAACCAGGAACAAAGAGAACACCCATACTCAGCTTAAGGACGATATCGAGACAGAAGACCAGGAACCTGGAGCCCAGTCTAACGAATCACAGTTCCACTGGCAACGGCCAAGTCGTCAAGCCCCGGCGCCAAGCCCCACCATACCGGACGAAATACACTGCGCTCCGCACAACTGAAACATGAATCAACGACAACGGCACACTTCCAACTGCACATTAGTATTACATAAAAGAATAATACGTAACATTAGAACAGGAAAGCTCGCAACAAATTTTTTAAACTCAACACTTAAGAATTCATTTAAACACTGGAATACACTCGTAGATAAGATTGTTCTTTGAAACGTGAACAGGGTGAGTATTGTTTTAAACGAACAAGAGCCCACCAGAACTACACTTTCATGGAATCTAATGTAGTTTCACGAGACAGCATAGTATTTCGTTGCTCGTAAACTAAGGTGCAAATTTTGGTACTTAATCACCAAGGTTACAACTTTAGATATATAATCACCCAGTAATCAACAGCTCACCGGGCTTCCTTACATATAGCTGCAGATCCTTTATCAAGTGGTAGGAAACCAAGATGAAAAACCCAAGCCCCGTTACCATGCCACGTGTGACAGAACTTTGATTTGTCAGACTCGTCACCAATTACACACTGAAGACAACTTTTTTTCTGGTCATAAGTCTACTGACTGGCTTGATGCGGCCCGCCACGAATTCCTTTCCTGTGCTAACCTCTTCATCTCAGAGTAGCACTTGCAACCTACGTCCTCAATTATTTGCTTGACGTATTCCAATCTCTGTCTTTCTCTACAGTTTTTGCCCTCTACAGCTCCTTCTAGTACCATGGAAGTCATTCCCTCATGTCTTAGCAGATGTTCTATCATCCTGTCCCTTCTCCTTATCAGTGTTTTCCACATATTCCTTTCCTCTCCGATTCTGCGTAGAACCTCCTCGTTCTTTACCTTATCAGTCCGCCTAATTTTCAATTGCATTCCAGTCGCCCATGACTATTAGATTTTCGTCCTCCTTTACATACTGCATTACCCTTTCAATATCCTCATACACTTTCTCTATCTGTTCTTCTTCAGCTTGCGACGTCGGCATGTATACCTGAACTATCGTTGTCGGTGTTGGTCTGCTGTCAATTCTGATTAGAACAACCCGGTCACTGAACTGTTCACAGTAACACACCCTCTGCCCTACCTTCCTATTCATAACGAATCCTACACCTGTTATACCATTTTCTGCTGCTGTTGATATTGACCGATACTCATCTGACCAGAAATCCTTGTCTTTCTTCCACTTCACTTCACTGACCCCTACTATATCTAGATTGAGCCTTTGCATTTCCCTTTTCAGATTTTCTAGTTTCCCTACCACGTTCAAGCTTCTGACATTCCACGCCCCGACTCGTAGAACGTCATCCTTTCGTTGATTATTCAATCTTTTTCTCATGGTAACCTGCCCCTTGGCAGTCCCCTCCCGGAGATCCGAATGGGTGACTATTCCGGAATCTTTTGTCAATGGAGAGATCATCATGACACTTCTTCAATTACAGGCCACATGTCCTGTGGATACACGTTACGTGTCTTTAATGCGGTGGTTTCCAGTGCCTTCTGCATCCTCATGTCGTTGATCATTGCTGATTCTTCCGCCTTTAGGGGCAATTTCCCACCCCTAGGACAAGAGAGTGCCCAGAACCTCTATCCGCTCCTCCGCCCTCTTTGACAAGGCCGTTGGCAGAATGAGGCTGACTTCTTATGCCGAAAGTCTTCGGTCGCCAATGCTAATTAGTTATCAAAATTTAGGCAGTGGCGGGGATCGAACCCGGGACCGAAGACGTTTTGATTTATGAATCAAAGACGCTACCCCTAGACCACGAGTTACCAAAGACAACATTAGTTATCCATTAACAAATATTGATAAGCACACAACTGCACCCGTTTACATCAAACACACACTATGTGCCCAGACGAACTGTTAATGCCCGGCGACGCTCTGGCAAGCTGCTCTTCTCAACATGCACTGCGTGGCGAGAAAAGCCAAACACTACGCCTCTTGCCGGAACCCAAATCTTTCCACCGTCTACGCCCACAGCACTCCAGTAATACCATGCGCAATGAGCATGCGCACCAAGTAAGGACCAACCTCCCGACGCCCTTGTAACCGCAACCGACAGACCACACAGTCCGATCTGCTCCCTCGACGCTGCAGACTTGAATAGCCGATCCCGCGATGAAGAACTGACTAGCGGCTGACCGAAGCAAAATCGATGACAAAGATGACAATAGAAGAAAGAGGTACTGGCGCCAGCCACGCGACGTATCACTGGCGTTGCTTTAAGGAAACATCCTCAAGCAATTCTGCAAGAACATTCTGCAGAAAGCAAATGTAATTCCATTAAGTTTGTTTGCTAACATATACAACCCAATAGAATGATCACCTTAGTACCCATACCCACATATTCAATGATAAACATCAGTGGCATGGAGACTCATTCACAGCATGTTGGAGTCTAGATGACTCCAAAAATGAGAACTGTGATAATTAAACACACCATCATGAGTGAGCTCTGCTTTATCTGCAAATAAGATGTTGCTGTCGAACATAGGGTTGGTTCTAGAATGAAGGAAAGTAGAAGACGAGGTACTGCCGGAATTAAAGCTGTGAGGACGGGTCATGAGTCGTGTTGGGTAGCTCAGATGGTAGAGCATTTGCCCGCGACAGGCGAAGGTCCCGAGTTCGAGTCTTGGTCCGGCACACTGTTGTAATGTGCCAGGAAGTTTCAGACACAGGGTTGTACGAGGTGCAAGTTCTAAGGCCTCCGATTATTTTTCTGATTAACTACTCACTCGAAATCGATGAAACTGGCGTTACTTCTCGACGTAATCGCCCTGCAGACGTACACATTTTTCACAACGCCGACGCCATTATTCCATGGCAGCGGCGAAGGCTTCTTTAGGAGTCTGTTTTGACCACTGGAAAATCGCTGAGGCAATAGCAGCACGGCTGGTGAATGTGCGGCCACGGAGAGTGTCTTTCATTGTTGGAAAAAGCCAAAAGTCACTAGGAGCCAGGTCAGGTGAGTAGGGAGCATGAGGAATCACTTCAAAGTTGTTATCACGAAGAAACTGTTGCGTAACGTTGGCTCGATGTGCGGGTGCGTTGTCTTGGTGAAACAGCACACGCGCGGCCCTTCCCGGACGTTTTTGTTGCAGTCCAGGAAGGAATTTGTTCTTCAAAACATTTTCGTAGGATGCACCTGTTACCGTATTCCGCTTGGAACGCAATGGGTAAGGATTACGCCATCGCTGTCCCAGAACATGGACACCATCATTTTTCCTTCACTGGCGGTTACCCGAAATTTTTTTGGTGGCGGTGAATCTGTGTGCTTCCATTGAGCTGACTGGCGCTTTGTTTCTAGATTGAAAAATGGCATCCACGTCTCATCCATTGTCACAACCGACGAAAAGAAAGTCCCATTCATGCTGTCGTTGCGCGTCAACATTGCTTGGCAACATGCCACACGGACAGCCATGTGGTCGTCCGTCAGCATTCGTGGCACCAACCTGGATGACACTTTTCGCATTTTCAGGTCGTCATGCAGGATTGTGTGCACAGAACCCACAGAAATGCCAACTCTGGAGGCGATCTGTTCAACAGTCATTCGGCGATCCCCCAAAACAATTCTCTCCGCTTTCTCGATCATGTCGTCAGACCGGCTTGTGCGAGTCCGAGGTTGTTTCGGTTTGTTGTCACACGATGTTCTGCCTTCATTAAACTGTCGCATCCACGAACGCACTTTCGACACATCCATAACTCCATCACCACATGTCTCCTTCAGCTGTCGATGAATTTCAATTGGTTTCACACCACGCAAATTCAGAAAACGAATGATTGCACGCAGTTCAAGTAAGGAAAACGTCTCCATTTTAAGTATTTAAAACAGTTCTGATTCTCGCCGCTGGTGGTAAAATTCCATCTGCCGTACGGTGCTGCCATCTCTGGGACGTATTGACAATGAACGCGGCCTCATTTTAAAACAATGCGCATGTTTCTATCTCTTTCCAGTCCGGAGAAAAAAAAATCGGAGGCCTTAGAACTTGAATGCACCTCGTATGTAGCTTCTTGTTGCTTCCACTCAGAAAACGTTAGTGTAAGACCAAAGTCCGCTTTCCTTAGACACAGAACTCAATGGAGATAGTACAGGTACAGTGCTCTGCAATGCATTATCCTCTGAACACTACTATGGGTCATTCCAGGAAATTGGGTGGCAAGTCTCCTTCTCAAAGTTCCTGGAGTGTGTTCGACTGTTTCCGGAAACATGCCTTCAGGCACAGATGTTGTGGTGTCGTCCGCAGAACAAGATCTCTTGGAAAAGTTGGTACCTCACGAAGGCACCAAGAGTAAAGACAGTCGCTGCTCGATGGATCAATGAATCAGAGATGAGTGAGACGCGCTCCCTTTTTTTCCTTTATGCCACCGCAGCTGGATTACTTCGGGAGCGCAGTGTCACTCAGTCCACACTCTATGTATTCAGCGTGTGATATCAGGTATTGGTACCATCCCACGGGCGTCACAGCAACGGAATTGTAAGTTTCCGTGTTATGCCGATAGCGGTCGTGCGGGATCTGACGGATCCAATGGAGCACACCCGCTGAGCCACGCCTCCAGTGGCTCGGTGCCTCGAGCCCCCTCTACCGCCACAGTACAGGACGGCCGGCAGCAGGTGCTCAGCCCACATCGCTACGTGAAGCTATGCAGACGCTGCCTAGTCGTGGCTCCATCACCATCTTTGTTGCTGTTGTAATAGCTGGACTGTATTCGTGCTGAATTAATTGTTATGTGTCTTCGTACATTTGAAGAAATACACATTAAGGGGAGGTTTACTATCTTTGGTTCAAAAATCGATTTTTTAAAATTTCATTTTTGAATCCATAAAAGTGTTTAGAATCCACCCATAAAACGGTTTTTTCGAATACGGAACGGAAATGTTTGTTATTCGCGGTTGAACAAAAAAATGCAACTGCCTGAAATCAGTCTTTCCCACGAACCAGTTTTCTTTCTTTCGGAGAACGAATAATTGTATCGGTGCTTCGGAGGAAACACATAAAATTCAAATGAAAGTTTGAACGCTTGCGTTTGGAAGTTAACCCCCAAGCATTTGCATGCTGGTGCGAAGACTGTGGAAATTGGACTTCCCTGGCAGTGAGCAGCTTCAACGAAGGGTACTCAGCGACTGTGAAGACCATAACATCGATGGACGTCACCCTGGGACTCTATTCGACGCAGTTCGCCAAGCATTCGGACGACCACCGGATTCAAGCGGCCGAAAACCGCTTGTCGCCGGCCTTACGAGCGGCTCTGGAGCAGCGCAGGATGACCCAGATCGAGCAGAACGTCCTCTACGAGGAAGAGGAAGGACTAGTTTATGGACCCGGAATAGCAGATTGAACGTAAGTTGCATAATATTACATTTACATGTAGTCAAAACTTCATATGCGTTTTACTCGAAATGACTTTTTTTTTTCGCGCGATATGGTAACTTTAAATCTACTGAACCGACTGGCACGATTCTTTGTTTCCGACGAAGCTGACTAAATTGTCTAGGATTGTTTCACTTTTATTACGATCCATCAGCTATAAATATTTTTACTTGACAGGCGAAGTCGAAAAATCGATGAAAGAAACCCCTATTTTTCTTCAAATGGCCGCCATTTTGTTTCCTATGGTCCAAATAACTTAAGCAAGGTACAACTCCCAAAGAATTTTATATACTTCGCTAACGTCAATTCAGTTCTGATTTCAGACGAGCCGATTGACTTGTGACATAACGCGCATGGAAGTCTACACCGAAATTATATTTCGTTCCGACGGCACTTCCGCCTTTGCTCTGTGACATTTCCGGCCGAAAAATTCCAGTTTGTAGAGAAAATATTAGTAAACATTTTGACCAAATTTGACATTGATACCCTTAACACATCCCGAGAAAAAAATTCTCAAAGAACATGCTTTTTTCGGGCCAAAGGTAGTAAACCTCTCATTAAGTAAATATTCTGTTTACTGGGTTAACTAGTTCACTAATCATTTCCGCTCCTGTCCACCTTTTCTACGATGACAGTTGCCCCACAACTCTGTAGTCTACCTCTCCTTATCATTGTGTACGAAGTCATACCTAACACAGTGACCACTTATAATCTCCACTAACCACAACAGTGTCATCTTACCGCAGACCCGGCTGCGTGCTAATACAACAGTTATTCAGAACGTTGTGTCAAGTTATAGACAATTGTACTCTGATGTGAATTCTGCGGTGAATAAAGTGCTGAATGTTATGTCAGAGATACTATCAAATACATGTCATATATGGGGACAATAATTGATTCCAGAGTTAACTAGTTGCTATTTATTTATTTATCGTATGATGATACAGAGCTTGGATCAAATACATAATTTTAGGAGTATACATTGTAGGAAATGACAAGCAAAATACATGTACATAATCAAATGTTCAAAGTATTATGCTGAATTATCTACACATTACACAAGTTCTTAGATTTCTAAGTCCAACCTGTTGATCCAGTTGAGCCTTCAGGTGAGGCATGATGGATGTCATTTATCGATCCCCCAAAGGCTCGTTTCGGGCATTCACCAACAATGTGATTAATTGTTTGCAGGGCAGCTCCACAGTCACAATCTGGAGATGTTGCCCAGCCCCATTTGTGCTTTAGATATCCGCAGTTCCCTTGTCCTGTTCGGATGCGGTTGATGTTTCTCCACTGGCGTCTGGGGAGTGTGAAACCTGGAACTCGCATGGAAGGCTTTTCAACCAAATGACCACTGAACACTGACGATTCGTCCCACTGACTTCTCCATACTTCCTTGATGTTAAAGTCGGAGGCTTGAAGATGTCGTGCAGTTCGCCAAAGTGGTTTTCTTGATTTCAGACGCTGATACGGGTAGATGGGGGTTCTTATGAATGTTTCTCCAGGTCTTCAGAAGAGCATCTGATCTTCGTAGAGCTGGAGGTTGGATGTTACTTAAGGTTACTCGTGTCCGTGACATACCTTAAGTCACACGTGCCTCCTGGGTGGTGCTAAATGAGTAACAACAACAGGATGAGACCGAACTGCCGATAAGGTCTCCCGGTCATAGAATGCAGAGCAAACTAGTTGCCATGGACAAGTTTTAATTAGTTACTAATAATTTGTGTGTGTGTATGAGGCAGCATCTTCTCGTGCATCTTCCTGAAGTACTCCAGACTTGCTACAGTACACCACATTTAATTCGTGCGGCATACCCGCTCACCGCAGCATGTGCAGATCTCCGAATTTCTTGAGGACGGTGATGGACCTTTGTAAATGTTCCACTCTCACGGGTGCTTTTGGGCAGGATATGCTTCTTGGTACAAGCGTGCAGCCTCCCGTGCGCTGCATTCAGCCCTTCCATACATGAAATGCATATCTGCTACTCTTCGTTATTATAATGTTCCATTTTACCACCGATTTAGCATGATGCTTCCCAAACAACTGACATGAGTGGCACTCTGTGTACTGTAATGTATCTATTCTGTTTACTGCCAGCCGGGGTGGCCGAGCAGTTCTAGGCGCTACAGTTTGGAACCGCGCGACCTCTACGGTCTCAGGTTCGAATCCTGCCTCGGGCATGGATGTGTGTGATGTCAAAAAAATGGTTCAAATGGCTCTGAGCACTATGGGACTTAACTTCTGAGGTCATCAGTCCCCTAGAACTTAGAACTACTTAAACCTAACTAACCTAAGGACATCACGCACATCCATGCCCGAGGCAGGATTCGAACCCGCGACCGTAGCGGTCGCGTGGTTCCAGACTGTAGCGCCTAGAACCGCTCGGCCACTCCGGCCGGCTGTGTGATGTCCTTAGGTTAGTTAGGTTTAAGTAGTTCTAAGTTCTAGAGGACTGATGACCTCAGAGGTTAAGTCCCATAGTGCTCAGAGCCATTTGAACCATTTTGTTCGGTGTCAGGGGTAAAATACAGGGAGCGAAAGCCTGTTTACAATTTGTACAGAAACCAGATGGCAGTTATAAGAGTCGAGGGGCATGGAAAGGGAAGAAGTGGTTGTGAAGGGAGTGAGACAGGGTTGTAGCCTCTACCCGATGTTATTCAATCTGTATATTGAGCAAGCAGTAACGGAAACAAAAGAAAAATTCGGAGTAGGATTTAAAATCCATGGAGAAGAAATAAATACTTTGAGGGTCGCCGATGACATTGTAATTCTGTCAGAGACAGCAAAGGACTTGGAAGAGCAGTTGAACGGAAGTGACAGTGTCTTGAAAGAAGGATATAAGATGAACATCAACAAAAGCAAAACGAGGATAATGGAATGTAGTCGAATTAAGTCGGGTGATGTTGAGGGAATTAGATTAGGAACTTAAAGTAGTAAAGGAGTTTTGCCATTTGGGGAGCAAAATAACTGATGATGGTCGAAGTAGAGAGGATATAAAATGTTGACTGGAAATGGCAAGGAAAGCGTTTCTGAAGAAGAGAAATTGGTTCACATCGAGTGTAAATTTAAGTGTCCTGAAGTCGTTTCTGATAGTGTAGCCATGTATGGAAGTGAAACGTGGACGATAAATAGTTTGGACAAGAAGAGAATAGAAGCTTTCGAAATGTGGTGCTACAGAAGAATACTGAAGATTAGATGGGTAGATCACATAACTAATGAGGAGGTATTGAATAGGATTGGGGAGAAGAGAAGTTTGTGGCACAACTTGACTAGAAGAAGAGATCGGTTGGTAGGACATGTTCTGCGGCATCAAGGGATCACAAATTTAGCATTGGATGGCAGCGTGGTGGGTAAAAATCGTAGAGGGAGACCAAGAGATGAATACACTAAGCAGATTCAGGACTGAAGACCACAACAACAACAACAACAACTACTCCACGTCTCGAAAATGTGTAGAAGGACCACACCACGGAGCAGCATGCGGTGCTTAAAACAGTATCGTATCAGTAGTGTCTGATGATCATAAAGTCGCAATTATCTCGCATACAGTTGGTTTGCGCACCTATGTGTACTGAGACTTTATTGCTTCTAGTATTGTGTACCTTCAACAGTATGCGTTTATGTCATTAATTACGAAACTCGCTGTGTAATTTGATTACACCTGCTGTAGTGTTCAAGTCGTCCGAGGGATTTCCAGGGTTGGAATTGGCAGCTGCTGATTGTTGCAGATTACTCCTTCTTCTCAGGTTAAGTGTTGGAATGCGGCTCTGAGCGGATAGCCGGAATTCTGGGGTGGAATTGATTGTACCAGTATGATTGTAAAACATCATTTGATCCTGTCTTTCCCCTTCTCGTGCAACGCACGTCTATGGAGGCCAACCTTTTCTGTTTCGCTGATACTACATTTTCAAGGGAAACACTAAATGATAAATAAATTCAAAGTTGATCACCAGCGATTGATTGACAGGTGACGTGAGCTGGTGTCTGCCTTTGGCGAGAACGGAGGAACCACTTTCTCAGTCGGGCAAGGTAGCCACGCCGACGACTTACCCGGATTACCGGGAAAGCCGCAGTCACAGCGTTTAAAGGAGGAACAGCGCGTGAAGCCATCCAGGGAGGAGACCGCGCCAGCTTCCAGGTGGGGCGGCCGCTAAGCCCACTTCCCCAAATTCAATTACGCCTAATGCTGGCCGTGCAGCCATCTGGGCGGCGAGAGGCAAGGAAAGGCGACGACGCACTCGCCATCTTCTCCGCTTCTGCACTGTTCCCATTACGTCACAGCTCCTGAGCTCTTTTGCGCAGGCGTTCCTTCGAGAATTTCTACATCTGCTACTCAGATCGCGAAACCACAGCTCAACAGGCGTTGCACGTCTGTAAGCACACTGCAGCCTTACCTTAGAAAAAATGGTTCAAATGGCTCTGAGCACTATGGGACTTAACTTCTAAGATCATCAGTCCCCTAGAACTTAGAACTACTTAAACCTAACTAACCTAAGGACATCATACACACCCATGCCCGGGAAGAACGACTGCCGGAAAGCCTCCGTGCGCGCTCGAATCTCTCTCTATTCGGGAGGTATAAGTAGGGGGAAGCAATATATTCGATACCTCATTCAGAAACGACCTATACTTGAGTATTGGTCATCAGTGTGGGATCCGTACCAGGTCGGGTTAACAGAGGAGATGGAGAAGATCCAAAAAAGAGCGGCGAGATTCGTCACATAATTTTAAATTTCATTTTGAGGTTTTCAAACTATATAAGCCTACGCCAAGGCTTGTCATAAACCAGCAATAAAACGAGGATGCCTCGCAACTACTGCTTTTATTTATTTATTCATTCATCAATCATACAGGAGATCAATACTTGTCAATAACATAGATTACGTCTATAGGAAAGGTACATGCGAATAACAATCAAGATCCATCAGAATTTAAAACTTAGTTCATAATGCTGTCATACAGAGAAATGGAAGTATTATAATGTGGCCAGGGTCGGTTTTTGTAAGGAAAAAAGAAATCAATGTCCTCGAACATCTGTGCTAAAATTTCGATGTGCTTAAGCAGAACGATCAATATTAACTGGCTGCCGAGAAAGAACGATCAAGATACATTTCCTATTTAGGGTTTTTTCTTCTCCTTTTTATAGTTCATCTTATCATGTTACTGGCTTACCAACAATACTTACCAGTCACAATACATCATCAGTCATTATAAACAAAGTCTGAACAGTTATGCTGTTTGCTAATGAAGCAAAAACCGATATAAAATTGAGGCACATTGTGGATCCAGCGCAGGATGGAAAATGAGTTTCTCTCGGTAAGAAGAGCAGAAACTCTTGTATTACTGTTACCGAAATTGTACATGAAGTTACTTCTGAAGTGAAAAGAAAGCATCAGAAACGTCGGAGAATGAAAAGGAGCATTCCAATGCTGTGCAGAGTACAAACACAAGAAAAAGAAAAGTAACGAGGCATATTTCTCATTCTTCAAGAGATGACGGACCATGAGGCACAATACAGGTGTCAACTGTAAGCGCTTACCATTGAGATGCTTTCAGAATGATCCATTTACAGAACAGATTAATGAAAGAATTCAGTTAAATAATTTGGCTAGTTCAAATGGCTCTGAGCACTATGGGACTTAACTTCTGAGGGCATCAGTCCCCTAGAACTTAGAACTGCTTAAACCTAACTAACCTAAGGACATCACACACATCCATGCCCGAACCAGGATTCGAACCTGCGACCGTAGCAGTCGCGCGGTTCCGGACTGTAGCGCCTAGAACCGCTCGGCCACTTCGGCCGGCTTAAATGATTTCCTACGATACACAAAACTCCCCTGACTGGACTTACTAGTGTAAATCCGGTGATGCGAAGAAGACCAAAGCAAAGATCAAATCAATCTGCATGTCATGATACTTCCATATCTATAAGGTGCGTATTAAGACAGATGAAAAAATACAGGTTGTTCAGTATTCTCAGCCAGCATTCTTGGCATTGCATGACATCACAAAATTCTTATTACTCCTAAAAAGGCATTGGCTACTACAGGAAAAGCAAATGTGGAGATCAGGGGAAACATACCACTAGACCAAACAAAAAAATGGTTCAAATGGCTTTGAGCACTATGGGACTTAACTGCTGTGGTCATAAGTCCCCTAGAACGTAGAACTATTTAAACCTAACCAACCTAAGGACATCACACACAACCATGCTCGAGGCAGGATTCGAACCTCCGACCGTAGCGGTCGCGCGGTTCCAGATTGTAGCGCCTAGAACCGCTCGGCCACACTGGCCGGCTAGACCAAACAAACTTATAGGAAAAACCCTATCTAAATTGCATCAACATACACTGTCATTGAGAGGGCACAAATCGCATTATAGCACATGTGACATCAGACATATTTACCAAAAGAATGTGATAGCTACGAATGTTGTACTCAGAGAAAGATCCCTCAAGCCCCGTGTCATACGAAAAAGCCCGACTGATTTTTGTGAACAACTAGAACATAAGTTTTGGGTACCCCAGAACTGACAGGTGTTCAGTGTATTAGAAATTTAGAGCCGACTTCTCTAAACCTGAATTACAGGTAAATACCGAGAAAGATGCCACTCAGATGTAAACTTTGAATAAACAGACACAATATATAACGACTTAAAATGAATTATAGAAGCGGAAAGCAAACAAGTTTCACTAGATTAAACGTTTAGAACTTTTGAAGTCCAGAAAGTCAGTGATTAAGAATAATCTGCAAGGACTGCCAGAAGAATCTCCCGCTTCCTGATATTTCGACCAATGCAATGTTTTACCGCAGGCAGCTATCATTTGGTTCATTCAACAATCATTTCGTTTCTTCTGGGAAACAGGACCTGATAAAGTGTGTTCAGTTTTGTGGAATTTTTTTTCGGAAATTTTACTGAATCTGTGCGTGAACTCAGTCTATTTTTTGCTTGCTGTTCTGAGCAGAACAGAAACATCTGAAAGTAATGTTTCGAGGTGACTAAGATGGCGGTCCGCGCCGTCAAGTTCTTGACGTCATGATAACTCCACTTATTTTTACCTCCACGCAATTAAGTCATTATTTCAGATGCTCGTCAACTCTTCCTCTCGTGGCTGTTGCTACTATCGTAGAATCTTTGCGGCTCAAACTTCTACTGCAGTCCGCCACAGATGTAATTAGGATCTTTGCCGCTCGAAAGATGAATGCAGCTTTTGCTCCTGTATGATTACCCTTCAGCATATTGGTCACAGACACATGTAAGTAACATTAATACAATTAATGGTTAATATTCAACCCATATCAACGTAAATTTCCGCTACTACACCAATGGGTTAACACGACAAAACTACCGTGACGACAACAAAATTAGAAGGTCACCTTTCGACCGTCACATGGACTGCAACGGATTATCGAGCTTTGTACCTGGTAACTGATGAAAAATATATCAGACAGTAGATGAAAATGAAGTGGAAATGAAATGGTGGTATGGCATTGCTGGCCGGGAGGCCCCACTCGGGGAAGTTCGGCCGCCGAGTGCGAGTCTTATTTCAGTCGACGCCATATTGGGCGCCTCACTTGCTGTTGATGAGGATGAAATGATGATGAAGACAGAACAACACCCAGCCGACGAGCGGAGAAAAACCTCCAACACAACCGGGAATCGAACCCGGGCCCGCTGCAAGGGAGGCAAGCACGTTGCCGGTCAGCTAAGCAGGCGGGCGGACAGTATATGATTCATCTGGAAACAGTTATGGACTCTGCACCAAGGAACTGTCCTTTAACCTGACGTAGTGTTAATACGTTTGAGTGGCCATAAACTGTAACTTCTTGTTTTTTTTGTTTTTTTGTTTTGTTTTTTTTTTTTTTTTTTGCTGCAATCTATAGTTATTTATGTTCCAGAAGCGTTTCGCCTTTTACATTAAGGCATCTTTAGTATACTCAACTTGGAATAATGAAGTTTTATTTTCACATGCGGTACTTACAGACCAGAAAATAGTTCGCGTCATATTTGTTACATTCGTTTTTTTCCGGTGAAAACCTGCGTTTTTCCTCACCTGGTCATTGTAAGAGATCGCACTGTTATTTCAGATATAAAACATGGACAAATTTTCACCTCATGTTCATTTTGTTTTGTTGTTTCACATTTCCTAAGCTAACAGCTGTGGAACACCGCCACTGGTGGAACTGCAGATTTGTCTTATGAGGACTGTGTGTAATTTCTATTGTAATTATATGTTCAGTCTTGGCCTCTATTCTTGTTCACGTAATTGTTGCTAAACTGAGGAATTAATTGTTGCCAGTTTGACGACTATTCATTTCTGTTCTATCACTCTGTACGTCCGTGCCACCCATTATCATCTTGCAATGGGTTTAGCTGCCAGTTATCAGTTTCTTTATCTTTTCGTGGAGGTTTTCTACCACGACCCCAGTCTGCGAGCATTTTGATGTATGGACTTTAACTGAATAAATGTTGCTTATTTTTAAAACAAATATCACTACTTGATTGGAATTCCTTCAGTATACAGGGTGTTACAAAAAGGTACGGCCAAACTTTCTGGAAACATTCCTCACACACAAATAAAGAAAAGATGTTATGTGGACAAGTGTCCGGAAACACTTAATTTCCATGTGAGAGCTCATTTTAGTTTCGTCCACCTACGCTCAATGGAGCACGTTATCATGATTTCATACGGGATACTCTACCTGTGCTGCTAGAACATCAAGTACGACACAACATGTGGTTCATGCACGATGGAGCTCCTGCACATTTCAGGCGAAGTATTCGTACGCTTCTCAACAACAGATTCGGTGACCGATGGATTGGTAGAGGCGGACCAATTCCATGGCCTCCACGCTCTCCTGACCTCAACCCTCTTGACTTTCATTTATGGGGGCATTTGAAAGCTCTTGTCTACGCAACCCCGGTACCAAATGTAGAGACTCTTCGTGCTCGTATTGTGGACGGCTGTGATACAATACGCCATTCTCCAGGGCTGCATCAGGACATCAGGGATTCCATGCGACGGAGGGTGGATGCATGTATCCTCGCTAACGGAGGACATTTTGAACATTTCCTGTAACAAAGTGTTTCAAGTCACGCTGGTACGTTCTGTTGCTGTGTGTTTCCATTCCATGATTAATGTGATTTGAAGAGAAGTAATAAAATGAGCTCTAACATGGAAAGTAAGCGTTTCCGGACACATGTCCACATAACATATTTTCTTTCTTTGTGTGTGAGGAATGTTTCCTGTAAGTTTGGCCGTACCTTTTTGTAACACCCTGTATATGATTATTTTTAATCCTATTTTTTCACAAATGGGCGACACTATAATATATATAAGATATACCGTGAATTGTTTACGTAAGTGCTGCTGACCTAACGAATTAATTGCTGCCAAACTGACCATTACTCATTTATATTCTGTCTCTCTGCATGTCGGTGTGTACCATTATCATACTGAAAAAGAAGTTGATAGAGCACTCACCCGCAAAAGGGAAAGGTCCCGAGTTCGTATCTCGGTCTGGCACACAGTTTTAATCTTTCTCTTCTTTGTGGATAGTTTTGATTTTATTTTATTCCTTGCAATGTTAAACTACTAATTGTAAAATTTAAATATATTGAAATAGTTCAATTTACACAAGTTCATTTTACACATACAAAATTAATATATCAAAGTTAGTGTCCTTTGTAAGTCAAAGTTAGATAGTGGTAAAAAAAAAGTTAGTATAGAGGAAATTTAGTATGAATATGTTTCCTATAGATTATCTATAGAGGATCTGTTAAAGAGGCCCTCGTTGGAGGAAAAAGTGAGATTTAGTTCTACATCAAATGTAAATCTCAGATCAGAGGGACATGTGACGAAACTCACCGATTTGGCTTACGTGACACTAAAAATTTCGAAATACGTCCAGAACCAATCCATATTCTCGAGTACTCAAACACCCATAATAATTTCGAAGAAGATTTATCCCCAGCCATCGAAGAAATTGAATAATTTGTTAAAACCTCCTTAAGCTAGTGAAGAAGTATCTTTAACAGCAGAACCTTTCAAATTATCTCCACCAAAAATTAAAAATTAGCTAAAATTAATCTTTCAGGAAACCTTGAAAACAGAAAATCTCCCACGATAGTGGGAGGTGGCTTTGCCAGAATGCATGTCTTAAGGAATAGACACTGCTGACGATCTACAGTGGTATTAAATACATGAAATGTATTCGCAGTTTGTGAGTACGATTATACATCGTCTGTACCATTTCCTAGAAACATATGAAAATTTGTGCCGGTCCATGACTCCAACCCGGACTTCCCGCTCAATGCGAGAGATCGCCTTAAACACTTCGGCTATCCCAGTTGGCCTCGAGAACCGATACAAACCTCCATATGTTCCAGAGTCTCGTCCCTTACTGCTCGTATATTATGTGGTTCGCGCACAGAGAGAGAGGAGAGAGAGAGAGTGTGTGTTTAGCTCGTCCATTTGCATCTGCTTTAGCATTAAATACAGTTATTGCAGTGTCTGTATTTTCAGTGTCTCAGTGCTTGAATGTAAATGTCGTTCAGACATCATGCTTACAAAAAGCACATGTATACTAGTGTATCCATCTGAAGATGAGTCTGTAAAACCCCGAATCTTAATAAAATCTTGAGTGAAATAAACAGTTTTTGAATGTCCATCCTTCTGACTGAAGGTTTGATGGTCTTCGACTGTCCACTTAAGTAATAAAATGGAAAACCTGCAGCCGTTCTTTTGAAGTTTATTTATTACATAGCTACCAGTTTCAGTGATTCAATACACCATCTGCAGGTCTAAACTGCACTGAGGAGGTTAGCTCCAATGGTATACGCGATCCCAGCAATGTCCAGCATCTACGAACCGATTTCCGTTGACTGTAACAGCTAGTTTTTGGTTGGAGACATAACATCGTTGTTGTGATCGTGTATACGATTGGAGATAACCCCCTCAGCGTCAGTTAAGGCCTGCAGACGTTTGTTAAGGCCTGAAGATCATGTACTGAATCACCGAAACTGCTACGGTCGCAGGTTCTAATCCTGCCTCTGGCATAGATGTGTGTGATGTCCTTAGGTTAGTTAGGTTTAAGTAGTTCTAAGTCTAGGGGGCTGATGACCTCAGATGTTAAGTCCCATAGTGCTTAGAGCCATTTGAACCATCACCGAAACTGGTACCTGTATTATAAGTAACATCGAAATGACAGCTGCTGGTGTTTCGTTTTATTTGAGTCGCTTATCATAAACAGTCGCAGATACCTTCAAACAATTACGACAAGTGTGACATAAGACAACACGTTCTTAATACGTAGCTGATAAAAAATGTGTTGTTAATGGTATTGTTTTCATTAAGATGCGTTTACGCTTCGTTTAAAAACATGTCTCTGTAGGCATCCTTGTTTCCGACCATTTTCACAACATGTTTGCAGCTATGTTTGTTGGTCGCGTCCTCGTCCAGATTAGTGACAAACGTTTATGTATGTATTCGCATTGCCTTCAACAACGTACTGACACGCGAAGTTTCGCGTTGTGTACTCGCATTGTCCAGAAGAGAATGAGTTAATGATATATGGTGCTGCATGAACAATACTTATCAGTACAATAGAAGAAGAAAAAGATGAAGTAGCCATGTTGGACGAAAACATGCTATTGTACACTTAGCGGGAATTAGGTGAAGGCCATGGTTTTCGAAAATTTTCCACCATGTGATGGTCCGATTTGAAAATTATAACAAATCTGATTCAATCACTCACTTAAAAGATAAACACAGATATCGGAAAAGCAATTCCTGTAAAACAGACGTTCTGTAGGTTTTCGGTTTTTGGCAATAAAAGTTTTCTTTCAAAGCCTTGCATATTTGTTCCACATTTCAAGACCTCCTACAGGGATTGGACAGAAATTTGCCAACACCGCCAGGAGTGCATGATTGAATATAAATGTAGATGCTAGCCAAGTCTTCAGGTTTCGCTGTTTTATTTGACCATAAATGTACACCTGTACAGTGTCCTCAAAATATTACAATTGTCAGGCGTGGTCAGAACACTGCTCTGTGTTCTGAGTGCATCACGTGGAAGATAAATGAATTATAACGTGGGCAGGTTGTTGGTGCTCGTATGATGGCTCCTTCCGTAACCAAGGCAGCTGAAGTGATTCGTGTTTCAAGATGAATCGTATCGAAATTTACGCCTCAGGAGTGAACTATGACGGCGATTCTCTCATCATTTGGGCAGCCCTACTGTAGCCTTCCAAGAGCCCCATGGTTACACTGCAAGGGCACATCACTGCCAAGGGTTATGTGACCATTTTGGCTGATCAGGTCCATCCCAAGGTGCAATGTCCCAAGATGGCGGAACCCATGTTCACACAGCCCGCATCTCCCAGGACTGGTTCTATAAGCTCGAGGACGAATTGTCACATCTGCTCGGGCCACCATAATGTTCAAATGTGTGTGAATTGCTGAGGGACCAAACTGCTGAGGTCATCGGTCCCTCGACTAACACACTACTTAAACTAACTTATGCTAAGAACAACACACACACACACTCCGGAGGGAAGACTTGAACCTCCGGCGGTGGGGCCGCGCACCCTAAACCGCGCGGTCACACCACGCAACGCGGCCACCAGGTATCGATATTGTTGACCCTCTGTAGTCTACTTTGGCGAGAGGAATGCGTGATCGCTATTCATCTCTGTCATCGTTACCTGAACTTGCAGCTATTTTGCAGGAATAATGGTATAAGATTCCCTTGAAAATCAATAATACCTGTATCATATGCATTCCGACACGACTGAATGCTGCTCTTGATGCCTAGGGCTTCTTACTTCGTTTTATGCATGCTAATGTGTTATGTTTATTGAGTTTCCATATATTTGACCATCCCCTGTATATCTGAAACAGTTCATGAGGGTTGTGAGGCACTTATTTATGGCAAACCAAATGCATAAATAACACTGAAGTATATGAGAGTTGCCGGCAAAAACTCCACTTGTCAGAAAATCATGATGTTGGAAATACGAGAAAAAAATGCGTAACTTCGTTCCATAAGTAGCTAATTTGTTTCTCTTTTGTCTAAATATTCTGTAGGTGTCAGGAATGTTAGCAGAACTAATTGAGTGGTAAAAAATTGTATTCTTTAGGTGTGGAGAAGGAAACTGAATTCGACTTGTGGGGTTTTTACAGAATTCAATAAAAACGCCACTAATATAATGCATAATAATATTATACCTACATGCCATGTAGATGTTATTGTCATATTGAAATAATATCTTAGTTAAACTATTGTTTACTAAACATAAAGGAAGAAAGATGTGATATGCAGCACACAATGACATCTCCAAACATTAATCTTCATCTCCATCACTATTGACATCACTCCCAGTTTCATAGTCCCAAATGGCTGTTAGTGAATTCGCTGATGCAGCTGTGCTATACCGTCTTGAATATTTCTCTTTGCTTGCACGTTTTTCGAGGTACTCCACAATTTTTAATATGTCTTCAGCTTTCACATGTTTCACTCCAGAAGGGGATGCGAAAGCTCCTGGTTAGTTATTGTATCGGGAGCTTTGAACTTCGGATCTGTGGTGATGTGACGGCTCCAAGTACAGCTTTGTTTTTAAAGTCAAACCTGAATAGAAGCCTAAATGCTGGCTTTGGGGTTTTTAAAAATTAACTGTAGGTTCCTTTTTTTTTAAAGCCTTGAAATCATGGTGAGTGAATATCTCCAAGAAATAGGAGATGTCCTCGTTCGGGCGTTCAGAATCCTTTCACTTCAGGTTTGGCGGCGGTATTCTTCCTGCTTTGAGCAAAATGGTTCAACTGGCTCTGAGCACTATGAGACTTAACATCTGAGGTCATAAGTCTCCTAGACGTAGAACTACGTAAACCTAACGAACCTAAGGACATCACACGCATCCATACCCGAGGCAGGATTGGAACCTGCGACCGTATCAGCACCGCGTTTCCGGACTGAAGCGCCTAGAACCGCTCGGCCACAACGGCTGCCTGCTTTGAGCAGATAAAGTGAAAATTCCGGGTCGTTTAACAGATAGCTATGACCACGAGCGGGGAAAAGGCTGGAACTCCTTAAAAATTGTGAGAAAGTGCGCCACACAGCAGAGTAAGTAAGCCATTGTTTTAGTTTTGTTTTGCCCATGACAACTGTCACTTACTAAACCCAGCACCGCCGTTAACTTTTGAGTGTCGGATGCTCTTTATGAAATGTAGCAGTATCGAGATAATCTCATTGGGACCCATTCTTTCCCTCATTTTCCAATTTTTGACAGTTCCTGTTCCCAAATCGTGTATCTCAAAGACATAATACCACAAGTGATGCATATAGCGTGCAACACTTTTTGGTAAACGAGGAAGAAATAAATTCTGCATAAAATCAATCGAGATCCAGTTAAATTTTCCCTGTCGGGATTTCATAATACATGCTCTTGTTTCATCCGAGAAAGCATTGCATTTTCTGAGGTGAACAGTTTTCTGTACCTCAAAAGCTTTTCTCTCCGTATCTTCTTCACCTGCGATTATTTTTTGCTGAAGCGAATCGTATTGGTTTCAAGTATCAGATGTGGGACATCCGAAATGGCTGTTGGAAGCTTTGGAAATCTGCCACTGAAGTTTGTAGGGGACATTTATTAGGTAGGCGTTAAGGAATTAGTCATACATGTCCTTGACAGTGAGGTCTTCTGGCACTCAGCGCCTATTGGAATTATCTCAGAGTGCGTAATGGGATTTACGGGCGGACGCTTTGGACCATTTGTGTCCATATTAACATAAAAACTTGGCGAACAGGAGTATAACCTACAAGAACGAGGGCAGTTGTAAATGAAATGGTGTATCGGGAATTGAGCAGGGCGTTCCGGCGGCAGCTGCCTGAGGATCACTGACTAGTGGTGATCATGCTATTGATAGTCCAGACTTGTGAAGTTTTTGCAGAATCGCCGTATTTTTTGGGGCTTGTACAGTACGGCTTCAGGTGTTTCTGACAAAAGCGGTTGTGTGATCATGTGAATAATGCTGAACACTACATGATAACACCTCTAATTGATTTTTCGATTTTTTTTACTCGTGGGGTTCTTGATGGCAACTCCACAATGGAGGGATTATTTCAATAGCGGTACAAGTCAATTTTTGTTCATTGTGAGATACAGAGTCCTAAAGTTAAATGAGCACTGAAAAATCTGCACTTGAGATATCAGAAATATTCGAGCATATGGCTTCTTGCTAGAGATGAACCTTTCTTTCTGTATGTTTGGATCATTAATTCCAGAAGCATTATAGGCAGAAAAGTGGAGGTAATGGACTTGTACCACTACTGAAATAAGCCCTTTATACGTTTTATAGCGAATAACCCGCCAAGGTAGCCGAGAGCGCTACGCGCTAACGCGCTGCTTCCTGGACTTGGGTAGGCACGCCGGCCCCGGATCGAATCCGCCCGGCGGATTAACGATGGGGACTGGTGTGCCGACCAGCCTGGAAGTGGTTTTTAGGCAAATCTTCAACATATTGCAGCGTGTCAGCAACTGTGAGATGTACAGAAAATAAACAATTTTTTCAGCCTTCAGTTGCAAGGTAATTGTTTTAATTTTTAATCTGTGACAGGGCCAGTGTTTGGCTCTCAAAATAATTTAATTTTTTGTTCTGAAGAAGATTCCATTACTGGAATCGAAACCTAGGAAAACGAGTAAAATTACCTTGCAACTGAAGGCTGAAGAAATTGTTTATTTTCGGTATTTAGGCAGTTTTCCACATCCCGCTAGGTGAATACCGGGTTGGTCCCCACGTTCTGCCTCAGTTACAAGCGTCGCAGACATCTGAAACACGTTCGCACTGTTTTACGATATGCACTAGATGCAGACAGCTGGGGTACACTGATTCCCTCCCTGGGTGTACGGGGTGGCGGTAGGAAGGGCATCGGGCCACCCCTAAAATCCGTTATAACCACGCCGACCCTGCGACCAATGTGGGACTATGGCTTAAGCAAGAGAAACAAAGAAAAAAATGCTTTACAGTGAATAAATACTTATAATATATTTACATACAAAATGTAATCCTCCATATTATCCGCACCTACCGCCTGTTCTAGAGTGAGTCACAGTAGCTACTGAAGCATGTCCTGGGGAAATCAACAGTTGTCGATCCCAAGGCCACACCCACACTCACCGACAAATCCTCCGTTCCCTTATACGGAATGGTCAGAAACAGTCTGGAAAGATACTAAAGGTGTTGCAGGCTAGGATATGCTGAGAAATAGTTATTAAGAAAAAAAAATTCCGTACTTTGCGCCGTTTCTGAGTTAATTTTTTTATTATTTACTATCGTATCAAAAGTACAACGTATACAGGCAACACAACAAAATCGGTGGCTGACGTTAGTTTATATACGTTGGTTGACCAGGGATTGGCCACGTCGAGTGTCGTCCTCATGGCTGGAAATGGAGAGCGTTGTAGTAGATAGCTGACAACCTGCACTGTTGTGTCAGATATTGTGGGAGTCAGTACTGACACAAACAAGGAAGGAGAGAAGATGCTAAGACCGGTGGCAGGAATCCAAAATGATCTGTACATAATACTTGAGTATTAATTGAATACGTCATTTCTAAAAAGAAGGTAACCATAACTTGCTTCCTGTACCTATTACATGCAAGTACAAAATTTTCATTATTACTACTCGTGGAACGCAGGCTAAGTATCGGCTGCCTATTACTCAGTACTGATACTCTCGAAGTCTGCGACTGAACTGGGCAGACCAGCGATGGGCGGCTGCGTAATTCAGCATGGACAGGTGGCGCTGAACTCTGTCTTCCTGGAGGTGTGGTGCTGCCCGCTCTTTCCATTGGCGCGCGGTTCAGCGCCTTCTTAATGCCGTTCCACGGCGCTGCGCTTGTCAGTATGCAGTCGATGCTTTAGGACTGCACCACACTTGCAAAAAACTGGCACCACAGGAAGGCCACACTTATGCAGATTGGTCCTGCATCTCGTGGTACTAGAGCGTAGTCCGTTGAGAGCCTTCTATGTTGTCCACAACTTTGAATGACCAGGAATTCGCTCTTCCTTCCGGATCATCAATTTCTCAGACGTGTCCTTCGTTTTGTTTCCTAAACCCGAACAAGAGAGCGATACAAAAATTGGACATTCTACATCTACATTTACATTTATACTCCGCAAGCCACCCAACGGTGTGTGGCGGAGGGCACTTTACGTGCCATTGTCATTACCTCCCTTTCCTGTTCCAGTCGCGTATGGTTCGCGGGAAGAACGACTGTCTGAAAGCCTCCGTGCGCGCTCTAATCTCTCTGATTTTACATTCGTGATCTCCTCGGGAGGTATAAGTAGGGGGAAGCAATATATTCGATACCTCATCCAGAAACGCACCCTCTCGAAACCTGGCGAGCAAGCTACACCGCGATGCAGAGCGCCTCTCTTGCAGAGTCTGCCACTTGAGTTTGTTAAACATCTCCGTAACGCTATCACGGTTACCAAGTAACCCTGTGACGAAACGCGCCGCTCTTCTTTGGATCTTCTCTATCTCCTCCGTCAACCCGATCTGGTACGGATCCCACACTGATGCGCAATACTCAAGCATAGGTCGAACGAGTGTTTTGTAAGCCACCTCTTTTGTTGATGGACTACATTTTCTAAGGACTCTCCCAATGAATCTCAACCTGGTACCCGCCTTACCAACAATTAATTTTATATGATCATTCCACTTCAAATCGTTCCGCACGCATACTCCCAGATATTTTACAGAAGTAACTGCTACCAGTGTTTGTTCTGCTATCATATAATCATACAATAAAGGGTCCTTCTTTCTATGTATTCGCAATACATTACATTTGTCTATGTTGAGGGTCAGTTGCCAATCCCTGCACCAAGTGCCTATCCGCTGCAGATCTCCCTGCATTTCGCTACAATTTTCTAATGCTGCAACTTCTCTGTATATTACAGCATCATCCGCGAAAAGCCACATGGAACTTCCGACACTATCTACTAGGTCATTTATATATATTGTGAAAAGCAATGGTCCCATAACACTCCCCTGTGGCACGCCAGAAGTTACTTTAACGTCTGTAGACGTCTCTCCATTGATAACAACATGCTGTGTTCTGTTTGCTAAAAACTCTTCAGTCCAGCCACACAGCTGGTCTGATATTCCGTAGGCTCTTACTTTGTTTATCAGGCGACAGTGCGGAACTGTATCGAACGCCTTCCGGAAGTCAAGGAAAATAGCATCTACCTGGGAGCCTGTATCTAATATTTTCTGGGTCTCATGAACAAATAAAGCGAGTTGGGTCTCACAGGATCGCTGTTTCCGGAATCCATGTTGATTCCTACATAGTAGATTCTGGGTTTCCAAAAACGACATGATACTCGAGCAAAAAACATGTTCTAAAATTCTACAACAGATCGACGTCAGTAGTTTTGCGCATCTGCTCGACGACCCTTCTTGAAGACTGGGACTACCTGTGCTCTTTTCCAATCATTTGGAACCTTCCGTTCCTCTAGAGACTTGCGGTACACGGCTGTTAGAAGGGGGGCAAGTTCTTTCGTCGGTAGTAATGATGTAACTCGAGCGAAAAGCTGAGACGTCTCGTGCGCTTTCGCTATGACAACAACTGACACTAAATGTATCTGGCGGACCGGTTGCGATTGTGCGGCAAAGACCTAATTGACTAAGTTAAATGCTAATTAACTCGAAAACGTCATAACGTATACAATTTTTTTCTCAATATTATTCCCCAGCACAAACTACCCTGCAACACCTTTACAAACTTTTCAGATTGTTTCTGACAAACCTTATAAACAGGGCTCCGTCTCAGGGAGTAACTGATACAGTTCGTTTGTACTGTATCATCAGAGACTTAGTTTCTTATGCACGCCACCTTGGTATTATGCAAAGTAGCGACTTTATGGACTCAGTCCTAACTTGGCACTCCTCTGCCTCAATAGAGTGTAGCAATGTCAGGCATGTATATTGTCTTAACACGACGATAGGCATCTGACAGTATCAACTCTATGAGGTAACACAATTACTATATTCTGCTATAAGCAACCTTGAAGTGAGTCGTAACGTCAGCACTATCGCCGTACAGTGGCATATAACGGTAGCGGCCCGGAAACATTGTATGCTTGGACTTGTTCCGACACTTGTGTTTGGTACATCTTACTTCGCAACTCTCTCTGAAGAATAATCTCGTTTCTGAAGCTTTTTCTGTGCCATTCCGAGTTGACATACAGTTTATCATTTGGGACTGTTTATCAAATGGTTCAAATGGCTCTGAGCACTATGGGACTTAACATTTGAGGTCATCAGTCACCTAGAACCTAGAACTACTTAAACCTAACTAACCACACACATCCATGCCCGAGGCAGGATTCGACCGTAGCAGTCGCGCGGTTCCGGAATGAAGCGCCTAGAACCGCTCGGCTACAGCGGCCGGTGATTGTTTATCACCAAAGGAAATTCATCGAACACCAGTGAAGCTTGATAACTTCTCCTTCATTATTAACGGCCTTGCCTCATTGATATACCTATTCTCGTTTACTTGGATGGATTCCAACCAGATACGCCAAGTGCGTTGATTGATGTTTTCCCTTTGCCTTTATGGCGTCAAGTCCACGGTTGCCAGTCTTTGCGCGTAAGTCCTGGATTAAATTGCAAACAAATCCACAGTGTCCCATGATGTGAGGGCATGTGACAGTGATGATAGACAAATGTCTACCGGACTGGGACGTTCAGCTTGATGGTCTCCTTGGTGTCATTTGAGGGGAGTAGCACTGGGTTTCACCCTGTCCCTTCTCTTATCATCATTTAACACAAACATGACACCACACACACATTAATTACAGGCTACTACATTTATCAAATATACTTTCTTGTGTACGACTTCGTACACAATGGTAAGGAAAGGTGGACTACAGAGTGATGCGCCAATGTCGTCGTAGGAAAGCTGGACAGGAGCAGAAATGATTATCGAACAAGTTAACACAGGAAACAGAAGATTTGCTTAACTTGTATTTCTCCAGGCGAAGGAAGACGCATTAGAAATAATCAGTAACAAGCAGAGTCCAGCTCATGCAATAGCAACTACGATGAGATATGCTGTCCTACGCACAAACGAAGGTGTAATGTAATGGCTTCAAGCGCAAGTGCGCTACATCTCGGTAGCAGAGGGCGTTCATGGAAGAGAGTCGCTGGAGGCGCTGCTCAGAGGCCGCACATCATGGGGTCCGCCATTTCCTGTGCGACCACTGTCTGCATCAGACAGAAATTTGTCACTCCGTTACCAACCTTGATACGCCGTGGGGTGGTATCGATATATGAAACCACATTCTTAAATGTGCAACTCTTACATTTTGCGAAGGGAAAGTGCCATTGTGTGAGAAAGATACGAAAACCCTTTGCAATCAGACACACGACACTGCCCTACGGCTTCTCCTGGCCAAACATGCCATACGACGATATTTTCTGAACTGTTAACAAAACAATGGCTGACGTCCGACTTCACCCAAAACTGCAACCATAGGCGAAAACTATTACATATGTTTCAACTCGCCCCGTAGGTGTTGGCTGCAAGTAAACTAACGGCAGGAGCAGAAAGTCGGACTATTTGTGACGTATTCGCTGTGCGCAGCTGGCGCCAGCAAACTCGTTGGCGCCAGCGTGTCCCCGCCTCCTGTTCGTTCCTTCTGGCGCCAGTGTTACTCACCCCACCCCTGCAGTCCCTCACTCCTTCCCCTGCCCCGTCCCCCGCCCCTCCCAACCGCGACCATCATCCTTCCGGCAAGCAGAGCGACGGAGGCAAAAGTGTGATTTATGGCCAGCATCTGCGTCACAGCCGCGACCTCTTCCGTCCCCTCGCGAAAGCCTATTAAATTAGGTTCTCATAACTCTAAATTATTGGCTGCCAGCAGTTGGGGAGAGAAGGGAAGAAGGATTCAGCAGCGGAAGGCGAGCCCTGCTGCACGTATGTGCGAGACGGCCTCGGCGATCACAGGGCTGGAATTCATCTCTGCCGCCGACGTCATGTTGGAGAGACGGCAGTTGTTGCTTTGTCACCCTACAACTCAGAACACATTATTCTTTGTAAATCGCAAGTTTTCACCTTATCGTAATCAGAGGAGCGTAAATGGCTGTTTTGTAGGCACTGAAGATCATTGATGCCTTGCATCAATCTACTCTACTTCCAGAAAATAGCGGAAATTCTTCGAGTTGATTTTAGAGGATTCATACGTTAATACAAGATGAACATCCATACATGTTATAAAAATGGATGTGTGTGTGCTGGTATGTATGTTCCTCATCTCCTCGTAAACCACTGGAACAATTACAACCAAACGCTACGCATATCACTTACTGCCTGGAAAGAATCGCCATAGGCGTACGAATCACCTACTTGTCAAAGGCGTGAGGGTGGGAACAACCCACGACGAGCGAATATCCTCACTTAGTGTTCCAGTATTCGAGAATGAAAGCGCTCAGTGACTTGCAAAGCACTTTATACATAAATTCAAACCTTTACGAAACTTTTTCTCGCTGATAACCCCCACAAAATGATGAAAGTAAAAAAAAGTTTCTTGCTTACTGCATGTTCGCTGTTCATACAGTAAAACAGCCGCATGAAGCATGACGTTTTAATTTATCAACTTTTTCCCACTAATTGTATTCGCTACACGTTGAAAGGCTGTATTCACATACACCACTGAATGTACCAGAAAAGTTATACTATTGTACGTGACATAGTTCAGGACGTAAGGCCGCGCGGGGTAGCTGCGTGGTCTCAGGCAGCTTGTCACGGTTCGCGCTGCTTCTCCCGTCGGAGGTGCGAGTCCACCCTCGGGCATGAGTGTGTGTGTGTGTGTTTTCCTTAGCGTAAGTTAATTTAAGTTAGATTAAGTAGTGTGTAAGCCTAGGGACCGATGACCTCAGCAGTTTGGTCCCATAGTACTGTACTACAAATTTCCAATTTCAGGAGTTAAGACGCAAATACTGAGGTAAGTGTGAAACTGCTCTAAAATTCTGCGTGGTGTCTGTTTGTTCTAAGTCGTGTCTCCCTACCACTTTCGCACAACGACGCTCTGAGCGTGTTTTTTAGGGAATTGACTAGTTTGAACCTGGGACCTGCTGGTAAGAAGACACCAGACCACACATGACATGTAGAATTCAGAAGAGTTCAGTGAGACTAGCGATGATATAAACAAATACTTAATGATTTCAGCGTCAGCTCCACTGCACTCCCTGTAAAAGAATCTTAATACTAACTAAATTTAGTGGAAGGGGTTCAAGGCTTTCCTATTTTTAGTTAGCTGGTAAAATAACGTCGAAAAATCAGTTAAGTTTACCATTTGAAATTTTATTCTACTCACAAAACATTGTTTATAAATTGCACTATTGATATATATTGGCCATGACATCTTGGTAGATCATTGTTGCAGTGTCTGTGTGTTTGTGGGTTGCATTTTTTCATATGACTTGTCAAGCCAATGGCAGCACGGCATCTCTTGCCGCAATTGTCACAAGTTTATCTGGCTGCTGAGTCAGGAGCAGTGGTAGCATTGCGAAGCTTTTTCTGCCTTAATCTGTCTAACAAGCCTTCATCATGCTTCGACATTCCACATAATATATCATCACGCCACTCTGGTCTCATGTTAGCCCGTGCCTCCCATCTGTTTGTGTCGATTCCAAAGCTCTCCATATCTCGTTTACAGGAGTCCTTGAACCTCAAAACAGGACGTCCTACAGGTCTTTTGGCTATAGGGATCTCTCCAAGCATCACCTTACGTGGTAAACTGTCAGGATCCATACAGTGGACATGTCCCAGCCAGCGGAGTCGTCTCTGCTTCAAGATAGCTGAAATACTGTTGCAGTTAGTTTTAGATAGCACTGCTTCGTTGGTCACACGGTTCTTCCACGTTACTCCGAGGATGGATCTCAGGCACCGCATGTGGAAAGCATTAAGGCGACGTTCTTGTTTGGCATAGGTAGTCCATGTTTCCGATGCATACAAAAGTATGCTGAGGACGTAAGTTTGATATACAAGAATTTTGGTGGTCAAAGAGAGTTTGTTGTTTTTCCAAACACGTGTAGAGAGTTTGCCAAAAGTTGTCGCAGCTCTTCCAATGCGAGCATCAATTCCCTTGTCAACAGACATGATTGATTCTGTAGTAGATCCAGGATAGCAGAAGGTATCTACGACTTGCAGACTAGTGCTATCTAGTGTGATATTCGGCTTTGTGTTAGTACCCTGAACCATAATTACGGTCTTACTGCTGTTTACACTCATCGAGAATAGGTGGCATGCGTGACTCAGTCTTGATACTAGTTCTTGCAGCTCTTCTGCGGAGTTCCCAACAATTGCAGCATCATCAGCATACAGAAGTTCGCGAGCGACTGTCTCGTAGCGCTTTGTCTTACTCTTCAGAAGACATTGAAAAGCCTTCCATCTTTCCTAGTATGCAGATGTACTGCAACACTGCAATTCTCGAAAGCCACTTGGAGCAGACCCGAGAGGAAAATTCCAAGAAGTGTAGGTGCCAACACGCAGCCTTGTCTTACGCCACAGTTCATACTGAATGGTTTAGATGTACTGCCATCAAAGATTACAGAGCCACGCATATTGTCATGAAAAGATCTTATTAAAGACAGGATAGCTGGGGGACATCCAATTTTTTCCAGTATGCTGTGGAGTCCCTCCCTACTGACGGTGTCAAAGGCTTTGTTGAGGTAAAAAAAAAGACACATATAATGGCACTCTGTGTTCGCGGCACTTCTCTTGTAGTTGGCGCAAGGTGAATATCATGTCACTTGTGGATCTGCCAGTTCGAAATCCACACTGTGACTCAGGGTAGGTCCGAGCAGCCAAGGTTTCCAGTCTCTTCAAGATTATCATTGTATATGCCTTTCCAGCAATGCTCAAGAGAGATAGTCCTCTATAGTTGTTACAATTACCTCTGTCGCCTTTTCCCTTATAGATTGTTACTATATTTGCATCTCGCATGTCTTGAGGTACTGTGCCTTCTTCCCAGCACTGCAGTAGGATTTGATACAATACAAAACGCAGTCAAGTTTGATGATTTCTGCTGGTAAGTTATCACGACCTGTGTACTGTTGCCTAGCTTTAGACTTTTAAGTGCGAGTTTGAAATCGTCAACAGTGGTAGGATCATCAAGCTCAGACATAACTGGGTAAGTTGGTAAAGTACCCAGAGCTTCTGAAGAAATATTGACCTCTTCTGAGTAGAGTTTAGCATAGTGCTGCACCCATCTATCTAGCTGCTGGTTTTTATTGTTGATTGGGTCTCCATTTAGATCTTTTATTGCAGCGAACTTTCTGCTTGTTGGTCCAATGGCCTTTTTGATGCCTTGATACATGCCACTATAATCTCCTTTGTCTCGGCAGATCTGAATAGTTTTACAAAGGTTGGTCCAATATCTATTTGCGCAATGGTGAGAAACTCGTTGTAGATCTGCTTTGCAGGCCTTGTATTCAGCTATTGCTCGCTGGTCTTTAGGATTATTCATAACCTGTACATGAGCATTACGTTTCTTGTCTATATATGGACGCAACTCACTTTCACATTCAGTAAACCAGTCACTTTGAGTAATACCCTGCATCCCAAATGTTCCGATAGCTGTCTGCATAATTTTTCCTTTAGCTAGATGCCACATATTTTCGGCGCTCTGTGCAATTATAAATTGCTCAGGATTCAGTTTCATCTCAATTTCTTCTTGATAAAAGAAAATATTTTAATACAGGATGGTAAAAACCAACTGCATTCAACAAAAATGTGAACGAATATTCCCTGAATGGGTTTCCAAGTTCTACAATGGATCGAAGAATGACCTATGCCATATCACATCTATAATCTAGGTTTAAGTTAAGTTCCATAAAAGAGAAAACTATCAAAATGGTCTACAGTGACCCTCCATTATCTTTAATTACTTATGTAACTTGTCATAAATTACAGTGGCTGACGTGGCTTCTCAATAATTATATAACATAAAAATCATCGCGTTTCAGATTTTTACTTCAAGTATCAAATGTGAACACCTTGAGCATTAATTGACGATCGAAACTAGTATTACGTAAAAAGGGGATGTAAGAGATGAGACTTCTGCAGTTCTGAGTGAAGCGTTATGTGCTGTTATGCAGTATCACGTGCGTTCATTACCTTGACGTTGTTTAGGCAGTGTCAGGGGGTGGCGGGCGGCGCAGCTCCACACAGCTCGCCGTCTCGGAAGCAACCCTTTCTAACTTCTCCTTACTGCCATTTACCAAAGTTGGTTTTAGAAAAGCTATCTGGCTGTGTTTTCAACTGACCAATCAGGGTCTCAATGTCAACCTTAAGCTCTGCCTACAAAACTTTTGTCCATCCAATGAGAAACATTATACTTTTCGTGGTGGGGTAGTGTTTTTAATGTTTGGTATGTAACAGAGACGCGAAAAAGTCTCACGCTAAAACTTGCAGCTGGTGTGGCCCTTTTAGTGTTATCGTAAGATCTATACTGTTCTTCTGGCGGGCTGGGCCTTCTAGCTTCACACGGTTCTGCTCTCGGCTTCTGTTCTCGTTTCTTCCCTCGGAACTGCGTCTGTTTCACGGTGGGAAGGTTTGACATGCATTTAGGCGTTCTTGTGTTAGTCTGTGGTATTCCATTTGCTCACTTGATCTATTACTTTGCTTAATTTAATGTCAGGAGCTACGTGACATACTGCCGGATTTGCTTCTCATGTCAGAGTTTTCATGGAACGTTTTGGATTTGCCTGACACCTTACACTGCGCCATCTTGTATGGCGTTATAATTTATTACTTCTTTACTACAAACACTACACTACACTACTGGTCATTAAAATTGCTACACCAAGAAGAAAGGCAGATGATAAACGGGTATTCATTGGACAAATATATTATACTAGAACTGACATGTGATTACATTTTCACGCAATTTGGGTGCATAGATCCTGAGAAATCAGTACCCAGAACAACCACCTGTGGCCGTAATGACGGCCTTGATACGCCTGGGCATTGAGTCAAACAGAGCTTGGATGGCGTGTACAGGTACAGCTGCACATGCAGCTTCAACACGATACCGCAGTTCATCAGGAGTAGTGACTGACTTATTGTGACGAGCCAGTTGCTCGGCTACCATTGACCAGACGTTTTCAATTGGTGAGAGTTCTGGAGAATGTTCTGGCCAGGGCAGCAGTCAAACATTTTCTGTGTCCAGAATGGCCCGTACAGGACCTGCAACATGCGCTCGTGCATTATCTTGCTGAAATGTAGGGTTTCGCGGTGATCGAATGAAGGGTAGAGTCACGTCTCGTAACACATATGAAATGAAATGTAACGTCCACTGTTCAATGTGACGTCAATGCGAACAAGAGGTGACAGAGACGTGTAACCAATGGCACTCCATGCCATCACGCCGGGTGATACGCCAGTATGGCGATGACGAATACACGCTTCCAATTTGCGTTCACCGCGCTCCGGTCGCAGGTTCGAATCCTGCCTCGGGCATTGATGTGTGTAATGTCCTTAGGTTGGTTAGGTTTACTTAGTTCTAAGTTCTAGGCGACTGATGACCTCAGACGTTAAGTCGCATAGTGCTCAGAGCCACTTGAACCATTTTTTTTGCGTTCACCGCTATGTCGCCAAACACATATGCGACCATCATGATGCTGTAAACAGAACAATTGATTCGTCCGAAAAAATGACGTTGAGTACACCATCGCAGGCGCTCCTGTCTGTGATACAGCGTCAAGGGTAACCGCAGCCATGATCTCCGAGCTGATAGTCCATGCCGCTGCAATCGTCGTCGAACTATTCGTGCAGATGGTTGTTGTCTTGCAAACGTCCCCATCTCAGGGATCGAGACGTGGGTGCACGATCCGTTACAGCCATGCGGATAAGATGCCTGTCATCTCGACTGCTAGTTATACGAGGCCGTTGGGATCCAGCACGGCGTTCCGTATTACCCTTCTGAACCCACCGAGTCCATATTCTGCTATCAGTCATTGGATCTCGACCAACGCGAGCAGTAATGTCGCGATACGACAAACCGCAATCGCGATAGGCTTCAATCCGACCTTTATCAAAGTCGGAAACGTGATGGTACGCATTTCCTCCTTACACGAGGCACCACAACAACCTTTCACCAAGCAACGCCGGTCATCTGCTGTTTGTGTATGAGAAATCGGTTAGAAACTTTCCTCATGTCAGCACGTTGTAAGTGTTGCCACCGGCGCCAACCTTGTGTGAATGCTATGAAAAGCTAATCATTTGCATATCACAGCATCTTCTTCCTGTCGGTTAAATTTCGGGTCCGTAGCACGTCATCTTCGTAGTGTAGCAATTTTAAAGGCCAGTAGTGTACCTTGTATACGCGATACTTTCACAATCTGTATATGTGAATATCGCTATCTCATGACTTTCGTGACATCAGTTAGTTACCATGTATTCTTTCTTACCTCAGTATATTTTTGACGACAGTCAGAGGAGTTTGCCTGTTAGCAGTAGTGCCTGTGGAAGTATTATATGCCTTATGCATTCTGATGCAAAATACTAGGAAGCGTATACACGGCTTTGCTAAATTAAATGTGAGCAGAAAATTGATTTTGTAAATTGTACGGAATTTTTGTAGTGGTGGTCAGTTTTGTATTTAATTTAATTACAAACACTAGTACTGTATAAGAATTTTCTTTGTGCCTCAGCAGGACTGCCCCTAATATTAAGTTTAGCTGTGGTGCACCAAAGCCCCTAAGGCTATTATACTTATCTAGGATAAGGAGACCTACGAAAACCTGAGAGCTATTGTTATTATATCCTGCTTTAGAATAAATCGAACCTAAGAGGCGCTAATCTATCTAAATTGGTATGCACTAGAAATAAATTGCTTAGGTTGCTGATGCTTGGGCGTTTAGAAAGTATAGCGCATAGCGCAGTACAGTTAACAATAAGATGTTCCATTGGCCCCTTATAATTCCAAGTTGTGTCCGGTGGTGACTTGAAGAACAGGGTTCATTAGTTGTTCCATGTGTTAAACAGTGACATTAATTATCCAGAGATGAGAGTGTGCTATCAGAACATTAAAGTTCAATCTTTTTACACTCATGCTCATAAATTATGGATAATGCTGATACATGGTGAAAGAACACGCTGGTGGACGGTTTGCAGGTTTAAATCACCTCGAGGTATGACCATGCGTTGCATCTGACCTGCGGTCATCGCATGGTGGCGCTGGCAGCAGTACACATACGCAGAGGTGTGTTGGTGCATGTCAGAGTACGGTGCAGCGAGTAAATGTGCAGACATTTTGAGACGTACTAATGATGACTGTGTGTTGAAAATTGCTCAAAGAATACATATTGATGACGTTATGAGGGGTAGAATACTATGGCGACTGGAGGCTGCTCAAATACAGCAGGTCGTAGCATGGGCCCTCCGTGCGCCACAAAGTGTGATCTCAAGATTATGGCAACGATCCCAGCAGACAGGAAACGTGTACTGGCGCTACAGTACGGGACGTCCACAATGTACAGCACCGCAAGAAGACCGATATCTCACCATCATTGTCCACAGATGGCCACGGAGTACTGCAGGTAGCCTTGCTCGGAACCTTACGCAGCCACTGGAACAATTTTCTCCAGACACACAGTCTACAGACTACTGAACAAACATGATTTATTCGCCCTGAGATCTGTAAGGTGCATTCCACTGACCCCTGGACGCAGGAGAGCCCTTAAAGCCTGGTGTCAAGAACACAGTACATGGTCATTGGAACAGTGGCCCCAGTTTATGTTCACGGACGAGTCGAGGTATAGCCTGAACAGTGATTCTCGCCGGGTTTTCATCTGGCGTGAACCAGGAACCATATACCTTGAAAGGGACCTGTAATGAGGTCATGGTTTCATGGTGTGTGGTGGGATTAAGATTGATGCGCGTACGCCCCTGCATGTCTTTGACAGTGGAACTGTAACAGGTCAGGTGTATCGGGACGTCGTTTTGCACCAGTATGTCTGCCTTTTCAGGGGTGCAGTGGGTCCCACCTTTCTCCTGATGGATAATAACGCACGGCCCCACTGAGCTGCCATCGTGAAGGAGTACCTTAAAACAGAAGACATCAGGCGAATGGAGTGGCCTGCCTGTTCTCCAGACCTAAACCCCATTGAGCACGACTGAGATGCTCTCGGTCGACGTATCGCAGCACGTCTTCAAACCCCTACGACACTTCAGGAGCTCCTGCAGGCTCTGGTGCAAGAATGTCCACATAACACATTTTCTTTCTTTGTGTGTGAGGAATGTTTCCTGAAAGTTTGGCCGTACCTTTTTGTAACACCCTGTATATCGTACGATCAAATTCTTTTAGTGGAACAAAGAAGTTCCTATGTTCTCCTTTGTTCCTCCAAAAGAATTTAATCGTACAATATTTTTACGTACGCTAAAAATCGATGCGTGTGCGCTCGGCATTATTCATAATCCTGGCGAACACGTTTCGACACGAAATTGCCGCTATGTTCGTATGCTCATGGACGAGTCGTGTATTGGCAGTAATTGTTAAATCCGCGCTATCAATCGTAGAAACGCTAGAACTAATACTGGCCGATATTGCCGGACTTCCCCCTAAGCCTTTTCTCACTCCCTACACTGTTTTCGGCCATTATTATTGTTTGTGCCACAGGCCCCCGCCAACAACGGCTATTGTGTTACACGTATACATTGTGTTACGCGTATACATTGTTCTTATAGACTAGACATAATTTATATGGCAAAACAACCTTTGCCGGGTCAGCTATAACATATAAAGATTTTCAGAGGCGGAACGGAGTTCGCCGGGCATAGCTAGTAGTGATGTACAAATTTACAACAGTTCTCCAAATAATATAAAATACTGGCATACTCTGATAATATGCAAGTTACAATAATTCTTTTACCACGAATATAATGTTTCTCATCATTTTATTGCAACTAATCATACAATTAACGCCAGGTTTTCGAGAGTTGCTCAGTTTGCTGGTGCTCAGAAAGGCCATATATACAGTGCACGCGAAATGCCGTGGCCGCTAGATGCGCATTCGGCTGGGAAAGTGTGGGGAGAGCGGCATCGGTGGGGGGATCGCTCAGTGCGCTGTAGGGGAGATGCCGAGTGCCGGAGGGGAAGTGCCATTCTAAATTGAAGCCTACACTCACAGTTTTGGTAAATATTAAGTGGGGCCCTTCCACTCCCACACCTGCAGGGTGACCATTCAGAGAGATTTATCACCTCTTGTTTGGTTAGTTGGTTGGTTGGTTTGGGGAAGGAGACCAGACAGCGTGGTCATCGGTCTCATCGGATTAGGGAAGGATTGGGAAGGAAGTCGGCCGTGCCCTTTCAGAGGAACCATCCCGGCATTTGCCTGGAGTGATTTAGGGAAATCACGGAAAACCTAAATCAGGATGGCCGGACGCGGGATTGAACCGTCGTCCTCCCGAATGCGAGTCCAGTGTCGAACCACTGCGCCACCCCGCTCGGTCTTGTTTGGTTAGTATCTAAAAGAAATTCCGCCGAATGTGCAGCAATTTATCGTCACCTGGTTGGGTTGGGTTGTTTGGGGGAAGAGACCAAACAGGGAGGTCATTGGTCGGATTAGGGAAGGACGGGGAAGGAAGTCGGCCATGCCCTTTCAGAGGAACCCATACCGGCATTTGCTTCGAGCGATCTACGGAAATAATGGAAAACCTAAATCAGGATGGCCGGACGCGAGACTCAACCGTCGTCCTCCCGTATACGAGTCCAGTGTGCTAACCACTGCGCTACCTTGCTCGGGTATTGTCACCTGGTTTGGTAATCATTTGTAACCTTCAGAAAAAAGCCACAAGCGGCGAATTCTGAGTAAAACCTACACATTTCTCTTGTTGCCGTGTTAAAATTTGCTTCTTTTTCCTAAACTCAGCGGAGTTTACACAGTCTCACCTCATAACATATTGTGCAGACGCAATTGCGAGAGAACTTTGAAATAGTGCTTTATTAAGTGAGGAACTGAGGAAAAGTAAGGTCAGCAACTTATGAAAAAGCACATATTCGGTACGAAATAAACCTATAATGATTTCACTTATGATGTTCCAAGACCCCATAGCATATCTAATTTCACCAGCTATAGATAGCTCTTTAAAACCATCGGAAAAGACGGTAGTTAGTGGAATAACACGTTAGATAATGGAGTTTTGTATAATAACTATACGGCTAAATACTTTCTTCTTTGTGTGCTTCATTTACCAAAATCTCATTTCGATATCTCAAACCCTTCATGGAATATGAGGAATGGTGTGGATATTTTTTTTTCAAATTTTTAGTAAGGTCTTATGGTACCAAACTGCTGAGGTCATCGGTCCCCAAGCCTACTCACTACTTAACCTAACTTAAACTAACTATCAACAACATGTACACCCATACCCGAGGGTGGACTGGAACCTCTGACGGGGGGAGGCGCGAGGACCGTGCCGGCGCCTTAGATCGCGCGACTATCCCGCGAGGCAGTGGATATTTTGTAAGTAGGCCGTTTAGGTTTTTATATTGGTAAGGCCACGTAGCGCTCTGTATGAAAATCACTGACTGTGCTGTGTGCAGTCTGTGGATGGTTGGCGTTGTTGTAATATTCGCTATTGTAGTGTTGGGCAGTTGGATGTGAACAGCGCGTAGCGTTGCGTTGTTGGAGGTGAGCCGCCAGCAGTGGTGGATGTGGGGAGAGAAATGGCAGAGTTTTGAGAATGGATGATCTGGACGTGTGTCCATCAGAGACAGTAAATTTGTAGGACTGGATGTCATGAACTGATATATATATATATATATATATATATATTAAGGTAAATACATTGTTTGTTCTCTATCAAAATCTTTCATTTGCTAACTATGCTTATCAATAGTTAGTGACTTCAGTAGTTAGAATCTTTTATTTAACTGGCAGTATTGGCGTTCGCTGTATTGCAGTAGTTCGAGTAACGAAGATTTTTGTGAGGTAAGTGATTCAAGAAGGTATAGATTATTGTTAGTCAGGGCCATTCTTTTGTAGGGATTTTTGAAAGGCAGATTGCGATGTGCTAAAAATATTGTGTGTCAGTTTATTGATGATCTGAATAAGTAAAGAGAGAAATGTCTGAGTACGTTCAGTTTTGCTCAGCTGTTTGAAAATCGAATAACGTAAGGGGTTTATCATCACAGTAATTCATTAATTTTTCTAAGGGGACGTTTCAATTTCACTGTGGCCTTATCACTAGCGCGGTGCGATCGTAGATGAGTGCGCTACGTCGGATCAATTTTCTAGAGATTGGTGACAGATAGAGACCTCCAACCAAGCCCAAAGAAAAATTCGAAATGTTAGCTAAATTTCATTTGCAGCAACGTATTATATAACATGCCCCAAACGCAAAATCATAGCGATCCTAGTTTTCACTGCAAAGTGTTTCGAATTCCGCGCAGTGTCTTACATCCACTTTCTCTGCCTCGTGATGACTGGGTGTTGTGTGATGTCCTTAGGTTAGTTAGGTTTAAGTAGTTCTAAGTTCTAGGGGACTGATGACCATATATGTTAAGTCCCATAGTGCTCAGAGCCATTTGAACAATTTTTTTCTTACTTCCACGTAAATATCACAATAACTATGAGCATTAACGAAATGATGGGCACATTATAATGCATCTGACATGTAAAGCTACAAGTGAAGCAAAAATTAAATGTTATGTAAAATGGTCTGAGAAAGAATGCGTGTCGATTCTGTCATCGCCGACCGCTTGTCGGCCTCCCCTTCTGAACAAACGAATGTCACTGGTCACCGCGCGTCGGCCACCGTTGCTTGCGCAGCCTATACATACGGGTTTTAAGTGAAAGTCAATATGGCGCCTCACAACCCTGCACCGATGGGAGATGGCTTGCATGTGACGTAGGTGGCATTGTGCCTTCTCACTGGTCAACGTTCAAACGCACATTTAGAATATCTGACATGCTAGATATTGTTCTACGCGTTCGGAGAGACTCCCCAACGTGCTATCCCACGGTATGACGTCAGAAACTCGACACACACTACGCTCAACGGTCGGCTGCACGGTCCGTGTGTAGACGTGTTAAGCGGACGGAGGGCAGTGTGTCCCCGTCAGCAGTACGGCGGCAAGGGAATGCGGACTGAGGGCCCCGGCCTCAGCTGAGTACGGTTGAGACGGTCTCCGCGAAATACGTCTACGCTTTGCGGCGGTCGCCACAGGTTTCGTAAGTTTGTAGGCCACCGAGGCGTACAGAATCGAACCGACGGCTCCAGCGGGGATGGCAGAGTCAGAGCTGGCAGCCGAGAAGTGTGTCCACACAGGGCGATGACTGTGTCTACTCGATATCACCAATTTCGCCCAATTTCGCCAAATACAGGTTAGGCCAGAAGCGGCTCGCGTTGGTGCTGTTTGTAGGTTTCTGTCCTCTATTGAAGGCCAGACGGTATCGTTTAGTTGCCATGGTTGCGGTTGTTTGTCTTCTTCTCGTGTTGACTGGCGCCATTTGGTTTCGCAAGTGTTGCCTGTCCGCTAGTGGCAGCAGTGGTGGTTATCGATCTGTAGTAATTGTGGCCCTATCCTTGGGGCGACGTCGTGGTTCTTCCGGGTCGTGTCAGTGTGGAGTTCGGTTGGGGACTCAGGAGGAGCCAGGTCGGCACAGTACCAGAACACGGCGGGACAGCAGGTGCCACGCATGGACTGCCGGATCGAAAGCCTGTGGTCACGAGCGTGCACGGCCTCGTCGTAAATCGGATCCTGCAAGTTTTAAGTTGAGTGCATTTGGATTCAAGTAGAGAAACCTCCACCATTGTGAGACCTTGCGATTCTCCAGTGACTTAGGTTCGTGTTGCTGCTCGGAGTGTTGCTGAGGCGAAGAGCAGCGAGTGGAGTGCTTGGGGAAGGCGGATCTGATTAGCTTTCCTAGACTTCTAATTACTATTTATTGCGTTCAGTTTGTTATTATTTGTTAAGTTCAACCAGCAGTATTTTTTCCTGTCTTGTGTCCGGTAACGCCCCAGTTACCTGCCATGGGGGTTAGTGTATGTAACGGCAGTGTACGTTTCCTCGCCTTGCCGCTGCTGTCCGGTGAAGATTGTAGTTTTGACAGCTTTCTTGATCGTAAGTTGGTTGGCGATTCTTCTACTCTGGTGGTAGTGATTTCTTTCTCGTTCCGGGCGCTCTAGGCACGGTGTTCTGCGGGCGGAGTCCAGACCGCCGGTTCCGGCTTTGGCGTATTTTTACATCCTTGCATTTGGTTTATTGGACCTCAGGTAACCTCAGCAAGATTATCATTAGTCATTCGTTTGACTGCCACTAGTCCGAGTTATCATCTTGTGAAGTGAATGCAACTCTTGGCTGCCTATCACGTCGCTCTGTGATTTTTTTTTTTTCCTTGCCGCACCTACTCAGAGGTCGATTCCTGGTGCACCGTCTGTGACTGTCCCTTGTGTTTTATTATTGTATTTGCTGTTTTATTGTATGTTTCTAAATTTTTTGATATAACTTCCATTCTTGGTGTTACAGCAGTTTTAAATCGTTGTGCTACCAAGTTTACCATTATTTTTGGTGATCAGTTGCCTCTCTTTTTAAATTAACTTTGCTGTTGCATTGCTGTTTTACAGTATGTTTGTTAATTTCTTTTATAATTGCTGTTCTTGGCCGTGACTGTGGTTGCTTCCCTTATAGTTCTAACTGGGATCACATTGGCTTGTTTTTAAAACTTTATTTCCTGTGTCTGTATTTTATGCTCATTTGGTAAATTGTAACGCACTGAAAGCACTATTAATTACACAGTTGTTTAGTCCTTCATTTATAACGTGTGATATCTTTATTTATCACCGAGTCTGGAATTACCGTTTTAAAATAAATGTGTGTAATTGCAAAACGGAACCAGCAGTAACGGATTACGGCCCCGTCCACAGTCGTAGCCGAATCCTGCCTTTGCCGGCCGGAGTGGCCGAGCGGTTCTAGGCGCTACAGTCTGGAACCGCGCGACCGCTACGGTCGCAGGTTCGAATCCTGCCTCGAGCATGGATGTGTGTGATGTCCTTAGGTTAGTTAGGTTTGAGTAGTTCTAAGTTCTAGGGGACTGATGACCTCAGAAGTTAAGTCCCATAGTGCTCAGAGCCATTTGAACCATTTGAATCCTGCCTTCCTTGACCAATAGGTTTCAATGTGAGCTCCAGGTGTCCCAGCTGTTAGAAAATAACAGCATATTTTGTGCAGGCCATGTGAGGCATTATCTGTTTGTGTTAACGTCACAGTCAGGCAGTGGTTGAAGTAGCAGAATGACTAGATAACGGCAGTCTAAGTGTCGTGATGTCGATCATTACGCAGAATTTTTATTTAATTTTCAGTTTTTACGTTACTTAGACTGCAGATAATCCGAAACAATGTTCATTGTATTGTATTTATACACTGACGGAAAAAAAATACAGCAACAAGGAATACTTAACATGGAGTAATGAAATTTCGGAAATACATTTGTCTAGGTAACAAATGTAAGTGATTAAAACTGCAAAATCACAGGTTAATTTAAGCGCGAGATAAGCTATTGCAAATATTAAATGCCGGTACGTTAATAACCGGTGTAACCGCCGGAATGTTGAACGCAAGAATGCAAGAATTTGTGGGCTGGAGCTCCATGCCTGTTGCACTCGGTCGTCAATACAGGTACAGTTAATGCTATTTATGCATGATGTGCCACATGTACTCGACTGGAGACGGATCTGGTGATTGTGCAGGCCAAGACAACATGTCTACATTCTGTAGAGCATGTTGAGTTAAAACAGTTGTATGTGGGAGAGCGTTATCCTGTTGGCAGCACAACAGGTTAAATCTCCAGACTGATGTACAAAATCTTCGTTGATCCATTATGGATCGTGGGACGACGGCTGGCATGAACTTCTTGATGCAATAATTTACCAACAGCCGTATGTGTTGTAAAATTTTATTCTATTTTATGAACTTCTATGTGCTACCAGTTTCGGCATTACATTGATGCCATCTTCTGGCCCCACTCGTCATAGTTGTAAAATCGCTATACACGGAAGGAGCCATATAACTGGATCCGTGAATCAATCGTCCTGCAACAGCTCTTGGTGGCCAGGTGACACAGTCTGTTACGTTAAACTGTTAAATGGAAGTTAAAAAGCGTCCTCAATGTTATAATATTTCACTATACGTTTTCGTTGATTGTGTTCCTGAAAGTGATATTGTATGTGGTATACGTGCTAATACTCCCAGAAGGCAATCATACATCTACGTGTTGTCCATTTTAGTCCATAAAGTTACATAATCGTCGCCTCAAAGAGCCGACCTATACAGTCTTCCTTCATCCTCTGTATTTCCTTCATACAACAGTAATCATTTAATTTGCTTCAAATTCCTTTAGAGTGGTAGTGTGCATGCTCTGTGAACTGCAGAGTAATCAGCAGCGGAGTTGCTAAGCACCTACTGAACGCGATTGTCTGCCCAAATTAAACGAGTCCAATTGCCGATTTCGGTCATTTGCCAGCAATTAGGTGTTTGTTATTAAGATAAATCCGGGTGGGACATCGGAGATTCCAATTCGCCAGCATTGTTCCGTGAACGCTACACCGTTATCTGTTCTCAAGTAATTGAATTTCGACTGGAAAAGCGTTGGATAACATTAAAGTCATAGTACAAAAACACTTATTTTTGTTTCGTTGGCGTATTGTGTTATCCTTTGCAGCTCTGCACATGAACTTCACTTTCTTCCCCAATTTGCACGGATTAGTGTCACAAATTGGTAACAAGTATCACGCAATTTGCAGCATCTAAAGGTTACCTTTGAGTTATACAGTAAAGTTAAAAGCTAATAACAACATTTCATTTAAAAAACATGTTTCCTATGCGTTTTACGCAACTAAGAAACAATCTAATCACACCTTATTAAAAATTCCGACCTTTCTCCCTGTGGCATCTCACGTTTGTTTCAAAAGACTCCAATGTAGTAAAAGTAAAGTTAGTACAGTATATATTAATATACTGCTCTCTGCGATTCTTAGCAAGGCAGTGATGTACAATTTTAACCCTCTGATGGAGCAGTTGTCTTCCTCTCCCCAAAGACGCGGACATTGTCAGAGATCAGCTGTGATTAATTAATCGTAGCAAATTGACGCTTCTTGTAATAAGCTCATACGTCATTTTGTGGAAGTGTAATATGATCAATTATTACTGGGGCTTCTAACGAATTTAGCACATTAAAGTAGTATACATGAGTGCATGCTGGCAGTGGAGAATCTACAATGCTCCAAATAAAAAGTAAAGGTAAATGTAGACTTCTCTTTATCATTTAATAGTCGCTACTAATCCCCTCAGATTTACCTGTTCGCAGAATAAGCTGCCAGACAGTGACGAGGTTGTGAACTAAGCAAATTCTCATATCTCGTAATTTCAACAGTCACAGTCATAATAACGTCAAAGTGACTTTAAATGTAACATAATTTTCATTTATTAAATCTGAAACTTTATATTTAATGAGATACTAGTTGCTGTGGTTAAATGAATTTCTTGAATAAACCTAATATTTTGATCCTATCTCCAGAGTATATTTTCAAGTGAGGTTGTAGCTCCTGCAGATATCCAATTTCAAGTACAATTGTGAGGCGCCCCACGTATTGTAAAGTTATAACTGGCTTTTGGCTGTAAATATTGTTTTTCATTATTGTTGTCATCATGTATTTCTTTGCCGGAAGGCTCTTGATCATTTTTTAAAGTTTGGGAACTCTATTTTAAAGAATTGTCAAGGTGATATTAAGCCCGCCTGTGGTGCTAAGAGAACAGTAACCAACTGTCTTTCTAAAATACTTCCTCGGTGGAGAATTGTAATATTTATTTATTCGGCCTTAAAAGGCGCTTTCTCGAAAACCATTAGAGCTTCCACTATTTGTTTATTTGCTGATTCTTAAAGTTAATAAATTGTTGTTCAAATTATATGTTTGTTTATTGGCGCAGCACATTATCAGTCACCCTACGAGATCGCTACTGCTTCAACATTAACAATTAGAAGTGCAGACATACCACTAAATAAATTGGTACAAAATAGCTCTTCAGTGAGATAAGTAGAAGTCATAAACGAAAAGTGATAGGATTCGGCAGACAGTCTCAAATGAGATTGGATCAAGTGCCCTGGTGGTACTGTAGATCGCTCACTTAGAAAAAAAAGTGATAAGAAATAAAACACAATTGCTTAGTACATATTTGAGACATCGACGCGCTATGCGTTCCAAATGTTAGATCCTATGTTACAGGTACTAGATGATATAGGATGTATTGATATAAAATGCTGAAACAAAATAAAAAGCCATTAACGCAAATATAATGTTCTTGCAAATATAAAGCCTATAGACACAAGTGCAGTGTTCAAGTCTTACGATGAGCCAGGCACACTTTCATTCATATGGGCATGCTACCATCAGGTTGCAAGTGTACAATACCCTATAATACAATCATTCTTATATAATCTTCAACATTTCTATCGTCTATGAGTGAAAAGATAATTGTAAAAGGCAGGTATGCAATTTATACTCAAGGAGTTCATCGCTGAGCACAACAACACCTTTAAGAAAGCACAGTAAACGAACAGGCCAAACGGGCGACTTCTGTGTGAGCCATGGCCTGGTTGGGAAGTAAATGTAGATTTTCTCTACTCCAACAATTTCACAGTCTAAATGTGGCATGCAGTAACAGTTAGGATGTATTTCTATACATGTGATGTATAAATGGATGTTGTACTTTTCGTTAACAAATAATGTTTCGAATACAATTGCACCTCATCAACTCGACCTAATCATTGTCCGCTTCCAAACTATTTCACCAAACGCAAATATACAGATGAAATCAACTGCAGTCAGTAAGTGTCAAAGGAGGAGATTCTCTTACAAAATTACATGCGTGGATCGCAAGAGAATTTTAACTATAATATTATACAACAGAGGCAGTACAAAATACTGTTTCGGTTACAAAGAAAGCGTTGTTATAGAAGGAAAGAAAATGGTTTTGTATCCAGTGCACAAAATGAAACAGTCTGCCAGCTGGATGATCTATATCTGATCATACAATAGTTGGCAAAAGCAAGCGGTGTCTGAGTGGGTTGCAGGGCGACGATAGCCACCCAGTGACTGGCTGGTGATTATCACCAAGTGAATTCCTAACAGGACGTACCTTCCACCAAGGATCAGCTCTCGCTTCTCGTGGAGGCTTAGTAGACTTGGGGATTTGATACAAATAGATGGAGTGGTCCATTGTCTTGAGAACTGTAGCATCGTGTTGTAATTCTATACTGTCCACAAATATTAACCTCTATTTCTATTTCAGGGCCTGTTGTAAGATATTCTTGTATAGGCTTACGGGGAGACATTCACCAGCATACTAAATATGCTGAATCTAGTACTACTGTTCTTGTGCTACGTTAGTTTAATACGTTTAGATAGATGAAACATCAAACTAAACTGGGTTTAAATATTGGAACATTCTTCTTGCATTATTCATACTTCTGATGTTTCGGTTTTAATTCATATGTACTGTAGTGAATCCTTTAGAGCTCTGTGATATGACACCGCATGCAAATTACCAATAGGATGGCCCCATTTCGGCACCAAAATGTATTAAAATCAAAAATGTTATCTCTGGCACGAAATAAGATACAGATTACTAATTAGATCGCCCCATCCTTGAAACCAAAATTGACATCCATGATTATGTGAAACCAAGCTGCAAAATGTTATGAGATGAAATATAGATAATTAAAACATGAATATTTTGCTTCTATCACAGTACCTTTTACACTACTGGCCATTAAAATTGGTACACCAATAAGAAATGCAGATGATAAACGGGTATTCGTTGGACAATATGTTATACTAGAACTGACATATGATTACATTTTAACGCAATTTGGGTGCATAGATACTGAGAAATCAGTACCCAGAACAACCACCTCTGGCCGTAATAACGGCTTTAATACGTCTGGGCATTGAGTCAAACAGAGCTTGGATGGCGTGTACAGGTACAGCTGCCCATGCAGTTTCAACACGATACCACAGTTCATCGAGAGTAGTGACTGACGTATTGTGACGAGCCAGTTGCTCGGCCACCATTGGCCAGACGTTTTCAATTGGTGAGAGATCTCGAGAATGTGCTGGCCATGGCAGCAGTCGAACATGTTCTGTATCCAGAAAGGCCCGTAAAGGACCTGCAACATGCGGTCGTGCATTATCCTACTGAAATGTAGCGTTTCGCAGGGATCTAATGAAGGGTACATCTGAAATGTAACGAACACTGTTCAAAGTGCCGTCAATGCGAACAAAAGGTGACCGAGACGTGTAAACAATGGCACCCCATACCATCACGCCCAGTCATAAGCCAGTATGGCGATGACGAATACACGTTCACTGCTATGTTGCAAAACACGGATGCGACCATCATGATGCTGTAAACAGAACCTGGATTCATCCAAAAAAATGACGTTTTGCCATTCGTGCACCTAGGTTAGTCGTTGAGTACACCATCGCAGGCGCTCCTGCCTGTGATGCAGCGTCAATGGTAACTGCAGCCATGGTCTCCGAGCTGATAGTCCGTGCTGCTGCAAACGTCGTCGAACTGTTCGTGAAGATGGTACTCAGGGATCGAGACGTGGCTGCACGATCAGTTACAGCCATACCTATAAGATGCCTGTCATCTCGACTGCTAGTGATACGAGGCCGTTAGGATCCAGCACGGCGTTCCGTATTACCCTCCTGAACCCACCGATTCCATATTCTGCTAACAGTTATTGGATCTCGGCCAACGCGAGCAGCAAAGTCGCCATACGGTAAACCGCAATCGCGATAGGCTACAATACGACCTTTATCAAAGTCGGAAACGTGATGGTACGCATTTCTCCTCCTTACACGAGGCATCACAACAACGTTTCACCAGGCAACGCCGGTCAACTGCTGTTTGTGTATGAGAAATCGGTTGTAAACTTTCCTCATGTCAGCACGTTGTAGGTGTCACCACCGGCGCCAACCTTGTGTGAATGCTCTGAAAAGCTAATCATTTGCATATCACAGCATCTTCTTCCTGTCGGTTACATTCCGCGTCTTTAGCACGTCATCTTCGTGGAGTAGCAATTTTAATGGCCAGTAGTGTATATAAAATTACAAATTTCTTTTATTAAGAGGAAGGAGGGGGAGAATGATGATGATGGTGATGATGATGTTTGGTTTGTGGGGCGCTCAACTGCGTGGTTATCAGTGCCCGTAGAAATTCCCACCCTTTGCTCAGTCCAATCTCACAACTTTCATGAATGATGATGAAATGATGAGGACAGCACAAACACCCAGTCATCTAGAGGCAGGTGAAAATGCCTGACCCTGCCTGGTGAAATGAATCATCTCACCATTCGTCGTGTGGTGCTGACGGCGGCAATCGTTGGGTCAGGACGGCGCGTGCCTCGGTGCTGTGCGGCGCGAGTTGGCAGCCCTTGCCGGTGCCCCGCGGCTCTGCAACTAGGGTCCAGACCGGTCTCCGTGTTGACATGTGGCCATGAGTTTTGTCGCCGAAGCAGAGTTATCACGGTGGCGGGAAGCGGTTGTCTTGAAAGGATATTCTATTTCTCAGTCAAGTGCTTCTTTCGACCCGCTAAGGTAGCGGAGAGCGCTAACGCGCTGCTTCCTGGACTCGGGTAGGCGCCCCGGCCCCGGATCGAATCCGCCCGTTGGATTAACGGCGAGGGCCGGTGTGCCGGCCAGCCTCGATGTGGTTTTTAGGCGGTTTTCCACATCCCGCTAGGTGAATACTGGGGTGATCCCCACGTTCCGCCTCCGTTACACGACTCGCAGACATCTGAACACGCTCGCACTCTTCCATGAATTACACTGGACGCAGACAGTAGGGGTACACTAATTCCGTCCCGGGGGGGTACGGGGTGGCGGCAGGAAGGGCATCCGGCCACCCCTTTCCACTAACCTTGCCAAATCCGTTCCTAACAATGCCAACCCTGCGTTAGCGCGGGACGTGGCACCAGTGAAAGAAAGAAGGAAAGTCAAGGTTTTGTCCACTTAACATGGAACAGAGGGAGAATAACTCACAAAATAACGATGAACATTAGGTTGGGTGTAAGGATGAGAATCAAAGTCAGTATAATAAGTAGCGAAGTATGGCAGAGCTTTCATTACCTCTTGCTTTCACAGTGTCTCACCCACTGTCTCATCACTCTGCCCAGCTCACAGACTTCTCGTATTTTTTTCCTGCTCTCAGGGTTGTCATTGGCATATTAAATTTGCAATTCCGCCCATTGACTGATCGCCATTTCGTGGCCGCGCCTCCAAGAGCAGGGAAGAGATTTTCTGTCTTGTGTGGGCTGGTGTGTGTTCGGTAACTGGCATCTTTCTCAGGCGTTCACTGTCGAGGCTGCTCCCAGGATTAATTGCGCATTTTCCCGATGTTTTTTCGCAATTCTCAGTTTCTGTCTCTGCGTGAGGCCTGGATAGTCTTACATTTGTGCTTTGTCTAAGAATCTGCTGGTGTTCGTGATTTATAAGCAACCTTCTTACTGTCTGACAAACATTTGTTTTTTAGAACAGGTTAACTTCCTTCACTGTTTCATAGTCTCACCCTCCTCCCCTTACAAGTTCTTGGCACTTAGTACCTCTGATCCATCCCAATGTCAGTAGGGATCCATCAATTACCAGCTCGTTTTTTAAGGCGGGCAAAAACGGCTGCTGCCTGCGAGGAGTTTCTCTCACCTCCACGTGTGTATTCTTGACGCTTTTGTGTTTATGCTTTAACTTAGTCTCTGTAAGGGTCCAAAATTACCCGCAAGTTTCTTGTTGTGCCTAGGCTCTTCGCAAGGTGTCCATTCTTAAACGAGCCGAAGGAGTCCGCCAGGCTACTTCTTGTGGAGTTGCACAATGCCCACGGCGTCCGTGTCTCTGGTGCTCGTTGTATGAGGTCCAACTTTCCGCGAGTCCTGGGCCATTGGCGCTGGGAGGAGGCAAAAGTGGCCAATGGCGCAGGTATCGAAGCATAATGGGTTATCCTTATCCGATGACACCACGTGCTAGACAACAAGCAACGTAGGCGTTCGATCCATGAAGAGCAGAAACTCGCGAACACTGAACAAGTAGTTTTCAACAATTTATTCCCAAATACAAGTTACATACGCTCACTATACTACCCACCATCGCTGTGTCTGTAGCCCATGCCGAATATTTACAAACTTACGAAAATTCATAGGTACGATCGGAGAAAGGGCCAGACTTGGTCTGATACCTGGATAGCCTTCCGTTGACAGTTTACCAATTGCTGGCGGCCAGCTATCCAACTTCTGAGGCGTTCCGCGGCGGCATTCACTTGTAACGAGGCCAGTAGTTTGTCAGCATGCCACTATGGGCATCCGTACGAGTTGCTGCGAACACGACTTTAGCCCTTACATATGAATGTAATATTATACAGGGTAACCATAATACAGGGCTATTACAAATGATTGAAGCGATTTCATAAATTCACTGTAGCTCCATTCATTGACATACGGTCACTACACACTACAGATACTTAGAAAAACTCATAAAGTTTTGTTCGGCTGAAGCCGCACTTCAGGTTTCTGCCGCCAGAGCGCTCGAGAGCGCAGTGAGACAAATTGGCGACAGGAGCCGAGAAAGCGTATGTCGTGCTTGCAATGCACTCACATCAGTCAGTCATAACAGTGCAACGACACTTCAGGACGAAGTTCAACAAAGATCCACCAACTGCTAACTCCATTCGGCGATGGTATGCGCAGTTTAAAGCTTCTGGATGCCTCTGTAAGGGGAAATCAACGGGTCGGCCTGCAGTGAGCGAAGAAACGGTTGAACGCGTGCGGGCAAGATTCACGCGTAGCCCGCGGAAGTCGACGAATAAAGCAAGCAGGGAGCTAAACGTACCACAGCCGACGGTTTGGAAAATCTTTCGGAAAAGGCTAAAGCAGAAGTCTTACCGATTACAATTGCTACAAGCCCTGACACCCGATGACAAAGTCAAACGCTTTGAATTTCCGGCGCGGTTGCAACAGATCATGGAAGAGGATGCGTTCAGTGCGAAACTTGTTTTCAGTGATGAAGCAACATTTTTTCTTAATTGTGAAGTGAACAGACACAATGTGCGAATCTGGGCGGTAGAGAATCCTCACGCATTCGTGCAGGAAATTCGCAATTCACCAAAAGTTAACGTGTTTTGTGCAATCTCACGGTTTAAAGTTTACGGCCCCTTTTTCTTCTGCAAAAAAAACGTTACAGGACACGTGTATCTGGACATGCAGGAAAATTGGCTCATGCCACAACTGGAGACCGACAGCGCCGACTTCATCTTTCAACAGGATGGTGGTCCACCGCACTTCCATCATGATGTTCGGCATTTCTTAAACAGGGGATTGGAAAACCGATGGATCGGTCGTGGTGGAGATCATGATCAGCAATTCCTGTCATGGCCTCCACGCTCTCCCGACTTAACCCCATGCGATTTCTTTCTGTGGGGTTATGTGAAAGATTCAGTATTTAAACCTCCTCTACCAAGAAACTTGCCAGAACTGCGAGCTCGCATCAACGATGCTTTCGAATTCATTGATGGGGACATGCTGCGCCGAGCGTGGGAGGAACTTGATTATCGGCTTGATGTCTGCCGAATCACTAAAGGGGGACATATCGAACATTTGTGAATGCCTAAAAAAACTTTTTGAGTTTTTGTATGTGTGTGCAAAGCATTGTGAAAATATCTCAAATAATAAAGTTATTGTAGAGCTGTGAAATCGCTTCAATCATTTGTAATAACCCTGTATTATACTGGCTAACCATCTATAGTTGAATTACTTGTGAAATGGCAACACTATTTCGATTACTGACTACTCTGCATTTTTAATCGGAAAGTTGATTGCAGCTGTGTGTTTGTGCTTCAGTTGCTGTGAGAAGCTCGTGTTGTTGAGTTGTTACAGAAACGGGGTAGTTTCCATTAGAACAGAGAATTTATATTCCGGAGTGACAAAGATGGGCTCCATCAAGGAATGTAAAAAAAAAATTGCATCACCCCGGTTCCCAGAACTCCTGAAGATAGACGTTGACTGTGGACATTGTATCACAGATGCAGTCCCTTTGACTGTTCAGAGATGTCACTAAACCCGCCCAAAGAAGTAAACAGCCATGCATGAATAGCGCCTATTAGACGGAAGGGGGTCCGACAGCCGATCAGTTCCAGTCATTTCACCAGGAAGAAGGTACACGGCTCGTGTTGTTCTGTAGTTCAACCACGTCTAGACGGTCAGTACCGCGGTTCGATCGCGTCCGCATTGTTACTTTGTGCTAGGATGTGCCCTCAACAAGGGAAGTGTCCAGGCGTCTCGAAGTGAATCAAAGTGATGTTGTTCGGACATGAGGGAGATACAGAGAGACAGGAACTGTCGATGACATGCCTCACTCAGGTCGCCCAAGGGCTACTACTGCAGTGGATGACCGCTACCTACGGATTATGGCTCGGAGGAACCCTGACAACAACGCCACCATGTTGAATCAGGCTTTTATTGCAGCCATAGGTCGTCGGGTTACGACTCAAACTGTGCGCAATAGGTTGCATGATGCGCCCCTTCACTCCTGACATCCATGGCGAGATCCATCTTTGCAACGACGACACCATACAGCACGGTACAGATGGGCTCAACAACACGCCGAATGGACCGCTCTCGTGGTGGCCAAGCGGTTAAAGGCGCTACAGTCTGGAACCGCGCGGCCGCTACGGTCGCAGGTTCGAATCCTGCCTCGGGCATGGATGTGTGTGATGTCCTTAGGTTAGTTAGGTTTAAGTAGTTCTAAGTTCTATGGGACTGATGACCTTAGAAGTTAAGTCCCATAATGCTCAGAGCCATTTGAACCAAGCCATTTGGAACGCTCAGGATTGCCATCACGTTCTCTCCACCGATGAGTGTCGCATATGACTTCAATCGTATTCGGAGGCAATCCGGTCAGGGTGAACACCTTAGATACGCTGTCCAGCGAGTGCAGCAAGGTGGAGATTTCCTGCTGTTTTGGGATGGCATTATGTGGGGCTGACGTACGCCGCTGATGGTCATGGAAGGCGCTGTCAAGGCTGTACGATACGTGAATGCCATCCTCCGACCGATAGTGCAACCATTTCGGCAGCATATTGGCGAGACATTCGTCTTCATGGACGACAATTCGCACCCGCATCGTGCACATCTTGTGAATGACTTCCTTCAGAATAACGACATCGCTCGACTAGAATGGCCAGCATGTTCTCAGACATGAATCCTATCGAACATGCCTGGGATAGAATGGAAAGGGCTGTCTATGGACGACGTGATCCACCAACCACTATAGACACCTTGCATGATATGTAACAATATTGTAATATATTCTTACACTTCACTCGACTTTCCAATACCCGAATATTTTAATAAATGTAATTAATTTTCCTTCAGAAACGGATGTGTGAAAGATCCCTGCCGTTTGTGCCTCAGGTGTAGCAAATATCGAGAAATTTGTTTTTTTTTCTGTGTTGAGGTCCGCCCCCGGTAGCTGAGTGGTCAGCGTGACAGAATGTCAATCCTAAGGGTCCGGGTTCGATTCCCGGCTGGGTCGGAGATTTTCTCCGCTCAGGGACTGGGTGTTGTGTTGTCCTAATCATCATCATTTCATCCCCATCGACGCGCAAGTTGCCGAAGTGGCGTCAAATCGAAAAGACTTGCACCGGGCGAATGGTCTGCCCGACGGGAGGCCCTAGTCACACGACATTTACATTCTTTTCTGTGTTGAGAAACAGTTCTATCGCTTTTAAGGTGTTGTTAAGGGTGACCTGGAGTGGAACGACCCGCCTAACGTTTGGAAAACAATTTTTGGTCTCAATGATGCAAAAAATTAAAAATAAATTGGGAATCGTTTATTCAAACTTCTTGTTTCAAAATTTGCACATGAAGATAACATAAAATATTTCATTTGTTGTACCAATAAACTAAATAAGGGGCTTTAAGTCCGTTTTTTTTTTCTTTTTCGATGACACGTCTTACAAGTAAGCTGGGCTCCATCGTCCGCAATGTCTATGTCAGTGCACGAGCTGTGAGACCACTGCTTCCTGGAACTTAACTCAGGATGGCGAGCCAGAAATCCAAGGACCCAGTTTCTCCAGTCATTTTCGTTTCGCTGTGGAATAGGTGCTGGCATCCGTTTTGTCTTGCGAGTTGATACGCTAATCTGCGCAACTCTTTCACAGTCATATCAAAACGTCGCTTCTGCAGATCCTTAAGATATCTGACAAGTTCTAACTCTTGTTCATTGACATTTTCCACAGGTTTTGTCAGTTGTTGAAAGGGGATTCTTGTTGTTAGTTAAAGGGACGATCAAATGTTTCGACGCTTTTTCGTGGATCGTCGGTTTATTAATTACTAATTCAATAGCTTGTTCCACGTTTTCTGGTGAGCCAATATTGTCTCTCCGTTTTTCGTACATAATGACGTAGCATCTGCAGACGAAAAAGGCAAACTATGTGGTAGAATTCATCAAATGAAGAATGAAAGGTGACCAGGGAGGAACGGACTCTATCAATAGACCATTCCGCTCTAAACGCATATCTGTTGAAAAAAACCGTCGTAAACGATATTTTCCCCAACTGCATTGTGCACAAAGACAGCTAAGAACATGCAGATGTAAGTGGACTAAACTATGACCGACTTACTTTAGGTGGAATCAGAAGAGGTGCAGCAGAAGATGTTGAAGAGCATTGCAAGAACGGGCAAGGAGTGTGGAGTGAAGGTACATATACGAAAGACAAAAGTGATAAGCACACGCAAGAAGAAAGTGGAAAAAAACTTGAAACAAATAAAATCCTTTCTGTTCCTGAAAAGTTCAAAGACACGAATCAGGAGCTCTATAGAAAAAAAAATATGGTGGAGAATATCTATGGAAAAGAGAGCATTTAAAAAGGTTAACCAGTTACTAATATCTAGCAGGAGTCAAATGTAGTTGAGGAAAAAACTTGTTTACGAGTATTCTGGAGTGTAGTGTTATTCAGAAGTGAATCATCGACAGTTAAAAAGAAAGAAGGATAGAAACTAAACAGGAATTGTCTGTAACATAGAATTATAGAGGGAAATGTGGAATGAATGAGAGAAAGAAGTAGGAGGTTAATTAGAATGATGGATGAAATTAGAAGAGGACGAATACACAAAGAGATGAAGGAAGATGCTCAGGGAAAGACACGACAGAGGTTGAAACCTGTCATAAAACAGATATACTAAAGGAGAAGAAAGAAGAAGCAAATCTGTATGTTTCAAGATTATATATCTCTCTCTCTTCTATCACTTGCTTAACTGCGGAAGTGGGATCTTACAGTATCGTCTCTTCCTAAAACCGGTTTCTTTTTCTAGTAATAAAACGTTTGTGATGCCCCATACACTTTTACTTAATATTCTTGCACGTATTTTATATTCTGAATTCAAAACTCTTGTTCCCCTATAATTTACACACCTGTTTCTAGCACCTTTTTAAAAAATAGGCATATCTTGGCCATGTAATCAAGATCCTGGAGTATGATAACGGCTTCAACATCAATTTATCAGAAATCTCTGTAGTATTGGGTACTTAAATTTTCAATTAAGCATCAGATCATCATTTCCTCCATACAAAACACATTGAACGATGACAGCATGACACCTTATTGAATCATTAGCTAATAGAATATTTGTTGTAAATTTTAGTGCATAATAGTTACTTTTGTTCTTTATTTATTTATCAGAAAGCACATTGGTGCAAGGCTACTGGCCGTGACATTCAAAATTAGGAAGGAAATTGTATTGGTTTTATGTAAAAGAATTTAACGTTTATTATGTAATGGATATTATTGTCACTTTATTTAGAATGGGAAAGTGGTCAAGCTTTGATTATTTAAACATGTTAAAATGTAAAATAATGTAGAATAAGCTGTAGCCAATCAGATGGACGGCTTCAGGGAAAGGAACTGCCCTAGTCAGTTGAGCGACGATGTTCGGCGCGCGGAAAACGCGGCCGGGGACGGGCAGAGGGACAGTGCTGGTGGACAGGCGAAAGCGGATAGTCGGTCTTTAGTTAGATAGGAAGTGAAACGACTTAGAATATTTCGCGTTGTGTGGTATGCGGGACTTAGTCTCTGAGCGGTGAGCAGCCGCGCGCCTGGTGTGAACTCTAACTTTTCGCGTAGTTAACGAGGTGGAGTATTGGACTTGTAATTCGCGATGAGACTGTGAATGATCGAACTGTGTCAAATGGATATGCGCTCGAGTGTAATAGTATTTCTAAATACGACCACTTTCGCTATTAGTTTGCTTTCTGAGTAAACATTCTAACAAAATCGCAACAGTGTGGCCTACATCATTTATGAGTCGTTAATTTAGCTCCATGTTATTATAACTGTTGTCGTATGTTATATTAACGTTGTATGTTTCATACAATTTCGCAAACTTGCCATCAGCCAGACAATTTAACCAAAGGGTCACAATTGTCTAATTTAGGGCGTGTAATGCGACACGTGTGGTTCGACCCCTAGACGAGTTTAAGCCAACACATTTCGACGAAGAATAACCATGTGAGCCCGAACATCTTTGGGATGTTATCTCACAGAGATTACGCTAAATCGCTTCAGGCACATGCCGGGATGATTGCTTTGAAAGCACACGGCCAACTTTCTTCCCCATCCTTCCCTAATCCGATGGTACCGAAGACCTCGCTGTTTGGGCCCATTTCCCAAATCAACTAACTTCTTTTTCAAAAATGGTTCAAATGGCTCTGAGCATTATGGGACTTAACTTCTCAGGTCATGTCCCCTAGAACTTAGAACTACTTAAACCTAACTAACCTAAGGACGTCACACACATCCATGCCCGAGGCAGGATTCGAACATGCAACCGTAGCGGTCGCCCGGTTCCAGACTGTAGCGCCTAGAACCGCTCGGCCACTCCGGCCGGCTAACTTCTTTTTCCACTGAGTTATTAGATCACAAATCTCTATAATATTGTGTCCATTATTCTTCTTCGATTACAACTGTATTTTCAGCAACTATTTCTCCACTATCTCACTACCTATACGCTTGAGCGCTTTGTAGTCCATCATTTGTCTCCCCTGTATATCATCTTGAAAGATGCATGAAAATTGTCTAATATTCTTGGTGAACAATTTTTTTCTTTTCATTTCGTTTTTCCGTATACTGGGTGAGTCAGGAGGTAAGGCACATGCTTCGATGGGTGATATTATTAGTGAGTATGAACGAACAACTTATACGGACATATGACCTACTCCGAATGATTTCCGAGATGGAACATTGACCACAATGTATCACAATAGTGTTGAGGAACTTGAGACTAACAATATGGTGTGGGGCACTTGTGGTCTATCAAGTTGGGTAATTTCTCTCAAATCGGCCTGCAAGAACTACTTAAGCTACAGCGCATGCGTGTCGCGCGAGATTTTCGATATTCTCAAGCTCTCTTCGCGCCAACTATCAGACCTAGAATGAAAATGAATGAGACCTCTTTTTGTAGGAAATTTACGAAGTTTAATTTTGCTCTACTGGAGGGCACGGTCTTCGAATTATCCCTTAAAAAGTACAAAGGTGATATTAAATTAGCTGTATCTTGGAAACATTCGGAATATAACATATGTCCACATGAAGGTTTTTGTTCAGAATCACTAATACTATCAACCCTCAAAGCCTTTACCTTTCCACCTGAATCACCCTGTATCTCTTAATTGATCCATTTCTTGTTATGACACTTGTAGATGACCTAGTTTCTTCTCTGTTATTGCGTAGGAAATTTGTTAATTCCATGTCTTTAATCCCTTATTTCTCAGCTTATTACCCAGCACTTCAAGTCAAATTTACAAAGAGCTTGGCAATATGAGCCCACTTATCAGTCCGACGTTGCAAGCCTTCTCGCCTGGATGTTTCCACTGGTTCGATTGGGAAGGGTGTAAAAAAGCCGTTGTATCCCCTCCAGAGACAAGCTGCCCCACCACTTTTGTAACTGGTCCTTGATATCCTGGACAGTGGTACTGGGATGGAGTTGACGTCTAAGCTACTCCCACACATGATCTATCTGTCGCAGATCTGGGGATCTTGCTGGCCACAGGAGTACGTCGAGATCATAGAGAAACATTCCATGTATGGAGGACCATTGTCCTGTTTTTAAAACACCAAAACGATAATCTGGAGTGAGAAGTGACACTTGAGAAGGCAGGAAGACCGTAACGTGCCCGTGTGCAGTCAGTGTACCCTGAGTCACTACCGGCAGTAACCTTAAGCCACAACCCGATGGCTCCCCATATCATGAAGCCAGGAATAACACCGCTGTGCCCCTCCAAAATGTTGGAGGAATGGGATGTCCGCTCCGTTCCCAGCCATGGTCATCTAGGATATTGCAGAAACGTGATCATCTCTGAACACGATGGACGCCATTATCAGCAGTCCATACTTTCCGATTATGGCATAGTTCCAAAAGTAGCCGCTTGTATTGTTGTGACAAGGGCAATCTACACTTGGGCCTGTAACACCAGTGTCCAGATGCTACTAACCTCCGACTAATGGTGCAAGATGGCACAGAATGTTGTAGGGAGTCCATTACTTGCTTTGATGGAAGGCGCAGATGCTATGGCGTTACGATGATCTTCCCTTGTGATGATCAGACGTGGTCGACAGGAAAATTAATGAATACACCTGCCTTAACGATCACAAGCAATCCAACATAAGGCCACTGTCACATTTGGATATTGCACAACTTGACCAGCCAGTCAAAATCGATGCGTGTGCGCTTGGCATTATTCATAATCCTGGCGAACACGTTTTGACACGAAATTGTCTCTATGTTCGTATGCTCATGGACGAGTCGTGTATTGGCAGTAATTGTTAAATCCGCGTTATCAATCGTAGAAAGGCTAGAACTAATACTGTCCGATATTGCCGGACTTCCCCCTAAGCCTTTTTCACTCCCTACACTGTTTTCGGCCATTATTATTGTTTGTGCCACGGGCCCCCGCCAACAACGGCTATTGTGTTACACGTATACATTGTGTTACAGGTATACATTATTCTTATAGACTAGAGATAATTTATATGGCAAAACAACGTTTGACGGGTCAGCTATAACATATAAAGATTTTCATAGGCGGAACGAAGTTCGCCGGGCATAGCTAGTAGTGATGTACAAATTTACAACAGTTCTCCAAATAATATAAAATATATTCCATCGTTCTCACTTTTTAGTAAACCCTAAGGTCATTCTTACATCACTGTTCCTACACAGAAGCAGAATCTCTATAACATGTGAACCACAAAACTTCAAAGACGAAAAGTGCCAAATACCTTACTGCAAGTAGTGTAAGGTGTCCTCGTAGATTAAGTCAATTGAGTAAACTCACTCCCAAAAAAGAACACGCTTATATTTGTGTAGCATCGAATGTCATAATATATACTTACATTAAACTAGTGAGAAAGTATCTGAACCTATTAAAAAGACGAAGGTTAGGAAAAAAATGGATGTAGTGGGATGTGAACCATCAACAGAGCATGATTTTCGACACGAGAGCTATTCACTGGGACGTGAACCACCAATACATCATAAATTTCGTCACGAACCTGTGACGCTATTCATTGCGCTAAAGCGAGGATGAATCTTTGGGGACCTTATCTAGACCTGCCCTAAGGCCACGAAAGCTTCAGTCGTAGCTATGCTACTAACTGAAATTTAGTTATAACAATTTTTAGCAAGAACAACTTATTTTTAATAGATCCTCAACACGCCATTTCCTTCAACTGGCATACTCTGATAATATGCAAGTTACAATAATTCTTTTACAACGAATATAATGTTTCTCATCATTTTATTACAACTAATCATACAATTAACGCCAGGTTTTCGAGAGCTGCTCAGTTTGCTGGTGCTCAGAAAGGCCATATATACAGTGCACGCAAAATGCCGTGGCCGCTAGATGTGCATTCGGCTGGGAAACTGTGGGGAGAGCGGCATCGGTGGGGGGATCGCTCAGTGCGCTGTAGGGGAGATGCCGAGTGCCGGAGGGGAAGTGCCATTCTAAATTGTAGCCTACACTCACAGTTTTGATAAATATTAAGTGGGGCCCTTCCATTCCCACACCTGCATGGTGACCATTCAGGGAGATTTGTCACCTATTGTTTGGTTAGTATCTAAACGGAATGACGCCGAATGTGCAGCAATTTATTGTCACCTGGTTGGGTTTGGTTGTTTGGGGGAAGAGGTCATTGGTCGGATTAGGGAAGGACGGGGAAGGAAGTCGGCCATGCCCTTTCAGAGGAACCCATCCCGGCATTTGCCTCGAGCGATCTACGGAAATAACGGAAAACCTAAATCAGGATGGCCGGACGCGAGACTGAACCGTCGTCCTCCCGTATACGAGTCCAGTGTGCTAACCACTGCGCTACCTTGCTCGGGTATTGTCACTGGTTTGGTAATCATTTGTAACTTTCAGAAAAAAGCCACAAGCGACGAATTCTGAGTAAAACCTACACATTTCTCTTGTTGCCGTGTTAAAATTTGCTTCTTTTTCCAAAACTCAGCGGAGTTTATACAGTCTCACCTCAATAACATATTGTGCAGACGCAATTGCGAGAGAACTTTGAAATAGTGCTTTATTAAGTGAGGAACTGAGGTAAAGTAAGGTCAGCAACTTATGAAAAAGCACATATTCGGTACGAAATAAACCTGTAATGATTTCACTTATGTTGTTCCAAGACCCCATAGCATATCTCATTTCACCAGCTATAGATAGCTCTTTAAAACCATCGGAAAAGACGGTAGTTAGTGGAATAACACGTTAGATAATGGAGTTTTGTATAATAACTATACGACTAAATACTTTCTTCTTTGTGTGCTATCATTTACCAAAATCTCAGTTCGATATCTCAAACCCTTCATGAATATGAGGAATGGTGTGGATATTTTTTTTCAAATTTTTAGTAAGGTCTTATGATACCAAAGTGCTGAGGTCATCGGTCCCCAAGCCTACTCACTACTTAACCTAACTTAAACTAACTTACGCTATGAACAACATGTACACCCATGCCCGAGGGTGGACTGGAACCTCTGACGGGGGGAGCCGCAAGGACCGTGCCGGCGCCCTAGACCGCGCGGCTACCCCGCGAGGCAGTGGATATTTTGTAAGTAGGCCGTTTAGGTTTTTATATTGGTAACGCCACGTAGCGCTCTGTATGAAAAACAGTGACTGTGCTGTGTGCAGTCTGTGGATGGTTGGCGTTGTTGTAATGTTCGCTATTGTAGTGTTGGGCAGTTGGATGTGAACAGCGCGTAGCGTTGCGTTGTTGGAGGTGAGCCGCCAGCAGTGGTGGATGTGGGGAGAGTTTTGAGAGCGGATGATCTGGACGAGTGTCCATCAGAGACAGTAATTTTGTAAGAATGGATGTCATGAACTGATATATATATATATATATATATATATATATATATATATATATATATATATATATATATATAATGACTTTTGAACACTATTAAGGTAAATACATTGTTTGTTCTTCAAAATCTTTCGTTTGCTAACTATGCTTATCAATAGTTAGTGACTTCAGTAGTTACAATCTTTTATTTAGCTGGTAGTATTGGCGTTCGCTGTATTGCAGTAGTTCGAGTGACGAAGATTTTTGTGAGGTAAGTGATTCATGAAGGTATAGGTTATTGTTAGTCAGGGCCATTCTTTTGTAGGGACTTTTGAAAGTCAGACTGCGTTGTGCTAAAAATATTGTGTGTCAGTTTATTGATGATCTGAATAAGTAAAGAGAGAAATGTCTGAGTACGATCAGTTTTGCTCAGCTGTTTGAAAATCAAATAACGTAAGGGGTTTATCAGCACAGTAATTCATTAATTTTTCCAAGGGGGCGTTTCAATTTCACTGTGGCCTTATCACTAGCGCGGTGCGATCGTAGATGAGTGCGCTACGTCAGATCAATTTTCTAGAGATGGGTGACAGATAGAGACCTCCAACCAAGTCCAAAGAAAAATTCGAAATGTTAGCTAAATTTCATTTGCAGCAACGTATTATATAACATGCCCCAAACGCAAAATTATAGCGATCCTAGTTTTCAATGCAAACTGTTTCGAATTCCGCGCAGTGTCTTGCTTCCACTTGCTCTGCCTCGTGATGACTGGGTGTTGTGTGATGTCCTTAGGTTAGTTAGGTTTAAGTAGTTCTAAGTTCTAGGGGACTGATGACCATAGATGTTAAGTCCCATAGGGCTCAGAGCCATTTGAACCATTTTTTTCTTACTTCCACGTAAATATCACAATAACTATGAGCATTAACGAAATGATGGGCACATTATAATGCATCTGACATGTAAAGCTACAAGTGAAGCAAAAATTGAATGTTATGTAAAATGGTCTGAGAAAGAATGCGTACGCAGGGGGTGCGTGTCGATTCTGTCATCGCCGACCGCTTGTCGGCCTCCCCTTCTGAATGTCACTGGTCACCGCGCGTCGGCCACCGTTACTTGCGCGGCCTATACATACGGGTTTTAATTGAAAGTCAATATGGCGCCTCACAACCCTGCACCGATGGGAGATGGCTTGCATGTGACGTAGGTGGCGTTGTGCCTTCTCACTGGTCAACGTTCAAACGCACATTTAGAATATCTGACATGCTAGATATTGTTCTACGCGTTCGGAGAGACTCCCCAACGTGCTATCCCACGGTATGACGTCAGAGACTCGACACACTCAACGCTCGGCTGCACGGTCCGTGTGTAGACGTGTTAAGCGGACGGAGGGCAGAGTGTCCCTCGTCAGCAGTACGGCGGCAAGGGAATGCGGAGTGAGGGCCCCGGCCTCAGCGGAGTACGGTTGAGACGGTCTCCGCGAAATACGTCTACGCTTTGCGGCGGTCGCCACAGGTTTCGTAAGTTTGTAGGCCAGCGAGGCGTACAGAATTGAACCGACGACTCCAGCGGGGATGGCAGAGTCAGAGCTGGCAACCGAGAAGTGTGTCCACACAGGGCGATGACCGCGTCTACTCGATATCACCAATTTCGCCCAATTTCGCCAAATACAGGTTAGGCCAGAAATGAATGCGACAGAAGTGGGTGAGCCGTGCTGCGGCTCGTGTTGGTGCTGTTTGTAGGTTTCTGTCCTCTGTTGAAGGCCATACCGTAGCGTTTAGTTGCCATGGTTGCGGTTGTTTGTCTTCTTCTCGTGTTGACTGGCGCCATTTGGTTCCGCAAGTGTTGCCTGTCCGCTAGTGGCAGCAGCGGTGGTTATCGATATGTAGTAACTGTGGCCCTATCCTTGGGGCGACGTCGTGGTTCTTCCGGGTCGTGTCAGTGTGCAGTTCGGTTGGGGACTCAGGAGGAGCCAGGTCGCCACAGTGCCAGAACACGGTGGGACCGCTGGTGACACGCATGGACTGCCGGATCGAAGGCCTGTGGTCACGAGGGTGCACGGCCTCGTCGTAAATCGGATCCTGCAAGATTTAAGTTGAGTGCATTAGGATTCAAGTAGAGAAACCTGCACCATTGTGAGACCTTGCGATTCTCCAGTGACTTAGATTCGTGTTGCTGCTCGGAGTGTTGCTGAGGCGAAGAGCAGCGAGTGGAGTGCTTGGGGAAGGCTGATCTGATTAGCTTTCCTAGACTTCTAATTACTATTTATTGCGTTCAGTTTGTTACTATTTGTTAAGTTCAACCAGCAGTATTTTTTCCTGCCTTGTGTCCGGTAACGCCCCAGTTACCTGCCATGGGGGTTAGTGTATGTAACGGCAGTGTACGTTTCCTCGCCTTGCCGCTGCTGTCCGGTGAAGTTTGTAGTTTTGACAGCTTTCTTGATCGTAAGTTGGTTGGCGCTTCTTCTACTCTGGTGGTAGTGATTCCTTCCTCGTTCCGGGCGCTCTAGGCACGGTGTTCTGCGGGCGGAGTCCAGACCGCCGGTTCCGGCTTTGGCGTATTTTTACATCCTTGCATTTGGTTTATTGGACCTCAGGTAACCTCAGCAAGATTATCATTAGTCATTCGTTTGACTACCACTAGTCCGAGTTATCATCTTGTGAAGTGAATGCAACTCTTGGCTGCCTATCACATCGCTCTGTGAAATATTTTTTTCTTTTTTTCTTGCCGCACCTACTCAGAGGTCGTTTCCTGGTGCACCGTCTGTGACTGTCCCTTGTGTTTTATTATTGTATTTGCTGTTTTACTGTATGTTTCTAAGTTTTTTTATATAACTTCCATTCTTGGTGTTACAGCAGTTTTAAATGGTTGTGCTACCAAGTTTACCATTATTTTGTCTCGCCCGTTTGGTTATCAGCTGCCTCTCTTTTTAAATTAATGTTGCTGTTGCATTGCTGTTTTACAGTATGTTTGATAATTTCTTTTATAATTGCTGTTCTTGGTATTAAAGGCCTTCAGCCGTGACTGTGGTTGCTTCCCTTAGAGTTCTAACTGGGATCACACTGGCTTGTTTTTAAAACATTATTTCCTGTGTCTGTATTTTATGCTCATTTGGTAAATTGTAACGCACTGAAAGCACTATTAATTACACAGTTGTTTATTTCTTCATTAATAACGTGTGATATCTTTATTTATTACCGAGTCTAGAATTACCGTTTTAAAATAAATGTGTGTAATTGCAAAAGGGAACCAGCAGTAACGGATTACGGCCCCGTCCACAGTCGTAGCCGAATCCTGCCTTTGCTGGCCGGAGTGGCCGAGCGGTTCTAGGCGCTACAGTCTGGAACCGCGCGACCGCTACGGTCGCAGGTTCGAATCCTGCCTCGAGCATGGATGTGTGTGATCTCCTTAGGTTAGTTGGGTTTGAGTAGTTCTAAGTTCTAGGGGACTGATGACCTCAGAAGTTAAGTCCCATAGTGCTCAGAGCCATTTGAACCATTTGAATCCTGCCTTCCTTGACCAATAGGTTTCCATGTGAGCTCCAGGTGTCCAAGCTGTTAGAAAATAACAGCATATTTTGTGCAGGCCAGGTGAGGCATTATCTGTTTGTGTTAACGTCACAGTCAGGCAGTGGTTGAAGTAGCAGAATGACTAGAGAACAGCAGTCTAAGTGTCGTGGTGTCGATCATTACGCAGAATTTTTATTTAATTTTCAGTTTTTACGTTACTTACACTGCAGATAAACCGAAACAATGTTCATTCTATTGTATTTATACACTGACGAAAAAAAATACAGCAACAAGGAATACTTAACATGGAATAATGAAATTTCGGAAATACATTTGTCTAGGTAACATATGTAAGTGATTAAAACTGCAAAATCGCAGATTAATTTAAGCGCGAGATAAGCTATTGCAAATATGAAATGCTGGTACGTTAATAACCGGTGTAGCCGCCGGAATGTTGAACGCAAGAATGCAAGAATTTGTGGGCTGGAGCTCCATGCCTGTTGCACTCGGTCGTCAATACAGTTACAGTTAATGCTGTTTATGCATGATGTCCCACATGTACTCGACTGGAGACGGATCTGGTGATTGTGCAGGCCATGACAACATGTCTACATTCTGTAGAGCATGTTGAGTTAAAACAGTTTTATGTGGGAGAGCGTTATCCTGTTGGCAGCACAACAGGTTGAATCACCAGACTGACGTACAAAATCTTCGTTGATCCATTATGGATCGCGGGACGACGGCTGGCATGAACTTCTTGATGCAATAATTTACCAACAGCCGTATGTGTTGTAAAAATTTATTTTATTTTATGAACTTCTATGTGCTACCAGTTTCGGCTGGCCCCACTCGTCATAGTTGTAAAATCGCTATACACGGAAGGAGCCATATATCTGGATTCGTGAATCAATCGTCCTGCAACAGCTCTTGGTGGCCAGGTGACACAGTCTGTTACGTTAAACTGGAAGTTAAAAAGCATCCTCAATGTTATAATATTTCACTATACGTTTTCGTTGATTGTGTTCCTGAAAGTGATATTGTATGAGGTATAAGTGCTAATATTCCCAGAAGGCAATCATACATCTACGTGTTGTCCATTTTAGTCCATAAAGTTACATAATCGCCGCCTCAAAGTGCCGACCTATACAGTCTTCCTTCTTCCTCTGTATTTCCTTCATACAACAGTAATCATTTAATTTGCTTCAAATTCCTTTAGGGTGGTAGTGTGCATGCTCTGTGAACTGCAGAGCAATCAGCAGCGGAGTTGCTAAGCACCTACTAAACGCGATTGTCTGCCCAAATTAAACGAGTCCAATTGCCGATTTCGGTCATTTGCCAGCAATTAGGTGTTTGTTATTAAGATAAATCCGGGTGGGACATCGGAGATTCCAATTCGCCAGCATTGTTCCGTGAACGCTACACCGTTATCTGTTCTCAAGTAATTGAATTTCGACTGGAAAAGCGTTGGATAACATTAAAGTCATAGTACAAAAACACTTATTTTTGTTTCGTTGGCGTATTGTGTTATCCTTTGCAGCTCTGCACATGAACTTCACTTTTTTCCCCAATTTGCACTGATTAGTGTCACAAATTGGTAACAAGTATCACGCAATTTGCAGCATCTAGAGGTTACCTTTGAGTTATACAGTAAAGTTAAAAGTTAATAAGAACATTTCATTTTAAAAAAATGTTTGTAGCGATACCTTCCTATGCGTTTTACGTAACTAAGAAACAATCTAATCACACCTTATTAAAATATTCCGACCTTTCTACCTGTGACATCTCACGTTTGTTTCAAAAGACTCCAATGTAGTAAAAGTAAAGTTAGTACAGTATATATTAATATACTGCTCTCTGCGATTCTTAGCAAGGCAGTGATGTACAATTTTAACCCTCTGATGGAGCAGTTGTCTTCCTCTCCCCAAAGAGGCGGACATTGTTAGAGATCAGCTGTGATTAATTAATCGTAGCAAATTGACGCTTCTTGTAATAAGCTCAGACGTCATTTTGTGGAAGTGTAATATGATCAATTATTATTGGGGCTTCTAACGAATTTAGCAAATTAAAGTAGTATACATGAGTGCATGCTGGCAGTGGAGAATCTACAATGCTCCAAAGAAAAAGTAAAGGTAAATGTAGACTTCTCTTTATCATTTAATAGTCACTACTAATCCCCTCAGATTTACCTGTTCGCAGAATAAGCTGCCGGACAGTGACGAGGTTGTGGACTAAGCAAATTCTCATATCTCGTAATTTCAACAGTCACAGTCATAATAATAACGTCAAAGTGACTTTAAATGTAACATAATATTCAATTATTAAATCTGAAACTTTATATTTAACGAGATACTGGTTGCCGTGGTCAAATGAATTTCTTGAATAAACCTAAAGTTTTGATCCTATCTCCAGAGTATATTTTCAAGTGAGGTTGTAGCTTCTGCAGATCTCCAATTTCAAGTACAATTTTGAGGCGCCCCACGTATTGTAAAGTTATAACTGGCTTTGGGCTGTAAATATTGTTTTTCATTATTGTTGTCATCATGTATTTCTTTGCCAGAAGGATCTTGATCATTTTTTAAAGTTTGGGAACTATTTTTAAAGAATTGTCTTGCGGCTTTCAAGGTGATATTAAGCCTGCCTGTGGTGCTAAGAGAACAGTAAGCAACTGTCTTTCTAAAATACTTCCTCGGTGGAGAATTGTAATATTTATTTATTCGGCCTTAAAAGGCGGTTTCTCGAAAACCATTAGAGCTTCCACTATTTGTTTATTTGCTGATTCTTAAAGTTAATAAATTGTTGTTAAAATTATATGTTTGTTTATTGGCGCAGCACATTATCAGTCACCCCACGAGATCGCTGCTGCTTCAACATTAACAATTAGAAGTGCAGACATACCACGAAATAAATTGGTACAAAATAGCTCTTCAGCGAGATAGGTAGAAGTCATAAACGAAAAGTGATAGGATTCGGCAGACAGTCTCAAATGAGATTGGATCAAGTGCCCTGGTGGTACTGTAGATCGCGCACTTAGAAAAAAAAATGTGATAAGAAATAAAACACAATTGCTTAGTACATCTTTGAGACATCGCCGCGCTATGCGTTCCAAAGGTTAGATCTTATGTTACAGGTACTAGACAATACAGGATGTATTGATATAAAATGCTGAAACAAAATAAAAAACCATTAACGCAAATATAATGTTCTTGCAAATATAAAGCCTATAGACACAAGTGCAGTGTTCAAGTCTTACGATGAGCCAGGCACACTTTCATTCATATGGACATGTCATATGGATATGCTATCATCAGGTTGCAAGTGTACGTATAATACAGTCATTGTTATATAATCTTCAACATTTCTATCGTCTATGAGTGCAAAGATGATTGTAAAAGGCAGGTATGCAATATATACTCAAGGAGTTCATCGCTGAGCACAACAACACCTTTAAGAAAACACAGTAAACGAACAGGCCAAACTGGCGACTTCTGTGTGAGCCATGGCCTGGTTGGGAAGTAAAAGTAGATTTTCTCTACTTCAACAATTTTAAAGTCTAAGTGTGGCATGCAGTAACAGTTAGGATGTATTTCTATACATATGATGTATAAATGGATGTTGTACTTTTCGTTAACAAATAATGTTTCGAATACAATCGCACCTCATCAACTCGACCTAATCATTTCCGCTTCCAAACTATTTCACCAAACGCAAATATACAGATGAAATCAATTGCAGTCAGTAAGTGTCAGAGGAGGAGATTCTCTTACAAAATTACATGCGTGGATCGCAAGAGAATTTTAAGTATAATATTATACAGCAGAGGCAGTACAAAATACTATTTCGGTTACAAAGAAAGCTTTGTTATAGAAGGAAGGAAAATGGTTTTGTATCCAGTGCACAATATGAAACAATCTGCTAGCCGGATGATCTATATCTGATCATACAATAGTGGCAAAAGCAAGCGGTGTCTGTGTGGGTTGCAAGGCGACGATAGCCACCCAGTGACTGGCTGGTGATTATCACCAAGTGAATTCCTAACAGGACGTACCTTCTACCAACGATCAGCTCTCGCTTCTCGTGGAGGCTTAGTAGACTTGGGGATTTGATACAAATAGATGGAGTGGTCCATTGTCTTGAGAACTGGAGCATCGTGTTGTAATTCTATACTGTCCACAAATATTAACCTCTATTTCTGTTTCGGGGCCTGTTGTAAGATATTCTTGTATAGGCTTACGGGGAGACATTCACCAGCATACTAAATATGCTGAATCTAGTACTACTGTTCTTGTCCTACGTTAGTTTAATACGTTTAGATAGATGAAACATCAAACTAAACTAGGTTTAAATATTCAAACATTCTTCTTGCATTATTCACACTTCTGATGTTTCGGTTTTAATTCATATGTACTGTAGTGAATCCTTTAGAGCTCTGTGATATGACACCGCATGCAAATTACCAATAGGATGGCCCCATTTCGGCACCAAAATGTATTAAACTCAAAAATGTTATCTCTGGCACGAAATAAGATACAGATTACTAATTAGATCGCCCCATCCTTGAAACCAAAATTGACATCCATGATTATGTCAAACCAAACTGCAAAATGTTATGAGATGAAGTATTAGATAATTAAAACATGAATATTTTGCTTCTATCACAGTACCTTTTACACTACTGGCCATTAAAATTGCTACACCAAGAAGAAATGCGGATGATAAACGGGTATTCGTTGGACAAATATGTTATACTAGAACTGACATGTGAGTACATTTTCACGCAATTTGGGTGCATAGATACTGAGAAATCAGTACCCAGAACAACCACCTCTGGCCGTAATAACGGCCTTGATACGTCTGGGCATTGAGTCAAACAGATCTTGGATGGCGTGTACAGGTACAGCTGCCCATGCAGTTTCAACACGATACCACAGTTCATCGAGAGTAGTGACTGACGTATTGTGACGAGCCAGTTGCTTGGCCACCATTGGCCAGACGTTTTCAAATGGTGAGAGATCTGGAGAATGTGCTGGCCATGGCAGCAGTCGAGCATTTTCTGTATCCAGAAAGGCCCGTACAGGACCTGCAACATGCGGTCGTGCATTATCCTACTGAAATGTAGCGTTTCGCAGGGATCTAATGAAGGCTAGAGCCACGGGTCGTAACACATCTGAAATGTAACGTCCACTGTTCAAAGTGCCGTCAATGCGAACAAAAGGTGACCGAGACGTGTAACCAATGGCAAACCATACCATCACGCCGGGTCATAAGCCAGTATGGCGATGACGAATACACGCTTCCAATGTGCGTTCAATGCGATGTCGCAAAACACGGATGCGACCATCATGATGCTGTAAACGGAACCTGGATTCATCCGAAAAAATGACGTTTTGCCATTCGTGCACCCAGGTTTGTCGTTGAGTACACCATCGCAGGCGCTCCTGTCTGTGATGCAGCGTCAATGGTAACTGCAGCCATGGTCTCCGAGCTGATGCTCCGTGCTGCTGTAAACGTCGTCGAACTGTTCGTGCAGATGGTTGTTGTGTTGCAAACGTCCCCATCTGTTGACTCAGGGATCGAGACGTGGCTGCACGATCAGTTACAGCCATGCCTATAAGATGCCTGTCATTTCGACTGCTAGTGATACGAGGCCGTTGGGAACCAGCACGGCGTTCCGCATTACCCTCCTGAACCCACCGATTCCATATTCTGCTAACAGTTATTGGATCTCGGCCAACGCGAGCAGCAAAGTCGCGATACGATAAACCGCAATCGCGATAGGCTACAATACGACCTTTAGTCATGTAAGAGGTATACGCTGTCTGCGATATAGAATCGCTGACCAGAGAGGAGTGTTGACTGCAGTAAGAACTGTGTAACTGTAGCAGTTAGTTGTTGCTAGTCGCTAGTCTGAGGTTGTCTGCGCTTGCCTACAGTCTGCTCTGGTCGGGAATCTGCAGATGGAGTATTTTTGTGAAAGGTAAAGAATCAGCGTCGCGTATATCTAGTAATGTATCTGAACTGTCATCCAAATGTTTTTAAAAATATCCTAATAATAATTTTGGTATTATAAAGTAATTTTTTTTTAAAAGTATTCATTTAAAAAAAATCAGTTGCTTCCTTTCACAAGTCACAAATGTATAAGCCAGCATTGCACGGAGCTGTGCCAAAAAAATGTTAAGAGCAGATATAATCGCCGTTTTTATTAAGGTAAGAATTTTTGCTTTTTATTCAGAATGATCTTACAGGGCCACGACGCAGCACTGCTGTCGTCCAAATTTTACCAGGTTACTGAATTTATTTTTTTATTATGAGGCTTAGGAATTTTCCTGTTTCGTGCTTACATTAAATGAGAAAAGAATTTTGTGGGTACATTAAATGGGAACCAGTTTTGTTCTGAAGTCACGCAAAAATAAGAGAATCGCTATCCATAATAATTATTTTTAATTTCAATTTTTAAATTTTGTGGTGAGGCTACAATCAAAGTCGGAAACGTGATGGTACGCATTTCCCCTCCTTACACGAGGCATCACAACAACGTTTCACCAAGCAACGCCGGTCAACTGCTGTTTGTGTATGAGAAATCGGTTGGAAACTTTCCTCATGTCAGCACGTTGTAGGTGTCGCCACCGGCGCCAACCGTGTGTGAATGCTCTGAAAAGCTAATCATTTGAATATCACAGCATCTTCTTCCTGTCGGTTACATTCCGCGTCTTTAGCACGTCATCTTCGTGGAGTAGCAATTTTAATGGCCAGTAGTGTATATAAAATCACAAATTTCAGTTATTAAGAGGAAGGAGGGGGAGAATGACGATGATGGTGATGATGATGTTTGGTTTGTGGGGCGCTCAACTGCGTGGTTATCAGTGCCCGTAGAAATTGCCACCCTTTGCTCAGTCCAATCTCACAACTTTCATGAATGATGATGAAATGATGAGGACAGAGCAAACATCCAGTCATCTAGAGGCAGGTGAAAATGCCTGACCCTGCCTGGTGAAATGAATCATCTCACCATTTGTCGTGTGGTGCTGACGGCGGCAGTCGCTGGGTGAGGACGGCGCGTCGCCTCGGTGCTGTGCGGCGCGAGTTGGCAGCCCTTGCCGGTGCCCCGCGGCTCTGCAGCGAGGGTCCAGACCGGTCTCCGTGTTGACATGTGGCCATGGGTTTTGTCGCCGAAGCAGCTTATCACGGTGGTGGGAACCGGTTGTCATGAAAGGATATTCTATTTCTCAGTCAAGTGCTTCTTTTGACCCGCTAGGGTAGCGGAGAGCGCTAACGCGCTGCTTCCTGGACTCGGGTAGGCGCGCCGGCCCCGGATCGAATCCGCCCGGTGGATTAACGACGAGGGCCGGTGTGCCGGCCAGCCTGGATGTGGTTTTTAGGCGGTTTTCCACATCCCGCTAGGTGAATACCGGGCTGATCCCCACGTTCCGTCTCCGTTACACAACTCGCAGACGTCTGAACACGCTCACACTCTTCCATGAATTACAATCGATGCAGACAGTTTTCCACATCCCAGTAGGTGAATACCGGGCTGATCCCCACGTTCCGCCTCCGTTACACGACTCGCAGACATCTGAACACGCTCGCACTCTTCCATGAATTACACTCGACGCAGACAGTAGGGGTACCCTAATTCCGTCCCAGGGGGTGGGGGAGGGGGGGGGTACGGTGTGGCGGCAGGAAGGGCATCCGGCCACCCCTTTCCACTAACCTTGACAAATCCGTTCCTAACAATGCCAACCCTGCGTTAGCGCGGGTCATGGCACCAGTGAAAGAAAGAAAGAAAGTCAACATGGAACAGAGGAAGAATAACTCGCAAAATAACGATGAACATTAGGTTGGGTGTAAGGATGAGAATCAAAGTCAGTATAATAGGTAGCGAAGTATGGCAGAGCTTTCACGTCCTCTTGCTTTCACAGTGTCTCACCCACTGTCTCATCACCCTGCCTAGCTCACAGACTTCTCGTATTTTTCCTGCTCTCAGGGTTGTCATTGGCATATTAAATTTGCAATTCCGCCCATCGACTGATCGCCATTTCGTGGCCGCGCATCCAAGAGCAGGGAAGAGATTTTCTGTCTTTTGTGGGCTGGTGTGTGTTCGGTAACTGGCATCTTTCTCAGGCGTTCACTGTCGAGGCTGTTCCCAGGATTAATTGCGCATTTTCCCGACGTTTTTTCGCAATTCTCAGTTTCTGTCTCTGCGTGACGCCTGGATAGTCTTACATTCGTGCTTTGTCTAAGAATCTGCTGGTGTTCGTGATTTATAAGCAACCTTCTTACTGTCTGACAAACATTTGTTTTTTAGAACAGGTTAACTTCCTTCACTGTTTCATACTCTCACCCTCCTCCACTTACAAGTTCTTGGCACTTAGTACCTCTGCTCCATCCCAATGTCAGTAGGGATCCATCAATTACCAGCTCGTTTTTTAAGGCGGGCAAAAACGGCTGCTGCCTGCGAGGAGTTTCTCTCACCTCCACGTGTGTATTCTTGACGCTTTTGTGTTTATGCTTGAAAGGTCTCTGTTGGATTCCTTTCATGTTTAATTTCTTAAATCTGTTGCCATTTATGGAATAAATTCCTCTTCTAAATGTACTGTGGCGTTTCTGACTATCTGGGAGGAGACTGAGCAGTGGAACGTGTTACTTTTACACATAAACAAGAACGATCTGTCACACTACTACACTTTAAAGCACAGTTTATATGTAATTCTTATATGTAATTCATGTCACACAGTCTTATACAGAACCTACATCCGCTTTCTTTTATATACTGTATATGATAAGATACTGTCATCCCCCTTCCCTTTTGTGTGAGAGGATGAATGAGCATATGTATTTCTAGTTGCATGCTTGAGGGTAGCAGACAAGGCTGTCTGCTAGAGAACAGTAGGACCAACGTCGGAACAGGTAGCTACGCTTCCTAAAAGCAAAGAGGTTTCTATCCTTAGTATGGTCCTGTCCGTCCGTTGTCATGTTGGTATAGGAAGCTGCCCCTCTGGCCACTTCCGTTGGTCTTTGTGAGCCACCCTCAGGAAGCACGCTCGGCAGTAGGGCAGTTGCTGTTGGTCCGTGGCGAGCGTCTGAAGTGGTAAGATCTCCGGCTAAGCGCGTGTCTGCTAAGTCCGTAGGACAATGGATTTCTTAAGTTCAGCCTAGCTGAGAATTTAATCACCTTTATTTCGGGTTTAGGTCTAAAATATCTAAGGTTATCTTAAATTACAGCGCAGTGTAATTATCGTGTGAAGTTCAGATTATTTTCCGGTAGTTGCTTTGTTACTACTTTGTGAGTAAAGTGGAACCACGTGTTGATCAGTAACTCTAACTAAGTTCATCAATCTTAAATCCGAATGTGCGTGAGATTATAACGTCTCGTCTTGAGAATATTTTTTAATATAGCAACTTTTCTTTATGCTTTTCTTTATGTTCAACCCACGTGGGGTGTACTTTGCGAGACCACTACCACGTGCTTATATAACTGTTTGACCCATTAGGTTAATAGTAAGACGTTAGTAACCAGTTCAAGGTTTTTCTTTTGTCAATTGCTTTTCGATCGGATTTATTTTAATTACCAAAATTATTGTGGAGTTATACGCTTTGTGTAAACCAAGTTGACCACGTGAAGCATGCGGTGTAATCATCAAGGTAGCCTTCAGCTATTCTTTTTGGGAAGATTTCACAAAGAGTTAATATGAATTTAGTATACCAGTGTGTGGTAATTACATGACGGACAGGATTGTGCTACGAACGTAATTTCTTTGGGTGAAAACTGAATCTGTTGGTTGTGGTTAATTTCTTCTTGCTTATGTTTCAATGTTCTTCGTGTGTTATTTTATGAATGCAGTGTAGTATGCAGTCTCCCAATCTTGGCTCCATATTTTATGTGTTCCGTAAGATTACAATCTCACATTTTTTCAATCGTAAATAAGGCACCAGCTCAGTTATAACTCACGTATAATATGCTGAAATTTCAATGAACAATCTTAAAATAAATTTCCAAATATAAACTGATTTCTTTCTTTTTATTTAAATTATCCTTTTTATATATATATTACCGGTTTTGTATGACTATTAAAAGATTATCATTAATGTTAGTCTGCTTGGTAAACCTAGACTAAATATCTGATGAAACAGTTGCCCAGTAATCCACGGTTAACGTCCCCAGACAGATCACGGCTTTTAACCCACTTTCATTGTCTATTAGCTCCGATTTCAGCATACCAAATTAAAGTAACAACGTTACATGCTTTAACTTAGTCTCTGTAAGGGTCCAAAATTACCCGCAAGTTTCTCGTTGTGCCTAGGCTCTTCGCAAGGTGTCCATTCTTAAACGAGCCGAAGGAGTCCACCAGCCTACTTCCTGTGGAGTTGCACAACGCCCACGGCGTCCGTGTCTCTGGTGCTCGTTGTATGAGGTCCAACTTTCCGCGACTCCTGGCCCATTGGCGCTGGGAGGAGGCAAAAGTGGCCAATGGCGCAGGTATCGAAGCATAATGGGTTATCCTTATCCGATGACACCACGTGCTAGACAACAAGCAACGTAGGCGTTCGATCCATGAAGAGTAGAAACTCGCGAACACTGAGCAAGTAGTTTTCAACAATTTATTCCCAAATACAAGTTACATGCGCTCACTATACTACCCACCATCGCTGTGTCTGTAGCCCATGCCGAACATTTACATACTTACGAAAATTCATCGGTGCGAACGGAGAAAGGGCCAGACTTGGTCTGATACCTGGATAGCTTTCCGTTGACAGTTTACCAAGTGCTGGCGGCCAGCTATCCAACTTCTGAGGCATTCCGCGGCGGCATTCACTTATAACGAGGCCAGTAGTTTGTCAGCATGCCGCTATGGGCATCCATACGAGTTGCTGCGAACACGACGTTAGCCCTTACATATGAATGTAATATTATACAGGGTAACCATAATATTATACTGGCTAACCATGTATAGTTGAATTACTTGTGAAATGGCAACACTGTCTCGAATAATGACTACTCTGCATTTTTAATCGGAAAGTTGATTGCAGCTGTGTGTTTGTGCTTCAGTTGCTGTGAGAAGCTCGTGTTGTTGAGTTGTTACAGAAACGGGGTAGTTTCCATTAGAACAGAGAATTTATAATCCGGAGTGTTAGACAAAGATGGTCTCCATCACGGAATGTAAAAAAAAAAAAAAAAAAAAAAAAGAAAGAAAAGAATATGCATCACCCCGGTTTCCAGAACTCCTGAAGATAGACGTTGACTGTGGACATTGTACAGTCCCTTTGACTGTTCAGATGTGTCACTAAACCCGCCCAAAGGTGTAAACAGCCATGCATGAATTTCCAGTCATTCCACCAGGAAGGAGGTACACGGCTCGTGTTGTTCTGTAGTTCAACCACGTCTAGACGGTCAGTGCCGCGGTTCGATCGCGTCCGCATTGTTACTTTGTGCTAGGATGTGCCCTCAACAAGGGAAGTGTCCAGGCGTCTCGAAGTGAATCAAAGTGATGTTGTTCGGACATGAGGTAGATACAGAGAGACAGGAACTGTCGATGACATGCCTCACTCAGGTCGCCCAAGAGCTACTACTGCAGTGGATGACCGCTACCTAGGGATTATGGTTCGGAGGAACCCTGACAACAACGCCACCATGTTGAATCAGGCTTTTCGTGCAGCCATCGGTCGTCGTGTTACGACTCAAACTGTGCGCAATAGGCTGCATGATGCGCCGCTTCGCTCCTGGCATCCATGGCGAGATCCATCTTTGCAACGACGACACCATGCAGCACGGTACAGATGGGCTCAACATCACGCCGAATGGGCCGCTCAGGATTGGCATCATATTCTCTTCACCGATGAGTGTCGCATATGACTTCAACCAGACAATCGTGTTCGGAGGCAATCCGGTCAGGGTGAACACCTTAGATACACTGTCCAGCGAGTGCAGCAAGGTGGAGATTTCCTGCTGTTTTGGGATGGCATTATGTGGGGCTGACGTACGCCGCTGATGGTCATGGAAGGCGCTGTCAAGGCTGTATGATACGTGAATGCCATCCTCCGACCGATAGTGCAACCATTTCGGCAGCATATTGGCGAGACATTCGTCTTCATGGACGACAATTCGCACCCGCATCGTGCACATCTTGTGAATGACTTCCTTCAGAATAACGACATCGCTCGACTAGAATGGCCAGCATATTCTCAGACATGAATCCTATCGAACATGCCTGGGATAGATTGGAAAGGGCTGTCTATGGACGACGTGATCCACCAACCACTATAGACACCTTGCATGACATGTAACAATATTGTAATATATTCTTACACTTCACTCGACTTTCCAATACCCGAATATTTTAATAAATGTAATTAATTTTCCTTCACAAACGAATGTGTGAAAGATCCCTGCCGTTTGTGCCTCAGGTGTATCAAATATCGAGAAATTTGTTTTTTTCTATGTTGAGGTCCGCCCCCGGTAGCTGAGTGGTCAGCGCGACAGAATGTCAATCCTAACGGCCCGGGTTTGATTCCCGGCTGGGTCGGAGATTTTCTCCGCTCAGGGACTGGGTGTTGTGTTGTCCTAATCATCATCATTTCATCCCCATCGACGCGCAAGTCGCCGAAGTGGCGTCAAATCGAAAAGACTTACACCGGGCGAATGGTCTACCCGACGGGAGGCCCTAGTCACAGGACATTTACATTTTTTTCTGTGTTGAGAAACAGTTCTATCGCTTTTAAGGTGTTATTAAGGGTGACCTGGAGTGGAACGACCCGCCTAACGTTTGGAAAACAATTTTTGGTCCCAATGATGCAAAAAATTAAAAATAAATTAGGAATCGTTTATTCAAACTTCTTGTTTCAAAATTTGCAGATGAAGATAACATAAAATATTTCATTTGTTGTACCAATAAACTAAGTAAGGGACTTTAAGTCCGTTTTTTTTTCTTTTTCGATGACACGTCTTACAAGTAAGCTGGGCTCCATCGTCCTCAATGTCTATGTCAGCGCACGAGCTGTGAGACCACTGCTTCCTGGAACTTAACTCAGGATGGCGAGCCAGAAATCCAAGGACCCAGTTTCTCCAGTCATTTTCGTTTCGCTGAGGAATAGGTGCGGGCATCCGTTTTGTCCTGCGAATTGATACGCTAATCTGCGCAATTCTTTCACAATCATATCAAAACGTCGCTTCTGCAGATCCTTAAGATATCTGACAAGTTCTAACTCTTGTTCATTGACATTTTCCACAGGTTTTGTCAGTTGTTGAAAGGGGATTCTTGTTGTTTGTTAAAGGGACGACAAATTGTTTCGACGCTTTTTCGTGGATCGTCGGTTTATTAGTTACTAATTCAATAGCTTGTTCCACGTTTTCTGGTGCGCCAATATTGTCTCTCCGTTTTCCGTACATAATGACATAGCATCTGCAGACGAAAAAGGCAAACTATGTTGTAGAATTCATCAAATGAAGAATGAAAGGTGACCAGGGAGGAACGGACTCTATCAGTAGACCATTCCGCTCTAAACGCATATCTGTTGAAAAAAACCGTCGTAAACAATATTTTTTCCAACTGCATTGTGTATAAAGACAGCTAAGAACATGCAGATGTAAGTGGACTAAACTATGACAGACTTACTTTAGGTGGAATCAGAAGAGGTGCAGCAGAAGATGTTGAAGAGCATTGCAAGAACGGGCAAGGAGTATGGAGTGAAGGTACAATGCGAAAGACAAAAGTGATAAGCACACGCAAGAAGGAAGTGGAAAAAACTTGAAACAAATAAAATCCTTTCTGTTCCTGAAAAGTTTAAAGACACGAATCAGAAGCTCTATAGAAAAAAAATATGGTGGAGAATATCTATGGAAAAGAGAGCATTTAAAAAGGTTAACCAGTTACTAATATCTAGCAGGAGTCAAATGTAGTTGAGGAAAAAACTGGTTTACGATATTCTGGAGTGCAGTGTATTCAGAAGTGAATCATCGACAGTTAAAAAGAAAGAAGGATAGAAACTAAACAGGAATTGTCTGTAACATAGAATTATAGAGGGAAACGTGGAATGAATGAGAGAAAGAAGTAGGAGGTTAATTAGAATGATGGATGAAATTAGAAGAGGACGAATACACAAAGAGATGAAGGAAGATGCTCAGGGAAAGACACGTAGAGGGCCTTCGGTTGAAACCTGTAATAAAACAGATACACTAAAGGAGAAGAAAGAACAAGAAAATCTGTATGTTTCAAGGTTATATACCTCTCTCTCTTCTCTCACATGCTTAACTGCGAAAGTGGGATCTTACAGGATCGTCTCTTCCTAAAACCGGTTTCTTTTTCTAGTAATAAAACGTTTGTGATGCCCCATACACTTTTACTTAATATTCTTGCACGTGTTTTATATTCTGAATTCAAAACACTTGTTCCCCTACAATTTACACACCTGTTTCTAGCACCTTTTTAAAAAATAGGCATATCTTGGGCATGTAATCAAGATCCTGGAGTATGATAACGGCTTCAACATCAATTTATCAGAAATCTCTGTAGTATTTGGTACCCATATCTCCACAATTCTACATTGATTTCAGCCTTACTATTCTTCATTTCTTCTAACGCTGTTTGCAATTCCTCTAAGGTTTTGGGATCAACATTTCCATATGTAGGCTCATCGTTTCCTTCTTTTTTTTTTCACCGAGCTAGGTGATGCAGAGGTTAGCACACTGGACTCGCATTCGGGAGGACGCTGGTAAAAACCCAAGGCTGGCCATCCTGATGTAGGTCTTCTGTGATGTGAGCTAAGGAGCATTTTGATCATTTAAGTATATGGCTGAGTCAGCCTTCAGGAATTGTGAAACGAACCCTGTCGACCAGGACCATGTACCACAAAGAGCGCAGATTCGCCACAATATGGGGAAACTCAAAGGAGTCTATTGTGCTGAATGAAGCCTAAGCACTGTAGTGTGTGAGTGAGACAGATGAGAACCTACGTCATAGGGAAACCCCGTAGAAGCTGTTTGTGGCCAGGGAGATGAATCAGTGTTAAATATGGTGGACCTAAGAGCGGCCATAAAGAGTTTATGAAAAATATTTCTGTAGTAATTCAGGGAATGAAGCCACAGTAATTTTAATCTTTTTAAAATTACTGTGGCTTATATATATATATATATATATATATATATATATAGTTTAGGATTTACTGTTAAAGTGAAATTAACAGGTTTTGTAACAAAGACCTCAATGGTAAAATCTGATCTGAACGCTTTGGTCTATCTTAACGATCGACATTTCATATAGAAGCGCATCATTAAAATGACAAATGTTGTAAATATCAACTCTGTAACTTTATTTGTTTAAATGATATAGTAAATTTAAATTACCAATATTTTCAGTTAAGCATCAGATCATCATTTCCTCCATACAAAACACATTGAACGATGACAGCATGACACCTTATTGAATCATTAGATAATAGAATATTTGTTGTAAAGTTTAGCGCATAATAGTTACTTTTGTTTTTTATTTATTTATCAGAGAGCACATTGTTGCAAGGCTACTGACCGTGACATTCAAAGTTAGGAAGGAAATTGTATTGGTTTTATGTAAAAGAATTTAACGTTTATTATGTAATGGAGATTATTGTCACTTTATTTAGAATGAGAAAGTGGTCAAGCTTTGATTATTTAAACATGTTAAAATGTAAAATAATGTAGAATAAGCTGTAGCCAATCAGATGGACGGCTTCAGGGAAAGGAACTGCCCTAGTCAGTTGAGCGACGATGTTCGGCGCGCGGAAAACGCGGCTGGGGACAGGCAGAGGGACAGTGCTGGTGGACAGGCGAAAGCGGCCAGTCGGTCTTTAGTTAGAAAGGAAGTGAGACGACTTAGAAAATTTCGCGTTGTGTGATATCGCGTAGTTAACGAGGTGGAGTATTGGACTTGTAATTCGCGATGAGACTGTGAATGATCGAACTGTGTCAAAAGGATATGCGCTCGAGTGTAATAGTAATTCTAAATACGACCACTTTCGCTATTAGTTTGCTTTTTGAATAAACATTATTCTAACCAAATCGCAACTGTGTGGCCTATATCATTTACGGCTCGTTAATTTAGCTCCAGATATTATTATTACTGTTGTCATATGTTACATTAACATTGTATGTTTCATGCAATTTCGCAAACTTGCCATCAGCCAGACAATTTAACCAAACGGTCACAAGTGTCTAATTTAGGGCGTGTAATGCGACACGTGCCGTTCAACCCCTAGACGAGTTTGAGCCAAGAAATTTCGACCAAGAGGAACGACATGTGAGCCCGAACATGTTTGGGATGTTAGCTCACAGTGATTACGCTAAATCACTTCAGGCAAATGCTTGGATGATTGCTTTGAAAGCACACGGCCGACTTCCTTCCCCATCCTTCCCTAATCCGATGGGACCGAAGACCTCACTGTTTGGTCCCCTCTCCCAAATCAACTAACTTCTTTTTCCATTGAGTTATTAGATCACAAATCTCTACAATATTGTGTCCATTATTCTTCTTCGGTTACATCTATATTTTCTTCGTCTCCACTATCTAGACTCTCGAAAGCTTTATAGTCCATCATTTGTCTCCCAAGTGTATCATCTTCAAAGGTGCATGAAAACTGTCCAACATTCTTGGTGAACTTTCCTTACAATTTTTTCACTTCATTTCGTTTCTCCCCATACAGGGTGAGTCAGGAGATAAGGCACATGCTTTGATGGATGATATTATTAGTGATTATGAACAAACAACTTATACGGATATATGACCTACTCCGAATGATTTCCGAGATGGAACATTGACCACAACGTACCACAGTAGTATAGAGGAACTTGCGACAAACAATGTGGTGTGGGGCACTTGTGGTCTATCAAGTCGGGTAATTACTCTCAAATCGGCCTGCAAGAACTATTTAAGCTACAGCGCATGCGTGTCGCGCGAGATTTTCAATATTCTCAAGCTCTCTTCGCGCCAACTATCAGACCTAGAATGAAAATGAATGAGACCTCTTTTTGTAGGAAATTTACGAAGTTTAATTTTGCTCTACTGGAGGGCACGGTCTTCGAATTATCCCTTAAAAAGTACAAAGGTGATATTAAATTTGCTGTATCTCGGAAACATTCGGAATATAACATATGTCCACATGAAGGTTTTTGTTCAGAATCACTAATACTACCACCCCTCAAAGCCTTTACCTTTCCACCTGAATCACCCTGTATCTCTTAATTGATCCATTTCTTGTTATGACGCTTGTAGATGACCTAGTTTCTTCTCTGTTCTTGCGTAGGAAATTTGTTAATTCCATGTCTTTAATCCCTTATTTCTCAGATTATTACCCAGCACTTCAAGTCAAATTTACAAAGAGCTTGGCAATATGAGCCCACTTATCAGTACGACGTTGCAAGCCTTCTCGCCTGGATATTTTCACTGGTTCGATCGGGAAGGGTGTAAAAAAGCCGTTGTATCCCCTCCAGAGACAAGCTGCCCCACCACTTTTGTAACTGGTCCTTGATATCCTGGACAGTGGTACTGGGATGGAGTTGACGTCTAAGCTACTCCCACACATGATCTATCCGTCGCAGATCTGGGGATATTGCTGGCCACAGGAGTACGTCGAGATCGGGCAGACAGTTCATAGAGAAACATTCCATGTATGGAGGACCATTGTCCTGTTTTTAAAACATCAAAACCATAATCTGGAGTGAGAAGTGACACTTGAGAAGGCAGGAAGACGGTAACGTGCCCGTGTGGAGTCAGTGTACCCTGAGTCACTACCGGCAGTAACCTTAAGCCACAACCCGATGGCTCCCCATATCATGAAGCCAGGAATAACACCGCTGTGCCCCTCCAAAATGTTGGAGGAATGGGATGTCTGCTCCGGTCTCAGCCATACATGCCGACGATGATCATCTAGAATATTGCAGAAACGCGATCATCTCTGAACACGATGGACGCCATTATCAGCAGTCCATACTTGCCGATTATGGCATAGTTCCAAAAGTAGCCGCTTGTATTGCTGTGACAAGAGCAGTCTACACTTGGGCCTGTAACACCAGTGTCCAGATGCTACTAACCTCCGACTAATGGTGCAAGATGGCACAGAATGTTGTAGGGAGTCCATTACTTGCTTTGATGGAAGGCGCAGATGCTATGGCGTTACGATGATCTTCCCTTGTGATGATCAGACGTGGTCGACAGGAACATTAATGAGTACACCTGCCTTAACGATCACAAGCAATCCAACATAAGGCCACTGTCACATTTGGATATTGCACAACTTGACCAGCCAGTCAAATAGACACCAACAATGATGACCCTTTCAAACCCTTTTAGGCCTTGATAACGCTGTCACAGAGGAGTACGTGGCATCTTCATGTATTTCACAGTTATCACTCAACATTTGTCCACATCCCTTACATACCATACCACGCCTGGTAACAACACTTAATACGAACAACTCTAACGCAATCTAGCGGACACTCTCCTTGTCACAGAGAATTCCATCTTGTGTGTCTAGTCTAAAAATATTGACAACTAACTCTGATCGTACATGTAATTTTTATGAACAAGTTAGATGCTTCAACACACATTTTATAAACTTTGAAAAGTGCATGTGAAAGTAAAATTTTAATAGTTTCAAGAGTAATTGTGTAAAAACAAATTCTCGTCAACGATAGGCGCATTGACGTGTATGGTATCTTTTCTTTTCGCACGATATCGATTGGTGCCCCATGTTGGCAGCACTGCTGCTGTCAGTGGGACGAGAGGTCGATCCACCACCAGAAGGAAGGTGACAGCTTGTGACGTGGGATTTAGTGGCTACCGCGGTGGTCAGTTCTCTCAGCAAGCGACAAACAGACAGTGAGCCACGAGGAAGAGCAGTTTGGGGCCGGCAAGCCTCGTGCTCTCCTGCTCTACCGGACGTTGTTGTTTGGGCAGTGAACATCGCCCAATGGAAAACTTGTTCTTACGTGGCGGCTGATCCGTTAGCTGTGCTTCGAGTTTGGACCTCGGGAGAAACCCTGTGTCAGCTGTGGTCGCAGGTTTGATACCTGACTGTCTAGTTCCGTTCGTTGGTCGTAAGAACCGCCTATGGATTATGGCCTGTTGGTTCCTGAACGACAACTGGACGGCGAAAGTGTAGTGTCCTGCGGTCGGCAGGAGAGAACTAACGATCAAGTTTGAATACACTTTATTTAACTAAAACGCCTTCTTGGCGTACACTAATTTCCAAACGCAAGAACAACAAGAAGCACAACAATTCTTGTGGTGGCAAAAGCCAGATGAGAGTACAAGACAATGAAAAGAAATAATAACCAAAGTACTACTCTACACAATTACAAAGTCGCGTTACGGCCAACAAATACTCGCACAACTTTCTACTAAAGGGTACAGCGAGTGTCTACTAGCCTAGAGCGGGTGTAGCTATTGGCCAGAGCTGTCCTAGCTGTAGGTGCACATTGCCAGTCTGACTCTGCTGGCGGAGTGCTACACGTAGTCACATTATTTGCAATTGGTGGATCTCTGTCACATGGATTTTCACGGAGTAGTGCCGTGTTTATGCGGAAAGTCTGCTAATGCTTACATCCATTGACGATGTTTTGATCTGAGCTCCTGTAGGGAGGCAGCCCAGCTTGCTTGTCTGTTGTGTGGGCCCTCTAACTGTTAAGGGGCCGCTACGACAGAAAGTACCCGATTGCTGGCAGTTTGGGGCTACTGTTGAATCCCACGACAATCCTCAGAAATTACGGTGGTACACCGTTTGATCTGTCCTTGTGCTTGTCAGAAGCACACTGAAGTTAATGAACAAGTAATGTCAGGGTAGCTATAAATTGCTTTCCTACCGATTGTTTGTGATTAATCTTATGGCTTCAGTTGAACCACTAGGCCGAGTCGGGTTGCATGAAGTGTGAGCCCTGTTCAAAATGGCTAAGTCACGTGTAATGTAGTTGATACCTGTGATCTTATACACTGTTGGAAAGAAATTAGTACACACATTTAGAGGTTTCTAATTCACTCAAGATTTATTGCTGCAACAGTGATTATGGAGTACATGACATAGCACAAGTAGTTCTGAGATACCAGGAATCTACTCATACTGAAACGCCTACAATGGTATGTGGTGTGGCGTCCACGGATGGCAGTGCGGGCACTGTCTCTGGCATCCAGTGTTGGGATATGTTGTTACACAGCAGCTGTTCACGTAGTTCTGTAAGAGCTGTTGGTTGACAAGTCACACGAATCACTTGTAGTACCATCTTATCCCACACGTGCTCAACTGGAGACCAGTCTGGAGATCTTGCTCGCCAACGAAACTGCTACACATCTTGAATTGTGTGTCATGCACAGTGTGTGGGCGAGTATTATCCACCTTCCTGTTTCGAGAATGGCAAAAGAACGGGTCTAACAGCATCTGCACATACCAAGCACTGGTTAGGGCCCCCTCCAGAAACACCAAGAGTTACAGCTTATCATACCCCAGATCACAAATCCGGGGGGTGAAGCGCTTTACAAAACAACACTCACCAGGTCTACGTACGCACAAACGGCCATCGCCTGCACGCAGCCAGATCTGCTTTCATCGCTGAAGACCACGACGCAGCATTCCATCGTCCAGGTGATCCTCCGACGGCAAGTCGAGCCGTCGGTCCTGTGGCGTCAGTGGAAGACGGCCTGGAGATTTGCAGGCCTGTAGTCCCACTGCTAGTAACCAGTTCGCAACAGTTCGTGCTGGCACGGCTGGGCTCACAAGCTGTCCTGACGGGAGTCTATGCTGCGTAGACGTTCAGAGCCTTGTCTACGGGTGTGAGAATGTTCTCGTGACCATTGATACCAGCATCGTTGCACAACTGACAAGAATGTCCATCTTGTGTGGCAATTCTCCGAAAGCACCATCCCTCCAATCAGGATACCACAATCTGACCCCTTTCAAACACGCTGAGCTGGCTGTAGGAAGCAAGAGTGCCTCTCCACAGCGTGACTGCCTGCTTGCTTCAAACATTTGCACCACAGATAGCCTTCTGGCTGTGCGCATTTCTTGCTAAAGGGTAGACACAGATGGCGCTCTGTAGCTATGCCAGTACGCTATCTGTTGGCGGACGACTTTGGGACCTCATTACTACTTCTATTATTCACCACCTGGTATATGCCATCATCGGAGAAAAATCGACATCATCTTTCCAGGTGTACTTATTTTTCTTCCTGCAGGGTAGTTAGAGACTTATGTATTGTTGTATCTTCTGTGGACGAGAGGTCTTTTTAATCCCAAAGTGATATTTTCTCTCTGTGTGTACCATTTGTAAATTTAGTTTGATCTGTGTCTCATATGTTACAGGAAGGGGATGTTGTAATTCCGTCCGTTCATTTAGTATGTTCACGGACGCCGGAACGTAGCCCGGCATATAATTGTTTACTTCTCTACTAACGGATAACTGGCTATTAAAACGGTTATCCACAAGTAGCGTTGAGTGATCTAAGTTAAGGTCTAGTTATGCTGGCCAGCCATGTAGCCTAGAGATCCTAAGTGAAACATGTGTTCTGGTTTTGATTCTGTTACCACATGGTTGTCCAAATCTTACAGACTTCCGTATCGTCCGTTTGAAGGTGTGTACTATTCGTTTTTCATTATGCAAAAACAGGCACTGCTGGGCCGGTACTAGTAAATATATTTTCTCCGATATTCTGGGGAACTGTACACTCTAAATAATATTTACCTCTGGGTTTAATACGTGTGTTATACTAAATTTCGTTTTCAACAGAGTTATTTCCTTTTGAATGACTGCCTGATTGGTAGTCTTTTTTAAATTCATTGGATTATTATTTTAAATTCTGTCGCCAGTTGCTTTCTGTAGAAGGTAATGCTAAATCTGGTGGGTAGTTGCTCTTTTACTTATTGGATTGACAGTTATTTTGAATTCAGCCACCAATTGTTTTCTAAAATAATGACACTAAATCTAGTGGGCAGTAGGCCCTTTCCTTGCTGCATTTATTATTATTATTTTAATTTCTGGAAGCCAGTTGTTTTCTGTGTTGATGGTACTAAATTTGCTGGGCAGTTGGTCCTTTACTAACAGCATTTGTTATTCCTTTAAATTCTACAGCCAGTTGCTTTCTGTAAATGGTAACAGTAAACATCGTGGGTCCTTGTCCTTTACTTATTGCATTGATTAATTGTTTAAGTTCTTCCACGAGTTGTTTGCTGTAAATTGTTACAGTAACTCTGTCGACCAGTTGGTGCTTGATTCATTAAATCATTTTGTTAGATACTGTCACAAGTTGCTTCCACTAAGTCATAACAGTAATCACATTAGCAGTTGCTATTTTAATGTTTTGTTATTTAGCTTCCGTCAGTAATTGGTTTTCTTAAAAATGGTCTGACGGAAGTATTGCTTAATACGGAAAATTTTAAGTTGCTGTGTTGAGCTTTGGTAAATTTTGGCTTCTGTGTCCCTTGTTAAGGTAATACTATAAATGTATTTTAGTTTATGTTTTAATACATACTACTACACATTGATCTTGCCAAAAGCCGAGAAGCGATTGTTCTTGGTGTTTTAGCTCACTGGGGCACTCTGGGATGCTCTCTGGGGCACTCTGGGATGCTCTCTCTGCCATCCTGAGATTATCTCTATCGTATATAATCATGTTTTTATTTTAATTGTTTATAATTTTAAATTTAGCCTTTATTTTATTATTCAATTTAAAGTTGCGAAGCATCCTTATCTATCTCGTGAGATTTTTTTTAAAGTATATAACTAGGTCCATTTTAAAATCTTATCTTTTAGATCTATTTATTAATTATTTATTAATCAGAACGTACTGATGGGTGCGGGAGTTCCGACTCCTGAGGAAGTGGGTGGGTACTTCAGCATGGCTGTGTTGGCAGCACTGCTACTGCATACGCAAGGCGGGTGACCTTGAACGAGTTTCGCTTGTGAGATTTTTGTTGAAATAAAATGGTTTGTTAAGTTTGAATGAACCTTTTCTGCTGAGCACCTCACCATTTAACACAACCTCCCTGCCCATTTCATTGTAGTCGGTACGAAATACGAAAGAGACGAAGGAGCCCACCTAACCATTCTAAAGACGAAAACAAAATGAACTTGTATAGAAAGTTATTATTCGATTGCTGCGACGAATGTGTGAAACTAAGGCATCGTACTGACTGGACATTTGTGTATGTGTAGGTCGATATCCTATACAGGCTGTAATGGATGGTACATAATCACAAAGTGCACGTAGTAGGTAAAATTGCGCACCGCTTCATCTACAATGGTTGCAAAATAGGATTACATGAACTCAGTGTTAATAACCTAGCACGCTGGCTTAAACACTTCTGACAAATTTTAACTTCAGCAGACATAAGATATTGAGCAATGTTTCAATATACACTCACCTGTGTGTTTAGTAGCGGCTGTATTGAACAGCGTGCTGTGCTCCCATTTAACTCTCTCTCTCTCTCTCTCTCTCTCTCTCTCTCCCTTACACACACACACACACACACACACACACACACACACACCACCACACACACACAAACACACACAAAGTGGCTGATTGACGATATGACGGCAGCTAGAACGTTTACACCAGGTTATTAAGAGTTTAGCAGCACTGCTCGCTAATGCAGCAATGGAGGCCTCGTAATTTGCGTACACTACTTCTCACAATTTCCATTAACGATGCTTACTGCTGCTTGAAGCCTTTTAACGATACCACTAACACAATTACGTTAATTTTTGCACTACTACTACGCTTAACGGTAATGTAGTGTCATTTCCAGATTCTTTTGATCATTCACCGAACGCTCTTAGAATGTAAATCTATATTGAGAATCTTTATCAAGTTCATGAACTGATGATGATGATTTTAGAGTGGGAGAAAGTAAAAGCCAACAATCACAATTTTTTAAAGGTTTACTTCTTTATTCAAGCAATAAAATATACCAATCTTCAGTGGACTGCAATCGTAGGAATCAACAAGGGGAGGCAAAACAGAACAGTTCCTACCCCTTTCCTCCCTCTTCATAGCATCTCGCAGCCCCAACCTTGCAGCTGAGATGTGGGTTCATTTTCAACATTGATTTCCTTTCCTGATTTCCAACGGCTTTTAATTAGACATACCTCTGTAATCACTCATGCATGTCTGTAAGTGGCTGTGTGCTGTTATTAAACAGCACTTTTAATTTAGCCTGTCCATCACCTGCTTAGCTGGGTTGTTACGTGCTCCCCCCCCCCCCCCCCCGTGCAGTCGGGCCTGGGTTCGACTCCTGGCCCGGTTGGAGATTTTCTCCGCTCGTGGAATAGGTGTTGTGTGTTGTGTTGCCCTCATCATCATTTCATCCTCAAACCAGCAGCACGCAAGTCGCCCAATGTGGTGTCGACTGCAATAAGACTTGCACTTGACTGCCGAACTTTCCCAAATGGGGTCTCCCGGCCAACAATGCCATACGCTCATTTCATTTATTTCAGTCTAGTCCGATATTATGTTGCCGAGCATGAGCAAAATTATTACGGTCTTAAAAATCGGAACAAAACAGTTTTCTTTCGCCGTCATTCAGTTCACTGTAAATAAATTAATTTTCCTTTACCTTGGTGGTAGTTTCAGCGCTATTGTACGGTTATTGTAGACAGATACTACCCTTGGTCAAATAGTGCCAATATTGCGTCCCCAAGCTCTTCAGTGTCACTTACACGCACTCGGTCCTATCGAGCCGCAGAAACGGATTGCCCAGTACTCCAGCACAGGGTCAGTCACTAATTATTTGGGAAACACTCTCCTCCTTCACCAGTCCTACATAATCATTGCTCTTGTATACCTGATCAACATTCGTCCCAGTTCCCACATGCAACCAATGCTAACACCACTCTCCAATTTAATCACCACAGCAGTACTGTTACACAACAGAGGTAACATGAGAGTAAAATTGTGTTTTCAAAGTTCGAACAGCCGCCATTACTCAGTCACGTGAAAGTGTCGCCAGCCACCAGTCAGGAAGCATAAACTTTTGAGCATCGTTAATGGATCAGTAAGACAGCCAGCTTGACACCCTTAAGAGAGACTACGAGCATTTCATCACAAAATGTTTAGAACAATGCATTCATTACTCTCGTAACATTACTGAGCCGTGCTGTGGTTCGCGTTGGTGCTGTTTGTAGGTTTCCTCCCTCTCTTGGAGGCCAGACGGTATCGTTTAGTTGGCAAGGTTGCGGTTGTTTGCCTTCTTCTCTGTTGACTGGCACCACTCGGCAAGCGCGTCCTGTCCGTTAGTGGCAGCAGCAGCGGTTATCGATATGTAGTAACTGTGGCCCTATCTTTGGGGCGATATCGTTGTTTTTGCGGGTCGTGTGAGTGTTCGGTTATTGTTTGGGACTAAGGAGGAGCCAGGGTCGCTCAGTGCGGGAACACGCAAGGACCGCTGGCGGCATGCGTGGACTGCCAGGTGGAAGGGCTGTGGTCGCGAGGGTGCACGACCTCGTCGTAAACCGTATCCAGGAAGCTTTAAGATGGGTGCATTTCAATCCAAGTAGCGAAACCTCCACCATCGTGATATCTCGCGATCCTCCAGTGACTTGGGTTCGTGTTGCTGCTCGTAGTGTCGCTGAGGCGTAGAGCAGCGAGTGGAATGCTTGAGGAAGGCGGATCTGATTAGCTTTCCTCGACTTCTTATTACTATCTAATGCGTTCAACTTGTTGCAATTTGGTAAGGTCAACTAGCACAAATTTTTCTTTCCTGGTGGCCGCTAACTCCCTAGTTACCTACCCTGGAGGTTAGTGTATGTAGCGTGCAGTTTTGACAGCTTCCTTGATTGTAGGCCGGTTGGTGATTCTTCCACTCTGGTGGTAGTGGTTCCTTTCTCGTTCCGGGCGCTCTAAACACAGTATTCTGGGGACGTAGTGCAGCCCGCTGGTTCCGGCTTTGGCGTATTGTTCCATCGTTGCATTTGGTTTATCGGACGTCAGGTTGCTTCAGCAAGATTATCATTAGTCATTCGTTAGACTGCCACTAGTTTGAGTTACCACCTTGTGAAGTGAATGCAACTCTTGGCTGCCTATCTCATCGTTCGCAAAAGTGTTTGTTGCCGGACCTTCTCAGAGGCCGATTCCTGGAGCCCCGTCTGCTGCCCCTTGGTTCTTGTAAGACATGTGTGTTCTAAAAGGAGGTCTGGTGGCCAGTAGTTCAGTGTAACGCTCCTTCAGCCCACGCCTTCTGCGGGTATAATCTGCCTTAGTACCCTTAAGGAACTTATGCACTGGTTATTGCGTTATCTATTACAATACTTTGTAATGCCTGCATTAAAGGTTATATATGTCTAATTAGTAGATTACTAGATGTAATAAAGAGAAGAAAAAGAAATTGGATTGGGCATATATTAAGAAAGAATGACGGACTGATAAAAACTGTTTTAGAAGGTTATGTAGAAGGGAAAAGGAAGCGAGGAAGGAAGAGATTCCAGATACTGGATGACATGATGGACGGTACAACATACAGCAGCCTTAAGAAGAAAGCAATGGATCGCAGAAAATGGAGAGGCAAAGGACCTGCTAATATAGCAGATAACTGATCATGATGATGTCTAATTAATAGTTCTGGTCGCCTTCTGGAATAATTCAAGCAGTATAGTGTTCAGTGGATGTTAAGGGTTGTGTTACAAAGTTTACCATCATCTTATTTCACCCGTTTGGTGATCAGTTGCTTGTCCTTTAATTAACCTTTGCTACAGTATTTGCTGTTTTACAGCAGGTTACTAATTTTTTATATTATGCTGTTCCTGGAGTGTAAGGTCTTCAGTCGTGATTGTGGTCATTTGCCTTAAAATTCTAATTTGGTATTTTATTTTAGCAGTACGCCTTAAAACCTTATTTACTGCCATTCCTGGCGTCTGATGCTGTCTGCTGTGTCTGTGGCGACTTGCCTTTAATATTTCAGTACCTATAATTTGTAAGTTCAGCGAGTTTTAAACAATACTTAATTTATTGCCATTTCTGGCGTGTAAGGTCTTCTGCCCAGATAACAGTGGCTTGCTTTAAAAACATTATCTTCTGTATCTGTATTTAATGATGATTTACTAAACTGTAACTCACTGAAAACACTATTATTTACACAGTTGTTTATTCCTCCATTAATAACGTGTGGTATTTTGATTTATTGTTGAGTCTGGAATTACTAGTTTAAAATAAATTGTGTGTAACTTTAAAAAGCAATCAATAGTAACTGATTACGGCCCCGTCCACAACCGTAACCGAATCCTTCCTTCCCTTGACTACCAGGTTTCAATTACGTAAGAGTTACTAGACAGGACACAACCACGTCTAGCAAGAGTTTGACTAAGCAGTAGAGCCCTGTAACAAATTTGTTCAGAAAGTATAGCGGAATTAAAGGCCTCTGGCGACTCGCGTAGGACAGAATCTATTTTGTCACTAGCAAAGACGTCGTACAGCGTCGCTTCGCCTCGGTGACAGAAATACTCCACCCCCACAAGGATATGACACTCGATCAGTAGCATAGATAGTGTTCATGTCGTTCGCACTCGATTCCCTGGTTAAGGTAGGATAACAACTTGTGTATGAGATGGTACTAGTGTTGGTCTTGTTCTTGCTGCCCTACGAGACGATCAGCAATCTGAAGCCACGACTGACAGAGTGTCCAGCGTCCAGTAACACCGTCAGTACAGCAGCCACAGCTGATGGGTAGTCCGAGGTTGTACCAACACAACTCCGGTCCAGGACAGAAGCTGCTCTAAATTCCAGCGTCGCACAGGTTTGAAGGCCTATCGTACTGGTGGGTCAGGTTCAGCATTCAGCAGTACTACACCGCATCCGACACTGCGGTCCACCTTAGGGGACAACATGGGCTGTGATCAGGGAGGGATTGAGTAATCCCTGAAACGGCATTTGAATAAAAACACACACACTGTGGCCACCGCTATCTCCAGGCCAAGCTACCGACGGAGCTTGCCTACCTCGCCAGTAATAAATATAATAAGTGTGAATATTCATTTTATTGCTTCCAACCACGCCGCACAGGTCCTCGCTATACGTGCTGACGAGGTAGAAGGTGTTTCCATTCCGGGAGAGGGTGGCACCTACAGTATTGTCAAATGGTTCAAATGGCTCTGAGCACTATGCGACTTAACTTCTGAGGTCATCAGTCGCCTAGAACTTAGAATTAATTAAACCTAACTAACCTAAGGACATCACACACATCCATGCCCGAGGCAGGATTCGAACCTGCGGCCGTAGCGGTCACGAGGTTACAGACTGAAGCGCCTAGACCCGCACGGCCACACCGGCCGGCTCCTAAAGTATCAACGTGTAGTAGTGCATACTGTATTCCGCGCAATAAATGAATAAAACCATGACATTTTGGTCAAATTTGAAAGTTTCGCGTCCAGGTGTCGACACAGAAAGGCGGCAATACCCATCTTAATGGAAGAATAGAGTTAAAAATTCTGCAAACGACCAGTCGGCTTCACAACAACCTGTCTAATTGTGGATATGAAGGCTATCCTGACTCTGTCATAGGCAGTTGATTATAACAATTTGGGTATGGGTTCAGGAGAATTTACCACATACGTCTAGACGAATTGTGGATTTGGGTGACTCTTCGTACCAGTAACAGAAAACATGTAGCTTTCATCGCACACTTGTTTAGCTCTTTCAGGCAATACGTAAACAATAGTAGCCACGGAAATAACGCAAAACACGCATTAGTAAAGAAGGTGACAACATCAGAAGACTTCGCCGAAGTGCAGGAAGACCTGCAGGGGACTGCCGATTCGTGCAGGGAACGCCAGTTGTCACAGAAATAGATATAATTTACTGCGGATAAATAGGCGAAAAGATCTACTATTGTAGGATTACACTGATGATTATAAATTACTGGAGACAATTTTTTTACCAGTCTTCTGACTGGTTTCGTGCGGCCCGCCACGAATTCCTCTCCTGTGCTAACCTCTTCATCTCAGAGTAGCACTTGCAACCTGCGTCCTCAATTATTTGCTGGATGTATTCCAGTCTCTGCCTTCCTCTACAGTTTTTGCCCTCTGCATCTCCCTCTAGTACCATGGAAGTCAATCCCTCATGTCTTATCACATGTTCTATCATCTTGATCCTTCTCCTTATCAGTGTTTTCCAAATATTCCTTTCGTTTTCGATTTTCCTAACCTTTATCAGTCCACCTAATTTTCGACATTCGTCTGTAGACCACATCTCAGATGCATCGATTCTCTTCTGTTCCGGTTTTCCCACAGTCCATGTTTCACTATCATACAACGTTGTTCTCCAAACGTACATTCTCAGAAATTTCTTCCTCAAATTAAGGCAGATATTTGATATTAGTAGACTTCACTTGGCCAGGAATGCCCTTATTGCCGTTGCTGGTCTGCTTTTGATGGCCTCCTTGCTCCATGTGTCTAGGTAGCAGAACTCCTTAATTTCATCTGCTTTGTGACCATCAGTCCTGATGTTAAGTTTCTCGCTGTTCTCATTTGTTCTACTACTCATTACCTTCGTCTTCCTTCGATTTACTCTCAACCCATACTCTGTACTCATTAGGTTGTTCATTCCGTTCAGCAGATCATGTGCTTCTTCTTCACTTTCACTCAGGACAGCAATGTCATCAGCGAATCATATCATTGATATCCTTTCACCTTGAATTGTAATTCCACTCTTAAACCTTTCTTTTATTTCCATCATTGCTTCCTCGATGTACAGATTGAACGGAGGGGCGAAAGGCTACGTCTTTGTCTTACACCTTTTTTAATACGAGCGCTGCGTTCTTGGTCGTCCAGTGTACACTCTTATTATTCCCTCTTGGCTGTTCGACATATTGTGTGGACCCGTCTCTCCCTATAGCTTACCCCTACTTTTCTCAGAATTTCGAACATCGTGCACCGTTCTACATTGTATAACGCTTCTTCCAGGTCGACAAATCCTGTGAATGTGTCTTGATTTTCCTGTAGTCTTGCTTCCATTATTAACCGCAACGTCAGAATTTAAGCTAATTGTGCGGTAATTCTCGCACTTATCAGCACTTGCAGTCTTCGGAATTGTGTGGATGATGCCAGACTCATACATTCTACACACCAACGCGAATAGTAGTATGGTTGCTACTTCCCCCAATGATTTTAGAAATTCTGATGGAATGTTACCTATCCCTTCTGCAATATTTGGTGTTAGGTCCTCCAAAGCGCTTTTAAATCGTGATTCTAATACTGGATCCACCATCTCTTCTAAATCGATTCCTGTATTTTCTTCTATCACATCAGACAAATCTTCCCCCTCATAGAGGCTTTCAGTGTATTCGTTCCACCTACCCGCTCCCTCCTCGGAATTTAACAGTAGAATTCATGTTGCCTTGCTAATGTTATCACCCTTGCTTTTAATGTCACTGAAGGTTGTTTTGACTTTCCTGTGTGCTGAGTCTGTTCTTCCGACAATCATTTCTTTTTCGATGTCTTCTCATTTTTCCGGCAACCATTTTGTCTTAGCTTCCCTGCGCTTCCTATTTATTTCATTCCTCAGCGACACTCACGGAGCGTTCTTGCACAACTGTGGTAGGAAGATAGAGCAGAACCAGTCGCACACATGTTAGAGTAACCTTTCCTGTGCCAAACTTTTCATCTAAGAGTAGCCATGTGCAGAAGTGAAACGCGGGTGATAATTTCTAGAAGAAGAGAAGAGGAGCTTTCGAAATGTGGTGCTACTGAAGACTGCTGAAGATTAGGTAGGCAGACGGTGTAACTAATGAGGAATTACTGGCACAGTTTGACTATATGAAGGGCTCTTTTGATGGGGTACATTCTGAAGCATCAAGGAATCGTCAGTTTGATGATAGAGGGAGGTGTGGGGGATTAAAATTTTGGATGTAGACCAAGTAATGAATTAAGGTTGCAGTAGTTATCTACAAACGAGGAGCTTGTACAGGAGATAACAGCGTGGCGGGCTGCATCAAACCAGTCTCCGAATTGAAGACCACAACAAAGCGATATTCAATATTATTTTATTAAAATTAAACAAATCACCCGACAACTTGCGTATATATGTAAGACCACAAAAACTACATTTCTAGTTAAAGAAGTAATCTAGGAAAATGTTTAACCTATATGCAGCAGTTTGTACCTATACCGGTATGCATGATAAGACGTGCTGCAAGAATACACTTAAAACAACAAAATAAGGTACCGAAAATTCCTATTTTGTGATACACCTTGAAGTTAAAATGAGAAGCACTTGTGTATGCTGAAATAACAGTGATTATAGTGTTGAAGGTTATCTTGTGGATTGTTAAGGAAATTTGATCATAAAAAAGGAAGACAACTGCTGATAAGGTACAAGCAACGTCAGGGTAGTAATCATATGTACACAGTGTTTCACAGAAACTGCTGAATGAAAGCGGCAACGTGCTCATTCGTACTGAGGAAATTAGTATCCAAAATATCAAAATTAGCAAGGAATAGTGCGAGATATATGACCTGGTCTAAGGTGGACCTTATATAGAAATCGCATTATTATAAAGTCAGTGAATTCCCTCACAAATGATATAAAAATCTATTAATTAGCAAGGAATAGTGCGAGATATATGACCTGGTCTAAGGTGGACCTTATATAGAAATCGCATTATTATAAAGTCAGTGAATTCCCTCACAAATGATATAAAAATCTATTTCAAATGATTCCCAAGAAGCTAATACTAAAACTGAAAGCAAATTTGAGGCTCTTTGCACCTACGAGGGTGTCGCAGAATGCCTCTCATGCAGCGTCCCCCACTGGAATCGACTGAGCTCCTCCGTGACCCTTTCGCACTTACTAAATTCACCTGTAACGACACGTGCTGCTCTTATTTGAATCTTCTCTGCTTCTTCTATCAGTCCTATCTGGTACGGATACCATACATAGAGGCATTTTAACTCAGAAAACAGCAATGTGAGGCCATAAATAAACGTGTATCTCTCTTAGGATGTGCAGACACTGCGGTCTCATGTTCGGAGTATCAGCCACGACACAAAAACCCATGTGGATAAGCTGTGTAAGGTATCCTACAAAATAAAGACTGAAAAAAATGGCAAACAGAAGTTTTGAATGTTCATGGTTAGAGAGGTGGGACACATTAAATTAACGATAGCAGGATTGGGGCAAGAATAACATAGAGCTGTAATCATTTTATGACAATGATTAAAATAAGCTTCCTAGCGATCGTCAGTAGAGAGTGGAGCAACTTGGGGACTGTAATTATATTTAACTGCATTGTAGTAAAAGATTTGCATTATAAAAGCAATAATAATCGGACTTAGTAAAAGGAAAATTAGACTACAGATTAGACTTGTAAAAGACGTATATGTTTGGACGACAACGCGCTGCTGATGCTCGATTGTGTCATCAAACTGTCCACTTCTAACTGTTTAATTAACTGAAGCATTCAGATACAGTTTTAAAATGTTTTAAGGAAAAGGAATAGTCTATTCCTCCACAAATCAAAACACGTTTGAGTTTATTATGCTAATTAATAAGACCGAATTGCAAATGACAAACTCATACAGCACGTTTCAGGCTGATAGCCTGGAGAGGATAAGGGCAAAGAAGAAGACCTAACTTACTACGTTGTTTTCTTAGAACATATGGTAAACGAAAACTAAACTGAGATCTGTTGATTTCTAAAGATGTAAGTTGTACTTACATTCAAAATGATCCGATCGCTGAAACAACGTACACAGTGATGTTTTATAAGCTGACAGATTGCTCATGTACGCCAGAAGTGATTTCGCGTTATGCCCTGGCTGCTGTGTGGCAGTGTTTGTCTCAAAGTGATTTATTCATGTATCAAAAGAAGAGACCGGGGTAAATAAAGCAAAATAATGAATCAATAAAGAATACTAAAGAGGGATATTGTTTGATTAATCCTATATTTTTTTTAATCAATAAAATTTTTGATAACGGGACTGGGCGAATCTACCAAATACCTGTGCAAGAGCACAATAGAACAATGTAAGTGCTTTATTCCCAATGTCAAGTAAGGGGCAAAGGGATAGTGTAACCATAGGAATATCTTGCAGAATTTCAGCTAAATTGAAGTAGGGGTGCATTAAGCGTTGGTGAGTTGACGACTTTATCTTTTAGGGCTGGTAATATTTCACAAATAATTTTGTATCTAGAAGCTGGAGTCTCTTCTCATGGTTTCATCTTTTTCGTAAACATTGCCTTTTCCTTTTTCTGTAGAAACACCACTCAAAAGTTGCGAAGACAGAAAATTTCCGTTTTTGTACTTCACTGTAAAGAAGCTTGTACAAAGCCTAATAATAGATAAAAAAAATGTAATGAAACTATTTTTTTTCACTTCAACCTAGGTCTGACAAATGCTACTGTATCACATCAGAGTACTTACAGTGTTACGAGAGAGAGAGAGAGCGACGTAACGAATATTGGAATCCGTCAGCAATGTGTAACCATATTTCGCAATTAGCGCTGCGGTTTTGCTGCGCTTTTGCCCTCGCATCTACATTTTAATTACCACTTAATTAGACTTCCTCTTTTGTGTCACCAACAAAAACCAGAGAGCTATTGTGTAGCATGACGTGAAATGATATGTATAAAAATTACTTGAATGAGAATGTTTACGTTGATGAGCCCGACTTCTCGTATTCCGCATTAATTTCGTCGCTTTCCTTTTGTGGCCGCCTCCACGCGCAGTAGCTTGTCCTCTCATTTGAATTTCGTGTGAGGGAAGTGCGGCCTTCTCGCGGTTAATTTATTTCTCTTGTGGTGGCAGTTCTGTCGCCATGTTCTGCCAGCGGGCACTCACAACGTTTACAACACGTTATCACTGTCTCCAACAGTTAGGAACTAGTAAAATGACGTCATCCCGATTGAACACCGTCAGTTAAATCTGGAACATGTACACTACTGGCCAGTAAAATTGTTACACCACGGCAGGTAACGTGCTACAGACGCGAAATTTAAGCGACGGGAAGAAGATGCTGTGATATGCAAATGTTTAGCTTTTCAGAGCATTCACACAAGGTTGGTGCCGGTGGCGACACCTACAACTTGCTGACATGAGGAAAGTTTCCAACCGATTTCTCATACAAAAACAGTACTTGACCGGCGTTGCCTGGTAAAACGTTGTTGTGATGCCTCGTGTAAGGAGGAGAAATGCGTACCATAACGTTTCCGACTTTGATAAAGGTCGGATTGTAGCCTATCACTATTGCGGTTTATCGCATCGCGACATTGCTGCTCGCGTTGGTCGAGATCCAATGGCTGTTAGCAGAATATGGAATCGGTGGGTTCAGGAGGGTAATACTGTACGCCGTGCTGGATCCCAACGGCCTCGTATCACTAGTAGTCGAGATGACAGGCATCTTATCCGCATGGCTGTAACGGATCGTGCAGCCACGTCTCGATCCCTGAGTCAACAGGTGGGGACGTTTGCAAGACAACAACCATCTGCACGACAGTTCGGCGATGTTTGCAGCAGCATGGACTATCAGCTCGGAGACCATGGCTGCGGTTACTCTTGACGCTGCATCACAGACAGGAGCTCCTTTACCCTCGACGCTGCATCACAGACAGGAGCGCCTGGGATGGTGTACTCAACGACGAACCTGCGTGCACGAATGGCAAAACGTAATTTTTTCGGATGAATCCAGGTTCTGTTTACAGCATCATGATGGTCGCATCCGTGTTTGGCGACATCGCGGTGAACGCACATTGGAAGCGTGTATTCGTCATCGCCATACTGGCGTATCAACCGGCGAGATAGTATGGGGTGCCATTTGTTACATGTCTCGGTCACCTCTCGTTCGCATTGACGGCACTTTGAACAGTGGATGTTACATTTCAGATGTGTTACGACCCGTCGCTCTACCCTTCATTCGATTCCTGCGAAACCCTACATTTCCGCAGGATAATGCACGACCGCATGTTGCAGGTCCTGTACGGGCCTTTCTGGATACAGAAAATGTTCGACTGCTGCCCTGGCCAGCACATTCTCCAGATCTCTCAACAATTGGAAACGTCTGGTCAATGGTGGCCGAGCAACTGGCTCGTCACAATACGCCAGTCACTACTCTTGATGAACTGTGGTATCGTGTTGAAGCTGCATGGGCAGCTGTACCTGTACACGCCATCCAAGCTCTGTTTGACTCAATGCCCAGGCGTATCAAGGCCGTTAAACCGCCTAGAGGTGCTTGTCTTGGGTACTGATTTCTCAGGATCTGTGCACCCAAATTGCGTGAAAATGTAATGACATGTCAGTTCTAGTATAATATATTTGTCCAATAAATACCCGTTTATCATCTGCATTTCTTCTTGGTGTAGCAACATTCTTACACCATTTTTAATCCGAATATTTCGTCCTTGGTCTTACATTCGTATTGTTTCTTCTTGGTTCTTGAGTATATTAAAGGTCACATTTCTGTGTCACACTGGGAGTCAAAAACGTTAGATATCGTTAGTGCTGACAACGAATGAAAATACTTTAAAAATCAAAATTATTATCTACCAGCAGATAGGTGTTATCATGCTATAGCTTGATAATACATAATGAAAACTTTAGTGCTGGGCCAGGATTCGAACTCACTGAAGCCCAATATGTGGAAATGTTGAGGAATCTGCAGTTTTGAACCAACAACAAATTGTAGTCGAGCTGTATTATCACGAAGGGATCAAATTCCGCGTTGAGGGCGGTCTGAGTTGCATTCGCAGTTCAGAACCAATTTTATCGACATACAGAAGCTCAAATAAAAGATGGAATAAGCGTCCTGTACCCTACATAGCGTTTGAAATAAATAACTAGTATAATAAAAGTGACTGGTGATAGAGTTTCTACATGTCGCCACTCTTGACTTTATTGTGGTTCAACTTAACGTCTACTTGGTAGAGAAGGAATATCATGATTAATGTGAATTTCACACCACAATTGTGGTGTCACCGCCAGACACCACACTTGCTAGGTGGTAGCTTAAATCGGCCGCGGTCCATTAGTACATGTCGGACCCGCGTGTCGCCGCCATCAGTACTTGCAGACCTAGCGCCACCACATGGCAGGTCTAGAAAGACGGACTAGCACTCGCCCCAGTTGTACGGACGACATTGCTAGCGACTAGACGTACGAGGCCTTCCTCTCATTTGCCGAGAGACAGTTAGAATAGCCTTCAGCTAAGCACATGACTACGACCTAGCAAGGCGCCATTAGCCTTACCTACTTTGAGAGTTATAGTATAAATGTCTCAAGAAGAACGCTGTATTCATCAGAGAATAAAAGTTAAGTATAAAGCAACTACGTACTTTTCTTGCTACCATTCAATAGTTATCCTGTTCCAGAATTCACGCCCGTCTGCATTACATCGCGTGCCTTTCGGCTACCTCAGAGTGGCGTGGCTCTTGCTACGCCACAACAGTTTGGCGACGAGTTAAAAACCAGGGTCTTGTTCTTTCCCCTTGCTCTGAATTATTTGTGTCATGGCTTCGCCACAATCTCCAGATGTACTGTCCGAATTTTATCGCTTGCAGAATCAGCAGACGCAGGCGTTATTGGATGCCCTGGGACAGCTCGTCCAGGGTCAACGTGCCATTCAAACCGATGCGGCAGCCGCCGCTTCGCCGCTCCCGCAGCCACAACATGCAGTGGCACCGCCGTTTCGCCACTTTACCGCCGACGTCGAGAGCTGGCCGGAATGGTCCCGCCAGTTTGGATTTCATCTCGCCGCCTACAGAATTCAAGGTAACGAGCGGCAGCCTCACTTATTGTCTTGTGTCGGCGTGCAAACGTACCGTGTGATAGTGAAATTGTTTCCCCGACGCGACGTAGCAACTCTGTCCTACGACGAAATTGTGTCGGCTTTAGATGCCTATTTCAAAGAAACAGTTAATGTGGTTGCAAAACGGTATACGTTCTTTCGTACGAAACGTACGGCCGGTCAAACTAATAGAGAGTGGGTTGCAACTTTGCAAGGCCTTACTAGGGATTGTGAATTTCAGTGTGACTGTGGCCTTCCTTATTCAGATACAATGGTGCGTGATGCAATAGCACAGAACGTTTCTGATGTTCGCATAAGGGAACAGATTTTGAAACTAGTTAATCCCTCCCTTCAACAAGTGATAGACATATTGGATAGGCAAGACACACTTGACTGTGCTCAGGAATCTTTTGAAGCTTCGCCAGCAGTGTGTAACATTAACCGGCCCGCTGGACGCGCTGCGCGGCCCGGTAACCGGCCCTCGCGCACTTCGACGCAGCTGCCGCCGCGCTCTAAACCAGGTGTGCCTCGCCAGCCCGCAAATGCAGTGAAATCATGCCCGCGGTGTGCTACTCGACATTCGCGTGAAAATTGCCCGTCACGCCAAGCTATTTGCTTTTACTGTCACAAGAAAGGACATGTTCAAAGTGTTTGCCAGAAAAAGCTCAGATTAGACACTCACAACCGTTCCAGGCCCTTTGCTTCGCGCCGGAATCGAACCACGGACACTCGGGCTCGGGAACCTTCGCCCATGGACATTCACGTAGTTAATGCCACTCCGCCCAGTGTTACTCTTTCTAACAGTGACTGTGTTCGTCCCACAAAAAGTGTGCGTCGACGTCGACGGCAATCCCGTCACGTCGCAAGTGATTCTGTACCAGTGTCTGTTCACGTTGCACAAAACAGTCGCTCTTGTCGTCAGCAGGACAATAAACTTTTTGTAGATTTGGACTTTGCCGGACAAGTGATACCGTTCCAGCTCGATACCGGAGCTGCAGTTTCATTGCTCAATCACGCCACGTACAAACAACTGGGCGCCCCGCCGTTGCGTGCCGCAAATGTTCAGCTCACTAGTTATTCAGGACAGCATATCCCTGTGTTAGGACAGTGCAGCCTTCTTGCAACATACAAGGAACAAACAAAACTTGTGTCATTTTACGTTCTTCGTTCTTCTGCTGCAGTGAACTTGTTTGGTTTAGATTTATTTCAATTGTTTAACTTGTCTATTGTGAATCAGGTTCTCTCAGTGAACCAGACTGTGCCTTCAGCCAGTGTTTCTAGTCTATGTGAGGAATTTGCAGACATTTTTGCACCGGGCCTTGGTTGCGCTACGAACTATGAAGCACATTTGGAACTAAAAGTCAACGCGCAACCGAAATTTTTCAGAGCGCGCAATGTTCCCCACGCATTGCGTGATGAGGTCGCAAGAACATTAAAAGATTTAGAATCGCAAGGTGTCATTGAACGTGTGCAGGCTTCTCTCTGGGCCTCACCCTTAGTGATTTTGCAAAAACCTTCCGGCAAATTGAGACTTTGCGTGGACTTCAAAGCAACAGTGAATCCACAACTAGTGACTGCTACTTTTCCTTTGCCCCGCCCGGACGATCTTTTTGACAAACTGTGCCCGGGAAAATATTTTTCAAAGTTGGACCTAGCAGATGCGTACTTGCAAATACCGGTGGACGAAGAATCCCAGCGCGTATTGGTGGTTAACACGCATCTTGGACTATACAGATTCAAAAGACTGCCATTCGGGTGTGCATCCGCCCCTGCATTATTTCAGCAATATTTACAAACTATTTGTGCGTCGGTCCCTACTGCAGCAAACTATCTGGACGATATAGTGATCTCCGGAAAGACAGAAGCGGAACATTTACAGAATCTCCGAAAATTATTTCAGGTCTTGCGACAAAATGGTCTTCGCTTGAGGAAGGACAAATGTGTGTTTTTTGCTCGTGACTTGCCATATCTGGGCCATGTAATTAATGCCCAAGGCATACATCCGAGTCCAGAGCACCTCCGTGCCATACAGGACTTGCCTTCGCCGCAGAATTTGAAGCAGCTACAGAGTGTGTTGGGTAAAATAAATTACTACCATCGCTTTCTGCGCAATGCCTCTTCCATTTCAGCTCCGCTTCATCGCTTACGCCGTAAAGGTGTTCCGTTTGTCTGGTCGCCGGAATGCGAACGCGCCTTTCGCCAATTGAAATCGGCGTTGCTTTCAAATACTTGCCTTACGCCATTCGATCCCCAGAAACCCCTTTTGTTGATGGTAGATGCATCGGATTTCGGGATCGGTGCTGTGCTTGCGCACAAAGATGGTTCGCATGATCGCCCTATTGCCTTTGCGTCCAAATTGCTCTCGTCAGCGCAAAGAAATTATTCCCAGATAGAGAAAGAAGCTTTGGCTCTCGTGTTTGGTGTTACGAAGTTTCACGATTTCTTGTATGGTCGTCACTTTACCATCATTACAGACCACAAACCTTTGACATCGCTTTTTCATCCGAACAAGCCTGTACCTCCACGTACAGCGCAGAAATTCATTCGCTGGTCTCTTTTCCTCTCGCAGTACCGCTACGATATCTTGTACCGGTCCACTGCTAAGCACGGAAACGCAGATGCGTTGTCCCGTTTGCCTGTTGCCGAGGATAAAGCATTCGATTCTTCCGAACTTGCTTGCATGTTCATTGATGCGGACACTGATGACGTGGTCGAATCGTTTCCGATTGATTTTCGTCGTGTAGCTACAGCCACAGCTGCAGACCCTGTCCTTGCTACCGTTTTGCGTTTTGTTACTACGCAATGGCCCTTGTCGAAGTCACGGATCGAGGATCCGATGGTTCGCCGATTTTTTGCTCACAAGGAGAGACTTTTTGTACGACGTGGTGTTTTGTTGTTGCGTTCTGATAATGATCAGTCTAGGGTCGTGGTCCCACGTTCGTTACAGTCATCTGTCTTAAAGCTTCTCCACCAAGGACATTGGGGTATAGTGCGTACGAAACAACTTGCTCGTCAGCACTGTACTTGGTTCGGAATCGATGCTGCGATTACGAATATGTGCTCTTCTTGCATGGCGTGTGCCGAACAACAATCCGCACCGCCGCGGAAATTCTTTGCTTGGCCGAAAGCCGCTTCCCCTTGGCAACGCTTACACATAGATTTTGCTGGTCCATTCTGGAATGCTCGATGGTTGGTTGTTGTCGATTCCTTCAGTAATTTTCCTTTTGTTGTCCGGATGTCTTCCACGACGTCCTCTGCCACCATCCAAGCGTTGTCTGCTATCTTTTGCATTGAAGGTCTTCCGCAGACTATTGTTTCTGACAATGGTCCACAATTCATGTCCGCAGAATTTCAGTCATTCTGCAAGGCCAATGGTATTCAACATCTGACATCCGCGCCGTTTTCGCCTCAGTCAAACGGTGCCGCTGAACGTTTGGTCCGGACTTTCAAGTCACAGATGTTGAAGTTGAAAGAGTCGCATTCTCGGGAGGACGCGTTGTTGCTCTTTTTGTCTTCGTATCGCTCTCAGCCCCACGATGGTCGCTCGCCGGCTGAGTTGCTTCACGGTCGTCCTCATCGAACCTTGATGTCTTTGCTGCATCCGCCGCATCAGGTTCCTGTGCAGCGGCACACTCCTGCTTTTGCTCCTGGCGACGTTGTATTCTATCGCAACTATCGCGGTTCACGGCGTTGGCTCGCAGGGCGCATTCTTCGCTGCCTCGGCCGCGCGATGTATTTGGTTTTGGGGGCCTCTGGTGAGGTGCGTCGGCATCTCAATCAGCTGCGCCTCTGTCGTCGCCTGGGTTCTGCCGCTCCCCGTCTGCTTTCAGCGACGGAGCCGTCCGGTCAGCGCCCTGGGGACCCATCTACTGGCTCGCCTCATCCCCAGGTGTTACCGACGATGCCTTCCATTCTGCCCCATGGCGTCGCGCCGCTGCAGCCGCCGCCGCTGCCGCCCGCAGAGGACGCTTCGCTGCAGCCGCCAACCGCCTCCCTGGGTCACGCGCCGCCGATCGCTTCCCGTGACCAGCTGTCGTCCGCCCTGGACCTCTGGCCCGCTCCGGACCAAATGGCGTCATCGCGTGTCGGATACCCCGACGCAATGGAGGTCGACCCTGTCTCATTACGGGCGCATACGCCGCATGTTGACGTGCACCCTGGAGTAGGTTTCCAGGCGTTTCCTAGCTCCCCTCGGACCGAATGGCCGGGTGCGGGTGGCACAGCCTCGCCTGTTGTTAGGCTCCCCACCTCATCGCATGCGTCAACATGGGGCCCTCCCCACGGCGGGCGGAAGCCTTATAACACGACCGTTCGCCGATTTGCGGGGGAGGAATGTGGTGTCACCGCCAGACACCACACTTGCTAGGTGGTAGCTTAAATCGGCCGCGGTCCATTAGTACATGTCGGACCCGCGTGTCGCCGCCATCAGTACTTGCAGACCTAGCGCCACCACATGGCAGGTCTAGAAAGACGGACTAGCACTCGCCCCAGTTGTACGGACGACATTGCTAGCGACTAGACGTACGAGGCCTTCCTCTCATTTGCCGAGAGACAGTTAGAATAGCCTTCAGCTAAGCACATGACTACGACCTAGCAAGGCGCCATTAGCCTTACCTACTTTGAGAGTTATAGTATAAATGTCTCAAGAAGAACGCTGTATTCATCAGAGAATAAAAGTTAAGTATAAAGCAACTACGTACTTTTCTTGCTACCATTCAATAGTTATCCTGTTCCAGAATTCACGCCCGTCTGCATTACATCGCGTGCCTTTCGGCTACCTCCGAGTGGCGTGGCTCTTGCTACGCCACAACAACAATGCCATTACACCTTCTTCATTTGGCGTAGCCAGAAGAGAATAGAATATGTCCCTCCCTCTAAAAAATCATCAAGTTGGAATCGAACCCAGGCCATACGCATATCAACCTATTATCAATCTAACAAACCACTGCACCGTTTGCTCAGAACGCCGTTGCGCCACACTGGATCAAAAAACTGAGACAGAGGCTCCATGTAGTTGTTTGCAGCATGTTCAGTACATTCATTTACTTGGTTGATCGAATTACCATGAGCTACCTGCCTCAGTTACCTAGTGCATACATTCGATTCTATGTTGTAATCACCGAAATACCAGCAGGAAGAAGACGAACTGATGTGAGCCTACAGAGGGTTTGGAAGTGACCATAGCTGGCCTCTCAAAGACACAGCTGCTATGTCGTGGAATACGTAATGCGTCTGATTCGCATTTCTGTAACTAGGTTTAGGGACTGGAACGTAGTTACTAATAATACTCAGAACTGACTGCAAACTAAGCATTCTAAATCAGTAAGTCTTATAGTTATTTTCATATTTCTTTCGTAAGGGTACTCAAAACTAAGAAACTCATTCATGGACGACTTCGTGCCTCTCCAATAGTCAAGCATAACAAACAAATAAAAATACTGTGTGTGTGTGTGTGTGTGTGTGTGTGTGTGTGTGTGTGTGTGTGTGTGTGTGTGTGTGTGAGAGAGAGAGAGAGAGAGAGAGAGAGAGAGAGAGAGAGAGAGAGAGAGAGAGAGAGAGAGAGAGAGAGAGAGAGAGAGAGAGAGATAAAGACAAAGAGGAATGAGAGACAGAATATAAAATTGTTGTAAAGAAATTGAATCATGGTATGTAAAGAAATCTTTCATTAAAATGGGACATTCACATCATTACATGATATCGTATTCATGATCTATGGAACAAGTATTAATCTAATCTAATCACATTCTTCTGCTAACTAGCCTTGAAAAATCATGAATTACCGAAATTGTCGCCAATATCAGTATGTAACACCATATGCTGTATGGATCTATTCCGCTTTTGTTTTATTTAATGTTATAACATTGAGTATTTGTAAATGTGTGATTGAATCGATAACATAAAATTGTATACACCTTTCTTTGTAAAAACTTTGGTGTCTTGATTTGATTCTATGCAAAGTAGTGTATCTGTAATTTAAAATCTTTGTCCCATTTGGAGGGAACAAAAGTTACTGTATATAATTGTAATTTTGTGTGAATAATGTTTTGTAGAAGTGTCAATATGTGAAAATGTGCCGTTTTATTTAATGTGTTTGTTTGCTGTTATGTAAACTGCTGACCTTCACTTAGGGCTCTTAGTTATTCTGTATGTAAAAGGTGTAGTGGTTCCCCTCGGGAACGGAACTGTGTAGCGCGCGCAAATTGTGGTTGGCCTAGGTGGAAAAGGTGGAACTGAGAGTCAGTCGGAGACGAGCTACGAGGCGGAGACGAGCTACGAGTCCGTGCACTGCCATGTAACAAATGCATATTGTGCTGGTTCCGAGAGAGGCTTTTCCTGCCGCTTTCCAATGCCTCGGAAGAATGGATAAATAGCTGGAAATATTCTGGAATTTGTATCAATCATCGCCACCAAGAAATGACACAGTCCAGCAATTCTACCTGCAATTCCACCTAACAACATGCAGTGGCCACCACATTGCGCAATCATTACATCGGAATACTACAATGATGTACAGTGAGGGATCAGCTTAATGGATGTGTTAGTGTGCTCAAATATAAGGTAATTTATATCTGAATTTTTGTACCTACCCTGATTTTTCTCCTCATCATAACACCTCTCAGGTTCCTCTCCGTTTGAGCTAAAGTGATATCCGAGTGTCCTTACTAAAAGAACATTAAAGCCCAGTATTTTGCTCATTAATGCCTCTTCAACATAGTAAAAAGAAAGTTAAAGTTAATATGGCAAGAGAGTGAGTTAAAGTAAATGTTGTTTGCTGAAAATATTCCTATTAAAACTGCTTATTAAAGTGCTGTTGCCAACTTCAAAATTGAAAGTTCTTAAGACTGAGGCTTATAAAGTTTTGCTTAGTAAATGATCACATTACTGCTTATAAATCGCAGAAGGTCAGTCAGTATCTTACATTGAAAGTAATAGCGTGTTTCGGTGTCTCTTATAATTTTGCAAATAGTTTCTCCTGCTCTGTTAGTTTCAATCTTACCGTAAACATATGTATGTGTCAGAGTTCACTGCACTCGCGTGTGACAAAGTATAGGTTGTGTTTATCCGTTATAGTTACTTATACCTACTTTCTTAAACAAGAATGTTAATCATTCTCTTGCCTAGTTAGGCTGGCGACCGTTTTCTTTATCAGTTAAACAGTGCAGATAGACAAAATTTTGTTTGTTACTGTTCAAATATTCACGTAATTCTGACTTTCACTTCCGCTAAGCCACCTCCGTTAGGTACAACACGGTCAACATAACAAAATTCCTCTCAGAGGGTAACACTGCTCTGTTGCTTTATACCATTATCACTCTAACAAAATAATTCTGTTTTGCAAATTGCCTCCAGTTTCGAGGTTATGGTATAGCAGTAGCAGGTAGGAGTGTTATACGTGGCGCCGCGTGACAGGACGTTGTTCAGTTTGCACATACAAACGGAAAAAATTATAAGTAGTTAGCATTTTACAAACATTGAGTGAACATAAAACGTCCAGCGGCACGAACCTGTACATTATTTGACAGAACGGATAGTGAAAGTTCAGCTTAAATTGAAAATTAAAAATATCAATACTTAATAGTAACTAAAATGGACAGGAAACTAGAAGTAAACCCAGACGAGCAGGAACAGATTGTAGCCGGTAACAAGTTGGACTGCTTAACAATAGATGGCACGACGCGCGACATGCGAGTACAGGCGGACGTAAACAAACCTATCCAAGCTACGAACATTGCACACACTAAACAGGATGAAACAGACGATGTTGCTAAAGACTATGGCTATGCTAACGAATCGAGGGATATGTTCGAATCACTGGAAACAGCAAGGGAAGTAGGACGTGAACACGAAGAAACCAAAAGCGAAAAGACACCAGATGTGATTGACTTGATTATGGTGTTGTGTGAACAAATTGCAACACAAATTGCAGCAGTGGGGCAACAATTTGCAGCGCAAAATGATAACATTTCTGCACAATTGGCAGTGCACTATGACGATATTTCTACACAATTGACAGCGTATTATGATGATATGTCTGCACAAATGGCAGCACAAAGTAAACAAATCGAAATGCAATGCAACAGAATTATCGAAAAAATTGATATGTCATTCAATGATGATCTTTCAATGTCAGAATCGTGTGAAAAGGTATTATTAAAAAATGAAAGTGAGCCAGAAAATGCGAGTGGAAAGGAGGATATTTGTACTGTTAATGATGTGTATGAGGTCAAAGACGTAGATGTAGGGGAGGGTATGATGAAATATGCCACGCAAAAGACGTGTGCACAACTAATAATAGGTGAAAGTGATGTAAAGGAGGACGTTAGTAAACATGACATTATAAACAGTGCAGGTTAAATTATTGTTGATGGAAGGGTGTTCTGTGGCTCTGATGCAGAAGGGTCTGGTAGGGATTTCGCACGATTATCTGAAATTGATAGTAAAGGAATCAGCGAAAAGAAGGTTATCAATGTATATGATGAGTATACTGTGTACGAAACTAAGGCAGACAACGTTCAAAGTAATTCAACAGAAGTACCTGAGTGTCCAAACGGTGTGCATTGTGTAGAAAATGAGTCGAAAAACGAAGTGGCTGAAAAATTTAGTGATTATCTGCTCCACTGTCTAAAAGTTCCTTTCCTGGTAGAATCTGATGACGAAAATGAAATCAGTGATAGTTCAGATGATGAAGGGTATATGAACACAGATAAGAATGAGTATACTAACTTTCCCTATTGTTCAAAAGTTGCGTACTTAAGTGAATCTGATGGTGAGGAAGAGAGTAGGGATGACTCCAGTGAAGATGAATTCTCAGGTATAAACGAAAGTGAATATACTTTTACTGAAAGAGGGTATGAGAAAATTAGTGACCTTTTCCAAAGCAAGATACATAAAGTGAAACTGGGCCAAAACCAAAGGAATCACTAAGTAACATAGCACAGGCACAAAATTTGCAGGAACCTCCAGATGATACTATACTGGGGCAAACCTTAACAAATGTTTTGAAAGAGTGTGAATTATTACAGGAACAGAAAGAACCTCCTGATAACACTATATTGGGGCAAGCTTTAACTAATGTTTTGAGTAAGTGTGAGGCACAGGAACAAAAAGAACCACCTGATAAAATAATAGCAAAACAGGAGATGTTGTATCTTGCCAAAGACTTTGAAATTCCAAAACCTAAAAAGCCACCTGATGAAACAAAACGTTGGCAAGATCTGAATAAATTAGTGAAAGATGTAGAAAATAGGAGGCCTAAAAAGCCACCAGATTTAAGTGACTGTTTTATGAACCATAAAATACTGCCTTGTTAATAAAGAGACTGAGGGCAGGATGCTGTATGTATATATATTGTTAATATAATGCATGAATTATTATTGTATCTGAGTGTTACCTGAAAGTGGATTATTGTTTTGTTGATCTTGAGGCCTGTGGCAGGTTGTTGCTTATTTATTATAGTGTACTGTTTAACTTTGCTTAGAAACTGTTTATTTTCAATTGAATACTTACTGTTGCCAGTCTAGTTATGAAGACAGGGCCATGTAGTGTGAGAAACCTGAAAACTTTATGAATAATGATGATTATGGTAACTTTATGCAAGTGCAAAGAACTCCACAAGATAATAATTAATTTATAATATACTTAAAGACCAGAAAGGGCTTATGTTTGCACCATGTTGTGTATTTAAAGGTACATGTCCTCAGATGAGGGTTGTTCAACCCTCAGGGGACATGCACTCTTTGCATTGTCAGGTGCCTGACGAGCACCAGGGACCCGAGGTGTTGTCAGCACTACTTCAATTTCTTTTCGTGCTGTCAACCTTCCTCTTCATCATTCAGAACTTTTACTATCTTCTTTCTTTCTTCTCTATTAGAGTAAACTGAAAAGTGTAGAAATAATATAAGATACTGTGTGTTGTTTGAGGACAAGTAAATGAATAATTAAATTGGGTACACTAAAAAATGACCAAGAATAATGTAAGTATTGTAGATATTGTAAAGAGAAAATGTAATGGAAAAGTAAAGGGAAAAGTATAGATGAGAAAAGAATAGCTTACTGAAAAGAAAAGGTAAATGAATGCCATAATATGATTAAATGTAAATGTTTTTGAAAAAAAAGGGGCAAATATGGTGTTGAAAAACTGTACATGTGTTTAAAACTGAGGAGATGAACCTGACTAATGTATGTGAAGTAGATGTGAGATGTGTGTGTTTAGTGCCACAAAAAGTTGGCAGAAATCACTTGCAGTAGGATGTAAAATTATTGTTCTGGGCTTGACATATCTGACGACCTAAATGTGTAGTTAAAATTGAATACTGACTTTAAAAGAAATATAACTGAGTAAGAAAATGGGGAGAAAAACCACAAATCTGGGACTCTCAAATAACTCCTGAACATTGTCATTATACCAAAAATGTCATTTAAAATTTATTTTGTTAATGTATATGTTACCTGATGTTGTCATTTGAAAAAAGATGGTTTTGTTACCAGTGTCTAATAGCTGTTTCAAAGTTGCAGGTTTTATGTTTTATACCATTAATGCAAATTTTACCAAAGATGTGACATAATGATGAAAAAGCTTAAAGATGATGACAATAAACTGCTCAAAAATATGTTGTTGGGCAGCAAAACAAGACAAAAGAATAAGAATGCTGTGGTCCTAAAGCTGAGGGCTACCCAAATATGCTGTGTGAGCAGTAGCCAAACGACTTGCCATTGTGGGGCAAGATGTTAAGTGGTCACGACCTGCCAAACCTAGAGGATGGGGGCAGTGTATTAATTTAAAAATGTGTCTTTTAGTGTTCTTAATCTAAATTGTGTTTTTGTGTCTAAATGTTTACATACGAAGACTGCCAAACCAATAATTGGCAGAATGTGTAACATGGACTGCTAGTGCTGAGGCAAGCAGTGAACTAAGTTAGGTTTTTTGAGCAATATATATGAACTGACTATTCTTACTGAAGTCAGTGAAAAGTTATTATAAAAAATATATGCATTCTTATTTAAATGGATGTAGATGTTTTTGATACTAGGTTTCCTGAAATAACTTAAAGTTTTGGACTGCCTTGTTTTAAAACACAGCAGTGATAATTAAAGATAGGCTCTGAATATGTTAGTGTGTTTATGTGTAACAAATATTTTGGACTGCTGTTAATGAAGAGCAGCTTTAAAGTTAATTATTTTGAAAAAACCTTGCAAAGTTACTTTGTTATTTAAAGAGTCAGTTGGAAAAAGTTTCTCATAGTTGTTTGTGTAAAAATTTGTGCACATCTGGATGCAAACTGAAATTTTCAATATTACATTAATTGTTGAATCTTGTAAAACATACTGTGACCATGAGTATGCTTGGGTGTCTGTGAATATTTACTTTCTTTGAAAGTATTGAAAGACTAATTTCTGCTTTGTTAAGTTAAAATGTTCTGTGCTACTGTATATGTGTTTATTCTTTTATTTTATTTTGAAGGCTATACCTTTTCTATTAATATGCAGATTTATTTTGTGTATTGTTTGTCTATTATTTGAACTGTGTATGTATGAAATGAACATGGTTAAAAATATCTTGTGTATTGATGAAAATTACTTTCCTTAAACCAGTGTGAATATGAAAATTTCTGTAAATGTCTCATTTTGAAAATCTTTTGGAATAAATGTATGCAATCTCTTAGTGTATATACTGTATGTTTGTAGTGTGTGTTTTTTTTCCCAACTGAAGTTGGATGGCATAATTTTTTTTTTCTGGCCAACACCACTTAGGCGTTATGGATGTTTCCTTGAAGTATCCCTGATGGGAAACTTCAACGAAACATGGGGCATGTGTAACACCATAGCTCATCTGCTGTATGGATCTATTTTGCTTTTGTTTTATTTAATGTTATAACATTGAGTATTTGTAAATGTGTGATTGAATCGATAACATAAAATTGTATACCCCTTTCTTTGTAAAAACTTTGGTGTCTTGATTTGATTCTATGCAAAGTAGTGTATCTGTAATTTAAAATCTTTGTCCCATTTGGAGGGAACAAAACTTACTGTATATAATTGTAATTTTGTGTGAATAATTTTTTGTAGAAGTGTCAATATGTGAAAATGTTCTGTTTTATTTAATGTGTTTGTTTGCTGTTATGTAAACTGCTGACCTTCACTTAGAGCTCTTAGTTCTTCTGTATGTAAAAGGTGTAGTGGTTCCCCTCGGGAACGGAACTGTGTAGCGCGCGCAAATTGTGGTTGGCCTAGGTGGAAAAGGTGGAACTGAGAGTCAGTCGGAGACGAGCTACGAGGCGGAGACGAGCTACGAGTCCGTGCACTGCCATGTAACAAATGCATATTGTGCTGGTTCCGAGAGAGGCTTTTCCTGCCGCTTTCCAATGCCTCGGAAGAATGGATAAATAGCTGGAAATATTCTGGAATTTGTATCAATCATCGCCACCAAGAAATGACACAGTCCAGCAATTCTACCTGCAATTCCACCTAACAACATGCAGTGGCCACCACATTGCGCAATCATTACATCGGAATACTACAATGATGTACAGTGAGGGATCAGCTTAATGGATGTGTTAGTGTGCTCAAATATAAGGTAATTTATATCTGAATTTTTGTACCTACCCTGATTTTTCTCCTCATCATAACACCTCTCAGGTTCCTCTCCGTTTGAGCTAAAGTGATATCCGAGTGTCCTTACTAAAAGAACATTAAAGCCCAGTATTTTGCTCATTAATGCCTCTTCAACATAGTAAAAAGAAAGTTAAAGTTAATATGGCAAGAGAGTGAGTTAAAGTAAATGTTGTTTGCTGAAAATATTCCTATTAAAACTGCTTATTAAAGTGCTGTTGCCAACTTCAAAATTGAAAGTTCTTAAGACTGAGGCTTATAAAGTTTTGCTTAGTAAATGATCACATTACTGCTTATAAATCGCAGAAGGTCAGTCAGTATCTTACATTGAAAGTAATAGCATGTTTCGGTGTCTCTTATAATTTTGCAAATAGTTTCTCCTGCTCTGTTAGTTTCAATCTTACCGTAAACATATGTATGTGTCAGAGTTCACTGCACTCGCGTGTGACAAAGTATAGGTTGTGTTTATCCGTTATAGTTACTTATACCTACTTTCTTAAACAAGAATGTTAATCATTCTCTTGCCTAGTTAGGCTGGCGACCGTTTTCTTTATCAGTTAAACAGTGCAGATAGACAAAATTTTGTTTGTTACTGTTCAAATATTCACGTAATTCTGACTTTCACTTCCGCTAAGCCACCTCCGTTAGGTACAACACGGTCAACATAACAAAATTCCTCTCAGAGGGTAACACTGCTCTGTTGCTTTATACCATTATCACTCTAACAAAATAATTCTGTTTTGCAAATTGCCTCCAGTTTCGAGGTTATGGTATAGAATTAGCAGGTAGGAGTGTTATAAGTAACCAAATCAAAACCTGAAAATAAAAGACGACAGTTTTTTTTAATTCTTCTGGATCTTCGGCGTGCAATGTGTGTTGTAGATAGTCTTACACAAAACTAACATTTCGAATATTTGAATTTGGATAGCTTAGAATCAAAATCTTTCTGTTTGTTGATTTTCTAAAACATTCTCTGTTATACACAATTTGAATCAGGTCACGTCGACCACATCATATGGAAGAACTGACAGTAAGGTATATCGGAAGGCAGTAAGATCACTTAGCTTTTGGTTTGGCAGTATTCGATTGCAATTTCTAAATGCAAGTAAATGAAGAAATGCAGCGCGTTTTTGTTATCAAATAACGTCTTCATAAATTATTTTAGTTTCAATGTAATCTACGAGTAATTGCTAATGTTTGATATTAACATGAAAAGGATTCCGTAGACAGGGAAAGAACCTGTTCTCGGGCAACTACTTCTGTAATGACCAAAAGGCATTAAATGATATACAAGCACATGTGTTCCAGCAGCGGTATGAAGAAAACGGTAATAATAATAACGGTACTAATCGAATTATCGGGTAACTTCACTCTTCACAGTGGATTTTCTCGAACTAAGAAATTTGTTGAATTAGCGAAAATGTCAAAATGGCTTCACATCGAGGCTGTGATGCCTAGAAGAGTCTTTCCATCCTGCTGGCATGAGAACAGCATAATCTCCGCTTCATAAGCTTGCTTCTGCTTAACCATTTAATAGGCTCGCATTTTTTTTCCACGGTGACTAATATCGTAAGCTAAGCACATCATCTGTTACGGCACACTCCTGGGGCTGGGAAATGTGGCCACAATGTTCTGGTGGAAAGAACTATCACATGTGCAATGCCTGGGTTCAGACATTTACTTTTAAGAGGCATAAACGTATTTACTTTACCTCTGGTAACCTCGAGAGAAAGGTTTACCTGCTCCAAAGGTAAGTATGTGGGTCCAAATCCTGATCCAGTAAAAAAATTATCATAACTTCATTTGAAGCCCTATCACGTGCACACTGGCCTGTTAGTGAAAAATAACGTTCATTTTTAATGTCTGTTCACGTGTTGCCAACAATCGCAAGAGGTGTCGTTATTTCTGGTCAAACACGCACACATCTTACAGTTGGTGAGTAAGCAATTGATACTTAAGCTATATTCGTGGACGATAAAAATGATTCAAATGGCTCTGAGCACTATGGGACTTAACTTCTTTAGTCATCAGTCCCCTAGAACTTAGAACTACATAAACCTAACTCACCTAAGGACATCACACACATCCATGCCCGAGGTAGGATTCGAACCTGCGACCGTAGCGGTCGCGCGGTTCCAGACTGTAGCGCCTACAATCGCTCAGCCACTCCGGCCGGATGGATGATAAAGAAGGACGGTAGGTGTGTGGTTCGATTGTCGCTCAGGCACAAAAATTTGTATCCTTATTTTAGATTCAAACACCTAGCAGCTGGTAAGAAAAACCGATAAGTAACATTTGATTTTACTTAGTTAACAATCCGATTATGTGTTTGGTTCATATCTCCTTCACAGAACTTCACATCATGCACTTCATCTTTGAATGCATTCACACTTTGTTACTTCTGAATGGAGGTGTGTCAGACATTTTTCGTGGTCTGTTAACAGTGACGAAAGGGTCTTGATAGGAGTCCTGGTTTAATATAAAAACTGTCGTCTTTTATTTTCAGGTTTTGATTTGGTTACTGATATTGGCGAAAATTTCGGTAATTCATGATTTTTCATGGCTAGATAGCAAAAGAATATGATTAGATTAGATTAGATTAATACTTGTTTCATAGATCATGAATACGACATTTCGTAATGATGTGGAATGTGCCATTTTAATGAAAGATTTCTTTACATACCATGATTCAATTTCTTTACAACAATTTTATACTCTGTCTCTCATTCTTCTTTGTTTTTATCTCTCTCTCCCTCTCTCTCTCACCCTTACGAAAGAAATATGAAAATAACTATAAGACTTACTGATTTAGAACGCTTAGTTTGCAGTCAGTTCTGAGTATTATTAGTAACTACGTTCCAGTCCCTAAACCTAGTTACAGAAATGCGAATCAGATGCATTACGTATTCCACGACATAGCAGCTGTGCCTTTGAGACGCCAGCTATGGTCACTTCCAAACCCTCTGTAGGCTCACATCAGTTCGTCTTCTTCCTGGTCGTACTGTAACTGAGATTTGGCAGCCGGCCGCGGTGGCCGTGCGGTTCTAGGCGCTCCAGTCTGGAGCCGCGCTGCTCTACGGTCGCAGGTTCGAATCCTGCGTCGGGCGTGGGTGTCTGTGATGTCCTTAGGTTAGTTAGGTTTAAGTAGTTCTACGTTCTAGGGGGCTGATGACCACAACAGTTGAGTCCCATAGTGCTCAGAGCCATTTGAACCATTTTTTTTAGATTTGGCAACACGGCAAGGTGTGTTTGGCAACTCTGTGATCGACGAGTTACTTCCTGGTGTGCACGGAATTAAGCCTCAAAGTTCAATTGATTTTTCCTGTCATTTACATTGAATAATCTGAGTTATTATCACTTTAAGCGTAACAAATGATGGTAAATTTACGGTTTTCGGCCCAGGAAAGTCGTTGCACGTGGAAATCGCAACTAATCTCGTCATTTAAGTAGCTGTTTACGAGTTCTAGCCACTATTCGCCATGTAAGGGGAAAACGACACACGTACCTGTTCCCTAGCTCTGAGGTTACGGGCTAACCTGTGAAGAAGCGATCATTACAGTACGCGGTTGCAGTCTCGTTGACAGTACCGTTTTTATCCCTTCTGTGAAGGAGCTACAAGCAGTCAGATCATACATCGATAAGGAAATCGCAAGAAAATACTTTCGGCTCATAGTGCAATGGTGAAAAACTTAAAATTCTGCACTACAGGAAACGCTTCTTTCCGCTGCTGACAAGCAAATTTTGGCTTTCTAAGAATACATAACTTTATTTTTTAAATGTCACAGTTGCATACCTCTGGAGAATGATACAGCATACCAATTAAGCACAGACTCAATCGAAATGTGAGTAGTGTTTTATTAATTCGTGCCAATAGAGGCACCCATGTGTACAGATACTCAGTTTTATTAAAACAGACTTTCCTCGTAAGGCTATCATGGGTAGTTTTAGTTCATTTTTTATACTACAGTGCACAATTTCCATAAGGTTTCTTTTAGTGTTGTTAAAACAATAGTAAACATGAGAGAGAAATTTATCATCAACGATATATGCAAATTCTCTGATATTATCTATAACAGTCTGACAATGCACATACAGTTTATTGATTACATGCAATTAGAAAACTAGTTCTGAGTTAAAGCTTTCAAGCAAGGTTTGAAGAAGAATAAAATGCCACTATCACGTGACAAGTAATGTAGAAAATACTTTTCTGGCGTATTTTGGCGCGATGCGCTTTCCCCATACATAACACAAAAGTTTCGAGTTGCATCTACTGCCTGGCTGTCTATTAAACCTGAAAAGAACAAAATGTCACGGAAGTTAGGCTTTTTCAGCATGCGACTATTTTGGGTTGAGAAGTGAAGGGAATTATGTTCAAAGTTCCATTAGATCGATAACTTTAGCAGATAGTAGATTTCCGTTTTAAAAAATGTAGCACTGAATGTACTCATACTCGCGACGTCTTATCTACAGTGCACGAAGCTTACCATTACGCTACTAGCCGACACGCAGCTATAGCACCTCCAGAATAACACTTCCTCCATAACTTCCGCATTCCGCAAACAACTACATGGAGCCTCTGTGTCAGTTTTTTGATCCAGTGTGGCGCAACGGCGTTCTGAGCAAACGATGCGGTGGTTTGTTAGATTGATAATCGGTTGATATGCGTATGGTCTGGGTTCGATTCCAACTTCTGCCGATGATTTTTTATAGGGAGGGACATATTCTATTCTCTTCTGGCTACGCCAAATGAAGAAGGTGTAATGGCATTGTGGTGTGAAATTCACATTAATCATGATATTCCTTCTCTACCAAGTAGATGTTAGGTTGAACCACAATGAAGTCAAGAGTGGCGACATGTAGAAACTCTATGACCAGTCACCTTTATTATACTAGTTATTTATTTCAAACGCTATGTAGGGTACAGGACGCTTATTCTATCTTTTATTTGAGCTTCTGTATGTCGATAAAATTGGTTCTGAACTGCGAATGCAACTCAGACCGCCCTCAACGCGGAATTTGATCCCTTCGTGATAATACAGCTCGACTACAATTTGTTGTTGGTTCAAAACTGCAGATTCCTCAACATTTCCACATATTGCGCTTCAATGGGTTCGAATCCTGGCCCAGCACTAAAGTTTTCATTATGTATTATCAAGCTATAGCATGATAACACCTATCTGCTGGTAGATAATAATTTTCATTTTTAACGTATTTTCATTCGTTGTCAGCACTAACGATATCTAACGTTTTTGACTCCCAGTGTGACACAGAAATATTTGCGAGATAACTGTAAGTTCAAGGATGCTGTTGGAGAAAATTTCGGTAACTGACGTCTGTTTGTGTGTAGTCAACAACGATATGTGTGGGGTTCGATTCCCAGTCAGCACTGAACTCTTCGTCTAGTTCAAACGTGCTCACATGTCGCTGCTGGTGTAACAAACCCATATTTAACGTTCGTTTTCTCTAGAATATAACAGCGATAGGTGTCGGGTTGGAGTCCTGGGAAGGAAAAAATTAAAGTTTCGTTTCGTCATTTCAGTTAAAACATCTAGCTACTGCCGAGAAAATCCGATATGCACAGTTGATTGTGCTTCGATAACAATTTGATTAGGTTCTGGGTTCGAATCCCTGTCCAACACAAAGCTTTACCTCACGGCATTTCAAGTAAGTTACTTGTGAAGAAGCAATATTTACCAGCTCTCGTAGTTCGTTAACAGGGACGATAGATGCTGGATAGAAATTCCCGTCCGTTAAAAATGTTTATGTTATGTGATTTAAAGTTAATATTTGCCAACTGAAACTGTTTAAAATCGAGATGTATCACTCTCTGTATGCATAGTCAGGAATGATTGTTAGTTTCCGTCAGTCACGAAATGTTTGCCTAGTCTGCATGAGCTGGGTTTGAATCCATATGCAGAACGAGACGGTTCGTCGTGTTATTTGAAGTTCATACATATTCTGAACTAGCTGCTCGTGAATAACTTACATGTTTTATGTCTTTTTGTGTTAAATAATAAGTACGGTATGTTACTTTGAAGAGGAAATCATGAAAACTACGAACTTACTTCGTGCGTTAACTATCTGACGTAGTACTGAGAATCGTAACATTTCAGGTATGGCATGTATTGTAATGAATGCGAGGTTACAAGCCTTAATGACAGTCTTATCTGTGATAAGGTGTTCTCTGATATTTGTAGTATCGTGGTATAGCTTTACGTCTTGAGTTATTGCGATACAGAGCAGATTTTTCTAGTGGTGACTTGTTGGAACCATTTTCAATAGTCGAACGACTGTACCGAGGAGCGATTAGAGGACCTGCTAAACAGCTGCGTTATGTGGGTTGCATGTGAGTCAGGCGAAATGCAATTCAGGTCGTTCGGATACTTTCGAGCATGACTGTACATGTGAAAGTCCAAAGTAGACAATTAAACCGTATCACTCTGCCTCTGCGGCGTAACCTTCATAAGTGCTCTTACTTGCTAAGAGTGTCAGTTTTTGTTTTCGACGTGCTATTCAGACATGCCTCAGACAATTAAACAGGACATTAAGAGCAAAAGTTTCCAGATTCCATTTTTAATACAATTCTATCGTGCCACTTGTATGAGCTGTGTACCGCATAAAATCGTAGGTAGAACCGAAACATGAATGTCACTGAGACAGCGTTTCATTTAGCCACAGAGAGGGATCTCTTGCAGTCATAAGATAATAATAATAATCATGTTAGAAACAGGAGGCATGAAAATATTCATAAACTAGTTTGCCGCCCCAGTCATTGGTACCCCCTATATTCCCGCAACATATGTCACCTCATCTGGGAACAACCCACGTCTTTACGCTTGTGTGTGCGTGTATGTGTGTGTGTGTGTGTGTGTGTGTGTGTGACTGAGTGTTTCTTGGTCCTCGGTTGAATCTGTGCAGCCCGTTCTTTTTTTGTAAAATCTTAAAAAGTTAAAAATAAGAACCTTTAACTACATTTTGAGTAATACAGAGTCCAAACATACAACGTCTACGAATAGTACTGAAATATATACATCAGCTTTTAAAGTCAATAAACAGATTTGAAGCAGTGCGGAAGAACACCTTTACACACACACACACACACACACACACACACACACACACACTTGCGCGTGCGACATAAGCCCAAACTTAGCAGTTACAGTCTCATTTGAATTTTTAAATCAAGTGCCACTGATTATATAAAGTTATCTAAATTCATCGTAAATAAGAGTGATAACACATGACAATAAATGGTTGACACATGTGGACGAGCTCTGTAATAAGGCAGACGGCTTCCCTTCTGTATCGTTGGCACCCAAACAATTTGTAATTAATGTTCTAGAGCTCCCCACAGTCGCAATACGGTGACGTTACGAGGTGAAGCCTGTACAATTGCTGTTGGTGGCAGCCGTGGTTGAAATTCACCCTCGAAATGGTCCTCACAAGCTGTCTCGCGTTCCTTGTGAAGCGTAAAGTGCAGTTCAGATCCCCCACTGCAGCATACAATTGCTCTATCGGTAAATATGAATGGATTCAGTTTTCTGACTGGTTTGATGCTGCCCGCCATGAATTCCTCATGTACTAGCTTCTTCATCTCAGAGTAGCCCTTGAAAGCGATGTACTGAATTATTTGCCGGATGTATTCCAATTTTTGTCTTCCTCTACAGTTTTTACCGTCTATAGCTCCCTTAGTACATTGGAAGTTATTCCCTGACGCCTTAACAGATGTCCTATTTCCCTGTCCCTTCTCCTTGTCAGTGTTTTCTATATACTCCTTTCCTCTCCAATTCCGCAAAGAACCTCCTCATTTCTTACCTTGTCAATTCACTTTATTTTCAACATTCCTCTGAAACGTCACATATCAAATGCTTCAATTCTCTTTTCTTCCGATTTCTTCACACTCCGTGTTTCACTACCATATAATTCTGTGCTCCAAACGTACATTCATCCTCAAATTAAAGCCTATGTTTGATACCAGTAGCCTGCTTTTGGCCAGGAATGCCCTTTTTGCTAATGCTACTCTGGTTTTGATGCCCTCCTTGCACCATCCGTCGCTGGTTTTTTGCTGCCTAGGTAGTAGAATTCCTTAATTTCATCTACTTCGTGACCATCAATCCTAATGTTAAGTTTCTTGCTGTTCTTATTTCTGCTGTTTCTCATTACTTTTGTCATTCTTCGGTTTACTCTCAATCAGTATTCTGTACTCATTAAACTGTTCATTCCATTCAGAAGATCCTGTAATTTCTCTTCACTTTCACTGAGGATAGTAATGTTGTCAGAGAATCTCATCATTGTTATCCTTTCACCTTTAATTTTAATCTCACTCCTGACCCTTTCTTTTATTTCCATCATTGCTTCTTCGATGTATCGACTGAACGGCAGGAGCCAAAGACTGCATCCCTGTCTAACACCCTTTTTAATCCGAACATTTGTTCTTGGTCTTTCGCTCTTATTATTCCCTCTTGGACCTTGTACGTGTATTACTCGTCTCTCGCCATAGTTTATCCCTATTTTACTCATAATATCGAACCTCTGGCACCATTTAACATTGTCGAATGCTTTCTCCAAGTCGACAAATTCTATAAACGTATCTTGATTTTTCTTTAGCCTTGCTTCCATTATCAGCTGCAACGTCAGAATTGCCTCTACCTTTCCTGAAGCCAAACTGATGGTCATCTAACAAATTCTCAACTTCCTTTTTCATTCTTCTGTATGTTATACTTGTCAGCAAAGTGGATACATGAGTTGTTAAATGCGGTAATTGTCGGACATGTGAGCTCTTGCAGTCTTCGGAACTGTGTCGTTGATATTTTCCCGAAAGTCAGATGCTGTATCACCAGACATAAATTATGTACACCAACGTTGATAGTTGCCGCTTCGTCCAATGATTTTTGAAATTCTGAAGGAATGTTATCTGTTGCTTCTGTCTTGTTCGATATTAAGTCTTCCAAAGCCCTTTCAAATTCTGATTCTAATACTGGATCCCCTATCTCTTCTGCATCCACTCCTGTTTCTTGTTCTATCACGTCATCAGACAAGTATTTCCCTCATAGCCGCCTCTAACCACAGAAACAAGGTCTTCCGCGGGAATGCATCGCTCTTGTACATCAATCGTCGTCACGTCCTTAAGTAATTGGTTGGAGTTTTCGTTCCCCACAACCCCAACATGATCCACGCAAATTAGACACTCTTACCGTTTGATGCAACGCAAATAGACAGCAGCTATTCGCTATGTAAGGTAACACCTCCTTTGTCCTTACCAATTAAAGTTAGTTCACTCACCATGGAGAGCGAATCCGTGACTATAACAAGATGGTCACCTCTGCTGTCATACGGCGTACACGCCTCTTTCGGTAGAAAAAATAGTTTTTGTGTCCGCCCTGTGCTGATTGTTTCACAGTTCCTGAGAGACAACGCTTTTCATCTCACCGTACTTCTTCGAGATATAGCCATAGACAAGAACAAGAAGCTAGTTTTTGTCACATTAGATTTACGATCCGTTTTAAACCCAAGGTCTATTCGAGGTTAATATTCATTGTTGGTTTTATCCTCTCTCTTGATTTACAATTTTATCCACTCTCTGGTAATGTATGTAAATCTTTTATCACACTATCTACTAACGGCCATGAAATTAATTTTCATGTAGATACAGGCGCACTTACAACTTTTAATTAATGGAAATCCTGTCCTGTGCCAACCTCTTCAACCACTTGCACCGACGACATTCAAGACATATCCATAGGATCTGTCGACCTAGTAAAAACGCTCAACAACGTAAATAGAGGTAAGCTATAGGGAAATGCGGGTAATATACATTATGTACAAGAACGAAGAGAGAATAATCATAGTCGAAGATCAAGACTGGTTTGCTCGGATTAAAAAAGGTGTAAGACAGGGATGAAGTCTTCCGCGCCTATACGTCGAAGACGCAATGATGGAAATAAAAGAACGATTCAAGAGTGGGATTGAAATTCAAGGTGAAAGGATATCAAATGATTCCCTGATGTCATTGCTATCCTCAGTGAAAGCGAAGAAGAAGTACAGGACCTGATGAGTGGAATGAACCGTCTACTGAATACAGAAAATGGATTGAGAGCAAATACACTCCTGGAAATGGAAAAAAGAACACATTGACACCGGTGTGTCAGACCCACCATACTTGCTCCGGACACTGCGAGAGGGCTGTACAAGCAATGATCACACGCACGGCACAGCGGACACACCAGGAACCGCGGTGTTGGCCGTCGAATGGCGCTAGCTTCGCAGCATTTGTGCACCGCCGCCGTCAGTGTCAGCCAGTTTGCCGTGGCATACGGAGCTCCATCGCAGTCTTTAACACTGGTAGCATGCCGCGACAGCGTGGACGTGAACCGTATGTGCAGTTGACGGACTTTGAGCGAGGGCGTATAGTGGGCATGCGGGAGGCCGGGTGGACGTACCGCCGAATTGCTCAACACGTGGGGCGTGAGGTCTCCACAGTACATCGATGTTGTCGCCAGTGGTCGGCGGAAGGTGCACGTGCCCGTCGACCTGGGACCGGACCGCAGCGACGCACGGATGCACGCCAAGACCGTAGGATCCTACGCAGTGCCGTAGGGGACCGCACCGCCACTTCCCAGCAAATTAGGGACACTGTTGCTCCTGGGGTATCGGCGAGGACCATTCGCAACCGTCTCCATGAAGCTGGGCTACGGTCCCGCACACCGTTAGGCCATCTTCCGCTCACGCCCCAACATCGTGCAGCCCGCCTCCAGTGGTGTCGCGACAGGCGTGAATGGAGGGACGAATGGAGACGTGTCGTCTTCAGCGATGAGAGTCGCTTCTGCCTTGGTGCCAATGATGGTCGTATGCGTGTTTGGCGCCGTGCAGGTGAGCGCCACAATCAGGACTGCATACGACCGAGGCACACAGGGCCAACACCCGGCATCATGGTGTGGGGTGCGATCTCCTACACTGGCCGTACACCACTGGTGATCGTCGAGGGGACACTGAATAGTGCACGGTACATCCAAACCGTCATCGAACCCATCGTTCTACCATTCCTAGACCGGCAAGGGAACTTGCTGTTCCAACAGGACAATGCACGTCCGCATGTAACCTGTGCCACCCAACGTGCTCTAGAAGGTGTAAGTCAACTACCCTGGCCAGCAAGATCTCCGGATCTGTCCCCCATTGAGCATGTTTGGGACTGGATGAAGCGTCGTCTCATGCGGTCTGCACGTCCAGCACGAACGCTGGTCCAACTGAGGCGCCAGGTGGAAATGGCATGGCAAGCCGTTCCACAGGACTACATCCAGCATCTCTACGATCGTCTCCATGGGAGAATAGCAGCCTGCATTGCTGCGAAAGGTGGATATACACTGTACTAGTGCCGACATTGTGCATGCTCTGTTGCCTGTGTCTATGTGCCTGTGGTTCTGTCAGTGTGATCATGTGATGTATCTGACCCCAGGGATGTGTCAATAAAGTTTCCCCTTCCTGGGACAATGAATTCACGGTGTTCTTATTTCAATTTCCAGCAGTGTAGAAAAAGGACGAATGTGAGTAGCAGAAATGAGGACATAGAGAAGCTTCAATAAGTATATGTAGTTTAGGAATTTTGGTACCTAGGCAGCAAAATAACCCATAACGAGCGGAAAAAGGAGGACCTAAAAAGTGGAGCAGAGCTGACGGCAAGGGAATTTCTGGCCAAGAGAAGTCGACTAGAATCAAACAAGGGTGATATTTTGAGGAATAAATTTCTGAGAATGTACGTTTTGAGCATCTTATGGCAGTGATACATGGACTGTGGGGAAACAGAAACAGAAGAGAATCGAAGCATTAGAGGTGTGGTGCTACAGAGGAAATTATGTGGACTGATAAGATATGGAATGGGGAGACTCTCCGAAGAATCGGCGTGGAAAACACTGACAAGAAGAAGGGGCAGGAGGATAGGACATCTAATAAGACACCGGGGCATAACTTTCATGGTACTAGAGGAAGCTGAAAGATTGAACACTGTAAAGGAAGACAGAGTTTGCGATACAAATGGTTCAAATAGATCTGACCACTATTGGACTTAACATCTGAGGTCATAAGTCCCCTAGAACTTAGAACTACTTAAACCTAACTAACCTAAGGATATCACACACATCCATGCCCCAGGCAGGATTCGAACCTGCGACCGTAGCGGTCGAGCGGTTCCAGACTGAAGCTCCTAGAACCACTCGGCCACACCGACAGGCGATTGGAATACATCCAGCATATAACTGAGGATGTACTACACTGAGATGAATAGGCTGGTACAGGAGAAGAATTCGTGGCATGCCACATCAAACCAGTCAGAAGACTGATGACTCAAAATAAAATTTTAAAAAATCCTCCACGGCTCTATTATGGATGATGCTTCTTGCTGTATTAACACATGTCCTATTGTGGTGGCCCTTTGCCTTCATAATGTTTTTCATATGCGCCTCTTCTCGACGATTTCGCAGAGAACCTAATCATTTCGTATTAGTTAATCGACTTTTCAGAATCCTTCTATAGCACCACATCTTACACCCTTCCATTTCATCCTTTTCCGGTTTTCACACAGTACATGATTCACTCCCAAACACTGCTGTGCTCCAAACGTACATTCTCAGAAATTTCTTTCTCAATGTAATTGAGGTTGATTTTTGATACTGGTATAGACGTCTTTTGGACAAGAATGCCCTCTTTGCCCGAGCTGTTTTTTTAGTCCTCCTTGCTTAGTCTGTCAAGTGTTGTTCTGCTGGCATGGTACCGGTAGCAGGATTCCTTCACTTTGTCTACTTAAGGGACCTAATATTAGTGATAAATTGACCTCTAATTTCATTTATGCTACTCCTGGGCGCTTTCGGCTTTTTTCGATTTATTGTCAATCCAAAGCGCGTGCTCATTACTCAGTTCATTTTATTCACCAAGACCCCAGTTTCACTGAGAGTAGCAATATCATCAGTGAATATCCTTATTAATGTTCTTGTATCCTGAGTTTGAATTCTGCTTCTGAATGTTTCATTTCCGTCGTTGCTTCGTCGACGTACTGATTCACGAAAGACTACAGCTCTGTTTTAGATATTAATTGGAGTACTTCGTTATGGTCTTTCATTCTTATTTATTCCTCTTACTTCTTGTTTGTATTTTATACTACCTGTCATTCCATTTAGACTGCACCTATTTTTCTGAGAATCTTGCACTACTTCACAGTACGTAACGTGCTTTCTAGCTAGACAAATCCTATGATATGGTTTGATTTTTTTTTTTAATTTTTGCCTTCATTATCAAGGGCAATGTCAGAACTGCCTCTCTGTTACCTTTACCTTCCCTAAAGCGAAACTGGTCATCATTTAGCCGTTCTTCAGATTTCTTTTCCGTTCCTCTGCATAATAACCTTGTCAGTTTCTTGGAAGAAAGAAATGTTACACGGATTTTGTGGCATTGTCCTCAGGATTGTGTGGATGGCACTTTTTCAAAGATCTGGTGGTATTTTACAGACTTATAGATTCTTGCGTTCAACCTGGCACCCGTTTGGTTGCCATATACTCCACCGATTTCAGGAATAGTGAAGAAATATTATTTGTATCATCCACCATATTTGATCACAAACCTTACAGAGCTCTGTTAAACTCTGATACTGGGTCCACTGTATCTTCCATATTGACTCCGAGTTCTTCTGTCATATCACCAGACAGTTCCTCCCTTTTTTTACAGTCCTTCGTTAGGTTCTTTCAACTTGTTCGCTGCCTTGTTTGTCTTTAATAGTAAAATACATCTTGGACTCTTAGCGTTGACACCTTTATTTTTGATTTTATCGATGATGCTATTCTTCAGACTTTCCCGGCGATCTGTGGACATCTTGCGGTGTTGGGTATTCTGTCGGGTATCATTGCTACCTGGGACTGTACGTCAAGTCATTTTTTTAAATTTATTTATTTTATTTTATTTTATTTTTTTTTTTTTTACTTTTGGTAGGTTGCGATACAGCGTCACCACTGTAGAGCGGGCTTAGTATAGGTGTAAAATTTTTGTATCTTACAATTGCATCATGACAAGAACAAAGACATCATCGTATTGCACGTTGAAGGTGTGATGTGGGGACTTGAGGTCCTGTACCACCCTCCGACGGTGGGAGTTGAAGGTTGCCAGCAAGAGGTGACAACTACACAGGTAGCGACAATGATGTCATTCCAAGGATTTCACAGAATGAGTGGCCATATCAGAACAGACACATTATTAGGGCCCATACCATCTTTAAGTGGAGCCACCTCAATATTTATATCCCCCCCCCCCCCCCTCCATCGTCGGTTCCAGGCGTTCCGTATGCGCTCATACGGGAACCGACGATGGAGGGGGAGGAGCGTGGATATAAATATTCAGGTGGCTCAACTCGACGAGCAGTCTCAGTTAGCGTCTGATAAGAATAACGAGTCACGCTGTCGAAATATCGTGCAAGAACGACGATGAAATTCGGCAGAATACTCGACATCTAAGGATGCCAGTTTTTAGTTTTCTGCATACTGAATCTATCCCTGCGCCAACCATTTATTTTTCGATATCTGCACATTTTTTGCTGCTAGCTTCCCGTGGATATATGTGCTATCAAACACGGGAATGTTTACTGCCTGTATTAACATACTTTTCTCAGGGGCATATTTTCTACAGATTAGCTATGCAAAATGATCAGCTGGTATATGCGAGGGTTGTCCGGAAAGTAAGTTCCGATCGGTCGCGAAATGTAAACCACTGGGAAAGTCCGGTAAAGCTTTGCACAGATGTTTTGGGCAGTGTCTCTAGAATGCCCGTCGATCGTGTAGCGCCACTCTTTTCAGTTTTGAGTGAACAGTGAGAACGTAAAGATGCGCAGGGAATAGCATTTCCCGCCAAGTAGGGCCTGGTTAGAGATTTTGCCTGTCATGCAAACCACATAACACAACTGTCGAGCAGTTCCTTCTTCATGCCAATTCTCGGCCGCAGGAGCAATGAAGACGCTCCTGTAGCGTTTCCGTTGAGAAGTGTTTGATCACCCACAATACAGTCCGTAATTGGCTCCCCCTGAGTCTCATCTCTGCTCACAAGAACCGCTGGCTATGAAGACAAAAATTTTCCACAGTTAACGAGCTGCAGACCAGTGCAGATAACTGGCCGGAAGCACAGGCGGCTGCTTTCTATGACGAGGATATTAGAAAGTTGAGACAACACTACGACAGCACTCGAAGTTGGAGCTGCGACTATGTAGAGAAGTAGGTGGAAGGTGTACGTAAGTGTTGCAAATGAAACGTTTCTGGTTTTTACTGTGGTTTCCATTTCGCGACCGATCGGAACTTACTTTCTGGACAACCCTCGTATTAACACGGAGCACGCTAGCGTCCGAGACACGGAGGTGAAACAAACACGGGTTGAATCTGTGCGGTGGATTAAAGAGCGTTTTTTTTTTTTTTGGTCATCAGTCTACTGACTGGTTTGATGCGGCCCGCCACGAATTACTTTCCTGTGCTAACCTCTTCATCTCAGAGTAGTACTTGCAACCTACATCCTCAATTATTTGCTTGACGTATTCCAATTTCTTTCTTCCTCTACAGTTTTTGCCCTCTGCAGCTCCCTCTAGTACCATGGAAGTCATTCCCTCATGTCTTAGCGGATGTCCTATCATCCTGTCCCTTCTCCTTATCAGTGTTTTCCACATATTCCTTTCCTCTCCGACTCTGCGTAGAACCTCCTCATTCCTTACCTTATCAGTCCACCTAATTTTCAACATTCGTCTATAGCACCACATCTCAAATGCTTCGATTCTCTTCTGTTCCGGTTTTCCCACAGTCCATGTTTCACTACCATACAATGCTGTACTCCAGACGTACATCCTCAGAAATCTGCTTCAAATGCCAGTCTGAATGTGGTGTGTAGGCATTTTGTGACGCTCGTCTAGGCGAATGTTGGGCTCGTCCCTAGTCTCCACCTCAAAGAATAGGAGACGTGACCGTTAAACACAATGAGTAACATAAAAAGTTGTACTCAATTCAAAAATGGGGTATTTGCCTTCCTTTCTGCCCACAGCGGCAACGTGAAGGGCATTTGGCTTCGAAGTTAAAAATAATAAAAAAGATGCTGCTTTTTAAGCGCTAGGAAAGAGGGAGAAACTATGTAGAATTTCTTTTTCGGTTCATACAAGAGCTCAGTTTACACTCTAAAGTACTTGAATGTGCTTGGATTTCAGCAAGAGTACTGGATCCATCCAGAATTCAATTACTTTTCTTTGAGTATAGTACTCGATACTAAACATAGCTACGAGGTTGCCAAACTGAAGTTATACAGAAGCGGTTTTGGAAAATTAAAATTCTGTTAAGTTTAGCAGTTAATAGGGATCCGTGATTAATGAAACTATGATAGAGACAAGTACAGCCGCAACAGCAACTGATAACAGATGGTGCCGCTGCACGAACAACAAGAATAGCTTCAGCTCCTGCTCCGAGCACTAAGCCGTCGGTATTTCTGCCGCCGCCACTACGTTCGCCCACGCTTACTCCATTTGCTATGCCGCTGGAAGAGCGGGGTATTTGCGGGCGTCGGCGAACGCCGTGTCGAGTGGAGTACTGTGGGCGTAACCAGTAGTAAGCCGGCCATTAATGTTGTACGCGACTCAGCTGTCACTGGGAACGGCTTAGCAGGGGTCAGCGACGTGTCAGGAGTCAATTCGGGATGCGGATCTGTAAACACCTACCGTCTGTTACACACACAACATCCAAAGAGACGTAGTTCTGTCGACATGTTGTCAACTCACGGGTATCCCAAGTCCACCTCACAGGACTCAGTGATTGGACAGTGAGGATCTGGAAAAAAGTTTACTTCAGTCTGTGCTGCGTACTTCATGTTATAGTTTTCTGCCCTATTCTACGGAATCTGTTTCTACCTGAGCTTCTTTTTTGTTTTCCATTAATCGAATATTTGAACTCACTGTACGAATTTTTATTTTCTTGAACCTTCTTTCACTAATTTGCGATACAACATACGAAGGTTCTGCTGTTCTACGTTCTAAAATTTTAAGCATGGTAAAAAAGAACTACTTATTCAAAGTATTAGAATGTTTGGAGGAGATAAACGCAAGTAGCTCTTCATAGGACCCACTGGCTTCTGGGGTAGCGTCCTTGACCAATAAACAAAACCTGTTTGGTTCCATCCCATCCACTGATTAAATCAATACGTATTATAAAACTGGATGGACGTTTGTACGTTTCTGTTTATGTATGTATGTTCCACATCTCCTCCTAAACAAATGGACCGATTTCAACCAAATTGGGTACACATATCACTGAGAAGAATCGCTGTGGGGGAAACAGCCACTTACCTGCCAAAGAGTAGTGGTTGAAAAAGAAGTGTAGACCACGAAACGTGAATACCGAGGCTTTATTCATACAGTATTGGAGAACGACAACACTAAGTGACTTGCAACAAATTTTACACATAATTCCTAACTTTTCTCGCAGATATACCTATATAATGATGAAAGCAAAAATGTTTACCGCTTGCTACATTTTCGCTGTTCATTTCCACTTCAGGCACGACTTTTTAATTTTCTTTATTAATAACTGTATTCGAGACATATTGGATCTCAGGGATCATGCCTAACCAAAAGATAAACTGGATATGAAGTAGAAAACAAAAATTTACAATACAACTGACGCTACTAAGTCAAATCCATTCCCGAATCAGTATACCCCCCCCCCCCCCCCCCCCCCCCGGGTTCCTACGTCTTGTATGGTTTTACTTGGTTGCGTCTTGGCCGGCAGATCCTAGAGGTGGTCTGTAACTTTGATAAAAGAAATGCCTATCCCCCTTTATTCCCTCTTCTTAAGGGTTTATGTTGAATTAAGTCAATTATGTCACTATTTAATCTGAAGGTGCACTCAGTTGTTCATCCCCATCGTTCTATCGACTTATCGTCCCCCTTACTTCCAACCCCCTCTTCAAGGAAAAATTAATAAAAGTAAAATAAAATCTACGTTCACATTCTTCATTAAAAAATTTCTACTGTTTAAGAAAGAACCCCCCCACCCCATAACATAATAACATTCTAGGCCAGTAATATATCCTAGCTGACTTATCTTTCGGAAATTACGATGTTTTGTAATATACAAAATTTCGCCAATGTAGCTTTACGTTATGGTTTCCTGTGGTTGAAGCTGATTTATTTTCGGCGGTTAACATGTATTTTAGACAAAAAGGTCGCCAGTGTGACATTTCTTAATGTCTACATTTATATATATACGTCTACGTTTATATATATGCAATTCCACGATCTATCTCATTACTGCCCAGTGTTTACTTGGAACCAAAAACTATAACGCACCTCTTGGCAAATGGATACAGCAATTGCTAGCATGTATTATAATTTTATCTCTGACATGTCACTGTACCCTTGACTGTTTGGCCTAGCTACATCTGTCGGTGTGTTACTAGCTATCGATGTGAACTTGCTTCTTGATGAAAATTATCGTACAAGTTAGTGTGAGAAATTTTTTACATACTATTGTGAGCTTAAAAGAGCAAATTACTTTTGTTCAAATTGTCGTATAACTCTCCACCGTTTATGCCAGCAAGTGAAATACTATTTAACCTCATATTTCTCTGTAAACTGTGTAATCTAATGGTTTGATTTATTCGTTTTAGCCTAAGCTTGATAATGGTCATTGACTAGAATTAGTACCAAATTGTGCAAAATAAATCATAGCTGAAGGTTTCACCATGAATTTTAACAATTACTTGGCTGCTGAATATCCCAAATTGTAAACATACGTAATTAGAAGTAGGATGCGTTATGAATAGGAAGTTAGGTCAGCGATTTACTTGCTTTAAACAATATAGTAAAAGGATTTTTCGCATCAGAACTGACAAAATTCCAATGTGAACAACACCAATTCAACTGTACATGCTAGTGTAACAGCCAGAAGATGAAGAAAGAGAAAAAGTATATGAAGGCATTGAACAGATAACTAAGTGAAGGAAGACGAAAAGCTAATAGTCATGGGGGATTTGAATGCCTTAATAGGGGTGTGAGGTAACAGGCGAGTTGTAACGCCCTGAAAATATTCTAAGTTCGGGTTTGGCGTGGCCGCACGGGCCGCTCGGCAAGTCGGACCTCGGAGCTCATCAACATCCGCGTGGCGCCTAACGTTAGCCGGAGGAAGAGGGGTAGCCCCAGTGTGTGGTCCAGACCGACTGTGTGGCTGGGAATTCCAGGTCGACGCTGTGTCGAGGACTGTGCTTTGTGTCGATGAAGATTTGTATGGTGGGAGTGCCAAAGATGGCAGATTTTGTGAAACCATAATGGCAGACGTTTCACAATTCATGTAGAAACTAATGATAGCCAGAGGCATCATGACACGTTAAAATGAAACATGTACATCACCATTACTTGCACGACGATTCTGATTGTGTAATCAAATTTTCAATATCTTTATTAGTTTAACGTTTAATATCTGACTGTAAATTATATATGTAACACCCAGCAACGAATTTCCAAAATCTAAACGGTTCATCCGATTTTGTCGACCGACATCTCTTTAGAAAGCTATTAGCGTAAGCCGAAATTGGTATGAATTACAGGTCTGTAACTTGAATAGTACATGAATTATTGGAGGTCAAAGTTGCTGATTACTATTGATCACGTCGGGCCATAAGTACTCCACAATAACACGAGAAAACGGTAGCAGCATGCTTATAAATATATTTATTTGTCTATGTCTTTGTTTATATCCGATTTATAGTATTCGTGAAGAAAGTGGTCAAATGTTTACTGTGTTTAAGAAAACACAGAGATATTAGGCTACTGGCCTACTTTTATTTCTATTCCATTGATATATGTTTATTTGATTTGTTTATGTATTTAAGAATATGTGTTAGAGCGTGTTTACGGTGCAGCCATAGTAATATTTATTTAATTTCAAGTTATTTAAAAGTAAATCCAGTATTTCGTATGTGTTTCAATATGTTTGTGAGTGTGCATCGGCTTGGAGACATGGCGAGAGTGCTCTAGCCAATCACAGTGCTCGTTACTATGGCAGGCGACTACCGAAGTCAATGGAGAGACTGGATGGAAGTGGGTGAGGAGCATCGGGTCGCACGGGAAAGGGGAGTGCTGGACGGAAAGGCGCAACAGACGGTCACAGGAAATACTTGGGGAGTGTTGAGTTTTGCTTGTGGTCGCGGGAGATAGAAATACTTCCTAGTTCTGACTTGTGCACTTGTGAGATGCCCGTAGCTTCTGCAGTGCAGACGTAGTATGCTTTTGCAAGTGAATATCTCGCGGGCTATGTTGTTGCTCATAACTAATTACGTGAATAAGAAATCTATTGTTTCCCTGTTATTAAACTTATATTTTATTACATGCGGGACCATCGACACCAATAAGTGTTTTGCAGCACAAAATAGCATTCTTAAAGGTACTTTTGCTATTTAAAGTCGTTTAAAAATAGTACCTGCAGATTTTATTTAATTGCAATCTTTCATTTATAACTGTTGATTGATAGGAACCTTCGACCATTCGATTCATGTGTATATTCATATCGTATACTATAGACTCAGCAGTATTTGGCTTGTAATGCAGTAACTACGTATCCCAGCCTCTAGACAACTAAACCAGACAAAACGTTTAATATTTCAACTCTGAGTCTGAGGGTATGTAGTTGAGGGCCACTATTTTTTCATTTGAAAGCCCGCAGGGGAGAACACAATACAGAGTTGAGGGACAATATGGGCTCGGATGTAGGTATGAGAGAACAGAAAGACGAATTCTGCAATACCTTGTACCTAGCAATAGCTGTAAAAGTCGCAGCAGCAGGAGATATACTTGAAAAATGCCTGTGTTGCAATATTGTGAAACAGCTTTAGAAATATGATACTCAAGGGCAGACAGAGATTCAGACCAGGGATGCAGCGTCAGTTTGTACATCGATTAAGCAATGACGGAAATAAAAGGCCGGTTCGGGACTGGGATTGAACAGCAGAGTGAAAGACTATCAGTGATAATATTCGCTGATGCAATTGCTAATCTCAGTAATGACTTAATGAACGGAATGTACAGTCTACTGAGCATAGAATATTGATTCAGACTGAAAGTTAGGCTAAAGAAACAGACCAAAAAAAACGAATGACGAATAGCAAAATGAGATTCGTGAGAAATTTAACATGAAAATTGGAGACCACGAATTGGCGAAGTTAAGAAATTTTGCCACCACGGAAGCAAAATAACTTATGACAGACAAAGCAAAGAGTACATAAAAAGTAGACTAGCACAGGCAAAGAGGACAGTACTGACGAAATAGTTTCTACTGGTATCGAAAATAGGCCTTAATTTGGAGAAGAAATTTCTGGGCATAAAGTCGTCTGTTTACGATTCTACACAACTGGCACCTGCATGCTGATGATTGTCTAAAACACTCAGAACAACCAGATGTTTCACGAATAAGGGCTGCAGCTTCAGCTGGAAGGGCATCAGCTCTTCTGCAGTGTGTCGGTGTCTCGCACACTAAACGCATCTCTACTCCCCCCCCCCCCTCAAGGAGAAATCCATACAAGAGTCGTCGGGAGAACGTGGTGGCCATAGTGGCCACATTACTGCTCCACTCCTCTAAATCCAGCAACTGTTGGAAACGTTGCCTAAATATTCTGTGATATCAGCGGCAATGTGTGATGGGACCCGGTCTTTCTAGAACCATAGTCGTTGCCTGACTGCTAGATTCCCTACAAACCGGAAGCGATGTCTAGAAACTGAGTGAGGATACACAAAAGTGCGCGTAACCTACGGAATATTTTTGTTCTACGCAGTTATCCTCCATTTTGTCACTTAAAAATAAACAGTACCTAGAGCAAAATTGAAATTTTCAATGTTTCTTTCAAGTTTTATTAGAAAATTGTTGATACGTAATGTGAAACAGAGATATGTTGTAGTAAAAGTAAAAGCAACTATACATATTTATCACACAGTGCTAGAAAACACAATATCCTCAAAAAATAATAAAAAGTGCGAAACAAAAATATATCACATATCGCTTCAGTGTTCAGCTTATGTAAAATATGTTTCTGTTATTCCTAAACAACTTTCACGCTTATGAAGGATGACAAGGAACTCTTGCCTTTGATCATGATGAAGAAATTTCTTTTGAGTACAACATAACTACTGAAATTACAGTGATTTTTTTAATGTAAGTAATTGCTTTACTTAAATCAAAGCGCAGAAGTTACTTGATTAAGCAATTTTTATTACTTATAAAATACAATTTATGTTCTGTAAGGACATAAAACACACAATGAGCTAACACTGGTGTGTGGTTCTAATTACGTGCTAAACAAACGAACAACCAACCAACCAAATAAACAAAAGCAAAGAGAAGTCGTCGCTCTCAGCTTCTCTCACACACATTCATTAATGTTTCTTTCCCTACCAATTCTACCATTATTTGCGGTAATCCTATCATTTGCTACGTCATTTACGTACTCTACCAGAACTACTGAACCGTAGTTTTAGCACAGTGGAAGTCTCCTCAGGCTAAATCTGCTTTCATCTGAGAAGAGCACGATACCCGTTCCTCGTTGGTCCAGTCCCTATGCACTTGGCGCCATAGCGGACGGTGTTACCGATGTGTGGGTGTCAACAGAACAAAATGTGCTGGTCATTGAGCTGAGGGACCACCACCATGCAGTCACCGTGCTATCGCGCAGCGTGAGACTACGGGCCTTCTAGTACTGTTAAATGTGATTTCGACTGCGCCAGTTGTATAACGTGGGTGCCTTCTTGCCTGGTGCTGGTCTGCCGCTGTAGGTGACTGTGGTCGACCACCCGATCTCCGCCAGGGAGTGGCTGTGATTCGGAACGCTTCCCAAGGACGCGAGATAATGCCGTGAGCAATCACAAATTCCTGCGCTATGCTCATCACACTTCGTTCTCTTCCCGATGATTCTTTCCTCTGCGAAATCATCGAAATGTTGTTGAGGCGTGGTGCCTCACTTCGCTCCTGTCTAGAGCCTGTGTACCGGGAGAATGACTCATGCGTGCAGTGACACGGTCTGAAGCCGGTGCAGTCGAGTACGTAATTCTAATTTTCATCCACCAGAGTACAGTAGCGGACAGAGACATTCAAGAAAGAGGTCAAGAAAATGGTTTTTTGTATTGTTCTGTTTATTTCTTGAAGGCTTTTTGTTTATGTTTGCACAGTTTTCTATATGCTTTTAGTAGTGTGAATGATGTGTGAGTGTGTTCTGAAGTAAATTCGCAGATCACTGTTTCTGCTAATTAAAGATGCAGTGTGAAAAAGTTTTAAGACATTGTGAAATGTAGACGACGGTGAATTTTGTATCATAATATGTTAAGTAAGCTTATGGTAAAAGGAAAGCTAATTAGAGTGCAAATGAAAATAGTTACTAAAGTAAAGCATAAACAAAATATCAGAATGTGGTTTCTTTCAGTTTTCTCCCGGCGTATTTACTTGCTCGAACAGCTCGTCAGCACACCTGACGATGGCGACATGACTGATCGCCGAAATATTCTGCCCGTTGGACACTATGGACTGGCAGTATACCCTGGACTATTCGAGCAAAATATCAGAATGTTAAATATTTATTTCGGGAGAAAGTACAATTCGAAAGTGTATTATTTTTGTTGATTGGTTAGTCATGAAAATCGCGGACTATCGCTGGAAAATGATGTTTTTCTGTTGGCCTTAAAGAAAACTTACCAATCAGAACGGAGTATTCTTCGCGCGTCTTTTCTCTTGGAGATAGAGAACGTTTACAACAGTCTAAAAAGTCGGAGCCCAGCCTTTCATTGTGTATGAGAAAAGATAGTAATCCCGCATGGCATACTGAGCAGATCGGTGACCAAAAACTTGAGTATTGAAACTTTCTGGCAGATTAAAACTGTGTTCCCGACCGCGACTCGAACTCGGGACCTTTGCTTTTCGCGGGCAAGTGCTCTACCATCTTTTTTTATCTCATTTTGTTCTATTTTGTTCGTTGTATATGATCGGGGCGGACGTCTCATGACACGTGATGAAGTTGTTCGTTGAACCATTCACTCAGTTTTTTTATTACGGAGGGTAGCTAAACCCTCTGACCGAACACGCTGAGCTACCGTGCCGGCATCAGGGGTAGAAAATACATCACGAGAACTAAGTATTTCACGTCGACATTCTCTGGGGGCTGCCGCAAAAAGTTTTTTTTTTGTTTTTTGTTTGTATCCACTATTCTCCATCTGAGCTACCGAAGCACGACTCACGCCCGGTCCTCACAGCTTTAATTCTGCCAGCTGTGAGGACCGGGCGTGATTCGTGATTCGGTAGCTCAGATGGAGAATAGTGGATACAAACTATTTAAAAAAAAATTGTATATTAAAAAAGGTTTAAAAATTCACAAAAATACAAAAAAAATAAAAAAAACAACAAAACAAGATGGAAATAACAGTTTTGCAGCAAAGAGTCATCAACAGGAATGAAACGTTTCCTTTGCTGCAGAAGCAACGCACCTTGAACTTTCCACTGCAGTGACAACACATTTTCTTTTCTTGATGCAGAAGAAGCATCCTTTGTATTAAACGTTCTTTTAACGGCATAGAAGGCAGGCCGAGAAAGGCAGAAATTAGCGAGAGTTAGGATGGGTTGAGGGGGAGGAAGGAGACAAAAGAAAAAAAAATGGTAGAGCACTTGCCCGCGAAAGGCAAAGGTCCCGAGTTCGAGTCTCGGTCGGGCACACAGTTTTAATCTGCCAGGAAGTTTCATATCAGCGCACACTCCGCTGCTGAGTGAAAATCTCGTTCTGGGAACTTGAGTATTAGTCACCGATAAACTTAAGTGTGGCGAGCGTTTTCATTGAAGAACAATCTGTGTTTAGTACCTGTTCACATCTCGGGAAATACGTTACCATAAACTTGCTAACGTGAATGAAAGGGTTTGTGCATGACTGTGTTAGGATTAGCACAGGCTAGGCAGTGAACTTAAAATTCTCAACTTCAGAATATATCGAAGTTTTGACAATACATTCACGTTTCGTTCAAAATTAACACCTTTTCCCGATTTTTAGAATAGTTATGTTGTATGCAAACTGGTGCGAGTCGCAATACAGTAGATTTATGTTCGGCTTTCCTACCGACGATCTTCTGCGACGCGTTCACAGACAAGTGCACGTAAAAAGGACGAAAAGGATCCGAGCCGCCACATTGTCTCTGGCCTTGAAGTGAAATGCCCCACCACAGTGCACCTTAACCACTCGCTAATTGACACACCCTGTCCGTTCCGTCAGCCAGCCCCCACTGGCGTTGCAGTTATGCCAACCTCACGCCATGTGACGTCCAGTATTCACAATTCCGAGACCGCTGACAGCAGGCAACATGCTCTGATTCATTTCTATCCAGCTGTTTAAATGTTAATTTCCTTATCTGTCTCATCCTTAATTTCAACAGAGCAGCATATAGATGCACTAAAGCTGTAATTATTATTAGTCGGCAAATAAAGTAAATATTGAGGTAATGTTGTTCAGTTCACTGGTGTCAGCCACTGATAAAAATATCTGCACTTATATCCCTAACACCCAGTATTATACACTCATGCACATAAATTAAGGATAATGCTGATACATGGTGAAACAACGCTCTGGTGGACCCTTTGTAGGTTTAAATCATCTCGGGGTATGACCATGCGGTGCATTTGACCTGCGGTCGTCGCACGGTGGCGCCAGCAGCAGTCCACATACGCAGAGGTGTGTTGGTGCATGTGAGGCACAGTGCAGCGAGTAAGTGTGCAGACGTTTTCAGACGTGCTAATGATGACGGTGTGTTGAAAATGGTTCAAAGAACACATATTGATGACGCTATGGGGTGTAGAATGCTAGGGAGACTGGAGGCTGGTCAAATACAGCAGGTCGTAGCATGGGCCCTCTGTGTGCTACAAAGTGTGATCTCACGATTATGGCAACGATTCGAGCAGACAGGAAACGTGTCCAGGCGCTACAGTATGGGACGTCCACAGTGTACAACATCACAAGAAGACCGATATGTCACCATCAGTGCCCGCAGACGGCCACGAAGTACTGCAGGCAGCGTTGCTCGGGACCTTACCACAGCCACTGGAACAGCTGTCTCCAGACACACAGTCTACAGACGACTGAACAGACATGCTTTATTCGCCCGGAGACCTGCAAGGTGCATTCCACTGATCCCTGTCCACAGGAGAGCCCATAAAGCCTGGTGACAACAACACAGTACACGGTCACTGGAACAGTGGTCCCAGGTTATGTTCACGGATGAGTCCAGGTATAGTCTGAACAGTGATTCTCGCCGGGTTTTCATCTGGTGTGAACCAGGAACCAGATACCAACCCCTTAATGTCCTTGAAAGGGACCTCTCTGGAGGTTGTAGTTTGATGGTGTGTGATGGGATTATGATTGGTGCACGTACATCCTTGCATGTCTTTGACAGAGGAACTGTAACAGGTCGGGACATAATTTTGCACCAGTATGTCCGCCTTTTCAGGGGTTCAGTGGGTCCCACCTTCCTCCTGATGGATGATAATGCCCTGCCCCACCGAGCTACCATCGTGGAGGAGTACCTTGAAACAGAAGATATCAGGTGAATGGAGTGGACTGCCTGTTTCCAGACCTAAACCCCATCGAGCACGTCTGGGATGCTCTCAGTCGACGTATCGCTGCACGTCTTCAAACCCCTACAACACTTCAGGAGCTCAGACAGGCACTGCTGCAAGAAGGAGAGGCTATACCCTAGCAGCCGCTCGACCACATGATCCAGAGTATGCCAACCCGTTGTGCGGCCTGTGTACATGTGCATGGTGATCATATCCCATATTGATATTGGTGTACATGCACAGGAAACAGAGGCGTTTTGTAGCACATGTGTTTTGGGACGGTTTCCTCAACTTATGACCAATACCGTGGACTTACAGATCTGTGTCGTGTGTGTTCCCTATGTGCCTGTGCTATTAGCGCCATTTTTGTGTAGTACCACGTTGTGGCGCACCACATTCTGCAATTATCTTTAATTTATGAGCATGAGTGTATATAAGGGACTATAACTGTGATTAATTTTTCTGTTCACATTTTTCTTCTCTGTCTTTCAGGTACTGACAGAGGAAGGAAGAAATATGTAACTGTGAAGTGTCCATCGAAGGTAATCATAAATAAAGCAAAGTTATTCACAGTTCTAGCCTCTTCGTGACTTTTGGCCCATTTTATACACTGTTTAGGGTGAACATTAATAAAACCGACAAACCGGAGGGACAGATTACTGACTGTAAATGCAGGAAAAAGTTCCTGTGAACGTATGTCAGGAAATGCATCGTTGGCACAGTAGGTGGCGTTGAAGAACGAAAGTTCCTTTGACCACGTCCCGTGTGAACCTTTTGTGTTGCAGGCTGTGCAATCGATGTAGCGTACTGTAAGCAGCAGAATGGTTCGGTTTCAAGTCTGGAACAATTCGTGACGGTGTTGTGTACGGCCAAGCAGATGGAAACGGACCAGATGCAGCACGGGTATACCAAAACAAGTATCCTAAATGGCACCAACCACTTCACACAACGTTCGTCTGTCTGAAAGGACCCACGCTCATACAAATGTCCAGAAAGTGCTTGAAATGTAGTGTGATGTAGTTGGTCTTTGTGATGGTACTTCTTTTGATACAGCAATGCTGTCTCTCGGCCGTTCCTATAGCAAGGACAGGATTGCAGAAGGTGTGAACGGTGTTGGGTTGAGCGCAGAATACCTGCTCACACAATTTTCATTTATTATCTTTTGTCAACCTTACCTTCCAGGAAGGCATGAAACACAGAATACGCTACTACTTCTAACCTCCTCCTCACTTACCGACCTTAATGACAGTGAAAAATTAAAACGCGTGTACCTAATGGAAATTTGGGAAAAGCAATCGTCACCGAAGTTAATCTGTCGGTAAAGAGGGAGGAAAGTTACATTTAATGAAAGGAAAAATGCAAATGAAACTGGTGGAAATTAATTTTGAAAAGGGGTAAAGTTAATAAAGAAAGTAAATGTGCGGCCGTTACGTTAACAATTAACTAGCGGTAATTAGATATTTGACATTTGGGGGAAATTACGGTCGCCAGTCCTAAGGACAATTACTATAGTAACTGAAATAGGAAGGTTATTACACATATAATTAGCACTAGAAGTGTGGCAACTGAAGGTTGACATGTGTAGTGTTAAAACTGAAAGTTTGTCAGAAGTAATAAATTTCGCTACACTCTGACTTAATTTTGCTAAAGAATTAATAAAACCGGAAAACTGAAAGTTAATTTAGTGACTGAAATTAATAGTGAGCTTTGTTTCTGAAGCACATCGAAATTCAGTAAAATATGGTTAGTCTTGGGCTAGCTCAACAATCATTTCATAGGCTACTTGAATCTACGCAATTTAGAAATAAGAGATTTAACTTTGATCTTGAATTAAATGATTCTGAACAATTAACAATAGTAAAATTTAGTACGAACCAAGCTGAGCTGCAGTCACAGGTAAGCTAAAATACGGTAACAAAACTCACACTCTTAAATTGTGCTTGTGTAATCTAAATATTGCAGCCAGCTATAAATACCTTAACTGAACTTTGAAATTAAAAGAAGTGAAATCGAACGATATTACTTTAATGCTGGCGTTTGAACTTCAACGACACTCAGGTTCATTCCGGAAAAGGAAGGGACCCTGCTTGGGTAATGCAATTGGGACAATGAGCAACAAAGGTTCATGCTAAGTTGCTGTAATTTTGTGAATGGAACAATTTTAAAAGCTGAGGTCTGCCATACAGCTCTGAAACTTTACGTGCTTCCAGTCTTCCTTGTTGGTTGATTGAAGGTTTGAAGTCGTCGATCGAGGAGGTGGCGACAGTCACTCATTGTCGGCCGTCGCTGTTGCAGAAGCTGGGTGTTGGCGGGCCTTCTTCTCGACACGGTCTCCAGCCGAAACGGGCTCTTGATGTGTGCCAGCTAACGCTCCCGTCCGCAACATCATGTCAGAAACTAACATAGCAACTCGAGCACAATTACATGCTGCCAAACCCCGAAAGTGCGGCAACTCATGGGAGCGTCACACAACACACCTGCTCCACCGCACTACTCCAGCCAGACTCTCTCTGCTCTGCCCGCGCTCCACGCGGCAGAGCTAACATGGTTCTCCACACGACCTATCGATGTAATCGTTCGATAGCATAGTTTTCCCTAGGCCAGACCCAGCGTAAAATACAAATAGTATTTACAGAACTAACCAATACATCGACATAAAACAATTACAATATATAAAGACACAGAAATGTCATATCTTCAGGTAACAAAATAAGGAAAAAAATTTATGGTGCAATAGATGGAAATAGGAGGATATGCATTTCCGGCGTTTCACGTGCCCCACATTGTCTAAGGATGTTCATGTAACCTAAACAGACTCAGAAAATGTCCCCAAAAGAAAAAAAAAAAACAGCGGAAATGCATATGCTCAAAACATCAAGAAATTTTAGCATTAGGCTGATTAACCATAAACTAATTTTTAGACCATAATAATTGAGTGGAGACACTCTTAATCCTATTCCACTCTGTCATCTTACACAAAAGAAAACAGGTTGACAACATATTAAAATTCATAGAAAACATAGAAAATGGTTTAGCTACTCTAAAATCATCAAAATTCCTAACAGTATCAAGAAATGGAATTCTATTTACAAAATTAACTAGAGTACATGGTCATAAAAAACAGGTATATCAAAATACGCAAATTAATAATTAATTACATATAATACACATTTTATATAACCTTTTCATAATTGATATTCTCGTCATGAGAGTCCACATAACGCTAAACAAGAAAATAATATACAGCAGATCGACAAAAACATTCTTTCACATAGGCTGTCCGGGAAGAAAAACAACTCCGCCTTCTGTACCCGTCAAGTACAAAGAATGCCGACAGCGGCACAAGAGCCGACAGCGGCTCTGCCTCGCCAGTACTGTTGCGCCCGCCTGTGCGGCACGCTTGATCTCACTCGCCCTTGTAACGGCATTTCCAGAACGTCCATTTCATTTAATTCTTTCGGAAAAACTCTCAAGGGATCCATTAATACTATCACAGTGGATAACTCAACACTGTCCATCATCACACGCATGTACTAGCCTGAAACTTAAAACAGCGTCTAAGTACATCGCTAATGACTAGTAAAACACATATTCATGAAATCTTACAGTTAGTTACAAAATTATATTTACATTCTTTAATCTACTGTGACTCAGCTGAAAACTTAAACTACCAGCTTGGATTTTTCAATTGGTTACTAATCAGTTACTCTTAAATCATTTAATCAAAATTAATTATTTATTAATGACAATTTCTTTAATGACCTCTAGGTCAGGCAAAAGCATCGCAACATGGCACATCTTTAAATCTTACACTCTATATTTACGTACTGTACAAATTACCCTTTCTATGGTATTAATCAATCCTTGGTTGGTACAATTTCAGGTCTACAATGTTCCCTATACCTAATAGCTTTCCAGAGCTTGGATACTCTAACAAGGGAACCTCCCCATCGCACCCCTCTCAGATTTAGTTATAAGTTAGCACAGTGGATAGGCGTTGAAAAACTGAACACAGATCAATCGAGAAAACAGGAAGAAGTTGTGTGGAACTATGAAAAAAATAAGCAAAATATACAAACTGAGTAGTCCATGCGCATGATAGGCAACATCAAGGACAATGTGGGATCAAGAGCGCCGTGGTCCCGTGGTTGGCGTGAGCAGCTGCGGAACGAGGGGTCCTTGGTTCAGGTCTTCCCTGGAGTGGAAATTTTCCTTTTTTTATTTCCGCAAAGTTATGATCTGTCCGTTCGTTCATTGACGTCTCTGTTCACTCTAATAAGTTTAGTGTCTGTGTTTTGCGACCGCACCGCAAAACTGTGCGATTAGTAGTCGAAAGGACGTGTCTCTCCAATGGGAACCGAAAACATTTGATCGGAAGGTCATAGGTCAACCGATTCCTCCACAGGAAAACACGTCTGATATGTTCTATACGACACTAGTGACGGCATGTGCGTCACATGACAGGAATATGTTGTCGACCCACCTAACTTGTACACTTGGCGAATGGGTAAAAAGATTCTTCTACCTTGCCCGATTTAGGTTTTCTTGTGGATGTGATAATCACTCCCAAAAAAGTGATGACGGACAGATAATAATTGTCTGAAAATAAAAAATTAAACTTTTCACTCGAGGAGAGACTTGAACCAAGGACCTTTCGTTCCGCACCTACTCACGCTAACAACGGGACCACGGCGCTCCTGAGCTCAGATTCTCCTTATGTTGTCTATCTTCCACATGGACTACTCAGTTTGTATATTTTGCTTTTTTTTCATAGTTCCACACAACTTCTTCCTGTTTTCTCGATTGATCTGTGTTCAGTTTTTCAAGGCCTATCCACTGTGCCAACTTATAACTAAATCTGAGGGGGGTGCGATGGGGAGGTTCCCTTGTAAGCAATAAGCATTTGTGTGAGGTATTCCAATGACTTTATATGGTCCATTATAAACAAACTTAAATTTAGAGATTTCATTGTCTATCTCCCTCGATTTCTCATGAGCTTTTACAGGTACTAAGTCACCGATTGCAAACTTAGCAAAACGCGCTTTAGCGTCAGGACGACGTATACGAGCATCGGTTTTTAGCTTCATTATTTCTCGCAAACGATCTGTTTTCACACCAATATTAACGTCAATCGGTGGAGGGAATTTGATTATCTCTTCCACAAGTCCCGGTTTGTCTGAAAACACTCTCTTAATGCTCATTATTACTTCATACAGGCCTCGTCTTTGTTCGTGTGTTACGTTTGACACACGGTCTACAATACTTTCCACTTCACTTTCTACACTATTGTCAATGCCGAGATTCCTCACGTTACAGTAGTTCAAATTCATACCTACGTCAATGGCATCCGGCGAGTTAATAATGTGTATAGGCTGGTATTGCCTATGCACACCATCTCCTGCTTCGTCAAAACTAACTGCTATTGTTTTATCTTGTGACGTACATGTCAAAGTTTTGCTTTCGCGATTAATCACTGCACGGTACTTTAATAGCCAATCTAACCCGATAATTACTTCCGTAGTTAAGTCTGGCACGACGACAAACTCTTGTTCAAATCGTGCCCCACATATCTCGAAGTGGACAAAATCTGTTTTGTGACCGGTTTACTGGCCTTCCCAGTAGCGCCGACAGTTTTCACTCCTGTTACTGGCATAACTACGATGCTAGGTCTGGCTTTCAGTAACTGAAATATTTTTCCAGATACAGCACTCAATTCTGCACCGGTGTCAATCAACACGTTTAGTTGTAGGCCGTGCATATTAACAGACACTAATATCTGTCTACACTTATCCTCGACTGTTTCTTTATTTTCCCACAATAAATTCTCGTCTATATCCAGGTCATTCAAAAAAAAAACCAATCGGCTTTGATCGTAAATCCGGCTTATCTGGCGGCTTTTTCAGCCTCTGTTCACATACAGTTTTAATTTCAACACGTTTGTCCTGAGGCTTAGTCTGTAGCTCCGCCTCCAATACCGAAACCTTTTCCTGTAACTCGTCAACTAGTGAGTGTTGCTTTGCTATCAATTCACTAATTGTCACCTTAATTGATTCCTCTTTGGTCAGATTGATCTCATCCGCCAATCTACCTGGAGGAATGTGCCCAGTAGTATCTGCAATTACTTCCTCTGGATCTGCGCAACCCACACTGCTATCGTCTGACCGTATAACGTCAGCTCTAACCTCATACACGCTTTAATCTACGTGCTTTTCTATCAATCGTGTCCGGCTATCACTAAAATTCTCGTAATCTTTCTCCTCAATACTTTCGCAATGTTTAAACTGAAGTTTTGCGTCGGATGGGTCGGCCACTTCTAACACTATAACATTCGGTAAAGTCTGCCGGTCAGGGCCAGAACTTTCCGTTATTACTTCAACATCCAACTCTTGCGGTATGAAACACGACGAATCTTGCTCGTGCTCCCCATTAACATCAACTATTTCTGGTAAAGTCTGCCGGTTAGGGCCAGAACTTTCTATCATTTCACAAACACTATCTTCCTGCGGGACGACACGCGGCAAATCCTGCCCGCGCTCCCCATAAGCACTTCTCCCGTACAGGCCCCTATAATCTCTTAGTTCGTCGTATAAGCGACCGAACTGCCTTAACCAGACCTCATCCCTCGCTCGATGACGGACGTGTTATCAGACATCTGATCTTCTCTCAGCAATTTCGAATCATTCTTAAACTCAATCTCCGGTTCCGCTGTGGGCGTTACTGCTGCGACTTTATAATCGATTTCCGGAACACTACTTAAATTGTTCTCACTGACAGTGAATGTATTTTCTACTGCCTTGTCTACAGCTGATCTACTACTTGTGGGCGCACTCCTTTCTTCTAACACTGGCACTCTCTCCCGCCGTTGATTATTCCATACGGAATTTTCATAACGACGACGCCTGGGTTTTCTCCTGTTATTGGGCCGCCAAATTTTCTCCACGCCCGGTCGGCCCCTCACCGGCGCGGCTAATGGTTTCCCTGTCTAGTCCCAGCAGATCTGCTCCCCGGATGCTACTGAGGCGGCTGATCACATCCTCTGGCGTTATTACTATTCTGCGAAGCCCGTATCACGCTAGTATGATACTGGTTTCCGTCATTCCTGTTATTATTTGCTGCCAAGATAGCGGTATGCATTATTCCCATAGTTCTCATTGTTGTGGTTGCTGTGGTACCCGTTGTTGTTACCACGGCCTCTACCACTGTCGCGATTATTGTGCCAACTGTCCTCGTCCTCAACTCTTTCCAGGAAATCATTGACTGTCTTGTAATCGCTTCGTACGTAGCGTTTTGTATCATCTGGAAGCTTCTTATAGAGTTCCCAGACTATTTCGGATTCTGTGCGGCGATCACGCAAATATTCCAACTTGCTGAGCCAGCCCTCACAAAACTCCTTCATCGAGACGTGCGAATTCGCATCGAAAGGCCTCGATACGACAGATTCGCGCCAGACTCTTTGTTGTTTTTGCTCAGACCAGTATTCAGCCAGAAACAAATTTTTAAACTCGTCGAAAGTCAGGTTCGTGATGTTGAGGTTTAAGCCCCAACGCTTGGCATCACCAGCCAACACGTCAATAACCGCATTAATTTTTCTCTCATTAGTCCATGATCTGGGTAAAACTCTTTCACAGTTTTGAATGAAATCCATCGCGTGTATACCGCCTTTTTTCAAGGGGTCGGACCGCTCCTCTTTCGTCAACAATTCCGAACTATGTGCACAGATTGGCACATAGCTCTGTTTTCCGTCAAGTTTCTTTTCTAATTCCGACACTCTCGTAATTACTTGGCAAGTGGTTGTCGCAAGCGTTTCTTCTTCCCTTTTTTTCTCTTCGCAGGTATTAGCCTGCTTCCTCACTTTAGTATCTACTTTGGATACTAAAGCCTTTAAAGTTTCCACCTTCTGTTGATCCTCTTTTTTCACTAATTGAATTTGTTCCGTCACCTTATTCTCGATGATCGGAGCAACTGCTTCTCCTACACTTTTCTCGATTCTGCTAATTTCGGAACCAAAACGAGTATTTATGCTCGCAATTTCCGCCTGAACTCCTATCATTTCCTGTTTAAGATTACCGATTTCGGTATTAATCATATCAATATCTTCTTTGAGTTTATCAACTTTTGTGTTAACAACTCCAACATTGTTGTTAACAACATTAATAACTTTGTTCTGGTTGTCTAGCTTTCTGTCAATTTTCTCAGACTGAGCTTTAATTTCTGCCGATTGACTCTTGATTTCATTAATCAAAACATTCAATAAATCAGTTAAATTCCCGGAAACTACCGGTTTTACTTCCATAGCTGGTTCCTCTATATATGTTCCCCCGTATTCGTCATCAAGGGGTACAGATTTGATTTTCGCTTCCGATTCCGAAACATTTTCTAAAGTTTGGAATTCCATTTCTGCTCTTTGTTGCGTTTCGGCGGTCGCGTCTTTCATGCTAGCCGCCTGCCCCTGAACAATGGGTTCCGCGGTGCGTGTTTCCCACTGTTCGACCGATTGTTCCGTATCCAAGTCTACTAAATTTTGGTAATTGTTGTCTTCACTCATTTTAATAATTTTCAGTATAAATGCCAAATCACAAATATAATTAGGATTACTCCCACTACATATTCTCGCTGACGTAACGGCCTGTTCGTAACCAGTGCTTTGTTACGAGATTTGCACAATGCAAAATTCGTGTCCAGAACAACCTCAAATTTGAAGATTGTCCTGTCACCAGGTCGCCACGTGTAACCTCCTCCTCACTTATCGACCTTAATGACAGTGAAAAATTAAAACGCGTGTACCTAATGGAAATTTGGGAAAAGCAATCGTCACCGAAGTTAATCTGTCGGTAAGAGGGAGGAAAGGTTTACATCTAATGAAAGGAAAAATGCAAATGAAACTGGTGGAAATTAATTTTGAAAAGGTGTAAAGTTAATAAAGAAAGTAAATGTGCGGCCGTTACGTTAACAATTAACTAGCGGTAATTAGATATTTGACATTTGGGGGAAATTACGGTCGCCAGTCCTATGGACAATTACTATAGTAACTGAAAAAGAAAGGTTATTACACATATAATTAGCACTAGAAGTGTGGCAAGTGAAGGTTGACACGTGTAATGTGAAAACTGAAAGTTTGTCAGAAGTAATAAATTTCGCTACACTCTGACTTAATTTAGCAAAAGAATTAATAAAACCGGAAAATTGAAAGTTAATTTAGTGACTGAAATTAATAGTGAGCTTTGTTTCTGAAGCACATCGAAATTCAGTAAAATATGGTTAGTCTTGGGCTACTTAAACAATCATTTCATAAGCTACTTCAATCTACGCAATTTAGAAATAAGAGATTTAACTTTGATCTTGACTTAAATGATTCTGAACAATTAACAATAGTAAAATTTAGTACGAACCAAGCTGAGCTGCAGTCACAGGTAAGCCAAAATACGGTAACAAAACTCGCACTCTTAAATTGTGCTTGTGTAATCTAAATATTGCAGCCAGCTATGAATACCTTAACTGAACTTTGAAATTAAAAGAAGTGAAATCGAATGATATTACTTTAATGCTGGCGTTTGATCTTCAACGACATTCAGGTTCATTCCGGAAAAGGAAGGGACCCTGCTTGGGTAATGCAATTGGGACAATGGGCAACAAAGGTTCATGCTAAGTTGCTGTAATTTTGTGAATGGAACAATTTTAAAAGCTGAGGTCTGCCATACAGTTCTGAAACTTTACGTGCTTCCAGTCTTCCTTGTTGGTTGATTGAAGGTTTGAAGTCGTCGATCGAGGAGGTGGCGACAGTCACTCATTGTCGGCCGTCGCTGTTGCAGAAGCTGGATGTCCCGCGTCCGGCCATCCTGATTTAGGTTTTCCGTGATTTCCCTAAATCACTCCAGGCAAATGCCGGGATGGTTCCTCTGATAGGGCACGGCCGACTTCCTTCCCTAATCCGATGAGACCGATGACCACGCTGTCTGGTCTGCTTCCCCAAACCAACCAACCAGAAGCTGGATGTTGGCGCGCCTTCTTCTCGACACGGTCTCCAGCGGAAACGGGCTCTTGGTGTGTGCCAGCTAACGCTCACGTCCGCGACAGAAACTAACATAGCAAGTCGAGCGCAATTACATGCTGCCAAACCCCGAAAGCGCGTCAACACGCGGGAGCGTCACACAACACACCTGCTCCACCGCACTACTCCAGCCAGACTCTCTCTGCTCTGCCCGCGCTCCACGCTGCAGAGTTAACACTACCAAAGATCCTTAACACTTTGGTTCTCCACACGACCTATTGATGTAATCGTTCGATAGCATAGTTTTCCCTAGGCCAGACCCAGCGTAAAATATAAATAGTATTTACAAAACAAACCAATACATTTAAATAAATGCATAAATATATGTATATATACAAATAGTAGAACAATTACAATATATAAAGACACAGAAATGTCATATCTTCAGGTAACAAAATAAGGAAAAAAAATTATAGTACAATAGATGGAAATAGGAGGATATGCATTTCTGACGTTACATACTAACATCAAATTAGTTGTAATAATTTAAAAATAAGAAATAAAATATATAATATCAATGAATATCCAGAATACCAATGAAATATCAGTCACTTATTTTCCTTCTTAGAAATCAACATTTTAGCAACATCAGGCATCAACTGCAAAAATATTACAATACATACCACACAGTCATAGTTCAGTACCATACTATTTGATACCCAACAGCTTTCCTTGGAACAATTTCAACGTACCTCGACAACTTAACCTTACATATATTTCCGAAGCCTGTAACAAATAGATACTAATCCCAATTACCAAAAATAGCAGGATAAACTGTTACAAATGAAAAGCCGACAATAGTGATTTGGCCCGAATTTCATTCGACGCCAGTACAGCGACCTGAGTCATTGTTTCTAATTACACCCTAACCGCTGATCGGCCGAACAACAAACACACCAAATAAGTCCTAATAAGCCCAGCAAGTCATGTACTAGTAGCACGCAAGATCAGAATTTTCGTGATCAGATCTATCCACGGGCGAATTCTACAACGATAATAACTCGGATTAACGTGTTTAACTTCACCCAACCCGAAAACGCACAGCTTCCAATGTGTATACGCCAAGGGATAAACAAGTCTAAGTAGTCAGTAACTGACCCATGGAAAGACCACAACAGCTCGATAAATTAACTAGAAAGCTCAATTAGAATTACAACCTGACCAGTTAACACATTTGCGGATAATTTCCGTCCATTAAGTCACTGCTTCGGCACAACTGACAAGTATCTTAAAGGCTTCACCTCTGTTTTCAATGGAGTGCAAGGTCCCTTTTTTCATGGACATAGAAACGGAGGTACTGCCACAAACAAAAGCAAGAAAAACCTACAAGTGCAAGGAAATACATCAATAGCGAACAACGACGCAAAAGAAAAGAAGAAATACTTTCTGAACAGCAGAATCAACTACAGCAGCGGCAGCTGTTTGAGCAGGTCTTACAGCGGCGAGTACAGGCAACGCTTCAGACAGCATTTTTGCAGCAATATGGAGCACTTGATAAGGAAACTCGGGGTCAGCGTCGATCGTCCTAGTATTTCTAGGTAAATAATACATCTGACTGTGATTTACAACCTGCCTATCTGTTGTCTTTTACTACGTAAATTTATGAGTGGTCTCAATAATTGAACCCCTCTGGTATAAAGATATCTCTGCCCGAAACAAACACATATATTCCGATTTAAATTTCTTGGAATGCAAAAATTATGAAGTCATATTGTGCTTGTGTAGGCGACTAGAAAGTCTTTCGTCGATCTTGTCACAATCGTCCTGCAAAATGCAATTGAGTTATGTTTGGATTCACCCGTTGCGTACGTTATGATTCGCTTAGCCTGTAATCCGGAAGATCAGGATCAGCCTTTAAACAGTCCTGTCATGTGTAGAGCTGTTTCCAGCTGCAACAGATCAAAAAGACTCGGCCACAGCCCAGCTAAGCAACCACAAAGAAGATTAGAGGCAAATAACAACCATGAGCCTTACACCAAGTACGAGATCAGCAAGCCGCACAGCTCTCAGTTCCAGGAACAGCTAAATCTTGTGCAGATTGCTTGAAGGGGCACACAAACGCAGCAGCTGTCAGCAGCGCGTTGCAATTTGTTTCCATTTCCTCAAAGCCGACAATACTGCCGCACTGTGCTTACGCCATTCCCATAAAAGAGGAGCGTTTCTGCCACATCTGTGTTCTTGTCCAGTGCCAGAAAACGGCTGTTCCTATGAAACTGATGTTGACTTTAAAAGTACAAAACTGTCTGGAAAATAACTAAATATACTATGTTCGTTACTCCACCCCAAGAGAAACGTTTCTTAGTTTCATGTATGTAAATAAATATTCCTTCTAGTTATTATTTTGTAAGTTACAGTGAAAAACACTTAACATTAAACACTTCGTACATCGAGAATCTTCTTTCAGAACCAGCAGCCCTTTCTGGCTGGAAATAAGTGCAAGTCAGTCCTGTTTACAAAGAGGGTAAAAGGTCAGATGCACAGAATTTCAGATCAACATCGCTGTCGTATGTCTGTTGCAAGATGCAAGATCATATTCCAGTTTCAACTGTTATGGCGAACCTAGAGAAAAGTTCTTATTTCAAAGATTCAACGTCAACTCAGACTACTGGTTTATTTTGTGATCTCTCAAAGGTATATGACTGCTAAAATCAGAATATACATTTAAATAAATTGTAATATTACGATGTAACAGGAAATGCATCGCAATAGTTAAAATCTCCAACAGAAACAATGGTTGTCATTAGCATAGAGATGTATTAAGCAACCATGCATTATCCAAATGGGAACTAACTACATGTTGTGTCCCGCAAGGTTCTATCTCTCGGCCTTTACTTTCTCTTGCATATATCAATGACCTATCAACTGTAACGTTAACAGACGCCAAGTTTGTTTTGTTTGTTGATGCAAATATAGCAATAAGCACCAAATGAAGTATAGTCATAGAAAGATCAGTTAAATGAAGTGTTCAGTGACATTAATAAATGGTTTCTAGCCAATTATTTGTCACTTCCTTTGAAAAAGAATACGCTAAACGCAGTTGAGCAGTTGTAAGAGGTTTCGCACCAGAATACGCCTAAAATAAAAATCTGTTTAGACTCTTCAACGTAAATATGCTGCTAGGAGCATATCAAAGATCTGTTGAAGCGCCTCAAAAAATTTCTATTTGCAATGCAAATGTTGTCAGACATATGTGTTATAAAAAATTAAAAAAGCTGGCACACTATGCTTCCTTTCATCCCATGACGTTATATGAGATTATTTTTTCACGTTTTTCAAGCACTTATTCTGTAATGGAATTTGCCATTTTCCATACCAACAGTTCACTTTATGGAGACCATGCTAGAAATAAGAATAATCTTCATAAGGATTTAAAGTCACGTGCTTTGATCCAGAAAGGTGTCCATTATTCAGCAACACACATTTTCAATAACCTGCCACCAACCACAAGAAGTTTCACTACTAATAAAGTTCAGTTTAAGACGAGCCTAAAGAGTTACCGGTGCCTAGCTACATCTACCGCACTGATGATTTTTTAGTAGAATTTTCTGTTGTGTAAATGTTACTAATAACACCTAATGATGCGGGTGTTATTACTATCTGACTTCTGCTCAAATTCAGTGCAGTAACGTGATTATTGTGATTAAGTGTTGTAAAATCATTTTTCAATTTGATGATGCATGGCTACAATAGCCTAAGAATTATCAGAGTGTTGAGGTCTTACATGTTGGTATAGGCAAGCCATTCAAATACAGAGCGGGCTCCCGGTATCGATTCCTGGCCGGGCAGAGTGTTTGTGATGTCCTCATCATTTCATCATCATTCGTGACAGTGGCTAAATTGGACTGAGTAAAGAAACTGGACTATGTGAAAAATTGAGACTCTGTATGGGCGCTGACGATCTCACAGTTGAGCGCCCAACAAAACCAAACATCATCATCATCAAATGCAGAGATATTTAAACGGGAAGAATATGGCGCTGCGGTCGGTACCGCCTAAATAAATCAGCAAGTGTCTGGCGCAGTTGTTAGATCGGTTATTGCTGCTGCAATGGCAGGTTATCAAGATTTAAGTGAGTTTGAACGTGATTGTTATAGTCGAGGTAGCAATGAAGTGGGAATTTTCCAGTACGACCATTTCTCGAGTGTACTGTGAATATCAGAAATCCGGTGAAACACCAAATCTTCGACATCGCTGCCGCCGGGAAAAGATGCTGCAAGAACGGGACCAACGACGACTGAATCGTCCAACGTGACAGAAGCTCAATCCTTCCGCAAACTGCCGCATATCTCGATGCTGGGCCATCCACAAGTGTCTGTGTGAGAAACATTCAACGAAACATCATCGATATGGGCCGTCGGGGCCGAAGGCCCACTCGTGTACCCTTGATGACTGCACGACACAAAGCTTTACTCCTCACCTAGGCCAGTCAACATCGGCATTGAACTATTGATGACTTGAAACATGTCGCTTGGTCTGACGAGTGTCAATTGTATCGAGCGGATGGATATGTATGGGCATGGAGACAATCTCATGAATCCATGGACTCTGCTGGGGACTGTTCAAGCTGGTGGAGGCTCTCTAATGGTGTGGGATGTGTGCAGTTGGAGTGATGTGGTACCCTTGATACGTCTTGATACGAATCTGACAGATGACACATACGTAAGCATCCTGTCTGATCACCTGCATCCATTCACGTCTATTGGGCATTCCGACGGACTTGGACAATTCCAGCAAGACAATGCGATACCCCACTTGTCCAGAATTACTACCGAGTGGCTCTGCTCCAGGAACACTCTTCTGAATCTAAACACTCCCACTAGCCACCAAATTTCCGAGACATGAACATTATTGAGCGTATTTGGGATGCCTTGCAACATGCTGTTCAGAAGAGATCCCCATCTTACGGATTTATGGGAAGCCCTGCACGATTGATGGTGTCAGTTCCTTCCAGCACTACTTCAGACATTAGTCGAGTCCATGCCATATCGTGTTGCGACACTTCTGCTTGCTCTCGGGGGCCCTACACGATATTATGCAGGTGTACCAATTTCTTTGGCTCTGCGGTGTATAAAACCAAGCCTTTTCCCCGCGGCTTCATTCCCGTATGCATTCGACATATGTACTGAACACACTTCCCTCTCTCTGTGTCCACTTCTTGAGTCTCTGTGTCCACTTCTTCGGGCTCTGTGTCCACGTCATCCTCCTAACTCTATCACCTACTCCCCAGTCTCTCTCTCTTCTCTCTCTCTCTCTCTCATTTCCTCCTCCCCCGTATCCTTTGTGAAGGTCGTTCCCAGCCGGAACAATGTCCCACTGAATTCGACAGAATGCCTTGAAAGGTCAATTTTTTCGTTTTGCTTATTCAAAAAATCCAGCTCTAGTATTGCACAGAACCCCTCACCAACACAGGGAAATTCTTCCATATACTAATGAATATTCCTTGCTCCAGTACAGAAATCGAGCAGTTTTGGCCCCAGTGATGCCAGATCACTGCCCGGTACTCCACGTGATCTATGTCATGTAGGATACACCACCCAAGAAATACAGGTTAGTCACTGAGTTAAGAGACCCTGTGTCCACTAAAGATGTTGCTCCGTTTCCTTTACTATGCTCAGTAAGCAACATTACTCCTGCGTGTACCTTTGTGGGATTACATTCTATTGGTTATGCTGCCTGACGATTGAGAATTCCCTGTTGGCGTTCAACAAAGCCTTACCATGACGTCACCCACTTTGCTTTTCACTCTTAATACTGTGCTCTGCGCTCGTTGCTGTACCACCACAGGCATAGCATTGCGGTTGGCAGCATTGCTTGTGATTGTAGCCCACGTGTTCGCATTTACAGCACTTTAGTTATGAGGAAGTTCTGCACTTGAATGACTATGTCCCTCTGTTGTATTGTAAAACTTTAGCAGCAGTCAAATCCTTGGTTCTCCATCTGTATCATCCACGACGTAGCGGTTGGAAGTCCACTGGAAAAAATATCTAGTACGTTGTTCTGTCTGTTGCATTTATGTGCCTCCTCATTCTTTGTTAACTCATACGTTTGCACAATGATATTGCTAATATCTAAGACTACTTCCACCTACTCTTTTCATTTCTGGGATATCCCATTAAGATGTTTCTCAGAGAATATAGTACTATTCTGCCTGCGGTAGCACTGATGGAGTCCGTTCTTTAGTCATTCAGATGTACTTGCCTCATTCAACCACTCATTTACATGGCAGACATGTTCGCCTCACCCTCCAATCATAACTTTGTCATGTGCAGGCTTACTTCGTCCGACCAGCCACCGATGTCCTCAGGGACTTCGAGGTTGGTGACCACAGACTCATTCACTTTCTCCGAAAAGGGATCTATTAGACCAGCTGCAGTGGATCCATAGAATGAAAAGGTACACTAAACTAAACTTTTGCCTCCACCCTTCCAGCTAAATCACCCTATATCTACCTTAAAGAGTGAGCTGCCTCTGTAACGCGGCATTACTGGTCCTATGCCTCTGCCATCTCATTCAGCAAATACTGAACTGCTTCCTACGCCATAATTGCTTGTGTTTCTGGCTTTTGTGCAACCTCTGCCTACAAAAATGCTATATCCTTAAAGTACATCACACATATCAAAGTAAAGACAGCTACCACGAACACCCAGGAACAAGTATCAAAAAATTATATCATTTCTGATGATGGATCTTAGCTCATCGAGACTCAGGGTTGATGTGCCTCATGCCCGTTACATCGGCATGTGCTACAAATAGCTGGCGCTGCTTGCATAAACGGCAGTTTGTGACCCATCAAATTACGAAGTTGGCAGCTCACCGTCTGAAAATAGTACGCCCAACAATTCCCCTAAACTACGAGAATTCTGCATTCCCCTCATATTTCACAAATGATACGTCCAAGTTCCAATGAACATCAGTTCTGTCCCCCATGACCGTCGACAGAACAATACAAAGAGGTCAAAAAAACTATAAAGCCCACTCATCAAAACAGTAGTGTTGAACTACACTTTGCAGCCAGATAGGTGATCCTAGATCTGCCTACAGACTTAAGTATCCACCTCTGATACCACTTATAGAGCCCAGAGCTGGCAGGCTTCTATGGTAAGTCGTGGGACCATGTCGGCAGAGCTCTGGTCGCAAGTAGAACACCACCCTGGGTGAGGTAGCAGTGATGCGATGAATGAATGCCTCGTATTCGCCCGACATATTGTCATAGAAACTCATTGTTAACACACATAATATTAATTTATTGTTCACAAAACTACAGCAATCGTGGCGATGCTAAGAAAGCCAATGGACGCTTGACGTAAGCTGTATATGGCCGGTGAAGAGGTCTGGCTCGGCAACTCGCAGCGTCGCACACCTGGTGAAGCGTTGACAGAGCAGGTTGGCAAGGACGTTGACTGCTGTAGCGCACGGCAGCCCACAATGTAGACTATAAGCAGCCTGGTTCTACAGGCTGGCACACAGTGAGGCGTGCAGAATCACGGCGTGCACCCAGCATGGATGAGTTGGCTGATAGCAGCTATGTCTGCCCTCATGGACAGAAGCAAGTAGCAATAAGTTTGACCGCACAGGCGATGGTGGATGGGCAGCTACACTACGGCGGGCTGAAAGTGTAGACCGCGAGGGCATAACGTCAGCATCTGCTGAAGCAACCTCACTAGTCGCCCACCGGTTGGAGGTGCTAAGTCAGCAGCGTTAACTGTAGGGCTATAGTTACCAGTAGTTAGTCCGGAGGTGATGACTTGTTGACTCATGCAGTCCCGTAGACCAGCATAGGTCAGCTCTCGGTGCGGTCGGATTGCAGACTACAAAGCCTCTGTCTAGAAACGGGCTGCATTAGTAAGGACGTAGCTCGTGCTTGTTTTGATGAAACACTAGTTCCTTTCACGTAAACCTCAACAGTGTCATGGCTGATGCATGAAGCAGTCACCTCTTCTGCAACAACACTGTCATTCTACTGTATAAGTGCTATAACGTCTTTGGTCCCTCCACTTGGCTACAGCATTTGGCACTACCCCGACGCCATTGTGACAACACTTGTCGTATCAGCAGGTAGCCCCTGTTGAAACTTCATCTGACCAGCCCGAAATGACCTGCTTCCACGTCCTCTCGCGCTAGCCTCAGGGTATGTCTACATTTTACTCACTTGTGCTAATTAAGGTCACTATGGCGTAACAATATGCTTGGATCTCCTTGGTCTAATGTTCACAAGATGGTCATGTACAGACTTACTTCGTCCGACCAGCCACCGATGTCAGCAGCGACTTCGAGATTGGTGATGTTGACAACAGACTCACTCACTTTCTCCGAAAAGGGACCTATTAGAACAGTTGCAATGGATCCATAGAAGGAAAAGGTATACTACAGTAAACTCTTTCCTCTACCCTTCCAGCTAAATCACCCTGTATCTACCGTAAATAGTCACCTGCCTCTGTAACGCGGCATTACTGGTCCTATGCCTCGGCCATCTGGTTCACCAAATACTGAACTGCTTCGTACGTCATCATTGCTTATATTTCTAGCTTTCAAGGATCAAATTGTGGCCTTCCGAGTAGGATGGTTTTTTGGGAGCACAGCCACACAAGTCGGATGTGCTGTGTAAATTGTGTAACGATGCTGGTATCAGTGGTCAGGTGAACATTCTCACACACGTAGTTGGGGTTCCGGACGCCAACGCAGACGTCCGCCAGGATGGTCGTATTTTAAGAACAGCAGTGGCAGATCGTACAGCTACCACAGCACAGACAATAGGGCTCGCGAGGCCAAACGTGTCAACACGAACTGTTGTGAACCGGTTACTAGCAATGGAACTACGAGCACGCACATCTCTAGCCCGGTTTCCACTCACGCCACATGACCGACTTGCACGCCTAGACTGGTGCCGTCAGACGATCGCTTGGAAGACAGAATGGTGTGTAGAGGTCTTCAGCGAAGAAAGCAGTTTCTGCCTGCACGAAAGCGATGGTTGTTTGCGCGTATGATGTAGACCTGATGTGCACTGTCTCGCAGAGTTCATTCCTCCAAGACACAGTGGCCCCACCCCAGGTCTTATGGTACGGCGTGCGAAAAACTACAAATCTCGTTCACCTTTGGTGTCTCTGGAGGTGACGCTACCCAGCGCTCGGTACGTGCAGAATGTTGTTAAAACCCGTTCTTGCAACAGGAAAGTGATGTATTGTTCCAACAGGATAATGCTCGGACACACAACGCCCGTGGAACCCAACATGCTCTGAAAGACGTGCAGAAGTTCTCTGGCCAGCGCGATCCTCGAATTTGTCTCCAGTGGAGTACATCTGAGGTATTATTGGACGAGAAGTGACTCGTGGAACTCATCAACCAACATCTGTCACAGAACTACATGAACAGTTGAATCAGGTGCAGCATAACGTGTCGCAGGATGGTATTCACCATCTGTATTATCGAGTGGATGGCAGAGTCGTTGCCTGCATTGCCGCCTGTGGAGGCTACACCACGTACTAATACGAATGTTTCAGTATGGGTCGGTTCCTGTTTCCTCAGAACGGCTTCTGCTACTGATCTGTAAACATAATCATTTCATGTACTCCATATGCACCGATGCCACATTAAATCCTAAGTGAATTGGAAACCCCTAAAAGGGTGTACTAATTCTTCTTTTCCGGCAGTGTAATTCATTCTTTACGCGTCGGTCTGAAACAGTACCAAACACTAAGAAGAAAACGATTGCATCTCAATAGGGAACAAGTGAACAGATTGGAGTGTATTTTAAAGTCGGCTTCGGGGCACAACCACACAATAGCATACAGTGTTGTGAAACGTGAATAGTTCTTTCGGTTGAGCAGAGGCTGTTCCAAGTGGCCACTGCTGTACCAGTCCTCCTCTGTGACCCGGCAACAGGTCCCATTTCGCTCCTGTCTGCATGTTCGGGAAGGCCATGGCGCAGACTTTGTGTACTCGGCCACGCCCTATTCTTCAAGACGCCAACTCAGTTTGTCCGCTCGGAGTGTAGACGCCATTCCAGTTCAACTGGAATCTTGCCTTTTGACTGCCAGCCCGTACGTCCGTAGAAGGTATGCCCTCCGTAGAGCCGCATACGAGGCTGTTAGTTGCTAACATTCAAAGAGGGTAACAACAACCAAGACTGATAGGAGCCGACACGGATCACTTTACACGATACAAAATATTTTTTTGAAATTTTTCTCTCTATTTCGGCCTCGAAAGTCGGTTGCCACACCAAGCGAAAATCTTTCACTATTCCTAGTTTTCATTTTTTATTGGTAACTTGTATTTTTGTTTTGTATGCCGCCTGGAAGGCGGCGCGTGGGTCTGCTCCTGTAATCTGACAAAGAGGCCAAATGAAGGAAGCGAGTAGGAGCAGGTTAGGTAAAGCACGTCGGTACTGCAAGTAAAGTAAAAGAGGTTTTCCCTGGTGCATGAACATATATATAAATGAATACGTAACTTTGTACAGATGGGCACGTAGGTGTGCAGCCAAAGTCCAGACAAGAAAGTCTCAATAGGAAGCTAAGCTAAAGCGATGGTTCTCGGCCGTCTCCTCTTCATGAACTGGGCGAAAGTTGAGCGGCACTCGTAGAGCTGCACAGCGTCGTCTAGAGGGCGCTGTGGTCAGAGAAGATATTCCGCTCTCGTAGTGCCAACCTATGCTGTGGCATCGGAACTATCGATACCACAATGTTGATGATAACAATTGACACTAAACTACTAAACGCAAAACAGAACTTTGAAATTTTAGTAACGTACGAAACAGATCTACACAGAACCAAGTGCAATCAAATGGCTGGCCAAAATGCATTTTTCAGAAATGCTTCATCCAAAACAGTAAGTGACGCTTACGAACAGAACAGATATTAGTGAGTCACTAAGTTATCTGCCAGTTTTAAAGTGATGAATCAAGGGGAAATTTTTGATATCAGTAAAATGGCAGGGCAGTGGGTGAGAAGAGTGATAAGATGCTGGTGCAAACAAACATTTAACAACATAACAACAAACAATTATCTTGCTGTCAACAGAATATTCCCAACCCACAATCTGATAAATACTTAAAATATTTACATTCTCTTCAGTCAGCACTTTCAGACAAGCTAAAATCTTAACAGATTACAATTTCCCAAAAATTCAAAAGGTTCCTCTCTCTCTCTCTATCTCCTCCTCCTCTCTCTCTCTCTCTCTCTCTCTCTCTCTCTCTCTCTCTCTGTCTGTCTCTTTCACCCCAACTCCCTCTCTGTCTGTACATATATATTACAAAAATGAAAGAGCAGCCTCACGCCACAGTGTACAGCCTTTGTCTCTCACAACAAGGTGATATTACTTCAAAATTTTCTCAGAACATCTATATAATGACACTCATGGGTAAAGCAGAACATTGTAAGCATTAAAATACATTGCCTCAATTACCATTATTGAGAGAGACAATATTACTTCACAGTCCCATAAAGAAACTACGTAACTACAGGTGTTTAGCATAACGTCATAGATGTATAATTTGTTTTGTGACACTGCACAAAAATATAACAGCTCAATTACTAGTAATTATTTTTAGCTTGAACTGGAATGTTGAGTTATATCAGTGTAGCACTATTTTGAAATACAGCACAACTACCAAGATCGAGGGGGTCACAAATTTCGGAATTTCATCTACGTAAGTATGCATTTATATTAAAACTACACTACTGGCCATTAAAATTGCTACACCAATAAGAAATGCAGATCATAAACGGGTATTCATTGGACAAATATATTATACTAGAACTGATATGTGATTACATTTTCACGCAATTTGGGTGCATAGATCCTGAGAAATCAGTACCCTGAACAACCACCTCTGGCCGTAATAACGGCCTTGATACGCCTGGGCATGGAATCAAACAAAGTTTGGATGGCGTGTATAGGTACAGCTGCCATGCAGCTTCAACACGATACCACAGTTCATCAAGAGTAGTGACTGGCGTATTGTGACGAGCCAGTTGCTCGGCCACCATTGACCAGAAGTTTTCAATTGGTGAGAGATCTGGAGAATGTGCTGCCCAGGGCAGCAGTCGAACATTTTCTGTATCCAGAAAGGCCCGTACAGGACCTGCAACATGCAGTCGTGCATTATCCTGCTGAAATGTAGGTTTTCAGAGGGATCGAATGAAGGGTAGAGCCACAGGTCGTAACACATCTGAAATGTAACGTCCACTGTTCAAAGTGCAGTCAATGCGAACAAGACATGACCGAGACGTGTAAACAATGGCACCCCATACCATCACGCCGGGCGATTACGAATACACGCTTCCAATGTGCGTTCACCGCGATGTCGCCTAACACGGATGCGACCATCATGATGCTGTAAACAGAACCTGGATTCATCCGAAAAAATGACGATTTTTCATTCGTGCACCCAGGTTCGTCGTTGGGTACACCATCGCAGGCGCTCCTGTCTGTGATGCAGCGTCAACGGTAACCGCAGCCATTGTCTCCGATGCTGCTGCAAACGTCGTCGAACTGTTCGTGCAGATGGTTGTTGCCTTGCAAATATCCCCATCTGTTGATTCAGGGATCGAGACGTGGCTGAACGGTGCTTTACAGCCATGCGGATAAGATGCCTGTCATCTCGACTGCTAGTGATCCGAGGCCGTTAGGATCCAGTACGGCGTTCCGTATTACCTTCCTGAACCCACCGATTCCATATTCTGCTAGCAGTCATTGGATCTCGACCAATGCGTGCAGCAGTGTCTTGATACGATAAACCGCAATCGCGATAGGCTACAATCCGACCTTTATCAAAGTCGGAAACGTGATGGTACGCATTTCTCCTCCTTACACGAGGCATCACAACAACGTTTCACCAGGCAACGTTGGTCAACGGCTGTTTGTGTATGAGAAATCGGTTGGAAACTTTCCTCATGTTAGCATGTTGTAGGTGTCGCCACCGGCGCCAACCTTGTGTCAATGCTCTGATAAGCTAATCACTTGCATATCACAGCATCTTCTTCCTGTCGGTTAAATTTTGCGTCTGTAGCACGTCATCTTCGTGGTGTAGCAATTTTAATGGCCAGTAGTGTAAAAGATATAAGATTACCAACGCAAATTTATACAGTATAACGTAATACGTATGGCCTGAGTAGATTGGCAGAACTTATTTAAATGACTTACGAAAGCGAAATCAATTATCGGTGATATAAGTCACGCCAGCAGGTAACAGACTTCATTAATAATCTTTATAAAAAAAGTCTATTCCTTAGGCCACGTGCAGAGTAAAGCAGATTGAGTCTGCTGGCTAGTATTAGTATGGCAAATAAAGCCACGTGCAACACCCACTGACGCTAAGGCCTTCCACGTCTTACTGTGTGATGCCAAAACTAATCGCAGTTGTTATGCGGATTATCAAATTAATTGAAGCCTTATGGATCTGGAGGTCAGAATCACACCCCACCATTTAAGCGTTCATTCTAAATTCTCTTGTCTTAAGTACATGCAAGTGACACTATTTAGTAAGCAAGATTAAACAAAGTTCATCACCTTTTCCAGTGTGATACGACTGGAGTTTTTGAACAGAAAACTGGCTGGCGCCCTCCATCGATAATGCTGAAGTTCAATATGGTGTTGGCCCACCCTTAGCCTTGATGACAGCTTCCACTCTGGCAGGCATACGTTCAATCAGGTGCTGGAAGGTTTCTTGGGGAATGGCAGCTCATTCTTCACGGAGTGCTGCATTGAGGAGAAGTATCGATGTTGGTCGGTGAGGCCTGGCACGAAGTCGACTTTCCAAAAGATCCCACAGGTTTTCTACACCATTCAGGTCGGGACTCTGTGCAGGCTAACTGTCGTAGTACTTGCAGTGGATCCTGATGCAATTTGGGATTCCTGTGTGAAGGTCTGGATAGATGTCTGCCTATTACACATTAAGACCCTCTTCAACTGTCGGCGGTCTCTGTCAGTCAACAGACGAGGTCGCCCTGTAAGTTTTTGTGCTGTACGTGTCCCTTCGCTTTTCCACTTCACTATCACAGTGGAAACAGTAGACCAAGGGTTGTTTAGGAATATGGAAATCTCGCGTACAGACATATGACGCAAATGACACCCAATCCTGGCCACGTTCGAAGTCTGTGAGTTCCTCGTAGCGTCCCATTCTGCTCTCTCACAATGTCTAGTGACTACTGAGGTCGCTGACGTGGAGTACCTGGCAGAAGGTGGCAGCACAAGGCATCTAATATGAAAGACGTATGTTTTTGGTAGTGTATCTCTGTAATCGAATACGCACGCCTACACCAGGTTCTTTGGCGCTTCAGTGTATTTCATGCCTACTTTTAACGAGAAATTCACGAGCAGTTTCTACAGGGAGTCCCAGAAACGTTGTGACAAACTTTCGGGGGGTTTGCAGAAGGTGTCTTGAGGAACATTTCGAGGTTAGGAAGCCGTGTACAGAAACGTCATTCAAGGGCGCTACAGAGTGTCGACGTTACAGGCGCCGGCGCCTTAACCAGACCACCTCTTCGGCAGTAGACGTGTCTTTGTACGCTCACGAACCGTAAGTAGAAAGTCTTACTATGTTGTCTGTTATTCAATGAGCCCGACTGATTGCCACAATCGCCAGCGGAAAAGATAGGGCTAGCTGATGCGTCGAAAAGCCTTGTCTCCTATGAATGCGACACTCCTTCGCCTCAGTGGGTGAAGATTTCGGACACGGATTTACATCCGCAGTTTATTTTCCCCCTGGAACCCTCTAAAATCTTCAATATGTTCGGTATGCAGGAGGGAATCAAACTGCAGATGGAAGGCCGTGTCCGAAGCCGTCAGTCGTCGAGGCAACAGATCATCGCATTCATAGGCCTTTCTACACAGCAGGTAGCTCCATTTTCTCCATTGGGGATCGTGGCAATCAGTCGTCATCACTGAATAGCAAATAACATTACTGACATTTCATCTCAGCGTACAAAGCGGTGTTTCGAGCCAAAAGGGTGGTGTTAGTGGCAGTCGCCTGCTTCCATAATTTCGACATTCCGTAGCGTCGTTGGAGTACGTTTCCGAACTCGGTTTCTTATCCTTGATTTGTTTCTCAAGACACCCTCTACTACTCCGAAAAAGTATGTTGCAACGTTTCTCTGACACCGTGTACGCATTTCTATTCAGTATTGTCAAGAATACAAACATTTTAAAGTACTATAAGAAAGTGTTTCTTTCACTTTAATCAGCTTCCTAAATTGTCGACCTGCTTTCTTCATATACTCTGAAATAGCCTTTACTATATGTCTCGCTTTATGAAGTAAAGAAATGGTATTAAGATATCATATTGGAAAAACATTGTACCAGAGAACTGAATACTAACTCGTATGACTTCAGCATGAAAAACAGAGACGCAAAGACGGAAAGAAAACCATGGAAAAACACTCAACTCCTAACGAAAAAGCGACGTCTGTAAAGTATTGGCGATTTACACTGAGACTGTTAAAATCACATATGAAAAATCTGTAATGCTAAAACCATGTTTTAAGAATAAGACATGCTTTTTCTTTGTGTGTCGACCTGAACTGAAGTATGCACTGGCTGGATGGAGAACATGATTTGAGGAGAATCTTGATGAAGCTATCAACAAGCCACGCGGGTTTAAACGCACCACGAATCAGTTTCGCCGGCTTAGCTATTTAATTTATCCGGATATATGTCCATAATAATGAATAACGTTGTAATCCAGTTCTGAAACGCATTGTACTAGCGTAACAGAAAAATATCCCACATTTCTCTTTTCAGTTTTCCATTGGCGCGGAGGGATCTGCTACTAGTGATAAATAAAATTAATGGTCGTTTGCAGCCGCATTGCCTGTGTTACACGTTATCGATCTTTGCAACAGCGATGTATCGCGACACATTTTATTTCAGTTTCGTCAGCTGGTGGGGGAGACCCAATAATTAATTAGCGCGTGTTATTACGAAATAATTGCCGTCCTTATCGCGGAACACCTCACTGGAATGTAATTCCATTCGAAAATAGCGGCTGTATGTTTTTTCTCCTCATACTCAAACGATAAATCACAATACGGCGATGAGAATCTGATCCAGTACATCTGCAGTCAGAATTTCCCCTCTTAGTTTTTCAGCTAGTGTTACTCTCTAACACTAGCTGCAAGCGAAACCTACCATACAGCTATTTTGAAAGCCTGGATATTACCACAAAATGGCTGTTACAATATTTAAGCAAGAACCAAGTGGACGTACTGTACGATTCACAAAATTTCTTGCTCCTTTTACTTGTTGAAGACCTAGCAAGACAGCAAAGAAATTTTTTGTAACATTACTGTTCACCAGATTCTAGTGCCAAAAGTCAGTAACATACTATCTGTTTCTCTTGGACGGAAGCGTTGTCAGGGCGTTTATTTTTGTTGGCCTTAGACTAAATTTGGTAACAGTGTCTAGGAGAGCAGATGTAGGCATTGAAATATGCCGGAAAACGTTATTACGGAAACTGAAACATAGTGAATGCCATGTGTTGTGTTTTATACAGCAAGTGACACTGTATTTTGGAAACACTATTGAAGATATGATACCTACGAAACGTTAGAAGCCTCTTGATTTAGAATAACTGTAATTTTGACCTTTGTGTGTGTGTGTGTGTGTGTGTGTGTGTCCGGAATTAATGTGGTCAAAACAGCTGAAACTAAAATGTACAATGTACAACATAAATAATCATTCCCTTAGATTGTTGCTTATATTCGCCTATCCAGTCATACCCAATCATGAAGAAAATTAAGTGATAAAATTTTTCGATGTTAAAATGCCATATCGACATCATAACTAACGAAAGGATAAAAGCCAAAAAGTTTATTACTTACAAATCAAGGACGAAAGAGATACCGTGATCACGCATTGGAATCTGTTTCTTAAAAATTACCGAGCGAGGTGGCGCAGTGGTTAGCACACTGGACTCGTATTCGGGAGGACGACGGTTCAATCCCGTCTCCGGCCATCCTGATTTAGGTTTTCCGTGATTTCCCTAAATCGTTTCAGGCAAATGCCGGGATGGTTCCTTTGAAAGGGCACGGCCGATTTCCTTCCCAATCCTTCCCTACCCCGAGCTTTCGCTCCGTCTCTAATGACCTCGTTGTCGACGGGACGTTAAACACTAACCACCACCACCATCTTAAAAATTAAAGTAATAAATTTGACATTTTATAAAATCTTAAGAATCGTATCACGTTCATCTCATTATCTACTAAAATAAAAGACAAATCAGCTGATAAACAAACCTCTGTCGTCTTGTCTTAATATAAAATTTAGTCAAAATACAGCGTGGCAAAATGCGTGCATTACAAGCACCACACATTGGAGGGTCTATCTGCTAAAGCAGAAACCCATGCGTCATCGGACTGCGCTCCATCTGAAGGTGAGTGAGGAGTACTTTATTTTACCTTCACTGCTGCTGAATTGCTCTACCAAACAGAATCCCATATGAGCAAACCAACTGCATATTTACCTGCAGTTACTCGTACTTTAGGTACTCCCGGTATGCATGGCTCTGTCTAAAAAGAACAGCACAATGTAGTCACTGGATCGAGCCACACATTTCTGCTTTCATGCCCTGCAGCCAATTCTCTGTAAATAATAAACTGTAGCTGTGATGCTGCAGTCGCACAGACTGTGCACTGGCTAGAATTGCGAATAAATAAATTACACAGAAATATAAAATAAAAAAAGTAACTGATGAATTTAGTAACAAAGTTTCTGAGTTAACATTTGTAATTGATCACAATATGCGAAATATTCCTCACCTCAAAACAATTCAGAGTTCAACTTCACAATTCACAAATAGACCCACACAATAGAGATAATAGTAATTCATACCTTGTCTATCCTTTGTTTATCAATACAAACGGAATAAGCTAGAGTCATTTTATGGAGGCTGTTTGAAAAAGAAAATACTCAAACTTTCGTGTTCACGCTAGTGAATCTACAAACCAGGAGCCTCACGTAAATTTGTATATCAAAAATTTATAGTACCTAGGCACATGGATAGAATACTGTTACGTAAATACTTACAGGTATTCTTCATAACTTCTTTCCCAAAATATCACGCTCTTATGTGTAAACAAAGTCACGAATTGACGTTGAAAAAACTTGGCCAGAAGCATGGGACAATCATCTATCGTGATCGCGTCCATTAGACAAATGAACGGAACAGCATCACAAACCTAGACGACACGTGCTAACATATACACTGCAATACACGTATCTACAACAAGTTAAATGAAATATCACAGCCAGAATCACTGAAGTAGCTTGACAGAAAAACTAAAAAAAATTACTGCGAGAAATTATGGCAAACCAACTACTTGTGGAACAATCGTGTACATCTACATCTACATGGTTTGTAATTCACACGTAAGTGCATAGCAGGGAGTTCATAGAACCATTTTCATACTACTTCTCTGCCATTCCACTCTCGAATGGCGAGTGGGAAAAAAGAACACTTAAATCTTTCCGTTCGAGCTGTGATTTCTCTTATCTTATTATGATGACCATTCCTCCGTACGTAGGTGGGTGTCAACAAAATATTTTTGCATTCGGAAGAGAAAGTTGGTGATTGAAATTTCATAAATAGATCTCGCCGCAAAGAAAACCACTTTTTTTCAGTGCCACCCCAACTAGAGTATCACATCTGTGACACTCTCACTCCTATTGCGCGATAACACGAAACGACCTGCCCTGCTTTGCACTTTTTCGATATCCTCCGTCAATCCTACCTGGTAAGGATCCCACATCGCTCAGCAATATTCCTTCAAAGGACGGACAAGTGTAATGTAAGCTGTCTGTTTAGTAGGTTTGTCGCATCTTCTAAGTGTTCTGCCAACAAAGCATGATCTTTGTTTCGTCTTTCCCAAAATATTGTCTATGTGGTCTTTCCAATTTAAGTTACTCGTAATTGTAATCCCTAGGTATTTAGTCGAATTGACAGCCCTTAGATTTGTGCGATTTATCGTATACCCAAAATTTATCGGATTTCTTTTAGTACTCATGTGAATAACCTCGCACTTTTCTTTGTTTAGTGCCAATTGCCACTTTTCGCACCATACAGAAATTCTCTCTAGATCATTTTGTAATTGGAATTATCGTCTGATGATTTTACTAGGCGGTAAATTACAGCGTCATCTGCAAACAATCTAAGGGGGCTGCTCAGATCATCACCTAGATCACTTATGTAAATCAGGAACAGCAGAGGGCCTATGACACTACCTTGCGGAACGCCAGATATCACTTCTGTTCTACTCGATGATCTACCGTGTATCACTACGAACTGCGACCAATCTGAGAGGAAAACACGAATCCAGTCACACAACTGAGACGATACTCCATATGTACGCGTTTTGAATAATAGTTGCTTGTGAGGAACGGTATCAAAAGCCTTCTGGAAATCTAGGAATATGGAATCGATCTGTAATCCCTTTCGACAGCACTCATTACTTCATGGGAATAAAGAGATAGCTGTGTTGCACAAGAACGAAATTCTCTGAATCCATGTTGGTTATGTATCAATAAGTAATTTTCTTCAAGGTGATTCATAATTTTCGAGTGCAGTATATGCTCCAAAAGCCTACTGCAAATTGAGATCATTGACGAGGCATTTTGCCACCCTAATAGAAGCCATCATACCGCCACCAAAATCTACACATCAAATAAAGTGTATCTGATGAGCCTGCGTGGAAATTCTCAAGAGAAAAGATCCAAAATTTTGGAAAGCAACTTGGTACAAACAGAAAGATGGGAAGACAAACTAACGAATGCATAATGCATACAGAATCATCCCAGGCGCCTCTCTAAGGTTGACAATGAAGTAGTTTAGGGAAGTGCAGGGGCCAGGGATCGATTCCCGGCCGAGTCGGAGATTTTCCGTGGTCTGTGTCTGGGTGTTGGGTTATCCTTAAGTCCTAACTGACATTACACAATTTAGGTTGCTGAATGGGCAGGGTCTGAAAGCCAATAAAATTTTTACAAAATGCAAATAAAGTAGTTTAGAGGTACTTGCACGTATAATTTAGTTAAAAGTGCACAGAAGTGCTTTAAATGTTTAAAATTATCAAACATAATTTTGGTCAGGATTTCGGCACAAATACTCCAAAATGGTTCAAATGGCTCTAAGCATTATGGGACTTAACAACTGATGTCATCAGTACCCTAGACTTAGAACTACTTAAACCTAACTAACCTAAGGACATCACACACTTCCATGCCCGAGGCATTATTCGAACCTGCGACTGTAGCAGCAGCGCTGTTCCGGACTGAAGCACCTAGAACCGCTCGGCCACAGCGGCCGGCTACAAATACTCCACTGTGCTACGTTGTGTACGTGTACGTAGTTGTATTGACATTCTACCGTTTCTTATGCGTACTTCACTTGCCAGGCGGTGTATTTACTATCCCTTGTGTAGCACCCTGTGTATATGTGTTTATGATTGTTATCTTCACGAGTCCAAAAGTGTACATTACTTCTATCACCGTTAGTCCTGTGTGAGACCTCTCTTTACGCGTTTCTGATAATGACGCTACTATGTAACTTCTCTTATGGTCAGTGCAACAGTACCGCAATTTACCGCATGCCATCTTTTTTGTCTAGTCAGATTAAAACAGATCAACGGTGGCTGCAGCGGCCGTGCTGACGCGCGCAGCCGGCGTCGGCGAGGGTGGCTGGTTTACACATATGCGGCGTGTGTGATCAAACAATACGAGCTCGCTTCGCTGCCCGGAACGACGCGTGGCCGCAGTCAGCCAGCCAGCTGATTAGCTGGAACCCTTGCCAATTAGAGCCGTGATTGCACAGCTATTGTTAGCGATAGGCGGACGGGTTCGCCTCTGCGCTCACTCTGCTTCCCTCTGGAACGGCAATGCAACAGTCGACGGCTGATGCAATAAACAGAGACAGTCGGCTGTTAATCAGTGACCGCTACGGCATAGCACTACTAAAAGTGAGGGGGAGAACTGTAATATTCTTTTTATTAGCAACAGTCCGCAAGGGTGAACACACTGACGGGAAAAAGTCGCAACACCAAAAAAATAAATAATTATCGTAGGTTAAAGAAATTAATTGCCTGGGTAACATATTTAAGTGATTAACATTTCGAGATCACAGATTAATGTAAGCTCGTGATAAGTCATTGCAACTGTGAAAGCCGGCCGGAGTGGCCGAGCGTTTCTAGGCGCAACAGTCTGGAACCGCGCGACCGCTACGGTCGCAGGTTTGAATCCTGCCTCGGGCATAGATGTGTGTGACGTACTTAGGTTAGTTAGGTGTAAGTATTTCTAAATTCTAGGGGACTGATGACCTCAGAAGTTAAGTTCTGTAGTGCTCAGAGCCATTTGAACCAAATGTGAAATGCTTGTACATTAATAACCGGTGTACTCAGCAGAATATTTAACGCGAGTATAAACACAGAGACCATAAAACAGGGACAGATAATGCTGTTTGTGTATGACGACGGAATTGTCCGATGATGTCCCGTATGTGCTCGCGTTGGAGACAGACCTGGTGATCGAGCAGACCAAGGCAACATGTCGACATTCGAAGGTCATGTTGGGTTACAACAGCGGTACGTGGTGGACGTTATCTTCGTGGAAAACGCCCCTAGAATGCTGTTCATGAATGGTGGTACAACACGTCAAGTCAACGGACTGACATAGAAATTTTCAGACAGGGTGCGTGGGATAACCACGAGAGTTCTCCTCCTGTCATACGAAATCCTACCACAGCCCGTAGCTCCAGGTGTAGGTGCAGTGGTCTAGAACGCAAAGTGGTTAGTTGCGCACCCTCAACGGGCCTCCTTCTAACACACGGCCTTCACTGGCACCGAGGCTTACCTCCACCCTGTCCTCCCATGCGGTCTCGCTTGACAACATGCGATGAATTATTATTGTTTTTTTGTTTGCTTTCTTCGTTCTTGTTGGTTGGTTGGTTGGTCTGGGGAAGGAGACCAGACAGCGTGGTCATCGGTCTCATCGGATTAAGGAAGGAAGTCGGCTGTGCCCTTTCAGAGGAACCATCCCGGCATTTGCCTGTCTTCATTCTTGTCTATATATATATATATATATATATATATATATATATATATATATATATATATATACAGGGTGTCCCAGCTATCTTGTCCACCCAAAACATCTCTGGAACAATAACAGCTGTTGGAAAACGACTTTCACCGGTATCAATGTAGGGCTGGGGCCCATGAATGTACATCTTTGGAAACATTCTAAAACGAAAGCATATGTGGTTTTTAACACAAACTTATGTTTTTTTTAATGGAACTCCTATATTTTTTCTTCAGCAATCCATAGCATGACAAAGCACATACACAATGGCGTTGATTGCATCGCAATATTCCCATTACATCCCGAGATATTGAGACGCGAAGTTGACGCTTGAAACACCCGACATGCGCTGCTAGCGCACGTCCTGAGACTCAGGCGTGAACCCCATTCTGCCTGTAATCGCGATGTGATTGACATGCGTAATCACACTTCCATACTTATCAAGAGGTCCGAAACGAATAATATGGTCTGCTGCCATCCTGCAGCATGGGGTTCACACCTGAGCCTCAGGACGTGCGCTAGCAGCGCATGTCTGGTGTTTCAAGCGTCAACTTCGCGTCTCAATATCTCGGGATGTAATGGGAATATTGCGATGCAATCAACGCCATTGTGTATGTGCTTTGTCACGCTATGGATTTCTGAAGAAAAAATATAGGAGGTCCATTTAAAAAAACATAAGTTTGTGTTAAAAAACACATATGCTTTCGTTTTAGAATGTTTCCAAATATGTACATTCATGGGCCCCAGCCCTACATTGATACCGGTGAAATAGGGAGAAGCAAAATTCGCGCACTCGGGCTTCGCAGCGCGACTCCTGACAGGCCAACGATAAAAATATCTCTCTCACAAAATTTCGTCCGTCTAGTACATCGGTACACTGTAACCATATGTATGGTAACTATCTCCGTCGGCATTGTTAGTTCTGCTGTACAGTTGGTGCAGTGGACAGAGTTTTGTGTTAGCATGCATGAGGTCGAGCGTTCGATCCTGCATTGGGATGCATTTTTCTTTATTTCCTAATTTCATTCTGACATTTCCTGCTGTAATATACATCGTTTCTTAGATCACATGTATCCTAAATTTACATTTTGTACCACTGAACATAGCAAATACGTGGTTAGACAAATAAGAAATAGACAATTGAAACAAATAACCTGTCATACGACAGAATAACTACAAAATCAATATCAATTTCGAGATGTTAAAGATGATAGCATAATACAGCAACACAACATCTACTTGTCATCTGTACTACATGTAATAGGAGCGCTCAGATGTCGTACATTAACAACCAGTGACAATAATCACGTCCATATTAATGGCCGCATCACCTTCACAACAGAATACGTTGTCCTCAGAACAACAGATGCTCGGAGTGGCCGCTCGGCTAGAGGCGCCATGTCACAGACTGCGAGGCTCCTCCTGCCGGAGGTTCGAGTCCTCCTTCGGACATGGGTGTGTGTTGTCCTTAGCATAAGTTAGTTTAAGCAGTGTGTAAGTCTAGGGACCGATGACCTCTGCAGTTTGGCCCCTTAAGAACCAACACACATTTGAACATTTTTGAAATGTTCTGTCCAAATAGTGTCGCACATTAATTCCAGAATGTGGATGTGCACCATCATGTTGGAACCAAATTGTGGTGTGCGTACTGTAAGACCTTCGGTACACACACCATCAGATTATTTGACTTGTCGCTCTAACGAAGTAGGCGAGTGTCAGCAATATGCCTCGTGGTCTTATCGTGGCGTGTTTATCTTCTGCCGTTAGGTCAGACGATAGAAATGCCACTTGCACGCTTAGAGTAGCAGATTGACGGTCACCAACTTTAAACATAACTTGATTAATTTTCACACACATTTATTAAAATAATAACAATCATAAACCTTATTTAACTTGATTCTGGATGCTATTTACAGTTGACAATCGGAAGTTCCTTTGGTCTGGGTACGTTAATCTTATTCTCATATATCTCTGATACTTGACAAAGTGTCTATACATTTATCTTCATGGCTATGTACAGGAATATGGTAATCTTATTAGGCACAGACTGAAACTTGACTATAGACTGGTACAGACAAATGCAGACTAATGCAGACTGACTAATCGGAGGTCATTATAATACCTCGCGCGTTCAGGAATCACTGCGCGAGTGTGATCCGCGAGGACAAAAAGGTTCTATGTAGCAGCAATCTCATTGGCTGCGTTACATATCGGCGGAAGCAGAATTTGGTCCGTCTCTAAGACAGCGCCATCTCGTAGTGCGGAGACGGACGAGCGCTGCGCCTGCACTGTTGTGCTTAGCGGGGCGCGCTCTAGTGGAAAAGTTGTGTACGCGCTGACTATGCAGAACTATGTACACAACACATATCCTCGGCCTAACATGTAGTGTAACATCTTCCAATACATCAGACATACTTTGAGACGAATGCATGATATCTTCATGTAGTCAACCAGTCAGGCAACATGTAAGGGTCAAACACCTATCGCCCAATATTCTGGCCCGGATGTTGATACCAAATCGAACTTGATATCCACGGTCGCGGGTGACATGCAGTTTAACCTCACACCAAAGGTGGGCATTGTACATATTTAAGACAGCCTCATGAGTGAATGCTGCTCAAACATATCCGCATCCTCTACACCTCCCGCCGTCTTGAACCCCCTCACCCCCTGGTTGCTCCTCTCCTCTCCCATCCCCGCCCCCTGCCACGTCTTCACCGTTGTGTCCCCCCTACCCTCCATCTCTACACCCTACATCTCCTTTCCCAAGGTGGCTTCCATCAACTCCCCCTCCCGGACGATGCCCTCTCTCCCTCCATTTATCCCTCCTATCCTCACTCCCCCTCCTTTCCTCTGTCCTTTCCCTGGGTTCCCTCTTCCCCCCTTCCATCCTGTTTTCTCCCCACTAAACCTCTCCCTACCTCCCTTCTCCCCCCCCAAGTCCTTTTGTATTCCCCTCCTCTGCCTACCCCACTCCCTGTCGCGTCTGCCCCCCACCCCTCTTATGGGTCCTCATCCTCCATCAGCTCCTTTACTGGTTCCCCCCTTCGCTTTTACTCTCCTTTCCCCCCTTTTTTGTTTTCCCATCATCTGTCCAGTTTCCCCCCACCTGTGGTATGTCACATTTGCCAACTTTTTAGTGCAGTGTTCCAGTGACTATTCAGTGTTGTTCGTCTTTCTCGTGTTGCGAACAGAAACCATGCTGTCGCTAGGTGTGAATTTGATGTCTTTTGCGAACAGAATCCAGACTGTCGCAGTGTTTTTTAATTGTCTGTCTATTGTTTTACCTGTCTGCTTCGTATGTATTTTATTAGCATCATCATCCCTCTGTTCTTTGTTTTAAGTTCCACGATTTCTTTTCGCCATCTTACTCTTTAAGTCTCCGATTTTCTCGTCTGTTTTTATTATTTCTTCTCTTTATCTTTCTAACAAAGTCTATAGGCTGAAGAGCAGCATACTAAGCTGCTGCCAGCCCGCCCCCTTCGGGGGGGGGGGGGGGAATTGAAATTCAATAAAGAAAAAAAAGTGAATGCTGCTTCATCCGACCATATTACGGTGTTCACAAAGTCTTCATTGGCTTTCTGTTGTTGTTGTAACCATTCACAGAATTGCATCCGCTGATGGCACTCTGCAGGATGCAAGTGTTGCGTGAAAGCATAATGATAGGGATGCAGCCCATGCTCGTGCAGCACGTTAACGACCGTGCATTGCGAGACATGCAGCTGTCTTGTTGTGCTACGTGTGCTTTGCTGAGTTTGTTGGTGTATGACCTCCAGAATATCTTCTTCGGTAGCTGGAGTATGGCGAGTCCGTGGATGACCTCTGTCACACGTTGGTGGAAGGAGAGAACCTGACACCCGAAGGCGCAGCTCCAGACGACGAAACACATTTTTATCTGGATGGCGTCGACGAGGATATCTAGCAGCATATTCACAAGTGGCAACACCAGCCCGGTTATCAGATGCACCAAGGACCAGAAGCATATCCACATATTCATCGTTTGTGTATGCCATACGTGTGCCACAGTGGTTTAGAGGTTTACAATGAGAAAATTCGATATATGTACGCATGTACTGCCATGGGCTCGCTACTTCGCTCGCAACTCGTCCCTGTCTGGTGGACAGCGCATACAGTACGAACACGCCGTCAGTGCTGCGCGTTGTTCCAGCTAACGGCATTACCCCTCTGACAGATATTATTCTGTATGATTCATCCCGACATCGCTAACTGTGAAACGTTCAGTTTCCAGTTACACTGTTTCCCTAATGGTAATAGACGTGATGTTTCCACTATCCCATCAATATAATAATAATAATAATAATAATAATAATAATAATTATTATTATTATTATTATTATTATTATTATTATTATTATTACTATACATTGAGAAACGTACTAAACAGCATGCGGTTGCCAGTCTCAAACTTGAAACGCATAATTAGTGGGACCATGGTGACAACACACACAAATAATAACCGAGTTTGGATATTATTCACAAAGCACGTTGCTAGTCCTACTGGTAACGTAAGGCCCTAACGAAATGTAATGTACCTGAACGAGGCAAGAATAATAGTTGGTACTAATCTATGGAACCACTGGAGGAGGGTACAAAGAAAACCGGTTACGAATCTAGTAGATGCAGTGGTGCGAATAAATTCACGCCCACGACGTGGAAAGGGCTTCTTCCAAAGCTGACGAATCTTCCATTTCTACGATTGTAGTATGTAAGTACAAATGTTTTCTAGAGAACCTGCTCCAATCGCTGTTGACGATTAAGGTGGCAGATACCATACCACCTGGACTACATTTACCAAATAAAAAACATACGCCTCGACCCAAAATCGAACCATCGAGATCCTGCATGCTACCCAAAACTCTATCCACTACACCATCTGTAGGGCACAACCAGAGCACAACCAGGGCACAACCAGGTAGTTACCACACATGTGTTGCCAGATTGCCAGTCTTTAACATCCTTTTTCTGCCGTGTTTTTTTTTTTTTCGCTGGCATGTGACGCGTCGCGCTGTGAAGCCCTAACGGTAAAGTAACGAGTTGTTTTGTGGCAAAGATAATTTTTTGATACAAGAAAGAGAACAGATACGCTCTTCGTCTGATTAATTCCAGTATCTTCACCTGTTTTTTCCTTTAAGTGGTAGCAGGCGAACGTATGACTAGCTCCGTCGTACCAGTATTGTTTAAAAATTCCAAACGTATATAAAAAGTATTATAAAAGTTATTAGGAATGCCAAGTTTATTCATATACTTAGAACAATCACCCGGTCTCTTTATCATTCGGCCCGCGCCGAGAACCCTGCATCAGGAGGTTCGAAACAGGAATTTGCGCGAGCAGGGAGGGGCAATCCTGTATCGGCAGTGTCACAATAAGGACCACGCACAATGGAACTGATGTGAAGCAGTACGTAACTCACAATATGAATATTGACCTTAAATGTATTGGCATTTAAGGTCTGTTGGTATCAGTACCAGTTAAAAGTCACCCAGCATGTGTGTACAGATTTATAAATTATCTTCCAATTTCTTTCAGTTATTCTTTGCAATCATTTTTTATAATTATTCAAGTAGCAAATATTAATCAGTTTCCATTATTTTGTCCCCCTCCCCACTCATATTATATTCTTCAACCACGAAGTCGCAAATGGCGGTGGTTTGCGGTCAATGGAATGCACACTTCAGGGCGTCCGGCTCGGAGCTGTCCTTAAAGTAACTGATTTGTAACAGTTAGTTGTGTCACTGTGGTTCCAACAGCTGCTGAAATCGGTGCTGCAGATGCAGTTACGATGCATCAGATCCATAGGCCGAACTTGATGGTCTTCCCTCTCGGCAGTGCCAAGTGGTCGCTAAGAGCCCGGCCTTCTTACGACCGTACATTCTCCGTATCACCGCTGCCAGCAATCATGTACAGTGGCTACATTCCTGCCAAGTCTTTCTGCACTATCACAGAAGGAACATCCAGCTTCTCGTAGCCGTGTTACACGACCTTGTTCAATCTTAGTAAGGTGTTTATAAAGGCGTCTTTGTCTCAAACACATTCTTGAGTAACATCAACACACCATGTCCAATTTTAAAAGTGGCTAACGCTCACGACCGTTGCAGCTGGTATTTGAAGCAATCCTGGCGCCACTCTTATACGACTGGCGCGAAATGTAAGTACAGGGTTATTACAAATGATTGAAGCGATTTCACAGCTCTACAATAACTTTATTATTTGAGATATTTTCACAATGCTTTGCACACACATACAAAAACTCAAAAAGTTTTTTTAGGCGTTCACAAATGTTCGATATGTGCCCCTTTAGTGATTTGGCAGACATCAAGCCGATAATCAAGTTCCTCCCACACTCGGCGCAGCATGTTCCCATCAATAAGTTCGAAAGCATTGTTGATGCGAGCTCGCAGTTCTGGCACATTTCTTGGTAAAGGAGGTTTAAACACTGAATCTTTCACATAACCCCACAGAAAGAAATCGCATGGGGTTAAGTCGGGAGAGCGTGGAGGCCATGACATGAATTGCTGATCATGATCTCCATCACGACCGATCCATCGGTTTTCCAATCTCCTGTTTAAGAAATGCCGAACATCATGATGGAAGTGCGGTGGAGCACCATCCTGTTGAAAGATGAAGTCGGCGCTGTCGGTCTCCAGTTGTGGCACAAGCCAATTTTCCAGCATGTCCTGATACACGTGTCCTGTAACGTTTTTTTCGCAGAAGAAAAAGGGGCCGTAAACTTTAAACCGTGAGATTGCACAAAACACGTTAACTTTTGGTGAATTGCGAATTTGCTGCACAAATGCGTGAGGATTCTCTACCGCCCAGATTCGCACATTGTGTCTGTTCACTTCACCATTAAAAAAAATGTTGCTTCATCACTGAAAACAAGTTTCGCACTGAACGCATCCTCTTCCACGAGCTGTTGCAACCGCGCCGAAAATTCAAAGCGTTTGACTTTGTCATCGGGTGTCAGGGCTTGTAGCAATTGTAAACGGTAAGGCTTCTGGTTTAGCGTTTTCCGTAAGATTTTGCAAACCGTCGGCTGTGGTACGTTTAGCTCCCTGCTTGCTTTATTCGTCGACTTCCGCGGGCTACGCGTGAAACTTGCCCGCACGCGTTCGACCGTTTCTTCGCTCACTGCAGGCCGACCCGTTGATTTCCCCTTACAGAGGCATCCAGAAGCTTTAAACTGCGCATACCATCGCTGAATGGAGTTATCAGTTGGTGGATCTTTGTTGAACTTCGTCCTGAAGTGTCGTTGCACTGTTATGACTGACTGATGTAAGTGCATTTCAAGCACGACATACGCTTTCTCGGCTCCTGTCGCCATTTTGTCTCACTGCGCTCTCGAGCGCTCTGGCGGCAGAAACCTGAAGTGCGGCTTCAGCCGAACAAAACTTTATGAGTTTTTCTACGTATCTGTAGTGTGTCGTGACCGTATGTCAATGAATGGAGCTACAGTGAATTTATGAAATCGCTTCAATCATTTGTAATAGCCCTGTAGATATCATCTGAAAGTTCGTGTTTTTATAAGTATCAAGTTGGTATCTAAGGAATGTGTAAAGTTACTTTGATATCTACATGTGTAAATTTCGAAGTAGAGGGACAGATTATGTGAAAATTTAATTTTGAATGGAAATATCTGGAACTAAAAATAAATGTAAATGTCGTGTGACTAGGGGCTCCCGTCGGATAGGCTGTTCGCTGGGTCGAGTCTTTCGATTTGACGCCACTTCGGCGACTTGCTCGTCGATGGGGATGAAATGATGATGATTAGGACAACACAACGCCCAGTCCTTCAGCGGAGAAAATCTCCGACCCAGCCGGGAATCGAACCCGGGCCCTAAGGATTTACATTCTGTCGCGCTGGTCACTTTTTTTTTAAATCTCATTTTTTGTTCGTTTTGGTGTCGCTGCATCTGCCCGGAGCGGACTTCGCAAGACATGCGTTTCAGTTCATCGTTGTTCCATTAACAAAATTTTTTTACTACAGAGGGCAGTTAACCCTCTGACCGAACACGCTGAGCTACCATGCCGGCGACCACTCAGCTGCTGGGGGCGGGCAAGACACCTGTTTCAGTTCGTCGTTGATCCATGAACTCAGTTTATTTTACTACAGAGGGCAGAGCACGCTGAGATGTCGTGCCGGCGCCACTCAGCTGCTGGGGGTGGACAGCGAAATCTAGACTAGCTGGTACATTAAACAATTCGTCTGCGAGACTGCAATCCGTTTTCAATAAGATTCCGTATGCCATCTGACAGCAAAACAAATCGACTCGGATTAAAACGTTGATCCTGAATATTGTTAATCTTTATCTTTAGTCTTGCAAACAATCATTGTATCAGAACTGTTATAGTATTTACACAACTAGTGAACGTAAAAACTAATGCATCTGACTTTCTGATCAAACTGCTGGAAAATTCAGTAGATAGCGATTTACTGAAATTGTCTACTGATATTAAGCCTCTGAAATGATATATTTCCACAAATCACTCAGACAGCTGTACCTTCCTTACAGTGGACGTGAGTTTTGGTGGTAATTAAATTTATTGGCATACCTGTGCGCACGGAACGCTCGTCTTTTCTGCAACCTCTTGCTATTAGGAATAATGATGTAACTGTCTAAAATCAAATTTCTCTTGTTCTACTTACGATGTACAATGCAATACGGTATCTTAACAATTTTCATAAAAATGCTTCTCAGTACAGAAATCGCGATGTGTAATGCGAGTGGGCAAACAAAGTCATGAAAGCAAAACCTGGAATTAGGGAACTAATCTTGACGACTGATAAAAGAGAAAAAAGACTCCAAGTTTAACTATGTTCCATTAAGCCATGACAATGATACACCTTTTTCATAAGTTCTCACACCTGGACAAATAAGCAAAATTTATCTTAATAACTTTCTTGACGACTGATAAAAGAGAAAAAAGACTCCAAGTTTAACTATGTTCCATTAAGCCATGACAATGATACACCTTTTTCATAAGTTCTCACACCTGGACAAATAAGCAAAATTTATCTTAATAACTTTCTTGTGAACAGTTGGTTTCCTTGACGCTTGTTTCCACTATCAGATAAGTCCACGTGCTTCACTATAAAATTTCTACAGCAAACTTCAACCATACACTATGTTATAACAATAAGAAAGTACACAATTACAAGAAATATAAAAAAACTGGATCACTTTAAAATTTGGCTTTTGACCTTCTTCCATAAGTATCATCACTTTTACTCATTACTTTCCTCAGAACATACTACTACAAAACCGTTTTTTAAATATGTTGCCTACACGACAGGCGAGCTTCCATCCTTTCCAAACCAAGTACATTGCCAGACTGTCCAACACACACCTCTCTGACCAACATCTGTAGTCTCAAAACTAGACATACAAAGAATACCGTTATATAGTTAGTATAGAGTTTGAGTACATTCATCAAATTCGCAACTTCATTCACATTTATGGGTGAAATGTCTTGAAAAATCGACGTGCCAAAATAACACAGTCTCCTTTCACGTTTGTCAGATGGAGAAACACGCCTATCAACTTTCGTTTATGTCGCACAACTCCTTCTTCGTGCGGCGATTTTTTTCCGTCAGTATAGTCTCTACGTACGTTCGCATGTTCAGAATATTAAAACTAAATTTTCCGTTACGTCATAGGTCATTTGTGTAATAACAGTACGAATGCGAGGATGTTACGCTGCTGATTTCACGCAAGTATTGTCTGTGAAATACGATGTAATCGAGTGGAATGGATTTTTCAGTTTTTTCGTCATTAACACAGTGTTAGCTCATTTTCGTTGCGATGGCGGTTCCATTAATTTAGCGGTTGATGCAGAGCTTGTAACACTACCGCCCTGTCGGACGTGCGTTAACTCTATAAAGCCTGTACTGTAATAAGTTCACGGGCTTCACCTTGTAAACAAGGATTTTAGTACATTAAATTGACCGCGTGTACCTAATGGAAGCAAGAATCGGACCTATACTCAGTCAGTAACTACAGTGATACGTCAAGCAAATGTAAAGTATAATTACGCGTTCGCATGGACAAGAAGTACACACAGTAGATATTACCAATGATTAATAATTCGGTCGCCAGCCTAATTAGGCATTGAATGAGTTTTTCCCTGTACAAGTGGGTGCATGTACAAGCATAATAATACGTAGTAACGTTGCGTTTTGTGGCAAATTTGGAACCAGAAAGAATCTATTGAACTAAGGTTTTCTTCTTTTGTACTAATTTGTACGAGCTAAAATTACACAACACCACACAGCAATGATTACTACGAACTGCACTTTGTATATTGATCAGACTGAAATCGGGCATAGATTTCCCTAGAATTAGCAATTTTGAAAACACACATACAATGTCATTATTAAAATTGGTAAAAACACTAATACACTTAGGTTTAATATAGAAATTAACTTTACTGTTTAAATCTGACCAGTACACTTCTAAATGTGCAAGAATGGGCAAGAGAAGGGGGCCTGAAACTATTATGGTCGTTATACTGAAACTATTAAGTCCTGAAGGTAAATTAACACTCAAAATTGTCAATCTGTGGGTAACTACACTTTTCTATCACTTCTGAATTAATTAGTTATCATTCTTTCTGTCTCAAATTAATTAAATAACATTGCTAGCTCCATTCAAATTTTGTCTTTCAATTTAACCACACTGTTGTTCTTTACTAACATTTACATTAACCTACCTACATTTAAACTGCTTTATAGCATAGCTTTGTCTACTGATAATTCTCGTTAATACTATCTGTAAACTTTCATTTTGGGATACTCGGGTTGCACAATATGTGGTAAGGACCCTGTCTAGGTCAATGATACGGACAAGTGATGGCTAAGGCAATTCTGGTAAAAGTCACGTTATTATTGAACAGTTAAAACAGTTTCGACACTGGTCCACACAGATGCACTTCTAAAGATGAAATAAATGTTTGACCTGTGCACGTCGGTGCGGCGGGTGGCGGGCAGCGAGATAGCGGGCAGCACAGCACACATACAAGCACGGCTAAGGCTCTCACTGCATCGGCACTTTTCTTCTTCTTAGCGTCGTAATCTTTCCAATTTTGGGCCTAAGAATATAGCCATGCCAAGTAGTCGTCAGAATCGGCCCATCCGAGGCTTAATGGAATCCACTTTTCCTAGATAGCCTCCTCGGTACAGTACATGTTCCACTGACCGATGCCCAGCTCCGACTGACTTACTGAGCCCGTTGTGCCGAACCGCGGCAGTGTGCGTTTCCCCACGCTCGCCTGCATCCACCTTTTCCTGCTCCCCTACAGGTAGGGTATTCACCACAGGTTTTCTACTACACATATCCTAATGTATTACCTACGTATGGACCAAGTGTTTAAATTACAATTTTCACATTTTACAATAGTTTTAACATTAAATACATTTCCTTTTGGTTATCAAATTGCTTGAAATCTAACATAAATAATAACATTCATTTCAAAAGTTGTTTACAGTTTCTTTAACATGACACGAAAAGAAAAAGAAATTCAAAACATTACTTATATTACTTTACATAAATTCAGAAAGAAAATTTTACCTAAATTCATAAGGAAAAAAATTATTATAGGTTATTATTGTTACACATGCCCCTGTTTCCAGAAAATTTTCTTAAGTCTAAATTTTATGGGAACACCAAATTTAACAATTATACACTGGTTCTGAATCTTTACGTAAGTGTTCAAGAAGATTTACACTACATATTTCCTTCCACTCACTGTATATAGGTTTACCCTATTTTAACATACCAAGACCAATATCTCGTTATTTACTTAAGTGCCTTTTGCACAGTCCAACTTCCCATCATAACATTACTAAAATAGCAATTTAATCATTTTTCCCAAATTTCTCACAGAAATAATTTAAAATTCTGGAATACACACATTTAATTACAAAAACAAATGCATATTTCGTATACACTATAAGATAATTTGTCGCTACTTGCTTTGAATAGCAGTCCATTTCTTAACTTACTAAACAAAACACACACACAAAATTTTCAAAAAATTATCTACACATATTTGCTGCCTATTATGCGGATTTGGGCAGTCCATTTCATTTCATATTGTCACATCCACTTGGACCACATTTACAATTTTCCATCGACTATTTATCTGCCCTCATTGGTATTTGGCAGTCCTTCATATTCTGGTTCATACACTGCCCATTTTCATTTTTGACAGTTCCATCTTTTATCTGTCTGAAAGTATTTATCCTTTCCTTTCAGTTCTTTCCTCCATACATTTTTACAGTTACAGTACAATTGGTAATCTGAAACTCACATAATTACATTAGCACACTTTCAAGGTTTTACAGACATTTACAAAGATTAGTTAAATATGAAATAACTTGGTTACAGCATAAGATACAGCACAATTACTCGTTCCTGGGAACATACAGTTTCAGGTCCACAATATTTCTTACACCTAAAGGTCTTTTGGATTTTGGGTAGATCAGGTAGTAAGCATTATCGTGTGGAATGTTCTGTATTATATATGGTCCATTATAAATATATTTAAATTTTGAAATTTCATGGTTTAGTTCACTAGATTTTTCGTGGGTTTTTAAAAGAACATAATCTCCAATTTTAAATTTTGAAACTATTAGATTTTTATCGTGTCTTCTAGATCTAGATTCGGCTTTTTGCTTTGCCCTTTTTTTATCAATTCTTTCTTTTGATTCAATCCCAAACTTGTACAAGGTGGAAACTCTAGTTTTTCTTCAATTAAACTTTTACTACTTCTGCCTAACAAAATTTCTTCCGGTGGGAATCCTGTAGTTTCATGATGTAAAGTGTTCATGACATTCTCAAAATCCGATATGAATCTGCCCAGGCTCTATAAAAAAAAACAATAATTCACTTTCAAATAACACTGAGCTATAGTAACAATAAAGCCATGCATAATAATAATAATATATACAAATACAGTACCCTGCCCCCAGTCTCTTTATTAACAAGGCAGTCTTTTATGGTTCATAAAACAGTCACTTAAGTCTGGTGGCTTCTTAGGCCTCTGGAGTTCAAAGTCTTTGCTCACTTGAACTCTTCGCAAAATAAACACTGAGTCGTCAGGTGGCTCTTTCTTTCTTTGTTCAGTCACAACATCTGGATTTTGCTTTGATACGTCACCATCGTTAGGTACAATATCGTACTTAACTGCATCCCCTTTGATTTCACTGATTTTCTCATACCCTCTTTCAGTAAAAGTATATTCACTTTCTTTTACACCTAAAAATACATCTTCACTAGAGTCATCACTACTCTCTTCCTCCACATCAGATTCGCTTAAGTACGCTACTTTTGCACAATAGGGAAAGTTAGTATATTTAATTTTGTCTGTATTAGCGTATCTTTCATCATCTGAACTATCGTCGGAATCCGACCATTCCGGATCGCTATCAGGTTCTAACATAAAAGCTTTTCTGAGACAGGCACTAAGTTCTTCCTCGGTATTGTCGTCAGGCGTAGATTTTAATTCAATCTCCTCTTTTGGCAAAACGGCCTCATCATCAGCTTTATTTACATCTACTGTGACTTCATATTCGGTGTAATCCATGTGGACTTTAATTACTTTCATGTAATCATCTGCCCCTTCTCCACGGCGCCTCTCGGTAGCAGCTTGCACTATTGGTGGATTGTTAGCAGAAGTTATTTCTTCGTCAATGCTGAGGATTTCATCCTCCAAATCCTTCCTATCATTAACCTTCCTCTTATCGGCAGCACGCGTACTTTTCGTGGCGCTATTTATTCTCCCCTCTTCAAATTTGGGCCACGTCACTTTATTGACGCCCCTATCATTTCCTTTTCTATTAACTAATTTCTTCGTCTCATACTCCTTCTTAAAATCATCCCACTCACATTGCTTTAGGCCCTTGTACAGATTGTCGATCTGCACACGCCAATCAGTTACTTCTGCTAATTCATTATCGCCCTTTACCTCATTGCAAATACTGCTAACTGCACCTCTCTGTGTACTCACAGTCTCATTTATTGTTTCCTTTGCCACGGAATTATCACTCGTAAAATTTTCATTATCTCTTACGGCTACGTTCGCACCTACTGCTGCCGTATTGCTAACGGCTTCCTTCGGAACAGATGTTCTGCTAGGCTGGGCCGTTGCCCTCTGATGCTCCACTCGCCTGTTAACCTGGAGCTCTCTGTACGGCCGAGATGACTCATGCTGGCTCGCACCTGACGCTTGTCTCGCCACAACACGTTGCGTCGTTTCACGCCTGTCTCTAACCTGTCTCATTACATTACGGTCGGTCCGGTATTTTTCCTTAAATCGGGGCCGGTATGTATTGTCCGCTTCCGTTTGGCCCGCAACGTTCGCGGAAATTAGTTTCCCGCGTCGTTATTGTTTTGCGCGGTATACTCTCGACCGCGACCTGTATAATTTCCTCTGCCTCTTCCTCTGCCTCTTCCTCTTTGTATCATATTGACGCGAAATCCATCGCCGTCATTTCTTTTGTCATTGTGTCGGTTATTACGGTTACCAAAATTTTGATAATTGGCACGACTTTCGCGCCAATGATCCTCGTCTTCGACTCTTTCGAGAAATGCGTGGAAGCTGCGATGATTGCTTCCTACATACCTCTTTGAATCCTCCGGAAGCTTTTTATATAGCTCCCATATAATTTATGAATCCGATCTTCGGCCTCTTAAATGCGTCAATTTCCTGTACCAATACTCGCAGAAATCTTTCAAAGAATTCCTGCCCCTGTTATCATGCTGTTTGGCCATGATAAACTCGCGCCATAAATGGTCCTGCTTTTGTTCAGACCAATATTCTTCCGTAAATCTTTGCCTGAATTCTTCGAACGTCATTCGTTCGGTATTTAAATTGATCCCCCAGCGCTTAGCGTCACCTGCTAAGGCGCTAATTACTACATTTATCTTTTCCTGATCAGACAAGTGTTCAGGAAATACTCTCTCGCAATTTTTGATAAAATCTAACGGATGCCACCCGTTATGTTTCTTGGCTGGATCGAAGCGTTCCTCGCCTTCTAACAGCTTCGTAATTGGTGCGCCATTACAGACCACACCAGGCCTATCTTTAATTTTGCTCTCCAGATCGAAAATTCTGCCTTGAATTTCCGTAGTGTTTTGTTCACAATTTTGAATACATCCGGTTCCTTTTTTATCTAAATCCCTTTCAGCGTCTAAAACTGCCTTTTTCAACTGAGATATTCCGTATTGACATTCATTTACGATCTCAGTTTTAAGACCGAAAACTTTTTCGTCTACCTTAGTTTCAACCAGAGGTTCTATTTTCTCTTGGATGTTGAGAATTTCAACATCGAATCTACTGTTAATGTTACCTATTTCCTTCTGCATAGTATCCATATTTTTGTTAATAGTATCGATTTCAAATTTCAGAGTATTTACCACAGAACTTAAATTACCCACTTTTTGTTCTACTTGTTCTAGTTGTTTACTAATTTTAATTCCCTGTCCTTCGACCTGTGCTTTAATCTGATCATTCTGTATTTTAAGCTGATTAACCTGATTACTGACTTGTTTTTGAAGTTGCTCATTCTGTGTTTTAAGTTGCTCGTCAACGTGTGTTTTTAGCTGGTTAACCTGATTGCCGACTTGTTTTTGAAGTTGCTCATTCTGCCCGGCAATTTGTTTGGTTAATTGTTCAAATAAGTCGTTCATGCTTAAAATTTTTACACTGTTTTGTTCTACGAAACCGGTGTGTTCCGATTCTACTTCAGAAATTTCTTTCGGTTCTTTCTTTATCTGCGGTGAATCAAACATGTCAGTGGATTCGTTCACGTACCCACTATCCTCTACAAAGTCACCCTCTACTTCCTGTTTTGTCCCTTGCTGTGTTCGAGACGATCTCGATATTTCAATCTGTTCATTGACGTGTTCATGGTATTGTATGTACGCCAATTGTCTTCCGCTAACGCCATCTGTTATCTGGCCGCGTAAACTCCTGCTACTACTAGCCGCATTCTCCATTTCGCTCGGCACGTCTACCCTGTCTACGTTCCTGTCCATATTGAATGCCAATCACACCACACTATTATACTTGACTCACACTGCAGTTTACTTTACTGAACTTTATTGCTATTCGAGCCACTGAACATCCACTGTTCGGTCTTTACGTTAGTTTATAACCGACAACAACTGGATGTCCTGTCACCGGGAAGCCACTTGTAACACTACCGCCCTGTCGGACGTGCGTTAACTCTATAAAGCCTGTACTGTAATAAGTTCACGGGCTTCACCTTGTAAACAAGGATTTTAGTACATTAAATTGACCGCGTGTACCTAATGGAAGCAAGAATCGGACCTATACTCAGTCAGTAACTACAGTGATACGTCAAGCAAATGTAAAGTATAATTACGCGTTCGCATGGACAAGAAGCACACACAGTAGATATTACCAATGATTAATAATTCGGTCGCCAGCCTAATTAGGCATTGAATGAGTTTTTCCCTGTACAAGTGGGTGCATGTACAAGCATAATAATACGTAGTAACGTTGCGTTTTGTGGCAAATTTGGAACCAGAAAGAATCTATTGAACTAAGGTTTTCTTCTTTTGTACTAATTTGTATGAGCTAAAATTACACAACACCACACAGCAATGATTACTACGAACTGCACTTTGTATATTGATCAGACTGAAATCGGACATAGATTTCCCTAGAATTAGCAATTTTGAAAACACACATACAATGTCATTATTAAAGTTGGTAAAAACACTAATACACTTAGGTTTAATATAGAAATTAACTTTACTGTTTAAATCTGACCAGTACACTTCAAAATGTGCAAGAATGGGCAAGAGAAGGGGGGGGCCCTGAAACTATTATGGTCGTTATACTGAAACTATTAAGTCCTGAAGGTAAATTAACACTCAACATTGTCAATCTGTGGGTAACTACTCTTTTCTATCATTTCTGAATTAATTAGTTATCATTCTTTCTGTCTCAAATTAATTAAATAACATTGCTAGCTCCATTCAAATTTTGTCTTTCAATTTAACCACACTGTTGTTCTTTACTAACATTTACATTAAACTACATACATTTAAACTGCTTTATAGCATAGCTTTGTCTACTGATAATTCTCGTTAATACTATCTGTAAACTTTCATTTCGGGATACTCGGGTTGCACAATATGTGGTAAGGACCCTGTCTAGGTCAATGATACGGACAAGTGATGGCTAAGGCAATTCTGGTAAAAGTCACGTTATTATTGAACAGTTAAACAGTTTCGACACTGGTCCACACAGATACACTTCTAAAGATGAAATAAATGTTTGACCTGTGCACGTCGGTGTGGCGGGTGGCGGGCAGCGAGATAGCGGGCAGCACAGCACACATACAAGCACGGCTAAGGCTCTCACTGCATCGGCACTTTTCTTCTTCTTAGTGTCGTAATCTTTCCAATTTTGTACCTAAGAATATAGCCATGCCAAGTAGTCGTCGGAATCGGCCCATCCGAGGCTTAATGGAATCCACTTTTCCTAGATAGCCTCCTCGGTACAGTACATGTTCCTCTGACCGATGCCCAACTCCGACTGACTTACTGAGCCCGTTGTGCCGAACCGCGGCAGTGTGCGTTTCCCCACGCTCGCCTGCATCCACCTTTTCCCGCTCCCCTACAGGTAGGGTATTCACCACAGGTTTTCTACTACACATATCCTAATGTATTACCTACGTATGGACCAAGTGTTTAAATTACAATTTTCACATTTTACAATAGTTTTAACATTAAATACATTTCCTTTTGGTCATCAAATTGCTTGAAATCTAACATAAATAATAACATTCATTTCAAAAGTTGTTTACAGTTTCTTTAACATGACACGAAAAGAAAAAGAAATTCAAAACAGTACTTATATTACTTTACATAAATTCAGAAAGAAAATTTTATCTAAATTCATAAGGAAAAAAATTATTATAAGTTATTATTGTTACACATGCCCCTGTTTCCAGAAAATTTTCTTAAGTCTAAATTTTATGGGAACACCAAATTTAACAATTATACACTGGTTCTGAATCTTTACGTAAATGTTCAAGAAGATTTACACTACATATTTCCTTCCACTCACTGTATATAGGTTTACCCTATTCTAACACACCAAGACCAATATCTCGTTATTTACTTAAGTGCCTTTTGCACAGTCCAACTTCCCATCATAACATTACTAAAATAGCAATTTAATCATTTTTCCCAAATTTCTCACAGAAATAATTTAAAATTCTGGAATACACACATTTAATTACAAAAACAAATGCATATTTCGTATACACTATAAGATAATTTGTCGCTACTTGCTTTGAATAGCAGTCCATTTCTTAACTTACTAAACAAAACACACACACAAAATTTTCAAAAAATTATCTACACATATTTGCTGCCTATTATGCGGATTTGGGCAGTCCATTTCATTTCATATTGTCACATCCACTTGGACCACATTTACAATTTTCCATCGACTATTTATCTGCCCTCATTGGTATTTGGCAGTCCTTCATATTCTGGTTCATACACTGCCCATTTTCATTTTTGACAGTTCCATCTTTTATCTGTCTGAAAGTATTTATCCTTTCCTTTCAGTTCTTTCCTCCATACATTTTTACAGTTACAGTACAATTGGTAATCTGAAACTCACATAATTACATTAGCACACTTTCAAGGTTTTACAGACATTTACAAAGATTAGTTAAATATGAAATAACTTGGTTACAGCATAAGATACAGCACAATTACTCGTTCCTGGGAACATACAGTTTCAGGTCCACAATATTTCTTACACCTAAAGATCTTTTGGATTTTGGGTAGATCAGGTAGTAAGCATTATCGTGTGGAATGTTCTGTATTATATATGGTCCATTATAAATATATTTAAAATTTGAAATTTCATGGTTTAGTTCACTAGATTTTTCGTAGGTTTTTAAAAGAACATAATCTCCAATTTTAAATTTTGAAACTTTTAGATTTTTATCGTGTCTTCTAGATCTAGATTCGGCTTTTTGCTTTGCCCTTTTTATTATCAATTCTTTCTTTTGATTCAATCCCAAACTTGTACAAGGTGGAAACTCTAGTTTTTCTTCAATTAAACTTTTACTACTTCTGCCTAACAAAATTTCTTCCGGTGGGAATCCTGTAGTTTCATGATGTAAAGTGTTCATGACATTCTCAAAATCCGATATGAATCTGCCCCAGGCTCTATAAAAAAAAAAAACAATAATTCACTTTCAAATAACACTGAGCTATAGTAACAATAAAGTCATGCATAATAAAATAATATATACAAATACAGTACCCTGCCCCCAGTCTCTTTATTAACTAGGCAGTCTTTTATGGTTCATAAAACAGTCACTTAAGTCTGGTGGCTTCTTAGGCCTCTGGAGTTCAAAGTCTTTGCTCACTTGAACTCTTCGCAAAATAAACACTGAGTCGTCAGGTGGCTCTTTCTTTCTTTGTTCAGTCACAACATCTGGATTTTGCTTTGATACGTCACCATCGTTAGGTACAATATCGTACTTAACTGCATCCCCTTTGATTTCACTGATTTTCTCTTACCCTCTTTCAGTAAAAGTATATTCACTTTCTTTTACACCTAAAAATACATCTTCACTAGAGTCATCACTACTCTCTTCCTCCACTTCAGATTCGCTTAAGTACGCTACTTTTGCACAATAGGGAAAGTTAGTATATTCAATTTTGTCTGTATTAGCGTATCTTTCATCATCTGAACTATCGTCGGAATCCGACCATTCCGGATCGCTATCAGGTTCTAACATAAAAGCTTTTCTGAGACAGGCACTAAGTTCTTCCTCGGTATTGTCGTCAGGCGTAGATTTTAATTCAATCTCCTCTTTTGGCAAAACGGCCTCATCATCAGCTTTATTTACATCTACTGTGACTTCATATTCGGTGTAATCCATGTGGACTTTAATTACTTTCATGTAATCATCTGCCCCTTCTCCACGGCGCCTCTCGGTAGCAGCTTGCACTATTGGTGGATTGTTAGCAGAAGTTATTTCTTCGTCAATGCTGAGGATTTCATCCTCCAAATCCTTCCTATCATTAACCTTCCTCTTATCAGCAGCACGCGTACTTTTCGTGGCGCTATTTATTCTCCCCTCTTCAAATTTGGGCCACGTCACTTTATTGACGCCCCTATCATTTCTTTTTCTATTAACTAATTTCTTCGCCTCATACTCCTTCTTAAAATCCTCCCACTCACATTGCTTTAGGCCCTTGTACAGATCGTCGATCTGCACACGCCAATCAGTTACTTCTGCTAATTCATTATCGCCCTTTACCTCATTGCAAATACTGCTAACTGCACCTCTCTGTGTACTCACAGTCTCATTTATTGTTTCCTTTGCCACGGAATTATCACTCGTAAAATTTTCATTATCTCTTACGGCTACGTTCGCACCTACTGCTGCCGTATTGCTAACGGCTTCCTTCGGAACAGATGTTCTGCTAGGCTGGGCCGTTGCCCTCTGATGCTCCACTCGCCTGTTAACCTGGAGCTCTCTGTACGGCCGAGATGACTCATGCTGGCTCGCACCTGACGCTTGTCTCGCCACAACACGTTGCGTCGTTTCACGCCTGTCTCTAACCTGTCTCATTACATTACGGTCGGTCCGGTATTTTTCCTTAAATCGGGGCCGGTATGTATTGTCCGCTTCCGTTTGGCCCGCAACGTTCGCGGAAATTAGTTTCCCGCGTCGTTATTGTTTTGCGCGGTATACTCTCGACCGCGACCTGTATAATTTCCTCTGCCTCTTCCTCTGCCTCTTCCTCTTTGTATCATATTGACGCGAAATCCATCGCCGTCATTTCTTTTGTCATTGTGTCGGTTATTACGGTTACCAAAATTTTGATAATTGGCACGACTTTCGCGCCAATGATCCTCGTCTTCGACTCTTTCGAGAAATGCTTGGAAGCTGCGATGATTGCTTCCTACATACCTCTTTGAATCCTCCGGAAGCTTTTTATATAGCTCCCATATAATTTATGAATCCGATCTTCGGCCTCTTAAATGCGTCAATTTCCTGTACCAATACTCGCAGAAATCTTTCAAAGAATTCCTGCCCCTGTTATCATGCTGTTTGGCCATGATAAACTCGCGCCATAAATGGTCCTGCTTTTGTTCAGACCAATATTCTTCCGTAAATCTTTGCCTGAATTCTTCGAACGTCATTCGTTCGGTATTTAAATTGATCCCCCAGCGCTTAGCGTCACCTGCTAAGGCGCTAATTACTACATTTATCTTTTCCTGATCAGACAAGTGTTCAGGAAATACTCTCTCGCAATTTTTGATAAAATCTAACGGATGCCACCCGTTATGTTTCTTGGCTGGATCGAAGCGTTCCTCGCCTTCTAACAGCTTCGTAATTGGTGCGCCATTACAGACCACACCAGGCCTATCTTTAATTTTGCTCTCCAGATCGAAAATTCTGCCTTGAATTTCCGTAGTGTTTTGTTCACAATTTTGAATACATCCGGTTCCTTTTTTATCTAAATCCCTTTCAGCGTCTAAAACTGCCTTTTTCAACTGAGATATTCCGTATTGACATTCATTTACGATCTCAGTTTTAAGACCGAAAACTTTTTCGTCTACCTTAGTTTCAACCAGAGGTTCTATTTTCTCTTGGATGTTGAGAATTTCAACATCGAATCTACTGTTAATGTTACCTATTTCCTTCTGCATAGTATCCATATTTTTGTTAATAGTATCGATTTCAAATTTCAGAGTATTTACCACAGAACTTAAATTACCCACTTTTTGTTCTACTTGTTCTAGTTGTTTACTAATTTTAATTCCCTGTCCTTCGACCTGTGCTTTAATCTGATCATTCTGTATTTTAAGCTGATTAACCTGATTACTGACTTGTTTTTGAAGTTGCTCATTCTGTGTTTTAAGTTGCTCGTCAACGTGTGTTTTTAGCTGGTTAACCTGATTGCCGACTTGTTTTTGAAGTTGCTCATTCTGCCCGGCAATTTGTTTGGTTAATTGTTCAAATAAGTCGTTCATGCTTAAAATTTTTACACTGTTTTGTTCTACGAAACCGGTGTGTTCCGATTCTACTTCAGAAATTTCTTTCGGTTCTTTCTTTATCTGCGGTGAATCAAACATGTCAGTGGATTCGTTCACGTACCCACTATCCTCTACAAAGTCACCCTCTACTTCCTGTTTTGTCCCTTGCTGTGTTCGAGACGATCTCGATATTTCAATCTGTTCATTGACGTGTTCATGGTATTGTATGTACGCCAATTGTCTTCCGCTAACGCCATCTGTTATCTGGCCGCGTAAACTCCTGCTACTACTAGCCGCATTCTCCATTTCGCTCGGCACGTCTACCCTGTCTACGTTCCTGTCCATATTGAATGCCAATCACACCACACTATTATACTTGACTCACACTGCAGTTTACTTTACTGAACTTTATTGCTATTCGAGCCACTGAACATCCACTGTTCGGTCTTTACGTTAGTTTATAACCGACAACAACTGGATGTCCTGTCACCGGGAAGCCACTTGTAACACTACCGCCCTGTCGGACGTGCGTTAACTCTATAAAGCCTGTACTGTAATAAGTTCACGGGCTTCACCTTGTAAACAAGGATTTTAGTACATTAAATTGACCGCGTGTACCTAATGGAAGCAAGAATCGGACCTATACTCAGTCAGTAACTACAGTGATACGTCAAGCAAATGTAAAGTATAATTACGCGTTCGCATGGACAAGAAGCACACACAGTAGATATTACCAATGATTAATAATTCGGTCGCCAGCCTAATTAGGCATTGAATGAGTTTTTCCCTGTACAAGTGGGTGCATGTACAAGCATAATAATACGTAGTAACGTTGCGTTTTGTGGCAAATTTGGAACCAGAAAGAATCTATTGAACTAAGGTTTTCTTCTTTTGTACTAATTTGTACGAGCTAAAATTACACAACACCACACAGCAATGATTACTACGAACTGCACTTTGTATATTGATCAGACTGAAATCGGGCATAGATTTCCCTAGAATTAGCAATTTTGAAATCACACATGCAATGTCATTATTAAAATTGGTAAAAACACTAATACACTTAGGTTTAATATAGAAATTAACTTTACTGTTTAAATCTGACCAGTACACTTCAAAATGTGCAAGAATGGGCAAGAGAAGGGGGGGGGGGCCCTGAAACTATTATGGTCGTTATACTGAAACTATTAAGTCCTGAAGGTAAATTAACACTCAAAATTGTAAATCTGTGGGTAACTACTCTTTTCTATCATTTCTGAATTAATTAGTTATCATTCTTTCTGTCTCAAATTAATTAAATAACATTGCTAGCTCCATTCAAATTTTGTCTTTCAATTTAACCACACTGTTGTTCTTTACTAACATTTACATTAACCTACCTACATTTAAACTGCTTTATAGCATAGCTTTGTCTACTGATAATTCTCGTTAATACTATCTGTAAACTTTCATTTCGGGATACTCGGGTTGCACAATATGTGGTAAGGACCCTGTCTAGGTCAATGATAAGGATAAGTGATGGCTCAGGCAATTCTGGTAAAAGTCACGTTATTATTGAACAGTTAAAACAGTTTCGACACTGGTCCACACAGATGCACTTCTAAAGATGAAATAAATGTTTGACCTGTGCACGTCGGTGCGGCGGGTGGCGGGCAGCGAGATAGCGGGCAGCACAGCACACATACAAGCACGGCTAAGGCTCTCACTGCATCGGCACTTTTCTTCTTCTTAGCGTCGTAATCTTTCCAATTTTGGGCCTAAGAATATAGCCATGCCAAGTAGTCGTCGGAATCGGCCCATCCGAGGCTTAATGGAATCCACTTTTCCTAGATAGCCTCCTCGGTACAGTACATGTTCCTCTGACCGATGCCCAACTCCGACTGACTTACTGAGCCCGTTGTGCCGAACCGCGCCAGTGTGCGTTTCCCCGCGCTCGCCTGCATCCACCTTTTCCTGCTCCCCTACAGGTAGGGTATTCACCACAGGTTTTCTGCTACACATATCCTAATGTATTACCTACGTATGGACCAAGTGTTTAAATTACAATTTTCACATTTTACAATAGTTTTAACATTAAATACATTTCCTTTTGGTTATCAAATTGCTTGAAATCTAACATAAATAATAACATTCATTTCAAAAGTTGTTTACAGTTTCTTTAACATGACACGAAAAGAAAAAGAAATTCAAAACATTACTTATATTACTTTACATAAATTCAGAAAGAAAATTTTATCTAAATTCATAAGGAAAAAAATTATTATAGGTTATTATTGTTACAAGCTGTAGTGCAACAGAAGCCCTTGATGAATTAAAACTGCGTACTGACCTATTATGTGGATTGCACCTCTCTGTCATACTCCACACCTGCAAGGCATTAATCCGACCTATCCCCACTTACGCAATATCTCCCGGATTTTCACCGCACCAAAATTGTACCACTCTGTCCAACACTTCCAAGGCAATAGCCTGTGAGCGACCACTCTCTCCCATTCCAACCCTGTGTAAACTTATTCATTTCCCCTGTCCCTATGCCATACTGAAGACGTTCGGATTCCCTATAGTTCCCATATAAAGGGTGACTATAATTACAGTTAATCTTTCAAAATGCTGTAGAAATAACACCAATGGTCAGATTGGCGTTAAATTACAACAGAATATTTTTGGACAAGGGGGAAAACGTATGGCAGAAGAAGAAAAAATAGTGTGAAAATTGATCTATATATGACGCTGTATGTGTCAGAATACGTAAATGAAAACATCTGTCATGCGTACGGCCCATTGAAGTTGGTATAAACTCACTGGGTAAACTCACCTCTTTTCACGTATTCGACCCATGTCCACGAGTTGCTTCCTGTGATTTGGCAGCAAGAATTGCTTTAGAATTTCTTGCTCGCATGGAAGTTGACAATTATTGGCCGTGGAAGGTTCTGTGGACAGACGAAGCCCACTTCCATCTGACAGGATATGTCAGTACACAGAACTGTCGAACATGGGCAATGGAAAATCGATACGCAAACAACCAGTACTACTTCATGCTGAAAAGGTAACTGTGTGGTGCGGGTTTACAGCATCATTCATTATAGGGCCATGCTTTTTCGAAGAGAAAGGTGCTTCCGGTCCTGTCACCTGTAAAATCACTGGTAAACGCTATGAGTGTCTTTTGCGCAACCACGTCATTCCACCTCTCCAACAGTGTGGATGTGTAGATGGGATCAGTTTTATGCAAGATGGCTCACCTCCGCACATTGAAAATCCAGTTAAGTAGCTGCTGAAGCCCCATTTCGGAAATGCTAGAATTATCAGCCGCCATTTCTCTACAGCCTGGCCGTCCCAATCACTTGATCTTAATCCGTGTGAGTTCTGGCTGTAGGGCTATCAGAAAGATGTGTTCAGTGTTCCGATTGCAAACTTAGCTGCATTGAAGGCACGCATTGCGCAAGACATTCTGAGCGTGACCCACTTCGATCAGTTGTGGACCGTTCTGTTTCTCGATTTCAACTTGTTACAGAAAACGGTGGTCAGCATATTGAACATGTTTTGCGCTAGTCACACGGAAATTAATAATTCGATTTGGATTGATTCTTTTTATGCGGGTTTTGGCCTCAGTAAAATGGTTTTTGGCACTTAATAACCGATTTTTCCAGTCCGATGTATATGACCTTGCCGTGGTGGGTGGGCTTACATAAATAACAGTGTCACGCCTGCACACCCATGCACACTGAGTAGTACAGTTTGTTTAACGTTAACGTACACCTTAGGCTTTGTTGTATGATTCATTTGTCATTTGAAGTCGACCACTATTAAATTATGATGCTTACAGCGCTATCTATTGCTACATTTTGTAACTATTTATTTTTCTTACGACATACGTTTTCCCGCTTCTCCGATAATATTCGATTGCAATTTGACGTCATTCTGACCAGGTGTGTTATTTATACAGCGGTTAGAAAGTTTAACTTTAATTATAATCACCCTGTGCTTTATACAAACCACCCAACCGTATCATAACTGGTTACCTTTCCTGGTTCTTAGCATTTGCTCCCAACCTTTCTAGCTTTAACAGAATACTCCTTTTCTTCTATCCACACTTCCAACTCTCTGTTTAACAACCTGATTCCGAATAATCATCGCCTGCAGCGTATCTTAGCAAGACACTGTTCCACGAAAACTTCATCACCTTCTGCATAACTGTTAATCATGAAAAATTATCTTTTAAGAAACCGTAAGAACCGCATCGCTGTTTTCTGATAAACACATTCTGAAGTCTTTAAATCACTTTTACATGACTTTAACCTTTTTCAGTTGGAAAGGAAAAATAAATAAAAAATGAAAATTGTACGCAGTATGTGAGCGGCAGCTGGAGAATTGGCAAACTAAGGCATCTGTGCATGAAATCCATCGAAGTGGGAATGCATTATCACCAGACATGTTGACACAGTATCCGAAATGTGATGAATGAAGGAGTTAAAAGGAACTTAACAGAAGACAACCACAGATAATGCACGCATCACGGACTAAGTAATGTGGAGCTAAAAGTTGGAAAGCGGCAGGCCATAGTACAATCATAATGTGCAGAAAAATACTGCTAGGTATAGTTCTATTTATAATGTAAAGTTTAGATGGCTAGTTGATTCTTTAAGTACTCGACAACGCCTGAACAACGCATGCCATGGAAGCAAAGAGAATCTTGATACGTTCGTGCTGTACTCCTTTGGCTATCCACGGTTTTCACAGACCGCGGCACCGACGTTTTCGACAAGTTCGGCAGTCACTATGCTGGGTCTCCCACTTCGCTCTTCGTCGTGAACGTTAGTTCGGCCATTTTTAAATTTTATAACCAATTGACGCACTCCACCTTCAGTGATTGTGTTGTCCCCATACACTTCACAAATCTGCCGATAGATTTCTATCGGTGTACAGTTTTTGCAGTCAGAAACCTTATTACAGTATGCACTTCACACTTCGCGGCATTTTCAATTAACGCTGACATTTCAAACTGTCACAGTAACTCAACAGAGTACAGCACGAACGTATATTCCTAGGAGATTTACCATCATGACATTTGTCTGTGTTCCCACGAAGCGTCATCTCAGTTTATTAGCACACCGTTCAAAAACAATTTATCTACCATCCATGTCTCATATACAGGATGGTTCATTGATCGTGACCAGGCCAAATATCTCAGGAAATAAGCGTCAAGCGAAAAAACTAAAAAGAACAAAACTTGTTTAACTTGAAGGGGGAAACCAGATGGCGCTATGGATGGCCCGCTAGATGGCGCTGCCATAGGTCATAGGGATATCAACTGCGTTTTTTTAACTAGGAACCCCCATTTTTATTACATATTTGTGTATTACGTTTATAAATATGAATTTTTTAGTTGGAGCACTTTTTTCGCTTTGTGATAGATGGCGCTGTAATAGTCACAAACATATGGCTCACAATTTTAGACGAACAGTTGGTAACAGGTAGGTTTTTTAAATTAAAATACAGAACGTAGGTACGTTTGACCATTTTATTTTCGTTGTTACACTGTGATACATGTACCTTTGTGAACTTATCATATCTGAGAACGCATGCTGTTACAGCGTGAGTACCTGTAAATACCACATTAATGCAATATTTGCTCAAAATGATGTCCGTCAACTTCAATGCATTTGGCAATACGTGTAACGACATACCTCTCAACAGCGAGTAGTTCGCCTTCCGTAATGTTCGCACATGCATTGTCAATGCGCTGACGCATCTTGTCAGGCGATGTCGGCGGATCACGATGGCAAATATCCTCCAACTTTCCCCACAGAAAGAAATCCGGGGACGTCAGATCCGGTGAACGTGCGGGCCATGATATGGTGCTTCGACCACCAATCCACCTGTCATGAAATATGTTATTCATTACCGCTTCAACCGCAAGCGAGCTATGTACAGGACATCCATCATGCAGTGAAACACGTTATAGCAACACCGGTAGCACATTACGTAGGAAATCAGCATACATTGCACCATTTAGATTGCCATCGATAAAATGGGGGTCAATTATCCTTCCTCCCATAATGCAGCATCATACATCAACCTGCCAAGGTCGCTGATGTTCCACTTGTCGCAGCCATCGTGGATTTTCCGTTGCCCAATAGTGCATATTATGCCGGTATACGTTACCGCTGTTGGTGAATGACGCTTCGTCGCTAAATAGATCGCGTGCAAAAAATCTGTCATCGTCCCGTAATTTCTCTTGTGCCCAGTGGCAGAATTGTACACGACGTTCAAAGTCGTCGGCATGCAATTCCTGGTGCATAGAAATGTGGTACGGGTGCAATCGATGTTGAAGTAGCATTTTCAACGCCGCCTTTTTTTAGATTCCCGATTCTCGCGCAATTTGTCTGCTACTGATGTGCGGATTAGCCGCGATAGCAGCTAAAACACCTACTTGGACATCATCATTTGTTGCAGGTCGTGGTTGACGCTCCACATGTGCCTGAACGCTTCCTGTTTCCTTAAATAACGTTACTATCCGGCGAACGGTCCGGACACTTGGATGATGCCGTCCAGGATACCGAGAAGCATACACAGCACACGCCCGTTGGGCATTTTGATCACAATAGCCATACATCAACACGATATCGACCTTTTCCGCAGTTGGTAAACGGTTCTTTTTTTTTTTTTTTAATTGTGATTTTGCACCTCATACAAGGTGGGCTGGGAGCGGAAAATTTTACTCCGCTCTTCAGCCATAAGCAGTACAATAAAAGAGAAAAGGAAGACAGAAAAGTAACAGACTGGTGGTTAAAAAACAGTAGATACAATAATAAGTAAAAAAACAGGAAGCCGTTCACACTCGACGAACAAACAAGAAAACTGTCGGCACTGTGCACAAACACTGACGAGTTGGACGACACATGCGAACGAAGGAGCGTGGGCGGCGAAAAACACTGATGCACAAACACGACGGCACAGACACTAAACCGAGGGCGGTGATCTCCGGCGCGCGAATGTTCACTATGCGTGTGCGTGTCCGGAGACCTGCCAAGAGAGGAGGAGGAGGGAGTGGGAGAGCGAGAGGGGAGAGCAGAGATGCCACGGGCAGGGGAGAGAGGGGGGAGGGAGGAAGGGGGAGGGGAAGCCCGGGGGAAGAGGGGTGGAGGGAGGGGACAGGGGAAAAGGAAAGAGAAGGGAAGGGAAGAGAAGGGAGGGAGGGTGCCGAAAGGAAAGGACACCGGAAGTGGGGGGTTGGGCAGGGTCAAAGTTGATAGGAGGGGTAGATGGAGGGGAAGAGGACATCATCAGGGAGGGGGAGCTGGCGGAAGCCACCTTGGGAGAGGGTAAGGAGGGTGGAGAGATGGAGACCGGGAGGGACATGGGAATACAGGCGCGGCAGCGCGCGGGGGTGGGAGAGGATCGGGGAGACGAGCAGGTGAGGAGGATAGAGTTTATGGGAGGTGTACAGGATCCATATCCTTTCAAGGAAAAGGAGGAGGTGGGGGAAGGGGATGAGATCGTACAGGATCCGCGTAGGGGAGGGGAGACGGATGCGATAGGCGAGGCGGAGAGCATGGCGCTCAAGGATTTGGAGGGATTTGTAAAAAGTAGGGGGGGCGGAGATCCAAGCTGGACGGGCATAACAAAGGATAGGGCGGATGAGGGATTTATAGGTGTGGAGAATGGTGGAGGGGTCCAGACCCCACGTACGGCCGGAGAGGAGCTTAGACTGAGTCGGGAGCGTGCCTGGGCTTGGATTGTCTGGAGGTGGGGAGTCCAGGAGAGGCGACGGTCAAGGGTGACGCCAAGGTACTTAAGGGTGGGAGTGAGGGCGATAGGACGGCCATAGATGGTGATGTAGAAATCAAGGAGGCGGAAGGAAGGGGTGGTTTTGCCTACAATGATCGCCTGGGTTTTCGAGGGATTGACCTTGAGCAACCACTGGTTGCACCAAGCGGTGAACCGGTCAAGATGGGATTGGAGAAGGTGTTGGGAGCGCTGTAGGGTGGGGGCAAGGGCAAGGAAGGCGGTGTCATCGGCAAACTGGAGAAGGTGGACGGGGGTTGACGGCGGCGGCATGTCCGCCGTGTACAAAAGGTACAGAAGGGGGGAGAGGACGGAGCCTTGGGGCACACCGGCAGAGGGGAAAAAGGTGTAGGAATCTGTGTTATGGACGGTGACATAGGAAGGACGGCAGGAGAGAAAGGAGCCGATCAGACGGACGTAGTTAATGGGAAGGGCGAAGGTTTGGAGCTTGAAGAGGAGACCGGAATGCCATACGCGGTCATAAGCATGTTCGAGGTCCAGGGAGAGGAAGATTGCGGAGCGACGGGAATTAAGCTGCTCAGGTAAACGGTTCATTTTAACACGGGTAATGTATCACAAAGCAAATACTGTCCGCACTGGCGGAACGTTACGTGATACCACGTACTTATACGTTTGTGACTATTACAGCGCCATCTATCACAAAGCGAAAAAATGTGGTCCAACTAAAACACTCATATTTCTTTACGTACTACGCGAATATGTAATAAAATGGGGGTTCCTATTTAAAAAAACGCAGTTGATATCTGTATGACCTATGGCAGCGTCATCTATCGGGCCAACCATAGCGCCATCTGGTTTCCCCCTTGAAGCTAGATGAGTTTCGTTCTTTGTAGTTTTTTCGTTTGATGCTTATTTCGTGAAATATTCGGCCCTGTCACTATCAATGGACCACCCTGTATATTAGATGGGTTTGTGTGCGGAAGATGTGAAAGCTACGGCAGCACCCGCATCTGTCGTGTTTGACAGACGAGAACACATGTACCTGGGCACTGTTCTCGTGAAGTATGACATGTGTAGTTGGTAACAGTTCTGCCCAGTTCCAAATCACACACTTGTTGATACTGCTTCCTTAGAGGTCGACGAGGATATCGACATTTTCTTTCATATCTCCAGTCATGGTAAGGGTGTTCAGTGGCTGACTTTGTTGTAACGCTGAACTTTCTGATCACAATACTGGACGCTTCTCGGATAACGTATATGTTACTTATATACACCCTTCTGGTCTTGCAGTGTATTTTGCTTTTACGATGTTGCAATGTTATTTTTCAAACTGCTGAAGTTCATGATATTCCTTTGATTTGTGTCCACCATAAATCTTGACTTGTTTCCAGAAATACAGATTTAAAAAAATATTTTCATGCATTTTCATCCCGTCTCTCGGCAAAGCCTATGGGATAGCTTATATTTATATCATACTTCTTCCGCTGGATCCAATTTTTGCTCTTTACATTACAATATTTCAGAGATGATAAATCGTATCCCGTTACATTCATGGAAACTATTTCGTCCAGCCACTAGTCCAAAATTGGTGTTGTCACTTCCGGAGATGTTTACGATTGCAGCTGTGAATGACAATCACCTCTAATGCCATTCAAAATAGATCATTTCTTCACTATGCGACCGTCATTTGCACTACTTGCACACAATTCTCTTGAAAGACCTTAATCAAGAGTACGACCCATATTTAAAGCTATTGGCTTTGTAGGGTACGGACGCACACCTGTCTTAATGTCCTATTACTGTTCTACTGTTCTTCTAACTTTCATTTACCTGACGAAAACTTTAGGCACGATATGATTGACTAAACATGAATGTCTAAACACATTGTGGGTACTGTTTATTAAATATAAATGTTTGTGTCAGCATAAGGGCTGGCAGTCCAAGGAAGCGAAGATCCGTGGGCACGTTTAAGTATTCTCCAAGTCCTGACAACCAGTCTGCCGTTCACCTACATCGACATACACTATGTGATCAAAAGTATCCGGACACTTGGCTGAAAATGACTTACAAGTTAGTGGGGCCCTCCATCGGTAACGCTGGGAATAAATATGGTGTTGGCCCACCGTTAGCTTTATGGCAGCCTCCACTCTCTCAGGCATACATTCAATAAGGTGCTGGAAGGTTTCTTGGGGAATAGCAGCCCGTTCTTCACGGAGTGCTGCACTGAGGAGAGGTATCGATGTCGGTCGGTGAGGCCTGGCGCGAAGTCGGCGTCACAAAACATCCAAAAGGTGATTTCGAGGATTCAGGTCAGGACCCTGTGCTGGCCAGTCCATTACAGGGATATTATTGTCGTGTAACCACTCCGCCACAGGCCGTGCGTTATGAACAGGTGCTCGATAGTGTTGAAAGATGCAATTGCCATCCCTAAATTGCTGTTCAATAGTGGGAAGCAAGAAGGTCCTTAAAACATCATTGTAGGCCTGTGCTTTGATAGTGCCACGCAAAACAACAAGGGGTGTAAGCCCCCTTCATGAAAAACACGACCACACCCTAACACCACCGCCTCCGAGTTTTACTGTTGGCTCTACAGGCGCTGGCAGATGACGTTCACCTGGCATTCAGCATACCCACACGCTGTCATCGGATCGCCACATTGTGCACAGTGATTCGTCACACCACAGAACGTTTTACCACATTCCAGTCGTCCAATGTTCACGCTCCTTACACTTGGAGAGGCGTCGTTTGGCAGTTACCGGCGTTATGTGTGGCTTATGAGCAGCCGCTGCACCATGAAATCCAAGTTTTCTCATCTCCCGTCTAACTGTCATAGTACTTTGCAGTGGATCCTGATGCAGTTTGGAATTCCTGTGTGATGGTTTGGATACACGTCTGCCTATTACACATTACGACCCTCTTCAAGTGTCGACGGTCTCTGTGAGTCAACAGATGATGTTGGCCTGTACGCTTTTGTTCTGTATGTGTCCTTCACATTTCCACTTCACTATCACATCAAAAACAGTGGACCTAGGGATGTTTAGGAATATGTAAATCTCGCGTACAGACGTATTACACAAGTGACACCCAATCACCTGAGCGCTTTCGAAGTCCGTGAGTTCCGCCGAGTGCCCCATTCTGCTCTCTCACGAAGGCTAATGACTACTGAGGTCGTTAATATGGAGTACCTGGCAGTACAATGCGCCTAATATGAAAAACGAATACTTTTGATCACATAGTATTCATAATCCTCAAGCCGCCATACGGCTCTATGGCGTTGGGTGCCCTGTGCCACTGTTAGTTGTTCCATTTCCTGTTTCAGCCGCAAATAGACCAAGAGAAAACTGAGTATGTGCTTCGTTACGAGCCCTTATTTATCTTGTCTTAGTGGTCCTTAGGCGAGATATGTGTTGGTGGCGAAAAGAATGTTTTCCTCTTTCCAGAGATTCAAATGGTTCAAATGGCTCTGAGCACTATGGGACTCAAATGCTGTTGTCATCAGTCCCCTAGAACTTAGAACTACTTAAACCTATCTAACCTAAGGACATCACACACACCCATGCCCGAGGCAGGATTCGAACCTGCGACCGTAGTAGCAGCGCGGCTCCGGACTGGAGCGCGTAGAACCGCACGGTCACTGCGGCCGGCCTCCAGAGATTCCCATTTGAGTTTACGGAGTATTTTCGCGTGTTGTTCGAAGCTATCTGTAACCAATACAACAGCACGCCTCCGAGTTGCCTCCACGCCTTCCTTCCAACCATGTATCCCATCACTTGAACAGTTCTCAAGAATGGGCCATACACGTGTTCTGCACGCAGCGAGCCTGCTTTATGTATGAGCTACACCTCCTGAAATTCCTATATCTGACTTCACATTTTCGTTGCGTTTGATGTCGCTTTGCAACGGTACACCTAGATGTTTAATCAATCTGACTGTCTGGCAACACACAAAAAATACTGCAGTCGAACATTACAGTATTTCTAGACGTATTCACATGAATTAACTTACATTTTTTCGCGTTTTAGTCAAGCTGCCATTCATCACACAAAATTGTATGAAATTCATCTTGCATCCTTCTACAGTTTGTTATAGAAGACACTTCCCAGTATCAACGAATAATCGCAAACTGCTGCTTACCCAGATCGTTTATGCACATACAGAACAAGAGCGCTACTATTATACTTTCCTGGGGCATCATGTAGACAGCAGTGCATTCTATGTCGATTCGTACAGAGGAGGTTTCACTTCTCGAGAAAGGCCGCGATACGCGAGCCGTTGCTCTTTACGTGTACTCGGGACGCGAGAGATGGTACGCAGCCACTTTGTACGCCACCCGCGAACCGGGTGAGGCCGCGAGGGGTGGTGGCGGTCTCGCGAGCACCACTGCCGGCAGCATTATTTATTCGCTTCGGCGGCGGACGCCTCACTGGCCGGCAAAGTCCCTCAAGTAATTCAGTCGTCGGCCGCGGAACGTCCAGCTCTAGTTCCAGTTCGTGTGGCGTCCCCCGAGAGGCAGGGCCGCCAACTTTGTGGAAGCCAGCCGGCTCCGGCGAGCAAAAAGGCGAACGAGCGAAAAAGCATCGCGTGGCGGCGGGAGTGGCTGGCGGCTGGCCGTTCCGTGCTAGTTCCCGCTGTTCCCAGCCGGCACGTAGAGTAAACGCTGTGCGTCAGCGAAGGACTGCAGGCAGAGAGAGAGACAGGGAGAGAGAGAGAAATGGGAGAAGGAAGCGAGCGGGCGAGAACACAGAGAGCACTGCATTCCTAACTGAATGTTTCCACATTGCTAACTAATGCGACAAAAGATCTCATTCCGAAATCTTATTACAGTGATGCAGTACTGCAGACTCTACTCCGTATGAGTAATAATGTTACTGACTAGTGGACCGCGCCTACTCGAAATCACCAACTTCGTCCGAATTTGTGGTACATGCACGGTCTGACAGAAACTAAAATGAGTACGATCGCCAGATGACCAAGCATCTAGAATAAAAATTGGCAAGGGTCGGGCGAAGGATGGGCCATTTATGTCAACGATAGCTACTAGGCAGCGGATGGCGCAGAATAAAACGAACACGACAGTAAGCGGAAGGTCGTGGAGTCGAATCCCTATCCACATACTTTTCTTACTTTAAAATTTTACGTTACCTATACTACGAATAAACTGAAATAATGCCTAACGTATTGTATTTATTAATATGAGGTGTGATTGTAAAGTAACGAGACTGATGCTGTCACAGTAAGTACGAATGCGCTAAAAATGATCGAAAATTGTTGTCAAGCTTCAAAAATGGTTCAAATGGCTCTGAGCACTATGCGACTTAACGTCTGAGGTCATCAATCGCCTAGAACATAGAACTAATTAAACCTAACTAACCTAAGGACATCACACACATCCATGCCCGAGGCAGGATTTGAACCTGCGACCGTAGCGGTCACTCGGTTCCAGACTGTAGCGCCTAGAACCGCACGGCCACTTCGGCTGGCTGTCAAGCTTCAAGCCTTCTCACAAGTAAGCCTACACATGGGATACATTTACATTTTGATCGGCTTTGAATACGTTGTTGCGTAGAGTAAAATAAGACATGTTCTTGTACGTGCCCAAGTGGCCTTTAAGATGGTGAAACGGCACCTGAAAAAATCGAGTGTAATATTTTGAATGAATATCATTGTAATTGAAACGAAAGTCATATAGTTTTTAATGTACATTACAACGATGCAGCCCAATTTGTCAGAAAAAGTCATTTTTTTCGAAATCACCTCCACCTCACAATTTTGATTTTCATTTCGACATTTGACTACGATAATAGCAATACCAAATTCAATCATATATGATGAAGTGGTTTTCCAGAGACACATCTGTCGGAAATAAGCTAAAAATATCTCGATACCGCTGTCCGAGTGCCCGATACGTACCCACTTCAGTGACCAATAGTTATATTGGGTTCTTTAATAAATCTTTCTCAGATAGATAAATTCTAAATGCATACGTTGTTATATACACATACATTCCTTTTATTTTATAACTATAAAATATTTTGTTTTGTATTTTCTTTTACATTTGATGCATTTTTTTTAATATATAAATTTTTCAGATTTAATTATGTTGTATCTGAAATTGTTTGTACATCGTTGTCGTAACAATACTATAAATCTGTACAATAATAAGGAAGCGCAGATATGATCGGGTAAAAAAATGCAGAATGCACCTTGATTCTGCGCACCAATCATATCGAACAGTTACAATGTCACATCTTATATGACTGAATTTGGCATTAACATGTTATACGTTTTGCTGTTACTGAAATGCCGAAATGAAAAACTAATTGTGGGTAGAGGATTTCGAAAAAAAGGACCTTTTTGAAAAATCTGCATGCATCGTTGTAACATACATTAAACACCGTAGAACATTTATTACAATTTTTTATTCATTTTTATTTCTTGCTTTTTTAAAATCTGTTACTGTTTCAATGGTATTCATTCAGAAATATTAAACTTAGTTTTTGTTTCAAGTGGTTGTTACACCCCCTTAAAGGCCATATGGGCATATGTAAAAAAAATATATGTCTCTTACTTCGCTCTGCACTACAAGATAATCAAAACCGATCAAAATCTAAGTGTGTTCCTTGGATACTTTTACTTGTCAGTCGAATGCGACATCTATTAGTGTGGCCTTTGCCTTCGCATGTGTAAGAGCTGTTACTTTTTTACAGGGAAAATGATTAGTGTAGCAACAAGGCAATGAATTAACGTGAAGTTTCACATGGAACTTGGAAAATATTGATACTAAAACCTATATTTTACTAAAAGGAGTGTATAGCGAAGACTTTTTATCACGTAAGCGAACTTTATAGTGGTTCAAGCGCTCCCAAGACGACCGAGAAGAGCGAAAATAGCTCGAATGAGTAAACGAAAATTCGACATTCTTGGAATTGTGTATCATCACAGAGTTCACGAAGGTAAAGCTGTTAATCAACTACCTTGACGTTCTTGCAAAACTCAGAAAGAAAATGAGAAAAAAAGATCCGAATCGTGGAAGAACAAATCATTGTTTCTGCATCAAGACAACGCACTGCTTCATACCGATTGCCTGTTAAGAGATTTCTAGCGATGTACAACATCCCAGTGTTAGAGCATCCGCGTTAATCTCCTGACCTAGAGCTGTGAGCCTTTTGTCTATTCCCCAAAGTCAAATATGAGTCTAGTGATACATAACAAAACATCTAAACAAGACTTATTCTTCATTGAAAACTAAAATTAGTGAAACAATGACCAATAAAATGAGCTGCGACGTAAATTCGCGTAGGAAGCATGCTACCACGTTGTGACTTGTGAGCACTTCTAATCTATATTACTAAAAGTAAAGCTGTAAAACCGTCGTGTCTGTTTGAACGCATTAGTTTCCAGAACTAGCCCACGAATTTTCATGAAGTTTTCAGAGGTAACTTGAGAGTAGTTTGGAGAAATACGCTGAAGCGAAAAAAAAAGAGAGAGAGAGAGAGAGGTGTAGAGATGCGTATTCAAATACAGCTATATGCAAATAGGCACAATACGGCGGAGCTATTAGATCGGTTACTATTGCTACAATGGCAGATTATCAACACTTCAGTGTGTTTCAAAAATGGCTCTGAGCACTATGGGACTTAACTTCTGAGGTCATCAGTCCCCTAGAACTTAGAACTACTTAAACCTAACTAACCTAAGGACATCACACACATCCATGCCCGAGGCAGGATTCGAACCTGCAGTCGTAGCGGTCGGCGGTTCCAGACTGTAGCGCCTAGAACCGCTCGGGCACCCTGACCGGCTTCAGTGTGTTTGAACATGATCTTAGTCGACGCACGAGCTATGGGGCACAGCATCTCCGAGGTTGCGACGAAGTAGTGATTTTCCCGTACGAGTGTACTGTGAATATCAGGAGTCAGATAAAACACCAAATCTCTGACATCGCTGCGGCCGGAAAAACGATAATGCAAGAACGGGATCAACGACGACTGAAGAGAATCGATCGACGTGACAGAAGTGCAACTCTTCCGCAAGTTGCTGCAGATTTGAATGCTGAGCCATCAACAAGTGTCAAGCGTGCGAACCATTCAACGAAACATCATCGATATGGGCTTTAGGAGCCGAAGGTTCACTCGTGAACGCTTGATGACTGAGCGACACAAAGCCCTACGCCTCGCCTGAGCCCGTCAACACCGACATTCGACTGTTGATGATTGCAAACATGTTGTCTGTTGTATCGAGCCGATGGACGTGTAGGGGTATGGAGGTAACCTCACGAGTGCATGGACCCTGCATGTCAGCAGGGGACTATTCAAGCTGGTGGAGGCTCTGTAACGGTGTGGGGCGTGTGCAGTTGGAGTGAAATGGGACCCCTGATACGTCTAGACACGACTCTGACAGGTGACACGTACAGAAGTATTCTGTCTGATCACCCGCATCCATTCATGTCCATTGCGCATTCCGACGGACTTGGGCAATTCCAGCAGGACAATGCTACATCCCACTCGTCCTGAATTGCTACAGATTGACTCCAGGAAACTCTTCTGAGTTTAAACACTTCCGCTGGCCACCAAATTCCCCAGACATGAACATTACTGAGCATATCTGGGATGCCCTGCAACGTGCTGTGCGTCACCCCATTGTACTCTTACGAATTTATGGACAGCCCTCCAGGATTCACGGTGCCAGTTACCTCGAGCACTAATTCAGACATTAGTCGTGTCCATGCCACGTCACGTTGCGGCACTTCTACGTGCAGGCGGGGACTCTACTCGATATTAAGCAGATGTACCAGTTTCTTTGGCTCTTCAGTGTATATAGGCTTTACCTCATCAAAGTCGGAAAAGGAGAAAAAAGATACCGTAATTTAAAGTTTTATCTGAAATCGTCTGCTAAGCTTGGTAGTTCGGGTGTTTAATCACGTGGGCGTAGTACATTGAAGAATCAGTAGATAGTGCTGTTAGTTTTGTAGTACAGCTAGGAACCAATGGCGTTGTTAATTTTTTTTAGCTCAGTCGCAAGTGTATTTTCGGAAGTTTGTCGGAGACAGAATTAAGCGCCGCAATCTTATCTTACCGCAGAGACTTTATGAGCGAAGTATTAAAAGCTTAACGGCATTTGTATGGGTTTTTGGTGGGTTTTATTTATATTTGAGTTCTTTCCTAGGACTGTTTTTTTGTTTTTTCGGTTTAGTGATACAAGTATTTTCACAATTTTATGTCAGTGGCAGAATTAAATACTGAAATCTCTTCTTTACGAATATAAGCTAATATTTAGGTCAATCGCCTACTATATACGGATTTCCTGATTTCGTTTTGTGTGTTAAAAGCTCAACCAAATTGATCTGTTTCTTTCGATTTGGGTGACTACTCCTTAGATTTTGATTTGGTTTTGTTTTCGAATAAAAACTCTATAGAGTTGTGGAGTCTTCCTGAATACACCACAATAACTAAACGACCGGGGGATACACAGTCACAGGAATTCAGTTAAGATCGTGAAGTAAGACTTGTTGCAATTCGAGAACATCAGTCTTCACCTCGCACTTGGGAGTGCGACATAACTCTGAGACATCATGAATCATCTCGCTCCTCAGAACCCTTCGCTCGCCCGCATCTCGTGGTCGTGCGGTAGCGTTCTCGCTTCCCACGCCCGGGTTCCCGGGTTCGATTCCCGGCGGGGTCAGGGATTTTCTCTGCCTCGTGATGTCTGGGTGTTGTGTGCTGTCCTTAGGTTAGTTAGGTTTAAGTAGTTGTAAGTTCTAGGGGACTGATGACCATAGCTGTTAAGTCCCATAGTGCTGAGAGCCATTTGAACCATTTTTGAACCCTTCGCTCACGGAAGCTTAGGGTTACTTCTCTCCAACGTAACATCATAGATGCGAAGGGATTGACGCAGCGAGTTTTTATATCCCGACTGCTGCTTATTCCAAGCAATTTACGTGTAAAATTCCCTGCAAATTTAAGTTAAGCGATGAGCATATTCAAAGCTTAGGGCCAGAGGCTGCGTGTTGCAGGCATGGACCTCAGAGTCAGCTGCTTTTCGCACAGTCAGCTCAGTGTGGTTCTCTCACGTGTTACTGAAGCAAACAAGCTCTCCGTTCATACCTCCAGTCATAGTACTTCAAAAGTTGTATACAAAGGAGCTTTGTACTTGTAAGTCAAAAATTTATTCCATATGTATGAAGTCTCAGACACAGCTATAAATAAATATCTGGGCAATGCCGGGATTCTCAGCCAGTCTATACTACTAAACCACTATCCCATTACTAAGTACCAGTTGCAGGTTCCCTATCTAACGGCTTCCAGAGGCTACAAAAATTTTAATTTTAAACATTTTCGTGATTATTGAGCAAAACTTAAAAATTTTAAATGCTCTCATAATCCGCTCAATAAGAGATATAATATTACGATAAAAGTGTATCACAATGAGAAAATTATTATAGTTAGCAATGTGTGTCTGTCTTGAAGCAGCAGCATAACCTCGTTTCGCCACTTTGTCCTAACGAATACGTTCGTTGTACTTCCTACACCGATTTCTGCCGTTACTTCACACAGTGTTGATTGTCTGTTAGTACTGACAGCTCTACGCAAACGCCGCTGCTCTCGGTCTTTAAGTGAAGGCCGTCGGCAATTGCGTTATCGGTGGTGAAAGGTACTGCTTGAAGTCTGGTATTCTCGGCACACTCTTGACACTGTGGATCTCAGAATATTGCATTCCCTATAGATTTCCGAAATGGGATGTCACATGCTTCTGGTTCCAACTACCATTCTGCGTTCAAAGTCCTAATTTCTGTCATACCTCCCTAAAACACGCCGGAAACCTTTTCACCTGGGTATAAATGACAGCTCCGCCAATGCGCTGCCATTCTGTACCTTGTGTATGTGATACTACCGCCATCTGTATAAGTGCATATCGCTGTCGTATGACTTGTCACCTCAGTGTATATTCATCCAGTATTTCAAAATGAGAACGCTTAGCGGTTTTCAACAAATACATGAAATATATGCACTTTTTCGAATACCGAAAACCATCATATGTACAGGGTTATTACAAATGATTGAAGCGATTTCACAGCTCTACAATAACTTTATTATTTGAGATATTTTCACAATACTTTGCACACACATACAAAAACTCAAAAAGTTTTTTTAGGCATTCACAAATGTTCAATATGTACCCCTTTAGTGATTCGGCAGACATCAAGCCAATAATCAAGTTCCTCCCATACTCGACGCAGCATGTCCCCATCAATGAGTTCGAAAGCATCGTTGATGCGAGCTCGCAGTTCTGGCACGTTTCTTGGTAAAGGAGGTTTAAACACTGAATCTTTCACATAACCCCACAGAAAGAAATCGCATGGGGTTAAGTCGGGAGAGCGTGGAGGCCATGACATGAATTGCTGATCATGATCTCCACCACGACCGATCCATCGGTTTTCCAATCTCCTGTTTAAGAAATGCCGAACATCATGATGGAAGTGCGGTCGAGCACCATCCTGTTGAAAGATGAAGTCGGCGCTGTCGGTCTCCAGTTGAGGCACGAGCCAATTTTCCAGCATGTCCTGATACACGTGTCCTGTAACGTTTTTTTCGCAGAAGAAAAAGGGGCTGTAAACTTTAAACCGTGAGATTGCACAAAACACGTTAACTTTTGGTGAATTGCGAATTTGCTGCACGAATGCGTGAGGAGTCTCTACCGCGCAGATTCGCACATTGTGTCTGTTCACTTCACCATTAAGAAAAAATGTTGGTTCATCACTGAAAACAAGTTTCGCACTGAACGCATCCTCTTCCACGAGCTGTTGCAACCGCGCCGAAAATTCAAAGCGTTTGACTTTGTCATCGGGTGTCAGGGCTTGTAGCAATTCTAAACGGTAAGGTTCCTGCTTTAGCCTTTTCCGTAAGATTTTCCAAACCGTCGGCTGTGGTACGTTTAGCTCCCAGCTTGCTTTATTCGTCGACTTCCGCGGGCTACGCGTGAAACTTGCCCGCACGCGTTCAACCGTTTATTCGCTCACTGCAGGCTGACCCGTTGATTTCCCCTTACAGAGGCATCCAGAAGCTTTAAACTGCGCATACCATCGCCGAATGGAGTTAGCAGTTGGTGGATCTTTGTTGAACTTCGTCCTGAAGTGTCGTTGCACTGTTATGACTGACTGATGTGAGTGCATTTCAAGCACGACATACGCTTTCTCGGCTCCTGTCGCCATTTTGTCTCACTGCGCTCTCGAGTGCTCTGGCGGCAGAAACCTGAAGTGCGGCTTCAGCCGAACAAAACTTTATATGAGTTTTTCTACGTATCTGTAGTGTGTCGTGACCATATGTCAATGAATGGAGCTACAGTGAATTTATGAAATCGCTTCAATCATTTGTAATAGCCCTGTATAACGGAATGACGACCCTGAAAATTTGTGCAGGACGTGGACTCTATTCCAAATTTACGGCTTTACGTGAGCTGTCCACTTACCCGCTTTGGCTATCCGTGCGCGACAGACGGCCAGACAGAAACTTCCATATATCGTCGTTCAAGCAGTAATGCGTTGTACTTCTTAGCAAACGCAGCCACTGCAATATCGTACTTCCAACAAAAGTTATACATATTTCAACCTTTTACGGAACTCTTTCTCGCTGACACTCCCGACAAAACGACGAAAGAAAAAAAAATTATCGCTTCCTACATTTTCGCTGTTAATGTAATTCAGCTTCAGTATCAGCCTTGACGTTTTAATATATTACTCCTTTTACCACCGGCTCTATTCGCAAGACAGTTCCAGGCAGTAACCTCATATACATTGAATATACCCACAAAATCATATCGTTGTACGACGCATAGTTCAATAGATGTGACGTCGTAAACATTTAGACTGTAAGAAGCTAACTTTTGCTTACAATGAGGCGAATTAAAGCATCAATGTAACGCATGACGTTCCAATTTAATACGTCTTTACTATTAACTCTATTCGCAACACAGGTTACAGACAGTATCTACATTCATCACTGCTTGTACCAGCATAATTATAACATTCTGCGACGCATATTTTGGGAGATATTACGTCGTAAATATTGAGATTTGTGAAAAATTGAATTTTGCTTAAAATTGAGTGAAAAGTACCACGACTATATTCATCCAATGTCTCATAATGAGAGCACTTAACGGCTTCTAAAGAACTTAGGCATAATCCCACCTCTTTCTTAAGCTGTATCTCGCTTACATGAATAATCAACTACTTAATATATTAGGTCATTTGTAAAGTAATCAGATGGTTGTAACTATTTTCCACATGGGAATTCGATTCTAAATAATTAATGGTTTACTGGTACATTTCTTTAATGGACACCACGACTGAACTCATGCAGAGCGCGACGCTGACAAGCGTACCGTGCTCACTCGTCACCACCTATCTCGTCCAGATTTATGATATACGCGGAATTTCGCCAGAAATGAAAGTGGCAGAAGTGAAGGCTCCAGATGACATAGCGATTAGGAAAAAATACCATTTTTGGTGGGGATGTGGTGAGGCACAAGCCATTTTATGTTTGGGCACTTTCCACGCAGCGGTTGGCGTAGCGGAAAGAGCAGAGAACGGTAAGCTGTAGATAATGGGATCAAGACACTACGCTGCAATCCTTTTTTTTATTTTCAATGTTTACGTTACTTACACCGCTAATAAACCGAAATAACGCTCGATATACTCCATTTATTATATTTTCACAAAAGGCATGACAAGGAAAGCTTAAGGAATTTGAGATCGCTAATAAATTTCCACGAAGGGATCATAAGGCGTATATGAGAATTTCGCATATACAATTAGAACTCTCATAATTTTAGAGTTTATTTATGTGTGCTGGAGTGGCATTCGTCGTAAAAACAGGAGAAGCAGTAATTTTCCCCCCGTCTTTCCGCTTATTTTGCACGTGCATGACTGATGTTTCTATTGAAAACAATACGTTCACTGCGTTCTCACAATATTCTCAGAAAATACACATTATTCGTTCTATAGCTAGCGAGGGATTAAGCTCGGTAGCCGTAGCTATTGTTGGTCCCAACGGCCGATGGACCGATTTTACCTCCACCGGGAAACTATTGTTCGCGTGAAACTGCCGACATCAGCTCGAAGATCAAAAAGAAACTAAGTCCTCAGCACATTGATTGCAATCCCTTCTCGGAAAGGTATTGAAAAATTCCTTTTGAACGCCATGAGCACTTTCTTGGAAACTTCTTTCCAATCCCAAAGTTTCCTTAGCATTTCCTTTTCATGCCTTTTATGATTATGTGAATAAACATTAGGTTGGTGCGTAAGTTCGTAGCATTTCTCCGTAAGTGTAATAAACACAACACATAGAGATAATAGAACTTTTAGTCATTAATAATGTTTTATCGTTCACTATTTACAACAGTCTGCCGACGATGGGGTAACTTCACGATTCAACGACTGTTGTAATCACTTGGTTTAAAGGAGAATATCTCGTAGAACCATGTTCGGCGCACGTTTTCATCCAGAAAGGACGTTCTTTGAAGGCTCTTCGGCAGAGCGCAGAAAAGGTGAAAATCTAAGGGTGCAAGTTCAGGTGAATAAGAGAGGTCTGGAATGACTTCACACCCCAACTCCGGTACAGTGTTTTTTGTCAGTCTATCAGAATGTGGACGGGCGCTGTCGTGGAGTAACATCACTTTACGCACTCTTCCTGGTTGTTGTTCTTGGACTGCGTCTGCAAGACAATAAAAGTCAGCCTTAGTAAGTACACCTAGGGGAAGCCATTCGTAGTACACCTCACTGTCGCTGTTCTACCAGATGCATAACATTATTTTTTTGGATGCGTGGAGGTCTTTGTACGGGGGTTGCTGCTTTGTTTGGAATCAGCCATTCCTTTTTTTTCGTTATTTTAGCGGAAAGACACTATTTCTCGTCACCAGTAACGAAATAGGATTGGAATGGTCGGTGTTCTTCACGAGCTAATTAATGACGAGCAAGCAGAGATGCGTATTGGCCTCCCACTGATTTTAATTATTTTGGCTTAAAGCATGCAGTACCCTTACAGCTGATGTTTGAACCACCCCCTTGCATGCAAATGTCGCACGGTGGTGCGATTATCATAATTCATCACGTCTGCCAGTTCTCGAGTACACTGATGTGGATCATTGTGGATTAATATGTTCAAAGATCTTCATCGAACCCAGCAGGTCTTCCTGAACGTGTGGAGTCAAAACAATCCTCTTTAGAACGAGAAAACCATTTTCTTGCCCTGCTCTGTCCAATGGCACTATCCTCATACACAGTGCGAATGTTTCTGGCTACTCCGTTGTTGTCACACTTCTACTGAACTCAGACAGGAGAATATGTTGGATATTTCCCGATTTCTCCATTGGGCTCTATATTTTCTAGTATCCAGAGCTCCACTCATGTCTCCAAATGACAAAATGGCAATATGTGAACTCAGACTACAACAGTGATCTACAATTAAAAAATGACAATCGATAAACAACACATAGCAACCGGAATACCAGCGAGCAAAACAAAAAAGGTATGAACTTATGTACAAAACCTAATATAATATACTTAGCATCATTTCGGTTTATTTGCAGTGTAAGCAATGTAAAAATTGAAAATAAAAATGTCCCGTGTAGGAAATGGAACTCACGACCTGGGGTTCCCGTTTCCTCCGCTCAACTGCTGCCTGGAGACGTCGGTCACTTAAACAACTCACACCTCACGTCCAACAAGCGCCACATACTCTGTTCTATTCCTAAACTCTTCGCCGTCTGGAGCTCTCACTTCTGTCACTTTCACTTCTGGTCGACTCCGACATATAAATTTGGACGAAATCGGTGATGACGAGTTGGCGCTGTGTCGTTGTAGGTCCGTCGACCTCGTTCTCTATATCGATGTCAGCGACAGATGCAGGAGGACTGCAGCTAAGCCACAAAACTATGATCACTGTCCACTGCGAGACTGAATGCCGCCTTAAAGCGGTTATAGCACGTGACACGATAAGGGAAGTATGTAAGCGGAGCAGGGACGAATGACGACTCATTCTAGCGACGAAAACGACAGCAACTAAGCAAATGGGGAAATCTGCTGACATAAAATACTTCGACCAAAGTCCAGGTTGTTATGTACCGATGACTGGGTGTTGTGTGATGTCCTTAGGTTAGTTAGGTTTAAGTAGTTCTAAGTTCTAGGGGACTTATGACCATAGCTGTTGAGTCCCATAGTGCTCAGAGCCATTTGAACCATTTGTTATGTACCGACGCTTTATGGATGAGCATCCCGGTGAAGTTGATCCGCTGTTCAGATGTTACTGCCGTGAGCTACAGCAAATGCTCGACCAATGGTGTGACCACGAGTGAGCGATAAGACGATGGACGACCATGCCTCATCACAGGTAACAGAGATCGGATGGACAGTTCTGAAACGTGGTATAGACAGCTATCTGTGGCAGATCTGACGACAGAGTACAATTCTGGTGCACGCACAAGTGTTCCGGAGCGCACCACTCAGCCGGCCAGAGTGGCCGAGCGGTTCTAGGCCCTACAGTCTGGAACCGCGCGACCGCTACGGTCGCAGGTTCGAATTCTGCCTCGGGCATGGATGTGTGTGATGTCCGTAGGTTAGTTAGGTATAAGTAGTTCTACGTTCTAGGGGACTGATGACCTTAGAAGTTAAGTCCCATAGTGCTCAGAGCCATTTGAACCCTTTGAACCGCAACAAACGCGTACCTTGTTAAACATGGGACTCCTCAGCATGATACCCCTACGTGTTCCATGTTGACCCACAGACTTCGTCAATTGAGGATTCAGGGACGCGAAATAATCGAGACTGGACTGTGGAGCAATGTAAACGTGTTACCTGGTCGGATGAATCACGTTTCTCGTTACATTACGTCGATGATCGCGTCGTTCCCGTACAGCGTTATCCAACCGAACGGCTGCTCAGGCAGCATGAGTTCCTAATCCCTACGACAGCTAATATTCCACTGAGCACAAACACATCCATCCTCTGTTTGAATGATATTTCCGCCATTTGACAGTACGTACAAGGTGCTATCCAAAATTTTCAGGACTGATGCTGCCACCTGTTGAGAACCTTACCTTTGGACTAATGGTCACCATCACCCTCGAAGTAGTTCCCATCTGCACATACACACCCAACTCTTCCACCACTGGTCTAACGTTTCCTGGAAGTCCTGTTCTTTGAAGGTGTTAATCACTGCCTGCGATGCTTCTTGAATCTTCTCTAGAGTGTCGAACCGACGGCCTTTCAACTTCAGTTTAAGTTTTGGGAATAGCGCGAAGTCGCAAGGTGCCAAATCTGGCGAGTATAGTGGGTGGGGTACAACCGCCATGTCGTTTTTTGCCAAAAAGGTCCTGGTGAGCAAGGGAGTGTGACAGAGCGCGTTGTCGTGATGCAGCAGCCAGTTCCCTTGACGCCTAAGTTCAGTCCGTCATCGTCGCACGTTTTCACGGAGCCGTCGCAAAACGTCATAGTAGTACGCGGAATTCACTGTTTGGTTGCGTGGGACGAATTCTTTGTGCACAATTCCCTTGGTATCAAAGAAAACTATGATCATGGTCTTCACTTTGCTCTTCACCTGTCTCGCTTTTTTGGGTCTTGTAGATCCTGGGATCCTCCACTGCGACGATTGTTGCTTTGTCTCTGGGTCATAACCGTAAATCCAGCTCTCGTCGCCGTAGCGCTTTTCCCGAGATTCGCACAGAATTTGATACACACCAAACACAGAGTATTACGGAAATCACTGTGGATACACAACACGTCCTCCCAGCTGAATGCCACTCCGCACACTGACTCATCAGTTATACAGCTCTCGCCACCTAGCGGTGCAAAGATCTACTACTCCTACTTTCCAGATGGCAGCACCGGTCCCGAAAATTTTGGATTCCACCTCGTACTTCTGTATTTTATATTAATATCATTATTTCGGCCTAGAGCCATTATCAAGTACAACAATGAAAAGAATTTTTATGGAAATGCATGGAAAGGGAGAAGGGCCAGAATTTAACATCTTTATACCATTCTGATGCCAGATCAGAAATTACTTAAATAAAATGATGGGTCTAATTAGACTTTGCCATGTGATTCTTCTGACAGGAGGCTTGAAGAACTTCAGCCGTTCACTTGTGTAATAAAATGTAACACCTACAGCCGACGTTACTATGTTCTTTCTTATATGGCTATCAGTTTCGGTGCTTCATTGCACTGTCTTCAGGCTTTACCTGACGTTGAGGAGCTTAACTCCGATCGTATACACGATTCATCAGTAGCCAACATCTACAAACTGGTTTTTGCAGACTACCTGTAACAAAGATGTTGTGTCTCCAACCATCAACTACCAAGTTACAGGTAGACTGCGAAAACCAGTTCATAGATGTTGGCCACCGATGATTCGTGTATACGATTGGAATTAACCTTTCAGCATCAGTTAAGGCCTGAAGATGGTGCAGTGAAACACCGAAACTGGTAGCCATATAATAAATATCATCATAAGAATGTTCCATTTTATTACATTTTTTAAGTGAAGTCGTCATCAAGATCTATTGAACTGGGTCTCCCAGAGTGTAGATAAGTATAAAATAACAAAAATGTATGGAAGACAGGAAGCAAACGTTTTCCAACCATAGAACAAATGAGTCACAAAATTAACATCATGACAGTCGTCACATGTATAGTGAACAGAGTCCGAAATTATGCTATGGAAGTTACTGGTGGACTGGCGGTCATAGACGAACAGCGTACTGTGTAACTCTGTGTTGCCTATTCCGTGATTACCCGAAGATCATAGGTACATAAAACTGAAACGCACTATCTGTGAATGCATACGTCAATATATCTTTGTGAGAGCAGTGTTACCTGTGATACAAGATGTAAATGCGTACATATATGTACATATATACAGAGTGGGTCTGCGTTTGCTCTCTGGTGTGACGAAAAAAATTTCAGAAGAATGTCAGGGACACAACAACGTAAAAGAACATCCTTTTATTGTGAAGGAATGCTGACCTCCAAGGGATCTTCTGACGGGAAGAGCCGGGGCAAACTTCCCACTGAAAAGTAGAGACGTTTTTTATTGGCAAAGTGCTAAGGATTTAGGACGGGAATTGGAACCTTCCAGAAAATCTTATGAAAGGAATATGAGCTTCCGGTGATTGGCTGACAGATTCATGACCTATCTAGTAGGAGGTAATGTTTTTGTCTTGTCACTGGGATTCGTCACCTGAGTGCAAAAATAGACGCCGCGCGTCCAGGAGGGAATGGAGTGTGACGTGGCCAAGGATTTCACTCCAGAGATAGATGGAGAAAACTTCACTGCCAGGGGCAATCAAAGACAGTTCCGTCTAGAGATCGACATAGAGACTTTGCTGGTGAGAGCCAAAGGGTAAAATCTGGCGGTTAAAATTTGAGAAGCGTTGCTTTCAACACAGGGAGCATATGAAGCCCTTTCTCCATCACAGAGTTGTTATTCTGTTTACTCAAGTGATGAGCTCTCTGTGGAGTCTGACATACACTAAAGTGTTTATTTACAGGAGAATACTTGAGTCGTATTCCTGTTCTTGACTAGTCAGCAAACGGAAATCTTGATTCGTGTTCTGTATTGTACTGGGGGAGTTTCAGCCCAAGAAGTTGGTGGATGGCATATTGCATTCACTGAGTAGATACTTGATAAAAGCAAGTCTTCCGGTCCAGACTGTATACCAGTTAGGTTCCTCAGAGTACGCTAATGCAATAGAAGTCATTTTGGCGCTCCCGAAAGTAGTGTTATATGCCGTCTGCTGTTCCTTATCTATATAAACGATTTAGGAGACAATCTGAGCAGCCGTCTTATGTTGTTTGCAGATGATACTGTTATTTATCGTCTAGGAAACTCATCATAAGATCAAAACAAATTGTAAAACTCTTTAGAAGAGATATCTGTATGGTGCTAAAACAGCCAGTTGACCCTAAATAATGAATGCGAAGAGGAATCCGTTAAACTTCGGTTACACAATAAATCAGTCAAATCTAAAGACCCTAAATTCAACTAGATACCTAGGAATTGCAATTACGAACAACTTAAATAGGAAAGAACTTATAGAAAAAGTTGTGGGGAAGGCAAGCCAAAGATTGCGTTTTATTGGCAGAACACTTAGAAAATATAACAGATCAACTAGACTGCCTACAATAAGCTTGTGGGTCCTCTTTTGGAATACAGCTGCGCCTTCTGGGATCCTTACCGGATAAACGGAGTACATCGAGAAAGTTCAAAGCGGAGCAGCACGTTTTGCGTTATCGCATAATAAGAAAGTGATGCAGGATTTGGGGTGGACATCATTACAACAAAGGCGTTTTTACTTGCTGCGTAATCTTCTCATGAAACTTAAATCACCAACGTTCTCCTCCAAATGCGAAAATATTTTGTTGACGCCGACCTTCACAGAGAGTAGCGATCTTCATAATAAAATAAGGAAAATCAGAACTCGCACGGAAGGATGTAGGTGTTCGTTTCTTCTGCGCGCTCTACGACATTAGAATAATAGAGAATTAAACTTCCTGGCAGATTAAAACTGTGTGCCCGACCGAGACTCGAACTCGGGACCTTTGCCTTTCGCGGGCAAGTGCTCTACCATCTGAGCTACCGAAGCACGACTCACGCCCGGTCATCACAGCTTTACTTCTGCCAGTATCTCGTCTCCTACCTTCCAAACTTTACAGAAGCTCTCCTGCGAACCTTGCAGAACTAGCACTCCTGAAAGAAAGGATATTGCGGAGACATGGCTTAGCCACAGCCTGGGGGATGTTTCCAGAATGAGATTTTCACTCTGCAGCGGATACTGGCAGAAGTAAAGCTGTGATGACCGGGCGTGAGTCGTGCTTCGGTAGCTCAGATGGTAGAGCACTTGCCCGCGAAAGGCAAAGGTCCCGAGTTCGAGTCTCGGTCGGGCACACAGTTTTAATCTGCCAGGAAGTTTCATATCAGCGCACACTCCGCTGCAGAGTGAAAATCTCATTCTGGAAACATCCCCCAGGCTGTGGCTAAGCCATGTCTCCGCAATATCCTTTCTTTCAGGAGTGCTAGTTCTGCAAGGTTCGCAGGAGAGCTTCTGTAAAGTTTGGAAGGTAGGAGACGAGATACTGCAGAAGTAAAGCTGTGATGACCGGGCGTGAGTCGTGCTTCGGTAGCTCAGACGGTAGAGCACTTGCCCGCGAAAGGCAAAGGTCCCGAGTTCGAGTCTCGGTCGGGCACACAGTTTTAATCTGCCAGGAAGTTTCATATCAGCGCACACTCCGCTGCAAAGTGAAAATCTCATTCTGCAAACATCCCCCAGGTTGTGGCTAAGCCATGTCTCCGCAATATCCTTTCTTTCAGGAGTGCTAGTTCTGCAAGGTTCGCAGGAGAGCTTCTGTAAAGTTTGGAAGGTAGGAGACGAGATACTGGCAGAAGTAAAGCTGTGATGACCGGGCGTGAGTCGTGCTTCGGTAGCTCAGATGGTAGAGCACTTGCCCGCGAAAGGCAAAGGTCCCGAGTTCGAGTCTCGGTCGGGCACACAGTTTTAATCTGCCAGGAAGTTTCATATCAGCGCACACTCCGCTGCAGAGTGAAAATCTCATTCTAATAGAGAATTATTGTGAAGGTGGTTCAATGAACCCTCTGCCAAGCAGTTAAGTGTCATTTGCAGAGTATCCATATAGATTTAGATGTAGGCACGGAATTGCAGATACGCCATGTACGTCATCTGCACGGTGGTCAACGCCCCAGCGAGTACATCATCGGTGCAGTGCAATTGCTGGCCGCACTTCAGTATGTGATACGCACACTCTGATTCGGCGGACAGGAAACACTCACAGTAAATGTATTGAGTTCCATTTAGTTGCCCACTGAGCGTTTTCTGAAAGGTCAGTCAGGCTGAAGGTCTCTTACTTCTCACAGCTAAGCATTATCAACCAAAACTGAGTCCATCTGTTAACTGGTTGCGTGGTCTAAAGAAGATCAAACATGATCCATAAAATTTCGGGCGTCCAGCCATCTTCAGTCAGCCGAGGCGACTGACGCTCCAGCACTTGCTTCATCGTCTGCGGGCCGCAACACTGCGCATGCGGCTCACTCTGAACGTAGATGGACGGTATTCACCCGAAATATTAGAATAAGTCGAATTTATGCGGCTGCACGCCCGAAATTTTATGGATAAGTCTTTGCGCCCCGAAAATATGAAGATCAAACGTACTTTCTGGCAATCCCTAAATTACATGTAGGGTAGAATCCGACATCCTCTGCTTCATATTTACACCATTTTTGCACTCTGCATGTTTTTTTTTCATAATGTAAGCGTGAGAATTTCATTGCGGAGGCAACATTAGATAATCACACATACACGCCCCATATGTTGCAAATACGATGGGGGTTTACAGGTGGACTTTGTGAGCAAGATTTTGATCACACGTTCGTTTCACAAGCTGTAACTGCAACACATTTTGTTATGCATTAATGCTGGTATTTGTGAAAAAAGTTCAACAGTAACTTACGAAGTAAGTACCATAGTCTTATGAAATAGTGATAATAGCAATGATTTTTAAAAAAGAAAAAAAAACAGTTTAGTTTCTTGACTGGAACACAAATGAACAATTGTGTTTTAACCCCTCAGAAAATTTATTTTTATCGCTCAAGGGGTAGTTACCCTCTTGTTGCGACACATTGTTCTAGAGATACACTTTCAAAAACCATGTTCTGACACTTCAGTTTATATTTTATGTTAACAAATTTTTATTTTCCACAAAGGTATTCCATGCTATTGCCAGTCTTACTTCTGTATCTTATTTACATAGGACATAGTTATTTCACTTCTCACACAGCAAAAATTAATCATTAATTTGATTGTCTCATTCACTGGACTAATTACCCTATCGACACCTGAGTAACAGAATTACAGTCCATTTCACTAGTTTCACTTATGTTGTTGTTAACCTGGTAACCTCTTTTATGCTACATATATATATCTTCGATCAAAAAGTTCAGTTTGAGGACGTTGCTGCACCGTTTAGCGGTACTCCAGTTCCGGTATAATTTTATGTAAACAAGGGATTTATGCCGCATTCGTATCTTTCCGATGTGCGTTGCGTAAATACGAAAAAGTAAACTGTGGCATCTTTATTACAAAATGCGTCCAAACGGGACCAACGGACTGTTATTCTTTTCTTTTGTTTCGAAGGGCAAACACATCGGAGAATAAAGAACGTGCCGGCCGCTGTGGCCGAGCGGTTCTAGGCATTTCAGTCTGGAACCGCGCTGCTGCCTCGGGCATGGATGTGTGTGATGTCCTTATTTTAGTTAGGTTTAAGTAGTTGTAAGTCTAGGGGACTGATGACTTCAGATGCTTAGAGCCAATAAAGAATGTACATTGGACTGCATGTCTGCAAAAACCACCGTCGTGGAATGGTGCACCAACGGGTGCTGCTGCTTCATGATAACAAATGTCGTAAGGCAGGAGTTACGAAAACTCAAGTGGGACCCAGTAGAGCACCTGCCCTGTAGTGCGTCGGTGGAATGATTGTCTCAGCGTTCATGACGATTTTGCCTGATTGGCGTACCGATTTTGGACTACGTGGCCTCCAAATGGAAACTTTTTGATCTCCCCTTACACATAGTAACTTTAGAGTGAACAACATTATAAGACTGTCCACTGGCGATCCAGGGAAGTAACGTCGTTGGACGATTATATGGAACTGCAGAAAGGATTGGCCAAAAATTCCACAATGTGTAACGGATGGCCGCTCTCTTTAAATGTTGATAAATTTATGACTTCCTTGCAAATTAAAAATGCATGACGGATAGGGATTCGATCATTCGATGGGATCACACAATGGAATTTAAAGACGTCCAGTTTCGTCGACTTTAACATTATCGATATTTGAGATGCAAATTGTATATAGTGATATGTAGACAAAATTAATTTGATTTAAAACCGCGTATCCCTTTATTTTTATTAAAGATTATCCGACAATGATTGTCAATATGTGAAGTACTTGTAGGCGTTTTATTTCTTGAATATTACTTGTGGCTGGGTTGGCAGTTTAATCACAGACAAACAGCAGATCACAGCCGACCGATGGTCACCATTAACTTATCGCAGGCGGCAAAGGTGAAGCCGACGTTAGGTAGGACAGCGTTCGGCGAAGGCTGCTGGCGTGCGCTGGACAGGGTGTGTGGACGCCCGACACATCTCTGACAGCGGGTAACGCAGTCGTTGGAATTCTGCACTCCTAAGGCGTTTTTCTGCGGTTAGGGCATTGTACATTACAGTGAAAGTCACGGAAGGCGGGCAACAATGAGCCTTGGCCTTAAAATGCAGAGAAGACGGCCCCAGTCTGCCGATAGGAGAGCAATATACCGGTGGACACCATGCAGGCTCTGTGAAAGCTACACGTGTTTATGGCTCTATACTTTCGGCAGAACGTGGCAGTTAAGGTGTGAGGATTCTGTAAATGTGAGATTGCAAATTTCCCGTCCCAAAAATACCTGTAGATGAGCCGTCAATTAGGACTCATTGGAGGGTCGTAGGAAACAACATGTTAACGTGCTCCTTTGTGGCAGCGACAGGTCAGAGCCAAAACACATTCCTTTCTTTAGTTGTAGGCCTCTGGGCGTGAAGATGTGGGAATTTCATTGCTCAGCCTGGTGTGATGTAGTAGTTCTGGAAAATTATTGAGGAATGGGGGGTCACTCCACGAGAATTGAGTCTTGTGACTGGATGACTGCTTGTGATAGGGCTAGGATTGTGTGTCGAAGAAGGGGCGAATATTACGAGGGAGGACGGGAGGAACTAAGGCGGCACTTGGTCTGTTGTTAGTGAGAGAATCACTTCAAATTCCTCTCGCAGAATTCGGTGAGAGAAATAGTCGTTTCACTGATGTAAATTTTGCATTAGGCAGCTTTTCGGTATTTACAGGGATCGCCCGACGCAGTGGCTTCTGACAGCAGCACTTTCTGCAATCGGCTTCGGCGTGTACAGATCGCAATACACTCAATGAACGTTAGAGTCTTAACGAGGAAGAGGAAGACGCCCTTCTGGCATGTATAGTTTTAGTACATCAAATTTTCGCTATCACTGTCGTCAGATCGCAAAAACGGATCAATGTGCTAATAGTGTAGTACCCTACCTATCGGTCCCTTGTCTTGAATCTCCACCATCTTTAGTTATTTATATCTGTTTCATGTTCTTGCGATAATTTCCAAGTGAATAGGACGTTACTAAACATATACGTGCTATACTTCAGTGCAACTATTGCAGTCGTTTTGTGTGTGGATTTGTAATAAACAATAGAACGTACGGTAAAATGGATCAAATGGCACTGATCACTATGGGACTTAACATCTATGGTTATCAGTCCCCTAGAACTTAGAACTACTTAAACCTAACTAACCTAAGGACAGCACACAACACCCAGCCGTCACGAGGCAGAGAAAATCCCTGACCCCGCCGGGAATCGAACCCGGGAACCCGGGCGTGGGAAGCGAGAACGCTACCGCACGACCACGAGATGCGGGCAAGAACGTACACACGTATCTCACTCTTTTGAAATCTGTATGGCATAATTTAGCGTTAATAAGAAAGTCCTTGCGTAAAAAATTATAGTTCACAGTCTTCATTGGACATCCACGTATCGATACAGGTTAATTATCTAAAGGCGTAGGTGAGGAAGTAGTATAGAGTCCCCGACTGGCATACAGTTTTAATCTACCAGGAAGTTTGAAATCTGTGCACGCTCTGCTACAGAGTGAAAACTCAATCTGTAAATGTTTGCAACAAAGGTAAAGAACCGCATAGGAATATTTTAAGGTTTATGATTGACATCTCGAGCACATCACATAGAGTCAGTATTTGGGGGTAATACTTATGAAATGGGACGATTACGTGAAATGCGTAAGGGAAGCCTTAGATATGTTGGAAGGATTTTGGGAAAATCCGGATGCACCAGTAGAGAAAATCGCATACAATTTGATGTTGTACAACATTAGTTCAGTGATCTGATTCCCTGTCATGTAAGCATGAGAAAAGACACGGAACGAATTCACAGAAGCGCTACTAGGATCGAAGGTCTCAATAGTAAACATACAAGGTAACAGACGTGCTGGGGAACCTAAATGGGAATTCTTGGAAGAAACAGTCACAGTTCTCGTGTATCTTTCTATTCAGAGATGACTGTGCGACCATTGTACTGCACTGACGCACGTGATTCATCGTAAGTACCTCCAGGATTTTAATGACAGCTGCACTAAAAGTACATGATGTACAGAAAATAGACCTGTATCAGAGGACAGGGCACCTTCTGATTCGTATTACGAGCAGTGATGTACTTGCAGAGCGGTCCACTGCAAGGCAAGCAAGTCAGAAAAGTGCCGGCCGCGGTGGTCTAGCGGTTCTGGCGCTGCAGTCCGGAACCGCGGGACTGCTACGGTCGCAGGTTCGAATCCTGCCTCGGGCATGAGTGTGTGTGATGTCCTTAGGTTAGTTAGGTTTAAGTAGTTCTAGGTTCTAGGGGACTTATGACCTAAGATGTTGAATCCCATAGTGCTCAGAGCCATTTGAACCATTTGAACCAAGTCAGAAAAGTAGTCAATCCTTCCGCTCCGTAATGTCACATCGCATTAGTTCATGCCTTCTTAGGTGTCACTGTAGGGATGTATTTTTATATGGAATGTTGAACTGTATATGTTAATGTGGCCCTGTATATCTGACATAAATAAATCGCTACCCACCAAAACAATGATGAAGGAGATCGTTGTACTGCGAAAATAAAGGAGGATTTCAGTTAACTAAAAGAGTTTAACAATCGCTGAAAACAACGAGCTAATGCCTTGGAAAACCTGGAGAAGGGATTACATTCCAGATTCAGATGAATGCGCATCTGGATAAAACAATTATATTCACCTGTCGTACAATGACAGCTGAATGTCGGTGAAAAGATAGAAAACACTAAAGAAGGGCATGAGTTTGCATCTGTAGACCGAGTTGAAAGCGTGTTGAACCTCTAACTGCTAAAAAGTCTTCAGAATGCAGGTGTGAATTAATATCGTTAAAAATATCTCGACTTTCCCTCCAGTCACCAAACTCATAATCCGCACGCGGGGGCTGAAGTGGCTGCAGAATCAATCAATGACTCTGTACCAACAAATTGTGTCCGCACCTAAGTTAAACTAAGCCGCATCAGAGCCTCTCGTCTCCAAAGTAAACGCCGCTCGTAAAGTCGCCCCCCAAAGAATCTGCCGGAGAAGAAGAAATAACTCCCCGCTGTGCTTTTCTGACAAGGGAGACGTTCTTTCCTTTACCGTAGTGTCAAGTAAATTTGGTAAACTGACTCATAAATACAGTGGGTGCAGTAAGAAATCTTAAAAGACGCTAGTATCCCTCATTTACTCTCATTTCAGGTGATCAACTGGTTACAAATCTCGTTATACTTACTTACTGCTCCAAAACTATGTCCTACACTCTCCCTCTGTTGTCCGCCGCTCGTGGTCTCGCGGTAGCGTTCTCGCTTCCCGAGCACGGGGTCCCGGGTTCGATTCCCGGCGGGGTCAGGGATTTTCACCTGCCTCGACATGACTGGGTGTTTGTGTTGTCCTCATCATTTCATCATCATCCAGGAAAGTGGCGAAATTGGACTGAGCAAAGATTGGATAATTGTACGGGCGCTGATAACCACGCAGTTGAGCGCCCCACAAACCAAACATCATCACACACTCTCCCTCTGTCGACATTATATTAATGTCCAGTAAGAATGGACCTTTGTAAGAACAGCTGTATCTCAGAATCGCACTTCTAAATTATTTAGGTTAACCATTGGTGTCTCGTGGTTTTCAAAGGTGCCCTATACTTTTCTGTCCCCATTCCACGTTTTAAGATGGTCTCTTAACATCCTATGTATTTCGAGGAATTCTGACTACCTGCAGTTCCATCCACAATAGCCATTCTTCCCAGACTCTGCCAAAAATTTCACACTTTGGGGTATCTGTTAATTCCCGTCGTGCGGCCATAATCACATTGAAAATCTTTGCACATTAATCGCCTGATTACAAATAACGGTTCCGCCAGTGCACTGCCCTTAGTATACCTTTTGTACGCGATACTACTGCCATATGTATGTGTGCATATCGCTGTCTCGTGCCTTTCGTGACGTCAGTATGGGTATCATGTGTCTTTGCAGTATAAAATTTATGAACTGATATGACATTGGCCTTGAGCGTGAAAGGTGACTACACCTGTAATTAAATGCAATTTTAAACACGTTACTGTGTGGACCAAAGTCCATAGGGAGGTTAGAAACAGTCTGTAAACTTGTAAGGGTGTTATAGAGTAGGTTGTGTTCAGACATAATTGTTATGAAGAAGATTCGATACGTTGCACCGTACCGAGTTAATTAGCATTAAAGGCTCCTAATTTGCAAATTTAAGCGGTCCGCTAGACACGGTGTCGCCGAACGTGTTCTGCGTTTTGTTTCCTAAAACCGAACAATAGAGTGGTACAAAAATTGGACATGACGGTAGTAAGGATAGAATGCGCGGAAAAGGCTGATCAGTTGCGTGCGCTATTCTCTATGTTATACTACTGGCTATTAAAATTGCTACACCACGAAGAAGACGTGCTACAGATGCGAAATTTAACCGACAGGAAGAAGATGCGGTGATATGCAAATCATTAGCTTTTCAGAGCATTCACACAAGGTTGGGGCCGGTGGCGACATCTACAACTTGCTGACATGAGGAAAGTTACCAACCGATTTCTCATACACAAACAGCAAATGACCGGCGTTGCCTGGTGAAACGTTGTTGTGATGCCTCGAGTAAGGAGGAGAAATACGTACCATCACGTTTCCGACTTTGATAAAGGTCAGACTGTAGCCTATCGCGATTGCGGTTTATCGTATCGCGACATTGCTGCTCGCCTTGGTCGAGATCCAATGACTGTTAGCAGAATATGGAATCAGTGGATTCAGGAGGGTAATACGGAACGCCGTGCTGGATTCCAACGACCTAGTATCACTAGCAGTCGAGATGACAGGCATCTTATCTGCATGGCTGTAACGTATCGTGCAGCCCCGTCTCGATCCCTGAGTCAACAGATGGGGACGTTTGCAAGACAACAACCATCTGCACGAACAGTTCGACGACGTTTGCAGCATCATGGACTATCAGCTCGAAGACCATGGCTGCGGTTACCCTTGACGCTGCATCACAGACAGGAGCGCCTGCGAAGGTGTACTCAACGACGAACCTGGGTGCACGAATGGCAAAACGTCATTTTTTTTCGAATGAATCCAGGTTATGTTTACAGCATCATGATGGCCGCATCCGTGTTTAGCGACATCGCGGTGAACGCACATTGGAAGCGTGTATTCGTCATCGCCATACTGGCATATCACCCGGCGTGATGGTGTGGGGTGCCATTGGTTACACGTCTCGGTCACCTCTTGTTCGCATTAACGGCACTTCGAACAGTGGACGTTACATTTCAGATGGGTTACGACCCGTGGCTCTACTCTTCATTCGATCCCTGCGGAACCCTACATTTCAGCCGGATAACGCACGACCGCATGTTGCAGGTCCTGTACGGACCTTCTGGCATACAGAAAATATTCGACTGCTGCCCTGGCCAGCACGTTCTCCAGTCTCTCACCAATTGAAAACGTCTGGTCAATGGTGGCCGAGCAACTGGCTCGTCACAATACGCCAGTTACTACTTTTGATGATCTGTGGTATCGTGTTGAAGCTGCATGCGTAGCTGTACCTGTACACGCCATCCAAGCTCTGTTTGACTCAATGCCAAGGCTTATCAAGGCCATCATTACGGCCAGAGGTGGTTGTTCTCGGTACTGATTTCTCAGGATCTATGCACCCAAACAGCGTCAAAATATAATCACATGTAAAAAAAAAAATGGCTCTGAGCACTATGGGACTCATCTTAGGTCATCAGTCCCCTAGAACTTAGAACTACTTAAACCTAACTAACCTAAGGACATCACACACACCAATGCCCGAGGCAGGATTCGAACCTGCGACCGTAGCAGTCCCGCGGTTCCGGACTGCAGCGCCAGAACCGCACGGCCACTGCGGCCGGCTAATCACATGTCAGTTCTAGTAATATATTTGTCCAATTAATACCCGTTTATCATCTGCATTTCTTGTTGTTGTAGCAATGAGCTCTCACTTGACACAGTCGCAAATGGTGGTGGTTTGAGGTCAGTGGGATGCAAGCTACAGGGCGAGTGGCTAGGAGCTGTCCTTGATTAACCAATTTGTAACAATTCGTTGTCTCACTGTGGTGCCAAGTGCTAATCAAATTGTTGCCGCAGATGCAGCTGGGTTGGGGTTGTTTTGGGGGAAGAGACCAAACAGCTAGGTCATCGGTATCATTGGATTAGGGAAGGTCCATCCCGGCATTTGCCTGGAACGATTTAGGGAAATCACGGAAAACCTAAATCAGAATGACCGGCAGATGCAGTAAGCAGCGCCAAGGCCATAAGACGAACAGGATTATGTTCCCTCTCTGTGGTGCCACGAGGCCGTCCAGAGTCTGGTCTTCTTGTGACTGTACATTCCTGTAACCACCGCTGCCAGGAACCACGTACAACGGCTACATTTGTGTCACGTATGTCTGCAATATCGCAGAAGAATCAGCCAACTTCTCGTCGCCCTAATACACGACCTCGTTCATTATCAGTGATGTGTTGAGTATGTCGTCTTTGTCGCCTTAAAGGCATATTTGACTACCATCAGCTCACCACGTCCAATCCAAACGGCAACTAACGCTCACGACCGTTACGGACTGTATTTAAAGCAAACCAAATATGCACTTTAATAGCTGCGCTACTACCGCCACTCTTATGCAACTGGGAGAAAATCTTTTCAGATGTAGAAACACGCCTACCAACTTTCGTTTACGTTGCACACCTCCTCGTTGTTACCACATTTTCCGTCTGTGTAATTACAAATAAAGTTAGCTATATAACATAGCTATGGCTATTAGCTATTCAACGTACACCGCAATGCACTATACAGTAGCTTGCGCAATATTTACGTAGATGTAACAGTACACCGTTTATGCAGCCGTTTTAGCAAATACAGGGTGCGTCAAAAAATGTATACACACTTTGAAACATCATAGAAAATTTATTTCCCGTTCTACAATGTTAAATTTCTGGAAATGTAAAGCTTAAAGTCCAATTGGAAAAATAAATGTACTTTGCAAATGTGATTAATGTTCAAGATGGTGGCCTTCAGCTTCAATACATTTCTGAGTACAAGTCACCACTGATTCCGTACATCGTACCAAAGTGTCCAATGAGATTTCTGCGCACACCGCCTGAATCTCATTCCAAAGTGTGTCCAGGTTACGTGGTTTACGTTTGGACACCTCATCTTTTACTGTGCCCCATAAGAAGAAATCCAGCGGCGTGAGGTCTGGAGAGCGTGCAGAAAACTCGATTGGTCCCCTGCGTCCTATCCACTGGCCTGGCACATTGTGATCCAGGTATGCTCGTACGTCCCTATGATAGTGTGGCGGGGCGCCATCTTGTTGGAAATAAAACTCATTGCACGAATGGCAGGGAATATGGAGTCAGCAAGCATTGTTAGGTACGTTTCTCCAGGAACGGTACCTTCAAAGCGGAAAGGCCCAATGAGTCCCCTTGCAGACAAACCACACCACACATTTACACCAGGCAAATTCACAGCCTTTTCAACTGTAATGTGAGGATTATCTTCAGCCCAGTACACACAATTGTGCCTATTGACAGTTTCATTGAGTACGAACTGGGTTCATCCGACCAAATTATGCTACCCATAAATCCCAGTTCACATCTCACTATCTCCTGAACCCATTCATAAAATTCTAACCTTCGATCTGGATCGTTGTCACTTAGCTGTTGCATGAGCCTTGGAATGTACACACGAAACTTGCCTTTCTTCAGAATGTGTAGCACACTACTAGCACTTACATTACTCTCACATGCCGCTTGCCTTGAAGATTTTTGAGGCGAACGCTGAAACAGTTCCAAGACCGCAGTTGTGGAATCATCACTTGTAGCTGTACGAGGTCGCCCTGATCGACCTTTATGCACATCACACACTGTTCCATGAATTTCGAATTTGTCTCGTAGACGTGTAATTGTTAACCTTGAATGTGGTTCTGTACCATACTCACTACTCCACTGTCTTCGAACCGCAGCTACATTCTCAGACTTCCAATACCACTTAATTATCTGCTTTCCGCGCTTCAAAGCTCAAACGCACGTCCGCCATGTTGCAGTTACTTCCTTGCCACTGCTGCCACCTGTTGAAGAAACATGACATTACTTTCTCACAGATATTTAACCTTGTAGAACGGGAAATAAATTGTCTATGACAGTTCAAAGTGTGTATACATTTTTTTGACGCACCCTGTAGTTGTGTAATTTAACAATTCCATGTGCGGGTCAAGATGTTACACGTCGTTACAGTTTACTGTGAGCAAGAGAGAGAGAGAGAGAGAGAGAGAGAGAGAGAGAGAGAGAGAGAAAGAGGGGAGGAAAGGGCACTGCATGTAAAGCTGATATATCTCTGGTTAGAGAGAGAGAGAGAAACAGGGCCCTGGCTGTTGTATCGCTGCAGCGACGCGCTGTAACAACTGCGAAGCGGTGGCCACACGTTAGCAACAAACAGGGACGGGCAAACACTGTGAGCTGCACGGCAAACAAACGGCTGCCGCTCGTGCGGAAAACGCGAAGCGACGGCCTGTTGTCTACTTTTCGAGAGACAGACTGGCGCGCCGTGCTGCCCGTGATGGAAATGGGCCACAGTCCAGTAGTAGTGGCAGCAGCAGTGAGGCGACCAACAGCAGCTGACGGACCGAAATTAGGGGGAATGCGTCCGTGGCCGGCCTTTCAGGACAGTTTAGTCTGAGCAAAAGCAGGTGGAGGGGGGCACAGAGTGCCTAAGTGAGTGAGCAACGCCGGCCGGCAGGACGCCGAAGTAATTGTGGAATTGCTGCGATGCGAGAAGAGCCAGAGAGGCACGAAAGCGAATTGTGCACAACAAAGCAAAACTACAAGGTAGGATATAAAACGAATCGAGCGTCTCTGTAAAGAAGAGGAATCTATGGGAGGAGTAATTAAATTTCAATCGGGAAGACAGCAAAACTAAATAGATTTGGGATAAAAGCAGCGGCGGAGAGAAGCGTTTTGCAATGAACAAGATAAGACAACCGAAGTACTTTCATTGGATAATGTAGCGGTGAGCGTCGAGAAAGAATTACTTGGACCACAATTACAGCAATGTAATCAGCAATTACACTCCTGGAAATTGAAATAAGAACACCGTGAATTCATTGTCCCAGGAAGGGGAAACTTTATTGACACATTCCTGGGGTCAGATACATCACATGATCACACTGACAGAACCACAGGCACATAGACACAGGCAACAGAGCATGCACAATGTCGGCACTAGTACAGTGTATATCCACCTTTCGCAGCAATGCAGGCTGCTATTCTCCCATGGAGACGATCGTAGAGATGCTGGATGTAGTCCTGTGGAACGGCTTGCCATGCCATTTCCACCTGGCGCCTCAGTTGGACCAGCGTTCGTGCTGGACGTGCAGACCGCGTGAGACGACGCTTCATCCAGTCCCAAACATGCTCAATGGGGGACAGATCCGGAGATCTTGCTGGCCAGGGTAGTTGACTTACACCTTCTAGAGCACGTTGGGTGGCACGGGATACATGCGGACGTGCATTGTCCTGTTGGAACAGCAAGTTCCCTTGCCGGTCTAGGAATGGTAGAACGATGGGTTCGATGACGGTTTGGATGTACCGTGCACTATTCAGTGTCCCCTCGACGATCACCAGTGGTGTACGGCCAGTGTAGGAGATCGCTCCACACACCATGATGCCGGGTGTTGGCCCTGTGTGCCTCGGTCGTATGCAGTCCTGATTGTGACGCTCACCTGCACGGCGCCAAACACGCATACGACCATCATTGGCACCAAGGCAGAAGCGACTCTCATCGCTGAAGACGACACGTCTCCATTCGTCCCTCCATTCACGCCTGTCGCGACACCACTGGAGGCGGGCTGCACGATGTTGGGGCGTGAGCGGAAGACGGCCTAACGGTGTGCGGGACCGTAGCCCAGCTTCATGGAGACGGTTGCGAATGGTCCTCGCCGATACCCCAGGAGCAACAGTGTCCCTAATTTGCTGGGAAGTGGCGGTGCGGTCCCCTACGGCACTGCGTAGGATCCTACGGTCTTGGCGTGCATCCGTGCGTCGCTGCGGTCCGGTCCCAGGTCGACGGGCACGTGCACCTTCCGCCGACCACTGGCGACAACATCGATGTACTGTGGAGACCTCACGCCCCACGTGTTGAGCAATTCGGCGGTACGTCCACCCGGCCTCCCGCATGCCCACTATACGCCCTCGCTCAAAGTCCATCAACTGCACATACGGTTCACGTCCACGCTGTCGCGGCATGCTACCAGTGTTAAAGACTGCGATGGAGCTCCGTATGCCACGGCAAACTGGCTGACACTGACGGCGGCGGTGCACAAATGCTGCGCAGCTAGCGCCATTCGACGGCCAACACCGCGGTTCCTGGTGTGTCCGCTGTGCCGTGCGTGTGATCATTGCTTGTACAGTCCTCTCGCAGTGTCCGGAGCAAGTATGGTGGGTCTGACACACCGGTGTCAATGTGTTCTTTTTTCCATTTCCAGGAGTGTATTATCAAGTTTTTCCTGTACTGCTTGTCAGTCAGCTCTGTAAGATGAGTCTTTGTGCTATGTTTAACAGGTCTCTACGCAGAAAATAGTGACTACTTTCATAAGGACTCCTCAAATGTGAAAACATAGTTAACAAATTATCCTTACGCCGTGTCATCATCCTGTTTAATTTCTGCATACACAATCGACGTTTCGAAATCTGTTCCACAACATCACGAAAATCAGAATAAGGCCTGCAGGGTTACTTGAATACCAATCGGTTGCCATGTTAAGGAACACAAAGTCAGCGACGGTACAATGAAAATTAAAATTGTCAGATGACGCTACTAGTTTTAAAAAATATTGTTATTCACGCTAACTTTGACATGTCACTACACTTTCCGAGCCTCGGGGTCATACATGTAAAATGTATTTTGAAGAATATTAAACGTTTAATCCTGTTTCGTCAAACTACTTTACGGAAGTTTTGTGCATCTTTTAAGTTGTTGTTGTTGTTGTTGTTGTTGCGGTCTTCACTCGAAGACTGGGTTGATGCAACATTTTTCATCTCTGCATAACTACTTTAACCTACATCCTTATTAACTTGTGCTGTATGAAAGCATTAGTGTCCCTCTACAATTTTCACCATGCTCACTTTGTTCTATTACCAGACTAAGGAATCCTTGATGCCTTAGGATGCAATCTATCTACCGATGCTTTCTTTTAATCACGTTGTGCCTCAGATTTTTTTCCCCCATTTCCATTAATTGCCTCTTCACTACTTATTCAGCCTCCCCATTTACTCCTGAGCATTCTTCTGTAGCATCACATTTTAAAAGCTTCTATTCTCTTCTTATGTGACCTGCTTATCGACCAGGTTTAACTTCCGTACTAGGCTATACTCAACACAAACATCTTCAGAAATTATTTCTTTATACCAATTGTACTGCTACCCAAATGGCAAAACTCTCTTACTTCTTGTAATGTCTCATTTCCTAATCAACTCCCAGCATCGCGTGATGTAATTCAACTGAAAGGGTTGCACAAAAATATGGAAGCACCGCGAAAAATGCAAGCGTGAACATACACACATCAAAAATTTTTGCATCACCTTGGTTCCGAGAGTTCCGCATCCTGTACAGAAAATTGGAAAAGAAATCAACATAAACATCATTTCCGCACTTTTTATTGCTCATCAAAACCACACATTGCATTTTGTACCACCATACAGCGAGACCTTCACAGGTGGAGGTCGTGATTGCTGTACACACCGGTACATCTAATACCCAGTAGCATGTCCTCTTGCACTGATGCATGCCTGTATTCGTCGCGGCATACGATCCACAAGTTCATCACGGCACTGTTCGTCCAGTTTGTCCCACTCCTCAACGGTGATTCGGCGCAGATCCCTCAGAGTGGTTGGTGGGTCACGCTGCCAATAAACAGCCCCTTTCAATCTATCCCAGGCATTTTCGACTGGGCTCATATCTGGAGAACATACTGGCCACTCTAGTCGAGCGATGTCATTATCCTGAAGGAAGTCATTCACAAGATGTACACGATGGGGGTGCGAATAGTCGTCCATCACTACCTGTCGGAGGATGGTATTCACGTATCGTACAGCCGTTACGGCGCCTTCCACGACCACCAGCGGTGAGCGTCGGCCCCACAAAATGCCACCCCAAAACAGCAGGGAAGCTCCACTCTGCTGCACTCGCTGGACAGTGGGTGTAAGGCGTTCAGCCGGCCTGTGTGGCCGAGCGGTTCTAGGAGCTTCAGTCTGGAACATCGCGACCGCTACGGTCGCAGGTTCGAATCCTGCCTCGGGCATGGATGTGTGTGATGTCCTTAGGTTAGTTAGGTTTAAGTAGTTCTAAGTTATAGGGGACTGATGACCTCAGATGTTCAGTCCCATAGTGCTCAGAGCCAATTGAACCATTTTAAGCCGTTCAGGCTGACAGGGTTGCCTCCAAACACGTCTCCAACGATTGTCTGGTTGAAGGCGTATGCAACACACATCGGTTAAGAAAACGTCATGTCAATCCTGAGTGGTCCATTCGGCATGGTGTTGGGCCTGTCTGCACCGCGCTGCAAGGTGTCGTGGTTGCAAAGATGGGCCTCGCCATGGACGTCGGGATTGAAGTTACTCATCATGCAGCCTACTGCGCACAGTTTGAGTGGTAACACGACGTCCCGTGGCTGCACGAAAAGCATTATTCAACATGGTGGCGTTGCTGTCAGGGTTCCTGCGAGCCATAATCCACTGCAGTAGTAGCCCTAGGGCGGCCTGAGCGAGGCATTTCATCAACAGTTCCTCTCTGTCTGTATCTCCTCCATGTCCGAACAACATCGCTTTGGTTTACTCCGAGACGCCTGAACACTTTCCTTGTTGAGAGCCCTTCCTGGCACAAAGAATACGGACGCAATCGTACGGCGGTATTGACCGTCTAGGCACGGTTGGACTACAGACAACACGAGCCGTGTACGTCCTTCCTGGTGGAATGATTGGAACTGATTGGCTGTCGGACCCCCTCTGTCTAATAGGCGCTGCTCATGCTTGGTTGTTTACATCTTTGGGCGGGTTTACTGACATCTCTGAACAGCCAAAGGGAGTGTGTCTGTGATACAATATCCACAGTCAACGTTTATCTTCAGGAGTTCTGGGAACCGGGGTGATGCAAAACTTTTTTTTTGATGTGTGTAAATGCAGATACTAGGCAAGCATGTGGGTTGTGCTCAGCAAGTTGCAAGTGTAAGTTGTGGTCTGAAGAGTGTTCTGTGTAATTTTGAGTGTATTATGTCGGAACTAAATGACTTCCTGGACGAATTCTTGGTGCTCATTTGGTGGGTGCATCTACAGACAAAGTAGCCAAAGTGTTAAGTGTTTCAAGAGGTATCATACCGAACACTTACTCCGCATGCAGGAATAGCGGGAAAGCATCAACCGCAACGTCACTTGCGGACAAAAAAGTGTGCTGAGTGATCGTGACGGACGATTATTGAAGAGGGTCGTGAGCAGTAAGAGAATAACAGCTGCAAAAGTGGATACAGAACTGTTATCACGAACACTGTCAGTAATAAAGCAACATGATGACAGAGTCGTAATAGGACATTGCCAGGCGAGCTAGAATAACAAAACTAGTCATCAGTAATGCCCATTGACAGGAATACTTGTGCTGGAGCCATGAAACTTGGACTATAAAGTAATGGAAGAAAGTAATTTGGTCGTATGGTTCTGTTTCCTACTTCTGCCAGAGTTTAAATCCCATAGTTTAAATCCCATAGTGAGGGTTCGGTGATGATTTGGGAAGCCGTATTGTGTTATTCCATGATGCCCAAGGTTAGTTTGCAAGGTCGCATTACTGCCAAGCACTGTGTGACTATCCTTAATGATTCGGGTCCATCCGATGGTACATTATTTGTTCCCCATTGGCAACGCTGTGTTCCAAGCCGACAGGGCCCACGTTCATGTATCTCGCATCGTCCACGACTGGTTTTGTAAGCCCGAGAATGAATTGTCGCATCTCCCATGTCCGCCACAGTTACCAGATCTCAATATTTTTGGGCCTTTTCTGTCTACCTTGGATATAAGAGTGCGTGATTGCTGCCCACCTCGTTACCTCAAGCTGCCAATATTTTACAGCAAGAATGGTATAAGATATCCTCCAAAACCGCACATGATCTGAATTAATCTATTCCGAGGTTGTTTTGAAAGCCAACGGGTTTCCTACACGTGTTAGGTATGACAATGTGTTGCGCTTCTGGTGTTTCCACATTTTTCTACAGGCTCTGCATTATTTCGTCGATATTTTGTTAATTTTTTATGTTATTGTTGTTGTTGTTGTTATTGTTGCTGTTGTTCTTGTCCTTGTTGTTTTAGTCTTCAGGCAGAGGATAGGTTTTAAGCATTGTACAATCGTGGTTATTCCGTTGTAATTCTATTTCTGAAAACTACTTTAAGCTAGATCTATTTTAACCTGTTAGTGTATTAAAAACCCTGGTGTACCTCTTCAGTTTTCATTCCCCATCCTTTGCTCTGTTACCAATTTGACAACTCCTTGATCGCTTAGGCTATGATCTGTCAACCGATCCCTTATTTTAGCCAAGTTGTGCCATAGATCTCTCTCTCCTCCAGTTGGATACAGTGCCTTCTCATTAGTTATTCCATGTACCCGTGTTATCTGTAGCATTACACTTCAAGAGCTTCTTCTTGCCTCTTGTCTGAACCGATAATCCTCCACGTTTCACTTCCGTACAGTGGTACACTCCAGACAAACACCTCCAGGAAAGATTTACTATCCCTTATTTTCCTACCCATATAGCAAAACTAATCAACTACGGTCGGTGTCTCACTTCCTAATCTGATTCCCTCAGCACCGAATGTTCAACTACATTAGGGGTCTATCCATTTTTTACGTTTCTTTATGTCGTCATATGATCAGGTTCCTTTCAGAGTATTCCGATACAGCAACTCCATACTCAGCAGTATTATACAATCTCTCTCTCGTTGAAAAATCCGTACCTAAAGACTGATAAGTTGCTCAGGTCACGTCAACACTCATCAATTCTCAAGAAAGAAAATTGGAGCAATCCTCTGAATGACACACGCATATCACTAACGTCGATGTGTTGCAGGATTCTGGAACATATACCGTGTTCGAACATTATGAATTACCTCGAAGAAAACGATTAATTGACAAACAGCGAACACGGATTCAGAAAATTTCGTTATTGCGAAACAAATTAACTCTTTATTCTCACGAAGTAACCAGTGCTATCAGCAGGGGATGTTAAATTGATACCATACTTCTAGATTTCTAGTAGGCTTTTAACACATTTCCTCACAAGGAATTTCTAACAAAATTGCATGTCTACGGAGTAACGTCTCACTTGTGCGATTGGATTCGTGATTTCCTGTCAGAAAGCTCACAATTTGTAGTAATTGACGGCAAGTCATCGAGTAAAGCAGAAGAAATATTTGGGTTCTTCAAAGAATGTTATAGGTCCTCTGCTGTTCCTAATCTATATAAACGATATAGGAGACAATCTGAACAGCCCTCTTAGACTGTTTGTAGATAATACTGTCATTTACCGTCTTGGAAAGACATCAGATAATCAATACGAATTGCAAAATGATTTAGGCAATATATTTGTATGGTGCGAAAAGTGATAATTGATTCTAAATAACGGAAAGTGTCATGTCATTTACTTGTGTACTAGAAGGAACACGCTAAATTTCGGTTACACGATAGATCACATTAATGTAAAGACAATGATTCAGTAAAATACTTAGGTATTACAATTACGAATAACTTAAATTGGAACGATCACATAGCTAATGTTGCGGGGAAAGTGAACCAAAGACTGCGTTTCATTGACAGAACACTTAGAAGAAGAAACAGATCTACTAAACAGGCTGCTTACAATACGCTTGTTGTTCTGGGGTACTGCTACGCGACGTGGGATCATAATAAGATAAGATTAACGGAGGACATCGAAAAGGTTCGTTTTGTATTGTAACGGGACATCCTCCGCTAGCATTACTTTTCTTCAACAGTGGTTGTCAATATCAGTAATATTCCTCGAATTTTGGACAGGTTAATACTGTATTACCTCAGCTGCTTTTCTGAAAACTTTCATATAATTTTATACACAGTATGTTATATTTTAAGCTAAAATTTATGAAAACGAATTACTTTATATAATATTTTAGTGTCGATACTATAATCGATTAGAACTAGTTCTAAATGTTCAGTTAAAATTATTTTTTTAGAGACATTTGAAGTTATGAATTATTTGCACACTTACAATTTCTATTATTAATTATGTAATCCTGTACTGTTTACTATGTTTATTTCTGGATTCATTTATGAAACAATAATCGAAATTAATAATGTAAAGAAAACTAGTAGGAATGCATAGGTTAAGAAAAATTGTAAACCCTTTAGAACATTGTTATTTCCGAAGAGTGTGAGAGTCATAAGCTTGCCTCTGATGTGGTTGGACGTATTTTTGTATAATAGGTGAAAACAATATAAGTTCGGCCTTTTTATGTGAAAAATCAAAATGTGAGAAAAGCAGTTGGAAATATATTTTCGTAAAAAGATTCTGCAACGACAATATTCCAATTTATTTAGTTCAAACCAACCTTGAAGACCTGACGTTAAATTTTCAGCTTCAGGAATGAGACTCCTAGACAAGAAGAATTGTAGCCATCACAATATGACAAGGTAAGAAAAGCTGAAAGCTTATTGTAATCGTCGCTCCTCTCTAAAATCTTCATAAAAGACTTTGCTTATTAATTACTTAGACTGGGCATTGTTTGCTGTGGACAATAGATGGAAGAAAGAAGGAGGAAGGAGATTACAGTTTTATTATGAAACAGAGGAGAGGCTGCCACGGATATGATACGCGGAAGCACGATCTGCTCATGAAATTTTAAACACCAAATTTCTCCTCCGAATGGATAAATATTTTGTTGGGCTACCTACATAGGGAGAAACGATCATCATAGTAAAATAAATCAGAGCTCGCACAGTAAGATTTAAGAGTTCGTTTTCCCTGCGAGCTGTTGGAGAGTGGAATGGTACAGAAATAGCTTGAATGTGGTTCGATAAACCCTCTGCCAGGCACTTAATTGTGAATTGCAGAGTAATCAAGTAGACGCAGAAGTAGATGACCTCTTTTCTAGAAACTAGTCATTCCGATAATGTAATCTCACAAATATTCAGCAGTGTCTGACGGAAAGACAATGTACGTCTGCAACGTTCCATGGCTGTCCTGATTGAAGGTAAAAGCTTCTTGATTGTTAGGCCGCATAAAGTTCCTGTTCAATTTCTACATACACTGTCGACGTTCCGACACCTCTGCTGGTATGCTGTGGCGCCCGCAGTTAGCGGAACACGGTAGAGGGCTTATAGAGATTACATAACTGGAGAAAGTTGTAGGTCCCACGTAATGCTGGCGGTATAGAGAGTTTCTGGGAGGTTGGTGGAAGCGCAGCCGTCTCTCAGGAGAGTGAGCTCCGCAGTTGGTACCGCTCCAGTTATGAACCCCCTGGTAGTCGTCAACGTATTTCTCCCCGCCTACCTGGCGTGTAATATAAAAGATTATTGGAAACTTGTCCCCCGTCGCCGCGCTCCACGCAATATCCGCTACAGCCCCCGCGGTGCGTCGTTGCGTATTAGTGCGTCCTGCCCGACCCAGTCTCCAGATATTGTTCCAGCGGCGACTGGAGACCAGGAAGAGGCTTGGCCAGTGGTTTGAGGTTATTTTAGAGCCGTTTCCATCGTCGTCACTCTAACCGCACTCGTTCCTGTTCCGAGCACGATTTCAGTTTCGGAAAGGTAATGTCTTTATTTTTGCTAATACTAGTAGAGATAGACTGAACTAAAATAAACTGTGTAAGTAGCAACAACAGAAAGAAAAATCTGTTTTCCGTAACTGTGAATACTCTTTCTAGCACAACCATAGTTTCTGTTTCAAATGATTCAAATGGCTCTAAGCACTATGGGATTTAACATCTGCGGTCATCAGTGCCCTAGACTTATAACTACTTAAATCTAACTAACCTAAGGACACCACACACATCCATGCCCAAGGCAGAATTTCCTTGAGCCAGAGAAGTTGCTGTCCATGCATCAGCATGGCTTTAGAAAGCATCGCTCCTGCGAAACGCAACTCGCCCTTTTTTCACATGATATCTTGCGAACCATGGATGAAGGATTTCAGACGGATGCCATATTCCTTGACTTGCGGAAAGCGTTTGACTCGGTGCCCCACTGCAAACTAAGGTACGAGCATATGGGATTCGTTCCCAAGTATGTGAGTGGCTCGAAGACTTCTTAAGTAATAGAACCCAGTACGTTGTTCTCGATGGTGAGTGTTAATCGGAGGTGAGGGTATCATCTGGAGTGCCCAGGGAAGTGTGGTAAGTCCGCTGTTGTTTCCTATCTACATAAATGATCTTTTGGATAGGGTGGATAGCAATGTGCGACTGTTTGCTGAAGATGCTGTGATGTACGGGAAGGTGTCGTCGTTGAGTGACTGTAGGAGGATACAAGATGACTTGGACAGGATTTGTGATTGGTGTAAAGAATGGCATCTAACTCTAAATTTAGATAAATGTAAATTAATGCAGATGAATAGGAAAAAGAATCCTGTAATGTTTGAATACTCCATTAGTAGTGTAGCCCTTGACACAGTCACATCGATTAAATATTTGGGCGTAACATTGCAGAGCGATATGAAGTGAGACAAGCGTGTAATGGCAGTTGTGGGGAAGGCGGATAGTCGTCTTCTGTTCATTGGTAGAATTTTGGGAAGATGTAGTTCATCTGTAAAGGAGACCGCTTATAAAACACTAATACGATCTATTCTTGAGTACTGCTCGAGCGTTTGGGATCCCTATCAGATCATAATCGAGGACATACACTCCTGGAAATTGAAATAAGAACACCGTGAATTCATTGTCCCAGGAAGGGGAAACTTTATTGACACATTCCTGGGGTCAGATACATCACATGATCACACTGACAGAACCACAGGCACATAGACACAGGCAACAGAGCATGCACAATGTCGGCACTAGTACAGTGTATATCCACCTTTCGCAGCAATGCACGCTGCTATTCTCCCATGGAGACGATCGTAGAGATGCTGGATGTAGTCCTGTGGAACGGCTTGCCATGCCATTTGCACCTGGCGCCTCAGTTGGACCAGCGTTCGTGCTGGACGTGCAGACCGCGTGAGACGACGCTTCATCCAGTCCCAAACATGCTCAATGGGGGACAGATCCGGAGATCTTGCTGGCCAGGGTAGTTGACTTACACCTTCTAGAGCACGTTGGGTGGCACGGGATACATGCGGACGTGCATTGTCCTGTTGGAACAGCAAGTTCCCTTGCCGGTCTAGCAATGGTAGAACGATGGGTTCGATGACGGTTTGGATGTACCGTGCACTATTCAGTGTCCCCTCGACGATCACCAGTGGTGTACGGCCAGTGTAGGAGATCGCTCCCCACACCATGATGCCGGGTGTTGGCCCTGTGTGCCTCGATCGTATGCAGTCCTGATTGTGGCGCTCACCTGCACGGCGCCAAACACGCATACGACCATCATTGGCACCAAGGCAGAAGCGACTCTCATCGCTGAAGACGACACGTCTCCATTCGTCCCTCCATTCACGCCTGTCGCGACACCACTGGAGGCGGGCTGCACGATGTTGGGGCGTGAGCGGAAGACGGCCTAACGGTGTGCGGGACCGTAGCCCAGCTTCATGGAGACGGTTGCGAATGGTCCTCGCCGATACCCCAGGAGCAACAGTGTCCCTAATTTGCTGGGAAGTGGCGGTGCGGTCCCCTACGGCACTGCGTAGGATCCTACGGTCTTGGCGTGCATCCGTGCGTCGCTGCGGTCCGGTCCCAGGTCGACGGGCACGTGCACCTTCCACCGACCACTGGCGACAACATCGATGTACTGTGGAGACCTCACGCCCCACGTGTTGAGCAATTCGGCGGTACGTCCACCCGGCCTCCCGCATGCCCACTATACGCCCTCGCTCAAAGTCCGTCAACTGCACATACGGTTCACGTCCACGCTGTCGCGGCATGCTACCAGTGTTAAAGACTGCGATGGAGCTCCGTATGCCACGGCAAACTGGCTGACACTGACGGCGGCGGTGCACAAATGCTGCACAGCTAGCGCCATTCGACGGCCAACACCGCGGCCTCAGAAAATGTCCTACCAAACGGTCCCTTCTTCTTGTCAAGTTGTGCCACAAACTCCTCTTCTCCCCAATTCTATTCAATACCTCCTCATTAGTTATGTGATCTACCCATCTAATCTTCAACATTCTTCTGTAGCACCACATTTCGAAAGCTTCTATTCTCTTCTAGTCCAAACTATTTATGTCCATGTTTCACTTCCATACATGCTACACTCCATACAAATACTTTCAGAAACGACTTCCTGACACTTAAATCTATACTCGATGTTAACAAATTTCTCTTCTTCAGAAACGCTTTCCTTCCCATTGCCAGTCTGCATTTTATATCCTCTCTACATCGACCATCATCAGTTATTTTGCTCCCCAAATAGCAAACCTCATTTACTACTTTAAGTGTCTCATTTCCTAATCTAATTCCCTCAGCATCACCCGACTTTATTCGACTACATTCCATTATCCTCGTTTTGCTTTTGTTGATGTTCATCCTATACCCTCCTTTCAAGACACTGTCCATTCCGTTGAACTGCTCTTCCAAGTCCTTTGCTGTCTCTGACAGAATTACAATGTCATCGGCGAACCTCAACGTTTTTATTTCTTCTCCATGGACTTTAATACCTACTCCGAATTTTTCTTTTGTTTCCTTCACTGCTTGGTCAATATACAGATTGAATAACATCGGGGACAGACTACAACCCTGTCCCACTCCCTTCCAAACCACTGCTTCCCTTTCATGCCCCCTCGACTCTTATAACTGCCATCTGGTTTCTGTACAAATTGTAAATAGCCTTTCGCTCCCTGTATTTTACCCCTGCCACCCTCAGAATTTGAAAGACGGTATTCCAGTCAACATTGTCAAAAGCTTTCTCTAAGTCTACAAATGCTAGAAATGTAGGTTTGCCTTTCCTTAATCTATTTTCTAAGATAAGTCGTAGCGTCAGTATTGCCACACGTGTTCCAACATTTCTGCGGAATCCAAATTGATCTTCCCCGAGGTCGGCTTCTACCAGTTTTTCCATTCGTCCGTAAATAATTCTCGTTAGTATTTTGCAGCTGTCACTTATTAAACTGATAGTTCGGTAATTTTCACATCTGTCAACACCTGCTTTCTTTGGGATACCATCGGTATACCACAGCTACGACAGTGTACAACTGTTATACCATCGGTATAACAGTTGTAAATTGTCGTAGCTGTGTTAGGAAAGTACCAGAGTTCCAAGCGCTAATAGAAAGCACTCATCCTCAAATCCTTATAGGCACTGAAATCTGGCTAAGGCCGGAGATAAGTTCAGAAGAAGTTTTTGCGGAGAACCTAACGGTATTCCGAAACGATAGGCTAAACACAGTTGGCGGTGGCGTATTTGTTGATGCTAGAAGTAGTTTATCTTGTAGCGAAATTGAAGCAGTTAGCTCCTGTAAGTTAACATGGGCAGAAGTCATTCTTGGCAAGCGGATTAAAACAATAATTGGATCTTTTGATCGACATCCCGATTCAGATGATACAATTGCTGAAAGGTTCAAAGAAAACTTGAGTTTGTTTTCAAACAGGTATCCGACTCATACAATTGTAGTGACTTTAATTTACCCTCGATATGTTGGCGAAACTACATGTTTAAATACGGACGTAGGCATAAAACATTGTCCGAAATTGTGCTAAACGCATTCTCTGAAAATTATTTTGAGTAATTAGTTCAGAGAGCCCATGCGAATAGTAAACTCGTGAAAACACACTTGACCTCTTAGCAACAAATAATCCTGAGCTAATACTCGTAACAAGCGTCAAAACGGACACAGAGATTAGTGAAGACAAGGCTTTCGTAGCGAGACTGAATATTGTAACCCCCAAATCCTCCAAGAACAAACGAAAAATATACCTATTCAAAAAAGCAGAGAAAATTACACTTGACGCCTTCCTGTTAGATAATCTCACTCCTTCCAAATTAACAATGTAAGTGTAGACCAGATACGGCTCGAATTCAAAGAAACAGAATCGACAGCAATTGAGAGATTTATACCAAGTTAATTAACAAACGACGGAGCTGAGCCTCCTTGGCACACAAAACGGATTGGAACACAGTTGCAGGAACAGTGTGAAAAACATACCAAATTTAAACTGACGCAAAATCTCCAAGATTTTATAGAACCTCGAAATTTAGCGTGGACTTCAATGCGAGATGCTTATAATAGTTTTCTCAACGAAACTTTGTCTCGAAACCTAGCAGAACATCCAAAGAGATACTGCTCGTATGTGAAGTATGCTAGTAGAAAGACACAATCAATGCCTTCTCTGCGTTGTAGTAACGGAAATACTATCGACGACAATGCTGCCAAAGCAGAGTTACTAAACACAGCCTTTCGAAATTTCTTCACCAAAGAAGACGAAGTAAATATTCCAGAATTCGAATCAAAAACAGCTACCAACATGAGCAACGCAGAAGTAGATATCCTCGGAATAGTGAAGCAACTTAAATCACTTAACAAAAAAAGAGTCTTCCGGTCCAGACTATGTACCAGATAGGTTCCTTTCAGAATAAGCTGATACAATGGCTCCATACTTAACAACCATATACAGCCGTTCGCTCGACAAAAGATCCGTACCCAAAGACTGGGAAGTAGCACAGGTCACACCATTATTCGAGAAAAGTGGTAGGAGTAATCCACTAAATTGCAGGCCCTTATAATAACGTCGATATGCAGCAGTGTTTTGGAACATATATTGTGTTCGAACATTATGAATTACCTCGAACAAAGAGGTCTATTGACACACAGTCAATCCGGATTTAGAAAACATCGTTCCTGTGAAACACAAATAGATCTTTACTCACGCGAAGTACTGAGTGCTATTGACATGGAATTTCAAATTGATTCCCTATTTCTAGATTTTCAGAAGACGTCTGATACTGTACCACACAAACAGCTCTTAGAAAAACTCTATGCTTATGGAATATCGTCTCAGTTATGTGACTGGATTTTTTATTTCCTATCACAGTGGTCACAGTTCACACTACTTGACGAAAGGGTCATCGTGTAAAACAGAAGTGATTTCTGTCATTCCCCACGGTAGTGTTATAGGCCCTTTGCTGTTCCTCAAGTATATAAACTATTTAGGAGACAATCTGAGCAGCCTTTTCAGGTTGTTTGCAGTTGACGCTGTCGTATAGCGACTAGCAGAGTCATCAGAAGATCAAAACAAACTGCAAAACGATTTAGATAAGATACTGTACGAAGCGAAAACTGGCAACTGACCCTAGGTAATCAAACGTGGCAGGTCATCCACATGAGTGCTAAGAGGAATCCTGTAAAATTACATTACACGATAAATCAATCAGTTCCAAAGGCAGTAAACTCGACTAAATACCTAGGAACTACAATTATGAAGAACTTAAATTGGAAAGAACACACAGACAATGTTGTGGGGAGGGCGAACGAAAGAGTGTTTTATTGGTTGAACACTTAGAAGATAACAGAGCTTCTAAAGAGACTGCCTAACTATGTTTTTCCGTCCTGTTTTGGAGTAATGCTGCGCGGTGTGGGATTGACAGAGAACATCGAGAAAGTTCGAAGAAGGACAGCACGTCTTGTATTCTCGCTACATAGGGAAGAGAGTGTTACTGACATGATACAGGATTTGTGGCGGACATCATTAAAACAAATGTGTTTTTCGCTGCGGCGGAATCTTCTCACGAAATTTCAGTCACTAACTTTCTCTTCCGAAAGCGAAAATATTTTGTTGACGCCGACCTTCAGTGAGAGAAACGATCACCATAATAACATAAATGACATCAGAGCTCGCACGGGAAGATACGGGTATACATTTTTGCCGCCCTGTACGAGTTTGGAATAATAGAGAAATATTATGAAGGTGGTTCGATGAATCCTCTTTCAGGCACTTAAATGTGATTTGCAGAGCATCCATGTACATGTAGATGTGTAACCACAGAAAGCAGAAAATTTAATGTACAAACTTCTGTGATGCAGATTGAGGCGTTTATCAAACACATTTATGATCAGCCTATTTCATTAACATGTATAATCATAGAAAGCACAATACTTAATATACAAAAGTCTGTGAAGCACACTGAGGGGTTTATGAAACACTTTCATGAGCAGCATAGTCCTTGGAAAACCAGAAACAAAATATGACGGGAAACACAAACCGACGGCTGCTGTGGCCGAGCGATTCTAGGTGCTTCAGTCGGAAGCGCGCTGCTGCTACGGTCGCAGGTTCGAATTCTACATCTACATCTACATACATACTCCGCAATCCACCATACAGGGCGTGGCGGAGGGTACCTCGTACCACAACTAGCATCTTCTCACCCTGTTCCACACCCAAACAGAACGAGGGCAAAATGACTGCCTATATGCCTATCTACGAGCCCTAATCTCTCTTATCTTATCTTTGTGGTCTTTCCGCGAAATGTAAGTTGGCGGCAGTAAAATTGTAGTGCAGTCAGCCTCAAATGCCAGTTCTCTAAATTTCAGCAGTATCGATTCACGAAAAGAACGCCTCCTTTCCTCCAGAGACTCCCACCCGAGTTCCTGAAGCATTTCCGTAACACTCGCGTGATGATCAAACCTACCAGTAACAAATCAAGCAGCTCGACTCTGAATTGCTTCTACACTCCTGGAAATGGAAAAAAGAACACATTGACACCGGTGTGTCAGACCCACCATACTTGCATCAAGGGATCACAAATTCAGCATTGGAGGGCAGCGTGGAGGGTAAAAATCGTAGAGGGAGACCAAGAGATGAATACACTAAGCAGATTCAGAAGGATGTAAGTTGCAGTAAGTACTGGGAGATGAAGAAGCTTGCACAGGATAGAGTAACATGGAGAGCTGCAGCAAACCAGTCTCAGGACTGAAGACAACAACAACAACAACATCCCGATGGTTCCTGTATCTAGGTTTTTCCTGTTTAGGTCTGGACCTTTTGAGACTGAAGCTCTTTTTGTGTTTTCCAGAGACCCACATGTTAGTGGAATAGCTGCTTCACATAACTATGTATAAAGTTGTAATTGTTATGTCTCAGCGATCCTTTAAAATTCTGCCTTTTCAGTAACTGATGTTTACGGGTGATGTTGTGTAGTTCACAGACGCGTAATTTTTTTTATACGTATATCTGAGAAATAGAAATTCATTTTGGCTGCTTCACACTGAGTACATAAAGTTTTACAGTTTTTAATCCCGCTTTTTCACATCTGGCAGTTGATTTTATTGGTTGCGAAAGTCTGCATCATACACGTATATCAACTCGAATTTCTGCTTTCCCTGATTGTCCAAACTAGTGTGAGGACAACAGTTTCCTGGTTGCCTTTTCGTTTGTGTATGTAAATTGTTTTTAAATTTTTGGTATTTTCTTTTTCTAATTTCGATTCTGTATCTTGTCTGCTTAAAATACACACACCCATATATAAAATTATCACTTAATTCCATAATTAAGAAATGGCCTACAAAATAAATCATAAATAATTTTACTTGCAATATTATTTATTTCCCAGCATTGTATTCCTCCCACATGCTAGCTCCTTATCAGTTCAGAAACAATAAATACGGCGATCGGAGGATACTATGGGTTAAATGTATCGAAAAATGAAGGGGATTAAAACCTTAAACCTCGAACAATGACAGAGAGAATGGGACATATCTAACATCAGTAGGCGTGTTTTTGAGAGATTTTTTAAATATGAGAGTATAAAAATGAAATTCTTAAAACCATTGAAAGGATTTGTGTACGTTTTTACTAGCTACATTTCATATCAATTCTCATGAAACATAGTTTTGTATGCTGCCTTAGTCTTAGCCAAGCGGAGTTTCGCTTTCTATTTAAAACGAGATTTCTTCATTAACATAGATTTTTAATGCAAATTTCGATGGCGACCTCCACCTGACTTTTGCTTACTACTTCCTAACACCTCGTTTCAATGCCATATCAAAGCTAATCGTAGGCCTATTATTGTTTCTCACATATATGGTGCTGCAGAGCTCCACCGACAAACTTTCGGAGGTTTTTCAGTGATACTGTCCGAATATTTTGGTACAGGGGGCCCACGGTCCTTGACTGCTTGCTATAGTTGCACCTCAGTTGGTTTCTTCACGAGTTAACTTTGTACCTGTATTGCACGGAAAATAACTCACAGCAGTGCAGGTATTGACGGTTTGTGTGTCTTGTTTCCGTTCGCTCATTATACCTGCTATTGATAGCAGTAATACCCTCCTTACCTCGTTGTCCTCAAGTCTATGTTCAGTGCTCCTCGATTCAGTCTAGTGTTTTGTTTTCCAGCAATGATAGTTGCGCGTTAACAGTGATACAAAGCAGTACCTTGGATAGTTTTACCGGTGAAGAGCTGGCCAACATTCAACTCGTGTACAGGTTCACTGAATGCAGTGGAAGAACTGAACACCTTGGCTCCCCTGAGCGTTTCCCGCAGCGTAGCTGCCACATCAAAGTTCTTTGATGTTGTCCGAGGGTTGTTATATTAATCAGTGTTTGTGTCGTACGTTTTGGTTATCGAATATCATGCACTCCTTTACTGTTGTGAAGCTATTTTCATGGAAGTAGTGGTGACTGCGATAACAGACTGAATCATATATACAGGGTGTCCCAGCTATCTTGTCCACCCAAAATATCTCTGGAACAATAACAGCTATTGGAAAACGACTTTCACCGGTATCAATGTAGGGCTGGGGCCCATGAATGTACGTATTTGGAAACATTCTAAAACGAAAGCATATGTGTTTTTAACACACACTTATGTTTTTTTTTTAAATGGACCTCCCATATTTTTTCTTCAGCAATCCATAGCATGGCGTGACCCCATGCTGCCCGTAATCGCGATGTGATTGACATGTGTAATCACACCTCCATACTCATCAAGAGGATTGCAGCAGACCGTACTATTCGTTTCGGACCATCGCGATTTCGGGCAGCATGGAGTTCACGCCTGAGCCTCAGGACGTGCGCTAGCAGCGCATGTCGGGTGTTTCAAGCGTCAACTTCGCTTCTCAATATCTCGGGATGTAATGGGAATATTGCGATGCAATCAACGCCATTGTGTATGCGCTTTGTCATGCTATGGATTGCTGAAGAAAAAATATGGGAGGTCCATTTGAAAATATATAAGTTTCTGTTAAAAGCACATATGCTTTCGTTTTAGAATGTTTCCAAATATGTACATTCATGGGCCCCAGCCCTACATTGATACCGGTGAAAGTCGTTTTCCAATAGCTGTTATTGTTACAGAGATATTTTGGGTGGACAAGATAGCTGGTACACCCTGTATATATATATATATATATAGGGTGTTACAAAAAGGTACGGCCAAGCTTTCAGGAAACATTCCTCACACACAAAGAAAGAAAACATGTTATGTGGACATGTGTCCGGAAACGCTTACTTTCCATGTTAGAGCTCATTTTATTACTTCTCTTCAAATCACATTAATCATGGAATGGAAACACACAGCAACAGAACGTACCAGCGTGACTTCAAACACTTTGTTACAGGAAATGTTCAAAATGTCCTCCGTTAGCGAGGATACACGCATGCACCCTCCGTCGCATGGAATCCCTGATGCGCTGATGCAGCCCTGGGGAATGGCGTATTGTATCACAGCCGTCCACAATACGAGCACGAAGAGTCTCTACATTTGGTACCGGGGTTGCGTAGAAAAGAGCTTTCAAATGCCCCCATAAATGAAAGTCAAGAGGGTTGAAGTCAGGAGAGCGTGGAGGCCACGGAATTGGCCCGCCTCTACCAATCCATCGGTCACCGAATCTGTTGTTGAGAAGCGTACGAACACTTCGACTGAAATGTGCCGGAGCTCCATCGCGCATGAACCACATGTTGTGTCGTACTTGTAAAGGCACATGTTCTAGCAGCACAGGTAGAGTATCCCGTATGAAATCATGATAACGTGCTCCATTGAGCGTAGGTGGACGAAACTAAAATGAGCTCTAATATGGAAATTAAGCATTTCCGGACACATGTCCACATAACATCTTTTCTTTATTTGTGTGTGAGGAATGTTTCCTGAAAGTTTGGCCGTACCTTTTTGTAACACCCTGTATATACACTCCTGGAAATGGAAAAAAGAACAGATTGACACCGGTGTGTCAGACCCACCATACTTGCTCCGGACACTGCGAGAGGGCTGTACAAGCAATGATCACACGCACGGCACAGCGGACACACCAGGAACCGCGGTGTTGGCCGTCGAATGGCGCTAGCTGCGCAGCATTTGTGCACCGCCGCTGTCAGTGTCAGCCAGTTTGCCGTGGCATACGGAGCTCCATCGAAGTCTTTAACACTGGTAGCATGCCGCGACAGCGTGGACGTGAACCGTATGTGCAGTTGACGGACTTTGAGCGAGGGCGTATAGTGGGCATGCGGGAGGCCGGGTGGACGTACCGCCGAATTGCTCAACACGTGGGGCGTGAGGTCTCCACAGTACATCGATGTTGTCGCCAGTGGTCGGCGGAAGGTGCACGTGCCCGTCGACCTGGGACCGGACCGCAGCGACGCACGGATGCACGCCAAGACCGTAGGATCCTACGCAGTGCCGTAGGGGACCGCACCGCCACTTCCCAGCAAATTAGGGACACTGTTGCTCCTGGGGTATCGGCGAGGACCATTCGCAACCGTCTTCATGAAGCTGGGCTACGGTCCCGCACACCGTTAGGCCGTCTTCCGCTCACGCCCCAACATCGTGCAGCCCGCCTCCAGTGGTGTCGCGACAGGCGTGAATGGAGGGACGAATGGAGACGTGTCGTCTTCAGCGATGAGAGTCGCTTCTGCCTTGGTGCCAATGATGGTCGTATGCGTGTTTGGCGCCGTGCAGGTGAGCGCCACAATCAGGACTGCATACGACCGAGGCACACAGGGCCAACACCCGGCATCATGGTGTGGGGAGCGATCTCCTACACTGGCCGTACACCACTGGTGATCGTCGAGGGGACACTGAATAGTGCACGGTACATCCAAACCGTCATCGAACCCATCGTTCTACCATTGCTAGACCGGCAAGGGAACTTGCTGTTCCAACAGGACAATGCACGTCCGCATGTATCCCGTGCCACCCAACGTGCTCTAGAAGGTGTAAGTCAACTACCCTGGCCAGCAAGATCTCCGGATCCGTCCCCCATTGAGCATGTTTGGGACTGGATGAAGCGTCGTCTCACGCGGTCTGCACGTCCAGCACGAACGCTGGTCCAACTGAGGCGCCAGGTGGAAATGGCATGGCAAGCCGTTCCACAGGACTACATCCAGCATCTCTACGATCGTCTCCATGGGAGAATAGCAGCGTGCATTGCTGCGAAAGGTGGATATACACTGTACTAGTGCCGACATTGTGCATGCTCTGTTGCCTGTGTCTATGTGCCTGTGGTTCTGTCAGTGTGATCATGTGATGTATCTGACCCCAGGAATGTGTCAATAAAGTTTCCCCCTCCTGGGACAATGAATTCACGGTGTTCTTATTTCAATTTCCAGGAGTGTATATCGTAACAAGCCACCGTAGACTGTGAATCTGTCGTAGCAGAAGGTATCCCTAAACAAAGGCCGAAAATTTGTCAGTAGAGTTCTCGTACACCCTGCATACAAACGAAATTCTAATGCCCAATAAGCTTGTTTATTCATTTTTCAGGTCACATTAAAATTGCAATCAATCCTTACACACCAGATAATGTGGGCTGTAACTATCGTAGGGCGCACTGATGCGGAACTGTATATGGTGGAAAAATTAGTTCGTTTTGACAACATCGCAAAACTGGCCCTGTAAATGCTAGAAAGACGTAGGAGAAATATTTCCATATGTAAAGAACTGGAATGGGACATGGACAGATAAGGTCAAACAAGGAAGAAAAGCATAATGTTAATTTCGTTATTTACACAATTTTTCAATATGAGCACTGGAGACTTCGACAACATGCTGCATCCGTAAAATGACATCGTGAACAGTTGCTCGCAGCACTTCCGGTGGAATATGAGCCAGGTGTTCCTGTATACCGGCCGTCAGTTCAGGCAGAAACAGAACCAGTTCCTGGCAAACTTTTTTTTTTTTTCTTTTGCTGGTCATTCATTTGGAAATCCTCTGGAGATATATTCGTGAAATCAGGTTACCTTCCATTCAGAAGGCTGTTGCACGCAGCTACTGTTATTGACCTTTTTTGAAGCCCGACCAACAGGAATTACATGCACTGATCAAAAATGATAGTGCATTGAGAATGGCTAGTTTGTAGCTAAAATCTAGATCTGCCAATAAAATTTAAGAAGGACGACTGATTTATTATTTACATATTCGTGAAAGGTTGCATTAAGTAGATATTTCAATAGGCGACTGACTGGAGGTGTTTTTCATCTTGCACGAAAACAGTGCTTTCCACACAGTTGCGCTCTTCCAAAGCAGGAATCATATGCTCTGCAAGGAAGTTCCGATAACATGCAGATGTCACGGTACACGTGAAAACCCTGTAGGTGTATTCTCTTCAAAGAAGAACGGATCTAGTATGATGGTGCTTGTGAAGCCACATCACATAGTGCGTTGACTCTTTATGCATGACACCTCGTATAACAGTACCAAAATTCGCTAGTTCTGTGTATTCACTGCATCTTGCAGTGTAAAATATGCCTCGTAACTCAACAGAATATTGCCCGGCCATGTGTCATCAACTCAGATCCGTGCCAGAAACCGAAGAGCACATCCAGAACGTCGCTGCGCATCGTGAGGTTTCATTTTCTGCAGCGGCTTGATCTTGTTCGGGTGCCAGCGTAAGACAGACCGCAGAACTTCCCGTACGGTTCACCATGGGATGAACATTTCTTGTGACACTGCCCTAGCACTAGCTACTAGCACTACCCGAGGAAAGTACTGCATGGTCAGTTACAGCAATAGCGTCGTCAGCAACTTCCACCGGGATAGAATGTCTTCCTCTTCCAGGTGCCACTCCGAGTTCATCTGTGTTTTCGAGTTTCATGATCATCATCTTTAAACCATTTAATGACAACAAGTCTCTCCTCAGACCTTTTAGTCGGCGATACTCTCTCAATACACCACTATAATTGCTGTTGTTCATATAAAACAGTTTCATTAACAGCTCAGGGACTCTCTTCTCTATAGCAACACCATTCACACGCCATGGTTTGTCGTATGACAGCGTGGGTGTCACACCGTCATACGAACAGTATACAGCACCTGGTGGCCAAAATTGGAACTAATTTTTTTCGGCGCAAATCAGTTCTGCATCAACACATTAGCATAGCTATCAAGCTTTGCTGCCATACGATAATTACAGCCACACAGACTCTCCGTGAGTAGCTGCACTTAAATTATAATCAGTCGGTACACAGAGCGATAAAAATGGTAATTAATGTTCGTAAGAGTACTGGTAAATTGTTTTCAGCAAAATATCTCACTCTCAATTTTCAAAAGAGAGAACTTATACACTTTTTACATGTAGAGGTGCTACATCAATGATAAATGGTGCACATGGTGGAAACTTCGAAAATTTTGGGTGTCAAGTGGATGAGAGTGTAAAGTGCAAGGAACTACTAAAACAGCTCTCGTTACCGAGGTATTTTATTTTAGCATGACTATTGACCCTTTCGGCGTTCATCTTAAGATGTAAAAATTCCAAGTTTGTCAATTCGATGATCAACCTTTTAAGAGGTCACCCAATTAATCGCTTTACAACTTGAACGTTGAGGCACCGTAAATTCAATCTAGCTTTATGAAGAAGCAGTGAGTAAAGACATGTTGCTATTTCTAAATATTATACGCTCTGTATTAATAGCATTTTATAAAAACTTTTCTTGTGTTCAGTATAGTGTACCACTTGAAGATGGACCTACAACGTTGTGAAACCGATTGTGTTGCCTAACAAAGGAATCTGTATACAGCCAAGGTTTGCATACATTATCAAAATATTTTCTGAAGAATTTTTAAAATTAATCTGGAGAATTTTTGGAAATTTCGTTACTGTACCAATATTCTTTATTTATTTTTATTATTTCTTTATTCTTATTTCCTAGCTGCGGTCATATTTGACTTATTGTTGCTAGTTTCGAATATATATCGTTCATTTTCAAATCATTAACTAAATCATTCTCATGTCATTAACGAAATAATTTCATAGTATAGCATTTATACACGGTAGATAAAACTGACACAGAAAATATTCCATGCACATTAAGGTAGGCTACCCAACTTAAATCATCCACTCCAGGGTGGATAATGTCTATCTTTATGTGCATGAAATTGTTTTCCAGGACAGTTTTATTTTGTTCATGCTGTACATTTTTACCTCTTCTCAACTGTTAACATTTCAATGTTCAGTATCTTTGATGCTACTACCTATTACATAATGAGTCATCTGCTAGTGAAATACTTATCATTCATTTGAAACACGGACTCTGCTTATGGTGATCAACATATAATGATGAAAGAGACTCTACTACTCCATTTGCGAAGACATCATACCCTGCAGAAAATTCACGTTGACGTATGTTAGAGAGTTATATTTGAAACCTTAACCAAAGCCAGACAGAAACATCTCATGTTCAAGCTCTGTACAACCTTAAAATCTAGTTTACTTTCTAGTTTTATTTTGTTTATATTTGCTTTAACTAGCGCAGTATAGTGAGTTTCTTCATACAGACGACATACGAATTTCGTTGGGGGCAGAATGTTACTATTACGGATTTTTTACACGCAAGACAACAATGTGTTGGCTTTAGATGTGGATGACCTCAGCGAAAATACGAGTATATCGTAAAAGCATGTCCCTAGTTATGTGTCTTTGCATTACTAAAAGCGCCACAGCACAGCTTTGACCAGGGAGCACCTGTGTAATTTCTTGTTGTCTAGGACGCCGAAAAATAAATTGTGTGCTTCCTCCCCTTCTCCACAAGATCAGGAAGGAATTTCCACTATATTCTGCGTTCACGCTGTTTGTGAGAACGCCAGTTATTAAAACTGAATCTAGATGTTCAAGAAGCCTGGTGTCTAGAGATTGAGTGTGGATGAAATTTATTGCACAAAGGAACTGTCGCGTGGATTATCGAATAGCTCTCACCTTGGTGTCTTATTGTTTGCTTCCATACTCGCTGCCAGTCACCTGTCATGTCTCAAAGCAGCACATTTCCGTAATATACACTTGGAATTACATTCGAAGTTACGTCCCTTGCTGGGGCAGCTTCTTTGGCTTGAAAACTTCATTACCAGCAAGCTTCACCAGAAAGAATAAATAACCAGATATTGTTTTTCTCGGAGAACTGCCCATTATGAACATCGCCATTCTAAAAGAGCTCCATAAGACTTCCGAAAGTCAGACAGACTACAAAGAATAGTAGCTCTTGTCGCTTAATATATAAACGTTTTGAACACTGAATACGTGACTTTAGTCCCAGTAGATTAACTTTCTTGAAGATGGAACCCTATAGGTAGTTCCGAATAATATAACGTATAATATACAGACTGTGCCATAATTAGCAGCGAAAATTTACACGGTGGTCTTTATGCGCTGTCACTGACTCCAGTATGAAATATTGTCGTAGTTACTACAAATTTATCTGAAATGTAAATTTTTCGATTAAGTCCCCCTCTAATTCAGCTTATAGTTCACCAATGACCTACCTTAATCCTTTCAGATCCACTGGCTCCAATTGTGTACATTAATATTTGGTAATATTGGAAGGTGATGGCTACTGAAAAAGCTGGGAATTAATCCTGGTGAAAATGGAAAACTCATGTACACATGTGTGAATGTTCAGTCTTTTCGTCACGTACAAGCGCTCCTACTTGTTGAGCATCACCGTAAAAATATCGACAAGTGAATGTAGCAGTGCGCAGCAGCTTGCCGCCGCCAGAATTTAAGAAGTTGTTGCTTAGTTTTGCTCTCAAACAGCCAGATCATCTTGAAAATCTTGACATGTCTTTCCAGTTCACTTTCCAGTTCTTCAGCCATATTAAAGTGAGTGCTGTGAAATTTGAGCCCAATTAAAATGGGACTTAATTGATAAGTTTTTGCTATCTAGGACAGTATTTCACACTTAAGTAAGTGGTGGCTCCTAACAGCACATTTGAAAGTATCTGGAAAACGTCTCGCTTGCACACCAATGTGTACTGCAACGTCCTTGTTTCTGTTACCGTATACACACACCCGTTTAAACGTCGCTAATAATTTTGATACACGCTGTATGTAAAAGAATTAGCGGGTAACGGTTGAAGTTCCATGATGCTGTTCAGGGACCATGCAGTCGTATGTAGGGAAGGTGCAGCGGTAGGAAACTGTAGCGAAATGCAGAAATATATGAAAGGATCGACGCTGGATGGAAAGATTGATAGTTGACCCTCAAACAAAGAAATGTAACGTTTTACGCAGAAACAGCCGCAACGGTGCATAACTGTTTGATTACGTTATTGCTGAACAATCACGGGTAAACGTTACATCTATTAAATATCTGCTAGTAACTGCAGAGAATGTCTGCCCGCGAAGTCATTATGTAACTTACAAAACTCTTCTTCAACTAACTTACGCGAATGCAGCCGGGTGATGTCGTCAGCAACCGCTCACATTTCGACAAGACCATTTTAAAGGTAAAACTGTGCAAGAGAATTTAATTCCTCGGTTTTCAGAGAAAACCCTAGAAAAGATAACACAAACACTTACACTATCACAAATAAAAAATGACCGACGTCAGAAATTATCGATAGTGAAATTAATAATCATCGGGTGAGGTAGCATGAACTCTCTCCCTCTGTATTTTTGACAAAGGTGAACGCAGAATTCCAAGCAGAACTTAAACTTCTGACGTCGGTCATCTTTGGTTTGTGGTGGCGCTAGTGTTTACACTGTGTGTGTGTGTGTGTGTGTGTGTATGCTATCTCTCCGGAGTTTCTCTGAAGGTCTTAAATTCCCATCCACAGCGCTTACTTAATGCAGTTTTGCATTGAAAATGGCAGAGTGTCCTCCTGTCGAAATATCTGCGGTTGTCAACAGCGTCACCCGGCAGCAGTCTTCTAAACTATTTGAATGTTGTATATGAGAGGATATATTCACTCCTGTTCGACAGCTACTCGAGTATTGTGCTTCTGGTTAGGACCCTTAAGAGGCACGACTCATAGAGAAAATACAAACCATCCAAATAATAAAAATAATAACAACAAGAATAATAATAATAACGGCACGGCAATTACGTCGGGGATTTATTCGCTAAGCACGAAATAGTCACTGAGGTGCTTATCCAAAACCAATAGGGACCAACAAGAGTGGCTTTATGTAAACCTGCAGGCTTTCGTGGCCGTTTCACTGAATTTAAAATCTTGTGGGTTTTTAGGCCGCGTCATGTTTCTTCTAAAATGATCGACGTTTCGACCGCTCTGCTGGCATCGTCCTCAGGATCTTCTGGTGTCCACTACTGCTAGAACACTGTCAGAGACGAGTGTCGCGTACTCTTATAAAGGGGGAGTTTTCACGCGTTCGTGCTGGAGAAGTGATAATGTTAAAATTCATATGGCTACCACTGATGATCCATAGTCATAGGCTACGACTATGGCCCACCAATGGTAGCCATATGAATTTCATATTAGCCTATAAATTCAAGAGTGGCTTTATCACGGCGTGATTTACTGTTAAAATTCTGAGACCGTGCGTTTCTACGAGAAGCAATGAAAATATTGATTCTTCCTAGACATTTCTCGCGTAAAGATGTCGTCTTATTATTATTATTATTATTATTCGTCGTCTTCCTTTTCATCTGCTGGCTAGGGTTTGCCCTGTTTGTCGGCCTCATTACGCAGATGTACTGGACCAACTGTCGTCCCATCCTGTGAACGGTCGTCCAGGCAGTCGTTTCCTTGCGATCGTCCATGTTTAAAAACAGTAACGAGCCTTGTGGGGTGTATACTCTCCACATGATCCTTTCAGTCGTTTTTCCTTGTCTTCATCCATTTGATCATATCCTGTGTTTCACACTGATCCACTATCGATAATTTTTTTTTTCTTTTACCACACGCTTAATCACTGGCTCTGTCTTGGTGCCGTTTCCAATGCCATTAACTTTTTGCCATTATCTTTTGTTTTATGTTTTTACTTTACGTTCTATTTTCCGCTGCATGTGTCATAACACAATGCACAATTGTTATATATATATATTTTCCCCTGACTTGTCATAAATTTGTTTCTCCATAAACTATTCTGCAAGCGTACGGCTATCCTTACTAAGTTTCTTGGTCTCTATAACTGTTGATGACAGTTCCTACATAAATAATGAGCATAAATTGTTCAACTGACACACCATCTACTTCTAATTCACATCTTATAGGCGTTTTTAATATCATCATTTTGATATTTTAGATGAGATAACCAGGTGACATTGTTTACCTGTTTAACTGAATTAATGTAGTAAACTTCGTAAATCATCACCATTTTTGCAACCAGTACAGCATCAACAGCATAACATGTCATTGTTGTGGTCTTCAGTCCTGAGACTGGTTTGATGCAGCTCTCCATGCTACTCTATCCTGTGCAAGCTTCTTCATCTCCCAGTACCTACTGCAACCTACATCCTTCTGAATCTGCTTAGTGTATTCATCTCTTGGTCTCCCTCTACGATTTTTACCCTCCACGCTGCCCTCCAATACTAAATTGGTGATCCCTTGATGCCTCAGAACATGTCCTACTAACCGATTCCGTCTTCTGGTCAAGTTGTGCCACAAACTTCTCTTCTCCCCAATCCTATTCAATACTTCCTCATTAGTTATGTGATCTACCCATCTAATCTTCAGCATTCTTCTGTAGCACCACATTTCGAAAGCTTCTATTCTCTTCTAGTCCAAACTATTTATCGTCCATGTTTCACTTCCATACATGGCTACACTCCATACAAATACTTTCAGAAATGACTTCCTGACACTTAAATCTATACTCGATGTTAACAAATTTCTCTTCTTCGGAAACGATTTCCTTGCCATTGACAGTCTACATTTTATATCCTCTCTACTTCGACCATCATCAGTTATTTTGCTCCCTAAATAGCAAAACTCCTTTACTACTTTAAGTGTCTCATTTCCTAATCTAATTCCCTCAGCATCACCCGACTTAATCCGACTACATTCCATTATCCTCGTTTTGCTTTTGTTGATGTTCATCTTATATTCTCCTTTCAAGACACTGTCCATTCCGTTCAACTGCACTTCCAGGTCCTTTGCTGTCTCTGACAGAATTACAATGTCATCGGCAAACCTCAAGGTTTTTATTTCTTCTCCATGGATTTTAATACCTAAACCGAATTTTTCTTTTGTTTCCTTTACTGCTTGCTCGATATACAGATTGAATAACATCGGGGAGAGGCTACAACCCTGTCTTACTCCCTTCCCAACCACTGCTTCCCTTTCATGTCCCTCGACTCTTATAACTGCCATCTGGTTTCTGTACAAATTGTAAATAGCCTTTCGCTCTCTGTATTTTACCCCTGCCACCTTTAGAATTTGAAAGAGAGTATTCCAGTCAACATTGTCAAAAGCTTTCTCTAAGTCTACAAATGCTAGAAATGTAGGTTTGCCTTTCCTTAATCTTTCTTCTAAGAAAAGTCGTAAGGTCAGTATTGCTTCACGTGTTCCAGTATTTCTACGGAATCCAAACTGATCTTCCCCGAGGTCGGCTTCTACTAGTTTTTCCATTCGTCTGTAAAGAATTCGTGTTAGTATTTTGCAGCTGTGACTTATTAAACTGATTGTTCGGTAATTTTCACATCTGTCAACACCTGCTTTCTTTGGGATTGGAATTATTATATTCTTCTTGAAGTCTGAGGGTATTTCGCCTGTTTCATACATCTTGCTCACCAGATGGTAGAGTTTTGTCAGGACTGGCTCTCCCAAGGCCGTCAGTAGTTCCAATGGAATGTTGTCTACTCCGGGGGCCTTGTTTCGACTCAGGTCTTTCAGTGCTCTGTCAAACTCTTCACGCAGTATCGTATCTCCCATTTCATCTTCATCTACATCCTCTTCCATTTCCATAATATTGTCCTCAAGTACATCGCCCTTGTATAGACCCTCTATATACTCCTTCCACCTTTCTGCTTTCCCTTCTTTGCTTAGAACTGGGTTTCCATCTGAGCTCTTGATGTTCATACAAGTGGTTCTCTTATCTCCAAAGGTCTCTTTAATTTTCCTGTAGGCAGTATCTATCTTACCCCTAGTGAAATAAGCCTCTACATCCTTACATTTGTCCTCTAGCCATCCCTGCTTAGCCATTTTGCGCTTCCTGTCGATCTCATTTTTGAGACGTTTGTATTCCTTTTTGCCTGCTTCATTTACTGCATTTTTATATTTTCTCCTTTCATCAATTAAATTCAATATTTCTTCTGTTACCCAAGGATTTCTAAGAGCCCTGGTCTTTTTACCTACTTGATCCTTTGCTGCCTTCACTACTTCATCCCTCAAAGCTACCCATTCTTCTTCTACTGTATTTCTTTCCCCCATTCCTGTCAATTGTTCCCTTATGCTCTCCCTAAAATTCTGTACAACCTCTGGTTCTTTCAGTTTATCCAGGTCCCATCTCATTAAATTCCCACCTTTTTGCAGTTTCTTCAGTTTTAATCTACAGGTCATAACCAATAGATTGTGGTCAGAGTCCACATCTGCCCCTGGAAATGTCTTACAATTTAAAACCTGGTTCCTAAATCTCTGTCTTACCATTATATAATCTATCTGATACCTTTTAGTATCTCCAGGGTTCTTCCATGTATACAACCTTCTATCATGATTCTTAAACCAAGTGTTAGCTATAATTAAGTTGTGCTCTGTGCAAAATTCTACCAGGCGGCTTCCTCTTTCATTTCTTAGCCCCAATCCATATTCACCTACTACATTTCCTTCTCTCCCTTTTCCTACACTCGAATTCCAGTCACCCATGACTATTAAATTTTCATCTCCCTTCACTATCTGAATAATTTCTTTTATATCATCATACATTTCTTCAATTTCTTCGTCATCTGCAGAGCTAGTTGGCATATAAACTTGTACTACTGTAGTAGGCGTGGGCTTTGTGTCTATCTTGGCCACAATAATGCGTTCACTATGCTGTTTGTAGTAGCTTACCCGCTTTCCTATTTTCCTATTCATTATTAAACCTACTCCTGCATTGCCCCTATTTGACTTTGTGTTTATAACCCTGTAGTCACCTGACCAGAAGTCTTGTTCCTCCTGCCACCGAACTTCACTAATTCCCACTATATCTAACTTTAACCTATCCATTTCCCTTTCTAAATTTTCTAACCTACCTGCCCGATTAAGGGATCTGACATTCCACGCTCCGATCCGTAGGACGCCAGTTTTCTTTCTCCTGATAACGACATCCTCTTGAGTAGTCCCCGCCCGGAGATCCGAATGGGAGACTATTTTACCTCCGGAATATTTTACCCAAGAGGACGCCATCATCATTTAATCATACAGTAAAGCTGCATGCCCTCGGGAAAACATGTCATATTTATCACTTTATTTCCCATTTTATAACCTGGTTTCTTTCTTGTGGCATCAGTGATATGCTCCACTACTGATCTGAACGGAAATGGCCTTAATGCATCTCCATGTCTAATTTATTTTATCTATTATAATTTTATCTGTCAATCCTTTGTGTGTTTCGACTGTAGTTTTATTATCCGTGTAATTATCTTTCATGCTTTGTAGTGTGCCTATTGGCTCTCTCTTGTCGATTAAGATTTGAATTATGTCCTTTTATCTACTCTCATCAAAGGCTTTTGACAAGTCAACAAAACACAGGTAGGCTAGGTTATTTAACTCTATGGATTCCTTCGCAGTCTGTCTTAGAGCGAAAATGATATCAATCGTGTTCCTGTTTCTCCAGTATCCATGCTGTTCTCCTGCTATTTCTGTGTAATTCCTTATTCTGTTTCTAATTACTGATGTTAACAGTTTTAAGGTGGTCTCAAGCACTGTAATTAGCCGGTCATTATCTAAAAATTGTTTATATCCCTTTTTATGTACTGGAATTATAATACTTTCTTTTCATTATCTTGGTATGCTACCTTCCACCAAATTACTGTTAAATAAAGTACTATGCTGTTAATATAATACTTGTCCTCCATATTTTATTATTTGATTATATATCGTATCTAGGCTGGATACTGAGATTTTCTTTTTTTATGTCTTCTTATTGCAGGATATATTTCCTTCTTTGAAAAGTCTGGTTATGAGTTTCTGTGCTTTGGTGTCTAGCAACAATTTCCACATTGTACATCACTGACTGTAACTTAAAGTAATTTTCTGATTAAAATTTGCTTGCATTCTGTATCTGAACGTTTTCTTTAATATCCTTCTTTTGTGTTCCATAAAGGTAACTTTCCATACCTACAGTATATCGCTTCTAATAATTATCTTTCAGTTTTCGAGTACCAGATTTCAGCCTGTTACGAATGACCTCACATTACGAATGATCTTACACTCTTCATAGTCGTCTTGACTCTGACTGGCTTTATAGTTTAGGAATGCTTTCTTCTGAGTAGTTAATTATTTACCATCTTGGTTAAACCATGATGTTCTGTATGTAGTACTGCCTCCCATCATATTTACTCAAACTAACACCTACAACGATATTTCAGGTGTACATTCCGACGTCACAGGCTGAAGATGAAGAGATAGAGAGAATATATGAGGAAATTGAAAGGTTAATACAGTACGTAAAGGCATATGAAAATCTAAAGGTCATGGGCGACTGGAATGCAGTTGTAGAGGAAGGAGAATATGGAGTTGGGACAATAAATGAGAGAGGAGATATCCTAATTGAGTTATGTAGACAATTTCAGCTAGTAATAACCAATGCTCCGTTCTAGAGGAAGAGATATACTTGGAAAACGCTGGGCGATACGCGAATATTTCAGTTAGATTCCATCATAGTAAGGCAGAGATTCCGAAATTAGGTACTGACTTGTAAGGCCTACCCAAGACCATATATAGACTCAGACCACAATGTAATAGTGATGAAGAGCAGGCTGTAGTTTAAGAGATCAGTCATGAAGAATCAAAACGCAAAGAATTGCGATACGGAAGTACTAAAAATGACGAGATACGTTTCTCTAAGCTATAGATACAGCAATGAGGAATAGCTCAGTCAACAGTACAGTCGAAGAGGAAAGGGCATCTCTGAAAAGGGTAATCACAGAAGCTGGAAAGAAAAACGTAAGTAGAAAGAAGAAAACCGCGAAGAAGTCATGAGTAACACAAGAAATACTTCAGTTGATCGATGAAAGAGCGAAGTACAAACATATTCAGGGAAATTCAGTAATACAGAAATACAAGTAATAGAGGACTGAAAAAAATAGGAAGTGAAGGGACGCTAAGACGAAATGGCTGTGTGAAAATTGTGAAGAAATCGTAAAAGAAATTATTGTCGGAAGGACTGTTTCATATATTGGAAAGTCAAAACAACCTTCGGTGAGATTTAAAGCAAAGGGTGGTAACATTAAGAGTCCAACGAGAATTCCAACGTTAAATGCAGAGGAGAGAGCGGATAGGTGAAAAGAGTACAATGAAGGCCTGTATGGTGGTGAAGATTTGTCTGATATGATAGGAGAGGTAGTAGGAGTCGATTAAGTAGAGACTGGGGATCCAGTATTAGAATCCGAATTTAAGAGCGCTTTGGAGTACCTAAGATAAAATGCGGCAATTGGGATAGATAACATTTCATCAAAATTTATAAAATCATAGGGGAAGTGGAACAAAAAGGCTACTCACATTGGTATGTAGAGTGCATGAGTCTGGTAACATACCATCTGACTTTCAGAAGGCCGGCCGGGGTGGCCGAGCGGTTCTAGGGGCTACAGTCTGGAACCGCGCGACCGCTACGGTCGCAGTTTCGAATCCTGCCTCGGGCATGGAAGTGTGTGATGTCCTTATGTTAGTTAGGTTTAAGTAGTTCTAAGTTCTAGGAGACTGATGACCTCAGAAGTCCCTTAGTGCTCAGAGCCATTTGACTTTCAGAAAAATATCATCCACACAATTCCGAAGACTGCGAGATCTGACAAGTAAAACAATTACCGCACAATCAGCTTAACATCTCATGTATCCCAGTTGCTGAAAAGAATAACAAGAATAATATACAGAAGAATGGGAAGAAAATTGAAGATATGTTGGATGAAGATCATTTTGGCTTTAGCAGAGTTAAAGGCACAATAGAGGCAATTCCGACGTTGCATTTGGTAATGGAAATAAGACCAAAGAAAAATCAAGACACTTTCATAGGATTTGTCGACCTTAAAAAGAGGCTTTCGACAATGTAAAATGGTGCAAGATGTTCGAAATTCTGAGAAAAATAAGGGTAGGCTATAGCGAGAGATGGGTAATATGCAATATATACAAGAACCAAGAGGGAGTAATATCAATGGGACACCAAGAACGAAATGCGTGGATTAAACAAGGATGTAATACAGGGATGTAGTCTTTCGCCCCTACTGTTCAATCTGTACATCGAAGAAGCAATGATTTAAATAAAAGAAAGATTTAGGAGTAGAAGGTGAAAGGATACCAATGATACAATTCGCGGATGACATTGGTACCCTGAGTGAAAGTGAAGAAGAATTACATGATCTGATGGGTGAAATGAACAGTCTAACGGGTAAAGGATACGGACTGAGATTAAACTGAGACGAAAGTAATGAGAAGTAGGTGAAATGAGCACAGCGAGAAACTTAACATCAGGATTGATGGTAACAAAGTAGATAAAGTAAAAGAATTCTAGCCGGCCGATGTGGCCGAGCGGTTCTAGGCGCTTCAGTCTAGAACCGCGCGATCGCTACGGCCGCAGGTTCGAATCCTGCCTCGGGCATGAATGTGTGTGATGTCTTAGGTTAGTTAGGTTTAAGTAGTTCTAAGTTCTAGGGGACTGACAACCTCAGCTGTTAAATCCCATAGTTCTCAGAGCCATTTGAACCATTTCGCATTCGAAAGGTGATGATTGCAATTTCGTGACAAGATTCCGCCGCAATGGAAAACGCCCAAATCCTGTATGATTTCAGTGACACTCTCTCTCATATTTCACGATAATACAAAACGTGCTGCCCCTCTTTGAAATTTTTCGATGTACTCCGTCAATCCCATCTGGTAAGGATCTCTCACCGTGCAGCGGTATTCTGAAAGAGGACGGACAAGCCTATTGTAGTCATTCTCCTTAGTAGATCTGTTACATTTTGTAGGTGTCCTACGAATAAAGCGCAGTGTCCGGTTAGCCTTCCCCATAACATTTTCTGTGTGTTCCTTCCAATTTAAGTTTTTCGCAACTGTAATTCCTAGATATTTAGTTGAATTTACGGCCTTTAGATTTGACTGATTTATCGTGTAACCGACGTTTAAGGGATTCCTTTTAGCACTCATGTGGATGACCTCACACTTTTCATTATTTAAGTTCACCTGTCAATTTTCGCACCATTCAGATATCTTTTCTAAATCGTTTTGCAGTATGTTTCGATCTTCTGATGACTTTATTAGTCGATAAACGACTGAGTACGACTGAGTCATCTGCAAACAGCCTAACACGACTGCTCAGATTGTCTCCCAAATCGTATATTAGGAACAGCAAAGAGCCTGTGACGCTGCTTTGGGGAACGCCAGAAATCACTCCTGTTTTACTCGATGACTTTCCGTCAATTACTACGAACAGTGACCTCTCTGACAGGAAATCACAAATCCAGTCATATTACTGAGACGATATACCATAACCACGCAATTTCACTACAAGCCGCTTATGTGGTACAGTGTGAAAAGCCTTCCGGGAATCCTGAAATATCGAATCAATGTGAAATGCCTTGTCAATAGCACTCAACACTTCATGCGAATAAAGAGCTAGTTGTGTTTCACATGGACGATGTTTTCTAAATCCATGTTGACTTTGTGTCAATAGACCGTTTTCTTCGAGGTAATTCATAATATTCGAACTCATTATATGTTCCAAAATCCTGCTGCATATCGACGTAAATGATATGGGCCTGTAATTTAGTGGATTACTCCTACTACCTATCTTGAATGTTTGTGTGACCTGTTCAACTTTCCAGTCTTTGGGTACGGATCTTTCGTCGAGCGAACGGATGTATATGATTTTAAGTATGGAGCTAATGCATCAGCATAGTCTGACTGACACCTAATTGGCATACAGTCTGGACCAGAAGACTTGCTTTTTTAAGTGATTTAAGGTGTTTCACTGCTCAGAGGATATTTATTTCTGCATTAATCTTGTTACTCAATACAAGGAATGATATTCAGACAATGGAAATGATAATCGGACTTTCTGTGCACTGGATAGCGAGTTGATGGCGCGCGATTATCACGTCGCCAAACCGTGCACATCCAACAACTTAATTAACTGAAAACACATCAAGGGATTTCAATTATTAGAACAGGACCATATGTTGATAGAAATGAATGAAACAAAAACATTTATAATTATTAGGTATATTACAAAACATGAAATACGTCATCTTTCTCAGCAGGTCTATTTGAGGGAGCGAACGAGGAATTAAAGACAAGTGACTATTGGTGACTACATCGTACATCAATTTTTTGAAAAAACCCGATGCTTGAATTTTTTGTACAAAGGCTAGCATATAGGCTAATGATTAACTCTCAGGAAAATGATTATTTCTTCGTCTTTAAATAACGATGTCATACAGTTTTTACTGCAAAACTTTCGCTATTACCATCTTTAAAGCGTGTCCTGAACATAGTCTATGAGGCAGTGATCTGCAAACCAGTTTGGCAATGTGTTCCCAGTACTTATACGAGGGCGTGCATTGTCATGATGGAGCGAAATTTCTAAGATTCTTGTCAGACCGAAAACGTCATAAACAGTTCTTAAGTTTTCTCGTAGTCTTCACATATACATCAGAAACATTCACAAGAAGCACTCAGTCACCAACCCAACAGACTGCCATTATGGCTTTACCAGGAAAGAGAGTTGTCCTTTTTTTTTTTTTTTTTTTGATTGTAGGTGGTGCCACTCCAATGACTGCCGTCTTGTTTCAGGCTCAAATGATGCGCCTGGGTTTCGTAGCCCGTAACGATCCGTGGCACAAAGGCATTTACTTTGACCTCAAACTATTTAAACAATTCATACGGATTTTCTTTGGATGCTTTGGTCGATTGTGAGCTTTCACGTGTAACGCGACAGGGAAGAGACACTTTATTCAGACACATACAAACAAGCACGGACGCACAGGTGGAGGATAAGTCGGCTCATATTCGTGTTGACAGCTGAAAAGAGCTTGACAGGAGATCGTGGAGGGCCAGTTTCACACTATGCTCCATAGATGGGTTTGTCTCTGGATTTCCACCGACCACTAAGGTGATCGATTGACCAGAAAAACTCCTCCGTTGTGTGGCACAATGAGTGTTCGTTTCTCAAGGCCGCTTTTCGCTTAAAGTGTAAAATTAAAGCCCCTCGTCGAGCAATTCGTTCGCCGGGTGCCGGTCTTTCAATTTGACGCCACTTCGACGACCTACAGTCGATGAGCATGATAGGATGAGGGCAGCACAGCACCCAGCCGCTGGGCGGAGAAAATTCCCCGACACAGTCGGGAATCGAACCCGGGCCCAGAGGATTGACAACCCCTCACGCTGAGCATTCAGCTACTGGGAGCGGACGAGGTGTCTACTGATACATCTCGTAAAACTGTATCGGACTGTGATAGCAGATTTGCTGAAAATATTCGCATACTTAAATGAGACACCGAATATGGATTTCATGCAATTAAAAACAGCTGTCCTTACTAAATAAATAGAGAAACATTAAAAGTAGCGACAGTACTGTAAACTTTAGGTGTGTAGGAAATTACTTATTGTATAATTCAAATTATTTGTTAATATCTACACTTATAAATCCGAAAACAAATGAAAAGTAGAAATTATTGTTTATAAGTAAACTATGACAAATAAAAGAAAACTGATAATAACATAACATTTCTTGTAAAATTTCCGTGTGATTTGATGCATCATATGTGTAAAAATGGTTCAAATGGCTCTGAGAACTATGGGACTCAACATCTGAGGTCATCAGTCCCCTAGAACTTACAACTACTTAAACCTCACTAACCTAAGAACATCACACACATCCTTGCACGAAGCAAGATTCGACCTGCGACCGTAATGGTCGCGCGGTTCCAGACTGAAGCACCTAGAACCGGTCGGCCACAGCGACCGGCTATCATATGTGTACTGAAGGTAAAAAATTAACTGACTTCAGTGGTGCTTGACCGAGGCATTTTGTGGGGAGTCTACGTTTAGACGCTGTTGGAGGCGGTCAGGCTGTGTTAGTCTGTGTTTCGAGAAAGTTTAATTTGATGAGCGGTGAAGTAGCCGTTAGTTCACATGGGTGAATTTTCAGAGATCCTACTTTCGGAAATAGATATTTTTCGGCATCTGAAGTTATTTTTCGGGTTGCTTGTGATACAAGCAGCACTTAGAAGGTGCAAGTGCGTAGCCGTTGTGGAATTTATAGTTTGAAATATTGTGGAACTTTAACGGTTTTCTAGAGATAGCGCACGCAGTTATTCGTGGTTTATTCAACCACCTCTAATATCTTAAGAATCTGGGTCGGGCTCTGATATCAGTTTATTGTGAACTGTGACTTTCGACTGCCCGCATCTCGTGGTCGTGCGGTAGCGTTCTCGCTTCCCACGCCCGGGTTCCCGGGTTCGATTCCCGGCGGGGTCAGGGATTTTCTCTGCCTCGTGATGGCTGGGTGTTGTGTGCTGTCCTTAGGTTAGTTAGGTTTAACTAGTTCTACGTTCTAGGGGACTTATGACCACAGCAGTTGAGTCCCATAGTGCTCAGAGCCATTTGAACCATTTTTTTTTTTTAACTTTCGATTTCTCTATGTTCTTATTGTCAATAAAGTCAACTTTGTGAAACTTTAAAAATATGTAAGTGTATACATGATTGTTCTACTGCAAGCTCTTTGCTTTCCATATTTTGCGAAGTGGTAGTATGGACCAAAACAAGAAAAAAATGCAGTAAACATGTGCTCTAAAATGTATGCTTTAAAAGTTATGAGCATTTGTTTATTAGAAGAGTTGTGTTTCAAAGTAGCGAAGATGAACAAGTGGTCATAGATCTTGAGGTACGCGCTTTAGAGCCTATGTTTACTGGACTTTTTTTCTTGTTTTGGTCCTTACTGCCTGTTATGTATGAGACGGAACTTTGGGCCTCATGGAAAAAGGTTGACCCGGCTGAGTCACGCAATTTGACTCTTAGTCTGATCACGAGGTGTGGGCATTAATTGCACGCGTTGACCACGTAGGCTGACGTGAGGATCAATGAACTATACTTGACGGAATGTATCTGTAACATCTTAGGTGATTAAAAAGTTAGTAGACAGGAATACAATTAAATACTTTGCTTTAATTCAGCATCAGCGGTGAACGTCGATCTTGACATTGTACAATAATATTTACAAGTGCAGTTGTAGACTGAACTACGAATACTTCTTTACAACTCTGATTGCTTCACACATATAGATCAATAGTCGATGCATAAACTGTATGTGGCGCCTGGCTAGGTCGTAGCTACTGATTTAGCTGAAGGCTATGCTAACTAGCGTCTCTGCAAATGAGATCTCTGAAGCTATAATGAGTGAACCAGTCCTATTAAAGTTGGCAGTAGAACTGGGCAGTGCGCTAGCTTGTCTCATAAGACCAGCCGCTCTGTCTGCCAGCGTCGACGGTGGCGACTCGTGGGTCCGATGTGTACTGACGGACCGCGGCCGATTGGAAGCCTACAACCTAGCCTGTGGGGTGCCTCGCGGTGACACCACGCTCCCCCTTCAAAAAATGGTTCAAATGGCTCTGAGCACTATGGGACTTCACTTCTGAGGTCATCAGTCCCCTAGAACTTAGAACTACTTAAACTTAGCTAACCTAAGGACATCACACACATCCATGCCCGAGGCAGGATTCGAACCTGCGACCGTAGCGATCGCGCGGTTCCAGACTGTAGCGCCTAGAACCGCTCGGCCACTCAGGCCGGCACACTCCCCCTTCCCAAAATATGGAAGGCAAAGAGCCTGCAGTAGAATAGATTTGTTTTACAGTATGAAAGATCAAGAATAGCTCAATACTTTTAAGGTTTACTTGACTTTTTTGTTTCGAATGATCATTTCTGTCGCATCGCTGAACATTGGCCATCACCTCTGAATAACCCTGTATGATCTGGGTAGATCAGAATAACAGCGGCGGGCTTCGTCTTGGACTAGTTTTAAAGAGCGGGACCACCGCGGAGATCGTCACTGAACTCCAGTGGCAGATGTTACAAGAGACGCTCTTGTGCGTCACGAAAATGTTTACTGTTAAAAGTCCAAGCCCTTATGTACTAGTAATAGCCAGGCTACCTCCCAGGTAGGTCATGCCAAATTACGACAGGAAATTAAGAGACATTTCAGCTCATACGGAGGCTTAACGGCTGCCGTAATTTCCGTTCATCATTCCCGAATGGAACAGGAAATGGGGAGGGAGGGGAGTGGGGAGAGGGACTGATGTCCGTATTTCCAACTACACCCGTTTGTAGTTCATCTCTTGAATTATACAGTCTGTTAAAATACACAGTCCGGCCATATCAGTGTGACCATCACATATGTTCGATGTCAACGTGCAACATCCACTCGCAGACGCCAGGTGGCGGCTCAGGCAGTGGAGGGTATATAAACAGTGTCTGAGTAATGTGAATAACAGTTCAGTCTTTGCAGTAATGCTTAAATGGAGCGATTTACCTGACATTCAAGGGGGCATGATCATTCGCTTTCGGGCCAAGCGTGAAATAATTTCCGCAACGGCTAACTCTGTATGTTCGCGTGCCGCCGTGGGTGACTTCGACAATAAATCAACACACGTGTGCATCTATCCATGGGGACCATGTTCACCCCTACGTGTACTTTGTTTTTTCTCGGCAGGTTGACATCTACCAGCAGGACAACGCAACGTGTCACACATCTCGCAGTGTACACGCCTCGTGCGAAGAGTACCAGGAGGAGTTTACCGTACTCCGCTAGCCAGTAAACACCCATTATTTAAATCCGGTGCAGTATCTGTGAGACTAACTCGATCGGACTTTTGACGCCCTAGATCCTCAACCGAGAAACCTTGCACAGCCGGCCACGTGACTGGCGTCGTCATGGCTCCACATCCCTGTCGGCCCCTCCCAGAACCACACTGTCTCTCTTTCTGCTCGTCTCGCAGGGGCCCATGCTGCAAAACGTGACTATTCAGGCTTTTGACAGGTGTAGCTCTGGAATGTCCGTACAATTTTCTTTCTGTTATTTATTACCGTAAAATACAGCATTTTAATTGATGGAATGTGACATCTGTCTTACAGAAACTTCTTTCCTTTATTTATTTCATACTCTTATTATTTTCAGCTTTTCCTTTCTTGTCTTATTTTATCTTCTCGCATCCTCTTGAATACATTTACGATTTGTACTGATTAATGCAACGTGTCCCATATCATCGTTTGCTTGAAACTCTTTCTTCCTATTTAATAGCTTCCTCGTACCATCAGGGGCAACGACCTTGCCGCAATGGATATACCGGTTCCCGTCAGATCACTGAAGTTAAGCGCTGTCGGGTGTGGCTGCCACTTGGATGGGTGACCATCCAGGCCGCCATGCGCTGTTGCCGTTTTCCGGGGTGCACTCAGCCTCGTGATGCCAATTGAGGAGCTGCTCGACCGAATAGTAGCGGCTCCGGTCACAGAAAACCATCGTAACGACCTGGAGAGCGGTGTGCTGACCACACGCCCCTCCTCTCCACATCTTCAGTTGAAGATGACATGGCGGTCGGATGGTCCCGATGGCCCACTTGTGGCCTGAAGACGGAGTGCTTTTTGTACCATCAGAGATTATTCTCCTCGCCACATATTTTGCTGTTTTCATACGTACCAAAACAAATATTTTAACAATTTTTGCAATGTAAGTATACTTCCATACAAGATTCATTTTACAATGAAACCAATGTTCATTACAGCAAGAAAAAGGCGAACTTGTTTTGCGTAAGTACCCTAGATTGATGTGTTGCAGCAGAGGTGATAATATTGGAAATAAAAATACAAGGAAAGAAGTAGATGCGAGCCACTACCAGAGAAAAGAAACGATTAAAAGAATAAAAATAATTCTATGTGGATTACAGACAAGGGTTCCAATGTAAATCTTCTATTAACACCGCTGAATGGGAATATTTGCAGGAAGGCCAAGGTCGAGGTGGTGAAATCGGAACAATCTGTCCCTGCTTAAACCTGAAGGGTTCACTCTCACTATTCAAATTTTACCAAACTTCCCCCGGACACTTATTCCATAAAATTCTGTCCATGTTTCTCTACCCCTACACTAACCATCTCCGAACATGTTCGGGTTTTCTCCCCTGTCTTCGATGTTAGTCTACCGCTTCCCAAATGCGAAGCTATAGAAGGTAACACGTTTTGTCAGCGCATTGTCTCGGCTGACGAGGTACGTGCCTTGCTTGTATTACAAAGGCTCCACACGTCACGCACCCCACCCCTCCTCCCTCCTCCTTCACCCACCCACGCACCTTCCTAGATGCCTGGTAGTAATCGTGTTATAGCATTACAGCTTCCGCTGCGGATATCAGGTTAGCAGTAACTACGTGCCTAAACAGGGAACGCGGCCACATGCGCTTGCATACGCTCATCGCGGAATGTCACCGATACCAGGTGCTTCCCTAGTATTATATTTATATTTCATGACGACGACTTTGATTTTTTCCATTTTTGGGGAAAGGAACATGCGTTTCTTTCAAGCCGATGATATTCTCTCTATAAATTAGGCACAGAGACTTGTACCAGTGTACGAAGAACGATACTAAACTCCGCTTTGAACCGACGGCAGATGACGTTTTGCTACACAGTGAATTCAGAAGAAGGCCATACCAAATACAGATCGTATCTGTCCTGTTATCGCTGGTGGAAAGCGTGTCCCTCTATTAATGACACACAGTGACGAAGAAAATGTATGACTGTAGTAGTAGTAGTAGTACCAGCTTTATTCATCCGTAGATCTCTTTTTACAAGGGTATAGGACATATCAAAACATTTACAAGTGTAGACCAGTTTAAAATAAGCTAATTCACATACGCATACATTTACAGACTTCTAGTTAGAGACAATCATGCAGTACTTTTTTACTGATAACTTATTAGATAATGTAATGCCACACTGTTCACTCATATCTCACTATCAGTCACTGCACACACTATACAACATTCTTTCATGACACTACACACACACACACACACACACACACACTGGAGATCTCTGGGCCATTTTCTGTATCGCGACTTCCCATTTGCTATCCTAAAAAACTGAGTCAGCATCCCTCTATAAAGAGTGAGACGTTGAGCTCGGAACAAGGAAGAGGTGTTACTATTGTGCTATGCATGGCTTGGGGGTACGTTTTTCTAGAAAAGGAAAAAGAAGGAAAAAAAACGTAGTGTGAGGGTGTTATGTGGAAAGCTGGATGTTTTATAATCATCATTATTATTTATTTGTATAGCATTTTTTTACTGAACCCCTACTCTGTTTTATCTAAGTAATCCATCAATGTATAAAATATATTTCAAACAGGTACTTTCCAGCTGCCTTTTTAAATAAGTGTATTTTTGCAATTTCTGTAATCTCTTTTGGTAATTTATTGTACATTTTTATTCCTTGGTAGAAAATGCCGTTTTGAGTTTTATGTTTATTTTTTTCTTGATAAATGTAAGTTGAGTCTAGCTCTTGTTCCATGCTCATCGACAAATCTGTTTGTGCAGTAATTACCAATGTTATTTTTGATGTGTACAACTGACTGGTAAATGTATTCACGCGGAGCAGTTAAAATTCCCAGTATTTTGAACAGATGTTTACAGTGAGCTCTACTACTATTTTTCTTATGGTTCTTTTCTGGAGTTTCAAAATTGTGTTCATATTTTGTGCATTTGTTCCCAAAAAAAATGTTATTAATCTCTTTCGTAACCGAAAGTAAACGGAAGGAGACTGGCTAAGCTCACAACTGTGAACAGTTTTATAAAAAAACGCGTAGGCTGACTGAATGCCACAGGGCTAAAGCTACTGCCAGTAATATCCCGTAGCAATCGCTGTCGCTTTTCGTGTGGGCCAGTGCTCAAACTTGTTCAAAATGATACGATGCTCGCAATCTATTAGAAAATCTATGACAGGAGAATGTACTGAAGTATGTGACGCACATGCTTGCGTATCTTACGATTTAATTTAGTAAAACATCTAGCATCGAATTATATTTTTAATCCACTGAGTGATGTATGGCAGAATATATTTGTAGGAAATTTTCTAATAGCGGTTTCGTCGACTTTACCTGTCGCTCTTACACATGCAGGATGTTAGATGTATACGTGAATATACTGTGATCATTGGTTCTTCATATGTACCTACTTCAGTGTGTCAGTTGTTTTTTCTCTCCGTCTAACGGTCTTCCCGCAAATACTTCACGTAATTTAGTAACTGATGGTTTCTGCACCACCAAGTGGATTATGCCAGTCAGTATAGACTAATCGTTTTGCGCCCACGCGTCCACACTTCAACACCTGACCTGCTGCCAAGTGGAAAACAGGCCTTAATGGCTTGCTCTAAACACGTAGTTGGAGGTACCAACCACCCTAAAAGCATACTACTTCTAGTGGCTATAGCTGTAAATGTAGTAAATACTGATGCGATATTGGTCAGGACACAAGTCACAATAAGAACATCTGCTTTTACACCCCCAACAAACTACATACTTGCAGTGTTAGTTCATTCTTAGCCTCAGACAATCATTTAACAATTACTATATGCGGAAAGGCAGAATTTTGTCACAGGCGAAATTAGGTGATGTTGTTTTTATTATTTATCCAAACTAGCTGGCGCCGGTAGTAGGAACAGTCAGGTATGAGCAGACTTCGAAAAGTAACATGCACATTATTATGGCAAATCAATTAACTTCTAGTGAATGCTCCACTACACTTCATAGTCACACAGATACAAGACACTATTTTTCAACATAGTTACCAAGTTTCTGCAAAAAACGATCAGAATCAGTCAGAATCACAACCAGTCGTTCAATTCCTCGAAGGCAATAGCCCACTTGTTAGTCACGGGTCAGTTCCAGAACAGCTGCGTCGCCGTCATCGTTGTTGTAAAATCTGTTCTCTTCAGATGTTCTTTGAGCTAGCCGAAAAGCTGGGAATCGTATCGTGCAAGATCCGTAATTCCCGATAAGACCACCCACGTCTTTGTGACCATGATCAAATTGTTGGAACCATTTCACAACCTATGGACCTCAGAATTTCACGGTGAACCTGTGGGCAGTTTAGGCATTTTGCCCCAAAGAATGGTACTGTCCCATATTCTTCAGTTTGGAGTACGTTTCCAGTTGCCACAACATTTGACTCCTACAGTGATGTTGAAACCTATCTGCACTAATAATACTTGGGAGGCGGGGAACTAAGTATCCTGGCAGGGTGGGCTAAATGAAACCTGCCTGTTCCTATCCTGGCAGGTTAAGCTAAATGAAATCCATCTACTATTATCCTGGCAAGGTAAAGCTAAATGAAGCACATCTACTATTACCGAAAATGTAGATATCCCGACAGAGTGAGTTAAACGCAAGAATCTACTTTGTGTCGTGAGGAAATAAATGAAACTAAGCTGTTGTTTTTGATTCTGCTATTGATTTGATGTAAGGGTCCCCAGATGCCTGAGCATCAACGATTAACACAAGAATAAAGGACTATACCCTGTAGCTCGTAGGCTGATTGGAAATTATCTGATGTAAAGGCAAACTTGCACCGGGGAATTGTCATGAGAAGCAATTTCCCTCACGTGTAAGAATGGCTGATGACCTTGGTTAATCTATATTCAAGTAACACAGGGTTAACTAATTACCGAAATGAAATTCAGAGGAATTCGATTACTGCACATTTACTTTATCAAGATCCACACTCAACATGGTGAAGGGCTTCGTTCAAAAACAACAAGAGTACATGAAGAATTAAACTGTTCCAGTTACAAGTAACGCACATATGATGGATCCGCAAGATACCGGGAAACACGGATCACAACTGATTCGACTTTAACTGATGTGGCAGATATAATTTCATTGCCAATGATAGTAAGGAGAGTTTAGACATGCAGCCGGATTAATTCATGCAACATTAAAGTTAACGAGCAATTCAGTTGTAGCTCAGGATTTATTGCAAGAAACGATGAGTTCTGTATCGCGAAAGAATTGAAACGAGATTAAAATCATGACTATGGCTGTCAAAGGGTTCTAATTTGATTGAAGAGCTCCTTAACTTCACACAACGCTGATCTAAATTAAATCCTAACAAGGTGGTGTGAATGCTCATCATTATGACTGCTGCCTCGGATCGCGAACGGAGACCAACAGCTCCTCATCGAGCTCAGAAACAGGAAGTCACTGTCCACCTCCGGTCCCCAAGTCAGAATCTTCTCTCTGCCACTCTCCAGAACAGGACTCTCTCTGTGCCATGCTCTGAAACCGAATGTTCTCTGCACTCTCTTTCGCTAGCTCTGGCGTCTGAAGAAAATTAATTCCACCGAAAACTCGGCAACGAACCGAGGCTCGTGCTTATTTGTTTCACCTATCAGAAGAGGGAAAAATTTTCCACACGATTCACCTGCTCTCTTCTTATTTTTCCCAGAAAGATTCACGCCACATATTAGAAGCCAATGATAACACTAGTCGTGGTATTACCCACACGACACACGAGAAAATTCTCGTTTCTTCCCGTAGTCATGCAGAAGATTTTTCGAAAGCGTCTTAAATCTTCCTGGGGATTAACACCTTTGCTATTAGTACGTCTGACGGGGGCTGAACTTCCTACATAATCAGCCAGCTAACAACTTTCTACTGGCGCCAGTATGTTGCTTGGTGGCGTAACATGATCATTAGTTTCTGAGCTGTCTTTTGGGGCTTGAGCTAGAGAGTTTGCATGAGGCGTGTCTCCAACGGTAATCAGAAAAGTGTCCAGTTCCGTGCAAACTGGCGAGAAACTATTATTTCAATAACATGTGACTCACTTGTTCCTTGACCTGTTAAGAGTAGTATCAAATTGTCTATCCAAATTCTGTTCAAAGGATCCAATTACGAGGGCTGCTGTAATTGTTTCGGCTCTATTCACACTGAAATTACTGGTGGAATCCAAACTCAGAAGCATATATCTGATTCAAACTGCAAGAAATGAGACACACGCCAGCATCGTCCCATGTTCCTTTTACTAATATGCGTCTTTGTCGCCTGCTGTCTGATTGATTTTTCACATTAGTTGGATTAGGAAGGAAGCGAGGAATGCTTATCAAGATTATCATTTAATACACATATAAATCTAAAGAAAATAATGCCACACTTCTTCTGAAACGTTGGTTATTTTTCGCAAACAGTTTGAAAAAGCAAAATCCAATGGACAGTTGTTTTCATCGGTCTTCTGATTGGTTTAATGCGGATGCGTCCCGACACGAATTCCTCTCCTGAGCCAAACTCTTCATCTCAGAGTAGCTCTTGCTTGTTTACTCGAAGTAGCCCAATCTCTGTTTTCCTCTACAGCTTTTCCCCTCTACAGTTCCCTTTAGTGCCATGGGAGTTATTAGGTGGTATCTTAATAGATACTCATGTTCCAACGTCCTGTCAATGTTTTCCATATACTACTTTCCTCTCCGATTCTCCGGAGAACCTCTCCATTTCTTACCTCAACAATCCAGCTAATTTTCGACATTATTCTGTAGCACTAAATCTCAACTGTTACGTTTCTCTTCTGTGCCTGTTTTCCCACAGTCAGTGCTTCGCTAGCTTACAATACTATGTTCCAGTCATATGTTCTCATAAATTTCTTCCTGAAATTAACACCTGTTTTTGACACCAGTAGTCTTCTCTTGACTAACAACGCCTTTTTGCCAGTGCTAGTCTGATTTTTATGTTCCCTTTCCTCCACCCCTCATGAGTTGTTTAACTTCATCTACTTAGTGCCAACCACTCCCCATGTTAACTTTCTCGCTGCTCTCATTTCTGCTACTTCTCATTACGTTCGTCGTTATTCGATTTACTCTCAATCCATATTCTGTATTCATTGGAGTGGTCTTAGCAAATCTTGTAATTCTTTTTTACTTTCGCTGAGGATAATAATATCATCAGCGAATCTTATCATTGACGACCTTTCACCTTCAAATTTAATTCCACTCTTGAACCTTTTTTTTTTTTTTTTGTTTCCGTCATTGCTTCTTCGATATACAGACTGAACAGTAGTGGCGAAAGACTAGATCCTGTCTTACGCCCGTTTACTCCGAGCACTTCGTTCTTGGTCTTCCACTCTTATCGTTGCCTCCTTGCTCCTGTAAATATTGTATATTACCCGTCATTCTCTGTAGCTTACTCCTACTTTTCTCAGAATTTCGAACATCTTGCACAGTCTGACATGGTAGAATGCTTTTTCCAGATCGACAAATAGTGTGAATGTGTCTTGATATTTCTTTATATTTGCTTCCATTATCAACCGCAACATCAGAACGGCCTCTCCGGTGCCTTTGCTTTTCCTAAAGCCAAACTGACCGTCATCAAACACATCCTCAATTTTCCTTTCCATTCTATTGTATATTATTCTTGTCAGGAACTTGGATGCATGAGCTGTTACTGATAACGCAATAATTCTCGTACTTGTCAGCACTTGAAATTTTTAGAATCGTGTGGATGATGTTTTGTCGAAAGTCAGGTGGTATACCGCCAGACTCATATATTCTACAAACGAACGTGAACAGTCATTTTGTTGCCTCTTACCTCAATGATTTTAGAAATTATGGTGAAATGTTATCTATCCCTTCTGCACTATTTGATCTGTGGTCCTCCAAAGCTCTTTTAAACTCTGATTCTAATACTGGATGCCCTATCTCTTCCATATCGACTCCTGTTTCTTCTGTCACGTCATTAGACAATTCCCCCTCATAGAGGCCTTCAGTGCACTCTTTCCAATTCTCTACTCTCTTCTCTGCATTTAACAGAGGAATTCACATTTCGTTCTTAATATTACCACACTTCGTTTCAATTTCACCGAAGGTGGTTTTGACTTTTCTACATGCTGAATCAGTGCTTCCGACACACATTTTCCTTGCAGTCATTTCGCCTTACCTTCCCTGCATTTCCTATTTATTTCGTTCCTAAGTGATTTATATTTCTGTACTTCTGAATTCCCCTGAACATTTTTGTACTTACATCTTTCATCAACTGAAGTTTTTCTTCTGTTACCCATGGTATCCTCCTTCTTCAGTGCTTGTCGCTTTTAGATGTCCATTCCTCTTTACCCGAACTGTCTACTGAGCTATTCCTTGTCACAGTATCTATTGCCTCTGAGAACTTTAAGCGTATCCTTTCATTCCTTAGTACTCCTGTAACCCACTTCTGACTAGTTTCTAAACTTCAGCCAATTTTTCATCACTACTAAATTGTGATCTGGTCTTTAACTGCTCCTGAGTACGCTTGCAATCTAGTATATGATTTTGGACTCTATGGCTGACCATGTCGTAATCCAACTGAAATCTTTCCGTATATCCCGACCTTTACCAAGTGTACCTCCTACTCTCGTGATTCTTGAAAAGAGTATATCACTTACTGATTTTTTTTTTTGTTGCGGTATTCAATTACTCTTTCTCTTCTCTCACTCCTAGAACCAAGTCCATATTTTCCTATAACCCTTTCTTCTACTCCTTCGCTTACAACATTCCAGTCTCCAATAACTGTTAGATTTTCGACTCCCTTTACGCACTGAATTACCTGTACTCTGTCCTCATGTATTTTATCTCTCTTTCTTTCGCTTGTAATTTCGGCATGTACGCCTGCAGTATGGTTGTCGGTGTTGGTCTGCTGTTGATTCTGAACAACCATATCACTGAACTTTTAACAGTAACTCACTCTCTGCCCTACCTTCCTATTCATAACGAATCCTACTCCAGTTATACTGATTTATGCTGCTGTTCATATTACCCTATACTCATGTGATCAGAAATCCTTGTCTTCTTTTCATTTCACTTCACTGAGCTCCACAGCTTCTGGATTGAACCTTAGCATTTCTCTTTTCAGGTTTTCTAGCTTCTCTACCATGTTCAAGCTTCTGACATCTTCATCAGCAATCATACAAAATATGTGTGCCATTTCATTAACGACATCATTGCAACGAGACTACAGACCACTAGTGAAGTAAATGATAATGTACAAAACGTTCTGAATACGTCGCAGATCAAGTACCTCAAATGAATGATATAATCGAATTGATACATTAATAACCATATACTCCACATTACTGAAGTATTTTTTTCTGTGTTCATATCTAATGACAAATACAATACAAGATTGAACTGACACTTAAAGGAAACTAAGTATGTGGTAATAATGCATTATTTACATTGCGTGTGAGTATTTCAAATATTATTACTTGAACGTAGAATGGGTATGAGTCAAAGCATTGTTTCATTCTTGTCTACTCTACGGAACTCATAGTGTATATACATTACGGGTAGCATAGTTTTGAATCATGAAAGACCTTATATGTTGCCTTGTTGCTGTATCAGTTCATGTTGATTCATTAAAAATTATTACGCAGATTTGCATTCTAATATATTTAATCATAAAGCGCTTTCATATGTTATTCTCCTTATATTATAGTGCAATTTAATCCATTATATATAATGTTATCAATCATAAGAAATCATATTTTCTAAGTACAGTCAATGAACTGAACAGTAATAACCAGGTACAATTTAGGCTTCCCAGACAGGTCTCAATTACCTTCTCTCATCCATCTCAGTAAACCTCTACATCAACACTTAAGTGATAACCTCTTCTACACTCCTGGAAATTGAAATAAGAACACCGTGAATTCATTGTCCCAGGAAGGGGAAACTTTATTGACACATTCCTGGGGTCAGATACATCACATGATCACACTGACAGAACCACAGGCACATAGACATAGGCAACAGAGCATGCACAATGTCGGCACTAGTACAGTGTATATCCACCTTTCGCAGCAATGCAGGCTGCTATTCTCCCATGGAGACGATCGTAGAGATGCTGGATGTAGTCCTGTGGAACGGCTTGCCATGCCATTTCCACCTGGCGCCTCAGTTGGACCAGCGTTCGTGCTGGACGTGCAGACCCGTGAGACGACGCTTCATCCAGTCCCAAACATGCTCAATGGGGGACAGATCCGGAGATCTTGCTGGCCAGGGTAGTTGACTTACACCTTCTAGAGCACGTTGGGTGGCACGGGATACATGCGGACGTGCATTGTCCTGTTGGAACAGCAAGTTCCCTTGCCGGTCTAGGAATGGTAGAACGATGGGTTCGATGACGGTTTGGATGTACCGTGCACTATTCAGTGACCCCTCATCACCAGTGGTGTACGGCCAGTGTAGGAGATCGCTCCCCACACCATGATGCCGGGTGTTGGCCCTGTGTGCCTCGGTCGTATGCAGTCCTGATTGTGGCGCTCACCTGCACGGCGCCAAACACGCATACGACCATCATTGGCACCAAGGCAGAAGCGACTCTCATCGCTGAAGACAACACGTCTCCATTCGTCCCTCCATTCACGCCTGTCGCGACACCACTGGAGGCGGGCTGCACGATGTTGGGGCGTGAGCGGAAGACGGCCTAACGGTGAGCGGGACCGTAGCCCAGCTTCATGGAGACGGTTGCGAATGGTCCTCGCCGATACCCCAGGAGCAACAGTGTCCCTAATTTGCTGGGAAGTGGCGGTGCGGTCCCCTACGGCACTGCGTAGGATCCTACGGTCTTGGCGTGCATCCGTGCGTCGCTGCGGTCCGGTCCCAGGTCGACGGGCACGTGCACCTTCCGCCGACCACTGGCGACAACATCGATGTACTGTGGAGACCTCACGCCCCACGTGTTGAGCAATTCGGCGGTACGTCCGCCCGGCCTCCCGCATGCCCACTATACGCCCTCGCTCAAAGTCCGTCAACTGCACATACGGTTCACGTCCACGCTGTCGCGGCATGCTACCAGTGTTAAAGACTGCGATGGAGCTCCGTATGCCACGGCAAACTGGCTGACACTGACGGCGGCGGTGCACAAATGCTGCGCAGCTAGCGCCATTCGACGGCCAACACCGCGGTTCCTGGTGTGTCCGCTGTGCCGTGCGTGTGATCATTACTTGTACAGCCCTCTCGCAGTGTCCGGAGCAAGTATGGTGGGTCTGACACACCGGTGTCAATGTGTTCTTTTTTCCATTTCCAGGAGTGTAGATAAGGGGTTACATAAAATAGGTTAAATATAGTAAAAATGGATAGTAATGTACTGAGTAGAAACTACAAACATCGGCATTTTAAGGCAGCTTGGATTGCAATCCTCAGATACAATTCAGATCGGCAATAAGGCTTCTTGTGCAGGCTTCATATAGGTGTATACAAAAAAGTATTTTCCAAATGCAACATGTAAAATAGTGATACAATAGCTTACTGATATATTTAACTTGTGAAATACTGTTGACCCAAAAAGCTCAGGTGTGACTGAATTCATGATGTTGAAATAATAATTAATTCAGTGTGTATCGTGAAAAGTGAATAAACACATGATGGCAGAAAGGAAATGAAATCATAAAGTGTGAAGAAACTTCAAAACTAATATCATTTACTATCCTCCTGCTAGCCACAATTACTCCAGTGATTGGTACTTGTATAATCATCCACACTATATAAAACGTTTACTAACTTTTCATTTGTGGCAACAAGCCTTTTTTCAACAACTATTAGTAAGTACGCACTTAATCACAATGTGGTAAGATCATCCAGCTGTACATGAGAAGGCTATATGGTGTATATCATTGATAAAAGATGAAATATTTGAAATGTGACATAATGTGTGTATCATACAATGAATAATTAGGGATTCATAAGGTAAAATATATTACAGCTAAATTTGATAACTCATGGACGTTCCAGATAGTGTGCCACACTCTCACACAGAATGAGCCTCTACAACATATCCAGTAAAGTGAGAATTACCTTTGACATTAATTTGGCTTTTACTATTGTAGATAAAATCATTGAGTTAACATTAAAACATTTTGTGTATGTTATAATTCTTCTTGTGGATGGCTCTCTGCAGATGTTTAAGACTCACAACAGTTACAAATTAAGTTAAATACTTGGTTAATCATGACATGACGTGTGTATGATTTCATAACTATAAGAACTGCTAATAACACAAATGATATAAACTTTCATATGTAGAATATCTCTTTGTAACATTATGGACTGCCTAAATATTGTACTCTTATTTTCTCAAAAGCTGCTCTGAAATTGCTTTATCGTACTTTGTACCCTTAGTAGTTTATGTACAATTGAACATTTAAGACACATAGATACACAGTTATAAGTAGAAAGAGTTGCATAGTACAGGTACAGATATAAGTATAGTAAACTGTGACATCAGAAACATGAAAGGTGAAAGTAAATTTCACATGACTGTGGCCAGTGCATTTGCCACATGCATTATACTCAATATAAAGCACATCCCCCTGAGGGAATTTCCTAATGGCAGTTGTACATTCATATAAATTCTGACAAGCTTTGTGATTTCTCTAGAGATGAAATTTTTACAAGGTAAAAGATATTTCAGATTTTAGTATTTCTACCATGCCAATACAACTTTAGTGGGTGACATTTTTCAACCTGAGAATTTTCCTTGATTTTTGGTACTATAATCTGTATGTATTAGGACAAGAATTTTTCAATATCTCAAACAGACCAATGCAAAAGTCAAAAAAATTTCTCAATTTCACTGTTAATTGCTTTACCTTTGCCATAACTTTTTACTAGAACAAGATCACTGATTTCAAAATGTGTGATCTTCGCTTTATTGTCATGCCTCTGTTTTCTTCTGCCACAGCACTGTTCCATGGTTCTTCTATTTCCTTCCTCTCATCAGCACTAATGAATTTATACACAGGGTATTCAGTTATTTCCTCGATCCTGTTAGCAGGTTTCTTATCAAAAATTATTTCAATTGGTGAAACAACAGTGGGTGAGTACTGTACATTGTTCAGTAAATCTTCAAAGCAATTTAAGTATTAAAGCCAGTTTGAATGAGCTTTTCTACAGTATCTTCTACACAACCGGCCTGTCTCTTTCTTGTACCTCTCCGTTGGATTACTTGATGGAGGATAAACAGAAATTAATACGTGTTTCATGTTTTTTTTCCACAACAAATTTTTTCCACGCTTTTGAAGTGAATTGACACCCATTATCAGAAAGGATTTCCTTAGGAACACCTATGTTTTGAATGTAATATTGAGTGATCTTTAATATGATCTTCTCACTCGTCATTTGGTTTAAAGGATACAATTTTATGGACATAGAGAATAAATCTTCCATAACGAATATACAACTGTTCCTCCAACCGTCCCTTTGCTTTGGGTATTTGCCCAAACAAGTCATTTCCTGCAAGATCTAACCGCTTTATTTCATGATACAAGTTAAAAGCAGCATTTCCAGTTTTTAGATCATGAATTCCAAAAAGGAAAACCCATAACTGACTATAATAGAATACCTCCTGTACTGGTATTTGAGGTAATGGAACGTTATGCATGAAGTATATTGAAAGTCCCCAATCTATCATTTCTGACCTATTTCACTAAGTTTATTATAAAACTTATTGTGCCTTCGATTGTACACCATCAGTTTTCCAGCTATTGCTTTCTTTTCATTGTCATTAAAGGTGTCAGTTTTCAGTTTTGTTTTCAGCTCTTTGCACTTCCTGCAGACATCTGCTAGCAGTCTCCCAGATCTCAAGGAGTTTTCTTTAAAACAACTGCAATAAAATTAATATGATAAATTCGGTTCTGGATGCTTTTGTTTCAAAGGAATATATATGATTTTTACGTTTAGGCCAGCAGTCAGAGTCTAGATTCTTCTAGTAGAATAATGTTGTGCTTAATCTCAAACTATTCTATAAACTGAGCTTACCCGTAGTTCTACTGTTCACATACTTTCTCCTTACATCGTTAGGTGACTTCCCAGATTTTAATAGATATATTAGACTTTGTATTCGTTTTCATATTGCATCATAAGTGCTAAGGAAAGCTTTTTTACACACTTGAACTTTCGTACCATCTTTCTCAGTAGAATAAATCACTTTCCTTTGCATGCATATTTTTGTTGTTACTAGTTAAATCAAAACTTGGAGATAAACATCTTGTAGATTCTTACTTCCAAAACTGTTCGTTTTAATGTGAACTGGTATATAAGTATACTCATTAAATATTTGAAAGCATTTCCGGTGGCACCCGCAATGAACTTCTAGTTCGAACTGTTTTCTTGAATAGACGTTTTATTCGCCTTGAAACTTGGACCTTCTAATTCTAAGCTGTTTATATGAATCTACTCTTCTTATTTCTCTCTTTCTTTTCTTACACAAACCCTTAGACAAAGTATTAATATCACTTGAAGACATTATGTCGATACACTTTCAACATACGTCTTTGGAGGAGACAAACTTAGAACTGAAAATAACCTCAAAATAATAAACAGTCAGTCGTTTTCGGTTACCATTCGAATCGCTGTCGTCAGTGCGTATGACGTATAACAGACGGCGACGGCGTGTGATTCATAGTTCGTGTATCTCCTACCACAGAGGATGGGATTTATTTTGAAAGGGATACAAATCAATGTCTCGAATCTGTTTCAAAATAAGCAGAACATGCCGCACACTGATAAAATGGGTGGAAACTGCATAGGCATATGTCCTTTTCAGCCAAAAACCTGTATTTAGGGATGTAAATCATATTAAGCCACATACTTAATTTTGCTCATTTAGACACTTAACCCCCTTTCAAAATTATCGATTCAGTTTATACCTCAAACCGGGTTTTACGTCCACAATAATTTTGCATGTGCTTCTGTACTACAACGTGGGTTTACCAGAACCTTTCTGATGACAACAGAGACACTTTACAGGTATTTATGTGTCACTTTATAAACCACACCTTTGCTTTACATGAGATATTTACGTACTTAGATACATTAATACTTGTTCCATAGATGGTGAATATGACATTTCATTATGATGTGGAACATGTCATTCAGAAATTCTTTTGATTTGCATTTTAAATGTTGGTTGGCTGTCTGTCAGATCTTTTAACACTAGATGGACTGCACCCGTCATTTTGACGAGGATTCTACTTCTGTAGACTTATTTATCCTAAATGGATTCTTCTACTGGTCCCATTTTCTACGACTTTTTATAAATATTTGTTAGGTAGTCGTCTGCAAAGAGTTTACCCAATAGGACCATTCCGAAAAGTGTCCAAATAACTCGTACTACATGGACCGAAATCCGTCATTTTGACGGGTATCGAAATGTGAACAATAGCTTTCGGACATGTCCAAAGCTACTGTTGTTTACCATCCTAATTTGATTATTGTCTTCTGCAGACCCATTGTCGATGGGCAACGAAGCTTTGTTGCTCAAGTGGCGCAGTTCGTGTTGTCCACATTTCAGTTGTTTCGTAATGGCGGTGCAAAGACGGAGTTTGTCTGATGAAGAAATCTTAAAATATTTGATGTCAATGTCAGTTGGAGAATCCGAAAGAGAAGATCCTTGTAATGTTTGTGAAGCTGATGAATTACGAGAAGATGACGCTGTTAGTGCTATTGATGATGAGGAATATATCCCTCCCATCAATGAAATCAGTGACTCAGCGATGTAGCAACTACTGGACAAGAGAGAGCCGAGAAGTTGGAAACCAATGTTGCTTTACCCGTAGCAGGCACGTTTGTATAGCCATTGTATTATTATTTTATATTTTATCGTAACTGATATTACAGCAAGCATTGTAAATGTTTTCTATTTTGCTGTATTATAATTTGAAATTCACTATTTTAATGTAACTGATTTATTCTATTATATGCTGTATATTCAGGTACGCCAAACTACAGCGTGCACTTACCTCCAGCTAACAGCACTAGAGGCACTCGTGGCACAGTGAAAGGAAAAGTTTAGATGGAAGGAAATCCTTCCTTTGGGAGTAGTGAGACAGCCAATGACGGAACAACATGACACACTACGAAAGCTGTTCCTGGAAGACATCCACAGCAGAACATATTGAGGGTAGCAACGGAACCTACAGGGTACGTGAGGAAGTTTGTCAGGAAAGGTATATGTTCTAGTGCATGGAGATTGCTAGTTGATGGAAGCATGTTTCAAAATATAAAGAAGTGTACAGAAAATAGAGCATGATGATTGGACCATTAGTGTCGATGCAATAGAATCCGCAGTATCACTTATGTATTTAAGAGGCGTATATGGAGCAAAAACTTTTCGTTGAAGCTATTACTGTCGAATACACGGGGTCCAGCATTTTTTAGGAACGCAATGAGCAAGAATAAGTTCGTCGATATTTTGCGGTTCATGCGATTTGACGAAAAGAACAATCGTTCACATAGACTAAAGACAGATTATTTTGCAACTGCAACACCTGTGTGGAATCTTTTCATTGCCAATTCCTTGCTGTGTTATATTTCAGGTGAAAATATCACTGTGGATGTGCAACTGTTTCCATGCAAGACTAGATGCTCTTGCATTCAGTATATGAGCAACAAACCAGACAAATTTGGAATAACATTTTGGCTTGCAGTTGACACGAATTCTAAGTATCTGGTGAATGGGTTTCCTTACCTAGGAAAGATGAGCAGCATCCCACAAGTGTTCCCCTTGCAGAACATGTTGTAACGTGTCTTGTGCTGCCCTTTGGTTCCGCAGGAAGAAGCATAGCCGGCGACAATTTTTTTTACAACGAAACGCCTTGCAGGAAATTGAAACGTAAGAGTACAAGATTCTGGGCACAGTGAAGAAATCTAGAAGGGAAATACCTCGATCAGCAAAATCTGCTGTTGCACCTTTGCACGCAACTATTCTTTATAAATCAGGTGACATGACTCTAAAGTGCTATCAGGGGAAAAGAACAAAATTGTACTTATTTTGAGTTCAATGCATGGCACAGTAATTATCGGTGAACGACATGCTAAGATGCTACCAGAGTTAGTGCCCTACTACAATAACTCAAAGTATGATCCATCAAATGGCTCGGCTTTACATTGTGAAGTATAGAATCCGCACATGGCCCATGCAAGTTTTTTTTTCAATGTCTTGGACTTAGCAGCTATAAATGCTTGCGTACTCTATGAGGAAGTAACAGGAGAAAAATTAAGCAGACGTCAGTTTATATACAAATTGGCAGAAGAGTTGAATTCGGCATATAAGGCACAAGGATACAAAATACTCTTCCGAATACAGTACCACAACATTGCAACATTCATAAGACTTGTCAAATTGGGGGGTGTAGAGGCAAGACTAGAAGAAAGCATTTATGTATGAAGTGTGGCAATTATGTTTATGGACCATATTTAGGCAATGCTGAATACATCTGTGCGAGGCGTCACGACGCAGCAGGTGGTTTTGAATGAGTAAAAGCAGGATTGCAAATGTTTTCTCTAGAATATACTGTGATTTGCAGATATTTGTGTTAAAAACACATGGTTTTAGTTTCTACAGAAAGTTATCCATTCCACATTCTGTTACATAATGTTCTGATTAATTTGTAGGTATAAAATGTTCATTGTACCATGTAATTCTATAGAAGAAAATAAAACTGTATCCTGATAAACTGTATACCTTGTCTGAAATAAATTGAGGTACATTGAAATGTGTTTACTTTTTTAAAATGGCAAATGAAACTGCACCCTTGTAGGTAGATCGAAATCCCTTGTCCTTCTAGTGCTAATGATATTTGGCAAATGACCAAAGATTTTTGTGGCAGCATAATTCACCCTTTTCTGTGACAAAGTCAGATTTAATCCAGAATAGTGACGATCATCCGTTCTGCCAGTGTTGTAACTATGCTATTCACTGTTATTTTTGAACTGGGATGGCTTATTAATAACAAATTTCATAAGTGAATATATGTATTGTGAAGGTTCTGTGAATATCTTGAGTCACTTAAATAAACGTCTGTAAGGTGATCTTCGGTGGGCTCCAGCTATTATTCTGATTACACGCTTTTGTGCAATGAATACTTTTTCTCTTAATGCTGAATTACCCCAAAATATGATGCCATATGAAAACAGTGAATGAAAATAGGCATAGTGGGCTAATTTACTGATTTGTTTATCACCAAAATTGGCAATAACACTAATAGAATAATTAGCTGAACCTAACCATTTCAGCAGATCATCGACGTGTTTCTTTGAATTCAATTTCTCATCCATGCACACACCGATAAATTTTGAATATTTTGCCTTAGCAACAGACTACTGTTCATAGTCTATATTTATCAATGGTGTTGAACCATTTACTGTACAGAATTGTACACGCTGGGTTTTCTCAAAATTTGGTGAGAGTCCATTTGGAGAGAACCACTTAATGATTTTCTGAAAGACAGCTGATTCTTGTTTGTTGGGTGTGATTACTATACTTGTATCATTAGCAAAAAAGAACTAGCTAGCTTTCCATCTTCGTGAATATAGAGTGACAAGTGATTAATATATGTTAAAAACAATAAGGAACCCAAGACTGAACCCTGTGGGTCACCATTCTTGATACCTCCCCAGTTAGAAGACTATTGATTTTTGCAGACTTTCTGTACTGTTAATTTGAAACTTCTGCATTGTTCCAGTTAAATATGAATTAAACCATTTGTGCACTGTCCCACTCATGCTGTTACAGCGTAAAGTCAAGTGCCGACACTCCAGTCGGGAACGATAGAGGGCTGTGACAAGACGTCAGCCAACTGCATGCTGATTGACCGCTCTCCAGGACGACAATGCGACAGCAGCGGCCTCTATGCGAAGAGGACATAAGCGCCGCGCCCGACTGGTTGCAATCCAGTTGAAGAGTATCTTCAAGATTAGGCCCCTTATAGCAGCCACTTAGGAATCGTTTATACTGAAGAAGCTTGCTTATTTCGTATGTGGCCCTTTGCTTGCGACACTTCTGTGTAATAGAGTTAAGTATTGAAATCTATTCCTTTTCTATTAAAATTCGTTAATACGATTTGTTTGAATGTTGTCTAGCGATCCTAGAAAGTAGGTTTCCTAGACACCTCACATTCGAAGACTAGGCACCATTTAATACATACCACAACACAGGCTTGTCTAGAAGAATTTCACGATTCACACAGTCAAAAGCCTTTGAGAGATCACAAAATATCCCAGTGGGTGATGTTAGGTTATTCAATACAGTTAATATTAGATCAGTGAAAGCATATGTAGCATTTTCTGCTGAAAAGCCTTTCTGAAATCCAAACTGAGATTTTGTTAGTACCTCATTTTTACAAACACATTTTTAAAAATTTTGGATAAAGTTGTCAGAAGCGAGATTGGGTGGTAGTTGTTAGCATCGGACCTATCCCCTTTTTTATGTTTCACAATAGCGTATTTCAGTCTATCTGGAAAAATGCTCTGTTGCAGTGTGCTACTACATATGTAGCTGAGAATCCTACTTATTTGTTGTAAACAAGCTTTTAGTACTCTGTTGGAAATTCCATCACTTCTATGTGAGCTTTTACTTTCAAGTGACTTTATTATTTTCCTAATTTCAGTAGGAGAGGTGGGCAGAATTTCAGTTTTATCAAATTGCATAGGTATTGCCTCTTCCATATACTGTCTTGCATTTTCTGATGAACAGCTGGATCCCATTTTCTCTAAAACACTTAAAACTGATTATTAAAATGTTTTCTACTTCTGACTTCTTGCTAGTAAATTTTTCATTGAGTTTGATAGAAATACAGTATTCCTGTGCTCTCAGTTGCCCTGTGTCCCTTTTCACAATATTCCAAATTGTTTTAATTTTATTGTCAGCTGTGTTAATCTCAGACATAAGGCACATATGTCTGGATTTTTTTAATAACTTTCTTAATACAGTGCAGTAGTTTTTATAATGTTTCACTGTTTCTGGATCATTACTCCTCTTAGCTATCAGATACATTTTCCTTTTCTGTTTAAAAGATACTTTTATCCCTTTTGTAAACCATAGCCTTTTAGGTGGTTTCTTACAATTATATTTCACTGTTACCTTAGGGAAACTGTTTTAAAATATACTCATAAAGGTCTCACGAAATAAGTTAAATTTTAAACTAGCATCAAGTTCCCTGTACACCTCATTCCAGTCTAACTGTTGATAGCTTACCCTAAAATTTTCAGTTGTTGAACCGTTAATTGAACGCACTATTTTTGGAGGACTGTTTTGCGTTACTGTGTGGAGCTATGTCATATTCTGTAACTAGCTGTGCATCATGATCAGACAGACAATTCTTAATAGGAAAAGTTTTTATTTGATTAAATTTATCTTGGCCTATAAAAACTTTATCTATCAGTGTGCTGCATTCCTGTAGCACTCGAGTAGGAAAATCAATAACTGACGTCAAATTGAAAGAACCAAGTAATAATTCAAGGTCAAGCTTTCTATCTGATTCTTTCAGAAAATCTACATTGAAATCCCCACATACAATAATTGGCTTCCCTCTGTCTGACAGATAGCACAACAAAGAATCCAAGTTTTTTTTTTTTTTAATTGCTGAAAATTTCACAGTGGGGGCCTATATACGGCTACAATTATAGAGGTACCATTAATTAGTTTAAGCTCACAAGCACATGATCGTATATGTTGCTCTACACAATTTTTTTTTTTTTAGTTTCCATATTTTTCACACTATGACAGATTTTAACATATATGGCAACTCTTCCTGTCTACATTACTTACGCATTATACGTATACATAAAGGTTAATTTAGTATCCCTTTATCTCGGAAACGTATAAAGAGACTAAGAAATTTTTCAAGGTTGTTCGAGATCGGGATCTTCGGAAAATATCGTAAAAAATTGCAGTCTTTTTAGTGCACAAATCGCGGCTCGGTTTTGGTACCCAAACAACACGTTTTTCGGTTTTTCTCGTGAATCGCCCATAATGGTACCTAAATAAACCCCTTAAGGCGCTCCGTAGGTCACATATAACGCAAAAAGAACTAACTGATTTTCTCCATGGGCTAAGCTAGAGAAAGTGTATTATGTTTAAACCATGACCCTCTACTGGAGGGTAGTTACAACAAGACGATCCTTATGTAGGGTACACAAATGGTTCCCATCCAAAACACTTCGTCTTACTTTTGTATCACTAACAGAACCCGAGGTATGAGCCCTGGAAAAATCTCCTTTTTTGTGAACGGCGTTAAGTGGTTGTTATCCACGAAAGAAATAATTTACAAATAGGAGTCTGAAAAGGATATGAAATGAAACTTCCTGGCAGATTAAAACTGTGTGCCCGACCGAGACTCGAACTCGGGACCTTTGCCTTTCGCGGGCAAGTGCTCTACCAACTGAGCTACCGAAGCACGACTCACGCCCGGTACTCACAGCTTCACTTCTGCCAGTACCTCGTCTCCTACCTTCCAAACTTTACAGAAGCTCTCCTGCGAACCTTGCAGAACTAGCACTCCTGAAAGAAAGGATATAGCGGAGACATGGCTTACCCACAGCCTGGGGGATGTTTCCAGAATGAGATTTTCACTCTGCAGCGGAGTGTGCGCTGATATGAAACTTCCTGGCAGATTAAAACTGTGTGCCCGACCGAGACTCGAACTCGGGACCTTTGCCTTTCGCGGGCAAGTGCTCTACCAACTGAGCTACCGAAGCACGACTCACGCCCGGTACTCACAGCTTCACTTCTGCCAGTACCTCGTCTCCTACCTTCCAAACTTTACAGAGCTTTACAGAAGCTACCGGTAGCTCAGTTGGTAGAGCACTTGCCCGCGAAAGGCAAAGGTCCCGAGTTTCGAGCAGTCTGCTTTCCGCAGCGCTGCGGCGAGGACGTCTTGTTTACGTCCCGTCCGCGCGGTCGCGAGTGCCCGTCGTTGTTTACTACTGCGTTGTCGCTAGTTTAGAGTCCATCACTACCGACGCAACATGGCACATTCATACAGACAAACCACCATCAAGATCAGTTTTCAACCCGATCATGCACGACCGCGAGCTTTTGAAGTGGAACGTTTTCTACGTGACGACGTTAAAATTGAACCGCGAGACATAATTGGTATCCATCTCTCTATCACGAGCAGTGTTGTCTACGTCAAGCTAGTAAGTGACGAGGTGTGCAACAGAATCGTGCGCGCACATGCGAACGATCTTAAATTCAAACATTCTGATGGCCATATTGGGGCGGTCTCTATCGATCACGCGGGGCTTGGCCTCCGTACGATACGCGTCTTCGAACTCCCTTTCGAAGTACCACCGGACGTAGTCACCGCGGCTTTCCAGCCCTACGGCAGAGTGATCAGCCATATGGCCGAAAAATGGACCACCTTTACAACGTACCCCGTTCTTAACGGGGTGCGACAGATAAAAATTGAACTGACCAAACATGTTCCGTCATATCTTGTCATCGGCGGATGTAGGGCGATCATTATGTATGACGGTCAGCCACGCACTTGCTCTGGTTGTGGCCAAGAAGGGCACGTCCGGTCGGATTGTCTCCGACGACGGCTTACTCAACTCCCGACAGGTGAATCTATGACTCCTTCTACGGTGACGACACTTCCTCTCAATTACGCAGAAGTTACACGGGCAGCAACCCTTTCTGATGCTGCCCACGTTAGTCCGATAGCCGCCCCCGATAGCGAGACCGTGATGGCTTCTGCAGTACAGGATCCGGCCTCTACAACGGCGCCCCCACCTGAAGATAATCACCGACCGACCTTGCAAGAAGGCGTGGATGCTAGGATGGACATTGACCCACGGGTTGTGCCGACAGCGGCTTTTCTTCCAGACACCGGAGCAGCTGAAGAAAATCACCCACATTCAGATACTGAAACACACGTCCGTAAACAGCGTTCCCCGCGAAAACACAAGAGACGGCGGCATGCTCCATCGGACGATTGTTTGCAGCGATAGTCTGACATGGACTGTGGAAATTCCGACGACGGTACCGACGGTACAGAGGCCGCTGTAACATCAAACTCAACAGATCGCCGTGGTGATGGCTCCAGCCCCTCCGACCCCACAGAACAACAGGATCACAAGCAGACAGCCGCTGCCGATTCCCAGCCAGCAGAGCCGATGGATTCAGCGCCGAGTGCCGCAGCAGCCACTAAGAGCCACCAACAGCCGATGGTATTTCATGGCGACTGGGCGGACGACTGTGAGGAACACTCCTTGCCCATCGTGTCGGACGACACGGGGGGAACTTTACCCCACCAATGTTGATCCTTTCCCGCCATCAGTTACAGTGACGAGACAGCCTTACGAGGGTATTGATGGCCAACACGGATGCTATGTATAGACCTCAAACTTATCGCGTTGCAACTATAAACATCAACACTATACGGACGCGCGCTAAGTTATCCTTGCTTCAAGATATGTTGAACTCTGCTTCCATCGACATAGCCCTTCTCCAGGAAGTGTACGTCGACGACTTCCCAGGCATGTACGGTTACGATGCTTGCGTCTCTCCAGGTTCCCCAACAGGCAGCGGTGTCGCTGTACTTCTTCGGGAAGGGATAGTGGCGGACGATATCCTGTTTCTGCCTGGGGCAAGAGGAATGGCACTCACAGTACTGGGTGTCCGCCTTATCAACATCTACGCACCTTCCGGGACGGACAAACGTCGCGAACGTTCACGATTCTTTGCGGAAGACGTCGCCCCGCTCTTCCAAGGCCGCCACGTCCATCTGGTGTTTGGAGGTGACTACAATTGCGTACTGGCGCCCAGAGACCAACTCCCACGACATAATCCGTGCCCGGAACTCGAGACGCTAATTCGAGACCTGCAGATGGTGGACACTTGGGAACATCTTCACGGCCATCGACCGGGATTCACGCACTTCACGAGTCACTCTTCCAGTCGTATCGATCGGATTTATGTCTCACGCTCTCTCGCCGCTGGAACACAGGATGCGGAACTGTGGCCTGCAGCATTCTCGGACCACACAGCTTACATTTGTGCAGTCACCCTGCGGCGGCAACAAGTGTGGAGAAGCCGGAGCCCGTGGAAATTAAACATCGCTCACCTGTCGTACCCGGATTGCCGCCAAGCCGTTGAGGATACCTGGCATTCGTGTGAAAATCGCCTCCGTGCATATCCCACAACGATCCGCTGGTGGTTGGACTGCGCCAAACCGGCACTGAGGCGAACGTTGATAACCTACGGTCGCGACCACGCTACTTGGCGAAGACATACACTCGACTTCTACTTCCGGGTCCTGCGCGACTGCGATGCTATGGCGCCGTCTCCGGAACGACAAACGGCGGTCCACCGTGCTAAGGCTCAGATCCTCGCTCATATGCGACGCCACCTAGAGGGAGTAGTCATCCGCTCGAGGACGCAGGATCGGATACCGAGCGAACGCCCGTCAATGTTCCACGTCCTTCGTGAACGTAAACGACGCCAACGAGCGCTGATACGCTTCATCGACACGGAGGACGGTCGTCGCCTCACCACGCAACAAGACATAAACACAGCGTTCTACAATCATTATTCCCAACTCTATTCCGCTCAGACCCCTGATCTGACAGCACTGGAGGACGTCTCTCAGACGATTTACGGCACCGTCACCCCGGTAATGGAAGAGGCCTTGATGGACGAAATTACAGAAGAAGAAGTGATCGACGCCATTAGAAAAGGAGCTGTCAACAAGTCACCGGGTCCTGATGGCCTCCCCTTGGAATTTTACCGGACTTTTCAATATTTATTAGCCTCCCGATGGACGGACATCTGTCGCGAACTACTATCCCCGGACGTGCCGCTCCCTGCGGCCCTTGTGGAAGGGATGATAATTCCTATTCACAAACCGTCCGGTGGCTCACGTCTGCAGGACTACCGCCCGTTGACGCTATTGAACTGCGACTTTAAGATCTTTTCTCGACTGTTGGCGGCGCGGATACGCCAGACCTTACGAAATGTTATCTCACCCGATCAAACGTCATTAGGAGGCGACAATAATATTCAAACAGCACTCAGTGAATATCGTGACTTGATCTCACTGGCGAGGGCATGTCGTCTGAAGGGTGCACTGGCGGCAATCGATTTTAGTCAAGCTTTCGACCGAGTGGACCACGACTATTTGGAAGCGGTCCTCCAACATATGCGGTACCCACAGCCATTCGTCACTGTCGTCATGCGACTACTCCGTGGCGCGACATCCAAGGTGATCGTCAACGGCCGACCTTCGCAGCCCCTCACCATTTCTCGATCGATACGCCAAGGCTGCCCTCTGTCCACTTTACTTTACGCTGTGGCCATGGAACCTCTCCTCTGAGGCCTGCGCCAACGACTAACGGGTATGACGTTACGAGGCCACACTTTCCGATGTAAAGCGTACGCTGACGACCTGGTGATTGTCATCCGCAACGGTGACGACACCGCTAGCGCACTGAATTGGATAGAGAAATATGGCATGGCCACTGGTAGTCGTATCAACGTCGCAAAATCGGTGGCGATGAACATCGGGGCCGGATTGTCTGAGAACAGTGTCACCCCTTTCCAGCTCAGAGATAGTTTGAAATGTCTCGGCATTGATTTTACAGACGATATACGACGGACCGCTGCTCACAACTATCGACGGCTTTTACGAAATGTTCGGACTGGAATTGCCAACAACCGCCTACGAGCCCTGGACATCGTCCAAAGGACCCAGTATGTTAACACACATTTAGCGTCACGCATTCCGCACATCGCCCAGATATTACCTATACCGGTGATGTTAGCTCGCCGTATACTTGCGGCTTTTGGGTCCTTCGTGAGTTCAGGAATGCTTTTCAAGATCAAATATGAGACTCTCACCCTTCCCCCGGATCGGGGAGGGCTTGGCCTTTATCGGAAGAATGCCAGTGTGCACTCGGTGTGCTTGCCGGGGGGTCTCGTCCGTAATGTGGAGGAGGCCCTTCCGGCAGCTATTGAACGCACTGGGTGTGACCGGCTGCAGTTGTCTTGTGACAGCGAGAGCGAGAGCACCAGCAGCAGCACAGTACTGTTTGTATAAAGCGTTTATTTTGCATTTTGTTTACGACCTTCCACTAAGGAAGGGATTCTATTTGTGTTTATCTGCTCTGCATAGTAACTAACAGTTCTTGATAAAACTTTACGTAGTTTTCGTGTTAGATTTCTTAGTGTTTTCTTGATCGTTTAGAACAGAAAGCGCCCTAAAACCGTCATTTGTTTGTTTCGCGGCCGTTAGCCACTAGTCACTTGAATCAGCAGTTGTCTTGTGACAGCGAGAGCACCAGCAGCAGCGAGTACTGTTTGTATAAAGCGTTTTTGTACTTATTTGCTGCGCTTAGCTTTTAAATAGTTTTTCTGGGAAAACCTAGCGTAGTTTTCGCGTCTCGTATTTCAGTGAGTGTTTCTTGATTATCAGAGTAGCTCATCAGAAGATTATCTTGGGAATTTGTCACCGTATAGGGTAGGGTAAACATAGTCATGTGTAGGGACTGTGGTTGTTGTGAGCGGACGCAAGGAGAATTGGCCACTCTTCGGGGGCAGGTGGAGGCTTTGTCTGTTAGGCTCATCGAGCTCGAGGCGCAGGCGTCGGCTCGTAGTGGCGTTGGGGCAACTGTGGTGAGACCTATGCTTACTTCGGTGGCCTTGGAATCACATGGAACCCCTGATGTCGCTGCGTCTTCCGGCAGTGAGCATCTTACCGGTCAGCCATCACTCCAGGGTGAATGGCGGACAGTGGTGGGCTCTCGCGTGCCTGGCCGAAAGGCGAAGGTGGGATCTGGCCGCGTGGCAGCTGCCTTACCCCTTTCCAACAGGTACGGGGTGCTTCCTAGTGGTGACGACATCGTTTCCGAGCCACCACAGGATGCCTCGCCTGTTGGGCCAGTGGCCGATTCTCCGGCAAGGTCCCGACAGTCACAGAGGGCGGGCCTATTAGTTATAGGGAGCTCCAACGTTAGGCGGGTTATGGAGCCCCTCAGGAAAATAGCGGGTAGGTCGGGGAAGAATGCCAGTGTGCACTCGGTGTGCTTGCCGGGGGGTCTCGTCCGTAATGTGGAGGAGGCCCTTCCGGCAGCTATTGAACGCACTGGGTGTGACCGGCTGCAGATAGTAGCACATGTCGGAACGAATGACGCCTGCCGCTTGGGTTCTGAGGCCATCCTTGGTTCCTTCCGGCGGCTGGCTGATTTGGTGAAGACAACCAGCATCGCACGCGGAGTGCAAGCTGAGCTTAATATCTGCAGCATAGTGCCCAGAGTCGATCGCGGTCCTCTGGTTTGGAGCCGTGTGGAGGGTCTAAACCAGAGGCTCAGACGACTCTGCGACTATAATGGTTGCAAATTCATCGACCTCCGTTATTGGGTGGAGAACTGTAGGGCCCCCCTAGACAGGTCAGGCGTGCACTACACACCGGAAGCAGCTACTAGGGTAGCAGAGTACGTGTGGCGTGCACACGGGGGTTTTTTAGGTTAGAGGGACTCCCCCTTGGGCGAAACGATAAAATACCTGACGGCTTACCAGAGAGGACATTATCATCGTTGATAAAGAACGTCCGTCCTCAGAGACCAAAAACAGGAAAAGTTAACGTAATATTGGTAAACTGCAGGAGTATCCAGGGCAAGGTTCCTGAATTAGTATCTCTTATTGAAGGAAATAGTGCGCATATAGTGTTAGGAACGGAAAGTTGGTTAAAACCGGAAGTGAACAGTAACGAAATCCTAGACACAGAATGGAATATATACCGCAAGGATAGGATAAACGCCAATGGTGGAGGAGTATTTATAGCAGTAAAGAATTCAATAATATCCAGTGAAGTTATTACCGAATGCGAATGTGAAATAATCTGGGTTAAGCTAAGTATCAAAGGTGGGTCAGATATGATAGTCGGATGCTTCTATAGACCACCTGCATCAGCAACCGTAGTAGTTGAGCGCCTCAGAGAGAACCTGCAGAACGTCGTGAAGAAGTTTCGTGATCATACTATTGTAATAGGGGGAGACTTCAATCTACCAGGTATAGAATGGGATAGTCACACAATCAGAACTGGAGCCAGGGACAGAGACTCTTGTGACATTATCCTGACTGCCTTGTCCGAGAATTACTTCGAGCAGATAGTTAGAGAACCAACTCGTGAAGCTAACGTTTTAGACCTCATAGCAACAAATAGACCGGAACTTTTCGACTCCGTGAATGTAGAAGAGGGTATCAGTGATCATAAGTCAGTGGTTGCATCAATGACTACAAGTGTAATAAGAAATGCCAAGAAAGGAAGGAAAATATATTTGCTTAACAAGAGTGATAGGGCACAAATCGCAGAATATCTGAGTGACCACCATCAAACGTTCATTTCTGAGGAAGAGGATGTGGAACAAAAATGGAAAAAATTCAGAAACATCGTCCAGTACGCCTTAGATAAGTTCGTACCGACTAAGGTCCAAAGCGAGGGGAAAGATCCACCGTGGTATAACAATCATGTACGAAAGGTACTACGGAAACAAAGAAAGCTTCATCATAGGTTTAAGAGTAGTCGAATCATAGCTGATAAGGAAAAACTGAACGAAGCGAAAAAGAGCGTAAAGAGAGCAATGAGAGAAGCATTCAACGAATTCGAACATAAAACATTGGCAAACAATCTAAACAAGAACCCTAAAAAGTTTTGGTCATATGTAAAATCGGTAAGCGGATCTAAATCCCCTATTCAGTCACTCGTTGACCACGATGGCACCGAAACAGAGGACGACCGAAGAAAGGCAGAAATACTGAATTCAGTGTTCCGAAACTGTTTCACTGCGGAAAATCGTAACACGGTCCCTGACTTCAGCCGTCGCACGGACGCCAAAATGGAAAATATTGAAATAAACGATATCGGAATTGAAAAACAACTGCTATCACTTAGTAGCGGAAAAGCATCCGGACCAGACGAGATACCCTTAAGATTCTACAGTGATTATGCTAAAGAACTTGCCCCCTTTCTATCAGCAATTTATCGTAGATCGCTGGAAGAACGTAAAGTACCTAGCGACTGGAAGAAAGCGCAGGTTGTTCCCATTTTCAAGAAGGGTCATAAATCAGATGCGAATAATTATAGGCCTATTTCGCTTACGTCAATCTGTTGTAGAATAATGGAACATGTTTTGTGTTCTCGTATTATGACGTTCTTAGATAATACAAATCTCCTTCATCATAACCAACATGGATTCCGCAAACAGAGATCATGTGAAACTCAGCTCGCCCTATTTGCCCAAGAAATTCACAGTGCCGTAGACACTGGCGAGCAGATTGATGCCGTATTCCTGGACTTCAGGAAGGCATTTGATACGGTTCCGCACTTACGTTTAATGAAAAAAATACGAGCTTACGGAATATCGGACCAGGTTTGTGATTGGATTCAGGATTTCCTAGAAGAAAGAACACAACATGTCATTCTTAACGGTTCAAAATCTGCAGATGTAGAGGTAATTTCGGGAGTACCGCAAGGAAGCGTGATAGGACCTTTATTGTTTACAATATACATAAATGACTTAGTTGACAACATCGGTAGCTCCGTGAGGCTATTTGCAGATGACACGGTTGTCTACAAGAAAGTAGCAACATCAGAAGACTCGTACGTACTCCAGGAAGACCTGCAGAGGATTAATGCATGGTGCGACAGCTGGCAGCTTTCCCTAAACGTAGATAAATGTAATATAATGCGCATACATAGGGGCAGAAATCCATTCCAGTACGATTATGCCATAGGTGGTAAATCATTGGAAGCGGTAACGACCGTAAAATACTTAGGAGTTACTATCCGGAGCGATCTGAAGTGGAATGATCACATAAAACAAATAGTGGGAAAAGCAGGCGCCAGGTTGAGATTCATAGGAAGAATTCTAAGAAAATGTGACTCATCGACGAAAGAAGTAGCTTACAAAACGCTTGTTCGTCCGATTCTTGAGTATTGCTGATCAGTATGGGACCCTTACCAGGTTGGATTAATAGAAGAGATAGACATGATCCAGCGAAAAGCAGCGCGATTCGTCATGGGGACATTTAGTCAGCGCGAGAGCGTTACGGAGATGCTGAACAAGCTCCAGTGGCGGACACTTCAAGAAAGGCGTTACGCAATACGGAGAGGTTTATTATCGAAATTACGAGAGAGCACATTCCGGGAAGAGATGGGCAACATATTACTACCGCCCACATATATCTCGCGTAATGATCACAACGAAAAGATCCGAGAAATTAGAGCAAATACGGAGACTTACAAGCAGTCGTTCTTCCCACGCACAATTCGTGAATGGAACAGGGAAGGGGGGATCAGATAGTGGTACAATAAGTACCCTCCGCCACACACCGTAAGGTGGCTCGCGGAGTATAGATGTAGATGTAGATGTAGATGTTCATGACAGAGCGGTCGCCCTATTTGTGAGCACATTAGTCAAACTATGGCACCGCCGTCCGGACAGTTTGACCAGTTTGTTAATAGAAGAACTAGCGCCGCCCTCCCTGTTGCCGCCTGTGCCGATACACCACGTCCCCTCCTCGCTCTTCTACATCGGTGTCTTTTACCTCGAACTCAGTTACGTTCGACTTGCCTTACCAGCGACTCACCTGGCGACGGCAAAGGTGGTTTATAGGGTCCTGCAACGTGGACGACCCGATAACGTCGTGGAGAGGAAGCACCCGAACGTCAACTGGCGAGTAGTGTGGAGGACAATTCACCACGTAACACTGGACACTGACATCACGGCGATGTGGTATATCACTGTCAACGGTAAGCAGGTGACCAAATCAAGGCTACATGCGATCCACATGGTCGACTCACCCACGTGCCCGAGCTGCGGCGTTCAAGACAACGATGAACACCGTCTTAGCTGTGGCGAGTCTACGGCAGTGTGGCACTTAGTGAGGCAAATGTCGGCATACTTCCTTCGGGTAACGCCGAATCATATCGACCCCAAGACTATCCTATTCCCGGATGAGATATATTACCCACGCACTAAAACTAATGCTATGACGTGGCTTCGTGGACATGCAGTGCATTATTTGTTTCAAGACGGCACTAAGGACACTTTAGACTTTTGGAACTATTTGCAGGAACGACATTGCAAGATCCTCCGTAACCCAAAGTATCGACAATATTTTTCCAATTTTTTGTGGAGTGCGTTCCACGACCCTCCACGTAGCTGGAACATCACGGTAAGAGAAGTTAAGATTACGAGACGATGATAGAACACTACACGGTACAACGTGGGATCTACTTTCATCATTCCGAGAAGTCATACCTGGATGATACAGCAGATGGAGAGGTTCGTTGTGAACCCTCACACTCTGTAGCAGTATTTGCCCCATTTCCTCTTTTTGTCCCTAGTGCGAAAAGGTCTTCGCAGTTTTTGTTTTTCCATCCAGTGCAAGATATAGCACTGGTTAATGGTGGTAAGGATTCCACCCTTCAGTTTTGTTTCCTTCGCCCCGCACTTTGCTCTCTTTCTTTATGCCTTTTTCTACAACTATTAGCATGGTTTTAGTTATGTGCGTCCCCAACTCGGCCCAACGAGTGCACTTACTAGTTTTCAGTTCCTTACTGTAAAAAAATACAAAAAAATACAAAAAAATACAAAAAAATTAAAATTTAAAAAAAAAAATAAAAAACTAAGAAACGAACAATTAAAAAAAAAAGAGTCTCGGTCGGGCACACAGTTTTAATCTGCCAGGAAGTTTCATATCAGCGCACACTCCGCTGCAGAGTGAAAATCTCATTCTGGAGGATATGAAATAATTTTAAAGGAAATGTCAGAAATAATTTGGTACTATAGAAAGCAAAAAAGATTTTGAACAGTTAATGTTACGAGACATTCTGTAATAAAGAAAGAGATTATGAGTAGTCACTTCGGTAAAAGTTATATCGCTGATGTGTGGTTACATTTATCAATGACTTTAAAGAAAAGATTTGTGCTCTTTAATCGACAATATTTAACCTTGAATTGCAGTATGAACATTGGAATAAAAATATCGGGCTTGCTTATTTGAAGAGCACTACTTTAACGGTACAGAATTTTAGGAGTATCTAATGTGGGGGTCGGCAAGTTTTTTGAAGTGAATCGACAAGTGTGTAAGCCAGCGACGTTTTTAGTAGGCGGCTGACACCCACTTAAGTGTGACTTATTCCGAATAACGAAAGCAAAAAATTATAGGGTATTTAGATATCTAGTCTCAAGACAGGCATTATGTATGAAACTAATATTATTTAGAAAATATAGTACTACCAAAATGACCGCCGAGACTTATATTAACAGGTTACGTTATCGTCAAATTGTTATACCATTTGTTTGGAAGATGTAATTATACGAGTGGTACTCCGCTTAGCATTTTGGTCATAAGTAACAAGGCCAGCAAAGAGCAGACTAATTTTTCATTCTTAGGCTGCTGGGTTGAACGCTACAAAGTGCGTAATTAATCCTCAAAGTAAAGCACAGAAAAAGCTTAAGTCAGAGTAGGACGGTAATTGAAATGGATGGACTGTAGAAGCGATCGCATGGCAAGGTCCTGCGACCTTGTAACAGAAAAGCAGTCAGTACTGCATTAGCGATTCGTTCTTATGGAAGTAGTACGAGGGTGCGAAACATTTCAAGTTGAAGCGTCTGGTACTCAAGTGTAGCAAAGTGTGATTGTAGCTGTCCACTTAACACAGTTTTGGAATCGAATGATTTTATTCCAACACATCTTGCAGAGTTCTATCCACTCTGACTGACGTTAGTTTTCTCGCGAGTATGAAACATAGTGACGTGAGTAATGCAAGGCACAATACTACCTACCTATAGTTCTGTGTGTGGAAGTGCTACATCCGGCGTAGACGATTCGTTCAGTAGATTACGCACTACAAAGGTGGGCGTTCTTTTTTAAAATAGAGTTTGTGGTCCAATCAGTGAGCATTGTCCTGTACTATGCTTGTTAGAAGTGTTGTTTGATGAAGATCCATGCCCACAATAATGCGATACGCATAGCTTGCTAGTGTATACTGTTCATAGTTGCTTGTTGAGTTACTGATCCTGTAACACATGAAAAAAAAAGCAGGTGTTCATTGTGACCCCTTAATAAGGCCAGTGGCCGTAAAACATACACTGAGGTGAGAGAAGTAATGGGACAGCGACATGCTCATTTGCAGAAGGCGGTAGTATCGCTACAGAGGATATAAAATGGCAGTGAAATAGCGAAGCTGTTTACACTCACAAGGGAACCTCCCCATCGCACCCCCCTCAGATTTAGTTATAAGTTGGCGCAGTGGATAGGCCTTGAAAAACTGAACACAGATCAATCGAGAAAACCGGAAGAAGTTGTGTGGAACTATGAAAAAATTAGTAATATATACAAACTGAGTAGTCCATGCCAAAATATGCAACATCAAGGACAGTGGGTGTCACGGAGCGCCGTGGTCCCGTGGTTAGCGAGAGCAGCTACCAAACGCGAGGTCCTAGGTTCAAATCTTCCGTCGAGTGAAAAGTTTAAATTTTTATTTTCAGTTTATGTGACAAACTCTTATGTTTTCATCACTTTTTTCGGAGTGATTATGACATCCACAAGAAAACCTAAATCGGGCAAGGTAGAAGAATCTTTTTACCCATTCGCTAAGTGTACAAGTTAGGTGGGTCGACAACATATTCCTGTCATGTGACGCACATGCCGTCACCAGTGTCGTATAGAATATATCAGACGTGTTTTCCTTTGGAGGAATCGGTTGAACTATGACCTTGCCATCAAATGTTTTCGGTTCCCATTGGAGAGGCACGTCCTTTCGTCTACTAATCGCACAGTTTTGCGGTGCGGTCGCGAAACACAGACACTAAACTTCTTACAGTGAACAGAGACGTCAATGAACGAACGGACAGATCATAACTTTGCGAAAATAAAGAAAGTAAAATTTTCAGTCGAGGCAAGACTTGAACCAAGGACCTCCCATTCCGCAGCTACTCAAGCTAACCACAGGACCACGGCGCTCCCTTTGCTACAATCTCCTTGATGTTGCATATGTTGCACATGGACTACTTAGTTTGTATATTTTACTAATTTTTTTCATAGTTCCACACTACTTCTTCCTGTTTTCTCGATTGATGTGTGTCCAGTTTTTCAAGGCCTATCCACTGTGCCAACTTATAACTAAATCTGAGGGGGGTGCGATGGGGAGGTTCCCTTGTCAGATGATTCATGTCGGAAGGCTTCCGACGACGGGAATTAACAGTCTCTGAAAGCGGAATGGTAGTTGGAGCTAGACGCATTCCATTTCGAAATCCGTTAGGAAATTCAGGATTCCAAGATTCACAGTGTCAAGAGTGTACCGAGAATACGAAATTTCTAAACACGGACGACGCAGTGGCCGACGGCCTTCATTTAACGTTCGAGAGCACCGCTGTTTGCATAGAGTTGCCAGTGATAAAAAAAAGACAAGGAACAGCTCATGAAATAACCGCAGAAACCAATGTGGGACGTACGATGAACGTATCCGTTAGGAAAGTGCGGAAAAAGTTGGCGTTAATGGGCTATGGCAGCAGACGACCGACGCGAGTGTCTCTGCTAACAGCACGACACCGCCTGCAGTGCCTCTCCTGAGCTCGTGACCATATCGACTGGATCACAAATGACTGCATAACCATGGCCTGGTCACAGGAGCGCCAATTTCAGTTGGTAAGATGGTGGTTAGTGTTTAACGTCTCGTCGACAACGAGGTCATTAGAGACGGAGCGCAAGCTCGGGTTAGGGAAGGATTGGGAAGGAAATCAGCCGTGCCCTTTCAAAGGAACCATCCCGGCATTTGCCTGAAACGATTTAGGGAAATCACGGAAAACCTAAATCAGGATGGCCGGAGACGGGATTGAACCGTCGTCCTCCCGAATGCGAGTCCAGTGTGCTAACAGTTGGTAAGAGCTGATGGTACGGTTTGAGTGTAACCTATACCCCTCTAAGCCAGGGACCAAAGTTGTCAACGAGGTACTGTGCAAGCGGGTGGTAGCACCATAATTCAGTGGAACGGACTGGGTCCTCTGGATGTTCGACTACTTGGAAACGATTTGGAGCCATTTAAGGACATCATGTTTCCAAACAACGATGGAATTTTTACGGACGACAATGCGCCATGTCACCGGGCAACAGATGGTCGCGATTGGTTTGAGGAGTAGTAGTAATAGTATGGTATTCTGCCTTACGGCATGTCTTGTCATGGGTTAAGCCTCTCCACTTTTGTCTGTCCATAGCCGGTCTTTTCATTTCTGAATATTTGTCTCCTTTGATATTGCCAATCATTTGAAATCTTCTTTTTCGTCTTCGCCTTTCCCCCTCCACCATTCCTTCTATTCCTTCCTTCAATAAACAGTCCCTCCTCAAACAATGTCCAATCCAGTTCCGTTTCTCTTTTTGATGACTTTCAGCATGTTTCTTTCTTCTCCAACTCTTCTTAATGCTTCTTCATTCCTTTCCATTCCCATTTCAGTTTCTTCCATTCTTCTCCATATCCACATCTCTAGTGCTGCCAGTCTTCTTTCATCTTCCTTCCTCAATGTCCAGGTCTACGCATTATATAGTGCAACGTTCCAGATGTAATGTTTGGTTCTAGGCGCTACAGTCTGGAACCGCGCGACCGCCATGGTCGCAGGTTCGAATCCTGCCTCGGGGATGGATGTATTTGATGTCCTTAGTTTAGTTAGGTTTAAGTAGTTCTAAGTTTTAGGGGCCTGATGACCTCAGAAGTTAAGTCCCATAATGCTCAGAGCCCTTTTTTTGTAAGATTTGGTCAGTCTTTTCCTCAGATCTTTGTTTAGTAGTCCACAAAGTAATTTCAGTTTGCTATTGAATCCTTCTTTTGCCACTGGAATTCTTTTCCTAATTTCTGTTGAGAAATACATGTCATCCATTATTACAAGTAACTGAAGTTATTCATTTGCTCTATTTCCTCTCCCCCTAGTTTCATACGGCATTTTCTCCCCTTTCCTCCAATTATCATTCTTTTCGTTTTCTTCTTGTTAATCTTCATTCTTCTAATTTTGTGTTTAGATCATCTAACATTTATTCCATCTCTCTTGCACTCTCTGCCATCAAAACCATGTCGTCTGCAAATCTTATACACTCCACTCTCCGACACCCTATACAAACTCCTCTCCTTCCATCAACTCTTTCACTAATAATTTCCTCCAGATATATACTGAACAATGTTGGTGATAAACAACAACCTTGTCTTACACCTCTTTCCAGTTCAATTCCTTCCCTCATCACACCACCTATTCTTACTCTTGCTCTCTGGTTCAAATATAAATTTCTAATTAGCCGTCTATCCCTCCAGTCAGCCCCATGTTTCCTTAGGATTTCCATCAGTTTGTCTCATCTGACACAGACAAAAGCCTTTTCTTCTCCATGTACCTCTCCCCTATCACTCTCAGTAGCCCAGTGGCATCTCTAGTTCCCACTCCTCGCCTGAAACCAAATTGTTCATCTCCTTTACGCAATTCATCGTTCCATATAGCCTTCTGTTGAGCGTGCTCAGCAAGACTATGGCTGCATGCGATATCAGGCTCACTGTTCTATGTTCCTCACCCTTTTTGCAGTTTTTTTTTCTTTTCTGTGGGTATCAAGATACTTTCTGTAAAGTCCTTTGGCCATTTTCCTGTCATGAATATTTTATTACACAATTTATTCAACTCCCTCTTCCTTTCTCTCTCCAATGATTTTAACAGTTCCGCAGGACTCTCATCAACTCCCACTGTCTTTACATTTTTCATCTATGTGGTGTCACCGCCAGACTCCACACTTGCTAGGTGGTAGCTTTAAATCGGCCGCGGTCCATTGGTACATGTCGGACCCGCATGTCGCCACTGTCAGTAGTTGCAGACCGAGCGCCACCACACGGCAGGTCTAGAGAGACGTACTAGCACTCGCCCCAGTTGTACGACGACTTTGCTAGCGACTACACTGACGAAGCCTTTCTCTCATTTGCCGAGAGACAGTCAGAATAGCCTTCAGCTAAGTCCATGGCTACGACCTAGCAAGGCGCCATTAGCCTTACAGTGCTTGTATTTAAAGACTCTCAATTGTATCGTCAAGAGCGATAAAGTTAAGTATTCGAGGAGCTACGTACTTTTCTCTATAGCATTCATAAAGTATCCTGTTTCAGACCTCACGCCAGCCGGCGTGTGTGTACGCGTGCATTTCGGTTACCCGTCACTGTGGACTGGCTGTCTTGTCAGTCCACAACAATCTCCTTCATAGACTCTTCAATCTCAGTAGTTAGTATTGCATTTCCTTTGTCATCAGGGTGGGCAGCTTGTCACCCAGATCGCCCGACATGAATTCCATCTAACGCTTATGGGACGTAATCGAGAGGTCAGTTCGTGCAAATAATCCTATTCGGGCATCACTCCCACGATTATGGACAGCTGTAAAAGCAACATGGCTCAATATTTCTGCAGGGAACTTCCGACGACTTGTTGAGTCCATGTCACGTCTAGGTGCTTCATTAAGCCGGGCAAAAGGAGGTCCGACACGATATTAGGAGGTGTCCCATGACATTTGTCAGCTCGGTGTATTTTCTGGTCGTCCGACTACCGTGTTGCTCACACGGTTAGCCATTTATTTGCGTGTCCAAAAGTGCCACAGTAAAGTGGACATCCTGGACTTAAGTGATAGCCGTTAAGTCGGCGCGTTGGAGGACAGGAATGCCCCAACATGGATGCGAAGGATGTCGCTGGTTACCTCCACAGACAAAGAGACTATACCAAGTTTCCGAAATCATATTGAATAATCATACACAAGACAAAATTCATGCAATACACAAAAACAAGAATATGGGAAAAACATTATAAGGCTTCGACGGTTGTAGTAGATACACAGAGACGGATAAATTAGCGCAAAATGGTTGGTGTTGAGGCGCGGCTTAAGACCAGTTCCGCAAGCCATTGAACGGTGCGTAGAGGAGAGTACCCTCTACGACTACTAGTCACTTCCTTTCCTGATCCACTAGCGAACAGAGCGAGGGGAAATCCGCTGTCTATATGCCTCCGTATGAGCCCTAATTTTTCGTATCTTATCATCGTGGTACTTACGCGTAATATACGTTGCCCGTTGTAGAACTGTTCTGCGGTCAGCCCCAAATGCCAGTACTATAAATATTCTCAACAGTGTTCCTCGAAAAGAACGTCGACTTCTCTCCAGTGATTCCCATTTGAGTCTCCGAAGCATCTCCGTAATACTGTCCAGTTGATCGAACCTACTTGTAACAAATTTAGCAGCCGGCCATTGAATTGCTTCAATATCTTCCTTTAATCTGATGGGGTACCGATTCCAAACACATGAGCTGTACTTTAAGAACGGTTCGCACTAGTATTCTATACGCTTTCTCCTTTACAGATGAACAAAACCTTCCATTTCATATCACTTTGCAACATTAAATATAGATATTTAAACGACGTCACTGCATCAGATAGCACAGCACCAACGCTGTATTCGAACATTAAGAAATATTTTCCCAATTCATCTGCATTAATTCGTATTTTCCTACATTTATAACTAGCTGCTGCTCATCACACCAACTAAAAATTTTGTATAAATCATCTTGTATCCTCCTACAGTCACTCAACTTAGACGCATTCCCGTACGTACACCACAGCGTCATCTGCAAACAATCGCAGATACCTGCCCACCCTGTCCAACAGATCATTTTGGCATTTAAAAAATAACAGCGATCCTATCACACTTCCCTGGGACACTCCTCACGATACTCTAGTCTCTGATGAACATTCGCCGTCGAGAAGAACAAACTGGGTTCTGCACTGAAGCGCCAAAGAAACTCGTACAGGCATGAGTATTCTAATACAGAGATATGTAAGCAGGCAGAATACGGCGCTGCGGTCCGCAACGCCTATACACGAGTAAGACAGCAAGTGTCTGACGCGGTTGTTAGATCGGTTACTGCTTCAACAACGGCAGGTTATCAAGATTTAAGTGAGTTTCAACGTGATGTTACAGTCGACGCACGAGCGATGGGACAAAGCATCTCCGACGTAACGACGAAGTGAGGATTTTCCCGTATTACCATTTCACGAGTGTACTGTGAATATCAGGAATCCGGTAAAACATCAAATCTCTGGCATCGCTGCGGCCGGAAAAAGATCCTGCAATAACGGGACATACAACGACTGAAGCGTGACTGAAGTACAACCCTTCCGCAAATTGCTAGAGATTTCAATGCTGGACCATCAATAACTGTCAGCGTGCGAATCATTCAACGAAACATCATCGATATGGGCTTTCGGAGCCGAAGATCCACTCGTGTACCCTTGATGACTGCACGACACAAAGCTTTACGCCTCGCCTGGCCACGTCAACACCGACAATGGACTGTTGATGAATGGAAACATGTTGCCTGGTCCGACGAGTCTCGTTTGAAATTGTATGGAGCGGATGGACGTGTACTGGTATGGAGACATCCTCATGAATCCATGGACCCTGCATGTCAGCAGCGGAGTGTTCAAGCTGGTGGATGCTGTGTAATGGTGTGGGGAGTGTGCAGTTGGAGTGACGTGGGACCCCTGACACGTCTAGATACGAGTCTGACAGGTGACACCTACGTAAGCATCCTGTCTGATCACCTACATCCATTCATGTCCATTGTGCATTCCGACGGACTTGAGCAATTCCAGAAGGACAATGCGACACCCCATACGTCCAGAATTGCTACATAAACGTTCCAGAAACACACTTCTGAGTTTAAACTCTTCCGCTTGCCACCAAACTCCCCAAACATGAACATTATTGAGCATATCTGGGATGTCTTGCAACGTGTTGTTCAGGAGAGATCTCCCTCGCACTCTCGCGGATTTATCGACAGCCCGGCAGGATTCATGGTGTCAATTCCATCCAGCACTGCCTCAGACATTAGTCGAGTCCATGGCACGTCGTGTTGCGGCACTTCTGCGTGCTCGCGGGGCTGCACGATATTAAGCAGGTGTACCAGTTTGTTTGACTCTTCAGTGTATTACTCAAGAAGTCTCCCAGCTGCCCACATATCTGGGAATCGATTCCACAAGTTTGTACCTTCATTAAAAATCTGGAATTCGGTTGGACGGTTAATGATTGAAACGAAAATGGTTTGTGTTGATATATGCATGACGCTGGATCGTTTTTTTTTATGTAGGTTCCCTAATTAGGTGACCTCTAGACAGGTACATACGGCCCTGAGACTGCGCTCGCCGCGAATGTGTGTGAGACGGAGTATGCAGGGAGTGTACGGCTGGTGTTGCGGCGTCGTGTAGCACAGCAGCGTGCCGGCCATTAATAAGTTTTAATTAGCTCGGCACCGCCGAGAGTAATTACATTTCCAGCGCAAGCCGGAAGACGTATCGGTGTGGGTGGCGGCCCGCGGTGTGTGGCGCCAGCGGCCGCACAGGCGTGCGAAACGCCGAGCGCTTAATCCGGCCAAGGGCGCCATCTCTCAGCTTAAAGCGAGGGCCGCCCGTGCCGGCTGAGGACGATCAGAAATTTCACAGGAGATACCGCTAGGACGTTAAAAGCCTTCGTCCTTGTCCCCTGCATATGTGAAGCTATTTGAATTTTCTCATTTTAAGAAAACCGAAGGAGCCATTTGTTTTACTTGCTACAAACATGCAACAGCCAAGATCGCATAAATATTTCTTTATTTAAAACAACCGGTTCCGACAGAACTTGCTGTCATCGTCAGGTCTTAAAAAATGTTTTTTGTTACGAAACGTGTTCACTTTATGTTGGATCTCACGCCAAGGTGACATGTGGATAAGCATCAGCATATCATGAAAGGTTTTCCATAACCAAAATATTTGAAAACATAAAGCATCTTGTGCTTTAAGTTTTTAAATATTATAATATACTTTACAATTACTTAAATATTTTAAATATAAAATATGTAATATATAAAACACGAACATAAGGCACACACACACTATATATATATATATATATATATATATATATATATATATATATATATATATATATATATATATGGTGCTTTATGCTTTTAATCGTTTTAGTTATGACAAACTTTTTATAATGTGCTGGCAACTTGGCATGAGGTCCAGCTTAGGATGAATACGTTTCATTCCAAAAAGATTTTTTAAGACCTGAAGAGGACAGCAAAGTCTACCCGAACCGACTGTTTTAAATAAAGAAATATTTATGTGATCTTGGCTGTCGAATTTTATTAGCACGTAAAACTACGTACAACATTTCTGGTGCTGTACAGTGCTTTGAACAGGACCAAACATCTACGTCTTCATTCTTCGTGTCTACTTACTTATCTCTCAACATAATCACCGTCCCGACGAACACGTTTCTCCCAAGGAGAGTCTAGTTTCTTGATACCGTCACTGTCGAACGGTTGTCGGCAAACTGCATGCGGCCCGAAGCAGACAATCCCGCCGTCCTCTTTATTTTATAATAATATGCTTCAAGGAACTAACAGCCGACTTCAAAAATGACGACTTCTTTCGAGTATATTTTTATTCCTCAGTGACAGTTAACAAATACTTACAGAAGCAGTAATACTGCTTTTAAGACATGCTTAATTTTAACTGACGATGGTGCATTCGGCCGTGAGGTAACCAGATTTTGCCTCTTACGTCAGGGTAAGACTGGTATGTAGCGCGGCCACTGCGGGGTTAACAGAAGTGACAGTTGGAGTATTTTATTGTTTGTCTTTCAATGCTGGCAACTCATGAACGTGCGCAACTAGCCCCAATCAGCTGCTATTGTATAAATATTAAACGATAGTAACATGAGAGACGATCATCTTCAAATGTGGCATATATTCGTAGCAAGTAATATGCAGTCAAATTAAGCCTGTTCCAATACAATGCAATGAGTAAAAGGAAAATGGCATTCAAAATATTTAGCAAACATTTGTGATCATGTCTCGTATTGCAGTTACTATTATTAATTAATATAACCTTCTAATTTACGAAGGCTACTAATTAATAGTAAGATCAGTAGAGCAAGATGCGGTTAAGTCACGAAGACGGGAAAGTGGCCGCTGCATACTTTTTACACTCAACAGCGCTGCTGCCTGTGATAGCTGGTCACACTGGTACTAATATCCATCTCCATTGTCAGTCAGATTGAGAGAGGAAGCTTGCTCCGTTATATTTTCGTGATTTTTTTGTTTTTGAGACGTCTGATATAAAATACGGTAGGTCATTTATATTATTCTTGTTATCTCACTTGTATGGAGAGCAAAAATGCTTTACAATATCAATGTTCAAACAACGTCTTTTGGCCTACAAATGTAGTTTCTTGATACTTCTTGAGTTTGACAGTTTCTTCTATGGATCGCTCATGGTAAGCTATCGTCTGTTCGGGAAAAGTAGCCACACTACTCGTCGGCAAAAGTGGGCAAGGTGTTCTGTCCAATAATTGATTGTTACTTCCAAAAAAATGGGAACACTATAACAGATAAAACTGACTTCTAAACCCTTTTATATATGAAGCTATCATCCACCCTCCTATCCCTTTGCGACCTTTTTGAATTAATTGTTTTATTTAAAACCGTATCTGTTATTTTATATGTGGACTAATACAAAAGTCCAACTCTAAACGGTCATCTAAAGGCGCCTGGTAATCTTTCAGATACTAGGGCCCACAAAATCTGCTCGGAAAACAAAAAAATAAACATGGGATCTGTTATACCGGAGCCAAGGTAGCCCCTGAGGGCCGGCAACCCATATTACACCACTAAGGACGGGGTTGTCTATGCCCAAGGCGTACCAAAAACACCATGGTATACACCGGCTATTTACATACAAGATAATGGAAAAAGACATTCCGAGCACTACTTCCTGCAGGGGAGCTCGAGCCACGGCCTGCAGGAAGTATCACTACGCCAAAACCTGATTGGCTGGAGACAGCTGTTTAGGGGCTAGAACCAGCACCGGAGTTCAGTTCACGCCGGATGCCGACCTCGTGTAATGCGACCGGTGAAGATTACGTCTTCGTCTCTGAATTGGACTGTTACTAGTGTGTGAGTGTGTTACAACGAACCTTTGTAGAAAATTAGAAGTGAACTTAGGGGCTAGAACCAGCACCGAAGTTCAGTTCACGCCGCCCACGCCCCCCTCCCACACACACACACACACACACACACACACACACACACACACACACAATCTTTCGTATGCAGCGCGACGTGTCGCCCGGCGAAATCAATACGGATCTTAAGGAAAAAGCTTGACGACCACTGTTGTAGAATGGTTGACTTTGTTGACGGAGCCATAACCTCACCTCTGCTTGCACTGTTTCATTACTGTCAAAGTGAAGTCCTGGAATACGTTCTTTAAGTTTTGGAAACAACTCGAACTCGGATGGGACTAAGTCGGGACTGTATGGAGGATGGTCGATGACAGTGAACCCAGGGCGTCGGGTTGTTGCAGATCTCGCAGCGCTCGTATGTGGTTTGGCATTGTCATGCTGAAAGACAGGGTGCTCTATGAGTGGATGAACTCTTCGAATTCGAATCTCTACAACAGCATGCTGTTTCTCACGTACCGACATGATTACGTAACGCTCGCCATGTTACAAGCTACAATTAAGAGACCTCTAGCAGCAGACAGCTGTAAATATGTAGACATGAAGAATAAAGACGTAGAATGTTAATATCATTTGTTTCATTTGAAAAAAAACTTTAAGAGTTTTCGCATAAATGTTCGGAGGCAATACTTTTTAGCACCCCATCATAGGTCTGACAGTAACTCAATTTTCTCATGATCTTCCTATATGTTTGGTAATAGACAAATTGAGTGCATTTACTCAAGTAATTATCTGTAAATGAATCCAATCTATTCATCCTGTTCTCAGTTTTCTGCACACCCCAAAAAGTACAAAAAATTTTTTGAAAGAGGGGAGGATGTACAGTTCGTAGTGTCATAACAGACATCTTAGAGGGCTTAAATTTCCCCGATACATCACTCCGCCTGACATATGATGATTTACTGGGATGTATTTCGGCACTTCGTGTAAAACTTTTTTATGTGTCACCCCGACGTCCACTTATAACAGGACCAGATACTACTAAATTAGCAGCAAACTGACAATATTACATTACTCCAGTGAAAGGAATTAGATTTGACCGTCACTGTGTATTAATGGTCAAGGTATCAGACTACATTTTTCGTTTTACTTAAGATATCTATCGAAAGAAATAATAACAGAACAGACGGGAATCAAACCAAGGTTCTATTAACAATAGAGTAAACTGGGACTATGGAAAAGGAAACGGTTGCCAGCATGATCAGGCAAAGCATTACCAAGTACTAGTACTGTTCATATAGAAGGTTAACTGTATTTCCTTATAGGACAGTGCTGTGTCAATAATAACAAGAACGACTATGAAAACTTGTGACAACAAGTGGATCTCAGTAGCACTTACAATCTGTATATTAAAGCAAAAAGCTACTGATCATTACAGGTAAATTATTACTAGTGTTGGAGTACTACTAACTTGGACTCAAGGACTTTTTTATCAGTTTAATTATTGGGAAACACTATCATTGAAATGATATTCAAATCACTACGCTATTTGTTCCGCTTACTATTTGTTTTATCAGGGAGCATTTCTTTCTGTATACTAAAGTATACTAAAAGGAGCACACATACGACATGCGGATCTTATTATAGCACACGAAGGTTGTAAAATAGGTATTTCCACTTCGTTATTAAAATAATTGTAATTTTAGAAACAAAATGGCTCAGTAATTTATAAGGGGGTGGGGTGACAAACCAATGTATTAATGATTAATATCGAGGCTGACTAGGTTTTTTTTTTTACAACACAGTACTAAAAACGTTATTAACTGCAATCACTTACGATATACATATTAATATACAAATTATTACAAACCTTTACATTAATTATTCGCCGCGTGGAGTGACCGCGCGGTTAGAGGCGCCATGTCACGGATTGCGTGGACCCTCCCGCCGGAGGTTCGAGTCCTCCCGCGGGCATGGGTGTGTGTTGTTCTTAGTTTAAGATAGTTTAAGCAGTGTGTGAGTCTAGTGACCGATGACCTCAGCAGTTTCGTCCCTTAGGAATTCACACGCATTTGAACATTAATTATTCCTTAAGCTGACACTTCAAGTTTACTAGAAATTAACTACTCTGATTGTTTACTGTTTTATTCAGGTTACTTCGATACTGTATTGATATTTCAATAAGAATGATGTTGAACCAAATCATTTTAGATCTTTTCTTGGTTTTTACACTGTAGTGAATTTTTAACTATCCTTCTGTGAAAAAACTCGTGGATTACTTCAGAAACAAATACTCACTGAATGCTAAAGCAATCTACTGTTCCATAAATTCTTTTCAGTTCAATACAATAGCATATTCGGGCACTGCAGCGCTGGGAATAGCACCCTACCTACGTAAATATGGGTTCTCAACGAAGATTTTAAACAAAACATTAGTATTAGGATAAGAAACCAAATAATCGATCCATCCAGATTTACTGTACTGAACTAGTTATTTGAGTCGAAGGTGGTGGCTGTGTCCCGCTCCTGTGGCTACTCAACAGAGTGGAAAAAGTATCCATTGCTCTAGCTGTATAATGAGCTCCGAAAATTCTCTTCTTAGGGTCTGATTTTCATAGTACAGAGACAAATTTCTTCCACATCTGAGGCTGTATTAAGTAATCTTGCTGCTCTTCTTGCCTCGTTCAGCACAAAACATGCGAACACTTTGTGTGATAGAAATCGGCTGATTCTTGCTACAAACAAGCGTTGCAGTTTGACAGTGAAATTCACTTTTCTAGTCACGCCAAGCGGGTTTCGTTGGAGAGGGAGTTCCCTCCATGTTTTAGTGATTATGGACCTAAGTACCCCATGGATGAACCTGTATTACAAGCAAAATTCTAACATTTCCATTCTTTGCTGAACATTATTCTTAAAAAATCATCTTGAGGTAGAACCTTTTTTGTCTGTGTTTGCTTAGATTTTAAATCGTAATTACAGATTTTTGAAGAGCACATAAAATTACATAATCATACCTTCGTACCACATGGTGTGGTTCTCTTGCTGTATTCCGTTTTTACCATGTCTGTTTTTCTTTACCGTTTGTCATCTGATTTCATTCGACATAGAAAATATGTATACCTCCATTCCTATCACAGAAACAAGAGAAGTCATGGAACAAAATCTCTCATCCCACAACAGCCTCACCGCAGAAACAATAAAAGAAATAAAAAATATGCTCCGACTGACAACTGAACAAAACTACTTTCAGTTCGAGAATGAATATTATCTACGAAGTGATGGACAGCCCATGGGATCCCCAATATCAGGAACATTATTAAACATTTTCATCAGTCATCTAAAAAATCAAATATTTGAAAAGATAAACACTAATGAAAGTTTCAAAATCATATGTTGGTACAGATTTTATTTGTCTGGTAGATGATCCAAGTGAAAAAATAGATAAACTCCACTTGGAAATCAACAAAGCTCATCATAACATAAAATTCACACTTGAAAAAGAAAATCGAATGAAATTTCATGACATCACAATACAAAAAGAAAATGGGAAACATCCATTTAACATCTTTAGAAAACAAACAGCCACAGACACAATAATACATTCCACATTCAGCCATCTCCACACAACCAGAAACTTGCAACACTAAGACATATGTTACATAGATTAAATAAAATGCCACTCAACAAGAGAAACTATGAAAAAGAAATGAGTACAATCATAAAAATAGCTAGAAACAATGGATATGACACATATGTAGTAAACAGGCTCAATCAAAAAATAAAAACACAAATAGAAAACAAACACATTTCTAGAATACAAGAGAACTCACAAGCTGCAAACTTACAAACACACGCAACAAACACACACAATGACAAAACCACACAGAGAAGAACCAGGTGGTACACCATGACTTACACACATAAATTAACACACACAGTTGCAAACATCCTAAAGAGACAGGGCTTCCAAATAGCATATAAGACTGGGCAAATCCTCCATTCACATCTAACCCAACCAGCTACCAAGAGGGACAAATTCCAGCAATCAGGAATATATAAGCTTGAATGCCAAAGTTGTGATGCAGTACACATAGGCATGACAAGCAGGAATTGTGAAACACAATACAAAGAACATATCAGATGTCGGAAGTACGAAACAAACCATTCCACATTTGCAGAACATTTAAATCAGCATAACCACCGTCCTACAAACATGGACAAGAAATTAAAATAATGAGAATAAGCAACCACAACAAATATCTTATACAAATGCAAGATAACTTCCACATTTAGAAATCCATCGCTGAAGGCAGACATGTGATAAATGAACAAACACACATCAGCACAGGCTCGCTACTACACTTAATAAAAGAAACGATAAGATAAAAATCGTACCTCTCACACAACCAGGAAAAACAAAACAAAAAATATCTGCTCCCCTTAGCCTTAGAACATACACACACACACACACACACACACACACACATACACACACACACACACACACACACGCACACACACACAAACACACACACAGATCATCAAATACAAAAATTATATTACACCACAGAAAACACACACAGTCCACAAAAAAAAGCAAAAACAGCATACCAAAACACACACAGACACACACAAACAAATAAAATACGGAATGCATACACAAACAGATCACAGATACTTCAAAAATTACACTCGAAAGTTGGCAATAAAATTCGACCTTTGGCAATAACATCTGACAGTCGGCAACACAAACCAAAAAATTGCATCAAAACAAGTGTTCAGTTCCTAGTGCTTTGAAATGTGGGAAAAACTAAGTGGCATTTATAAGAAGAGGAACGTTACCGAAAATGAAATATGTAGAAAATCATCCACGCAAACTGGAAGTACAGTTCAAAATATTACTACATGATAGCATAAACCAACCACCAGAACTGTTTCTAATCTATAGGTGCATTGACCAAAATGTAAATTAAATAGCAAACTATGTGCATATTCAAGGCCGCTGAAGATGCCTTGGAGAGAATAAAGGTGAAACGCGTATGGCACGAAAATTGTGTTTCATTCAGTTGCAGTCAGACGGTCCATAAAGTAAAAATTATCAATATACCATAATAAAACAAATTAATTTCAGGCATTGCCATAACTTAGAAATCGTAATTTTTGCGTAAATATTTTGTCTTCATTATGTTGTATATGGTTGCAGATGACAGACTGTATAGAAAAACAGAGACTGTAAAAACGTAATACAGCAGGAAAACCGCACCATGTGGTAAGAAGGTATGATTACATAATTTTATGTGCTCTTCAAAAATCTGTAATTACGATTTAAAAACTAATATTTACATACATATAAATAGCGAAGAACATTCCTTATGTTTAAAAGCCATAAAATAAAAAACACTCTGAGGTCTTTTAAAATTACATCCATATATTAATTACATTGACAAATGGACATAATAAATATTGATTTACGTAGTAGTTACATCAAAGAGCATGGTTATTCCGACGTAACATTAAGTAAAAACAGGCAATGCAGTTAAATGAGATAAGTATAGAGAATATAGATCTTGGTGGCACACTGTCTTGTGCCAGCCTCTTTATCTCAGAATAGCACCTAGATCCAACATCCTCCGTTATGTGCTGGACTTGACCGGAGTGGTCCACCTTTGGGACAGGAACAATTCTGCGTGACATGGATTCGACAGGTCTTCGGTACGTTTCCGGAGGTGTGGAACACTAGATATCTAAGCACATGTCGCGCAATTACAGTAAATTGCGGCCCATTCATCTGTGGACGTGGTGTTGGCGCCCGACAGAGTTCCAGATGCGTTCCACCTTGTTTAGATTAGACAAATTTGATCGCTAAGACGTCAACGTGAGTTCAACATCGTTCTGCTCACAGGTCTTGTGAGACTGAAAATTATCCTGCTGAAAGATGCCGTTGGTGTCGGGAAAGACATCAGCCATGAAAGTATGCAAGTGGTCTGCAATAATGTTCACATAGTCGACGCCTGTCATTGCACCTTCAATTACTGTCACGGGTCTCAAGAAGCCCAGACTAATATTTCTCAAGCCGCGCGGGATTAGCCGAGCGGTCTTAGGCGCTGCAGTCATGGACTGCGCGGCTGATACCGGCGGAGGTTCGAGGCCTCCCTCGGGCATGGGTGCGTGTGTTTGTCCTTAGGATAATTTAGGTTAAGTAGTGTGTAAGCTTAGGGACTGATGACCTTAGCAGGTAAGTCCCATAAGATTTCGCACACAGTTGAACATTTTTGAATATTTCCCAAGGTGTAATACAGCTCTTAACCTCCTGCGTTCGTGGCGCTGTGCATAGTTCGAGCAAACGTTCGCCTCAATGAGAGAATGTCACGACATGACCATCGACCTGGCCGAACAAGAAATTTGAATCATTCGACCAGGTGACACGTTTTGTTTGGTCCACGGTCCAGTGTCGGTAATCTCGTGCCCATTACTGTCGTAACTGACGACATCGTTGAACCGTTAAGGGTACTTGCTCGGATAGTCGCGCGCGTTATCACGCCGCTTCCGGGATTCGGGACGATCGTCGGCCACGGATCGAACTCGCCCGGCGGATTAACAGCGAGGGCCAGTGGTTCAAAATGGCTCTAAGCGCTATGGGACTTAACAGCTGAGGTCATTAGTCCCCTAAACTTAGAACTACTTAAACCTAACTAACCTAAGGACAACACACACATCCATGCCCGAGGCAGGATTCGAACCTGCGTCCGTAGCAGCCGCGCGGCGAGGGCCAGTGTTTCGGCCAGACTGGATGTGGCTTTTAGGCTGTTTTCCACATCCGGCTAGGACAGCATCCGTCTGTTACCAACTCCCGCCTCGCTTATACGGTTCGCAAACATTCTGAAAATGCCCTCATACATTCACATGATGTAAAACCACAATCAGATGAGGTATACAAATTCTGCCCCAGAGTGGGTGGAGAGGGCTATTGGGGGAGTGGTTGGAGGGGAGGGAGGGTGGAAGAGGTGGCGGAAGGAAGAGCATCCGGCCACTGTCAACCACTAACATTCCCGTATCAAGACTAACCTACTTTCTGACAGACCCTCTACAAGAGATAAACATTATTTCTGGCAGTGAGTCATCTCCTTAATAACAAAACGGTAACGTTTCACAATTATTCTGCGTTTTTCTCGATGTCTGTTACATATTATGAAGGTTTTGGTGGCGACCTAACAGCTATAGTATAAAATATCAACCCATGTTCAGAAATTATCCGGTTTGCTTGTTAGGAGCAAAAGATCAGAACGGGCCAGCGCATACGCAGTTACAGAGTATTACGCTGCAGATAGGTATCAACAAATAAAAGAATGAGTAAAAATGGTTGCATTAATTTATGAACTTTCACACTGTTGTATAGTACACTTTACTTGGTACATGGAGTTTCTCTGAAAATATTACTGTTTGTAATATTTTCATGTCGTAAAGACAGGCAAGTTCAAACCAGAGAATAACATTATGGTACCTTCTCTTAAAATTACAAATTTTAAGAGCTGTATTATTTCATTGATAGGTGATATTGTAATACACATTCCTGACGGGTGGAGATATTTTCTGTTTGAGGTCATCATCAGAATCGCTTTCGTACTACGGAACATTGTCTTCTTTAGTTGGCGTCGATAAGCTTTCGAAATTAAAGAAAAACAAGCCCTTGAGTCGGCTAGTGTCCGGACAGGTTGACCGTTGACGGATGCCGTCGATGAGATTTTCTGCCATCTTGGTAACTGTTGCCCATGGAGAACTTGTATCTGTGGCGATCATACTCCATAGATGTTCGCTTCGCTTAGTTTTCCTGAAATTGCGGCTAGTCTGGTACCTCTGTAAGGACGTTTTGAGGGGAGACCTAGTTCAGGGTATAGGGATGGTTTCGTACCTCAGGCCGACTAAATTTTTTTGTAATTGACTGTCGTGAATAAGACTGTTGCGATGGTTGGTGTCTTGCAGCGCAGTATTCGTCGAATATCGTCTTCTTGCTCTGCCGTAAAGTACAACTTATCCAGTGCGTTCACACTGGAAAAATACGGGGTTGTTGTACTTCGTCTTCCAGTAGTCTGTTCCTCTGCGGGGCGGTAGTTTTACCTGTGTTGGTCGAACGCTTGGTCGTCGTTTGACGGCTGTGGCGCAAGTCGAATTGGCCGAGTCCATTCTTTCTGGTGTGTCCCACTGGTGATGGAGACTGCTCCTACACCTCTTCATCAATATTCCCTATTACCTACTGACGAAAGTGATCGACATTCATGGTTGCTATTTCTTGCTGATTCGATCCGACAGTTCTGGCTGCCATTAACTGGCTCTGAGCACTATCGAACTTAACTTCTAAGGTCATCAGTCCCCTAGAACTTAGAACTACTTAACCTTAACTAACCTAAGGACATCACACACAATCATGCCCGATGCAGGATTCGAACCTGCGACCGTAGCGGTCGCGCGGTTCCAGACCGTAGCGCCTAGAACCGCTCGGCCACTCTGGCCGGCGCCATTAACTGCTATATTTCTTCTGTTACTACTTGGCTTGAGAGAGCGGAGGTCAAGGTCTTCCACAACTGACATCGGAACCCCATTCGGATGTCGGTCATGCCTACTGTGCATAAATTGAGACACAAATCACTACCATGACGTTGAACGCTTTCTTCCCATGTATTCGAAAAATAGTGGTAGATTTTCAGCAGATTCATTTTTTGCTTGCATTAAACCACAAACTAATATGAAAATACCTGAAGATTTTTGTATAAATCTAGCAACTCGACACATCTGTTAACTTCCTGTCCAACCGGAGCAAGTTGAAATCTCCAAGTGAAATGGCGTTTCCGGCTCTTCAAAATCCGCACTGTGACTGACATGAATCACTTTTTTCAAGTGTGTATATATATATATATATATATATATATATATATATATATATATATATATATATATATATATATATATATATATACACGACTCCCAACTCGTCCTCACAATGTCAATTCCGCCAGTACCTCGTCTGCTACCTTCCAAAATTCACAGAAGCTCTCCTGCGACTTTTTTTTTTGGCCAGAATTTCCTTCTTTGCCTTTACTAATCTGCTTTTTATGTCCCTGTTTGGTCCAGCATGTGTTATTTGGCTTTCAAGTAACAGAATTCCTTCATTTTGCTACGTCCTGATGACAAGTTGAGTCGATTATTGCTAGAAGGGGACAGATACTCAAAAATTGAAAACGGAGATTTTTGTCGGTGTCAGTTTCTCGAGTCATATGTGGATCAACTGGAACAACAAGGAACGCTGTCATTGCCCTGCCGCTTGTAAAGAGCGTATTTAATTCCAAAGTTCTGTCTGATAAGGGAAAACTCCGGAGTCGTCACGTATTAGAAATAAACTTGTGTCAGGCTTGGAATCATGCTGAACCAGTCATTGTTGTAAACTCTGATGAACTATTCCGCAGACAATATTAAGATTAGCAGCTCTGAGTTTGACCCAAATAATGATGGAAAAACAAAAGAAAGGAAAGCTTGATCACTTTTTAGTATGCTATGTGTTTTCAATTTCGAGATACACAATATGAAAACAAATGAAGTTATCCAGACTGAGATTTTCACTCTTCAGTGGAGTGTGAGCTGGCACAGAACTTCCTGGCAGATTAAAACTATGTGTTGTACCGGGACGCGAACTCTGTACTTTTTCCTTTCACGGGAGAGTGCTCTGTCGATTTTCTTCCACATTTTTTTAATGGAATGGACTGGCGGGGCGCAGAATAGGCAGCGGTCGATACCCGAGGTCTGGCCACAGTGTCTTTCTCACCGCCACTGTACTAGTGGGGCATAGGAAAGTGGGAAACATGGGAATCAACTAAAGTATAAGGTTTGTTTTTATTTTTTGTTAATTTTTTTCTTTTTTACTGTTATTACACTACTGGCCATTAAAATTGCTACACCACGAAGATGACGCGCAACAGACACGAAATTGAACCGACAGGAAGAAGATGCTGTGATATTTAAATGATTAGCTTTTCAGAGCATTCACACAAGGTTGGCGCCGGTGGCGACACCTACAACGTGCTGACATGAGGAAAGTTTCCAACCGATTTCTCATACACAAACAGCAGTTGACCGGCGTTGCCTGGTGAGACGCTGTTGTGATGCCTCGTGTAAGGAGGAGAAATGCGTACTATCACGTTTCCCACTTTGATAAAGATCGGAATGTAGCCTATCGTGATTGCGGTTTATAGTATGGCGACACTGCTGCTCGCGTTGGTCGAGATCCAATGACTGTTGGCAGAATATGGAATCGGTGGGTTCAGGAACGCCGTGCTGAATCCCAACGGCCTCGTATCACTAGCCGTCGAGATGACAGGCACCTTATCCGCATGGCTGTAACGGATCGTGCAGCCACGTCTCGATCCCTGAGTCAACAGATGGGGACGTTTTCAAGACAACAACCAACTGCAGGAACAGTTCAAAAATGGTTCAAATGGGTCTGAGCACTACGCGACTTAACTTCTGAGGTCATCAGTCGCCATGGCTGCGGTTACCCTTGACGCTGCATCACAGACAGGAGCGCCTGCTATGGTGTACTCAACGACGAACTTGGGTGCACGAATGGCAAAACGTCATTTTTTCGGATGAATCCAGGTTCTGTTTACAGCATCATGAGGGTCGCTTCCGTGTTTGGCGACATGGCGGTGAACGCACTTTGGAAGCGTGTATTCGTCATTGCCATTCTGGCGTATCACCCGGCGTGATGGTATGTGGTGCCATTGGTTACACGTCTCGGTCACCTCTTGTTCGCATTGACGGTACTCTGAAGAGTGGACGTTACATTTCAGATGTGTTACGACCCGTGTCTCTACCATTCATTCGATCCCTGCGAAACCCTACATTTCAGCAGGATAATGCACGACCGCATATTACAGGTCCTGTACGGGTCTTTCTGGATACAGAAAATGTTCGACTGCTGCCCTGGCCAGCACATTCTCCAGATCTCTCACCAATTGAAAGCGTCTGGTCAATGGTGGCCGAGCAACTGGCTCGTCACAATACGCCAGTCACTACTCTTGATGAACTGTGGTATCGGTTGAAGCTGCATGGGCAGCTGTACCTGTACACGCCAACCAAGCTCTGTCTGACTCTATGCCCAGGCGTATCAAAGCCGTTATTACGGCCAGAGGTGGTTGTTCTGGATACTGATTTCTCAGGATCTGTGCACCCATATCGCGTGAAAATGTAATCACATGTCAGTTCTAGTATAATATATTTGTTCAATGAATACCTGTTTATCATCTGCATTTCTTCTTGGTGTAGCAATTTTAATGGCCAATAGTGTATGAAGTTATGGGGGGCATACGTCACCTATGAAGAAGGAAAAAGAAACAGAATGGGAAAAAACGCGCATTGACGGCACGCCCCCTCATAGGCGGAGGTCGGGGGTGGAATCTCGATCATAGGCGGCTGCGGCTGAAATTCAAACAGTCGCGGAGGGAGCAGGGGCGGGGGGGGAATAAGAGCCCTTAGCTCCCGGCACTCCCGAACTAAGTGGAGGCCTAACAACCCCTCGAAGATAGTTGGCAAATAAAAGTCAGCAACATGGCTTGTGTTAGAGAGCTGTCTGGGCTGCTTGTAAGTAGTTCAAGAAATCGAGGCGGGATTTTGCCCCCTCACGAAAAGGAAACTGACCGACCACGTTTTGACCCACGTAATCGCATGGTATTTGACGGCGCGAAAATATGTGTCCTCCAGGTAAAGAAATATTCACGTTTCGATTCCATTCGGTGGCAGTCGATGTAGCAGGTAGTCATCTGGTGCACCAATCGCCAGATGTCTTGCGAAGAGGCGCAGGTCAGTCGGTGGTCATCTGCGTCAAGTTACCGGCAAAGGAGACAGACAGTCGAATCTGACAAACCGATGTTGTGCAGTCACACAGATATCACATCGTCCAGACGCGGGTAGCTAGGAATAGCTGGTGCACGATACTCCACACTATGGGTCACCGGACAGAGGGATATTTGATCTGCAGTACGTTGCGGAGAACACGGTGCAATAGCAGGGTGTAAAAATCCTTGGTCCTTGGTGGACACATGTCTGGGAGACCAGTATGTGCGTAACTGTAGTCGACGGAGAAGGCCGAAATTTGAGACAGGCGAGGTGTGATATGACTGACAGACACTGGTGGTGAGGCGGACACTGAAAGGAGGACCTCAAGCTGCGTGTTAGTGACGTGCCGCGTCTGGTCCATGGTTTTCTCACAGTACTCATATTACAAGGCCGCAGCTCGCTTTCGGATGTTAGCACGTCCGAGACCACCATCCCAAGGCGAGAGTAAAACTTTCACAGTGGACTTTAAATATGGAACCAGCCGTAACATAAGAACCGTCAGCCGAAAGGTTGCGCCCAACCGCCGTCGGCAGAGATAGCACTTGCGCGACTTTCATGCACATAATGATTAAAGAACTACAAGGGTTGAAGGGTGTCCCAGTAGTGCAGGAGGCTCTGCCAGACATCGTGGCGGATGACGTGTAAGAGGTGACGGAAATTCGTCGCGGCTGGAAGTCACGGTGGGGGTAAAGTGTAGTGTAACGACGTAAGTTTTGTATAAATGATTTCCTTTTGACATACGACCATGTGCAGACTTCGTCACCTACGTCAGTTACAACACACTTCAAAATTATTTAAATTCTTTTTAAATTGTCTCTGAATGGTTCTTGAACGAAACTGTAAAACATCATCATTTGAGTCGTATGCGCAGAATTACGTCACTCAGTCCAATTTGTTTGTGCAAACCTTTTCAATTTAGATGTCGTTTTGTTTTTTCTCAGAAATTATATTAATGCAAGTTATCTGATTTAATAAATATTAGAACAACATTGAACAACAGTGTGCTCCCTGCCGCCGTTGGATAAGCAGCTGCAGCAGCAAGTCGTATACTCCTAGCTCACTCATTTGTTACATAGTTTAATTCTTAATTTCTTTGCGTGTTTTTGGTACTTGCATTGTTTAATTCATAAATTTCGGGCGTATTATAGTATTTGAGAGTTGTAGCATCGCGTTTTAGTACCTGAATAGTGTAAATTCGCGTAGTCGTCTGTCATCTGTTTTTGTTTTGAACGGCCAGTGTCGGTTGGTCACAGTCAGTGTGCTCCCTGCCGCCGTTGGATAAGCAGCTGCAGCAGCAAGTCGTATACTCCTAGCTCACTCATTTGTTACATAGTTTAATTCTTAATTTCTTTGCGTGTTTTTGGTACTTGCATTGTTTAATTCATAAATTTCGGGCGTATTATAGTATTTGAGAGTTGTAGCATCTCGTTTTAGTACCTGAATAGTGTAAATTCGCGTAGTCGTCTGTCATCTGTTTTTGTTTTGAACGGCCAGTGTCGGTTGGTCACAGTCAGTGTGCTCCCTGCCGCCGTTGGATAAGCAGCTGCAGCAGCAAGTCGTATACTCCTAGCTCACTCATTTGTTACATAGTTTAATTCTTAATTTCTTTGCGTGTTTTTGGTACTTGCATTGTTTAATTCATAAATTTCGGGCGTATTATAGTATTTGAGAGTTGTAGCATCACGTTTTAGTACTCGAATAGTGTTAAATCGCGTAGTCTCCTTCCGCCGCCGAGCAGTGTGTCAGCAGTGCACAAGTGGCAGCATTACTGCATTTACTAGGCAATCTTGTATTTTAATAACCGCTTCAATTTTGTGTCGTTTTGTTTGCGCTCTCTGTAGATTAGTTCAGACGTTCTTTGCACAAGTTTTTAGCATGGATAGGCACTGCAACTGCTGTGTTCGGATGCAGGCTGAGTTGGCATCCCTTCGCTCCCAGCTTCAGGCAGTGTTGGCTTCGGTCACACAGCTTGAGGCTGTTGCCAATGGGCATCACTGTGGGGGTCCGGATGGGGGTTTGTCGGGGACGGCCAGCTCGTCCCACGCATCCCCCGATCGGACTACGACTGTGGTTGCCCGGGATACTGCCCGCATTGAGGCTGCTCCCTCACCTGTGGTAGAGTGGGAGGTCGTCTCAAGGTGTGGCAGGGGGCGAAAGACATTCCGGAGGGCTGAACGGAAGGCCTCTCCAGTTTGTCTGACGAACCGGTTTCGGGCTCTGTCTCAGGCTGATACTGATCTTCAGCCTGACATGGCTGCTTGTCCTGTTCCAGAGGTTGCCCCTCAGTCTGCAAGATCCGGGCAGTCGCAGAGGGTGGGCTTACTGGTAGTTGGGAGCTCCAACGTCAGGCGCGTAATGGGGCCCCTTAGGGATATGGCAGCAAGGGAGGGGAAGAAAACCAAAGTGCACTCCGTGTGCATACCGGGGGGAGTCATTCCAGATGTGGAAAGGGTCCTTCCGGATGCCATGAAGGGTACAGGGTGCACCCATCTGCAGGTGGTCGCTCATGTCGGCACCAATGATGTGTGTCGCTATGGATCGGAGGAAATCCTGTCTGGCTTCCGGCGGCTATCTGATTTGGTGAAGACTGCCAGTCTCGCTAGCGGGATGAAAGCAGAGCTCACCATCTGCAGCATCGTCGACATGACTGACTGCGGACCTTTGGTACAGAGCCGAGTGGAGGGTCTGAATCAGAGGTTGAGACGGTTCTGCGACCATGTGGGCTGCAGATTCCTCGACTTGCGCCATAGGGTGGTGGGGTTTCGGGTTCCGCTGGATAGGTCAGGAGTCCACTACACGCAACAAGCGGCTACACGGGTAGCAGGGGTTGTGTGGCGTGGGCTGGGCGGTTTTTTAGGTTAGATGGCCTCGGGCAAGTGCAGAAAGGGCAACAGCTTCAACGGGTGCGGGGCAAAGTCAGGACATGCGGGGACCAAGCAGCAATCGGTATTGTAATTGTAAACTGTCGAAGCTGCGTTGGTAAAGTACCGGAACTTCAAGCGCTGATAGAAAGCACCGAAGCTGAAATCGTTATAGGTACAGAAAGCTGGCTGAAGCCAGAGATAAATTCTGCCGAAATTTTTACAAAGGCACAGACGGTGTTTAGAAAGGATAGATTGCATGCAACCGGTGGTGGAGTGTTCGTCGCTGTTAGTAGTAGTTTATCCTGTAGTGAAGTAGAAGTGGATAGTTCCTGTGAATTATTATGGGTGGAGGTTACACTCAACAACCGAGCTAGGTTAATAATTGGCTCCTTTTACCGACCCCCCGACTCAGCAGCATTAGTGGCAGAACAACTGAGAGAAAATTTGGAATACATTTCACATAAATTTTCTCAGCATGTTATGGTCTTAGGTGGAGATTTCAATTTACCAGATATAGACTGGGACACTCAGATGTTTAGGACGGGTGGTAGGGACAGAGCATCGAGTGACATTATACTGAGTGCACTATCCGAAAATTACCTCGAGCAATTAAACAGAGAACCGACTCGTGGAGATAACATCTTGGACCTACTAATAACAAACAGACCCGAACTTTTCGACTCTGTAAGTGCAGAACAGGGAATCAGTGATCATAAGGCCGTTGCAGCATCCCTGAATATGGAAGTTAATAGGAATATAAAAAAAGGGAGGAAGGTTTATCTGTTTAGCAAGAGTAATAGAAGGCAGATTTCAGACTACCTAACAGATCAAAACGAAAATTTCTGTTCCGACACTGACAATGTTGAGTGTTTATGGAAAAAGTTCAAGGCAATCGTAAAATGCGTTTTAGACAGGTACGTGCCGAGCAAAACTGTGAGGGACGGGAAAAACCCACCGTGGTACAACAACAAAGTTAGGAAACTACTGCGAAAGCAAAGAGAGCTTCACTCCAAGTTTAAACGCAGCCAAAACCTCTCAGACAAACAGAAGCTAAACGATGTCAAAGTTAGCGTAAGGAGGGCTATGCGTGAAGCGTTCAGTGAATTCGAAAGTAAAATACTAGGTACCGACTTGACAGAAAATCCTAGGAAGTTCTGGTCTTACGTTAAATCAGTAAGTGGCTCGAAACATCATGTCCAGACACTCCGGGATGATGATGGCATTGAAACAGAGGATGACAAGCGTAAAACTGAAATACTAAACACCTTTTTCCAAAGCTGTTTCACAGAGGAAGACCGCACTGCAGTTCCTTCTCTAAATCCTCGCACCAACGAAAAAATGGCTGACATTGAAATAAGTGTCCAAGGAATAGAAAAGCAACTGGAATCACTCAACAGAGGAAAGTCCACTGGACCTGACGGGATACCAATTCGATTCTACACAGAGTACGCGAAAGAACTTGCCCCCCTTCTAACAGCCGTGTACCGCAAGTCTCTAGAGGAACAGAAGGTTCCAAATGATTGGAAAAGAGCACAGGTAGTCCCAGTCTTCAAGAAGGGTCGTCGAGCAGATGCGCAAAACTATAGACCTATCTCTCTGACGTCGATCTGTTGTAGAATTTTAGAACATGTCTTTTGCTCGAGTATCATGTCGTTTTTGGAAACTCAGAATCTACTATGTAGGAATCAACATGGATTCCGGAAACAGCGATCGTGTGAAACCCAACTCGCTTTATTTGTTCATGAGACCCAGAAAATATTAGATACAGGCTCCCAGGTAGATGCCATTTTCCTTGACTTCCGGAAGGCGTTCGATACAGTTCCGCACTGTCGCCTGATAAACAAAGTAAGAGCCTACGGAATATCAGACCAGCTGTGTGGCTGGATTGAAGAGTTTTTAGCAAACAGAACACAGCATGTTGTTCTCAATGGAGAGACATCTACAGACGTTAAAGTAACCTCTGGCGTGCCACAGGGGAGTGTTATGGGACCATTGCTTTTCACAATATATATAAATGACCTAGTAGATAGTGTCGGAAGTTCCATGCGGCTTTTCACGGATGATGCTGTAGTATACAGAGAAGTTGCAGCATTAGAAAATTGTAGCGAAATGCAGGAAGATCTGCAGCGGATAGGCACTTGGTGCAGGGAGTGGCAACTGACCTTTAACATAGACAAATGTAATGTATTGCGAATACATAGAAAGAAGGATCCTTTATTGTATGATTATATGATAGCGGAACAAACACTGGTAGCAGTTACTTCTGTAAAATATCTGGGAGTATGCGTGCGGAACGATTTGAAGTGGAATGATCATATAAAATTAATTGTTGGTAAGGCGGGTACCAGGTTGAGATTCATTGGGAGAGTCCTTAGAAAATGTAGTCCATCAACAAAGGAGGTGGCTTACAAAACACTCGTTCGACCTATACTTGAGTATTGCTCATCAGTGTGGGATCCGTACCAGATCGGGTTGACGGAGGAGATAGAGAAGATCCAAAGAAGAGCGGCGCGTTTCGTCACAGGGTTATTTGGTAACCGTGATAGCGTTACGGAGATGTTTAACAAACTCAAGTGGCAGACCCTGCAAGAGAGGCGCTCTGCATCGCGGTGTAGCTTGCTCGCCAGGTTTCGAGAGGGTGCGTTTCTGGATGAGGTATCGAATATATTGCTTCCCCCTACTTATACCTCCCGAGGAGATCACGAATGTAAAATTAGAGAGATTAGAGCGCGCACAGAGGCTTTCAGACAGTCGTTCTTCCCGCGAACCATACACGACTGGAACAGGAAAGGGAGATAATGACAGTGGCACGTAAAGTGCCCTCCGCCACACACCGTTGGGTGGCTTGCGGAGTATAAATGTAGATGTAGATGTAGATGTAGATGTAGAATAAACTTTCGAGATTCAATTGTGAAAAATTAATAATCTTGTCAAATATATTATTAATTCATTCACATAATTCTTCATAAATAAATTCTCGGAACACGTATTTCAACTTTTGTAGCATCCACTAGTTTATTATCTTCCTACATATAGACGTGAACCTGAGCCTTGACAATACAGGACTGAATATTTACAACATGATTAACTTTCTATGACGTCATTGTTGTACAAACATTCCATTTTTTAGAAGCACGACGCAACAACTCGGTTTCAGGATTTTCTGTTGCTCTTTGGCTGTCGACAAGCGACGTGTAGTGGCCAGCAATTTTGTCTCTGGTCCCGGCAGTGAAGATGCTGTCTCCGTTCGTTGCGCCGCCCTCTCCGTACATGAAACATAAAAAATAAATACAAAAACTTTAGACAATTCACAATCATTACAAATATTACAAAAATACATAAACAAAAACTAAATTAAACTTATATTCACGTGCAAACTGGGCTGACACTGATGGATAGGTGACGCTTCAATTTCGCGTCCAACTACAAATGGTAATGGCCAGTTACTGGAAAGTCTGCAGTGGATGGGTACCGGCCTTGCCAAACGTCTGTTGATTTGTTTTCGTGAATTGGCACCACTGTAAACGCGCTGGAGGACGTCGATGAAGGGACGTGGGATGCTCCTGCAGGCTGCCACCTAAAACAAGAAACGGTGGCGCACTTTATCGAAGGCGCTGCAGAAATCTATGGGGACGGCTGCTGCACGGAAACTGCAGGTTGTTGCCATCGCAATTAAGTCGCGGCATTCGCCTGTGGCAGTTTGTATGTCAAACTGCACACCATTAGTCGTCTGCTCCATGGAAATGACGCGAGGGAGTATTGTTCGCAGACGCACTGTAGTAAGCGGGCGAAGATCTTGTAATCTGCATTGAGCACGGTGAGCAGTCGTTAGTCTGTGATCATCGGAACGCAGGATGGTTTCTGGGTCGAAATGGTGATGCCCTATGGAAAGGCTTGTGCCTGGAACATATCGCCCATCGCGATACCATTAGCATCCAGAAGACTCGGTAAAACTCAACTTGTAAGCCGCCGATGTTTGGCGACCTGTTGACTACACCCTTAATGATTGCCTCGTCAACTTCGTCTCGTGACACCACTATTAAAATATCCACCTACGCATGGGTAATGGTGCACGTGATGTTTTGCAAGATGGAGACGTCCGCACTGGTGCCGGCCTTCTCTTCCCTGTGTCAATCTGATTGGTCACCCGCAGGTCATGTGGCGTGACCAGAGTGTCGATGAGCCGTCGTTTGTCATCCACTATGTGATCCGTGGATGAAGTTTCCAATCCCGCCTGGTCGTGGCGTTGCGTCCTTATCACCAGCCCCTGGAATTTGTGGCGCGCCAGCGAAATTATCCTCGCCTTAGTTCTGTGGCGTTCCATCTGCCCGTCTGGAATTGGTGGTTGGGCGTGCAGCTATCGGAGATCACGTAGTAGAAGTTGATGGTGCTGCGATGCCATTCGGCCAAGTCCTTTCCATATCTCATCAACGTCCCCTGGATCGCCCGTTTGGTGCTGTCCACCTAGCTCGGCAACTTCGAACGGTAACTGCGAAGGCGTCGCTCGCAAGCTGCTCATGTCTCAGTGACTTACTTGTGACAAGACTGGTCGTAAAGATGAGAAACATTCAGTTTCCAAGGCGCACTGCCGCACCATACAGATCACGGCGTATATATATATATATATATATATATATATACTCCTGGAAATGGAAAAAAGGACACATTGACACCGGTGTGTCAGACCCACCATACTTGCTCCGGACACTGCGAGAGGGCTGTACAAGCAATGATCACACGCACGGCACAGCGGACACACGAGGAACCGCGGTGTTGGCCGTCGAATGGCGCTAGCTGCGCAGCATTTGTGCACCGCCACCGTCAGTGTCAGCCAGTTTGCCGTGGCATACGGAGCTCCATCGCAGTCTTTAACACTGGTAGCATGCCGCGACAGCGTGGACGTGAACCGTATGTGCAGTTGACGGACTTTGAGCGAGGGCGTATAGTGGGCATGCGGGAGGCCGGGTGGACGTACCGCCGAATTGCTCAACACGTGGGGCGTGAGGTCTCCACAGTACATCGATGTTGTCGCCAGTGGTCGGCGGAAGGTGCACGTGCCCGTCGACCTGGGACCGGACCGCAGCGACGCACGGATGCACGCCAAGACCGTAGGATCCTACGCAATGCCGTAGGGGACCGCACCGCCACTTCCCAGCAAATTAGGGACACTGTTGCTCATGGGGTATCGGCGAGGACCATTCGCAACCGTCTCCATGAAGCTGGGCTACGGTCCCGCACACCGTTAGGCCGTCTTCCGCTCACGCCCCAACATCGTGCAGCCCGCCTCCAGTGGTGTCGCGACAGGCGTGAATGGAGGGACGAATGGAGACGTGTCGTCTTCAGCGATGAGAGTCGCTTCTGCCTTGGTGCCAATGATGGTCGTATGCGTGTTTGGCGCCGTGCAGGTGAGCGCCACAATCAGGACTGCATACGACCGAGGCACACAGGGCCAACACCCGGCATCATGGTGTGGGGAGCGATCTCCTACACTGGCCGTACACCACTGGTGATCGTCGAGGGGACACTGAATAGTGCACGGTACATCCAAACCGTCATCGGACCCATCGTTCTACCATCCCTAGACCACCAAGGGAACTTGCTGTTCCAACAGGACAATGCACGTCCGCATGTATCCCGTGCCACCCAGCGTGCTCTAGAAGGTGTAAGTCAACTACCCTGGCCAGCAAGATCTCCGGATCTGTCCCCCATTGAGCATGTTTGGGACTGGATGAAGCGTCGTCTCACGCGGTCTGCACGTCCAGCACGAACGCTGGTTCAACTGAGGCGCCAGGTGGAAATGGCATGGCAAGCCGTTCCACAGGACTACATCCAGCTTCTCTACGATCGTCTCCATGGGAGAATAGCAGCCTGCATTGCTGCGAAAGGTGGATATACACTGTACTAGTGCCGACATTGTGCATGCTCTGTTGCCTATGTCTATGTGCCTGTGGTTCTGTCAGTGTGATCATGTGATGTATCTGACCCCAGGAATGTGTCAATGAAGTTTCCCCTTCCTGGGACAATGAATTCACGGTGTTCTTATTTCAATTTCCAGGAGTGTATATATACGCCGCGATCTGTATGGTGCGGCAGTGCGCCTTGGAAACTTAATAAATATAAATATATATATATATATATATATATATATATATATATATATATATATCGCGATGATGAGGTCCCATACTCCGAAGAGCGTAGGGGACGACCCGCACCGCTGTACTAGGTAAAGTCCTAGCGGGGTGGTTTGCCATTGCCTTCCTCCGACCGTAATGGGGATGAGAGGTGATGATGATGATGAGGAAGTCATCACGAGGCAGGAAAAATTCTTGACGCCACCGGGAATCAAACCCTCGACCCCGTGAGCGGGAAGCGAGAACGCTACGGCATATATATATACTCGAAGTCCACACTTTTACATTAGTGATACTTAGGACATATCTTCCCATGAAGAACATTGAGCTTCCTCAAACAGAGGCAGATAATGTGAAAAATCCCATAAAACAGAAGGAAGATGATATTTGGAAGCTGAAGTACGTTACAGATCCACAGTATCAAGTCTTTTACAGTTAGCTGAAGACATGACTTACCACAGAAGTGGGCAAAGATGACTGAAAAGTGACTAGAACCAATGATCTTTTATAAAATGTTTCGTATTCATTTTTGTAAACACTTAAGACAGTTTTGTGAATAAGTGGCCAATCATATTTTGTAACAAGTTTCGTATTAATTTTTGTATGTTCTTAGGGCAGTCTTGTGAAAACTTAGCTGTAAACTTAACAAACATTGTTGATACTGCCAACAGGATATACGTGATCTGCTGTAATTTATTTATGTTGGGGACTGCAAACCCATGAAGTCAAGATAGCACATGAAATCTTCTTTATTTCGATTGATTGCTAGTTTCGGCTAGCAATCTAGCCCTCTTTATATCAAAGATATAAAACAAATTTTTTCTCATGTTAGCAACATACAACGGCTTACAGAACTGCACACAATAGTGTAGCAAGTTTCAAGAGTGTATAAAAGATTTAATTACAGAATACATACTATAAGCTGTATTGATGTCAACGATTTAATTTCATTACATTCACATCTGCTCCTTAATCTGTCATTAGAAAAAGCAGATTTTATGTAAGTTATATAGCCAGCTGCTAACGCCACCTAGCGGCATGATGATGTTTGGTTTGTGAGGCGCTCAACTGCGCGGTCATCAGCACCCGAACGAAGTCCCAATCTTTCCACACTCCAATGTTTTACGCAGTCCAATCTAGCCACTATCACGAATGATGATGATGATGATGATGATGATGATGATGATGATGATGAGATGATGAGGACAACACAAACACCCCGGGCAGAGTAAATCCCCAACCCGCCCGGCAATGGAACCTGGGACCACGTGATCCAGAGGCAGCAACACTACCCATTAGATCACGAGCTGCGGACCCACCTAGCGACATTCACCTCAAGCAAAGTGTCAAAATATAGTGGCTGTAGTCCCCATTTCACCACAGTACCAGTCACACAAGTGTATACTAAACATATGTCAGGTCTTGCGTTTCTAGAATTTTTTAATGAGGATCAGCTGCCATACAATTCACATGTACACGAGACAGCACAAAAAGTGTGCCTCCCGTGATGTGTAGGCTGCACCTGACTATATACAACCAACATAGCATAGCTGTATCGCAAGTCCTATGCCCTCTGCTGTACAGTCATTTGACTATACACAATGGGTACCACAAGAGACCACTAGAGAACACTGCTCTTTATTGCAGTCAGTCCAAATAGAAACGAAGTGAAGCTATGGTGATGGATGGGTAGTAGACTCCAGAAACTATACGAATTGTTTCTGAGCACTGTGAGATACCAGCTGTTAAATTTGTTCACCAACAGTATGATACTGGAACCTGAAACGACGATACAAATGATTTTTGCCTGTTACGGATTCGAACACGGCACTTTTCCCTATTCTCTTGCAGCTACGAATAGACATGAAATATTTGTTCTTTCTTCACAAGTAGCGTGATGTGCACACGTTCGGCTACAGGTAACGCAACGAAGAGTTCTGTGCTGCCTGGGCCTACAGCTCCACGCAACACCCATATCTTCGTTATTGACTCTACACAGAGAGATATCAACTATCAAATTCGCTCCGTTCGTAGAGACCTGGAGGAGTTTGTCATCATGAGGAAACACGGAATGATGGGACATTATCATCTCAAACGGTTTAAACTGAGAGAAAAATTGGAATCGGTGCAAATATTTTCAAAATCTGAAAGTCACTTAAAATGAGACATGAAGGTCCTACGACTTTACATGACGATTGGTTAGTGAACTAACTAGTAGAAAGCTTTCTAGAGACAGAGCTTCTACAAGCAGCTTCTTCCGCCTCTGACAGTCCAAACTAATCCTACTTTCTTCCAGTCAGTAATTAATGGGCATGTTTAATGTTGATTTGGAACGAGGGCACGGTCTTGCGTACTTTACTTGGCGTTACTGGAGGTGAAGAGTGTATGTTTGTGGCTGTTAAAAACTGGTACACCCAGGGGGAATCTAACGCATACCTTAGACAGTATAAGCTAACCGTAATCCAACCAACCACCGAATTTCACATGTGATAGCATGATGGGGTTCTCATAAGGGAGTTTGCTACACATTGTACGAGAAGCGTTCACTTCCACTTGAGTTTAACCTATTCGTGGTCTAGAAATCAAAGTCATACAGTGCGAACACAAAGCCGTGACATCAAAATCTGCCGTTTATTAAGAGCATCAGTTTAACAGAGATTCAGAGAAAATTTCGTTAATTTTCTAACCAAGTAGCAATAGAAATATCTTGCACAAACATGTTTGTGAAAGGGATCGTAAGTGTCTGTCACGGTAACACCAATTAAAAGAAAATGGTTCTGAACACTGTGGGACTTAACATCTGAGGTCATCAGTCCCCTAGACTTAGAACTACTTAAACCTAACTAACCTGAGGACAACACACACATCCATGCCCGAGGCAGGATTCGAACCTGCGACCGTAGCAGCAGAGCGGATCCGGATCAAAGCGCCTAGAAAAGCTCGGCCACAGCGGCCGGCTGACCAATTTCAGCGCCATCAGGCAGCGATAGCTTGATGCATACCAGCGTACGCCCAAGTGATCACGACGAACCGCGCATAGACCCTATGATCTCCAGTGAACTTTTCTCTGTTCGAATTAGCAAGAAGAACATCGTGTATCGTTGCGTATGATATATGTCCAGCATGCTATGTGGTCATTTAGTAAGGCATGTTGCTTTAAGCATATTTAACAATGGTCTTATTTTGTTCAAGTTTGTGGTATATCTCGCGCTAAGACAACGTGACTGTTTTCCATTTTTGACGTTATGAGGAGCATCGTTTACGTTTTGGAAACGTGAGTTAAAACGAAATAAGGTCTAAAATTTGTGAAACTGTGTTCAGTGTATGTTTAATAAAAGGGTGAAAGCAGTGGAGGCAATGTGAAACACCTGTGGCCTGTATGGAGTGAGTGCCATCGAAAAACTCAAATTCTATCGTTTCAAGCACGACTGTTTTGAGACAAATTAATCAACAAATTTAGGAAGACAAACAGGCGTTGATGAAGGATGTTCCTGCGATTTATTACTATGATCAATGGCAGTGTTCAAAATTGTTCAAATGGTTCTGAGCACTATGCGACTTAACTTCTGAGGTCATCAGTCGCCTAGAACTTACAACTACTTAAACCTAACTAACCTAAGGACATCATACACATCCATGCCCGAGGCAGGATTCAAACCTGCGACCGTAGCGGTCGCTCGGTTCCAGACTGTAGCGCCTAGAACCGCACGGCCATTCCGACCGGCAATGGCAGTGTGTCTGATACCTGGCAAGTATGGTGACCAATTAATCATTGTACGACACTTCTCTTCAGCGTCATACTGAGGCTGAAAGAAAGCTAGTAGGATTATAGTACAACACAAAGGAAGGAGGATTATGGTAAAACGTCTCGTCGAAAAAGTGATTAGACGCAAAGCAGAATCTCGAACTGGGAAAATGGGGAAGGAATTAGTCTGTAAAATCAAAGCAATAACAGCCCTCAGTCGCAAAAACAGTCTTTTGACCTGGTTTCGGCACTACGGTGAGTGCGTTCATCACAAGTAAAACATTCAAACTGGCCTATAACATAAGAAAAAAATATGACAATTTTTATTTTATTTGTGTAAGTACTAACAGTCGACGAAAGAAACAGTACTTACATATCACGTATAAAATAAATATCAAGCGATAAAGCTTTAGGCACAAAATTTTTGAAGCAGAATAAATGGAAGATAACCATTTGTTGTATGGTATTAGGATGAGATGCTAGTTGTATTAGTGTAATGCTTATTAATAGCGTTTCCCGTTAGGTTACTGAACCAAATAAACACAAGTATCAGAAAACTGTCCACAATATATTCCACCTCACTATCGAAACTGATGATGTACAGGTAGATTTTTGATGTTACGCTTGTAGCGAGTTGCTGATTGTGATTTAAGTGATGTTTAAAACGCAGTCGCCAAAAATAAACAATCAAAAGTAAACAAGGAAAACAAAACTAACTTTCTACGTGCTGACCAATAAGGGGCGAGAAAAATAACCACTTGTGGGTGGCAGATTAGAAGACGTGCGTTAGGTGTGTTTGCCATTTAAGGTCTTTGGTGTTGTCTTCCAGGTATGTCTTCCAGGTCGCGTTTGTTTCTCTGCGACTGCAAGGCGTTTCATTTGTTGGCAACAGATGTCAACTGCAAAGGACACATCCCTGTAAGCAGTTCGTAGCACGAAACACCTTTTTTGTGTCACCAGATGTATATTAATAACAATACATTCTGTGGATGTATACAGGCCATTGTTTGAGATAATGTTTGATATGGGTTACCCACTGTTTTCTCCTTATAAAGTTACCATAAGGTACTTCAAAGTACCATCAGGCCACACTGATTTAGGTTTAAGGAGACCTCCTTAAATGTAATACGGCAAATGCCATGATCAGTACTTTGAACGGACACAAATGACCCCCCTCCCCATCCTTCCCATAACGAGATTGCACTCCACGTCTAACTTTTCTTTGAAAAATCGAAATATTGTAGAACAATAATACAACAGTAAGGCTTGTTACCGTAACATTAAATCAACTTGACATAAAAAGAGAATACAAGGCGATAATTGGCGTAAAGTAATGAGCAGGGCTAATCCACACACATGTTGCACTTGCATTACACATTTATGTAGCAGGAACATCAGAATTCCATAATTTATGATCTTGACCTTTACTATTGATAAGTAAACTTCATGAAGTTAAAATTTCTTCTTCGTACAGTACTCGAACAGAAATAACATTTTGCCATATGAAACTCAGGTAACTTTATCAGAGAATTATTTTTTGCAAACAATACAAACTTTACTAAGAGAAAAAATTTATCGAATGCTGAAACCTTTAAAATCCTTAAAACCAAGACGGGATTTACGAATGGCTCTGCTTCTCAGACACAGGCTCAATATTAACCCACTTAAACATACTGAAAACCTCGCAAAGGACGTGGCCACTTAGTCCCTGTCTTAACTGAAAACAACCCGAATTAACCTTGGATGGAATCTGCAATATCTCACAATCGTAACATTTATGATGACAAGACGAACTTTGTGAGACGCACATCTGATGTGACACAGTACTAAACCCTAAAAGAAGTTAATAATCTACTGAATGAAACACAGTAGTTCAGCTCAAACTACTCTAGGGCAATCCCTTGTTTGCCAAATAACCTGCTCGGTTACAGCAATTCAGTGCCAGCTACTAACATGTTCCGGTTACAGGACGATCAAGGAGCCATTAGTTAAACTGAAACGACATACTAGCAATTCACTTAGAAGATATAGCATAGTGTAAGCACGATGTCTAAATCATTGCAGCCGTCCACTGCACATTACATAGGGAACAATGAAGTAAAGTACAAATTACAGGTGGCAAGTCAAACCTACACGACCAACCATACTCAAAATACGAATTTTGTAAACATCCACTATCCTTATTGCAGTTCTATCACAGTACACACCAAACGGAAAATGGGGCACAGTCATAATACAGAACCTCACAAATCATTGATGTTGAACACACAACGTCTCTCCATATTACTCATAGAGCCGCCACAAGTTAAACTGCCGACTGCTGTGCTCTCCCGTACTGAAATTCTTCATAGAGATAGGCGGCTTGGAACCCCACCGCCTAACGGCGTCGACTCGTGGCTTTCGTAAACCGCCCTCTCCTCTTCGCAATCCACAGTCTTGCTCTCTGTGACAGCCACCGTCTTGAGCAACGCACCAATATTAGGGCTTAACGTACCGACCGCTCCCAGCAGAGGGCGCGGTACGTACTTCCTTCAAACGGGCGGCTAAGCGACAGAGTCAAAAATGTTCGGACAACCGACACAAATTCAGCCCCATTTAACCTTATAATATGGAGATTTATGAGATTCCGACCAACGGCATGTATGTGTCGCCCTCAACGTTCATGCCCCCAATAATTAGCGATTATTAGAAGTAAAAGTAAATATCAAAAACTACACCTAGAGAAACTTACTGCTACACAGTGATATTACCAAGAAATGTCTGGATCACCATAAGCCAAACAACCATGAGGGTACAGAAAACGTAATTTACACCAAATGTTCTGATCTGCTCATATCTTATTTCATTTGTTGTTAACCAGATTGACTTGGGAAAGGCGAACCAAATTTTGCTTCCACGAACTTGGATCTTCAAAACCTCTTAAGGCTCCACTAACCTGGACGACAGCCTGCTGCTAAACCTTATCTGCTGCCTCAGTAACGGCATCAAAATTCTTCATCATAACCATACTATCCAACTTAAGACTGTTTAGCTGCCGACCCTACTACATTGTGTAGACACCTGGACATGAGGTCTAAGCATGTTACTCTTAGCCCATTTCCAATAGTCAGTCATTTCCGCCGGAATGACCTTCTCATGTAACGAATCGTAAAAGGAGGAATTTACCCTTAATCCGAGGAACCGCTGGGGTAGTCTTGCTGCTAAAATCTTAAAAACTGGGCACTTTCTCTAGTCTCCACAACCACATTCTTCCAAATAAATTTGTCCCGTATTCTCTAGCAGGTCTTGAAAATTTTTAGATGGTCTCCACCCAGCAAGATGGGAAAATAATCAAGAATATAGGTCATTAGCTGGTCTGGCATGACAATTTTAGCCTTTTGATTATACTGATCCATACAATAAACTACCGCATGCCTTAATAGGTATGACTTGACAGTTTCCCCTCTCTCCAATCTTTCCTTGATAGCTTTTACGTATGGGTCTTGTTCCCGATACTGGTGGATCCCCTGCAACAAAGTTGGAAATTCGTGATATATAAGGTGTATGGGCTGTTGTTTTATTCCTGTCGAGGGAATATCCGAGTCCGCCCCTACTAATTAAACTATCAGCTATCTGATTTTCACTGCCACCGGTATTAAAAACCTTGAATCTAAAGGCCAAACGTCTTGTAGCCTACATGGCTATCCTACCAGTTTTCTGTCGTAGCTCTGAAACCCACTTCAGTGCTCGGTTTTCTGTTTCCAACTTAAACCATCTCTGCCGGACGGAGTAGCCGAGAGGTTCTAGGCGCTACAGTCTGGAACCGCGCGACCGCTACGGTCGCAGGTTCGAATCCTGCCTCGAGCATGGATGTGTGTGGTGTCCTTAGGTTAGTTAAGTTAAAGTAGTTCTAAGTTCTAGGGGACTGATGACCTCAGCAGTTAAGTCCCATATTGCTCAGAGCCATTTTAAACCATCTCTGTTCCAGGGAGCAATGAAATTTCTCCGGGCCAAACAATTCCCTAGGGGCATAAGTAACCGGTACTGCTTAAAATAATTATAGAACAGTTGAAGAATGTTTGGGACTATAAGAGACTGCCTGACGACTGAAAATGGTCATAAACTGCAATTTACTATGCAAGAACGACTCCCTGGTATTTGATAATTATATAGGGATTGCTCTCCATAATTTAAATTACAAAATTCTATCACAGTGTCCACTGAAGAGAATGTTTCAAACTGCAGAAGGAATTGTAGGTGACTATCAATGTCGTTTCAGAAGGAACAAATAGACCATTAACTACCTTATTACGCTCAGACAGATAACAGAGAAAGTTAGGGAACATAACGTTGATATTCACATAGTTTTTGTAGATTTCAAAAAAAGTTTATGGCAGCCTACACTGGCATACACTCATAAGTCTTGAAAGAGGTTCGCTTTCCACAACAATTAATAAAGCTAGTACAAATGTGTTTAGAGGAAACCTTTTGGAAAGTAAAGATAACTACGTGATCGTCAGAGAATTTTGGAGCCTGAACTGATCTCAGACAAGGAGATGCACTGTCTCCAATATTTTGTGATTTCATTTTAGAAAACATAGAGAACACCAGAAATTAAACCAAGGTGGAATAAAACTGGGCAATAACAAAAGTAATCGGCTTGCATATGCGGATGACGTTCTTTTACCAAGCGATAGCAAAGAGGACTTGCAGTTCATGAGACGTTCTTACAGAAATATAGCAAAGAAAGCAGGATTACAAATTACGAGTATACTGAGTACATGGTTGTTGAGTAAAGCACCCAATGATCAGACTCTATTGATAGTTGATGAATTCGCTTTTAAAAGAGTGAACATGTTGAAATATTTGGGACGCATCTTTAGCGAGCTGAACAGAAAGGAAATAGATTAAGCCAAAGAACGTAACGGCAAATAGATCATAATTTGTCTTATGGTACGTAGTGTGCAATATTGCAGTTTCGGGAAGTTTTAAAATCAGACTACACCAGACTTTTCCAGTAGCTCTATATAGTTCTGAAACATTTACGTGAAGAAAAACAAATGAAAAAAAGCTGCTAGCCTTCCAGAGAAATGTATTAAGGAAAATATTTGGCGTCAAGAGGGATACCCAATCGTAGGAATGAAAGATGTTAAAAAAACCTAGGCCATTACTTGCAAGCTGATTTTGTCCAAAGAATGAAGGAAAGAGAGATGATGTTGTAGTATCCTCGTCAGCACTGTAGAGGCTTGTACCCCAAGGAAGCACGTGACAGGATGTTGTTATCGGTGGCTGGTATCCTCTTTCTACGACACAAATACGGTTCTTTGCCCGCATCTCGTGGTCGTGCGGTAGCGTTCTCGCTTCCCACGCCCGGGTTCCCGGGTTCGATTCCCGGCGGGGTCAGGGATTTTCTCTGCCTCGTGATGGCTGGGTGTTGTGTGCTGTCCCTAGGTTAGTTAGGTTTAAGTAGTTCTAAGTTCTAGGGGACTTATGACCACAGCAGTTGAGTCCCATAGTGCTCAGAGCCATTTGAACCAGCCATACGGTTCTTTATTTACATGAAAGAAAAGATGGTTCAAATGGCTCTGAGCACTATGGGACTTAACAGCTGAGGTCATCAGTCCCCTACAACTTAGTAGTTAAATCTAACTAACCTAAAGACATCACGCACATCCATGCCCGAGGCAGGATTCGAACCTGCGACCGTAGCGGTCGCGCTGTTCCAGACTGAAGGGCCTACAACCGTCGGCCATTTACATGAACAATCACTTAACTTGCGTTGTTGTGCAAGCTCATCAATAATACTCCTCTTACGACAATATCGGTAATCTTGCTACAACAAACATTAGTCTCACTGCTAGTCCTGCTATAGGCACTAATCTGGTCGCTATGCACTATTGTAGCCTGTGGCATGAACTGAGCCCAGTCTGTGAATATTCTGAGTGATACCAAACGGAATGAACGAGTCAGTGAGCGAATAAGGCCCTCCAAAGAGCGGCGGCGGCCTAAATACATTGTGTCGAGAGGGTGTTGGCGGCATATTGCTTGTCGGTGGGTCTCTGGCCTCCCTCGTGATAGGCGCCCTTGATCCTGGGCCTACTTGTCGATCTTCGCGCTTCATCTATGCCAACAAATGTGCTGGCGACAGCTAATGTCAGCATGTTCCTCCTCCCCCCCCCCCCAACACCCCACCCCCCCGCCCCCAAAATTCCGCACCGTTGTCATCGTTGTCGTGTAGGGAGGATGCGAACGACAATGACGGGGGATGCGGGAGCAGGTCGCTGGATGTAGAGATGAGCCGGGAGCCATGAGTGTATAGGACGACATACTCTCGACCATACCGCGCCATTTGGCTTGTGAGGCAACAGGAACATCCTCTGGAAAACTGCTGCCAGAGCACACATCCAGGCCCAAAGGCGTGTGCTATGGTGATGATGGCGACGGCGACGGTGACGGCAACGACTGGTCCACGCCTATAGGGTCAGCGAGGGGGGACGACGGGGCCGAGGGACCATCGTCCATCCGCTCCTCCTGGGGTGCAGTGGTGGCACCAGCGAGCCGTACCGCTAGCGCATGAAACACAGGACAAATGACATGCTCGACTTTGGTTCTGGTGGCGGCGCTGTAAACTATCGGGACCTTCAATCAAGTACATAAAAGAGCCAATGCGTTTCTGGAACACGCCTTTTACGCAGCGCCCACCTGAAAAGAACAAGATCGCGGAGGGCAAAGCGATACTTACGGACCATTGGTGGCGCCGGATGCTGCGGTGGGTATAGCAAGTGTAGCTGCGACCGATGGCGGCGGCCGTGCATAAATTCCGTCGGTTATGGTCCATCTCGTGGGTGGGAGCGATAGGAAATGAGAAAGAGTGGGAGCTCCTGTTCCTGTGTGTGGGTGGTGCGAAGTTTGACCATTTGTTGTTTAAAAGTGCTTCTCCATTGTAGTGGGTATGAAACAGCACTTGTCAGATGATGATTGCCATTTCGTTCACAAAACTGTTCAAAATCACATGAAGGTAACTGTGGCCCACAGTCCAATAGAAGTACTTATGGCAAACCATCTACATCTACATCTACATGATTACTCTGCAAATCACATTTAAGTGCTTGGCAGAGGGTTCATCGAACCACAATCATACTATCTCTCTACCATTCCACTCTCGAACAGCGCGCGGGAAAAACGAACACCTAAACCTTTCTGTTCGAGCTTTGATTTCTCTTATTTTATTTTGATGATCATTCCTACCCATGTAGGTTGGGCTCAACAAAATATGTTCGCATTCGGAAGAGAAAGTTGGTGACTGAAATTTTGTAAATAGATCTCGCCGTGACGAAAAACGTCTTTGCTTTAATGACTTCCATCCCAACTCGCGTATCATATCTGCCACACTCTCTCCCTTATTACGTAATAATACAAAACGAGCTGCCCTTTTTTGCACCCTTTCGATGTCCTCCGTCAATGCCACCTGGTAAGGATCCCACACCGCGCAGCAATATTCTAACAGAGGACGAACGAGTGTAGTGTAAGTTGTCTCTTTAGTGGACTTGTTGCATCTTCTAAGTGTCCTGCCAATGAAACGCAACCTTTGGCTCGCCTTCCCCACAATATTGTGTATGTGGTCTTTCCAACTGAAGTTGTTCGTAATTTTAACACCCAGTTACTTAGTTGAATTGACAGCCTTGAGAATTGTACCATTTATCGAGTAATCGAATTCCAACGGATTTCCTTTGGAACTCATGTGGATCACCTCACACTTCTCGTTATTTAGCGTCAACTGCCACCTGCCACACCATACAGCAGTCTTTTCTAAATCGCTTTGCAACTGATACTGATCTTCGAATGACCTTACTTGCCGGTAAATTACAGCATCATCTGCGAACAACCTAAGAGAACTGCTAAGATTGTCACCCAGGTCATTTATATAGATCAGGAACAGCAGAGGTCCCAGGACACTTCCCTGGGGAACACCTGATATCACTTCAGTTGTACTCGATAAATTGCCGTCTATTACTACGAACTGCGACCTTCCTGGCAGGAAATCACGAATCCAGTCGCACAACTGAGACGATACACCATAGGCCCGCAGCGTGATTAGAAGTCGCTTGTGAGGAACGGTGTCAAAAGCTTTCCGGAAATCTAGAAATACGGAATGAACTTGAGATCCCCTGTCGATAGCGGCCATTACTTCGTGCGAATAAAGAGCTAGCTGCGTTGCACAAGAACGATGTTTTCTGAAGCCATGCTGATTGTGTATCAATAGATCGTTCCCTTCGAGGTGATTCATAATGTTTGAATACAGTATATGCTCCAAAACTCTACTGCAAACCGACGTCAATGATATAGGTCTGTAGTTTGGTGGATTACTCCTACTACCCTTCTTAAACACTGGTGCGACCTGCGCAATTTTCCAATCTGTAGGTATAGATCTATCGGTGAGCGAGCGGTTGTATATGATTGCTAAGTAGGGAGCTATTGTATCAGCGTAATCTGAAAGGAACCTAACCGGTATACAGTCTGGACCTAAAGACTTGCCCGTGTCAAGCGATTTGAGTTGCTTCGCAACCGCTAAGGTATCTACTTCTAAGAAACTCATGCTAGCAGCTGTTCGTGTTTCAAATTCTGGAATATTCCATTCGTCTTCCCTGGTGAAGGAATTTCGGAAAACTGCGTTTAATAACTCCGCTTTAGCGGCACGGTCGTCGTTAACAGTACCATCGGCACTGCGCAGCGAAGGTATTGACTGCGTCTTGCCGCTTGTGTACTTTACATACGACCAGAATTTCTTCGGATTTTCTACAAAATTTCGAGACAATGTTTCGTTGTGGAACCTATTAAAGGCATCTCGCATTGAAGTCCGTGCCAAATTTCGCGCGTGTGTAAATTTTAGCCAATCTTTGGTATTTCGCGCTCTTCTGAATTTCGCATGCTTTTTCCGTTGCCTCTGCAATAGCGTTCGGACCTGTTTTGTGTACCATGGAGGATCAGTTCCATCTCTTACCAATTTATGGAGGACAGCGCTTGAATATTGCTACGTCACATGCTAGAGATCATAGAGACCAAAAATGGAAACTTGCTAAACGAGTCTTCCGCAATGAGCCAACTAGTGTTCCAAAATGGTCCAGCAAAGTCGATGTGCACTGGGTACCACGGTGATTTGGTCTTATGCCAAGCTGAGAACGTATGTGACGAAGTGGATTGGTAGTGACGTCACCTGTTCGATATGGGCGTCCCTGCCCTGCCAAATACAATGCCGCCGCACTAAATGTTTAGTGCGAAAAATTCCCCAACGTCCTTGGTGGAGCAGTCGCAACACATCCTTTTGCAACACTTTGCACGCGTTTGTCCATTGTCATTTTGAAGTGCAATTCAGAGTCCTGCGCTTCGATTTGGCAACAAGACGCGGCAGATGCATCAAAATCAGGGTCTCGGCCAATCGGATGGCGAGATAGGGCGTCTGCATTGCCATGCTTTGCCGTATGTCTGCACACAGTTTCACACTCGTATTGCGAAAGCAACAAAGCCCACGTTTCAATTTTTGAGCCGTGCGTGTAGGAAACGGCTTTTACGGATGAAACAAGGACTGCAAAGGCTTGTGATCTGTCACTGAAAAGAACTTGCGACCATACTAATAATGATGGAATTTAGTCACACCATACACAATAGCGAGAGCATATTTTTCTATTTGAGAATAACTGCATTGAGTTTGAGTTGACAACTTTGAGGCAAAAGCAATAGATCTGTCTTATGCTCCGATTCTGTGCGAAAGCAGAGCGCAGATTCCATAGGAAGAGGCGTCGACTTGCAAAACTACCGACTTCGCCGGCTTGGCAGTGTCAAAATGCACTAAACATCTGTCACTAAGGAAAGCATTTCTGAGTTTCTGAAATGCGTCTTGACAGTCTTTAGTCCACACGAAAGGCACATTTTTCCGGCGCAAGCGATGCAATGGGGCGTGATCTGCGAGGCATTCGGTATGGTCCGAATGTAGTACATCTTGCCTAGTACTGACTGTAGTTCAGACACATTGCGAGGAACAGGCAGATCATGGATTGCAAGAAAATGAAATTGGAGGGGTGCACATCCTGACTGTTTACCACATGACCTAAGTACTGTAGTTCAGTTTGAAAAAGTCACACTTTTCAAGAAGGCACTTGAGTCCTGCTTCTAGTAATACTCGAAAAAGAGTGCACAAATTGGCAATGTATTCCTCTGGCGTATGACCTGAGACGACAATATCATCACGGTGGTTTGAACAACAAAATGACATTTTTGCAGTCACCTGTTCCAAGTATCGCTGAAAAATGTCGGGTGCGGAAGAACTGCCGAAGGGCAAACGCAAATACTTGAAGAGTCCTAAGGGTATATTTGCAACAAACACTTTTTTTGATTCTTCATCCAATTGAATATTCAAGTAGGCATCACCCAAATCTATGTTAGAAAAGTAACGTCCTGCACCAAGCCTGTCCGTTAGTTTTCAGAGGGAGATAACGTATAAGTGTCAACTACAGTCTGTGGGTTGACTGTAGACTTAAAGTCAACACAAACTCGAATGCCACTAGAAGGTGCAGGAACAAAACGAGAGGACTTAACCCTTGACTAGCTCGAATGGGAGCAATTACATCATTATCTTGCACGTCTTTCAGTTCAGTGGCTACTTTGGCTCTTAAAGCAATTGGAATGAGGCGTGCCCGGGAAAACAGGCTGTGCATTGTGGTTCAATGTAACATGCACTACAAAGTTATTAGCTTTTACCATTCCTTCTGAAAATAGGCCAGGAAATTCTTTAAGCAAGCTAGTAACATTGTCTTTTGGTTCAAAAACAGACACTGAAAGTACATTATCTTGGATGCTAAGGCCAAACAAATCAAAGCCATTGAAACCGAATATCTTGATTTCAACACGGTAAAATTCACTGTCCTAGTAGAAAGTGGTAGGCAAACTACACTCTCCAAGCACTGAAATTTCCTGTCCGTTGTAAGCAGTGAGGTGCTTGTTTGATTTAGAAAGGCGTGGTGAGCCTAATTGTTCGTACGTGGCACGTTTAAACAAAGTTACTGAGGCACCTATGTTTAACTAAAAGTTCACACGGCGGCCAGCGATTCTTAATCAGACAAACAGTTTGTTTGAACGTCGTTGCACAGCACTAGGGCGAGAATGAGGCACAACCCTCATCTTAAGTTTATCAGAGCCTGTTGTATGTTTTGAAAACACAGCGTTCACTGTATGTGCAAGAGACTGTTTTTTTTGGGAACGGGAAAAATTTTCGTTTTTGTGTCGTTGCAAACAAACTGCTCGGATATGGCCTGTTTTTCCACACGTGTAACACGTTGCGTTACGTAATGGGCAATACTGTCTTTTAAGGCAAGCAAAACATCTAGGTGAAGACTTCAAAAATTCACAGGCTTGTTTACATGTCCACCTGGCTGTTCGAGCAGCTGTGTACGCGCTCGTTGCGCGTGAGTCGTAACGATCTTTCAGAATCATTACTCCTCACGCGGGAGGCGATGTAATATTATTGGGATTTCCGTCGTATGAAAGCTGTGAGTACCCTTGGAAAGGCATTCACCTATCTGTATATTAAATGATCAACTTATGAGATGAGACCTATTCTTTGAAAGACATTTGTTTTATATAATTTACGTAACTGTGAAGATGCGCATCTAGCGCGGACGCTAATACATCGTTTGCGCAGTCAAAGAACCATTTTAACAGAAGCTGAACTGAACGTTCCGCTTCGATCTAAATAAAAGATGACAGTAAAAACCTTTGCAGATCTTCGGATTTTGTCGTACTTCTGCTTGTAATGCGAAAGCGAAAAGAAGGTCGCCTTTATGCCATAAAAGTGAGCGGTCTTGCCAGCGTACAGACAACAGTAATTAATTAATAAAATTCAAGTAATTTATGTTCGATATTGTAAACCGGCAAGTTATTGTTATGAAGGTGTCGAACGGTGCAAGAATTGTCTCGAAGGAAGGAGAAAAGTAATGACTGTAATTTGTGACAAAAACGTGAACCAGGGATTTAGTTCAGGACAGGCTGAAATCTGATCGCACCATACAATCAGAAAATTACTTAAGTAAGTTATACTGTTTATAAATAAGCCCTATTTGCTTGTCAGAAGTATTTGAATATATTTAGTGTTTACCAGATTTCTTATTATATTCTTTTCCTTCATTTGTTTTATCTCAATGTTATATTATTTTTATAAATGTCAAACTGCGGCATCCTGGTCGTAGACAGAAGGCCGCTCCTTGTTTTCTATACAACTCATAGCTGCCCCATTTATTAATGTTTTCATTTGCAAATGCAGTTTTTTTATTGTTCATTTTAAAAGGTTCCTTAGGTAATTATAAAATTCATACTGATTACGTAAAGAAATCCTGGTTGTTCTTTTCCGAATAATAGAAACCTTTGCGTAATCAAAAACTAGTCTCCTTCTGACAACGATCAGGAGCCGACCAGAAGACTGACGTCTTCGACCGCTTTCGTGTTTCCTGTGGCAAAGCTGTGCCAAACTCGGAACACGACATTCTAGTATGAAACGCAATATATACATAATTATCAGATTAAAATTGAAACATTTGAAATACGTTTAACTTATTTTTCTTTTCTTTTATCATACTAGATCACCTAGCCAAAAAGTATGAGAAAACAGTACAACATCAAGGCATGACAAGTTGTAGATTGTGTAGCAGACAAGCTACCAACATAAATACCAAATAGCTTCATGTAAGTAAGAAAATAGGAAAAGCCACTGAAGATAGCACAAAAAGTGCTGAAACATGTCTGGGTAAAACGAAACTGAAAAGGTCTCTTGCATAACGCGGAATTCCTCGTCCTATTTTCATAGCAAGCACGGACATTAGAAGATCTGCAACACCACAACTGTTTATGTGTACCAGTTTCCTTCGTTCTTCAGTGTATAAGCAACATAACTGGGAAACATAATATGTTGTGGTGGAAGTGAAACACATCCTGAATTATTGATGCAATACTTAGAAGACGCAAGAAGTTTACTAAGGAGACTGCCAGCATTACAGTTGTTCAGCCTCTTCTGGAGTATTGCTGAGACTGTGCGATCATTACCCGACAGAATTGACGGAGGACATCAGAAGCGTTGAAAGAAGGCACCTGATTTTGTAGTATAGCGAATTACGAGAGAGTGTGTCACGGATGTTTTCCCTTTTCTCTTTTTTTCTTGAGGTGTGGGGTAGGGAACGTTCAGGGGGACGAGTTGGGTATGCAGTGTTAGAACAATCGCTTTTTCACTGTGGCGCTTTCTTGGTGGTTGATCGAAAAGGGCCCAGAAAGATAAACAAGTGCTGGTGCCAGATTAGAAAATGTACGGTTGGTGCGTTTGCCAGCCAAGTTCCTTGGTGAAATGTTACAGGACATATTCGTTACTCCGCGACTGCAGCCGTCTCATTTGTCGAGAACAAATGTCAACTCCGAAGGACACATCAATGTAGAGAAGATCGTAACACAAAACACCTTGTTTGTGCCACCAGATGTATATCAATAACAATACTATTTGTGGATGTATACAAGCAATTGTTTAAGATAAAGTTTGTTATGGCTTACCCACTATTTCCTCGTCATCAAGTTACAGTACGGTACTTCAGAACGCCATTCATGCCGCACTGACTTTGGTTTACGAAAGTTAAGTCTTCATACGTCATGAAATAATGAGTGCTATCGACAGGGGATGTCAAATTGATTCCATACTTTTGGATTTCCAGAATGATTCCGACACCGTCTTCTAATCAAACTGTGTGCCTATGGAATATCGCCTCAGTTGTGCGGCTGGATTCGTGATTTACTATCAGAAAGGTAATCACGTAGACGTAGACAATCAAAGGAATATTGCAAAAGATATTAACATCATAAGAATCAGTAAAGACACACCTCCTCCCTTTCCAAGAAGATTTCCACTTACTCAAAGCGTCAACACAAAATAAACACTTGCAATGTGACCAAATAAATATTGGAAACCGGACACTATACAAAATAATTGAAAGAAAACGTGAAAAAAGACACCCACTCATTTCATTTCACTTCTTTCTCTTTACCTTTTCCTCTAATTTACATCTTGCTGCTCCTCACCTTTTTCACCAACTCACCCTCCACAAACTACTATGCACAAATGTCCACTCATCATTGCTTCTCCTCCCCCACCTATTAAAAGAAACATTCCATTGCTAATCCTTTACTACTTTTACACAGTATTTAAATACACAGCAACATAATTAAATAGGATAATACACATACAACTAACTAAAAAAAACTAACTAAAAAAAGTGTACTTTGAAGAAACTAGAGACAATGCTATGTTGGCAACACTACAAAACAATACACACATAGGAGTATAAAAATAAACAGTAAACAGTGGTGTAGAAAAACTGTGCTGTACAAAACGTAAGAAATCCATAGTTTTGCAGAGCAACGATAAATTAGAGTACAAGAATCAGGGTCCAATGAAGGAAGACACCAAAGACGTGCTAGCAGACGGCATTTCCCGATGTGGGCGAGAAACCAAGCAGAGATCACCAACTACGACATAATCGCGTATACAAACAGTGCTCCAATACTGTAAAATGCTTTTTTATTCCAGTCACTGATCACGATATCAATTCTTTAGACGATGACCGGTTTCAGACTGAAATGACCATCCTCAGATCTAAAATAAATAAATATATGCATCTAGTGAGCAGTGTGTCTATTAACATAAAACAGCAATATGTATCACAATATACTGTGATTCAACCAGGGAAATGTACAGATAAAATATGGTATAACGTACCTTTTTTACACCATGTCCTAAAGTGATACGGCCATAATAGCATCGTCAAACCATAAAAATATAATCAGTATAGCATCGTCTCATAGATTTAAGATATAGTGTAGAATAGGCCACATCGTCCACATAGTGATTACTGCCAACTAACTACTGAAGCACAGTAGCATCCAGAAACCTGTTTGCCTACACCCTCCCTAGATGTCTCTACTGTGGGCTTGCTTATATGTAGTCATCATTTACGCAAAACATAATCTCATGAAAGCACATTAGATAAAATGCATGTAGCAGACTTATTAAAATTGATGACTATCATAGAAACCAATTGTGATACATTAAAAGATGAATACAGTTACCCATGTAAAATTATTAAAAGGAAATATATGAAGTGTGTGGGTCCGACCCTTTTTTTATGGTGGATAATTAATATAGCGTAATACATTGCCTGTGGCAACCTATAAATTGCTTATGAAAGATAAAATGTCTATATGACAGCTGAAAAAGAGACAGTTCAATGAACAGCGCCCTCTGTTGGGTCGGCCGCTAGGATCTTATGTAGGCGCGCACCGATCGTAAGAACTTAACCCATAGAGGGCTTTACATACATCGTGACATGTCCCCCACAGAAAACATTTAAACAACATATAAGCATTCAATAAATAAAATTATATAATTTGGCTATACATTCCATGAGTAGGTAGGAGATAACCAGTTACAGGATTACAGCGACTACTGTGCGGAAGTAAGGCACTATATGTATAGATTTATTTATTTTAGATCTGAGGGTGGTCATTAAAGACTGAAACCGGTCATCGTCTAAAGAATTCATATTGGGATCAGTGACTGGAATAAAGAAGCATTTTACAGTATTGGATCACTGTTCGTATACGCGATTATGTCGCAGTTGGTGAAACTAGTGCCATGTCTGGCCTACGACAGACTCAAAAAGTCTCTGTAAAGTGAAGCAGAAAATCAGTACCTAGGTAATGAATATTAGATCCAATAAGCAGTGTCTTGCAGCAGGTGTCACACCGAATTATTCGAAAGTGAACATTAAACAACGGTCAGCTCTGGCCTTGGTAATCAAACACAAAAGTGGGAAGAACTGGGTTAGGGCCCAATTACGTGAATCATATAAACATAAAGACTTGCTAAGTGAAGAAGCTTTCGATTTACATTTGCAATTAAGTAACGAACTGTCTAACACTCAGTTTAAGTTTGTTTGGCAAGAAATTTCTAACAGAGTAAGGATTAATGTTGAAAGAATAGGAAAGAGGCATAACAAAAAGTTAGGCGTATTGCTAAAGCGTCAGCAGACTAATGTTGTAAAAAGTAAGGATGGCGTGGTACAACATCGCTTTTACGATAGAGTAGCTAACTTGACAAATATCGAATTGAATGAAAATGAAAATATTCTGCTGAATAAAGGTTTACAACACAATATCATTCCTAATCCTAATAATCGAACCATTCCAAGAGTCATAGTCGAAACGAAAATGGCATGTGAAGCAGCTAAGATGACCAAAGTAGAAGTTACGGACACAGCCGTTAAAGTTAATGAAGCTTTATCTAGTCAGTGTAAATCTTCTGATGTCGTCAATCATTAGAGTCGCATCTTAAAAAATCTTAATACAAAGTTAAAAAAAGAGAAGCCAATGCTCATTCGCGCAGATAAGGGTAATACAGCGGTCCTTATATATGGACTATATTAAGAAAACGGAGGAATTCTTCTCTCAAAATGAGATAATAGAAGTTCACAAAGACCCAACACAGAAGTTCCAAATAGATTTACGGAAAAAGATAGACAGCTCCCAATTTCTGCTTAACGATTACGAAAATAAATCGCTAAAAATGATGAATCTTAAGCTACCCCAACTGAGATCGCAGATTAAGATACATAAGAAAAGAAACCCAGTCCGTCCAATTGTTAACTATTTGTCATCGCCATGTTGTAAACTAAATAAGTTTCTTAACAACAAACTTAAAGCAGTGTACACTTTCTCTACCAATTTCGGGGTGAAAAACAGTTCTGACCCTGCTAATGCGATTAAGGATATACATATTCCAAATAATGCGACACTAGCTTCCCTAGATGTAAAAAACCTCTACAGTAGTGTCCCCATAGAAGAACCAATTCAGATTATTAAACGTAATCTGCTAAGTCATAACAAGATTAGTACTGCAGAATACACAGAATTAATGGAACTTTTAGAATTTTCGTTAACTTATAATTATTTTACATTCAATGACAAAATATATCAACAAAAAGATGGCCTTGGGAAGGGTAACAGTTTGGCTGGTACGTTAGCAGACATTTTCATGAACGACTTAGAATGTTAGTTCTTTGCTAAGTTTCCACGACTGAAAGACAAGACCATATATTATAAACGTTATGTCGATGACATCTTGTTTTTGTTAGAGGGGGATAAGAATGAGGTTACCGCATTTGCTCAAGCCATAGGCAACATGCACCAAAAAATAGCGTTTACTACAGAAATAGAAGACGCGGGCTCAATTAATTATTTAGACCTTACCATTAAGAAGGTTGATAACAGACATAAATTTTCGATTTTCAGAAAGCCTATATGTACAGATACTATTATTGGAGCCAGTTCATGCCATTCGCCTCGATATAAAAGGGCCTTTTTCACCTCTACGATCCACCGACTTTTTAGATTACCATTGGCCGACAGTGAAATACGCCAAGAACTTAGTATATTAAAGCAAATTGCAGTAGCCAACGGTTTTTCAGCTAAATATGTAATGCTCCAATACAATAGGATAAAAAAACATAAGTAAATAATAGGCCGACCCACAAGCATCTAGATAACAGAAAGAATAAAGAAAACCTGAAAACTATTCCAATGAAATTTTACGGAAAATGTCCCAAAAAATAGAAAAGTGTTTGAATAAATCTAAAGTTAGATGTGGTTTTCAAGTTAACAACACTCTGAAACTTCGTTTAAAGCACAGTTTGAGTAAAGACTCTGATAAATTTGGCGTTTCTGGGGTTTACAAAATCAAATTTTACATCGGTCAAACTGGCCGCTCTTTTAAAATTAGATTCAGGGAGCATTTGCAAGCACATAACAAAACTGCATTAGGAATGCATTTAGCAGGAACCGGCCACACTGTAGACAATATAGAGAGTTGTATGAGTATTTTTACACAGGGCAGAGAAGGGTCGCGCTATCGACTTGTTGGAGGAGCTGGAAATTTTAAAAGCCAAAAGCCATGAGCCCACTACGGTACCCAACGCCTACTTTGCTTTATTTGATAACATACTACGATAACCAAATACTGCCTCGCGCATTTCTACCTAGCCTCACTTGACGAGTTATGTTGAGAACAGAAGAAATTTGCCTTACTTCCGCACACTGGTCGCTCTAATCCTGTACTGATTATCTCCTGCCTACTCATGGAATGTATAGCCAAACTATATAATTTTATTTATTGAATGCTTGTATGTTGTTTAAACGTTTTCTGTGGGGGACATGTCACGATGTATGTAAAGCCCTCTATTGGTTAAGTTCTTACGATCGGTTCGCGCCTACGTAAGATCCTAGCGGCCGACCCAACAGAGGGCGCTGTTCATTGATCTGTCTCTGTTTCAGCTGTCGTACAGACATTTTATCTTTCATAAGCAATTAATAGGTTGCCACAGGCAATGTATTACGCTATATTAATTATCCACCATAAAAAAAGGGTCGGACCTATACTCTTCATATATTTCCGTTTAATAATTTTACATGGGTAACTGCATTCATCTTATAATGCATCACAATTGGTTTCTATGATAGTGATCAATTTTAATAAGTCTGCTACATGCATTTTATCTAATGTGCTTTTATTAGATTATGTTATGCGTAAATGATGACTACATATAAGCAAGCTCATAGTAGCGACATCTAGGGAGGGTGTAGGCAAACAGGTTTCTGGATGCTACTGTACCTCAGTAGTTAGTTGGCAGTAATCACTATGTGGACGATGTGGCCTATTCTACACCATATCTTAAATCTATGAGACGATGCTATGCTGATTATATTTATATGTTTTGACGATGCCATTATGGCTGTATCACTTTAAAAAAGGTACGTCATACCTTATTTTATCTGTACATTTCCCTGGTTGCATGACAGTGCATTGTGATACATATTGCTGTTTTATGTTAAAAGACACCATCTCCGGCGGTAATTCGGAAGAATACCGCCCTTCGATTGTGCCATTCCAGCACTAATTGAAGCGTTAGGGTTTCAGGTGCCAACTAGCCAGCCAGCCGAGCAGCAGCGGTCTAGCCGAGCAGCAGCAGCAGCGGTCCCGGCCACCAGCAGCCCTCCAGCAGCCACAGCAGCAGCAGCAGCGGCCCCGGCCCCGTCCGCGGCAGCGGCGGCAGCTGGGGCGTTCCTGCCAGCCGTCGCCAGCGCCAGCGCCAGCAGCGTGGGACTCTGTGGTCTTCGTCCGTCTTCGTCCGTCCTCGTCCGTCCACAGTTTTTTCCTCTCCTTTTCGTCCTGTGCATTTTTCGTTCATCCCTGTCGTCATGTCTGCCCCCACCGCCACTGCCACTACTACCACCACTGCCATTGTGTACACGTCGCCCTCCGCCGCCTCCACCACCATTACATGGTGTGCCCAGTCACCCTCCCCTTCTCTTTTCATCCCTCCTCTTCTCACTCTCCCTTCGCACTCGCTCTTTGTCGCCCCCTCTCCAGGTTCTTCCTCCCGCTCCTCTCCCTCTGATCCTTTCCCCCAACTCCCCCAGCCTGTCACTGCAGCTCCAGCTAGGGTGGTGACCCATCGGGCCACTGCCCATACCCAGCTCTCCCCATCGCCTTCGCCGTCACCGCAACCACTGTCGCCGTCGCCGTCGCCGTCGCCGTCGCCGTTGCCTTCACCGTCACAATCTCCAGCGCCGACTGCTGCGTCCACGCCGGGACCTGCCAGTTCTCGCCACCTCCCTATAGCTCCCGTCCCTCATGTCACCACCCACCCTTCTGCCTTCGCTCTCAAAAAGGCCCCGCCCTGTCCTCCTTCCACCCCCCCCCCCCAGGATGCCATGGATGTCTCTCCACCTGGCCCTGCTCCCTCCGCCTCCACCTCCTCCCTCCCTCTTTATACAAATACCTCCTTTCCCATCCCGATCCTTCCCATCTCGAGACCCGGAACCTCTCCCTCCTACTCCACCAACACTTCCCTGGTGCCCCCAACTCACTCCCAGATGGGATTCAGTTCTCATCTCCTCCCCCAGCCCCACCCTCCATACTGACATCCTCTCTCGCCTCCCCATCACCCGGTTTGGCCCCAACGCCTCCCTCACCCCTGCTCCTTCTCCATCTGCTACCCTCCACCCCAACCCCCGCGTCGCCCAACGACCCTTACTGCCGTGATCACTCGGCTTAGTCTGACAATCACAGAGGAGGTGGTGTTGGTGGAGCTCAAGGCGCATCCCTCGCTGGAGGTGCGGGCGGTCCGCCACATTTTTAACTCAGCCAGCCCCACCCACCTTATGCGGATTTTCTCCAAGGACGCCCCCTCCATTGATCATCTCCTGAAGAAGGGTGCCCTCCTCTTCAACCAGCGCTATAAGGTCGATCCCTCCCGTTCCCCTCCTCAGTCCCTGCACTGCCAGCGGTGTCTGCGCTATAATGCGCACCCAACAGCCGAGTGCCGCGAGGCCCCCACCTGCCTGCATTGTCGGCAAGCACACGTCCTCTGGCAGTGCCCAAACCTTCAATCCCCTCCCTCCTGTAATACCTGTAATCTCTCTCATCCCACCTACTCCCAAATGTGTAAAACCCGACCCCCTCTGACCATTCCTGAACTAACCGTCCCTGTCCGTCCTCTGGACGCCCCCGCCCCTCCTGGCAATTCCCTTCTTCCCCCATCCCCACCGCTGAGGACATCATCAGGTTCCTCACCATTCTCCTGCAAAACGTCAACCCTTTCCAGCGCCCTCACACCCTCCAACAGGTCTCCCTCGCCGCCCGTTCCATCTTCCACCTAAAAATGTATGCCACCTAGTCCCACAACCAGGCCCATTTCTCCTTCTCCCGTCTCGACACCCTCGTCTAAATCCCTGTCATGGCGTGACACCACCGTATCTTGTTCAACAACATCCGTTCCCTTCCCGCCAACAAGAACCTCATCATGCACACCCTTGCCACCCACTGCGTGGATGCCTTCCTCCTCAAAGAAACCTTCCTCCAACCCCACAACACCGTGTACACTTCGCCCTACCTTCTCCACCGCCCTGATAATCCCCTCCCGATTGTGCGTGGCGGAGTTGCCATCGGCCACCACCGCCAGATCCCGGTTCAGCTCCAACCTCTCCTTCCCGACCCCACCGAACACCTGATCCTTAGTTTCTTCTTCCCTGGCCTTACTGTCACCTGTGCCACCATCTATGTCCGCCCTAACGCCCCTATTCCTTTCGACTTCCTCTCCCACATTGATCGTACCTTCTCCTCCTACGTGATTGCCGCCGACCTCTACATCCATAGTCGCTCCGCCACCCAGCTTCGGCGGTGGCATCGGTTCCTCTCCACCCTCCAAGGCGACCTCGTCCCCATTCCCCAGCACACCCGCCCTGAATCCAACTCCACTCCCAATGTCATCCTCTCCTCCCCCAACCTCCTTGGCCGCATAGCGGTGGATGTCCTGGACCCCATTGGTAGTGACCATTTCCCTGTCCTCCTCACCGTTTCAGACGGTCGTCGCCCCCGCCCCGACCCTCGTCATGACCCTCGCCCGAAGTACGTCCATGACTATTCCCGTGCCAACTGTAATGCCTACCAGGATGCCCTCTCCACCCGGTCAAAGGCCACCTCTTCACCTACCACCACCCTGACGATGTTACCCATGCCGCCTCCTTTTTTCCAGCAGACCTTGTCTGAGGCCGTGGAGGCCCACGTCCCTACTGTCGCTATCCACCCCCACCGCCCTACCTTACCCCCACAGGCCGTCCTCCTCCTCCGTGAATCCCGCCGTCTCTGCCGTGCCTTCCTCCACATGCGTAACCCGGACACACTACGACGCCACCGGCAACTCCAGCGACACATCCGAAACTTTCTCGCGGCTAAGAAACGCCGGGACTGGCGACAGACATGCACCCGTTTAAATGCTACCCTACCTATCAACTTGTCCAAGTACTGGTCAGCCTTCTGTCGCCTTACCGGAACTAAACCTTCCCCCTACTATCCTCTTCTCCATGATGATCACCCCTTTCCGCCAATCACTTTGCTTCCTACCTTTCTGATGTCTTCTCCATTCCGATGATCCCCAGTTCGATTACTCTCTCTTCCCGGATGTCCGCGATACCTCTGTCCCTCCCCTTGCACCTGGTTTCCAGTACTTGGACAACATTGCACACATGGAACTCAATGCCTCCAATCCTGTGGTGATGGCCACAAGATCTCATTGCTACACTCCGCACAAAACGCAACACCGCTCCTGGTCACGATCGTGTCACCTACCACCACCTTCGTGAAGCTCCTGTCTCTTTCCTCTCCACCCTGGGCAGGCTCTACAATGTAGTCCTGTCCACTGGCTACTACCCCGACCTGTGGAAGACCTCCCATATCCTGATGTACCTTAAACCCGGTAAACCGCCGTCCGCCATCTCCTCCTATCATCCCATCAGCCTTACCTCGGTCTTCAGCAAGGTCCTGGAATCCATCCTCATCCGACGCATCCACTAGCATCTCCACCAGCACCGCCTCCTTCCTGTTACCCAGAGTGGCTTTCGGCCGTCCTTCTCTTCCGATGACCTTCTCCTCCACCTCCCTCATCTCCTTTCCGAACAGCTAAATTCCCGTCGCTCCACAATCTTCCTCTCCCTGGACCTCGAACGAGCCTATGACCGCATATGGCATTCCGGTCTCCTCTTCAAGCTCCAAACCTTCGCCCTTCCCATTAACTACGTCCGTCTGATCGGCTCCTTTCTCTCCCACCGTCCTTCCTACGTCACCATCCATAACACGGACTCCTACACCTTTTTTCCCTCCGCCAGTGTGCCCCAAGGCTCCATCCTCTCCCCCCTTCTGTTCCTTTTGTATACGGCGGACATGCCGCCGCCGTCACCCCCGTCCACCTTCTCCAGTTTGCCGATGACACCGCCCTCCTTGCCCTCGCCCCCACCCTGCAGCGTTCCCAACACCTTCTCCAATCCCATCTTGACCGGTTCACTGCTTGGTGCAACCAGTAGTTGCTCAAGGTCAATCCCTCCAAAACCCAGGCGATCATTGTAGGCAAAACCACCCCTTCCTTCCGCCTCCTTGATTCCTATGTCACCATCTATGGCCGTCCTATCGCCCTCGCTCCCACCCTTAAGTACCTTGGCGTCACCCTCGACCGTCGCCTCTCCTGGACGCCCCATCTCCGGACAATCCAAGCCAAGGAACGCTCCCGACTCTGTCTCCACAAACTCCTTTCTGGCCGTACGTGGGGTCTGGACCGCTCCACCATACTCCACACCTATAAATCCCTCATTCGCCCTATCCTCTGTTACGCCCATCCTGCCTGGATCTCCGCCCCCTCTACCTTTTACAAATCCCATCAGATACTTGAACGCCATGCTCTCCGCCTCGCCTATCACATCCGTCTACCCTCCCCCACACATATCCTGTATGACCTCCTTCCATTCCCCCACCTCCTCCTTTTCCTTGAACGGATACGGATCCTGTACACCTCCCGAAAACTCGATCCTCCTCATCCGCTTGCCTCCCCCGTCTTCTCCCACCCCCACCCACTGCCGCGCCTGTATTCCCACGTCCCACCCGGTCTCCATCTCTCCACCCTCCTTACCCTCTCCCAAGGTGGCTTCCGCCAGCTCCCTGTCCCTGATGATGCCTTCCTCCCCTCCATCTACCCCTCCTACCAACTTTGATCCTCCCTCCCTCTTCCTGTGTTTGCTCTTTTGGGCACCCTCCTTCCCTCCCTTTTCTCCCTCGTACCTCCCTCCTCCATTTCCCCCCACTCCTCCCCCGGGCTTCCCCTCCCCTGTCCCTCTACTTCTCCCCCGATCTCCTCAGCCATTGGCATCATTGTTCTCCCCTCTCCCCCACTTCACCCTCCTTCCCCTCTTGGCATGTCCCCGGACTCGCACACGCTACGTGGATATTCGCGCGCCGGAGATCAACGCCATCAGTGTCTCGTGTGTGCCGTCGTGTTTAGTGTTCAGTGTTCACCGTCGCACTCCATCGTTCACCTGTGCCATCGCCATCTTCAGTGTTTGTGCGTCGAGTCAACAGTTTGTAGTGTGGATTATCGTCGAGTGTGAACGACTCCGTGTTTGTCTTTATATGTCTACTGTTTTATCACCCATCGTTATGTCACTTCTGTGTATTGTTTCTGTGGTTTATTTATCTATTCTATGGCTGAAGAGCGGCGTAACATGCTGCTGACAGCCTGCCTGTTTGTACGGTTTGAAAATAACAATAAAGAAAAAAAAATTAAAGGACACACTGCTCACTAGATGTATATATTTATTTATTTATTTTAGATCTGAGGATGGTCATTACAGACTGACACCGGTCATCGTCTAAAGAATTCATATTGTGATCAGTGACTGGAATAAAAAAGCATTTCAAGCAGAGATCACCGTAAGTAAAAACCAACGAATTGTTAACGAGCTGTTTTTCGATCTTAAAAACATCAAATTGTAAATATCTTTAATTTCAGACCACCGATGATACTGTACCTCAGCAAAGCGAAAGTCTCCGCTGAAAAAAATACATATTTTCTTGTAATTCTAACGATGGACCGAAAATGCCTTTAGGAAGGGACATTATTTTTAACACTAATAACGCAGGAGCAAGGTCCTTAGAGTGAAACATATGCTTGGTATATTGAAAGAAAGTATTTGTTGCACTGTGCTAATTGATAAACATTAAACTATTCCGGTATTAGTATATTTGTTTAAGTAATGCATTGTTGTAGTAATTGTTAAACATTTAAAGTCCCATAAGTGTTTTATTATTGAAAAGTACATATTTGAAATACTGAGCGAAAATCAGTAAAATTGTAACATTTAGCCCCCACATTGTAAAGAGCCATGGTAAGTAGCATCCTGTTGGAGTGTTTCCTGAAAATTCTCCTCGACACAATACTCTGCTGCAAACTGCAAAAACGAAACTGAAAGTTTCATACTAATATATTTTTGAATTCAAACTGTATTAGTTTAGCCAGACATGGCATGTAAGCTTCACCCAATTGACCTAAAGGAGATGGGGGGGGGGGGGGGGAAGGGGATCATTTTTTGGATTTTAAATAATGTTAGTTAAGATAAACTAGCACAGACATGACTTAGTCTACTCAGAGAGGGAGCCAGATATTTTGGGGCATAAATCATGTAATTAAGATGACAGTTATTATAGTGGGTCATAAATTAAAGTAGGTTAAAAGCATTTGCTCATTAACCACATACTAAAAAACATAACTAAGAGCACAAATGAGCATTTTGTTTGTTCAAAAATGGTTCAAATGGCTCTGAGCACTATGGGACTCAACTGCTGTGGTCATAAGTCCCCTATAACTTAGAACTACTTAAACCCAACTAACCCAAGGACATCACACACATCCATGCCCGAGGCAGGATTCGAACCTGCGACCGTAGCGGTCGAGCGGTTCCAGACTGCAGCGCCTTTAACCGCTCGGCCACTCCAGACGGCATTTTTTGTTTGTATTAGGCTCATAAATTACAGGTTTTGTTTACATGAGGGGGCTAGGTGAAGTGGCCAGTTTGTCTACATAGAAAGTACAATGCCTCCACGGTTCTCAAGTGCCTTCAGCCTATTACTGTCCATGAGCTACGTTTTTACATAGACCCTACCAGATTTTGAGGCCGCTTTTGCCTACAGTATCGTAAAATATTTCATATAAATCGAACGTATTTTCTCTGTTATTCGAAAAGATAGGTCTATGTGTAAACGACAAAAGACGTCAGTTTAGTTCTACATATTAAAATGTATCTGGACAGCTATTGGTAGACATTATCATGAAGGACGTCCACTCTCCGGCGTTATGTTGATTTGAACTCTATTGAGGACCCTTTCAACGAGGTGGCTGCACTTCTATAGAAGAAGGAAGGCCAGAGTAAGTAGTCACGTTGGGATTTGAGGTCGGGAGCAGTCGATATTCTAACTCAACCCAAAGGTGTTCCATAGGGCTCAGCCAGGATTCTGTAGGCCAATACATTTCAGGAATATTATTATCCAGCGGACTCTCTGCTGCTGCTTCATGACGGGGTACATTTTCATGCTCTTATGATCGTCTCCGAACTGTTCCTCTACTGTACGAAGTACACAGTGCCGTAAAATGTGTTCGTGTCCCTCCGCGTTTAGCGTTTTCTTAAGCACACTAAGTGGACCACACCCAAACCATGGAAAACACTACCATATCCTAAAACCACCTCCTCTCTACTTCACTGATAGCATTACACAGGCAATCGACTCCTTATACAGAGTTATTACACTTTCTGGAGTGCCGGTAACACGTAGGAATTTACGAGTGCATTCTTCCAGTGATTTGATGCGATATTTTTATAGCCATCCTCCGCAATGCTCGGCGGTCCCAGGCCGTTAGTACGTGAGGTCTGCCTGGTCCATCTGTGGTTATTCCTTCACATTTGCACTTTCCAGACACATCACCAACGATTGACTCGGGCACCTGTAGTATGGTTGAAATGTTTCTCACGGTTCTGTTAGTCATGTGACATCTAATGACTAGGCTGCGCGGGGTAGCCGCGTGGTCTAAAGGCGTGTTGCCACGGTTCGCGCGGCTCCCCCGTTGGAGGTTCGAGTCCTCCCTCGGGCATGGGTGTGTGTGCGTGTTGTCCTTAGCGTAGGTCAGTTTAGGTTAGATTAAGTAGTGTGTAGGCCTAGAGACCGTTGGCCTCAGCAGTTTGGTCCCAAAGGAACTTACCACAAATTCCCAAATTTTTCGAATGACTAGAAACATTCGATCTTACTGAGCTGCCCCAGACCAATTCAGCTGTTACAGCTTCTCTACAGAGGATACAATAGCCCCTCCTCCTCCCTCCCTAAGCCTCCTTTCACTGGTGGGTCCGCCTCTCGTGACATGAAGTGATCAATTGCGCTTCACCTAGAGGCTGCATGTTTTTGATCAGAAAGTGTAGTCTCTCAATGGTTATTCCTCCTTACCCTCTTTGTCACAGCCGTTCCCTTGATCTGAAGGTAACTAATCTTACACTACTCAACAAAAGTGTGGAATACTATCTTCAAATGTAGTTAACGACACTAGAGGTTCTAGTATGATAAAAAAATAATAAGTTAAATATATTTCAATTTCTTTTTCAATTTTAATTTGATAATTATGTATATATGTTGTGTATCATACTAGAATGTCGTGTTCCCAGTTTGACACAGCTTTGCCACAGGAAACACGAAAGCGGTCGAAGACGTCAGTCTTCTGGTCGACTCCTGATCGTTGTCAGAAGGAGGCTAGTTTTTGATTACGCAAAGGTTTCTATTATTCGGAAAAGAACAACCCGGATTTCTTTACGTAATCAGTATGAATTTTATAATTACCTAAGGGGCCTTTAACAATGAACAATAAAAAATTGCATTTGCAAATGAAATCATTAATAAATGGGGCAGCTATGAGTTGTATAGAAGACAAGGAACGGCCTTCTGTCTACGACCAGGATGCCGCAGTATTCTCTGCTGTACTAAAGTCTGATTGACATTTATAAAAATAATATAACATGGAGATAAAAAAAGAAAAGAAAAGAAGAGAATAAGAAATCTGGTAAACACTAAATATATTCAAATAATTCTCACAAGCAATTAGGACTTATTTGTAAACAGTATAACTTACATAAGTACATTTCTAACTGTATGGTGCGATCAGATTTCAGCCTGTCTGTACTAGCTTCTTGGTTCACGTTTTTATCACAAATTACAGTCATTACTTTTCTCCTTCCTTCGAGACAATTCTTTTACCGTTCAACACCTTCATAACAATAACTTGCCAATTTACAGTTTCGAACATAAATTATTGAATTTCATTAATCAATAACTGTTGCCTGCACGCTGGGAAGACCGCTCACTTTTTTGGCTTAAAGACGACCTTCTTTTCGCTATCCCATTAGAAGCAGAAGTACGATAAAATCTGAAGATCTTCAAAGGTCATCTTTTATTTAGTTCGAAAGGGAACGTTCAGTTCAGCTTCTGTTAAAATGTTTCTTTGACTGCGCAAACGATGTATTAGCGTCCGCGCTAGATGCGCATCTTCACAGTTACGTAAATTATATAAAACAAATGTCTTTCAAAGAATAGGTCTCATCTCATAAGTTGATCATTTAACATACAGATAGGTGAATACCTTTCCAAAGGTACTCACAGCTTTCATACGACGGAAATCCCAATAATATTACAAGGTCTCACTGACCTGGCCACTTCGTACAGTATCCCGTCAGAGCCCATATGCTGGACGGTGCTTACTACTGCCGTGCTTTGAGGCCGTTTCCCAGTGACGTAAACATACCACTGCTGCACGGCACGCCGCGAGCAGCCCAATATCAACAATCAATCAGTTTGTGTTCAGCACTGCGGTAACATGCCACGTAGAGGCATACAACACTATGATAGGGTCAGGATAGTGGTTTCTCTTTCAGCAGATCACACACAGCAAGATGTTGCCGATCGGTTACGTATCACTTGGAGCGGTGTGTCCAACATGTGGAGAATGTACAGGGAGATGTGGACAGTAGACCTCGCAGCGATAGTCCTCGCATGACAACACCAACTCTGAACCGTTTCCTCCAACAGGCACCTAACATCAGCTGCCAGATATACTGGAAATTACTTCGCCAGGACAACAAGGATTCGCATCTGAGACCATGCAGTGCGTAGAAGATTGCATCAGTATGGCCTTCATCCCAGAAGACCAATGACAACTTTTGCACTGAACCAATGGATCCGACGCAATCGAAGCACATGGGCTATTGCACAACAACATTGGACCATTGCTGAATGGATTAATGTCATATTTAATAACGAGACCGGGATTGGTTTGCAAGGAGACACTATATGTGTTAGGGTTTGGAGAAGTGCTAGACGACAGCAGGGGCGCCAAACGTTCAGGAATTCCGTCCTTCTGCAGGTAGAAGTTTAATGTTCTGTGGGGCAAAAATGATGGGACTGCCATCTGCGGCAATCTGAGTGGTCCCAGATACCTCCAAGAGCTCCTACAAACGACTGTAAGACCCTAAAGAACCCTGAAGTCGGTGACAACTTTATCCTAGTCAATGACAATGTAAGATAGTTCAAGTGGCTCTAAGCACTATGAGACTTAACATCTGAGGTCACCCGTCCCCTAGACTTATAACTACTTAAACCTAACTAACCTAAGGACATCACATACAGCCATGCCCGAGGCATGATTCGAACCTGCGACCGTAGCAGCAACGCGGCTCTGGACTGGAGCGCCTAGAACCGCTCGGCCTCAGCGGCCGGCGACAATGCAAGACCGATTGTACTCTATCAGTGTCTCGGTATCTTCAAAGATGGAACATCAACCGAATTCATTAGCCAGCACAGTCCTCAGACATGAATGCAATTCAGCATGCACCGTTTGGAGGTGGCCATTGCCAGCATCCGAATCCAACTGACAATCTTCACAACCTCACTGAAGGAGCCCTTGAGGAGTGGGACCTAATATCCCAAGATAAACTTGATGATCTCATCCAGAGCATGCCTCGCGGAATGGAAGAAATCATCCGTGTGCATGGAAGACATACTCACTACTAAATAGTGATAATCATCACCATGAGATAAAGATTTTCACAGTTTTTGTTTTCAGGATGTACACTTAGGAAACAACCTGGTTCCTTTTTATAACTATTTCTTGTAACTAACCAATATCGTTCTTGTTTTCAGAAGGAATCACGTTTATTTTGTTAATAAGGTATTGTACAAACCTCAATGGGTGTACTGTAAGAAATCATTGAAGTAAAATCTATGAGATTGCAAACTTATGTTAAGGTGTGTAATTTGTAATTAGTGATGAAACTATTAAAAGTGAGATGTATTCGCTAATTTTTTTCACACTCCTCAACAACTTCATAAAATCCCTCATCAATCAATCAAAATACTACCTGGCACAGCCCATGGGTGGAACAGCAATGCTAGGTGACAAAATTACGAGACATTTATTACTTCAAAACTATTTTGGAACGTGGAAAAGTATTTAGGCGTTGCTCAATTGTCATGTCACGGTCACAGGCGATCGGTTTGCTGCTGGGCAGTTGTGTCGGAAACAGTCTGTTTGCTTCCGTTCGATTGTCTGAGCGATTACACTCATCGCCGAGCTAAACATATGCACTGTGAAATTATACGCACTGTTCATAATTGTATACATGCCCGCTGCAGCAGGCGTACTAATAACAATAAAACCAATGTCGTAATTTTCAGCAAAATGCCACTCGGTAAACACAATCAATTTACAAATTAGCGTAGTTCAGTGAATCTGATCACTTCATGCATGTGTTTACCTCTGCGAGCCAGTGTTCGGTATTTCAAAATCACATTAATTGGATTATCGATCTGCAGATTCACTCGCGTTTTGCGACTGCCGGCGGCAAAGTGAATGCTCGTGTGAATCGCTGCGCGCTGCAGTGATTTCTTTATGGCTGCTTCCTACTTTGCATGAGACATAACCATTTATATAATACATTTTTCTGAAGATAATTATTAACAAATGATTTTTAATACGTTGTGTTTATGCTAACGTCTGATTTCTAAGTGCACGTTTCTATGCCTGTTTCTACAAGATGCGATTTTTTTTTTTTTTATAATTCAAAACTACCATCGGTTATTGGACGTTGATCTAAACATCTAAATAGCTTTCTTTAGTTGTCATACATCATCTATCCCATTGCTTCCCCGAGTTCTCATACGCTTGAAATAAAAAGGAAGGCAATGGCGAAAGTTCGCTGTTAGAGACATTCTGTCATGAAAGAATCCCCAAGACCGAAGGTCTCCGAATTACTGGATATCGAAGTTCACACACTAAGCTCAGAAATCAATGATGAGAATTATAACGAAATTTGTTACTGTTTAACGCAAAAACTCTCTGTTCACTGAAAATTTCAGGTTCACTTCACCACTCTTTACTATGCTTTGTGATAATTATGAAATTTGGCTTTTGAATCCATAATTTTCTCAAACTCTGGCTCTATCTTTGTATGCTATAGGAGTAAAATACCTCATGAATGTTCGTCACTCAGGTTTCTTCTGTGTTTAGATTTTGTAAATTTCAGCAAAGAAAATATCTGTTCACATCTGTTGTTGTTGTGGTGGTCTTCAATCCGAGGACTGGTTTGATGCAGCTCTCCACGCTACTCTGTCCCGTGCAAGTCTCTTCATCCCCTGATAACTACTGCAATCAACGTCCATTGAACCTGCCTAGCGTACTCGTCTCTTGGTCTCCCTCTGTAATTTTTACCCCTCACGCTTTCTTCCACTCATAGACTGTCGATTACTTGTTGTCCCGGAATGTGTCCTATCATACGATTCATTCTTTTATTTAAGTTATACTGCAAATTTCTTTTCTCCCCAAAACTATTAAGTATCTCCTCAATAGTTACGTGATGTACTCATCTACTCTTTAGCATTCTTCCGTAGCTTTCCAAAAGCTTAAATCTCTCCTCGTCTTATCTGCTTATCGCCCATGTTCCACTTCCGTAAGAGGCTGCACTCAGCCAAATGCCTTCAGAAAAGTAATGCAAAATACAGCTAAAAAGCCTCGTGCGAAGTTCTTCATCTTGGGTTAGTTTTCTTCTAGAAGAGACTTCTAAAACTCAACAACGCTTCCTTCTTTAAATTTGTCCTTCGTGGTATTATCAGTTTCCAGATTTATGATGTCCATTTGCAATGTCGCCTGTCCACCTTCCACTTCTCATAAAGGAGCATGTGGAAAATTTGGATCCCCTTGGAATGAGCATCTACATTGAGAACTTGTATGGGAGCTATTTCTTCAGATCACCAAGAAATTCCATTGCAAATGGAAAAACTTGAAATATATTCATCCCTTTACGACTGGCAATTGGCAAAGTACATGAAAATTTCCTGTCTGACTTTGCGTGAAAAATGTCACAGTTACTGTCTGAAAACGTTTTTAGACGTCAAAAATTATGTTTTCCTCCGCTTCAAGTTTTTATTCAATTTATTCAAATGGGGAGCAGAGTCATCCGGGAACGCTAGTTTCCATAGACACTTCTTGGCCGAAAGTACTTCCAAATGACTTTTTCTCATTCAGAAATATATCAATTTCTGTTCTCAAAGAGAAGAACCATGACAAAATTTTACCACTGGTTAACAACTTTATTGCCATGCGGTCAGGAAGATTTCTTGAAAGAAATTCTGTCTGTTGTAGGAAGGACTTAAATTGACGGTATCCATGACAACTAATGAAATTGACAACAGAAATTACAGATTCCATCACTAAGTATATGATCACTATCATGCACAAAGTGTTTCCGGATTAATAACGCATTGTATTGTCGAGGGCTTGACAACGCCACTGGCTGCACATTCCGAGTATTCTTCCAACTAAACCTACGGATTTGCCACTCGTACTTCTCCTCCTGTCTGCTAGAAACCGAGAAAGATGAAAATTGTACTTTCCATATAAAGTTAACTGTAGCCCTTGAAAGATATCACCTGTTGTTACACCACACAAGGAAATCAGATGTGCTAGTTCTTCAGTAACTTCTAAGATTTTATTAAATTCTCTGAAAGCAATAGGATTTGAGCAGTATCAAAGATTCGTCCGAGGCTGTTGGGTACCATGCAAACTTGATGCGTTGTCTTGTAACTAATGCGATACATTAAAAGCAATATCTTGAAGTCGACGGGCCACTGCATTTGCTGAAAGAGTAACTGCAATACATTGTTCGGTTTTGTCACGAAACAATTCTTCAGCTAGAGTTGAATTATGTAATAACCGTCATCGAATGGCTTGCCTTGTGTGGCGATTACATTGGTAATTAGTAAACTCACTTTCCTAATGGCTTTACTTTCGTGAACACGTTTCCTAAAAAGATTTTTTTAAAAAGGAAGTCCATGTTCCAATATTTCGAGATTATGTTCACGTACCATGCACCTGAATTCATCAAATTGCGCACCATGATTTATTTCATAATGGCGATGAACATTGTATTCCTCAAGAACAACAATATCTTCGTCGCAGGAAACGCAAATTCTTTCGTTGTCTTTCTCCGTAACTAAATACACTACTGGCCATTAAAATTGCTACGCCAAGTAGAAATGCAGATGATAAACGGGTATTCATTGTACTAGAACTGACATGTGGTTACATTTTCACGCGATCTGGGTGCATAGATCCTGAGAAATCAGTACGCAGAATAACCACCCGTGGCCGCAATAACGGCCTTGATACGCCTGGGCATTCAGTCAAACAGAGCGTGGATAGAGTATACAGGTACAGCTGCCCATGCAGCTTCAACACGATACCACAGTTCAAGAGTAGTGACTGGCGTATTGTGACGAGCCAGTTGCTCGGCCACCATTGACCAGACGTTTTTATTTAGTGAGAGATCTGGAGAATGTGCTGGCCAGGGCAGCAGTCGAACACTTTCTGTATCCAGAAAGGCCCGTGCAGGACCTGCAACATGTGGTCGTGCATTATTCTGCTGAAATGTAGGGTTTCGCAGGGATCGAGTGAAGGGTACAGCCACGGGTCGTAACACATCTGAAATGTAACGTCCACTGTTCAAATTGCAGTCAATGTGAACAAGAGGTGACCGAGACGTGTAACCAATGGCACCCCGTACCATCACGCCGGGTGATACGCCAGTATGGTGATGACGAATACACGCTTCCAATGTGTGTTCACCGCGATGTCGCCAAACACAGATGCGACCATCATGATGCTGTAAACATAACATGGATTCATCAGAAAAAAATGACGATTTGCCATTCGTGCACCCAGGTTCGTCGTTGAGTACACCATCGCAGGCGCTCCTGTATGTGATGCAGCGTCAAGGGTAACCGAAGCCATGGTCTCCGAGCTGATAGTCCATGCTGCTGCAAACGTCGTCGAACTGTTCGTGCAGATGGTTGTTGTCTTGCAAACGTTGACCCAGGGATCGAGATGTGGCTGCACGATCCGTTACAGCCATGCGGATAAGATGCCTGTCATCTCGACTGCTAGTGATACGAGGCCGTTGGGATAGGCTACAATCCGACCTTTATCAAAGTCGGAAACGTGATAGTACGCATTTCTCCTCCTTACACGAGGCATCAGAACAATGTTTCACCAGGCAACGCCGGTCAACTGCTGTTTGTGTATGAGAAATCGGTTGGAAACTTTCCTCATGTCAGCACGTTGTAGGTATCGCCACCGGCGCCAGCCTTGTGTGAATGCTCTGAAAAGCTAATCATTTGCATACCACAGCATCTACTTCCTGTCGGTTAAATTTCGCGTCTGTAGCACGTCATCTTCTTGGTGTAGCAATTTTAATGGCCAGTAATGTATTTCAGGGCCGACGTCGTCACAGGCACCTGCAGGTGTTCTCCTGTTGGTATGTGTTATTTATGAACAAATGAAGGAGTCCACCTAGCTGCCTCTCATGGTTTAAAAGAGCGGGAAGAATCGTGTGCTACTTTAAAAGACTTTCGTTCAGGTGCTGGCCGCTTTAAATCTCTTCGCGGGCAGGATGCGGCCCGAGGCCGTAGTTTGGAGACCTCTTCCCTTGGCTCTCGCTAACAAGGCTAGTGTTAGTGTAGTTTAGACGGTCCTGTCCTCACTAGCCGGTTAGCGGGTTTTCAGGCGACGCCCTCAATGTCCGTAAAAATCGATGATGAAGTTTTTATACATACCTCCTATTTACGTCATGACAGAGCCAGTATAGCGCAGGGGCTAAGGTTCACAGCTACTCAAATCCTCCTCGGGTATCTACTTTTTTTTAAATTTCTTAGTACAGAATATCGGTAAGTAGTGAACGCCATGCAAAATTATAGAAAAATAATCATTTTTGCCGTAATAATTTCATTATTAAGGCAATCATTACAGAAAACTTCCATCAAACGTGTATCCCGACTGGAGTACATCGTCACAATTCCAAACATCTGGACTGCTCCAAAGAGTTCACAACGATGTACGACGTATTAGCAGTTCAGGAAGGATTCCAGATACGAAACTACTCGCCCCTAATTTTGACCTCGATTATGTAATTAACACCGATCGAACCTGCTACCAGTAGCAATCGGCGAAAAGTATCTCCCTTGAGGAACTAGGAGTCAAACCCGATTTGAACAACATTAGTCATTTCTTCACAGCACAGTATACTATAACTGCCTCAGGTAAGATAGTCCCTTATTTCTATATATATAGAAGAAAGTCGTGTTAGTCACACTATTTGTAACTCAAGAACGGCTGGACCGATTTGGCTGAAAATTGGTGGAGAGGTAGCTTAGAACCAGGAGTCGGACATAGGATACTTTTTATCCCGTTCGACCGCTATAAAACGTGGTATAACAAAAACGCATCTGGCATGGAATAACAAAACGCAAGTGTCAGCTAAACGTCACTATAAAACGTGGTATAACAAAAACGCATCTGACATGGAATAACAAAACGCAAATGACAGCTAAACGTCTATGGTTAAGTATCAGTATATATCATTAATTAAAAATTTAAAGAAATAATTTGTATTTTCTTTGAATCATCATTAACAATGCCGCGACCAAGACGACCGAATATTGTTTGTGGTTTAAAACTGGAATATCCATGTTTTTCACACGGTCAATTAAATGTGGCATGTCCACGGGTCGGAAGGCCATCTGCGTTGTTTCTTCTTGCGCCTGATAATAAAACAAAAAATGTCGTGTATCACAAGGTACTTAATTGAAGAGTGGAAGCTATGCACCAAAAAACATAAAGAATAAAGAATCATTAAAATACTTAATTTTTTTATTTGTGTTTCCTAATAAAAAATTGAACTTAACATCCAAAATCTGATTATTTATTGGCTTTAAGGCGGAACAGAGTTCGCCGGGTCAGCTAGTTTTCTTATATATGCGAGAACGATCACGGACGATTGGTCGGACTGTTCAAAAAATAGTATGCGAGTTGAGTCATAAATTAAAAAATACCAAATTGTGTAATAAAGTGCAGAGAACCGTTAAGGTTGCAATACTGGTTTTCTTTATTACTTGATGACTAGTTTCGTGCCTAAGCTCATTATCAAATCATTCACTGAGCATTGCAGTAGCGTCAATTATGACACCCACATTCCTATTCATTCTAGGCGAATGAAGCTCAGCCATGCACTAATTTACAAGACGTGTTAAATGGAAGCAGAAGGCTTGAGGCTGTCGTAATTAAGGTTATTATATAGCTTACGGGGTGATTTGATAATGAGGTTAGAGTAAAAACTAGTCTCCAAGTAAATAAGAAAGTCAATACTGCAACTTGGACGACTCCCTACAATTTATTTTTATTTGGTAACCAATATTGTTGCTGACGTCTTGCCTTCCAGAATATTGAAATTAGCAAAAAAATGCAATTGTGACCTGCACGAAATCAAGGAAGTTTCCGAAAGTCTGCAACAAGAGTTTTTGTAATCTGTCATTATTTCGTATGTAGTGCAAAAAAAAAGGCTGCTCAAATTATGGAGCACCATTCTGGCCTTGTAACACTGACAGGTATCCTGCTGGAAGATGCCACATTTAATGGGAAGACATCAAGAATAATGGATATCGATGGTCCGCAACAATGTTCACATAGCCCACATCTTCCATGACGCCTTCGATTACTACTGAAGGTCCCATGGAGGCCCACGTGATAGCATAATACTGTCTTCAACGCCCTGTGTCCTTGGTAAGTTGAATTTTTTGAACAGCAATTCGCCTGCATGGTGACGTATCTGGACACGACCATCGACTTGGTGTAACAGGACACGTGATTCATCCGAACGGGCAATACGTTTCCATGGATCCACGACTGGCATACCATGCCCATTACAATATTAAATGATGATATCGTTGGGTCGTCTTCGTAAAAGAGAAGGGTCGCCTCCACACAGCCCTAGGTTCATGAACGTGCGCTGAACGGTGTGTTTCTTTTTTTTTTGTGAATTCTTATGGGACTTAACTGCGAAGGTAATCAGTCCCCATAAGCTTACACACAACTTAACCTAAATTATCCTAAGGACAAACATGCACACTCATGCCCGAGGGAGGACTCGAACCTCCACAGGGACCAGCCTCACAGTTCATGACTGCAGCGCCTGAGACCGCTCGGCTAATCCCGCGCGGTGTCTGCTTTTAAACATTTGATACTGCCCTAGCAGTGTACTCGATAAGGTATTACACAATTACCGTTTTATGGTACATTCATAACTGAGAGAAGAGAAAAGAGAAATAAATCTTCGACTAGAAGCCAGTACAATTATTTTCCCCAGGTCTACTTGTAAGCTTAGTAAAAGTGCTAGTAACATGCATGTGGGTTGATACCTATGTTCGACATTTGATGAACAAGTGTTCACGCGTTGTCAACTAAACATAATGTCGGTGGCACTGATGAACAACTAAAAGTTTTATCTAATGTTGAAAAGAGTAAACGGCTGGACATTTTAGAATAACTTGAGGTTTATCGCCACGAAACGCAAGAAACCGGATGAACTCCTCGATGAACGAAATGAGTTTTCAGCCAATGCACATTCCAATATTTACGACGATTTTCTAAGCTGACGCAGAAGCAGCTTCCTGCATGCATGCTCCAGCTGATTATGCGGCCTCCTTGTGAACACGTGTCCCCCTGTATGGTCCGAGCCGCATCTGCGCTTCCTAAAGTGCACTCACTTAACAGAAAACCTCGCAGCCGGAAGAAGAGTGCCAGCGAGCTACAAAATGAAACAATCCTGGTGGTCTATTCCACGTCGTCACTCCTAAGCTTACGTACAGTGGCATACACATGTAACAGCATGAAGTGCAACTTCTCTGGGCACCGAAAAATATGCCATAAAAATTCCCACTCTGTCTCTTTTACTGTGAAGACCTCACTTCGTTTTAAATATACTTATATGGATATGGTGTCTGTTCTTTCGGACTTGTACGAAAGAACAGACACCATTGATGACCTGCAGCCGTCTAGAACGAAATCAGAATTATATATTAATACCTTGGCCGGACGTTGTGGCCGAGCGGTTCTAGGCGCTTCAGTCTGGAAACGCGCGACCGCTACGGTCGCAGGTTCGAATCCTGCCTCGGGCATGGATGTGTGTGATGTCCTCAGGTTAGTTAGGTTTAAGTAGTTCTAAGCTCTAGGAGACTGATGACATCAGATGTTAAGTCCCATAGTGCTCAGAGCCATTTGAACCATTAATACCTTCATCTGCTCACGGGCGTTGATACATATCAACGGGAACATAATTCTAATTTCGTTCTAGACGGCTGCAGGTCATCAATGGTGTCACTTCTTTCGGACATGTCGGAAAGAACAGACACCATATCCATGTAAGTATATAGTTCTGGCAATACCGGTCATGACCTCCTGCTTCTGTGCGGATGCACACACATTACCCGACCTCTTACGGGACTTGGTAAGAATGTCCTCCACGCGTAATGAGTGTGTTGGGTAGGGACATTACGAATGTAGTGTGTGGGCATATAACGTGAGAATGTGGGTCTCGCGGGAGGCGTGCGCGAGATAGTCCCTGCAGTCGCACTATCCTCTGTGCCCTCGATGGCTCATATGGGTGCCGGCGCGGTAGCTCAGCGTGTTCGGTCAGAGGGCCGATTGTCCTCTGTAACATCATCATCATCATCATCATCATCATCATTTAAGACTGATTATGCCTTTCAGCGTTCAGTCTGGAGCATAGCCCCCCTTATACAGTTCCTCCATGATCCCCTATTCAGTGCTAACATTGATGCCTCTTCTGATGTTAAACCTATTACTTCAAAATCATTCTTAACCGAATCCAGGTACCTTCTCCTCGGTCTGCCCCGACTCCTCCTACCCTCTACTGCTGATTCCATGAGTCTCTTGGGTAACCTTGCTTCTCCCATGCGTGTAACATGACCCCACCATCTAAGCCTGTTCGCCCTGACTGCTACATCTATAGAGTTCATTCCCAGTTTTTCTTTGATTTCCTCATTGTGGACACCCTCCTGCCATTGTTCCCATCTACTAGTACCTGCAATCATCCTAGCTACTTTCATATCCGTAACCTCAACCTTGTTGATAAGGTAACCTGAATCCACCCAGCTTTCGCTCCCATACAACAAAGTTGGTCGAAAGATTGAACGGTGCACAGATAACTTAGTCTTGGTGCTGACTTCCTTCTTGCAGAAGAGAGTAGATCGTAGCTGAGCGCTCACTACATTAGCTTTGCTACACCTCGCTTCCAGTTCTTTCACTATGTTGCCTCGGACCTTTGGAGGTGACGGAGTCCCACCTCTAACTAACTGTCCTCTGTAACAAAAAAAAAAAAATCTAAGTAAAAGAATCGACGATCAACTTGAACGGATGTCATGTGACGTCCACCTAGACCAAAAACGAACGTAACAATACCGAACAAAATTTAAAAAAAAATAACGGATAGAGCGTCTGCCATGTAATCAGGAGATCCCGGGTTGGAGTCCCGGTCGGGGCACACATTTTCACCTGTCCCCATTGATATATATCAACGCCCGTCAGCAGCTGAATGTGTTAATATATAATTCTAATTTCGTTTTAAAGAGGTTGTACTGATTTAAAGATCTGTATTTTACTTTCAAATTTGCTAGATAACTGGTTGAAGCATAATTGTAATCATTATATTTTATGGTTTTTACGATTGAAGATTGTCTTATATAGGATGCACGCATCTGGTGCAAGGATTAGGGAAGGAAAAGTATGCTTGGTTGTATATGCAGGATGGAGCAAATAAAAGTGGCCCGGAGAACAAAGTTCCAGGACACAAAGAAACAAAGCAGGGGAAAGGAAATACAGTACTAACCTTACTATAGCAAATGGTGAAAGTGACCACCATTCATCTCTTGGCATTTATGAAACCTGATCAGCAAGCTGCTGAAGGCGGATCGAAGCTGGACTGCTAGAATTGTTGCTGTCTCATCCGAAATGGTCTGCTGCAGTTCTTGAAGGGTATGAGGATTGTTGCGATACATCTTAGACTTGAGGCTTCCCCAAACAAAATAATCGCACGCTGACAGATCAGGTGACCTGGGTGGCCAGCTAGGGCCCCTACCAGACTGAAGGTCCAGGTGGAATATTCGTCCGCATGATCGATTGATGTGCTGGTCTCTTGCGAAAGGGGTCAGATTCACATAGTAGAATTTTGAAACATTTTCTGGTGAACTGCAGCCACATTTTCTGGTCTGCGGGCACGTTTCGGTATGTTTTTTGATTTGTTGAAAACAGATTCTGTCTGGCGACATTTTTGGACTCAGTGTTGCATGGAACTCTTAACTGGCACTTTGACACCATTAAACCATTAAACTTCTCAGCAAATAACCGACCACACCGTTTCCTCGACTTTGTTGTCACGTAACCTTCCACAACGAACACCAACTGCTCCATTGAGTATCATCGTCCCCTTCGCACAGTCTACTCACACTGACACAGGCCTCACTACGCTCTGAACCGGTGTGGATCATGTGGCGAGCGTATACGTGGTGTGCGCGTGACGGGGTGTGGTTATACGCATACTCTTATACTCAGGTCCAATCGCATCCACTCATCCGGTCACTTTTAGTTGTCCCACCCTCTATAATTCCCGGATTTTGTGTTTAGCTGTAATGCGTGAACGCTTGTTGACCAAATGCTGCCCATAAGTATGAACCATCTGCACGCCAACAGCGCTTTACTGAGTTCACAAGTAGACATAGTGAAAATAGTTGCAGCTGCTTCAGATTTTAATACAAGCTTTTCTTTTCTCTATTGCAGTATTTGAAGATGGACAATGCAGGATGAAACCGGCTATGATTGTATCATAAAAAAATGATTGCGTTAAAAATAAAAAATACTGCCTTTAATAAGACAATGACCAACTCCGCAAACGGAATGTGTCTTTTTTTTTTTTTTTTTTTTAAGAAACTGCACTCTGTTGTCTAATCTGCGACATATCGCCACCTATCTTGTTTTAAGAGCGGAAAAGCGTCCGACCTCCACGTTCTGCGATGAGATGTGGACGTCCAACATCCTTATCGCTTGCTCGTTATTTCACCGTCTTCAACCACTTTGGACTCACATTCGGGAGGACGTCGGTTCAATCCCGCGTCCGGCCATCCTGATTTAGGTTTTCCGTGATTTCTCTAAATCGCTTCAGGCAAATGCCGGGATGGTTCCTTTGAAAGGGCACGGCCGGCTTCCTTCCCCATCCTTCCCTAATCCGATGATGATGTCAACCGTTTTCTACAAATACTCGCACCGATCAGCGTCGCCCTTGCCGAGAGTCTCGTTCCCAGGTGCCAGGCTACAACTATATGCCGGTTGTTGAAGTCACTTATGTCAGTGTGTTTAAATCATTTGTAGCCCATGTCATAGCTAGAATGATTCGTCGTTCTTGTGTGCTCCGCTTATACAGGGTGAGTCAGTTGCCCCTACCTTTCGGTTTTATGCAATCTGCAGCACCTTCAAAAACAACACATGGGATTTCATATTCTATGCACAAACTATAAGTCTTACAGAAAAAGTGAACATGACGTTTTTTAGGAAGTTTTATGTAGTAAAATTTTGTACTCGGATTCGTTTTCGCTGGAGGCCACGGTTTTCGAGTTATTCAAGAACAGCGCGTTTAAAGGCCACTTCTGTACGTTTTTCTTAAATAATTCGAAAACTATACTCTCTAGCGAAAACGTATCTCAGTACATAATTTAAGTACATTACATTTCCTACAAAAAGGTTGCGTTCATTTTCTCTGCAGGATTAATACGAGGGCTATCCACAAAGTACATTACGTTTTGGAATTAAAAATAAATAAAGTATTGGAAATTTTTTTATTGTATACAGATGAAAGCCACACTTAAATACTACTTTTCTACATAGTTTCCATTTAAATTAAGGCACTTATCGTAGCGATGGACGAGGTTGGAAATTCCTTCGTCGTAAAATTCGGCCGCCTGCGCCTTCAACCACGTGGTTACCTCTTCTTGAAGCTGTGCGTCGTCATCAAAACGCTGCATAGCCTACCACTTCTCCATTGCTGGGAATAAGTGGAAGTCGCTCGGTGCCAGGTCGGGACTGTACGGCGGCTGAGGAAACAACTCCCACTTAAAAGATTCGAGAACTTCACGAGTGTCATTTGCCGTGTGGGCCCGGGCGTTGTCGTGAATCAGCAAGACCTTTGAGCCCAACTTTCCCCTGCGATTGTTTTGTATTGCTCTTCTGAGGTTGTGCAGAGTTTGACAATACCTTTGAGAGTTTATTGTAGTGCCTCTTTCCAGGAAATCCACAAAAATCACACCTTTTCTGTCCCAAATGACAGTCTCCATCACCTTCCTTGCCGACATTGTCTGCATGCATTTCTTGGGTTTTTGGGGGGAATTTGTGTGCCCCCACTGCATTGACTGCAATTTTGTCTCGCAGTTCACATGCATAACCCACGTTTCGTCACCAGTAACGATGCGATCGAGTAATGAGTCGCCATCTTTCTCGTAAGCGTCCAAAAACGTTAACGCTGCAGCCATTCGCTGATTTTTATGAATCTCTGTCAAGATTTTTGGTACCCATCTTGCACAAAACTTGTGGTAACCAAGCTTTTCGGTAATGATTTCGTGCAACAAACTTCGTGAAAATTGTGGAAAACTCATAGAGAGTTCCGTTATTGTGAAATTACGGTTTTCACGGACCGCGGCATCGACTTTTTCGACAAGTTCGGCAGTCACTATGCTGGGTCTTCCACTTCGCTCTTCGTCGTGAACGTTAGTTCGGCCATTTTTTAATTTTATGACCCACTGACGCACTCCACCTTCAGTGATTATGTTGTCCCCATACACTTCACAAAGCTGCCGATAGATTTCTATCGGTGTACAGTTTTTTGCAGTCAGAAACCTTATTACAGCACGCACTTCACACTTCGTGGCATTTTCAATTAGCGCTGACATTTCAAACAGTCACAGTAACTCAACGGAGTACAGCACGAACCTCTCACTAGCACGGCAGGATGCCGACTGAGCGGCGGAATGCCATGACACCAAGATGGCCGCGCTAGCCCCGCCCCTAACGGACACAAACAAAAACGTAATGTACTTTGTGGATAGCTCTCGTTGTTTGTATATAGTGAGCGAGAGAATACGAAAATCTAAGGCATGGTATCTGAAGGCGTTGAGGGGCCACTAAATCACCCTGTACACGCTTCTTAGTACGTCACGTACCCATAAAGCCACCAGGCGGCAGCCAGTCTCTCAGTGGTTGGCCAAAATGTTTTGGGTTGTGTATTTACAGGTATTCTACTGTGGAGGCAATAGGTACACATGCGACAGCATGCAGAGTCTAATATATTCCAAAATGCCATGCATAAAAACTCGATTTTTCCAGGGGTTCAGACTTCCTGATAAGAAAACAGAGTCACGTTTTTTGGATAGCCTTTGGGCTAGCTACATTTTGTATACCCAACAAAAGGATCGCTTTCCGTAATTCTGCTAGAGTACAGGATAGAAGTACGAATATTACACACTTCCTCCAGCTTAGGCAAATGGAGCAGATTGGTTGGTTCTCTTTGAAACAGATGTGGACAGACATCAGTTCCTGAGAAAAATCAAAAAACAATTTTTGTGAATGAAAGCCGAGTCGTGGCTTCCAAGACGGCTATGCACACCAAAAGGTAATCTATAGAGTAACGTAACAGGAGAAATACGCTGTAAAGTGCTTCAGTTATTATCGAAAGAGTTCTGGGAACCCCATGTTGTTGTAGTATTGAATCACACACAAAATTTTTGTTCTAATAAAATCCGGTCTGAGGTGTAAAATTATACAGGATGTCCGTGAAAGTGTGCAAATATGTAACAGCACATAGAGAATGCTTAACTAAACAGTTTGAGGTAGGGAACCTGGCGTCAGAGAAGCCAGCTTAAGGATATGTGGAAGTAACCTTTTCTAACGCCTTGCCAGCATTAATGTTTTCCAGCTTATTTACAACTAACATGCTTACAAATTGACACGTACTGTGCTGTTTATTAACACGTACGTTCTTTATTTCCTGCTATAAAACGGAATGACGAGCCTGATAACTAGGAATTCTACCTGTGCTTGAGGTTTGTGCAAAGTGTTCTACGCGAATTGTTGGAGAACTTACCGTTGGTTGTTCGCGAGAGGATGTGGATATAATATGACGGTGGACTGCCTCAGTTCAGTGTGGATGTCCATAAGCATGTCAATGCCGTCCTTCCCGGTCGCTGGATTGAAAGGAGAGATCCTATTCCATGGCCTGCGAGGTCACCCGACTTGAATCCCCTTCATTATTCCGGGGGACTGAGGCCTTGCTATGTTTCGCGCGGCTCCCCACGTCGGAGGTTCGTCCTCCCTCAGGCGTGTGTGTTTGTGTGTAGTCCTTAGCGTAAGTTAGTTTAATGTAGACTAAGCTGTGTGTAAGCCTAGGGACCGATGACCTCAAAGGTTTGGTCCCACAGGAACGTACCACCACGACCACCACCACCACGATTATTTCCTATGGGGACATCTAAAGCCACTTGTGTATGAGACTTCAGTGGATACGGAGATGGAATTAGTTGCCAGAATTGTAGCTGCCTGTGATGTGATTCGAAACACACCACAGATCTTTCTCAGGGTGCCTCAGAATCTTGTCCACCGATGTCATGCTTCCACAGATGTTAATGGCCGTGAGTTTCAGCAGATTTTGTAAGATACAATTCAAATGGTACGCTCATTGTGTCAGTGATGGTATTTGCAGTTAACTGTAACTAATGTAAATAAATACACAATAATGTGATTTTATTCCTATTATCTCCTTAAGCTGACTGCTCCGACCTCAGGTTCCCTACCTCAAATTGTTCAGTGGAGCATCCTCTACGTCGTGTTAATGTTTTGCGCGCTCTTTCGGTTATTTCCGTTTCCCCTTAAGGAAACTATCAAGATTTTACTGATCCATAAAGATCTCATCGAACAAGTGATATACCCTGTTGTAGGATGAACAAAACGGGTACCAACAGAAAAACGCTCATATAGGAGCACAAGGCGAATATGCTCATTCTACCTTCCTCAACACTTTTAAAAATTTTCAAAGAACTTTGTCATGTGAAAATGTATGCGCTTTTTTATGCTGAGAGAGAAGAAGAGAGTGCCAAGGATATTTCTCAGGGTGCGTCAGAATCTTTTTCACCGATGTCGCTGATGGATAAGTAAGAAACCAAGGTTTGTCGTTGAAACAAGGAGAACAAAAAACTTCTTACCAAACACAGACAGTGGTCGTGTTGTAGAGAGAGCGAAGGAGACAAAGACAGTGTGTATGTGTGTGTGTGTGTGTGTGTGTGAGAGAGAGAGAGAGAGAGAGAGAGAGAGAGAGAGAGAGAGAGAGAGAGAGAGGGAGGGAGAGGAAGACCGTGGCAGTGGTACATAGTTGAGAGTGACGCAGTCCTAGGAAAAGAGTAAAGGAGACAATATCAAAAAAAATGGTTCAAATGGCTCTGAGCACTATGCGACTTAACTTCTGAGGTCATGAGTTGCCTAGAACTTAGAACTAATTAAACGTAACTAACCTAAGGACATCACACACATCCATCCCCGAGGCAGAATTCGGACCTGCGACCGTAGCGGTCACGCGGTTTCAGACTGAAGCGGCTACAACCGCACGGCCACACCAGCCGGCAGACAATATCAGTGGGAGAGGAATAAAGAGAAGGCAAAAGTGGAAGTGGGTGGGATCGAGTAATAATGAAAGACAGTTTATGAGAATGACAACGAGGAAGAGAGAGATAGTGACAGAAAGAACAGACAGCAGCAGTGCGAAGGAAAAAATGAGGTAGCAGCAGTAAGGGAGAGCAAGAGGGAGAGAGAGAGAGTGAAAGAAGAAAGTGGTAGTAGTACAGAACTAATGAGACTGTGGCTGTGAGACAAAGGATACTGACAGAGAGACACAAAGAAATAATGACATAATGACAATCAGTTGGGCTGAATGAATGAGAGAGAATGGATAATTGGGAGTGAATGAGTATGAGAGACTTCGGTATGAGCGACTTATGATTGTAACTTTCGTGTATATTGTTAAATTGATTGTTATGGAAGTGGTAGGGTATATGTGTATCAAATGAAATATCCCAGAACCAGAAAGTGTATGTGTAGGCATATTTATCTGAGGCAGTTAAATAAAGTGTCCGAAGTCATCCCATGGATTGGGGTGATTTCGGACACACGTGTTTTTTAAATCTCTGTCCGAAGTTACAGTACATAGAGGGTGAATTCGGACAGTTACTGTTTATTTTTTTTTAATTCTACATGCTTTTTATTTGATTTTGGTGATATTTTACACATTTTAAGGGAGCCCTTTGTTGCGAATAAGTGATACAGAATGAAATAATGAATTTTATATATTACAGATAAGCTTTTATTTTGCAAGAATTTAAATAAACGGTCTCTTTGTTCACTTATGCACGAGCTTATTTAATATTTTCGCTGAAGCGAATGGAAAGATCTTCTGACTGTCGTTTGAGGAATAAATGCATCCATTCTTTTCCTGGCAAAATATTACGAAATTTCTTCTCTTTTTGGCTAGATTTATCAAGGTAGCCTTTAACTAAATATCTAATATCCAATTTAGTGAAGGGAAATCCGCAATGTGCAGCCCTCAAGATACCTTGCTTCAACATTTCTTCTTCTTCTTTATTTAGCACTGGCTGTCCTCCCATTTTTTTCGGATGTGCTTCCTGCACTTTATTTTGTAGGGTTGATTTAGGTATACCACACAAATCACATGGTTTTCAGTATACCAATTTACCACTCTGAATACCATGAACAGCTAGATAAAGTTCCGGGACATACTTACACCGTACTGTAACACCTCTCCTGCTTTTATACGATCTTGGCATTGTCCGAAATCACCCCACACAATACACAGTTTTACAAAAACCGTGGTTATTTTATAACCATGCACGAGAAACTCGACAAACCTGTACAGAAATTGTCTGAATGCTGTTAGCTACTGAGCGCGTCGACAATTACGGTTACAATAACTTCTCGCTCGGCGTAACAATAGAAAGTTTCCACTTTACGATAATGCATGGATTTTTAACACTTAGACTGTTCGTCAATTATTCACCTAGGGAAACAATTGAAGCAAAATAAAAGTTGTGGAGAGCGATAAATGCAAAAATGGCTCTGAGCACTATGGGATTTAACTTCTGAGGTCATCAGTCCCCTAGCACTTAGAACTACTTAAACCTACCTAACCTAAGGACATCACACACATCCATGCCCGAGGCAGGATTCGAACCTGCGACATTAGCGGTCGCGTGGTTCCAGACTGAAGCGTCTAGAACCGCTCGGCCATCACGGCCGGCCGATAAATGCAATCCTGCGCTTAAAATAATTGGTGCACGGACGTTAAAATAAGTAACTCTGCCGCGCGGGATTAGCCGAGCGGTCTCGGTCGCTGCAGTCAAGGACTGTGCGGCTGGTCCCGGCGGAGGTTCGAGTCCTCCCTCGGGCATGGGTATGTGCGTTTGTCCTTAGGATAATTTAGGTTAAGTAGTGTGTAAGTTTAGGGACTGATGATCTAAGCAGTTAAGTCCCATAAGATTTCACACACATTTTTTTTTAAGTAACTCTTTGTTTCTATGCAGTAGCAAAGAGCAAATGAGACATGCTGTCCGAATTTGCCCCCGGTGTCCAAAATCACCCCGTTTGACGGGGTTTTGGGGAAAAACTTTTAAAGGTGCTGAGGAGAGTGATTGAGGCTGCTGGCACTACACTTTTCAGTCAGAGTCAATAGGTAGATTATTGGCCTTTTTGTGCTCCTATCGGGGCTGGTTCTGTTCTTCTGCACCGCATTTAGACGACTAATCTCGTCCCCCTCCATGAGATGATTCAGGTGACAGATTTAGAGGAGCTCCCCGACAAAAGCAGAAAATAGAACAAAAGCGAGTGGACGCTCTGAAACATAACTTCCTCCATCATCCTTCTAAAAGCAGTCGAGACTGTCCTCCATTCGCCGTGTCTTGCACATTCTAAACACCACGAGAGACGACGCGGCTCTGCTTTCTCACAGAGCAGATCGTGAGACGGAGCAGCGCCGGCCGCCAGCGCGTCGCTCGCTACTGTCCCCGTGGCGTGGGCCGCCTCTGTACAGTCGACCCGAACACGTGCCGCGCCTAACACGGACAGACAGCACACGTGTAGGCCGGGCGGCGTGCTCCCAACGGGCACCGCCGCGCGCAGACTGACGGCCCGTCGTCGTCGTAACCTGGCGTGGAACAGACAGCGTGCGGCAGCGACGCCCACACACACGATGACGCGTGTAAGGGCAACACATAACGTAGTACTGTACTACGAGTGGCAGAAGCCTGTGATACATTTAGGGCGCACTCCTATTTGAACGCAGAGAGAGAGAGAGAGAGAGAGAGAGAGAGAGAGAGAGAGGGAGGGAGACCGTGGCAGTGGAAGATAGTTGACACTGATGTACGAGGTGCATTAAAGTTCTAAGGCCTCCGATTTTTTTTCTAATTAACTACTCACCCGAAATCGATGAAACTGGCGTTACTTCTCGACGTAATCGCCCTGCAGACGTACACATTTTTCACAACGCTGACGCCATGATTCCATGGCAGCGGCGAAGGCTACTTTAGGAGTCTGTTTTGACCATTGGAAAATCGCTGAGGCAATAGTAGCACGGCTGGTGAATGTGCGGCCACGGAGAGTGTCTTTCATTGTTGAAAAAAGCCAAAAGTCACTAGGAGCCAGGTCAGGTGAGTAGGGAGCATGAGGAATCACTTCAAAGTTGTTATCACGAAGAAACTGTTGCGAACGTTAGCTCGATGTTCGGGTGCGTTGTCTGGGTGAAACAGCACACGCGCAGCACTTCCCGGACGTTTTTGTTGCAGTGCAGGTAGGAATTTGTTCTTCAAAACGTTTTCGTAGGATGCACCTGTTACCGTAGTGCCCTTTGGAACGCAATGGGTAAGGATTACGCCTTCGCTGTCCCAGAACATGGGCACCATCATTTTTTCAGCACTGGCGGTTACCCGAAATTTTTTTGGTGGCGGTGAATCTGTGTGCTTCCATTGAGCTGACTGGCGCTTTGTTTATGGATTGAAAAATGGCATTCACGTCTCATCCATTGTCACAACCGACGAAAAGAAAGTCCCATTCATGCTGTCACTGCGCGTCAACATTGCTTGGCAACATGCCACACGGGCAGCCGTGTGGTCGTCCGTCAGCATTCGTGGCACCCACCTGGTTGACACTTTTCGCATTTTCAGGTCGTCAGGCAGGATTGTGTGCACAGAACCCACAGAAATGCCAAGTCTGGAGGCGATCTGTTCAACAGTCATTCGGCGATCCCCCAAAACAATTCTCTCCGCTTTCTCGATCATGTCGTCAGACCGGCTTGTGCGAGCCCGAGTTTGTTACGGTTTGTTGTCACACGATGTTCTGCCTTCATTAAACTGTCGCACCCACGAACGCACTTTCGACACATCCATAACTCCATCACCACATGTCTCCTTCAACTGTCGATGAATTTCAATTGGTTTCACACCACGCTGTTCAAATAAGGAAAACGTCGGCATTTTAAGTATTTAAAACAGTTCTAATTCTCGCCGCTGGCGGTAAAATTCCATCTGCCGTACGGTGCTGCCATCTCTGGGACGTATTGACAATGAAAGCGGCCTCATTTCAAAACAATGCGTATGTTTCTATCTCTTTCCAGTCCGGAGAAAAAAAATCGGAGGCCTTAGAACTTGAATGCACCTCGTAGTGCTACGAAAAGAGCAAAGGAGACAATTTTTAAGGAAAATAAAAGTAATGCTAAATGCTATGTTTTGTGTTAGGAGAAGAGCCAACACCATGTTACGAGTTGAGGCCGAAATACACGCGTTTTAGCTCACGCTGGCTGGCGTGAGGAGGGAAAAACTATACTGACGTGAGCTCTGGAACATGACAAGGAATTAGAATTCAGAAAGCGGACGTAATTAGTTTGATACTTAACTTTAATCCATTAATGATGAACGTCGCTCTTGACGGTACATGATTCACAATATTATCTGTTCAGAATACATTCTTGTAACTGAATATGGCGCCTTGCTAGGTCGTAGCAAATGACGTAGCTGAAGGCTATGCTAAACTGTCGTCTCTACAAATGAGAGCGTATGTAGACAGTGAACCATCACTAACAATGTCGGCTGTACAACTGGGGCGAGTGCTAGGGTGTCTCTCGTGACTACACCTGCCGTGTGGCGGCGCTCGGTCTGCAACCACTGATAGTGGCGACACGCGGGTCCGACGTACACTAACGGACCGCCGCCGATTTAAAGGCTACCACCTAGCAAGTGTGGTGTCTGGCGGTGACACCACACTATGATTTATTCCTTACACTTTTATCTTTAAAAAAACATTTTTGTGGCCATATCTTACCAGGTGGAAGGACCTTTACGTCGTTAGGCTTTCGTTCCTCCGTCGGTAAACACGGAACCCTTGTAGGATGAAACTGTTGTCCGCGTATCTATGTGTTTGTCCAACTGTTAAATAGTCTTCTTCTCAGAACGCGTAGAAGTATCGAGTTAAAATTTATGTCACATACTAACGGCTACGGTCGCTTGACGGTATAAAATATTGAAGCTTCTATGTCAATGCAGTCAAAGATAAGGCCAATTATCGCATATTTTGCTACTCGCAGACTCACTCATCAAAACCTATAGGGTACTTCCCTTTGCCCTATAATCGTGAAGTTTGGCTAGAAGCAAGGCTTCACAGCGCAAGTAAAGGAAAAAAATCCAAAAAGTGTTAATTTGTAATTATGTAACACGAAACAAAGATTTCTTTGCCATTTGTTATTTGTCTGTTCGTCCGTTAACACCCCTTTTTCTCAGGGAATGGTGGACGTAGGTCACGTAGTGGACGTAAGTCACGTAGGTCACGTAGGTCACGTAGTAAGGTCTACAGCTTCTTGCTAGTGTAGCAAAATTAACAAATTAACATTCTGAGTTCTTTCTTTCTTTCTTTGTTGGGGCCTTTGTCCCGCTCCAACGCGGAATCGGCATTGTTAGTACGGAGTTGGCAGTGTTAATTGCAGAGGGTGGCTGGATGCCCCTCCTGACGCCACCCTGAACCCCCCGGGACGGAAGTAGTCTAGCCCAGCTGTCTGCGTCTACTGTAAGTCATGAAATAGTGCGAAGGTTTTCAAATGCGTGTGAGTCGTGTAACTGAGGCGGAATTTGGGGACCAGCCCGGTTTTCACCTAGCGGAATGTGGAAAACCGCCTTAAAACCACATCCAGGCTGTCCGGCATACCGGCCCTCGTCGTTAATCCGCCGGGCGGATTCGATTCGAGGCCGGCGCGCCTACCCGAGTGCAGGAAGCAGCGCATTAGCGTTCTCGGCTACCCTGGCGGGTCAAAATTAATATTCTGAGTCATTGCGGTCAAATCCTATATGGTATTTCATTTTGACCTAGAATTATGAAACTGAGCAAGAAGCGATGATTCACAGTACTAGCAAAGGGAACACTCTAGAAATGGTTACTTTCTATTTACATCAGATTAAAAAAAAATCTTGTTACTTGTTATCCGATTGTCGTCTGTCCCTCCAACTGTTAAGACTTATTTTTCTCAGCGAGTAGAAATTTATGTCTGGAGTCTCTTGGTGGTGCAAGAAATTTAAGGTTCTAACTCAATGCAATCAAAAGACTCGGCCATGTATGTTACATATTTTGATACTCGCAAACTCATTCATTAAAACCTATAGCTTACTTCGCGTTGACGTTGAATTATGAAACCTGGCAAGAAGCAAGTGTAAGTAAAGGAGGAAAAAAAAACGGGAAATTGTTAATTTCTAATTATATCGCACGACCGATCGAGGTGGCGCAGTGGTTACCACACTGTACTCACATTCTGGAAGATGAAGTTCGACATGCGTCTGGACTTCTCGATTTAGGTTTTCCGTGATTCCCTTAAACCGCTCCAGGCAAATGTCGGGATGCTTCCTTCGAATGGGTACGGCCGATGTCGTTCCGCATCCCTGTCATAACCCGAGCTTGTGCTCCGTCTCTAATGACCTCGATGGCGAGGTGACGTTAAACGCAATCTTCCTTCACTCCTTATATCACACGAAAATGTATTTGTTTTGTTATTTGTGATCAGACTTCTAATATAAAATTAAAACATTCGCGAAAGTCTTGGAATCCACGGGACCGATGTCTTGCCACTGTAAGAGTACACAGCAGGAAAAATATTGGAGCTTCTTAACTCCAGGGATGGATGAACTGTCTGTCAATTTAATTAAGTTTGTACAGCACCCTCAGAGCGAGTCGTACTCGCACCTGGCCAAGTTTTTCTTTTCTTTCAATGTATTTTCTGTCAGAATACATAGGATAAGTGAAAAAAACATTACGTTCTGTGTGGTATCAACGTTCGATACCACACTTGTTAGGGGTTGCAGTTATCGACCGCGGTCCGTACTAGTATCGCTGGATCCGCGAGTCGAGACTAGCGCCGCTAGCGCAGCTCCGCGGCTTGCAGCAAGTCTCTAGCGTGCGCTCGGCCACTCTTGCTCGGGACGTTAAGTAGGAAACTAGTACAGCCTTCAGCTGATAGGAAGCAACCTCTAACAAGGCGCTTAGTTATAGTATGGCTTATTTGATGCCTCTATAGCTCTCTGTTGTAATTATGTTCATCCTGACTATGAAGACTCCTGTACCACCAGTTAAGTACAATATATTATTTTTTACCAACGACTTCTAATTATTTTAGTCGTTGCAGACCCAGACCATGCAGCCAGCTCCTCATCGACTTCACTGAAAAACCTGTTGTATAAGCAAAGAAGAGATTTGTATGTTTCTATTTAGCATTGGTCACCAGTGGTTCAACTTTGGCGACGATTCGTTCACCATCATAACATTCTGTTAGAATGGCGACGTGATGAAAAAATGTCAAGTTTTCCGACAAAATAATTGATACAAAAACGTGCACCGAAAGTAGACCTTTGAAGATATCGCCAAAAGCCAACGTACGCTCACAGTGAATTCAATAGAGAATGTTGGCATCAAATTCACATCAGAAATGTGTGTACCGTTCTCAAGCTATGTTCCCTGCCTATTTGAAAAAAACTGTTCCAAGAACAACGCGTTTGACGTTTTGGGCTACTTTGTTTTGTTACAGGGTGACAATCATTGAACATATGAAAAAAAATTAAATTAGTTACAAACTATGGCGTGCATACACTTTATTCAACATGTAAACGTCACTACTGATATCAGTTTTTAGGTTGTAACATGTTCAATATGCCTGCCATCATTGGCGATGATGTGGCGCAGATGAATAGCTAAATTCAGCATGACCCGCTGAACTGTCGGAAAATCGATGCTGTCGATGAGCTCCTGAATGAATGTTGGGGCTCGGCAGTGGATTTGGGGTTATTGCTGTACACCTTGTCTTTAACACAGCCCCACAAGAAGGAGTCGCATGTGTTCAGGTCCGGAGAATATGGCGGCCAATCGAGGCCCATGCCAGTCGCCCCTGGGTACCCCACAGCCAGAATGCCGTCCCCAGAGTGCTCCTCCTGGACACACTTCTGCTTCGATGGGGTCTAGCTCCGTCTTGCATGAACCACATCTTATCGAAATCAGGGTCACTTTGAATAATGGGGATGAAATCATCTTCCAAAACCTTCACGTACCGTTCGGTAGTCACCGTGCCGTCAAGGAATATCACACCGACTGTTCCGTAGCTGGACATTGCATACCACGTTGAGAATGAAGAGACTCCTCGATCACGAAATGCGATTTCTCAGTCCCCCAAATGTGCTAATTTTGCTTAGTGACGAATCCATCCAAATCAAAGTGTGCTTCGTCGCTAAACCAAGCTATGTATGCGCATGCTAATTCCCATCATGTCCCGCGGCCATCTGTGCAGTTTGAACGTCCTGAGGTAAACCGTTCAGAAGTTATAATGATTTTATTTCATATAGTTCAACAATTGTAATCCTGTAGGTTAAAAGTACCTCTAGTCAGTGATCCTAAGACAGTAGAGACACCCTTCCAGACCCAAAAGATATTAGTCCTCAATCTTCTTCGTGGCCGTGGTGATCCTTCGGAGTTCCCCGACACGTTCTGCCATTTACTGCTCTGCTCGCTCGATGAGCTTATACGCTGCTTTTGTGCAGAAGTTGTAACAAGCTAGTCCGATTCAAAGTTCAAGCACTTTCATTATTTCCATAACACCTGTTAAGCCGTCGTTGAAATTACATGTTGCCACACTGGCCGGCAAATTTTTTTTCCGCTGTGGGTGGTTTATGGAGACACATTTTTATAAATCGCCTTATAACTGGAAAACTGAGTTTCTGGAGAACTTGGGATGGACACTACAATAAAGTACATATCCTAGAGAACATTTTAAGGCAAAAAACCGATTTTTTAAAATTTTGGACAAGGACTACCCTCTCAATAGGCATTCACCTGTTCACAATTTTCATTGAAATGAACTTTCGCCTTTTGCGAGAGACAGTATGTTTATTTTTGCTATACTATTTCAGCAATTTCTGTGCAGCGTTCACCAGGTTTTTGCTTATTTCTCTGTGTCACATAACGCTATCAGTTTTTTTATAAATGGTACACTCCTGGAAATGGAAAAAAGAACACATTGACACCGGTGTGTCAGACCCACCATACTTGCTCCGGACACTGCGAGAGGGCTGTACAAGCAATGATCACACGCACGGCACAGCGGGCACACCAGGAACCGCGGTGTTGGCCGTCGAATGGCGCTAGCTGCGCAGCATTTGTGCACCGCCGCCGTCAGTGTCAGCCAGTTTGCCGTGGCATACGGAGCTCCATCGCAGTCTTTAACACTGGTAGCATGCCGCGACAGCGTGGACGTGAACCGTATGTGCAGTTGACGGACTTTGAGCGAGGGCGTATAGTGGGCATGCGGGAGGCCGGGTGGACGTACCGCCGAATTGCTCAACACGTGGGGCGTGAGGTCTCCACAGTACATCGATGTTGTCGCCAGTGGTCGGCGGAAGGTGCACGTGCCCGTCGACCTGGGACCGGACCGCAGCGACGCACGGATGCACGCCAAGACCGTAGGATCCTACGCAGTGCCGTAGGGGACCGCACCGCCACTTCCCAGCAAATTAGGGACACTGTTGCTCCTGGGGTATCGGCGAGGACCATTCGCAACCGTCTCCATGAAGCTGGGCTACGGTCCCGCACACCGTTAGGCCGTCTTCCGCTCACGCCCCAACATCGTGCAGCCCGCCTCCAGTGGTGTCGCGACAGGCGTGAATGGAGGGACGAATGGAGACGTGTCGTCTTCAGCGATGAGAGTCGCTTCTGCCTTGGTGCCAATGATGGTCGTATGCGTGTTTGGCGCCGTGCAGGTGAGCGCCACAATCAGGACTGCATACGACCGAGGCACACAGGGCCAACACCCGGCATCATGGTGTGGGGAGCGATCTCCTACACTGGCCGTACACCACTGGTGATCGTCGAGGGGACACTGAATAGTGCACAGTACATCCAAACCGTCATCGAACCCATCGTTCTACCATTCCTAGACAGGCAAGGGAACTTGCTGTTCCAACAGGACAATGCACGTCCGCATGTATCCCGTGCCACCCAACGTGCTCTAGAAGGTGTAAGTCAACTACCCTGGCCAGCAAGATCTCCGGATCTGTCCCCCATTGAGCATGTTTGGGACTGGATGGAGCGTCGTCTCACGCGGTCTGCACGTCCAGCACGAACGCTGGTCCAACTGAGGCGCCAGGTGGAAATGGCATGGCAAGCCGTTCCACAGGACTACATCCAGCATCTCTACGATCGTCTCCATGGGAGAATAGCAGCCTGCATTGCTGCGAAAGGTGGATATACACTGTACTAGTGCCGACATTGTGCATGCTCTGTTGCCTGTGTCTATGTGCCTGTGGTTCTGTCAGTGTGATCATGTGATGTATCTGACCCCAGGAATGTGTCAATAAAGTTTCCCCTTCCTGGGACAATGAATTCATGGTGTTCTTATTTCAATTTCCAGGAGTGTATTTTTGATATGTCTTACTGTACAGTTTATGTCATGGTTCCTGACGCTGTGATATTGCTTCCGGGTGTTTTACATCTGTTGAAAGATACTTCTCTCTGTACTACTGCTTGTGAGTTATACCCACATATTTTCTTCATTTTGTCACAAAGACAAGGGAGGGTATCGTCAGTTTTCGTGATAGGGTAAAAGAGACTTGTGCGTACGTAATTCAGAGACCAACAGTGAGAAAGATAGTGTTTCAACAAGTATAAAACAGCTGGAAACAAGCCAACAGTGTAAGAATCCATGACAAGCCGAACGATGAATATACATACAAGAAAGCTAGGACTAAGTAACTCTGAGACCGCATTATGCACTGAAACCAGCACAGAAAATGCTGACACATAAGTAAGTTAAACTAAAGTAAACTTACTGCGTCTTACAAACGGTGAAAGTTCTCTCCAGTTTTTATTTACAATCAAAAAAATAAACGAGTTACACCAGCAAAGAGATGATTGACATTGAAGAACTCTGTCTTTCCTAATTCACATAAACATTCCGTTGACGGAATTAGGCTCCTAATAACAACGTGTACTGTCGCAGAAAATTGGCTGCGGCTTTCTTCTTAGTAATACAACGTGTACTGTCACAAAACTTAACAGCGGCTTTTTTTATTTTCATCACTTCAGCAACACTTGACACAGAGCAAATAATGTGCATTTTACTCAGGTATTAATTTGTAAAGACTGAGAAGGGATTTCTCGTTTTCTGTGTTTTTATATTTCGTAGTTCACCAAAAGAACTGCCGAGTCAAGTCCATTCGATGTAAATTGCAGGCGAGAGGCGGACGTTAGACGGGCGTGTCCAGACAGTCTGCAATGGCAAGAAGATTGGCTTAATCATTACGATGACACTGCATTTTGCTCTTCAGTTGTTAAAAAATAAAATCTGCTATATGATCAGTTACTGTCTTTCCTTTCGATATTTATTATTGTGCAACGCCTATTCTTACATAAGAACTATTTCTCGGCAATATATTATTAGTTTCCTGTCAACTGCAAATTATTCGTGCAAATAAATGTAATTTTAAAATAAGCCCATCCTTGTACAACCTCTAGCCCAAACCCCACTCCACCTAAAACCTGCACTACATTTGCCAGCAGAGTGTGACTGTGTCTTGTACGGGCATGTGTTTAACTTCCGACTGTAAAGAAACGGTGACTTGATTTCGTTTGTGGTGTCAGAGATACGGCTGTTACGCAGGTGCCAGGTGCAGAATGACTGCACAGGCAGTAGTTGGCTTGAGGTCCAGTCGAGGGCGAGCCCTGCGAGAACTATCGCTGAGATGTCCCAGCAACTTCTACAGGACATAGAGGAGCCTTTGGAGTTGACAGTGGGAGAGCAGATGGTTGTGAGTAGCAAAACCGACTCCACAAGGAGAGAACCAATTCCGTATTTTTTTTTAAGTGAGTCCTCTTTCCGCGTGCTACATACGAGTGCTACGCATTATGTAAGTGGGGTTAACGATTTGTTTGTTGCTGTTAGTGGAGGGAGAAGAATGTAGGTAGGCCGTAATTGAATTACTGGATATAGCAGCATGAGTAGATATTGTGTTAAGTAATTTTTTAATCTGAGTTAGCCATGCAGAGTAGCAGGATAAGTCATTGTTGTGTAAGGGAATAGGATTCTGGTTCAAATGGCTCTGATCACTATGGCATTTAACATCTGAGGTCATCAGTCCCCTAGAACTTAGAACTACTTAAACCTAACTAACCTAAGGAAATCACACACATCCATGCCCGAGGCAGGATGCGAACCTGCGACCGTAGCGGTCACGCGGCTCCAGACTGAAGCGCGTAGAACGGCTCGTCCACACCGAATGGGATTCTGATGGGGGATGTTGAGACACCAGGGGGTATACTAAGTGGCTGTAGTTCCTGGTGGGTTTTCTTTATCTTAGTTGGGCACAGCATGGAGTGTTGGCTATTTGCGGCTGGCCTGGACAGGAAAGCAGAAACTGATGCCGTGTATTTTAATCACCTCATTGTTTATGAGTCTTGAAGTGTGTGTTGGGTTGGTGGGTCATTGTCACCACTTGTAGTGTTTGTGTTTTTATGTTTAGCGATTATAGTTATTGTGATATTGTGATAATTGCCTGAGTCAGATGCTCCAAGTGTTATCGACGTAATCATCTTGAGGCCAGCCTGCCACGGTGATGGAAGCAACAGACAACCCTGTTGTGCAGAGTTGGGGCCAAGGATCGGCTCTGTGGCCGAAGTTGTCCGTACTGGTAGTCTGGGCCTGGACGTGTTGCTCAGCACGACGGGGAGATGTAGTAACTGCGGCTTCAGCTACCACCGTTAGTCACTGTGGCTAAGAGTCTAGTCAGGAGGTGGTGCCATGCATGATGTGGGGCAATGTCCGGACTTGTTTGGAGTACAGTGTTCTGGGTTCTAGTTGCTGCCATGGGCTGCAGGTGAAATAGACCAGAGTGAGTTGGTTGGTGCCCAGCAACCGAGACGGAAGGTCCAATATGCAACGTGGTGTATTGCAGAGACAGGTAGTTGCAATGGTGAACACAGTGTGTGTGTCCAAGGTGTCATGCGTATTCTAAAAGCACATTTGCAGGATGGGCGTTGGTATATTGCAAAAAACGTAGATATGAGTTGAGAACATAAATAAAGAATTACTTAAGATATTATTTAGTATAAGCGGTTGTATCGATTGGGGTATGCAACCGCTGAAAATGTGGATAATTACACAGTTCAGTTGTCTTGCCTAGAAGACGGCACGTTTTTGTTCTTGTTGCGGTCGAGATCGGACGCGTATCAGCCATCGCTGCAGATAATTTTATGGCACACCGCCATTACTACTATTACTATTTTATTGAGACGCAATCTCACTACTGATACTTATAGTTACACACAGCAACAGAATTTATTTAAGTGTCTATTAATTTAATTTAATGTAATATTTTGTGAATACGGTAATATTATTTAATCTTGTGTTTCATGTATGATGCAAGTTATAGTTTCAGTTAAATGACGTATTGGCATGGCTAAAGGTTCCGTATTACAAATCTGATGAATGGTCCAGCATGAGCCAATGCTTTGGAATTATTCAGTCTACCAAGTCCGATAAAGAAATATTTTCAGAAGAATCACTCACGGTCAAACTTACAATGATCGGACCTTATGTAAAAAGCTATTGTCAAGCGCTCGAAGTCTGTATTAAGCACCATTAGAAATTTATATTATTATCATTATCTATTACTATTTATCTGTTGTTTGATGTTCACAAAACGGACCGGAAAAGCCTATAAATTAAACTGGCGACTTCGTGTCTGGACCTTTTATTGTATTTGCTACATTGTTTTTCTGTCTTGCATGGGTAATGGGATTATATCTGACGAGCCATTGCCACTGAGTATTTGTAAAGACCAAACAAAAAGACAGACCATTGGAACTGTTGATGAGACCTGGAATCTACACTGCATACTTGGATCCAACCTAAGACATCGCATTTTTAAATTAGCACGCTAGTCAAAGCGCTTTCAATAATTCTAGCTTGCTTCCTAACTTTTTCAAAATTTTACGTAACCGCAGCAGACAAAAAAAGGGTTCAAATGGCTCTGAGCACTATGCGACTTAACTTCTGAGGTCATCAGTCGCCTAGAACTCAGAACTAATTAAACCTAACTAACCTAAGGACACAACACACATCCATGCCCGAGGCAGGATTCGAACCTGCGACCGTAGCGGTCGCTCGGTTCCAGACTGTATCGCCTAGAACCGCACGGCCATTCTGACCGGCGCAGCAGACATTTTTGCGCAAGATCGCGTATTCCAAATCATTTTTATCATACGGTTTATTATAACAATACGGCCACTCCATTCTACAAAATAGCCGAATTGTGTCATATGCAACGTAAAATGCCATTAATGTTAATTATTTCACCATTAATTGCAATTCTTGCTCAGTTAATCCAGCATTGTTGCCATACCAAATTAATTTCATGAGTTCATTCTCAAACGAGTTTTTTCTTACAATATACGAGGGTCATCCACAAAGTAAGTTCCGTTTCTGTTTCTATCCGCAGCAGCGCTACGATCGCAGTTCCGAGCATGCGCGGCAGTTACTCTGACTGAAGGAGAAGACATGTACGCCATTTTCACATCGCTGCGGCCGACGTGTGCTTCGTAGTGTTTCTTTATAATGTCAGCCGTAATTGAAAATGCCACCGCGCGTGAAGTCAGATCTGTGATTCGTTTTCTAAATGCAGAGGAAGTTAAACCAAAGAAAATTCATCGGCAAATGTGTGAGGTTCACGGACAAAATGCTATGAGTGATTCAATGGTTAGAAAATGGGTCATACTGTGCAATGAAGGACGTGATCAAGTGCACGTTGAAGAACGAAGTAGACGCCCGTCTGTGGTTACTGATGAACTGGTTCACACAAATGAAGAGAAGATTAAGCACAACCGTATGTTTACACTTCATGCCCTTGCTATGGAAGTTCCGCAAATCTCACGGTCACTAATTCATGAAATTGTTACTGATAAACTGAAATTTCGAAAACTTTGCTCACGTTGGGTACCCAAAATTCTTACTGAACAACACAAAAAAACAACGGATGGGCAGTGCACTTCAGTTTTTGACATGCTACAGTGAAGAAGGCGATGGTTTTCTTTCTCGGATAGTCACAGGGGATGAAACATGGATATTGTACGACACCGCTGAAACAAAACGGCAATGAATGGAATGGAGGCACACTTCATCCCCAACGGAGGTTAAGACTAAGCATATCTTGACACCTCGAAAAGTCATGTGCACCTTTTTTTAGGACAGAAAAGAGATTTTGCTGATTGATTTCTTACCACGAGGCCAAACAGTCAATGTACATGGTTACTGTTGTGGGTTGGCAAGAGAGCCAACCCGGTATACTAGAGGAAGCCGAAAGGCACGCGTTTTAGCTCACGCAGGCTGGCGTGAGGTCTGGAACAGGACAAGGAAATTAGACTTCAGCAAAAAACGTACGTTGCTGCTGGAATACAGACGCAAACCGATTCCGTCTTGGACATTAAACAAAACACTGACAATAACTTCAGAGTTCACTCCAATAGTAACGATCAATCAGCAGTTAACATGCCTAGTGACGGAACTTCCGTAAATATGCCGACTATTAGTCAAATGGCTAAATCCAGTTCAGAGCCCATTCTCGTCCGTGACGTCAAGTCAAACAACGTGGCGAGGGCAAAGCAGTTTCAGTTCACAAATATTGCCGGCATTTTTGACGCTATAATCAAGTAAATGACTGGAAACAAAAATCACACGACATCAATACAAAATCAGTTCACTAAAAATAAGGAAGACAGCGACGCACATACGTTATCAATACATAATCAGATAACTGAAAAAAAAAACTGACCACCGAAAACAAAAGAGACATTGACGAACACATGACAGTTTTAGAAACGCGATATGAAGAGATTATGGCTGAATTAATAGTACTAAAAACTTGTAATGACACTTTGTGAGAAAGAATAGACGAGATTAACACGAGACTGAGCGGACAAGTGTCCGAACGTGACTCAAAATTTTCCGGATTGAACTCACAGCAGATAAACCACAAAATACGTAAAAAATATTAAAACTGAAGTCAAACATTTAAACACCACATGCGAAGCACCGAGCGAGGTGGCGCAGTGGTTAGCACACTGGACTCGCATTCGGGAGGACGACGGTTCAATCCCGTCTCCGGCCATCCTGATTTAGGTTTTCCGTGATTTCCCTAAATCGCTTCAGGCAAATGCCGGGATGGTTCCTTTGAAAGGGCACGGCCGATTTTCTTCCCCATCCTTCCCTCACCCGAGCTTGCGCTCCGTCTCTAATGACCTCGTTGTCGACGGGACGTTAAATACTAATATCCTCCTCCGCCTCCACATGCGAAGCTGTTGCCACCTAAGTCAAATCTTATCCGTCAGTTCATCAATAAAAACACGCATTACTGTAATTGAAGGCAAAGTTAACCCCATGGATAAACAACTTAGGCCGGCCGGAGTGGCCGAGCGGTTCTAGGCGCTTCGGTCTGGAACCGCGCGACCGCTACGGTCGCAGGTTCAAATCCTGCCTCGGGCATGGATGTGTGTGATGTCCTTAGGTTAGTTAGGTTTAAGTAGTTCTAAGTTCTAGGGGACTGATGACCACAGATGTTACGTCCCATAGTGCCCAGAGCCATTTGATAAACAACTTACAGACAAACCAATTAAATACTGACAACCATTTTACCAATATAAATAAAGAATTTCATGAGTGGATTGATCAGAAATATAAATATTTTGAACAATTTATAGAGGGAATATCACCGACGGCTGTCCACTACACTGTTGGCGAATTTGTCAAAAATAATAAACATGTCATATCTGAGGAAGCTCATTCCAAAGCAGCACAACAGAAACAACTAAACGATACCATACGACCGGAGTGTAGCATTAATCAAAATGCTCGTTTTGGTAATGAAAACAGATGGATGTACGACATGTATCCTCCGTACACAACAAACACCTAACAACGCCTAGAGCTTAGAACTAATTAAACCTAACTAACCTAAAGACATCACACACATCAATGCCCGAGGCAAGATTCGAACCTGCGACCGTAGCGGTCGTTCGGCTCCAGACTGTAGCGCCTAGAACCGCACGGCCACACCGGCTGGCACACACCTGTACACATGACACCTAATTACAATCGTGACATTTATGGGCAACACGTTCCTTTGCATTCACCAGCCGATCACTCTAGTAACTACTCTGAAAGCAACCGACATTGCAGTGTCAAAGAAGAAGAAAACCTGATTAAACATCGGCGATTTCAACCTTTCATTCTGTAATTTTTCTGAAAGCGTTTAGAAATGCATACCCAAGAGCATGGAGTGACCGAAAGAGAATTTCCTATGTCGTAGTTTATATCCAGGGTGACGCAGCTGTCTGGGCCTATAATGAAGCCGACAGATGCGTGACGTATGAACAATCTGAAAGAGCTTTCTTGGCCAAATTTTGTTCGCAATCGGTAAAATATTTGAATACTGGACACTTATGTGATGAAACTGTAGCTACGCGCGATCCACTCCGCGCAATGAAAGCCAGATTGCCTTTTATCATTAAAAGAAGTTACTGCACATTCCAGACAATTACGCAGAATATTTTCTGTCTGTGCTTGATTCTGTTGATATATTATATGAAGATCAATATCCGCACGGCAAAACAGTTGCCACAATGTTTACGTCAGTGGTATGCAAAACGCGCAGGTTAGCCAACTGAATCCTTGCGCTCCTGCCGCTGTCGGTTACGTAGCGCAGCAGAATCGACAGCTTCCTTCCGCAAACCAATGCACGTACCAGAATCAGCAGACACACGCCAATATGAACAATAATCATAATATGTCATACACAACAGACGGCAATCCACACAAGAGGCATGGCGCAACAATAATGGAAATAACAGAAACGGAAACAACAAAAACTGGAACAAAAACAATTATCTGCCTGTAGAAAATCAAGAGTAAAACTGCAACAGTAACAAAGGTCATGCGTACCATAATACTGGTTCACCACCTCAGTACAACATTAACACAAGTCCGTGTCAAATGCCGCTAGAGCCTGTACAAATCAAAATTGGACTTTACCCACCAATCGCAGGTAAGTCAAGGTGCTGAACCACAAAAGCCGCAACAGATCGGAATGTGGTATACACAATACCGTAATGTAAACATATCAGAAGTGTCAAGTGAAACTCCACCTCTGGTTGTATCAATACCTGCACCAACTACGGAGACGTCAGACTAAAGACAGTCACTACTGTGCCCCAGGTCGAGGCTGAAGGTTTGGGGGCAACTTCAATATCAAATCACTGTTTGATACACCCAATGATGAACGACACAATGCTTATGCATCAATTAGTTTTAAGCAGCAAAAACTATTATGTATACACTTCAATCATGCTGAGAGCTTATCTGATGAACTATTGCAGGAAAATACACAATGTCGTTCGTCTAGTAATAAAATAGTTGTAGGTACAACTACTGCTATAGTAGGAGGTATTCCAGCCAGTATTGTTTTGGACACAGGAGCGGCTGTGAGTGTTTTATAGTATACTTTCTATAAGAAAATGACTGAATTTGAACCTGTACCCGAGTTTCCTGTTCCAAAGCGTAAGATTTTAACTGCCGTATGTCATAAGTCTAGTAGAGTTACGAAACAGGTTTTTGTGACCATTAAGATAGATAATGGAACAGTATAAAGGCCGTCCCTTGTGCTTCAGAATTTAGTTACTAACTCGCAAACATGACAAGTATTGTACTGGGTACAGAATACAATGTTTGAAAGAGAGCGACGAAACAAACAGAGACACTCGCACCTGATATGAGATTTTAGAAACACTGATTAGCCACAAGTTAAGTAAAACCAGTACTATTACTGATAATGGAAGCAATGAGCTTGATCAAGTACTATCTAAGTACGTACATGTCTTTACTAAATGACCAGTTATCATTATGACATATGTTTATAAAGCTTAAGTCAAGCTTCACCAAATTTTCTATCACAAAACCTACAATATACCACTATCTCAATGACCTGCGGTATGGCAAGAATTTAAACAGATGTTACAGTCGAAGATCAGCGAACCTTCCACATCTCCCTACTGTAGTCCATTACTTGTTGTCAAGAAATCTAACAGAAATATTAGAGTGGACTTGGACATACTTGCCATAAATGAAATTACACTACCGATACACACTAAACTCGAAAATTTAGAGGTACAACGGCAAAAATTTTTAGATGCTAATTACTTTCACACAATCGACTTGAAAAATTCGTTTTGGCAAGTGGCAATCACTCCTCATACCAGAAAATATACCGCTATCATATTCGGCGGGCGACCATATCAAGTCTGTATTCTTCCTTTCGGATTGAGCGTCAGTTTAGGCGTAATTATTATTGCTTTGAATACAGTGCTTGGTGACGAGTTTGCTGAGACTGTTACACATTATGTCGATCTTTTGATAGCCACTAAGACTAGGAATGAACATCTTGACACCCTTGGAAAGATTGTGGATGAATCTGCAGGACCTGGTGTAACAGGTAACCTAAAGAAGTCAAAATTTGGTTGTAGTGAGATTAGATATCTTGTACAAGTAATTAACGGACAAGGTAGGCCTGATCCAGGTAAGTTGGGCGCTATTAGGAATTTTCCTGACTCGCACTAAAAATCCGACTGAAGTAATTTCTAGGACTCTGTTCTTTATTTCGACGTTTCCTGTCACAATAACTATTGAACAATAAGCATATCATAGATTTACTTAAGGAGTATCAGGTAAGGATCTGGTCTGAGCAGTGCCAGCAGATTTTGATGAAGTTAAGCATGTATTGGTGAATGCAAACATTTTAGACCGTCCAGACTTTAGTTTAGATTTTTGTATCACGTGTGACGCATCATGCAGTGGCTTTGGGTCGATATCTATTCCAAGTAGTGAAGAACGGGGAAGAGGAACAGGTAAAAATCATTGGATTTGCAAGCTGTACTTTTAGTGAATGTGAACGTACTTATTAAACCACCGAACTTTAAACTCGTTCTGTTGTCTGGGTTTTCGAAATGTTTAACTACTATTTATATGGTAAACACACGAAAATTTATACAGATCACAAAGCTCTGACATTTCTGTTACAATGTGAGTTAGTTCATCCTACATTATCACGCTTTATCTCTGCAGAATTACTCATTTGAGAGTGTACACACAAATGTAAAGAGAACATTGTGGTGTCACCGCCAGACACCACACTTGCTAGGTGGTAGCCTTTAAATTGGCCGCGGTCCGTTAGTATACGTCGGACCCGCGTGTCGCTACTATCAGTGATTGTAAACCGAGCGCCGCCACACGGCAGGTCTGGAGAGACTTCCTAGCACTCGCCCCATTTGTACAGCCGACTTTGCTAGCGATGGTTCACTGAAAAAATACGCTCTCAGTTGCCGAGACGATAGTTGGCATAGCCTTCAGCTACGTCATTTGCTACGACCTAGCAAGGCGCCATTACCAGCTACTATTGAGATTATGAATAATGTACCGTCAAGAGCGATGTTCACCATTTATGGATTAAAGTTCAGTATTCCACCAGCTACGTCCGTTTTTTTTAAAGTCTAATTTCCTTGTCCTGTTCCAGACCTCACGCCAGCCTGCGTGAGCTAAAACGCGTGCCTTTCGGTTTCCTCTAGTAAACCGGTGTTGGCTCTCCTGCCAATCCACAACAAACATCATTGCTGATGATTTGTCTCGTCTTCCACAAGGTTTGAAAGATTGTAACACGGATCTTGAAAATGTGAACGACTACAGAGTACTCCTAATGCAGGATAAACAATATTAGCAATATTACAATGATTTGTGTATTTATATTTATGTAAATACGGCAGCTTAACAAAAATCTGATCCGCACTGGAACACAGTAAGAACTTGATTCATAGATCAACTTGAGTATCCACTTTCTAGCCGTTATCTGACATATAATGATGTGCTATTCTATTGACGTCATCCTGATGGCTCTAATTTGTGTGTATGTATTCCCAAGGATTCTGGACACACATACACACACACACACACACACACGCACACACACACACACACAGTTTCGGGACATAATGGAACGAATAAGTGCATTGCAAAACTTAGGTCATATTATTATTTCACTAATACAAGACGAATCATTCACAATGTACTTAAAACATGCGTATCTTGTCAGAAATCTAAACCTCAGAACCTATCTTCAAAGACAGATCTACATTCCATAGTACCAGCAAACCACTCGAGACTCTATAAGTACTGACGTAAGTGGTCCACATCGAATAAGTAGTGGGGTGTGAAGTATATTTTAGCATTTTATGACATTTTCTAAACATGTTAAGCTTGAAAGGAGTCTACTGGGGTACACTTGCATGTGGTACCATAACATGATAATAATACTAAATTAAACTAAAATAAAGCTATTATATTATAAAAGACGTATGTCTCTGATAGGCTTTATAAAGTGGATCGTTGACTGCACGACTGCAGAGCCAAAGATATTGCTTCTGGTCTGAGAGTAAGAGAACGCTTGATGCACAGTAGTAGGTAGCTGTCTGTGAGCGAAAGAGGACGGATTAGGCAGTTTTTGTAAGCAGAAGTCCTCTCACAAGCAAGGTAAATATGTTAAATATTTATGACTCTCGTTTTTCCATCGCTTTAGTGTAGATAAGTTGGCTGATAATTTGTAATTCTTGAGTAACTCCAGAATATACGTAAACTGAGTTGATGAAAAGGCTAGTTAAATATTTCCCTTTTGTAATGGCTCTAAGATTTGTTAACGCAGGTATGTGTAATGTGATAATTTGTATTGATGCCTTTTCAGTGAGGTTATACAGGGTGGTCCATTTATAGTGACCGGGCCAAATATCTTACGAAATAAGCGTCAAACGGAAAAACTACAAAGAACGAAACTCGTCTAACTTGAAGGGGGAAACCAGAAGGCGCTATGGTTGGCCCGCTAGATGGCGCTGCCATAGGTCAAATGCATATCAACTGAGTTTTTTTAAAATAGGAACTCCCATTTTTATTACATATTCGTGTAGTGTGTAAAGAAATATGAATGTTTTAGTTGGACCACTATTTTCGCTTTGTGATAGATGGCACTGTAATAGTCACAAACATATGTCTCGCAATTTTAGACGAACAGTTGGTAACACGTGAGTTTTTTAAATTAAATACAGTACGTAGGTACGTTTGAACATTTTATTTCGGTTGTTCCAATGTGCATATACCTTTGTGAAGTTATCATTTCTGAGAACGCATGCTGTTACAGCGTGATTACCTGTAAATACCACATTAATGCAATAAACGCTCAAAACGATGTCCTTCAACCTCAGTGCGTTTGGCAATCGTGTAACGACATTCCTCTCAACAGCAAGTAGTTCACCTTCCGTAATGTTCGTACATGCATTGACAATGCGCTGACGTATGTTGTCAGACGTTGTCGTTGGATCACGATAGCAAATATCGTTCAACTTTCCCCACAGAAAGAAATCCGAGGACGTCAGATCTGGTGAACATGGGGGCCATGATATGGTGCTTCACGACCAATCCACCTGTCATGAAATACACTCCTGGAAATGGAAAAAAGAACACATTGACACTGGTGTGTCAGACCCACCATACTTGCTCCGGACACTGCGAGAGGGCTGTACAAGCAATGATCACACGCACGGCACAGCGGACACACCAGGAACCGCGGTGTTGGCCGTCGAATGGCGCTAGCTGCGCAGCATTTGTGCACCGCCGCCGTCAGTGTCAGCCAGTTTGCCGTGGCATACGGAGCTCCATCGCAGTCTTTAACACTGGTAGCATGCCGCGACAGCGAGGACGTGAACCGTATGTGCAGTTGACGGACTTTGAGCGAGGGCGTATAGTGGGCATGCGGGAGGCCGGGTGGACGTACCGCCGAATTGCTCAACACGTGGGGCGTGAGGTCTCCACAGTACATCGATGTTGTCGCCAGTGGTCGGCGGAAGGTGCACGTGCCCGTCGACCTGGGACCGGACCGCAGCGACGCACGGATGCACGCCAAGACCGTAGGATCCTACGCAGTGCCGTAGGGGACCGCACCGCCACTTCCCAGCAAATTAGGGACACTGTTGCTCCTGGGGTATCGGCGAGGACCATTCGCAACCGTCTCCATGAAGCTGGGCTACGGTCCCGCACACCGTTAGGCCGTCTTCCGCTCACGCCCCAACATCGTGCAGCCCGCCTCCAGTGGTGTCGCGACAGGCGTGAATGGAGGGACGAATGGAGACGTGTCGTCTTCAGCGATGAGAGTCGCTTCTGCCTTGGTGCCAATGATGGTCGTATGCGTGTTTGGCGCCGTGCAGGTGAGCGCCACAATCAGGACTGCATACGACCGAGACACACAGGGCCAACACCCGGCATCATGGTGTGGGGAGCGATCTCCTACACTGGCCGTACACCACTGGTGATCGTCGAGGGGACACTGAATAGTGCACGGTACATCCAAACCGTCATCGAACCCATCGTTCTACCATTCCTAGACCGGAAAGGGAACTTGCTGTTCCAACAGGACAATGCACGTTCGCATGTATCCCGCGCCACCCAACGTGCTCTAGAAGGTGTAAGTCAACTACCCTGGCCAGCAAGATCTCCGGAGCTGTCCCCCATTGAGCATGTTTGGGACTGGATGAAGCGTCGTCTCACGCGGTCTGCACGTCCAGCACGAACGCTGGTCCAACTGAGGCGCCAGGTGGAAATGGCATGGCAAGCCGTTCCACAGGACTACATCCAGCATCTCTACGATCGTCTCCATGGGAGAATAGCAGCCTGCATTGCTGCGAAAGGTGGATATACACTGTACTAGTGCCGACATTGTGCATGCTCTGTTGCCTGTGTCTATGTGGCTGTGGTTCTGTCAGTGTGATCATGTGATGTATCTGACCCCAGGAATGTGTCAATAAAGTTTCCCCTTCCTGGGACAATGAATTCACGGTGTTCTTATTTCAATTTCCAGGAGTGTATGCTATTGAGAGGCACCCACATGCCGTGCTCATACTGTGGCATCAAGCAGTCAGGCCTGCAAGATGAGTGGTCTGCCAAGCGAGTGGATTCATTCTTAGTTATCGAGTAATATTAGCTCTAGTACTCTCACTTAAGTTACAAGTTATTCTCCTATATGATTACTACGCAACGGAAACGCATATCTGACTATCAATGATTTACAGAACTCTGACTGTACACTACGCACTGGCAGTACCACATTTTCTTTTTGTCTTTTATTTGACGGCTTTTATTAACACGTGGCCATCCCACTGAATATGAATGGCGCACACATTATAAATTCGGGACTTTATGACAACATACAATTTGAAGGAATAGTCTACCAATCTCTTTCTTTTCACTATCTGATTTATTCTGATAAATTCCCTAACCTAAACACACAAATTCTATAACCTACAAGAATAACATATGATAAATTCCGCCCAGTGGGCATGGCTTTACATTAGTGAATCTCTATATTATGGTCTCGTAATTTATTTAACGCTACAGTGCACTTTCTGTATAGGATGGTGGATCTTTTATTATCTCTCACACTTCGACTCTCACAATCATCATCACGAAACTTTCCTCCAGACCGAGCGGTACAGAAGGAACAAGCATAACCCACTAATCTTTTGAAACTACTTCGCTACACACCCATGGAAACCACACATACCCAAATTACATGACATACACTACACAACAATATGAAATACTACACAGAGAATGGTTACAACATTATCACTTTCAGCTTTCCCACTTCAATTAATATTGATCCCAGTTTCACACGACACTGCCCCACTTTGTAATTCTACTTTCCTACTGTGAACTCTGGAGATAAATGCACGTCTTTCTGTGCAATGCAAGCCATGTGGCGTTGCTGGATAGACGGCCGACTCACCTTACTTCTCTCTCAGAGTTTGAATCTAGCGTCACACGCAATGTAGTATTAAGGTATTCATCACACACGCGAACTGATGCCATGGACGAGTACTTCTCTTTATCCTTTGTCTCATACACAGATTGAGACTCACACAGTACTCACCACGTGGAAGTACTCGTCTCTAATTTCAAGTCCTGCATACGCCATTTCTTAAATATTTCAACTTATAGTACACACGCTATTTCTTAAATATTTCAACTTATTGTACACACGCTAGTAATTCAGCTTAACTTAAGCACACGGTAGTATTTCAACTTATTGCTACACGTGGTTTCATTGTGACCGTCGGTCACTTCCGAAGATTACTGCAATCCCATTAATATTACCTGCCTGACATTTAATTCTCCCCACAAAAGTTCCTGAAATAGAGAAATTATTATTTCAAACTACTCTTAAATATTCCACATGCATACCATGCCTCCACTCTTTCGTCATTACGGAGCACATCTAAAACAGGTGTTAACAGCACAGGATCCAGCGGCAGAGTGCCTAAAACATGGCCGTTTTCGAGGTCCTCTCCACCTCTGCTGAAGTGGGGGAGCACCTTACTACCCTATTGGCCAGCTACATTTCAGGCGCTCAAAGCTCTGGTAAATTTCATCTCTTTGGTTCCACCAAAGGTGGCCAAAGGATCGACTCAAAGATGATCATTCACATTCACTATCTGCGGTTAGCAGACGACCATACATTCATTCATTTCAAAAGATCTCACCAAACTGGATGTAGGGATTTATTTTGTGGGAGTGCACATATGATAAATTAAATAAATAAATTGTCATTCATTCCTACACTGGTATCCGGCTTCGCTGTATTAATTGAAATTGAGTTATTTTACAAAAAAAAATGTGTTGTTTTGACAAAAATAATGAAGTATGTTGTACCTATTTTCAATGTCGGGCGGTACTGTACCCTTTCACCACCGGCTACCCATGCAGAAAAAAATGGCACGGTACTATCCTTGCAATGCGAGGGTAGTTCCGAACATTTTTTTAAGAAAACTGTATTAGAACAAACATAGCAAGTCATCAAAATAACCAGGAGGAGACCTTAGCCCCTGGTGACCTCAAATTGACGACCAAATGTTGTTACTTTACCAAATGTTTGCCACAGTTGTTGCATTATTGTACTCTCCACAATCCGGAGTAACGTACACATACAAATTTACAACAATCCACATGACAAATAAAACATTACATCATACAAATAAAAAATAATGGTGAGATAAGAATTGGCTTAGTTGCCGGGATCTCCGTTATTTTTAGGAGGAATCCAAACTTCAATAATTCTAACACAAAAAAAATAAGAATAAAAAAAAATACCAATTGTACTCATGAAATTTTAAATAGCTCACTGTCCAAACACAGGGCAAGTAATCTGACATTCATAAATTGCGGGGTAAAAACCTTTACACAGCAAAGTCTAAATACAAAACAAAATCAACAAAACAAAAAACATTGCGTACACTAGTTACATGTAGAATGTCAGGCTCCATACCATTACTCTAAAATATACATCAAACCTACAGAGAAATAAAACTGAGAAGAAAAACAATGAAATATACCACAAGTTACATACTGGTTACGTAATATAGTCAACCTAAGACATCATGTCATACCTCGTTAACTATCATCACTTAAGCAATTGCCACAACTACTCGACAGTGAGTTTAACCTTATCCTTATCCACCAGTACTAATACCTGCTGCTGAGCCAGTCAGTCCATCAACTTTGATCAATACACGCAGTAATTAGTTTAGCAATAAGTGCTTGAATCTACCAGTAGCTCTCGTATCTTACTCTACTGCTCATTTCTCTGTTATTACACATTTAGACGACAAGAACTTGCATTTCGACTAGCCTTCGTTACACTTTAATGTGAAATATCACCACTGTGATAATGCAAATAAGTGGCTTCAGTCAACACACCAACAAGATCAATACTGTCCACGACATCAAAATGCATCAATTAATTCCTATATTTGTTGTGCAATGCAAATTCTTGTCCCCTGTGACAATCTTACTGACCAATGCAACAAGAGCCGCTACGTTAGTATTACGCCACTGGCTAATAATGAAGGCATCATTGTACCAAATATTCTAATAAACATGCTACGTGAACTTGATAACCCAGAACAAACAAAAAACAAACACTAACTATTCTAAACACAAATGTTAATGAAATACAATTACACTTGCTGTCCCTTCAGGAATGAAACATATAAAAAAAAACATTTACACAATTACAAATACATTATTCCCTATCTTGCGAGTCACACGGAAACATTTCATTCTGTGATTTTCTTGGGGTCAAAAAAGTTGCTGACAGTTTTCCTAGAAACACTGTCTCGGTGTCAAAGCTCTCCCATGGTTACCCGGACGAAAGTCTTTAAGTCACTCAAATCGGCATTTTGAACACGCACTGAACAGTAAACTGTATCTCACATTAAACACAAATGTCATAGTCACTCTCAGCGTACCATCCACACGAATCTGGTCGTCCAGAAATGGTCCTACAACTACTATTACCCACGGTTTTGTCGTTTCAGTTCGTGGTGTAATTAAAAGTCGTAAGTTCCAACAAACAGCACTTATTCCCGCACCAATTCAAGAAATGTCTCCTAGTACAAATGCAAATGTCAATGTCCCACTTTAGTTTCTTGCGTTCATACAATAATTAGTCACCAAACGACAACTGTCCTCTTCAAGAATACCAAGCGTCCCACATGCAATTCACAAAGCACACTTAACAAGTCACTGCCAAAAGTTTATGGATCCCACCGTTCAGTGGTCAAGACAAAACAAAACGATCGTCCTGTCTGCTAAAGACAAAATCTTTTCCACCACTCACAACGTGGAAACACCAGTCCTTCACTTTCCACCTTATGGAGACATACGAGCCGTCGTCTTGTTTCACGGCTCCACAGTCCAGTACTAGTTAATAGTTGCTGGTAAAAAAAATGCCCGCCGGGCTCTGCCGCGCGTCGTCCATTCTGCCGTGGCGCCGCCGCGCGCGCCCCGTTGAGCAGAAGAAACCACCCGCTGTTGCCTCTGCGGGATACTTTCCCCAGTCGTAAGGGTGGCGGAACTTATGAATGGCCAGCGGTACGTGCGTGTCGCCCCAGGCCGTTGACCTGCTGTAGCGGGCGCGTGGAGCGTACCCCGACCGGCAATGGAGTGGGGAGTGCCGCGGTTCTGTTGCCGCCGTCTGCTTGGCTTATGTGGTACAGGCGTGTTCGGTGTAGCCCTCAGCGCTACGACACCCAATCAGTCAGACTCTTCCGTGCATCTCGCAACATTACAGACAAAAGGATATTCTTACAGTGTTTAAATACTCATTGATTACATGTATGACCTATTAGATACATTGGTAATAAAAGAATCTTTGTTCTAAAAAACATAAAATTATACACCCTAGTTTTCTACACATACAACATCAACATTTATCTCGTCCCTCATACAAAACATGAAAGTGTAAAATAAAAAACAAAAGGAATAATAAGCAATCTATACTGCTCATAATTACAATATCAAATCGTAGACTACTTTAACATCCTATCACAGTGAAAATATGAGAAACTGTTGATTCTAAATACTACAATATACATCGCACCTTTGTGCTTGTGACAGGCTGAAATTAATACCCCTTGAAAGTGTTCCAACAAAAAATAAGAAATCATCTACACAGCTCACAATTACCTATCACATGTTATTAAGTAGTAAACTACTTTAACATCCTAACACAATAAACATTTTAGAAACTGATGACTCTAAATCTACAACATACAATGCACCTTTGTGCTTGTGACACACTGAAATAAGTATCTCTTTATCTATTTTACACTTTATTATATATAACAACATTTCTAGGACACGTATGAACCATCCACATGATGTCAGATCCTGACCTGCCATCGAGGTTCATCCAAATCAAACAATAGACAATAATGTTTTAGTTACAGATCGGTAGCATCCCCTTTACCGGAGTGTGCGCATTGGTCACACTACTCTACGACTCTCACTCACCAGACATCACATTTTCCTTCTCATTCAATCCATTAATACACTAACAGAATAGGTCTAGAAGTCAGCTAACCTTAACACCACCACACTCACGACAACATACCATACCTTCGCTCCCTTATACTCAACCACATAACACATGAAGCTGTTTCGGAGATAGCTTTCCAGTCTCCAAATTCGTCCTTTCACTCTGGCACCTCTCTCCATCGGCTTACCTCTGCATTCCTCCTGCTAAATATCACTTAGAATTGCGACATTTCATCTAAGAACAAAAAATACACAAATTATTCATCCTGCAAAATAACTGTACACATTCTTGGTACCGTTTTGATTAGTTATGCTGGTACCAGGCTTCAACAACAACAAAAAATATTATTTTCACCAAATTGCAAATCTTATGGTAAGAATTAGATCTACACTTATATTACATCTTACGTCAGTATTCCACAACGTTCACCATCTGAATCTCATACTCCCTTCATGTACCTTCACATTGTGCAGTTGTCCTCATCTCTTCATTCGTATTTCGGCTCTCCGTCCGTCCACTACTCCATCATTTCCTGGTCTTCCTTCGCCATTAGCATCAATCTCTATTGCAGCATACACAGAACTCTCTGTAACATACATCTAAGACATCTCCACATTATTAATTCTACTCACCTTTATTTACCACTGTTTCATCACGTCGAATCTCTTTTTATTAATCACACTGCTTCACGTCACTTCTTTCCTTAAATATCACCTTTATCCACTACTATTTATCACGTCGCCTCTCTATCTACCATCTTTATCCACTCATTAATCATCACGTCGTTTCTGCTTGATCCTTATTCATATGACAAAAAATACGTACATACACCACTCTGTCGACTCCTGTTCATGACTCATTCGACCAGTCTATTCCGTCATACTTCCTGACATCCCGCCTGAAAATTCTTATGTTCGATTTGACCCTGCACAACGTTACACACCACAAATAAATACACTGACTATCTACCATAAGTTGCCTACTTTAGATCTATCCTTAACTTTTCCATAATTTGATGTTAGAAATGTGATGAAGCCCACGAGATTGTTTTCCCTTGATCGTCTCAATCAGTACAGCATTTTCATGGACAATCCGCCTCACTCTGAATGGTCCACTATACACCGTAAAGAATTTGCTAGTTAGGAATCTGTGCTTCTTTGATAATCGATGAGTTTTTATTAGAACCTTGTCTCCTACTGCCAATTCGATCTTACGGATCTTTCCTTTCTGCTTCTCCTGCCTATCTTAGCTGCTTTCTTAATACGCTCTATCGCAACCTTGACAATTTCTGTGTGCCTCTGCTTTCCTGATCGCGGAAAATCTACCAGCTCCCTGACTCGATCAGGTGGTGGTTCATTCTTTAGTACCGTAATTGGTGATAAACCAGTTGCTCCATGTGGTAGCTCATTGAGGATGTCCTGAAAATCTTTGAGAAAAATACTCCAACTTCTATGTTGCCTATGGCAATAGATCTTACACAACTTTCCCAGTTCTTTTACTACTCTTTCACTGGGGTTACTTGCAGCATGGTATCGGGATATGAACACCGGTTTTATCCTTCTTCTCTTCAGTGTGGTTAGCCATTGTCTGGATCTATATTGTGGTCCATTGTCAGCTATGAACTTTTCTACAGTTCCTACTTCTCGCAAAAAGTTTTTAACGATCGCTGCTGCTACTGTCCTTCCCGTCGCCCGTTTCAATGCGGTAAAAGTCACATACTTTGACACCAATTCCACTGCTACTAAAACATATCTATATCCCTGCACTGACTTAGGTAGCGGGCCAAACAAATCTGTTGCTCCGAATTCCCTCAATCTACCTGGCACTATCGGAAAAAGCGGTGCTTTGCATGAGATAGTTAACGGTTTTGCCTTCTGGCACAATTTGCAACTACCAAGCACGTTCTTGATCCTCCTCTCCATACTAATGAAATAAACTGATTCCCTTAACTTCTTACAACATTTCCTTGCCCCGTAATGCCCGTAACTTAGGTGCGTGTACCAGATCAACTTGTTGACTATTTCATTTGGTATACACAACACCCAGTCCTGTGTGTTCGGATTTCTACGGTAGAAAAGGACCCCGTTCTGAATTGTATAAAAGCGCGCTATATTGGCATCTGAGTTCGCTCTAACTCTGTCCTTCACCATTCTCCATGACGCGTCTTTATCCTGCTCTTTCACGATATTTGTGAGTACCGTCCTTATGTATTTCTCGAACGGCACGCCCTGCATATACAATATATCATATCTGTTCTCGTTTACCTCCTCATCAAAGCATTGACCATGACCTACTGGACTCCTTGACAACGCATCTGCCACTATAATCTGTGGCCCAGGAATATACATGACCGAAAACTGAAACTCCTGTAAATAGAGTGCCCACATAGCGAGTCGTCTATGATTAAGTTTGGCCGACATCAGAAACTGTAGTGACTTGTGGTCAGTATAGATTTTAGTATGCCTCCCATACAAATAGTATCTAAACTTACTAAAACCCCATACTATTGCCAAAGCTTCAAGCTCAGTTACCGTGTAATTTCTCTCAGCTTTGCTAAGCACTCGGCTCGCAAATGCAATAGGTTGTTGTATTACTTCTCCTCCTTGCTCTTGCTCTTGGAACAATGTTACCCCAAGTCCACTACGGGAACTGTCCGTGGCCATACAAAACTCTTTCCCTAGGTCTGGATGCCCGAGAAGAGGTGCCGATAGCAGTGCCTTCTTTAACGCCTCATACTCTTTCTGCGCGACAGAGTCCCAATTCCATACCGTTTTCTTTCCAGTCAGCTGACATAGTCTGGGTGTCGCTGCACCCCCAATCTTAATGAACCTCCTGTAAAAATTGATTAATCCTAAATAACCCCGTAGCTGACGTTTTGTTCTTGGCACCGGAAAATCTCTGATTGCTTCGAGTTTGTCTGGATTTGGTCTTATTCCCTCTGGTGTCACAATGTGACCTAGAAACTCGATTTCTTTTCGTCCAAATTCTGACTTTCCCAAATTCACGGTTACCCCATGTCTCTCCAATGCACCGAGCAATACGCTTAACGTTCTATTGTGGTCTTCCCAGTTTCTTTCTGCTATCAGGACATCATCCAAATACCTATTTCGTCTCAGCATTTCCTGATAGCACGACACTGGATCTCTTATACCACCTTCGTTACAATTTGGCATCATCAATATGCTTTGCTTAACCTGGTCCTGCTTACTTTTCGACCAGAATTCATTTAAAAACTTGTCACAAAATATCTTGTAGCTACTACAATCTTTAATAACTTCCTGCATTTTCGCTCTAGCCTCGTCCCTCAAATGGTTACACACAAACTTCATTTTGAGGAGCGGTCCCCACGATGAAGGTAATGAATCTTGAAACTGTGACAGCCACAGGCATGGATGTTGGTAATTATCAGGATCCGGAAAACAAGTGTACGTTTGTACCGACACGAAGTGCCTCCTACATTCTTCTTCCGCACTTATGTTTTCCGACCTTGGACTATACCCAGTTGGGTTTGCCATCTGTTTTATCCGACACAACCGTTCTTCTAAGTCTCTGAGTTCGTCTTCCTCTTTCTGCCTATTTTCGTTTTTTGAATTTATCTCACTCTCCCTCTGCAGTCTACCTGGCGGTGTTTCTCCTTCACTTCTGCACGCTAATTGCAACTGTGCAAGTTCTTCCCTATGTTTCCTATTTGTTTCTAATTGTGCCTCTCTAAACTGTAATAGTGATTGTATCTCCTCCTGGTCGGCATAAACCTCTCGCTGCGTACTGTCAGAGCCTGTTTCCCCTCTCATACTGATCTTTTCTACATCTGCGCTAATCGTATTCATTCTGACCACTACCTCCGCAACTTCATCTCTGTGTTTATTTAGCGCCACTTCCTGCCGTGTGACTTGAGCTTCCACGCTGTCTAATGCCCCTTGTTTATCTGCAAGTAATTCCTCCACTATCTCTTTGATTCGCTCATCCGGCCACACGCCCCCATGTTCTGTAATATCGCTCTCTATTGCACTTATTCGTACCTCCAAATTATTGGCTTTTTCTTTCACGCCATCACATACTTGCCTCAACGCACCCAGATTCTTCTCCCCCTCATCTAACCGATTATTAACTGCGGACAGACGCTCATCGATAACTGTGTGTAGCTTCCTCATTGCCTCTTTATTCCCCTTATCCATTGCCTCCAATCTTTCCTTAGTTGCTTCAAATCTTTCCTTATTCTCCCTATCTCTCTCTTTATTCTCCCTATCTCTCTCCTTATTGTCTCTATTCGTCGCTTCCCATCTTTCCTTATTATCTTCGTTCATCCTCTGTAATAACTGCAGTAGCACACTGTCATTTGCTACTTTCGGTGCGCTCATCTCGTTCGCCTGTGAAACCGTAGCTTCGCTAAGGGTAGCTGCACTTTCACTGCATACCTGACCTAGTCCCGGCTCGCCCGCGTCGTCGGGAAAAGCCCGCGTTTGTGGACAAAGCCCGCCGCATAAAGGATCACCTTGCAGCGGTCCAGTGAACAATTCAACCCCTTCTGAGTGCTTGCCGTCCCCGCTCATTAACCCATGGTCAACAGCTACTTCCTGCTGCACTGCTACGTCCACCCTAGAATCGCTATTCTCCATGGTGGCTACACTTTTCGACTGCGACCTAGTTACTACGGACATTACGCAAAAAAAAAAATTATAACGATCTTCCAGCCTTGGACGATATAGCAATTAATTAAATAAAAAAAATAAAAGATCCTCACCAATCCAGAAAGAAATTGCAAACAGAAAAAAACTTTACTTCTTAGCGCTATCACAATATATTCCATCAAAAAATAAAAAAAAATCTTAACAGGAAATTCTAACAGCAAAATATCCTGGCAAAATAAATCTGGCAAAATATCCTGGCAAATTAATCTGGCAAAATATCCTGGCAGGGTCGAAATTATGAGAGGCACCCACATGCCGTGCTCATACTGTGGCATCAAGCAGTCAGGCCTGCAAGATGAGTGGTCTGCCAAGCGAGTGGATTCATTCTTAGTTATCGAGTAATATTAGCTCTAGTACTCTCACTTAAGTTACAAGTTATTCTCCTATATGATTACTACGCAACGGAAACGCATATCTGACTATCAATGATTTACAGAACTCTGACTGTACACTACACACTGGCAGTACCACATTTTCTTTTTGTCTTTTATTTGACGGCTTTTATTAACACGTGGCCATCCCACTGAATATGAATGGCGCACACATTATAAATTCGGGACTTTATGACAACATACAATTTGAAGGAATAGTCTACCAATCTCTTTCTTTTCACTATCTGATTTATTCTGATAAATTCCCTAACCTAAACACACAAATTCTATAACCTACAAGAATAACATATGATAAATTCCGCCCAGTGGGCATGGCTTTACATTAGTGAATCTCTATATTATGGTCTCGTAATTTATTTAACGCTACAGTGCACTTTCTGTATAGGATGGTGGATCTTTTATTATCTCTCACACTTCGACTCTCACAATCATCATCACGAAACTTTCCTCCAGACCGAGCGGTACAGAAGGAACAAGCATAACCCACTAATCCTTTGAAACTACTTCGCTACACACCCATGGAAACCACACATACCCAAATTACATGACATACACTACACAACAATATGAAATACTACACAGAGAATGGTTACAACATTATCACTTTCAGCTTTCCCACTTCAATTAATATTGATCCCAGTTTCACACGACACTGCCCCACTTTGTAATTCTACTTTCCTACTGTGAACTCTGGAGATAAATGCACGTCTTTCTGTGCAATGCAAGCCATGTGGCGTTGCTGGATAGACGGCCGACTCACCTTACTTCTCTCTCAGAGTTTGAATCTAGCGTCACACGCAATGTAGTATTAAGGTATTCATCACACACGCGAACTGATGCCATGGACGAGTACTTCTCTTTATCCTTTGTCTCATACACAGATTGAGACTCACACAGTACTCACCACGTGGAAGTACTCGTCTCTAATTTCAAGTCCTGCATACGCCATTTCTTAAATATTTCAACTTATAGTACACACGCTATTTCTTAAATATTTCAACTTATTGTACACACGCTAGTAATTCAGCTTAACTTAAGCACACGGTAGTATTTCAACTTATTGCTACACGTGGTTTCATTGTGACCGTCGGTCACTTCCGAAGATTACTGCAATCCCATTAATATTACCTGCCTGACATTTAATTCTCCCCACAAAAGTTCCTGAAATAGAGAAATTATTATTTCAAACTACTCTTAAATATTCCACATGCATACCATGCCTCCACTCTTTCGTCATTACGGAGCACATCTAAAACAGGTGTTAACAGCACAGGATCCAGCGGCAGAGTGCCTAAAACATGGCCGTTTTCGAGGTCCTCTCCACCTCTGCTGAAGTGGGGGAGCACCTTACTACCCTATTGGCCAGCTACATTTCAGGCGCTCAAAGCTCTGGTAAATTTCATCTCTTTGGTTCCACCAAAGGTGGCCAAAGGATCGACTCAAAGATGATCATTCACATTCACTATCTGCGGTTAGCAGACGACCATACATTCATTCATTTCAAAAGATCTCACCAAACTGGATGTAGGGATTTATTTTGTGGGAGTGCACATATGATAAATTAAATAAATAAATTGTCATTCATTCCTACACTGGTATCCGGCTTCGCTGTATTAATTGAAATTGAGTTATTTTACAAAAAAAATGTGTTGTTTTGACAAAAATAATGAAGTATGTTGTACCTATTTTCAATGTCGGGCGGTACTGTAACCTTTCACTATGCAATACCGCTTCAACCGCAAGCGATCTATGTGCCGGACATCCATCATGTTGGAAGCACATCGCCGTTCTGTCATGGAGTGAAACATCTTGTAGTAGCATCGGTAGAACATTAGGTACGAAATCAGCATACATTGCATCATTTAGATTGCCATCGATAAAATGGGGGCCAATTATCCTTCCTCCCATAATGCGCACCATACATAAACCCGCCAAGGTCGCTGATGTTCCACTTGTCGCAGCCATCGTGGATTTTCCGTTGCCCAATAGTGCATATTATGCCGGTTTACGTTACCGCTGTTGGTGAATGACACTTCGGCGCTAAATAGAACGCGTGCAAAAAATCTGTCATCGTCCCGTAATTTCTCTTGTTCCCAGTGGCAGAACTGCACACGACGTTCAAAGTCGTCAACATGCAATTCCTGGTGCACGGAAATATGGTACGGGTACCGTCGATGTTGATGTAGCATTCTCAACACCGACGTTTTGGAGATTCCCGATTCTCGCGCAATTTGTCTGCTACAGATGTGCGGATTAGCCGCAACAGCAGCTAAAGCACCTACTTGGGCATCATCATTTGTTGCAGGTCGTGACTGACGTTTCACATATGACTGAACACTTCGTGTTTCCTTAAATTACGTAACTATCTGGCGAGCGGTCCGGACACTTGGATGGTGTCATCCAGGATACCGAGCAGCATACATAGCACACGCCCGTTGGGCATTTTGATCACCATAGCCATACATTAACACGATATCGACCTTTTCCGCAATTGGTAAACGGTCCATTTTAACACGGGTAATATATTACGAAGCAAATACCGTCCGCACTGGCGGAATGTTACGTGATACCACGTACTTATACGTTTGTGACTTTTACAGCGCCATCCATCACAAAGCGAAAAAAGTGGTCCAAGTAAAACATTCATATTTCTTTACGTACTACACGAATATGTAATAAAAATGGGGGTTCCTATTTTTAAAAACGCAATTGATATCCGTTTGGCCTATGGCAGCGCCATCTAGCAGGCCAACCATAGCGCCATCTGGTTTCCCCCTTCAAGATAGACGAGTTTCGTTCTTTGTAGTTTTTTCGTTTGATGCTTATTTCGTGAGATATTTGGCCCGGTAACTATCAATGGACCACCCTGTATAGTACTTGCTGTATAAATCTCACTTTTTGTGAAGCAATTAGTAAAAAGGATGTAATTTTTCTGAGTAACGTAATTTCAATTGTCAGATGTTTTGGAAAGCCAAACTTAACTTGGAATATAATTTTACTAAAAACGCAATGTTAGTAATTCACCAATACCGGTACCGCCTCCGAGTCAAGGACATATGTTTTTTCGAAGAAGTTGGATTTTCTTACATGTTTTCATTTATCAACCAAAAGAATTTCATGTGCATTTCAAAGTACTAAGGCCAGCATTACACACCGCTGAGCCTGTAGCTAGCATATTTTAATTTTTTATGAGAGACCAGAATATACTGCGTCCCACCGTTGCATCTTTAGATGTAAGACAATTTAATTTGTTTGCTATGTGCACAGTGATCAAAGTTATCAGTTTTGAAGTTGGGCAGAGGAATGAGTACCTAAGGAGTTAGATATATTTTGCTATGACTGTATTTCGTTATTGGTATTTGGAGTTGTATTGCCCAATCAGTTCGTCTAAAGTTTTGCTAATAGTAACATGTAATAAGCACACCACTTGCAGTTACAACACGCTACACGATAAGCCCAGTTATGTATCTAGTGCACAGTCACGCACTCATTTAGAAATTTATTTAAAGAATGTTACAGATTTGTTATGTGCATAGACACACACTTAAGTATCCCAAACGATGAAATTAATTTAAAGAACATTACAAGCTGTACGATATAAAATCTGCAACTGCTAACGCTATCATCAGACGATCCACACGTGACTACATTCCTGACGTGGGTAAACCCAAGGAAATTTTATCTGACAACGCCAGGTACTAGACAGTGTACAAATGGTGTAAATTCTTAAAGGACAATTGTATTAAGAGCATCTATCTCTAACTTTAGCCCACAATCTAATCGCTTTGAAAGAGTTTTCAGAGAATTGAACAGATTCATACGGACATATATGCCTACAGAGCATACTAATTGAGTAAGTTATTTGTCAGTATTTGAAGAAGTTCACATTCTGAATATATGTGGCAAAACCTATAAACCTAACGAGCTTATGTTCGACCGCAAAGAACGAAATTAGTGGAGCAGTCCGTTGCCAAAGATTTCATCTCAGCAGATGTCGCATGATGAAAAGGTAACAGAAGTACTAACCACGCTGACGCAGCATACTAATGCAAGAAACAGATACTGCTCTAGTACTATTAAGAGAAACCAGGAATTCAAGGTAGGCATGCAAGTACTATTGCGTACTCACCACAAATCGTCTGCACCAAAGTGGCTCAACGTGAAGTGTCATCTGCTGTACGATGGTCCATATGCAATTGTCAACATACCGCATCCTGGTGCATACCTGTTGCAGAGCCCAAAAAAATCGAAAAAGGATCATTGGGATTTACGCTCATCGAGACTTAAGAATATTTCATTCTAAGCAGTAAACATGCATCTATAAGTAACAAGTAAACTGTATATTTATGAAACACGTACCTGGCAGCACTACTGCAAGGAAATTGGGTACCATAAGAAATTTTATTTCAGCTGATCCAGCCATCAGCAAAAGAAAGAAGAGATTTCGACTTCGCCGAACGTACATAGACAACATAAGCCTAAATTTTAACGCAAATGTTATGATATTTACGCAAGTGTGATGAAAATATTCTTGAGACAACATGATTAACTGCAGCGTTGATCAAGGACTATTCATAACCGATAAACGTGAACACAAAACCACACGACAACCAATCACTACTAGCTAGGAACCGATTACATGCACTTTATACTGTATAACACATGTTTACTTGAAGCCAAGGCCATATTCACACTCTGAACACACTCGCAACACGAGAATTCTATAGGTTTGATTTTAGTGTGTTGCTTTAGATGTTTGTCAATTGGTACATGTGCGCTTGGGCTTGTTTGCTGATGTATCCATATGTGTCTAATCTTGCCAATTTCAGGTCAGATCATTTGCGAATGCAAAATTTGGTTCAAAATGTCTGTAAGATTATGTAAATACTTGTAATCAACGTAAAGCCAAAATGTAATATATTTGTGTGTAATTATTTATAATGATGTAAAGCAAAATGTAATATGTTTGTACGTAAATGTGATCAGAATTTGTAATATGTATTAAAATGTATAAAACCTCGAAATTTATGTGAGAGAGACTGCTTTAAAGACATTCTACATACATTGCAATGCCTGTAACCGAGTTGAAGTGTGTATGCAAACTTGTCAAAAACTATTCTTCATATGTCGCTATGATAATGATCGCGATGAAATATTTATGTAAAAACTTGTTAACAAACATTCTTTGTACAGTCGTGGACAAAACGAGCGAGACCCCTCGCCTTTTCGTTATGCTTTAAAGTCTGTTACACAGCATAACAGGCAAGGCGACGAAGTGCTACCAACATACTATGCACAGGCGTGAAATTGAAAAACTATCCGAACTTTGTCAGACTGTTTTCAATCATGTATAAGACTATATTAATGCTGATTAATGTGTTAAACACAACACGTAAATTTAAGATATAAATGAAATAAGAAACGCTAGTTAGTATTAACTGTACTAATAAAAATTAATTTCAGCTTATCGAGATAACATAATTGTTTTAGTAAGACAAAGTAACCCAGATCGTTACGAATTAGCAAAATATTATGCGCATTCGGCCGCGAAACGGTCTGTGTCAACGTTCAGACCAGTCATACTGGATTACCGTTGCTGACCTACCATGAAATTGTGGAAATTTAGCAATGCGTGAAGATTCATAACGAAATTCAGCTAAAAATCACTCAGTGCCACACTTAAGTCAATTCAGTTATTGACTGAAGCGGAAAAAGTAGGCAGTAAGAAGTACGAAATTCTACTAGAGTTTCATTTTGACATCCACAGGGCGCTGGTACAGAACAAAGGTAGCTAAAAACGTATAGGGGGCGCGAGAATTTCATAAAATCGCTTTACTGATAGTCTATTGGCCTCCTTAGAGAGTAGAACCGAAAATATACCAGACCTTTTAGCGTGTAAGGATTCAATTGAAGCGCTGGCTCAGCTGCTAAATAGTATCTACATTATAGCCGCAGCGCATTGAAAACTTTGACAGTCGTTTTCTCAGAGGCAATCGAGTGTTTGCAGATTAGCCGGGACACGTGTTCGCTTATTTTTGTCCCCTCTTTCACTGAGCGAACCTTCAGCAACATCGGGGTATGATACTTGGCTGGTTCCCTCGTAAGAGGCGTGCGTTGCGATTCAGTAGACAGAATGCGTCCACTTTCCTCGACTACTCATTGACACGTTTGGAAACTTCCGTTCTAGTAGTGGCAGTTTGCATTATGAGGGCTGGTTTTCCTGATAACGATCTACTAATGGAATTTGCTCGTAATTTACGTAACTGTGTAGTAGACCTACTGCAACGACTTCAACCGGAAATGTTTGTTTATTTGTATAGTTTTGTATAGTTATTTGTATAGTTTATTTAATATATTTATATTATATATATTTGTATAGTCCGCTTCTTAGTTGCCATATTTCGCTATAATATTTTCGTTTGTTTCAAAACGGCAAGTTTAGATGACCACTGCAACTTGGTGACATCAGTAACAATTTAATACTTTGAAACAGTTACGTGTGGTGTATGAGGAGTGTACTCTGTTTAATGAGGAGTAATTAAACACAAAAGCTGCGTCCAGTAACAATAATTAACTTTCGGTTACATGACAAAACAAAAGTCGAAATACTGCCTATTCATCTCAGTACCCAGTAAAACTTAAATTGGAACGATCGCAAGCATAACTTTGTGTGGAACTCAAACGAAAAACTGCGTTTTATTAGCCGCACGCTAAGAATACGTAACAGGGTCTAGTGAAAACACTGCCTACTCTACGTTTGTCCGTCCACTGCTATAGTATTCCCGCACGGTATGGGATCCTTGACAAACGTGATTGACGGTGCACGCCAAAAACGTCCAAGGAACGTTAGCACGATTTGTAATGTCACGAATTAGGGGAAAGAGAGTCCCAGATTTGATAACCGAGTTGGGGTGGCATTAATGAAAACAAAAGCGTTTTTCGTTGCCGCGAAATTTTTGCACGAAATTTCAATCACCAACATGTGTTCTGAATTCCAAAACATTATTTCCCCGGGAAATTACACAGGTAGAAATGACCATAGTAATAATGTAATTTAGGGCTCGTAAGAAAAGATTTAAGTAGTCCTTTTTCCCGCACTCTGTGAAAGAGTGGGGCGGTAGTGAAATAGTCAGAAGGTGGTTCGATGAACCCTCTGCCAGGCATGTAAGTCTGGATTGCAAAGAAATCCTGTAGATGTAGTCATGTAGATGTAACAACGAAATTATGTTGTAATATGCTACATTTGATTTGATTTGATTTGATTGTAATATGCTACATTTGATTTGAACATCGAAGTTGTTTGCTGTTTATTTATTTTTTGTTCATTATTTTCAGACATAGACAACACCTATATGCGTTAAATTGATACTGAAATAAAGTGTCATGCATGGACCAATAATAATAAATTAATTACTACTTTTTGTGGTACTGCAGTACCTGCCAGCGTCTTAAGGAGTGGATATCGCATACGGCGTTCGTAGGGTGTTTATAAGTGGATATTGCAGACAAATTCGAACAAAATTTGAATGTAGCTGCGTAAAAGTTCCGTGATCAATCGATGTGAGTTGCTGGCGAATACAGTTTATCCTCACTAGACAATATATGTTATCATTGTACATGAGATGAAAAGGGTTTCTCCGGGTGCTGTGGCAAAGCGGTTCTAGGTGCTTCAGTCACGAACCTCGCGGTTGCTTCAGTCGCAGGTTGGAATCCTACCTCGGGCATGGATGTGTGTGATGTCCTTAGGTTAGGTAGGTTTAAGTAGTTCTCGGTCTAGGGGCCTGCTGACTTAAGCAGTTTGGTCGCATAGTTCTTAAAGCCATTTTTGACCTTTCACGTAAATTTTCTTTACATAAACGGCCGTATTTTTAGATTGCGTTGACATAGAAGCTCACTTTTTTACACCACCAAGGGACCGTATACCGCAGGAAGTGCGAAACATTTCCGCTTATTATGTCTACCCGTACTCGAGGTAAACGGGTTTTAAGGGTTGGGTAGACATATAAGCGGTCAAGAAAGTGAGACTAGTAGGGTTCCATTTTTACCGATTTAGGTGACGAAATCCTAACAACGAAAATAGCTACGACAGTTACTGAAGATGAGGGCCGCATGAATAATTCCGCCTACTCTTTATTCAAATGTTCTAGTTACAGTCGACACATCAGCATATTAGTCGTAGCTACGCTTTCGACCCAAATCACGTTTACAGGAATGCAAACAAAATCCATTTGCCTATACACGTGGTAATTCAGAACCCAGTATTAATGCCACCGCGTTTTAGAAGTGCGATCATTCCCATTGCTAGCTAGCTTAAGAAACACTTCGGCTAATGAACGTTTTCTGGCTGTGGCGAGTGTAATGGAGAATTCGAAACATTGTAGAATACGTTTGCCAGGTATGTCGCCGTTTATTTCCTGGGGTGGTGCAGAATTATCCTACTAAATTTACTCGTTAATAACAGTATTTTGTTATTTCGATAAACATCCCGAATGATTGTAAAAAAAAAGTGTGTGAAATCTCATGAGACTGAACTTCTAAGGTCATCAAAAATGGCTCTGAGCACTATGGGACTTAACATCTTAGGTCATCAGTCCCGTAGAATTTAGAACTACTTAAGCCTAACTAACCTAATGACATCACACACATCCATGCCCGAGGCAGGATTCGAACCTGCGACCGTAGCAGTCCCGCGGTTCCGAACTGCAGCGCCTAGAACCGCACGGTCACCACGGCCGGCTAAGGTCATCAGTCCCTAAGCTTACACACTACTTAACCTAAATTATCGTAAGGACAAACACACACACCGATGCCCGTGGGAGGAATCGAACCTCCTCCGGGACCAGCCGCACAGTCCATGACTGCAGCGCCTCAGACCGCTCGGCTAATCCCGCGCGGCTAATGATTGTCACATAAGCGGTGACATAGAGGTAGAAAATTCATGTTTCTGAGTCCAGAAAGCTCTTTGCCACAGAAACTGCAGATCATTTTGCCCTTTTAATTGCGAAATTGCAGGCTTATTCATATCTGGGGTAATAATAGAGGGCTGTCTGCCTGGGTTGTCTGCTAGCGTAGTGAAAGGTGTTTGCTACTGCAAGGAAGGTCTGGTTTGTTTTCGGTTTTAATCTCGATGCAGGCAGATAGACTATCAGTAAAGCAATTTTAAGAAATTCTTGCAACCGAAAAACACTCCTGGAAATGGAAAAAAGAACACTTTGACACCGGTGTGTCAGACCCACCATACTTGCTCCTGACACTGCGAGACGGCTGTACAAGCAATGATCACACGCACGGCACAGCGGACACACCAGGAACCGCGGTGTTGGCCGTCGAATGGCGCTAGCTGCGCAGCATTTGTGCACCGCCGCCGTCAGTGTTAGCCAGTTTGCCGTGGCATACGGAGCTCCATCGCAGTCTTTAACACTGGTAGCATGCCGCGACAGCGTGGACGTGAACCGTATGTGCAGTTGACGGACTTTGAGCGAGGGCGTATAGTGGGCATGCGGGAGGCCGGGTGGATGTACCGCCGAATTGCTCAACACGTGGGGCGTGAGGTCTCCACAGTACATCGATGTTGATGCCAGTGGTCGGCGGAAGGTGCACGTGCCCGTCGACCTGGGACCGGACCGCAGCGACGCACGAATGCACGCCAAGACCGTAGGATCCTAAGCAGTGCCGTAGGGGACCGCACCGCCACTTCCCAGCAAATTGGGGACACTGTTGCTTCTGGGGTATCGGCGAGGACCATTCGTAACCGTCTCCATGAAGCTGGGCTACGGTCCCGCACACCGTTAGGCCGTCTTCCGCTCACGCCCCAACATCGTGCAGCCCGCCTCCAGTGGTGTCGCGACAGGCGTGAATGGAGGGACGAATGGAGACGTGTCGTCTTCAGCGATGAGAGTCGCTTCTGCCTTGGTGCCAATGATGGTCGTATGCGTGTTTGGCGCCGTGCAGGTGAGCGCACAATCAGGACTGCATACGACCGAGGCACACAGGGCCAACACCCGGCATCATGGTGTGGGGAGCGATCTCCTACACTGGCCGTACACCACTGGTGATCGTCGAGGGGACACTGAATAGTGCACGGTACATCCAAACCGTCATCGAACCCATCGTTCTACCATTCCTAGACCGGCAAGGGAACTTGCTGTTCCAACAGGACAATGCACGTCCGCATGTATCCCGTGCCACCCAACGTGCTCTAGAAGGTGTAAGTCAACTACCCTGGCCAGCAAGATCTCCGGATCTGTCCCCCATTGAGCATGTTTGGGACTGGATGAAGCGTCGTCTCACGCGGTCTGCACGTCCAGCACGAACGCTGGTCCAACTGAGGCGCCAGGTGGAAATGACATGGCAAGCCGTTCCACAGGACTACATCCAGCGTCTCTACGATCGTCTCCATGGGAGAATAGCAGCCTGCATTGCTGCGAAAGGTGGATATACACTGTACTAGTGCCGACATTTTGCATGCTCTGTTGCCTGTGTCTATGTGCCTGTGGTTCTGTCAGTGTGATCATGTGATGTATCTGACCCCAGGAATGTGTCAATAAAGTTTCCCCTTCCTGGGACAATGAATTCACGGTGTTCTTATTTCAATTTCCAGAAGTGTACGTTTTATTGCTACCTTTATTCTGTTCTGGCGCCCTGTGGATGTCAAAATGAAACTCTCGTAAAATTTTATACTTGTTACTGCCTGCTTTTTCCACTTCAGTCAATAATTGAATTTACTTAAGTGTGACACTGAATGATTTTTAGCTGAATTTCGTTATGAATCTTCACGCATTGCTCAATTTCCACACTTTCATGGTAGGTCAGCAACGGTAATCCAGTATGACTGGTCTGAACGTTGACACAGACCGTTTCGCGGCCGAATGCGCATAATATTTTGCTCATTCGTAACGATCTGGGGTACTTTGTCTTACTAAAACAATTATGTTATCTCGATAAGCTGAAATTAATTTTTATTAGTACAGTTCATACTAATTAACGTTTCTTTTTTCATTTATATCTTATATTTACGTGTTGTGTTTAACACACTAATCAGCATTAATATAGTCTTACACATGACTGAAAACAGTCTGACAAAGTTCAGATAGTTTGTCAGTTTCACGCCTGTGCATAGTATGTTGGTAGCACTTCGTCGCCTTGCCTGTTATGCTGTGTAGCAGACTTTAAAGCTGTGCGTATCAGCATAACGAAAAGGCGAGGGGTCTCGCTCGTTTTGTCCACGACTGTACATCGCCAGATTAACTGTGAGCGTGATGGAACTGTGCATGTTAAGTGCAATAACAATTTTAGTGCATCGCCTAATGACATTTACCGCGATGCAACTGTGCAAAATAAGGAACTGGTAAACCATTGGTCGCGACGCACAAAAGCGATGAAGACAACTCCACGGGTGGAGGAATTTTGGATGGGACTTCGGGGAATGAAATGTTCTCGGAATACGTAGGCCACTCACACCTGGACAAATCGAGAATCGGCGCCAGAATTTTGCCATCCGAAGTCTTGCATCCATGCGTTCATGGAACTTATGCTGTGGAATGGAAAGCCACTGGTCTTCAATCATGCGACTTATGACCTAGGAAAAACATTTTTATTAGTGAAAATAAACAGTGCAATGAGTGAAAATGCCCACATTTCGGTTGTAAAATCTGTTAACAGTGACGTCGGGTATGCAACAACATTTACGTTATGCGAACTACCAAAACAATGCTTACCTTTGCGTTATTATTGTACGTATTAAGAATACGAACTACTGCAAACGACGACACGTTGTGCTAAGACAGTTAATCTGAAACAGAAAAATATTTTACTTGCAATACTGTCCGTGAGAGACAATGACCAATAATGAAATGTATTTTGCTTTAATGTATGTAGTAGTTTTAAGATTATTGTACCTATTTTAGATGTTAGTGCATATTTTTGTGAAAACTTCATGGAATGGCCTATCACAGGGATGTCTTGGCACACACACATCCGAACTGTGTATAAACTGTGATCACCGTGTCTCGAGTACAGCTAACACTGTAACGGCTACTGCCACACTGAAATACATATGGCTGCGCATACGCGGCAGCCGCAATACCAACATTGAAATGTTGTGGGCGCACGCGCCTCATTCAGATATTGTATACCATGAATTTTATTTGAATATGTATGTAAATATTGTACTGAATGTGATTTAGGGTGAATAGCTCGGCTGCTGGTGCGTCCTTTCGCCTCGCAATTTATGGAGCAATTTAAACAGACATTTGCAGGATGGGCGTTGATATATTGCAAAAACGTACATATAAGTTGAGAACATAAATAAAGAATTACTTAAGCTATTAATTAGTATAAGCGGTTGTATCGATTGTGGTGTGGAGGCACTGAAACATTAGAATAATTACGCAGTTCAGTTGTCTTGCTGAGAAGACGGCAACTTTTTTGCTCTGGTAGCGGTCCATATCGGACGCAGATCTACCATCGTTGCAGATAGTTTTATGGCACACCACTATTATTACTACTACTTTTTACCGAGACGCAATCTCACTAAGCATTCTCAGTTACACACAGCGACAGAATTAACGTAAGTGTCTATATAATTTAATTTAGTGTAATATTTTGTGAATACAATGATAGTATTTAATCTCGTATTTCATTTATGTTGCCAGCTATTGTTCCAATTAAACGGCGTCTTGGCATGGCTAAAGGTTCGATGTTACAAATATTATGAATGATCCAGTACGAGCCAATGCTTCGGAATTATTCGATCTACGAAGTCCAACAAAGAAACATTGTCAGAAGAGTAACTCATGGTCAAACTTACAATGAACGGTCCTTACGCAAAAAAAAAAAAAAAAAAAAAAAACATTATGAAGTGCCAAAAGTTTGTATTAAGCACCACTAGAAATTTATACTCTCATCACACGCTATTATCATCATCTATTATTATTTCTCTGTTGCCTGATGTTCTCAAACCAAACCGGAAAAGCCTGTAAAGTATCGCCTACCTGTAGAGGGGACAGTGTGTCTTCCAGGTGGACGGAGAAGATGGCAACCACAATGAGAAATGACGAACAGTGGAGATTTGTTAGTGCTACATTCTAGAGAGCACTAAGAGAGTGATCTGGTGTCCATAGTGATTGGTGGGTAGTTGACAAGAGTAAGGCTGATATTATACTGGGGCTAATGAGCACATGGAAGGCAGGCAGTGGCTGGTGTATGTGTGCGTTTGAATATAGCGTGTTCATTACAAAATGGGATATTGTATGGTGTGGTCGTGCGGCCAAAAGAGTGTGCGTTGTGTATAGTGTTTTATTTTCACACTGAGGGCAGGTTCAACCATGTACAAGAGAAAGTTCTGTACCGTGTTTTGTAACCACGTTCAGGGTATGTTCAACTAAAATGTATCTAGTTCTTAGTTTTATAAAATTTATGTTGATGTTTGTTGTCTGTAGCCTAGGTAGCCTGGTGTATTCCTGTGGTATGATGCAACAGTGACGAGTTGATGGAGGTTCCTGGTAGTAGAGGTCGCTCCAGTTGTGGTTTTATTCATTTTTTACAGTATGAGTTTATGGTTTCCCGATTATAATATAGTATAGGCTGAATTTATGAAGATTGCAATGTGTATTGGTACCTGCTTCTGGGTCATAGGGGGTTATTATAGCGTACATATGTTTGCCAGTGATACGTTTCTTATTTGTTACTTGTTATTGTGGGACACTCATTTTTGTATCAGAACTATTTCACAGCAAAATACTGTTGATTTCTTATTAACTGTAAATCTTTCCTATTGATATCATTGTCTTTGTGTGCTAATATATATACATATGTTGTTAAATAAATGCTATTGTAAAGGATGTGCCCACTTATACAACTTCCGCCCAAACTCCACTCCACCCAAAAGCTGCGCTACAAGAGATACAATCGATAGGGGTCATTGACTACATGTCCTGATCAAAACTAAAGAAGAGTACTCGTTGAAATAAATTGACAGCACACTTACCATAGAATGTGACATAATGGGGCATGACGGAGATGTTGTAACAGTATTTAATTAAATTAAAAATAAATGCTAAATACAATGATAGAATAAATCGTTGCAATATCGCAGATTAATGTACGTGCGAGATAACCAACTGTAAATTTAAAACGCTGATACGTTAATAATCGGTGCGACCGCCAGAATGTTCAATGCAAACATACAAACTTACTTACATTGTGTTCTGCAGATGGTGGATACCTGTTTGTGGGATGGACTTTTGCACTTACATGGTCAATACAGAGACGGTTAATGCTAGTTGTGGATGACGCTGGAGGTGTCGTGCAAGGATGTCCCATATGTTCTCGATTGGAGACAGATCTGGTGGTCGAACAGGCCAAGGCAACGTGTTGACACACTGTACAGTATGTTGGGTTACAACAAGGTTGTGTGGGCGAACGTTATCCTGTTGGGAAACACCCCCCCGAATGCAGCTCATGAAAGGCAGCTCACAAGTCGAATCACCGGATTGACGTTTAAATTTTCTTTGATGATACGTTGGATAACCAAAAGAGTGCTCCTGCTGTCATACTGTATCGCACCCAGACCGTTGCTCCAGCTGTAGGTCCAGTGTGTGTAGCACACACACAGGTTGGCTGCAGGCCCCCAATTTGCATCCTTGTAACCAACACACGGCCATCACTGGCACCGAGGCAGAACTAACTTTCATCAGAAAATACAAAAGATATTTGAATAAATCGTCAACTGTAGGTGTGCCTGCACATGTTATACCATAATAGCTGTAGCTGCGTTAGTTTGTACTACAGACACGGGTAGGTTAGGTGTAACTTTTGATCCTTCAAGGGGTGATCGTGGCCATGCGGCCCGGGTCTGTACTAGCCGCGGCACGCGAGCTACGGGCCAGCCAGGCTGGCCGAGGCGAGACGCAAGTGAGCGAGCTGGCGGTGGCGTTGGTGTGCCAACAGCCCGGGACGAGCCAGCACGGCTGTGCCGCATGCCTCTGCCTCTGCCGCTCCGTTTGACGTAAATACACTCCTGGAAATGGAAAAAAGAACACATTGACACCGGTGTGTCAGACCCACCATACTTGCCCCGGACACTGCGAGAGGGCTGTACAAGCAATGATCACACGCACGGCACAGCGGACACACCAGGAACCGCGGTGTTGGCCGTCGAATGGCGCTAGCTGCGCAGCATTTGTGCACCGCCGGCGTCAGTGTCAGCCAGTTTGCCGTGGCATACGGAGCTCCATCGCAGTCTTTAACACTGGTAGCATGCCGCGACAGCGTGGACGTGAACCGTATGTGCAGTTGACGGACTTTGAGCGAGGGCGTATAGTGGGCATGCGGGAGGCCGGGTGGACGTACCGCCGAATTGCTCAACACGTGGGGCGTGAGGTCTCCACAATACATCGATGTTGTCGCCAGTGGTCGGCGGAAGGTGCACGTGCCCGTCGACCTGGGACCGGACCGCAGCGACGCACGGATGCACGCCAAGACCGTAGGATCCTACGCAGTGCCGTAGGGGACCGCACCGCCACTTCCCAGCAAATTAGGGACACTGTTGCTCCTGGGGTATCGGCGAGGACCATTCGCAACCGTCTCCATGAAGCTGGGCTACGGTCCCGCACACCGTTAGGCCGTCTTCCGCTCACGCCCCAACATCGTGCAGCCCGCCTCCAGTGGTGTCGCGACAGGCGTGAATGGAGGGACGAATTGAGACGTGTCGTCTTCAGCGATGAGAGTCGCTTCTGCCTTGGTGCCAATGATGGTCGTATGCGTGTTTGGCGCCGTGCAGGTGAGCGCACAATCAGGACTGCATACGACCGAGGCACACAGGGCCAACACCCGGCATCATGGTGTGGGGAGCGATCTCCTACACTGGCCGTACACCACTGGAGATCGTCGAGGGGACACTGAATAGTGCACGGTACATCCAAACCGTCATCGAACCCATCGTTCAACCATTCCTAGACCGGCAAGGGAACTTGCTGTTCCAACAGGACGATGCACGTCCGCATGTATCCCGTGCCACCCAACGTGCTCTAGAAGGTGTAAGTCAACTACCCTGGCCAGCAAGATCTCCGGATCTGTCCCCCATTGAGCATGTTTGGGACTGGATGAAGCGTCGTCTCACGCGGTCTGCACGTCCAACACGAACGCTGGTCCAACTGAGGCGCCAGGTGGAAATGGCATGGCAAGCCGTTCCACAGGACTACATCCAGCATCTCTACGATCGTCTCCATGGGAGAATAACAGCCTGCATTGCTGCGAAAGGTGGATATACACTGTACTAGTGCCGACATTGTGCATGCTCTGTTGCCTGTGTCTATGTGCCTGTGGTTCTGTCAGTGTGATCATGTGATGTATCTGACCCCAGGAATGTGTCAATAAAGTTTCCCCTTCCTGGGACAATGAATTCACGGTGTTCTTATTTCAATTTCCAGGAGTGTAGTATAAGAAAGGTTACTGGTGATAGAGTTTCTACATGTCGCCACTCCTTACTTTACTGTGGTTCCACTTAGCGTCTACTTGGTAGAAAGGAATATCATGTTTAATGTAATTTTCAGACCACAATGTCATTATACCTTCTTCACTTGGCGTTGCCAGAAGAGAATAGAATCTGCCTCTCCCTATCAAAAAGTATCGGCTATCATCAGTCCAACAGACCACCAAACCCTCTTTTCTACGACTCATTTCTCTATCATAACACACAAGATGAGAATTCTGACACACAGGCTCCCTGTAGTGGTTTGCAGGATGTTCAGTACATTCATTTACTTGGTTGACCGAATCGCCATGAAGTAGCTGCCTTGGCTACCCAGTGCGTACCTTCGACTCTGTTTTGTAATCACCGAAATAAAATAACGTAACTGCCACCTACACAGAACTGTCAACAGTGTAGGATGCAGAAATTTTAAATAGGAAGTGTTCCTTTCCATTTGAGCTACTCTACTGCGCAATCTGTTTTTTGAAATCATCGTGCAGTGCAAAATAAATGCTGTAACTGTCTGTCTCTCAGAAGTCTAGATCCGGCCATATGCATGATCTCACAGCACTGTGAAGTGCCGAAGTTCTGAAGGAACCGTTGTTCACTTCCAGTGGTGCTGTAGCTACGTCACAGTTAGTAGCGTAACGGTAAGTGTCGCGCACTGTTGATAAAACGTCGCGTGTTCTAATACATTCGCTTCTACATTTTTTTAAAAACGCAATTCTGCTGTCTGCTGAAGTTATCAGTTCAATGGAATTTTGAACATAATTCTCTTCAATTCTCAACCCAAAATAGTCGCACGTGGAAAAAAGGGTAACTTCTGCGTCATTTCGTTCCTTTCAGGTTTAATAGACGGCCAGGCACTAGATGCGTCTCGAAGCTTTTGTATTATGTCTGGGGAGAGTGCATCGTGCCAGAATAGTCAGAAAAGTATTTTCTACATTAGCTGTGGTCTGGCAGTGGCATTTTATTCTTCTTCAAACCTTGTTTGACAGCTTTAACTCAGAACAAGTTTTCTACATGCATATAATCAATAAACTGCATGTGCATTGTCAGACTGTTATCTATAACATCAGAGAATTCGCATATAATTCGTTGATGATTAATTTCTCTCTCATGTTTAGTATTGTTTTAACAACACTAAAAGAAACGAAATCTGTGCACTGTATTGTAAGAAATGAAATAAAACTACCCACGATAACCTTACGACGAAAGTAACTCTGTTTTATCAAAACTGAGTATCTGTACACAAGCGTGCACGAATTAGTAAAATACTACTCACTTAGATTTCGACTGGGTCTGTGTTTAAATGGTATGCTGTGTCATACTCAACAGGTATGCAAATGTGGCATTTCATAAATAAAGTTACGTATTCCTAGAAACCCAAAATTTGCTTGTCAGCAGCGGAAAGAGGCGTTACCTGTTGTACATCATTGTAAGTTTTTCACCATTGCACTTTGAGCTGAAAGTATTTTCTTGCGATTTGCTAATCAATTTATTTCCTTCATACTTATCACCCTGGCATGGGAGTCTTTAAGTGAAGAACATTATTGAATTTCGTATCGTTGACGGTCGAGTCTAATTTCTTCAGAGACGCTTGTATTGTATAGCAGCTTGGCAGTCAGATAGCCGTAATCTGCGACCATTAACACAACGTACTGAGTCGAGCTGCCAAGAGGATTTGATGTGTAAAGGTTTTCTTCTGATTTTGTTACACAATTTTTTTCTGGGAATTCGTAGCTCCGTGAAATAATACACAAAAAAAGCTCGCACGCGCTGCCCCTACCACGGTTGGAACTGGCGATTTTCTTAACCATTGGAACACGAGACACGGGCGGTACCACGAGGCTACGGACACACTACTGACAGCACGCCACTCTCGTCATGGTATTGGTCGCTCAGCCTCATAACGCATCGTGAAAGATGTTTAAAGTTGTCACTTATGTGAAGAATAGCATTTCTTTAGCCAAAAAATTGAAATTTCTGTCTCAGTGTCTTAGGATTATATACCACGAGTCATTCAAATGGAAAGGGAACATCAAGTGAATTTAGCGAGTCTGTTCAGTACCATACGCGGAAGTGATAGCACTGTCACAGTGTTGCCAAATGTTTGTGACGATGTTGCCAATTCTCAGCTATGCTAGGAACAGCTCTGTAGCGTTATAGGAGGAGAATCCTGTGCTCGTGTCATAGGAGGATACGGAGAGGAGGCGCGGGATTTGGTTAATCTGCAGCGTTTTCTCCTACCAGCTGTGTCAAACATTCAGGTGTGTAATCTTCCATCACGATTACAGTTTCCCACAAAATATATACGAATAAAACACTTACCTTGTTACTTTGTTACAAAAAATTATTTCAGTACAATAAAAAGTCTTTGGAAATCAACTTTGCCAACCTGTCACGAAAAGTAAGATAACGAACACTTTGCACCTCGAAATCGATTGCATCTATGTGCAGTCTTGTGACCATACAAGTAGAATTTCATGAATTGCACGAGAATGTAGAAAAATGTTGGTGCGAATGGAAGCTGTAAGAAACACAGTTACCTAATTATTCTGTACCACGTAATAATCAATTCATTTCATAATTCAGAAAAGAAGAAACTAAAAATTATGCCCATTAAGACAGAAACTAAAGTGCAGATGCGGGCACTGTGCAGATCTGCGCTTTTTCATCTTCAGATCTATACAAATAATGTATACTAACCAGCGTATTCATTGCTTTCGTAATGTTTCCCTCTTGTTTAGTCATCTTAGGATGAACTGGATCCACACCCATGAGTCTGATTTTTTTCTTTGTATCCTTCCATCTACTATCTTTGTGTTATTGTTCGGTGTTCAAAAATCAAAATATTATGCCTGTTCCCACGAGGTATTAAAATGAGATCGCAAAAGGGCTAACGAATTATAATCAAAATACAGTGAGACGCCAGTTTGTCTGTCGTCATGGTGTTAAGTGGACAGAAATAGTTGAGAGTTATTGTCGTCTTTTCTTATTGAGATTTTCATATTACCCTGACACAAGTCGCCGAGATAAATGTGTATATCCTCCGTGACGAAACATCCCCCATTCCATTCATCCTGATCCATTCGTTACGTGCATCGGCGGCAATGAGTGATATGAAAGCTGTTGTGGAGTGACGAATAACAATAACAATGGTAGTAATTACAAATCAATAATCAAGGATGTTTACTGCATTACAGACGATTAATAAATTAACCAAGAATGACTGAGTGTTTAATTGGCGCACTGAGTAGGTGTTCTCACCACTTCATTACTGAATTCTGATCTGGTTGTTTGCAGAGAGAAAAGAAAGAACCCTGTAGCCATACATATCGCTAGTACAACGGGATATTACGTATCAACTATCTTTGCTTTACATCACGAGACGAACATGGTGTCACTGAGCTGATATTTGAAATACATTTCTATTTTCTCTCTCTGTCTCTCTTCTCTCTCTCTTTATTTTGTGAGGAAAGCATCGAGAAGCGCGAATAATAAGCAAGTAGGCATATCACCTGTTTACAGTTATTTTCATCGGGATACATAATGCAAAAATACAAGTTTTAAGTGTGTTGTTGCGTAATTCCAGTTATTGACAGTCTATTCGTGACCTTGCTGGCATTCAGTGGGGTGAAACCTATCACAGAAGCAAGCAAAACACAAATATTTCTTGCACCAAGCGCAACACATAAACGAAATCTTGCACTGACGTGTTGTCCGATATATTTCACGGAAAACATATCTGATTCATGTTGCTAAATACAGCTCTGTCAGATATCAATTTGGAAGCGTACCAAGTGTATAAAAGTATATCTTCAAATACGCAGAAAGGCTCATAGAGGTATTCGACTGAAACATAGCCATGACCAAAATTGTAACTGCGGTCGACAGCATCGCCGTCTACCACATTGATAACTCGAACGGTGACAGTGCTCGGCCGGTTACTTACGTTTACTGGTATCGAATCTATAGCATGAAAACACAAAAATGTTAATAACCTGAAGATCATTAGTTTTGGAACCCATAGAAAGAAAGTAAAGCAGTCATCAGTCGCAAGAGTGGTTTGAACCACGGTCTTGTTGGAGTTGGTATGCTGTTGCTTTCATCCGACCTTTGAGTTGACTTACCTAGCCAGTTAATAGGAGAACCTACAGTTTTACTTGGCTTTCGGACCACAGTGCAACTCGGCATTTTTCACATCAACAAACACTGCCCCAGGGGAAATATGTGTAAAACGGCACGTGAAAATCGTGGGACTGGTGAGGGATCGAACCTGAGACCTTCGTATCCATAGTCTTGCTCTTTCTCACCTTGCCACCATGCAGCCAACACTGTGTTTTCTGCTTGCCATTAAAATTAAGGATCTCTCGTTTGTGCCTGCGTTGGCACTTGCGTGTCCCTTAGGAGACCTTACCTTTGGGATTGCCTTCGTATACGTGTGTGTAAACGCCTTCCAATGCCCACTCAAGGAAGACAAGGATACATAGTCTAGCTTTAATATTACAAATACGCCTCAGTTTGTGGATGAACGCAGACTTAGGTTGATAATCATTTTGAATATTTATCAGTACTGTACCCATTAGTGTGAAACTAGTTTTCTACCAATGACTCCCACAGCTACAAGGACACTACTTTAATACCTCTTACACAAAATACTTACGCAGTGCTATCAGACGAAAAGATCAACCTGACACAAACTGTGGGAAGTTTGTTTTACAACCTTGGTACCTGGTTAAAGAGCTTTTCCTATTTGAGATATCTGTGAACGTTGCTGCATAAGACGATTTAAGAAGAAACTAAATTCCTCGAGCTACGCCAATGTTTAAAGAAATCGTGTTAACGGCACTAAATCGTGGTTTGTAAATCGTTTACCAGCCGTACTCTGCCGCATTTCGCTGGTTCGAAGGCAAAAAGCTTACTGACAAATTTATTTATTTATTTATTTATTTATTTATGCATTTATTTTACCTGGCAAGATTAGGGCCTTCAGGCCCTCTCTTACACCTAACCAGGCATACTCAGATTCAACAAATTTCAGTTTCTACAGAACATTAAGGACATATAACATGTTATACAGTATTAATGTTACAGAAAAAATTAGAGATTATAAAAGTACTACAATGATAATTATAACAATCAAAAAGTAATTATAATAATCAAGAATAATAATAATAGTAATGAGTATGTATAGGAAAGTGAACATATTTTTTCTTTTATGAATGTCAGTCCTATTGCTAGTTGGGAATTTTCTCGTTATATTCTTGCAGCTTGTGAGTTATTCTCATCAAGCAGAGACATAAGACGATAGAATGGGGTGAAAGAGATATAGAAAAGGTAGATAAGTTAGAGGAGGAGAAATAGAATGGTAAAATTCGAAGCTATGATGGAGAGGAGAAAGAAAAAGATGAGAGGGGCACAACAATGGTGGCTATACCGTCCCTAATATGTAAGTCTTGAGTTCCCTCTTGAATGTTAAGTGGTTCTGGATAAGACGCAGATCACAGGGGAGCGCGTTCCATAGTCGTATGGCTGAGATGGAGAATGACACAGAGAAAGATTTTGTGTTATGTAAAGGTACAGCCAAGATGCTAGATGTATCCGATCTAGTATTGCGGTTGTGGAATGATGATAGGTGTATAATGTGAGAAGATAAGTATTGGGGGCACCAGTGGCTAAGAAATCGTTGAAGTAAGCACATCGTGTGGAGATCGCGTGCCTTATGTGGGCGTATCCAACCTAGCTGGGAGTATGAAGACTGATATGATCATACAACCGTATATTGCATACGTATCTAACGCAAGCATTCATCACTAGCTCGAGGCATCTCGAATTTTTACTATTTGTGCCGTGTTGAACTACATAACAGTAGTAAAGATTAGGCAAAACTAGTGTTTGGACTAATTTTTGTTTAACATGGGTTGGAAATATTTTTCTAAATTTTTGAATTGCATGTAGGGAGGAGAGCGATTCTGTGACGGCCGCGGTCATGGACAAACTGCAAGAGTCTGTCGGGCGCAACAGCACCGAAATCCAGTCTCTTAAAAAGTCCCTGGCCGCACAAGAGAAAAAAGCCGCCGACCTAGAAGCTAAACTGTCTGCGGCCACCGATGAAATTGAGCAGTATCAGCGAAGGAACAGCTTGCGCTTGTTCGGGGTAGCTGAGAACGATCGTGAAAACACCGACGACCTGGCCATTAGCCTCGTGCGTGAGAAACTTGGCGTGCAGATCGACGTGACCGACATTGACAGAAGCCACCGTGTTGGGCGCAGGATACCAGGTGCCATGAAACCCAGGCCCATAATAATTAAATTTGTGTCATACCGAAAAAGAGCTGAAGTGTTTGCCCATAAAAGAAAACTCGCCAAGAGTGGGGTTACCCTGAGGGAAGATCTGACGCGCGAAAGACTAAAAGTTTTGAACACTGCGATCACACAGTTCGGCCTTCAAAATGTATGGACCCAGGATGGCAGGATCGTAGTCAAGACGGAAGGAGGGAGGAAAACGGTGACGAACATGTCCGAACTGAAAGTCTGAGCGAAATATCGCGAGACACAAAGTCTCATATTGTACTCTGTTAATATAAGTTAATTTTTATTCTTTTTTTTCATTTTTTTACGTAAATATTGCTTTGTTATTTCTATAAGCACCATAAGTACTCTCTTTAAAAGAAGTCAATTGTTTCACATAAATATTGCTTCTTTATTTGTCTATCATAAGTGCTCATGCATATTCATATTATCAGTCAAACGGGAATTAACATTGTCCATTAACAGGAATCTCCTTAAAACCGCCTTTCTATATCTGTCATTTTCATCCTCGTCACTACCACTACTACTACTATTATCTTTTTCGTAACCACTACTGCCACTTTCCATCTTTCATTTTGCTCCTTTCTCCGATACCTCCAGCTTGTCTTTCACCTTTAGCTCACAGACGCTTGAGTCAGTCACGACCTTGGACACACCTGTAAATATGTCTTCCCCCGCGAAATCCAGCTTTTGTCCCTCTTCCGGCCAGCAGGTAGACGGAGCGCGCTCGGTCCTACAGGCGGCCACAATGGGACGGACCGGTTCCGGCGACGGGCTCTCTGTGGCCCACGCGAACGCGCAGTCGCTAACGGCTCACTTCGACGAGTTCTGTGACCTGTTCTGCCAATCGCTGTTCCATGTTATCCTCGTCTCTGAAACTTGGTTGAAACCAAACATTTCTTCCGACGCTATCCGAATCAATGGTTACTCTCTCCTAAGAGCAGATCGTGAAACACGACGCGGAGGTGGTGTGGGTGCCTATGTTCGCTCTGATCTCAGACCTACTGTACTATGCACATCGGATGCAAAGGGCGAAGGAGACGCAGAGTTCTTGTTTTGCGAAATAAACACATCAAATCAGAAACTGCTAATTGGAGTAATCTATAAACCTCCAAACGTCGGTGCTATGTCCTCCTTTCAGTCTGCCCTGTCCTCGCTCGTGACACTGTATGAACACATAATCATTATGGGCGACACAAACATCGACTTACAGTTAAAATCTCCCTCTGCAGAAAAACTAAGAAGACTGTTCCACTCCAATGATATGAGTTTAACACCGCTGGACCCAACTCATCACACGCCACACAGCCATACACTCATAGATATAATAGCAACAAAGCGACCAGATAAAATAATTCGCGCCAATCAGACATCCGCTCCAGGACTCTCTGCTCACGACGTGATATTCTTAAATTACTCAGTGCATACTACCAAAGAAAAATCTCACCTGGTAACCTACAGAAACCTAAAAAATGTTAACCATGACGCTCTTCAAAAGGATTGCTCAGACATCCCTTGGCATGATATAAGCAATGAACCGACTTTAGGCGGAAAAATTCGGGAATTATGTCGCAAAATTATTACACTGTATGATAAACATGCTCCTCAACGCACTGTCAAGGTAAAGAGAGCTCCCGCTCCGTGGCTCACCACTGCATTACGCCAGTTAATGAATAAACGTGATGCTGCACATAGGGCCTTCAAGCGTAACCCAACTCCCGAGGCGTACGAAGCTTACAGGAAACTCCGAAATAGAACCAAGCAAAGCGTGAGGAATGCCAAAATCAGACATGCCCGCTCTGTCGTATGCGGTATAACAAAACCTGCTGCACTGTGGAAAAAGCTGCGCAGTTTCGGTATAGGGAAGCGAAGATCTGACGCTGTTTATCAAGCGTCTGCAGAAGAATTCAATGATTTCTTCTCAACAGCTATAAACTGCCACGCAGCGACAAATTACCAGCCCCAAGATATCAATCTCTCGAGAGACAAGTTTTACCTAAAACATGTAACTACTGGCACAGTACACAAGGCAATTATGAGAATCTCTTCCGAGGCAGTAGGAAATGATGGAGTGAGCATTGGCATGATTAAGAACGTCGTAGACACTATTACTCCAGTTATCACAGACATCTTCAACCTGTCTCTTGTCAGTAGTACATATCCTACTGAGTGGAAGCAAAGTTTAATTCAACCTATACCCAAGACTGACAACCCTAAGTCGCCAGGTGATTACAGGCCGATCAGCATACTACCTGCAATATCTAAAGCCCTAGAATACATCGTCCATGAACAACTGACGGATTACCTCAAAACTCATAACATCCACAACAAATATCAGTCAGGCTTTCGAAAGCACCATAGTACAGCAACTGCATTAATCAAAGTAACTGATGACATTTAACATGCTATGGACAGACGTGAAGCTACCATCCTAACACTGCTTGACTTTAGCAAGGCTTTTGATACAGTTGACTTTGATATATTACTAATTAAAATGAAACAGCTGAATTTCTCAAACAGCGCTATACACTGGTTCGACAGCTACCTCAAAAACAGAAGTCAACAAGTCATTTGTGGGTCGGAAAAGTCATCATGGAAAAACGTGCGCTCTGGAGTTCCCCAAGGCTCCGTCCTTGGTCCATTACTCTTCTCACTGTACATTAATGATATTTCTTCAGTGATTCACTCCTGCAACTACCATCTATATGCCGACGACATCCAACTGTACATAAGTGCAAGCCCCAAGAACATTGCTGACGCAGTAGCGAGTATGAACGCAGATCTTTGCTCTGTTTCTCGATGGGCACAGAACCTAGGTCTGAAACTAAACCCCAAGAAATCCCAGGTCATACTTATATCTCATCCAAAGTTAATCAGTCGGTACTTTCGCGAAGCAGTCGCTCAAATACTCCTCAATGGTACCCAACTACCATACCAAAAAACAGTAAAAGACCTTGGAATAATCTTGGATGAACACCTAAACTGGGAAGAACAAACAGTCACAGCTTGCCGGAAATTTCACAGAAGGAAAAGGGGGACGAAATGTCTCCCACTCGAAGGTCATGTTGTTTTACTAAAATGATTACAAAATCGGGTAAAACGAACAATGAGGTTGTCAGTATAAGCACATTACTGTTGTCAATATGATGTTGCACCGCCCAGGGCCTGTAATGATAAAGGGCCCGTTTAGGTCAGGCATATTGTACACAGAAGCGGAAGAGAGAGCACCACTAAATTCTACCATCCGTATGCATTGCTGAGACAGGGAAAGAACTTGTTCTTGGGAAACTACTTCTATAACGACCAAAATGAAATGATCTTCAAGCACATGTGTTCCAGCAGCGGTATGAAGAAAATAATAGTAATAATGACGGTGATAATCGAATTATCCGGTAACTTCACACTTCACAGTGGATTTTCTCGAACTAAGAAATTTCCTGAATTAATGAAAATTTCAAAATGGCTTCAAATCGAGGCTATGACGGCTAGAAGAGACTTTACATCCTGCTGACATGAGAATAGCATAATCTCCACGTCAGAAGCTTGCTTCTACTTAACCATTTAATAGACTCGCGTTTTTTTCCACCGTGACTAGTTTAGTAAGCTAAGCACATCGTCCATTACAGCACGATCCTGGGGCTGAAAAATGTGGCCACAATGGTCTGGTGGAACGAACTATCACAAGTGCAATGCGTGGGTTCAGGCATTTACTTTTAAGAGGCACAAACAGATTTACTTTACCTCTGATAACCTCAAGAGAAAGATGTTATAATCCAGAATCCGCATTAAACATCACGTTCCTTCATTCCAAACTGGGCAGAGCCGGTTTACGTTGGAAAATGACATAGGTAGAGGTCAGGGTAAACAGAAATATTGTCACCAGTAAACGTACTTACATTAGAAAATTTTATTTTATTTGATGAACTGATAGCCGTCTTAAGGAACAGGGCTTTTATTTTACTTGTACTTGATTGAACTAGAGACGTTGAAAAATGATGTGGAACGAGTCATTTTAATGAAAGATTTCTTTACATACCAGCATTCAATTTCTTTACAACAATTTCTTACCCCCCCCCCCTCTCTCTCTCTCTCTCTCACACACACACACACACACACACACACACATACATTCTCTTTTTATTTTTGTTTCTTGTGCTCGACTATCGGCGAGGCACGAAAACGTCCGTGAATGAGTATCTTAGTTTCGAGCACAGTTACGAAAGAAATATAAAAACAACTATGAGAGTTACTGATTTATGATGCTTAGTAGCAGTCAGTACTGAGTATTATTAGTAACTAAGCTCCAGTCCCTATACCTAGTTACAGAAATGCGTATCAGGCGCATTACGTATTCCACGCCGTAGCAGCCGCGTCTTTGAGGCGCCAGCTATGGTCACTTCCCAGCCCGCTGTAGGATCACATCGGTTCGTCTTCTTCCTGCTGGTAATGTAACTGAGATTCGGCAACAACGCAAGGTATGTTTGGCAACTCTGTGATCGACGAGTTACTTCCTGGTGTGCACGGAATTAAGCCTCAAAGTTCACTTCATTTCTCGTGTCATTTCCATTGATTAACCTGAGTTGTTATCGCTTGAGATGTAACAGAAGAGTGTAAATTTACAGTTTTCAGCCCAGTAAAGTCATTGAACGTGGAAATCGCAACTAATCTCGTCCTGTAAATAGCGGTGTACGAGTTCTAGCCACTATCGGCCTTCGTAAGAGGAAAGCATACACCATATCTGTCCGCTAGCTCTGTGTAGACGTGCTGACCTCTGGGAAAGCGGCTGTTATGGTTCGCGGTTCCAGCCTCGCTGAGTGTAACGTTTTTATTTTCTGTGTAAGAGCTGCATGCAGTCAGGTCAAACATCGATAAGCAAATCGTAAGAAAATACTTTCAGCTCAAAGTGCAATGGTGAAAAACTTACAATGCTGCACAACAGGTAACGCCTCTTTCCGCTGCTGACAAGCAAATTTTGGGTTTCTAGAAATACGTAACTTTATTTATCAAATGCCACGTTTGCATACCTGTTGAGTATGACACAGCATACCATTTAAACACAGACCCAATCGAAATAAAAGTGAGTAGTGTTTTACTAATTCGTGCAGATAGAGGCACGCCTGCGTACCGATACTCAGTTTTGTTAAAACAGACTTTCGTCGTAAGGTTATCGTGCGTAGTTTTCTTTCATTTCTTACAAGACAGTGCACAGATTGCGTAAGGTTTCTTTTAGTGTTTTTAAAACAATACTGAACACCGAGCGAGGTGGCGCAGTGGTTAGAAACTGGACTCGCATTCGGGAGGACGACGGTTCAATCCCGCGTCCGGCCATCCTGATTTAGGTTTTCCGTGATTTCCTGGTTCCTTTCAAAGGGCACGGCCGACTTCCCTCCCCGTCCTTCCCTAATCCGATGAGACCGATGACCTCGCTGTCTGGTCTCCTTCCCCAAACCAACCAACCAACCAATACTAAACATGAGAGAGAAATTAATCATCAACGATATATGCGAATTCTCTGATGTTATCTATAACTGTCTGACAATGCACATGCAGTTTATTGATTATACGCATGTAGAAAACTTGTTCTGAGTTAAAGCTGTCAAACAAGGTTTGAAGAAGAATCAAATGCCACTACCAGACGACAGCTAATGTAGAAAATACTTTTCTATTTTGGCACGATGCGCTCTCTCCATACATAATACAAAAGCTTCGAGACGCATCTGCTGCCTGGCCGTGTATTAAACCTGAAAAGAATAACTTCAACAGATAGCAGAACTGCGTTTTTAAAAAAATGTAGTAGCTAATGTATTAGAACACATACGTCTTATCGACAGTGCGCGACGCTTACCGTTACGCTACTAGCTGTGACGTAGCTACAGCACCACTGGAAGTGAAGAACAGGTCCTCCAGAACTTTGGCATTCCACAGTGCTGTGAGATAATGCATACGGCCGCGTCTAGACCTCTGAGAGACAGACAGTTACAGCATTTATTTTGCACTGCACGGTGGTGTCAACAAACAGATAGCGCAATAGAGTAGCTCAAACGGAAAGTAACACTTCCTATTTAAATTTCTGCATCCTACACTGTTGGCAGTTCTGTGTAGGTGTCAGTTACGTTATTTTATTTCGGTGATTACAAAATAGAGTCGAAGGTATGCACTGGGTAGCCAAGGCAGCTAGTTCATGGCGATTCGGTCAACCAAGTAAATGAATGTACTGAACATCCTGCAAACGACTACAGGGAGCCTGTGTGTCAGACTTCTCATCTTGTGTGTTATGATAGAGAAATGAGTCGTAGAAAAGAGGGTTTGGTGGTCTGTTGGACTGATGATAGATTCATATGATGTTGGTCTCGGTTCGATTCCAACTTCTGCCAATATTTTTTGATAGGGAGAGGCAGATTCAATTCTCTTCTGCCAACGCTAAGTGAAGAAGGTATAATGACATTTTGGTCTGAAAATCACATGATATTCCTTCTCTACCAAGTAGACGTTAGGTGGAACCACAATAAAGTAAGGAGGGGTGACATGTAGAAACTCTATCACCAGTAACCTTTCTTACACTAGTTATTTATTTCTAGTGCCGAAACAAACCCTGTGTATGGTCACAGGCCACTTATTCCATCTTTTATTTGAGCTTCTGTATGTCGATAAAATTGATTCTGAACTGGGAATGCAGCTCTGACCGCCCTTAACGCGGAATTTGAACCCTTCGTGACAATACAGCTCGACTACAACTTGTTGTTTGTTCAAAACTGCAGATTCCTCAACATATTGCGCATGAATGGATTGGAATCCTGGCCCATCACTAAACGTTTCACTATGTATTATCAAGCTCTAGCATGAGAACACCTATCTGCTGGTGGATAATAATGTTTATTTTTAATGCATTTTCATTCGTTGTCAATACTAACGATGTCTGACGATTTTGACTCCCAGTGAGACACAGAACTATTTGCGAGATCACTGTAAGTTCAAGGATGTTATTCCGAGCTGCTGGTGCAGAAAAATTCGGTAAGTGTCGTCTCTTTGTGTGTACGCAACAACGATATGTGTGGGGTTCGATTCCTAGTCAGCACTGAACTCTTTGTCATATTATTTCTAGTTCAAACATGCTCACATGTCGCTGCTGGTGTGACTAACCCATACTTAACGTTCCTTTTCTCTAGAATATAACAGCGATATGTGCCGGGTTGGAGTCCTGGGAAGGAAAAATTAATGTTTCGTCTCGTCATTTCAGTTATTACATCTAGTTACTTCCGAGAAAATCCGATATGTCAAAGTTGATTGTGTTTAGATAACAATCCGATTAGGTTCTGGGTTCGAATCCCTGTCCAACACTAAACTTTACCTCACTGCATTTCAAGTAAGTTACTTGTAAAGAAGCAGTATTTAACATCTCTCGTAGTTCGTTAACAGGGACAATAGATGCTGTGTAGGAATATGCGACCGTTATGTAATTTAAAGTTGATATTTGTTAACTGATACTGTCTAAAATCGAGGTATATCACTCTCTTTATGCCTACAAAACTGTTATCCCACTGGTAAGCAGACTGACAGAGACAAAATAGGGAAGTGAAACACATAGACTAGCGAGATATGTACGGTTTATGCAGAAGGAGTAACGGACGCTATTATGGATTTGAAAAGCAGGTAACCTACAGGGATGGAAATGAATTCTTAAAATACGGTGGAATTTCTGTCCAACTGAGACATGTAAACCTCTTCAGCACATGTTGTAAAAGGGTGAGTCACACCATTAAGATGGCAAAAGAGAAAAATACATCGCTATTTAAAAATGAGGTAGAAGCGACTTCAAAAATTATAAAGGAACTAGCTTTCTATACGCCGTACTCAAGATTTACACTAGAATCCGCAATAGCAGATTAAAAGAAATACCACAGTGCTTATTAAGCGAAGAACAAACGGATTCCTGTAAAGAAAGATCGACAAGAGAGGGCGTATGTTGCATTCATTGATAAATCTGCAGAATTCAAACGAGAGACCAACATAGTATTTGTTGATTTGAAAAAAGCGTGTGATGAAGTTCATAGAGAAAAACTGTGGAACATATTGCAGAAACAAGGGTGCCCACTGCATTTAATAAAAACTTAACAAGCCTATACAGAAACATAACCACGTTGGATATGAATAGAGAACTGGCAGCCCTTTCTTTGCTAACAAGGTAATCAGTCAACGATTCACAGCGTCACTGAAAGGCAAAATTTCATACTGATATTAGAATAACAAAAATAACTATGTACAGACTACGTCACAAGTTCAACAGAGGAAGAGAATGACCTGCAAAATTGAATTTAACGCCCAAACAAAATAGCCAAAGACCACAAAATAACCACATCCGCAGGAAATCTAAACAATCGCCTTTTTGAGGAGAGGACCACATAAAAACAGAAATAGGGGTGAACAATACAGTTGTAGAAATCCTCAGTCGTTTTAATTGTCGGGGAAGTTACACTCCTGGAAATTGAAATAAGAACACCGTGAATTCATTGTCCCAGGAAGGGGAAACTTTATTGACACATTCCTGGGGTCAGATACATCACATGATCACACTGACAGAACCACAGGCACATAGACACAGGCAACAGAGCATGCACAATGTCGGCACTAGTGCAGTGTATATCCACCTTTCGCAGCAATGCAGGCTGCTATTCTCCCATGGAGACGATCGTAGAGATGCTGGATGTAGTCCTGTGGAACGGCTTGCCATGCCATTTCCACCTGGCGCCTCAGTTGGACCAGCGTTCGTGCTGGACGTGCAGACCGCGTGAGACGACGCTTCATCCAGTCCCAAACATGCTCAATGGGGGACAGATCCGGAGATCTTGCTGGCCAGGGTAGTTGACTTACACCTTCTAGAGCACGTTGGGTGGCACGGGGTACATGCGGACGTGCATTGTCATGTTGGAACAGCAAGTTCCCTTGCCGGTCTAGGAATGGTAGAACGATGGGTTCGATGACGGTTTGGATGTACCGTGCACTATTCAGTGTCCCCTCGACGATCACCAGTGGTGTACGGCCAGTGTAGGAGATCGCTCCCCACACCATGATGCCGGGTGTTGGCCCTGTGTGCCTCGGTCGTATGCAGTCCTGATTGTGGCGCTCACCTGCACGGCGCCAAACACGCATACGACCATCATTGGCACCAAGGCAGAAGCGACTCTCATCGCTGAAGACGACACGTCTCCATTCGTCCCTCCATTCACGCCTGTCGCGACACCACTGGAGGCGGGCTGCACGATGTTGGGGCGTGAGCGGAAGACGGCCTAACGGTGTGCAGGATCGTATCCCAGCTTCATGGAGACGGTTGCGAATGGTCCTCGATGATACCCCAGGAGCAACAGTGTCCCTAATTTGCTGGGAAGTGGCGGTGCGGTCCCCTACGGCACTGCGTAGGTTCCTACGGTCTTGGCGTGCATCCGTGCGTCGCTGCGGTCCGGTCCCAGGTCGATGGGCACGTGCACCTTCCGCCGACCACTGGCGACAACATCGATGTACTGTGGAGACCTCACGCCCCACGTGTTGAGCAATTCGGCGGTACGTCCACCCGGCCTCCCGCATGCCCACTATACGCCCTCGCTCAAAGTCCGTCAACTGCACATACGGTTCACGTCCACGCTGTCACGGCATGCTACCAGTGTTAAAGACTGCGATGGAGCTCCGTATGCCACGGCAAACTGGCTGACACTGACGGCGGCGGTGCACAAATGCTGCGCAGCTAGCGCCATTCGACGGCCAACTCCGCGGTTCCTGGTGTGTCCGCTGTGCCGTGCGTGTGATCATTGCTTGTACAGCCCTCTCGCAGTGTCCGGAGCAAGTATGGTGGGTCTGACACACCGGTGTCAATGTGTTCTTTTTTCCATTTCCAGGAGTGTATATCATATACGAATATGACTACTGTATAAACAAGAAAATATCAACATTTTGGAACAACATTGAGCATTAAACAGGAAGTTTAAAAAGAAGACAAAAAATAACATGAAAGAAGATTTTTAAAGTAACAGGTGTCCCAACTCTATCGAAGTGGTTCGTGAGTCTTTTACAATCGACAAGAAAGTAAGATTCGGGAAGCTGAAATGATACTTTTAGGGTTTGAAAGACTGTACCAGAGTAGTCAGACTAAGAAATAGCAAAATTAGAAAGGAAGTTAACACATGTAACAGAATGAAGACAACAGAAGGATATGGAGTGTACATCTCAACAGCGAGGATTGCGGCAACTACCTTACGAAGTCAGGAATTCTAGGGCTGAATAAAGGCTGTGGAAAGCAAGTAACACTCAAACGCCTAATGCATGCAGTGCAGAAGAAGAAGGAGTGCTTGTCCAGCAAGGCATGCCAAGTGGACAGTTACAGTCAAACAATTGTTATATTAAATGGCTCTGAACACTATGGGACTCAACTTCTGAGGTCATCAGTCCCCTAGAACTTAGAACTACTTAAACCTAACTAGCCTAAGGACATCACACACATCCATGCCCGAGGCAGGATTAGAACCTGCGACCGCAGCGGTCTCGCGGTTCCAGACTGTAGCGCCTAGAACCGCACGGCCACTCCGGCCGGCTGTTATATTAAAGATTATGTATCCAAAGTGATATAGAATTGTGCCTAAATAATAATAGTTATTTTTGTTTCTACCTCTCGGAAACTTTCAATTTACTCCCAGGGAGTAATTACTTCTACAAAATCCATAACACTAATGTAACCACCATTCATGTTCGACGTCAACGTGCAATAACAATTCAGTGACGACATGTGGCAGCACTAGCAGTGGAGAGAACGGAAAAGGTGTCGGGAGGGTTCTGAAAACAAAGTATGTCGGGAGGACGGGAAAACAGTGCAGGCGTTGTTGTACAGCGGAAAAGGAGTGAATTATCTGACGTCCAAAAGGGCATGACCATTGTCTTTCGTGTCAAGGGTGAAAGCATTTCCGAAACGTCAAGTTAATAAACGATTCGTATGCCGCCATGGTTAATGTATGCCGTGCATGGCAAAATGACACTATGCAAAACCGGCGCCGAGGAAACTGTCGTGCACCACACGCCATAGATGACAGGGGTGAACGAGAGCTACAGAGATATTTACGGGCGCACAGACGTGCAACTGTTGAGCAACTGACCAGACGATCCAATGGGTTGCCAATAGTGTCTCCTTCAGGACTGTTCAGGGAAAGTTGCTGCATATGGGCCTCCGCAGCAGGCGCCTGTTCCATGCACCCACGTTGGTTGGAGTTCATTGCCAATGAAGGCGGGAATCTGCAGGCATTAACCGTAACTGGCTGTCCCATGATTGGTGACAGGTGGCCTTTCTGATGAAACACGTTTTATGCTCCATCGGTCAGATGATTGGTTCAAATGGTTCAGATGGCTCTGAGCACTATGGGTCTTAACATCTTAGGTCATCAGTCCCCTATAACTTAGAACTACTTAAACCTAACTAACCTAAGGGCATCACACACATCCAAGCCCGAGGCAGGATTCAAACCTGCGACCGTAGCAGTCCCGCGGTTCCGGACTGTAGCGCCTAGAACCGCACGGCCACCGCGGCCGGCGGTCAGATGATTGTTGGAGTGTAGAGAGTGAAATATCTAAAAGCTAACACCCTGCAACAATCGCCGGAGACAGGAGAAGGGAGCATTACCGTCTGGGGAATGTTTCCGCGGCATTCTGTACCTTCCCCTTTTCATATTGATTGTTTGTTAATGAAAGAAGCTCAGGCTCCGGCTAGCTCGCGGTAGAATGTTTGCGAGAAAAGTCACAGAAAAAGAATTGTCTTGCTGCACTGTATTTAAGCCAAGTGCGTGTTAGTTGTACCGGCTTACTCAGATGAATATTTGCTCCCCGACATGTACGAGCCCAGCTACACGTAAATGCATACAAACTGAGATTATTGCCCTACTCATGACTACAGTCTATATACATCCAGAGTTTATCTGTGAATGTTTACAATTCGCAAGAGCTAAAAGTCTGAATCAATACGATAACTTTCTAGAGCGCCAAAGTATATCTACGAATGCTGCGCTCTGTTGATAATTTATGTTATCGCACAGATAAATGTTTCATGAGCACGTAATATTAAATGGGTTGAAAGAAATGTCAAACACTGTAAATTCCCTTTATGTTGCTTTATTCTAGTCTATGCACATCCTATCATTGTCTTAAAGAAGTAATCTTTCTTTCAGATGGGTGATATTAGTTACGTAAATTCAGCCAAAGAGTTTAGAGCAAGATCCAGATCACACTATTTACTTTAACGCAGTTTAGGTATATTCCTCACGGTTTACACTGTTGATCACACACTATCAGTTGAACTATTGTCTATCGCATTGGGTCTAAGTTCAGTCTTTCGTTGATAATGATCAAATTAAGACAATATATTCGGTTATTTTCCTAGCTTGAATTACTTCAAAGATATTTTCCAAGTTGCTGATTTACCTCTTTCAGACCGAAAATCTTCAAAATGTAACAAACCATCTCGTATCGCCTACCAATATTGCGTACGAGAACACAAGTTTAGTTACGACACGACAAGGCAAGCGCCAGAAGCACATTAACAATGTACAGTTTTATCTTCTCTATTTCGCAGTGTCCTCAAAGAGTACTCACTAGGAGTATTCTTTGAGGTCACTTGTTATACTCCGTGACCTACAAGTCTACTATCTTGCCATCTACTATTATTTTATCTTGAAACTAATGGATTCTATTTATTTTTTATTATTTTTCAAAATATTAAGTTACTTTGCTACCAAGATTCTTTTCTATTTCTTTTTATATTACTTTCTTTTCAGTCTGCTTGCTACTACTCATGCAATGTTAGTACAGAAGGACTTCGTTTTTCTTTTTATGAAATTTGGATCTTAGGCTTGGGGCTTGTATTGGGGTGTGAGGACTAGATTTATATTTTTCGTTTTTGCGTCCAAAGGGTATCGGCGTTACAATTCCTTGGATGATTTTGTCATTCTGGAAGGTACAATGGCTCAACACAAGTATGAATCTACCAGTGGGGACCATGTCCACCCCTACACGCTGTTTTTCCTCGGCACAATGACATCTTACAGCACGCAAGTGGAACGTGTCACACAGCTCACACTGAACGTGTATCATTCGAAGAGCACCACGATGTATTTTCCAGACTCCCCTGGCCACCAAACTCCCTGGATTTAAACCCAGTCCAGAATCAATGGGGCCACCTCGATCGGGTTGAACGCGCCATGGTTCCTCAACCAAGAAACCCAGCGCAGTCGGCACGGCACTTGGGTCGGCACGTCTCTCAGCTGTGCGTCCTGCAGAAAGTGGTCATTCATGTGACAAGAGGCCACATTAATGTGACTCTACAGTGTAGTTCGGAACTACCTTCGTACAGCGTAGTAACAAACGAAACTCACAACTCACTCCGCAGAAACGAAAGGAAGTGCTTTGTATGTGGCTAGCTGCCTGATACAAGCCTTCCAGGCGGGCGCCTTATGGAAAACACCGCCCCAGCGAACCCTCGCTCGCCGCCGCTGGTCAGAGTGATTAACTTGGCTGACGCCTCGCTGTCGCGCCCACGCACGCAGACACGTGTCCTTGGATTAACGCCTCATGGGCCCAGGCTATGCCAGGCGCCTCATCTAGATGCAAATCGCTCTGAACGTGCGGCCGTTGGTGCCACTGGATTATGCGACACGCACTGCCGGCCGCCACACGGGGAAAGCTCGTCGACTGCTCCCGACGAAAGTCGACACTGTACGTCAGTGATTCCTGTTCAGCACGAAGGTACTCTTTTTGTGAATCATGCAGTTACACATTTGTATTGACACTTGGGGCACTAAATAAACCATCTACGACGGTTGGAAGCTGGTCGTAGGTTGTGTTCCAAAAATGAACAGCATGGAGACAGAAGTGATGCCACTTCCTGCAGGACCTGACCATCATTTTGAAGGCCAATGCTCAAGCATGTACAGTGCAAGCTGTTACTGATTTGTTTGACTGATGGGGCTGCTAAGTGCTATACCACATACTGCACTCCCCTGTCTTAAGCCCTCGTGAGTTCAACTCGATTTCTAAACTGAAGGAAACACTTTACGGCATTCGCTTCAGAACTGCTACAAATTCGTCGGGCAATAGACCGCACCGCTCGAACTGTCGACACAACTGGCACTGCTAAGAGTATCCTACGACTTCCACTTCGCTAGCAATGGGTTATACATAATGCTGGTGACTACTCTGTAGGTCAGTAAAACTTTGAAACACGTACCTATTCTGTACGAGCTGTAAATAAATAGTTGCAACTATTAAAGTTCCAACCCTCGTATATGTGGCTGCCCAATCTTCCGATACAGAGCAGGGTGTTGAAGAAGTTACATTTTGAAGTTTTCATCAATTTAACCGAATGCTGGAATGTAATCGGAAGAAGCATTATGGTCGATTTCCTGCTCCACACTTCTCCAGTCCGAACCTGTGCTGTGTTTATAATGATCGTGTAATCACAACGCGAATATTTACTTAGAAAATCCATTCGGAATACATTCTAAGCTCGCGAGATAAAATACACTGGCGGAAAAAGAATCGCAGCAGCAAAAATGAGTTGTGCGACATAAACGAAAGTTGGTAGGCGTGTTTCTACATCTCAAAGATCATGTCTACTCATATTTCTCTCCACTCGCATAAGAGTGGTGCGAGGATGCAAATCAGGTTTGCTTTAAATACACGCTGTGACGGTCGTGAGCATTGGTTACCTTTAATGTTGGACATGGTGAGTTTGATGTTAGTCAAGAACGCCTTTACAGCGATAAGGAAGCCATTAGCAACACCTTACTGAGTTTGACGGAGTAAAAGGAGTACGAAAAGCTGAATCGTCAGTCTGCAATATTGTAGAAAGACTTGGGAGAAATGTAGTCATTGCACATAATTGTTGGCAGCGGTGGTCACGGGAATGTACGTTCGCAACAAGACCAGCCTCCGGATGGCGACATGCGCTACCGAGAGGAAAGCCCATCGTGTTCGCTTATGGCTTTGACGCCTTGCATTGCATCTGCAGGAGCAATTTGAGCAGCGGTTGGCAACAGTGATGCGACGAACTATCACAAGTCGGTCACTTCAAGGACAACTCCGAACAAGGCACTCCACTGACCCAAAGCCACCGCCATTTGCGACTTCAGTGGTATCAAGCGACAGCTCATTGGAGGACAAGGTGGAGGTCTGTTGTGTTATCTGAAGAAAGCTGTTTCGGTCACGGTACCAGTGATGGCCGTGTGTTAGTTACAAGGACGCCCGTTGACGGCCTGCAACCAACCCGTCTCCATGCTGGACACACTGGACCTACACCTGGAGTTATCGTCTGGGATACGATTTCGTATGACAGCAGGAGCACTCTCGTGGTTGTCCCATGCAGCCTGTCTAAATCCTTCCGTCAGTCTGGTGAGTCGATCTGTTGGGCTGCCATTCATGAAGAACAGCATCACGTTAGCTTACACAGCGCTGTTGTAACGCAAGATGCTGTACAGCGTGCGACATGTTGCTTTGGCCTGTTGGATCACCAGATATGCTCCAATCAAACACATAATCGGATGACAACTCCAGCGTCAACCATAAACAGCGTTAATCGTCCCTGTATTGAGCAACCAAGTGCATTAGACATGGAACTCCATCCCACAAACTGATATCCAGCAGATGTAGAACACAATGTATGCATGCTTGCATTCAACATTCTGGTTGTTGCGTCGGTTATTAGTGTGACGTGAGTCAAAAGAAAACGCAGACTCAGGCCTGCAGTTCACAGAGTTTTATTACACATATCCCCAAGAACAGTTGTACAAAATCTTTTACAAACCAGCCTTACAATATCCACCAATAACAAGTATAAAAAAACCTTATACATTCTTTGTAAGATTAAACGGAATGACAAGTAAATATCCTTCCTTTTAACTAAATAACAAAGTCCCAGATAAATATAGATGACAAGTATGACTGCACACAAGTTTAACAGGAATTTACCGGGACTAAATCCCCATTGGTAAAACAAGCAATAATATTGGATATTAAAAAACAAATTTAAACTAAAAGAGCAAAAACCCCCAATGGGAATCTTAGAGCAACAGACAGATCATAGAACAACGGAATCTCACCAATTATACAGTGACATTCTACTGAACTCAATCGTGAAATCCCTTTCAAGTATAACATTATTTAGGCAGAAAAGACCGTTATCTTAATAGTCAGTTTAAGTTCCACGCAACAGCGGGCACAGCCCAACGGATGACCCGCCCTAAACAAGAGTGGCCAAACTACTAGGAACAGGGGACGCACCTTGGCGCAGCCCGAATTAAAGAGAGGATTCTCCAAATACTTACGAGAGAGAATACTCAACTCTTGTCAAGTACTGGGGCGAGCAGCGACTCTGAGAAGATACAGACAAGTAGCGCCGAGCTTCTCCAAGACGTAGCTGGCCGAGCTAACGGGGTCCGAACATTTATCAATCAAGGCGCCGCCCCCTGTATTCGTCAATCCGGATATGATTGTGGCCACCGCTTGTAGTGCACGGTAACATTAAAAAAATAAAGGACAACCAAACCAAAGGACACAACACAAACCCTCCTATTTCAGAGTTATGCCCCCGCTCCCCTTCAAATTTAATACCCGTAACACTGGCAAGACTTCAAACATAGAGTATGGAAAATTATTTAGAGCTCATACTTCTTTACTCTTACAGGCAGACCCCAATAAAAAGCATAAAGTCTGGAGAAGATAACGGCCCGCCGAACCAAGAGCATAATAACCAATAATACAAGACACCGAAGTCACGCCCTTCCAAACGAAGGCCACAGAATAAATCATAAGATACTCAAGTAACATTGCGAGCACACTGTCTTAACACCAAACATGACCTGCACACTATCCTAGACTGACTCGTGCAGCCTTCATGCTACTCACGCTTGATGCTCCCGTCACTGAGAGAAGTTTCACAATCTCAACAGCACTACTCAACATATACCGGAAGGGAGAATGAATTCCTTATTCCCGCCACGGCGGGGATAGTAACATACAAATCAGTGTTTCCGACTGTGAACACACATTACGATCAGATTGGTGATAAACATAACTTCAAAGAAATAGCTGACGCCCACCGTCAGTAACAGCAGACGACGAGAATTCACACAGCATACGTAGGCATCCAGCATCAGGCAGTACAATATACACACTTACTATTGCATTGGAGGCCATCACCACCAGCCGAAACTCTCCTCAAGTCATAACACAGCGCCGCGAGCAACCATCACCCTCCGAAACGGTCACTCCAAGACTCGCCGACACAACGTACGCCCAAGCAACGGGCAAGCACGATCACTAGGGCCCCGTAGCGGAAAATCAAGAAGAGCCATAGGCTTTTTTTTTCCTTTATTGAGATTCGATTCCCTGCAAAGAGGGAGGGCTGGCAGCTGCTTAGTACGCCGCTCTTCAGCCTACAGAATTAAAAAAAAAATAAAGATAATAAATAATAAAAGCAGGCGATAAAATCGGTGACTTAAATGGTAAAGTGGCGGAAAATTGTGGAACTTAAAACATAAAACAAAGGGCTGGAGATGCTAATAAAATACACAGGAAGCAGACAGGTAAGATAATAGATAGACAATTAAAAAACACGGCGGCAGTCTGGTTTCTGCTCGCAAGAGATATGAAAATCACACCCAGCGAGAGCATGATTTCTGTTCGCAACACTTTGGAAAAGACGCACAACACTGAACACTCACTTGAACACCACACAAAAAAGTTGGCACAAATATGACACACCACAGCCGAGAGCAGATGGGGGGAACCTCGACAGATGATTGAAAAGGAAAGGGGAAGGAGATGAAAAACGAAGTGGGGGGAGGGGGAAGGAGCCGACGGAGGACGAGGACTCATAAGAGGGGAGGGGGTGGGACTGGGCAGTCGGGAGAGGGAGTGGGGAAAGGCAGAGGAGAAGAGAGCCATAGCCGGAGGCACCGCGCTTATATAGTGCCCAGAAGAGGAAAACCAAAGAGAAAACGTGCAGCCAGAACGAGTGGGATTACTTTCAATACTAGATAAGAGAGTCCATGGCGCCAGCGACTCCCCCACAGCTCAATTAGTGTACCAACATTTCAGTTATTAATGCACCAGCATTTCACGTTTGCTAAGACTCATCTGATACTTACATTAATGTGTGATCTTGCAATGTTAATCACTTAAATATGTTACCTAGACAAATGTATCCCAAAATTTCATAATCTGCATTGGTTAATTTTTGGTACTGCGATTTTTTTTTTCGGAAGTGCATTTCTCACCCCATTAAAAGAGCACAACGATCGCTTTGGAGCACTGTGAATGGTGTAGAACTGCTCAGGTGGTTCTCCATCGCTGACATAAGTCATTTCTTTGAAATAGTGTGTATTTACCAGTCGGTTGTATGGAAACAGAGCAGTGTTACACAGCAGAAGATTAATGAAGTGTAGAATTTTTTTTGAATCGGCTGGGACAACGCTGTGCGGAACACGCCCGCCAGCGGTGCCATAGCCAATGTCTACACTAGGAGCGCAAAAGTTTGGGAAACACAGGATGCGGTGGCCGATGTCAGTGACCAGTTTTCGTACAACACGTTCGGCGAGTTCATTCGTTTGATCATAAGAGGAAGCCGGTAAGCGTTTGTCATCTTATTGCCAGTCGACGATGACAGAATCGATGTGCACGCCCTGCAATCTTCCTCAGTCGATTTTATAGAAACTATTTGGGAAAAAAATCATTTTTGCTTTACTTGTAGCTTTATATGTCAGCTGTACTGTTTCTCCTGGGTTGACTTGGGTTTTAAAAAATGTAAACTAAATATTACGATAAATTTTATAAATAATCGACAAGTACGTCACAGAAGAAGAGATAGAACTACAAAGGACATGTTATTCCATGGACTCTTGCGCTTATATGTATCAACTATCTTTCCTTTGTCTTTTACTTAACTGCTTGGATTCGGACCTAAGAGGACGTTCTTGTGTAAAGCTCATCTTGCTGTACCAGCTGAAAATTTAAGTTGTACTTAAAACCCGAAAAATGTAGTGGTTATTTTGTCAAAAGAATTTGTGTATGTGGTCAATCAATTGATGCCTGGATTGTCTTAAGTAGATATGCGCCTTAACAAAGAATATTCATTGTTAAGCGCCATCTTAGAAAAATCTTAAACATTTTTCATTTAGCTCATCTACGAGACGTGTCGTCGGTGAGGACAATTAACCTTATTTCAGATCCCACGAGACCGGAGGCAGCTACTAATAATTTAACAATTTTACTTACGGATTTTCTTTATATAACGAGATAACATCCCACGCAGAAAAGGTCTGGTCACAGGATTCCAGTTCCATTATAGGATTTCATTTGTAGATGCTATTCTTGTTATCTTATATTGGCGAATAGAGACGAAAGCACGATGTTAAGTTACGTATTGCAGTAGTGAACATCGAACGCACTTGGCAAATATTCTCTGGTGCAATAAGCACACGACTTCTCACGAGCCTGGAATAATATCTGTAGTGTTGCGTAAATAAGAAAAGGACAGTTAATTATCGACGATTACGTAACTACCCTGAGAACTGAGCTAGTTTACTGTGTGCTTATAGACATCGGGCTAAATTAAACAACATATTACACTATTAATAATATTCCTACATTAGTTATTTCTCTTTTATGCTGAGCCATTGCATTGATGTGTGTTTCTTTTTTATATAAGTGACGGCTCATATTCATTCTATTCCATTACACTGAAAGCAAAGAAAAAGAGTCACAAATATTATTTTATTACATTACACAGCTTCATTATGATGTGCCCATCATTTCGTTAATTGTCTTAGTTATTGTGATATTTATGCAGCAGTGATAAAACCAGAGTGGAATATCCACAACATTCCTCATATTTCACAACCATTTGAGATATGAAACGAGAGTTTGGCAAATGATAGCACGCAAAGAGTAATAAAAGTGTAGTTACTATACAAAACTTCATTATCTAACGAGCTATACCACTAACAACAGACTTTTCCGATGAAAGAATGAAATTTGTAATGGTCACCGATAGCTGGCGAAGCGAGAAATGCTATGGGTTTTGGAACAATATTAGTGAAGTCATTACACGTTTATTTCGTACCAAGGATGAATTTTATTATAAGATGCTGACTTTACACAGTTCCTCACTTCATCAACTTAATAAACTCTTCAGAAAAATCTCGCATTTGCGTCTGCACAATATGTTAGAGAGGTGCGACTGTTGAAACTCTGCTAACTTTTGGCAAAAGAAGCAAATTTTAACATGGAAAAAAGATAAATGTGTAGGTTTCATTAAAAATTCCCTACTCGTGACACTTCTCTGAAAGTTACAAATGTTTAACAAGCCAGGCGAAAATAAATCGCTGCACTTTTACGGAATTCTTTTAGGTACAAAAGAAACCAGACGTGACAGACCTTTTTGAATGATGCCATTCAAGTCTGGGCGTGAAGGGGTCCCACTTAATATTTACAAAAAATGTGAGTGTAGGCTTCAGCTTGGAACGGCACTTTCCCTTCAGTGCTCGGCATTTCCCATAGAGCGCCTGCCTGCAGCCCCCACCACTACCACTCTCCTCAAGCATGCTCTGTCATCTGCGCATCAACTGGCCACGGTATTCTGCGTGCAATAAAACATACAAGGAGCTTATTGCCTCATATGTGAGAGAGAGGACGTTAGATAACAGTGCCGAGCAGTCACATGGCGCTTCTGTAACGAGGGTACACTCAATAACTCAACCTAGGGATGACAAGAATGCCTTTCAGACTGCAAACTGTGCATCAAGGAATGACCTGAAACTGTGAAGTTAAACATCACACTAGCTAAGAGCACTGACAGGCTCAGAAAATAGGACATTAGATCACTAGTATGGTGTGGGAGGGGTGGGGGGGGGGAGGAGACTGGGGGGAATCACATCATTGTCTTCTGTCAAACCCTTGTCTTCCTTCCATTCACTTTCAGAGTTACGCGCTTGCATCTGTATCACAGATACTGATGCAATGTCATCTCTACCGGCTGCAGGATGCTCTAGTGAATACAATTATGTACCTACAGCCGTTGTCGCCTTGCAGTCCACTACTACAAGTCCACATCCGTCTGGCTATGGAGTCAGTAGCAACAGTGACAGCCGGAAGATGATGGCTGGGCCGATCATTCAGGAGCGAAGAACCGATCTGTCCACCAGTGGCAGTTGTTGGTTGGAGTGCTGACACATTATCTGCACATCCAGTAATGCTGGCTACTGAAGTGTTATGCATGGGGATCATATAAACCTGTATCGCATCAAAATCAGCCTGAAGATGATGCACTGAAGCGTTGAAACTGGTAGCGACAAAATAAAATGAAATCATAACGACGGCTGTAGATGTTTCTATTTATTTGTCACGATAGTAAACGGCCGTCGTCCCAGAGATCTCCTGCTAAAAGGATGGACATACAAAAGCAAAACCGAATTTCTCATTCGAGAAACCTGTCAGCATCGAAACAATCAGAAGGGAGCTCCGTATGCAAGTTTTTGTAAGGCGAGCTGAAATTCCAGAACCACTTATCAGTGATGCCGATCACCGTTTCAGAAAAAATGCTGACAAAGTCGTTAAACCTGGATTATTGAGTAATGGATGAAAGTAATTTGGTCATATGAGTCTTGCTTCACACTGCTACCAACTTGTGACCGAGTTTAGGTTCCTAAGAGTGAACCACGTTGGGATTCGGAGACAACTTTGACACCCACATTGTGCTGTTCCATGGGCCCCATGGGTCATTCGCAAGGATGCATTACTTCAGAGATTTCGTAACCATTTTGGCTGATCAGCTTGTTATGTGGGTGCTTATTCTGGAATTGAGAACAACTGTGTAAGTTGAAATGACAAGTTTAATGTCACAAATTTTAGCACGAAAATTACAGCTTCTACACAGTTTTCAACTCGACAACATAAAAACAGTGCAATGGATAACGTATTTCGCCAACATCGAAAAGTGAAATAATCCTATACATAACACTATTAAATATTAATTCTCTGAAAGACCATTAATCCTAAGCACAATAACACGAAAGTTTAATTGGAAGTTTCTTTACAAAATTGCTCCTAGACATACATTATGATGTTGGTCAGTACTAAAAAGATCGTCCGATTTCGGTTCAAAGTTCGGTGCTATTTAGGATCACAATCAAATCTACTGTCGATAGTTAGTTATGTGATAAATTTGAGCGCAACATTACCCAAGGCCGCTCGAGTTTACAGTAGACGCAAGCTGGTGAGCCAACAAAGTTTCCGCCTCTGCATGCGGTGTTCACCTTAAGTTGCGACGAGCTGCCGCCTGCAAGGCCACTCTCTCTCACTCAAATTCCTACAAAGCTACTCAGGCCTTTGCTGAACTTTCCAGCAGAAACTTTCCCTGTGTTTCTTGTTATGCGAGAAAACATGTACTGAGCCCTAGTCTTAATATGTGGCAATATACATGGGCAAGGTTGGAGCAGCGTGCATATTGTAGTGCCCTCTCAGTTCTCGCAAGAACAATTAACTAATCTGGCTGGTTAGTTTCTCCACCGTTGGAGCTAAACGTTCCTACAGCTAATTTCTAGCTGGGTTGCAGCCGCTGTGAACGCAGTGTCCACACAAATTTCCTCGCTGGATCGCACAGAGCGATAAGCTCTCCACTCTGCACTTGACGCCAGTTCAGAGAAGAGTCCCCAAAAATTTCTCTCTTGCCCTGCTCATGGCACCCACTTGGGTTTGTTCGTTCTTCACGTCACGGCCTTTTTCGACCAATAGGACCATTCTTCTTATTTTGTGGAAACTCTCTCTACCAATCGCAATGTCCCTTCTATCAAACTGCATCGAAACTTCAGTATTTTTCTCCTTCCTAGTGCGTTTCCGCCAATCGGACGTTTGGTACCCGTACTAGACGTCTAAAGTACATTGACCTTTAAGTGTGTCACACTCACTGGACACGTGATCGTAATGCAGTACCAGTTTTTGCTCGTATCCTGTTGGAATTCCGAAACGCAGGTTTCTAATTCTCTTTCTCTGTCCCTTGTGCAGATGTGCCGTTACACGCAGTCCTCCCTCCTGAATCACCTGGTTGGGGTCGCTGACCTTCCTCCTGCCTCCCCTTTAAGTGGTTTCCTTCATGACCCCTGCAGCACACCTTTCTCTACACCATTGTCTGCCTGGCTTTTCAAACTAAAAACGACTTGTGTTGCCTGTTCCACCTCCCACTCAAAGACATGCATTGTATAGGAACGACGTGTTAATTACTGTCGATTGACTGTCATCCCTTTTTGCATTACATACTGACATGCAAATGTTCTCATAACCGTTGAATTACGTTAGGTGTCATATTCACCTTCTTATTGCGATGCATAAAGCTCTCATGTAATGTGTAAATCTGACCATTTATTCTGCCACCTTACAAGCTTCATCCCTCAGTACAGTGTTTCTTCCCCATGGTGACGCTGTGTTCCAAAATGACTGGACTCATATTCATAGAGCTCACGTCGTCCAGAACTTGTGAGTTTCACATCTCTCCTGGCCACCACAGCCAACAGATCTCAATACTATTGAGCCTTTGTGATCGCTTTGGAGAGAAAGATACATGATCGTCATCCACTTCTATCATTGTTACTCCAACTTCCCGCTGTTTTGCAGGAACAGTGGTATAAGATTCCCTTGAAAACCATGCAGGACATGAATGTATCCACTGTAGGACGACTGGAAGTTGCTTTGAAAGCCAATAGTTCTCCTACACAGTACTGGGCACGGTAACGTGCTGTGTTTTCGGTGTTTCCACATTTTTGTCCATCCTCTGTGGTATCGATAGCTACGATGCCATGGCGTAGGTGCAAGTTCGTAGGTTAGCGGTACGGCACCGACGACAGCGCCCTCTAGTCAGCGCTGTTCAGCTCTACGACCGCCACTGCAGGTTCTACCCATTTGATCAAGAGCAGACGTCCGGGACACTTCGCTTCAGCTTCGCTTCATATAGAGACTTTGCACTACTTACGACGTGTCTAAGGCTTCGCACCTACGTGCTCATCTGTACAAAGTTACGTATGCCTCTGTATATATTCATGCACCACTAAACCACTTTTACTTACTTGGAGTACCGACGTGTTTTACCTCACCTGCTCCTACTAGCTTCCTTCATTCTGCCAACCTTTCAGTTTTCAGGAGCAGACACACGCGCAGTCTTCCAGGCGTGATACAAGACTCTCTGTACCTGAAAACACTTGTGAACACACTTCCTCCAGAACTGAAGCCATTATCAGTGCTAGAGACGATGTTACACGCGATTAGTGTGAAATCTCTTTTTTTTATCTTCGAATGCTTATCATTTGTAAAAAAAGGGCAGTATGTCGCCAAGAAAAAGCAGTGATTTTGTTTTACAATTTTGTGAAAGAAGTGTATTGCAGATCATGTATTTCTATTGTAAAGACCGATTTCGGCCTTATTAGGGTCTATGAAAATCCTAAATAGGAGAGAGTGCTAGTAGTTACCAACTGGTTGTGCCGTCAAAGATTCTCAGTCTCGAGTATCTCTTTCAGTGACTCGCACCTGGTGTTTCTCCTGATAGTTATGAGTCTCTTCATACTTTGGATCTCAAGATGTTCATCATAAAAATACTTCATCTGTGCTGTACTTTGTTCATAAAGTCGTTTTTTTATTCCAGGGAAAGCGTTTGACAGCATAAATATGACTCTATGTTGACATTCCTTTAACGAATCAGCATTGTGTCATGACAGGCAATGGCATAACGACGCTATCCAAAACTGGGGTCGAGTCAACCTTGATGCACCGCAAGTCGTAGACGCCAGGGGTGAACGACGGCTTCAGTGATGTGTACGGGCGAATATATAGCACCTGCTGAGCAACTGACCTCTCAGACGAATCAAGGGGCTAACAGCAGCGTCTGCTCAACGACCGTTCTGGGAATGTTGCTGCGTACGGGCCTCCGTAGCATGTACCTGGTTCAGGTGGCAATGCTAACGTATTCATCGACGACTAAGGCTGGAATTTGCAAGCGGATACAGCAACTGGACGTCCGCCGAGTGGCGACAGGTTGCCGTTTCGGATAACTCGGACAGATAGCTGTTGTTTTGGACAGGGGATAGGGGACCATGCAACAATCGACCGAAAGGTCCAGGCCGGAGGCGAGAGCGTTATGGTCTGGAAAATGCTTTCGTGGCATTCCCTCGGTGATCTCATCGTTCTGGAAGGAACACTGGATAAACACAAGCAAGCATCTACCCTTGAGGACCATGGTTACCCTATAAGCACTTTGTTTCTTCCTCAGCACGATGGCATCTACCAGCAGGACAGTGCAACGTGTCACACAACTCGAAGCGTACGTGCGTGGTTCGAAGAGCAACAGGATGAATTTATCGCACTCCCCTGGCCACCAAACTCCCCCGATTAAAACCCAACCGGGGATGTGTGGGACCACCACAACCAGGCTGTTCGCACATGGATCTCCGACCGAGAAACTTAGACCAGCTGGCCACAGCACTTTAGTCGGCATGCTTCCAAATCCCTCTCAGTATCTTCCAGAACATCACCGACTTTCTTCTTGCTCGTCTCCCAGCGGTACAAGCTGCAAAAGGTGGTATTCAAGATGGGCAGGCATAATACGCAACGATTTGATTTGTTCCTTTAAATTTTTGTACATGGGTAGGTCGTGAAGTTTTCCCTAAGCTGCAGCAGTGCCTGGGTCGGCTGACACCGAATATCAGCCGAATGTCAGCAACTTCACACTGTTCACGTGACGTCTGAACTTACGCTGATAAGGTAACGCCACCCATGGCTACGCATCGCTGGTGCTATCAGACAACGAACTGTGCAGGAAGAAACCGAGTATGGGCACTGAACCTGTCACCTGCTGCCCAGGGGCGAGCTGAAGAGCGTGGCTGAGTGAAGTTCGATCGGCCGCTTTTAAATCACCTCTCGGAATCTTCAGACTTACAATCTGTTCCTGTCCGGCCACGAGGCCCCCACCTTGTACGAAAAATTTCAGGCTTCATTTCTGTATCTCTTAAGGATAGAAATAGAACATGCCAATGCCATGATGCAGTTTCAGTATTAAATTCTGGCATTTCTAATTTTACATCCTGCAACCATCTCCTAAACGCCGATTGCTCACTAGCTCCTGACGTACGTCCTATCGGCCAAAGCTTTATGCGTTTGCACAGTGGTTTTTCAGGCTTCTGAGAAACCGAATTTTCAGGAAAGAAATTAAAATTCTTCAGAAATATTTTTAAGTGTTGAGCAGAACAGGGAGTCAACTTGCGTAAAGTATAAACAAACAGAAATGAATGTTTTAATAACGAATATAAATTAGGTTATTGTTGTTGTCCTGGCCTTCAGGCAGATGCAGCTTTCCACGCCAGTCTGTCTTGTGCACGCTTCTTCATCCCTGCATAGCTACTCCAATCTACATCAATTTGATTCCGTCTACTGAAAATCCAAATTGGTAATAACTGCAGAAGAAAGTAAACGATTCATCTGACAATCCAGACAGATTAGATAGTATGGTCAGAGTTGAGTATATATCAGAAACTAATTGAACCACAAAAGGAAATGTTTCATCAATTGAAACATTTTGATATGAAAAGCAAGAAGAAGTTCTTAAAAACCAAAACAGCACTATACGATATAGAAACATGTAGCAATGGTAAATCAGGGAAGAACACAGTAGAAGCATGTGAAATACAGTATTAAATTAGGATATTAAAAATAATTAAGTGGAAAGGTGAAGTTCTAAATGAAATGTTTATAAAGACAACAGATAACAAAAATAGTCTATGGAGCACTCTGTCCAGAAGAAACATGTTAGCCGGCCGGTGTGGCCGTGCGGTTAAAGGCGCTTCAGTCTGGAACCGCGTGACCGCTACGGTCGCAGGTTCGTATCCTGCCTCGGGCATGGATGTGTGTGATGTCCTTAGGTTAGTTAGGTTTAAGTAGTTCTATGTTCTAGGGGACTGATGACCACAGATGTTAAGTCCCATAGTGCTCAGAGCCATTTGAACCATTTTGAAAGAAGATGTACTTGCAAAAGACTTGCAGACACGGGAAGATTCCAGCTAGATTACATGGCGGTCAGACGGTGATACAGAATTTTTGGTGTAGGTTCCTCCTTTTATACAAAACACAGTTTTTTCTTGTTTGTTCTATGTCTATTAATTGGCAAGTGTTGCATGTGAGTTTATATATTCCTGATCTGTTGAATTTGTCTGTGGGTGTCTCCTGTGTTCTGAGATTTTTTCTGTGTGGACAACACTCAGAACACTCCCAAAAACTCAGATCATAGCAGGCAGCTACAGATAAATTCAACATCTCAGGAATATGTGAACTCACATGCAACACTTGCCAATCAGTATACACAGGAAACATGCAGGAACTTTAAAACGAGGTACTCAGACCACCTCAGAGACCTAAAACAACAGCACCCATAGCATATTTTCTGAACATTCAGTAGCCCATAATCACCATCCAACTACAATAGCAACATATTTAAAAATACTGAAATCCTGCCACAGCCTACACCACCAACTAACAACAGAAGAAAATTTTCACATACAGAAGGTAATAGCAGAAGGCAAACAAGTTTTGAATGAATACACTACACCCTGTAAAGGCACATTACTTAACACATTACAGGAACTTTACAGAAAAGGCAACACAAACAGCTAGAGGAGCTTACTCACCTACCCCCCCCCCCCACACACACACCCACACACACCCCACACACTCACCCCCCCACCCCCCCCCCCACACACACACCCACCCCCCCCACACACACACACACACACACCCACACACACACACACCACACACACACACACACACACACAAACACAAACACAAACACACCCACACCCACCCACCCACACACACACACACACACACACAACCACACACACACACACACACACACACACACCCACACACACCCCTATACACACACACACACACACACACACACACACACACCACCCCCCCACCCCCCCCACACACACACACACTCCCCCCCCCACACACACACCCGCACACCCACACCCACACATACACACACCCCCACACCCCCCCCCACACACACACACCCACACACCCCACACACACACACACACACACACACCCACACCCACACACACACACACACACACCCATACCCACACCCACACACACACACACACACACATCACACCCACCCACCCACACACACACATACACACACACACACACACACACACACACACACACACACAAAAGAAATGGATAAAAATAAACAAAATTCAAATTCCTCACCAAACTCTTAAGGAAGAAATGAATATATATATCACTTATAAACTCACATGGGAAGTATTTTATTTAATTTTTTCAAATATAATCTACACAGGTTGAAAATGTTAAAATGTAATGTAAGATTAAGGGGAGTTGGAACGCCCTATCCCTGTTGTTGTTGTGGTCTTCAGTCCTGAGACCGGTTTGATGCAGCTCTCCATGTTACCCTATCCTGTGCAAGCTTCTTCATCTCCCAGTACATCTACATCTACATTTATACTCCGCAAGCCACCCAACGGTGTGTGGCGGAGGGCACTTTACGTGCCACTGTCATTACCTCCCTTTCCTGTTCCAGTCGCGTATGGTTCGCGGGAAGAACGACTGTCTGAAAGCCTCTGTGCGCGCTCTAATCTCTCTAATTTTACATTCGTGATCTCCTCGGGAGGTATAAGTAGGGGGAAGCAATATATTCGATACCTCATCCAGAAACGCACCCTCTCGAAACCTGGCAAGCAAGCTACACCGCGATGCAGAGCGCCTCTCTTGCAGAGTCTGCCACTTGAGTTTGTTAAACATCTCCGTAACGCTATCACGGTTACCAAATAACCCTGTGACGAAACGCGCCGCTCTTCTTTGGATCTTCTCTATCTCCTCCGTCAACCCGATCTGGTGCGGATCCCACACTGATGAGCAATACTCAAGTATAGGTCGAACGAGTGTTTTGTAAGCCACCTCCTTTGTTGATGGACTATATTTTCTAAGGACTCTCCCAATGAATCTCAACCTGGTACCCGCCTTACCAACAATTAATTTTATATGATCATTCCACTTCAAATCGTTCCGCACGCATACTCCCAGATATTTTACAGAAGTAACTGCTACCAGTGTTTGTTCCGCTATCATATAATCATACAATAAAGGATCCTTCTTTCTATGTATTCTCAATACATTACATTTGTCTATGTTAAGGGTCAGTTGCCACTCCCTGCACCAAGTGCCTATCCGCTGCAGATCTTCCTGCATTTCGCTACAATTTTCTAATGCTGCAACTTCTCTGTATACTAATGCATCATCCGCGAAAAGCCGCATGGAACTTCCGACACTATCTACTAGGTCATTTATATACTCGTATATTGTGAAAAGCAATGGTCCCATAACACTCCCCTGTGGCACGCCAGAGGTTACTTTAACGTCTGTAGACGTCTCTCCGTTGATAACAACATGCTGTGTTCTGTTTGCTAAAAACTCTTCAATCCAGCCACACAGCTGGTCTGATATTCCGTAGGCTCTTACTTTGTTTATCAGGCGACAGTGCGGAACTGTATCGAACGCCTTCCGGAAGTCAAGAAAAACAGCATCTACCTGGGAGCCTGTATCTAATATTTTCTGGGTCTCATGCACAAATAGAGCGAGTTCGGTCTCACACGATCGCTGTTTCCGGAATCCATGTTGATTCCTACATAGTAGATTCTGAGTTTCCAAAAACGACATGATACTCGAGCAAAAAACATGTTCTAAATTTCTACAACAGATCGACGTCAGAGATATAGGTCTATAGTTTTGCGCATCTGCTCGACGACCCTTCTTGAAGACTGGGACTACCTGTGCTCTTTTCCAATCATTTGGAACCTTCCGTTCCTCTAGAGTCTTGCGGTACACGGCTGTTAGAAGGGGGGCAAGTTGTTTCGCGTACTCTGTGTAGAATCGAATTGGTATCCCGTCAGGTCCAGTGGACTTTCCTCTGTTGAGTGATTCCAGTTGCTTTTCTATTCCTTGGACACTTATTTCGATGTCAGCCATTTTTTCGTTTGTGCGAGGATTTAGAGAAGGAACTGCAGTGCGGTCTTCCTCTGTGAAACAGCTTTGGAAAAAGGTGTTTAGTATTTCAGCTTTACGCTTGTCATCCTCTGTTTCAATGCCATCATCATCCCGGAGTGTCTGGACATGCTGTTTCGAGCCACTTACTGATTTAACGTAAGACCAGAACTTCCTAGGATTTTCTGTTAAGTCGGTACCTAGTATTTTACTTTCGAATTCACTAAACGCTTCACGCATAGCCCTCCTTACGCTAACTTTGACATCGTTTAGCTTCTGTTTGTCTGAGAGATTTTGGCTGCGTTTAAATTTGGAGTGAAGCTCTCTTTGCTTTCGCAGTAATTTCCTAACTTTGTTGTTGTACCACGGTGGGTTTTTCCCGTCCCTCACAGTTTTACTCGGCACGTACCTGTCTAAAACGCATTTTACGATTGCCTTGAACTTTTTCCATAAACACTCAACATTGTCAGTGTCGGAACGGAAATTTTCGTTTTGATCTGTTAGGTAGCCTGAAATCTTCCTTCTATTACTCTTGCTAAACAGATAAACCTTCCTCCCTTTTTTTATATTCCTATTAACTTCCATATTCAGGGATGCTGCAACGGCCTTATGATCACTGATTCCCTGTTCTGCACTTACAGAGTCGAAAAGTTCGGGTCTGTTTGTTATCAGTAGGTCCAGGATGTTATCTCCACGAGTCGATTCTCTGTTTAATTGCTCGAGGTAATTTTCGGATAGTGCACTCAGTATAATGTCACTCGATGCTCTGTCCCTACCACCCGTCCTAAACATCTGAGTGTCCCAGTCTATATCTGGTAAATTGAAATCTCCACCTAAGACTATAACATGCTGAGAAAATTTATGTGAAATGTATTCCAAATTTTCTCTCAGCTGTTCTGCCACTAATGCTGCTGAGTCGGGGGGTCGGTAAAAGGAGCCAATTATTAACCTAGCCCGGTTGTTGAGTGTAACCTCCACCCATAATAATTCACAGGAACTATCCACTTCTACTTCACTACAGGATAAACTACTACTAACAGCAACGAACACTCCACCACCGGTTGCATGCAATCTATCCTTTCTAAACACCGTCTGTACGTTTGTAAAAATTTCGGCAGAATTTATCTCTGGCTTCAGCCAGCTTTCTGTACCTATAACGATTTCAGCTTCGGTGCTTTCTATCAGCGCTTGAAGTTCCGGTACTTTACCAACGCAGCTTCGACAGTTTACAATTACAATACCGATTGCTGCTTGGTCCCCGCAAGTCCTGACTTTGTCCCGCACCCGTTGAGGCTGTTGCCCTTTCTGTACTTGCCCGAGGCCATCTAACCTAAAAAACCGCCCAGCCCACGCCACACAACCCCTGCTACCCGTGTAGCCGCTTGTTGCGTGTAGTGGACTCCTGACCTATCCAGCGGAACCCGAAACCCCACCACCCTATGGCGCAAGTCGAGGAATCTGCAGCCCACACGGTCGCAGAACCGTCTCAGCCTCTGATTCAGACCCTCCACTCGGCTCTGTACCAAAGGTCCGCAGTCAGTCCTGTCGACGATGCTGCAGATGGTGAGCTCTGCTTTCATCCCGCTAGCGAGACTGGCAGTCTTCACCAAATCAGATAGCCGCTGGAAGCCAGAGAGGATTTCCTCCGATCCATAGCGACACACATCATTGGTGCCGACATGAGCGACCACCTGCAGATGGGTGCACCCTGTACCCTTCATGGCATCCGGAAGGACCCTTTCCACATCTGGAATGACTCCCCCCGGTATGCACACGGAGTGCACTTTGGTTTTCTTCCCCTCCCTTGCTGCCATATCCCTAAGGGGCCCCATTACGCGCCTGACGTTGGAGCTCCCAACTACCAGTAAGCCCACCCTATGCGACCGCCTGGATCTTGTAGACTGAGGGGCAACCTCTGGAACAGGACAAGCAGCCATGTCAGGCCGAAGATCAGTATCAGCCTGAGACAGAGCCTGAAACCGGTTCGTCAGACAAACTGGGGAGGCCTTCCGCTCAGCCCTCCGGAATGTCTTTCGCCCCCTGCCACACCTTGAGACGACCTCCCACTCTACCACAGGTGAGGGATCAGCCTCAATGCGGGCAGTATCCCGGGCAACCACAGTCGTAGTCCGATCGGGGGATGCGTGGGACGAGCTGGCTGTCCCCGACAAACCCCCATCCGGACCCCCACAGTGATGACCATTGGCAACAGCCTCAAGCTGTGTGACCGAAGCCAACACTGCCTGAAGCTGGGAGCGAAGGGATGCCAACTCAGCCTGCATCCGAACACAGCAGTTGCAGTCCCTATCCATGCAGCCTACATCCTTCTGAATCTGCTTAGTGTATTCATCTCTTGGTCTCCCTCTACGATTTTTACCCTCCACGCTGCCCCCCAGTACCAAATTGGTGATCCCTTGATGCCTCAGAACATGTCCTACCAACCGATTCTTTCTTCTAGTCAAGTTGTGCCACAAACTCCTCTTCTCCCCAATTCTATTCAATACCTCCACATTAGTTATGCGATCTACCCATCTAATCTTCAGCATTCTTCTGTAGCACCACATTTCGAAAGCTTCTATTCTCTTCTTGTCTAAACTATTTATCGTCCATGTTTCACTTACTTCTATACTCGATGTTAACAAATTTCTCTTCTTCAGAAACGCTTTCCTTGCCATTGCCAGTCTACATTTTATATCCTCTCTACTTCGACCATCATCAGTTATTTTGCTCCCCAAATAGCAAAACTCATTTACTACTTTAAGTGTCTCATTTCCTAATCTAATTCCCTCAGCATCACCCGATTTAATTCGACTACATTCCATTATCCTCGTTTTGCTTTTGTTGATGTTCATCTTATACCCTCCTTTCAAGACACTGTCCATTCCGTTCAACTGCTCTTCCAAGTCCTTTGCTGTCTCTGACAGAATTACAATGTCATCGGCAAACCTCAAAGTTTTTATTTCTTCTTCATGGATTTTAATACCTACTCCGAACTTTTCTTTTGTTTCCTTTACTGCTTGCTCAATATACAGATTGAATAGCCCTATCCCTACAATGTTAAATTTAGTAACTTGTAAAGTAGGCAAGTATGCAGGATTTATTGGAGATGCTGTGGAATCTGTTGCATGTGAGTCAATGATGGGTGCTGCAACCGAAGCTGTTGAAATGAATGTTGGTATGACTGACATACCAGTAGCTTTTGATGGTACTTGGCAGAAGCGCTGCTACGGTTCTAAGAATTCTGTTGCTACGGTGACCAGTGTGGATAATGAAAAGGTAACAGATTTTCAGATTTTAACCAAACATTATTATAATTGTAAATGATGGAATGAAGGAGGCCATATCTGTGAGAGAAATTGTGAAGGAACAAATGCTGGTATGGAGGCCTGTGCAGCTATTGAGAATTTTGGCCGTTGTGTGAACGAAAGGGGAGTCTGTCACACTAAGTTCTTAGGCGAGGAGACTCAAAAGCATATAACAGTGTAGTAGCTGCTCAGATTGATGGTGAGAAAATTATCACAAAACTGGAATGTGTTGATCATGTCCAAAAGAGGATGGGCGCCAGGTTGAGGAATTTGAAGCAAAGTTTGAGAGACAAGAAACGTTCTGATGGTAAAGCTATAAGAGGCAGGCTGACAGACAAAATGATTGATGAACTACAGCAGTACTATGGGATGGCCATTAGAAATAATACTGAGGATTCGTTGTAAATGAAGCAGGCAGTGTGGGCTACCTTCTTCCACAGACTGTCAACTGATGAAAAACCATTACACCACATTTGCCCTCCTGGACCTGATTCATGGTGCAATTGCCGCAATGCCCTGTACTCATTTTATTCGGAAAACCGCAAATTTTATAATGAGATAAAAATCAGAAAATGTGAAAAACAATTTTCCGTTCTAACTCCCCTTAAGGTAAGAACAAAAAACGAAGAAAAACTATCTTTAGGCATCATTTTGTTAGATCAGTTACAGCCTAAAGTTAGTTCACTTTTTACAGTTTTTCATTAAAAAAACATTGATGATGGCACAGAGTTGCCGAAATATGTTTGAGTCAAAAGAAATTTGAATAAAAGGCGGAACCTGCATCCAATAATTTTTACTGCAAACATGGAAAAAACAAAGGAGCTGCAAAACCAAAACATGAATAGCGAAATCGAAATTAGATTTTGGACTGTAAGACGTATTCATGTGCAGATATAGACTCAGATCACAATTTTGTTATGATAAAGAAAAGAACAAAGTTGAGAATGTCCGAAAGAATCAATGTGAAAGGGACTCGGATACTGAAGTACTCAAAAATAATGAGAAGCGTTTTAAGTTCGCTAATGATGTGGATACTGTGATAAGAAATATCACTGCAGACAGTTCAGTTGAAAAGGTGCGGAACTGTGTAAAATGAACAATCACAGATGCTGGACACATAAACAAAAGCACCAGGAATGTAACTGCGAAGAAACCTTGGATAATAGGAGAAATACTACAATTACGCAAGGAAAGAAGGAAATGCAAAAACGTTCAGGTAAGGACAGGATAACAACAATATAAATTCCTAAGTAATGAAATAAAGACGAAGTGCGGGGCAGCCAAGGCAAAATGGCTGCAGGAAAGATGTGAAGAAACTGAAAAGAAATGATCGTAGCGAGGACTGACTCAGCATACAGAATAATCAAAACAACCCTTGATGAGATTAAGAAACAAAAGTGATAACATTAAGGATGCTGGGGAATTCCACTATTAAATGCTGAGTACAGACCGGATAAGTGTAAAGAGCACATTGCGTGGGTCTATGAAAGGGAGGGCTCATCTGATGACGTGATTGAGGAAGAAATACGGGATCCAGTATTAGAGTCAGAAATTAAAAGTGCTCTGGAAGACAATACATCAAATAAGATAGAAGTTCGATAATATTCAATCTAAATTTATGAAATAATTGTGGACGGGGCAGTCAATCGACTATTAAAATTGGTGGAGTGACGATGTACCATCAGACTTTCGGGAAAATATGATCCACACAATTCCGAAGATAGCAAGGGAAGATAACTGCGAGAAGTATCACACAATCAACTTAACAGCTCATGCATCCAAACCGCTGACAAGAATAATACACAGGGCAATGGAAATTAAAATAAAGGTTTTGTTAGTTAATGATCTATTTGGCTTTAGGAATGGTAAAGCAGAGTGGCATTTCTGGAGGTGCACTTGATAATGGAAACCAGACCGAAGATAAATGAAGACACGATCTTAGATTTGCCAACCTAGAAAAAGCGTTCTACATTGTAAAATGTTACAAGATGTTCGAAATTCTGAAAAAATAAGGGAATGCTATAGGGAAAGGCAAGAGACATACAATATATGCAAGACTCAGAACGAAGCACTCGGATGAAAGAGGCTGTAAGACAGGAATGCGATCGTTCGCACATGAATGAAATGAAGGGTCTGATGAGTACAGAATATGGACTGAGAGTAACCCGGAAAAATACAAAACTCATGAGAAGTAGTAGGAATGAGATTAGCGAGAAATATAACCTCAAATTTGGTGATCACGAAGCAGACGTAGTTAAGTAATTCTGCTGTCTTGGAAGGAAAATTATCTATGACGGTCGAAGAAAGGATATGTAAAACAGACGAAGGCAAGGAAAGGCATTCATGAGCAAGAGAAAGAGAATTCAGCTGATACCGAACATAGACCTTAATATGACAGAGAAATTTCTGAGGTTTTATGCTTGAAGCAAAGCATTGTATGGTATTGAGTCATGGACAGCGGGAAAACGGAAATAGAAGCTGTAGAGGGTAAAAGATGTAGAGGAAGACAGAGATTGGAATACATCCATCAAATACTTGAGGATGTAGGGTGCAAGCGCTACTCTGAGATGAAGAGGTTAGTGCAGCCGAGTATTTCTTGGTGAGCCGCATAAAAGCAGTCAGAAGACTGATGACTAAAAAGAAAAGTAGGAATTGCACAACACTGGTTTCTTGTGCTACTTTTTTAAGTGCATCCTTATGTTAATTCTGAACAATGTGGAACTGTATGATTAATTTCATACTCATCTTTACAAATGATCTTATTCATTAACAACTCTGTATCCCATGTTGAGTGACTTGGTCCCAGACAATGTTTCGGGTGGTTTAGTTTCCGTTTCCGGCAAATTTTTTAATTGAGTTTTGAGCTGTCATGGGTACTTACGCTTTAACGTACATTGTGGTATCCAGAGAGCAAAAGGTATGATGATAGTATTTGGTGGCGACGGTGGTTCGTGTATACAAAATTTTGTCATGGCAGCAAGAGCAGAGCAGTGTCCTCGTAATGAACATGCCCCAACGTCGACAGCAGCCTGGGAGGGGGATAACAGTTGAAGTGTGTGGCGTGTGCGAGAATAGAGAACACACTGGTGTAACCGCAAATTGCTCTGTCTCCCCCTGCGCGGAACGCATCACGAGCACTCCCGTCTAGTTAGCGACCACTTCGCTCGCCATTCCAGTTGTCTCGTTTATGCGGTGGAATATCGGTAACTTACACATGTTGGTAAACGTGCAGAGTTTTTCATTTGGACTGAGAGTAACTGTTTGTCAACGTCTGGTTCGTTCGTTTTTCAAGGAAACCTGTAAGTAGGCTGTTTAGGTTTTTATATTGGTAATGCCACGTAGCGCTCTGTATGAAAATCACTGGCTGTGCTGTGTGCAGTCTGTGGCTGGTTTGCATTGTTGGAATTTGCTATTGTAGTGTTGAGCAGTTGGCTGTTAACAGCCTGTAGCGTTGCGCAGTTGGAGGTGAGCCGCCAGCAGTGGTGGATGTGGGGACAGAGATGGCAAAATTTTAAGAGCGGACGATCTGGACGTGTGTCCGCCAGAAAGAGTAAATTTGTAATACTGGATATCATGAACTGATATATATTATGACTTTTGAACACTATTAAGGTAAATACATTGTTTGTTCTCTATCAAAATCTTTCATTTGCTTCGTATGCTTATCAGTAGTTAGTGCCTTCAGTAGTGTGAATCTTTTATTTAGCTGGCAGTAGTGGCGCTCGCTGTATTGCAGTAGTTCGAGTAACGAAGATTTTTGTGAGTTAAGTGATTTGTGAAAGGTATAGGTTAATGTTAGTCAGCGCCATTCTTTTGTAGGGATTTTTAAAAGTCAGATTGCGTTGCGCTAAAAATATTGTGTGTCAGTTTAGTGTTGATCAGAATAAGTAAAGAGAGTAATGTCTGAGTATGTTCAGTTTTGCTCAGCTGTTTGAAAAGCAAATAATGTAGGAGGTTTATCAGCAGTCATTCATAAATTTTTCTAAGGGGACGTTTCAAACTCAAGAGGAAGCAAAAATCTTTTACTTTCCCTTTCATCGAGGTTCGTAGGACGCCAAATGTCATGCTATTTCGGAAACCACTGCGACAGATTACTCTAGCAGGAAAGGGGTAAATATTAGGAGAAATAGCCAGAAAAGGTATCTCTGTAAGGAGGAATGGTTGTAACAAATATAAATAACGAGAAATTACAATTTGTATGGTGTGTTTGCAACACTTGAATGCAAATATTAAGAGAAAAAGTTCTTCGAAATGTTTGGCACTACGAGCATCTTTGGGTGCCTGAACACATGAGTTACACGGATTCCTTGGCTAACAGAGGTTATATTACGAAGCAGAGCTCGCGCGAGCGATGGAGTCGGAAGCAATTGTCGTTCAGAGAGCGGGTGTGGTTGTTGGGATGTTTAAGGGGGACCAAACAGCGAAGGTTATCAGTCCTCCATTCCATAAACAGGCGAGCCGAAAATCGGCGGAGCAGGTAAAAACCAAAGGGGGAGATGACGCCCCCCCCAGGCGCTAAAAGAACACAAACGCAGCAACAAACACTACAGACAAGAAGAGTACAGATGAACACCAGACGGAAAGAAACAGCAGAAAAGAAGATGGCCGGAGACCGGTTGACTGACCACGAGAACAAAAAAAGGGAAAGAGTCAACCATCCGACGACACACCAAAACAGCAACAAATATTGAGAGACGCGAGGACAAAAGACACAGAAAGGGAAAGGTGCAGGACCTCGCTAAATGGAACCATAAAAAGGACTACCACGGATAAAATTTAAAACGTCATCAGCCATGGAGGCATCGTCGCATAAAACCAAAGGCAAAGTGCCCGGGAGATTAAAAGACTGCCGGAGGGTGCGCAGTCGGGGACACTCCAATAAAATGTGGGCGACCGTCAGCCGGGACCCACACCGACACAGGGGGGGATCCTCCTGACGCAAAAGATGGCCGTGCGTCAGGTAGGTATGCCCGATGTGGAGCCAACACAGGACGACAGAGTCCCTGCGAGAAGCCTGCAGGGAGGAGCGCCACACATTGGTCGTCTCCTGGACAGCCCGCAGTTTATTCAGGGATGTCATGCCACGCCACTCAGCAGTCCACATCCCAAGCACCTTACGGCGCAACACCAGCTGCTGATCGCGAGCCGTGAGGCCGATCTCCAAAGCTGGGGCATCGATCGCCCCTTTGGCCAGCCTGTCAACACGTTCGTTCCACGGGATGCCAACGTGACCTGGCGTCCAAACAAAGACCACCGAACGACCAGAACGGGTAATGGCGGAAACAGACTCCTGAACACCAGAGGAGAAGAGGTATAGCAGCAGTCGATGGCCTGGAGGCTGCTCAGGGAGTCACTGCAGATGACGATGGACGTACCTGAGCAGAAACGCATATGCTCAAGAGTGCGCAATATGGCCACCAGCTCTGCAGTAAAAATACTGCAGCCAGCTGGCAAGGAGCGCTGCTCAACATGGGCAGCGTGAGCAAAAGCATAGGCAGTGCGACCATCAACCAGGGAACCGTCAGTGTAGACAGTCTCACAGCCCGAAAATGAGACGAGGAGCGCAAGAAAGCGGCGACGGAGGGTCACAGGTGGAACCGAGTCCTTGGGTCCCTGTGCCAAGTCCAGACGGACGGACGGACGGGGCAAACACCAGGGAGGCGTAGGTGCACGGACCCGGAAGGGAGGCAGAAGAGGAAATGACCCCAGTTCCAACAGTAGGGACTGGAAGCGGACAGCAAAGGAAAGCCCACACCTAGGTCGCCGTTTGGGCAGAGGGAGGACCATGGCAGGGAAAAGCAGGCGACGATTGGGATGGCCCGGCGAGCAATGCACGTGGACAGCATAGTCGGCGAGCAGTCGATGGCGGCGAATCTGCAGCGGGGGAACCCCGGCCTCCACCAGTAGACTATCCACGGGGCTCGTACGAAAAGCGCCAGTTGCGAGCCGAACTCCACAGTGGTGTATGGGGTCTAACAACTTCAACACTGAGGGTGATGCAGACCCATAGGCCAGGCTCCCATAATCAAGCCTGGACTGCACAAGGGCTCTGTACAATCGCAACAGCGTGCAGCGATCCGCACCCCAAGATGTGTGGCTCAGGCAGCGGAGGGCATTGAGCTGCCACCAGCACTTTTACTTCAGCTGAGTAATATGAGGAACCCATGTGAGCTGGGCATCAAGGACGAGTCCTAAGAAGCGGCATGTGTCCCACCACTTCAAGCAGGTGGCCGTCGAGGTAAAGTTAGTTCAGGATGAGGGTGGACCGTTCGACGCCTGCAGAAGTGCATAACTCGAGTCTTGGCTGCAGAGAACTGAAAACCATAAGTCAGAGCCCACGATGCTGCCTTGTGAACGGCTACTTGCAGCCTGCGTTCGGCAACTCCCGTAGTCGTGGAGCTAAATGAGATGCAGATGTCGTCGGCATACAAAGAAGGAGACACCGACGACCCCACGGCTGCAGCCAGACCATTAATGGCCACTAGAAATAAGGAGACGCTCAACACCGAGCCCTGCGGGACCCCAGGGACACCCATAGGGGTCTGGTATCCGTAAATCCGCCGGATCCGGGACCACACGAGCGAGGGGGAGACACGGGAGCCCAAGGAGGAGACATACCTCTCCCAACACTCCTGCTTACGCCGTGCAATAAGACGACGGGCCAAGGCACGAAGCCTCTTAAATGCGATGAGGGTCTCCAGAGACGAGTGCCGCCTATGACGCTGGAGAGCCCACCGACGATCGCGAATAGCCTCAGCAATCTCCGGCGACCACCAGGGTACAGCCTTCCTCCGAGGGAGTCCAGAAGAGCGGGGGATGGCAGCCTCGGCCGCTGAAATGATGGACGTGGTTAAGACACGGACCACGTCGTCAATGTCACCCTGTGGGGGAGACTCAATGATTGCAGCGGAAGTAAAAGCCGGCCAGTCAGCCCTGTGGAGAGCCCAGCGGGGCAGGCTCCCAGAAGAATGACACTGGGGCAGTGACAAATAGATGGGAAATGGTCACTACCACACAGGTCAGGATGCACTCTCCAGTGGAGGAATGGGATAAGTGCGGGGCTGCAAAGATAGAGATCGATGACTGAGAACGAGCCATGGGCCATACTGAAATGCGTGGGAGCACCGGTGTTCAAGAGGCTAAGGTCGAGCTGAGCCAACACATGCTCCACGGCACGACCGCGGTCATCGGAGACAGTCCCACCCCATAGAGGGTTGTGGGCATTGAAATCGCCCAGAAGCAGCAATGGTGACGGGAGTTGAGCCAGCAGTGCAGCCAAGCCATGTCGGGGGAGCTCCCCATCCAGAGGAATGTAAACAGAGCAAACAGTAATAGCTGGCGAGAGCTCAACCCTGACAGCGACAGCCTCTAAAGACGTCAGAAGGGGTACTGGCGAGCTACAGACAGAGTGGTGAACAAAGAGGCAAACTCCACCTGACGCCCGTTGACAGGCAGCACGGTTCTTATAGTATCCCTGATAACCACGAAGGGCGGAGGTCCGCATTGCTGGAAACCAAGTTTCCTGCAGAGCAATGCAGAGAACAGGGGAAGCACTCTGAAGCATCTGGAGCTCAGGCAGGTGGCGGAAATAACCGCCGCAATTCCACTGGAGAATGGAAGCAGTAAGAGACTGGGAGGGCGTGAAAGCGACTAAGAGGCAGACGACGCCTCAGAGCCAACTGCTGCCACCGGGGGAGAGTCAGCTGTGGCCATAGGAAAGGCCCCCGAGGGTTCCGTGAGGGCGAGATCCTCGGCAGAGGCGAGGATCTCCACTTCATCCCCGGAGCCAGGACTATGTACAGCAGGCGGCACTGAAACCGCCAGAACGTCCTTCTTCTTGGACACATTCCGTTCCTTCTTCTCGTGTCTGCCCTTAGGGTGAGAGGGCTGGGAGAGCTTCTCTGAAGGAGCGTCAGAGGCTGACGACGACGCAGAAGCCCTACGACCAGCAGGTGGCGGAGCCTTCAGCCACTGGCTGACATCCGGCTGGGTAGGAGAAGAAACGGAGGAAGGGAGAGCCCCGAGGGACCCCTTCCGCGAGAGAGGAACCGGCAGAGGCATCGCCGGTGGAGAAGGAGGGGGAGGGATGGAGCCTCCAAGATGTGGAGCAGATGTCACTCCCGAAGTAAGCGTGGGGGGAGCGACAGAAGAGGGTTTGCCCCCAACGGCTAAGGGGGCAACAGGGGAAGGCTTGCCCCCAGACACGAGGGGGGCAGACAGAGATGCACGGCCCCAAGGGCCCACTGAAGGCGGCACAGAGGAGGCGACAACCGTCACTCGCGAATGCGACGATAACGTGGCTGCAGCATAAGATGTTCGAAGGGAAGCAGGATACAACCTTTCAAATTTCAGTTTTGCCTCTCGATAAGTAAGCTGGTCCAAGGTCTTAAATTCCATTATCTTCCGCTCCTTATGAAGAACGGGGCAATCCGGCGAGCATGGAGAGTGGTGCTCCCCACAGTTGACACATACAGGCGGAGGCGCACATGGAGAATCGGGATGAGAGGGGCGTCCGCAATCTCGACATGTGGCGCTGAAGGGGCAACGGGAGGACATATGCCCAAACTTCCAGGACTGGAAGCACCGCATCGGGGGAGGGATGTAGGGCTTGACGTCACAATGGTAAACCATTACCTTGACCTTCTGGGGCAAGACATCACCCTCGAAGGCCAAGATAAAGGCACCGGTGGCCACCCTGTTGGTCTTGGGTCGTCGATGTACACGACGGACAAAATGTACTCCACGTCGTTCTAAGTCGGCTCTCAGCTCGTCATCGGATTGTAACAAGAGGTCACGATGGTAAATAATCCCGTGGACCATATTTAAGCTACTGTGGGGGGTGATGGTAACAGGGACGTCACCCAGCTTATCATACAAGAGCAACGCTCGGGACTGGGCTGGGGAGGACGTCTTGAGGAGCATGGACCCATTCCTCATTTTAGACAACCCCGCCACTTCCCCAAACTTATCCTCCAGGTGTTCCACAAAAAACAGAGGCTTCGTTGTAAGAAAGGAGTCACCATCAGTCCTGCTGCAGACAAGGTATTGTGGTACGTAAGGCTCCTGCTTGGCACTAGATCTACGTCCCTCCCACGGCGCAGCCAACGAGGGGAACGACTGAGGGTCATATTGCGCAGCATCAAAGTCTACTCTGCCTCGCTTAGAGACGCTGGTGGTCGTGCGACCACCAGCTTGGTGTGATTTATTGCGCTTCATTGCGCCACATCCGCCCAGATGCCACCTACTCCCAGCCAAAGCAACGGGTACCTGGCCGATATCCCATTGCCAGGAGTCCCCGTGCCCCAGACAAGATGGGCACATACTCCTTGGCATGCATGGGGAGGAAACAGCTTTGGCATCTGTAGTGCGATCCCTGCGTGGTCAGGGGGCTACCACCAAGAGGGTACATGACGACCCCACCACAACGGACTGGCTACCGTGCTGGATTTTAGGTGTTGAAAGGGTCCATAGTTGTCGTGGGCGCTAAGAAGGGGATTGCGCACAAGACGAGAAGGAGGCAACTCAGAAGACGTTCAGTGTAAATCCCGTTACACGACAACAGGTAACATGCAAGATGGTGGTGCATGATGGACCAATAGAAAAACACCACGTAAGGCGTCCTTCCCCAAATGGCACGCACTAACAACGGAAATTTGGAAAAAAAGGGAGGTCAAACCCAAGACGGGACCATCACAGAAGGCCGAAACGTTTGAGACTCCTTTTAGTCGCCTCTTACGACAGGCAGGAATACCGTGGGCCTATTCTTGCCCCCGAACCCGCAAGGGGGTTCAGAGAGCGAGAGAGAATGTTACATCGTGGCAGAATGAGGAGCTTGGATGGCGGAGATGCTGCACAGAAAGGAAATTTATTTGAAATGTCCCTTGATGTGACTGAGGATAGGAAATGATTTTCATATGATTTTATAGAGCAACGACACTTCTGGAAGAAGGTAAAATGCACCAAGTTTTATTTGCTACAAGGGCTACTTGCGAAGTAGTTCTTTGTGTCTAAGAATTATCTACGTATTGGTATCCAGGGTGAATTATCAGGCATGTGTTCAGTATTCTAATTAGTTTCCTCCCAGGGCTGTTAGTTAAAAGCCTTTCATTAGCAAAGCAAAGGGTAAATTTTACGTATGATAAACACTGCGTGTAAAAGCAAATTTTATGATAAATGACAGTGCTAAAGAAAAGTTATCGTTAATGTTAGCTCAAGTTGTTACTGTGTCACTAAAATGATTCAATATACCTTCAAAATACGTTCCTATTCATTTACAAATATTTCATGAACTTTATCCCATTGGTAGATGAAAAGTGAATTGGTAAAACCTTTACTGCTACCTGCACTGCTACGCCTTGCACTATTGCAAGACAGGGAATCATATTTTCAGAAAAAGGACAAAAGTTTAATTTTCAAAATCAGCATAAAATAAAATCAGAAGGCAAACTGCCGCGCAGTGATTTCTTTCAGCTCATCGTTCTTGCAGTGGCGTCAAGCAGAGGTCTGTTGTAAAATAAGAGTTAAATGTAGGGCCTAAATGACCTTTCTGAGAGGAAATTAGAAACTGTTCTGATTTGAAAATTTCATTTAAATTCTGTAGATTTTTTTATTTTTTTTAACGGTGTACATTTTCGTTACGCAGCTGTTAGGCTATGTGTATGATTGTCTCATCACAAAGCTATTCTGAGTATTATTGATAAATATCCTTTACATTCATTTACAGATACTAAGATACAATTTAGATTAATTCATGCAACACTCATCAAATGTAATTTTGTTCGTGTTTAAAAGTAGGGTAACAGATGTGATTCTAAAACGGACGCTGTAATCAGAACTGGGTGCTTGCTTCCATATGAGAGGTTTTGGCACACACACAGATTCCAGTTACTGAATGTAAAAGCAAAGTAGTTTGAAGCTGTCCCGGGTGCAAACATGAAAAAGTTGACGGAGTCAAAATGTGAATGGTACTCTTCAGTATTTCTGTACAAGCCAGTGGTTCCCAAAGGTGAGGGTAGCACCTGTCACTGATAGTTCGTGTAATTATAAAAGGGTCGTTCTGTCCAAGAGATTTAGTGGGCGTTGCGGATTAACTGCCAGTCATATGGTCATTGCTCGCAGTAATAATACATTTCTTCAATACCATAAATCATGCAAAGAATGTTTCAAAAAATTATTTTAAACATGCTTCAAGTACGGTCAGTCTGTACCATTACAGCGTGGAAGTTAAGAATGTAGGGTAAAAAGTTTTTGGTTTAGCCTAGACGAGCGGCCATCCGCATAATCATTCGAACGCCTGTCTTCCTGTAGCTATGTTACAGTATATTAGGTCTGAAAGACGGGCCGGAGCCGTCGCCCAAGCAAAATCTGCTAATCGATTAATTCCTTTTGCAAAACATTTGCAAATGAATGTTTAGCAAATGGCACCATTTTCATGAGCACCGTCGGACTGTACGTGAAAACTTAACCCACATAAAATGCAAGAAGCCTTAGTCGCTCACAAAAGACTTATTATACTAAAATGTAAACTTTCACGGCCGGAAATGTCATGTCCATTATAATTATCCGGGCTGTTATGCCGTGGTCGGTTGATGAATTCTGTGGTGATTCCCAACGTTTCGTCTCCGACTGCGGGAGACATCTTCAAGGGGGTCCGTAGCTTGATGGAAGGTCCAACACACACACACTGGCTCGCTACTGAGCCAGTGTGTGTGTTGGACCTTCCATCAAGCTACGGACCCCCTTGAAGATGTCTCCCGCAGTCGGAGACGAAACGTTGGGAATCACCACAGAATTCATCAACCGACCACGGCATAACAGCCCGGATAATTATAATGGACAAAAGACTTATTACCCCAAGATTCAGATAATTTCTTCCGACATTAATCGTAAATGGCACAGAAATAACTTTTGCTCCTTCTGCAAGGAACTTGGGGATAATTCTGGATCATTACTTAGACTGGGCTGAACACACTACTACAGTCTGTAAAAAGGTTTCAACAGCACTTTACTCACAACGGAAATGAAAGAAAAAAATGTTATATCATTACAGGCTTAAGAAGAACCTCGTAGGGTTACTAATACTCCCCAGCCTTGACTATGGTGATGCCATTCTTTAACGACTTTCGTACGAAATCTCACGTAGGCCTCGACTGGCGACGAATGCTTGTGTACGACACATTCGTGACGTACGCTTTTTCGACCATATCATACTATCCTACATCTTCATCTACATCTACATAATTACTCTGTAATTCATAATTAAGTGCCTGTCGGAGGGTTCATCGAACCACTTTCAAGCTATTTCTCCACCGATCAACTCCCGAACAGCGCACGGGGAAACGAACACTTCAGTCTTTCTTTGCGAGCTCTGATTCCACTTATTTTCTTGCAACGATGATTTCTCCCTATGTGGGTGGGCGTGAAAACATATTTTCATACTCTGAAGAGAAAGCTGATGATTGGAACTTCAGGAGAAGATCCTGCCGCATTTAATCATACCTTTGTTCTAATGATTGCCACGCCAATTTGCGTGTCAAATCCGTAACACACTCTCACATATTTCGCGATAATGCAAAAAGAGTTGCCCTTCTTTGAGCTTTTTCCATGTCCTTCGTCGATGCTGTATGATGCGAATCCCACACCGCACGGAAATACTCCAGAAGAAGGCTGACAAGTGTAGTGTAAGCAGTCTCTTCAGTACCCCACTGCATGTTCTAAGTAATCTGCCAACAAATCAAAGTCTTTGGTTTGCTTTCCCCACAACATTGCCTAGGAACAATTATCATGGTTACCTGCCTATAAGCGTAGAGACTATTATACTCTTTGTTCGCTCTACCGAATCCTCAACCATTGCACTTCCTTTCAAAATCAAATGGTTCAAATGGCTCTGAGCATTATGGGGCTTAACATCTGAGGTCATCAGTCCCCTAGACTTAGAACTACTTAAACCTAACTAACCGAAGGACATCTCACACATCCATGCCCTAGGCAGGATTCGAACCAGCGACCGTAGCAGCAGCGCGGTTCCGGACTGAAGCGCCTAGAACCACTCGGCCACAGCGGCCGGCTACTTCCTATCATCTGCCGTCAACTCTTACTCTTGTATCTGAACGGCACAGTAGGAATACGAGGGGCATTCAATAAGTAATACAACACATTGTTTTTTCCGGCCATTTTCGGTTGAAAAAATGCGGAACTTGTTGTCGGGCGTCGTGGAATATTCCCGCTTAACCCCTACAGTTTCATGTAGTACTGGTAGATGGCTGCGCTGTAAGTAGCGTTCAAAACGGCGTCGCTAAAGGGCGTTTTCAAGCTGAGAGCTATCATCGAGGTTCTTCTGGCGGAAAACGAGAGCATCACAGACATTCATAGCCGTATGCAGAATGCCCACGGAACCCTGGCAGTGAACAAAGCACGGTCAGTTAGACGAGTCGTCTGTCATCATCGCAAAAAAAATTCTCGCAAACGTGCCCGACCTCCCGCGTGCCGGCCGGCCGCACAGAGCTGTGAAACGTGATTCCTGCAATGTTGGAACGCGCGGACTCACTCATTCTAGGTGGCCGATGTATCACAATCAAACACCTCGCTGGTCAACTGGACGTCTCTGTTAATAGCGCAGGCACACTCGCCCACCAGTTGGGGTACCCATGCTCACTGAGCTACTCGCCGCCCCACAGGAGACAAATAGTAACGAAGGACCATCTGTGTGGAATTCTTGGGCGTTAAGATGCCGATCGTGACAATTTTTGTCGAATATCGTCACTTAGTTTCATCACTTCCGAGCGAAAACAAAACGGAAATTAGCCGACCGTTGTGGCCAAGCGGTTCTAGGCGCTTCAATCCGGAACCGCGCTGCTGTTACGGTCGCAGGTTTGAATCCTGCCTCAGGCATGGCTGCGTGTGATGTCCTTAGGTTAGTTAGGTTTAAGTAGTTCTAAATCTAGGGGATGTAGCGTCCCCAGCGAAATAATAATAATAATAAAACACTTAAAAGACTATTTATAAAGAAGAGACATTTAAAAATTGGGTAATATACATTTATTCATTTATCCGTCTTATAATAATTTCCCTGTGTAAGTTTCGAGGGCAAAGAAATATAACAAAATGATCTAAAGAGACAAGATACGCTTTTTTGTTAATTTTTTAGTCGTCTTCACTTCTTCTCTTGTCTTGGTTGCGTGTAGACGGACATCTTGCGAGTGCTGACAATTGTAAGCATATTTGTATGAATTAAGCAGATAATATATTGATTTAATATTATTGTGCACTTTTAATTTGTAAGAGGTGGTCCCGATTTCATGTCCGCCTTCCTTGAATTAACCTGCACTCAGTAATTTACAGTTCAACAATCACGGCGGCCGATGCAGCCAACGACGCCATTAACGTGGCGATATTAACTAATAAAAAATTAGCGGAAGCGAAAAACTCGCCCGCTATTAACATAATATTAATTTTTCTCCACAGCCGCACGAAGTTGCAGAAAATACGTAGCTTTAAGATTCTTATTTTCAGTACCGTAGACGAGAGCCAGAGCCAGGACTCCGACTACAATACAATGGTTAACGGAGGTAAGAAAAATACTCTCGCGCGTGTGTGGGTCGCAGTTGTAATTAATAACTAAAGATTTTTTGCCTTAAAGTGAACTGACTAGCCGAGGAAATTAATATGAAAAGTCTATTCCATTGTTCAACTCATATGCTCATGTTTTAAGATTCAGTGAGTCTAACGTTCATTAACGTAAAAAATAATTTAATATTAATATTGGTAAAAAGGAGAACTTCAGAAAGCATTTCATTGTAAATCAAAATTTAATGAAATATTTTTCTAAAGGCCCACCACGTAAGTTGGCAACAATCAAAATAATAATAATAATAATAATATATTAAATTACGACGGCCGACGGACGCAATGTGGACTGATGACCTCAGATGTTACGTCCCAATGGCTTGGAGCCATTTGAACCATTTGAAAACGTCAATCCATGGAGTGACACCACACCACCTTTCATCCGTAGGAAAGTTCTTGTCACAAAGTCTTCTAGGATTCTGTAGAAGTTATTCTGTTTCATGTCCTCCCTCATGGTGCAACGATCAGCGCGGAAGTGAATGTGCTACTCCAAGGAAATTGAAGAAACGACTTCATTGTGTTCGTCTCCACAAAATACAAACTAACTTCTTCTCTATGACAACACAAGACCTCTCACAGGTCTGCGCATCTGAGAGGAGCTCATAAAACTTCATTAGACTGTTCTCCATCAACCACCCTACAGCAGGATTTCGCACCTTCCGACTTCCATCTGTTTGGCCCAATGAAGGATGCACTCCGTCGGAAGCAGTACGTGAATGATGGTGAGGTTACTGATGCAGCAAGACGTTGGCTCTGGCATCGACTAGTGGAGTGATACTACGTGGGTATACTGCCCCTCCACGTAAGGTGCTTTACGCCGTCGCATAGAACGGAGATTAAGTTGAGGCCGGCCGGTGTGGCCGTGCAGTTCTAAGCGCTACAGTTTGGAACCGAGCGACCGCTACAGTCGCTGGTTCGAGTCCTGCCTCGGGCATGGATGTGTGTGATGTCCTTAGGTTAGTTGGGTTTAATTAGTTCTAAGTTCTAGGCGACTGATGGCCTCAGAAGTTAAGTCGCATAGTGCTCAGAGCCATTTGAACCATTTGATTAAGTTGAAAAATAGGTTTCTGTAGCCAAAAGAGTAGGGAATAATACTGTGTATTGCTGTCCTAAAATAAACCAACCTGCTTTCAGGAAAGGAATGGTTGCATTACCCCACTCATACTCGTTCTCACCTACATAAAATCCCCTCATCACAAAAGACTGCCAAGTTTGTAAGACGTCGTGGTCTCCTGAACTTCATTGCTTACATTTTCCGCCCTCACAATCATATTCCGCACATCAAGACGCTTCATTCGAACCCAAACTCGATAAGGTACAGTCAATGTTATATGAATTCATGTAAACGATATGCAAATAACAAGTAAGCGCACCATGGTTGATATACTAGAGGCTGGCGTACACACACACATTCCAGACACGACAGTCACAGAAGCTTTTAGTTCGAGAGAGGTAGACCACACACCGGGAGGCGGTCCCTTCAGAGGATGACCCAGCCTATGTCGGCTGGTGACCACCCGTGGAGCGGACAGCAGGGCCTGAGTGAAAAGGGGGAACGACCCCGTGTTTGGCTTAAATGCAAATTCCGCTACATTGTGTGGGAGCAGCCAGACTACGCATTCTTTACACATAGCATGCAGTTTCAGAGATTTTCGCAGGGAGACAGCAAACGCCAAACGCCAATGTTACAGGTTTCCAGATTGGTCGCCTTAAACCAAACGTCATTCTCCCGTTTTAGAAGAGCAATGCTGATTGACAGACGATATTTCTGACTCCTTGAGCTGAAGGAATAATGGAAGAGACTGAAAGATATACCCCTTCACATCTGGTGTGGAGAGGCGCTGTTCCGTTGTCGCTCTTGGAGCGAGGAACAAGTCTCTCCTCAGTACTTCACTGGAAGAGCACCTCTGTCGAGAGTGAATCGAAGTGCTACTCTATATTGAGTCCTTGCAATTAAGAGTTGTTCACTGTATTGGCCGACACACTTATTGTGCGGTGTGAATGGACAGAGTTATAGTTAAACGCCTGCGAGCGAATTTTGAGTGGTATCGCGGTGGACTGGTTATCTGACCGGTGTACCACGCCAATAATTAGACTAGGGGCGAATAGGAATCCTTGACTTCACCAAGGCATAGGGAGAGTTTGATTGGCGAAGGTCAATCCAGATAGAACGAGAGTTATCTTATTTGACAGCAGCGAGCGGCGCAGACAGCAGTCATCGCAGCTTACAGTATTGTGCGCTACAGCTATTGCGAGCCCCATATTTCCTCCACAACAGTACACTTCACTGTATTTCACACACGACAGCCTCGACCGTACCTAGCAACATTCTAAAGGATAATTATTCAAGTTGAGTAGGCACGCCTCTCAGCCATTCTGCCAAGTCAACAACCATCTTAAATTTTGTATAGAAATTTCATTACCAAATCCTATCCTTGAGAGGTAGCTTCACATTCCGAAAAGAACCAGGATATAACTTGTTCAGTTCATAACTAAAAGTGCCGTTGTGATTCCTCAGAATTCTTGCCAAATAAATGATAACTTTCGTTAGTTTCATGTTTTTCTTACACTAACAAACACTGCTCCAGTACCCAAGTATCCCACTAGTTACGTAAGAAATTTTGTGAATTTTTGTGTCATTTCCTTACAGCGGACGGCTCCAGAAGATATTTATTGCTGAACGTTTTTCCAGCATTTCTCTTTAGAACGTTAGGAGCGTCTGTCTGACTTCTGTAGTAGTGTGGGGGTGGAAATTGCATCTTGCAAGAGCCACAGGGCAAAAGGGTACATCTCAGATTAATCCATTGCCCAGAATAACAGAATCTCAGATCAACCCCACACACCTCAGAAGTTCTCTAAATCATTTTATGTGTAAGCAGCCTGACTTTGGAACAGTCGCCTTCAAAATATCAGGGAGGTTAAGTTCCATCCAAAGTTCAAAAGACAGCTGTGGTCCGCCTTTTATTACAATAGCCATCTCTCCCACAGTCTAAGGAGCTCACTCTCGTCAGTCTCCTTCCACAACAACTTTACCCACCCGTTCTCGGTACATTTCTCTATTTTCTGTTTTTTTGCTAACAGCCACTGTGATCATTTCAATTTTCTACTCTTCCTAGATCCATTCCGCTTCTAATAATAATAAATATGCCCTAAAATGTGCTAAACTAATCTGAATAATTCTAAATGCCCTTTACTATTAGATCATTATTATTATTTGTTATTATTATTATTGTTATTGTTATTATTGGGAATGTCTTGTATGTTTGGTGTGTGCTGTTCCTGGTCAGGTGTAAGGCAGGACGTTAAGGCCTTAATCTGGTCAGACAAAATAAGCAACAAATAAATAAATATTCCTGCTCACGTTGGCCAGGCTCGCATGTCACGATGGTTTTATGAAGGCCTTACTCACCGACATGCAGGACCTTCACAGTCCCACGCGACTAGTGTCCCTGAGGACATTTTCGCTCGGGCATGAAGGATCGTACAGCCACGCCACGTATCCACAGTCAGGAAAAGGGCTTCTTTGAAAGAAGACAGGTATCCGAAGGAACAGTGAGAAGACATGTGGAGCATCATTGCCTGTCCGCTCGGTGAGCATTGTTGGGGTTTACCTTACGGCAGCAGAGAGAGGTGCATCGACAATGCTGCTTCCAATGACGACACTGGAGAAAGGAGTGACATGACGTCTTATCACACCAGCACACGTTCGGAGTACAGCAAGATAACATTCGTCATCATCATTCGCACAGTACCTAGCGTGATTGTATGAGCCACCCCTGAATATACAACATGATGACCCCTAGCCTTTTATTTGGATTGCAGACGTTACAGTTCTGTCGTGTAGGGACCGGTTGCAGTGCCTTATCTTCAAAGGCACAGTGACGTCATCTTTCAACAACAAGACCGAATGTTGCCGGTGCAGTTCCGACTTACCTCGATAGCAATGGTGTTGCCCTTGCTAGCACATCTGCAGATCTCTCGCTCAATCACGCTCAGCACGTATAGTCGTGGGTTGCTGAGAGTACGGCACACCACCAGCCACTACAATTGACCAACTCTGCCATTAAACTGAAGAGGCATGGAATTAAATACCCACATCTGTTACCCAACCTTAGCTCGAATCGATGTCTGTCCGTTTTAGAGCCGTTATTGATTCCATAGGTGGCAGCTCTTTGTACTGAATGCGCACACCTTATGTCCCCAATTTATGTACACGTTAATGATGTGTTTTATAAAGAGCGAACAAAAGGTTTCCGTTTGAAGACCGTGCAGTCCAAAATCTGTATGCGAGTCAGGCAAAACAGCCCTCCCAGAGATATGAGTTAGGGACTAACACGAAATCTTTTACCAATGGAGATATTATCATAACACTCTTTCAATTACAGGTCACATGCCTGTGGACACATTATTTCTCTTTAATATTTTGCAGTGGTTTCCATTTCCTTCTCCGTCCTCATATCGCATATCATTGCTTATTCATCTTTGCCAAGGCGAGGGCGACTTCTTGGGCATAGCTCATCATTTGTATTTATGATTTAAGAAGTGACTGGTTCGAACCCGGGACCCATTACTGTTTGATTATTAATCAAAAATGTTACCCATAGACCAAGACCGAACGAGGTAGATCTGTGCTTACCAGACTGGACTCGCATTCAGAAGGACGATGGCTCAAACCCACTTTCGGCCATCTTGATTTAGGTTTTCCGTGATTTCCCTAAATCGCGTCAGGCAAGTGCCGAAATGGTCCCTTTCAAAAGGTATGGCCGATTTCCTTCTCCATCCTTCCCTCATCCGATGGGACCGATGATCTCGCTGTTCGGTCCCCTCTCTCTAATCAACCAGCCAGCCAAGACCAAGCGTCTACAACAGTAATCAAAATATTCTGGATCCTCAGTTAGACACAATTTACCGCCTACATTTTGCAGAAATACCACCAGAAATGGCGGTTCAGTGCATCCGACATAAGAAGTCCCCCTCTTTCTGCAAAGGGCCTTGTCAAATGGGACGGAGAAGCGGACAAAGTTTTGGTGCGATCACTTGCACTTGGGATGGGCGATTTCCCGTAAAGGGAGACAGAATCAGCAATGATGCAGAACCCGATGGAAAACAGTTAACTGAAAGCTCATCATATGTATCCACAGGACATGAGGCATGTAATTAAAAAAAGTCATGATGATCTCTGCACTGCCAAAAGAAGTAACTTCTAGTATTGTTGTTGGAAGTTGCTGTGTCTCAGTTTTGTTTTACAAAGTATACTACAACAAAAGAAAACTATGTCAGTGACAGTTTTCGAGCATCCTTCTCTGAAAACGAGACAAAGAGCATCAGCTAATGAAGCAAACTCGAGTTCGTCGTTTTCAGCTATTTACAATAAGTAGCTTCGAGACGTACGACATTCGGGTGCTGTTGAGAGGGAAACTGTGTATCAAAGAGGCTGCGCAGTCGTCTGAGGAGCGGCCGCTCCCTTTCCGCGGTCCTTTGTCTCGAGAAACTCGCCGCGTCCTCAGGTGGCGCCGCATCCGGGGCTTCACCGCTGCCAGGTATCGACCGAGGCGACTCGAGCGAGCGGACCGATGCGATGTATCGCTGGCGGGCGGCGGGCCTGCCGGCGCCGCTGTGTCCCGACTCCCGCAGAGACGCACGCAAACACTCCCACGCCGTCGCGGAGCCAGGGCGCGCTGCCTCGCACCGCGCTACTTGTGCGCCCTTCAGCAGCCTCTGGTATTCTCTACGAAGCTCACTCTGCTCTACTCCAGTACACAGAGTCAGCGTTTCCTCAACAGTGGACGGTATGGTATACTCTCCGGCAGTTGTGAGCACTCACCAAAAAACTAGTCCGCCTCCATAGTAGGATTCGGAAAAGCCTGCCGCCTGAAACCTGTTGTGCTCTGCCTACTCGTCTAATATTCGGTGCCTAGGAAACATGACATGACAGCTTTTCTGTATCGCTAGACAACAATTCAAGAAAATCATTTTATTACAGTAAGATAAGTGACAATACTTAACTATGTGAGATACACAAGTGTCGCCAGCAAAAGGGTGGCTGACAAACCTAAGCAAGCTCTTCAATATATACAACGCCTAATAAAAGTGGAACAGTACAGTACTACTGTAGCTTTCGTAGAACGGCTAGACTTCAACTGGGCTGCCGCCACACGGAGCGGCGTCTATGTTCTCTTCGCGTAGAGGCCACTGCTGCCTCGGTGTCGTCCTGGAGAGGGGTCGGTGAGCGTAGCACTGGCTGACGACATCTCACAGCCCTCTCTGCTCTAACGTTCTTGGCCGACGTGCCGGCGCTTGATGTTACGCCAGAGCAAAACCAGTACCCATACTTCAGTTCTGAATAACCGGTATTTTTCGGTATTTGTTTGGCCTCAGATATAACATGTGTTTTTTTTTATTTTGTACTAATAACCGTGAAAAAAAATAAAAGTGCCAATTAACTGTAGCAGCAGTGCTAAAATTATTGGTTTTTAAACAGACCTGCCTTAAGAAACGAGAAACTTTTATTCGTAAAATTTACATTGCTTTGAAATATTGCGTTATAATAGAAAACGTGAAAAGTTATCAATGCTATTTCAATAACAATGCCAACAAACGAGCAACTAACATGTATACATTCTACGAAAATGAGGCAAGCTGAATAAATGAATTAAAATTTGTATCCAGGCCTGGTCTCTTTTTTTTTATCACATTTTGTTCGTGACTTTCGTCCTATTTGTTCGGGGAGGCCGTCCCATGACATGTCTTTTTTTTGTTTATCTCAATTTGTTCGTTGTCGTTGGTTGCATTTGTTCGGTGCAGACGTCTTCTGACACTCGTTCATGGTCATCGTTGGTCTATTCACTCAGTTTTCTTATTACAAACGGCAGCTACCACTCTGACCGAACACGCTGAGCTACCCTACCGGCGGTCTTGAACTCCAGTCTCCTTGCTTACAAGGCAGGAATGCTGACCATTACACCACCAGGCAGCACTACGCTGACAATCTCACGCCGTCACGGGACCAGGGCAACCTGCCCCGCACTGCACTACACTGCGGCACAGCAGCCCAACTGTACGCTCTTAATATTATATATTCTATCACTTCTATTACAGACTGTCACCATCCATAGTCTGGGAGTATTTTACAAAATGATTACTGCAGTACAATGATCCATTTGCTTTAAAAGGTTAAACACTGGAGGAGCCACAACAAACTAGCAACATCATATAAGGAGAAAACTTAAAACTTAACAATTCATTTATAGTTAAAGAAAAGCAGAAAATAGATGATCTGCTGTCTGTGTCTACATAATATACCTTTATCTACTTGCAGACTTTGAAAACTGACAAATTAGCAAGAAAAATAGAGTTCTTGAAACTCAGTTTTCACCCTTTAACACTGACTATTCGTAAGATCCAAACAGTCGTATAATCTGCTATTAAAGCACGGCTTTTGAGCAGAGTTTCCAATAATTACAGTAAATAGGGAATACTGGTGTTTTTTATAGTATTCACAGACTTACCACTTTTCGAGAAAAGCAGCGAACGGTGGACGGGCAGAATTTTCTTTCAGTTGCCTATTTAATTTAATATTTTGATTCCATGTATTTTGAAACTGTGGGGCTCAAATATTTTCAGTTGTTGATCGATTTCTGCTTTTATTACAGAAATTAACTGAAATAAAAAACGGAAAATAAATTATATTGAGCAGTTTTAACAGTCAGGCTAAAGAGCCGTCGAGAAAAACAAAATGATACAATCGAAAACCGGTTGTTTCAGCTATTAACGCCAACCCTGTAGATGATCAATAAAAGAGTGTCTTCCACGCGATTTTTTTCATTTGGAAATGTAGTCTGAAGGCACAAAACATGACCGTAACTGAAATTTGCATTACCGACGTGTTACACAGGTGCCAAACACATTACGGCGTGTACAGATCTGTTCAAAACTAGCAACTGTGAGTGAAGTGGAAACATCAACACCTTTTGCCACTTACCGTAAGAACGCACCCTCAAATATCAGCCAAGAAAACTGCGTCGCGTCATTCGCAGCATTTCGGACCTAGCGAAGGCAGTTAATTTCGCGATGTGGATTCATGAGAAGGATGAAGCTGTCGCATAACGCATTCATAGCTCAGTGGCATAATTAGCGGCCTAGCAGGCACCTGCCTGACATTTAGGTCTGGACATTATCTGGCTTAGTGCAATTCTTTTTTGCCGTACTCTGTTTAATCGGTAAAAATCGCGTAATTAATACAACGAACAGTTCAAGATTCTTAGTAAGATTTTTCAGCCCTCAAAAGCGAACAGCATGTAGCTTCTTTACCAACTAAAAAATGTTCAAATGTGTGTGAAATCTTATGAGACTTGACTGCTAAGGTCATCAGTCCCTAAGCTTACACACTACTTAACCTAATTTACCCTAAGGACAAACACGCCGACAAACATGCCCGAGGGAGGACGCGAACCTCCGCTGGGACCAGCCGCACAGTCCATGACTGCAGCGCCTTTACCAACTAATATCCCGCCCACAGGCTCTTAATTTCAATGACTGTCTGCGATCTGCGAGGAAGAGAGTCTATAACATGGGTAATAACTCATTTTCCGCCACCTCCACCCAGGCAGCTAGAATAACATTCTAATGGTTATCATATATTCTCGGTGCAAAAATCAGGCCAGTTTTCTCGTTTGGTCCGTTTCGTCTCTGTCTGTACGTTTTCAGTAGGACTCAGGTTTGGTGCAGGTGGCCAATCTCAAAATAACATTCTGTTCTGCAAACCACTTCTGCAGCATCGCGGGCATGTTTATAGGATATACTGGACCTGTGAAAAACATATTACTCTCTCAGGATATCATTGTCGCACTGATGAGACAATACTATTACTCACAATACGGGGACACTGGGAAGCATGAAGTCGACCATCGGGCAGACACCCGTATGGACGACATACTTCTATCAAGGGAACCTCCCCATCGCACCCCCCTCAGATTTAGTTATAAGTTGGAACAGTGGTTAGGCCTTGAAAAACTGAACACAGATCAATCGAGAAAACAGGAAGAAGTTGTGTGGAACTATGAAAAAAAATAAGCAAAATATACAAACTGAGTAGTCCTTGGACAACATAGGCAACAACAAGGACAATGTGAGTTCAGGAGCGCCGTGGTCCCGTGGTTAGCGTGAGCAGCTGCGGAACGAAAGGTGCTTAGTTCAAGTCCTCCCTCGAGTGAAAAATTTACTTTATTCTGTCCGTTCATTCATTGACGTCTCTGTTCACTGTAATAAGTTTAGCGTCTGTGTTTTGCGACCGCACCGCAAAAACGTGCGATTAGTAGACGAAAGGACGTGCCTCTCCAATGGGAACTGAAAACATTTGATTGCAAGGTCGTAGGTCAACCGGTTCCTCCACAGGAAAACACTCTGATATATTCTATACGATACTGGTAACGGCATGTGCGTCAAATGGTTCAAATGGCTCTGAGCACTATGGGACTTAACATCTATGGTCATCAGTCCCCTAGAACTTAGAACTACTTAAACCTAACTAACCTAAGGACATCACACAACACCCAGTCATCACGAGGCAGAGAAAATCCCTGACCCCACCGGGAATCGAACCCGGGAACCCATGCTTGGGAAGCGAGAACGCTACCGCACGACCACGAGCTGCGGACGGCATATGCGTCACATGACAGTAATATGTTGTCGACGCACCTAACTTGTACGCTTGGCGAATGGGTAAAAAGATTCTTCTACCTTGCCCGATTTAGGTTTTCTTGTGGATGTGATTATGACTCCAAAAAAAGTGATCGCATCGGACGGACAGACGGACAGATAATTGTCTGAAAACAAAAAATTAAAATTTCACACGAGGGAAGATTTGAACCAAGGAACTCTCGTTTCGCAGCTGCTCACGCTAACGACAGGACCACGGCACTCCTGATCGCACAGACCCTTGAAGTTGCATATCTTCCACATGGACTACTCAGTTTGCATATTTTGCTTATTTTTTTCATATTTCCACACAACTTCTTCCTGTTTTCTCGATTGATCTGTGTTCAGTTTTTCAAGGCCTATCCACTCTGCCAACTTATAACTAAATCTGAGGGGGGGGGGGAGGGTGATGGGGAAGTTCCCTTGCAAGCATCCTTGGAGTAGAGAAACAACTGAAAGATTTGAAAGCAAATAAATCACGAGATCCGCATGGAATCCCAATCCGGTTCTGCAAAGAGTACTCTACGGCATTGGCCCCTTACCTGGCATGCGTTTACCGTGATTCTCTTTCCCAGTACAAAGAACCAAGATACTGGAAAAAAGCACAGGTGACTCCTATATATAAGAAGGGTGAAAGAACGGACCCGAAAAATTACTGACCAATATCGTTAACTTCCGTTTGCTACATTGAACAAATTCTCAGTTCGAATATAACAAACTTTGAGAATGAGACGGTTATGTCCACAAATCAGCATGGTTTTAGAAAGTATCGCTCGTGCGAAACTCAGCTTGTTCTTTTCTCACATGATATACTGTACTGCGAACTATAGATGAAGGGCAACAGGCAGATTCCGTATTTCTAAATTTTCGGAAACCATTTGGTACGGTGCCCCATTGCTGGCTGTTAAAGAAGGTACGAGCATATGGAATAATTTAACAGGTGCATTAGTGGCTCGAAGACTCCTTAAGCAATAGAACCCAGTATGTTGGCCGGCCGCGGTGGTCTTGCAGTTCTAGGCGCTACAGTCCGGAACCACGGGACTGCTACGGTCGCAGGTTCGAATCCTGCCGCGGGCATGGATGTGTGTGATGTCCTTAGGTTAGTTAGGTTCAAGTAGTTCTAAGTTCTAGGGGACTGATGACCTAAGATGTTAAGTCCCATAGTGCTCAGAGCCATTTGAACCAGTATGTTGTCACCGACGGCGAATGTTCGCCAAAGACAAGGGTATCGTCGGAACTGCCCCAGGGGAGTGTTATAGAACCGCTGTTGTTCTCTACATACATAAATGATCTGCGGTTGTTTGCTGATGATGCTGTGGTGTGCGGTAAGGTGTCGAAGTTTAGTGACTGTAGGAAGATACAAGGCAACTTAGACAAAATTTCCAGTTGATGTGATGAATGGCAACTAGCTCTAACGTGGAAAATGTAGGTTAACTCGAATGCGTAGGAAGAACAAACCTGTAATGTTCGGATACAGTATTTACTAGTGTCCTGCTTGACAGTCATGTCGTTTAAACATCTGCGAGTAACGATGCAAAACGATATGAAACGGAACGAGCATATGAGAACTGTGGTAGGGAAGATGAATGGTCGACTTCGGTTATTGGCAGGATTTTAGAAAAGAGTGTAAGGGAAACTGCGTATAGGACGCTGGTGATACCTATTTTGAGTATTGCTCGCACGTTTCTGATCAGTACCAGGTCGGATTGAAGAAAGAAATCGAAGCAATTCAGAGGCGGGCTGCTAGATTTGTGACTGGGTTCGACCAACACGTAAGTGATACGGATATGCTTCGGGAACTCCCATGGGAATCTCTGGAGCGGGCGGGGGGGGGGGGGGGGGGACGTTCTTTTCGAGAAACACTATTGAGCAAATTTAGAGAACCGGCGTTTGAAGCTAAAAGCTGAACGATTCTACTGCTGCCAACATACACTGCACGTAAGGACCACAAGATTCGGGAAATTAGGGCTCATACGTAGGTATCTAGACAGTCGTTCTTCCCTCGCTCTATTTGCGAGTCTAACAGGAAAGTAAATGACTAGTATTGAGTATTGGTATAGGGTACCTCCACCACGCATCATACGGTGACTTGTGGAGTGTCTGTCTAGATGCAGATATAGATCAACTGTCGTGTGAAGCACTAACGTCCACTGAAACACACCCAGTCCCAAATATCCATAGATCCATTGTTCCACTGCGAGATGACTCAAGAATGTATTTGGGATCGAAACGGGCATCTTGCGGCCCATATTCGTACTGAATCACCATTCACTGACTACGAATCCGATTCGTCGGAAAATATCACGTTCCTCCGCTCACGACTGACATTGTCCTCGGAAAACACTAGTAGAGTCGAAGATCACGGCGAAGCCTCTGTTTAATAATCGCACGTTTACTAAGTAGTCCGTCTCCCGAAGCCGGCGTCGAACCGTATCCACCGAATCGTATTCACTGTGTTTCAAAGAAAGCAGTTTACCGTCGCATATTGATAGGTTCATTATTCTGGACATGTGTTACGCGTCGAAGTTCCACTCTCACACGACTGCTGGATTCTCCAGTATCTCGACAACGTTTTATCCATCATCGCCCAGTGTGCAAAGTGAGCTCTTGACGCGGTCACGAAAACGCTGTTGATGACGAGGCATGGCGCATGAATAATTGACTCGACTCAAAGTGATGTGGTGCAGCTTTTTTTATGTTATTCGTGTACTGACATTGGCTGTTACTGGACAAATGGTGCACTTTCAGACCTAACAACGCGAAGTTCAATGAAACTGTGAATAATTGTCACGTATTACATCAAATAGAGGAAGTAAATTTAATTTTTCAGCTACAGAGAAGTAATTCTCCACTAGACTTGATTGTATTTGATTTATAGCCAAAAATCCCTCGCATCGTCTGGGAGAAATTAGCCGCACATCATCGAAATGTTTTCTAAAATGTAATGGATAAGTTCATAGACAACAAATTTTTGAACCAGAATTGTTGAACAAATTGTTGAAATATTATGGCGAAAAGGTAATTCACATTGTGAATGAGACACTTGACATACAATGGCTGCACGACGTTTATTCATCTACGGTACCCATTTAAGAACTTACATCCATTCAGTTAACATGCTATATATCTGTAGATATACTAGCATAGACAGATCGCAGAAAAAGAGTTCGCGCCTTCCTGGAATAGATCTGGAATACTGAAATGAACAGTTAGCAGTAATGTTTGAAGTAATTTATCCTCCTGTGAGTGTCCTTAAGATACACAGAAAAACCAGACAAGTTGCATTTAATTCTCGTCAGTGCTGAGCGCACGCTAACTATGGCTGCTATTTTCGCTGGGCAGTTTTTGTGACGTCAAGTGTACAATTTGAAACGTTACAGTTGTATTCTGATACGAGGCGCAGCTGACTAAATTTCCTGACTGACGTAGTGATCTCTGTAATCTAATATGCACCTGTTATCAACCGTTACCGTTACCTGCGTGCTTTTTTAATTAAAATGCAGTGAGGGGACAGGCCTATACGTCAATCTTCCCGTTAGCTAAATTTTAATCTGATCGCTAGCGGATTGACTAAAACCGAGATCGAGTGTGTATTATTTAAATTTATGCTTCCACACAGAGACAATGAAAAAGGATGCAGACACAGCCTAAACCAATTTCCCATACATTTTACGCTGACCAGCTTCCATCACACACAATAACACTTTTGCATTAACTGAAATATACATTAATCGTAATAGGAAAAAAAAGACAGCGTTGTTAATCACGACGGAGGACCCACGTAATGGTGACAGATTAAGAAAAATATCAGTGGTAGCAAGAGCAATGGAGATGGCACATCCACCTGCACAATCGTGTCAGAATAAACTGATTCATGAATTATGCAACAACAGTAATTTGATATAGGCATGGTTGAGTCGTGTGCCAGGTGAAAGCATTAAATCAGTAAACGTGATTAGGTGGACTGGAAGCAAAAAAATTTTAAAATGCTCTTTCTCGCTTTTAAAACATGTTGATCAATGTACTTAAATAAGTGAATTGCACTTGTTAGTTATGTCATTGTCCAAAAAAATAGCTCTGCGAAGAGTACCGGCATTTTGATATGGGACAATGAAACGTTTTTACCGAATTTAGAATGAACTAACAGACGTAAAACGAAATGTAATTGGACTACGCATGACGAGTGCGGATTTGCAAAATTGGCCCTCACAATCAACGCAAAAAATGGTAACTAATTTTATAGCATGGATTCACTAACGATGCTTCAGTCAAATGTCTTCTCTGAACCATTCAAGCTAATTCTTCTTGTATCTGCCTTATGCTCATGCAGCCTTCTTTAAGACTTTCATGCATCAATAAACGTAAAACCAAAACCAGCCATCTTTGTGTTTCTGATAGCCGAATCCACCCACTCAGTTTACTTTTATTTCCGGAAGCAGTTCGTTTTTGAACAACACATTTTACTAACAATTTGTTTCTAAGCTACACAGTTCTACTCGTACCTTATTACTGTTTTATTCTGTTATGGTCATAGCTACACTACTGGCCATTAACATTGCTACACCACGAAGATGACGTGCTACAGACGCGAAATTTAACCGACAGGAAGAAGATGCTGTGATATGCAAATGATTAGCTTTTCAGAGCATTCACACAAGGTTGGCACCAGTGGCGACACCTACAACGTGCTGACATGAGGAAAGTTTCCAACCGATCTCTCATACACAAACAGCAGTTGACCGGCGTTGCCTGGTGAAACGTTGTTGTGATGCCTCGTGTAAGGAGGAGAAATGCGTACCATCACGTTTCCGACTTTGAAAAGGGCGGATTGTAGCCTATCACTATTGCGGTTTATCGCATCGCGACATTGCTGCTCGCGTTGGTCGAGATCCAATGACTGTTAGCAGAATATGGAATCGGTGGGTTCAGGAGGGTAATACGGAACGCCGTGCTGGATCCCAACGGCCTCGTATCACTAGCAGTCGAGATGACAGGCATCTTATTCGCATGGCTCTAACGGATCGTGCAGCCACATCTCAATCCCTGAGTCAACAGATGGGGACGTTTGCAAGACAACAACCATCTGCACGAACAGTTCGACGACGTTTGCAGCTGCATCGGCTATCAGCTAGGAGACCATGGCTGCGGGTACCCTTGACGCTGCATCACAGACAGGAGCGCCTGCGATGGTGTACTCAACGACGAACCTGGGTGCACGTATGGCAAAACGTCATTTTTCGGATGAATCCAGGTTCTGTTCACAGCAGCATGATGGTCGCATCCGTGTTTGGCGACATCGCTGTGAACGCACATTGGAAGCGTGTATCCCTCATCGCCGTACTGGCGTATCACCCGGCGTGATGGTATGGGGTGCCATTGGTTACACGTCTCTGTCACCTCTTGTTCGCATTGACGGCACATTGAACAGTGGATGTTACATTTCAGACGTGTTACGACCCGTGGCTCTACCCTTCATTCGATCCCTGCGAAACCCTACACTTCAGCAGGATAAAGAACGTCCGCATGTTGCAGGTCCTGTACGGGCCTTTCTGGATACAGAAAATGTTCGACTGCTGCCCTGTCCAGCACATTCTTCAGATCTCTCACCAACTGAAAACGTGTGGTCAATGGTGGCCGAGCAACTGGCTCGTCACAATACGCCAGTCACTACTCTTGATGAACTGTGGTATCGTGTTGAAGCTGCGTCGGCAGCTGCACCTGCACACGCCATCCAAGCTCTGTTTGACTCAATGCCTAGGCGTATCAAGGCCGTTATAACGGCCAGAGGTGGTTGTTCTGGGTACCGATTTCTCAGGATCTATGCACCCGAATTGCGTGCCAATGTAATCACCTGTCAGTTCTAATATGATGTATTTATCCAACGAATACCCATTTATCATCTGCATTTCTTCTTGGTGTAGCAATTTTAATGGCTAGTAGTGTATTTATCGATTTTATTTTCCATACGACAGCGATTATTCGTAGTTTGTTAAGTAGTCTAAGTAGGTCACTAAAACATACTAAAAATGTAGTTAAATTGATTGTGTTAAAACTTTTCTAATGCAAAATGTTTGTTTATGTATACTTCTATTCTCAGTCCTAGAAGATATACAAATGTTGTAAGCGTGGCAGTTTATAGCACAATACAATGACGAAAACACAGCTCTTTAATCACTTGCTGCACGGTGTTTCCCAATTGTATCTAAAGTCAGTAGTGTCAGTTTTATACTAAAGGGCTCCGACGGGTACAGTCACAACTTCTGATACGATGTAATCGGGAACAGGTTGAATAAAACCAACATGCAACGAATCTGAGACTGTTACAAGTCTGGATATCCAGAGGCACTTGTAAGCTGACATAGTAGTGTTTAGTCCCACGGAGAGTAGACATTAGACTAACTGGCAAGAAGGTACTATATTGCTATCAACATCTACTTTAGCACTCTGAAAGCCACCTGACAGATTACAGTGGAGGGTGCATCATTCACCATAACCCTTATTCGCTCCTCTCGCCATCCCTATTCTGCCAGGTTATCTATTAGGTTATTCGTAGTCCGTAGCGTTTTTGCTTTGTATGTTGGTAGTCCGGTTGCTATGGGTTTATTTAATGACTGTCATTTTTGTTTATAGTTCACTACTGCTATCTGAGTTTGCACACTGCCATTTTGTCAGTTGGAGATAGTAAGTGGAGTTAGAAAATGATGTGTCAAATGGAGAAATCTGAACATTTTTGACGTATTCTTCTGTTTGAGTTCAATAGTGTAGTGACAGCAGCGGAGGTAGTCAGGAATATTTGTCACGTGTATGGGAATAATACCATTGGAAGGAGCACGTCAGAATACGGCTCTCATTCTATGGAGGATCGTTTTTACAGTAGTGATTGTCCACGTTCAAGAAGAACTTGGGGTTTTGATGAAGATCGTTTAGGTCTCTAGAAGAGCGTAGCGTTACGAAGGATTGGAAAAGGGCACACAGGTCATCCCCGTTTTCAAGAAGGGACGTCGAGCAGATGTGCAGAACTATGGACCTATATCTCTAACGTCTATCAGTTGTAGAATTTTGGAACACGCATTATGTTCGAGTATAATGATTTATCTGGAGACTAGAAATCTATTCTGTAGGAATCAGCATGGGTTTCGAAAAAGACGATCGTGTGAAACCCAGCTCGCGCTATTCGTCCACGAGACTCAGAGGGCCATAGACACGGGTTCCCACGTAGATGCCGTGTTTCTTGACTTCCGCAAGGCCTTTGATACAGTTCCCCACAGTCGTTTAATGAACAAAGTAAGAGCATATGGACTGTCAGACCAATTGTGTGATTGGATTGAAGAGTTGCTAGATAACAGAAGGCAGCATGTCATTCTCAATGGAGAGAAGTCTTCCGAAGTAAGAGTGATTTCAGGTGTGCCGCAGGGGAGTGTCGTAGGACCGTTGCTATTCACAATATACATAACTGACCTTGTGGATGACATTGGAAGTTCACTGAGGCTTTTTGCGGATGATGCTGTGGTATATCGAGAGATTGTAACAATGGAAAATTGTACTGAAATGCAGGAGGATCTGCAACGAATTGACGCGTGGTGCAGGGAATGGCAATTGAATCTCAATGTAGACAAGTGTAATGTGCTGCGAATACATAGAAAGAAATATCCCTTATCATTTAGCTGCAATATAGCAGGTCAGCAACTGGAAGTAGTTAATTCCATAAATTATTTGGGAGTACGCATTAGGAGTGATTTAAAATGGAATGATCATATAAAGTCGATCGTCGGTAAAGCAGATGCCAGACAGATTCATTGGAAGAATCCTAAGGTAATGCAATCCGAAAACAAAGGAAGTAGGTTACAGTAGGCTTGTTCGCCCACTGCTTGAATACTGCTCAGCAGTGTGGGATCCATACCAGACAGGGTTGATAGAAGAGAAAGAAGATCCAACGGAGAGCAGCGCGCTTCGTTACTGGATCATTTGGTAATCGCGAAAGCGTTACGGAGATTATAAACTCCAGTGGAAGACTCTGCAGGAGAGACGCTGAGTAGCTCGGTACGGGCTTTTGTTGAAGTTTCGAGAACATACCTTCACCGTGGAGTCAAGCAGTATATTGCTCCCCCCTATGTATATCACGCGAAGAGACCATGAGGGTAAAATCAGAGAGATTAGAGCCCACACAGAGGCATACCGACAATCCTTCTTTCCACGAACAATACGAGACTGGAATAGAAGGGAGAACCGGCGATAGAGGTACTCAAGGTACCCTCCGCCACACACCGTCTGGTGGCTTGTGGAGTATGGATGCAGATGCAGATGTAGAACGCGTTAGTCATTAACGATCCACGTCAGTGTACTCTAAAACCGGCAAATGTAATGAACTGTGAAAATTCCACCATCGTCCGACATTTGAATACAATGGGGAAGGTTCAAAAACCGGGTGTTAGGTACCGTAGTCTCAAATCCAAAACCACAAAAATCAGCTGGTAGTCACATGTGCATCTCTGCTTGCAGGTCATAAATTACGCCAACAACACCGACCATTTCTATCTTTTATTGTTACTGGTGTGTTTATGCTAACGTAAGGAAAAGAAAGGAATGGTTGAGTCCAAAAAGAGCAGCAACTCCCGTACAAAGAACTACGCGCTTCCACAAAAACTAATGTTACGCACATGGTGGAACAGCGACTGTGTGATGCGCTACAAATTGCTTCCCCGAGGTGTAACAGTCACTGCTGACGTTTATTGTCATCAACTGAGACGTATTGCAGGCAACGACCAGGAAGACTTTGTGAAGTGTTGCTACTCCACGATCACGCTCGCTCGTATTCTGCTAGAATAATAAAAAACAATATACAGGATTTGGGCTGTGAAGTAATTCCGCACCCACATTATTCACTTGTTCTTTTGTCGTCAGATTTTCAGTGCTCTTTACGGAACAACCTTAAAGGACCTTCCCTTCTGGATGAAAATGCGCTCTGAACATGGCTCATGAGTTCTTCGCCTCAAAGTCAAGTGATTTTTATAGTCGCGGAATCTAAAAGCTACTCCAGCGTTGAGAGGCTGTTGTAAATAGTGAAAGAAAACATATTCATAATTTAAGTCTGGTGTCGTATTTATTAAACTTATTGAATAACGCCAAGAAATTGTGTACCAACCCAATACATATCCAAGCAACCGATGAAAGTGGTCACGATACTGGAACCACATTAGGGTGGAAAAGAGTTCGAATGTTGATTCCGGTTTGCAGTGGTTTCTCTAAATAGGGAAATAGATGCGGCCTATTTCCTTTACGATATCCTTTCAGTCCTAGCTTCGGCCTAATAGGGGGGTTGGACAAACATATGGACATATTAGGAGATACATGCTTGAACATAAATGTTAACAAATGTGGTTACACTGCGAGATGGATAAGGCAGGAAGCGCTCTTTACTCTAAGTATGTAAGCCATTTATACCTTTCATTCCGAATTACAGCCTTTCTTCTGTCAAACACATTGCCCTGGTGCACTTCTCTCGACAAACTGAATGCTGCCTGGCACTGTGAGCCATTCGAAATTACAAATAAATTTACGTAACTGAGCGAAATTTTCAGAATGCCTGCTGCCCGACTGTTGTAATATCACTTCGTCGCCAGTCGATGTGGCTACTGTATGTCACCGACATGTCTGCGCGAACATAAACACAACTCCCAAAAAATGGTATCAGGCACACATGCACATAATTTTTATAACTACAGAAATGCCCACAAATGTCTATGTCCAAACACTGATATCTTTACTAATACGAATACCTAACTTCGCTGTGAACGTTGTAGAAATAATCCAAGCATGTGCCAGCGATCGTTCAGAGATCAAGCCCACGTTTGTGCATACTACTATCTTCTTCCCAGCATAGACAATGCTCTAATGCCATGTTCTGTCGCTGGGCTGCTCATTTCCCGTTGAGTTAGTTGTCGGTATGCGTGATGATTCTTTCAGAGAACAAGATCGATGCACCTCGGCAGATGAGCTGCGATGGAACTGCTGAGCTTAATGCAAACTGGAACTTCCATTAAGCTGCACAATGCAGCTTATATCCTCGTTTGCACAGTGATATGAAACTGCACACTACTTGTCCCACGTGACTGCTGACGTGCAACAGAGATCCTGTTATGTTGGCAGCCTCTTTTGTAGTCCTCTCGGATTGCCAGCGGTCTCTCTCCGCCTAGGAAGTAGGCTGCCTAGTGCCACTAGCGTTGCTAGAAGAAAGCATAGCTCACAAAGGAGTTGGGACGACGCGATTCGCGGTCATAACAGCAAAGGAGTGTGCTTAACTTACGCAGAAAGTAAATTTCACATGATGCGTCACTGGCAAGTAGCATAGCTTGATGAAACTTGGACAATACGTACAAATAACTCCTAAGTATGGTGCAGAAGATAATTGAAAGACATAAGTAATGAGTGATGCGCCCGCTAAATCCACTGGGCAGAACAAATGATTCGGATTGTGGAAAGGGCCAAATAAGGTTGGCGTCAGTTTCACCTTAAAATTGTAGTTTACTAACACCTTTAAACCAAAACGGCACATAGCCGAACCTTTACAACTACTAGTTTCAAAATGCAATGCTTTCACGGCTGAAGGCCTCCAAACAAGAAATCTTAAAAATCAAGAAGATAAAAATGCAGTTAAAATAGCAAATAAAATAAAATATATTTATACCTCAAGGCAAACGTAGATAGAACAAACATATACAAGGCCAAATACAAACGGCCGAAGGCCCACAATAAAATTTTCAAGATTTTAAAAATAAATTACCGTAACCTTTCGAAGGCTGAAGGACGCAATGTTTAAACTTGTAATTTTAAAGAATAAGGTTCGAAGCCAGTATTTTTAAGCTTGAAAGTGCAATTTTAAAGAATAAGGTTCCAAGGCTGAAGGCCCACAAATAATTTTCCAAAATCTTAAGAAAATATAACCATAAGGCTTAAGTTTTAAGTAGCTCAAAACGGACTTAAGGGAAAGACCACACAATGGCAATAACTTTTCAGCAAATATCCACTTGCCGGAATTCAAACTTACTTACATAAAACACAGTGAAACCAAGAATTTTTAAGTCATTGGCTATGATAGATTATAAACAGATGAACACCAGTGAGAAAGACAGTAAAGTACTCAGAAGCCTCCAGGGGTCGGTCTTCCCTCGTTCACTTAGGTGAGACAGGTGGTAAGCCCAACTACACTTTATGCGTCGGAAGCCAACCAAGGGACAGCCACGGACCGACCGACAAACGACTTGCTTGCCACCAATCGGTGCACGAGAATTCAAACACAAAATGTTATGGGCGTGATTATCCACAATGAAATATGTACATGTATTAAGTTGTCAAACTACACACCGTGTTGGACAGTGACAACAGGTGAGGAAAGGACACTGCCTTAAATTACGGCAGGTAATTGAAACACTAACGGCCACAACGCAAAAAATTCCGCAGGTGCACTTGAATTGTAGTCAACCAAAATAGTTAATTCCATTGCATAGAGGCTAAATTTCAACAATACAAATACTCGGTGTTGCTCACAGGAAAACCTCCCCAACAGCGAACCACCGAAACAAAGCACACAACATGAATGGACGTGGCTTGGGTACTTGAAACCACTACTCAACTTCGACGTCCTGGGTCGGTGAACCACGAGGCTCTTAGAGATCGGACAGCTCCACACACGCTCTGACACTGCTCAGCAGACGTAGCCGACTGCACCGCGCGGAGATAACTTCCCTGATCCGCAGCAACCGACCGACTCTCTCAGAATGCTGACAACATCCAAAACAGTCGTCAATGGAAATAACGCCAACTACACACACAATCTGACAAGCACCGCACGAAGACTTGAACGATACCCAACAGTCACTAAGCATGCACGAAGACAAATCAGGAGTCAATGCACACACACACACACACACACACACACACACACACACACACTCACAGCCGACTCATGAACAATCGGCGAGCCAAAACGCGTTGTCCGGTAGGACGACCGACCGACCGACCGACCGACGATCCACCACGACCGTGGCCCGGATCAAGAGATGCGTGGCGGTAATAGTCGGGCGAGCCAGGTCGACGCAGACCTCACTACCGCTCCAACCCGACTGCACTAGTGCCGTATTGCAACTCCCCGACTGGCAGATCCGGACTGCGCTCCGGACGCGCTCCAACTGATTGGCAGACCGTAATCGCGACCGGAACTGCCTTACGACAGACAACGACCGGGAAGTAATAGCAGTCGAGCAAAGATACTACGAGAGGGGATATATCGATACGCGCTGCTAGCGTCGGTCACGGTCAGGCAAAGTAGCAACTCAGTGACAGTAGTAATTTAAATTAACGTAGTGAAGTGGAAGTACTTTGAACACAGTGTGTAAAATACATGATGGCGGGAACACGAGCCACGCACGGCTCAAGGAGACGATGTCACTTTTATTCAAAGATGGTAATTACACTGAAGTCACGGCAAATTTACGATGGTCCCCTGGAAATTACAAAAGGCTGGGCGTGCAGCTTAATACGGAGAGTGATCACGAAGGACGGAAATGCATGCTCTGCAACGTGCCACCTTCCTGGCCACAAGGCTGATAAAGAGTTCCTGTGGCAGGGCGTTCCTTCCCTCCACCACTGCGGCTGGCAACAGCTGAATTGTCATTTGTGCAAGACGACGGGCTGCATTTAATCGCTAACGCACCACACACATTGACGCCATTTAAGCCGAGGACCGGCAGGCCAGTCCATTCGCCGAATATCCTCTCGTTGCAGGAGATCCTCCACCTGCGCTCTTCGATGCGATCGCACGTTGCCATCCATAAAAATGAAGTCAGGACCGAATGCAGTTCGCAAGCAGTTCTTGCTCAGAATTCTGACTGGTGAGAGTCCATTTCGTGTTTGTGTTTAATTTGTATGAAGAGCTCAAGAAAATTTTCCATGAGTGGCTTCTTACTTACTTCCAGTTGCTCATGTGTATGAGCTGAGGCAGGCCAGTCCATTCGCCGAATATCCTCTCGTTGCAGGAGATCCTCCACCTGCGCTCTTCGATGCGATCTCACGTTGCCATCCATAAAAATGAAGTCAGGACCGAATGCAGTTCGCAAGCAGTTCTTGCTCAGAATTCTGACTGGTGAGAGTCCATTTCGTGTTTGTGTTTAATTTGTATGAAGAGCTCAAGAAAATTTTCCATGAGTGGCCTCTTACTTATTTCCAGTTGCTCATGTGTATGAGCTGAGGTGAAGTGAGAGTGTGAATTCGTATTCATAACTCTTCGAGTAGTTTCATTTTCTTGCCTTTCTTATATGTCTGGAATAGCTGTAAGTACTCTGTAACTGTTGGAATGCATTGTTCATATCGATCGGTGTGAGTGGAAAATGTAGAATTATTGTAAACAAGAAAAAGTAGCACCATCGGTCGTAAGAGGTTTGGAATCATTTATTACAGCAAATCGATTTCAGTCACTGTGTGACCATCTGCAGTGTTAAAAAAGTATAAGACATAAAATCAGACATGAAGACCATATTATATAATACAGGCATAAGTCACATTGAGTACATTACACGTATGGTGTATAGTGGATATCAAATATCAAAGTCTTGAAGATTCGTGTAATAAAATCACATAGTACATCTTCAACACAGCACCAATGTAGAAGAACATAGCAGTTAATATCTGCTTTTATTACATGAGTCTTCAAGACAAATGTAATGTACTCGGTGTGACTTATGCCTACGTCATATAATATGGTCTTCAGGACTGAGTCTACATTGAATTCTTTTTTATCACTGAAGATGGTCGCGCAGTGACTGAAATCGATTTGTTGTAATAAATGATTTCAAACCTCTTACGACCGATGCTGCGGTTCCTCTTGTTTACAATACGAATAACTGCTGTCGTTGAGCACATGGTTGCCAATAATCCAACCTCAAGAGGATTCTGCTCAGCTGGGCATGTGCAGCATACTTCTCGTTTATGAACCTTAGAGTTAGACTAGCAGTTACAATCCAACACATTAATTTAAATAAGGAACATTTAATACAGAAAATTGTTTTGACGTATGTACGAGTACATTTCAACAACAGACTAAATGCTGGAAGGTTGGCTCAGAGCAAATGTGAAGTTGTTTTGCTTTTATTTATTTATTTACTCGTGTCCAGAACATAACATACATATATAGCCGATAGACAGGAATTTACAAACAGTATAAGTACATGATTAAATTCCACATGACATCCAAAATTCCGCCGTTCGAACTGCTGTATCATTGGCGATAACCAGATCGTCCATCGGTCATGGGGCTGGGAGGCTTCTACAGTTGAGCAGGTGTTGATCTTGCTGTTCGTCACATTCGCATAGTTCATCTACTGGGGAGTAACACCATTTCTTCAAACTGACCTTGCATTGGGATATACCAGTTCTCAGCCTGTTGAGGACCTTCCATGTTTTATGTGGGAGGTGACGTCCTTTAGCAAGCTCTTCTTTAGGGTTGTTCCAGTACCTCTCTGATGGTGAGTTACGCAAGCTGTATTCGACGATTTGCAGGTGACGTTAAAAGTGGTTCTGTTGAACGAAGGAAACTCTTTCTTGATCTTAATCTTGGATGTTGGTATTCACATACGAACAAGGGGTGTCTTGGATCTGTCTTCTGTTTCCACTTCTTTTTTTCTGTTGCTGTTCTTCTTCTGATATGTGGAGGTGCTATGCCCATGAGATGATATATTTTATTAATAGGAGTTTCCCAGAAGCAGCCAGTGACAATGCGTCCTGTTTCATTAAGGGCAATTTCCGCTTGTTTGACATAGTTGGAGTTCTGCCATACGGGTGCTGGATATTGAGCAGCAGAGAAGCATAAGGACAATGCATATGTGCGAAGAACACACGCCTGAATTCTTACATGTCAGTTTCCGAATGATGTTGTTCTTACCTGTCAGTTTCCGAATGATGTTGTTAGTGGCCTTTGCAGGTGAGGAAACGGTCTAGCTTTACTCCCAGGTATTTTGGGGTATCGCAGTTGGTCAGTTGTTGTCCTCTCCAGGTTAGGTTAGGTTCCTTGTAGCCTCTCTGTTCCGTAAATGAAAAGCACACACTTGTGTCTTAGCGAGATTTGGTTTTAGGTAAATGGGATCATAACAAGCACACAGTGTTTGAATACCTGCAGTTAGTGTTTCTTCCACCTCCCGAAAGGTTCTTTCTTGGGCAGCAGCTGCTGTATCATCTGTATACGTGAAATATCTTGTGGCAGATTCATTTGGTTGGTCATTGGTATAGATATTATATAACAATTTGTTTCGTAGAGTAACAAAGAAGAGTCTATTTTGTAATAGACATCTCATGAACTGTGTCAGATGATAGTCTTTCGTAACAGCATAGGTCTTTTCTAATAATTTCTTGTGGCTGATGGTGTCATAGGCGGCAATGAGATCAACGAATGCAACACTAGTTATCTGTTTGCGTTCGTAACCGTCTTCTATATATTGTCTCAAATTTAAGATCGTCCACAACAAGACTTCCCTGAACGAAAGCCGGCATGTTCTCTTATCAGTGTTTGGTCAATATGTTCTGAGATGCGATTAAGTATCATTCTTCCTAGGACTTTAAAAAGATGACACAGAAGTGATAACGGTCGGGAGTTTTAGCTTCTGTGGACTGTTTTGCAGGTCTCAACAGAGCCACAATTTTGGTTTTTCTCCAAATCTTTGGTATTTGCAGTCTTGAGTCACATATGTTCATCATGTCTAGTTGTTTTCGTAAGGTGTGAAATTAGAAAGTTATATGCAAGAAAAGAAGTGATTAATGTAGAATTATATGATACATATTTTGAGTTGGTTAATTTAGTTTCCCCACCGGCGTTTGATCTAGTGTCCAATGCTGTACCTAACACTATAGCAAAAGCGGTAGATGGTGTAAGGCAAAGACACAACAAAAAGATTTTAAACCTAATGTGGCAGTCATGAACCACTAATGCTGTTTGTGAACAAAATTCTGATTTTTATCCAATCGTTTTAAATTTGACAAACATTGTGTCTGAGCACCAGGAGGAACTGCTGTTACAGAAAGGGCTTGGTAACAGAATTGACAGGAAGGCTATAAAAATACTTCAGCTCACATAAAATTCGCAATGGATATGATGAAGGTTTCAGAAGTGACTCAGAATAAAATTGCTGTTTCGGTTGGTGAAGTGATTCGTATGGAGGCCAATGATAGTAATAGTTGTGTAAAAATGATGAAAAGGCAGAAGTTATCAGAAACTACTGCTTTTATCATTTAAGCTGATAAGGGTTATTCAGATGCTGTGATTAATAAATGTGTACACTGAAAAACGTAAAAGTTCTTTCATGAAAATGATATTAAAAGTGTGGATACGTACCCTGTAACGAGATTCAAAAAAGTTAATTGATTAAATTAAGTCATGTAGTGAAACTGTCTTTACAAAAGAGGTGCAATACCTTAAAGTAATTAACCCCCAACCTCCTAAGTTGAGGGTGCAAGTTAATGTCCACATTGAATTGAAATCAATGAGGACAATTGTTGATGGTAGGGAAGGCCTATTTATACAAAGTAAATAAAAATTCCTATATTTTCTTAGTAAATATTAGAAATTCAGTCGTCTGTTTTCAATACAAAACAGTGTTACGTTAACAAGTCTAATTAAAGACGTGCCTACAACTGATTACATGACTTTCGCTTTGTTGGACATTATTAACTTACACACTAATGTACCTGTAGATCAGACTGTTCATATTATCACCGAGAAATTTAGAAGACCGTGCAGTTTGTAAGAAACTGAAATTACTGAATTTATGGATTTGTTTTCTCTCTGTTTAAAATACTATTACTTTATGTTTGATTACAAAATATACATTCGAAAATATGACTTAAGTATGGGCAGTGCCGCATCTCGCCGTTTTAGTAGACATTTTTGTTGGTTACCTCGAAGAGAGATTCTATCATGAATAGCTTGATTTCACTAGTAAAACTATTATTTAACAATATATGTATGTATCACGCTATCCCTGATTAAAGGAAACAGAAGCAACAATCATGACACTGTAGCTAAATTTAACAGTCTCCACGAGGACATTATTTTTACATTTGAAGTGGGTATACATGGTTGGATTAACGTCCTTGACCTAGTCATAAGAAATGAAATTGGCTTAGGAATTTTTAGAAAGAATACGTGTATTGATGTTATTCTAGGTTATAGGTCCAACCATCCCAGCCAGTATCAGAAAATCTTACTATTGACAGAATGTTTAAACTACCAATATCAGAATCTAACCACGAAACTGGGGTTCAAACCATACAATTTATAACCAAAATGAATAATTATCCTAAAGACTATGTAAATAATATTTACAATAAAACAGCTAAGACTTATGAACAGGGAAGAGTGAAACTGAAGATTAATTAAGGGCAGTGTAAGAAGTTGGTATACAATCGTATGAGTATCAGAACAGTTTCGATTTAAGAAAAATAAAAGAAAACTTAATGTTGTTGTCTCATCTTTGACTGCAAATAAACTGGGCCATTTACTAATTGGTAATATACATTAGTTTAATTTTGTTCACGAACGAGGTGTAAACGTATTCCAGTATTCTGATTGCAATGTTATAAATGTGGGACAGACAGGGTGAAGACTGGAGGTGAGATATTGTGAGCATGTGGCGGTGGATACAAGAGATTTAGCTGACAAGTCCACCATTGCAACACACGTGGTTAACACAAGGCATACTCTCTGGATCTTCTCACAGATTACATTGCAGCATAGGGGAGAAAAGGGCAAATAACTCTATATCCTCGAGAAGATTGTGATATTCTGTAATCAAAAATATCCCAGTTTTACCTTGCTTAATGAACGAACAGCAATGAGGAGCACCCATTTCTTGAAATACTTCGAATGCTGACTCCTTTGAAAAAATCGATAGGACGTTTAACATGTGAAAGTTACCTCTTACACAGTACCACACGATGACTCACGATACGAGTATAGATGTTATCATCGGTGTGTTAAGCGTCTCATCTAACAATTATCGTTTGCATCTTGCTATGTATGTAATTATTTGTCCCATTGCTGGGTATATTAGGTATGATTATGGCCACTTATGGTATTTTCTATGAACTGCATCTCAGTGATCCACTGCGCTTGTTTGGTTTAGAAGTCGTCGTTTACAGATGAAGCAAAAATAAATATTAATATAAAGTAATGCTATGCAGACTGTTATTACTTGTTGGATTTCTCCAATTATTAATTGAATTACAGTCATGCAAACTTTATTAATTATTTATCAGTCTTCAAGATTTTAATATTTGATACGTACTATATATCATAAATTCAATTTAGCCGATGTCACTTATGACTATATTATATAATACGGCGTTCAGGCCTAATTTTATGTCTGACACTGAAAAGTTCTTTTAAATATCAGTGCTTCTGCATCAGGTTATAAATGTTTTTCAATGTGCGCTTATTTTGATTCGTTTTACATTTTAGTATTACTGTTCTTAACTGCCAGTGCAAGAGGTCATATTTCTCGAACATCTAAAATCTTACTTTGTATTTTTCCCCTCAAAATAGTTTGAAATTCAGTGTAAATATCTAATCTATTTGTTTCTTGTTCCTGTTTTCATCAAAATGTTTACTATTAGTTGGCAGAAGGGCGTGTTATCTGTACCGTTGACAGCCCACTTCCCTGCTGTATGAGGTGTTGCGCGATGAAACAATAGTTTAAAAAATTATGTCTTACACTTTTGTAGCACGAAGATGGTCACACAGTGACTGAAATCGGTTTGTTGTAATAAAAGATTCCAACCCTCTTATGACCAATGCTGACATTTTTCTCGTTTACAATACCAATACTGTGGACGTTGAGCTCAGGGTCCTCAAAAAATGTAGAGTTGCTTAACTTACGTTTTTCATTCTGTACGCATCCGTTGTTTTTGCCAGTCTAGCCGTGATAAAAAATGGGGCAGCAAGGTTAAAATAACATTGGAAGTGTGAATATCGGATGACCGCCCAACATGGAGCCAGCGAACAGTGACGGGGTCGGTGCCAACGCCAGGTAGCAGCGACGCGCCGAGCTGAACCGTGTTTGCGCCTGGCGCACGATGCAGAACTCGGCTTCGATCGGCGCTGCAATTCATCTCCAATTACCGGCTGACACGGCTCCGCCGCTACATACACGTCCCGTCCATCGCGTCCAGGCGGCGGCGCCGGGGCTTTCGCGTAATTGCTCGCTCATGTCGCTGACGTCTGTCTATTTCCCGCTGAATTTCGGAACACACTCAGAGCGCGCCTAACGAGATTCCCGTGAGGTGCAAATACCCCACTGATGGCTAACGAGAGCAAATGACGTGACACGACTACACGGCAGTTAATCATATAGTCCCGATCTGTTTCCCCGTGGACAGCGTCTTATTTTCTGCTTGTCATCAAAACTACAAATCCACTGATGATAGCATATAACGACATGTTACTTATTGTACTTATACAATATGATAGGAGGAAGACATTATCTTATTTATAGGTCATTTAGAGTGTAAAGAGTGCGTAATTTGGTACTTCAGTGACAAATATATTACTTTCAAGCCCCTAAAGTGTTAGACTGCCCTGCATGACAAGTGTGTTGTGGGAGTAGTACATAGAGGAGCTACCCCTGACAGCAAGAATAACTCTGACCCAGTTGCGCATCGAACAGACCTTGGAAGGAAAATACGTGTACGTGACTTCCATGCTACTTCAGCTCTAAGCCAGAGCTCACCTTGTAATTTGAGGAAGATATTTCTCTCTAGGAAACATCACCAACTTGACTTCACACATCAGTGAGAAAGAAAACACTCTTGCAAGACATCAGCCCTGGCAATCGATCCCATGCTACAAACTGAACAATAATTCTGATAGTACCCAGATATGAACTTCTGAACGTACAGGTCTTAAACTTTCACGTGCACCAGTTGTTTGTCACTCGCTCCACTCCACTGCAGTCACCTAATGCCCGAGCATGAAGTACTGTACAGCACAGTGACAGCCAGAGCCTTCCTGTTTGTGTGACACTGAAAGCGAGAGTAGAACAGAAGGTCCATAGACACATCTGCCCAACTTGATATGGCTATGTGCATTATGGGACTTAACATCTGAGGTCATCAGTCCCCTAGAACTTAGAATTACTTCAACCTAACTAACCTAAGGACATCACACACATCCATACCCGAGGCAGGATTCGAACCTGCGACCGTAATGGTCGCGCAGTGCCAGACTGATGCGCCTAGAACCGCCACAGCGGTCGGCCAAACTTGATATGAAATCTTGTTTGAGAACACATGTTAATCTCCGCTAAACGTAATAAGTAATACGAGCATGAATATGTTAACCCCACATGTATCGGTTACCTGCTATACATGCAAATCAAGTATGTGAGTGTGACGTGTATGCCCAGGATCTCCTACCAAACTTCTGGATCGATTTAATCCAAATTTGTTGTGTGGCACAGTATCGGTCTGTCAAATCAATCTGCTTTGCAGGGCAACCTGCTGTCAGGGGCAAGAAACGGTTTTCAGGTCTCCGACATGTAGGATGCCCTGAATGACAACCACGTTGAGTTGGAATAGTAAGTTCTTGCTTTACCGACCTGCTTTGCTTGGTAAACTGTACTTAAATGACAAATATACTACTTTCAAGCCCCTAAGGTGTTAGCCTGCCCTGCATGACAAGTGTGTTGTTGGAGTAGTACCGACCTGTTATATTTCAGCGGCTACACGTGTCGATGTGCATGGGTGGAGCAAGTTGAGTTTTGAGTGGAGGAGGCAATGGACACAGAGGGGAGGAGTGGGTGATGCATGAGGCACTTGGGACATGCAGAAGGATAGTGTACAGGTGTGAAAGGAAGAGGGGGAGGCGGGTGGCGGGTATGGTCAGTGAGATGGGTGGAGAAAGATATGGTCAGAGAGAGAGGGGATGGAGCAAATGGACAAAGAGATGGGGAGAAGGAGATAAAGAGACAGAGATTGGGGAGGAGCAGATAGACGCATACATGTGGGAGGATAAGGTGGACAGACAGAAGGAGGAAAAGGTGGAAACAGGTAGGGTGGGAGGAAGAGATATATTCTATATATGTGTCTAATGTCTAATGTATATGCAGATGAAGCCATGGGGAAAATGCTTGTATTTCAGTATTGTTTGAACAATATTCTCGTACTGATATATTGTAGCTATATATACAATTCAATCATGGCAATGACGTTGGAGAATAGCGCATCTCCTGCAAATTTGCTTCACGTTACAGGACCAGCTTGAAGACACCGAACGCAGCCGAAGGCGGTCAAAGCAAGCGTCTCTGTTGCACTGCCGACGGCAGTCAACGTGTTAAACCCAAAGAACACATAATAGCGTTGTTACTAATTAAATATAAATAGCGCTGCGCTACTTCTTTCATGATACACTAAATTTCGTTCATTTATACAACTCTTGTAAATGACGACTTAAAAATGTTGAAGGAAGGAGATCTCAGGCATCAGCTAAAGGTCAAAAACCGCGCTAATCGACACAATAAATAAAGGTTATAACCAATGTCAAAACAATATGTCACAATTCAGTCTACTGTACAGTACTTCTCTCTCGAGCATTAAGTTCTCATTCGAGCATTAAGTGGCCGCAGTGGGGCGGAGAGATGACAATTGGTTCGAGTAAAAGCTTGAAAGCTGTACTTTCCGAAAGGCATAACCACTCTCTTTTAAAATTATGGGCCAAATTTTCGTGCGCGATAGATTTTTGGGTCTGATATCTACATCTACATCTACATCTACATCCATACTCCGCAAGTCACCTGACGGTGTGTGGCGGAGGGTACCTTGAGTACCTCTATCGGTTCTCCCTTCTATTCCAGTCTCGTATTGTTCGTGGAAAGAAGGATTGTCGCTATGCCTCTGTGTGGGCTCTAATCTCTCTGATTTTATTCTATGGTCTCTTCGCGAGATATACGTAGGAGGGAGCAATATACTGCTTGACTCTTCGGTGAAGGTATGTTCTCGAAACAAAAGCCCGTACCGAGCCCGTACCGAGCTACTGAGCGTCTCTCCTGCAGAGTCTTCCACTGGAGTTTATCTATCATCTCCGTAACGCTTTTGCAATTACTAAATGATCCTGTAACGAAGCGCGCTGCTCTCCGTTGGGTCTTCTATCAACCCTATCTGGTACGGATGCCACACTGCTGAGCAGTATTCAAGCAGTGGGCGAACAAGCCTATTGTAAACTACTTCCTTTGTTTTCGGATTGCTTTTCCTTAGGATTCTTCCAATGAATCTCAGTCTGGCATCTGCTTTACGAACGATCAACTTTATATGATCATTCCATTTTAAATCACTCCTAATGCATACTCCCAGATAATTTATGGAATTAACTGCTTCCAGTTGCTGACCTGCTATATTGTAGCTAAACGATAAGGGATCTATCTTTCTATGTATTCGCAGCACATTACACTTGTCTACATTGAGATTCAATTGCCATTCCCTGCACCATGCGTCAATTCGCTGCAGATCCTATTGCATTTCAGTAAAATTTTCCAATGTTACAACCTCTCGATGTATCACAGCATCATCCGCAAAAAGACTCAGTGAACTTCCGATGTCATCCACAAGGTCATTTATGTATACTGTAAATAGCAACGGTCCTACGACACTTCCCTGCGGCACAACTGAAATAATTCTTACTTCGGAAGACTTCTCTCCATTGAGAATGACATGCTGCGTTCTGTTATCTAGGAACTCTTCAGTCCAATCACACAATTGGTTTGATAGCCCATATGCTCTTACTTTGTTCATTAAACGACTGTGGGGAACTGTATCGAACGCCTTGCGGAAGTCAAAAAACACGGCATCTACCTGTGAACCCGTGTCTATGGCCCTCTGAGTCTCGTGGACGAATAGCACGATCTGGGTTTCACACGACCGTCGTTTTCGAAACCCATGCTGATTCCTACAGAGTAGATTTCTAGTCTCCAGAAAAGTCATTATACTCGAACATAATACGTGTTCCAAAATTCTACAACTGATGGACGTTAGAGATATAGGTCTATAGTTCTGCACATCTGTTCGACGTCCCTTCTTGAAAACGGGGATCCTTTGGAACGCTACGCTCTTCTAGAGACCACGGTACACCGCTGCAGGAAGGGGGGCAAGTTCCTTCGCGTACTCTGTGTAAAATGGAACTGGTATCCCATCAGGTCCAACGGCCTTTCCTCTTTTGGGCGATTTTAATTGTTTCTCTATCCCTCTGTCGTCTATTTCGATATCTACCATTTTGTCATCTCTGCGACAATCTAGAGAAGGAACTACAGTGCAGTCTTCCTCTGTGAAAGAGTTTTGCAAAAAGACATTTAGTATTTCGGCCTTCAGTCTGTCATCCTCTGTTTCAGTACCATTTTGGTCACAGAGTGTCTGGACATTTTGTTTTGATCCACCTACTGCTTTGACATAATACCAAAATTTCTTAGGATTTTCTGCCAAGCCAGTACATAGAACTTTACTTTCGAATTCATTGAACGCCTCTCGCATAGCCCTCCTCACAGTACATTTCGCTTCGCTTAATTTTTGTTTGTCTGCAAGGCTTTGGCTATGTTTGTGTTTGCTGTGAAGTTCTCTTTGCTTCCGCAGCAGTTTTCTAACTCGGTTGTTGTACCACGGTGGCTCTTTTCCATCTCTTACGATCTTGCTTGGCACATACTCATCTAACGCATATTGTACGATGGTTTGAACTTTGTCCACAGATCCTCAACGCTATCTGTGTAAGTGGGCTGTTTATGTTTTCTTATTGGCAACGTTACGTAGCGCTCTGTATGAAAATCACTGGCTGTGCTGTGTGCAGTCTGTGGCTATTTTGCATTGTTGTCTGCCATTGTAGTGTTGGGCAGCTGGATGTGAACAGCGCGTAGCGTTGCGCAGTTGGAGGTGAGCCGCCAGCAGTGGTGGATGTGGGGAAGTGAGATGGCGGATTTTTGAGAATGGATAATCTGGAAGTGTGTCCATCAGAAACAGTACATTTGTACGAATGGATGTCATGAACTGCTATATATATATATATTATGACTATTAAGGTAAATACATTGTTTGTTCTCTATTAAAATCTTTCAATTGCTAACTATGCCTATCAGTAGTTAGTGCCTTCAGTAGTTTGAATCTTTTATTTAGCTGGCAGTAGTGGCGCTCGCTGTATTGAAGTAGTTCGAGTAACGAAGATTTTTGTGAGGTAAGTGATTTGTGAAACGTATAGGTTAATGTTAGTCAGGGCCACTCTTTTGTAGAGATTTTTGAAAGTCAGATTGCGTTGCGCTAAAAAATATTGTGTGTCAGTTTAAGCATAGTCTTGTATAATTGTTCTAAGGGAACGTTTCATATGTCGAACCTTAGCCGAGGATACCTCACTGGAATCTTCTGATTTTTTCTTGTAGTTTGTGTAATTAGTGTAGCTATTGTTTATTGCTAGTGCTTAATTGTAGAGAGAATCTCCTTTGTAGTTGCAGTCTTTCATTGTTGTACAGTAAAACAGTTGTGGCATGCATGTAGATTTGCACCAAGTATTTCGCAGCTGCGCTTGCAATTAACTACATATTATTTTCAGTGCTATGTTAATGTGTTCTCTTATTTTTTGCTCTTCAAATTGTGCTTTTCTGTGTTATCGTGTGAAATATTGTGACAATAATGGCGTGTGAAAAACGTAACACTAGGCTCCAAAGTAAACTGAGAAATAAGAGTGACGACGAGCGTACCTTATCAGCACCACTGTGTAATGAATTAACAGACATTCGAAGTTGTAATTTGGTAATTGTGCATAGGGAAATGGAGCGGGCGGCAAATAATGGTGTAGACAGTGAAACAGGTAGTGAACAAGGAAGCATTATCGATCGATCGATCGGCAACAGCTCGCCTCAGGAATCCGAAATGACAGGACACAATATTGCAAATATAGTAGACTTAGGTTTTGGGTCCTCACCGTTTTCTCAAATGAGTCAAGACACATTTTCTGCTTGTCAAAATGTGAATGTTGCCGGTGAAAATGCACTGCCAAAAAGCATAGAGAAACAGATTCCAGACACTAATACATTATTATTGCAATTAATGCAACAAATGGAACAAAATCAGAGACAAATGGGACAAAGGCTTCAAAAGTTAGACACAATGGAACAACACCGGAAACAAACACAGCAACAGTTAGACACAATGGAACAAAATCTTCAAAAGTTAGACACAATGGAACAAAATCTTCAAAAGTTAGACACAATGGAACAAAATCAGAGACAAACACAGCAAAAGCTTTAAAAGTTAGACACAATGGAACAACACCAGAGACAAACACAGCAACAGTTAGACACAATGGAACAAAATCTTCGGAAGTTAGACACCACACTTGAACAAACACGTGAAGATTTAACTACTGAGTTACATAACATTGAATCGAAATGTCAAGAAGTCTGTAATGACGTAAAACCACAAATTTGTGAGCATTTTCAACCTATTTTTTCGCGGCATGAAAATGCATTACAGAATCACGAAGCAGCCATAAAAGAACTGCAAACTATTGTTCATGAAAATCATGAGACCTTGTGGGCTAAAATTGACTCAGTTGCATCTACCGATTCGGTTACGCAACTTTCAAAAACTCAGGAAAACTTAAAGGACACAGTAGATTCGATTTCAACACAAATGGACACTCTGAAACTTGGTTCAGAAAAACACACTGAGGAAATGTGTTCACTGTCGGAGAAAGTAGCCGAACTTTCGGATCAGGTCACTAACTTATCTACAAAGGGAGATGATGATCTGAATGACACAAGATCCGTAGCCTTCACTGACACAGAAGAGTATGAACAAATTAGAAAATTCAAACAAAATCAAAATCAAATCAATACACAGTACAAAAGAGAAATCCGGGAAGTACTTTTCCAGTCTTATGAAATATTTTGAAGACATGTTGCATAAGAATCAGTATCTTTCAAACCCATACAGCCCCACAGAACTCATCCGCATTTGCTTAATCAAACTGCCTGAACATTTACGACATATTATTTTAGCAGGACGTTGCAAAGACGACATTGAAGCTTTTCAGGGACTGTTACAAGAACTGGAAATTGACACTGACAATCGCGGAACGCGAAAACAGGAGTACAACAATTACAGGTCACATCTGTCACAATTCCGCGATGACAGAAATAATAAATGGACACGACAAGGCTATTCTTACAACGTAAATCGTGACCAAAACAGACACCACCCGTATGACAACCGTTGGCAGTAGTAGTAATAATTACAGGGAAAGATCACCTCTCCGCAGTAATGACTATCACAGAGACAATCAGAGAAAGAGACAATGTGGGAACCAAAATAATTATTATCAAGGGAGACAGAATAACTTTAGACGCAACGGTCCAGTGCGCAGTTACGACTCAGGGAGAAATTCTCCACCACGTGACCGACAAGAAAGAAACTATGGAATCTACCAACATGACGACAGACGATATGATCGCAACAACAGACCTGAACTGCATCAGAACTGGCAGGATTTAAACAGGGCAAGGCCCTCTCGTCACGGTGAATTTGTAGAAGTTAGGTCTCCAAATCCCAATAACGACGCGCGCCAAAAAAGAGACAATAGGCAATGACTCACACCGCTGGCAGCCACAAAACGTACTTATGAAACTGACGACGCAGCTGCCGTAGCTAGTAATTACGTAAAAATGGAAGACATTAGGGACATCTTACTCCAGGAACATGACGTAAAACTTAACAACATTGCATATGCTGTGATTCACATTACCGTAAATGACGTAAAATTTATGGCAGTACTTGACTCTGGCAGTCCCATTTCAGTAATTAGTGAAACAGCTTTTAGCAAGTGCAACAAATCGAACGATTGCCCCACACTTCCGTTACGTAAGATTAAATTACAAGGTGCAATCTTTGGAAAAAGTGTAGATGTATGCCAACAAACCAACTTAGAATTCTTTTGTCAAAGCCACAGCTTCTCTATGAACTTTCTTATTGTTCCATTATTGTCGACGGAAATTATACTGGGAGTAGACTTTTTGAATTAATACAAAGCAATCTTAAGCTTTCACGACGCTGAAATAAGTATAGAGAAAGAAGGTAAGTCAATAGCTTTGAAATTTGAAGACTGGCTCTCAAACCATGACGAGAAAATTAATCGGCTTTGCCTTCTTTTAGACAACAGTTCGGAATTTTCTACGGAACTAGACACTAACAATCACTCTGCAAGTACTGACAGGGATGATATCGACGGCATATTTGAAACTAATGAGTTAATTCAGAATAAAATTCAAACAATTGAGAGTTGTAATGACACTGATAGACAAGACCTCTTTGAGATTTTACAAGCACATTCCACAGTTTTTACTCACAAAACAGGAACAATCAAGGGATTTCAATACCAATTTTGTGTTCGTGAGCATACTAAATTTTGTGTTAGACCATACGTAATTCCAGCACATTATAGGGACCGTGTTAGAACAGAAATACAATCTATGCTTGACGAGGGCATTATTGAGCCTGCAGTAAGCTCATACAACAATCCGTTACATGTTGTTGAGAAGAAAAATGGATCGATCAGGCTTGTCTTAGATTCGAGACAAATCAATACTATCAATATTCCTGAAACAGACAGGCCGCAGACGATGGAAGAACTTCCTCAAAATTTTAATGGTGTAAAAGTGTTGTCTTCCATTGATCTCAGATCCAGCTTTTATCAGATAAAACTTCGTCCAGAATGTAGAAAATACACAGCTTTTCTTTGTTTCGGCGTTTGTTATCAGTTTCGGAAACATCCTTTTGGTTTGAACATTTCTTCGGCAGCATTCATTCGCGGGCTAAATTCCATATTACCTGAGTTCTTAAAACGTCACATCACCTTATATGTGGACGATATTCTGATAGCAGAAGCCTCATGGGAACAACACAATCGCATCCTCAACAGCGTGTTACATATTTTTGCAGAATCTGGAATTATGGTTAACTTGGAAAAGTCTGAATTCGGTAGGACAAAGGTGAAGTTTTTAGGACATATTATTTCTTCTGAAGGCATTCAGCCGGATCCTGAAAAGTTAGAAGCAATCAGAGCCATTCCAGTTCCATCCACAAAAAGACAAGTCCGCAGTTTTCTAGGTCTCGTAAATTTTCATCGTCGTTTTCTGAATATGCAAATTCTTGTTACACCAAAACTTTGTTCTCTCACTGGAAAAAATACTATTTGGAACTGGGACGAACAAGCACAGTTGGAATTCAATTCTTTGAAAGAAGCGTTACTTCACGCGCCAATACTAGCTCATCCAGATCTGTCACAAGATTTCTGCCTTAGCACGGATTCTTCTAATGTCGGTCTTGGTGCCCATTTATTTCAAGAAGCCATAGAAAATGACATTACTGTTCAGAAAACCATTGCTTTTGCTAGCCGAGTGCTAACAAAATCTGAAAAAAATTATTCCGTTACTGAATTAGAAGCTTTAGCTATCGTTTGGGCATTTAACAAATTCCGTTTCTTTCTTTCTGGTAAGCACGTAAAAGTATACAGTGATCATCGTGCATTACAATTTCTTATGTCTTCAAAATTAAATCATGACAGGTTAAAACGTTGGGCATTGTTTCTGCAAGAATTCCGCTTCACAATAGTCTACATTCCCGGCAAGGAGAACATTGTTGCGGACACGCTGTCACGCGCACCGGCTGGGCTTGAGAAAAGTAACACAGAAGGCAACATTGAGAAAAATTTCAGTATTCTTTACATTCAGAAAGTCGCCTTTGAAAACTTCATCACCACATATTTAAAGGACATTGCTCATGAACAAGATAAAGATCCGATTTGGAAAGACATCAAAAGTAAATGGCATGAAAAGACACACACTCAGATTCGGCATTATTACCTGGTTAGAAACAACATACTCTTCAAACGCTGCACTGTTGATGACAAGCTATGGGTACTTTGCATTCCAGACGATTTTGTTAATAAACTCATTTGGTACATTCATCTCAGCTACGCACATTTTGGCCCACGAAAATGTTATCATATTCTTCGAACGACTTGTTATTTTAACAATATGGAAAAGCGAATTCGAAGAGTCTTGTCTATTTGTAAACTTTGTCAAAAGGCGAAACCATCTACTATCTCACATCGTGCTCCGTTGTTTCCTATTATTCCTTCTAAATTAAAAGAATTTGCTGCTGTTGATCTCTTGGGACCCCTTGTCAGAACATCGAATGGATTTTCGTACGTTCTAGTCACTGTTGAACTTACTTCAAAATTTGTTTCTTTCACTCCATTACGTAAAGCCACTGGACGGTCTGTATCCAATGCCTTTGTTAAAAATTTCTTATGTGAAGTTGGCCACGTTGCTAAAGTCATTTCAGATAACGGACCGCAATTCAGATCTGCTGTTTGGTCACGCATGCTTCGGAATCATAAAATCAAACCTGTTTTTATTTCATTGTATTCACCACATTGTAACCCCTCCGAACGGATTATGAAAGAAATCAATAAGCTTTGCAGACTTTATTGTCACAGAAAGCATCAGAATTGGGACAGATATTTACACTTATTACAAAACATGCTGAATGAAATGCCTCATGACTCCACTGCTTTACCACCTATTCTTGTACTGAAGAATGAAGAACCACCAAACAGAATCAGAGAGCTTGTACCTTTCCCGAATACACGTAAACTTCGACACAAAGACATAATTGATTTGGCTCTTAAAAATATAAAATCTGCAGCAGACAAAAGGAGAAAACTACACGGTAAAGCAAATGCAAAGAAATTATATATTGGTCAGAAAGTTCTCATTAAAGCTCATTCATTGTCACATAAGAAGAAACACTTGAGTCACAAATTCTTTCTAGTTTACAATGGACCTTACAGAATCCGACGTATACCACATGATAATTGCGTTGAAGTTGAAACTCTGCGTACTAGGAAGACTAAAGGTTTACACCACATTTCACATGTAAAACCGTTTATTGAAAGATAATCTGCTTTTTAACTTTGTCTTTGCCATAAAACGTTTCACTTCACGTTACTAGTATGCTTTAGAAACTGTTACCATGCAACAATGTTTGAAGTTAAATATCCAGTCAAGAACCAAGAAACTTATTTCAACAGAAATTATGAATGCATTGTCATAGTGAACAGACGACTCAATGTTGTTATTTGTACATTCTTGCTTGTTAGTTGCATGATTACGTAACGACTATAAGGCTCACATACTTAGAACATTTACCAGTACTGCTAATGAGATTTTAATGCAACATTTTGGTTTACTTGAAAATACATTCTGGATTTAAAGTACTTTCTGTGGATACCAGATGACACAGTGGTTAGTTTATGTGGCAGCTACACGATTTTATCACGACGCTTCTAATAAGTGACAATTTACAATGTTGCTTTTGCGGTGTATCTGTTTTATATCTGCACAGTTTTTCTGAATTCTTCTGTAAAGTAAAACATGTTTCAGTAGTAACTTTTGTGGTATAGCTACAAGGAGACAGCCTTTTCCGTAGGACAACAATACGTTACAGCACAGTACTTTCTTCATCACGGTAATAAGCGTAATAACTAAAATATCCATACGCAAAGCATTTCACTTTTGTTTATCATGAGGTAAGTACATTGACTTCTGCAGAACTTAGCTTTCGGAGGACGATAACTACGACACTTCCACAGAGATTATCTTACAACAAGACGCACAGTTGAGCGCTACAGTACACGTATTTGAGTGATTAATTTTGTACTTAAAACATTTATTTTTAAAGATATTTGAAGTACAATGGTACAAAGGTTTTCCGTGATACATTTAATACCATTGCTGTAATCTGTAACACCTGAGGGTACAATTACATTAATCCTTACTTTGTGTACCATGTGTTTGGCAAGCACAAGGAGCCCTAGCTAATATGGTATTTGCTTATACAAGTTTACTCATCGGTACCATATTCCTCTAACACATAAATTACACAGCTATCTGATCATTTAACTGAGAGATAAACTTTTTTTACATCAGTGACACATGTTTACACAATTACACAGTTGGATAACTTCACACTTATGAAACTGTATTTTGTCTGTACTGTGTGAATTGTTCATATTATTTCGGAACCATTGTGATACTATGAGAGCTTTGAATGATGTATTTGGTATGGGATCACGATTTTTAAAGTACGTTTGGGGCAGATGACACTTTTGACATGAGCAGAGAATTTTTTTAGGTTTTGAAATTATTGGAGGAAGCTACGACGATTTTGAGAGTTGACTGAGGTGTTATGATGTTATTATTACGATGACTATGTGTATTATGCTGTTGCAGTATGTTTATGATCAATAAGCTGATGCTATATGAGGAATTTGATTATGCTATGTATTTATTATGATGAAATATTGAAGTGTCGTCGCAAGATTGACGTGTCGACGAATATATATATATATATATATATATATATATATATATATATATGTGTGTGTGTGTGTGTGTGTGTGTGTAATAAGTTAAGGAGTAATGAATAGTGGTTAGGGACTCTGACTTGTGAAAAAGGATGTTGGAAACCAAGAATCGTACTTTAAGAGTTATGAAATGTGTGTAAATGCGTGAATGTATCACAATGCCGGCGAAAATTTTTTGGACACTGTTATATTCATAAGATTTTGTTTCTACACATTTGCAACGCAAATTCTCGACCCGTGAAATTTTGTATATGAGACTGTCGCTGTAGCGGAAACTGCTGTCATAAATATTTCCATAAGAAAGTTAAGTGACCACCTGCACGTAATGCGTCGTGGGCACCCAGCTGCGTCAGACGCCTGGAGAAAAAGCCATTAGTGTGTGCGTTTTCAGAGGCACAGGTAGAAAAAAAAGGGAGGCCCTTATCCTCGCTATTGACATTCCTTTGTAGAAAGCATCCCAAATACGACACGCTCAAACTTGAAAACATATGATTACACTGTGGATCTCTTAATTTATGATTTACTGAAATGCCTAATGAAATGACGAGAAATATTTTATGTCTATACACCTGATTATAACTACTGTCTTTATAGTTGAGAGATTTTTTACTACCTTATGAAATGCCATATGCCTAATGAATGATGTTTCATGCCTTCCTTTGTACATATTTTCATTTTTTTTAATATCTAGTTTCTAGCTGCACTGCAGCATTGGTTAAAATAGAATTTTATAGATGTACTAATATAAATATTTTCTGTCTACAGATCCAGTAAATACTAATTTTGTAATACATTTCCCAAAAATGGGGGAGCACAAAGACATTTCCCTTCACAGGAATTGCATACGGAATTTTCTTTTCAACTACTTGGTAATTTTTTTTTGTAGAATAACTTCTTGTGGTGCACCACTTTAATTACATAGACATTAAGATGTGAATATACATTTCCCTTGTCTGCATTGTTGCTTTAGTGTAATGTTTTTTTTCTGCTTGAGCTATGTCATGTTTAGATATAAGTTATTTCATTTGCTGCTGCTGTTTGCCAGGCATAGTGTTACTGAATTTGACTTTGTGTTACTCCGCTAAGCCAGTTTACTACTGATTTATTTTTCTTGTTTGCTGCTCATTGCCTTATATTGGTTGTAATATTGTTGCTTACTTTGCAATTTGAATTTTTTTGTCATTGCTGTTCGTGTTAATTGTTTCATGCTGCTGCATTGCCTTGTTCATTAGTTTAGCATCTGAGCTCAGTAGATTTAAGTTAGCTTAAGATGGGGTAGGCTATATAAGAGAACGAGTTGTGATGAATCGGAAGAAATTCATTGAGAAGCTATAAAAAATAGGTTTGGCCAAAAAGTATTTTGAAAGAGGATATGAACAAAAAAGTAGGGTTTAGGGACGACAGGTTTAGGTAGGATTTTCTTGGAAATAAATAATGAGGTAAGAAATATGTGAAATAAATACAGAAAGCATGCTTGGATAGGATTTTTTGATGGAAGCAAAGGTTGAAATAAGACGAAAGATCTATGGAATGAAGTTTTGGGTTGGACTGCAGTACCAAATGTTGCACTGAAAACAAACCGTGTCCTTTCGTTTTGTGTTATCCCACTATGTGTTTGTGTACCCTTGTGTATTTATGTTCTTCCTGTCTTTATATGTTTATCTGATAAGACTTATGTTGTAGAATTTTTCTAATACTCAGCTACATGAACTATGATGAGGAATATTGTTATCCTCAAATATAATTTGCATTAATAATATGTTATTTACTTTGTAAAGATGTTAGACATTATTAATTCTGTTCTGTTTTAATGCTTATGTGTAAAGTTGATGTTTCAAAAGTTATTCTGATCTTTTATATATTTACTTATGCCATAATTCCTGTAACACTGATGTATATGTTAGTTCGATTCTTTTGTAAAGCCTGTACTACAAATGTTATCTGTATTGTTATGTTCTTTAATGATGTATTTTGTACCTTTGTTATTGTATTTTTATGTTATAAAATTGTAATTGACACCAGTTCATCAAATTAAGTAACTTGTAAGTTACATTTCACTGCACACGTTTCTGTTGGTCATAGTATATGGACAATATGTGAGAAGTAGGGACTGATAGTGTTTGCACGTGTGTTAATAATTCAGCAAGGGACTGGTTAATAGCATTGCTGGTTCTAAGGACAAAAAAAAAGAAAAAAAACTTTGTGAGTGCACAAGTGGTGGTTTATGGACTTGCTATATTCTCCGCAAGACTCTTCGATGGTGAATGTGCACCTGCACAGTCGCGACAGATGGCTGCTGGCCGTCTCTACATGGACTACAGTGGGTCTGTATCTTTGATGACCCACCAGTACCATTATTTCTACAAGGACTGCAGTGGGTCTGCACCTCTGGTGGCCCACCAATAACGTAATCTCTACCAGGACTACAGTGGTTCTACTCTATGATGACCTACCTACCAATATTCTTCAAAACTTCGACTGACTCTGCTGTGGGTTTGCTCTGTTGTGGCCCATTACCTGTCTGCATGTCAAGAGTCAGCACTGTCTTTCCGTTGGATCGACAACACTACTTCTTCAAGACTGCATGGAAATCCACTACTTTTGTGTGCAATTTCTTTTACTAATGAGACTTTGTGAAAAAAAACTGTAATTACTATTATGATGAATGATCAGGACTATCTTTATGGACTGTGAGAAAATTTTAGCTTTTGACCAACATTGTATCAATAAGTGTGTGCATTTGATATCTTTGTTATTGTAATTATGAAAAATTTTATCGAATCATTATTGGCCACTGCCCAAAACAATTTGTAAAATTTTTTGTGGGGAGCATGGGGGCTATGTAAGTAGGCTGTTTATGTTTTCTTATTGGCAACGTTACGTAGCGCTCTGTATGAAAATCACTGGCTGTGCTGTGTGCAGTCTGTGGCTAGTTTGCATTGTTGTCAGTTTAAGCACAGTCATTTATAATTTTTCAAAGGGGACGTTTCATCTGTACTTGAGACAAAACTTTTGTGTTGAGCCGTCAGGTACTCTGTAATCTGCTTTTTGTCACTTTTGCTAAACAGAAAAATCTTCCTACCTTTTTTTAATATTTCTATTTAAGGCTGAAATCATCGATGCAGTAACCGTTTTATGATCGCTGATTCCCTGTTCTGCGTTAACTGTTTCAAATAGTTCTGGTCTGTTTGTTACCAGAAGGTCTAATATGTTATCGCCACGAGTCGGTTCTCTGTTTAACTGGTCAAGGTAATTTTCAGATAAAGCACTTTAAAAAAATTTCACTGGATTCTTTGTCCCTGCCACCCATTGTGAACGTTTGAGTCTCCCAGTCTATATCCGGCAAATTAAAATCTCCACCCAGAACTATAACATGGTGGGGAAATCTACTCGAAAAATTTTCCAATTTATCCTTCAGGTGCTCAGCCACAACAGCTGCTGAGCCAGGGCGGCTATAGAGACATCCAATTACCATGTCTGAGCCTGCTTTAACTGTGACCTTCACCCAAATTATTTCACATTTCGGATCTCCGTCAATTTCCTTCGATACTATTGCACTTCTTATCGCTATAAACACGCCTCCCCATTCACTGTCCAGCCTCTCTCTGCGGTATACATTCCAATCTGAGTTTAGGATTTCATTACTGTTTACGTCTGGTTTCAGCCAACTTTCTGTCCCTATATGGGCATTGTGACCGTTTATTAATGAGAGCAGTTCTGGGACCTTTCTATAGACGCTCCTGCAGTTTACTATTGGCATATTAATATTGTTATTCCCTGTTGCATTTTGCCTACTCCTACCTTGCCGCGTCTCAGGTGTCTTGTCGGGCCTACGGAGGGAATTCTGTAACCTAAAATACCCACATGTGCACTCCACACTTACTCCGCTACCCTTGTAGCCGCTTCCTCCGTGTAGTGCACGCCTGACCTATTCAGGGGGACCCTACATTTCTCCACCCGATAGCGGAGGTCGAGAAATTTGCACCCCAGATCTCCGCAGAATCGTCTGAGCCTCTGGTTTAAGCCTTCTACTCGGCTCCAAACCAGAGGACCGCGATTGGTTCTGGGAACGATACTACAAATAGTTCAGATTCCACCCCGCGGGCGAGGCTTTCCGCCTTCACCAATTCCGCCAACCGCCTGTACGAACTGAGGATGACCTCTGAACCCAGACGGCAGGAGTCATTGGTGCCGACATGAGCAACAATTTGCAGTCGGGTGCACCCAGTGCTCTCTATCGCCGCCGGCAGGACCTCCTCCACATCTCGGATGAGACCCCCCGGCAAGCAGACAGAGTGAACACTGGCCTTCTTCCCCGACCTTTCCGCTATTTCCCTAAGGGGCTCCATCACCCACCTAACGTTGGAGCTCCCAATAACTAATAAACCCCTCTCCCCGTGTGCCTTCTCGGACCTTGCTGAAGGAGCGGCCACATGTCCACTCACAGGCAGAGCGGGCGATGCCACACGGCCAGCTTCCACATTGACCCTCCGCCTCGTGCGCCGCGAACGCCGCTGAACCCGCCACCCCTTGGGGAGAGGGTAGCCCAACCGCGCCCGGTACCCGCGAAGATGTCTCGACAGCAGGGACAGTGGGTGAAGCATGTAACACCTGCGGTGTACCATGCGACGCACCAAACTCCCCACTGCCGCTACACTCCGAGGCAGCAGCCTGAAGACGGCTGACCGCGGCCATCAACACGTTCTGCTGTTCGCGAACAGTGGCCAGCTCCTCCTGCGTCCGTACACAGCAGTCACACATCCTATCCATCCTAAGAAATCAATTTACTGTAGAGAGTTAATCAACGTTTAACTAGACCGCTAATTCACTAAAGGCGGCTGATTGTTGACTAAACTGTGGTTGCTAGACATTTCTTGTAGAAAACAATGTCTCTGGACTGTATTGAAAACAAACACTAGCACTACTGGCACTATGGTTGACTAAAGGGACTCTCTCTGACTGTATTCAAAACAAACACGAAATCAATGGAACACTATTACTAGCGCTCGACAATTAAAGCTTCCTAAAAGCAAAAACACACGGAAGAAGAAGTGACAAGTAAGAAAAATACAGTTAATACTTAAATTAACGTAGCTCACTGCACAGCAGACGTGAATCAGACGGCAGTTACGACGACAAATGAAGTCAAGTTCGTAATGTTTCCTTGTCATAATGTGCGTATGGAACTAATATTTGGTAGATGATGATCTAAATAACGAAAAGTGTGAAGTCTACCAAATTTTGCTGTGAACATACAGATAGTTGTCTTTCAAAAGTTACATACATATAGTTCACTTACATAAAACATTTGAAAACAAAAAATACCATTTGTTTAGCCAGTAAGTTTTGTAAAAAACAGTTACGTAGTTCTTCTAAAACAGCGTCTCATAGCACCGAATCATTACTACATCACGGCATGCACGACCTCCTTGAGATCGCGTTGCCTGTACTCAAAGTGTGTATCTGTTCGTGTGAGTCCTTGTTGTGAATTACAGAGACGAATACTGAAACACGGATACTCAAACATTTTGCGTAATTGCGTTACTGGCCATGCATGCTGCATGAACAGTCTTTTTCATATAGTGCCCCCATGTCATGCCTCCCTTCGGATACACATAATTTACTAACTAGACACGCTAATCCAATTAGAGATGCACTTAAATGCCCTCCTACGAAACATTGTTTCAAATTCGAACATCCTGATCCAATATGTTTGCTGACTTGATATGCATCTCTAATAACGGATTCCACGTAAATGATATAATATTCACTACAAAGTGCTCTCGTGCAAAATATTGTGCTACGTGTCATACATTGCGCAGTACTTTCCTATTTATTATCTGTGAGACGATCATAAACTACATTGGGCTCCTAATGCAGTAATTAAAATTGAAACGACCATTATATGTAGCCTGCGTGCGAAAACCCACATATCCTTAACAAAAACTGAATAAAATAAATTCTAGGGTGGAAGGTGGAGAGTAAGTTGGTGGTTCAATGAACCGTAGAGAGGCTGAGGGAAACAGCAAAACGCGGAGAAACGTTTGATAATATGCGTTATTAAGGAATATTGCTGAAAAGACTAATAACATAAGAAATGGGTTTATCATCGGCATTGTCGAGGAACTGATTTTATTGAAAACACTAACTAGAAAAAGGAACAAATCCATTTGAGATGTACTTAGAAATTAGCCAATAACGTCCACCGTACTTAAGGGAGCCACAAAAAAGATTATGGAGGCAGAGATTACAATATATAGAGCATGTAATTGAGGACGTTGTATGCAACTGATAGAGTAAGACGAAGACATTGGCATCACAGAGGAAATGGCGGTGAGGCACAGCAAACCAGTCAGAACACTGATGACCCCAGGGGGAAAAAACCTGACAGCTGTTTTCGGGTGATGTTTGTCTTATGTCATCGCTCTAGTCCCTCACAATGTAACAACAATCGATTTAAGAAGTTGCTCTCACGTGAAACTTACTTTAAACTTTTGCAGCTTTTCCTAGTTGGTAAGCCGTACGAGCGTCCATTTATCAATCCATTGGTGAAAGTACAGCGTGCCGAGCTCGTTACGTTCACAAAATCGTTGTGAGCGCCCGATGAGATAAAGAAAAAGACGAAAACTCCACATCAAAGTAGAAAAAGCGAGATAATACGGAAATGATTTCTCTGGAGAATGCACGTTAATACGTTCTGACATTCCCGTTCCGCCCCAATACAACACTTCAGGTTAATCACTTATGGGGCGTAATAATTGCCTATTTAAACGTATTATGTAACTAACGTATGGTGAATAGTACACATTTTAAGATTACTTGGTATTTAAGAACGTGCAACTAACAGTGAAAGACAAATTGCGTTGAAATTCGCCAAAAGTTATAAAAACACAACAGGAAACGTGAAGGACAACCGATCACCAACAAGATACATTCCAAATTAAGTTAAAGTGGCTGCTCTGCCTTACCTTCACACAAAGACATAGTTACATGTTACTACAATAGCTTGCAGCACTCTCCGGTCTAGAAAAGAGCACAAAAACGTCGTGCCCTGCAATTCCCTTCTGTCCTGAGTTCCCCTAATTACGTTCTTTCGCACTTATTGCTAGAGAGGAAAGAGCACTGCTGAAGTGATCCCTAGGTATTGTAGTATCTATGTACAGATTTTATACAGTTAATTATCACCGTTATTTAACTAATTATTTAATTATAGGGGCCCCTAATCGTTACAGAGGTTAATTACGAATAACTTAAGTTGGAACGATCACGTAGATAACGTTGCGGCTAAATCAAGCCAAAGACACCGATTTATTGGCAGAACACTGAGAGAATGCAAGATATCCACTAAAGAGACCGCCTACACTACGCTTGTACGTCCTCTTTTGGAGTACTGCTGTCCCTTGTGGCATCTGCATCAGATAAGACCGACTTGGATAAAGTTGAAAGAAGGGCAGCTCGTTTTGTACTATTGAGAAATAGCGGAGAGTGCGCCAAGTGTATGATTTCTCTTCAGACTTTGAAAACATTTTGTTGGCGCCCACCTACAAGGGGAGGAGTGATCATCATAATAAAATAAGAGAAATCAGAGGTCACACAGATTTAAGTGTTCGTTTTTCCCGCGCGCTGTTCGAGAGTGGAACGGTAGAGAAATAGCTTCAAGGTGGTTCGGTGAACCCTCTACCAGGCAATTAATTGTAAATTGCAGAGTAATCGTGTAGATGTAGATGTAAGTATACGTCGTTCAGATGGTCTCTTCCGTTATTGCGGAGGAATGTATCGACCAGAGATGATTTTGGCGGGTAAAGCAGAGTAAGTCTGGACAAGAAGAAAGGTTGTTGCTCTTGTCGATCCAGTGTCAGCCAAGGGAGAAAGTTTTATGGTACGATCGCAGCAGATTGTCAATGAAAATATAGTATTACTTCTGAGTCGTGGGAGAGGTTCTGTTTGTAAAAGGGCTGTACCACGTTGCTTGTAGGTCTTAGCCTACTTCTCAATAAATTCATTTTCACGGCATCAGCCTTAGATGAGTACTTAAATATGTTGACCGCCAGTTGTTAAACAGAATGGTAATTCTATTCAGTAAGCGTTCTAGTATCCTACGTTACATTTGACAAGCTCGAGTAGGTAGGTTAAAGAATGTAAAAACGAAAATGAATAAGATGATTTTATATGTAGCAGAAATTATTTAAGTGCGGTGGCAGAAAAGACATCTGATCAGATCACTATAGCCTTGTCAACACAACATCCAAAAGGCCTAAAAATGAATAACAAGTAGATATGTAGGTAATCTAACACGAACTGTATACTGAAAGCGTAAGTGTGGCCGAGATACACATGAAGCCACAACAGCCGTAGTAGTACAAGTATGCATGCCAAATAGGGCCGCAGATGACGAAGAAATTGAAAAAATAAAAATGCGATAGGGTAACGGAAATTATTAAGATAATTAATGATTGTGAAAATGTAATTGGGAAAACGAAAAGAAGGAAAAATAGTAGAATACGGAGTGTGTGTGTTTGTGGGAGGGCAGGAATCAGAGAGGGAGCAACCTGACAGAATTTTGTGAACAGCACTATTTAATCATCGCTAACACTTGGCTTAATAGACACATCAAAAAAAGTTTTGCATCACCCCGGTTCCCAGAACCCCTGAAGATAGGCGTTGACTGTGGATATTGTATCACAGACACAGTTCCTTTGACTGTTCAGAGATGTCACTAAACCCGCCTAAAGATGTAAACAACCATGCATGAACGGCGCCTATTAGCCGGAGGGGGTCTGACAGCCAATCAGTTCCAGTCATTCCACGAGGAAGGAGGTACACGGCTCGTGACCGAGCGAGGTGGCGCAGTGGTTAGACACTGGACTCGCATTCGGAAGGACGACGGTTCAATCCCGCGTCCGGCCATCCTGATTTCGGTTTTCCGTGATTTCCCTAAATCACTCCAGGCAAATGCTGGGATGGTTCCTCTGAAATGGCACGGCCGACTTCCTTCCCCATCCTTCCCTAATCCGATGAGACCGATGACCACGCTGTCTGGTCTCCTTCCCCAAACTAACCAACCTACACGGCTCGTGTTGGCTGTAGTTCAACCATGCCTAGACCGTCAGTACCGCGGTTCAATGGAGTCCGCATTGTTAATTTGTGCCGGGAAGGGCTCTCAACAAGGAAAGTGCTCAGGCGTCTCGGCGTGAACAAAAGCGATGTTGTTTGGATGTGGAGGAGATACAGAGAGACAGGAACTGTCGATAACATTCCTCTCTCAGGCCGCCCAAGGGCTACTACTGCAGTGGATAACCGCTACCTACAGATTATGGATCGGAGGAACACTGAGAGCAAGGCCACCATGTTGAATGATGTTTTTCGTGTAGCCACAGGACATCGTGTTATGACTCAAACTGTGCGCAATAGGCAGCATGATGCGCAACTTGACTTCCGACGTCCATGGCGAGGTCCATCTTTGGAACGACGACACCATGCAGCACGGTACACATGGGCCCAACAACATGCCAAATAGACCGCTGAGGATTGGCATCACGTTCTCTTCACCGACGAGTATTGCATATGCCTTCAACCAGACAATCGTCGGAGACGTGTTTGTAGGCAACCCGGGCAGGCTGAACGCCTTAAACACACTGTCCAGCGAGTGCAGCTAGGTGGAGGTTCCGTGCTGTTTGGGGGTGTCGTTATGTGGGGCCGACGTACGCCGCTGGTGGCCATGGAAGGCGCCGTAACGGCTGTACGATACGTGAATGGCATCCTCCGACCGATGGTGCAACAATGTCGGCAGCATATATGAAAGGTATTCGTCTTCATGAATTCGCGCCCCCATCGTACACATCTTGTGAATATCTTCTTTCAGGATAACGACATCGCTCAACTAGAGTGGCCAACATGTTCTCCAGACTTGAATCCTATCTAAAATGCCTGGGATAGATTGGAAAGGGCTGTTTGTGGACGCCGTGCCCCACCAACCACTCTGAGGGATCTATGCCATAACGCTGTTGCGGAGGGGAACAATCTGGACCAAAAGTGCCTTGATGAACTTGTGGATAGTACGCCACGACGAAAACAGGCATGCGTCAATCCAAGAGGACGTGCTGCTGGGTATTAGAGATACCGGTGTGTACAGCAATCCGAACCACCACCTCTGAAAGTCTCGCGGTATAATGGTACAGCAATAAAAAGGGCGGAAATGATGTTTATCTTGATTTCTATTCCAATTTCCTGTACATATTCCGGAACTCATGGGGGTTGAGGTGATGCAAAACTTTTTTATGTGTTTATCATGAAAAAATATTTTACACGATGAGAGTTGGAAAAACTGGAAGTTTCCAGATGGAATACCCCGAACGAAATGAATTTTGAGACACAGGGACACACTGTCTTGAAACACGTGGTTGACGACACAGTCGACCTAAAAACTGCCGCTTACATTACGTCAAGCAATACTTTAGCAGAGGACGAACAAGCGTAGGTCTCTTTAGTAGACCTGTTGCATCTTATATCTGTTGTGGCAGTAAAACACAGTCTTTGAATAGGCTTCCCAACAAAATTATCGTTGTCATAGTTCCAATAGTCCGCAGCTCGTGGTCGTGCGGTAGCGTTCTCGCTTCCCGCACCCGGGTTCCCGGATTCGATTCCCGGCGGGGTCAGGGATTTTCTCTGACTGGGTGTTGTGTGAAGTCCTTAGGTTAGTTAGGTTTAAGTAGTTCTAAGTTCTAGGGGACTGATGACCATAGATGTTAAGTCCCATAGTGCTCAGAGCCATTTGAACCATTTTGAACCGTTCCATTTTAAGATGTTTGCAATTGCAATTGCTAGATATTTCGTGCAACTGACAGCTTTTAAATTTGTGTGATTTATCGCCAAAAAGACGCCGAAGCCCCATGGAGATGGCCATAATATATGGCGATGCAACATGCTCTTTTACCACTGAAAGTACGCTATTGACCGCCTGAATACAAGATGGACGAATTATAGATCGGCGCTCGAGTCGTGGACTTCTTTCTGTAAAAAGAGTTGTTGACATCGTTAAAATAGTCGAAGAGAGGCTATGTTCCAGTAGTCTGTGGAGATTTTTGCCTCTTGTACAAACTCCGGTTGACGTAAAAATTAATCATGAAAGCTTGAGTTGGGCGGAGGAAGGTGCCGGTCCTGGATTGGGTAGCGCAGCCTCTGGTTCTGTGAGGTTGTCTGGAAACAAAGTTTCGAAAGGACACTTGTTGCTGGAAGCTCGAGAGGTGGAGATGGAGAAGACGACGTCGTGTTTGAGTGATGTGTAGCGTCGCTCAGGTGTTGAGCAATATACACTCCTGGAAATGGAAAAAAGAACACATTGACACCGGTGTGTCAGACCCACCATACTTGCTCCGGACACTGCGAGAGGGCTGTACAAGCAATGATCACACGCACGGCACAGCGGACACACCAGGAACCGCGGTGTTGGCCGTCGAATGGCGCTAGCTGCGCAGCATTTGTGCACCGCCGCCGTCAGTGTCAGCCAGTTTGCCGTGGCATACGGAGCTCCATCGCAGTCTTTAACACTGGTAGCATGCCGCGACAGCGTGGACGTGAACCGTATGTGCAGTTGACGGACTTTGAGCGAGGGCGTATAGTGGGCATGCGGGAGGCCGGGTGGACGTACCGCCAAATTGCTCAACACGTGGGGCGTGAGGTCTCCACAGTACGTCGATGTTGTCGCCAGTGGTCGGCGGAAGGTGCACGTGCCCGTCGACCTGGGACCGGACCGCAGCGACGCACGGATGCACGCTAAGACCGTAGGATACTACGCAGTGCCGTAGGGGACCGCACCGCCACTTCCCAGCAAATTAGGGACACTGTTGCTCCTGGGGTATCGGCGAGGACCATTCGCAACCGTCTCCATGAAGCTGGGCTACGGTCCCGCACACCGTTAGGCCGTCTTCCGCTCACGCCCCAACATCGTGCAGCCCGTCTCCAGTGGTGTCGCGACAGGCGTGAATGGAGGGACGAATGGAGACGTGTCGTCTTCAGCGATGAGAGTCGCTTCTGCCTTGGTGCCAATGATGGTCGTATGCGTGTTTGGCGCCGTGCAGGTGAGCGCCACAATCAGGACTGCATACGACCGAGGCACACAGGGCCAACACCCGGCATCATGGTGTGGGGAGCGATCTCCTACACTGGCCGTACACCACTGGTGATCGTCGAGGGGACACTGAATAGTGCACGGTACATCCAAACCGTTATCGAACCCATCGTTCTACCATTCCTAGACCGGCAAGGGAACTTGCTGTTCCAACAGGACAATGCACGTCCGCATGTATCCCGTGCCACCCAACGTGCTCTAGAAGGTGTAAGTCAATTACCCTGGCCAGCAAGATCTCCGGATCTGTCCCCCAGTGAGCATGTTTGGGACTGGATGAAGCGTCGTCTCACGCGGTCTGCACGTCCAGCACGAACGCTGGCCCAACTGAGGCATGGCAAGCCGTTCCACAGGACTACATCCAGCATCTCTACGATCGTCTCCATGGGAGAATAGCAGCCTGCATTGCTGCGAAAGGTGGATATACACTGTACTAGTGCCGACATTGTGCATGCTCTGCTGCCTGTGTCTATGTGCCTGTGGTTCTGTCAGTGTGATCATGTGATGTATCTGACCCCAGGAATGTGTCAATAAAGTTTCCCCTTCCTGGGACAATGAATTCACGGTGTTCTTATTTCAATTTCCAGGAGTGTATAAATTATGATAATTTTTGACATCGTTAAGCAGTTTCTTTACGTTTCATTGACTAAAGTACTTATTTACGCCCTTTTAGAATTTTCATTGAAATACTTTTTATTCAAGTAAGTCCACAGTAAATGAATAGTTAGTAGCCCTTCAAAGGAATAGCTTTTATATACAGGACCATACTAATACGTATACGTAGACAGTGTTGCTTCCACAGGAGTAAGCCTCAGTCACAACATGTATTTTCCGGCATGACATTACTTAAATTTCCTATATTTTCAATTTGACGTAATTCGCTTACATTTCCCTTTTAATATTTAAACTTTTTACTGTAGATCTGAGGATACCCGATACCAGCCTGAATCGATTATTTCGTTTGAAATTAGCATGCCTATAACACAATAAAATATTTTCAAAATAATCACTCTTTGTGCATCTCCTGCTCGACTGAAATAACTTTTTTTGCAAAAAGGACAAAAATTTTTGTATTCGGATTCTCTCAGTTCCTCTCTGAGCACCTTAGAGTAAACACGCGTTCTAGGTGCTGGTATTTCAAAGATCTGATTGTAAAATTGCATTTAGAATTTTGCTTTAAGTGTTTCCTTGGTAATAAGTTGCCGTCAGTGGAATTTATGACATAAGAGGCTGAATACAGTAAATAATCCTAGTACATTGATAAGCCAAAACATTATGACCACCTCCTTAAAACTTTATTTGTACGTCTATGGAACAAATACAACTGTAATTCTACGCATCAGCGCTCCGGCAGTTTTTGGAGGTACGTGGCATTAAATACCTTCGCATGGGTCATGTAATTTGAGTAAATAGCGGACCGCTGATTTGCGTGCTCGGTGACGGCGCCATATAGCGACCCAAATGGTGCAAAAATGGCTCTGAGCACTATGGGACTCAACATCTTAGGTCATAAGTCCCCTAGAACTTAGAACTACTTAAACCTAACTAACCTAAGGACATCACACACACCCATGCCCGAGGCAGGATTCGAACCTGCGACCGTAGCAGTCCCGCGGTTCCGGACTGCAGCGCCAGAACCACTAGACCACCGCGGCCGGCCAGACCCAAATGGTTTCCATAGGTTTTACATCAGGCGAATTTGGTCACCGAAACATCAACGCACCTCAAACAACTGTAGCACGGTTTGGCTCCGAGACACGGATAGTTATACTGCTGAAAGACGATGTCGCCGTCGGAGAATACTTCAAGCATGAAGAGATGCAAGTGGTTCCCGGCTGTAAGCGTGTCTTCGATTACTACCACAAGTCCCATGCAAGCGCAGGAGAATATCTCCCATAGCATAACACTGCTCACACTACCCTGTGTCCATGGCGCGCTGCATGTTTCGAGCCGCTGTTCGCCTCGACGACGGCATTTGTGGAGACGACCACCGACCTACTGTAGCAACAATGCGATTCACCCGAAGAGCCGACACGTTTCTATTGATCGAAGGTCGAATCTTGATGGTCCTGTGGCTATTTCGGTCGTAACTGACGACAGGTGAACACGTAGGGATGGTCTGCTGTGAAGCTCCGTGTTCAACAATGTTCGATGAACGATGACCTCGTAAACACTTGCGCGTGCACCAGCATTGTGCTCTTTCGGCAGAGATGCCACAGATCATCATCACTCCTACTTTACCGAGCAGACAAGCCACCGAAGCCCACGTTCTGGGCCAGCAGGAGTGGCCGAGCGGTTCTAGGCGCTACAGTCTGGAGCCGCACGACCGCTACGGTCGCGGGTTCGAATCCTGCGTCGGGCATGGGCGTGTGTGATGTCCTTAGGTTAGTTAGGTTTAAGTAGTTCTAAGTTCTAGGGGACTGATGACTACAGCAGTTAAGTCCCATAGTACTCAGAGCCATTTGAATCATTTTTTGTAATCCACGTTCTGTAAAAAGTCCTGGACGTCCAACGATGTAGCACCTTGTGGTAGTTTCAATGCCTAACTCTTGTCGTAGATGCTCACGGTAGTAGGACGTAAACGTTTGAGCAGCTTCGCCGTTTTTGGGATACTCGTTCACAGGCTCTGCGTAGTAATAATCTGCCCTTTGTCAAAGTCGCTTATCTCAATGGACTTCACAGTCTGCAGCTCATATCTTCGCTAAGGTGTTCCGCCGTCTGTGTCTGCTCCGCTTACGTACTTTTGTTACCGCGTGATGTGCCCGCAATGCCACGAGGCGGCATCCAACGTCGCAGCGGACAGTGGTCATAATGTTTTGACTTATTAGTATACGTAGCTGATACGATGTATGCGTATGTGCAGTCATCGCAATGGAAGAAAGTCTGTTAAAGTATAAGGCTACGTTTATTTCGAACCAGCGTAAGTGAGGCGTACATTACAAAGTAACAAACTGCCCTTGTCATCATTGCTGATATTTCGGTATACCGAAGTAATAGTAAATAGTGTTTGGACAACAAGTGTATTGGCCTTGATTCGCCAATACCATTGCCTCATAGGTCTCCCGTTTTGTACCTGTTGGATTATTTTGTCTGGTGAAATTTGAAAGCTGTTTATAGTATCGATGAGCTCTGGGAACGCATTGCGGACGGTTTTCAATGAGTTTGGAATACGCATGGGATTTATGAACATATACGAGCTTCGGTGAGGACATGTGCTGAAGCCTGCCTTCACACGAACTGTGCTCACGTGCAATAGTTGTAACATGGTTGTCTTCAAGTTCATATCTTCAGTTTTGATCCTCGTGGAGTATATTATAAGGTGTTCAGGTAGTCAGTCGTAATAAGCTGTATCGGGAAAACCATCGGTATTATTTGCTCGTTTCATTATTCTATACTCGTCCCTTTCATTTCTACCTGTAATGATGAAGAATCTTGTACACTGCCCCGTCACAGGAATCCGAGCACATATCAGAAGTCTGAATAGCCACCTTTTGCATCGCAATCCGCTGCGAGACATGCAAGAAGAGAGTCAATGAGGTTCTGGAAGGTACCGAAAGGATTGTGGAGCGGTGCTGACTCCAATAGCGTGGCCAGATGCGCTAGGTTTCTCGGTTGAGTATCCATGGCGCTAACTGTCCGATGGAGCTGGTCGTACAGATTCTCATTTGGGTAAAAAAGGGGGGAATTTGGTTGCTAGTGGAGTACGGCAAACTCACCCTGGTGCTCTTTGAACACTGCGATCTATGTGACACTTTGCACTGTTCTACTGATGGATACTATTATGCCGAAGAGAAGCAAACTACATGTGCGGGTGGTTCCCAACGAAGACGCATACTTGTGTTTTTGCCATACAGAATGAAGATATAGCCCAGAGAATTCCGTGAAACATTCCACAGACCATAACGCTCCCTCCTCTGGTCTGGACCATTCCGACGATTCTCGCAGCGTGTTTGCTTTCTCAAGTTTCAAGTCGTACATGCAAGAGGCCATCTGTTCGATGGAGCATAAAACGTGATTCATTTGAAAAATCCACCTGTCACCACTCAGTGTGTTACGGTGCTCGCTTATTTCCAAGTCCGTATCGATCCTAGTGCTGAGTTTTCATTCAGATAGCGCTTTGGCGTTGGGCGGTTGTTTCCGTGTGTGATCGCTGGCCGGGGTTTAGTTGAAGGCGTGTGAGGAAGGAAGTGGTGGCTGCCTTGGCATGAAGACAGTTCGGCTCGGCTGGTTTGTTTGCCTCTGGACGCCGAGTGGGGCCCGATGGGAAGACCGAACCGTGATTTTACGGTTAATAGTGTGGACAGCGGCGTGGTGTGCCGTTTAATTTGATTCGCAAGGGGAGCAAAATCTCGCCTGTTGTAGTTTGTCGAGCCTGGGTTTGAAATACCTTCTACGTGCGGCGCGATGTCAATTCGTCGTCCTGTCTCTCCGTCCCTGGGATTGCTATCCTCGTTTACCGTCCCATGGATGTATATCGATGGGCTACGGTGCTCTCCGTATTCAACTAGACGCTGGTGATGGAAGTGCGTCGTTCAGCGGCACGTTAGTCTGGGTGCTTTATGTTTGATCTTCAAGTGCATAGTCTTCGAGTGGCACTCCTTAGAGTTTGCCTTGCGCAGTTGGATTGGAGTTTATTTTGTCTTGTGGTGCTTCCGTTTTCCGTTAACGAAGGTTAAGCTTGATTCGGCACTCCGTACGACGCTTGGCACCTCAGCAGGCGGGTCGGAGCCACCTTCGCGACTAAACGGAAGCCTTTGGACTGAGAGGTCTTGTGTTTTGCATTGTGTTCATAAATTGATGTTTCGGTATTAATTTGGCTGATGTTTCATATGGATTTCCCGGGATTTGGTCTGTTGTCCGGCCCGGGCTAGGTCTCGTTACTTTAAAGGTCGGTCCTCGTTTTGGCTTAGTATGATTTTGGTTTACTGCCTGGTGGTTCTGGTAGTGCGCCGGGTCGCTGTGGTTGTGTTGCATTTTGTATGGGGCTGAGTGCTCGGAGCCCTGGAGTACCATTTGTGTGAACTGCTTCGCTGGGGAGTACTGATCGGGCCATTCTTGGTCCCCTGCTGTATATATTTTAAAGTAACATTATCACTTAAATGATTTAATTCTTGTTGCGTTAACTGCAACTTGGGTACTGAGAAATTTAATCTGTTAATTACCGGAAGACCTTAAGCTCATAGACATATGATGTGATTTTCTTAAATTATTGTATTTTTATGTCATGCTATTGTTTTTTGTTAATTTGCTGATCACTGGTGTACTGTTCCAAGTATTTAAATGTTTCAGGTAGCTATTACTTGGGTGGAACGCGCCGAATCGCAACGGAGATAGTGGTTGCGTGTCTTGCGTGTCCGTTGTTGGCGCGGCCTGGTGTCCGTTGTTTGTTTTGGTGCACCTGAGTTAAGTATTGTGTTGCTTCCACCCTTGCGGCCCCGTCGTGTTCTTTTCATAAACATTTCCTTCAAGGCATTTTAGTTAATTTTATGTTAGTATTTTTTTTATTTCTTACACTGGTAAAATTGTTCGGCCTTCAATATGGACACTGTTTGTCATAGCGGACTTGATGTACCATTGTAATTTCTTAAACTCCATTGTGTGTGCCCTCTGTGGTACATATTGTTTATTGATTGAGTATGGCAATTATAATGTCTCATATATCATGATGTGCGTGTGTAATGGTGCAATAAATGGATGATTGTTATTTCTATTTTGGCGCCCTTCATGCCTCCTTTCTTGTCCACATTGGTACGCTATCCTTGTACTTGTGTTGGTAGACCACATCACAGTGAAATCCAGTTGCGGTACTGGCGTGCAAATTCTAGCCTTCGTCACCAATAAATAGCGTCAGCGTGGGTGAACGCCGCGGAGGTACGTTCGCAGAACGGGCGGTGACACTTTGGGTAGCCCCCTTGGTTCATCTGGGAGGTGACATGCTGGATATCTGCACATCTGTTCACAGCTCTGTAGCAGTTGCTCACCCGTGTCTTCTACGGCCTCTGATCCACCACAGCTGGCCCGGCGCCGACTTTGGCTTAGAGCCGTTTCATCATGCACGGTGTGCTTCAACAGCGGTGGCGCGTGAGTAGTTTACAAACTTAGCTACTTTTGAAATGTTTCCACTTTTGGCGCGAAAGCCAATGATCATGTCCTTTTGGACCACAGATAAATTGCTCCGTTTCCCCATTATGAGAAAGAGGTCCCCTTTTTCCACATCCTCTGACACGCTTTAATATGCCCTCCTCTGCTAGTGCTCCCACCTGTCGTCTGTGAATGGTGAGGTTTCTCACAGATTTGCATTTCACACTGTAGTGGTTGTAAGTACGATGTGAAATAAATGTTTGTCATCTGAAATGTACGTGAGCAGTTTCTTATCCTGCGCTGTGGAGACAGTAATTTATCACGTTCATCTACTCTACAGAGTAACATTTCTCTCCTCCGAAGTGGTTACCGTTAGCAGCTATGATGATCCTCAACAACGAGCGCATCATCCATAACGTAGCAGAGCAGTTACACCTGCTCCACAACGTAATCACGAGCTGGTTAACTGAGCAGCTATCACTGCATTATCTGTGCCAGGATCCGCTTTACGGACGTAGCACTTCGTGTAGTTCCTCAGAGAAGTGTACAGTGTGTAAACTTCGGCTAATCCCCCTGCTGACGGACTGGGCGACGCGGGGCAGAAGGCGGGTGCTGGGGAGGTGCTGGGCACGGGGAGAAACACACAGCCCTGCAGGTGGGAGGCGAGGGACGCGCCGCCCTCCGCTGCCCTCTCTCTGTACGTGCGACTACGCTCGCTGGGCTGGAAAATCCCGCTGCGGCACTCCTGATCTGCGACAGGCCGACCCGCGCCACCCCGTCCATCCGGCGCCCTCTGTATTTTCCACAGCTTCACCCTCCTTCCTTTCCCAGCCTCCGCCGCTCCGGAGACCTGAGGAAACTGACACCCACCGCAGAGAGGCAGCCAGGTGTCACGTTGAGTCCTCCTCAAACTCAAGGCTGGTAAATTTCACAACGAAGGGCAATTTTTTTTGGGATGGGCGTGCAGGGCGGGGCTGCAGGGAGATGATGGGGTGAGGGAGGGGAGGGAGGAAAGTGGTCAGTGGTCTTGGTGTCTTGTCACTGGCTTCATCTCCGTCCACATACTGACTCAAAACCTATTACTTTTTTTCCCTCCATCCCCCTCCCCCCCCGTTCCCCCGTTATTTTCCATTCATGAATGGCACTCGGTAATAATATGGCAGAAGGGATGGAAATCATTCCATTGGAATTTCTAAAATCATTGTGGATAAGTGACAACCAAACTGAGCTGTGGCGCCATAGAGTTGGTAGACTGTTCTGCCTGGCGCCATTGATTCAGGTCTAGTATCGACTGCCAATACCTATGCGGCAGAGTTGGTATCTGTGGGTTATGTCCTTAGAAGGTCCTTGCTTGCCGATATACAGGGTGGTCCACTGATAGTGACCGGGCCAAATATCTCACGAAATAAGTGTCAAACGAAAAAACTACAATGAACAAAACTTGTCTAGCTTGAAGGGGGAAACCAGATGGCGCTATGGTTGGCCCGCTAGATGGCGCTGCCATAGGTCAAACGGATATCAACTGCGTTTCTTTAAAATAGGAACGCCCATTTTTATTTCATATCCGTGTAGCACGTAAAGAAATATGAATGTTTTATTTGGACCACTTTTTTCGCTTTGTGATAGATGTCGCTGCAATAGTCACAAACGTATGAGCACGTGGTTTCACGTAACATTCCTCCAGTGCGAATGGTATTTGCTTCTTGATACATTACCCGTGTCAAAATGGACCGTTTACCAATTGCGGAAAAAGTCGGTATCATCTTGATGTATGGCTACTGTGATCAAAATGCCCAACAGACGTGTGCTATATATGCTGCTTGGTATCCTGGACGATATCATCCAAGTGTCCGGATCGTTCGCCGGATAGTTACGTTATTTAAGGAAACACGAAGTGTTCAGCCACGAACTGCAACAAATGATGATGCCCAAGTAGGTGTTTTAGCTGCTGTCGCGGCTAATCCGCACATCAGCAGCAGACAAATTGCGGGAGAATCGGGAATCTCAAAAGCGCCGGTGTTGAGAATGCTACTTCAACATCGATTGCACCCGTACCATATTTCCATGCACCAGGAATTGCATGGCGACGACTTTGAACGTCGTGTACAGTTCTGCCACCGGGCACAAGAGAAATTACGGGACGATGACAGACTTTTGCACGCGTTCTATTTAGCAACGAAGCGTCATTCACCAACAGCGGTAACGTAAACCGGCATAATATGCGCTACTCGGCATCGGAAAATCCACGATGTCAGCGACAAGTGAAACATCAGCGACCGTGGCGAGTTAATGTATGGTGCGGCATTATGGGGAGAAGGATAATTCGCCCCCATTTTATCGATGGCAATCTAAATGGTGCAATGTATGCTGGTTTCCTACGTAATGTTCTACCGATGTTACTACAAGATGTTTCACTGCATGACAGAATGGCGATGTACTTCCAACATGATGGATAGCCGGCACATAGCTCGCGTGCGGTTGAAGCGGTATTGAATAGCATATTTCATGACAGTGGAGTGGCCCGGACGTTCACCGGATCTGACGTCCCCGGATTTCTTTCTGTGAGGAAAGTTGAAGGATATTTGCTATCGTGATCCACTGACAACGCCTGACAACATGCGTCAGCGCATTGTCAATGCATGTGCGAACATTACGGAAGGCGAACTACTCGCTGTTAAGAGGAATGTCGTTACACCTATCGCCAAATGCATTGAGGTTGACGGACATCATTTTGAGCATTTATTGCATTAATGTGGTATTTACAGTTAATCACGCTGTAACAGCATGTGTTCTCAGAAATAATAAGTTCACAATGTATCACATTGGAACAACCGAAATAAAATGTTCAAACGTACCTACGTTCTGTATTTTAATTTTAAAAATCTACCTGTTACCAAATATTCGTATAAAATTTTGAGCCATATGTTTGTGACTATTACAGCGCCATCTATCACAAAGCGAAAAAAGTGGTCCAACTAAAACATTCATATTTCTTTACGTGCTACATGAATATGTAATAAAAAAGGGGGTTCCTATTTTAAAAAACGCAGTTGATATCCGTTTGACCTATAGCAGCGCCATCTAGGGGGCCAACCATAGCGCCATATGGTTTCCCCCTTCAAGCTAGACAAGGTTCGTTCTTTCTAGTTTTTTCGTTTGAAGCTTATTTGGTGAGATTTTGGCCTGGTCACCATCAATGGACCACCCTATATACGGGGTTCGCCGGCCCGAGGGAGAGACACGAAGTTTGGGAATTGACGGTAGCGCCGCGACAAGAGGTAGTCACGAGGTCAGAGCTGCGCAAGGAGGGGTCTCCGCAGAGCGAAGATACCGGAGTACTTCTCCGGGGTCAGCGTCGACTACAAGCAGCAGGCCGACATCCCGTCGGTTGGTTGGCAACATTCGTGTCGAACGACTGCTCGTTGCCTGGCTGCCCTCTTCTGCCTGGCTTTCATCGGCACCACTCATTAACCGCTGCGACGCACGGTGGATCCATGGAAATTCTTGCTGATAAAGGGGAATAACGTTCTGTAATCCTCGTGGTAATTTGTTTCATTGTCTACCTGCCCTCATTATTTTCTGATTTGTACCCGACCCTCAGAGTTTTACTCGGTCGGCTCTTTGGTCGTAAATATAGGTAGTAATATTGTACTAAGACACTAGCTGCCGTTTGAAAATTTGTCCCGCTATTATATTACCTTTCCTTTCTGGTTTGTACCCGATCATTAATATTCTAATTAATCTGCTCTTGGTCGTAAATATAGCAGGAACAATTGTACTAAGGCACAGGTTGCCATTAAACAAATGAGGAAGCTTGTGGTTAGATTTATCTGTTAACCTGTTTAATTCCTTGAGTGTAATTGCATTTCTCAGTCATTAGTTATAATCTGAAAACTTGTTGCACTAAGCTGTTCGTTTCTGTGTTTGAAAGACCGGGTAATTATTGGTGTATTTTAGCTGGATCTTGTGGTTCCGCCGAGTGAGTTCTCTTGTAATAACTGGTCACAAGTAATGTTTTAAGACGTTCCTTCAGAGCGGTCTTAAAACTGACAATCAGTTTAACTTTGAAAATATTAACAGCCAACTCTCACCAGGGCTTTAGTCAAAATAAAATTGTCAGAAGGGGCGGGTTGGGATCCAGTCGCACCTTGGTTGCCGATTGAAATTAAGAGGTTGGTTGTTTTGAAGTAAGCCTTGTCATTGTCATATTGCTTGCTAATCCTTTTAACCTTTAAGCACAGTTGCGCATCTGAATCCCCATCCTTTCGACGTACAGCATTAAAAATAAAAGTTAAGTCAACTGTTTTGAGTAACTGAATTACTCTTCTCAGGAATGGTGCTTATATAGTTTTCATGTGCTGCAGAGGGCATTTAATAAAACAGACCGTGTCCAGTGCGGTAGTAAACACCGCTGTTTCACCCGATAACGAGCGGGCGGCAGGTCCAGCCGCCTTGTAATCATTGTCATATTGTTTGCTCTTTTGCAATACAGTACTTCAGATTTCTTTTGCAAAGATTAAAAGCTTATTAAACTTAGGGTTTAAGGTCAAAGGAATTTTGCAAATTTGTTCATTTTGTTAAAGAAAGCCGGCCGGAGTGGCCGAGCGGTTCTAGGCGCTACAGTCTGGAACCGCGCGACCGCTACGATCGCAGGTTCGAATCCTGCCTCGGGCATGGATGTGTCTGATGTCCTTAGGTTAGTTAGGTTTAAGTAGTTGTAAGTTCTAGGGGCTGATGACCTCAGATGTTAAGTCCCATAGTGCTCAGAGCCATTTGAACCATTTTTTTGTTAAGGAAATTTTTATGGTTAAGTGCTTCGATTATCTGTAAAACATAGTATGGAAAAGGAAATGAAGTCCCATGCTTCTTGGCAGAGCACAGGGGAACGATGCGGTAGACCAGCACCGCCGTACTAGGCAAGGTCCTAATGTATGATGATGATGATTGGTTCGTGGGGCGCTCAACTGCGCGGTTATAAGCGCCCGTACAAATTCCCAGACTTTGCTTACTCCAATCTTGCCACTCTTCATGAATGATGATGAAATGATGAGGACAACACAAACACCAGTCACCTCGTGGCAGGTGAAAATCCCTGACCCCGCCGGGAATCGAACCCGGGACCCCGGCTCCTATTGGAGGTGGTTTGCCGTTGCCTTCCTCCGACCGTAGTGGTGATGAATAATGATGAAAGATGATGATGAAGACGACACAACAACATCCAGCCATTCGGGGCAGGTGAAAATCCCTGACCCCGCCGTGAATCGAACCCGGGACCCCGTGCTCGGGAAGCGAGAACGCTACCGCGAGACCACGAGCAGCGGACAAAATGTAGTATTATATTGTTAAATAAACAGGCTGTGTGAAAAGAAAGTTATATTGGTGAGTCTTCCCTTCCACATTTTCCTTAATTCCAGCAAGTACCACGTATCACAAACGATTGTCCAAGTTATTGTGCAGGATGTACGACACTGGCGGCATACCATCAGACATTCGGAAAAATATCACCCACACAATTCTGAAAATAGTAAAGGCAGATAGACGTGAAAACCATCACACAATCAACTTAACAGCTCATGCATCCGAACTGTTCACAAGAATAGAAACAGAAGAATGGAATGTTCTGTTATATGATAAATAGTTTAGCTTGAGGAAAGGTAAAGGCAGCAGGGAGGCAATTCCGACGTTGCGCTTGATAAGGGAAGCAACGCTCATCGACCTAGGAAAAGCCATCGACGGTGTAAAATTGTGCAATTCTACATCTACATCTACATCCATACTCCGCAAGCCACCTGACGGTGTGTGGCGGAGTGTACCTTGAGTACCTCTATTGGTTCTCCCTTCTATTCCAGTCTCGTATTGTTCGTGGAAAGAAGGATTGTCGGTATGCCTCTGTGTGGGCTCTAATCTCTCTGATTTTATCCTGTGGTCTCTTCGCGAGATATACGTAGGAAGGAGCAATATACTGCTTGACACTTCGTTGAAGGTATGTTCTCGAAACTTTGACAAAAGCCCGCACCGAGCTACTGAGCGTCTCTCCTGCAGAGTCTTCCACTGGAGTTTATCTATCATCTCCGTAACGCTTTCGCGATTACTAAATGATCCTGTAACGAAGCGCACTGCTCTCCGTTGGATCTTCTCTATATCTTCTATCAACCCTATCTGGTACGGATCCCACACTGCTGAGCAGTATTCAAGCACTGGGCAAAGAAGCCTACTGTAACCTACTTCCTTTGTTTTCGGATTGCATTTCCTTAGGATTCTTCCAATGAATCTCAGTCTGGCATCTGCTTTACCGACGATCAACATTATATGATCATTGAATTTTAAATCACTCCTAATGCGTACTCCCAGATAATTTATGGTATTAACTGCTTCCAGTTGCTGACCTGCTATTTTGTAGCTAAATGATAAAGGATCTATCTTTCTGTGTATTCGTAGCACATTACACTTGTCTACATTGAGATTCAATTACGATTCCCAGCACCATGCGTCAATTCGCTGCAGATCCTCCTGCATTTCAGTACAACTTTCCATTGTTACAACCTGCTGTGGAAAACAGGAGTCAGCTACAAAATGGCTCTGAGCACTGTGGGACTTAACATCCGAGGTCATCAGTTCCGTAGAACTTAGAACTACTTAAACCTAACGACATCACACACATCTATGTCCGAGGCAGGATTCGAACCTGCGACCGTAGCGGTCGCGCGGTTCCAGACTGAAGCGCCTAGAACCGCTCGGCCACACCGGCCGGCGAGTCAGCTACAGGAAAGACGGGTAATATATAACACGTACACGAACAAAGAGGGAAGAATAAGACTGGAAGAACGAAGTGCTCGCATTAGGAAGAGTGTAAGGCAGCGCTGTATTCTTTCACCCATACTGTTCGTTCTATACGTCAAAGAAGCAATGACGGAATTAAACGGAAGGTTCAAGAGTGAGGTTAAAATTAAGGGTGAAAGGATATCTGTGATAAAATTCCCTAGTGACATTGCCATTCTCAGCGAATGCGGGTCAGGATCTGCTTGATGGCATTAACAGTCTGAGCACAGAATATGGACTGAGAGTAAATCGGAAAAAGACGACGCAAATGAGATGCAACAGAAGTGATAATAGCGTGAAACATCAAATCTGGTGATCACGAAATAAATAAATTTTAGAAATCCTACTAGCTTGGAAGCAACGAGAACATAAAATCAGACTAGCGCAGTCAAGGAGGGCATTTCTGGCCAAGAAAAGTCTACTAATATCTAACATAGGCCTTACTTTCAGGAAGAAATTTCTGAGAACATACATGTGGAGTGCCATGTTGTATGGTAACGAATCATAGACAATGGGACAACCAGAAAAGATGAGTGTGGAAGCGTTTGAGATGTAGTGCTGTATAAGAAAGTTGAAAATTAGGTGGACTTATAAGCTAATCAATGAGAAAGTTCTCCACAGAATCAGCGGAGAAAGGCGCATATGGAAAATACTGAAAAGAAGAAGGGACAGGATGACAGAATATCTGTTATGACACTAGGGAATGTCTTTTTTGGTATTAGAAGATACTGTAGAGGGTAAAAACTGTAGCGGAAGACAGAGATTTGAATATAATTAAAAACTGAGGATGTAGGGTGATAGTCCTACTTTGAGATGAAGAGGTTAGCCCAGATGAGGAATTCCTGGCATGCCGTATGAAACAAGTAACATGACTGATGACCCAAGAAAAAAAAGCCTCTTCGCTAGCTCTGATTTCCCTTCTCTTGGTGCTCGTTTCAAGAGACGTATGTGGGAAAAAGTTACATGTTTCGGATTCCTCTTGGAACGTGCTTTCCCATAATTTCAATGGTGAACCTCTCAGTGGTGCACACCTCTCTCGTAGCGTCTGCCCTTGAAAGTTATTGAGCGTGTCCGGAAGGCTTTCGCACTAACTACAAGACCACGAGAAGAAATGCGCCGCTCTTCGTTGTATACTGTCTATTTCTACTATTACTTCAATCTGGACAGAGACTCAGATGAACAGCACTCAAGAATCGATCGAACCAGTGTTCTTTAAATCACTTCTTTAATGGGTGTATTACATTTCCTCAAGATTCGTCGATTGATTCTCAGGCTGCTATCTTCTACATATTTTACGGCAGTTACTGTTTCCAGTGATTTGTCACTAACATGTAATCTAACAGTACAGAATTTTTTCACCTGTTTACGTGCAATACGTTAAACATGTTTACGTTCATAGTTCAAAAATGGTTCAAATGGCTCTGATCACTATGGGACTTAACATCTGAGGTCATCAGTCCCCTAGAACTTAGAACTACTTCAGCCTAACCAACCTAAGGACATCACACACATAAATGTCCGAGGCAGCATTCGAACCTGCGACCGTAGCGGTAGCGCGGTTCCACACTGAAGCACCTAGAACCGCTCGGTCACATCGGCCGGCCGAGTTCAAAGTAAACTGTTAGTCCCTACACCAGTCATTGATCGTCTAGAGTTCTTCCTGCAATTGGCAGTCTTCCGGTTTGCTACCTTCTTCCAGAAAACCGCATGACCTGCTGGCAGCCTCACGGAACATAAGAGACTATCCGCTGAAAGATATACTGTGTGTTGCAGGAGCAATAGTGAACATTGTACATAGTCCAGTCACATTAATGTTGCCACCGCCTATGTTCAATTTCAACGTACAATAATCACTCACAGACGACAGGTAGGAACACTAGCGCAGGAGGGTATATAAAGCGTGTCGGGGGAACGCGGGAAACGTTGCAGTCGTTGTCGTAATACGGGAACGGAGCGACTTATCTGACGTCCAAAGCAGTATGATCATTGACTTTCGTGCCAGGGGTGGAAACATTTCCGAAACGGCTAAGTTTGTAAACTGTTCGCGTGCCGCCGTGGTTAAAGTATACTATTCAGTGCAAAATGGCAATATCCAAAATCAGCACCTAGACCACTGAGGTGCGCCACAGCCGAAAGATGATGGGGATGCCCGACAGTTGTGTACGTGCGAATAGACGTACAACTGTTGGGCAGGTGATGGCCCAGACGAATCAAGGGGTACCAAAAGACTCCTCAATGATAGTTCAGCTCACTTTGTAATCGCCTGGTTCAAAGATGAGTTTACTGTATTCCTCTGTCTACCAAACTTGCCGGATTTAAATCAAATCGTGAATTTGTGTGCCCACCTCGATCGGTCTGTTCACGCCATGTACCCTCAACTGAGAAACCTAGCACAGGTGGCTACGGTATGGCTCCAAATTCCTGTCAGTACCTTCCAGAACCCCATTGACTCTCTTCCTACATGTTTCGTATTGGTCCGCCCTGGAAAAGGTGGTTGTTGAGGCTTTTGACAGGCTGCCACATTAATGCGATTGGAGAGCATAGCCCGCCGTGGTGGCCGAGCGGTTCTAGGCGCTTCAGTCCGGAACCGCTCAGTTGCTACGGTCGCAGGTTCTAATCCTGCTTCGAGCATGGATGTGTGTGATGTCCTTAGTTTAATTAGGTTTAAGTAGTTGTATGTTCTAGGTGTATGATGACCTGAAATGTTAAGTCCCATGGTGCTCAGAGCCATTTGAACCATTTCGAGAGCGTAGAAGGTGACAGTATAGACAGATTCGAACAAAACATCCCATATAACATGTCTGCAGTTCCCAGTACTTACTGAGACATGGCTAAAAGAGGATACCGAACAAAGACTCGCCGCAAGGGCCAAGCTTAAGCAACTGATGAAGGTCAATGTCTGCTTTCACAAATTCCACGTCCCGCTTTAATGTAACCTCGAACTCTCTCGACAATACCGCGTGCATATCTTCCTGACGATCCTCCATGGGCGCAGCGACACTCACAATCCGATCACCTGGTCTGCCGTGCAGAGCCATTCCTTGTAGATACCGCCCCTCAACCTTATGCACAAGCAGATTCCCAAGGGGTAAGGAGCAGGGACCACGGCGGCCAAGAATTACAACCATTTCTACGCATCCAGCTTCCGAGGTTTGACGCATCCCGCCAAGATCTCCTCCCCAGTGTCAAGTTCTTCATCTTAGTGTAGCATTTTCAGTGGACTGAATTATTTTTTGCAAACAAAGTGTTAGAAAGGGTTTCGAGTATTCTGAGATGTGGTAGTACTCATAGAAACAAGAAATGCAAATTCATTAAACATTGGCCTGGAAATGCATACTTTCAGAGACCTACGAGGGTTGTTTTTTAAGTAAGGGCCGTTCGCGCGTATAGTCCCGTAGTTCGCGCGGACGCCACAACAAGCCACCGCGCCACTTGCCAGCATCCTTCGCGTTCACACTGATGCAAGTTGCAGCTCTGTAGCTGACGTGTACGCATCGCTGTGCTACTTTATAATGTTTACGATTATTGAATCGCCCGCCGCGTGTGAGATACGGTCAGTGATACGTTTTTTGCCGCGAGAAGCCTATCAGCTGCAGAAATTCATCGTCAGTTAACAGAAGTTTATGGCTTGAATGTAATGAGTGAAGGTAAAGTGCGTCAATGGGTTAGAGAGTTTGAAAATGGCCGTCAAAACGTCCATGACGAAGAACGCTCAGGCCGGTCCTCTGTGATCACTGATGATTTGGTGGCTGCAGTCGAAACAAAGATTCGTGAGGACAGAAGATTCACAATTTCCACTCTTTCTTTGGAATTTCCACAAGTTTCAAGATCGGTTTTGTACAAAATTGTCTCTGAAAACCGAAACTTTAAGAAACTGTGTTCTCGGTGGGTACCCAGACTCCTCACAGAGGACCACAAAGGGAAGAGATTTGCCACTTCATTGGACTTTTTGATTCGTTACGAGGAAGAAGGGGATGACATGTTGAGTCAAATTGTCACTGGAGATGAAACATGGGTATCCCATATCACTCCCGAAAGCAAGCGACAATCGATGGAATGGCGACACACAACCTCACCCGTCAAGGTCAAAGCCAAACAGACGCTGTCAAAGCGCAAGATTATGGCAACTGTGTTCTGGGACTGGCGCGGTGGTTTGCTAGTGGCTCAAATGGCTCTGAGCACTATGGGACTTAACTTCTAAGGTCATCAGTCCCCTAGAACTTAGAACTACTTAAACCTAACTAACCTAAGGACATCACACACATCCATGCCCGAGGCAGGATTCGAACCTGCGACCGTAGCGGCCGCGCGGTTCCAGACTGTAGCGCCCTTAACCGCTTGGCCACCCCGGCCGGCTGTTTTGCTAGTGGACTTTATGCCACGAGGAACGACAATCAACTCAGATGCCTACTGTGCAACTCTAAAGAAGCTCCGCAGAGCTATTCAAAGCAAAAGGCGCGGCATGCTGACAAAAGGAGTTTTGCTCTTGCACGATAACGCTAGGCCTCACACCTCTCAAAAGACTCGAGATTTGATTGATTCTTTTGGCTGGGAAGTTTTGGACCATGTACCATACAGCCCCGACCTTGCTCCTAGCGATTTTCACCTTTTCCGGTACCTGAAACACCATCTTGGCGGGCAGCGCTTCAATGACGACGATAAAGTGAAAGCGGTCGTGAACTCTTGGCTGTCGGAGCAGGCGGCCGAATTCTTTGAAGAGGGAATTAAAAACTTAGTTGTACGGTATGACAAGTGCTTAAATAAACAAGGCAACTATGTAGAAAAATAGGTAAAAGTGTGTAGAATCAGAAAATAAAAGTTTTTTACGAAAGTATTTGTATCTTTTTAAAAAAATAAAAATGGCCCTTACTTAAAAAGCAACCCTCGAATTTCATAGAAAGTGCCCAACGCGACTTCCTTTTATGATACTTGTTCTAGGAGCTCAACCTGACATCCATCCATGGCAATGTAGCCCTCTACCGTCCACTGTGATGCATCGTTCATAGTTGACTGGAGTGGTCTAGATCAACTCAAGTGATCCTGTAATCAAAAGGTTAGGGGATCGAGGAGATAAAGTTGTGAGTCCTCCTCAAACAACCTAGTAGTCCTCAAATCTCACATTTCACATGTTCGTGCCATTGCTGCCAAAATCTGACGACGCTGCATCATACATGAGTAACATCTATAGAATTTTCTAAGAGGGCACATCTTCCAGCAACCTAGTACGTTGATGAGGAATTCCTGACAATAAGGTACGTTTAATATATGTAGTTGCTTTTATGAGCTCTTTTAATTTATTACCACGAAAGCCTGTCCATACTTCTTAAAAAACAATGTTCATGACTTCTTCCTCCAGTTTCATGAGGATTTTGGTCAGCCGACACATGATTATGAAAATTCACAATACCAGTTTTTGGGAGCCCAGCCTCGTCAGTAAATAAAATGTGCCCCTTACTTCTGACGGAGCTTCTGAAAGGACTGCAACATGCCATGGTGGTCTTGTGGCCTTTAAGCTTGTACGAGTTTAAACTTGCATGGTTATGGCCATTGTGCAACAATTACCGCCCAGTCAGGGGAATGAGTCACGCCCTCCATTGTTGCTATTTGTCTGCCAGAATTTTTGTTTACTAAATGTAGCCCACGCTCCTCCATCTCAGGCATGCAAATTGAGCGAGGCATTCCACTGTTTAGTACAGTACGGCTCGATCATCTGGTAATTTGGCCGAACGTCATTGTAATGCCCGTAGATTTTCGTCTTGGGAAGGAGGAGGACAGCGCAAACGAATAAACTATTAGCACAGGAAACGATGGAAGTGGAAAGTGGCCGGTGGTTTGGTGGACGTAAACTCTTAACAAAATGTAAATGAAATTTGTTAAACAGTATAAAAAATCATAGCGCAGGCACGAGGTGGAACAAACAAGGAAACAATCAGATAACATTAGAGCACTAATACAACATTATAATCGAGCCGGTCTGCTATCGATATTCAAAGATATATGGCCGCGTCTCTTTGTGTGGTCCTCTAACGAATGCAAGAGCAAGTGAGTCTTGTAGGACAGCGAGGGAGCTGTTAGCATGAGAAGTTGATGCCGATGGGTTGGCACAGTGTTGCGCTGGACGGAAGATCGGCCGCAGCATTTATAGTAGACATTTGCAAGGCCATCTGCTGTAGTTTAGTTTAAACTGAGCATTGACAGGACGATGTTACGCTTTCTGACCAGCTAGTTCACCTTCGACATTACGGGTACGTGTGTGCTTGAATGTGTTGCCTGTTTTAGTTTAAGTACAACCGGTGCAACCAGTACGGCTCGATCATCTGGTAATTTGGCCGAACATCACCGTAATGCTCGTAGATTTTCGTCGTGGGAAGGAGGAGGACAGCGCAAACGAATAAACTATTAGCGCTTCAGTTCGAGACGCAGACATTTGTCACCTTTGATATTAATGTACGTCTTCTTTAGGAGTCTCGCGGTATTTGAGAGCATTGTATTCATGTCTACATTGTGACGTTGTAAGTGCTACACACTCTTTGCCCAGACGGTTCCACGATTTTTACATTTTGGTTTCGGTTGAATCCTTAAGTGTAGTATATATATATATATATATATATATATATATATATATATATATATATGTGTGTGTGTGTGTGTGTGTGTGTGTGTGTGTGTGCTTTATAGATCTAGAAAAGGCATATGACCGGGTTCCTAGGAGGAAGTTATTGTCTGTTCTACGAGATTATGGAATAGGAGGCAAACTTTTGCAAGCAATTAAAGGTCTTTACATGGATAGTCAGGCAGCTGTTAGAGTTGACGGTAAATTGAGTTCATGGTTCAGAGTAGTTTCAGGGGTAAGACAAGGCTGCAACCTGTCTCCACTGTTGTTCATATTATTTATGGATCATATGTTGAAAATAATAGACTGGCTGGGTGAGATTAAGATATGTGAACACAAAATAAGCAGTCTTGCATATGCGGATGACTTAGTTGTGATGGCAGATTCGATTGAAAGTTTGCAAAGTAATATTTCAGAGCTAGATCAGAAATGTAAGGACTATGGTATGAAGATTAGCATCTCCAAAACGAAAGTAATGTCAGTGGGAAGGAAATATAAACAGATTGAGTACCAAATAGGAGGAACAAAGTTAGAACAGGTGGACGATTTCAAGTACTTAGGATGCATATTCTCACAAGATGGCAACATAGTGAAAGAACTGGAAGCGAGGTGTAAGAAAGCTAATGCAGTGAGCGCTCAGCTACGATCTACTCTCTTCTGCAAGCAGGAAGTCAGCACCAAGACTAAGTTATCTGTGCACCGTTCAATCTTTCGACCAACTTTGTTGTATGGGAGCGAAAGCTGGGTGGATTCAGGTTACCTTATCAACAAGGTTGAGGTTACGGATATGAAAGTAGCTAGGATGATTGCAGGTACTAGTAGATGGGAACAATGGCAGGAGGGTGTCCACAATGAGGAAATCAATGAAAAACTGGGAATGAACTCTATAGATGTAGCAGTCAGGGCGAACAGGCTTAGATGGTGGGGTCATGTTACACTCATGGGAGAAGCAAGGTTACCCAAGAGACTCATGGGCTCAGCAGTAGAGGGTAGGAGGAGTCGGGGCAGACCAAGGAGAAGGTACCTGGATTCGGTTAAGAATGATTTTGAAGTAATAGGTTTACCATCAGAAGAGGCACCAATGTTAGTACTGAATAGGGGATCATGGAGGAATTTTATAAGGGGGCTATGCCCCAGACTGAACGCTGAAAGGCATAATCAGTCTTAAATGATGATGATGATCATCATCATCATGATGATATATATACATATATATATGGCCGCTTGCCTTGCTAAAAGTTGTTTATTTTATAGCTCTCCTCTTCATTACGATCAGCGATCTGTTGCCCTCTGAAAGAGGTTTTGTGCAAATTGTGATTCGAGTCAAACAACGTGCTTTTGTAATCATATCATGGCGGAGTTGTTTTAATCTTTTAATGTCTGATATTTGTCCAGGCACTGTTAAAACCTTGTTATTTAAGTCATAGTTAACAGTAGCGCTTTATTCAATGGGGCACCTGATTTAAGATTTGTTCTAGTTACGTTACTTGAGTTTCGGATTACATTAAACAAGGAAATGTTCTCCTTCCTTTACAGTGTAAAGCACGTAGTTGCTTGGTTCACTTTAAGACATGCGTTGTGATGGTTTCTTACTTGCGTTGTAGATTAGTGAAGGTTGTGGTTCCCTGTATGTCATAATTAACCTGTCTGAGATATCCCAATGCATTTTGGGAGGCTGGATTCGGCTGTTATTTGATGCAGTTATGAGTTGGATTCAACAACGGAATTCTACACAATTTAATGTTAGGATTGTAGGTGGCCTTCACCGTTTTTAACTTTTGAAGCTGGCCGTTGTAATTGGAGTTATTTGATAAAATAAAATTTTGTAAAAAACTGTGCATGCTTATTTCACGGCATTTGCGTCTGGCCCCTTCCACTACCGAATTTAATGTTCTGTCTGGCGGTAATTTTGAGATATGTGAGGAAAACACTATGAAATACTTGCCTCACTGGAATTAATCGAGTTTACAAACTGGTGCACGGATAATTATAGCAAAATAACAAGGTAATAATCTAAGTCAATAGCACCAACTGTCAACAGTCTAACCCTTCTTAGATTAATAACTTTAGAATAAAGGAGGTACCAATTAGTACACAGAAGTGACAACACAGCAACAGGAGAACACATCGATTCTCAATAAAGGCTCTTAGTCCAGTACCTACTCATAAAATGCAACCCACCAAGCGTGACGCCTCAAAACTAGACAGATAACGCAAATAGGCCGACGAAGTAAACAATAAGATGGTAATGTGTGGTTAGGTCTAATGGGACCAAACTGCTAAGGTCATCGGTCCCAGACAATAAGGCAGTAACCATATGTATGCACTGTAGCAAGTAGGATAAATAAAAGTAACAGTAAAAGCAGCTAAGCACAATTCAAATTGATGTCTGCCCTGTAATTCTCAAGGCAATGGCCTTGCCGCAGTGGATACACCGGTTCCCGTCAGATCACCGAAGTTAAGCGCTGTCAGGCGTGGCCGTCACTTGGATGGGTGACCATCCGGGCTGCCATGCGCTGTTGCCATTTTTCGGGATGCACTCAGCCTCATGGCGCCAATTGAGGAGCTACTCGACCGAATAGAAGCGGCTTCGGTCAAAGAAAACCATCGTTAACGACCGGGAGAGCGGAGTGCTGACCACATGCCCCTCCTACCCGCATCCCCATTTGAGGATGACACGGCGGTCGGATGGTCCCGATGGGCCACTTGTGGCTTGCAAACGGAGTGCTATAATTCTCAGGCTCAGTAACATCCTCGTTGTGTTTCACAGACGTTGTTTTTTGTTGACGCTACCGTCTGCATTACACTATAAAACTAGTCACCACGAACATGCTCACTTCGAACTGCCGTAACAGAAACCACTCTACAGCAAGCACTTCCTCGGCTCTCCCAGCAGCGTCGTGTGCCATGGAAGTGCGAAGCCAAACGCCGCCCTGTGTTAGCAGCCAGCCTCAATCAACATCGGCCACCAATGCATCAGCTGCGCCGCCTTGTTGCTCCTCCACAGTTCCCAAATCATCTCCAAGCAGCAGCTCCTGTGCTGCAGCGTGCTAGAAGAGTTGTCTGTCACTGGCCGATTCCAACTACCTCCACTCCACCGTATCTACCAGTCCGTCAGTGACAGCAGCTTCCCTGTGCTCCATCTACATGGAGCCTCGCTGAACACAAACAATCCCGGGCTGTGCACCATGCAGGTACCAGCACCGCACCGACGACAAGGCAGCCTCTGTCCACAGTCCCCAGCTACTGGCTTCACGAAGCTGTTGCTGATTCAGGTCCAGCAGCCAGACTGCCAACAGCTCTGACTCCATGCGACAGCCTCGCCAAGACAGTGTGCAGGCAAACTCGCAGAGACGAGTGCCCTATACAGCAACCAGAGCACATGAGTAGCACTGGTCAGACAGTTGGGCGTGGCAAAGAGAAGAACAGCGTGCCTGTTAGAGTACATCGTTAACTATCTGTTGTCATATACAGGGCAAGTCACATGAGATGTATCACCCCTTTTACACTACTGCCCATTAAAATTGCTACAACACGAAGACGACATGCTACAGACGCGAAATTTAACCGACAGGAAGAAGATGCTGCGATATGCAAATGATTAGCTTTTCAGAGCAATCACACAAGGTTGGCGCCGGTGGCGACACCTGCAACGTGCTGACATGAGGAAAGTTTCCAACCGATTTCTCATACACAAACAGCAGTTGACCGGCGTTGCCTAGTAAAACGCTGTTGTGATGCCTCGTGTACGGAGGGGAAATGCGTACCATCACGTTTCCGACTTTGATAAAGGTCGGATTGTAGCCTATCGCGATTGCGGTTTATCGTATCGCGACATTGCTGCTCGCGTTGCTCGAGAACCAATGACTGTTCGCAGAATATGGAATCGGAGGGTTCAGAAGGGTAATACGAAACGCCGTGCTGGAACCCAACGGCCTCGTATCACTAGCAGTCGAGACTACAGGCATCTTATCTGCATGGCTGTAATGGATCTTGCAGCCACATCTCGATCGCTGAGTCAACAGATGGGGACGTTTGTAAGACAACAACCATCTGCACGAACAGTTCGACGACGTTTGCAGCAGCATGGACTATCAGCTCGGAGACCATGGCTGCAGTTACCCTTGACGCTGCATCACAGACAGGAGCGCCTGCGATGGTGAACTCAACGACGAACCTGGGTGCACGAATGGCAAAACGTCATTTTTTCGGACGAATCCAGGTTCTGTGTACAGCATCATGATGGTCGCATCCGTGTTTGGCGACATCGCGGTGAATGCACATTGGAAGCGTGTATTCGTCATCGCCATACTGGCGTATCACCCGGCGTGATGGTATGGGGTGCCATTGGCTACACGTCTCGGTCACCTCTTGTTCGCATTGACGGCACTTTGAACAAAAAAAATGGTTCAAATGGCTCTGAGCACTATGGGACTTAACATCTGTGGTCATCAGTCCCCTAGAACTTAGAACTACTTAAACCTAACTAACCTAAGGACATCACACACATCCATGCCCGAGGCAGGATTCGAACCTGCGACCGTAGCGGTCACGCGGTTCCAGACTGAAGCGCCGAAACCGCACGGCCACACCGGCCGGCGCACTTTGAACACTGGACGTTACATTTCAGATGTGTTACGACCCGTGGCTGTACCCTTCATTCGATTCCTACGAAACCCTACATTTCAGCAGGATAATGCACGACCGCATGTTGCAGGTCCTGTACGGGCCTTTCTGGATACAGAAAATGTTCGACTGCTGCCCTGGCCAGCACATTCTCCAGATCTCTCACCAATTGAAAACGTCTAGTCAATGGTGGCCGAGCAACTGGCTCGTCACAATACGCCAGTCACTACTCTTGATGAACTGTCGTATCGTGTTGAAGCTGCATGGGCAGCTCTACCTGTACACGCCATCCAAGCTCTGTTTGACTCAATGCCCAGGCGTATCAAGGCCGTTATTACGGGCAAAGGTGGTTGTTCTGGGTACTGATTTCTCAGGATTTATGCACCCAAAATGCGTGAAAATGTAATCACATGTCAGTTCTAGTATAATATATCTGTCCAATGAATACCCGTTTATCATCTGCATTTCTTCTAGGTGTAGAAATTTTAATGGCCAGTAGTGTATTTTGTGGACGGTTACACATATCGAAACGAGGATTTCGGCAGTTGTTAGAGAATTGACGGACATGTATATTTTTTCTTCTGTTGGGTTAATGCTTTTAGCGTTGGAATCAACGGAGATATTGAAGCAAGCACTTAAAAAAATGGAACCGTATACTTTTTATAACTGCATTCGATAGCTCTTGCAAAACTAATTACATTAATATAGCCTTTGTTAATGTTGACGTTTAAACCTGTCGTAAAAAGTTCGAGAAATGTCCTAGAATTTGAGAGCAGGGTGGCTGGAGTCTGCATTAGCGGTGCAGACACCGTGAAGCGGAGCTCTCTTGCTACCCTATCTCAGAATGTCAACGAATTTGACTGTTTACTTCCCTGCAATGCACGCTGCTCATTTCTGCTTCAACATTCGTTGCGTGCAGATACGTATACCAGTGAGGAGAATTTGTGTATACTACTTTTTTATGGTGAATGTAAAAGAAATGCCGTAAAAAGAGTACAGCGGTATAAGGTTACCTATCTGGATCGTCAATGTCCGACGCGCCAGACAATTGCACGAATTATTAAGAAGGTAGTGCGGTCATGTTGCAAAGAGAGAACAAGAAAGAAGACTGCAGCTGACAGAGAACATGAAAAGCTATTCTGGCTACGACGCTAATGAACCCAAACAATGGTATGAGACCTATTGCCAAAGTATATGGAATCAGTCAGATGAGTGTCATTTGCATCTTGCATCGACAGAATTTCCACCGCTATCATTTGTTACCACATCAAGCATTCGACGATCGTGATTTCGAACTTCGTACAGAATTCTGTTGATTTGCCCTTCAGCAACTGGCAGGCGACCCTACGTTTTTCCAACATGTACCCTTTACCGATGGAGCAACGTTTACTAACCACGCTAATGTAAATTTGCATAGCTTGCATTACTAGGCAACCGAAATTCAACACTGGCTTCGTCAGGTGCTGCATCAACGGCTGTCAAGCATAAACATATGATGAGGCATGACAGGAAATTACATTGTGGGACCTTACTTCATCCCAGGCGCTCTAAATGGACATTTGTACACATTTTCTGACGAACATTCTGCCGGTTCTTCTAGAAGAGGTATCACTGGATATTCGACAGTGTACGTGGCTGCAACACGACGGTTGTCCAGTTCACTTGCCCCATGTTGCAACACAAATACTCAATGAGAACTTTCCTGGACATTGGAAATGACGAAATTCTGTTGTCAAATGGCCTGCGAGGTACCCCGATTAGACTCTTCTTGATTTCTTCTTTGGGGAGCGCTAGAAGATGCAGTCTACGACGAAGCCCCAACTACGCCAAACGATGTGTGTCGTCGAATCGCTAGTGCATGCCGTACCATATCATCCACTGTAATTACTCTGTTTCGAACGGCGAGTGCAAATGTCCCTTTCAGTCCATAATAAAAGGTTCGAACACATGCTTAAATAAAGGATAATGTTATTGCTTGGGTGGTTACCAAATCATTGTTTATTTCGTTTACATTTGTACGAAATTGCATTGCATTGTCATACGTCCAGAATGAACGACGTTTCGTTAAGAAGAATATTTATTTTGCGGTCTACATGTGGTCACCGAAGTATTTTTAATACAACTTTTGGTTCAATGAAAGTATTCCATATTATATAATTTTGAGCAGTGTAGTTAGAGACAACTGTCCGCCAGTATGTATTTTAGCTCTAAGAAGAACAGAGCCACGAGAAAAGATAGGTCAAACCTACCTTTTAACATTTAGATATTTAATACAATAGTTGCTTATTACAGCGTATTTCTCTGTTTCAGTTCATAAATGTGGAAGGATGCACAAATGTGAAATAGTTTTCCTAAACCCTTTGTGATACGCAAGCACAGACCTTCATTGATGTTTTAAGTACTCTTGCTTCCCACTATTGAAGAGAAATTCGGGGATTGGGTTTGCATCTTTCAACACGTTCGAGCACCTGCTCATAATGAGCGGCCTGTTGTGGAGTGGTTACACGACAATAACATCCCTGTAATGGACTGGCCTGCACAAAGTCCTGACCTGAGTCCTATAGAATGCCTTTGGGATGTTTTGGAACGTCGACTTCGTGTCAGGCCTCACCGACCGACATCGATACCTCTCTTCAGTGCAGCACTCCGTGAAGAATAGGCTGCCATTCCCCAAGAAACCTTCCAGCACCTGATTGAAGGTATGCCTGCGAGAGTGGACGCTGTCATCAAGGCTAAGGGTGGGTCAACACCATATTGAATTCCAGAATTACCGATGGAGGCCACTAACTTAGTCATTTTGAGCCAGGTGTCCGAATACTTTTGACCACATAGTGTAGTTCACAGTAAATTTTAAATTTTCGCCAATAAGCCGAAGGAATCTGAAATGGTGCGATTGCTAGGAGCTTGGTGGAGGAGGGGTGAGGGATCGATTAGCTAATGAACACAGAATACCTTACAACACATTTATTACGAATAAAATTTTCCAGAGGATAAACAGGATAGTAATTATACCTTTAACTGATAACGCCCACGAAAGACTTAAAAAATCAACCATAACAGAAGACCCATGGACCTTGCCGTTGGTGGGGAGGCTTGCGTGCCTCAACGATACAGATAGCCGTACCGCAGGTGCAACCACAACGGAGGGGTATCTGTTGAGAGGCCAGACAAACGTGTGGTTCCTGAAGAGGGGCAGCAGCCTTTTCAGTAGTTGCAGGGGCATTAGTCTGGATGATTGACTGATCTGGCCTTGTAACATTAAGCAAAACGGCCGTGCTGTTGTGGTACTGCGAACGGCTGAAAGCAAGGGGAAACTACAGCCGTAATTTTTCCCGAGGGCATGCAGCTTTACTGTATGATTAAATGATGATGGCATCCTCTTGGGTAAAATATTCCAGAGGTAAAATAGTGCCCCATTCGGATCTCTCGGCGGGGATTACTCAAGGGGACATCGTTATCAGGAGAAAGAAAACTGGCTTTCTACGGATCGGAGAGAGGAATGTCAGATCCCTTAATCGGGCACGTAGGTTAGAAAATTTAAAAAGGGAAATGGATAGGTTAAAGTTAGATATAGTGGGAATTAGTGAAGTTCGGTGGCAGGAGGAACAAGACTTTTGGTCAGGTGAATACAGGGTTATAAATACAAAATCAAACAGGGGTAATGCAGGAGTAGGTTTAATAATGAATAAAAAATAGGAGTGCGGGTAAGCTACTACAAACAGTATAGTTAACGCATTATTGTGGCCAAGATAGACACGAAGCCCACGCCTACTACAGTAGTACAAGTTTATTTGCCAACTAGCTCTGCAGATGATGAAGAAATTCATTAAATGCATGATGAGATAAAAGAAATGATTCAGGTAGTGAAGAGAGACGAAAATTTAATAGTCATGGGTGACTGGAATTCGACAGTAGGAAAAGGGAGAGAAGGAAACGTAGTAGGTGAAAACGGATTAGGGCTAAGAAATGAAAGAGGAAGCCGTCTGTTAGAATTTTGCACAGAGCATAACTTAATTATAGCTAACACTTGGTTCAAGAATTATGAAAGAAGGTTGTATACATGGAAGAACCCTGGAGATACTAAAAGGTTTCAGATAGATTATACACTACTGGCCATTAAAATTGCTACACCACGAAGATGACGTGCTACAGACGCGAAATTTAACCGACAGGGAGAAGATGTTGTGATATGCAAATGATTAGCTTTTCAGAGCATTCACACAAGGTTGGCGCCGGTGGCGACACCTACAACGTGCTGACATGAGGAAAGTTTCCAACCGATTTCTCAAACACAGACAGCAGTTGACCGGCGTTCCCTGGTGAAACATTGGTATGATGCTTCGTGTAAGGACGAGAAATGCGTACCATCACGTTTCCGACTTTGATAAAGGTCGGATTGTTGCCTATCGCGATTGCGGTTTATCGTATCACGACATTGCTGCTCGCGTTGGTCGAGATCCAATGACTGTTAGCAGAATATGGAATCGGTGGGTTCAGGAGGGTAATACGGAGCGCCGTGCTGGATCCCAACGGCCTCGTGTCACTAGCAGTCGAGATAACAGGCGTCTCATCCGCATGGCTGTAACGGATCGTGTAGCCACGTCTCGATCCCTGAGTCAACAGATGGGGACGTTTGCAAGACAATAACCATCTGCACGAACAGTCCGACGACGTTTGCAGCAGCTCGCAGGCCATGGCTGCAGTGAACCTTGATGCCGCATCACAGACACCAGCGCCTGCGATGGTTTACTCAACGACGAACCTGGATGCACGAATGGAAAAACGTCATTTTTTCGGATAAATCCAGGTTATGTTTGCAGCATCATGATGGCCGCATCCCTGTTTGGCCACATCGCGGTGAACGCACATTGGAAGCCAGTATTCGTCATCGCCATACTGGCGTATCACCCGGCGTGACGGTATGGGGTGCCATTGTTTACACGTCTCTGTCACATCTTGTTCGCATTGACGGCACTTTGAATAGTGGACGTTACATTTCAGATGTGTTACGACCCGTGGCTCTACCCTTCATTCGATCCCTGCGAAACCCTACATTTCAGCAGGATAATGGACGACCGCATGTTGCAGGTCCTGTATGGGCCTTTCTGGATACAGAAAATGTTCGACCGCTGCCCAGGCCAGCACATTCTCCAGATCTCTCACGAACCGAAAACGTCTGGTCAATGGTGGCCGAGCAACTGGCTCGTCACAATACGCTAGTCACTACTGTTGTGTCGGCAGATTAGCCAACACAAGGCACACTAATTGAGAGAGGAGGCCGAAATGCACGCGTCAACTCACGCAGGCTGGCGTTAGGTCTGAAACAGGATACGTAATGAATACTATAATGAAAAGTACGTAGCTGCTGGAATACTTAACTTAAATCCATCATTTGTATACAGCGTTCTTGATGATACAAGTGAGACTCTCTCTAGAAATGGTTAATGGCGCCTTGCTAGGTCGTAGCCATGGACTTAGCTGAAGGCTATTCTAACTATCTCTCGGCAAATGAGAGAAAGGCTTCGTCAGTGTAGTCGCTAGCGAAGTACAACTGGGGCGAGTGCTAGTAAGTCTCTCAAGACCTGCCGTGTGGTGGCGCTCGGTCTGCGATCACTGACAGTGGCGACACGTGGGTCCGACATGTACTAATGGACCGCGGCCGATTTAAAGCTACCACCTAGCAAGTGTGGTGTCTGGCGGTGACACCACAACTACTCTTGATGAACTGTGGTATCGAGTTGAAGCTGCATTGGCAGCCGTACCTGTACACGCCATCCAGGCTCTGTTTGACTCAATGCCCAGGCGTATCAAGGCCGTTATTACGGGCAGAGGTGGTTGTTCTGGGTACTGATTTCTCAGGATCTACGCACCCCAATTGCGTGAAAATGTAATCACATGTCAGTTCTAGTATAATATATTTGTCCAAAGAATACCCGTTTATCATCTGCATTTCTTCTTGGTGAAGCAATTTTAATGACCAGTAGTGTATAATGGTAAGACAGAGATTTAGAAACCAGGATTTAAATTGTAAGACGTTTCCAGGGGCAGATGTGGACTCTGACCACAATTTATTGGTTATGAACTGTAGATTAAAACTGAAGAAATTGCAAAAAGGTGGGAATTTAAGGAGATGGGATCTGGATAAACTGAAAGAACCAAAGATTGTACAGAGTTTCAGGGAGAGCATCAGGGAACAATTGACAAGAATGGGGGAAAGAAATACAGTAGAAGAAGAATTGGTAGCTTTGAGGGATGAAGGCAGCAGAGGATCAAGTAGGTAAAAAGACCAGGGCTAGTAGAAATTCTTGGGTAGAGAAGAGATACCGAATTTAATTGATGAAATGAGAAAATACAAAAATGCAGTAAATGAAGTAGGCAAAAACGAATACAAACATCTCAAAAATGAGATCGACAGGAAGTGCAAAATGGCTAAGCAGGGATGGCTAGAGGACAAATGTAAGGATGTAGAGGCTTATCTCCCGAGGGGTAAGATATATACTGACTACAGGAAAATCAAAGAGACCTTTGGAGAAAAGAGAACCACTTGTATGTATATCAAGAGCTTAGATGGAAACCCAGTTCCAAGCAAAGAAGGGAAAGCAGAAAGGTGGAAGGAGTATATAGAGGGTCTATACAGGGGCGATGTTCTTGAGGACAATATTATGGAAATGGAAGAGGATGTAGATGAAGATGAAATGAGAGATATGATATTGCGTGAAGAGTTTGACAGAGCACTGAAAGACCTAAGCCGGAACAAGGCCCCGGGAGTCGAAAACATTCCATTAGAACTACTGACGGCCTTGGGAGAGCCAGTCATGACGAAACTCTACCATCTGGTGAGCAAGATGTATGAAACAGGCGAAATTCCCTCAGACTTCAGAAAGAATATAATAATTCCAATCCCAAAGAAAGCAGGGGTTGACAGATGTGAAAATTACCGAACTATCAGTTTAATAAGTCACAGCTGCAAAATACTAACACGAATTCTCTACAGACGAATGGAAAAACTGGCAGAAGCCGACCTCGGGGAAGATCAGTTTGGATTCTGTAGAAATGTTGGAACACGTGAGGCAATACTGACCATACAACTTATCTTAGAAGAAAGATTAAGGATAGGCAAACCTACGTTTCTAGCATTTGTAGACTTAGAGAAAGCTTTTGACAATGTTGACTGGAATACTCTCTTCGAAATTCTGAAGGTGGCAGGGGTAAAATACAGAGAGCGAAAGGCTATTTACAATTTGCACAGAAACCAGATGGCAGTTATAAGAGTCGAGGAGCATGAAAGGGAAGCAGTGGTTGGGAAGGGAGTGAGACAAAGTTGTAGCCTCTCCCTGATCTTATTCAGTCTGTATATTGAGCAAGCAGTAAAGGAAGCAAAAGAAAAGTTCGAAGTAGGCATTAAAATCCATGGAGAAGAAATAAAAACTTTGAGGTTCTCCGATGACATTGTAATTCTGTCAGAGACAGCAAAGGACTTGGAAGAGCAGTTGAACGGAATGGACAGTGTCTTGTAAGGAGGGTATAAGATGAACATTAACAAAAGTAAAACGAGGATAATGGAATGTAGTCGAATTAAATCGGGTGATGCTGAGGGAATTAGATTAGGAAATGAGACACTTGAAGTAGTAAAGGAGTTTTGCTATTTGGGGAGCAAAAAAACTGATGATGGTCGAAGTAGAGACGATATAAAATGGAGACTGGCAATGGCAAGGAAAGCGTTTCTAAAGAAGAGAAATTTGTTAACATAGAGTATAGATTTAAGTGTCAGGAAGTCGTTTCTGAAAGTATTTGTATGGAGTGTGGCCATGTATGGAAGTGAAACACGGACGATAAATAGTTTAGACAAGAAGAGATTAAAAGCTTTCGAAATGTGGTGCTACAGAAGAATGCTGAAGATTAGATGGGTAGATCACATAACTAATGAGGAGGTATTGAATAGAATTGGCGAGAAGAGGAGTTTGTGGCACAACTTGACTAGAAGAAGGGATCGGTTGGTAGGGCATATTCTGAGGCATCAAGGGATCACCAATTTAGTATTGGAAGGCAATGTGGAGGGTAAAAATCGTAGAGGGAGACCAAGAGATGAATACACTAAGCAGATTCAGAAGGATGTAGGCTGCAGTAGGTACTGGGAGATGAAGAAGCTTGCACAGGATAGAGTAGCATGGACAGCTGTATCAAACCAGTCTCAGGACTGAAGACCACAACAACACAACAGAAGAAAACTTAATTGTAAATTCTCATTTAACCGTGGAACACTAACTTTAAACTCCAGAAAATTATAGCGGCTAAAGCCGAAGAGTTCTTACTGTGACAAAATTTACTAGCAACCTAAGTAAAATTGCAAGACACTAATAAAGTTAAAAACCGGCTAAAACCTTACAGAGCGTTTCGTTGAATGAATTACTCTCTGAGCTACTTAAAGCATTAAATTTTATACATCAGCAAGGCTGCACGCAGTCTCAAGAATTACAGTAATAACAGATGTAGGCATCACGCGCAGAACCAGTGACTGAAGCTAGGGCATCAGGTGACAACGGAAGAAATACACTTGGCTGTAGAAAGGGACCACTAACCCATGACAACATTACGCTCATCAGCCATCAGTAACAGGTCAGTAGTTACAGTAATTAAGTTACCTGGAACACATGAAAGAAACATAACTACAGGCTGAGAACAAGTCAACTCACAGTTTAGAAGGAAGCCGTTGAGCTTTCCGCAAATGAACAAAATTTAACTACTTAGATTTTAGCAACTATCGTGCTGATTAAGGAACCGAGTCAAAATAATCATTTATATGTATGAACCACGCCGACTAGTGCCTTACACAATTAGGTACTTATTTAACCACTGTGATAATCTCAGTCATCGAAATTGCCGGTGCTCAGCATATTTTAATTACTTCCCTAGTATCAGGACAAATTTTATCACAGGCCAGTTAACTACACTCAGCTCGTTCGAAGACACTCTTCTTCTTATCTCTTAACCCCTCACACCCGGCAGACAACGAGGATGCGGTAAGGTTGGTAGGTTTCCCCATAAGAACGACGGTTTCCCAAGGAAGGGGTTCACCGTTAAAAAAAGGGAATCTCCATAACCAGTGGACATATTAAGCCGGATCCACAGTATGTTCACGGTCCAAGTGAGAAGTCGAATTTGCACTGCCGTATCTCAATATCCATGGCTCCTCCCAAATTGTGCAGTAGAAGTTTCCGTCCGCTACGGCCTAGGTCAGGGGACCCTCTCGCAGCGACGCGCTTCAAACAACACGGCGATACAGGTGTGATCTGGTCGTTCAACACTCAAGCCCGTGTTAAGTGCGCAACTCTTACTAGGAGCGCACCAGAACTCACGCCATCTCAAAGAACGCCATTCAACTTTGCTTTTCTCTCCTGGTAGCTCACCAAACGAGCACACCTCAACATCCTCTTCCCTCCATCACACACTCTAAGTCGCAACCAAAAAGTCGACCACTATGGACGTATGAAGCAAAGAGAATGTTCACGCAAAGATAAATCGAGCTGCTGTGTCACGGCTCGCAATTTATAGTGGCGTGATTGTGAACGTCCTTGCAGTGGAGATAAGATTAATTTTACTATTTGCCCTTGTTTGTGTAAGATATTTAACATTAAGTCCACTGAAACTTGGCATTTACTCAGTTTTGGTATTTTTGTTTTATTGTTTATGTTCATAACAGCCGGCCGATGTGGCCGAGCGGCTCTAGGCGCTTCAGTCCGGAACCGCGCGACCTCTACGGTCGCAGGTTCGAATCCTGCCTCAGGCATGGATGTGTGTGATGTGCTTAGGTTAGGTAGGTTTAAGTAGTTCTAAGCTCTAGGGGACTGATGACCTCAGATGTTAAGTCCCATAGTGCTCAGAGCCATCTGAACCATGTTTTGTTCAGAACATTATTTCTTAACGGCGCAAGTTGGCTTCTGTAGAATTCGAGTAATCTCGCATTTCAGCGAAATTGCCTTGTATGTATACATTAAAAAAACAATAGTATTCCTTGCGCAGTTGTAACTGAATAACAATGCCTTCCATTTAATTAAGAACCTTCAACTGGTCAGTCCTTGTGTTATCTTTCACATTGCTTGTGTGTTTGTTAAATAGTTTGTTATGATGGATGCACCTCGACTAAATATTTTATAAGTGTACTGTTCTCTAAATGCGATAAGGCGCCTTCTGCACAATCCTGACAAATTGTGGCCGAAAATTAATTGTACTGCCTTTTGGTTCCTGATCACGTCTGCGAATTCTGTTACTCTGTTTTCAAATTTTCTTCAGTAATTTCAAAACGGTTATCTAATAATCATAATAGTTGGCAACCAATGCTGCACAATCGCAATAAAGTCATGACATGTTCAACTGACTCTCTTACTAGAACATGTTATGCGTTTCGGGATCACACCCATCTTCAGACATCACAAACTTCAACTCCTTCCTAACCAACCAGGCGTACAGCCTTGACAACTCAAAAAAGTGTCGAATAACATATGACTGCGTCACAAGCAGTCAGTGTAACAATTATAAATACTATCTTGGGGTCAACGGAAGCGTCCGATTCCATCCTTCGGCTTTGACCCGTGACGTAAAGCTGTTGTGGTGTGTGACGTCACAACGGCGCGGCATTTAGTATGTGAGAGTGGCGTGTTTGTAGGTGTCGCTTTGATGTGATCGATGGTGCTCTCTGGTGGTGTGTTTATGCGTTTTTGGTTTAGTTTGCATGTGTGGCTTGTTTATAGGTGGCGTATTGTGGCGGTTGGTGGTTCTCTCTGGTGGTGTGTTTATGGGTAGCGTGTTATGTGGCGTATGGGGTTCATTGCGTGGTAGCATTGGACGTGTGTGGTGTCGGTAGCGACTGTGCTTTCAGCGGAATATTTTTCAGTGAGTTAACAATTTTGGTTTTGTTATGTCGACGTTATTGTAGTTTCTTTCTGTTCGTCGTGTGTGAATTTTGGTAAATTACTTTGTTTATGTCTTTGGTAGGTATGTATATGACTGATAACGTCAACAGTTTTTGGTTGTCGGCAATGATGGGGGACAGTGCGTTGTCTCTAACAAAATTTCTTCAACTATTCGGATTTTTGGATGAAGTCGTGAAGTGTTCAGTGCGTCGTGAAGAAATGAGGCTTACTAAACTTCCAGCGTCCCGGACCAGGGACGGCTATATGAGGAGATGTCGTAAAGATAACAGGTCAAGGGAAGTTTTTGATTCCAATTTTGATTTTCTAGGTGTCTAGGTGGTGGTGGCGAAAGTTTTGAGATTTATAGTGTGGTATCGGTAGTTGCTGTTGACCTATATAACTCAAGAGAAGTGTTCGATTCCAATGGATATTGTTTTTAGTTGATTTTGGGAAACTTGTACTGGTTTTATTTTATCGTTTTTGTCGTTTGGTTTAGTGGAGTGTGTTTATTTTTAGTTTGTCCCCACCCAAAAACCCCCAATTTCCCCCGCTTGCCCCATTAGTTTCATTTTATTTTTGGAGGAATATGTGTTTGATGGTTTTTCGATCTATTTTTGTGTTTGTTGTCATGTTTACGTATTGACGTCACAGTCGCGATATGGGAGTTGTTGTGAATGATCGTTTCCGCAATATTGGTGACGTCATTGATCAAACCAGACGGGTGAAATCGGACGTTTCCGATAACCCCAATCTTGTACGAACACTTATGATTCACAACCTCATCTCAATTAATACAGGGCATTTCGCATTGACAATCGTCATTAGTAGTTAGCAAGGTTTGGAGAAGAGTAAGGATATATCTTTATAGACGTGCCAAGTGGTATGGCAGGTAAGCAGCGATTGCACGGGAAGGATTGACAGCGAATGACGATAACTCTCCTACTACGGCAGAAGTATCACACTGAATGCCGCCGCTTCTGTTCGAACGAATGAATCATTCTGCCTCTCTGTCCCTGAATTGCTGCTGCAGCCTTTAACGGAGGACGTCTAGTAAGAAAAGGAACACATTATTTCTGTGCCATTTTCGGTTGAAAAAACGCGAAATTTATTGTAGAATACAGGGAAATATTCCAGCTTCAACTCTTATGGTTCCATGAAATTCCGATAGGTGGCGGCGCTTTACGTAGCCCTCAAAATGGCTTCTGTATCACAGGCGTGTTGCAGAGTGTCTACGGAGATGAGCAAGGCGTCTGTCATCATGGCACAAGGTCGCGCAAACCCGCCCGACCCCTCGCGTGCCAGCCGACCGCACACAGCTTTGCTACCCTCAGGAAATCGAAAAAAAAAAATTACTCAGTTTGTTCGTCGCCACAAAAATGCGAACAAACTTCTCCTTCTCCATGACAACGCGAGTCCTCGCGCAAGTCTGCGCACCAGAGAGGAATGGCTCTGAGCACTATGGGACTTAACATCTATGGTCATCAGTCCCCTAGAACTTAGAACTACTTAAATCTAACTAACCTAAGGACAGCACACAACACCCAGCCATCACGAGGCAGAGAAAATCCCTGACCCCGCCGGGAATCGAACCCGGGAACCCGGGCGTGGGAAGCGAGAACGCTACCGCACGACCACGAGATGCGGGCGCACCAGAGAGGAACTCACAAAATTTCATTGGACTTCCTCCCTCATCCACCCTACAGCCCGGATCTTGCATCTCACGATTTCACCTGTTTGAACCAATGAAGGATGCAGTCCGCGGGAAGCAGTATTTGGAAGAAAAGGTTATTCATATAGCAAGTCGTCGAGCGGTAGAGTGGCATCATGCGGGCACGCAAACCGTCCCAGTAAGGTCTCATTGAAGCTCGCCCAGTTACCCGCTCGGTCTAACGAAAGGGTTTCCGGATTAGGAAGGAGCGCCTGGTCTCCGGCACTAATCCGCCCGGTTGACTTGTGTCGAGGTCCGGCGAGCCGGCCAGTCTGTGGATGGTTTTTAGTCGGTTTTCCATCTGCTCGACGAATGCAGGCTGGTTCCCCTTATTCCACCTCAGCTACACTACGTCGTCGATTGCTGAGCACCGGCCGGGGTGACCGAGCGGTTCTAGGCGCTACAGTCTGGAACCGCGCGACCGCTACGGTCGCAGGTTAGAATCCTGACTCGGGAATGGATGTGTGTGATGTCCTTAGGTTAGTTAGGTTTAAGTAGTTCTAAGTTCTAGGGGACTGATGACCTCAGATGTTAAGTCCCATAGTGCTCAGAGCCATTTTAACCATTTTGATTGCTGAGCAAACAAGTTCTCCGCGTACGCGTACACCACCATTACCCTACCACGCAGACATAGGGGTTACACTCGTCTGGTGTGAGGCGTTCCCCGGGGAAGGGGACTTCCACCGGGGTCCGAACCGCACAATGACCCTGAAAGAGTGGTTCGGTGTGGGGTGGCAGAGGTGTGAAGTGGACTGCGGTAGTCGTCGTGGGGTTGTGGACCACTGCGGCTGCGGCGGGGACGGAGCCTCTCCGTCGTTTCTAGGCCCCCGGTTAACATACAGTACAATACATACATGTCGAAAAGAAGCTGAAACAATGAGTAATATGGTATATCGAAATCGGGAATAAAACCAACCTGCTTTCAGAAAAAAAATCTGTGTTGAGTCACTTTTTGAATGCCCCTCGCGTTATTCCGTGAGCTGTGGCGGCTGGCGTCTATCGTAGTACTCTAGGTGGCCCTCCGTCACGGTCGGTCGTGTGGTTTCCCGCCGACATATTTCACCACGTTGGAATGTTTCACGCCTGCTCTCTCCTGTGTACCCCGTCCGAATATTAAAAGTCCGCTCTTTTTCGCGCTCCCAGTCCCTCTTACTCTAAAAGGCACACGCGGCGCCGCTCTACTGCATTTCGCGTCTCTGCAAATTTTCTATTGACCCTCTCGCTCTGCCGCCTACGTTCTCCACGCATAAATTTATAAAAACTCTCTTACTCCCTTCATCCACTCTGTAAAAACTCCTCTCCTAGTCCACTTGCTTAGCGCCCGTGTCTGCTCATAAAAGTGAAACATAGTACAGACGTCGCAGGCCGTCCAACACTGACGGCGTGCCAGTGTTCTGCCAACAGTTCTCGCCACTTTGGGAAAAGAAAACGGAAAAAATACGTTCGTACTCTTTCAACATTGGCCTTGAGAGTCAAATGTACAGCTATAACGGCACAGATTACGGTGTTTTTATTGATCAGGTGTGTACAGATGTTATCTACATCCAGAGTGTATGTTCCTGCCTGCCGGGAACGAAATTTCTCCGAATTTCCTCATGCTGCCGGTGTGTCTTTCTCGTCCACCTGTTGACGATCTATGCTCCAGATATACAATACTAATAAAGAAAGAGCAAGCATAGATAATTACTACTGCCTCTGTGATCATTGCCATGCCCCACCTCATGAATCTACGTCCAACTGCTACATCACGTCTGTCATTGCCATCTTCGACAGTTCTGTCACCGTGCAACCGCTACGGTCGCAGGTTCGAAGCCTGCCGCGGGCATGGATGTGTGTGATGTCCATAGGTTAGTTAGGTTCAAGTAGTTCTAAGTTCTAGGGCATGGACGGCCAAGAACGCAGCACGTGTGCATGCACGCGTGCCGAGCTTTCACAAGCGTGCGGGTCGCTCCCTTCTGACGTCACACGTCCCCCACTACCACACCAGCTGACTGCGCGCGCGTGCGCCGAACTACGAACACGCCGCACACGACAGTGCATTCGCGTAAGGAACACTGCCCTGCTAGCATGTGGCTTAGTTTCATATTACGACATTTGATAATATTAAGCTCTGTACAACACATCATGTTGAGCAATACTGAATCTTTGTTGGCTGTTCGTACACCTACAGAAAAATAACAATAACGCTGGGTTTGAAACTGCATTACACCAACAATATCGTGCTTCTCACATCGTCACTCGTAAAATTCTTACAACATTTAAGCTGAGATATAGAAACAGACTTGAAAGCAGTCTACAGCATGCAGTATGATGTGGAATAAGTGATTCCAACTACATGTGAAACAAGTAAATTTTATATTCTGGAACTACTGTACAAAATTTGCAATAACAACAATTCTCAACAAAACATATGACAAATATAACAAAATTATCACTATTAATTTAATTATTTTTGGTTCACTGTAGACATAATAAAGTACATATCTGGCACAAACTGACGGTACACGGACAAACGCAGACAGTTTCTCATATTTTCGTCACTCAGATTGCCACGTAATCCTGTCTTACTTAGTTTCATAATCGAAATGAACCTTTCGCACACGTATGTCGATCCAAACACTGATATAACTTTTACTGCCTCATTGTGGAGACAGGGAAACTCTTCCCGAGGAAAACCTTCGTAAAATTCCTGGACAGTTTTTAAGTAAAAAAATTTGTCCTTTAAGCGGGAATGACACTGCAGACCGATCAATTCCATTTGCAAATGCACTGGAGTACTTTCAACTGAAACGGTAAAGGGTCTAGAAAATAGTTCAAAACAGATGTCAGACTGGCAGTGTCCTGAAAACGTTTAGAAAATTGTGCCTGTAGTTCCTCCAACACAGAAACGAATTCGTCAGAAGTTCCGTTCTCTCTGACTTTAGAGAGCGTAGGGCAATGGGCGTTATTCATTTTCATGAGTTGTTCCTTCCACAATGCGAGTTTCTTATTAAAAGCATCCACTTTTTTCATCAGATCAGAAATAAGCTGCTACTCACCTTGCAAAGTCTTATTGAGAGCGTTCAAGTGTGCAGTCAGATCAACTAAAAAGGCGAGGTCTGCAATCCATTTTGGATCTTCTAATTTTGGCTCTGCCTTTTCTTTTTCCTTCAGGAACTCAACAGTAGCGAGTCTTAAATTGAAAAATCTTTCGAGGCATGATCCTCGACTTAACTAACGTATTTCCCAGTGGTAAATAACATCCCCGTACTCTTCGTTCAGTTCCATGAGAAACTGTTGAAACTGATGGTGTACTAAGGCATGCGACTTCAAAAAATGTACTATGGTGACTACCAACTTCATCACGTGCTCCAAATTTGCATACTTAGCACAAAGAGCTTCTTGGTGTACAAAACAATGAATTCCGTACAAATCTTCTGTCGATCGTCCTAGTTTTTTTATGCAACAATACTATAAGCCCATTTTGAGCACCTCGAACTACTGCCGCTCCATCCATGGTGACTGAAACTAACATTTTCCAATTCAGGCCAACGGCTTCAACTGCCTCTTCAACTGCTTTTAGCAAGTGTAATGACACATTCCGACGCAGAGACATACAATACCTTAAAAGCTGCGCCAAAGATTAAATTGAGAGGCATGTAGATTATAATCTTTGTAATGTTCACATTGGATTCTCTTTTGTTTCATACTCCAAGGAGCTAAGGGACACTTTCGATTGTGGCTTTGTGGAGGATGGACGTGATTTTTGGACTGTGCGGAAAGGCAGCCATATAGTTAGTAATTATGGTTTGTGAAACGAGCAGAGCAAGTCTTATTGTGTTGTGAATAAAAAATAGTGAGAAGTATCGAAGTGTTACGAAAATTATTTAAAGCGACGTAGCATTGTATTCCTTGGTTTCCACCGTCTTCGTGAAGTGAACCGATACCGACTTAGGAAGATACACACGGTCAACAAAGAGAAGAACACCGATGGCGACTAATGAATTAATAGTATGGCAGAAAGATGAATTATACGTCCAAGGTGAGAATTCTGAATAAATCAACAATGACGTAGAATTCAAAAATGTAATTAATCGGAATGATAAATTATATTACAGGCATATTTCACGCAGCACTGAATTTGTCCGCATTCAAGCCGGTCAATACAGTCCGTAAAAAAGCCCTTTAAAATTCTGAAGTTACAGTTCCATGTCCGTAATTTTCCCCTTTTCAAAAAACCAATAAATTTAATTTTTTTTATTTATTTCGCCACACAAGTCGGTACCCCTCGATGTGTGTTTCATTGGTACTAAATCTAACGGTTCTTCCGTCACGTGCAAATTTGTGTCGACTCCACTAACATAAATCGCTAGTTGTGCTGTGTCCGAAATGTCGGTCGACTCGTCCAAAGCAATCGAGAATGCAATAAACTTGCAGGCACTATCAATTAACTGCCTGTAGACATCCGCTGCCATACCAGCTATGCGGCGAGCTATTGTCTGTCTGGAAAGACTAATTTCACTAAACTTCTTTACTTCCAGTGGCGTCAAGAGTTCCGCCACCTCAACAATACACTCCTTGATGAAATCACCATCACTGAAAGGCTTACTCGCTCTTGCAATTTTGAGTGCTATTTTGTAGCTTGCTCTTAAAGACAGGTCGCTACGTTCGGTTGCAGGCTAGAAAAAGGAAACAAAAGTTGAGTGAACTCTAAATTCGAATTCTAACGACAAATATGTACAAATACAAACATCAGAAACACAAAGATTTGTAAGTGGTACTCGCGTTCGGTCCGTCTCGCTGCGTAACACGTCTTCTTAATTCCGCCAACTTGTTTGATCTGTCAACCCAACTAAATCATTAAATCCTTTGTTTGTGGCGTTATAATGCCGTTCTATTGCAAATTTGCGGTGCCCAGCGAGTATGCGACTGCGTAATAGACATTGAGAATTTTCATCCTTCTCTTCGAAAAAATATTGCAATTCCCATTCAGCTCTCAAGGCTCGTGACGTTGTGTCACTACCTCACCTCTTTGTGAGCGTGTGTTTCATTGCAACAACCACTGTACAGTACTTATAAACTTCCTACGAATCGCTAACAAATAGCGAGGAATAAACATGGCTGCCGCTACGAATCAACTAATGCACCCTATGCCGGATGAAAAGATGTCGCATCGCACAGCTAGTCTAATGTCGCGCCGTGCCGAGCAGTGCCGCGAAAGACCGAGGAAAGCCGAGTAGTGGCGAGGCGGACCGAGCCCTGGACGGCACGCGTGCAGCACATCTGTACAAGCGTACAGTTTGGCACGCCGTCGCCGTTCCTGTTCTAGGGGACTGATGACCTCAGCTGTTAGGTCCCATCGTGCTCAGAGCCATTTTTGAACAGTTCTGTCGCTATTCAAGGGTGAGGCGTGGCTAGTCGGAAAGGGTAATCATCTCTCAGTATGTCGTCAGATATACAGGGTGTTTCAAAAATGACCGGTATATTTGAAACGGCAATAAAAACTAAACGAGCAGCGATAGAAATACACCGTTTGTTGCAATATGCTTGGGACAACAGTACATTTTCAGACAGACAAACTTTCGAAATTACAGTAGTTACAATTTTCAACAACAGATGGCGCTGCGGTCTGGGAAACTCTATAGTACGATATTTTCCACATATCCACCATGCGTAGCAATAATATGGCGTAGTCTCTGAATGAAATTACCCGTAACCTTTGACAACGTGTCTGGCGGAATGGCTTCACATGCAGATGAGATGTACTGCTTCAGCTGTTCAATTGTTTCTGGATTCTGGCGGTACACCTGGTCTTTCAAGTGTCCCCACAGAAAGAAGTCACAGGGGTTCATGTCTGGCGAATAGGGAGGCCAATCCAAGCCGCCTCCTGTATGTTTCGGATAGCCCAAAGCAATCACACGATCATCGGAATATTCATTCAGGAAGTTAAAGACGTCGGCCGTGCGATGTGGCCGGGCACCATCTTGCATAAACCACGAGGTGTTCGCAGTGTCGTCTAAGGCAGTTTGTACCGCCACAAATTCACGAAGAATGTCCAGATAGCGTGATGCAGTAATCGTTTCGGATCTGAAAAATGGGCCAATGATTCCTTTTGGAAGAAATGGCGGCCCAGACCAGTACTTTTTGAGGATGCAGGGACGATGGGACTGCAACATGGGGCTTTTCGGTTCCCCATATGCGCCAGTTCTGTTTATTGACGAAGCCGTCCAGGTAAAAATAAGCTTCGTCAGTAAACCAAATGATGCCCACATGCATATCGCCGTCATCAATCCTGTGCACTATATCGTTAGCGAATGTCTCTCGTGCAGCAATGGTAGCGGCGCTGAGGGGTTGCCGCGTTTGAATTTTGTATGGATAGAGGTGTAAACTCTGGCGCATGAGACGATACGTGGACGTTGGCGTCATTTGGACCGCAGCTGCAACACGGCGAACGGAAACCCGAGGCCGCTGTTGGATGACCTGCTGCACTAGCTGCGCGTTGCCCTCTGTGGTTGCCGTACGCGGTCGCCCTACCTTTCCAGCACGTTCATCCGTCACGTTCCCAGTCCGTTGAAATTTTTCAAATAGACCCTTTATTGTATCGCTTTTCGGTCCTTTGGTTACATTAAACCTCTGTTGAAAACTTCGTCTTGTTGCAACAACACTGTGTTCTAGGCGGTGGAATTCCAACACCAGAAAAATCCTCTGTTCTAAGGAATAAACCATGTTGTCTACAGCACACTTGCACGTTGTGAACAGCACACGCTTACAGCAGAAAGACGACGTACAGAATGGCGCACCCACAGACTGCGTTGTCTTCTATATCTTTCACATCACTTGCAGCGCCATCTGTTGTTGAAAATTGTAACTACTGTAATTTCGAAAGTTTGTCCGCCTGAAAATGTACTGTTGTCCCAAGCATATTGCAACAAACGGTGTATTTCTATCGCTGATCGTTTAGTTTTTATTGCCGTTTCAAATATACCGGTCATTTTTGAAACACCCTGTAGCAGCAACCAGTTTTTCAATACATAGGTCGTCGTGGTACTAATAGCGTAACGGTGAACCTACGTACACTCCGTTCAACTTACCTGATACAATAACAATTACTCCAAATATCAAAACATCAGTAGAAATTCGAGTAAAGCTCTACTGTAGTTCGCCATCGCAATGAAGCAGTTCATCACTTTCGATAAGCCGATGGAGAGGTCAAATGACATTTTCTTTTCTTTAGCGTTGTCCCATATCCAGTGGTAGTATATGTCAGTATTAAAAAGTCTACGGAGACAGTGAACGAACATTCAGTTTGCTCAACCACCATACCATACATAGGCACTATAAGGTGACGTCCATACATCTGTTTTTGATTGTCATTCTCCCACATACAGGGACAGTTAATGTCAGTATCTGAATGCTGCTGGAAAGGGTGAACAAAGTTTAGTCGTTTCGGACAGTCATACTAGCGCACAGCTGCCACTTGCTTTCTAAATGTAGTTGGAAATTTTTTTTTTCTTCGCTGACATTTATCAATATTCAGTGACAGCTGTCGCCATTATGTAACCACTGATGCAGCCGTCACGCAATGATTCGTTTTAGTCCCTCGCCTTGGTTATAAGTGAATAATGACAAAATTAAATACTGAGAAACTGGAAGCTATCTAAACATACAAGATGTCAGTCTTAGAATATCGACTGAAGTGACGGCGAAGAGGTCACCACAGAAACGGCTACAGAACTGAACAGTACAATGTTTCATGCGTTCACTGGAACACTTCATGACAATACCACCGTTTAAAAAGTCACCGTGTGCTCACATTAATATTTTAATGTCCTTATGAATGTTCTAGTTCTAAACTCGCCTCGTGAATGAGATTAAATAATAAATGCACTAATTGTGACTGTTATCGGTTGTAAAAAATGTATTTTAATAAATATTCATTGTCTAAATGCAGCAAATAGATTGCTGTTTAAAAAAATTATGAGTTAAAAAATCTACCTTAAAAGAAAGGTTACACAAAACTAAAATAGAATAAAATAACAAAATTATTTACCGTAAGAATTTGTCAAAAACTGAAGGCAGTGCATTAGTATAAGTTTGTGGGATCAGAATGTCTCCACACAAGTGAATACCTAATACGGAATTACAAATATTAGAGAGAAAAATCATGAGGAAAAATTTACCTTCCATAATAAGCAATGACGATATGTATCGAAATATGGAAAAAATGTCAGAAACAATGACGAAGAGACGACTTTTTTATATTTGTACAGGATTAATGACAACAAGCTGTTAAAACGGATCTTCAGGTATCTCTGGGAAAAGAAATTAACAAGCTGGATCCGATAGATTAAATAGGACTTAGAAATTCTTAAGGCTGAAGAAGTAGCAGATGAGATATTCTCAGAAGGGAAACCTTGAATTTAAAATGATTCCATCGTCAAGAGAACAAGAGCGAATTGGTCTGAAGAACGAAAAGAGTGACATATTAAGCTAATCAGTTATGAATGTTCCACAGTCCATGACTGTTTATTGATTACAAGTAAAGTAATTGGTATCTATCAACTAGTTGCAACATTTATTTACTCACATTAACTAGTTTTAGCACCCTTTTAGGCTCATCTGTAGGTGACGCACGTGGAGGTTAGATCTTTACTTCTATATTGTGATACTAAGTACCGAGTATAGATAAAACACTTCACTGCATCGCAATGAGTGAAAGTTATTTGGCGATTTGTTTCAAATAACGAATTCTTTCACTTATCACGACAGTACAGTCAGTGTTGTAGTTAGTATATAAAAAGGGACATGGTGAAAAGTGAAAGAATATTTGAAGAAAACAAAATTGCAAATTAGGATAAATTGAGGTCACGTGGTCCCCAGTTGCGCAAATAAAAAAATAAAAAAACAGTAAAGGTGTATAATAAAACCAACTACGAGAACTATGATGTGTCACGTATTAGAAGTAAAGCTCTCTCTGGATATCTGCAACTCACGTGCAGTTAAATCTCTCTTTTAATGCTAGAGCAGTTGTAATGATATATTCAGGAACACAGAGAGATTCTGAGAAGCAGTCCACAGTATAAACGCAGCGAGCTCACTTGTACAGCAATGCAGTTCTCATTATCCGCAGGGTTCTAAGAAATGTAAACGAGAAAATAATTATCGTTACACCGCAAATAATAAAATGGACGGAGCTGAATAAAAGTTAAAAAACCTGCCCTGGATTAAGCGGAGGGACCATATAAGCGGGTGTGACCAGAGCTGACAGAATGTCGTTGTGCTAGGTACTGCTGTTGATGCGGTAGAAATGTGCTGCGATGCCAGAAATTTATTACACCATAGGGCACAGCGGGAGTATACCATTTCAGCAATACTGCAGAAAGGCAGAGCATTGCAATGTTGGTGTCCCAGTTACTTCACATTTGAGCCGCGGACTTGGGGCCTACGTGACAGAAACCGATGCTGCTTTAAAATAAGTACAGACCGACACCGAATAAATACTTGTCTTTTTCGTCAAAGATAAGGTGTCGCAGTCTACTGGCCACCAGTTCCTAGGAGGCATCTACGTCAGTCCAGGAGACCACGAGTCTATGATTGCAGTCTACGATTCCACATATCTACGAGTCTACATAGGTCAACCAATCATTCTGCCACTATGACCTGTAGCCCTACTGCTGGTCCCAGGTCTAATGCTGTGACTTAGCGCCCTCTAACAGACAGGTCACCTGGGGGCCTACTTGAGCGGTTGCTGGCCTTCCAGCTTGTGGGTCTCAGGTTCTTTTCCACTGCCGTGCAGCCACTCATCTGCCGTCGCTTCGGTTGGCAAACTCCTGGGTGCCAGCTCTGCTCTTTCACAATGTTCAAATGTGTGTGAATTCCTAAGGGACCAAACTTCTGCGGCCATCGGTCCGTAGACTTATACACTACTTAAACTAACTTATGCTAAGAACAACATACACACCCATGCCGGAGGGATGACTCAAACATCCGACGGGAGGAGCCCCACAATCCGTGGCATGGCACCTCAAACCGCGCGGCCACTCCGCGCGGCTTTTCTTTCGAACAGACATCGCCGTGGTGAGCTGCATCTTCTGCACTGCGTCCACGTCGATATCTCGCCCGCCATAGTGCACTTAATCTGGGGCTCCGCGGCTGCTGATACGCAGCTTAGCTGCCACCACTGGACTCTGCCTTTCTGGTCCCAGCAGCCTCACGTTGCCGTCGTGATCAGATCCTCGACTGAGCGACACAGCCGAGCAATGTGCTCACAACAGCGTCCTCCCTGTCAGCTGTTGTAGCTTACGTCCAGTGTGCGTTGGCCTCTCTGGGCAGCGGCACCGCTATTTTTGTACTGAGTAACGTGTAGTTTAACAACGCTGTCTCATTGTCGACACATCAAAAGTCTACCAGGCATCCACTCACCAACCCACTGCTATCGCACCTGTGTGGTGAACTACCAATTTAAACTATCATGTGTAGTAACTTCATTTTTTTCCTTCTGTATGACAGGTCCTGATACTAACTGCATTTAAGTACTTAACAGTTCACAGCCTGACACTCAGAACAAAAAGGCTCCATTTAAGTCGTGCCACGACGAGACTTTCTTGAAGGCCACAGACGGTGGACAGGTGCAGTTTAACAGAATCCTTTGCTTTGCTCTGAAAGGGGTAACCCGCTTAATAAATGACACCTGAGGGATCCAACTGAGTTAGGGCAATTCAGTGAAGGCTTAAGGTATTCCCATTACAAACAGACAGGGCTTGTTTGACTGCGGCTGTCGTGGCAGCTGAGGAATGCAGAGACACAAGTTGTGATGTAACAGCTTTATTTTGCATATGTATACTAGGCTTTCCCCCCTCAGCTTCACCCATGTATGTGTTCGACGCATACCTCCTCCTCCTCCTCCTCCCCTCTCTGTCCCCTCCCTCTGTCCACCTTATCCTTCCACCACTATCTCTCTCTTCCACCCCACTTTCTCTGCCTCTTCATCTCCTCCTCTCCCTTTGTTTATCCCTTTCCTCCACCTGGACCACATCTGCCTCCCCCTTCTCTCTGACCATATCCGCCACACCCTCTCTTCCCCCTCGCCCTCTACACCTTCCATCTAACGCATTTTCCCCTCCTCCCCTCACTCTGTCCATCCCTCCTCTATTCATCTGAGCCTGTCCTCAGCCGACTTCATTGGCACATGTAGCTCTAACAATAAGTTCAGTAAAGCAGGCCAATACTACTCCCACAACATACCTGTCACGAAGGGCAAGTTACATATCAGGGACTTGAAAATCATTTATTTGCCCCTGACGTACAAGACGACATGCAAAGCAGGTCAATAAAGCAAGCTGATAGTACTCCACCACAAACCACCTGTCCTGCAAGCAGCCCGCATGTCGAGGCCCAGAAAACTGTTCCTTGTCTCTGACATATAGGCCGCCGTGCAAAGCAGGCTGATCTGGGGTAGGCCAATACTGTTCCTACCCATGCATGTCACGCAGGGAGCTTGCGATGGGGCCAGAAAAAAATAGGTTTTTGCCTATATATCCGCTCATATTGCAGCTAGGAGCTATAAACCCCACAGTGCTGATACTCGTGAGTCAAATTTGGTTTATATCGATCCAGGGATTTGGGAGGACATCCCAGAATACTCGAATACACTCTTTTTTTATAAGAAGTGAACCACATTCAATTTACAAAAAAATGTAACAATGTATCTTTGTTCTCCTGGTATGAATGTTGCGAATTATCGGTACCACCTAAATGAAGGTGTATTAACATGTATTAAATAATTACTGAGATATGATAACAAAAAATGTAAATGTTGTAGGAAATGACAATAATATTCCAAGGGAATGTTGTTTTTGAAATCCTATTTTTGAACATTTAATCACACAAGGCATGGATACACACGGGTTTTCCATTCCCTATAGTCTGAATGACCTCATAGTGCCACATCACGGATAGTACAGAAAGAGCTGCAGGCAGGATAGCATTGAATCGAAACTTGAACTTGATGACCATGTCTGAAAATGTGAATTTGCAAAAATGCCTAAATGTCCGTCGATTCCGATAAAATTTCGTGTGGAGTATACATAGAGAAGTCGTCTCTGAAATTTATGGGTCGTGGAATGCAAGATTTTCTGGTCATAATAATTCCTGGAGTATTTGATCCATAGCTGAATTACAAGTAATCGTTTCTACAGGCATCTGGGTGAGCCTTGTTATTCTGGCTGCTTCACAACTGGAATATTATTTACGTCAGTGATTCAGTCGTGGTACTTCTCGCAGTTAGTTTGCACAACACAATGTTTTTATATTAAAAGGCACCACATCCCCATCACTCACATCACTCAGTTTTCACTGAAAGTTCTCCACGAACTGGCCTCTGACCATGAGTCAGTACTCTTGCACCTCACCAATGCTGCCCTTTCATTTGATGTTCGTTCCACTGCAACCCTCACCAATTGGGACAATTTGCCAGGGTACTAAATAACACCACTCGACACGACCTCAATATGACAACACCGGCCAATATAGTCCGCGCTGTGGACTACCTTACTGCCAAAATACAGAAAGCACTGACCATGAGTCAGTACTCTTGCACCTCACCAATGCTGCCCTTTCATTTGATGTTCGTTCCACTGCAACCCTCACCAATTGGGACAATTTGCCAGGGTACTAAATAACACCACTCGACACGACCTCAATTTGACAACACCGGCCAATATAGTCCGCGCTGTGGACTACCTTACTGCCAAAATACAGAAAGCACTGACCATGAGTCAGTACTCTTGCACCTCACCAATGCTGCCCTTTCATTTGATGTTCGTTCCACTGCAACCCTCACCAATTGGGACAATTTGCCAGGGTACTAAATAACACCACTCGACACGACCTCAATTTGACAACACCGGCCAATATAGTCCGCGCTGTGGACTACCTTACTGCCAAAATACAGAAAGCAGTGAAACTCTCCACCTCCACTGCACCTCGAAATTTAACACCCCTGGACGACTTGCCCCCTCTGTTACGAGAGCTAAAGGTGCAGAAGAACCGCTACCGCCGGAGGTGGAAGCAGTTTCGTGACCCTCAGGACAAACGCCAAATGAGACGCCTCCAACGCGAATTCAGCCACCGGATCGCCGAATGGAGGTCTGAACAGTGGGAGGACAGGATGTCCACTTTCCTACTCCACCAAAAATCTGACTGGGCTGTCATTCGCACCCTGCGGCGTTCTAAGCCAGCGACTGCCCATCCTATTCGCACAGCAGCGGGCTTGTCTTATGATACCCTGCAAATTGTGGAAACGCTGGCAGATGCGTTCGAGGCCCAAAACCACCCTCTGGTCCAGGACCTTTCTCCGAACGAACTACAGGAAGAACATGAAGTCCTGACAGCTGTTGCTGCTTTCCGCAACCACCCACCCCAGTCTGCTCCCCGTCTTACGTCCATGGCAGAAATTCAGCGCATCCTTCGACGCAAACGTGGCCGGTCGGCCCCTGGATTAGACGGAATTTTAAATGAACATCTTTGCCACCTTTCCCGCACACCACTCATCTTGTTCACCAAGATTTTAAACTGTTGTCTCACATCTGGCCTTTTCCCCCCTCAGTGGAAACAAGCCAAGCTAATTGCGATCCCCAAGAGGTTCAAGGACCCTACAGTCCCCACCAACAACAGGCCCATCAGCCTCCTAAACACTATGGCGAAGGTCCTTGAATCTGTGATCCTTCACCGACTTTCCCAACCTCTTGCAACAGCTGGGACGATCCGTCCTGAACAGTTTGGATTCACTTCGCACCTCTCTGCTGAACTTCAGGTCCTACGGATCACTGAACATATCAGCAAAGGCTTCAACACTGCCAAGTCGACAGCTGCCGTTTTTCTGGACTTGCAAAACGCCTACGACAAAATCCGGCAAGACAACCTCGTACAAAAGATGCTGACACAGACCCCTATACCGGATATTTATGTCAAGATCGTTGATGACTTCCTCCGTGGCAGGACTTTCCTAGTGGCTCAACGGGGAATGCGTTCTGGCATTCGCCAATTGTCGGCAGGCACTCCGCAAGGATCGGTGCTATCTCCCATCCTTTTTAATATCTATGTCAATGATATGCCGGTCATCCCCGAGTGCCACCTTGCACAATACGCTGACGACACAGCACTATACACCACTGGCCGCATTACTGAGGCCGTCGTCGCCCGCCTCCAGCGACAGGTGGACGCCACTATCACCTGGTGCCGGACAAACAAAATAGCTCTCAATGCCGCCAAAACTACGGCAGTTTACTTCACGAAACGGCGCCCAGTCCTCCGCCGCAATATCTCGATTGCAGGTGTGCAGGTGCCCTGGTCCCCGACAACCACCTATCTCGGGGTCCAGATGGACCACAAGTTGCTCTTCCACTGTCATGCGGAGTATGTCACCAACAAGGGGCAAAAGCTAACCAGGGCTTTGTACCCGCTCTTTCGCAGTAGGGAACTTAACCTGCATACCAAGCTCCGCATTTACCGAACAGTTATCCTGCCTGCCCTCACGTATGGATCTGCTGCATGGGCCACGATTAGTGTCACCAGGATGCGGACATTGCAGCGCCTACAGAACAAGGTGCTCAGGTGGAGTCTGCACGCCCGGCCACTCACGAGAATTGTCACTCTCCACGAGGAAGCGGATATCGTCCCCCTAAAGACGACCATACGCAACAACGCGCGGCGGCTCTATGAGAAAGTGGATGCCTTGCGGGACACTGTCCATGGGTTACGCCACGTTGGGACCACACTTCCACGCCGCTGGCATCGACATCCGGTTCCCCAAACCATCCTAGAGGAATCGGATTCCGACCATGGCTAACGATAGGCCTGGCACGCCGACCACGGACGCATCCTTTGGCGGGACTAGCCCCCATTCTACGTCCGATACTTTCCAACCACACCCGCCCACGTTAGGCTAAATTTTTCTGCCTGACTCATGTAGTACTGTCACCGTCAGAGGGTGGTACGGGACTACAAGTCCCATCACCACACCTCCAAAGTGAATTGCAGTGACGCAGTCACTGCCCTGTGGATAAATTTACTGCCTCACCAACACAGTTAGACCGCAATAGACCGGTGATGCTATATTGTAACATATCACAAAAAAAAGCCACCATCACGTGGTGCCGGATAATCAAGGTTGCTCTCAATGCAGCCAAAACTACGGCAGTTTACATCACGAAACGGTGCCCAGTTCTCCGCCGCAATATCTCGATTGCAGGTGTGCAGGCGCCCTGGTCCCCGACAACCACCCATACCCAGCTCTCCGCCGCAATATCTCGATTGCAGGTGTGCAGGCGCCCTGGTCCCCGACAACCACCCATCTCGGGGTCCAGATGGACCAGAAGCTGGTCTTCCACTGTCATGCGGAGCATGTTACCAACAAGTGGCAAAAGCTAACCAGGGCTTTGTACCCGCTCTTTCGCAATAGGGAACTTAACCTGCATACCAAGCCTCGCATTTACCGAACAGTTATCCTGCCTACCCTCACGTATGGATCCGCCGCATGGGCCACGATTAGTGTCACCAGGATGCGGACATTGCAGCCCCTGCAGAACAAGGTGCTCAGGTGGAGCCTGCACGCCCCGCCACTCACGAGAATTGTCACTCTCCACGAGGAAGCGGATATCGTCCCCCTAAAGACGACCATACGCAACAACGCGCGGCGGCTCTATGAGAAAGTGGATGCCTTGCGGCACACTGTCCATGGGTTACGCCACGTTGGGACCACACTTCCACGCCGCTGGCATCGACATCCGGTTCCCCAAACCATCCTAGAGGAATCGGATTCCGACCATGGCTAACGATAGGCCTGGCACGCCCACCACGGACGCATCCTTTGGCGGGACTAGCCCCCATTCTACGTCCGATACTTTCCAACCACACCCGCCCACGTTAGGCTAAATTTTTCTGCCTGACTCATGTAGTACTGTCACGGTCAAAGGGTGGTACGGGACTACAAGTCCCATCACCACACCTCCAAAGTGAATTGCAGTGACGCAGTCACTGCCCTGTGGATAAATTTACTACCTCACCAACACAGTTAGACCGCAATAGACCGGTGATGCTGTATTGTAAAAAAAAAAAAAAAAAAAAAAAAAAAAAAGAAAAGAAAATATTATGTGCGGGTATATAGATATTTAATTTTATTGGAACTGGTTGTTGATAATAATCATTTATTCTCATCAATATGTGAAGCTAAGGAAATTCTCACAGTTCCTATTAAGCGGGGTTCAAATAAATTTCCTAAAGTCACTTTGCTCTAATATGAGTCAATATTAAAAAAAATTGATTACTTTTACTGTTTCAAACGAAGAATCGTTCATCAAGAGAATTCTCCTACATTTGCATTTATTTTTGTTTGACAAAATTAGCAAATATTAAGATATTTATTACGAATCTTAGCCGTTATCACTTATAACAATGATGCTGACCTCTGCACCAATGTTACCCTATAAAATTTGCATAAATTATTGAAATCTATTACTTCATGAATATAGGAGCTGTTACAGAAAAACATTAGTGACACTTTTGAGTAATATTTGATTATATTTAGGCTAAATATTGCATGAAACTTACACGTTTTCGTGCCTCGTCACAAAATGGCTCCTTACACTACGAAGAAGCAAAAGGGAAGAGAGAGCGACCGTTTTTCAAAAGGAACAGAGATTGCAGTTACATTCGCAGATCATAATCACAGTCTTTGCTATTTTTCTGCGATAATATTTATTTCGTTACGATGTCAGTTTTGATATATTTGCGAAGTTATTCAATATCATTTTTATCACGTTATGTGGCGTACCGCCACATGCGCCCCCTAGTGAGGGTGTACCCAAACATTTCCCATGTTGGGTCTGACTCACTACCAGACCCGGTCACTTCACATGATTTTTAAAGTCTTCAGTCACACTTGTCACTGCACTTTAACTTACATCTACAGTATATGTTTACAATATGTTTTCAGCTTTGCAAATATTTTGACAGGACTGTGTTTAAGTTACTCTTTGCCCTGTGTCTGTACATGAAGGCGAACAGTTCCCCCATTCGGATTACGGGCGTATGGAAAAAACGGGTCGAAAATAACCCCGCCCAGAGTCTTCGAACTCTTTACTTTCCTGTGATATTTAACGATTGTTTCGAATGAAAGATATTTAAACATGCATGTGTACTACAGTTATGATAAGACAGTATTTACAGCAACTCAAAAGAAAAATAGTTCATGTAGCAGATGGTTAAAGTGCAAATTATTTTAGAAAGTTTTTCAAAGTCGCTGGTTAAGAATGTACATGACATGTTTTGTCACTTAAATTTGAAGTCCGTAACAAGTTATACTAGTTCCACATATAAGGCAAAAGTCTGTGTCAGTACAGCAATATTGGCGAAAGGTTTATGATGTTTTAGCAAATCAAGTTCATTTGACTTTACATTCATGAGCAAAATGTTCCATGTTTTCTCAAATTACTTTCGTAAAGTGTTCATGTCAAATCGTAGCGACAGCAGTTGACGACGGTTTCGGCGGGTATTCAGCGTAGGGCAGCGGCAGAACCAGGAACAAGGGGCGCGGAAAGCAGGTTCGATGACCGGTGGATGGCGTCAGCGAACAAGTGAGCATCGCCCGGCGCCGATCAGATGAACGGTCCAGAACTTCGACGCGCCCGCTCGCCACTCGCGCGACATGAAAAGTAACCCACCGAGCGTTAGATTTCTCACCAACAGTACAACCAAATACACTGGCTGTAAGAGAAACATCACTAGGCTATACGCTCCACATTCACACGTGTATTTTTAATTGTCAGTAGTATGTTGGTAGAGAGCAGACAATAGCAGTACTTCACTTGGGATTTTGGCTTTTTCAAATCTCTCTTTTAATTTAACGGTAGTAGTGATTCGTAGCACACATGTTCACTATGATTTTCCTGTACGTCACTCTGGTGGCCGTCCGTACAATGTTTATCGTCGTGACGCTTTCCCACTGTTCCGCTAACACTTGTGCCGCTGAAAGCGTCCACTTGTGATTTTAGCCTGCGGTTGGCTGTTTCTTAACCACTCAGTTTACACAGTTCAGTGAAACTATAACAATCTTATAACACTTATTACAGTTCGGCCATATGTGACGGGCATTTACGTTTACTTTATTACTGCTGCACTTTGGTACAGTTTATCAATGTTTTGCCTAGCTACAACACGTACAGTCTGTTTCACTCATACTTTCTTCAAAGTTTGTACCTTGGGAGTAAGTTCTTTCGTCATGTCAGTATCTGATGTCCGGAATTAAAGGCACATTGAGAACATTTTGATCCTTTTAATAAGTATATACATAAATACATACACAATCGGTATTACATTTTTCGTCGGCTTCACTGACAAGTAATTTAATCAGTAATATGCTTTGTATATTACAATATTATCACGTTCTTTCCCAAATCCTCTTATTCATGAAGTGCCGGCCATTTGGCCACTCTGATATCGTGGGTTCAGCAAATTTTGTACATAACGTTATCATTCATCACAGAATCATTCGCTTAACGTAGACTGCGCGCTTGGAGCTGCCTTGTACGTGATAGTGCAGCCACAAGTACTTCTAGCTGGTATGCGCGCTAAACCTATCAAGCTGTACTGTCGTTGAAATGAGAAATGTGAATGATCTCGTCCAGAGATTGGGCATTATCAAAATTTCAATGGGACAAATTTTCGGGTGCACGCGCTGTGCTCAGTGTTGGTAAGTCATTTATGGACACGTACGTCCGATTCATTTGCTAATATGTTAGTTCATGTACATACATGATGCACACATTCAATTCAACTCATTCAAAAATACACATACTTACAAACTAAACAAAAGAAGAAAATTTATGCACAAAAATGGACGGAGCACACTTAATCACAAAAATATGTATTCAAACTAACCTAAATTTGTTTAAAGTATGCTTGTTTATCAGGTACGAATCTGTTTACAATTTTCACTGAGCAGGGGATAGAGTAGGTCGCGCGGCAGAACGTATCGTATGTTCGGACCTGCATATTGTACTCATACCCTGTGATTCTCATCATTGTATATCTGAAACTTTCTAGGTTTTATCAACGATTCCTCAAGTCTTACTTGGGCAAGGGCTGATAATACGCCTGAATCCGCAGCACCAACAATGCCAGTAAAAGTCGGCAGGGTCTGGCTTGTTTGACTCGCAGATAAATTTATCGTCACGGCATTTGTTATGACTAGCAAGGTATGGCAGGGAGTGATTTGCTATGAACAACTCAGTAATAGGTTTGTTCTCATCAAAATCGACAGCAAACCAACACCGACACTAATAGTGCAGGTATACATGCTGGTGTCACAAGCGAAAGATGAAGAGATAGAGAAAGTATACCAGAATACCACAAATTCTTAAGGGAAGAAATTAAGTTAGCAACATCAGTTTGAACTTAAGACAATATTACTTTATGGAACCTATTGATTTACTGAGTTTAGTAATTTTTGGGCGATTCAGGATGTAAAGGAAGATGAAAATCTAATTGTCATGGGGGACAGGAATGCGGTTGTACGGGAAGAAGAAAGCGTTGCGGGAGAATATGGGCTTGGTAGGAGGATTGAGAGAGCAGGAAGGCTTACTGAGTTCTGCAATAAATTTTAGCTAATAATACCCTGCTCAAGAGTCACAAGAGAAGGAGGCACACTTGGAAAATGCTGGGAGATACGGGAAGATCTGATTTTCATTACATCATGGTCAAGTAGAGATTTCGAAATTAGATATTATACTGTAAGGTTTAGCTAGGAGCTGATATAGAGTCAGAGCACATTTCAGTAATGGTGAAGAGTGAGCTGAAATTTGAAAGTCTAGTCAAAAAGTATCAATGCGCAAAGAAATGTCATATGGAGGTACTAAGAAGTAAAGAGATACACTTGAAATCCTACGAAGTCTGTAAATACTGTGATAATGAATAGCTCCGGAGGCAGTTCAGTAGAATAAAAAATGGACGTCTCTAGGAAGGGCAGTCACAGAAGTTGCAAAGACAAGCGTAGGTACAAGGAAGCTAGTTGATCGACGAAAGACGGAAGTACAAAAATGTTGAGGGAAAGACAGGAATACGGCAAAATGAATACCTTAGGAACGAAATAAATAGGAAGAGCAGGAAGCTAAGAGGAAATGACTATATGCAAAATGTGAAGAAGTCGGAAAAATAATTATCGGAAGGGCTGAATCAGCATATGGAAAAATCAAGACGACCTTCGGTGTAATTAAAAGCAAAGGCAGTAATAATAATAGTGCAATGCGAATGCCACTGTTACATTCACAGGAGAGAACGAATAGGTGGAAACATCACATAGAAGGCCACTGTGTGGGGAGGGAGGGGTGGGGGGGAGGGACTTGTCTGATGACGTAACAGAGGAAGAAAGGAGACAGGAGATACAGTATGAGAATCAGAGTTAAAAAGAGCATTGGAACATTTTAGATCGAATAAGGCAGAAGGAATAGATAACATTCCATCAGAATTTCTACAGTCATGGGGAGAAGTGGCAACAAAGCGACTATTGACGTTGGAGTGTAGAATGTATGAATCTGGCGAGATACCATGTGACTTTCGGAAAAAACATCACCCATTAAATTCCGAAGATCGCATAAGCCGACAAGTTTGATAATTATCGCACAATCAGCTTAACAGCTCACGCATCCAAGTTGCTAACAACAATAATATACAGAAGAACGGAAAAGTAAACTGAGGATATGTTAAATGACGATTAGGAAGGAGAGACACACAGCAATCAGTTGCAAACTCATTAGTTTTTTTTTATTCTTGCGTATCTAGTTTTCGGTTATAAATAACCATCTTCAGTGCACATGAGCTACAATCCAGCAAATTCGCGGCAGTATATGAGATCATATGATCTTACTGGGGTCTATAAACCCATTAGTTTTCATTAATCTTGCATATCTAGGTTTAGGCTACAAATAGATGGCTATTTATAGCTGAAATCTAGATATGCTTAACTAATAAAAGCTAAGGGGATTCCGATTGATTGCTGTGTGCCTCACCTTATAGTCGACGGTCACTGTGCGTAACAGTTCCTCATGGAATCCAAGTTAGATGACGATCAGTTTGAATTTAGCGAAAGTAAAAGCACCAGAAACGGAGTTTGACGTTGTGGCTGATTATCAAAGCAATATTGAAGAAAAATCAAGACACGTCCATAGGATTTGTCGACCTAGCAAATGCGTTCGATAGTATCAAATGATGTAAGATGTTCGAAATTCTGAGGAAAGCAGGGCCTAAGCTGTAGAGAAAGACGGGTAATATACAATATGTACAAAAGCCAAGAGGGCACATTAACGATTGAAGAGCAAGAACAAAGTGCTCGGGTTAAAAATCGTATGAGACATGGTTGTACGCTTTCGCCCCTAATGCTCAATCTGTACATCGGAGAATGGAAGACGAAAATAAAAAAAATGTTCAAGAGTCAGATTAAAATTCAAGGTGAAAGGAAATCAATAAGATTCGCTGATGACATTTCTATCCTCAGTGAAATTGAAGCTGATGAACGGAAAGAACAGTTTAGTAAGTACAAGATATGGATTGAGAATAAATCGAAGACAGACGGATGTAATGAGAAGAAGCAAGAATGAAAACAGCGAGAAACTTACATAAGAATTGGAGATCACGAAGAAGATGAAGTTAAGGAATTCTGCTACCTAGCAGCAAAATAACTCATGATTGACGTAGCAGGCAGAAAAAAAAGACTAATATTGGCAAGAAGGGCATTCCTGGCCAAGAGACCTCTACTAACATCAAAGGTACGTCAGTATTGACAGTAGGAAAACTGGAACAGAAGAGACTCAAGGCATTTGAGTTGTGGAATAACAGAAGAATGTTGAAAATTAGGTTGACATATAATGTGAGGAATCGGCAACATGCAAGGGATACATGGAAAACTGACAAGAAGAAGGGACAGGATGATAGGACATCGGCTAAGATATCCGGGAATAAGTTCCGTGGTACTAGATGGGCTAATGTACTACCAAAGAAGCAAAGGTAAAAAGAAATTAAAAATAAAAACTGTAGGAGAAGACAGAGACTGGAATACAGCCACCAAATAATTGAGATGATGAAAAGGAATTCGTGGTGGGACGCATCAATCCAGTCAGAAGACTGATGACTCAAAGACAAAAAGATCTATCTGTCCTCGTAGAACACTAGACACTAAACACGTTGAACAGTACTGCTCTCTTGTGACCGTTCCACCCTCCGATGGTGTGTATATATAAAAATGATATCCGTCAGTGTCTTCTGGGTGTTTCCTTGTTTTCCCATGCAGCGTCCTGCCAGTTTCAATAAGTTTCGAGACTGCTTTAATAAAGAATAGAGAAATTTTATGTTCAGATGGTGGTTTTAAAGCTTCAGTATTCTGTATTTCCTTCCCCCAACGGAGTACAATGCCCAGAATGTTCATACAACACTGTGAACTGTCAGAAACATTCTTCTCTGCGATGTTGTCCAACTCACAGTAGACATTGCCTTGAAGGCTAGTTCCGTCGTCAAAGCACTGACTCTCCATGGGATTTCCTGCACTTCGTCGTTTTGCAGGGAGTTCGTACAGATAACAGCAAGCCTCGTCACCAGTGATAATGTTTTCAGAAAAGAGTTGTCCGCATTCTACATTTAAATCAAGTCCCAGCAGATCCCCAAGGTTTGCTGAACAAGTTTTACACACACGTATCAAAAGATTCTGGAATATCTTGAACATTTGCTTTAAAGATGTTACTCCATCGCGATTCGTGACACTGTAACGCTGACGCAGTACAGCCACACGTCTGCTACTGAACACTGCCTGCTCACAACTGACTGGTCAAATGCTCATCCGTTGTTCACTACAGTTATTGGTTCAATCTGTCACCACTTATACGCCAGGAATTTGAGGAAAGACTATATGCACCGAGTAAGAGAATTAAAAGGTTACTTTTTTCAAACGCAGACATTTCCCCCCATTGCGGCGAAGAAATGTGTCAGTTGACTCAGAAGTGTCTAGAACATTCCTACGTACTGGTGCAAGAGAGTAGAGTCCTGTGACGTCACGTTCTGGCGCGTGGCGCTTCAGAAAGCAAGGTTTAGACACATGGGAACTTGACACTGAAGCTCATGAGGTTGTAAGTTTCACCACATGTCTGGCCAATGCAACCGTGGTCGTGATGCGACCTCCCCATTTCCTGTATCCCCAGCATGGAAATAACGCTGTTTTCTTATGGGAGACTGAAAAAAACATTTCAGACATACCGCCACTCGCCAGGTGGCCTAATGAGCATCAATGAAACCACCTTCTCCTTTGCGGCATTCATTTTTACGTATTTCGTCGTCGGAAACTACAGTTTGCAGAACGATGTGCCATATTACGGCGCACTTGACAAGTTCTGACACTACTGTCACAGTAGTACTACTGACAACATGACTCGTGCATGTGATGTTATTCATATGTATTTGACGATGCTGGTGCTGATTCCGCATTTAACAATTGATGATGCCACTATGGCTGCAGTATATTAGGACTTTGTTTTTATGAAACAGATCTGGTGATGGTCATTAAAGACCGAAACCGGTAATCTGTTAACAAAAAGTTTGTGACCATAGACGTAAATTAAAGGAAACTTATTACATATACGGGTCACTGTTTTTTCGCGACGATGTCGCAGCTTGTGAAACTACTGTCACCATCTGGACTAATCAACCGTTCTCTTTGCAGCCCTGTAGAACGTGACCTGACCCTTTGGAGTGTAGTGCAATAGCATTTTTTGCTGCAGTGTACTATAGTATAGAGGGTGGAACCACTAGGGGTAGTTCAATACCATTCAACGAAATTTGAACATGATCTGAAGCAGAAAAGGGTGGTTGTGCGTATTCAGTAATCCTATTTCGCACTCGACTGTGGCGTTATCAGCGAGGGGGGAGGGGGGGAGGTAGAGGGGTGTTGACATTGACACAAGCATGAATAAATTGGCAAAGGTACCTCTAAGATCTCCATATTGGCCACAGCATCGGTGTCATTCGTCCATCTTTGTTGAGTACTTCAAAAATGTACTGGTACAGAGAAAACCTCGGACTGATTCCTAGGCACCCATGGACAGGCAACACCTCGATCGCCTTCAGTTGAGTGACGCTACACTGCGGCTCTAGTGCTTACTCGCAGGCATGCAGAATCTGAGGGGTCTGAAGAGTTGCCTGCCTTCAGGCACCGAGGAATTGTTTTAGGATGTGCCTGTACGGTAAGACCTTTAACGATCAAGAAAGGTGCGTTCATGCATATGCCAATGTCGCATCCAGGCCTGGTCACGCCTCAGGACTGAGCAAAAAAGGAGAAAGCGTAAGCACCCTTTGCTCCTTCGGATCGTATTAAAACTTAGTTGAAAGGTTTTCAAAAGTCCCTTGTGGTTCCACGCTTACACCAGAGCAGGAACTGTGGTTGGTCTGAATTTCAAAAGGGTCAGATCACATTCAATGAGGTTGCAGCCCCTCAGTCCTTAGAGAAAAGTTGAATATTCAGGGGGTCAGAGGGGGGGAGGGGGGGGGGAGGGGGGGGGGGTGCGAGCGCCATCTATCACAAAGCGAAAAAAGTGGTCCTACTAAAACATTCATATTTCTTTACGTACTACACGAATATGTATTAAAAAATGGGGGCTCCTATTTAATAATGAACGCAGTTGGTATTCGTTTGACCTATGGCAGCGCCATCTAGAGGACCAACCATAGCGCCATCTGGTTTCCCCCTTTAAGCTAGACAACTTTCGTTCTTTGTAGTTGTTTCGTTTGACGCTTATTTCGTGAGGTATTTGGACCGGTCACGATCAATGGACCACCCTGTATATATACCACCTGACTGCCATCCACCCAAGTCGCCCACATGTAAAACTGTGGAAATGGTCATATAAAAGACTGCAGAGCAGGTGGAAATAGGTTGTCTTCGGGCTGCCATCTCGAGCAGATCAACGCCAGCTGTACTAATCTGCCGTTTTCACTTCGCCAATGCCCCTGGAGTCTGCGTATGACATCGTGTCAGTGTGCTGGATCAGTTGCATTTATCATCTCTCTCGTCTGTCAACAATACTCGACCACAGGTGATAGCCTCAAGAAACTTTCCTATAGATGTATGTTCTCCCACTGCCTATGTCATGAGGAACACTCTAAACTAGCTAACGTTATTTTTAAGCGCGACTGGTTGCAATCTGTGTCACGAAGAACTTTTGGAGCATCAGGTACAATTCCCTTTTACTTCATTCATTTCTTATAGATTTCAATTTTTAATTTATGTTATATCTATATTAGTTGTTGTTGTGGTCTTCAGTCCTGAGACTGGTTTGATGCAGCTCTCCATGCTAATCGATCCTGTGCAAACTCCTTCATCTCCCAGTACCTACTGCAACCTACATCCTTCTGAATCTGCTTAGTGTATTCATCTCTTGGTCTCCCTCTACGATTTTTACCCTCCACGATGCCCTCAAATGCTAAATTTGTGATCCCTTGATGCCTCAGGACATGTCCTACCACCCGATCCCTTCTTCTAGTCAAGTTGTGCCACAAACTTTTCTTCTCCCCAATCCTATTCAATATCTCCTCATTAGTTACGTGATCTACCCACCTAATCTTCAACATTATTCTGTAGCACCACATTTCTAAAGCTTCTATTCCCTTCTTGTCCAAACTATTTATTGTCCGTGTTTCACTTCCATACATAGCTACACTCCATACAAATACTTTCAGAAACGACTTCCTGACACTTAAATCTATATTCGATGTTAACAAAATTCTCTTCTTCAGAAAGGCGTTCCTTGCCATTGCCAGTCTACATTTTATATCCTCTCTACTTCGAAGATCATCAGTTATTTTGCTCCCCAAATAGCAAACCTCCTTTACTACTTTAAGTGTCTCATTTCCTAATCTAATTCCCTCAGCATCACCCGAATTAATTCGACTACATTCCATTATCCTCGTTTTGCTTTTGTTGATGTTCATCTTATATCATCCTTTCAAGACACTGTCCATTCCGTTCAACTGCTCTTCCAAGTCCTTTTCTGTCTCTGACAGAATTACAATGTTATCGGCGAACCTCAAAGTTTTTATTTCTTCTCCCTGGATTTTAATACCTACTCCAAATTATTCTTTTATTTCCTTTACTGCTTGCTCAATATACAGATTGAATAACATTGGGGAGAGGCTACAACCCTGTCTTACTCCCTTCCCAACCACTGCTTCCCTTTCATGTCCCTCGAGTCTTATAACTGCCATTTGGTTTCTGTACAAATTGTAAATAGCCTTTCGCTCCCTGTATTTTACTCCTGCCACCTTTAGAATTTGAAAGAGAGTATTCCAGTCAACATTGTCAAAAGCTTTCTCTAAGTCTACAAATGCTAGAAACGTAGGTTTGCCTTTCCTTAATCTTCCTTCTAAGATAAGTCGTATCTTCCTTCTAAGATAAATCGTAAGGTCAGTACTGACTCACGTGTTCCAACATTTCTACGGAATCCAAACTGATCTTCCCCGAGGTCGGCTTCTACCAGTTTTTCCATTCGTCTGTAAAGAATTCGCGATACTATTTTGCAGCTGTGACTTATTAAACTGATAGTTCGGTAATTTTCACATCTGCTTTCTTTGGGGTTGGAATTATTATGTTCTTTTTCAAGTCTGAGGGTATTTCGCCTGTCTCATACATCTTGCTCACCAGATGGTACAGTTTTGTCAGGACTGGCTCTCCCAAGGCCGTCAGTGGTTCTAATGGAATATTGTCGACTCCCGGGGCCTTGTTTCGACTCAGGTCTTTCAGTGCTCTGTCAAACTCTTCACGCAGTATCGTATCTCCCATTTCATCTTCATCTACATCCTCTTCCATTTCCATAATATTGTCCTCAAGTACATCGCCCTTGTATAGACCCTCCATATACTCCTTCCACCTTTCTGCTTTCCCCTCTTTGCTTAGAACTGGCTTTCCATCTGAGCTCTTGGTATTCGTACAAGTGGCTCTCTTTGCTCCAAAGGCCTCTTTAATTTTCCTGTAGGCAGTATCTCTTCTACCCCTAGTGAGATAAACCTCTACATCCTTACATTTGTCCTCTAGCCATGCCTGCTTAGCCATTGTACACTTCCTGTCGATCTCATTTTTCAGACGTTTGTATTCTTTTTTGCCTGCTTCATTTACTGCCTTTTTATATTTTCTCCTTTCATCAATTAAATTCAATATTTCTTCTGTTACCCAAGGATTTCTACTAGCCCTCGTCTTTTTACCTATTTGATCCTCTGCTGCCTTCACTACTTCATCCCTCAGAGCTACCCATTCGTCTTCTACTGTATTTCTTTCCCCCATTCCTGTCAATTGTTCCCTTATGCTGTCCCTGAAACTCTGTACAACCTCTGGTTTAGTCAGTTTATCCAGGTCCCATCTCCTTAAATTCCCACCTTTTTGCAATTTCTTCAGTTTTAATCTACAGAGTCCACATCTGCCCCTGGAAATGTCCTACAATTTAAAACCTGGTTCCTAAATCTCTGTCTTACCATTATATAATCTATCTGATACCTTTTAGTATCTCCAGGATTCTTCCATGTATACAACCTTCTTTCATGATTCTTGAACCAAGTGTTAGCTATAATTAAGTTATGCTCCGTGCAAAATTCTACCAGGTGGCTTCCTCCTTCATTTCTTAGCCCTAATCCATATTCACCTGCTACGTTTCCTTCTCTTCCTTTTCCTATTGTTGAATTCCAGTCACACATGACTATTAAATTTTCGTCTCTCTTCATTACCTGAATAATTTCTTTTATCTCATCATACATTTCATCAATTTCTTCATCATCTGCAGAGCTAGTTGGCATATAAACTTGTACTATTGTAGTAGGCATGGGCTTCGTGTCTATCTTGGTCACTATAATACGTTCACTATGCTGTTTGTAGTAGCTTACCCGTACTCCTATTTTTTTATTCATTATTAAACCTACTCCTGCATTACCCCTATTTGATTTTGTATTTATAACCCTGTATTCACCTGACCAAAAGTCTTGTTCCTCCTGCCACCGACCTTCACTAAATCCCACTATATCTAACTTTAACCTATCCATTCCCCTTTTTAAATTTTCTAACCTACCTGCCCGATTAAGGGATCTGACATTCCACGCTCCGATCCGTAGAACGCCAGTTTTCTTCTCCTGATAACGACGTCCTCTTGAGTAGTCCCCGCCCGGAGATCCGAATGGGGGACTATTTTACCTCAGGAATATTTTACCCAAGAGGACGCCATCATCATTTAACCATACAGTAAAGCTGCATGCCCTCGGGAAAAATTACAGCTGTAGTTTCCCCTTGCTTTCAGCCGTTCGCAGTACCACAACAGCAAGGCCGTTTTGGTTAATGTTACAAGGCCAGATCAGTCAATCATCCAGACTGTTGCCCCTGCAACTACTGAAAAGGCTGCTGCCCCTCCTCAGGAACCACACGTTTGTCTGGTCTCTGAAGAGATACCCCTCCGTTGTGGTTGCACCTACGGTACGGCTAACTGTATCGTTGAGGCACGCAAGCCTCCCCACCAACGGCAAGGTCCATGGTTCATGGGGGAAGATGTATATTTACGGTGAGAAAATATTTAATTATGATATATATACAAAGAGTGTAATGTGTATCAGCCCGCCCGGCTAGCCGCGCGCTCTAAAGCGCTACTTCCCGAGCGGGAAGGCGTGCCGGTCCCGGCACGAATCCGCCCGGCGGATATAGTCGAGGTCCGGTACGCCGGTCAGCCTGTAGATGGCTTTAAAGGCGACTTTCCATCTGCTTCGGCGAATGCGGGCTGAACCAGCCCTTATTCCGCCTCAGTTACACTATTTCGGTGATTGCTGCGCAGATACTCTTTCCACGTACGCATACGCCTTCATTACTCTAACACGGAAACATTTGGGGCTACACTCGTCTGGTACGAGACGTTCTCGCGGTGGGGCCACTGGTGGCCGAACCGCACAATAACCCAGGGGTCGGTGCGGGGCGGCGGTGATGTGTGTGGACTGCTGTGGCATTTTGATGGCTGTGAACCACTGAGGGCTACGGCGGGGCGAAGCCTTTCCGTAGTTTCTAGGTTCAAAATGGCTCTGAGCACTATGGGACTTAACATCTGTGGTCATGAGTCCCCTAGAACTTAGAACTACTTAAACCTAACCAACCTAAGGACATCACACACATCCATGCCCGAGGCAGGATTCGAACCTGCGACCGTAGCAGCCGCGCGGTTCCGGACTGCGCGCCTAGAACCGCTAGACCACCGCGGCCGGCGTAGTTTCTAGGTCCCCGGTTTAATACACAATACAAAATGTTTATAAGTGAAGATATTTCTGTTGGTGACTGAGGACGGTCTAGAACAACATTACATCAATATTTACGCTATTTTCAGATTGATAAGGATAGTTTTTACAAGTAATATATTTTAGGTTGCGTAATAGCTTCAGGTACACGTGGCAAGAGCAAGCCTTTAATGCTTATTTTCCCCTGGCCAAAAGGTCAGGTGGATGCGTCGAGGCAAAGCAGCTGATCTGTACTGACAGGATTAGTCTACTTAGTGGTCCAGTTAGTATCGTGCAGAATACATCAGGTTTAAAGTTTGTGACGAATTTGTGGATGTCCTTAGGTTAGTTAGGTTTCAGTAGTTCTAAGTTCTAGGGGACTGATGACCATAGCTCTTAAGTCCCATAGTGCTCAGAGCCATTTGAACCATTTTTGAATTTGTGGAAGAACTGTTTGACAGAGAGAAAAAACAACCAACACACTTTTCTGTGTACGTATTAAGGTGCTAAATATAAAAATATGTTCCCTTATACACATCACACCATGTGTATAAAGAGTGGTCAGAATCAGTAAGCTTGTAAGTGTGTTGCAAGGTAGGTTGTGCTCAGAAGTAATTGTTACGAAAAAAATTCCATACTTTGTGCCGATTCCTAGTTAATTAGCATCGAAGATAGCCAATCACGCCTTTGGACTGCCAAATTCAAGCGGCCCGCCAGATGAAATTAGTGTCCATTGTTCTCATAGTGTAGGCGATAGCGCACATAATTGCTCAGCTTTTGGCTCAGGTTCAGTCCTTACTACGAGTCCCTGTCCACTTTTTGTATCGTTCTCTTGCTCGGTTTTATAAAACAAAATGAAGAACACGTTTGGTGACATTGTCTTGGCTTCAAGAAGGCCACACGGCAGCCCCTTAACTGAACCGCGCCAATTTCGTTCATAACAACACAGAGTCCGCTCCGATACGGGAAAAAAGCCTATAACTTCCGTATGCATTAAAACTTGAGCCAATTGTTATGATGAAGAATAACAAATACTCAAGGGTCGCGTTACAGTAGCTCGATAGCTTTCTAGTGGGACAATAATTAATAGCAAATTACAGGGGGAGGGGTTGAAATTTGTTTCCAGAGCATCCCCTAGACTTATAGTCTTACACGAAACACGTACGTCGCCCTAAAAGATCCTTGCTAATTATTATGCAGGAGAATCTGCTTCGCGTGCCGTAGCTCAACGCGTGCTTTGGAATTCACTGTATTTTATGCCCACGCTGATAGTTATGTTTTCCTTTTACGAGTTTCGAAACTCTGCTAATTAGAGACAATAGCCGCCCAGAGTTGTGTATACTGCACTGTTTTATGTGCACGGGATCGGAGAACGTGCAGCTACATCGCCATTCTGCGGCCATTACGACGCCCGTGAAGTAAACTAGCCAAGGCGGAGTAGCAATTAACAAGAAGACAATGGCAGGTAGACGCGTTACCACAAGAGGATAAGCGTAGGTTGGCGTGCAGTCGCGGAGATAGTTTCCTTTACGTTTCCAACTACTTTCACTTTGCGGAATAAAAATGAAACCCTGGGGCTGTCACGCTAGAAACACTGTGTTTATGTGGTACACAAGAGCGTAAGGAGATATGCTGCGGCTGAGGAGGAACTACGAACTGTGCTTAATAACAGCAATAATATTTATTCATCAATTGAAGACAAAGTCTGAAAATGAGTTCGTGATCATATTTTTGGCATTTTATTTTACTGGTCCAACACAAACTTTCACATTTCACTATTACCGGTTTCGGCTACTGCCATCTTCAGGTCTGTTACAAACAAAAACAGTGTTTAACCAAATGGCACTGAGCACTATGGGACTTAACATCTGAGGTCATCAGTCCCCTAAACTTAGAACTACTTAAACGTAAGTATCCTAAGGACATCACACACATCCATGCCCGAGGCAGGATTCGAACCTGCGACCGTAGCAGCCGCATGGTTCCGGACTGAAGCGCCTAGAACCGCTCGGCCACCGCCGCCGGCAGTGTTTAACCCACTAAGCCTAGTTTACACGACGACATTGGGTTGCGCCACTTGTTGCGTGGAATGAGTTGCACGCAAATGGTTTCGTATTTGACTGTAGACACGGCGAAACCAGTGTACACTTCAGTTTCGTCGTTTTGTGGGTTCCTGAGTTCTGTCTGAAATGAAAGTTTTGGCAGCTGCACGCCGCACGAGTTGTGATGGAATTAGAGCTTGTTGTGTGGAATCGCTGTATAAGAAAAAATAAGAAACGTGTTTCGATTCGTGACTGGATGAAGAAAAGACGATAGCTCGTTAGCTCAGCATCCTTGCTGAAATAATTTATAACGGAAGATCCAAGATGCTTGTTTAATTATCGTAGAATGTCACCAGAACTGTTTACGGTTTTAGTTGGTGATGACGCTTTTTCATTAACACAAATAATTATTACCCTTAACAGTAATAATTAATAACGTTGGCAACAATAACTATTCGAAGCAGGCTGCATTAAGAAGAGAATAGTTTGCAAACTACTCTCTTTAAGATAGATCTGTATAGTGACAATAATTCAAATTCTAACATATGTGAATGGGGAGCACTAAAGCGATGTTTTAAATAGATGAATCTTGAATAAAGATTGCAGCTTCTTGAATTTGTATAGCCTTCCCCCCTGTCAATAATATTCCTTAACAAAGAGTTGGCAAACTTCTAACATTCTGCGCGGTGTCTGTTGTTCTATATCGTGTCTCCCTACCACTTTCGCGCAACGACGCTCTGGGCGTGTTTTTTAGGGAATTGACTAGCTTGAACCTGGGACCTGTTGCTGGTAAGGAGACGTCAGACCACACATGACATCTAAAGTTCAGAAGAGTTCAGTGAGACTAGCGATGATATAACCAAATACTTAATGATTTCAGCGTCAGCTCCACTGCACTCCCTGTAAAAGAATCTTAATACTAACTAAATTTACTGGAAGGGGTTCAAGACTTTCCTATTTTTAGTCAGCTGGTAAAATAACGTCGAAAAAGCAGTTAAGTTTACCAATGGAAATTTTATTCTACTCACAAAACATTGTTTATAAATTGCACTATTGATAAAAGGAAATGTTTTAATATAGGATGGTAAAAACCGTTTCAACAAAAATGTGAACGAATATTCCCTGAATGGGTTTCCAAGTTCTACAATGGATCGAAGGATGACCTATGCCATATCACATCTATAATCTAGGTTTAAATTAAGTTTCACAAAAGATAAAACTATCAAAATGGTCTACAGTGACCCTCAATTATCTTTAATTACTTATCTAACTTGTCGTAAATTACAGTGGCTGATGTGGCTTCTCAATAACTATATAACAAAAAAAATCATCGAGTTTCAGATTTTTACTTCAAGTGGCAAATGTAAACACCATGTGCTTTAATTGACGATCGACACTAGTATTACGCAAAAAAGGGGTGTAACAGATGAGACTTCTGCAGTTCTGAGTGAAGCTTTATGCGCTGTTATGCGGCATCGCGTGCACACATTACCTTGTCGGTGTTCGTCAGGGGGCGTCGGCGGGCAGCACAGCTCCGCTCACCTCGCCATCTCGGAAGCAACTCTCTCCTAACTTCTCCTTACTACAATTTACCGAAGTTGGTTTAAAAAAAAACTATCTGTCTGTGTTTTCATCTGACCAATCAGGGTCTCAATGTTAACCTTAAGCTCCGCCTACAAAAATTCTGTCTATCCAATGAGAAAAGTTATACTTTTCGTGGTGGGGCAATGTTTTTAAAGTTTGCAACGTAACAGAGACGCGAAAAAGTTTCACGCTAAAACTTGCAGCTGGTGTGGTCCTTTTAGTGTTATCGTAGGATCTATAATGTTCTTCTGGAGGGTTCTATCTTTTAACATGGGCTGAGGGGTGGTCCTGACGTAACAGAGACGCGAAAAAGTCTCACGCTAAAACTTGCGGCTGGGGTAGCCCTTTTTGTGTTATCGTAAGATCTATACTGTTCTTCTGGAGGGCTCTAGCTTTTAACATGGGCTGGGGGTGGTCCTAGCGGATAGGTGGCAACGTGGGTGTCCGTCCCTTATCGTAGGGCCTTCAGCTTAACACGGTTCTGCTCTCGGCTTCTGTTCTCGTTTCTCCCTTCGGAACTGCGTCTGTTTCACGGTGGGAAGGTATGACTTGCATTTAGGCATTCTTGTGTTGGTCTGTGGTATTCCATTTGCTCACTCGTTACTCGTATTACTTTGGTTAATTTAATGTCACGATTTATTCGGAGCTATGTGACATACTACTGGATTTGCTTATCATGTCAGGGTTTTCATGGAAGGTGTTGGATTTGCCTGACACCTTACAAAATCGAACGATGGGATTGTAGTCTTGTAGACGAGAGCATTGCCACAGCTAGAATTACACTTGCTTGTATTTTTTTCTAATTCAGTTGTATATGTGCTTCTCACTCAATAAATTTTGCCCTGCAACTCAGATATTGTCAAACCATCTAAGTTATGATCGCACATGATGGTCTCAGCGGCAGCAATATGATGCTTATTTTTGTAGCCAGTATCGCTGAAATCCCACAAACACCCATGCAAAGCATAGATATCCAAAATGCGAACATCATTCTCTGTTCCCCACTTCATATTCCAGTTCGTCTACACGCTACGAACATACATAACCTCAAAACTCATGCAACTCGAGTCGCCAAAGTTGGAACACGCCGAAACTGTTTAGTTTCAGCAACGAGTTGCGCAAAAGCACGGCGCGCATGTGCAGTGGCCGGTAGTGCAGTTGCCTGCAACCTAGTGTCGTCGTATAAATCAGGTTTAAGTTCAGTTTGCTGACACTAAATCTATAGAAGACCTGGTAATACATAAGATAGATAAAAAGTGTTTTTATGATTAACAGCCATGTATACCAGCCATACATACCATTAAATATTCTGATGTAGTATCAACATCAAACAAAACATGTAGGTGCATAGTAAGTGCTGGTGAAGACCAGAATGGTCTGGTATTTATACAAAGAAACTAAGGCCAGCAGAGGGCACTATAGCTAGGGCGCATTATTAACCAGTATCTCAAAGGTAATGGTTAAAATGCGGTATGCGTAGTCATTAGTTAAATTAATTCACACGGAAAAACGAGCGTCTGACAATAAAACATGTACTGACACACTATACGTGGGATTAGATCCATACATACAATTCACATAAAAAGTGCAAATATTAATAATGTGAAGTTCCTAGCCTGGTTAGGTAAAACATAGTTATATAAAAGCCAGTATAAAAAGTATAAGATTAAAAACACGACTACAGAATTAAATGTTCCAGGCTGACAAATCAGTTACAGCAAACGTAATTGTAAGGTAATTAACGAAACAGTGACTATTAATCAAAATTAAAAAGTCGATAGTCGATAATACATCCGGATTGTGGTCTCAGTGGCGGCACACCGTGGCTTCTCTCTATGACGTTCTTGTTTTCCTGCCTCGGAATTTGCGAAGGAAGACCCAGTCGTTGCCGGCGGCCGGCACATACGATCCCACACCAATCCGCTGGGGCGCTCGACGCTGCTCAAACCAGTAGATTTCTGAATATACCAAAATTAAACTCATTTTGTTCATTCAGCAGTAATTCGGGATGTCGTTTTCTCTGCACATAAATCTCCATTCCTTCGAGTAGGTTCCGTAAGTGTCCCTTTAGCGCCCTACGCAACACTTTCACATTATTCTCTTTGTTTCCTACCGAATGTTTTTCTCTGTCCAGGTGTGTACCGAAAGCGCTCTAACTTTTTTTCGTTATATGTATGCTCTCTAAAACCAAATTCCTTCCTGTCTGACCGATATAAAACTTGTCACAATCTTGGCAGCTGATCTTATAGACACCAGACTCCAAATACTGGTTGCTGTTGTTGCCAAGTTCGTGGCGTAGCCTACAAACAAGTCCACTTTTCGTTTGAAATCCGATTTTTATTTTCGTTTTTCTGAAAGCCTGCGCAATTCTGTCGGAAGATGCACCATTGTACGAGATAGCAACAAACTTCTTGCCCTCTCGTTCTATTGTCTCCTTGTCACAAATTTTTGATTTTAGTTTATTATAAAGTTTCACTACATCAAGATCCCTATATCTATTGGCCTTGGCTACCTCTCTTATCACACTTAAGTCTTACACTTCGTCACCAGTAACGATAAAGGGTAGGAACAGTTGGTTTGTTTGCGAGCTAAATGATGACAAGACAGCAGAGGTGCACATGCGGCCAGCCGCTGACTTTTGTGATTTTGGATTGGATCATGGGGTACCCGTACACTCGGCTTTTGAACCTTCCCCATAGCATGCAAACGTCGAACGACGGTTGAATGATCATAGTTCCTCACATTTGCCATTTCTCGAGTACGCTGACGTGAATCATTGTGGATTAATGCGTTTAAACGATCTTCATTTAATCCCGAAGATCTTCCTGAATGTGGAGAGTCAATCATGTAAAACCGATCCCCATGCTTCTGCCGGCCTCCGTTGCTGTCTCCCATCTATCGAACTCTAGCAAAACAATAAGTCGGAAATGTTCAAATTTCTCCAGTTTTCCCTCCATTTTCCAGCGTTCACAGCTCCACTCACTCCCCTAAATGATAAACTGACAGTATGTAACCTCAAATAACAGTGAACTACAAATAAAAAACGATAATCGATAAATAGCCCATAGCAACCGGAATACCAACGTGAAAAACAAAAACGTTACGAACTTATGCGCCAACCAAATTATTTTGTCTCCCATGCGTTTAACAGTGAAAATCCTCTTGCACTCTTAATATTGACTCCTAGTTTCATCATTTCGACTTTTCTACATGCTGAATAAGTCTTCTAGACGACCATTGTTTCTTAGATTTCCTCTCATTTTTCCTGCACTCTTTCGGCCTTGACTTGCCTGCACTTCCTATTTCGTCGTTCCTAACTTATATTTTTAAGTGACTTATTTTGTTGCATTCCAGTATTTTTCCCTAATATTTTTGCAGTTATTTATTTTGTCGATTAGTTACCCAAGTCTTAAATGCGAAAATTTTACGTTAGGTTTCACCGTGACTGGTACTGACATCGAATGAAACAAAAAGTTTACTGTTACCAGTCATCAGGTGGATTTACATTTTTTGGTATGACAATTTGTGTGTTGTGTTAAGATCTTTTTTATAGGAACTCGTGGTGCTGTCTGCTGAAGAAACGAATCACTATTTCAGAACATGGCTTTTTTTGACAAAAAAGTTACATCTATCTGCATAATTTAAAGCGTTAACCAATGTATTAACCCAACGTTTAGTTAGTTATTAGTTATTATATGTAACAGATAACCTTAAGCACCCCGCCCTTTGAAAGTTTGCTCTCATCCAATCATTCCTTCCACTCTCTCTCTCTCTCTCTCTCTCTCTCTCTCTCTCTCTCTCTCTTCCTCTTTCCTTCTCTTTCAATTCCTCTCCCTCTGCCTTCATCCTTTCATCTCTATCTACGAATTCCAGCCAAAATTGTTATTTATGTATAATTTTACCACTGCGGCCAACATAATTATTGTACATAAAGTTTTTAAACATGTCACCTGATTATATAAATATGATATTAAACTTGACAGAATCGGATTTGTATGCGACCGGAAATATTTACTCCAACGCATGTATTTGACACCTCAAACAAACATCTTCAAAATCCTCTAAAACTTATTCTGTAATAATATTCTTTGTACTTTCTCTTTTGCTATATGATCCTTGCAACTAACAATTTCCAGACGCCATCTTTGTTACAAAATATGACAGTATACATGCGATGTGTTACGACAGTGAAAGGAACCTCTTACCGCTGGAGATATTCTATTTCATTTGTTTTATTTTTACCGTTAGATACACATTTATTTTTTTGTAAAAGAAAAAAAAACGTGTCCTGAAATAGTGTTTTGTTTCTCCACTAGACAGGGCCACAAGTCTCTCCAAAAACACAACATACACATGTCCACATGTCATATTAACAAATTTAAATCCACTTGATGATGGAGGCTTAAACCTCAGAGACGCGTCGTGGAGATAAATAAACAGTGACGGCTAACAGTAAACTTGTTGTTTCATTCGACACCCAAAGTTTCTCTGTAATTACCTTCCTTGCACCCCTATTTGTCGGTCCAGTGTTTGGAAGTATCCTGTTTACAGGTGTCCATTCCTCTTCAACTGAACTGCCAACTTCAGTATCGCAGTATTTAAAACCTTTAGAATTTCAAACCCACATGATCTTCAGCACTTCAATATCTGGTTTTGTTCCGCACTGATTCTTTTAGAAGATTCTCTTAAACTTCACTTACCATTAATTATGCGTAAACTTGTCGTTAAGCTGGCTAGGTCGCATAAAAAGTCACACAGCAGGCAAAGAATAACTTTTTTGATCACAAACTGACGCGTTTCGGAATTATTTCCATCTTTAGAGATCCAGGTGCAAAGGTAGCACAAGGACAAAAGCGTTACCAGAGACACGGGCCCTAGTATTACTGGAATGTCCACGTGCCACGTTATACGCAAAGACCGCATTAGTGAAGTTTTTGGAGAACAGACGTCTGCTCTATAAAAATGAACATGCATTCCGCAAACAGAGATCTTGCGGAAGTTAGCTCACTCTGTCTTAGCTCACTCTGTGCCTCCATCAGATCCATAGCACTGTAGACAATGGCGCTGAGATTGATGCCGTGCTCCTTGACTTCAGGAAGGCATTTGACACCGTTCCGCACTGCTGTTTCGTGGAAAAATGCGAGCTTAACGAGTGTCGGATCATATTTACTACTGGATTCAGGATTTCGTTGTGGATAGAACACAACTCGTCGCTCTTAATGGAATGTGATTAACAGGTGTAAATGTAATTTTTTCAGTACCCCAAGGAATTGTGATAGGACCATTACTGTTTACAACGCATATAAATGATCTAATAGAAGGCGTCGGAAGCTTTTTAATACCGTTCGCAGATGATGCGGTTGTCTATAATACAGGGTGGTCGGGAATTCCCGTTACAAACTTCTAGGACATTTAGAGGGTACTGAGGACATAACATTTTGAATAGGAACCCATGTCCGGAAACATATCGTTTCCGTTCTACGACAGTTTCAATGCAGAAGATTATCTCATCCACACCCACGTGAGGAATGTACTTATGCGTGACCCAGTACAATTGTTGCAATCCATTTGAAAAGAATACTGACCCGTTCCGTTATTACTTGCGCATTTGCATTACAACTTACACCTTATGGTTTACATTAGCCAACAACAAGAACCCAGCATCTACGGCAGCAGCCGCAACGTACCGATGCATTACAACAGCGGCTCGATGTGTCGACCACCAACGTTGTTACACACATTATACCTCCGAAGCATGTTCTGGTTCACTCTCTCCAACCCACCTGGTGTCTCTTCAATGTCTTGTGCAGCGGCAGAACACGAGACAGCAGATCTTCCTCTGTCTCTACAGGTGTCTCATAAATTAGGCTCTTCATACAACCCCACAAGAAGTAGTCCATAGGGGTTAAATGCGGCGATCGTGGCGGCCACGTGGTTGGACCACCACGGCCTATCCATCTTTCACCATACCGTCAGCTGAGATGTCTCCGGACAGCCAGTGAAAAGTGAGGTGGTGCTCCACCGTGCTGAAACCACATTTCCCGACGGACATTCAATGGCACAGCTTCCAAGAACGGGTCCATTACGTGTCGTAGGAAGACTAAGTATGCGGGACCCGTGAGCTTGGATGGAAGGAGGTATGGTCCAATCTCATGACCGTCCGGAATACTTGCCCACACGTTAATTCCAAACCTGTCTTGAAATCCCTGAACATGCGTAGCATGAGGGTTTTCGTCCGCCCAGACACGGCTATTTCGAGCATTCAGAACACAATTCCTTGTGAGCCTACATTCATCTGTGAAGAGAACTGGAAGTGGAAACAGGGGCGCGCCGATGCAACGGTGCAGGAACCATGTGCAGACGGCGACGCGTTGTGGAACGTCTGCTGGACCCATAGCGTGTACCCTTTGTAAGTGGTACGTATGTAATTGTTGCTCGTGCAGGACGTCCAAGACGGTACTGTGAATAAAAGCCATTGCACGCGCAACTGTTCGCCAACTTCAATGTGACACAGTCCACCTTCTTCAAATTCGAGAGTGCGGAATAGCCGTGGAGCACCACAGTCCTGCCTCTTCACGGTGAAGGCACCCGTTTCTCGTAGCCGTTGCGTAACTTGGGCAAACAGTTTGTGCGATCGAGTGAGACGGTGTGGCAAACGTTCGTGATACAGCCGACCTGCAGCTCTTCCGTTACCTCCAGCTTCGCCGTACACAAGGAGCATGTCTGTGTATTCCGCAAACGTGACTGCACCATGGTACCTCTATCGGTGACGCACAGGTACTGATTCGGTCTCACAGCAAAGCAGACAATAAGTGACATCTGGGGATCGTTTGACGTAGTACACGTTGCATATCAGGACAGGGAACTCTGAGACGTTTCTCTTGTCCAAAGCAGACGTTGACGAGGTACACATCTGAACTGAAACTGTCGTAGAACGGAAACGATACCATTCCGAACATGGGTTCCTATTCAAAATGATATGTACTCACTATCCTCTACCATGTCCTAGAAGTTTGTAACGGGAATTTCCGACCACCCTGTATAGTAGCAATTCCGGTAAACAGTTTCGATTTCCAGAACGACCGTCGGCCTTTGTGGCCGAGCGGTTCTAGGTTCTTCAGTCCGGAACCGCGCTGCTGCTACGGTCGCAGGTTCGAATCCTGCCTCGGGCATGGATGTGTGTGATGTCCTTAGGTTAGTTAGTTTTAAGTAGTTCTAAGTCTAGGGGACTGATGACCTCAGCAGTTAAGTCCCATAGTGCTCAGAGCCATTTGAACCAGAACGATCTGCAGAGGACTGATGAATGTTGTACGCTCTGGCAGTTGATCCTGAGCATAAATGAAAGTAAAATATTGCGCATACACAGAAAAAATACCACTGCTGCACAACTACACTATTAATTGAAAAACTGCTGGAAACAGTATCTGCTGTGAAATATGTAGGAGGAACAATCTAGAGCGACCTTAAGTGGAGTGACCACATAAAACAAATAGTAGGAAAAGCAGAAGCCAGATTGAGATTTATAGGAAGAATATGAAGGAAATTTAACTCGCCAACGAAGGAAGTCACTTACTGCTTCTTGAGTATTTTTCGCCTTTTTGGGAATCTTTCTAGGTAAGACTGATAGAAGAGATAGAGAAGACTCAGCGAAAAGCGCTACGTTTCGTCACGGGATTGTTCAGACGGGGTGAGAGCGTTACATCACCGGTGCATCACCGAATGGTCTACCATTGAAATTCCGAGAGTGTACTTTCCGGGAAGAGTCGGACGACATATTAATTGAAACTTCCTGACAGATTAAAACTGTGTGCCGGACCGAGACTCGAACTCGGGACCTTTGCCTTTCGAGGGCAAGTGCTCTACCAACTGAGCTACCCAAGCACGACTCACGCCCCGTCCTCGCAGCCTTAATTCCACCAGTACCTCGCCTCCTACCTTCCAAACTTCACAGAAGCTCTCCTGCGAACCTTGCAGAACTAGCACTCCTGGAAGAAAGGATATTGTGGAGACATGGCTTAGCCACTGCCTGGGGGTTGTTTCTAGAATGAAATTTTCACTCTACAGCGGAGTATGCGCTGATATTCGAGTCTCGGTCCGGCACACAGTTTTAATCTGCCAGGAAGTTTCATATCAGCGTACAGTCCGCTGTAGAGTGAAAATTTCATTCTAGACATATTAATTTCTCCCACACACATCTCGCGAAATGACCACGAGGGTAAATTTAAGAATTACGGTCCGTATAGAGGCTTACCGACGATTATTCTTTCCATACGTCATTCGTGAGAGGGACAGGGAACGGGGGATCAGTTAGTGGTACCAGAAGCACCGTCCGCCACGTACGGTTAGGTGGTTTGCGGAGTATGATGTAGATGAAGCTAGGCGTTAGGGCGAATCACTTCTCCATGGAGAAATAGTTCTTTAGTGAACGATTGCGCTTCTGCTGTCACGTCCGTGCCAAAGCAATGCGCGACAGCAGTTTTGTCTTCGACCGGTGCTGACAAGTAGATGAGAGACGGCGCCACTCGGAAACAATATGAAAGGAAGAGGTGGCGCGGCCGAATCGCTGTCTCCAACCAGCGAACGGCGCTCGCTTAAACTTCGTTACGCCAAAAATGAGATAAAACTTTTTGCTCGCCGACTATATCCACTACCTCTTCGGCAGCAACCCTGTCAAAAAGATAACTTTAAATTACTTGCAAAACTTTCTAGAGCTCTGCCGACTTTCACAGAGGGGATGATGGTGGGGTGTTGGAGGGGGCAGGGCGGAGTGTGGCCCCCTCCACTGCAGAGGTAGGTGTGGCCAAACTTGTGCGGCGCCAGCTTGTTGCCCGCGATATTTAGGATAATGGATAAAGTAAATTATAAATTACTTAACTAAATTGCTGCTGCTACCGCCTCTGTAATTATCTCTCTCGTTCTCGCTCCTTTTGCCTCACTCTGCCCGTTTTCGAAAATGTTTCAGCTGCAGTGAAACTCCGAGAAGCGAAACTTGCCGATAGGAGGGCAAGCTCCTTTCGCAGTCTCGTTCTATCGGCAAGCTAGGTTTTATAGAGTTTAATTTTGGTACATGAACTGTGAGTCCGGCTTTAAAGCTAAACTAGCGTATTATCTTTATTTACCACTCAGTTCATCACCATACTCTGCATACTCTACATGCTAAACCCGTAGCTGTAATTCTATTTTACACTCTCACATTCCTCAATTTTACATACATTGGAACATTATTTTATTAAGGCAAAACTTCGACAATGGTTTAATTCATATCTGGAAAGTAAGTAGCAGAAAATTTCCCTGAAGTACCAACAAACAAGGAAGAGCTTAGAAACTGATTGGTTTCTTGTAAAGTGGTCGGTGTCATCAATTTTCTTGGTCTGTATGTAAGGGGCGATCAAAACGTTTCCGTCTGATGCGGTTGCTGCAGCGTACATGCAACGTAGCGCAACTCCGATGCGGGTGTAACGGTTGTCTCTCCTAAGAAACATCAGGCGCGTATTCTTTATTGTTTCGGCGGATATAGACTATCCGTTTTTGCAATATGTAGCTGCTGTCAGCCCAGAGAAATACCGCACATCACATGTCTCGCGATACCCTCAGTGTCACGGAATGCGTCGGTATGTTTTCCATTTCTAACAAATTTATTTTTAAATCGGAATTTTACGTGCTCATTTGACAGAGCGCTACCAGGTTAGTCTAGTGTATTATTCGTTTTACCAATATGTATTAACAGGAGTAGTAAATCAAGAAAAATAACCTGTACTGTGACTGAGAAGCTCGCTTGCGCACAGTGGTAGCAGTCAGCGCAGGCCAGAGCGGTGCTAGCGCTGTTGGAGTACTCGTTATTGCTCGTGTTTTACTGCCCCTATTAACACATTTCGGTAAAACGAATATCGCACTAGACTAATTTGGGACCGCTCTGTCGACTGGGCACATAATTTTACTTCAAAAATTATTACGTTTGTAACGGAAAGAAACCGACGCATTCTGCGGAAACTCGGCGTCGCATGAAAGACGTGATGAGCAGTATTTGTTTGGGCTGACTCCAGCTACACATTGCATAACCTAAATTGCAAACATCTGCCAAAATACTAAAGAAAATGCACCTGAGAACTCTTAGGAGAGACACCAAGTATATACACCGACGTGTAGGCAAGGAATTAGTGTGGCATTGGGTCTTCCCTACGTACGTGAGGTACACTGCGTGTTCAAAAGTATCCGGACATCTGGCTGACAATGACTTATAAGTTCGTGGCGCCCTCCACCGGAAATGCTGGAATTCAGTATGGCGTTGGCCCACCCGTAGCATTGATGACAAATTGCTCTGAGCACAATGGGACTTAACATCTGTGGTCATCAGTCCCCTAGAACTTAGAACTACTTAAACCTAACTAACCTAAGGACAGCACACAACACCCAGTCATCACGAGGCAGAGAAAATCCCTGACCCCGCCGGGAATCGAACCCGGGAACCCGAGCATTGATGACAGCTTCCACTCTCACAGGCATACGTTCAGTTAAGTGCTGAAAGGTTTCTTGGTGAATGGCAACCCATTCTTCACGGAGTGCTGCACTCAGGAGAGGTATCGATGTCGGTCGGTGAGGCTTGGCACGAAGTCGGTGTTCCAGAACACTCCAAAGGTGTTCTATAGGATTCAGGTCAGGACTCTGTGCAGGCCAGTCCATTACAGGGATGTTACTGTCAGGTAATCACTCCGCCACAGGCCGTGCATTATGAACAGGTACTCGATCGTGTTGAAAGACACAGTCACCATCCCCGAATTGCTCTTCAGCAGTGGGAAACAAGAAGGTGCTTAAAACATCAGTGTAGGCGTGTGGTGCAATAGTGCCACGAAAAAAAAAACAAGGATTGCAAACCCGCTCCCAGAAAAACACGACCACACCATAACACCGCCACCTCCGAATTTTACTGTCGGCACTACACAAGCTGGAAGATGACGTTCACCGCGCATTCGCCATATCCACACCCTGCTATCGGGTCGCCACATTGTGTGCCGTGATTCTTCACTCCAAAAAACGTTTTTCCACTGTTCAATCGTCAAATGTTTACGCTCCTTACAAAAAGCGAGGCGTCGTTTGGCATTTACCGACGTGATATGTGGCTTATGAGCAGCCGCTCGACCATGAAATCCAAGTTTTCTCACCTCACGCCTAACTGTCATAGTACTTGCAGTGGATCCTGGTCCAGTTTGGAATTCCTGTGTGATTTTGTGGTCTGGATAGATATCTACCTATTACACATTACGACGCTCTTCAACTGTCGGTGGTCTCTGTCAGTCAACAGACGAGGTCGACCTGTACGCTTTTGTGCTGTACGTGTCCCTTCACGTTTCCGCTTCACTATCACATCGGAGACTGTGGACCTAGGGATGTTTAGGAGTGTGGAAATCTCGCGTACAGACATATGACACAAGTGACACCCAATCACCTGACCAGCTTCGAAGTCCGTGAGTTCCGCAGAGCGCCCCAATCTGCTCTCTCACGATGTCTAATGAGTACTGAGGTCGCTGATATGGAGTACCTGGTAGTAAGTGGCAGCACACTGCACCTAATATGAAAAACGTATGATTTTAATGATGTCGGGATACTTTTTAAGACAAAGTGCAAATGCGGAAACGTAAACTATGGCGATGCTACTACCACATGTGTCCAAGCTGGACCAATGTGGTGTTATTCTTTTCTTCGCTGCCGAAGGACAAGCAACGGTAGACGTTTACCAGAAAATGAAGAATGGAGCAGCATGATTGTCTAAAACCAGCGTTGTGGAATGATGCCGCTGGCCGGTGTGGCCGAACGGTTCTAGGCGCTTCATTCTGGAACCGTGCGACCGCTACGGTCGCAGGTTCGAATCCTGCCTCGGGCATGGGTGTGTGTGATGTCCTTAGGTTAGTTAGGTTTAAGTAGTTCTAAGTTCTAGGGGACTGATGACCACAGCAGTTGAGTCCCATAGTGCTCAGAGCCATTTGAACCAATTTGAACCATTTGGAATGGTGCCCCATAAGCGCCCATGTCGTAAATGCTGTAATGCAGAAGTTACGCCAACTCAAGTGGAAGACATGCCGCTCTAGAAACAGGCTTTGAAAGATAGACGATTCCTGATGGACGAGGATGTGCAACAGGCAGTTAAGAATTTCTTCACACAGCAGGACACAGTGTTTAACAATCTGTTGTCTCCAACTTGGGTCTTAAGTGGGATGATTACCTTAATGCTCACGGCGCTTTTGCCTGAAGGGTGCACAGATTCTGGACTGTAAGGCCTTCTACGGGAAACAGTTTCATCGCCCCTTATATTGTGATCTGTCACTAAGCATGACAGATAACACACAGTAATTGTCCTTTCTGCAGGGGAAGTACAGGGTTATTAAAATGATTGAAGCGATTTCACAGCTCTACAATACCTTTATTATTTGAGATATTTTCACAATGCTTTGCACACACATACAAAAACTCAAATAGTTTTTTTATGCATTCACAAATGTTCGATATGTGCCCCTTTAGTGATTCGGCAGACATCAAGCCGATAATCAAGTTCCTCCCACACTCGGCGCAGCATGTCCCCATCAATGAGTTCGAAAGCATCGTTGATGCGACCTCGCAGTTCTGGCACGTTTCTTGGAAGAGGAGGTTTAAACACTGAATCTTTCACATAACCCCACAGAAAGAAATCGCATGGGGTTAAGTCTGGAGAGCGTGGAGGCCATGACATGAATTGCTGGTCATGATCTCCACCACGACCGATCCATCGGTTTTCCAATCTCCTGTTTAAGAAATGCCGAACATCATGATGGAATTGCGGCGGAGCATCATCCTGTTGAAAGATGAAGTTGGCGCTGTCGGTCACCAGTTGTGGTATGAGCCAATTTTCCAGCATGTACAGATACACGTGTCCTGTAACGTTTTTTTCGCAGAAGAAAAAGGGGCCGTAAACTTTAAACCGTGAGATTGCACAAAACACGTTAACTTTTGGTGAATTGCGAATTTGCTGCACGAATGCGTGAGGATTCTCTACCGCCCAGATTCGCACATTGTGTCTGTTCACTTCACCATTAAGAAAAAATGTTGCTCCATCACTGAAAACAAGTTTCGCACTGAATGCATCCTCTTCCATGAGCTGTTGCAACCGCGCCGAAAATTCAAAGCGTTTGACTTTGTCATCGGGTGTCAGGGCTTGTAGCAATTGTAAACGGTAAGGCTTCTGCTTTAGCCTTTTCTGTAAGATTTTCCAAACCGTCGGCTGTGGTACGTTTAGCTCCCTGCTTGCTTTATTCGTCGACTTCCGCGGGCTACGCGTGAAACTTGCCCGCACGCTTTCAACCGTTTCTTCGCTCACTGCAGGCCGACCCGTCGATTTCCCCTTACAGAGGCATCCAGAAGCTTTAAACTGCGCATACCATCGCCGAATGAAGTTAGCAGCTGGTGGATCTTTGTTGAACTTCGTCCTGAAGTGTCGTTGCACTGTTATGACTGAGTGATGTGAGTGCATTTCAAGCACGACATACGCTTTCTCGGCTCCTGTCGCCATTTTGTCTCACTGCGCTCTCGAGCGCTCTGGCGGCAGAAACCTGAAGTGGGGCTTCAGCCGAACAAAACTTTATGAGTTTTTCTACATATCTGTAGTGTGTCGTGACCATATGTCAATGAATGGAGCTACAGTGAATTTATGAAATCGCTTCAATCATTTGTAATAGCCCTGTATGTGTTGTTGTGAAAGACATCGAAAATAATATACGGAAAGTTCGGAAATTCCCGTTACAAACTTCTACGACTTATAGAGGGGAGTGAGTACATAACGTTTTGAATACGAGGCCATGTCTTGGAACGTAGCCGCACGGGGTAGCCCCACGGTCTGAGGCGCCGTGTCACGGGCCGTGCGGCTCCCCCCGACGGAGGTTCGAGTCCTCCCTCAGGCATTGGTGTGTGTGTTGTCCTTAGCGTCAGTTAGTTTAAGTTAGATTAAGTAGTGCGTAAGCTTAGGGACCGATGACCTCAGCAGGTTGGTCCCATTAAGACCTTACCAGAAATTTCCAAATTTCCTGAAGCGTACCGTTTCCGTGCTGCAGCCGTTTGTAAACTTGTTTGCTAGGTAGGTATGCAACAGGGTACATATGACGGGAGATGGTTAATTCGGGCCGGCTGATATCATTTGGCGTCTCTCCTACCTCTCTCATCTGGTTCAAGCCTCATACACGAGTCTGCGAGTGTTAGAGCAACATGGTTGAGTACACTTTTGCAGAACACACCGACATGATCCTTCTGAATGGCGAAGCTCACGGTAATGAAACCGCTGCTCGTCACTTTTATCAAGGTCATCCTCCACAATGTCCGACTCCATCGCACATTCTTTAAGGCACAATTGCACAACAGCTCCGAGAAAGGTTACCTTCACAATCAGCAGGTGCGATTGAGGTGCTCCAAGGAGACGCCGCACACCAGAGTGGAAGGAGAATGTACTGCATCACGTTGTAGAGATTCCGTCAACGAATACATAAGCAATTTCTTTGGCTATTAGTGAGTGGAACTGTAAAATAAGTGATGTACCAGGTCACCTCTAATCAGTTACTTGTAAAAGTGGTCGCGTCATCAATAAGTTTTCAAATGGTTGCAGCGCGGAAACAGTACTTTCTCATACATGGGTTTCAATTCAAAATATTGTTTACCCAAAAAAATGGTTCAAATGGCTCTGACTGCTATGGGACTCAACTTCTGAGGTCATCAGTCCCCTAGAACTTAGAACGACTTAAACCTAACTAACCTAAGGACATAACACACATCCATGCCCGAGGCAGGATTAGAACCTGCGGCCGTAGCGGTCTCGCGGTTCCAGACTGTAGCGCCTAGAACCGCTCGGCCACCCCGGCCGGCATTGTTTACCCGTTTAGACGTCTGTAACGGAAATTACCGAAAACCCTGTAAATGATGTAGCTAATAGGGTAGTCAGTAACATTCGCACGCGCCTTTCAGAGAACAGATTAATTCGTAATTGCAACAAAATACAATGCATACGGTTTCTGACACAGAACTCTTGTAAAAGCGAAATCTTATTGTTCTAAAGCGGCCAAACGGTCACTGAAGACCTACTTTAACTCTTAGGACTGATGGTAGATGTAAACCTTTCTTGGAAGAAACTGAATGCTGCTGTCTTCAGTATAGGACTAATATTCATTGTGTTTACTTCGATTACTTTCATGCTATTATCTTGTTTAATGTTGTACAGGGTGAATCTGTAGGAAAGATACATGCGTTGTAAGGCAATAGTATAAGGAATTCTGAACAAAAAACTTCATACTGACATATGCCCCATTCTGAATCATTTCCGAGACACAACACCTTTAATATCACTTTTGTAGCTGTTCCTTGAATAACTCTAGAACCGCACCCCCAGGCGAAACGTGCTGCAGTACAAAATTAAACGATTGTAAATTTCATACAAGAAGATCTCCATCAATTTTTATCTTGCAGTAATAGTTTGCATGAAGAGAGCGCGGAAATGCTGAAAATCTCGCGTGACGCGCATGTACTTTAGCTTAGGCGTTTTCGTAGACCAGTTTGAGGTAGTTCCCCCGTCTATTAGACCACAAGTGTCCAGTACGAACTATTCGTCTTGACTTTCTAAACACTACCGTAGTTAGTTGTAAACAATGTCAATGTTAGAGTAATACAGATAATAAATGACAATGTACATTAAATGTGTTCAATTTCGGAAACCATTCGGAGAAGGGCATACCGGTATTCCGTACGAACTTTTTTGTTCAGAAAAACCCCTCAAAGCATGCAGCTTTCCTCTTGACTTCCGTCGTATTTTGGGGCAACTTAATGCACTTATCGATAATGTTCTTAGCCGAGAAACGGGCGGTCAGTTGGATCTGCCGTGTCAGTTCGCGAACCCATCACGGTATTTATTGTTGACAATACTGACTCGTTCAGAAGAGTCTGCAACATTACCTCGGCAAATACTGGATGGTAAAACGATATAAATTTTTATAACAGTCTCTTAAGAATGTAAAGGAAGTTGTGCACCATTCAGCATGTTTTATTTTCAATAGGCTTCCAGGAGAACAGAAAAATTGAGAGACAAGTATTCAAATCCGAGTAGAAAGGTATCATTTCCACCCAATGTTCATTTCTCACTTCCATAGAAAAGCACCTTCCAGACATAGAAAAGCACCTTGCTCGTTAAGACAATCGCTTGTCCTGAAATGTACATTCATCAAGCACTGCTTCTTTTTTTAATTTCCCCTGCGCATTTGTTTTGTTCCCAATCGATGCTCCCTAAATACGAGGTGTAGTCATAAACTTCTAATTATCACCTCAAGATATACACCTAGGTAAAAATAGTCAGCCGCGCGGGATTAGCCGAGCGGTCTATGGCGCTGCAGTCATGGACTGTGCGGCTGGTCCCGGCGGAGGTTCGAGTCCACCCTCGGGCATGGGTGTGTGTGTTTGTCCTTAGGATAATTTAGGTTAAGTATTGTGTAAGCTCAGGGACTGATGACCTTAGCAGGTAAGTCCCATAGGATTTGACACACATTTGAACATTTTCTTGAAAATAGTTATGGGATACCTCCTAATGTCGCCTCGGACTGCGAGGCGTAGTGCAGCAACTCGACGTAGCGTGGACTCAAAAAGTCGTGGAAAGTCCCGTGCAGAAATACTGCCCCATGCTGCCTAAATAGCAATCTACACTCCTGGAAATTGAAATAAGAACACCGTGAATTCATTGTCCCCGGAAGGGGAAACTTTACTGACACATTCCTGGGGTCAGATACATCACATGATCACACTGACAGAACCACAGGCACATAGACACAGGCAACAGAGCATGCACAATGTCGGCACCAGTACAGTGTATATCCACCTTTCGCAGCAATGCAGGCTGCTATTCTCCCATGGAGACGATCGTAGAGATGCTGGATGTAGTCCTGTGGAACGGCTTGCCATGCCATTTCCACCGGGCGCCTCAGTTGGACCAGCGTTCGTGCTGGACGTGCAGACCGCGTGAGACGACGCTTCATCCAGTCCCAAACATGCTCAATGGGGGACAGATCCGGAGATGTTGCTGGCCAGGGTAGTTGACTTACACCTTCTAGAGCACGTTGGGTGGCACGGGATACATGCGGACGTGCATTGTCCTGTTGGAACAGCAAGTTCCCTTGCCGGTCTAGGAATGGTAGAACGATGGGTTCGATGACGGTTTGGATGTACCGTGCACTATTCAGTGTCCCCTCGACGATCACCAGTGGTGTACGGCCAGTGTAGGAGATCGCTCCCCACACCATGATGCCGGGTGTTGGCGCTGTGTGCCTCGGTCGTATGCAGTCCTGATTGTGGCGCTCACCTGCACGGCGCCAAACACGCATACGACCATCATTGGCACTAAGGCAGAAGCGACTCTCATCGCTGAAGACGACACGTCTCCATTCGTCCCTCCATTCACGCCTGTCGCGACACCACTGGAGGCGGGCTGCACGATGTTGGGGCGTGAGCGGAAGACGGCCTAACGGTGTGCGGGACCGTAGCCCAGCTTCATGGAGACGGTTGCGAATGGTCCTCGCCGATACCCCAGGAGCAACAGTGTCCCTAATTTGCTGGGAAGTGGCGGTGCGGTCCCCTACGGCACTGCGTAGGATCCTACGGTCTTGGCGTGCATCCGTGCGTCGCTGCGGTCCGGTCCCAGGTCGACGGGCACGTGCACCTTCCGCCGACCACTGGCGACAACATCGATGTACTGTGGAGACCTCACGCCCCACGTGTTGAGCAATTCGGAGGTACGTCCACCCGGCCTCCCGCATGCCCACTATACGCCCTCGCTCAAAGTCCGTCAACTGCACATACGGTTCACGTCCACGCTGTCGCGGCATGCTACCAGTGTTAAAGACTGCGATGGAGCTCCGTATGCCACGGCAAACTGGCTGACACTGACGGCGGCGGTGCACAAATGCTGCGCAGCTAGCGCCATTCGACGGCCAACACCGCGGTTCCTGGTGTGTCCGCTGTGCCGTGCGTGTGATCATTGCTTGTACAGCCCTCTCGCAGTGTCCGGAGCAAGTATGGTGGGTCTGACACACCGGTGTCAATGTGTTCTTTTTTCCATTTCCAGGAGTGTATAATTGCAAAAGTGTTACCCTTGCAGGATTCTGTACAAAAACTGACCTCTCGATTATGTCCCAAATCATTCGCTCGAACTGTCCGGAATGCTCTTGAAACAAATCGCGAATAATTTTGACCCGGTGACATGGTGTATTGTCGTCCACGAAACTTCTATAGTTGTTTGGGAACATGAAGTCCACGAATGGATGCAAATGGTCTCCAAGTAGCCGAACATAACCATCGGTTCAGTTGGACCACAGAACCCAGTCCATTCCACGTAAAAACGAACCACACCTTTATGGAGCCACCACCAGCTTGTACAGTACCTCGTTGACACCCGGGGCCCATGGCTTCGTGCGGTCTGCGCCACACTCCAACCCTACCACCACCTCTTACCAACTGAAAACGGGACTCATCCGACCAGGCCAAGAGAGGCGCTGCAGGCGATATCGTACTGTTAGCAAAGGCTATCGCATCAGTCATCTGCTACCACAGTCCATTAATGGCAAATTTCGCCGCACTGCCCTAGCGGATACGTTCCTCGAACGCCCACCATTGATTTCAGCCGTTATTTCATGCAGAGTTGCTTGTCTGTTCGTACTGACACGTCGGCCACTGCAAAACTGTGGTGAGAGGTAATGCCTGAAATTTGGTATTTTAGGCACTCTCTTGAAATTGTGGATCTCAGAATACTAGATTCCCTAACGATTTCCGAAATGGACTGTCACATGTGTCTAGTTCCAACTACCACTCCGCGTTAAAGGTCTGCTAATTCTTGTCGTGCGGCCATAATCAGGTCGAAAACATTTTCACACGAATCGTCTGACAACAAATGACAGCTCCATGCACGCAGTGCCCTTTTATACCCTGTGTACGCGATTCTACCTGCCATCTGTTTACGTGCATATCGCTATCCCATGACATTTTTTTCACCTCAGTGTATGTAGAAACCTGCCTACCACTGGCAGATCGGGTTTATTAATTGCTCTCTGCTACTGATACTGTCTCATTCCATCTGACAGTAATTTCAGAATTGGTTCAAATGGTTCAAATGGCTCTGAGCACTGTGGGACTTAACATCTAGTGGCTAGCACACTGGACTCGCATTCGGGAGGACGACGGTTAAATCCCGCGTCCGGCCATCCTGATTTAGGTTTTCCGTGATTTCCCTAAATCGCTCCAGGCAAATGCCGGGATGGTTCCTCTGAAAGGGCACGGCCGACTTCCTTCCCTAATCCGATGAGACCGATGACCTCGCTGTTTGGTCTCTTTCCCCAAACAATCCAATCCAATCCTTAACATCTGAGGTCATCAGTCTCCTATAACTTAGAACTACTTAAACCTAACTAACCTAAGGACATCACACACATTCATGCCCAAGGCAGGATTCGAACCTGCGACCGTAGCGGTCGCGCGGTTCCAGACTGAAGCGCCTAGAACTGCTCTGCCACACAGGCCGGCAATTTCAGAATTCTGATGATTTTCGTTTCTGAATCTGTGACTGAGGCAATATCATTACCTAATAGTATGCACTGGACTGCTCTTTTGTTTGTTTGCTTAATCCTCTCTTTTGACAAATAAATCCCTTCGTTAATAGACATGGTGTAAGGAGTAACTGTTATCTCTTCTTTCCTTTCCATTAGCGGTTCTGGAAAATCCCAATGTATACATAACTTCCACGTCAACTACATATTTTTCCTAGCTATTCAAACTTTTCACGTGGTTTCAAACACAAGTTTCCAATGTATCAAAATCACAAAGATGTTCTCTTCAGTACAATCCACAATGCTAAAATTGTATCCCATCTTCCCTCATATACCTGTCAATTTGTCCCGATTATTACAACTTTTAGGATTTTTAGCAGAATTGACGTTCTGTTCAGACTTACAGTACCTTACCTAGACAGTGTTTATTTTCTGTTATATATTGTGTTATGACACATTTTACTCCATAAAAGGTATCTGAACTCATCAGATCCAAAGAAACTCGTTCCCAGTAATAGTGATACTTCGATAAAACTTTATAGCATCCCAATTCTCAAAGATAGGTTGGAAAAGGGCCAGACTCCGGGATATCATTGTCCAATGACTCATATCGTGATAAATTCTGCAGGTTAACGTGGATGGTAAGGAGGGGATACATACTGGAAATTTTTTAAGTCCTACCGATTCATTCCTTGTGAATAATATTGATATCAGTCAGTCTCAGTTTTAGGCAGGTAAACACCAGAATTGCCATCTTTAAAGTCAGTGCGAAGTGTTCATTTACTTCCTTCATTCATTTTCTGCAGTAGTTATTGAATGTTGACTCGTTCGGTAGTTCTAGGCCGGCCGGGAGTAGCAGTTACGTAACGGGGACGTTTCCTCACCAAAGAAAATTTTACTAACGAAATTGAACCTACAATTTTACAAATAGTGGTTGAAGAACTATAACATTATTGTCTGTAATAAAACCATTCATCAAAATAATCAAAATTGTCATCTTTAGCCCGTGAGATGAGTTGTTGTTATTAACAATTCACACGCCTAAGCGGCTATCTTTCAGGTATAGGATAGCGTATCCATACATACTCGTATTATAAAAATAATGTACGTAAATATATATTTCACATTCCCTGTTAAACGACTGGACCGATTTCAATCAAACTTGGAACACACATTGCTTACTGTCTGGAAAGAATCCTCTGGGGTAAGAACCATCTTTATTCACAGAGCTTCGTGTGAGGGTGAAAAAGAGGGTGTAGCCCCCGACGTGAGAATATTCATACATTAGTTACTCAGTATATGAGAATTGGAGCACTTAGTACCTTTCAACAAACTTAACACATAATTTCAAACCTTTACGAAACTTTTTCCCGCTGACAACGTCCACAGAATGGTTAAAGGAAAAAAGAGTTATGGTTTACTACATATTCGCTGTTCAAGGAATAAAATTGCCGTATACAGCATGAGGTTTTAATTTATACTCCATAGTGATAATGTAAACTCTTTACGCAATGTTGCAGACGTAGAACATTCGCAACTTTTGTTCCAATTGTGAAATAATTTCATTATTAACTTGTTCCATCAACGAACAGCATAAGTAACTATCAACATGTTAATAGTTCAAGATATATGACACCGGAGAAATAACCCCTGTCTTCAAATAGAATGTAATAACCTAAATATTTACATATTTTAATTATTATTTGAGTTTAAATGAAAAAAAGAAGAAGCATGTACAGGGCTATTACAAATGATTGAAGCGATTTCATAAATTCACTGTAGCTCCATTCATTGACATATGGTCACGACACACTACAGATACGTAGAAAAACTCATAAAGTTTTGTTCGGCTGAAGCCGCACTTTAGGTTTCTGCCGCCAGAGCGCTCGAGAGCGCAGTGAGACAAAATAGCGACATGGGCCGAGAAAGCGTACGTCGTGCTTGAAATGCACTCACATCGGTCAGTCATAACAGTGCAACGACACTTCAGGACGAAGTTCAACAAAGATCCACAAACTGCTAACTCCATTCGGCGATGGTATGCGCAGTTTAAAGCTTCTGGATGCCTCTGTAAGGGGAAATCAACGGGTCGGCCTGCAGTGAGCGAAGAAACGGTTGAACGCGTGCGGGCGTTTCACGCGTAGCCCGCGGAAAATTGGCTCATGCCACAACTGGAGACCGACAGCGCCGACTTCATCTTTCAACAGGATGGTGCTCCACCGCACTTCCATCATGATGTTCGGCATCTCTTAAACAGGAGATCGGAAAACCGATGGATCGGTCGTGGTGGAGATCACGATCAGCAATTCATGTCATGGCCTCCACACTCTCCCGACTTAACCCCATGCGATTTCTTTCTGTGGGGTTATGTGAAAGATTCAGTGTTTAAACCTCCTCTACCAAGAAACGTGCCAGAACTGCGAGCTCGCATCAACGATGCTTTCGAACTCATTGATGGGGACATGCTGCGCCGAGTGTGGGAGGAACTTGATTATCGGCTTGATGTCTGCCGAATCACTAAAGGGGCACATATCGAACATTTGTGAATGTCTAAAAAGCTTTTTGAGTTTTTATATGTGTGTGCAAAGCATTGTGAAAATATCTCAAATAATAAAGTTATTGTAGAGCTGTGAAATCGATTCAATCATTTGTAATAACCCTGTATTTTACTAGGAGGCCGAACGTTGTCAATTATACCTATTTTTTCTTGTTGTAGGACACCACAGCCGTATATTTGTTAAAGGACATTCTAAAGTTTTCTACCTCGGCTGTTTTTCACAGGTATTCACTTAATTATACCTTGCGCTATTGGTCAATTTCCTACTTACAGACTATTTTCAAGCGCAGCCTTAAAAGAAACGTGCAAGATAAAAGTACATATACACTTTGCTTATTGACATACAGATTGAATATTTTGCAACCGACAGCTTCAAATTATACTTTCAGGTGTCGACGTGCTGTAGTTTTTTCCGTTTACTGTTACTTCATCCCCCTCGCCCCATATGGGCAGGCGGTAGGCTGCCAGCAGTATAAGTTTCCTCTCTTCAGCCCAGCGAATTAAAATAATTTTTATTGAGAATTAGAAACAAAACATGGGGCTGTGTTATTGTCTTAAATCAAAGATAGGCAGTTAAACGAAAATATATGCATTTTGAAACACATCGCAGGCAGCTGAAATTCTTCTGATAAAAAACACTGAAGTGCTGCACTTTCACTCAAAATCGGAACGATCTACGCAGGGTAAGAATTATTGTTGGAGGAGAAATTGTGTTACATAGGTTGAAGAATATGAGCAAAAAAGATAGGGATATTTTATACAGGGTAACTATGGAGATGATACGAAGGTGTTCAGGTGGATATTGGGAAATACAGTCAGCGGGAAAGAAAGAGGGTGAGGAGTAGTTGTTGTGGCGGTAGGGTAGAGTTTATAAAATGAAAGGCATGAGGGTGGATGAAGAATGAAAAAGAGGGATGGCCCTAATGTGGAGCGGGATAAACGTGGAAGAGTTAACATTGGTAGGAGGGATAAATACAGAGTGACAATTATTGAACTATGTGAAAAAAAACGTAAATTAGTTACAAACTATGGCGTGCCCACACTTAATTCAACATGTAAACGTCACTGAAGATATTCGGATTTGGGTTATGAGATGTTCGATATGCCTGCCATCACTGGCGATGATGTGGCGCTGACAAATCAGGGTCACTTTGGATAATGGGGGTGAAACCATCTTCCAAAAGTTCCACGTATAGTTCGGTAGTCGCCGTGCCATCAAGAAACATCGCACCGATTATTTCGTGACTGGACATTGCACACCACACAGTCATTCGTTGAGGATGAGGCCACTTCACGATAGCGAAATCGGATTCTCAGTCCCCAAATGCGCCATTTTTGCTTATTTATGAACCCGTCCAAATGAAATGGGCTTTGTTGCTAAACCAAAACATTTTCACAGTAAAGTCCTCTTCGTAAGTTCTGTGGACAACCGCTGTTCCATGACCCTGGGGCTTAATGGCTGATGGATTTGAATTTTGCATGGGAAGAGATCAGGTCTTAAACAACAATTTGTCGCAATGTCTCCCGATGGACTCCCATCTGTTTTGCAGCTCATCCGATACATTTTCTGGGGATGGTTTGAAACACAGTGCATGTCTTCTCGATGTTTTCAGGCGTTCTTTTTGTACGACCAACATTGCGAACACTGTTATCACGAACACTACCCGTTCTCTTAAGCTTTCGAATCAAATTCTTGATTGTTAGAACACTCGGACCGGTTGTCTTCGGCTTGAACTCGGCCGCAAACTTCCTTTGAGCCGCAGTTGGGCTGTTACTGCTCGCATAGTAGGCCTTCACAAGCTCTATAAGTTGAGGCATGTATGCTGCATCGCGACATTTTCAAGTGCAAATCGCTGACCACAATAAGGCACGTGCGCATGCACATACTAATTCCCATCATACCCGGCAGCCAACCGTGCAGCTTCAAGTCCAAACGCAAACCGTTCAGAAGTTATAACAATTTCATTTCATAGTGTTCAATAACCGTCACCCTGTGTCAGAGTGTATCTCATTGTCTGGGAGAGGTAGTTGGTTGAAGTCATGTAAGGATAGGATATGGAGTGTGTGTAGGTATAGGGACAGAGGAGATGTGTTCGTGAAGACATGGTAGCACAACAGGGTTGGTGATCGGAAGGAAAATAATGGGGTCTTTGGAATCTAGATTTTGGATATTATAGGAATTGCAGAAGTGTTCGAAGTGGGTGAGGAGATGGTAGAGGATCCATATGGTAGAAGGTAAACGGATTTAGAAAGTGAGACAGAGTGCATGGCGTTCGAGGATTGGAGGGACTTATAGAACTTTGGTGGGGTGGAGATCCACACAACATTTACATAGCACAGGATGGATCACATCAGGGTTTTGTAGGTGTGAGAATGATGGGTGTAATCCCCAAGTTCGGCCTGTTAGTAGTTTTAGTTTACTGTGGGCTTTCTGCTGGGTAGTTAGCGGAGTTGGTCTGAGATATTTTAGTGTATTATTTAACTGGATAGGGAAGTTGTAAATGGTAATGTAGAAGTCATGGAGGCAGAAGGTGTAGGTTGTTCATCCTATAATTGTTGCCTGAGCTTTGAAGGGTTGATCTTTCGGCGCTGTTGGTTACACCAGGAGGTAAACTGTTTGAGGTGGATTTGGAGGCATCGTTGGGACTTATGAAGAGTAAGATAGAGGGCGAGGAAAGTAGTGTCATCAGCATACTGAAGAAGGTGGGGTAGTGAGATAGGTGGAGAGGCGCTTTGTGCATATCAGTAGTGTAGAAGAGATAAAGGAGAGGAGAGAGAATGGAACTTTGCGACACTCCTACAGTGAGATAGAAGATACAGGAATTGGAATTGTTAACAGGGACAAAGGATGGTCTATTAGATAGGAAGGATGCAATAATGTGGACACAGTTAACTGGAAGTGCGTATGTCTGGAGTTTGAAAAGGAGACTGGAATGCCATGCACAGTTGTAGCTTCTTCTAGGTCGAGGTAGATAAAAATAGCGGATTTATGGAATTGAGTTGGTGGGATAAGAGAGGGTGAGGTGCAGGAGCTGGTCATCAGACGAGAAATTGGGACAAAAGCCACATTGGTTAATGGGAAGAAGGTAGTGTTGCTTTAAGTGTTGATGGATGCGTTGGAAGAGGATGGATTCGAAGACATTGCTAAACACTGAGGTGAGGTACATGGGGCAACAGGAGGAGAGATCAGTAGGAGGTTTCAGTGGTTAGAAGAAAAGTAGGATTCTGAATGTTTTCCATTGTTGAGCATAGTAACCTATGGAGAGGATAGTGGTCTAAAGCGTTGCAAACTTGATGAGAAAGGAGAGGGGACACTCTTTGAGGTGTTGATAAGCAATGCAGTCATGACTTGGGAAAGTACTGCATTTCTTGTGGAGTACTTCTTTTATGCTGTGTGCTGTAATTGGTGTATTTAATCCTGTTTCTAGTATATTGTCCAAGTACTGGAAGTTGGGAGCCAGGGGTAGGGTAGGGAAAAGTGAGTAATCAAAATATGGGTCATCGGTGATAGAGATTATGTCAGACTGTTAGGATGCAAAATGGTTGGCTTTTCTCAGGCTGTCAGGTGGGGGATGGTTATTGTGGAGAAGCGTTTAGTGAGGTATGGGGTTATTACCAGCGAGTCGATGTAATGTTTTCCAGTAATTAGAAGAGTTAATGGGGAGTGTATTGTGAGTATGATGCATGTCTGGCGCCAGTCCTGGCTGTTTTTTGACTTTACTAAATTCCTGAGATGTGCTGGAGGCGTGAGTGTAACCCTGTGATGACTCTGCAAGAAGGAGTGGTACATGCTATTGGATTCAGAGGGGAGTAGTACAACTTGTGGTGGGAGTGCGAGGTGATGAGGATATATGGTCTTGCTAGGAATGTGAGTGGATGTAGCATCTGATGAGGTCTGCTGTAGGAAGGGTGTGGCATGAGGGATATTGCCAAGGTGCTTGAAGGACAGGAGATGTCATCCACCCTGGGTTTCTGTGTATTCCCAGTAGATATTCCATTTGGTGTGGAATGGATGGATATGGTAATTGGTGCACAGGGATTAGATTGTGTGTAAGAGATGGTGAGGCGTACAGGTAGGTGGACGCTTTGATCGAGTTCTGCAGTGAGGCATCAAAGGAGATTGGGAGATGCTAGGACGACATCGGCATGGTGTTGCTTTCAGGGCAGGTGTGATGTGCGATGGGAAACAAGGTCACGTTGCAGTGAGAGTGTCGACAAACTGATGCCACCATTGGAGTTCTCTGGAGGGATCTAGTATGGATGTTGAGGTCAGCGGCAATAGTATGGGTGGAAACAAAAAATCTTGCTGGAGAAACATCCGCAAATGAGCGTTGTAGTAGACATTGAAAATACCGCTTCAGTTGTAAGTTTCTTATTATTTTTCAATACTTAATCCACGACCGATTTTGGTCACTTACATGCCCATCGTCAAGTACGACAACTTTGTGCAGTGATCGCGAGCGCTGCAATGGGCGAGTATAAGATGCAGTGCACCACCAGCGAGTGGTACACCTCGCCCTGTACTCATCCATCGCCACGCTCGGGGTCTCAGCAAAAAGTTATCACACCTGATGATGGGCATGTAAGAGCCCAAAACTGGTCATGGTTTAAGTACTGAAAAATAAAAATAACCTTAAAATTAAAGTTATATTTTCAATCTCTACTATAGGTGGAAAAGGTACAATCTATGCAGGTGAGGAAGTATAGGGTGTGGGGTGATTCGGTCGGATGTAGATGGTAGCACAGGTAATGGTTAGGTCTTGGAAAAAAGAGTAAGTAAGGATAAAGCGTTTGGTGGGAGTATTTTAGAAGGGATGTGGCCAAACAGGGATGTTCTTGTTGCAGCAAACTGCAACTGATCATGGTAAAGGGGTTACCTATGTAGTGGAGGATACACGGAGAAGTTCAGAAGGTGTGTTAGAGTGGGATGAACGTGTCGTTAAGGACAAATGTATGGACATTGTGTTGGGATAGGGTATGTATTGAGGGATGCTTATTGGTGGGGAGGGAGCAGATGTTGTGGTACAGGATTTTGTAGTGCTGTCGCCACATCGAAGGTTTGATTTGTATGGGTGATGTCTGAGGATATTTACCCAAGGGTGTTGAGGTGTGTGAAGAAGAAGTGGACATGGCGGTGGGAGTAGGTAGCCGTGGTGTTGAGATGGAAGGTGGAGCAGGCAGCAGGAGAGATTTGTTGGAAGGTGTGTGGACATTGGAATGGATCGATGTGTTGGAGGACGATTGTAATGAATCTGTTAATGTCTTCAGCAGCCTGAGTTGGATTGGGGAAAGTTTTAGGGTGTGTAGGGTATCAGTGGGACAGTGAGCTCAGATGTGGTAGGATGTGGGTTAGCTTTACATATCACAGAGTAAGGGGGTGGGAGTCATTGCAGATGTTGCAGGCAGGAAGAGATTCTAGATTAGGGCACTGTTTAACAAAATGGGAGGCTTTACAGTGTGAACAAGTACGTAGGTTCTGCTTAATCCGCATTAAGTTCATCATTGAAACAGAGATATTTTTGGCAGCAGCAGGACTGAGGGTGGGATTTCGAAGGTTCGATTTCATGGTACTGGTGACATACCAGGACTCCCTGTTTAAGGACAAGGTTTGTGTTGGTGCAAGATTCAGAGACATGAATGAGACAAGTGGGGGTCAAGGTCATCATTGGCTTTGCGAACTTCTAAATCCGGGCGGTTGTTCAATTCAGAAGCCACTTCCACATTCGTGAACTCAAGATCGATATTTGTGATGACTGTGGTAAGGGTGGGAGGACAGAAGGGAAGTTGGCATTGTTTCGCCCTGAAGTATTAGTGAGAGGTATTAAGGAGACTTTTGGACTAGAGGTAATTCGAGAAACTTTGGAGAGGTCAGTATGGAAGTAGGATTTCACGGAATATATTATGACAGAGTCTTTTCTTGCGATGATACGTTGGACGTGGAGGCTTGGTAGGTATTTTTTGATTTCGAGGGTGAGGCATTTAGGTTCAAAGAAATTTGGATCATGTTGGAGAGGATGAAGGTGTTGATGGTAGCGGAAGAAGTTGAAAGGGTAGGAGTTGTATCGATATGCTGAGAGTCTTCAGATTCTGTATTCGATTTTTTGGGTGTGGGAGTGGGAAAGATGTCAGCACTATTACATATTGTAAGTTTCTTAACGGCTGCTGGAGGGAAGGATGGTTGTGGGTTCTACAGTAGAGGTATATGACGTTGTTGATGGTTACAGTACCTGTGCAGGTCCTTTAGCACCTCTTACATTCGTTGGTGCAGTGAGGCTTGATGAGGCAGTGCTTGTGACGCCATCTGTTGCAGCTGTTACTCAGAGAACTGTGACATGCGTGGCAGTGGTGAAGGTGGCTGGTGAATCGTGGATGAAAGAGAAAAGATAGGGGAAGCTGGGGACAGAGAGAGACGCATGTGTAACTGCTACAGTAGGACGAGATAAGGTAGGTAAGGGGTATAGATGTTGGAGGGTGGGCTAAAGGACATGCTCCATGTGGTGACAGTGGGAGCAGGAGATGGAGAAGTGTAGATAACTGACGTAGTAGAATGGTCCATGATGGCGTTGATAAGGGTGATCGGCAGCAGAAGCAGAGCTGGGATGACGATGTCGAGCTGTGGTGGAGTTTTGATCAATGATAATGTCTCCGATGTTATGGGGATGGAAGCAACTCCGTCAGGCACAATGCGGTGGCGGTAATAAACAAATGGAGGAGGAGGCAGTGACAAACACGTAATGGAACAACGGAGGCGAAGACTGGCAGTGAATATGTGGGCTCGCGATGACCAGTGGGGAGGGCAAGATCTGGATGTGAAGATTATGAGTGCCAGAAAATGCGATTACGGGTAGCAAACACTGCCGGCGAATGCGATGACAGGTAGCGGGCACTGAGATCGAAGACTAGCAGCAAAGACGGCGACGAAGACGACTGGAAACCTGTCCCTATCGGAATTTAAACACTGGGAGGAAGAAGTGTTCCAACCCTCGAATAGACGTGTTGAACAAAAATCCTGTTAATAAATGTCGAATCGGCACGTAAACTAACTTATGCTAAGAACAGCACAAACACCCATGCCCGAGGCAGGACTCGAACCTCCGCCGGGAGCGACCGCGCAATCCGTGACATGGCACTCAAACCACGCGCCCGCTTCTCGCGGTAGCCGATCTGAAAGCGAGCGCATAACGTGCAGGCGTCAAAATTAAAACGACAAAGCTTACTGCGTGCAGTAATAGTCATCGTTATAATTAACGCCACGTTATAGGACTGTGTGCTCACTTTCGTTGTCGAACATCGATTGTCACTTCTGTCCACGCAGGAAACAGTTGCAACAAAGATACAGCTGTCTGAATCAGTGTGTCCATAGATCGATACATGAGTCAGAGACGTAACGTACTGTATGCTATTAAGAGTAAATAAGTACTAGAAATCGAAATTCTAAAACTCCAAATTTAGAACGAACAATGTGCCACGGCATCAAATGCGTCTGTAGAGTGCGGTGAAGTCCAGGAAAATGGGGAAGGAAGTCCTTATAACATTTTAGACGTAAAAACTTTTAAATACACTCTACCAGGTGATACATCATTACAAATATAAATTGTGATAACATAACTACATTTAAGCAACAAATAATGTTTGCTTTAGCTAGAAAGCTATATTCGTGACTGACAATAGCTTACATCCAGAGTCAGGATAATTACTGTAATACATGGATCGGCAAGTGACAGTATTGTTATTATTTTTATGTAATTTTTATGTCTAATTAATGCTTCTAAGGTGGTTATGTACACTGTTGAGCCAAACGCATCAGCGTTGGCCACTGTGTGAATGAATGCCACCTGGTGGCGCTGTGGACACGTGACGCGACAAGGACAGTGTATAGGAATATGAATCACTCTCCTTCTTCTTCAGCATCCCGTTTTCAATTTCATTGCAGGATCAATAGTTCAACACAAGAAACTAGTGGAGGGGATGTTTCGTCCTCTACTTGATGACTATGTGTTGACTATGCGTGAACTTCAGCAGACAGGTTTTTTATCTGTATCTATACTACTATATAAAGAAAGCCTTTGCTTTAACTTTTTATTAAATATTTCGAAAAGTTCTTGACCGATTTACTTCAGATTTTTACTAGATACTCTAATAAATATTCAGACGGGCATAGGCCTTATAAAGGAAAACGTTATTAGCAAAAATCTGGCAAAGTTCTTGAACAACTTAGTTCATATTTTTCCACGATATTCTAATAAACACCAGTTTACTTCAGATTTTTACATGATAGTCTAATAAGCATTCAGACGGACAACATTGTACGGGTTTTCTATTACAACTGACTCCGAGAAAGAAAATGCTGTTCTCTGCTGTGCTTTGAAAATGTGTGCTCTCGTTTTCTTTCTCACAATCAGTTTTAACTATGATAGCAGGGAATTCAAATTATTAAACACATTTTTGCTTCCATATATAGTCTTTCTCCTTGCATATAATTTTAAACAAACATTGTTCACACAACTATGTACTGTTTCGTCTTCTTCCTTGCAATCAGTTTGAGCACAAAACATGAAAGTTGTATTTATGGCTTATCGGCTTATGATTAGATTACTACTACGGAACATGAATCGTCCAAAACTATGGAATCCTACCCGTTTACAGATTAAAGCTATGCAAAATATTGTCACTGAAGCCACTTTCCTTACGTACCCAGCGTCAGGAGAGATTTCTCATACGCCGTATACCAATGATCCCAAGCGATTTACCCATTCATTTTAAACGACTTCAATTCCCGTCGAGGCTTCGTTGACAATAACAGTAAAGAGAGAGGGGCATATAAACGGACAGACGGGGGGGGGGGGGGGGGGGGAGGAAATCGACGTAGAGTGTGAGAAGGAGGAGATGGTGAGAGAAGGGAGAGGAGGAGGTGGAGGGAAATAGTAGGGAGGAGGAGTTGGACAGAATGAGGAAAGAGAAGGTGATGGACAGAGAGAGGCTGAGCAGGAGAAGATGGACAGAGAGATGGAAGAAAGTAGATTATGACATATGTCCAATTCCTATACATAATTAGCAATTGCGAAGCATTTCCGAGTTCACTAGACAAAACACACACCCACATGTAGATCTCACATTTTTATTGCTTTTTATAAACTCTTACACATAGCAGGACATATGAACATAGCTAAATAGCTCCGTAGTTCTCTCCCTACATCTGGTACAGTTGATTCATACCTATATGTTCTGATCCGCAACATAAATCGTAAAGTTGGAAGATAATTTCTTCCGATGGATGAAGAGTTTGGCGCACAAACGGTAGCAGATTCCTCGATATTCTGTCGTAGAACCGGCACACATATGGTTGCCACCTTAGTCGATTGCCTATAGCGTGCTAAATCGCTTAACTGACATACATTAAATTGTCTGTTAAATGAGTGCACTCTCTCGAATGATCGCCCTGTATCACTGAATGAGAGTTACCATTTCAGCGCAACATGACACATACGAGGATCATTTGGTTTTGGTATCATTATATCGAGGATTTTCGAAAGCCACTCACAGTCCTAGATGATTTCCATACTCAAGCGTTTACTTCCGCTGCTGTAAGAACATTAAGCAGCACTGTTTTCAGGTCAGGTAGCTTCTGCGTGACCTCATCTCACCGACGCAGCCAAAGAAAAAAACATACGAGTATAGGGTCAGACAGTCCAACTCTTTGTACGACAGCAATCTTATTCATCATAGTCACTAATACTTACATCACGGCTGTCTTGCAGAGGGTAGTGTTACTATGCGTTTCGGAATTTTTAGTCTTTGAGAGTTCTTTCGTGACTTGGTGAACGTGTACGCAACTTTAAAAAACAGTACTAATTTATATCATCTTGGTATTTTTCAGGTATACAAGAAAGGCTCTCGGCCACACGGTCACCTCATCGCTATCGCTAGTGAACGAGGTTTCTTGACACCAAAACCCGATAAAAGCAGAGCGATCGTATTGTGTGACGGCAATGAATGTATACTGTAAGTTCTGAACACTGAAGCAGCTGCCCGTACTCTGAACACATCCATTAAGTCACTCTTAAAGAAGAATGATCACTGCTTGACACTGGTGTATTCAAGAAATCAGCTTAGACCAGATGTCCTGAATATTCTGGAACTAACTATCCCCAAATATGTCAAGCTAGTTCAACTAGAGGACTGTAGATTTGACGAGAAGGAAGAGGAATATATTAATGCTTATTACATGTTCGAGTAGCCAAAATCTAAAAACGTGAGTAAACTGTTTTCAAGTAGCTATAAAAACCTTACAAATGGCATCAAATTTTGAAGGCAACTGGCTATAATTTGATTCCTACACAATTTATACCGCTGTTATGTGATATATCACACCGCAGTCATTGTCTACCTCAAGTGTTTCAGGAGGATCCGCTGATTTCAGAGTACAAGCTACAAGCATTTTGATATCAGTGTGCGATGTCAGATTGCGGCCCTGCTCCTGTTAAACTACATTGTGACGGGTGTAAAAAGGAACAAACAAAAATCAAACACCATATCGACTGAGCCACAATGCCTATGGGAATTTATTAACGTTTTGTTTACATTTGAATCCTGACTGCATGACATATCGTCGATATCCAGATTGTTTCCACTGTGGTATGATGCAGTTGCGCGGTAACACTACCAGATGCTTTCATGTGTGAGAAAGACTGAGCGGCCAAGGTCATCTCCAGTAGGGATAACCACTTCACTCCTGAGATTAAAAATATCCACAGGAAATTTCTATTTTCATATCCCCAGCAAACTAATTTTCAAGAAGGACACAAATTTAACAAAAATAAATAAATAAATATATATCTGTATATATTGACGATTCATTTAGGTATAAATGTAAGTCGGTGAATATTTGCTTGCCTTGGCTTTGAATTTTTTCTTCCTGTTAGAATAAAATATTTATTTTACTTGGAACAGATAACTGCATTTGCTAATGTACACAGAAAATAGCTCAACATTTTCGATATATATGATTTTCAATACAGATATTTGTTGATGCTCTGAAATAGCTTCAAAAATGCAAGGAAATAAGAATCGTACAATAATTTATGGGAAGTAATAATTTGTTACTGATAGTAAAGACTCTACTTTTTATTATAAGCTCCAAAATTATTCTCCAAAAGACATAAATAAATTTCACATTTGTCTTGGAATTGCCGCTAGGTTTCCTGCATTTTGAAACAGTCTTTGTGTCAAGAAATTTTGGTAGGTGCTCAAAATTGTCAAACTTAACTTCTTACATTGATTGCAAAACATCTCTTCTTTTCAATTTCATCAGATTTTCTGCTTGATTTACATCCTCACTGTCAGAGATATTCACTATCCAGGAATGTCCTCTTCTCCTAGGAACTAGCATGACATATTTTTAATTAATTATACCTTTGTAGTCAATCACCGACAGTTTTTCTTGTTTAGCTCTTTGTCTGATGGAACGCCATCTGTGGTACATTACCCAACAACTGGCAATTACGTGGTCTACAAAATAATTAAAAATCCATTCTGGTTATTTTCCTGTGCAAATGCAAGATCTGCAATATGATACAAAGCTGTCACAAAGATCAATATCACCCACGTTTTCATTATAATGTTTCACTATCATTGGTTATAGAACATCTAACTTCTTTTTCTCCTGTCTGCTTCATGACTTGAAGCCCCGTACAAGGACGCTCAGAAATTGTGTTACGTGATAGTAAAAGCAAATGTGAACTAATTCTCAACATGTAGAATAATTAATGAACATTAGGTGCAAAGCCGGCCGGAGTGGCCGAGCGGTTCTAGGCGCTACAGTCTGGAGCCGTGCGATCGCTACGGTCGCAGGTTCGAATCCTGCCTCGGGCATGGATGTGTGTGATGTCCTTAGGTTAGATATGTTGAAGTAGTTCTAAGTTCTAGGGGACTGATGACCTCAGAAGTTAAGTCCCATAGTGCTCAGAGCCATTTGTATCATTTGATGCCGGCCGAAGTGGCCGTGCGGTTCTAGGCGCTGCAGTCTGGAACCGCGAGACCGCTACGGTCGCAGGTTCGAATCCTGCCTCGGGCATGGATGTGTGTGATGTCGTTAGGTTAGTTAGGTTTAACTAGTTCTAAGTTCTAGGGGACTAATAACCTCGGAAGTTGAGTCCCATAGTGCTCAGAGCCGTTTGAACCATTTGAATCATTTGATTTTAGATCCAAAAAACAGATTCTCAGTCTAATATTTAGGCGTTATAAATATTTATAAAACTTTTCAGTTTGTAGAAGCAGCCATTTTCAGCATATGACCAACTAAACTATGACACAGATCGTTCATTCCAAGATGCTGCGTTCTTGCGTTTCAACTAAGAAATAGAAGGTCCGCACTTGCGGTCCATCGTTCTGTAAGCGGTAAAATCCGCTATTTTTTAAGAAAAGGAAGATTAATTAAGGTCAACATTTGTGGACGAGACAACGAAGAAGTTGAGTTGCCTTTACTTTACGTCTATGGTCCAAACTTTTTGTTGACAGATTACCGGTTTCGGTCTATAATGACCATCATCAGATCTGTTTCATGAAAACAAAATCCTAATGTACTGCAGCCATTATGAAACAGATCTGATGGTGGTCATTATAGACCAAAACCGGTAATCTGTTAACAAAAGTTTGTGACCGTAGACGTAAAGTAAAGGAAACTTATTGCCTGTGCGGGTCACTGTTTCATTCGCGACAGTGTCACAGCTTGTGGAAATAAGAAGTTACCTAGCGCGTATGTGTGTGTAGACGTAGAACAGTGGGCGTCTCTTTCATGTGCGGAGTGCCTGGCAGGACTGATACCCCTCGACTGCTGTCGCTGGAGCGACACAGCGCTGCGACTCTCCCTCTCTCAGCTGCTCAGGATGCTCCATAGCGTTGGCGCCTCGTATGTGGGCGGCAGCGGCTCTTGACACCTGCTGGCTTATCGAGAACGGCGCTACCCGATGTAGGCGTGATCGCTGTGGCTGAATCTCTCTACGGCCGGGCGCTGTGCCACACTGCATACTGCATATGCGAGACGGCGGCAGCAGCGGCAGTAGGCCATGTAGAGTCGTGTGTGGTCCCCAGCTGATTGCCTGCAGACTCGGTATGTACACTCCTGGAAATGGAAAAAAGAACACATTGACACCGGTGTGTCAGAACCACCATACTTGCTCCGGACACTGCGAGAGGGCTGTACAAGCAATGATCACACGCACGGCACAGCGGACACACCAGGAACCGCGGTGTTGGCCGTCGAATGGCGCTAGCTGCGCAGCATTTGTGCACCGCCGCCGTCAGTGTCAGCCAGTTTGCCGTGGCATTCGGAGCTCCATCGCAGTCTTTAACACTGGTAGCATGCTGCGACAGCGTGGACGTGAACCGTATGTGCAGTTGACGGACTTTGAGCGAGGGCATATAGTGGGCATGCGGGAGGCCGGGTGGACGTACCGCTGAATTGCTCAACACGTGGGGCGTGAGGTCTCCACAGTACATCGATGTTGTCGCCAGTGGTCGGCGGAAGGTGCACGTGCCCGTCGACCTGGGACCGGACCGCAGCGACGCACGGATGCACGCCAAGACCGTAGGATCCTACGCAGTGCCGTAGGGGACCGCTCCGCCACTTCCCAGCAAATTAGGGACACTGTTGCTCCTGGGGTATCGGCGAGGACCATTCGCAACCGTCTCCATGAAGCTGGGCTACGGTCCCGCACACCGTTAGGCCGTCTTCCGCTCACGCCCCAACATCGTGCAGCCCGCCTCCAGTGGTGTCGCGACAGGCGTGAATGGAGGGACGAATGGAGACGTGTCGTCTTCAGCGATGAGAGTCGCTTCTGCCTTGGTGCCAATGATGGTCGTATGCGTGTTTGGCGCCGTGCAGGTGAGCGCCACAATCAGGACTGCATACGACCGAGGCACACAGGGCCAACACCCGGCATCATGGTGTGGGGAGCGATCTCCTACACTGGCTGTACACCACTGGTGATCGTCGAGGGGACACTGAATAGTGCACGGTACATCCAAACCGTCATCGAACCCATCGTTCTACCATTCCTAGACCGGCAAGGGAACTTGCTGTTCCAACAGGACAATGCACGTCCGCATGTATCCCGTGCCACCCAACGTGCTCTAGAAGGTGTAAGTCAACTACCCTGGCCAGCAAGATCTCCGGATCTGTCCCCCATTGAGCATGTTTCGGACTGGATGAAGCGTCGTCTCACGCGGTCTGCACGTCCAGCACGAACGCTGGTCCAACTGAGGCGCCAGGTGGAAATGGCATGGCAAGCCGTTCCACAGGACTACATCCAGCATCTCTACGATCGTCTCCATGGGAGAATAGCAGCCTGCATTGCTGCGAAAGGTGGATATACACTGTACTAGTGCCGACATTGTGCATGCTCTGTTGCCTGTGTCTATGTGCCTGTGGTTCTGTCAGTGTGATCATGTGATGTATCTGACCCCAGGAATGTGTCAATAAAGTTTCCCCTTCCTGGGACAATGAATTCACGGTGTTCTTATTTCAATTTCCAGGAGTGTATTTGTTGTTCTGGCGTGCTAATGGTTCAGTTTCGTATTTATGTGCATCTTCTTGAAAATCTGTGACTTTGCTACAAATTGTAAATTGGAATAGGAGTGTTTACGGAAAGTGCTATTTTTTCTGATGGGTGGGCGGCGACCACCTCTCTCTCCACCGTCATGTGGCTACACATCTTTATAACATATTTGAATGATAGAATGGGGGAAACAATTTAATAGTAAATATTATTTTTTATCGTATTTACTTACACAGGGTATTTCAAACTTACACCAACAAACTTAGAGGGGATGCGGAAGGTGTCTTGAGGAAGAAAATGAGGATACAAACCCGTGTGCGGAAACGTCATCCAACGACGCTACAGGGCGTGAAAGTTATAGGTGTCGGCTCCTGTATATGTGTCTATATGCAGAGTGATTCCGTGATGATGTCACAGACTTTCAGGAATGATGGAGACGGATAAATGTTTCAATTTGATGTATGAAATCCTGATCTAGAACTGTTGATATTTTTAGAAATATCGGGAATCCGTTATATCAATATTTAATGAAATGTAAGTATCGATACATCTTCATATCGTCGGAAAAATTATCGATCTACGTTCACGCTTGGCGATAACCACTTTGCTAACAATGATAACTGCATGTAAGTGGCACAGTAAAAGGTGTCCGATGGGTCCGTCGTTCGATTTCGCCACATACTGGATTCATCCGCAACACTTAATGTCGACTTCACTGTTTCTGTTTTTTTTATGCCTGCCAACACCAGCGCCCTAGCAGTTGTAGTGTCAAAATTGCGTGGTGAAGTTAAACGTTACAATTTCTGTTGGCAGCACCGAGTGCCGATTACGTCAGCATTTCCCCTCACACGTCTCCACCCCCTGCAAAGACGAATCTTTCTCATTTAGTGTTTTATTCGTCATTTTCTACAAATATTTTTGAAGAATGCCGATGTGAAGAAATAGCACAATAGCTGCGTCAAAATTGTTTCTTAACACAACTGATTTGCTATTTCTTCACATCGGAAATCTTCCATTCACACCGCCACCCCACAGCGCAGTCGGTCTTTTTTTCTTTGTGCCACCTATACTTGCTTCACACAGTCAAAGAGAAAGACTGCACGTCATGAAAGCTCAAAAAGTAGTGAGACTCCTTCACACAGTGAAAGTAATATTATGTTCTACTACAATTTAAAAAGAACAAATATTTCACGAAAATTGTGAAAAAATTTAATGTAAAACAAAAATATCGGTACTCGATATCGCCATTTGGATATCTATGTATCGTGGAAAACTATTGTTCAGGCATATCGCTATATCATGGAAATTTTATCGATATATTTTCAATAGCCCTACCCTGATCATGGAACGAAATAGTCGAACGTTATAAGTGAAAATCTTTCTGAAACGTTTGAGAGTAGAATGCGCGTACCAATACTGTTATTGCTATGAACGTAGATGGACAACGTTCAGAAGCGGTTGCGTGGACAAAAAAAATTCCGGTAAACACGCGCTCTAAAATGCATTCCTGAGGAACTATGAGTACTTGCTCACCGTTGTTACTATGAAACATATCTCTCACATCGGATGAAGTTTCTGGACAAGAGTTACTATCCAAATTTTGTTCCTCAAGGCACCTTCCACACCCACTCGAAATTTGTCGGTATAATTCTGAAACACCCTGTATACGTAACGTCAATCATCATCATAAAATTACAGTTGTTCTTCGATCTCTGAGGTTTTCTCGGCGTGATTTATTAATAGCGAGTGGTATGGAGGTTTCAACTTGAATAACGTTTCGGGTTCAGCAATCAGTTTATCAAAATCTGACCGATCGTCACATCCATCAGAGTTGTAAAACGCTGAGGCAATTTGCGTTTCACGGAATATCAGTGCGTGCTCTGTAAAACAAAAGAGCACCACAGGGCGCAGTGGGCGTCAAGAACCGAAATCGGCAATAAATAGCGGCGTGAGACCAACAATAATTCACATTCTGAGAGTATAGACAGCGAATGCACGTAACAACAAAACTCGCGACACCTGAAGAAGACAGATGGGTCGGTTGTCGAAAATGCTTTAAATTCTACCTGTCTGGCATTCAACGCTATAGGATCGACAACTGCGTGGGTATTCCGTCTATAATTTCGCTTATATGGATTCCATACTTATGGGAGCAACAGTTGCATACTTTGGAACAGGATGAACATAGTAAATTGTACATATTTCTAACTGACTTATATTTACATGATGCTCACGCAAATAGCCTACAGAGTCACAGAATTCAGTAGGCTGTCAGCCACTCAAACAATCTGTCTCGATTGCTACTGCATTGTATGTTGTTATGTTCCATCCAGAGACTGGTTTGATGCAGCTCTCCATGCTATTCTATCCTGTGCAAGCTTCTTCATCTCTCAGTACCTACCGCAACCTACATCCTTCTGAATCTGCTTAGTATATTCTTCTCTTGGCCTCCTTCTGCGATTTTTACCCTCCACGCTGCCCTCCAATACTAAATTGGTGATCCCTTGATGCCTCAGAACATGTCCTACCAACCGATCGTTTCTTCTAGTCAGGTTGAGCCACAAATTCCTTTTCTCCCCAATTCTATTCAATACCTCCTCGTTAGTTATGGGATCTACCCATGCCGGCCATTGTGGCCAAGCGGTTCTATGCCCTTCAGTCTGGAACCGCGCGGCCGCTACGATCGCGGGTCCGAATCCTGCCTCGGGCATGGATGTGTGTGATGTCCTTAGGTTAGTTAGGTTTAAGTAGTTCTACGTTCTAGGGGACTAATGACCTCAGATGTTAAGTCCTATAGTGCTCAGAGCCATTTGAACCATTTTTGATCTACCCATCTAATCTTCAGCATTATTTTGTAGAACCACATTTCGAAAGCTTCTATTCTCTTCTTGTCCAAGGTATTTATCGTTCATTTTTCACTGCCAGACATGGCTACACTCCATACAAATACTTTCAGAAACGACTTCCGGACTCTTAAATCTATACCCGATGTTAAAAAATTTCTCTTCTCCAGAAACACTTTCCTTGCCATCTCCAGACTATATTTTACATCCTCTCTACTTCGACCATCATCAGTTATTTTGCTCCCCAAGTAGCAAAACTCATCTACTACTTTAAGTGATTTATTTCCCAATCTAATTCCTTCAGCATCACTCTACTTAATTCGACTACATTCCATTATTGTATAGCTCACGCAAATCCACAACATCTGTATGTTTAATGTAAATGAAAGTGCAGTTAATTCCAGCATTGCTTATCTGTAAATATCGATGATGGACACCTTCCTTCTAAACATATAGTCGTCATTTAGAGTAAGAGACGAGTCATAATCGGTAGCCACCTTTCTCTAAATGTACTCTGTCATTCTATATTGACAGTCCCACTCTTACCATGTATACTGGCACTTTAACACCAGCATGTAGTACAGTTTCAGATGTTAAATCAAAGTCAGTATCTGCTGCGGGACTTACATTTACGTGCTTCGATTTGTTGGTACTTATGTAATAAGTTCAAATGCCTCTGAGCACTATGGGATTTAATATGTAATAAGTATCAGCAAAGTGTAGTATTCTGGAACTACTTAATTGCGGATCGACGGGTTGAGGAAGTTCCGACGGCTACCGTTATTGTTGGTGCGTGTGTGGTAGTGGAGAATAGTGGGCTGCTGCTGTTTTGATAGCACAGATAATATAATCTCGAAAAACTGCGTTTCCTGGTCCAACTTTTCAGCTACTTCTGCCTTACTAGGCAAGGTCCTAGTGGAGGTGGTTTGCCATTGCCTTCCTCCGACCGTAATGGGGATGAATGATGATGAAAATACAGAAAATATGTTCGTCACTACACTCCGAAAAATATGAGAATTCGATTTCAGAAGTTGAAGATCGACTGAGAGATCAAATGTCAACATCAGTTACAATAACTATGCACCATCACACATTAACGCACTCACCAGCGTCGCTCTTTAAACTCTGAGTGTCTTCACTCACCAGAGGTCTCGCACTGAGTACCGAAAGCACGCTCTCCCTGTAGCGAACTTCCCCCAGGTAGCCGGAAGAGACCAGAGGACTTCTTTCCGTCACCATATTAACTACTGTCGAATGACTATCGAAAGGGTACAAATCACTTTGCCTTGACTGAGAAAGCTACGATGGCTACACTGTTACTAAGCAGACAGCCAGATGTAATAAGACAAAGTCATCCACACTCACCCACTCACTCATACATACGAGGTGAATTCAAGTTCTAAGGCCTCCGATTTTTTTTCTCCGGACTGGAAAGAGATAGAAACATGCGCATTGTTTTAAAATGAGGCCGCGTTCATTGTGAATACGTCCTAGAGATGGCAGCACCGTACGGCAGATGGAATTTTACCGCCAGCGGCGAGAATGAGAACTGTTTTAAATACTTAAAATGTCGACGTTTTCCTTACTTGAACAACGTGCAATCATTCGTTTTCTGAATTTGCGTGGTGTGAAACCAATTGAAATTCATCGACAGTTGAAGGAGACATGTGGTGATGGAGTTATGGATGTGTCGAAAGTGCGTTTGTGGGTGCGAAATGATCGAGAAAGTGGAGAGAATTATTTTGGGGGATCGCCGAATGACTGTTGAACAGATCGCCTCCAGAGTTGGCATGTTGCCAAGCAATGTTGACGCGCAACGACAGTATGAATGGGACTTTCTTTTCGTCGGTTGTGACAATGGATGAGATGTGGATGCCATTTTTCAATCCAGAAACAAAGCGCGAGTCAGCTCAATGGAAGCACACAGATTCACTGCCACCGAAAAATTTCGGGTAACCGCCAGTGCTGAAAAAATGATGGTGTCCATGTTCTGGGACAGCGAGGGCGTAATCCTTACCCATTGCGTTCCAAAGGGCACTACAGTAACAGGTGCATCCTACGAAAATGTTTTGAAGAACAAATTCCTTCCTGCACTGCAACAAAAACGTCCGGGAAAGGCTGCGCGTGTGCTGTTTCACCAAGACAACGCACCCGCACATCGAGCTAACGTTACGCAACAGTTTCTTCGTGATAACAACTTTGAAGTGATTCCTCATGCTCCCTACTCACCTGACCTGGCTCCTAGCGACTTTTGGCTTTTTCCAACAATGAAAGACACTCTCCGTGGCCGCACATTCACCAGCCGTGCTGCTATTGCCTCAGCGATTTTCCAGTGGTCAAAACAGACTCCTAAAGAAGCCTTCGCCGCTGCCATGGAATCATGGCGTCAGCGTTGTGAAAAATGTGTACGTCTGCAGGGCGATTACGTCGAGAAGTAACGTCAGTTTCATCGATTTCGGGTGAGTAGTTAATTAGAAAAAAAATCGGAGGCCTTAGAACTTGAATGCACCTCGTATGATAAAGAGAGAAAGTAAATTTGGGAGCACAAAATTTAGGTAACGTAAATAGGATTAGATGCTTACTGGAAAAATTAATACTTTAACTTAATTGTGTACCACTGAATGGGGACAAACATGAAGTACAAAACCAAATTGTAAATAACTGAGCTTTAGAGCATGAAGTACAAGTTAAATAGTATGAAACTAATCTACCAACGACGTTTCAACTGACCACGACTCTGTTGTTGTGGTCCTCAGTTTGAACACTTGTTTGATGCAGCTCTCCATGACGCTCTATCCTGTGCATGACTCTTCCTCTCCATATGACTACTGCGACCTACATCCTACTGAATCTGCTTACTGTATTCATCTCCTGGTTTTCCTCTACGATTTTTAACCCCCACACTTCCCTCCAATAGTAAACTGGTGATACGTTAATGACTTAGAACGACTCTCATCAAGGAACCTTCTTTTAGTCACGTTGTTTCACAAATTTTTGACTCAACAGTTCTATTCAGTACCTCAATTGTTACGCAATCTACCTATCAAATCTCCAGCATTCTTCTGCAGCACCACAACTCAAAAGATTCAGTTCTCTGCTTGTTTAAACTATTTACCGCCCATGTTTCACTTTCATGCATGGCTGCACTCCAGACAAATACCGACAGAGAAATCTTCATAACACTTAAATCTATATTCGACGTTAACATATTTCTCTTCTTCAGAAGCGCTTTTCTTACAATTGCCAGTCTACATTTTACATCCACTCTACTTCGCCCATCATCAATTACGTTGCTCCTCAAATAGCAAAACTCATCTACTACTTTAAGTGTTTCGATTCATAATGTAATTCCCTCATCATCATTCCATTACATTGCATTATGTGTATTTTGTTTTTGTTAATGATCATCTAATTCCCTCCTCTCAAGACTCTGACCATTCCATTTAACTGCTCTTCAGAGCCCTTTCTTGTCTCTGATAGAATTTCAATGTCTTCGGCAAACCTCGAGGTTTTTATTTATTCTCCCTGTTAAATCCAAGCTAGTTGTCAAATATGAGGTGTCTAGGAAACCTGCTTTCTTGGATAGCTAGACACATTCAAACAAATCGAATCAATGAGATTTATTACAAAATGAAAGAATACAATTGTGTGCTCAACAGGGGCCTAGAAACGATGAACAGGCTTTATCCCGCTGTAGCTCTCAGTGGTTCACAACGCCACAACAGGCCTCAGCAATCCACCGCTGCTCCACGTCGAATACAGGGTTATTATGCAGTTTGGCCCCCAGTGGACCGCCCCCCCCCCCCCTCCCGGGAACGTCTCATAACAGACGAGTGTAACCCTAACGTTTGCTTGGTAGAGTAATTATGGTGTGCACATACATGGAGACAGTGTTTGCGCAGCAATCGCCGACATAGTGTAACTGAGGTGGAATAAGGAGAACCAGCCCGCATGCGTCAAGGCAGATGGAAAACCACCTTAAAAACCATCCACAGGCAGGCCGATACACCGGACGGATTCGTGCTGGGGACAGGCACGCCTTCCCTCTCAGAAAGCTGCGCATTAGACCACAGAGCTAGCCGGGTGGGCTAAAGGATACAATACGTAAATTTGTTTTACACAGATGTGTCACAAGCAAAGAGCGACAGGCAAAATAAGAAAGCTCTTCAGTATAATCATTCTCAACTCAACGTTACAAAGACAGTACAAGCACGGGATTAGAGTTGATGCTTCTATCGAAGTTGCTAGTCCTGAAGTTGCTGTAGAACTGGGCCTCTTCATCTAGGGGCCGCTGCTGTCATGCTGTTGTCCTGTAAATGGGTCGGTCAATGTGCTATTGACTGACCTCCTCTCACAGCCATCTCTTATCGTTCACGACTAGACTGCTGGCGTTTGACTTAATGCCATAACACTCACTGAACTTTAATTCCTTCTCCAAATTTTCTTTGGTTTCCTTTATTGCTTGCTCAATATACAGGCTAAATAACGTTGAGGATAAGGTACAAACCTGTCTCACTCCCCTCTCAACCAGTGCTTCCCTGCTGTCTCGTTTCTGTACTAGTTCTGCATAGCATTCCTCTCTCTGTATTTCAGCTCAATTACCTTCAGAATTTCAAATCGAGTATTTCAGTCCCTGTGTCTATAAATGTTATAAACATCGGTCTGCCTTTCTTTAACCGATCTTTCAAGAGCGCCAGATATTTTTTTCGTCGACAGGGCATAGGCATTGAAGTTCACAATGGTGAGAATTATGATTTCATTTCATTTATTTGTTATTTTTTGAATAAGCCAGTAGTATATTTAAGCCAATTCTTCACCAAAGAGCATTTTCGATTAAAAATTGCATGATGCAAACCAAGATTCTAATTTCGCAACATTTCCCAACCTAATTCTATATAAATACAACCAAAACAAAATGAACACCAAAGTTAAGCTATTTAAAAAACTCAAAAAATCATAGGAAAGGAAATATTTAATTTAATAAAAAATAAAAAATTTAAAAAGCTATTCAATTTCAATAATGAATAGGAAGACCATTATTTCTTTTTCCACCATGATAAATTTTAATCCTATAAATTTATCTAATTTATCATCATTTGTAAAGATTTTAGTATAACAATATGGAAGAGTAATTTTATATTTATCACCTTAAAGTGCTAAAACTTTTTCTCCAAATCTAGGAGGTAATATTTCAGCTTTTGAAATGTTGTGAGATTAATGTTTTACAAGTTCTGATAATTTAATGAACACTCCTGAATGACTATTATTATAATTGCTAACTTCAGTTAATAGAGTTTCAATGCTACCATCCGTGTTAATTTTTGTTTTGAGTTTATTTATTTAGAAACAATTTATGGAATCAAAAATTAAAACATTTCCCAAATGTTTCGAAAAGTTTTGAAAAACGCTTTAATTTTTGGAAATTTAAAGTTTTCAGTTTTTATCTAGTCTCGTTTTCTGGAAATATTTCAAAAGGAAATGAAAAGATGAAGTTAAAAGTTCTTTAATTTTTTCTAACTTTTCATTCATTTATGTAATTAGAATTTTGCAGTAAGCATTCTATGTTGTGAATCACAAGTAAAATTCTTTCCACCTTACATAATAACATATGTAACTGTACCATTTGAGATATTTTCATTAAAGAATGCACGTAATTTCAGTGTTTCTTATTTTTCTTAACAGTTAAAACATTCATTCTTCTAGTCATATTAATTACATAAGTAGGATAATTTTCAATAAAATAGAATGGACTTATATTTACATCATTATTTAATTTGGTTATTCTACTATAATCTCTAAAAGAATCGTCAGCTTTTCAAAAAGTTATTTTGTGGATCGAGATTCCATAATTATTGAGAAAGAATTCTTTTCTTTCATTTTTAACATAGATATTTTGCAATTTAACATGCCCAAATAAAGAAGAATCATTTAACTGGTTATGTCTTCGATTGGGTTCAAAAAACAACGAAAATAAAATTAGGCATATCAAATTCAGTACAATTATAATAATTAGTAGTATCTAGTTCAAAATTTCTTTTTCCCTGTAATCCAGCAAATTCAGTTGTTTGGAGTTTGAAGATTGAAATTGGAATTTTAGGATTTCTAGTCCTCCTTGTTCCAGTGCAAGTGAATATTGTGGTTCACATTTAACAACATGAGCTCGAATTTCCATACTTTTAACACCAATTTGACCTTCATTTGGAGGTGTAGAATTGCGTTTTCAGTAGTGCAATGAAGAATAGAATCTTCATGATATTTTCACAAATTCCAAATAAAAATTACAGTTAAATCATCTTCAAACATAATTTTATATAATCTTTAAAAAATTCTCCACATAATTCTAATGGATAAAGAACTTCATTTTGTTTACTTATAATTTTTCCATTGCCAAGAATATATCCTTTCATATGTAATTCATCTGATAGGGAAGACGTTAATCGAATAAGAGTTGAACAAGAAATAAAAGGATGTTCAATTCTAGATAAAATAGTTTCCTTCTTTAATTATAATAACATCAGACAATTTAAAACATAATTATCAATTAGTTTAATATTTAATTTACCATTATATGCAGAAAAATCAGTTCCATCTGTGTGATTAACACCAAGAGTCATATAAAGTTGTGAATAATTAGGATGAGTACAACTATCACTAATATTAATATTAATTTCTGTTTCCTTGTTAGGCACATTTAAATAATTTTTAGTTTTATCATTAGCAGGAAATGAGTAAAATCGATAACTTTTGATATGGTTCATAATTGATTAAGAGAAATTTTTTAATTCATTTCTAAAACAAGTATTACATAAGCACCATTAATGTCAGTTAAATTCTCATTTTCCTCAGTTATAGTTAGTTCCAAATTCTGAATAGTATCAAAAAGAGGAATATTTATAGGACGATGATGAAGATGATCATTATGTTTAAGAAACATTCCATCAGCCAAATTAATATTTACATTATTTTTTTCAACTTTTTCAAAGTATATTGACAAAGAGGAATTTTTGTTGTTTCTAGACCACAATAACGTTTATTATTTTTGATGTAACATTTCAAGATAAAAAATTTGAATAAAAACCAACTAATAACTAATAAAACACTTTTATAAATTTCTCTTAATGGAACAGTTAATCTTTCTTTCAGGCTAGATGAATTATCACTCAGTTGAAATAATCTACTCATTTATATTAATATGAATTATGCAAACAAATGACTGGTTAGGAACAAAAATGAGAATTCTGGAAAAGAAATTAAAAAACAACCATGGTAAATTTTAACAAATTCTATTTCATGACCAATAATAGCTCAAAGTGATTGTGGAAGAGCAACATCAGCCCTTAAAGTGGGCATGACGGATATATCCATCCATGCTCTGCTAATTCACAGTGGGTTCGACAGATATATCCATCCACTGCATTCTCTGGCTAGTAGCTAGTGGGAATAACGAGTTAACGGTCTGCCGTTGACACTGTGGTATTAGTTGAGCTTCTTCCACTGGATGGTAGCTCTCGTCAGGCAACACAGCGTGTTCTAGGCTACTTATAACATTTTCCGCTCGAGTGTGCATCGACAGTATGCGTCCAGTGAAGTAGCAGCAAAAGCGCGGCTTTTTCGTCTGTGTTTATGCCGCATTATTGAGTGATCTTTTGCAATGCCGAAAAGAACTCGTTTATCAGAGTCGGAATTTGAGCAGCTGCTTCTAGAAAGTGATGATAATTTTAGTGACAGTTCTGGAAGTTTTCAAGATACGGCTGTTGAGGCTAGTGGAAGTGACTTCGAGTCAGAAACATCTGACGACGAGACAGTACTGCAGCAGACGGTACCTAGTGCATTTGTGCATGCTAGTTCAGTTCGTCATCAATTTTTGTTCAGTGGTAGTAATGGTTCAGTTGTGTTTCTAAAACAATATGATTTATCAGTTATGTTATGTGTTTTGTGGATGATGCTTTGTGCACAATAATAGCTCAACAGACGAACTTATATGCAGAACAGTTCCTAGCTTCTCATCGAGTTAGCAGCACGATCCAGGATTTGCAATTGGCATGATACTACATGTGATGAGGTAAAAACACTTATTGAAATGCATATACTATAAGAAATTCTTCAAAAACCAGACCACAAGATGTAATTTTCAAAGAGAGAATTTGTTGACACACCTTTCGTCAGGAAACTGATGAGTGAAAAGTGGTTTCATCTCTTATTGAAATTCCTCCAGTTTGCTGACAATACTGTGTATGACCCATTAGGCACTAACAGAAGAAAACTATTCAAAATTCACCCCATTATGGAGCATCTGCGGCATAAATTCTGATCAGTACATGTGCCAAAAAGGCACATCGCCGTTGACGAATCGTTGTTGCTCTGGAAAGGATGGCTCTGATGGAGGCCATATACTCCATCAAAGCACAGCAGATTCGGCATCAAACTGTACAAAGTGTGTGAAAGCAGCTCTGTGTATGTATGGGACTTTATTTTTTACACTAGAAACCACACTAATTGTGGTAGCCACTATCCAGACGAAAAATTAACCTCTCAAATTGTTTTGGAGCTTGCCCACGATCTACTCCGGAAAGACCACTGCATTTATCTTGACAGCTGGTACACCAGTCCAGATTTGGTGGACAAAGTAACCAGCATTGACACTGACATTATGTGTACAATACAGAAAGATAGAAAGGGGTTCCCTGACTTTGTAAAAAAGGAAAAACTGAAGAAAGGGGAGTACATAACAGGGTACAGAGGCAAGCAGATGGTAATGAAATGGAAGGACAATAGAGACATAGTTATGGTCAGCACCTTCCAGGACAACACATTTTTAAATGTAAACTCGCAGAAAGGAATCATTGAAAAGCCATATGTTGTCATTGACTACAACAAGAATATAAGTGTCATGGATAGGTGCGATTCTCAGTTACAAAGCTACCAGATGGCCAGGAGCAGGCTGAAAAATTATTATCAGGAAGTTTTCTGCCACTGTTGGACATTGCATGCTTCAGTGCATACTTTCTTTACAAGAAGCAAGGTGGCAAACAAAGTAGAATGAGCTTCATGATTCGTCTTGGCGAACAACTGACCACATCTTCATCAAAACATGGGACATCAGTGGAACACCCACCTGAAACACTGGAAACAACACACCTTACAGCAAGGTATTTTCCAGGCCTTCAGCCGTCCACAACAAAGAAAAGACTAACGAGGAGGTGTTTGGTATGCACGAGAAAAGGCCTCCGCAAAGAGACTTCATGCTGGTGTGCAGAATGTGAAGTTTCCCAGTGTGCAGCACCTTGTTTTGAAATGTTTCACTTATAACATTGTGAAAATAAGTTTTGTTAACTTCTGCAACGTATTTTATTCATTTCCATCCAATATCAATTTAAATTCAACAATGAAAATATGAAGGAAAACTTATATACATAAGATCAGTAACAGCACCACTGCACAAAGGGGCACTGGCGCATATTACCCACTGCAAAACAGGTGAACGCGCGCAAACTATCCGCTTAATGGGTTAACGATTGATATATTTTAGAACCAGGATGGTTAAACTTGAAAAAATGAGTCTTTTGTATGTTTATTCGAAAAGTTTAGATGAACCAACGATTTATAAAAGTATCTGAAAAATTTAAGATAAAAATAGTGAACTACTTACATGAAAGATATTCAAAAATACCAAAACAGTTAGGACAACTTTAATTTTTTAAATATTTTTAGACAAGATGATACAAATTGAAATTATATTAACATGAATTTGTTGGTGGTAATATAAAGTTTGATGTATTTAAAGAAATATGTGGTAAAGGATGGAATAAATATTAATTTGGTTTTGTAACAGTGATGACAAGAAACCGTAAAATAACAGAGGAAAGGTTAAGAATATTTAAGCATTCAGCATAAACATTGAACATAAAAACTGAATGTAAACATTTGATTTAAATGTTGACTGTAAATGTTGAACATGAACATTGATCATAAATGATGAATGTAAATGATGAAGTTGAACAATAATTACAAACGTTAAACTTCAAATAAAAAAGATTCTCGTATTTTTATCCTTAGCAAATGTTTGCAAAATACGATCCAGTAGTTGCTAAAAAAAATGCCAGACAAAATAGAAGAGTAAGGGAACAATTGCAATAAGAGTTTAAGAAATGGAAAAAATGAAGAACAGAATATGAAAAATTTAAAAACCAACTATTGATAAAATTTAAAAACTTAATCGAGAAAATGAAGGACTAGGAGAAAAAGCTTTAAAAAGAATTGAAGAAAATCAACACTATTTAGAAGAATTTAGTGACATTCCATCAATTAATCAATATGATAGTGATTATACATTTTGTGAATCAGAAATAAATTTTTTATTTAATAAATATGCAGAAGAAGTTAAACACAAATCAAAATTAAAAGGGAAAAGAGATAAAAAAATAATATGGTGGAAGAATGTTAGAATTTGTTAGTCATAGTCAAGTTAATGTTTTTGGATTAAAACCTTTTGGTACTTTTAAATATATTGGTAAATTACCACTAGAATTTAAAGGTAATTAACTAAAATTGGTTAAAAATAGGAAGGAACAGATAGATTAATGAACCTTTTAACTAGAAAACAAATAATTATTGATGATTTAGATTTAGAACTTCATTCTCTTGATTTAGAAAATTATACAAGAATTTTTTCGGCTCAAGTGCTATACATAAAGTAAGAAATCCAAATACTTTAATATCAAGTAAAGGAAATAAATATACTAATTTTTTTAAAAACAGTAGTTGAAGAATATTTTCCTAGTTTTTCAGAAAAAAATCTTACTGATTCATTTGAAAAAGTTGGCGAATGTTTAGCCAAAGCTATTCAGAAAAATCAGTGAAATATGATGTTCCTCAATTAACTGATAGATTGACAGTAATTCATCTTGAAGAATTAGATGGAAATTAAAAAGTTTATGTAATGTTAACAAACAAATTTATTATTAATGATCGAAAAGGAATTTTTATATAATGAGATTTTTGAATAATCTATCACACATGTTTTGGAAATGGAAAAATACAGAAAAGGATTAATTAATACTTTAATTAACAAAATACAATTTCAAATGCATTTACCTGATTAGAATTTTGTGGTCCAAAAACAAAATTGAAAGAGTTTATTTAGAGGTGATAAGAAATTTATCTATTAGATAAAGAATGTAAAAGGCATGATATTTTTATGGTGTTAGTAAAGAATTAGAGAAAAGATGTGAAGCAAATAAATAACTTCAATTACTTGCAAAAGAAAGAATGCATGTAAGTGATTCTTCATTAAGAGAATAAATTACTGCAACTGCAGTTAGATGAATAATGTACGGAAAACGAAAATTAGAAATGGGTTTAAAATATGACAAAAATGGATGGAGATTATAAAAAGTCTTCATTGATTTTAAGTCTATGTAAGTGAATAATCCGTGACGGAATGTAGCAATATTATGAAACAGACCACTGCATATAGTGGAGATGCTGAGATGCAGATAGGCACAACAAAAAGACTGTCACAAATATAACTTTCAGCCAGTAAGGCCTTCATGAAAATTAGAAGACAGATACACAGATACACACTCATGCAAATGCAACTCAGACACATGACATGCAGTCTTAGGTAACTGAGGGCACACTGCAATCAGGAGCACCAGTGAATGATGGGAGTGGCGACTGAGTGGGGATGAGGAGGAGGCTGTGTTGAGGAAGGGGAGAGTTAGGGTATTCTTCATTCTTTCCATTTGCATCAACGTTAACTGAAGTAATTGATTCCTTTTAAAATTTTGGAATATGTCAACTTAACAGGAAAATTAATTTTCTCTTTTTCAAAAATTTCATCTAATTCAAATCCAATATTTTTATAATTATTAACTCTTTCTACATGACCATTTGCTGTGTTGTGTCTGTTAAGAGTTAATTCTAAACTATCTACATAAAATAAAGACCAACCAGAATTTTTCTTTGCATTTCTTCCATTTCAGCTATAGTTTATTTATTGATAATCATCTTCTGAATCAGTCGTTATTAATAAAACTTGATTTGTACTTTTGGAATATTTTTGTTGTATTTCATCTGGTTATTTAATATTACAATAAAATTTCATGTTAACTTTAATTGCTGTACTTTGTATTAAAATATTCTTATAAGTGCTGATCATTTCTTCTTTAATTTGATTACAAAATTTTTGTGTTTCAACAGTATCATCATTATTGTCAATTCTATAAGTTACCAGTCTTGATTTGAAAGCACAATCTTTTCTATAAATTCGTTTAGGTGATTTGAAAAAAATTCTTCATTGTCTAGAAAACTGAAACCTGGTAAATTTTTCTAATAATTTTTTGCTTAATTTCTTGATATTTATCTAGTCGAAACTTCAGAAAATAATTCTAATTATCGTTATTATCAATATTTTCTCAGATCTATTGATGAGATTGATTAATTGTTGATAATTAAAATTATAATAATTTTCTAAATTTTTTCGATATGTAGATTTTTTGCTCAAATTGTTATGGTTTCTAATTTTACATTCACATTTTCAGATAAGATCAATTAATTACATTTTCTAATTGTGAGATTTTATTATTCCTTTGTTTTACAGATTTTATGAAGTTCATTTATTGATTTTTTATTCATTATCATTATTGTTGTTATTAATATTGTTAACAATATTTAAAGGTTGATTAATTTTCCGGTATTAAGTTTGAAATAATTCTTCAAATATTTTGTTTTACAAATTGATTAAAGTTCTTTTATAGTTTTATGTTTCAGTTCTCCCTTCTTCATTTCCTTATTCGTTTCTTTCCTACTAACATAATCAATAAGTTCCTACAGATTTTTTATAGTTACATTTGAAAAACGATTTCATTTACAATAATTTTCTAAATCTCTATAACTGAATCCATACTTTCCTTTACTATAGTCTTCTAAGTTTGTAAGTAGCTCACTTTTGTTGGTCATTTTCTTTTGGTTGTATTTATATAGAATGAGGTTTGTTTTTTGTTGTATTAAACGTTTACAGTTAAAATATGCCTTGAAGCATCCCCAATTCACTTGTGGTTCCCTTTTTAGATACTCCACATCGACGTCTGCTCGTAGATACATATCGTCGGTAGGTTTTCCGCCTTTACTTCCTGACATGACAGCGACGACTCTCTGATGAGGTGCGGGCCTTGTGTTTTGCTATTACTGCGAGTCTTGTAAATATCTCTTTTATCTAGTAATTTGCCTGGCTAAAACTCACGCCTTTTATGATTAAGACAGCCTGCGCCACGTTTCGGAGGGAGTGGGGACGTCAAAGAGTCAAAAAAGTTCATATTAAGCAGTCCGTAAAACACGTAAACGTTCACTTCAGTTAGCGTGTTAGTTAATGCCTACCCTTTCCCCTAGATGGTGCTGACTTACTGCTGAATAGCTCTGGTTCAGTAAAACCTTCACTGATTAGTTCTAGGTAAATGAAATAAGTACAACGCTCTTGTATTTCACTTTCACTCTATATTCAAGGATTAAGATGGTGATGGATGATGGTCTACTTAAAAGGTTCCTATCCTGGACGAAACTATATAGTCTGTAAATGCCGATATGCATGCTCTCTACATCCAGATTCGCAACTAACGGCGCACAACACTTTCAAAAGTCCACACGTTGATATCTGAATACCGGTATCTCTGAATTCACTCATATCAGCAGATAATTTGAGTTTCTGTCGTCTATATGTCTGTAAAGTTCCAATGTAGCACTAAAGTCCTGAAATCCCCTTAATACACTGTTGCTACCAACAGTCAGAGATCGTACACTACATCACTTTTAATTTCTGTAATATCCTAACAGTTTATCGTGAATCTCAACACAATAAAGGCCAATCTAATTATTGTCTTGCTGACTGACACATGTTCCCCACCCTTTAACGAAACAATCAAGGAAAAGAAGGCGGCAATAATGACGATCAGGCCCTTTTATAGGTTTTTCATCACAAGAGTTTAACGTCACTGCCTTCTCCATGACGGAGATTCCGTGGCTTTGCTGTACTTAGACGTTAAACTACTCGCTGATATACTAATTTTGATCTGCAATTACCGAACTCTGATTATACACTATTTTCCCCTCTAAAAATTATATTCCTAATTTTGAATTATTCTTTCTATAGCTTTTATCACTGTAAACTGAACCGAGGTATTACAGTCTCTGAGTTTTTTAATTTAAATTTTAATCGATGATATGTATACAAGGTTTGAATATTCTTATTTATAAAGGATAAAATTTATTAGATTTGTAAATTTTTAAAAGGGAAAATGATAATTTGGTTTTTTCTGTATAGGCAAATGACGTTTGATGATTTTTACTTATAAAGGAAGAAATTTATTAGATTTGTAAATTTTTAAATGAGTAAACGAAAATTTGATTTTTCAATATAGGTATTTGGTTTGATGGTTCGTCTTTATAAAGAATAAAATTTATTAGATTTGTAAATTTGTAGATGAGAAAATGAAAATTTGGTATTTCTGATATAGGCAAATGAGGTTTGATGGTCTGTATTTATAAAGATTAAAATTTATTAGATATGTAAACTTGAAATAAAAATTTCGTTTTGTGGGTATAGACAAATTTTTTGGTTGGGAAATACTGCAAAATTAGAATTTTGATTTGCATCCTGGAATTATTAATTGAAAATGCTCTTTAGTCCAGAATCGGCATAAATATACTACTTAAGCCCATTAAGACACAAAGTACATGGAGATCTTTCTTCCTTTATGCCCATATTTCTTTTATTCTCTTTTTGTGGGTTTCCTTTCTCTGTTCATACTGTTCATAACATGTTGTTCAAGTCTCCTCCTTTCCTTTTTTTATCTCGATCAACTTGACATTGGTAATTTTTTATCTAAAGATTTCACAGTTTTGGGCATTTCATGGAAAAGTTCTTGCCGATTTCAGCTCAGATGCCATCTCCCCCAGCCATTTCATAGTGTCCATTTTGACTTTGCTCCCATTGGCAAAATAATCTACTATTTGTTTTCTAAGTTTCTCTGCCTTTATTCTTTTAATGTGTCCATGGAATCTTAAGTCCGCCTCTGTAGCTGAGTGGCTAGCGTAGATGGCTGCCGTACAGAGGACCCAGGTTCGAGTCCCAGCAGTGCCAAGTATTTTTCCTTGGTGGGAGGGCTGGTAAGGGCTGCACTCAGCCTCATGATGGCAACTGAAGAGCTACTTGGCCGAGTATTAGCGGCCGCACGGTCTGGAAAGTCTGCAAAACTGCTAGGGGAGTGGTGTGCTGACCACATGCCCCTTCATACCGCATCCGCATGAAGCCGGTTGGCTGAGGATGACAAGGCGACCGGTAGACATCCATTGGGCATTCACTACCTCGCGGGTGGTTAGTTTTTATGGAATCTCAACATGCGTTTGCTAACGTCACTATGGAAATTTGTGTATTGTTTGATTTCCTGATTGCTTCTGAGTCTGTATTGTTCTCCTACAACTTTTGAGACTAGAATTTTCTTATGGTTTTGCGTTCCCTTTTCTCAGTATTTTCAATGTCTGTTTCCCTATTCAAAATAAGTGTTTCTGACCCATTGAGGCAATCTGGTTTAATAACTGTACTGTAATGTCTTAGTTCTGTGAGCTGGACTATTATTATATTATCATATTATATGATATATTATATTATCATGATTATCACTGTTATTGCGCTTACCTCCCCAAAGAGAGAACAGAGATTGCGTTTGAAGTCTATATTAGAACTGGGAGTGCACTCGATTTATTTACGCAAACATGGCCTTGAATAAGCCAAGAAACATCTGAAAATGTTTTCCTATCGTCAAGAAAAACATTTCACCTGTTTGATATATTGTCTCCTTCCCACGCATTTGTCTTGTACAGATAGGGCAGAAATTATTTACCTTTCCAATTAGTTTCAACAGCCTGCCGTTCAAACATTTCCTTGCCTGTTCCGTCACGATCAATCAGTCTTTGACGAGGGAATTTGGCTCCCATGACAACGCGGAAGGTCTCTTCATAATGTATCGCACGGGGCGGCTGCGTGCCCCACGATGCGCTCGCCGTTCGTTGGGGGTGGGGGGTGAGGTGGCGGAGTGAGGAGGCCTGGCCGGATAAATAATCCAGGCCTGCACGCGATACGGCGTTTTCGCTTTCAAATGAAGAATTTCCGTGCGGCTGCGCTGTCTAGTCCCACAATATTATCGAGGGCTTAAAAGAAAAAAAAAAAAAGATATCGCGTAGAGCTGATTGCCCTGCTGTACGTCCAGAGTGCTATTAATATTCTCTGTAACCAGAGAGTGCAAGGCAGGAAAGCACCAGTCAACAGAGAGAACGGTCTTCGCTGTTTTTGAGTCGGAACGTCTGTGTCGCGAAAATACAGTTTGATGCAATGTCGTCCAACGTCGAAGTAGTACACAACACATCATCTAAATTACATTAAGGGTGGTAAGTTTCTACAAGTAGCAGGTACGTTGTTTTAACTTGCTACTTTCTTTTCCAAATCTCCAAAAAGCTGAAAAGCGTAATTCTTCTGTGACGGCTTTTGTAGTGATCAGAGTCACATCACATTCGTAGTGGAAAATATTTGTGTGTTTTGCTTAATACTGCCGATTCAGGAATCGAGCCAAATGCAACTACCGGGTGGCTATAATTAAAGTGCAGCTACTCACAGAGGACCAGTGTGGGCCGTAATATAATCGTATGGCAACAAAACTTGGCAGATATGCTAGTGCATTAATGGAGTACTTATGTACGCCGGAAAAATTAGTTCCAGTTTGGGACACCAGGTGCAAATCTGACACTGTACAGCATCTCATCGGCGTCTCTGGGGCTCATATTGAACAAACCGTGTAAGTGGCGATTAATAATAAAATCAACATTATGCATTTCTCACTTGTTTGGCCTTTTCTGCCTACGTCCCATTCCTAATCCATTACGTACAAAAACATTTCTATACGTCTTCCTTGGAATCAGTGCGCCAGATTTGCACTTGGTGACCAAACTTGGAAGCAATTTTTTCCAGCGTAAATCGGTTCCGCATTAACGCATTGGAATAGCTACCAAGCTTCGCTGCCATACAATAACTGCAGCCTACACTGGACCTCTGTGAGTAGCTGCACTTTAATTATACCAAAATGGTATGAAATTACCAGATGCTACGTGTTGTATTAGTTTATACGAGGGTTTCTGGTAATAACTCTTCTAACAAACCAGAAGTTTCTTCAGTTAAAACGTCCGGGCTGAGAGGCCGTGGTCGATGTATAAAATTTCCACCTAACGTTTCGTCTCCATCTGCGGGAGACATCTTCTGAGGTCGTCCAGCTACTGCCACTGAGGCTCCAGGTACTCTCGCATTTATAGAGCGCATAGAGGGCACCACCATTCGTCACGTGATGCCGACGGTATGCCTGTCTTTGGAAGGCGTCATTGTTGTTGTTGTGGTCTTCAGTCCTGAGACTGGTTTGATGCAGCTCTCCATGCTACCCTATCCTGTGCCAGCTTCTTCATCTCCCAGTACCTACTGCAACCTACATCCTTCTGAATCTGCTTAGTGTATTCATCTCTTGGTCTCCCTCTACGATTTTTACCCTCCACGCTGCCCTCCAATGCTAAATTTGTGATACCTTGATGCCTCAGAACATGTCCTACCAACCGATCCCTTCTTCTAGTCAAGTTGTGCCACAAACTTCTCTTCTCCCCAATCCTATTCAATACCTCCTCATTAGTTACGTGATCTACCCACCTTATCTTCAGCATTCTTCTGTAGCACCACATTTCGAAAGCTTCTATTCTCTTCTTGTCCAAACTAGTTATCGTCCATGTCTCACTTCCATACATGGCTACACTCCGTACAAATACTTTCAGAAACGACTTCCTGACACCTAAATCTATATTCGATGTTAACAAATTTCTCTTCTTGAGAAACGCTTTCCTTGCCATTGCCAGTCTACATTTTATATCCTCTCTACTTCGACCATCATCGGTTATTTTACTCCCTAAATAGCAAAACTCCTTTACTACTTTAAGTGTCTCATTTCCTAATCTAATTCCCTCAGCATCACCCGACTTAACTTGACTACATTCCATTATCCTCGTTTTGCTTTTGTTGATGTTCATCTTATATCCTCCTTTCAAGACACTGTCCATTCCGTTCAACTGCTCTTCCAAGTCCTTTGCTGTCTCTGTCAGAATTACAATGTCATCGGCGAACCTCAAAGTTTTTACTTCTTCTCCATGAATTTTAATACCTACTCCGAATTTTTCTTTTGTTTCCTTTATTGCTTGCTCAATATACAGATTGAATAACATCGGGGAGAGGCTACAACCCTGTCTCACTCCTTTCCCAACCACTGCTTCCCTTTCATGCCCCTCGATTCTTATAACTGCCATCTGGTTTCTGTACAATTTGTAAATAGCCTTTCGCTCCCTGTATTTTACCCCTGCCACCTTCAGAATTTGAAAGAGAGTATTCCAGTCAACATTGTCAAAAGCTTTCTCTAAATCTACAAATGCTAGAAACGTAGGTTTGCCTTTTCTTAATCTTTCTTCCAAGATAAGTCGTAAGGTCAGTATTGCCTCACGTGTTCCAACATTTCTACGGAATCCAAACTGATCTTCCCCGAGGTCGGCTTCTACAAGTTTTTCCATTCGTCTGTAAAGAATTCGCGTTAGTATTTTGCAGCTGTGACTTATTAAACTGATAGTTCGGTAATTTTCACATATGTCAACACCTGCTTTCCTTGGGATTGGAATTATTATATTCTTCTTGAAGTCTGAGGGTATTTCGCCTGTCTCATACATCGTGCTCACCAGATGGTAGAGTTTTGTCATGACTGGCTCTCCCGAGGCCATCAGTACTTCTAAAGGAATGTTGTCTACTCCCGGGGCCTTGTTTTGACTCAGCTCTTTCAGTGCTCTGTCAAACTCTTCACGCAGTATCTTATCTCCCATTTCATATTCATCTACATCCTCTTCCATTTCCATAATATTGTCCTCAAGTACATCGCCCTTGTATAAACCCTCTATATACTCCTTCCACCTTTCTGCTTTCCCTTCTTTGCTTAGAACTGGGTTGCCATCTGAGCTCTTGATATTCATACAAGTGGTTCTCTTCTCTCCAAAGGTCTCTTTAATTTTCCTGTAGGCAGTATCTATCTTACCCCTAGTGAGACAAGCCTCTACATCCTTACATTTGTCCTCTAGCCATCCCTGCTTAGCCATTTTGCACTTCCTGTCGATTTCATTTTTGAGACGTTTGTATTCCTTTTCGCCTGCTTCATTTACTGCATTTTTATATTTTCTCCTTTCATCAATTAAATTCAATATTTCTTCTGTTACCCAAGGATTTCTATTAGCCCGCGTCTTTTTACCTACTTGATCGTCTGCTGCCTTCACCACTTCATCCCTCAGAGCTACCCATTCTTCTTCTACTGTATTTCTTTCCCCCATTCCTGTCAATTGTTCCCTAATGCTCTCCCTAAAACTCTCTACAACCTCTGGTTCTTTCAGTTTATCCAGGTCCCATCTCCTTAAATTGCCACCTTTTTGCAGTTTCTTCAGTTTCAATCTGCAGTTCATAACCAATAGATTGTGGTCAGAATCTACATCTGCCCCAGGAAATGTCTTACAATTTAAAACCTGGTTCCTAAATCTCTGTCTTACCATTATATAATCTATCTGAAACCTGTCAGTATCTCCAGGCTTCTTCCATGTATACAGCCTCCTTTCATGATTCTTGAACCAAGTGTTAGCTATGATTAAGTTATGCTCTGTGCAAAATTCTACAAGGCGGCTTCCTCTTTCATTCCTTCCCCCCAATCCATATTCACCTACTATGTTTCCTTCTCTCCCTTTTCCTACTGACGAATTCCAGTCACCCATGACTATTAAATTTTCGTCTCCCTTCACTACCTTAATAATTTCTTTTATCTCGTCATACATTTCATCTATTTCTTCATCATCTGCCGAGCTAGTTGGCATATAAACTTGTACTACTGTAGTAGGCATGGGCTTTGTGTCTATCTTGGCCACAATAATGCGTTCACTATGCTGTTTGTAGTAGCTTACCCGCACTCCTATTTTTTTATTCATTATTAAACCTACTCCTGCATTACCCCTATTTGATTTTGTATTTATAACCCTGTAATCACCTGACCAAAAGTCTTGTTCCTCCTGCCACCGAACTTCACTAATTCCCACTATATCTAACTTTAACCTATCCATCTCCCTTTTCAAATTTTCTAACCTACCTGCCCGATTAAGGGATCTGATATTCCACGCTCCGATCCATAGAACGCCAGTTTTCTTTCTCCTGATAACGACGTCCTCTTGAGTAGTCCCCGCCCGGAGATCCGAATGGGGGACTATTTTACCTCCGGAATATTTTACCCAAGAGGACGCCATCATCATTTAATCATACAGTAGAGCTGCATGTCCTCGGGAAAAATTACGGCTGTAGTTTCCCCTTGCTTTCAGCCGTTCGCAGTACCAGCACAGCAAGGCCGTTTTGGTTAATGTTACAAGGCCAGATCAGTCAATCATCCAGACTGTTGCCCCTGCAACTACTGAAAAGGCTGCTGCCCCTCTTCAGGAACCACATGTTTGTCTGGCCTCTCAACAGATACCCCTCCGTTGTGGTTGCACCTACGGTACGGCCATCTGAATCGCTGAGGCACGCAAGCCTCCCCACCAACGGCAAGGTCCATGGTTCATGGGGGGAAGGCGTCATTATCCTCGATTAAGAGTAATCGATTGTCATTCTGCTGGAGCAACGTCGACACCCATATTTTGTCCAACTTTAAAACTTCCTCTTTTCTATTAAAATTATTATTGTGTTTCAAAAAATGGTTCAAATGGCTCTGAGCACTATGGGACTTAACATCTGTGGTCATGAGTCCCCTAGAACTTAGAACTACTTAAACCTAACTAACCTAAGGACATCACACACATCCATGCCCGAGGCAGGATTCGAACCTGCGACCGTAGCGGTCGCGTGGTTCCAGACTGAAGCGCCTAGAACCGCTCGGCCATATTATTGTGTTTGTGAATCTCTATTGCTTCTCTATACATGCGCGCATGATAATGCGTTTTAAAGTTGGACTAAATATGGATGTCGACGTTGCTCCAGCAGAATGACAATCGTTTACTCTTAATCGAGAAGGGGACCAGTATGAGTATGCTGTACTCCCATGACAACCAAACTCCCTGAATTTAAATCCAATTGAAATCTGCCGGACTACCTTGACCGGGCTGTTCGCGCCGAGGGTGCTCAACTGAGAAGCAGGGCAGCTGTCCAAGGCACTGGAGTCAACATGGAGCCACGTCCCTGTCGGTGCTTCCAGAACTTCACTGACTCTCTTCCTGCACGACTCTATCTGACGGTACTGGTATTCCACAGAGTTGCCCGCTATTCAACGAAGCGAATTTTCATAAATAGACCGCGAGCAACGAGACTATTAGCCATTATTTCGAAGCAGGATCTAGTGGCAGTTGATGTTGGTTTCTTCACCATCTTCGCTGATAATAAGTCGCAAAGTTGTTGTAGCATTATCGGTTTGTTCTTGAGCCATCAGTCTTCTGACAGATTTGGTGCGGCACGCCACGATTTCCTCACCTGTGCCAACCTCTTCATCTCAGATAATCACTTGAACTTACGTCCTCAATTACTTGCTGGATATATTGCAATCCGTTACCCCCTACAGCTCACGCTAGTACCATGAACGGTATTCCCTGAAGTCTTAGCACATGTTATAGCATCCTGTCCCGCCTTCTTGAGACTGTTTTTCATATATTCCTTTCCCCGCTGATTCACCGAAGGGTCTCTTCATTCCTTACCTTATCAGTCCACTTAATGTTCAACATTCTTCTGTAGCACCACATCTCAAATGCTTCGATTCTTTTCTTTTAGGGTCTTCCCACAGTCCAGCTTTCACTAACATACAGTACAATGCTGTGCTCCAAATGTACATTCTCAGAAGTTTCTTCCTCATATCAAGGGCTATGTTTGACACTACGAGTAGGGTTCTCTTGGCCAGAAATAACCTTTTTGCCAGTGCTAGTCTGCTTCTTATGTCTCCCTTGCTCTGTTCGTCACGGGTTATTTTGCTGCCTATGTAGCAGAATTCCTTAACTTCGTCTACTTCGTGATCGCCAGTACTGATAAGTGTCTCGCTGTTCTCCTTTTTTCTACTTCCAATTGCTTTCGTCTTTCTTCGTTTTACTCTCAATCTACATACTGTACTCGCAAGACTGCTCATTCCCTTCATCATATCCTATCATTCTTCTTCATTTTCTCTAAAGATAGCAATGTCATCATCGAATCTTATCATTGATATCATTTCACCTTGAATTTTAATTTCACTCTCGAACCCCTCTTTTATTTCAGTCGTCGGTTCTTCGATGTACAGATTGGATTTAATCCGAGAACTTCGTTCTTGTTCATCTGTTTTTATTGTTCCCTCTTGGTTCTTGAACAGACTGTGTATTATCTGTCTTTCCCTACAGCTTACCCCTATTTTTGTCAGACTTCCGAACATCTTGCACCATTTTATATTGTCGTACGCTTTTTACAGTGTGACAAATCCTATCATAATGTCTTGATTTTTCTTCATTCTTACTCCCATTATCAGCATCATCGTCAGAACTGCCTCTCTGGTGCCTTTAGCTTCCGTAAAGCCAAACTGATCAACATCCAACAGATCTTCAGTTTTAATTTCCATTCTTCTATGTATTATTCTTGTCAGCAACTTGGATGCGTGAACTGCATATTTCTTCTTTTGTCACGTCCTCGGACAAGTCTTTTCCCACATAGACTCCTTCAATGTACTCTTCCCACCTATCTGCGCTGTCCTCTGCGTTTCACAGTGGAATTTTCATTGCATTCTTAACGTTACCACTCTTGCTTTTAATTTCGCCTAATGTTCAAATAACTTACGTGTCTGCCGCCGGGTGACCCGGCAGCAAACCCGTAAGTTATTTGAACATTCAGTTCGCCGGGAAAAGTTAAAGTCTCACATCGCCTAATGTTGTTTTCACTTTCCTGTATGCTGAGTCAGTGCTTCCGACCATCATTTCTTTTCCAATTTCTTCACATTTTTCCTGCAACCATTTCGCCTCAGCTTCCCTGCACTTCCTATTTATTTCATTCCTAAGTGAGTTGTATTTTCGTATCTCGGAATTTCCCGGAACATTTTTGGACCTCCTTCTTTCATCGATCAGCTGATGTATTTCTTCTGTTCCCCATAGTTTCTTCGCAGTTACCTTCTTTGTACCTATGTTTCTCTTCACAATTTTTGTGGTTGCCCTTTTTAAATGTGTCCACTCCCTTTCAATGAACTGCCTACTGAACTATTCCTTATCGGAGTAGCTTCAAACATATCTCTTCATTACTTAGTACTTTCGTATACCACTTCTCCGAGCATTTATTCTCCCTAACTAGTCTCGTAAACTGCAGCCTACTCTTCATCACTACTAAATTGTGATCTGAGCCTGTATCCTCTCCTGGGTACGCCTTACAATCCAGTATCTGATTTCGGAATGTCTACCTGATCATAATGTAATCTAACTGAAATCGTCGCGTACCTCCCAGCCTTTTCCAGTAGTTACTCCTCTTGTGATCCTAGAACAGAGTATTCGCTATTACTAGCTGAAATTTATAGAAGAGCTTAGTTAGCATTTCTCCTCTTTCATTCCTAGTGCCGATCCCCTATTCTCCCGTAATCCTTTCTACTCCTTCCTCTACAACTGCATACCAATTCCCCATGACTATTAGATTATCATCTCCATTTACTTGCTGTATTAGCCTTTCAATATGCGCATACACTTTCTCTATCTCTTCAGCTTCGGATTGCGATGTCTGCATGTATACCTGAACTATCTTTATTGGTGCTGGTTCGCTGTCGATTCTGATGGGAACAACCCTATCACGGAAAAGTTCACAGTGTCTCACTCTCTGCCCTAGCTTCCCATTCATAACGAGTCCTGCTCCCGTTATACCATTTTCTGCTGCTCATCTGACCAAAAATCCGTGTCTTCTTTCCGCTACAGTTCACTCACGCGCACTATATCCAGGTTGAGCCTGAGTCGTAGAACGTTAGCATTTCGTCGGTTATTCAATCTTTTTCTCGTGGTCACCTCCCTCTTGACAGCCCCCCTCCTCCCTCAGCCCCGAGAGCCGAATGGGGGACAAGTCTGGAATCTGTTGCCGATAGAGAGATCATCATGACGCTTTTTCAATTACAGGCCAGATATCCTGTCGATACACATTACGTGTCTTTAATGCTATGGTTTCCATTTCCTTCTACATTCTCATGCTGATGATCATTGCAGTTGCCCACTCTGAGGGCAAGAGAGTGCCCTGGACCCCTTTCCGCTCCTCCGCCCCCTTTGGCTGGCTGTTGGCTGAATGAGTGTGACTTCTAATGCCGGAAGTCTTCGGCCGCCATTGTTGATGATTTTTATTCAAAATTTATGCTGTGACCGGGTTCGAACCCGGGTCTGAGGACATTTTAATCACCAATCATGGATCCTACTCTTAGACCATGGTGTACAGAAAAAATTGTGACCCATATTATGTTTTTAAATATACATTTTGCAGAATTTTAATTACCACTGCAACTGCGTTACATAATGTACACTGATGGATTAAGCAGTGGGATCCCGTCCCCTTGCGCTGTGTCATTTCCTGAATATATCCTCAAGCTTTACTTACTCAGAACATTCACAGTGTATTATGTTGAATTACACGCCATATTCAGCGCACTGCAGCAAGTGGGTAACCAATGTAGTCATGCTAAGAAATTAATCGTCTGCAGTCATTCGCTGAATGTCCGTCGGGCTATGCACCACATTCTCCCAGCAGGATAATATATCGAATTCATCCACGGTTTCTCTTTCCACCTAGAAATGCAGGGCAAGGAGGTGTCATTCTGATGGGTACGAGGGCTCGTGGAAATTCAGGGTAATAAAGCACGGCCGTGGCAGTGTTGTTGCTCCTTTGAGCCACTAAAGCGAGAGAGAGTACTTTTAACGTACTTCTGGATAGATTAATGTCCTTTTATGCATAGATTCCCCCCCGGTGAGATGACCTACAAGTATGCAGCACTTAACACCGCACTTTAACAGAATATGTTTCAAATTAAGATATGAGTGGGAAAGCAGCTTACCAGCTGACGTGCTCTCTGTTTTAGGAAACGGAGAAACGAATGTGGTTGCGTTTTAAGATTCTGTGTATCAGACCTTCTACATACAATATTAACGTGTTTTCATGATGGCTGTCGAACTCTCTTATTTTCACAGCGATCAGCCAATCATTGTTCCCAGATACAGTATTAGCTATTGTGAAACTACAGCCAGCGTATTTTAACAGTGGATTTCACAAAATGACTGAGTCTTACGTATTTTGTGTATCTGTGTTTTGATTAGACTAGATGTACTTTTCGTTTCAATAGGTCCACAGTGAGGAAATCCTCCAGAATATGAAACATGTCAGAAAACTAAGAATACACAATGAATATTTGTAAAGAACACAAATATGCTAATGTAACTTCCGCAGATCCAGATGCATCTGGTATAAGTGAAAAAATATCTTAAACATACACTCCTGGAAATGGAAAAAAGAACACATTGACACCGGTGTGTCAGACCCACCATACTTGCTCCGGACACTGCGAGAGGGCTGTACAAGCAATGATCACACGCACGGCACAGCGGACCCACCAGGAACCGCGGTGTTGGCCGTCGAATGGCGCTAGCTGCGCAGCATTTGTGCACCGCCGCCGTCAGTGTCAGCCAGTTTGCCGTGGCATACGGAGCTCCATCGCAGTCTTTAACACTGGTAGCATGCCGCGACAGCGTGGACGTGAACCGTATGTGCAGTTGACGGACTTTGAGCGAGGGCGTATAGTGGGCATGCGGGAGGCCGGGTGGACGTACCGCCGAATTGCTCAACACGTGGGGCATGAGGTCTCCACAGTACATCGATGTTGTCACCAGTGGTCGGCGGAAGGTGCACGTGCCCGTCGACCTGGGACCGGACCGCAGCGACGCACGGATGCACGCCAAGACCGTAGGATCCTACGCAGTGCCGTAGGGGACCGCACCGCCACTTCCCAGCAAATTAGGGACACTGTTGCTCCTGGGGTATCGGCGAGGACCATTCGCAACCGTCTCCATGAAGCTGGGCTACGGTCCCGCACACCGTTAGGCCGTCTTCCGCTCACGCCTCAACATCGTGCAGCCCGCCTCCAGTGGTGTCGCGACAGGCGTGAATGGAGGGACGAATGGAGACGTGTCGTCTTCAGCGATGAGAGTCGCTTCTGCCTTGGTGCCAATGATGGTCGTATGCGTGTTTGGCGCCGTGCAGGTGAGCGCCACAATCAGGACTGCATACGACCGAGGCACACAGGGCCAACACCCGGCATCATGGTGTGGGGAGCGATCTCCTACACTGGCCGTACACCACTGGTGATCGTCGAGGGGACACTGAATAGTGCACGGTACATCCAAACCGTCATCGAACCCATCGTTCTACCATTCCTAGACCGGCAAGGGAACTTGCTGTTCCAACAGGACAATGCACGTCCGCATGTATCCCGTGCCACCCAACGTGCTCTAGAAGGTGTAAGTCAACTACCCTGGCCAGCAAGATTTCCGGATCTGTCCCCCATTGAGCATGTTTAGGACTGGATGAAGCGTCGTCTCACGCGGTCTGCACGTCCAGCACGAACGCTGGTCCAACTGAGGGGCCAGGTGGAAATGGCATGGCAAGCCGTTCCACAGGACTACATCCAGCATCTCTACGATCGTCTCCATGGGAGAATAGCAGCCTGCATTGCTGCGAAAGGTGGATATACACTGTACTAGTGCCGACATTGTGCATGCTCTGTTGCCTGTGTCTTTGTGCCTGTGGTTCTGTCAGTGTGATCATGTGATGTATCTGACCCCAGGAATGTGTCAATAAAGTTTCCCCTTCCTGGGACAATGAATTCACGGTGTTCTTATTTCAATTTCCAGGAGTGTATTTTTAATTAAAACGTAACAACTTGTCACAAAAATTGAAAATGTTCAATACACTGATCAAAAAAAATTTTTTCAGCTTTTATTTACTCATTTAATAACACTTACTGTGAGTGCAAGTGCGTAAGAATGAAGCAAAGTGGATCACATATATACTTCGTATTTTACCATTTGAAAAGTAATTTTAACGATATTTGCCATATTCGTCTCAAATTAGTTTGGTAAAGATGCGAAAGTGTAGCAACTTGGTGCTGGAACCCCAGTGATCATAAACCATTTGTTCCCTTCTATTCAAAGTGTTCATCTTGTAACAGGTGTGAAATAGTGTTTTGAATACTGCGTTCGTTGGCAGTAGTTGTAAGATGTGCTCGCAGTACATTCGGACCTATAAAAGAGTCACCCAGCCCTGGTTGGTTGGTTGGTTGGTTGTTTTGGGGAAGGAGACCAGACAGCGTGGTCATCGGTCTCATCGGATTAGGGAAGGATGGGGAAGGAATTCGGCCGTGCCCTTTCAGAGGAACCATCCCGGCATTTGCCTGGAGTGATTTAGGGAAATCACGGAAAACCTGAATCAGGATGGTCGGACCCGGGATTGAACCGTCGTCCTCCCGAATGCGAGTCCAGTGTCTAACCACTGCGCCACCTCGCTCGGTCCCAGCCCTGGTGTCTAGTATGAGTTGTATCGTGAGGTTTTTCCACTCGCCCACTAGTGATCACCAACCACATAGATTTACTATAAACTTTTAAGCGTTTTTTTATTGTATATGTGTGTTCTGTAGGCTAATCATAGGAAGACGTTTTACTGTGACCGCAAATCTCCACAAAATGACTTTCCATAATATATTTTAATTTTTACTTGGATACAGTTTCTTTAACTTTCAGCCATTTTAATGACGCTCGGCCTCATCATATTTTAGTACAGGCGCCGACAAAGCAATATTGTCATAATACTAGCTACTTTGTTGTTACTGAACGGTCTCTCTAAGGACACAAATTATCAAATCTCTCGTAGGATAATTCGTCTGCAACCAAGAATGCATCAGCTGTTCTTATTGATTTTAATTCTCTTTAATCTCAGTGCTTGCCGCAACATGTACATCAATCCAGAACTGAGATTAAAGAGAATTATAACAACATTCCCAGGATCGTTGTTTCTCCTCATTGCTACGATGGTATAACTTTCCTTACTTTTCATTATGTTATTATAACGTCTTGGATTGCCATGCTGAATGAGAGAGTGGTACTGTATGGACGAAGTCTCCAGCTTGCTTAGCTATTTTATCATTATTTTGCATCATACTAACTACTTCCGCACAGGAATTCCATATTAATGCTATACAATTTGCGTAGCGATGTTTAGCAATGTTTACCTCCTGTAGTTAAGTTCCTTTGAGTTGTTTCTTAGGAGATTCGAAGTCAGACTTCTCTGGGATGAAATTAAATGCGAGGGCGTACTGAAAAGTAATGCCTCCGGATTTCTTATGTGAAACCTCTTAAAGCTTTTTAAATAACACAAGCTTTATTAACATTCTAAATCTTTATTCTTCATGTATACATATTTATTACCAACATAGTAACCCTGGCGACAAACACATTTCCCACAACGAGAGACAATTTCGTTGATACCGTCAGTGTGGGATGTTTGATTTTGTTGACTTAGCCACAACCTCATCTCTGCTTGCACCGCTACATCTACACCAAAGTAAAGTCCTCGAAGTAGTTCTTTGAGTTCTGGGGACAGATGAGTCATATAGTGTCCAGTCGGTACTGTATGGAGGATTATCGATGGCAGTGAACCCAAGGCGTCAAATTGTTGCAGATGTTGCTGCGCACGTGTGCGGTCTGTTATTGCCAACATGAAGGATAGGGTGTTCAATGTATGGGAGGAGTCTTCTAATTCGTGATTTCGGTTTTCTGAAGGTCTCTTACGCACCGACATAGTTACGTTGCACATCGAAAAGTCACACGCTTCACTTCAGAGTCCTGTAGCGGAAAAGGCTTGCAAGTTGCATCAGTTAAGGCTGGGTATATGCATGACATGTAATACCTCAACCAGTACTGAGATCAGAATAACAAATTAGGTGGTATTACTTTTCAGCACGCACTCGTAAAATAAGGTAGTCGGTATGAACTTGTCTTAGTCCAGAACACAAGCTATGATTTTTAGTTTCTGCTACTAGTGACTATGACACAAGGCTCCGTCTACACACAATGTAACTAATTTGATAACTTGAGGGCATTTCATATTTTCTCTTGATGTTTACTTGTGTTCGACAGAGACTTTTCTCTACTGTGAATTCCACATTTTTCCAGTCATGCAGTCCGCAGCTCGTTGTCGTGCGGTAGCGTTCTCGCTTCCCGCGCCCGGGTCGATTCCCGGCGGGGTCAGGGATTTTCTCTGCCTCGTGATGACTGGGTGTTGTGTGCTGTCCTTAGGTTAGTTAGGTTTAAGTAGTTCTAAGTTCTAGGGGACTGATGACCATAGATGTTAAGTCCCACAGTGCTCAGAGCCATTTGAACCATTTGAACTGTCATGCATGATGAAATGAACGTTGATTTAAACACAATTTGTACCTCGTTGATTTATATATATCGACTCAATTCTCAGGAAAATGTAACAAATGTAAGCGGAACCAAGTTGTGTACAAATAAATGTCTCGTCTTTGCAATTTCTGTGTAACATTAAAGGCAGTTAACAATTCATATTTGTAATTTTATCGAAAAGGAAGTGACTGCTGACGATGGCCGGCCGCTGTGGCCGAGCGGTTCTATGGGCTTCACTCCGAAACCGCGCTGCTGCTTCGGTCGCAGGTTCGAATCCTGCCTCGAGCATTGATGTGTGTGATGTCCTTAAGCTATTTAGGTTTAAGTAGTTCTAAGTCTAGTAGGGAACTGATAACCTCAGATGTTAAGTCTCATAGTGCTTAGAGCCTTTTTTTTAAAAAAAAAACTGCTGACGACGAGAGTTTGGAGTGAAAAGATGGACACAGGGGACACGGCAGTATATTGTCGATGAGCTGAGAGATTGGAAGCACTTTTGCTGGTTCAGTTACAAAGCAGAATGAAGAAGTTGCCTTAGACGCGTGAGGGACATTGTCGTGATGAATCACTAAATTTCACAAAGGAACATCGAGGTTTTAGAAAGTTTGCGACGCTGAAGAGAGCCTGACGAGTGAGAAGAATGAAGAGGGGACGTAGAGGCGAAGACCGAACACATTCCAAGAAGATCGATGCAGAAGGTGACAAAAAAACGAAGGAAACAAGACATCGAAACAGCGTGAAGTGAACAGTATTTTGGATGAGTACACAGAACAATAGCAGTGACTGTATATGGGGAAGGTAACAGCTGTTTGCTTGGCCGAGAAGAGGAGAGAGCCGGTTGCTTGACCGAGAAGAGGAGAGAGCCGGTGATGTGTAGCGACAGCGAATAGTACGAAAGAACTGACAGCGATCTTTTGTGTTTACCGAAAACAGACATGACAGAGATTCTGAATTAATGACTGTGAGGGCCTAGCACAGGTTAACGTTGAAAGTGGAAAGCTTAAATAAATAGACGTGAAGCCACTCACGTAAATTATTACTTGAGCATCCATTGCTAAAATTAAAAACTGTATGTTCTTGCTGCAGCCCGGAAAATACCCTCCTCTATACCTCGCCTGAAGAGTTTATAATTTTATGTCACACTTTTTGGAGCAGCCAGCCGTCTGGAACGACAATAATTTTTGTTTACAATTTTCAGCGTCTGAATAGAGCATTCGCATGTTAGTAGCTTCCAGCTAGATCGAGAACATCTGCCGTACCGTGGTCAGCGATGTCCCTCAACTGTCGCCATTGATGCAACCGTAGGTAAGAGAGAGAGAAAAAATGGTTCAAATGGCTCTGAGCACTATGGGACCTAAGGACATCACACACATTCATGCCCGAGGCAGGATTCGAACCTGCGACCGTAGTGGTCGCGCTGTTCCAGACTGAAGAGCCTAGAACCGCTCGGCCACAGTGGACGGCTGAGAGAGAAAAGTTCTGTAACTTTATAGGCAGCCATTTTCACAACAGTCACCGGAAGAATTGTATACGTGAACGTAATAGCCTGTCAACTTCCTTTTTAGAATAATTTATTGTCAAATACTTATGAACGCTAATAATTATTTCGGAATATAGGGAGAGTAGCCCAAATTGTACCATTTTTGAGTTTTCATTCAATATAGCGTAAATAATAACTTATAAAGCTGTTTAAATCATATCATCTGCAACTGCAGGATATTTTTCTTGGTATATGGTTTAAAGAATTGAAATTACGAGAAATAGCAACCCTGTATATTTAATAGTCTAAGCCTCTACGAGTGGCAAAAATTAAAAATCTCGTTTCTTGATTTCTACCAGCTGTTATGTATCCCAGCAAAAGAATGAATGTGCAAGAGAATGATTGAACATAAATTTTCCACAAGCAAATTGGTCCAAAGTGGGATGCATCGCAATGACGATACCAGTAGCATATTAAAAAAATATGAATAATTAGAAGTTCATTGTTAAATATTATTATAACTCAAACAGTTCGGGACTCCGGGAGGGGATTTCCAAGAGAGGGGTGATCATGAGAAAAAGAGTGAATAACCAACGAAAGGATAACAATCTACGAGTTGGGGCGTGGAATATCAGAAGACTGAATGTGGTAGGGAAGCTAGAAAACCTGCAAAGAGAAATGCTAGGGCTCAATCTAGCTAAAGTGCGCGTCAGTGAACTGTAACGGAAAGAAGACATGGGTTTTTGGTCAGATAAATGGAAATGCCGTGTGGCTAAGACCTCCCGTCAGGTAGACCGTTCGCCTGGTACAAGTCTTTCAAGTTGACGCCACTTCGGCGACTTGCGTGTCAATGGGGATGAAATGATAATGAAGACAACACAACACTCAGACCTTGAGCGGAGAAAATCTCCGTCCCAGCCGGGAATCGAACCCGGGCCGGTAGGTATGACATTCCGTCGCACTGACCACTCAACTACCAGGGGCGGACTTTGGTCAGATGAATATAGGGTAACATCAACAGCAGCAGAAAATGGTATAACGGGAGCAGGACTCGTTATGAATAAGAAAGTAGGACAGAGAGTGAGCTATTGTAAACAAATCAGTTATCAGGCTGTTCTCATCAGACTCGACAGCAAATCAACACCGACAACGATAGTCCAGGTATACATGCAGACGTCGCAAGCCGAAGATGAAAAGATAGAGAGTGGGTATCAGTGTACTGAACGGGTAATTCAGCGAAAGGGAGATGACTCTCTAATAGTCATGGGGAATAGGAATGCGGTTGTAGGGGAAGGAGTAGAAGAAAGGATTATCGGAGAATGTGGGCTTAATACTAGGAAAGAGAGAGGAGAAAGAGTAATTTAATTCTGCAATAAACTTCGGCTAGTAATAGCGAATATTCTGTTCAAGAATCACAAGAGAAGCAGGCATACTCTGAAAATACCGAGACATATGGGAATACTTCAGTTAGAGTACATCATAGTCAGGCAGAGATTCCGATATCAATATTGGATTGTAAGGCTTTCCCCAGGAGCAGATATAGACTCAGATCATAATTTAGTAATGATGAAGAGTATACTGGAGTCCAAGAGACTAGTCAGGACGAGTCAACGTGCAGAGAAGTGGGACACGGAGATTCTAAGTAATGGATAGATACGCTTGATGTTCTCTGAGACTATAGATACAGTGGTAACTAATAGTTCAGTAGGCAGTTCGGTTGAAGAGGAATGGACATCTAATGGAAATCTCTAAAACCAGGAATCACAAAAGGTGGAAAGAAAAATGTAGATACAATGAAGGGAAAGCTAACTGCGAAGAAACCATCGTAAACAGAAGGAATATTTCAGTTGTTCGACGAAGGAAGGAAGTACAAAAATTCAGGAATACAGACTTACAAGCCACCTAGGAAGGAAATAAATGGGAAGTGTAGGGAACCTAAGGCAAAATGGCTGCATCAAAAACGTGAAAAAATCGAGAAGGAACTGACTGTCGGAAGGAAATACTCAGCATATAGAAAAGTCAAAACAATTTTCTGCGAAAAGAGGGCAACGGGTATTCCGCTGTTAAATGCAGAAGAGAAAGCGGATAGATGGAAAGAGTACATTAAAGGCTTCTACAGGTATGAGGGTGAAGACTTGTCCGAAGACGTGATTGAAGAAGAAACAGGAATCGATATAGAAGAGATAGGGGATCCAGTATTAGAACCAGACTTTAGAAGAACTTTGGAAGACTTAATATCGAATAAGGCAGAAGGGATGGATAACATTCCATCAGAATTTCAAACATAATTGGCAAAAAAATGATTTCAACGTTGGTATGTAGAATGCATGAGTCTGGCGATATCCCATCTGAATTTCGGAGAAACATCATCCTCACAAAGACTGCAACAGCAGACAAGTGCGAAAGTTATCGCATAATCAGCTTAATAGCTTATACATCCAAGTTGCTGACAAGAGTAATATACAGAGTAAAGCAAAAGAAAATTGATGAGGTGTTACATGACGATCAGTCTGCTTTAGGAAAGGGGATAGCACGAGAGTGGCAGCTGTGACGTTGAATTTGATAATAGAAGCAAGACTGAAGAAAAATCAAGACACGTTCATAGGATGTCGACTTGGAAAAAGCGTTCGACAGTGTAAAGTGGTGCAAGATGTTCGAAATTCTGAGAAAAACAGGGGTAAGTTAAAGGGAAAGATGGATAATATACAGTATGTACAAGAACCGAGAGGGAACAATAAGAGTGGAAGACCAAGAACGAAGTTCTCGGATTAAAATGTGTCTAAGACAGGGATTTAGTCTTTCGTCCCTAGTTTTCAAACAATACGTCGAAAAAGCAATGACGGAAATAAAAGAAAGCTTCAAAGGTGCAATTGAAATTCCAGGTGAAAGAACATCAATGTTAAGATTCGCTGGTGACATTGCTATCCTCAGTGAAAGTGAAGAAGAATTACAGGACCTGATGAATGAAATGAACAGTGTAATGAGTACAGAATATTGATTCAGAGTAAATCGAAGAAAGACGAAAGTAACGAGAAGTAAGAGGAATGAGAACAGCGAGAAAATTAACATCAGGAATGGTGGTCACGAAGTAGATGAAGACAACGAATTCTGCAACCTAGGCCGCGAAATAACCCATGATGGAAGGAGCAAGGGTGACATAAAAACAAACTAGACTGGCGAAAGGCGCATTCCTCGCAAGAGAAGTCTATTAATACCATAGGCCTTAATTTGAGGAAGACATTTCTGAGAATGTACATTTGCAGGACAGCACTGTATAGTACTAAAACCATAAAAGAAGATAATCCAAGCATTTTAGATGGGGTGCTACAAAGGAAAGTTGAAAACTAGGTTGAATGATAAAATAAGGGATGAGGAGATTCTCCGGAGAATCGGGGAGGAAATGAATATATGAAGAACACTGACAAGACGAAGGACATGCTAATAGAATATTTCTTAAGACATCAGGGAATAACTTACGTGATACTACAGGAGCTGTAGAGGGTAAAAACTGTAGAGAATAGTGATTGGAATATATTTAGCAAATAATTGAGGACGTAGGTTGCAAGAACCGTTCTGAGATGAAAATAGTAGCACAGGAGAGGAATTCTTTGCGAGCAGCATCAAACCAGTTACAGGATTGATGACACAAAAAAGACCTTGTACTTGGCCCAAGACGGCTCCGTTATCTGCAACTTTTGTGTTTGCTTTTAATGTCAAGCGGAGTGTCTTCATTGGAGAGCAGAAAAGCTTGGGGACGGTAGACTGTGATGAGAGATAGTGCAAAAATGATTTGCATTCCACAGAGACGCTGTGACAGCACGTAATCGGCCGTCACCAAACCAATAGCTTTCCAAAGTAATAAAATACTTGAAATATAAGAGAATTCTTTATTCATGACTAGTAAAAGATCACTTTGGCGGTAAGGAAACATATCTCAATTTGAATACTCCTATTATTGTACCAAATTATATAGAGTGAGTAAAGTGGCTTCCTTTCATGAAGACAGACGGAAGACAAAAGGGTACCAAAAAGGAGAGTTCACTGCTTACGTTGTTTTGAAGATATGAAACACGATATCCTGAAGTGATATTAATGATATAGATTACAATATGATCTCTAACATAGCGAATCATATTAACTGATCATACAATGGGCGTATAAATTGTAGGGGAGAGTTGCCTATATTATACCGGCTCCTAATTTTTACCACTACTATAAAATTCGTACGTCTTGTGCCATCCTATATTTAATGAGGAGAGCGTGAATTACGTGGTTCGTGGAGCCATATTGCCAGTGATGAATTGTGTGTTGAGGAACAAATCGTCTGAAGACCGCGTTGATTTTCTTGTACATTTTATCTAACTTTTTTGCTAACGTGGAAAAGAAGATTACTTTTGTAAGGGAAGTGGCGGCATAATGTTTGATTTATGACTGAATATACATTAAGTAACAATAGATTTCAGATAGTTAAGACTCTGTTCGTCATGATTTGTTTATAGAAAATTATCAGAGAGAAAATGGCGACCGCCTCAAGATTCTGGTTTTGTACCGGTACAATTTAAGAAACTTGCCCGTATAGTGAGCTTAAGAAATGCATTTAGCATTAATAGTGCAACATAATGTTTAGAAATGATGCAGTATTCTAATGTCGCCTTTTTCTAAATTATTACTTAAATAATTATTTTTTGTTGCAGAGTAGCAACAGAAAGGCGCTGTGAAAGTTGAGCACAGATGATTTGCATATACTTGTAACAGTATACCTAAATGGAGATCATGGATTAAACGTAAGTGCACGAATTTAAAATGTGCTTAAGCCAACAGTTAACAAGAACATAAGGGGTTTCCAGTGGGGATGTGTAAATTTTTGGTCGTAGTAAAATGTTCTCCGATTTGGTTGAAAATGAATTAGAAAAGCTTATTCTTACATTTGAATAGATGATTTCCGGTTGAAGCATGTCAGACATAATTTCGACTCTGCAGAACGAAACGCACTGCGTCATAATTTCAGTGGAGAAGAAGCCGTGGCAGTTAAAAGGGCTGAAGATCTCCTTCCAAGAAACATCATCGAATAGGAGGGAAATGATGGCAGCTCCAAGAAAATCTGCAATGCCTAGCCAAAGAGCTGGGAAATCACCACAAAAAATCCTTTTAAAATAGTGGTATGGTACAGCGAGGTGTTAGAGAAATATCGAATGGAAGAAATGACTAGATGCATTAAATGTAAAATGTGGATTCATTCACAGTCTGCAAGAGTGTAGAAAGGAGGTAAAATGGTGTATTGCAGTGTCTGCAAATACTGATGTAATATCTAAATTATGGAATATTTCCTAAAACTTAGACAAGTACATTCTTTAAGCCCAGGGACATAGCTTAATAAGTGGTACACTTACTGCACTGGTACAAATTAGGAAACCAGATTCCTAATTTCTACCAATTGCAGGTGTTTAGAAGATGAAGTGCAGCCTGTAGCGTGTTTATTTTTCCAAGAATTTTCATTCTTTAAATCAGATACCTAGAACACCATCACAGGCTTCTTAGCGAGGCCTTGAAGTTTTGGTTGGAGGTTTTATCATTTTCCTCGGATTAGGCTACATTTTTTGGATGTACACCTGGCTTCTTAGGAACTGGAATTATGAGGTAATCCGTTTCGTTCTGCGAGTCTTCTTACGTTCGACAGCCTTAACTGGAACATCATCTCGTCAAATGAATGAATATGCTCTTCCAATCTGTTTTCAAAAAATGTTCAAATTTGTGTGAATTCGTAAGGGACCAAACTGCTGAGGTCATCGGTCCCTAGACTTACCCACTACCTAAACTAACTTATGCTAAGAACAACACAGACACCAATGCCCGAGGGAGGACTCGAACCGCCGGCGGGAGGGGCCGCGCCATCCGTGACATGGCTCCTCAAACCACGCAGCCACTCCACGCGGCTATTTATTTTCGAATTCATTGGAAAGCACATATCAACAAGGTTGAGGTTACGGATATGAAAGTAGCTAGGATGACTGCAGGTACTAGTAGATGGGAACAATGGCAGGAGGGTGTGCACAATGAGGAAATCAAAGAAAAACTGGGAATGAACTCTATAGATGTAGCAGTAAGGGCGAACAGGCTTAGATGGTGGGGTCATGTTACACGCATGGGAGAAGCAAGGTTACCCAAGAGACTCATGGATTCAGCAGTAGAGGGTAGGAGAAGTCGGGGCAGACCGAGGAGAAGGTACCTGGGTTCGGGTAAGAATGATTTTGAAGTAATAGGTTTAACATCAGAAGAGGCACCAGTGTTAGTACTGAATACGGGATCATGGAGGAACTGTATAAGGGGGGCTATGCTCCAGACTGAACGCTGAAAGGCATAATCAGTCTTAAATGATGATGATGATGATGATGATGATGGAAAGCACATCAATGTGGCCGAAAATTTTTGTATCTCCATGGGCATTTGTGTTTTTTTTTCAGCGTGCCTCTTAATTGTTGGCTTAGATACAGGAGTGGAAATTCATTTCATCCATTGTCCCCATTTAGATATATTACTACAGGTAAATGTAATTCATCTGAGGTACACTTCCCATAACGTCTTTCTGTTGCTATGCAGAATATAAAATATTTATTTAATTAATAACATAGGTTAAACAACGCATTAGAAAATTCACCACATCATTTCCAAACATTATGTTGCTCAAATAATGCTAGACACATTTTTTAAACTCACTATACGAGCAAGTTTCTTAAATTGTACAGGTACAAAACCAGAAACTTACAGTGGTACATAACAGGCGACAACGCTGTTTTCCTTTGCCAAGTTCCTGCGAAGGAATGTGAATGAGTAGAGATTTAAGACAACCTGAAATAAGTAAAACATTACGTAGCAGGTTATTTTGCAACAGTAGTTCTATTCGCCATATACACAGAAATTTAAATGAAAAGTACAACAAAATCAACACTGTCTTCACACGATCTCTTCCTCAGCACACAGAACTCACAGCTGACAATACGACTCCAAGAAACAACCAGTTAACGCTGGCAAATGTCGGATACTACGAAGAGTACGAACTTCATAGTAGTGGTACAGATTAGGTGGCAGTACGATATAGACAACTTCCTCCTAAAATTAAATACGTTCTCTGAAGTGTACTCCAGGGAAAGTTAAAAATATTACTCATAGATATTTTTGATTACCGTGTAGCTCAAGTAAGAACACCTTGTTTTTCGAAATACAAAATAAAATAATTTTGTTTAGAGATTAACTCAATTGTGACATTAAAAAATTACTTTAATGAAATACCTCATTCCATATCAACAATTATGTTCAGAACAATAGTTATATCGCTATAGCTATCTCACAGTGCATTTAAGCTCTGTCATAAATAATTATTTCTTAAGTTCAGAGATTAACTCAGTTGTAACATTAAAATATTATATTAATGAAATACCTAATTCCACATCTACGACTGTGTACATAACAGTAATTATTCCGCCATAGCTCTCTCACACTGTTACAAGTCATTATGTATGGTTCAGTAACAGAATTTCTTAAGAATTTGACGCCGCGCGGGACTAGCCGAACGGTCTTGCGCGCTGCAGTCAGACTGTGCGGCTGGTCCCGGCAGAGTTTCGAGTCCTCCCTCGGGCATAAGTGTGTGTTTGTCCTTAGGATAATTTAGGTTAAGTAGTGTGTAAGCTTAGGGACTGATGACCTTAGCAGTTAAGTCTCCTAAGATTTCACACACATTTGAACATTTTTTAAGAATTTGCAACAAGTCAAACATTCCTAACTTTACGTAAGAAAATTTGAGCTAGTGACGTGAATACACACAGGAACTCTTACTGAATTAAGACATAATTTAGTATACCTACCTTTATATATATATATATATAATTTACCGCTATAAATTTCCGATTTTTTACCGGTACAATTTAAGAAACTTGCTCGTATAGTGAATTTTAGAGGTGCGCTTAGCATTATTTGTGTAGCATTATATACTATTTACAGACTTCAAGTCTCCTATGGCGTCATTCACCGATAGACACTAAAATGGTTAGTTTGTTTATCTACAACTCGAATACGGTTCGTGAGCTATATCTGCATGAGTGCTTTACCAACATTTACTGTTCTTAACCAGAACTCTAAAGATTATGTCTCTACTGTTTAGAGTTTTATCTGAATAAGTCAGTACTAAACTAATGTCTGCTCTAGACTGGTATGCAGTCAAGTCTCACATTTCAGTTTCCAATAAAAAATAGACCTAAGTTCTCACATTCACATTCAGTCACAAGTACATAAACATTTACAAATGTAATTTTACAATAGTAGTCATATATATTACTTCAGTCCCACTTATTCATATTACACTACAACCAGTAGAGAGAACAGTGACTGTTTTGGTTAAGAACAGTGACTATTGGTACAGCACTCATGCAGGTATATCTCAAGTGTCGTATTCCAGTGCTACATAGGCAAATTACCCATATTAGTGTCTGTCGATAAATGAAGTCACAGGCTCTTTGAAGTCTGAAAATAGTAAGCGGAAATCTATATGATACTCGTACTTCCGCGTCTGCGCTGCTTATTGTCTCAGAGAGTACAGAAGATGCTATGGGCATTTATTTTGCGGAAACCACATTGGTTGTCACCAATTATTTATTTACTAGTTCTTACCCGCAGTTGCACTTGCGTTTCAGTAGTTTTGTTGTGGTGAGTAAGTAAGGTACTGTGCCTGCAATAACATCAGATGCGCTCACACGTCTACCCATTCAGGTGAGCGTAACCCACAATGTGCACCCGCTGTCCCCCCTGCCAGGTTGTCCCAATGGACGACGCATCAGCACCCACAACCGAGCAGTGCGTACAGAAAGGTATGGGGAGGAGTGTGCATATATGCATCGCGCTACTGAAGTAGTTGTACACTGTACAATGTGTACATTATGCAACAAATAGTGTGAAAGTTTGCGTTAAACACTTTGAAGATTGTATAAGTAATGAATTCATTACTTTTAATCGTATCACGTAGCACATTTCAACTGCTAAAAGCATATTTACTATGTAGTAAAGGTCAAAAATGAAAGAATAAATAACAATTTCAAAAAGTAAATATTTTGCTTATTCGCGTAATTTTATTCGAGTCAATAAGTATCTTGTACTGCACATTTTCTAACGCAGCCTGTGTTCTTCCTCAGGGTTCAAGCAATCTCCATATCACATTGTTGAAATCGAGTTAGTTGTGGAAACGCAAGCAACAGAGTTGCTTTCGCATTTATAATATTAATAGGGATAAAAATTTCAATTACAGCATCTTTTACTCATGATCCAATTTTGATGAAATAGTGTCTATACGGTGCCCCAAGCTATGCTCAATTCACCTGTGAGAAACCCATAACAATTCGTCTAGTAGTTTCGGAAATAAACGCGTTCAAACAGAGCAAGAGACACATACAACAATGTTAGAGAAAACTTTAAGTCACGATATATTTTTTCTTGTGACCCGATTTTAATGAAATGCCCGAAGGTATACTCTGGTTACCTATTGAAACCCTACGAAAATTCATCTAGTAGTTTTAGAAATTAATGTGTTCAAACAGACAGACAAGACGGTTTTAGTAAAACTTTAAATCACGATATCTTTTTTTCCGTAATCCAATTTTGAGGAATTGAAGCATATATGGTGTGCCCTAAATTGTGCTCAGGTTACAAACGGAGAACCGATGAAAATTCTTCTAGTAGTTTTGCAGAAACGTGTTCAAACCGAAAAACAGAGAGGCACGACAGTTTTACAGATTTATTATTGGCTTAGACTTATTTTATCTGTCAAGATTAGAGGATTCAAGTCCTCTCTTACATATAACCAGACATCCTTGGTGACTCAACAGTATAATATGTGTAGTACATCAATGTACATTAAAGCTGAAGAAATTTCAAAGGAGATTAAAGAGATAGGACCTGCATAAGCTGAAAGAACCAGAGGATACTGAAAGTTTCAGAGGGATCATCAGTCTACGGATGACAAGAACAGGGGAAAGGAATACAGTAGAAAAATATTTGGTATCTTTAAGAGATGAAACAGTGAAGGCAGCAGCGGATCAAATAGCTAAAGAGATAAGGCCTAGTAGAAATCACTGGATAACACAGGAAATACTAAATTTAACTGACGAAAGGAGGAAATTTGAAAATGGAGCAAATGAAGCAGGTGAAAGGGAATACAAACGTCTAAAAAATGAGACTGATAGGAAATACAGAATGTCTAAGCAGGAATAGCTTGAGGACTAATGCAAGAATTTAGAAGCATATTTCACTAGGATAAAGATAGATACCGCCTACAGGAAAATTAAAGAGGCCTTTGGAGAAAATAGAAGCAGCTGTATGAATATTAAGAGCTCAGATGGAAAACAAGCCCTAACCCAAGAAGGGGAAGATGAAAGGTGGAAAAAGGAGATGAACTTGAAAGCAATATTATAGAAAGGGGAGAGGACGCAGATGAGGATGAGATGGGAGATATGATACTGGGAGAAGAATTTGACAGAGCACTGAAAGAGCTAAGTCGAAACAAGGTCCCAGGAGTAGATGACATTCCGTCAGAACTACAGGTAGTCTTGGGAGGGCTGGCCATGACAAAATTATTCCACCTGCTGTGAAAGATATATGAGGCAGGAGAAATACCCTCGGACTTGAAGACGAATGTAATAATTCCAGTTCCAAAGAAAGTAGGTGCTGACAAGTGTAAAAATTAGCGAACTGTCAGTTTAATAAGTCACGGTTGCAAAATACTAACACGAATACTTTACAGAAGACTGGAAAATCTGCTAGAAGCCGATCTCGGGGAATATCAGTTCGGATTCCAGGGAAATGTAAGAACACGCGAGCCAATACTGACCCTACGACTTCTCGTAGAAGATGGGCTGAGGAAAGGGAAACCTACGTTTATAGCATTTATAGACTTAGAGAAAGCTTTTGACACTGTCGACTGGAATATTCTCTTTCAAATTCTAAAGGTGGCAGGGGCAAAATACAAGAAGCAAGAGGCTATTTACAGTTTGTACAGGAACCAGATCGCAGTTATAAGAGTCAAGGAGCATGAGAGGAAAGCTTTTGTTGAGAAGGGGGTGGGGCGGATTCGTAGCCTATCCCAGATTTTAATCAATCTGTATATCGAACAAGCAGAAAAGGAAACCAAATAAAAATGTGGAGTAGGGATTAAAGTTCAGAGAGAAGAAATAAAAATTTTAACATTTGCCAATGACAGTGAAAATCAGTCAGAGATAGCAAAGGGCTTGGAAGAGCAGTCGAACGGAATGGACAGTGTCTTGAAAGGAAGATACAAGGTGAACATCAACAAAAGCAAGATGAGGATAACGGAACGCAGTCGAATTGAAGCAGGCGATGCTGAGGGAATTAGACTATGAGGCAAAGTAACTGATGATGGGCGATTTAGAGAGGATATGAAATGTAGACTGGCAATGGCAAGCAAAGCGTTTCTGAATAAGAGAAATCTGTTAACACACAATATAGTTTGAAATGTTAGGAAGTGTTTTCTGAAGATATTTGTTTTGAGTGTAACTGGCTGGTTCAAATTGCTCTGAGCACTATGCGACTTAACTTCTGAGGTCATCAGTCGCCTAGAACTTAGAACTAATGAAACCTAACGAACCTAAGGACATCACACACATCCATGCCCGAGGCAGGATTCGAACCTGCGACCGTAGCGGCCGCTCGGCTCCAGACTGTAGCGCCTAGAACCGCACGGCCACTCCGGCCGGCTTGAGTGTAGCCATGTATGGAAGTGAAACGTGGACGATAAGCTTTTGAAATGAGGGCTACGTAAGACTGCTGAAGATTAGAAGCGTAGGTCACGTAACTAATGAGGAGGTACTAAACAAAATTGATGAGGAAAGAAATTTGTGTCACAACCTAACTAGAAGAAGGGATCTGTTCATAGGACACATTCTGAGACTTCAAGGGATTACGAATTTAGTACTGGAGGAAGATGTGAGGAGTAAAATCGTAGATGGAAACCAAGACAGGAATACAATGAGCGGGTTGAGAGGGATGTAGGTTGCAGTAGTTATTTGGAGATGAAGAGGCTTGCACAGGATTGTGTGCCATGGAGAGTTGCATGAATCCAACATTAGGACTGAAGACCACAACAAAAACAACAGGACATCAGTAATAAATAATCATAGTCGTAATAGTGATGACTACAATATTTATGTTAGTGAATACATGGGGAATGTCAATCTTATAAACATTAAACAATTTTTTCTTTATGTTATTGTCGAATGAGGAAGTCTAACAGAAAGTGTCACAATAGTACAGAAGAAATCGATGTGGAAGGATAGCAGAAGAGACGAAAGGAAGAAGACAAATAAAAAGGGGCGAGGAAAGTGTAGATATGAGTAGTTTACAATGCGACAGATTATGGCTCCAAATAAGTTCTTTAGTTATGGGTCTCAGATTGCTTAAAAGGTAAATCGACAGGACTTCATAAATAACATCAAGTAGTGCAGTTCCTCTGTGGTTATCACACGCAACAAGATATTTTTTCAAATAGACGGCATATAACTGGAGTATTTGAGTTTGTAAGAATGGGTTCTCTCTCCCAATAAGTTTCCATTAAACATTGTAGGTCAGAATCTAGAAGTCGCCCCATTTTAATGGCTTGGCATAAATTAGTTTTTCTTTATTGTTGTTACCACCCCTTCGTCCCATGGCGAGAGGGGATGGAAGGAGGTATGGGCTAGCAGTAGTACAAACAACCCGCTCTTCAGCCAGTAGAAGTTAACACTATCGCATTGTATGTTAACTGGGGACCTAGAAACGACGGAGAGGCTCCGTCCCCGCCGCAGCCGCAGTGGTCCACAACCCCACGACGACTACCGCAGTCCACTTCACCCCTCCGCCGCCCCACACTGAACCCAGGGTTATAGTTAACATTAACTTTGATGCTAAAAACTAACAAGTGGAAACATGCACTATGAATTTAATATAATTGAAAACGTGTAATGAATGACAGAAATATAAACAATGTAATTTAAAACATCTGAAATACACTTAAACACTACACACTTGAAAACATAGCGAAGAAACACCGAACACTATACATATGATACACTGAGCATTAACACCGGAGTACCTAGCACTTTCACTATAACTTGAATAGGACCTGGCTCGGGACGGTGGATTGTAGAGGAAAACAATGGTAGTTATGAAAGGAGCTGGCGAGTGGTGGTGATAGAGACGGTGAACTGGGAAGAGTTTGCAACAAGACAGGGGTGGTTGTGGGGTGCATGTAGAGAGGTGCAATTGGTATTGGGAGCTGTGGATTGGAGTGTAAAAGGGGATTGGGGTCAGCAGGGAAGAGGAAAAAGGTGAGGTATGGTAGGGGGAAAGGAGAAGGAGGGAGGCCTGGAGAGCGGGGGGAGGGGGTTGGATAGGGCAAGAAGAATTTAATGTTGGTAGGACGGGTATATGTCGGGACAGAGCTCGTGGTCTGGGAGAGAGAGACGGTTGAAATTTCTTTGGGAGAGGACGTGGAGGGCGCGCAGGTGAAGGGTTGGTGGGATGTGTAGGTAGAAGCGTGGCAGCACACTAATACTGAAAAAGAGAGCGGACACCGTAGGGTTGATGGAGTCGAGTTTACGGATGGTGCAGATTACTCGGAGGTGTTCAACGTGAGCGAGAAGAGATGGGAATTTGATAAGTTGGTAAAAGTTTCCTCTGAGGTAAGGTAAGAGGAAGGGGAAAGCGAGGACGTTCGAGGATCTGGAGGGACTTACAGAACTTCGTAGGGGCATAAATTAGGGTCAACTCACACATTTATATTCTTTAATTTCTTCATAAGAAGTATATCAGTCGTATCGAGTGCTGCGAATTATTGCAATTAGGCAGCTATGAAAACTGAAATGGTGTGCTGCAGAATTAAAGAATCCGATTTTTAATCCTGTTCTCAATATCGGTTGAGGTATTACAAGTCACGCATTCAGCCGACTTAACCTCCTTCGCTGACCCAAGTTGCAACTGTCTGCCGCTAGAGGAAGCCACTCTGTAACGTGTAACACGGCTGTGTGTAATGGTTCGAAATGGTTCAAATGGCTCTGAGCACTATGGGACTTAACATCTGTGGTCATCAGTCCCCTAGAACTTAGAACTACTTAAACCTAACTAACCGAAGGACATCATACACATCCATGCCCGAGGCAGGATTCGAACCTGCGACAGCAGTAGTCGCGCGGTTGTGTGTAATGTAACTGTGTCGGTATGTGAGAAATGACGTATTGTAATCGAGTTTTTAATCGTGCCTTCACTTGAAATCCATGGAATTAAAGCTGTGTACTGTGATGACTGTATCAATATCTGTACAGTGCGACGTTGTGTTGTTCGTGTTCAGAATGAAGGAAACGGCAGTGCTAAGCATGTGAGAGATGTCTTAGTAGAGATGGAGGTTATCGCTGAAACAACCGGTTTTCTGTTATATCGGTTTTCTTCAACGCCAGTTTAAACGGCCTGTTAAAACCGCTCAAAATAACCAGTTTATCATACAGAAATCGAACAAAGATTGAAAAATGTTGTTAGTAAGTAGAAGTAATCGAATATCTAGTAAACGAGGACTTCACAGAACGCAACAGATAGGAGGAATGGACATACATAGGGCATAACGGAGCCAGCACAATAGATTTAATAATCACAAAGGCCTTCAGAAAAACCGCCCTGCCACTACCGTGAAAAAAGAAGAAGCAATCATTCGTAAGAACGTTCCAGTATAAGCAAATACAGAAAACGACAGAACCATCAGATTAGAAGAAAGGCGAAATGTAACACTTTGCAAGATCCTGGACATGGAAATAATCAAAGGGAAAATGACAGAAAAAGATAAGGTCGAAAGCGCAACACGAGCATGAAATATTGACGAGGCTGCCACGTGGCAGAAATCAAATATGATAAATGGGGCCACCACACAAGATACAACTAGGAGACCGAGGCCATGGTTCGACAGAGTTTTGTGTTAGCAGAAGAGCCAACACTGTGTTACGAATGGAGGCCGAAATGCACGTGTTTTAGCTCACGCAGGCTGGCGTGTGGAGGGAAGAACTATACTGACGTGAGGTCTGGAACATGACAAAGAATGAGAATTCAGAAAGCGGACAAAATTAGTTTGATACTTAACTTTAATCAATTAATGATGAACGTCGCTCTTGACGGTACATGATTCACTATATCTGTTCAGAATACATTCTTGAAGTAATTATAGTAACTGAATATGGCGCCTTGCTAGGTCGTAGCAAATGACGTAGCTGAAGGCGATGCTTAACTGTCGTCTCTGCAAATGAGAGCGTATGTAGATAGTGAACCATAGCTAGCATAGTCGGCTGTACAACTGGCGCGAGTGCTAGGGAGGCTCTCTAGACTAGACCTGCCGTGTGGCGGCCCTCGGTCTGCAATCACTGATAGTGGCGACACGCGGGTCCGACGCATACTAACGGACCGCGGCCGACTTAAAGGCTACCACCTAGCAAGTGTGGTGTCTGGCGGTGTCTTGTAGTAACATCGGTAGAACATTAAGTACGAAATCAGCATACATTGCACCATTTAGATTGCCATCGATAAAATGGGGGCTAATTATCCTTCCTCCCATAACCCGCACCATACATTAACCCTCCAAAGTCGCTGATGTTTCACTTGTCGCTGACATCGAGGATTTTCCGTTGCCCAGTAGCGCATATTATGCCGGTTTACGTTACCGCTGGTGGTGAATGACGCTTCGTCGCTAAATAGAACGCGTGCAAGAAAATCTGTCTTCGTCCCGTATTTCTCTTGTGCCCAGTGGCAGAACTGTACACGACGTTCAAGGACGTCCCATGCAATTCCTGGTGCATAGAAATATGCAATCGATATTGATGTAGCATCTCAACACCGACCCGACGTTTTTGAGGTTCCCGATTCTTTGTCTGCTACTGATGTGCGGATTAGCCGCGACAGCAGCTAAAACATCTACTTGGGCATCATCATTTGTTGCAGGTCGTGATTGACGTTTCACATGTGGCTGAACACTTCCTGTTTCCTTAAATAACGTAACTATCCGGCGAACGGTTCGGCCATTTGGATGATGTCGTCCAGGATACCGATCAGCATACATAGCACACGCTCGTTGGGCATTTTGATCGCAATAGCCATTCATCAACACGATATCGGCCTTTTCCGCAATTGGTAAACGGTCCATCTTAACACGGGTAATGTATCACGAAGCAAATACCGTCCGCACTGGCGGAATGTTACGTGATACCACGTACTGATACGTTTGTGACTATTACAGCGCCATCTATCACAAAGCGAAAAAAGTGGTCCAATTAAAACATTCATATTTCTCTACGTACTACATGAATATGTAATAAAAAATGGAGGTTCCTATTTAAAAAAAAACGCAGTTGATATCCGTTTGACATATGGCAGAGCCATCTAGCGGGCCAACCATGGCGCCATCTGGTTTCCCCCTTCAAGCTAGACGAGTTTCGTTCTTTGTACTTTTTTTGTTTAATGCTTATTTCGTGAGATATTTGGCCCGGTCACTATCAATGGACCACCCTGTATACGCTGATGACATGGCCATCACAGCGACAGATCTAGACAAACTACAAGTATCCCTAAACACACTAAGTGAGTGGGGGGAGCAAAACGACATCAAGATAAACGAAGAGAAGACGGTAGTGTTCAGGGAAGGAGGAAGACTCACTGAAGCAGAGAACGTCAAATGCAATGGCAAACCACTCAAGAGCGTTAACAATTTCAAATACCTTGGCACTACAAACCTAATAACAAACAACGGGCAAAAGTTTCAGACTACACACAAGATCTAGAGCAGTGGCGGCCACTAGGACTATGAATGAATCAAAAACATCACACAGCTATCGATCATCACAGCTGTGGACCTGTTTAGGCTAAACGTCTACACTACCTGTTCTGACGTATGACCTAGAATCCGTGGGAGAATACCTCACATACAAACAGCTGGAAGAATTCTAGCGAGTGAAGGCTAGATAGCTGAAGAGAATTTTAGGAATCCCTTCCTGATAGAGGATCTAAGATGCGAGCTCATACTCGCAGCTGGTACCGGCTTCAAACAGCTTCTACAAGATCTGCATGAGAAGAAAAACAACATACCGGAGGACTTTTATGCAACGTCTGCCATGCGAGACAGGACACGGATGGAAGCTAACCATGAAATGCGACACGTGACGACGAGACTGGCAACCCATGGTTTTCACCACAAGGCGTGTTGCAACAAATTATTTCACGAACCAAATGACGAGTGTGTTTGTGAGTTGCATTTGGAACTTTGTGACCGATACTACATTATCAGATTCAGGAATAGACAGAAATCCATCGTAGCTTACAACAAAGACAAGTAATGTGAATGTAATGTAATGTGAAAGTAATCCTTCGCACGACATACGCGCGTTCCCAATAAATAAAAAGTTTTGGTGCTCTCAGTTTCAACACACATAGAAACAAACTACACTACTGGCCATTAAAATTGCTACACCAAGAAGAAATGCAGATGATAAACGGGTTTCAATGGACAAATATATTATACTAGAACTGACAGGTGATTACATTTTCATGGAATTTGGGTGCATAGGTCCTGAGAAATCAGTACCCAGAACAACCACCTCTGGCCGTATTAACGGCCTTGATACGCCTGGGCATTGAGTCAAACAGAGACTGGATGGCATGTACAGGTACAGCTGCCCATGAAGCTTCAAAACGATACCACAGTTCATCAGGAGTAGTGACTGGCGTACTGTGACAAGCCAGTTGCTCGGCCACCATTGACCAGACGTTTTCAGTTGGTGGAGATATGGAGAATGTGCTGGCCAGGGCAGCAGTCGAACATTTTCCATATCCAAAAAGGCCCGTACAGGACCTGTAACACGCACTTGTGCATTATCCTGCTGAAATGTAGGGTTTCACAGGGATCGAATGAAGGGTAGAGCCACGGGTCGTAACACATCTGAAATGTAATGTCCCCTGTTCAAAGTGCCGTCTAGGCGAACAAGAGGTGATCGAGACGTGTAACCAATGGCACCCCATACCATCACACTGGGTACTACGCCAGTATGGCGATGACGAATACACGCTTCCAATGTGCGTTCACCGCGATGTCGCCAAACATGGATGCGACCATCATGATGCTGTAAACAGAAAATGGATTCATCCGAAAAATTGACGTTTTGCCATTCGTGCACCCAGGTTCGTCGTTGAGTGCACCATCGCAGGCGTTCCTGTCTGTGATGCAGCTTCAAGGGCAACCGCAGCCATGGTCTCCGATCTGATAATCCATGCTGCTGCAAACGTCGTCAAATTGTTCGTGCAGATAGTTGTTGTCTTGCAAACGTCCCCATCTGTTGACTCAGGGATCGAGACGTGGCTCACGATCCGTTACAGCCATGCGGATAAGATGCCTGTCATCTCGACTGCTAGTGATACGAGGCCGTTGGGATCCAGCAAGGCGTTCCGTATTACCCTCCTGAACCCACCGATTCCATATTCTGCTAATAGTCTTTGGATCTCGAACAACGCGAGCAGCAATGTCGCGATATGATAAACCGCAATCGTCATAGGCTACAATCCGACCTTTATCAAAGTCGGGAGCGTGATGGTACGCATTTCTCCTCCTTACATGAGGCATCACAACAACGTTTCACCAGGCAACGCCGGTCAACTGCTGTTTGTGTATGAGAAATCGGTTGGAAACCCTGCTCATGTTAGCTTGTTGTAGGTGTCGCCACCGGCGCGAACCTTGTGTGAATGCTCTGAAAAGCTAATCATTTGCATGTCACAGCATCTTCTTCCTGTCAGTTAAATTTCGCGTCTGTAGCACGTCAAAATGGTTCAAATGGCTCTGAGCACTATGGGACTCAACTGCTGTGGTCATAAGTCCCATAGAACTTAGAACTACTTAAACCAAACTAACCTAAGGACATCACACACATCCATGCCCGAGGCAGGATTCGAACCTGCGACCGTAGCGGTCGTGCGGTTCCAGACTGTAGCGCCTTTAACCGCTCGGTCACTCCGGCCGGCTGTAGCACGTCATCTTCGTGGTGTAGCAATTGTAATGGTCAGTAGTGTATCAACGTAAATAGGCAAATAAAAGGTAACTTAGTCCTTGCACCATTCGATGCTTTTCTCGAAAAGTGCTAAGTGGTTGACTACCACAAAAAATCACCAATATTCTTCTATTGATTCTAATTTTTTGAAAACCCAGTCAAAACATTATGCTGCAATCGCGTTTCATGCCATTATTTGGAAATTACGAATAGTCAGTGCTAAAGGTGAAAACTGAAGCTGAAGAAATCTATTTTTCGAGTTAATTAATCCGTTTTAAAGTGCTAAAAACAGACAGAGGCGTTTTGTGTCGACACGGGCAGCGAATCAGGCTGCTTGCTATTTTTATTGTAAACTATGAATGAACTGTAAAATTTTTAGGTTTTACGTTTGTTGTGACTCCTCTCGTTCTTGATCTTTTAAAGCAAACAGATCACTGTACTTCATTGATACCGCACTTAACTAAATACTTCTAGATGAAGGATGGTGCCATTCTGTAACACTATTGATATCCGCCGACGATATTGAGAATCCACCATATAGACCAGATAGGACAAGTATTGCGTGGACACTCATATCACCTATTAGGCCACGTCAATTGATAGCAGGTACATGATAGGTACAGTCCCAATTCTTATGGCATGTGTTCCTAGCTCGTTTCTGTCTGCATTATTACTAAAATAGCGCTGATTGCTTTTCCAAATTTTCTATATCATAATATCGCGGTATTTCAGAGCAATATAAATTTTACGAATAAAAATTACTCTTTCTTTTAAAAAGTTGATTTAAAAACGAAAAAATTTAGCTCTGCTGCTATGGCTAATTGATATTTCGGTTTTTGTACCCGGCTTTTAGTAAAAATGAAAAACACCTGTTATAACTGACACCAAACAACCCCTGAAAAATACTGGTTGTTTGGAACAACAATACCGGTATCAGGTTTAAACCGGCCGATTTTTCCCATCCCTAGCTCGTAGTGGACAACCGGGTACGGGAACCAACGAGTGTCATTGAATCGGGTTCGAGATCATGGCATCAGCAGGCAAACTCATGCTCGCAGTGGGAGGTTCAAGGTGTTGTGCGTTTGTAATTCATGCCTAAAGGCGCTACCATTAACTCTGCAAGTATTCGAAGAGTTCTTCGATATACAGAGCGTTCTCTCCTTCAGCATGCCAGATCATACAGAGAGCTACGACAAGAGGGCGTCTTGGCTTCACTGCCACCGATCGTCCTCCACAGTCTAGACTCGGCCCCGTCCGATTGTCATCTGTTTCCAAAATTTAAAGAACATCTTCGAGGACTTCACTTTGATAGTGGTGAAGCGGCGCAAGCATAGATAAGGTTGTGACTCCGTCATTCAAAGTTAATTCTTCAGAGACGGTACCAACAAAGTGATCTCTTGTTGGGAGAAATGTGTTCGTCGCCAGGGTGACTACGTTGAGAAGCAAATATGAAGACACGAAGAATAAACATGTAGAGTGTTACTAAAGTTTTACTTTAAAAAAAAATCTTTAAGAGTTTCCACGTAGAAAATTCGGAGGTATTACTTTCCAGCATGACTCTGTGTGTTGCCCAGGTTAACGGTATATCTTTATTCGTGCGCACTACGTTCCACCGTTTGTTCTTCCCAAAATGGTTTGCTATTAATGAATATTCTGGAAGCTTTTTTAGTGTTATAATACATATGTATGTGGGGAAAAATACGCTACTGGGCGCTGCTCACGAGCTGATCTGCAACGTAACTGGCTCCCGCCCCCAGTTCAGAAGTACGCCGCTCTCGGCGGACACCGCGGTATGACTTATCGCCATTCGCTACGCGTGCGCGGCCTGGACAGGGCTCCAGCTGGAATGAAGCTATAAATATTCAACCGCTGCACCTGACGGAACTTCCCGCCGCCTCATGATACATTCCGGCAGCAGCTGCGTCGCTCCCATAACAGGGGCACACTGCGACACGACACGCACCAAGTCCGTCTCCTGTTCCACAAACGCTCCAGCGTGCCTTTTAAAAAATCATGTACATGGTGTATTATTTACTAAGTGTATTTTATTCGCCTGTTTTTATTACTTGTTTGGTCATGAAACATGATTTTCGAGCTTGTGAGCTGGGGACATGACCACGCCCGCCCAGAGAAGATACACCTGCCTACACTCCTTCACCTACCCCACCCCACCTTCCTTTCCGAAATTTTTTTCTATGGTGGTACGTCAAATCAAATTTTATGAGTGCGATTAATGAAAATGAAGCGTTACTGAAGAATATTATGTAAACGAATTACATTGACGAAAAGTTAAAAGTATCATCACAAACTAAATATATCATTGTAGTAAATAAATTACAGATTCTTCAAAAATAAACCCCAAAAAGCTGTTTTAGGATCCTTTAACAGTACTGCGCGTTTCAAAACGTTAGAGATGCATCTTCAGGTACATCTAAATGCAAAAGAATAGCACATGATGAATTTAGAAAACATAATTTTTTTATAGAAATGGTGAGAGTCTAGGAAGAAGAAAATATAGTGTTGTATACCATCCGTTACTGACAAAATCAGATTTAGATACAGCAGTCAACTTAATCATTTTCAGATCACGTACATGAAAAAGCTGAGCGTGTTGGACGTCCCACCATTCCCAGTCAGATTATAATAAATTCGCAGAAATAGTGATGAGAGTCAAAATTTAAAACACTTGGAATCAAAAAGGCAGCCAAGTAGGTCAGTTCTGAAAGGAAATTAAATTTGCAAAATGAGGGAAAGGGGCTTAAAGACGAACAGCGATATTAAATAGTAGTCCAGATCAAAAGATAGAATGTAGTGCAAAACGCCAAAAAAAGAGTCATACAATAAAATTAGAATGAATAAATGAACGGTCAAGAGATGTAAAACAAAATAAAACTTCTCTTAGCTTAGCGAATGTGATGCAGGTCAGTGAAACTATCATAGACCGTTGGCAGCAGAATATTGAGCGCGTGTTTGATCGACAAGTAAACAGTGGACTCAGCTTACTCGGAAGAGGCAGACGACACGTAAAATTGTGAATAATCTGAATAAGAATTTTGGGTGACTTCCTTACAATAGAACTATAACGTTAAAAAGTGAAGTCATAACTATTGCAATATAACAACGATCTGATAGATACACTGCAAACAATCGAAACAGGACAGTATATTACTCGTATAACGCTTCAACTTATTTTGGCTATTTACTAAACTTTATGTATCAGAATTCCTAATCCGCAAAATCTCAATCTGTTTCAATACACTTAAAGTAAGGCTTTTTATCTGTCGATGTAAAAATTTGAGTCATTTAACAAATTAATGATGCTATGACGTTGTTCTCGTAAATGGATACTTAACCCTGAGCAGTAATTTGTCAAATTTAGGTGTTCTCTCAGTCTGTTCTCGAAACTCCTACCGATCTGTCCCATGTACGTATTACACCAGGCAGTTGTCACAGCGAATTCGGTATGCACCGGTAGCAGAAAATTTGGGAATTAAGGCCGTCTCCCTCTGTACGAGTCTCCTACCTATTAGACGTGAAAACGCAGAGATTATGTGTTTTCTTTTTAAACTATAACCGATGCTATTAGAAGTCTTTCCGAGTTACAGAAATTTAACTGCCTACATATTTGCCTTAATCTTCCTCGGTATTTTCAGTATAATAGAATAACTACTGTGAAACAGGGGCCCTATTTTTTTAAAAACTATATTAGTTTATGTTGTTGACAAATGAGAAACCCTTAGGACTATTAAAGGGTCATATAACAACTGTTTTCAGTTTATTTTTGAAGAATGTATACCTTCAGCTGTGGGTGCCCATATTATAAAGTTTTAAATTACAAATGGTATAAAGTCTATAAAAAATTGAAAGTAAAAACAGATCTGTAACTTACTGTCTATGGCAGCTGCTAGACCTAATTTTAGTCTGATGCATAATAAAGTAGAGATTTTATTTTCTCCTCAGAATTATTAACAGTGCATAAGTCATTAAATAGAAATAAAATAAAAAAGGCGGAAACTAAAAATGAAGAAAATATACCTTTACATGACTGTGGTTTCATTATAATTTTAATTTTGCATTTCCTGGTTTCGGGCAAAGAAAGTTCACTGATTATGTCATTGAAGTCAGCATTATAAGGTGTGTGTATTGTATGAGTAAAACAGTTAAATTAGACAGTCTGTAATCACACAACATTGACGTTAAGCAGTTTTTTATCATCTTTGATAAGCTAAAATCGCCATCGCAAGATGCTGCCGTCACTGGCGTTGTTGTAAGTATCCTCAAAGTTACTTCAATGTTTGCCTAACCATACTTTGAAAAAATAAATTTTCAAAACATCCAAATAGGAACCCTGTCAATTCTCTTCATTACCTCCTTCACTTTTGACTTGAAGCCAGCTATTTCGTTAACTAGCTCCGATGTATCACTATTTTAGCTATATTTGCCATCAAAATCAGCTCCACATTTATCAACGTAAAGCACAGTGCTTACATTTCAGGCGTTCTGACTGGTAATTAAAGTCAAATAAAATAGCCTAATATATGTGAGACGTGTTTTCATTTCACTTATTGTTCTTTCAAATACAGTAAAACTTCTAAATAACTGACATCCATAGGCAAAATAAAACTGATCGCTTTTAAGAAGTGTCCGCTGTTCAGAAAGAGATTAAAATACAGTATACAGTACAGTACTTACAATGTGCTGGAGCTGGGAGAGTGCTGTACTGTGTAAGTCAATCAATGAAAAATTATCTTCAAGTACTGTTCAGTACTTCATTAACAAACTTCAAAAATGGTTCAAATGGCTCTGAGCACTATGGGACTCAACTGGTGTGGTCATCAGTCCCCTAGAACTTAGAACTACTTAAACCTAACTAACCTAAGGACATCACACACACCCATGCCCGAGGCAAAATTCGAACCTCCGACCGTAGCAGCAGCGCGGCTCCGGACTGGAGCGCCTAGAACCGCACGGCCACCGCGGCCGGCTAACAAACTTCCAAACACTAAAATAACACAGTACTAAAATTTCTTTTGTGCTTTCTGGAATGTTGGTTTGAAATATTGTATTCTTTACTGAACCAGAGTAGTATATAATCGTCTTTTCAGTGCATGTTTCAGCTGCTAACATTAAACTGAGACCCTCTTCGTCACTTTTCACTTAACAGTAATGTTTCAATTTTCTTACCTCTTCAGCTGCCTGCCAATGGCCTTGCCGCAGTGGATACACCGGTTCCCGTGAGATCACCGAAGTTAAGCGCTGTCGGGCGTGGTCGGCACTTGGATGGGTGACCATCCAGGCCGCCATGCCCTGTTGCCATTTTTCTGGGTGCACTCAGCCTCGTGATGCCACTTGAGGAGCTACTCGACCGAAAGTAGCGGCTTCGGTCAAGAATATCATCATAACGACTGGGAGAGTGGTGTGCTGACCCCAGGCCCCTCCTATCCGCATCCTCTGCTGAGGAAGACACGGCGGTCGGATTGTCCCGGTAGGCCACTCGTGGCCTGAAGACGGAGTGCTTCAGTCGCCTGCGTACTTGAAAGTGGAGTTAAGTCCGATTCAATTACGCTACCTTTATCCTGTTGTCCATTCTCAACATTTTCACTGCACCCTCCTTGATGAAGCTCTTATATGAGTTCACTTATGCTGATTGAGTACTTTCTGTGAAAAGTGCATCATATATATTGCCATATATTCCTCAGATCCAACAAATTCCTCTACTAAAGTCTGAAATTCATGCTCGTATTTCTTGAGGTTTCTTTTCTTCGACACCGTCGTCAATCGCAAACACATGGTCATTGAAAATGTGTATTGTGTGTGTATTGAACCAGGGACCTAGAAACCATGGAGAGACTTCGTCCCGCCGTAGCCTTCAGTGGTTCACAGCCCCACAACAGGCCACAGCAGTCCCCCCACCGATCCCAGGGTTACTGTGCAGTTCGGCCCCCAGTGGAACCCCCCTCCCCACTCTCCCACCTCCCCCCCCGGGAACGTCTCATACCAGTCGAGTGTACCCAGAGTGTTGGCATGGTAGAGTAATTATGGTGAACAGATACGTGGAGAAAGTGTTTGTGGATCAGTCGCCGATGTAGTGTAACTGAGGCGGAATAAGGGGAACCAGCCGGCATTCGCAGAGGCAGATGGAAAACCGTCTAAAAACCATCCACAGGCTGGCCGGCAAACCAGACCTCGACACTAATCCGCCAGGTGGCTTCGTGCCAGAAACCGTCACGCCTTCCCGTTCGTGAAGCAGCGCGTTAGATCGCGCGGCTAGCCAGGTGGGCTCGTTGAAAATGAATCCCGCTTTTCTGAAACGGTTACTATTTGTAGTGCATGTTACTTTTTTTAAGACTGAAGAAATCCACAGAATTGCATTTAATGCGGTTCTGGCGCTGCAGTCCAGAACCGCGGGACTGCTACGGTCGCAGGTTCGAATCCTGCCTCGGGCATGGGTGTGTGTGATGTCCTTAGGTTAGTTAGGTTTAACTAGTTCTAAGTTCTAGGGGACTTATGACCTAAGATGTTGAGTCCCATAGTGCTCAGAGCCATTTGAACCAATTGCATTTAATACAATGATATATTGCCTGAATCACGTCCAGATTTAACACTGACCATTAGAAACAAAATATGCTCACAAAACACTTAATTTTGAATAATCGCTTGATGCAGTGGCTGGCAAAACAAGGTTGAATTTTGCGGCAAAACGATTATTTTCGCATTTTTCAGTGCAGCATCGCAGATAAGAAGTAGCATTAACCACAAACAAAATCACTTCCACCTTTTTCTTTCCGTTCTTCTATCGAATGCCAGCAGCCATTCAGCTTTTATTGCCCTTCGCAGCCTTACCAATAATTAAAGGCTTTTCAAATTCGCCTGTCACATCAACACAAAGTAGGACAGTGAGTAGTTCTTTTGAAATTTTGCCTCCTGAAGGGTTTTCATGTCCCAAGGTTATTGGTGTTACTGGAAAGAGTTCTGAAGGAAAGACCAATCTCGTCACGACTAAAATTGTTTTCTTTCGTCATAACAATGTTTTCGTCCACTGAACTGGACGCGTCACACAGTATTAGAGGAGAGATGCCTTTTCTTCTTCCAGATTTGTAAAGGCAACCTACAGATGCATTAAAATCGTGAAGTCCTAATTCCTTGGCTATTGCGAATGCTTTCTCTCTGATCAGAGGTCCAGTAACTGCCAAGCTAATGCTGCGAGCACGCAAAACTATTAAAAAGTCAAATTGTCAACTTTTAAGCCTGGCGCGTCGGGAAAAGCGCGTTTACTGGTAAAGTTAACATTTCCAATCCACTATTTCAGAATGTACTTTTCGTATCTTAAAATGTCACTAACCTGTGGCCATGTATCTGACAATAAGATTTTCTTTTTCATTGACGTCGATGATCTTGACCTTTACATTTAGCGTTAACCGCTTCCGTTTTTGTGACTTCTTATCTCTACAGTACATAAGATGTCTCCCTCTCCGTTATTAAGGATGCCCGTTATTCGGAAGAATTTTGCTATAAGCGCTAATGTTATTGATCATGGAAATTCCAAGATTTCCGCCATTGATAGGACGCCACTATTGAAAGTGTCCGTTAAGGGGAGCTTTGCTGCACTGTGCCTTGAACCAATTCGTTTCAGACACCCTCGCTCCAGTCCTCAGGTAGCAGAAATCATCAAAAATCAAAATTTTTCGGTCAAATAAACTAATTTTCTTCAGTTCCACCTCACTGACCTTTTGACTTTCAACAATACCGAGCAAAATACCAGCAATATCTCCCTTGTTGAGCGAGCTATGTGCACGACAGCTGTGTGAATAAGGCGCAATGTGGGGCAATGTTGCCACATCAAACATGTTAGCGACAGACGTCTGCTCGACACTGGCTGCTACGCTACTAGGACGAAACGACACTGTGGAAATGAAACTGTGACAACCGCATGTGTTTACAGTCTCAAGCCGAGGGAAAGCCTTAAGGGCCCACACACGAACGACGGATCGCAACGATCCGTCGCATGGGGGACCGATCGCTTCGTAGTTCGCACACGCGTGTGGGCAAATCGCACCGATCGGTCACTGGCTGCTGATGGCATAGAAATTCCAGACAGTCTGATTGATCGCATGCGATTCGTACAGGCAACATGGCTGCCTGGCTAGCTAGCAGCGGAGTGGAAATGCAGCTGCGATTCGTTTCTCTATTTATCAATTGTGGTTATGCAATTGTGTTTCGTTTCTCTTTGCCTACGGTGAGTATGAATTTTACGCTAGAATTTATAGTTATCCAGGAACTACGAACTACTCTGAGAAATGAAGAGGAAGCCGAAGTTGTCATTTATGTTCAGAAGTGCCGGCCGGAGTGGCCGTGCGGTTCTAGGCGCTTCAGTCTGGAACCGCGTGACCGCTACGGTCGCACGTTTGAATCCTGCCTCGGGCATGGATGTGTGTGGTGTCCTTAGGTTGGTTAGGTTTAAGTAGTTCTAAGTTCTAGGTGACTGATGACCACAGATGTAAAGTCCCATAGTGCTCAGAGCCATTTGAACCATTTTTTGTTCAGAAGTAATACAAAACACACCTTCCAATTTTGCAGTGATTAGCGTTTTGAAGCTTGTGCTATAGAAGCAGAAATTATGGGCAGTTGATAGTATTAGGGGCGATACAACAGGTCCATCTTATAACTTAGTTATTTATGAAATAATTATCCGCATTTTTAAAGTTTTTGACTTCTAAACAGTGTGAGATATGAAAGATGACATTATAATTTAAATGTTCACTGCAAATCTACACTACTGGCCATTAAAATTGCTACACCAAGAAGAAATGCAGATGATAAACGGGTTTCATTGGACAAATATATTATACTAGAACTGACATGTGATAACATTTTCACGGAATTTGGGTGAATAGAACCTGAGAAATCAGTACCCAGAACAACCAACTCTGGCCATAATAACATCCTTGTTACGCCTGGGCTTTGAGTCAAACAGAGCTTGGATGGCGTGTACAGGTATAGCTGCCCATGCAGCTTCAACACGATACCACAGTTCATCAAGAGTGACTGGCGTATTGTGATGAGCCAGCTGCTAGGCCACCATTGACCAGACGTTTTCAGTTGGTGAGATATCTGGAGAATATGCTGGCCAGGACAGCAGTCGAACATTTTGTGTATCCAGAAAGGCCCGTACAGGACCTGCAACATGCAGTCGTGCATTATCCTGCTGAAATGTAGGGTTTCGCAGGGATCGAATGAAGGGTAGAGCCACGGGTCGTAACACATCTGAAATGTAACGTTCACTGTTCAAAGTGCCGTCAATGCGAACAAGAGGTGACCGAGACGTGTAACCAATGGCACCCCATACCATCACGCCGGGTGATACGCCAGTATGGCGATGATGAATACACGCTTCCAATGTGCGTTCACTGCGATGTCGCCATACACAGATGCGACCACCATGATGCTGTAAACAGAACCTGAATGACGTTTTGTGCCATTCGTGCACCCAGGTTCGTCGTTGAGTATACCATCGCAGGCGCTCCTGTCTGTGATGTAGCGTCAAGTGTAACCGCAGCCATGGTCTGCGAGCTGTTAGTCCATGCTGCTACAAACGTCGTCGAACTGTTCGTGCAGATGGTTGTTGTCTTGCAAACGTCCCCATCTGTTGACTCAGGGATCGAGACGTGGCTGCACGATCCGTTACAGCCATGCGGATAAGATGCCTGTCATCTCGACTGCTAGTGATACGAGGCCAATGGGATCCAGCACGGCGTTCCGTATTACCCTCTAGAACCCACCGATTCCATATTCTGCTAACAGTCATTGGATCTCGACCAAGGCGAGCAGCAATGTCGCGATACGATAAACCGCAATCGCGATAGGCTACAATCCGACCTTTATCAAAGTTGGAAACGTAATGGTACGTATTTCTCGTACTTACTCGAGGCATCACAACAACGTTTCACCAGGCAACGCCGGTCAACTGCTGTTTGTGTATGAGAAATCGGTTGGAAACTTTCCTCACGTCAGCACGTTATAGGTGTAGTCACCGGCGCAAAAATGAATGCTCTGAAAACTAATCATTTGCATATCACAGCATCTACTTCCCGTCGGTTAAATTTCGTGTCTGTAACGCGTCATCTTCGTGGTGTAGCATTTTTAATGGCCAGGAGTGTATTATACTGTCATACTCAAGTTGAAACGTCTCCTTAGAACAATTATAAATGACTGTGCTTAAACTGACACACAATATTTTTAGCGCAACGCAATCTGACTATCAAAGATCCCTGAAAAAGAATGGCCCTGAGTAACATTAAATTATACCTTTCAGAAATCACTTACCTCACAAAAATCTTCATTACTCGTACTACTGCAATACAGCGAGCGCCACTATTGCCAGCTAAATAAAAGATTCAAACTACAGAAGGCACTAACTACTAATAGGGATAGTTAGCAAATGAAAGATATTAATAGAGAACAAACAATGTATTTACCTTAACAGTCATAATATATATATATATATATATAGCAGTTCATGACAAATTACAAAACTCCGCCATCTTTCTCCCCACATCCACCACTGCTGGCGGCTCACCTCCAACTGCGCAACGCTACGCGCTGTTCACATCCAGCTGCCGCTGCCCAACACTACAATGGCAGACAACAATGCAAACTAGCCACAGACTGCACACAGCACAGCCAGTGATTTTCATATAGAGCGCTACGTAACGTTGCCAATAAGAAAACATAAACAGCCTACTTACATAGCCCCCATGCTCCCCAAAAAAATTTTTACAAATCGTTTTGGGCAGTGGCCAATAATGATTTGAAAAAATTTTTCATAATTACAATAACAAAGATATCAAATGCACACACTTATTGATAGAATGTTGGTCAAAAGCTAAAATTTTCTCACAGTCCATAAAGACAGTCCAGATTGTTCATCACAGTAAAATTTCAGTGTTTTTTTTTTTTTTTTTCTAAGTCTGAGCAGTAAAAGACAATGCACACGGAAGTAGTGGATTTCCATGCAGTCTTGAAGAAGTAGTGTTGTCCTTCCAACTGAAAGACAGTGCTGACTCTTGACATGCTGACAGGTAATGGGCCACAACAGAGCAAATCCACAGCAGAGTCATTCGACGTTTTGAAGAAGATTGGTAGGTAGGTCATCACAGAGTAGACCCACTGTAGTCCTGGTAGAGATTACGGTATTGGTGGGCCACCAGAGGTGCAGACCCACTGTAGTCCTTGTAGAAATAATGGTATTGGTGAGTCATCAAAGGTGTAGACCCACTGTAGTCCTTGTAGAGATGGCCAGCAGCCATCTGTTGTAACTGTGTGGGTGCACTATCACCATCGAAAAGTCTTGCAGAGAATATAGCAAGTCCATAATCACCACTTGTGCACTCACAAAGTTTTTTGGAATTGTCCTTAGAACCAGCAATGCTGTTATCCAGTCCCTTACTGAATTAGTAACACACGTGCAAACACTAACAGTCCCAACTTCTCACATATTGTGCATTACTATGACCAACATAAATGTGTGCAGTGAAATGAATGCTTACAAGTTACTGAACTGGTGTCAATTACAATGTTATAACATGAGAATACAATTACAAAGGTACAAAATACATCATTAAAGAACATAACAATACAGATAACATTTGTAGTACAGGCTTTACAACAGAATAGAAATAAACATATACATCAGTGTTACAGGAATTATGACATAAGTAAATACATAAACGATCAGAATAACTTTTGAAACATCAACTTTACACATGAGCATTAAAACAAAACAGAATAAATAATGTCTAAGCATCTTTACAAGGTAAATAACATATTATTAATGCCAATTATATTTGAGGATAACAGTATTCCTCATCATAGTTAATATAGCTTAGTATTAGAAGAAGAAAAAAATTCTATTAAACTACACAGAGACAGGAAGGAAACAACTACACAAGGGTACACAAACCCATAGTGGGATAACACAAAAGGAAAGAACAGGGTTTGTTTCATTGCAGTATTTTGCAAACAAAACTTTCTTTGCTTCTTGGAGATCTCCCTTCATTCATCATTATTCCCAAAAAGTCCTATCTATACCTCCTTCCTGTATTCTATTCATATTTCTTTCAAAACAATTGTTTCTCATTGTACAATACTCATTTTGGCCCAAATCTTTTTCATATAACTTCGCAATGCATTCTTTACCTATTCTCCATAGTCAGTTTCTTATATAGTCTACCCCTCTTAAGCTAACTTAAATCTACTGAGCTCAGATGCTAAACTAAGGGATGAGGCAATGCAGCAGCATAAAACAATTAACACAAACATCAAGGACAAAAATTTTAAATAGGCAAAGCAATTGCAGTACTACAACTAATATAAAGCACTGTGCAGCAAACAAGAAAAATGAAACAGTAGTAAAACTAGCTTAGAAGAGTAACACAAAGTCAAATTCAGTAACACAATGCCTGGCAAACAGCAGTAACTTATACCTAAACATGACATAGCTCAAGCAGAAAAAATATTACAGTAAAAACAACAATGCAGAAAAGGAAAATGTCTATTCACATCTTAATGTCTATGTAATTAAAGTGGTGCACCACAAAAACTAATTCTACAAAAAATTACCAAGTACTCGAAAAGAAAATTATATATGCAGTTACTGTTATTAGTCCCTTTTTATTGTTCTTTCCATTCCAAAAGCTCCTTTTTCGAAGAATGTGGATCATAAAATAATTATTTAATAGATCTGTTGACAGAAAGTGTTCACATTAGCAAATGCATCTAAGTTTATTTTATAAAGCTAATGCTGCAACACAGCTGGAAACCAGATATTAAATGAAATAAGCAATTACGCAAACCAAAGCATAAAAATATCATTCAGTAGTCATGTGACATTTCACAAGTTAGTAGAAATTCTCTCAATTATCGTAGAAAGACGCTTGTCATAATCAGGTGTGCAGATGTAAGTATCTTTCCAAGTAATGAGGGTGTCGCATTTGCAATGTTTTCTCTAAAGGAATGTCAATGGCGAGGATAATGGCCTCCCTTTTTTTTTCACCTAATGGCTTTCTTTTGTCAGATGACTACCTCTCAGCTGGGCGCCCAAAACGCATTACGTGCAGGTGGTCACTCAACTTTCTTACGGAAATATTTACGACAGCAGTTTCTGCTACAGTGACAGACTCATATACAGAATTTCACGGCTTGAGAATTTGCATTGCAAATGTGTAGAAACAAAATCTTATGAATATAACAGTGTCCAAAAAATTTTCGCCGGCATTGTGATACATTCACGCATTTACACACATTTCATAACTCTTAAAGTACGATTCTTGGTTTCCAACAACCTTTTTCACAAACCAGAGTCCCTAACCACCACTCATTATTCCTTACCTTATTACACATATACGTATTCATTGACACTCTTCAATATTTCATCATTATAAATATGAAGCATAATCAAATAACTCATATAGCATCAGCTTATTGATCATAAACATACCGCAACAGCATAATACACATAGTCATCGTAATAATAACATCATAACACCTCAGTCAACTCTAAAAATCGTCGTAGCTTCCTCCAATAATGTCAAACCTAAAAAAATTCTCTGCCCATGTCAAAAGTGTCATCTACCTCAAACGTTCTTTAAAAATCATGATCCCATACCAAATACATCATTCAAAGCTCTCATAGTATCACAATGGTTCCAAAAAAATATGAACATTTCACAAAGTACAGACAAAATACAATTTCATAAGTGTGAAGTTATCCAACTGTGTAATTACGTAAACATCTGTCACTGATGTAGTAAAATAAATATTTGTCTCTCTCAGTTAAATGATCAGATAGCTGTGTAACTCTGCGTTAGAGAAATATGGTACCGATGTGTAAAGTTGTATAAGCAAATACCATATTAGCTAGGGCTCCTTGTGCTAGCCACACACATGGTACACAAAGTAAGCGTGTACCCCCCCTGAGGATTAATGTAATTATACCCTCAGGTGTTACAGATTACAAGAATGGAATGAAATGTATTACGGAAAACCTTTGTATCATTGTACTTCAAATAACTTTGAAAATAAATGTTTTAAGTACAAAATTAATCACTCAAATACGTGTCCTGTAGCGCTAAATGTGCGTCTTGCTGTAAGATAATCTCTGTGGAAGTGTCGTAGTTATCGTCCTCCAAAAGGTAAGTTCTGCAGAAGTCAATGTACTGACCTCATGATAAACAAAAGTGAAATGCTTTGCGTATAGATATCTTAATTATTACGCTTATTGCTGTGATGAAGAAAGTACGGTGCTGTAACGTATTGTTGTGCTACGGAAAAGGCTCATTGTAGCTGTACCACAAAAGTTACTATTAAACATGTTTTACTTTCCAGAAGAATTCAGAAAAACTGTGCAGATATGAAACAGAAACACCGCAAAAGCAACATTGTAAATTGTCACTCATTAGTAGCGTCGTGATAAAATCGTGTAGCTGTCATATTAACTAACCACTGTGTCATCTGTTCGCAATAACAATGCATTCGTAATTTCTGTTTGAATAAGTTCTCTTGGTTCTTGACTGGATATTTAACTTTAAACATTGTTGCACGGTAACAGTTTCTAAAGCATACTAGTAACGTGAAGTGAAACGTTTTATGGCAAAGACAAAGTTAAAAAGCAGATTGTCTTTCAATAAACGGTTTTACATGTGAAATGTGGTGTAAACCTTTGCTCTTCTCAGTACGCAGAGTTTCAACTTGAATGCAATCATCATGCGGTATTCGTCCGTAAAGAATACTGGAATTTTGCTCACGGTTAGCGTCAATGTTATTTTTCCCTGAGCCAGCGGGCGCAAGTGGCTGCCTGCGGTGCGAGTCATTGTCTGTTTCTTTGTTGGCGCGCTTCGTTATTGGGATTAGGAGACCTAACTTCTACAAATTCGCCTTGCCGAGAGGGCTCTGCTCTGTTTAAATCCCGCCAGTTCTGATGCAGTTCAGGTCTGTCGTTACGATCATATCGTCTGTCGTCATGTCGGTACATTCCACTGTTTCTTTCCTGTCGGTCACGTGGTGGAGAATTTCTCCCTGAATTGTAACTGTGCGCTGGACCGTTGCGTCTGAAGTTATTCTGTCTCCCTTGATAATAATTGTTTTGGTTCCCATATTGTCTGTTTCTCTGATTGTCTCTGTGATAGTCATTACCGCGGAGAGGTGATCTTTCCCTGTAATTATTACTACTCTGCCAACGGTTGTCATACAGGTGGTGTCTGTTTTGGTCACGATTTGTGTTGTGAGAATAGCCTTGTCGTGTCCAGTTATTATTTCTTTCATCGCGGAATTGCGACGGATGTGACCTGTAATGATTGTTTTCCTGTTTTTGCATCCCGCGACTGTCTGTGTTAATTTCTAATTCTTGTAAGAGTCCCTGAAAAGATTCAATGTCGTCTTTGCAACGTCCTGCTAAAATAATATGTCGTAAATGTTCAGGCAGTTTGATTAAGCAAATGCGGATGAGTTCTGAGGGGCTGTATGGGTTTGAAAGATACTGATTCTTATGCAACATATCTTCAAAATATTTCACAAGACTGGAAAATTCAGATTGTTTGAAACGTTTCATCATTATGATGCCATGTTTCACTCGGTCTTGTGTAGCTTGAGACCAATACGCTGAGAGGAAGGCATGATAAAATTCTCCTTCACTGTGACAATCATGAATGACTGATCGCATTCTTACAGCTGGTTCATTCTCCAAGTAGCCACACATAAATTCTAATCTGTGTTCTAATTACCAGTTGGGAGGAAAACAATGAGAGAATTGATGGAGCCACGCTTGTGGATGAATGTCGTTGGCAGAATTCTTAAACGTTTTGAATTTACGTGTAGTAATGAACAGCTTATAGTCAAAATCATCGTGTCGGCGAGTAGCATATCGGTCATTGTTACGTCGTGTCGGCGGTTCCATCTCAAAATTCGGTGTACCTTGCCAATTTCTTTCATAATTACCGAAATGCTCTGTGTTATTATTTTGTGGCTTTTCCGTATTTCTAAGTTCCTCTTTCCATGTTGGAGCGCGAGTGTCCTCTGAAATATGTAATTCTTATATTACTTGTGCCAACTGATCTTGTACTTCCCGGATTTCTCTTTTGTACTGTGTATTGATTTGATTTTGATTTTGTTTGATTTTTCTTATTTGTTCATACTCTTCTGTGTCAGTGAAGGCTACGGGTCTTGTGTCATTCAGATCATCATCTACCTTTGTAGATAAGTTAGTGACCTGATCCGAAAGTTCAGCTACTTTCTCCGTTAGTGTACTTATTTCCTCCATGTGTCTTTCTGAACCAATTTTCAGGGTATCTACTGTGTCCTTTAAATTTTCCTGAGTTTTTGCAAGTTGCGTAACCGAATCGGTAGATGCAACTGAGTCAATTTTAGCTTGCAAGGTCTCATGATTTTCATGAACAATAGTTTGCAGTTCTTTTATGGCTGCTTCGTGATTCTGTAATGCATTTTCATGACGCGAAAAAATAGGTTGGAAATGCTCAGAAATTTGTGTTTTTACGTCATTACAGACCTTTTGACATTTCGATTCGATGTTATGTAACTCAGTAGTTAAATCTTCACGTGTTTGTTCAAGTGTGGTGTCTAACTTTTGAAGATTTTGTTCCACTGTGTCTAACTTTTTAAGATTTTGTTCCACTGTGTCTAACTGTTGCTGTGTTTGTCTCAGGTATTGTTCCATTGTGTCTAACTTTTGAAGCTTTTGTCCCATTTGTTCATAATTGTAATAACAATGCATTAGTGTCTGGAATCTGTTCCTCTACGCTTTTCGGCAGTGCATTTGCACCAGCAACATTCACATTTTGACAAGCAGAAAATGTGTCTTGACTCATTTGAGAAAACGGTGAGGACCCAAAACCTAAGTCTACAGTATTTGCAATATTGTGTTCTGTCATTTCGGATTCCTGAGGGGAGCTGTTGCCGACCGATCGATCGATAATGCTTCCCTGTTCACTAATTGTTTCACTGTCTACACCATTGTTTGCAGCCCGCTCCATTTCCCTATGTACAATTACCAAATTACTACTTTCAACATTAGTTAATTCATTACTCGGTGGCGCTAACACACTGCTTTCGTCTTCACTGTCATTTCTCAGTTTACTTTGGAGCCTAGTATTACGTTTTTCACACGCCATTATTGTCACAATATTTCACACGACAACACAAAAAAAACACAATTTGAAGAGCAAAAATAACAGAACACATTAAAATAGAACTGAAAATAATATCTAGTTAATTGCAAGCGCAGCTGCGAAATACTTGGTGCAAATCTACATGCATGCCACAACTGCTTTACTGTGCAACAATGAAAAACCACAACTACCAAGGAAATTCTCTCTATAATTACGCGCTAGCAATAAACAAAAGCTACACTAAATACACAAACTACAAGAAAAATCAGAAGATTCCAGTGAGATATCCTTGGCTAAGGGTCGACATATGAAACATCCCCTTAGAACAATTATAAATGACTGTGCTTAAACTGACACACAATATTTTTAGCGCAACGCAATCTGACTATCAAAGATCCCTGCAAAAGAATGGCCCTGAGTAACATTAAACTATACCTTTCAGAAATCACTTACCTCACAAAAATCTTCATTACTCGTACTACTGCAATACAGCGAGCGCCACTATTGCCAGCTAAATAAAAGGTTCAAACTACAGAAGGCACTAACTACTGATAGGGATAGTTAGCAAATGAAAGATATTAATAGAGAACAAACAATGTATTTACCTTAATAGTCATAATATATATATAGCAGTTCATGACAAATTACAAAACTCCGCCATCTCTCTCCCCACATCCACCACTGCTGGCGGCTCACCTCCAACTGCGCAACGCTACGCGCTGTTCACATCCAGCTGCCGCTGCCCAACACTACAATGGCAGACAACAATGCAAACTAGCCACAGACTGCACACAGCACAGCCAGTGATTTTCATATAGAGCGCTACGTAACGTTGCCAATAAGAAAACATAAACAGCCTACTTACAAAGTCTCTTGTCATTTCATATAATCTAAACCTCCTTGATGTAATTTATAACAAGAGTTACGATAATCAGTAGTGCTGCAAATGTCAACATCGCTATACAGACATCGAGTACACCGTGTAAAATATTTCCAGTTTAATTATAAGACTAATGAATAAACAAGGGACTGAGGACCATTAATCTCCATATGACTTGTATTAGCACACTGTAAAGATGCACACAATCCATTTGGTTTCAGTGAAAATGTAGAATGGTCTGTACAGTAACCTACAGCTCCCGAGAGAAGCGTTCCAAAACAAGTTTAATCCGTATTCGTGGGGATATGTGAATCAGCTGCATCTGCTGCTGAATATAGCAGTTCATTTTCCATAGCAGAACTTCTCGTCACATTGACGTTCACAACACGTAATGATCGATATTGCTTGGCAAATCTCCGGTGTGTAGGGTGCCGAGATCAACGACCGATTGCAGACGATATCGCATGCGACGGATGGCTGTGATCCGTCGCTCTGATGTGGTGCCTTCAAGTTTTCTTGAGGTAGACAGAGGTTATCAACACGAACTGTAGTAGAACTTATATACGTCTCCCGGTTAAATATTAAACCTTCTTTCTTTCTGTTCCACTTTTTCTTGTATTTTCTGGTCAGTTTCTGCGCCCCCTCCGTAACTGTGACTAGGCGTGACCTATCTCGCCGTGCCCCAGTTACAGCCGATGATACGCCGTAGTGGTGGCTAGACCACTTTTAGTCTCTGCAGTGTCCATATGCCTTTCGGCCCACCCTTTCACTTCAGTCGCTTCTTTTGGATGCTGGTGCGCTCCCTTCGATTTTAGTTTTCTCATTTTGACGGTATTGAGACTGTTATTAGTATGCCTAGATTTTGAACATCTGCCGATAAGAGGTTCAAGGATGGGCTCTAGACGTTAGTATCGTTCCAGCAAACATTTCTGTGCAATAAATGAGTGTGTCTAAATGAAGAATTGTCCAGAAGAATTATTTTGTACATTACTGAACGGGTGGGCAGTAGTAGGAGCGGGGAGAAAGTGGTAAAGTGTGGCCCGAAATTACATTAGAAATTTTACCAAAAAATATTTTATTACACGAAGACTGGATTGTAATACTACAGCTCAAAACTTAGTATTCATTCAGAATTAAGCATAACGTACCCTTACCTCATATTATAGTTTCTAATGACACCGTGCTACTAGAATAACATCTAAACAGTTCGATGGCAACGCACATGAAATCAAGCTCAAATTACAAGTTTTACACACTGACTGTTACTCAGGAAAAGAAGGTTTCAAAACTGACATCATTTTCACAGACCTTAGATAACAACTACAGAAGTTAAAGCCTGATTTAGAAAACTTAACTGCGCTTTCGCAAATTATTATGTACTCCAATTCCAGAAGAATGAACTTGCAATTACCCTACAAATTATTAAAACTTTTAAAAGACGTTCTAGCAAAGTTCACTGTAGTAAACAGATTTTTAAAAGACCAATTAATTACATAACCTCAGCTAGCAAACAATTCAAAATTTAAGTTTGAATACACAATTACCAAATAAAGTAAATCGCAGGCAACAGCTATTTCAAATAGTGGTAGTTCCGAGAAAACATTTGTGACAACTTAGAATTAGATAGCGATTTCCTATAACTAAAACCAAGTAGTAATTGCCATTGACTAGCTTACAGCATGACAAATTAAAACGTTGAATAGCCTGCAACACGACAATTTGAAAACCAGATTACTTAACTTAAGAGACTGGCTGCATATAACACACAGGTCAAAAGGTTGCTTCCTGGGTTGTTAACCAAATATCAGTTACAAAGGTGGCATTTACACTGAAGTGCCAAAGAAACTGGTATAGGCATGCGTGTTTAATTTCAGAGTTGTGTAAACAGCCAGAATACGGCACTCCGTTCCGCAACGCTTATAAAAGACAAGTGTGTGGCACAGTTGTTAGATTGGTTACTGCTGCTAAATGGCAGATTATCAAGATTTACATGAGTTTGAACTTGGTGTTATAGTTGGCGCACGAGCGATGGGACACAGCATGACCGAGGTAGCGATGAAGTGGGGATTTTCCGGTACGACCATTTCACGAGTGTACCGTGAATATCAGCAATCTGGTATAACATCAAATCTCCAACATCGCTGCGGCCGGTAAAAGATCCTGCAAGAATGAGGCGAAAGACGACTGAAGAGAGTCGTTCAACGTGACAGAAGATCAGCCCTTCCGCAAATTGCTGCAGATTTCAATGCTGGGCCATCAACAAGGGTCAGCGCATGAACTATTCAATGAAACATCATCGTCATGGGCTTTTGGTGTCACTTGATGACTGCACGCCACAATGCTTTACGCCTCGCCTGGGCCCATCAACACCGACATTGGACAGTTGATGATTGGAAACATGTTGCCTGGTCGGACGAGTCTCGTTTCAAATTGTATCGAGCGGATGGGCGTTTATGAATATGAAGACAACCTCATGAATCCATGGACCCTGCATGTCAGCAGAGGACTGTTCAAGCTGATGGTGGCCCTGTAATGGCGTGAGGCGTGTGTAGTTGGAGTGATATGTGATCCCTGATACGTCTCGATATGATTCTGATAGGTGACACGGATGTAAGCATCCTATCTGATCATCTGCATCCATTCATGCCCACTGTGCATTCAGACGGACGTGGGCAATTGCAGCAAGACAGTGCGACACCCCACACGCCAAGAAAATGGTTCAAATGGCTCTGAGCACTATGGGACTTAAGAACTTAAAACTACTTAACCTAACTAACCTAAGGACATCACACACATCTATGCCCGAGGCAGGATCCCAACCTGCGCGGTTCCAGAGTGAAGCGCCTAGAACCGTTCGGCCACACCGGCCGGCCACACGCCAAGAATTGCTACAGGGTGGCTCCAGGAACACTCTTCTGAGTTCAAACACTTCCTCTGGCCACCAAACTACCCAGACGTTACATTATTGAGCATATCTTGGATGCCTTGCAACGTGCTATTCAGAAGAGATCTCCACCCTCTCGTACTCTTAAGGATTTATGGACAGCCCTGAGGGATTCATGGTGTCAATTCCCTCCAGCACTACTTCAAACATTAGTCTCGAGTTCATGTCACGTCGTGTTGCGACACTTCTACGTGCTCGCGGGGGCCCTACACGATATTAGGCAAGTGTACCAGTTTCTTCTGCTCTTCAGTGTACGGTGCATTAGCAAAGAAGAACATTTCGATATAAGTTTGTTATCACAAGCAACCAATATAACAAAAACGTAAGTAATGGCACTTATACGCTTGGCACGTGCAACAGATATTTTTTTGGCTATTGACAAAACACGACCAACTTGCGGTAACAGTAGTGTTGAAACTTTGCCGTGAGAATAAAGGTAATTTGACTTTCAGGTGTAACCAGGGCGCGGGAATTGTATAAGCAATGTAACTCACCGCGTTCTGGAGGACTCGGTAGAATAAAACCACTAGCACATAGCTTAACTATCTAGGCGAACTAGAATTAATACGGTGGCGACAGGATACCAGAGTAAGATAATTGACAAGATTCCCACAATAGTCTAACACTAGTCATCAATTCATTGCAGGCTCCGAAAGTGTCCACTTCGCGTCATTCCAAAATACTACACGGTATACTGATCAGCTCTTCAGGTTGCTAATAGAGCCCTTCGAGACACACCTGCCTCTATCAATGACAAGCGGGACCTCACCACTACACCTTAGAGTCACCGCAGCTGACTGCCCCGGCACCTCTCGTCACAATCCCCTTTCACTCACGGTACCTCGTGAAGAGCCACCACACAACCCATGGCGACACTTTCGAAGTCAAAAGCACAGAAACGCCCACGAGCCTATACAGCCTCTCGCTTGCCGCACAAGAAATCCTGTGACAATTAACCGGAAAATTTCGAGAGAACAATCCAGTTATCCAAGAAGTTAGAAGGCTCAGTGAAACCATTGCAGAAGAATTCGATAAAAGCAAGCTAGACGGCTTAGGGTTTAATAATAATAAACCATCTCTCTATTGCTTTCCTCAACAAAAATCAGCAATGGCATCTACAGTAAACGTTGCCGAATTGAAGCGTTTGAGAAAATCAGCAATATGACATTTCAAGTTCTTGATTGGTTTTCGTATTTCCTACCCCTCATATTCCACTGCTATTAAAGAAAAGTTACTTCTATCTGAGTGTTACTCTCGGCTAGAATATTTTTTAGTAAACAAAGAAAACTATATACAGGGGAGTCGGAAAGAATAATCCTTTTCATTTGGCTATTGTGACAGCGGCTGTCTGAGCAGGTAGCCGGTGACTCACTAGCGGCATTGCAAGGGGGCGGGAAATTCAGCTGCGATGGAGAAATGGAGTGTGCAAGAGCGTGTCCCTGTGGAAGAGCTTTACACTGGAACCAAGTCAGTAGTAGCGACCCAACGAGGTTACCGCAGATTAAACCATCGCAGGACACGTTTCATATGGCCATACCACAACGTGTTGGATAGCTAAGTGACGCACGGATGGCTCAGTGCGTGATAGCAAGTCACCTGGACGACTCGGGAAACATCGACCGTGTACGGGCATCAGTTCAGAAAAGTCCTCGACGATCGCTCCGCAGCATATAGCACGCACTAAACTTGAGCTACGGCAGTGAACGGCGCATTTTACACCTAGATTTTCATACGCGGCCCTTCAAGATACAGGTAGTGCAACCCTTAAGGGCTATAGACAAAGTTGTAAGTGTTTAGTTTTGCTATGCATTTCTGGAAATGTGGGTGGCTACTCCAGGTTGACTGACGAGGCACACTCCTTATTCTCGCTGACAATTAACAAGCAAACCTGCCATTTTTGGGGCACTTGGAACCCACAGCAAGTCCATCGCTACACAGCCCGAAATTAACGGTATGGTGTGTACTCACTGCTGTTGGTATAGTCGGTCCATATTTCTTCCGGGGCGATAATGGAGCAACATGTGATGTGACTTCCGAGCGATATAAGTCCATGAGTCGGACTTTTGTCGTTCCTGCGCTACAACAGCATCCTCGTTCGTTTGCGAGGTATCAACGGGACGGCGCAACTGCAATGGACGAAGTGCGCGAGCGGTTTCTTGGAAATCTCATCTCCCGATTTGGTGATGTGGCTTCGCTGGCACATACACCGATCTGATGGCCCCAGATTTCTTCTTCTATGGGTATCCGAAGTCTAGAGTTTTCGAAAATCGCCCTGCAAACTTCCAGGCGGTGGAGACTAACATCCGTCGCCGCTATTTCCATTTCCGTACTGGAGAATACTATGCTTTACAGGCTTCATAGCTCTATATGAGTACGCCGGTAAAGGTGGTTCTCATCTGAGTGATGTGATCTTTAAGATGTGAGTGCTATACGTCGCAAGAAACTCCAAAGACTCATAACGCGACTGCTTTTGTGAATCAAGAAGCCTGCGTTAATAAAGTTTTTGTCAACAGTTGAAAAGGCAGCAATCTTTCACGATTTGTGATCAATGACAATGTATAGTCGGTAGTATCATCAAACTGCACCAAATTGTTATTTAAAACAATAATTGAAAATAATCAGCGAAGCTATAGCTTTATGGGATAAGCGTGTTGGGCTACCTGTGGAACGCAAAAATGGTTCAAATGGCTCTGAGCACTATGGGACTTAACTTCTGAGGTCATCAGTCCCCTAGAACTTAGAACTACTTCAACCTAACTAACCTAAGGACATCACACACATCCATGCCCGAGGCAGGATTCGAACCTTCGACAGTAGCGGTCGTTCGGCTCCAGACTGTAGCGCCTAGTACAGCACGGCCACTCCGGCCGGCCCTGTGGAACGCAGTACAGCAACTGTTCTGCCTCGCATGGATTCGACAAGTGCTTGGTAAGTTCCCACCAGATACCTACGCATTACTAACACAACTCCCGTAAATCATGGGCTGGTGGTTTGTGTAGGAGGAGCTGGCTCCCAATAGTGCCCAGAGTAGTCAGGTAGCCAAAAAATCTGTGTGAGTTCAGCATCAAGGGCGTCAAACCACTATAGCACGATTCTGGCGTTGCGAAGTCGAAAGTTATCCTACTGGAAGATGCCACTGTCGTTGGAGGATACATCGAGCACGAAGGGAAGCAGGTGGTACACACTAATTTTCAAGTAGTCCACAGCTGTCTCTGGTTACTACCACTGGTGTCATGGAACACCAGGTGAATGTTCCCAATAACATGATACTACTCCTAGTGATCAGTGTCCGTGGCGCATGTTTAGAGCCGCAGTTCACCCGAATTTGTAGCATGTATGGATTGATCATTTATCTGAGACAGCAAAAAACTTGACTCATTCGACCAGGTGACACGTTTTCGTTGACCCACGGCCCAATCTAGATGATCTTTTGCCAGCTTCAATCGTAATTGACAATGTTGTTGGGTCAACGCGTGAACATATAGTGATCATTTACTGCGTAGTTTAACAGTATGGTTTCACCAACGTAGCACGATACACTTGAGCCTGCGCGAGGATCGTATTGTCGTCAGATCTGCCACAGGGTACCGCTTAACTTACTTTTTCATAATGGGGTAGCCTCTGACCACCACGTCTTGTGATGAGGCATCTACACCCAACCCCTTCTCGCCCACTCGTGATATCACCACACTTCAACCACTTTCCATAGATGCTCACAACATTAAGCATGCGAAGCCAGCCGCGGTGGCCGAGCGTTCTACGCGCTTCAGTCTGGAACAGCGAGACTGCTACGGTCGCAGGTTCGTATCCTGCCTCGGGCATGGATGTGTGTGATGTCCTTAGGTTAGTCGGGTTTAAGTAGTTCTAAGTTCTAGGGGACTGATGACCTCAGATGTTAAGTCGCATAGTGCTCAGAGCCGTTTGAACCATTTTTTAAGCACGCGAACAGCCGACCACATTCGTCGTTAACCATATCCTTGTTCTCAGGCACCAGGTATAATAGTCTGCCCCTTGCCATAGTTGCATATTTCAGTGGTTTTCCTCATTTGTAGCTCGTATTGTCGCTGTATTTATTTCCCATTCGTCTCTAGGCCACTAAATGTCTTTCCCTGCTCTGGAAGTGCACCAGGTGGCATTCAGTCTCGGGATTGCCAATGCTAATAATGTCTTAGTTCCTCAGTGTACAGCATAATATCCTTGTAGGTCTGTGGTACTAAAGATTTTTAAACTATTGGGAGTATATGAAACTGTCGAAATGTGTTGGGGTCAGAGATAATACTATACGGTACAGTCAGATTAATATGACCACCTGTCAGAAGCCTGAATAACCACTTTTAGCAGTGCGGATGTGCAGGAAAAAGAGTCAGTGGTGTTCTGAAAGTGCCGCGCCCAGCTGCACTAGGTTTCTCGGTTGATGATCCGTCGCACGAACAGTGCGATCAAGGTGGTCCCACAGTTTCTCGATTAAGTTTAAATCCGGGGAATTTGATCACCAGGAGATGACGGTAAATTCATCATGGTGCTCTTCGAACCAGGTGTGTACACTGCTAGCAGTGAGACATGTTGCATTGTCCTGCTGGTATATGCCATCGTGCCAAAGGGAAAAAAGTAGTGATAGACATGGTCCCCAAGAATATATGCGTACTTGTGTTGACCCACTGTGTCTTCCAGAATTACAATATCGCCCACCTAATGCCACGAAAGCATTTCCCAGACCATAATGCTCCCACCTTTTTGGGTTTCACACTTTTCGTTTCATACAAGTCAAACGCCATCTGTCCGATGGAGCATAAAACGTAATTCATCTGAAAAGGCCACCTATCGCCACGCTGTGCATGTTCAGTGGCGGTATTGGCGTACAAAATCGAACCTTCGTTGACGATGAATAGCAGTCAGCTTGGGTGCATGAAGTATGTGCCTTCTGCGGAGGCCCATATGCAACAACGGTCAGTGGACGGTAGTTGACAAGATTCAGTTGGTAGCCCCTTGGTTCATCTCTGTGTCAACTGCTCAGCAGCTCATATCTATTTGGCTGTACAACACCTCCGCAGCCGTCGTTCATTCAAATGGTTCAAATGGCTCTAAGCACTATGCGACTTAACATCTGAGGTCATCAGTCCCCTAGACTTAGAAGTACTCAAACCCGAACCTAAGGACATCACACACATCCATGTCCAAGGCACGATTCGAACCTGCGACCGTAGCAGCAGAGCGGTTCCGGACTGAAGCGCCGAGAACCGCTCGGCCACAACGGCCAGCCATCGTAAGACAATAATCATGCCCTTTTGGACGTTAGATTAATTGCTTTGTTTCGGCGCTACGACAATGAATACAGTGTTCATCGCGTACCAACCATACCTCCCCCCTCCCCCCCCCCCTTCCCGTCAGCCACGACATACTCAATTTAGTGCTGCTACCCGCCGTTTGTGAATGGTTACTGCACGCTGACATCGAACAGTGCTCACATTAATGTGATTGGCCAGTGTATGACAGCAATAAACCAAGTACATCGTTAACAGCTTCATAATATAAATGGTGCAAAATCGAACTATGCATTTACCAAGACCAGTATTTCAAGTAACACTGCGAGTGTGAATTGATTATGCCTTTACGAGCATGGAAATGAGGGTATAGCTGTTTCTTTCAGTAGTTTCGAAAGATAACCTTTCCGTTACCTTTTTTTTCAAAATGGTTCAAATGGCTCTGAGCACTATGGGACTCAACATCTTAGGTCATAAGTCCCCTAGAACTTAGAACTACCTAAACCGAACTAACCTAAGGACATCACACACACCCATGCCCGAGGCAGGATTTGAAGCTGCGACCGTAGCAGTCCCGCGGTTCCGGACTGCAGCACCAGAACCGCTAGACTACCGTGTCTTCCCTTATACAAGTTTCTGTGGGTCGTCGGTCGTACCTGTGGCTCCACGAGCCTCGCCGGACTTGTCGTTGGACAACAGGTACTGTCAGCTTGTGACTGGACGTCTCTATGCATGACCTCGCGACACGCCCCCCTCCCCTCCCTTCCCTCCCTGGGCCAGCGTCGAACCGCCCTTTTGTCACTCCCACGAAGCCGCGCAGGCTACCCTGGCTACCCTGGCACCAGAATGCCGAGGTAGCAACGACGTGACAAAAGAACACTGCGACTGTTCTCCCCGTATCAACATTTCCCTCGCTGCCACTACACCCTCGCTCAGGCCAGCTGTTTACTTGGTACTTGGGCTGCTGCAGTTGAACGTCAGTGATTGCGGGCGGTGACTCGCTGGTGCGGAGAGCAATCCACTGGGCCACAGAGGGCGCCGATCACGAACCGCACTGTTGTTTGCTGCTTCCCACGTGAGTTTTAAATTATTGCGCGTAATTTAAAATGAGCTCGGGCGTGTGGGATGGTGGGCTGCTGCTGCGGCAGCTGTAATTATATTTGGGAGTTGGTCAAACTGCGCCCGTGGGGCACGTAACGTCCGCGCGCCCTATTAACTAAACATGGCGGTACAGCTAGCCCTCCTGATTGGTCCGCGTACAACCCCCATGTAGCTGAATGGCTGTGTGGCCATGACCGATAGCCGATAAGTAAGGGAAAAACAGTATTTCACACTGCCCTAAATCAGAACGGAGCATTCTGTACTTACATCTACACACTGCAAATTACTGTAAAGTACATGGTAGAACGTATGCCCCATTGTGCCATAAAGAACGAAAGTTTTGAGTGCACAATAAAACAAAAATTTTTTGATGTAATTAATCCTTGTGTATATTAACTTTTACTGTGTCTTAACTGCAACAGAAATATTTTTCCCCAATGCAAACCTCATGTATACAGTTGTGAATGTTCAGTCTATTTGCATGCACAAATGCTGCCAACCGTTGGGCACTATAAAAATATCAACAAGCCAGTACAGCAGTGCGCTAACGTTTGTGATCGCCACAATACACGGAAGTGGTTGGTTCCTTATATCCTCAGTCTGAGGCGCTTTGCTACAGTTCGTGCAGCTCCCCCCTGTCTTAGGTTCGAGTCCTCTCTCGGGCATGGGTGTGTGTGTTGTCCTTAGCGTAAGTTAGTTTAAGTTAGGTTCGGTAGTGTGTAAGCCTAGGACCCGATGACCTCTGCAGTTTCGTTCCATAGGAACATGCCACAAATTTCCAAATTTCCAAAAGGCCCAAAGGATGCCTACTGGCCGCCATGTCATCCTCTACCGCGTGGCGATATGCAGATGCAGTGAGGAGAGGCATGTGGTGAGCAAACCACTCACCTGGCCATTTTGCAGACTTTCCACACCACAGAGCAACTACTACTCCGTCAAGCAGCTCCTCCGTTGGCATCACGAAGCTGAGTGCGTCCCCTATCAGTCTTCCCATTAAGGAAAAATCCTTGGCACTACTGGGAATCAAGCCTGGGACTTCCACATGCCAACCATTTGCGCTGACCGCTCAGGTAGACCCTTAGAAAAGAACCCATGTGTAAAAATTATGTTTTGAAAACAGGCCATATTTCCTTACAAGTGTTGCATCTAAAATCATTTTAAAATATCACCTAAGAGCAGTACAGCATAAAGAAAAATTTTCTTTCATCCAGAAAAAAATACATGACAGAAAGAATTAGGTAATTTACATGTTACTTCAGTGTAACATACCTGTGATTATGTATTAAGTATACAGTTGCCCATAAAACAATGTCCCAATTTCGGAGGTATATGACAAGAGTTTACACTATTTAGAGCAAATCATTTACCAAAATGTAGTTTTTCATGCAAATCTTCAATATGTGCGCCTTTAGTTATATGGCACATATCCAACCTAAAATCCAATTCATCCCACACTTTGGTCAACATATCCAGAGTAATGGAAGCAATAGCCTCTTCAGTTCTGAGTCTCAAATCCCCAAAAGAAAAAATCGGCATGCTGTGAGGCCAGGTGAATATGGAGGCTGACCATACAACCAATTCAACAGTCATAGACATTGACGTTCAACCACTCTCGTAGAAATAGATGCCATTGTGGAGGGGTGCACCTTGTTGCCAAATGAAGTTTGCTGGTTCCCCTTCTATTTGGTGAAACAGACATTCTTGCAACATATCCAAATAAGCCACCCTTTCTACAGTAACTTCAGCGAAAGCAAGGTCCATACACTGGACGTCGGGACATGCCACAGAAAACATTTAATTTTGGGGAATATCTTTGATATTGTACAGATACCAGTTAGATGAAAACTTGCCTCTCATCACTGAATAATATGTGAGCAGAAAATCTTCCCGCTGGAACGCTTCACTTGCAAAGTTATAACGTTCGCCATATAGTCATCTAGTTTTAAAGCACGTACCAACTATAAACGGTTTGGATTCATGTGCGGGCCGCTGTGGCCGAGCGGTTCTAGGCGCTTCAGTCTGCAACCGCGCGTCCGCTACGGTCGCAGGTTCGAATCCTGCCTCGGGCATGGATGTGTGTGATGTCCTTAGGTTAGTCAGGTTTAAGTAGTTTTAAGTGCTAGGGGACTGATGACATCAGATGTTAAGTCCCATAGTGCTCAGAGCCACTTGAACCATTTTTTATTTGGATGCATGTGTAAATGTTTTCTTAAAGCCTTCCACACTGTCATCTCTGGCAACGTAAGTTCAAAACTTGCTTTCCGAACAGACATCTCATGGCTACAAAGTTAAGAGGCTATGACATGGTCAACATCCTCCTCAACCACATTTTGTCATCCCGTGCTTTTAGCTTTACACATACATCCAGTCATTTCGAATTGACTATACCAGCGGCGGATGTTTTTGCCATATGGGGAACCACAATTAAACTTTAAACTAAACGAATGTTGAACTGAAATTACAGATTCACTTTCGTGGAAACTGTAGAACACAATATGCTTTACGCTCAGGAGACGCCATTTTACCTACGTGGTGTGTGCAGTGCTGCATGTGGGAAAAGAACAGACCAGTAATCGTGCATGCGCTTATCTAAGAGTGTGTGAGTTATCTTTAATTGTAACGTTGAATAAATACTCTACAAGGCTTGCAGTTGATACCAATAAAATGTATGACTGAAACACTCTTTTCTGGACACTCCTCTGTTACTTAGGTGCTTTCCACAACTCTACAGGCACACTCTTGTTCTTTCGATGAAATTTTCCATAACTTTTCGGTGTACTTGCACCGCTAGTTCTGAAAGTACATGAAAGACCTCGGCCTTAGCCTCTGGAAGTGATCAAGGTTTGTTGGTGTACACATCGCCATTTCAGATAGCCTTACAGAAACAAATCACATGACAGATCTAGATGACCAATTCACGTCACCAATGCGAGAAATTACCCAGCCGGCAAACCTCTCGTAACAAGCCCATTGTTGCAACTGATATGTGACAGATTGCGCCATCTTACTGAAACCCAACCTCTTCAGCATCCACACGATCACAGATCACATAAACATACAGTGACAATGTTCGCCGTCCACTGTTAATGCATTTCCGGTGGCATCTTTGGACAAGTAAGGGACACTTAATGTCCTCAGCCCAAACGCCACAGCACACAGTCACGCGTTGTGGGCATAACGGTTTTTCCATAACTACTCGATGGACTTCTGTAACTCAGAGCCTGCGATTTTGCTTGACACGAAGCCACTCAGCATAAAGTGTGAACATTATTTTCTTGGCGTAATTATTGTTTTTCAGTAACCCCTTGTCACTCTCCTGTAGGTCAACAAATATGTGACCATTCTTCCTGCTCTCCTTTCCATATGATCAGTGCCTTCTGTTACTTCTACCTACATTAGGCCCTACACACCTAAACAGTATTCTGTAATCTGTTGCATGAGTGTTTGTCAACAGTTTCCTTTGTAGACAGATTGCATTTTGCCAGTATCCCACCAAAGAACTGAAGATGGCCACCTGCTACTGCTCTAATCATTCCATGACATACCCTCACAATCAGTTACACCCAGGCATTTATGTGATTTATGTGATTCCACTTGTGACTCACTGATGTTGTTAAGAGATGATACGTTTCTGATTTGCAAAGTGTACAGTTCCACATTTTTGAACATTTAAGGCAGGCTGGCAGTCTTTGCACTGTCCTTGAATTCCTATCGAAATCAGGCTGTTCATTTGTGTAGATTCTTTCAGACATACTTGTCTGGAGCATCTGCAAAATGTCTCAATCAACTACTAATATTGCCTTCAAGGTCATTGACATACAACATGAACTGCAAGGGTCCATCATAATTCCCTTGTGTACACTTGATGTTCCTTCAACATCTGTGAATGACTCCCCACCCAAGGTACTATACTGTTGTTGTTGTGGTCTTCAGTCCTGAGACTGGTTTGATGCAGCTCTCCATGCTACTCTATCCTGTGCAAGCTTCTTCATCTCCCAGTACCTACTGCAACCTACATCCTTCTGAATCTGCTTAGTGTATTGATCTCTTGGTCTCCCCCTACGATTTTTACCCTCCACGCTGCCCTCCAATGCTAAATTTGTGATCCTCGATGCCTCAGAACATGTCCTACCAACCGATCCGTTCTTCTAGTCAAGTTGTGCCACAAACTTCTCTTCTCCCCAATCCTATTCAATACCTCCTCATTAGTTACGTGATCTATCCACCTTATCTTCAGCATTCTTCTGTAGCACCACATTTCGAAAGCTTCTATTCTCTTCTTGTCCAAACTAGTTATCGTCCATGTCTCACTTCCATACATGGCTACACTCCATACAAATACTTTCAGAAACGACTTCCTGACACCTAAATCTATATTCGATGTTAACAAATTTCTCTTCTTGAGAAACGCTTTCCTTGCCATTGCCAGTCTACATTTTATATCCTCTCTACTTCGACCATCATCGGTTATTTTACTCCCTAAATAGCAAAACTCCTTTACTACTTTAAGTGTCTCATTTCCTAATCTAATTCCCTCAGCATCACCCGACTTAATTTGACTACATTCCATTATCCTCGTTTTGCTTTTGTTGATGTTCATCTTATATCCTCCTTTCAAGACACTGTCCATTTCGTTCAACTGCTCTTCCAAGTCCTTTGCTGTCTCTGACAGAATTACAATGTCATCGGCGAACCTCAAAGTTTTTACTTCTTCTCCATGAATTTTAATACCTACTCCGAATTTTTCTTTTGTTTCCTTTACTGCTTGCTCAATATACAGCTTGAATAACGTCGGGGAGAGGCTACAACCCTGTCTCACTCCTTTCCCAACCACTGCTTCCCTTTCATGCCCCTCGACTCTTATAACTGCCATCTGGTTTCTGTACAAATTGTAAATAGCCTTTCGCTCCCTGTATTTTACCCCTGCCACCTTCAGAATTTGAAAGAGAGTATTCCAGTCAACATTGTCAAAAGCTTTCTCTAAGTCTACAAATGCTAGAAACGTAGGTTTGCCTTTTCTTAATCTTTCTTCCAAGATAAGTCGTAAGGTCAGTATTGCCTCACGTGTTCCAACATTTCTACGGAATCCAAACTGATCTTCCCCGAGGTCGGCTTCTACCAGTTTTTCCATTCGTCTGTAAAGAATTCGCGTTAGTATTTTGCAGCTGTGACTTATTAAACTGATAGTTCGGTAACTTTCACATCTGTCAACACCTGCTTTCTTTGGGATTGGAATTATTATATTCTTCTTAAAGTCTGAGGGTATTTCGCCTGTCTCATACATCGTGCTCACCAGATGGTAGAGTTTTGTCATGACTGGCTCTCCTGAGGCCATCAGTAGTTCTAATGGAATGTTGTCTACTCCCGGGGCCTTGTTTTGACTCAGGTCTTTCAGTGCTCTGTCAAACTCTTCACGCAGTATCTTACCTCCCATTTCATCTTCATCTACATCCTCTTCCATTTCCATAATATTGTCCTCAAGTACATCGCCCTTGTATAAACCCTCTATATACTCCTTCCACCTTTCTGCTTTCCCTTCTTTGCTTAGAACTGGGTTGCCATCTGAGCTCTTGATATTCATACAAGTGGTTCTCTTCTCTCCAAAGGTCTCTTTAATTTTCCTGTAGGCAGTATCTATCTTACCCCTAGTGAGACAAGCCTCTACATCCTTACATTTGTCCTCTATCCATCCCTGCTTAGCCATTTTGCACTTCCTGTCGATTTCATTTTTGAGACGTTTATATTCCTTTTTGCCTGCTTCATTTACTGCATTTTTATATTTTCTCCTATCATCAATTAAATTCAATATTTCTTCTGTTACCCAAGGATTTCTATTAGCCCGCGTCTTTTTACCTACTTGACCGTCTGCTGCCTTCACCACTTCATCCCTCAGAGCTACCCATTCTTCTTCTACTGTATTTCTTTCCCCCATTCCTGTCAATTGTTCCCTAATGCTCTCCCTGAAACTCTCTACAACTATACTATGTCCTCTTTACTGAGAAATCCTCCATCCAATCACTAATGTTGTTTGCTACACCATATGAGCATACTTTCCTTAATAACTGTCAGTGTAACACAGCGCCAAACTTCCCTTATAAGCAATATATTTATGCCAAATCTGGACCAAAGACAATATTGGTCAAAAAATCCGAGATAGAAACCAAGATTCTAATTTCGTAGTACCTATCTATACATACAAAACAAAATTGTAATTTAACTACAATTTAATCTTCAAAAATTAAATTTAAGAGGCTCAAAAAATTCTACATTTTTCAAATGCAATAACTTCAGTCAGACAATCTTTATTTGTTTTTTATTTTGATAAATAAAATGTAACCTGACAGTCTTATCTAATTTATCATCATCATATCTAAAGATTTTAGTATAACGCTCTGGAAGAATAATTTTCTATTTATCATCTAAAAGTAATAAAACATTATCCCCAAATTGAATTGATCTAATTTCAGCTTTTGAAATAGCATTAAGATTAATGTTTTTTAAGCTCTGATAATTTAGTGAACACTTATGCACAGCTATTACTATAACTGTTAAGTTCAAGTAACAGAATTTCAATGCTACCATACACATTCATTTTTATTTATATAGAAACATTTCGAAAACATTTAAATTTTTTAAAAATCTTAAGTTTTCAGTTTTAAACTTTTTTTAATTTTCTGAAAATATTACAAAAGGAAATGAAAATTTTAAGTTAAAATTTCTTTATTTTTTCTAATTTTTTATTCATTTATGTAATTTAAAAGTTTCAGAAAGAATTATGGGTTGTGAATCGTAAGTCAGACTCTTTGTGCCATACATAATAATGGATGTGATTGTGTCATTACACAAATTTTCGTTAATGGATGCACTAATTTTAATGTTGTTTTTTTAGTAGTTATAAGTTTCATTGTTCTGGACATATTAACTACATAGATAGGATAATTTTGAATAAAATTGCATGAACTTATCATTTACATTGTTTAAAATAGCTAAAAGCATTGTAAGATATTAAACGATATTTCGAGGACCAAGTTTGTATAATCCTTGACGAAAAACTTGATTTCTTCCTTTTTTTCCCATAGATATTTGGTAATTTAACATGATCAAATAAAGAAGAACCATTGCAGAGTAATTATTTTTTAAATTACTTTGGAAAACACCAAAAATAAAGTAAGACATATCAACTTCGGTAGAATTACAATAATTAGTAATACATAGTTCAAAATCTCTCTTTCCCTGTAATCTAGCAAATTCAGTTGTTTGTAGTTCAAGGAAAGAAATTGGAATTATTAGAATTTTAAGTCTTTCTTATTCTAGTTAAGTGAATATTCTGTTGATATTTAACAACAGGAATACAAATTTCCATATTTTAAACATCAACTTCAGGAAGTGTACTACTACCTTTATCAGTATTCCCAGGAAGAATAAAATTTTCTTGATCTTTTCTCAAACTCAAGTAAAAATTACAGTTAAATCTCCATCCCACATAATTTCTTTATCTTTAAACATCCACCAAATAATTCTAATCAAGAAAGTACTTCATTTTGTTTGGTTTTAATTTTAGAATTGTTAGGAATATTTAAAATCATTCGATAGGGATGAAGTTAATTGAATAGGAGTTGATGAGGAAATATAAAGATGTTCGAGTCTAGATAAATTTTTTTTCCTTTTTAATTGTACTAACATCAAAAAAATTCAAAACAAAATTGACAGTTAGTGACTAAATACCATAAAAAATTATTAACCTGCACCCTTTAAAAAAATTTTATCACATGTAATGGGTTTCATGGCATTTTGAGCTGCTACTTTGCGACGTACACTGTATAATTACATTTATGTATTTGATTCCTTGGTTTCAATGTAATATTTAATGTAAATTAAGAACTTTACATCTCGGACTCACTACGCAACTTGGTGGTTACTGTGGTATGACAAATTCTATTATATTTGATGTCATGTTATTTGTATATATTTCTTCTTTTCTATTCCTGTAATCTGACATCATATAACTACACCTGTTGATTTTTATTCTGACATGTTTTTTAAGTTGTTTGAAACAACATGCCAGCATATGTTGTTGTCAAGATGTGCATTCCCCCCTGTCTTTTGTTTTGCTATGCGTTTTTTAATGTACAATTTTAAAATTGAAATATTTAATTAATGATTTGCAAGTACACGTTGGTACGAGGGCTATCCACAAAGTACATTACGTTTTGGAATTAAAAATAAATGAATTATTGGAAATTTTTTATCATTTACAGATGAAAGCCACTACTTTGCTACATAGTTGCCATTTAAATTAAGGCACTTATCGTAGCGATGGACGAGCTTGGAAATTCCTTCGTCGTAAAATTCGGCCGCCTGCGCCTTCAACCACGTGGTTACCTCTTCTTGAAGCTGTCCGTCGTCATCAAAACGCTGCATAGCCAACCACTACTTCATTGCTAGGAATAAGTGGAAGTCGCTCGGTGCCAGGTCGGGACAGTACGGCGGATGAGGAAACAACTCCCACTTAAAAGATTCGAGAACATCACGAGTGGCATTTGCCATGTGGGCCTGGGCGTTGTCGTGAATCTTTGAGCCCAACTTTCCCCTGCGCTTGTTTTGTATTGCTCTTCTGAGGTTGTGCAGAGTTTGGCAATACCTTTGAGAGTTTACTGTAGTGCCTCTTTCCAGGAAATCCACAAAAATCACATCTTTTCTGTCTCAAAAGACAGTCGCCATCACCTTCCTTGCCGACATTGTCTGCATAAATTTCTTGGGTTTTTGGGGGGAATTTGTGTGCCCCCACAGCATTGCCTCCAATTTTGTCCCGCAGTTCACATGCTTAACCCATGTTTCGTCACCAGTAACGATGCGATCGAGTAATGAGTCGCCATCTTTCTCGTAAGCGTCCAAAAACGTTAACGCTGCAGCCATTCACTGATTTTTGTGAATCTCTGTCAAGATTTTTGGTATCCATCTTGCACAAAACTTGTGGTAACCAAGCTTTTCGGTAATGATTTCGTGCAATAAACTTAGTGAAATTTGTGGAAAACTCATAGAGAGTTCCGTTATTGTGAAATTATGATTTTCACAGACCGCGGCATTGACTTTTTTGACAAGTTTGGCAGTCACTATGCTGGGTCTTCCACTTTGCTCTTCATCGTGAACATTAGTTTGGCCATTTTTAAATCTTATGACCCATTGATGCACTCCACCTTCAGTGATTATGTTGTCCCCATACACTTCACAAAGCTGCCGATAGATTTCTATCGGTGTACAGTTTTTTGCACTCAGAAACCTTATTACAGCACAAACTTCACACTTCGCGGCATTTTCAATTAACGCTGACATTTCAAACTGTCACAGTAACTCAACAGAATACAGCACGAACCTCTCACTAGCACGGCAGGATGCCGACTGAGTGGCGGAATGCCATGACACCAAGATGGCCGCCCTAGCCCCGCCCCTAACGGACACAAACAAAACCGTAATGTACTTTGTGGATAGCCCTCGTATTTTGTGGCAATCTCTTGGCAAATAGGCAATTGTTAAGTCTTCATGTGACACACGCCACATAGAAGGCATTCCAAGACCCTGTCACACTGAGGCCTGCTATATAGGTGAATGTAAACAACGGCTTGAGTTATTGTGACCGCTTCTCAGTTTTTATTATTGTTAACTTGATACCAGTGCCTGAGTTTAATTGTACACCACAGGTATGTTCTTTCCAACACTTGGTTTATACTCAGGTGTATTTGTGGTTTTTTTGTTTTTACTCACTGATTGCTAAGTAAAGTGTGATCGAAAGTCGATTCTGCTATCAATAAGACATCAATATTACGGCAAACACTAACCTTCCTTTTAATCTATTTGATCTGCAAAAATGGGCTGAAGTGATTGAGGAAAAACAACATTAATGATTGATAATTACGTTCTAGCATCAGCATGGTTAAACTGACCAAAAATTAAACATTTAGAGGGTTATTCAGAACGTTAGGTCATCCAAAATATCAAGAATGCAAAAATATCAAAGGATATGAAAAATTGATGATAAAATTAATGAAATAATTGTCACTTTTATTAAAAATAATGATGAAATTATTCCATTAGAGGAATGTGACGATAATTCAGTTGCATTTTTTGAACATCATTCGCAAAAATAAAATATTGTTAAGAGAAAATTTCACTGGAGACAGAGATAAGGTAATAGTTTGTTTTTATTTAAGTCAAACGTATTGAAAAATACGAAAACGATTAGTCAGAGACAATTTTAATTTTTAAAATATTATTAGACGAGATTGTAGAAATTTAAATCACATTTATCATGAATTTGTAGTTGGAGAAATAAGGTTCAATAAATTTAGTACTAAATGTTTACTAGTGAACCTAGTAAATGTTGAAATAACGACACATTTAGTTTTATTATGATAGATAACACAAGAAACAATAACGAAGGTAAATACAGAGAAAAGATAAAGAATGTTTTAAAGGTTTAACATAATTCTTGAATGGAAACTTTGAAGATTTATTTATAAATTATAGAGTGCAGAAATCAAGCGCCCTTTTCTGCAGATTTTATTTGGTAAATCCAGATTTAGGCCTTGTGCCTAGATATCATCAATGCACTATTTTCTAGTTGCAATACATGTCACTTCCAAGTTGTTCAGGCATCAGTACAGTAGTATTCAAAGAACTGTGACAGACACACGAACAACATGGAAGTGACATGCATTGAAACTAGAAAGTAGGGTATTGACAATGGTTATACACTACCTGAAATCTGGATTTCCCAAATAAAATCTGCAAAAATGACAACTGATTGCTACACTCTATGATTTATAAATCATATCACAGTCATGGAGTGTACCCACTTTCCTAATGGAAGGTAACCTGATAGAACATAAATGTTGGACATATAAATTGAATGGAAGCGCTTAACATAAACATTGAACATAAATTAAATAATTAATAACATATTTTTTATCCTTAATAAACGTTTGCAAAATATGATAGAGAAGTTGTTAGAAACGCCAAACGAAATTGCAGAGAAAAGGAACAACTAATTGATGAGTTAAAGAAATGGAATAAACAACCAAGAACTGTATATGAAAAATTTAAAACAGAAGATCAACCTGTTATTGATGCAATTGAAAAAGTTAACAAGGTAATCAAATGATTAGAACAAAAAGTTTTAAAAGCAATTGAAGAAAATAGAGAAGTAGAAAAACCAATTGTTCCTTATAATCGATATTATTTAGAACAATTTAATAATATTCCATCAGTTAATCACGATAGTGATAAAAGAGATTGTACATTAAGTGGATCAACAATAAATGGTGATTTGTTAGACAATTATGAAAATCAAAGAACAAATTTAAAAGAAAAAGAAATTAAAAAAGTAAATATAAGTGAAAGAATCTTAGAATTTATCTATCATAATGAAGATAATGTTTCTGGATTAAGACCTATTCCTTGTAAATATATTGGTACATTATCACTAGATTTCAATGGTGATAACTTGCAAATTGGTGAAAAAGAATACAAAGGAAGAATGGATTAATCAAGCTTTTCACGAAAAACACCTAGTAGAAGATTTAGGTACAGAATTTGATTATCTTGACTTAAATTTTTTCTCTCAAATGCTGTAGATTGAAAGTAATCCAAGTATTATATAATCAAGTAAAGGATATAAATAAAAAATTTGATAAAAACAATCATTGAAGAATATTAGTATTTCAGAAAGAATAATTTACCACACACATTTTGGAAAAGTGAAAAATGTGGAAAAAGACTGGTTAATACTTTAATTAACATATACCACTTGAAATGCATCTTCCAGGTTATAATTATTGTGGTCTAGGAACATAATCAGAAGAAAGCTTAGCTACATGAGATAAAGGGATCCATTACATGATGTATGTAAAGATTAATATATTTCCTATAGAAATAATATAGTTTTGGAAAAAAGACAGGAAGCTGATAAAAAAACATCAATTATTAGCAATAGAAAGAATGCATACTCCAGATGCTTCATTTGAGAAAAAAATAGATTCAAATGCAGTTAGAGGAATAATTAATGGAAAACGAAAGCTAGGATTGGGTATTGAAAACTGAATTATAAAGAAGTCTTTATTAATTTTTAATCTACAAAAATGAACTTTACAATCGATTTGACTTTGCTATCTAGCGGCAAAATTAAACCAAAATAACTTAAACTCAGTGATGAAGCATTAAATAGTATTGCACAATTTTTAACTGATGCTCAAAAAGGAAAGGTAGAAAAAAAGTGTAAAAATTTACTTGCTACATTAGCTATTCCTGTTGTGGAAAAGACTGTTGAATATCTAACAACAAAAATAAAGAAGGTAAAGGACTGCCACTTCATGAAGGTAGATTTTTACCACTACTTTGGGCTGTTTACCACCTTTAACAGTTCTTGTTTCACTTCCTGGTGGTTCTGCACGAATTGCAAATGCAGTAATAAATAAGAAGAAAGGTGCTAAGGAATTAGAAGAACAAAAAAGACATTATTTAGCAATGGAAAAGAAAGGAAATGGGAAAATGTTTCAAAGTAGTACTAAAAAAATTTAATAGCCCTTTATCTAATTTTGACATAGAAGATTAGGTAAACAATTAAATATTAAATATTTTCATATCGGTTTTATGATTAATAAATTACCTAATGAACCAAAAATTTAGAATGTGGAAAAGTAAATTTAGATACATCTGATCATGTTGGCACACATTTGATTTGTTATTATAAAAACAGAGATATAAAATTTCTATTTAATTCATCTGGAGGAAACATACTGAAATAGCTAGTTAAATGTAGGGGAAAACATAATCTATACTACAGTATTGAGGGAATACAATACTATGGTGAAGTAATTTGTAGACATTTGTGTCTATTTGTTTTAAAACTATTGTGCTTAAATCATAAGTTTAATGATACTTTAAATTTACCTAAAGAACATTTTTGGGAATAAGTTCAATAACAATTTAGAAAAAATATAAGATTATAAGATTTTCAGTCAATAGACAAAAACTAATAATGAATTAATTTAAAAATTCAAAAATTCAATCATCAGTAGACTCAAAAATATTTAATATGATTATACAATTACAGAAAGAATTAAATGCCATTTTTAAACTATCAGTAGGTTACATTGGTTTTAAAGGTAAATAAATCTAACGTAATTTTTTAAATTTTACTTATATATGACGACTGTTATAGTTTAAACATATTTGACAATAAATATAATATTCATTATGATTATTATTATATTTAATAAGATAAAGTATTTTTTGATATTCAGACAAAGTTTACCAATTTTCACGATTTTAAATTTGCATGATGGAATAGTATGGTATTAAAGAGTTTTGTTTGTTAGATGTATATAAAAATCTTCAAGGAGGTCATTTTAAATTTAATGATGAAAACGTACTTGGAAATTACGTTTCATTATCTAAGAAACGGTTGCTGGATTGTTTGTATCTTCATACAATTGTTCATATGACAAATTATCCAAAGTATTGAGATAATTTTGAGGGCAATGTTTCTTTCATTCTGTGATATAAATTTACTAAATTTAATACATAAAAAATTTTTTTAAAAATCTTCACAGTTTTCGTGTCTAATTCTGGCAATATCTGTTTGATTTTGAACATTTTTCAATTGTGCTCAAATAAGATAATACTCATATTAAAAAATCATGTAATGTTTAAATAACGCAAGTTGGTCTTCAATGTTATTCACTTAATTGAGGAACAACATGTGGTAAGAAACTATTTAATCATTCATATCTTTCAAATAAAATTTCTATAACTCTATCAAATTGTTCATCTGATTTTCTATATAATTATCTTCAATTTTATTCAGTTCTTTTAAACGATTTATTTGCCCTTTATAGAGTCTTTTTACATTAATGTTTATTTTATATTCGTAATGCCTTCGAATTGATGGTAAAACGTAATGACAACCCATATTTTCAGTTGTTTTGCTTCTTCTTTTCTTATATTTTAAAATTCAAGAATACAGACATCCTTCATTGATAAAAATGTCCGTTTTTTCATTTACTTTCAATATCTCCTAATTAGCATGGCTTCATTTTCTAATATAGTAGTATCCTCTTTGCCAAAATGTTTGATGGCTATGTCTGTCTCTTTAAAATTCTAAAACTTAAGCCACATCTTTTGTTTTATCTGTGCATCATTATTTTCATCAACAGTTATTAAAACATTTTTATCATTTTAAATAGGTTTGTTACTTTTTTGGGCTACAAGAGTCTCCATTTACATATAATAATGTTTTTGGTCTACAACAGTCTCTATTTACATGTAATTAAATTCAACACATTTTTTAATGCTAATGAGGTTTTTCTTATAAATGGAAGTCAGGAATCAAATGATTTGTCCTTTCTGCAACCATGAAATAGAAATTCATAAGGAAATTAAAACAACAAAACAGAATATACCTTCAAAATAGAATTGTACTTATTGTAAAAAAATAAACAAAAAGAACATCTTCATATCTGGCATTTAAACATTTATTTGTGAAAAATGTGGAAAAGAAACTAAAACTCTTCGAAATATATTCATAAATGTGATCAATCAAAAATTAGAAATTGGCCACAGTTTATTAGAAAAATAAACAAGAAGATCATTAAAAGCTTTAATGTTTTTGTGGAAAATTTTGTTCGTAAAACGTATTTCGAAAAGGATCGAAAATTAATATTACTTGAGGGAATATTAAAAACTAATAAATATTTTATATCTTATTCTTCTACGCAACTGTTTCATTCTTGTAAGTAATTTTTCTCATTATCTTTTTTTTATTTGGGTTTAATTTATAATGACCATATAGTAATGTATTAATTCCATCTTGAAGTATAACATGTTTATCAACAGAATCTAACACAATTTTATTGCATTCAACTGTGTACAATTCAAGTTTAAATGATATAATCAAATTCATTTTTGTACATTGTTTTATTTTTTCAGTTAAATACTTTGTATGATCATCAAAGTAATTTCACTTTTTGCAACAGATTTCTTAACTCCTTTACATTTGTTCTCTTCTTCATCTCCAACTTTACAAGCATCCTTTTTCGATCTTAAACTAATGTGTTCTAACATAATATTTCCCTAATTTTCATCTTTTATTTTTCATAAATCTCTCTTATTTACTTGAGGATATTCATAAATATTATCTTTTGGATAATTACTTGTTTCAAAGTATTCAATCATTGAGTACATGTCTTTACAGAAGTCTTTAGTTCTTACATAATATGTGAAAGAATCATTATCCATATAACACAAATAATATTTTCACCATGTTTTGGCTTCATGACATTATGGGGAAAATGATATATTTTTATTTTCGAAATGTCTAGAATACTCATTTCAATAGAAATTCGTTTATTGAACAATACTTTAATTTTTTCGTATGAAGTATGAAGTCTAGAATAATTTTTAAAATTTTTCATTTTACAGATTTTCTGAAGATCACTTAAAGATTTTTTTCTCAGATCATTACCATTGTTGTTAATTTTACCTTCAGATTCTTCGATAAGAGTGGTTAGTTGCATTTTATTAAGTTTCAAATAATTTTGTATTGCTTTTGTTTTACAGATTTTATGATGATATTTTAGAGATTTTTTATTCAATTAATTATCGCCATCGTTGTTATGAATATTATCAATCGTATTTACAATATCATTCATTAAACTTTCTGTATTAAGTTTATAATAATCCTTTCTTTTTCTGTTTTACAATTTAGTCAAACATCTTTTAGTTTTACATTTCAAATCTCTCTTCTTCATTTCTTTCCTATCAAAATAATCGATCAATTGCAACAAACCTTTCTAGTCACATCTGATTAACCATTTTCTAAATCTCTATAATTCGGCCATTCTTCCAGTTAGTATAATTTTGTAAGTTTTGAAAAAGCTCAGTTTTGTTGTTCATTTTGTTTTGTTTTTCATTATACTGTAATAAATATAAGTTTTCGTTATTAAAACGTTTGTGGTTAAAATGTATCTTTGAGATTTTTAATTTAAATTTCGATCCATGATGTAGATAGGCAAGGTTTGACAGATCTTTTTTATGAAGAGTAAATTTATTAAATTGTTATTTTTTAAATGAATTGGAATTTGGTCTTTTCAGTGTAGGCAAATTACATTTGCTTGGTCTTATTTATAAAGAATAAAATTTATTATATGTGTGAACTTTAAATGAGAGAAAGAGAATCTGGTTTTTTCAGTACAGGCAAATGAGGTTTGATTGCTAATATTTATAAAGAATAAAATTCATTATCTTTGTACATTTTAAATGACTAAATAATAATTTCGTTTTTTGAGTATAGACAAATTAGGTTTGGCTGGGGAATATAGTGAAATTAAAATCTAGGTTTCTATCCTAGAATTTTTTAACCAATATGCCCTTTGGTCCAGAATCAGCATAAATATACTACTGTTGTACACTGCCAGAAAAAACAAATTCAACACTCTGCTGGCCAATGTCATTTTAGTGACAGGTGAGGTGAGGTTGTGCATCATTGTAGAAATGTATGATATATTCTAACAAAATTAAACACACATCACAATAAAGATTACCCAAACAGTCTGGCTTGAAACAGGTATGTATTTTCACGTAGAAACAATCTAAAATGAATCTGAATGGCATCATGGAATACATTGTCCAAGCATCTTCCAGCTTCTTTTGTAATTCGACAGTGGTTCTTGCAGGACCTGGAAAATGAAGTTCCAACTTCATCATGTTCCACACATAGTCAATTGGTGAGAGATGTGGTGATCTTAATGGCCAGGGTCGTTGTTGTGGTACACTGTGCAAAGTATGTCACATCATGGCAACCATATTTCGATGTGCATTGTCCTGCTGAAAAAGCACTTAACCTTCCTGTCGAGGAAATAGAAGTAGGACAAGGAGGACGGCCTGTACAATGTAGTGAGCACTCATTGTTTCAGCCTGTAGAAACACCAAATGTGACCGGGACTTGTAACTGATGACCCTCCACACCATGAAGCCTGGGTTGGGATGTAAATGACATGGGTAAATGGACTGTGGGACAGGCAGCTCATTAGGTCTGCAGTGTACATGTATATGTCCATCACTCACATACTGACGTCTTTTCTCATCATTGAAACACACTGGTGGAGCTATGTTTGGTGGTATCATGTCATCAGTAGTAACCTGGCCTGAGGTACATCGCACACTGCATCGATTTTGAAGTGCATCTACGCTATGCAGACGTCCAGAACCTCTTCAAAAAGTGTAGACATATTCCACAGACGAATGTTAAAAGCAGCAAAGCACCACCGATACACTGTGTCCCACATGTGCAGCAAACTTCCAATATCTTCGTCCAGCTTCCCGCAGACAAACAATAGAACTCAACAACTCAATTCAAACAGCTGAAGCTGTTCAGTAGGAGTACTTAGTCGCCAGTGAAGCATGTTTGTGGAGGCATGTAACACTTTTCACTTCTAAACTCAGCACAGTAGCTGCCTGCAGTCCCAAACCGAAGAGCACGCAGACAGGCATCCTGAGCTCAATCAGATCGCTAATGACCATGATGAATGCATTGCTAACACTACAAACACAAAATACACACATATTACACCCTGGTGCCACTGGATGTAGTTCTTGATAGTGATGAATGTTTTTTTGGGGCAGTGTACATGTAAGGAAACCAACTTATACCTGGATATGATGATGATATTTCTTGAGACACCAAATCGCCCCTGTGGAAACCAACATACTAGTAGACTCCAGACAAATAAATAGTGTCAAGGTTGGCTAACTTTATTCATCAATTAGATCTAACAGATGTATCCTGAATGTTTCAGGATGAATAGTCAATATTATATGCTAGTATATATGCCAATCAGAATAAAATATTTCATATAAAATGAGTCCAGTGTTCATCAGTTATAAAGGTACTGTTCTTAAAATGTAACCCAAACAAATCCTTATAGCTTGTGTCAGTCAAAGGCTAATGACGATTACGTTCTAAGCTGATTTTCTTCAATTTATGTCCGACTTCAAACTATTTCAGAATTCTCTTGACAACAGTCCAGTTGACACAATGACTATGCATAAAGAGTTAGAAAGGTTGGGGTACAATTGTCAACCATTTTCTCATTTCTGTAGTCAGTGACAAGCGACACTTGAGGTGATGTAAAGGCGACGCCTCTGGACACTGAATGTCTGTGAGGGAGTGACCTGGAGTGTTAAACACACTACAAAAGGTTTGGCGAATGCCTGGAGACCACTACTTGCCATCATATGTAATGCTAACAAAGAGGTATGGAGAAAGTGGCGTTTCAGTATAGAGATGTTTTTCGCTGTTATGGAGTAGCACTATCAAATTCAAATGGTTCAAATGGCTCTGAGCACTATGCGACTTAACTTCTGAGGTCATCAGTCGCCTAGAACTTAGAACTAGTTAAACCTAACTAACCTAAGGACATCAGACACATCCATGCCCGAGGCAGGATTCCAACCTGCGACCGTAGCAGTCGCTCGGTTCCAGACTGTAGCGCCTAGAACCACACGACCACTCCGGCCGGCAGTATCACTATCATTGCGCTTAAGAAAGCGCTAAATTCTGTAGGATATGGACATATTTTATAGCATTGTACCATATACAGTAGAGGAACAGTTTAGAGACGATGATTCTTTGTCAACATGATAGCACACTCTGTCGTAATGCAATAGCTGTGAGGCAATGGTTTGTGGACAATAATATTCCTGCAGTGGACTATCCTGTTCAGAGTCCCAACCTTAATCCAATGGAACACCTTTGGGATGAGTTAAAACACATACATCACTCTGTAGCCCAGAGTCCAACATGAGTCTCGTAACATGTCTTGAAAAAGAATGGGCTGCCATTTCTTCTCAGATATTCAGATATATGTCTGGAAGTGTCCCCAGCAGAGTTCAAGCCATCACAAGGGCGAAAGGTGGATACACCCCGTATTAATGTCCAATGATAGATGTCTGTATACTTTTTATCACATACTATACACTTGTGTGGGTCGGTGGCTCAGAGGGAAAAATGGTAAAGCGCCAGATTACAAATCAAAAGCTCCTGAAATTCGATTCCTGCTCAATCATAGGATTGTTATCTTCCACTTACCTCTTCTTTCACCTCTCGCAATGTTCAATGATGTGAAAAATGCTTAGTTGCACCGTGCTTCGGAATCCACGTTGAACTGCAGGATCCCTCTTATAACTGGATGGATAAGTCAGTTCAGAGGTCAAAGGTAAGCTAGTTTGCAGATGTCCTAGAGAACAGCACTTAAGACTTCATTCTATTGAGAAGAAGTTGTCGAATTTGAAAGCAGGTACAAGAGTACTCCTATGAAGTGTTAATGTTCACAGTACTTATGAATGACCCAATGATTTTTAGTGAAGGAATAATACCGTCTGTTGTCTTTCCTCAAGATGCTGGATAAAATGTAAATAGATTTTTTTATTTCGATGAGTACTAATAACATCCTTAGGAGAATGAAAGTGAATAATGACATTTGAGGTGTGTTAACTGGAAAATGTTTAATGTTGTTTATATGCATCGCTAGTAACTGTTTAATTTTAGAAAAAGTTCCTAAGTTTCTTTCTGATAAAAATAATATACAATTCGAAATGTGTCAAAGAAGAACAAATAGCTTCAAATATATATTCAACCTCTACCAGTGCCATTTAGTACAAGAGAGGCGTTCCGCATCGTGTTCAAATGGCTCTGAGCACTATGGGACTCAACTGCTGTGGTCATAAGTCCCCTAGAACTTAGAACTACTTAAACCTAACTAACCTAAGGACAGCACACAACACCCAGCCATCACGAGGCAGAGAAAATCCCTGACCCCGCCGGGAATCGAACCCGGGAACCCGGGCGTGGGAAGCGAGAACGCTACCGCACGACCACGAGATGCGGGCCCGCATCATGTATTAGCCAGTTATGTTCATATTCCGAAACCTACCATCCCACCAACAGTCAAACATTACATTAATTCGTGCGATATATGTTGGGAATGCAGGTGGACGGTGTAGGTTATCGTCAATCAGAAAGATTTCCAGCAACTAGTAATAAAATGATATTTATTAAATGTGAAGAAACACTCTCCTTAAGTATTTTTACTTGTTGTGAAGTGTCCGACACAATTATTACAAGTCCCTTAGAATATTAAAATCCTATCACTGTGCCTCTGAGTGATGTCTATGTAGATTCCAGAGCTGTACTATGATGCCTACCCAGCCTAAGTCTCGGTGATATCTGATGAACACTGTGGCTTGTAGACTCGGCGGTAACTGGAGACTGTACATGAGTCGGCGGTCTGAAGAGAACTGTCCACCGTAGCTCAGTGCTCCAGTATTTAACGAGACGTCGACCAGTCGCTATTTACACATATGATGCCCATTCGTTGGTAGCTGGGGCCCATGGTGGACGTCATCAGTATAGTTCGTACTGCCAACCTATACAGCTGCTACGTTATGGGTGTTTCGAGCACAGCTTATCAATTCTGGTGCAGTACTCTCTGGAGTGGTGAATACCATCACCACAATATATACCGCAGGTAAGGACTATCAGAGAAATTCCATCTTATACATTTGTTTACCAATGGCTTCAACATGTAATTTACGATTCGAGCAAGACGGAAGGGGGGTCGGGGGAGAGAAGAATGAGAGGTTAATTATAGTGGTACATAATGTACCATCCGCAACACACTGTAATTACATGTTAATTAAAGATTTAAAAATAGATACATACGCAAAGTCATCCCAGATTTAAGCTGCCAATTTAAGCTTATGATCATCTCGAAAACTTAAAAGTGTTCAGTTGTGTATAATGTGAAAAATATCAACATCAATGGCAGTCAACATAAGCTTACAGATATACTCTCAAACCTCATAAGGGCACTACCAATCTGATGGCAAAAGATTGCATGTGAAATGGATAATCCGTTGTCCATAGAGACTTCCAATGACGACAGGCACTTGCGTTCCCTAGGTTGCAAAGCACTTTCTGTTAACGGGATGACCATGAAATGGCAATAAAAATTATTATGAAGACTTATATACACGATCTGCACAAATCAGGAAGACTTCAGATTTTGGATGTGAAAATTTAAGCCTTACAACGTAAGTGCCCATTCAGTACAATATACCCAGTGAAGGAATTGCAAATTTCACAGATGCTTGAAAAAAAAAAAAAAGACAGATGTGACCCACGCCTATGTTCCCTGGGACTACAGTCACGCATGGCCAGCACTCTGGATTTCAAGAGGAGTTAAGGTCTGAATCATTAACTGGCTCATGTCAAGCTCTGTCTAACAAAAAATGTTGGACTGAGAATTTTTCTGTCAGTGGAAGGTATTTTAAAGTAACTGCGGTTTCCAGGCTACCATCGTGACAGTATTCTCAGGTAGCAATTGCTACTAAACTATCAGTTTCCCTCTCTGTTGTTTCAAAATGTAATTAAGTATGACTTGCACTCCTCAAAATATATGGATTTAATCCTATCTCTGGCCCAGTTTTGTCTAAAAACGACTAAGTCTCCTTATAGGGCTGTCCAATTTAGTCCAGTCCTCAGTTGTATGTTCATGGTGCACAAAAAATATAAATTTGGAACATTACATAAATATTTCACATTTTTCCAATGGTCACAAGGGATAAAATTAATGTTGACATGCTGGAAATCTTGTATTGATTTGTATATACCCCATACCAATGCCGAAAGAAGATTTCTGTTAACATATGACTTGTGTTTCTCTAAAATATTTAGTTGTGTTATGAGCAGTGTCAATGGGCGATTACGGAAGGGCTCGACTTGCACAACAATAGAAGCTGTGACAAGAGAACGCCGTACTGTGCAGTGATAGAATTCAGGGATGTACACTAGGCAGTTTCAAGTGCGGAAAACATATAAATTTCGCATTTCATAACTATTTTTCAATGTTTCCAGAATGAAATCTTCACTCTGCAGCGGAGTGTGCGCTGTTATGAAACCTCCTGGCAAATTGAAACGGTATCCTGGCTTGGAGTCTCTGTCTGGCACAAATTTTTAATCTGCCAGAAAGTTTCATTATTTTTCAGACTTCCAGTTCATAATTTCAGAAATGCTCTATTGCATAATTATTGTGAATGATGCAACCAGCCACAAACACTTTATAATGTTTTATTTTAATGCCATTACCTTTTTTGGACTACCATGCCCATTTTTAGAAGACTAATATTTTCAGTTACATAGATATTTTTTCAACACTGTGTCATCTGCTCCTACACTGCACCACACTATTCCAATACTTTCTACCACATTACCTAAGTTGTTTCATTAATAAAAACATGCTAAATGCCTGCACTTATTTAGATATACATAATATGAAATAGTTGTGTTATCTTACATAAGTTCCAGTAGACGGCTATTTGTTTTGTTGTGGTCCATGTGGTTTTCCAGGTCAATGTGTATGTTACTGAATTGCAAACAGCACACATATTGCAAATAAATGACTGTGGAACACTTCATAATATTCTTAATGTCAGAGTTTAGCACCACACATGTGCTGCAAACTTGATGTTTCTGCTTGCAATGCAAAGATTATCATGAAACAAACATTCGATTATATCATTAATTTTCTATCAACCAGGGGAATGTAACTGTCAGCAAAAATTTTGATCGATACTTTATAGTTACCTGATAGCGTACTATAATTAGACAGATATGTACACATATCTATATACACAGACATTTGATTATATTTACAGTTTACAAGTTAGTTGCATATAGAATTAAAATGTGTGAAAGTAGGCTTAGAGCAACACATTTGTTCATCATGACAGTTCATAGTTATACAATTTTATAATGACATATTAAACAACTGTTGTTTTTTTTGTCAGAGTTATGACTGTTAGGGGTCCAGCTTGTGTTTGATTTCTGAGAACAGCCCAATTAAATTACTCAGAAATTTTATATTGATTAGCTCCAGCTGCTCATTTAGAATGTAGTGGGGTGACTGAGGGTATGACTATATATTTCTGGTTTTCCTAAGAGATCCATTTTCTTGACATTGTTAATTGTCTGTAATACCTGTAAGTTTTCATTAATGTAAGAAACAGAGTGCCATAGCGATTCATGTGAGTGGCTATTGCAAATTTGTTCAAAAAATTTAATCTAAAGGTATCCAGGTGTTCGCATTATCACATACTGAACCTTCTGCCGTTCTGTCTAAGATAAAAGCTAGGTCAGTTGTCACAAACGATCTTGTAAATTCTTGATTTTTCAAGGCCTTGGCAGGTGGTTTTTGTGCTGTGGATAGCGCTATTTTGCACAGTATTATTGTTGTGGAAGCTCATTTGAACTCCTGTCCTTTGGAAAATATTGGCAACTTGATATGAGGGAAGAAATGCAAACAGTTCCTTTTCTGTTGCTGGTTGTGAATTTACTTGAGTTTTTTATCTTTTGAATCTGTACCTGCTGTCCTTTCTTTAAGCGTTTGCTGTTAAATTATAGGTCAAGGGGTCTGCCTTCCTGCAAACACACTGTTTTTGTGTTTTTATCCAGACATGTTTTAGCATCTCTGAGCCATCATCAGTGGGTTTCTGTTTTTGAAAACTGAAAAAAGTGAACATATTTTAGGTTGTAACTGATCTAACAATGTGAAGCCTACAGAAAGTTTGTGTTTGTTTTGCTTCTTATTGTGGCCTTACATTATATGGATTTGCAGGCCCAACTGCATGGTGCTCTGCTCTGATAGCTAATTATCTCCAAACCAAACGATGCAATGGGAATTTCATTGTCGAGTTAAAACGTCCCTTGATTTTTTTAAAAAACGTGATTTTGGCGTGGCAAACGTTTTGCTTGTATATTTGTTACTTCTCACGTTTTGTTGTGACTGGTCTTTCTTCTTTTGCGTTCCGAGGAAATTGCACGTACATATTAATGAACTTTGTGTAATTTTGTTTTATAAACGCCTTTTTACTTCGAAAAATACGGTGAGCAGTATGATGTGTCTCCTAACCCCGTCGGCATTCATTTGTTTCCAAGAGAGTTTGGAGCAGAATTTGAATTTTATTTACTTTTCTCTCTCTTTCTGTGTGTATATTTGTGTGTGTGTGTGTGTGTGTGTGTGTGTGTGTGTGTGTGTGCGTTTGTGTGTGTGTGTAGGCTCGATTAGCTGTTTGTGTTGCCTTTTGGGTAAAGTTCTATAATGCGTTAATTGATGTGTTTTTACAGAGCGTAGTGTTTTCATTTAAATCTTGTTTGTCTTTTGCTATTGCCTTATGTATGTGGAAGCTCTCTTCTGTTGGCAGTTTGTGGTATAGGCTGTTGTTGGATTTCAGTATTTTCAAATCTGTTGCTATTGTGGTTGGGAGAGCAGCGCGGGATTAGCCGAGCGGTCTCAAGCGCTGCAGTTATGGACTGTGCGACTGGTTCCGGCCGAGGTTCGAGTCCTCCCTTGGACATGGATGTGTGTGTTTGTCCTTAGGATAATTTAGGTTAAGTAGTGTGTAAGCTTAGAGACTGATGACCTTAGCAGTTAAGTCCCATACGATTTCACACACATTTGAACATTTTTTGAAAATTTGTGGTTGGATGATTATTATGGGCTATTAGGTGGTCAGCAAATGCGCTATGGATGCTGCTTTTTTTTGTGGCTCTGAGGTGTTCTGGGTATCTTGTTTCAAGGTTCTTGGATGTTTGTCCTATGAAAACCGATTGACAAGTGTTGCATGTGAGTTCATTTATTCCTGATCTGTTGAATTTATCTGTGGGTGTCTCGTGTGGTTTTTCTTTGTTGAGCTGTCTGTCCTTCGAGCAGAATATGGGGACTTCACACTGAATTCGCTACTGGAGACCCTTAACCTGGCGTCAATGTTAGTTTATTTCATGACAAAGTTTAGCGGGCAGTGCAGGAGCAAGATTGATGAAAGATTACAGTAATGTATAGCTAGAACTTTGGATTTGGCTTTGCTTTCAGGGTAGCTTTCAAGGCAGTTGATTTAGCTGAGGAATCGGCCAAATATTCTTCTCCTTTCATGCAGTCGTAACTGCAGCTAGATATGATCTTAACAATTCCTTAAACTTCAGTTGGAATCCTATATGCATTTCGTAATTTTATGTGAGGCCATCACATTTCTTGTTGCGTTTTAACTGAAAGTGCGAATTACAATGTTGCACTTGACTACACCACTGTGTTTACTACATTCCGCTTTATTTTATTTAGACGGTCTTCTTAATTTTCTTTAACGTATTGGTTCACTAATCACGACAAAAAGCACAGGACACAGCTAGGACTGTTATTGGGTCAGAATTACTACGGCAGACGCCCCATTCCTGCGACTGTAGAGCCATATTTTGTCGCCAGAGTCAACGTTCACTGGAAGACTCCAATAAATCGTAGCGCAAACTGATAACGCGGACGTAGATATTCGTCATTATTTTCCTCATCTACGGGTATCCCCTTGCACAATGACAGTCGAGAATATTCTTATTGCTAAATCAGTAGCATTCACTCTCTGAACAAATACCGAAGGTGACATGTGAGGAAATTTTTAATATGCCTTTCATTGATAAGAATATAAAACGCTGATCGTCACACGGCGGACAGCGGTTCTCAGACTTATTTTATAATAAAATACATCTAACAACTAACAGCCGAATCCAAAAACTTCGATAACGTTAAGAGATTCTTAAGAGAGTAGTTTTTTTTGATCATTCACAAAAAATAAAAAAGAAACGAATAGCAGAGGCAGTAGTATTTTAAAAGGTGCTTGATTTTAATTGACGTTAGTGAATTCAGTAGGTGAAGTTGGCCGCTTACCTCAGGCGCAGAAAGAGAGGTAGCGCGGCCGTTGCGAAATTATAGCATGTCAGAGGGGGAATGTCTCATTGTTTGTCTTCCAGCACTAACGACTCACGGGTGTGCGCGACTAATGCCAATCAGCTGCAATGGTATAATTTTTGACACCAAAGTTACATACGTAGATTCATGAATGCACATTACAGAGACAACCATATTCAAAAGCAGGGCATACACCGCGACGTTGGATGCAGCTTGGTGGCATTTCGGGCACGTGACACGGTAACAAAAGTACGTAAGTGGAGCAAACATGGACGGAGGATTGCGCTAGCGAAGATATGGGCTGCCAGTTGGGAAATCGTTTGAAGTAAGCGAGTTTGACAAAGGACAGATTATTATTACGCAGAACCTGTCCTCTAGTATCTCGAAAACGGCGAAGCTAGACGAATGTCGACTTGCAACTGTCGTGAGCATCTACGGAAAGAGGCAGGACAGTGGAACTAGGCGCTAAATGACTGGAATTCCACGAATCTTCACAGGACGTGGGGTTTGGAGGGTTGTCTGCTCTGTAAAGTAGGATAGATGGTGATCTGTGGCATGTTTGCCGAAAGAGCACAATGCTGGTGCATGCACAAGTGTTTAGGGGCACACTGTTCACCAAACGTTGCATGTTGACCAAACGGTATCGTCAATTGCGAATTCAGTGGTCGCGGAACCATCGGGATTCGACCGTCGATCAATGGAAAAGAGTCAACTTCACATTATGACCCAATGACATCGTCAATTGCGACTGCAGTGGGTAAGGGACAATTGTGACTCGACCGTCATTCAATAGGAATGAATCGGATCTTCGGGTAAATCAAATTTTTGCTACACTAGGTCAATGGTCGTCTCTACAAAGGCCGTCATGAAGGTGAACGGGGGCACGAAACGAGCAGCGCGCCACGAACGCTGGCTGATGGGATCAGTATTATGCTATGGGAGTCATTCTTCTACGCTTTCATGGGACCTGTGGTAGTAACCGAAGACATGCTGGCGGCTGCGAACCACATGCATTCATTTATGCTTGATATCTTTCCCGACGGCGGTGTCTTCTTTCAGCAGCGTAATTTTTCGTGTCTTGGAGCCAGAACTTCAAAAATGGTTCAAATGGCTCAGAGCACGATGAGACTTAACTTCTGAGGTCATCCGTCCCCTAGAACTTAGAACTACTTAAACATAACTAACCTAAGGACATCACACACACCCATGCCCGAGGCAGGATTCGAACTTGCGACCGTAGCGGTCGCGCGGTTCCAGACCACCGGCCGGCGGAGCCAGAACTGTTCTACAGTGGTTTGAGGAGTGTTGTAGTGATGTAAATCCTACGGAACCCACCTGGGTCGCTGTCGGACGCTACCACCGCGTACGCTTATCAGCTGCCCGTTATTTATGCGAATTACATGACTTGTGCATCAACGTCTAATGCCACATACCTCCTCCACAAACCCACCAACAATCTCCCACATTGCTGATACGCAGAATCAGTGACGTATTTCGTTCCAAAGACGGGCAAACAAACTATTAAGCAGGTGGTCATAATGTTTTGCCTCATCAGTGTAACAAGGAATATGAAATAAAGGTTGTTGTAATAAAATACTACGAGTAGAAGAAAAAAGATATTAAAAACATTCAGCAAACATCTGTGATCGTGTCTCTTATTGCTAGTTCATTTAAGTATATGTACAAGTACTATTACCAATCAATTAATAATCCGCTCACAAAGACAACACAGCAACACCTCTTTTGGAAATTACAGCGTCACAACCTTGATCTTTCTCACAACCTTGATCTTTCCCTCGTGAGGGACCACAAACACGTAGAATTTTTTTTTATAATAGATTTCCGCATTTGACTATTAATTACTCATTTATTTTTCACATTCATGATTTCGGCTTTAAAGCCATTCTAAAGCGAATTTTAAAATTTTAAAATATGCTTTTTCACCGGTCTGACATGCTAACAATATACTAATTTATGTTGCTTAGCAATTAATAATACGTTCGCTACTTATGTGGTCCAAAGTGCCAAAACACAGTGTCAGTATTGCCTCTTGTGACACCGAGATTCACGACCACTGATATAAAACATTCAGTTCACTAGCTATTTGATTACACTGTAATCATTATATTCTATTTTCACGAGGGTAAAGAGTCGGAAGCTATATTCACTGTGGTCTGATGCAGCTAATCAACAATATTTCTTTGTATACCATGACCACACTAATTAGTTTATATACTACTCATACACAACGAAAACTGTGACATATGAAAATGGAAGTTTTTGACAAAGCTGCGACGGTTAGTGGCGGATCAATGACAGACCAGCACACCAAGAAAATCAGCTGACCTAGAACAGAATCATGAGGTACACCCCCTCCCTCTTTACAACATCATTCTCAGAAAAAAATCTGTTATGTAGAGGACTACCTTTTGATTCCCATTTGCCAGATACTAAATGAACCACTGCTGAGCTTTTTCCATTATTTCAGATGCACCATATTACACAAAAATATAGTACGGCCTACGCAATCATATATTTACCTTAAATAGAAAGAGGTACCTATTGCCCTCAGTTCATAAACTGACCATGCATGTACCTCACCCACAGATCAAAACTGCGAATCTATTCTCTTCACGCATCTAAAAAGATGCACAAAAAAATGATAAAAATAACTGACTTTGAAAATACTGGTAGCATGGAAAGTCACTTGTGACCGTCCACATTATCTCTTGTACGGTGGTTTTTATGTACGATAACTTCATCCTGTAACACTGACGTCAACTGAGAATGTACAGGTGACAAATGATTGGCTCAATAGGGGTGCCACCTATTTTCACACTAGCTGATAAAAAGTGTCCGAGCACGTTAATGTAATATGGAAGCATTTAGCATTTCATTCATTCTACTGCAGACCAAGTAGACTGCTGGAGCTCCGACTGTGAAGTAAAAACGCAAAGAAATAACCACAACATAACTCAATACCAGGGAGACGTTATGTACTGACAGATTGGGACCATCGAACATTGCGGAGGGTAATCGTCAAAACAAGCATGAAGTCAGCGGAAGCAATCACTCGGGAATTCCAAAATGCTACCAGGATACCAGCTAGCACAAAGACTGTTAGTAGAGAGTTCAAAACAATGGGGTACGTACAACGGTCGAGCAGTTCCTCATAAGTCACATATTCCTTTAGTGAATGCTAATGGATGCTTGAGGTGGTGGACACTGGACACTGGATGACAGGAGCTGAACCACTCCATATTCTGTGGCAATCCGATAGAAGGGTTATGAACATACTTTACAACATTGCATACTGCTTTCATTAGGGGAACAGTTCAGAGACGATGACAGTTTGCATCAGTATGATAATGCATCCTGTCGCATAACATCATGTGTGAGATAATCGTTCGTGGAAATAATATTTTTGAAATGGTCTGTCGTGCGCGGAGTCCCGACCTGCATCCAACGTACCACCTCTTGCACGAGTTAGAACGTCGACTTTGCTGCAGACCCCAGCGTCCAACATCAGTACCTTTTCTGGTTTCGTCTCTTAAGAATGTATAGGCTGCTATTCGTCTATAGACATCCGGACAGCTCACTGAAAGTGTCCCCAGTGGAATTCAAGCCTCTTTTCGCGAGGCACTATTGCGGAAAGTAAAAGAACCAGCATCTGAGGCCGACTGCCACCAACGCACATTTCGCTTAGGGACCACAAATGTAAACTGCGAGAAATTAGGGCTCGCACGGAGGCTTTTCAGACAGCCGTGTTTCCATCGCTCTATTTGCGAGCAGAACAGGAAAGGAAATGAGAAGTAGTGATACATGGTGCCTTCCGCTAGGCACCATACGGTGGCTCGAGGAATATGTATGAAGATGTAGATGTAGAGGTAGAAAGGAGTAGACTGGACAGACCCCATATTAATATCCAATTATGTGTGTCTACGTACTTTTCATTGACTAGTGTATTTGAGAATGGCAATGGCAAGGAAAACGTTTCTGAAGAAGAGAAATTTGTAACATCGAGTAAAGATTGAAGTGTCAGGAAGTCGTTTCTGAAAGTATTTGTGTGGAGTGTAGACATGTATGGAAGTGAAACATGGGCGATAAACAGTGTAGACAAGAAGAGAATAGAAGCTTTCGAAATGTGGTGCTACCGAAGAATGCTGAAGATTAGATGGGTAGATCACATAACTAATGAGGAGGTTGACTAGAAGAAGGGATCGGTTGGTAGGGCATATTCTGAGGCATCAAGGGATCATCGATTTAGTATTGGAGGGCAGCTTGGAGGGTAAAAATCGTAGAGGGAGATTAAGAGATGAATACACTAAACAGATTCAGAAGGATGTAGGTTGCAGTAGGTACAGGGAGATGAAGAAGCTTGCACAGGATAGAGTAGCATGGACAGCTGCATCAAACCAGTCTGGGGACTGAAGACCACAACAACAACAGTGTATTTGAGCCCTTAGAAAAAAGATGAGAATGGATTGTAATCACTTTGACATTAACAATTATTAGTCTATTCTGATCTTTGAACTCCACAGAGTGCTGAATTTCTGGTTTTCAGAAGTCGGTAATTTTGGACGATTACTGTCACCGAAGACGCCCGGAACGTATCACCATCTGATACTAGTAGTACCCTGTTTTGGTGCATCAGGGATTCTTTTCCAAAGCGTTGACTGTAAACTACAGTTCGAGTTTCATGAAATAACACCACACTACTGGGTTACATCTATATAAATGCAGGGTGTTCCTAAGATGACTTTATAACTTTGAAAATTCATATTAAATAATTCATAGTACCTACAGAGATGACTGTATTCTCAATTTTCTGGGAAATACATCAAGCTTTGTCTCGCGTAGTTCGCTAGTGCCGAATCGCGCCGTAAGGAAAACTAGCAGTGGTTTCGTTAAAGATGGCTACCTTCACTGGACCGTGCTAGCTGAGTGTTTTGGTTTGAAGAATCGAAGTCGGCGACAACAGTTCAGCGTAATTTTCGTACCAAGTACGCCAAAGATCCTCCTAGTAGGCCTACAGTTAATGAGTGGCAGAAATATGCTCTAGAAACAGAGTGCTCGTTAAGACATGGGAAATCATCGGGTCGTCCAAGCACATCTGACGACATCGTACCTGTATATGTTACAACAATTTCTGATGCCACAAACTGATGACGATGACCAAGAACGAAATGTTTACTTCATGCAAGATGGTGTACTACCGCACTACCTGGCTGACGTTAGGGAATTTCTGAGTGACCGCTTTCCAGGTCAAAGGATTGGCCGTGATGTCCCAATTGCGTGGCCCCCACGTTCCCCAGACCTCAAAAAACTCGATTTTTTTATGAGGATTCATCAAGGATATCCTATTTGTACCTACTGTGCTGTCTTTTCTACCTGAACTTAGAGCAAGAATTTACGCCACCACTGAGCAAGATACACATGCACTGCTACAGCGAGATTGGAAAGAAACTGACTTTCAACGGAAGCCACATACAACATCTTTAGTTTAAGGTTAAAAAATTTGTTGCGTTTTCCTACGAAGTAACACTAAACCCAGCTCTGTATCCTCTACCGATAAATTTATAAGAATTTTTAAATTTATTAAGTCCTTTTTGAAACCCCCCTGTAATGATAAAGTCACTGTACACTGTACAGTGCTGGCGAAACATACTTGCCTGAGCCATTCTACACCCCACTGCTTTCATGTATTTAGATCGGGATAACTAGTGATTGCACCCCTCTGTATGCGCCTCATTCCTTTTATTTGTTGTTATTTCCTTTGTAGCCAGTAACAATGTTCAACGATCTGTCTCCGAATCGGTTCACTAAATTTACCCTACCGGCGATTAGCGAGAACAATCTCGCCTTTCATCAGACAAATCCATTGTAATTACCTGGGCACCATTGTTACACTTCCGCATTTATAGTTCTATCTCTGACTGTTGAAATGTTGGTTGCTCCCATGCTTTGTGCGACTATCACGACTAATCACGTAACGGGATTTTGGTTCCTATTCTATGGGCATGTCTCAGTGTGGTCGCAGATCTAGTCGATTATGAATTTCAGGCAGCACACTGATGGCAACCTTTCGCGCTCCCTGGTTGAAACCTGCCAACTGTCAGGGATCTTTTCTGGCCATATAGACCACTGGTCGTCAACGGTTTTTCCTCAAGAGCTAATACTGGCATTTTGAGGGACAGCTCGGGCAGCATATTTTACCGATCTTATTTTTAATTGGTAATATACACAAATTGCTCCGTGATGAGCCACAAATAGACTACCACTAACCAGGGGACGATAACATGGTGCCAGTCGTGAATTCTAGTCGTTAAAAGTCGGCACTATTCGGAACACATCGTGTCAACTGTTCTGATTCCTTCTACATTCAGCGACCCCGAAGTTGAGACCCTGTGATTGCCTGACGAAGTCTGCTGTGTGAGCACACGATTAATTAACAATAATAATTGTACTTACGTGATCTCCCAGGTTTTCTCGACGCGATTGATAATAATAGTATACTTGCGGATGTTCTGTCATCATATCGACCAGAGTTGGAAAACGCTGAGAGAATTGGCGTTTGACGGAATAAACAGAGAGAACTCTGAAAAACAAACTAGCATCAAAGGATATGTCAGGAATCGAACTCACCTATAAAAAACAGCGTGAGACCAAGAGTTCACAGTTCCGCTGGAGTCCAGGCAGTAAGTACACATAAAAGCAAAACACGCAGCATCTGAAGAAGACGGCTGTGTCGGTCGTCGAAATATTGTATATAGAAAATGGAAACAACTTGGTAGAACATCTGGAAGCCCATTGTTGATAAAATTGTACTTAAAATACTTTTTGAAATATGAGAGACTGCCACAATTGTTTTGAATGTCTTTTACTTCTACTCATTGCGTTGCATTTCAACTGGCTTATTCTATTTTCATACTCTTTGAAGAAAATATGTACAGCATTTGAAAATACAGTCTCTATAACAGACATTAACGAACCCATGTTACTTTCATGTCAAAAATTTACACCATAGCAGCTGGTCGGTACAAGTCACACAAGTCCATTGGATTTTTTAATTATTTTTTATTAATATATTGGCTTTCGGAACGTCATCTCAATAGTGGAATGTCAATTATGACAATACGAACGTAAGGACAAAACCACACCCAGTCCCAGAACAGACAAAATTTCCGACTCGGCCTGGAATCGAACCCAGCTGCTTTCGGTTACCAATTCGCAAGACTGTGAGTTGTCAGTAGCGGGGAAAAAAAAAAACAGTAGAACATTCCCCGTCTCAGGTCCCGGAGTGGCTGCACTACCTAGACGTGCGGCGCCAGCAGGACTGTTTTAACTCAGAAAAGTGTTCCTGGAGCCGCTCTGTAGCAATTCTCGACATGAAGGGTGTCTCATTGTCGTGCTGGAATTGCCCAAGTCCGACGGAATACACAATGAACATGCATGTATACAGGTGATCAGACAGGATGCTTACGCACATGTCACCTGTCAGAGTCGTATCTAGACGTACCAGGGGCCCCATATAACTGTAACTGCGCAGGCCCCACACCATTAAAGAGCCTCCACCAGCTTGAACAGTCCCCTGCTGACATACAAGATCCACGGATTCATGAGGTTGTCTCCATACCCACCCAATACAATTTGAAACGAGATTCGTCCGACTAGGCAACATGCTTTCAGTCATCAACAATCCAGGGTCAGTGTTGATGGGCCCAGGCGAGGCATAAAGCTTTGTGTCGTGCAGTCGTCAAGGGTACATGAGTGCGCCCTCGGCTTCGAAAGTCCATATCGATGATGTTTCGTTGAATTGTTTGCACGCTTGTCGATGGCCCCGCATTGGAATCTGCAGCAGTTTGCGGAAGGGTTGCACGTTGAACAATAGTCTTCAGTCGTCGCTGTTCCCGTTCTAGCAGGATTCTTTTCCGGCCGCAGCGATGTTGGAGATTTGATGCCTTACCTGATTCCTGATATCCACGGTGTACTTGTGACATGGTTGTACAGGGAAATCCCCACTTCATCGCTACCTCGGAGCTTCTGTGCCCCATCGCTCGTGCGCCGACTATAACACCACGTCGAAACTCGCTTATATCTTTATAACCTGCCATTGTAGCAGCAGTAACAGATCCAACAACTGCGCTAAACACTTGTCTTGCGCCGTATTCTGCCCGTTTATATATCTCTGTATTTGAATACGCATGCCTATACCAGTTTCTTTGGCGCTTCGGTGTGGAATATAGCTAAACCGACGTATTACGCGCAGATCCTTGTATGGCGCATCGGAACAGCTTCGATATTTACTTAATCAGGACCTAAAATATGGAAGGACTACTCAAGGCGCTCCAGAATTTTAGAACTGCTGTTGTAATCGTATACCATTGGCTTCATTCTCTTCTTTATGACTTCTGCGTAGCATTTACGAGGGTAATCCCAAAAGTAAGGTCTCCGATTTTTTTATTAGTACATAGACCTTTTATTTCTGCAATGGTTTACATCAGTTTACAGCTTGAACATTTAGCTATTTTTCGACATAATCACCATTTCTGTTGATGCATTTTTGTAGACGCTGTGGCAGTTTTTGTATGCCCATGTCACACCAGCTCGCCGCCATGCTGTTCAGAAAGTTATGAACCTCTTCTTTCACCTCGTCGTCGGAGCTGAATCGCTTTTCGGCCAAATGTTCTTTTAACCTAGGGAACAGGTGATAGTCACTGGGCGCCATTTCAGGACTATAGGATGGGTGGGTGATTATGTTCCACTGAAACTATTGCAAGAGGGCAACGGTTTGCCGAGCGATATGTGGGCAAACGTTGTCATGGAGAATGTGTATGTCCTTGCTCAACATTCCTCTTGTGAACTGCCCATGCACGGCTCACCATACGCTTCCGTCAATTGGCGATTGATTCAATCAGCGCAGTGCCCTTTGCGTTCAAAAACCGAATAACTGCGCGCAATTCGCACTTGGCGATAACATCCAACGGGATCTCCATTCTCAACGGCTGCCAAGCCAAGACCGAGCTGCTCAGCGCGGCGTGCGCATGTTTACAAACAGCGCGTGAAGCACTCTTCATAACAGAGTTCTGTACTTATAAAAAAAATGCGAGACTTTACTTTTGGGATTACCCTCGTATCTGCATTTTGATTGAGGTGACATTCAATACGCCTAGACCTTAGTTATTACGTATTCTGTAACATACACCCAACGGCGATATAATTCTCCAGACAACGGCGTCGCCAACACGGTATCCTACAGTACTCATCATTTACACACACTACGTTACATTTGTTTATGTTCAGGGTTACCTGACAATCACTGTACCAATCGTAGATCCACGTCCTCCTGCATTGCGGTAAATTTTCAAACTTTGCAACCTCTCTGGGTAAAATAGCAAAGCGACCTCATGGATCCTAGACGGTATACACTAAATCATTTACATGTATTGCGAAAGATTATGTTTCCAAAAAGCACCCTCGGTGTACGCCTATAGTTACGTTTACGTCTGAAGATTTCTCCCCACTGAGAATGGTTTGCTGCATTCTGCTTGCTAGAAAGTCTTCAATTCAGTCGCACAGCTGGTCTGATATTCCTTACACTCTTATTTTGTTCAGCACAGCATACAGCAGTGTGTAACCGTATCGAACGCCTTTCGAAGTCAGGAAACAAGGGTCAACCTAGGCGGCGCTATCTCCAGCTTGCTGAGTCTGGTGGACGAACAAAGTGATCCGGATTTCGCACGACGGTTATTTTAGGCAGTCATCTTGACTCCTACAAAGGAGAGTTTCGGTCTCGACAAATGTCATAATACGCGGATATAAAATATGTTCGAAAATTCTGCAATCGACAGACGTCAGAGCTGCAGGTCTGTAGTACTTCGTGGCAATTCGATGACCCTTCCTGAAAATGAGAATGACCTGCTACTTTTCCAATCACTTTGGAATGCTTCGCACCTCCATCAACCTACAGTACCCTGCTGCTAGAAGAGGAGCAAGTTCTCTCTCTGCTGATTAAAGAAATTTTCACTTGCAGTATGTACCCAGGCAGATGAGGAGCCGCGATGGTCCTTGATCACCTGAATCTGCCAATTCTTAGTTACACTTAAAATTTCTCCACTGGTTCTCACAGAGCGAGACGTGCAACACGGTTTCTGATGATTCGACCGTTCGTGCTCTTGACGTTCCTCAGGCACAGCTACATATGAGCTGGTAATGGGTTTCTTGTTCATCCATAACACCACCACAATAACACATTGCAGAAGGACTCATTATGCTCATCTAAGAGGAGCGTACGAATTTCTTGCAGTAGGAAGAGGACAAAAATAGCATCTTACCTCACCACAACACCTTGACTCACAAGCAGATACAACTAGGAGTACCAAAAGGTAACTGAATAAATACGCTATAGTTTGTTAGTCACAAGTCTATGTGTACAATGAAGGCAACATGCGCCTAAGGCCATGGTGAGCAACAAGTTTAAGTGACCAGTTGCCAAAAAAGATACTCCTCCAAAATTTTGCTGTTGGCGGATTTCTCAAAACTGGCCCAATCTTGGATAAGAGGAGCAAGCAACATACTCCTTGAAAACTGCGCTGGGAGCGAGTTTCTGAAAACTTGGCTGATCTTGGATTAGAGGACTACAGTACAGAACGTAAGTAACAATCGCGAAATCTGAAACTATTCCTTCCAAACGATCAGTGTAATCAAAATATGAATACACAAAACCCTCATTTGTACCCAGCATGCCATCACTTAGTGTACAATGAAGGGTATGTAGTACACTAAAATTACTCCCCAGGCCTTTTCTTCCTTTCCCATTCATGGATGTTGTGCACGAAAAACTATTGTGGCTATCCTTCTTTATGACACCAACTGTCTACAACTGCATCTATATTTCACAAAGGTTCATCATATACCACAAATATTCCCCACACACTACTTTATTCGTGTGTAATATTTGTAAACAATGTTCATCCCTAACAATTTATGTAGGTTAGAATGTCTCCAATTTTTTCACCATTATCATTATGCAACGTGATTCTTGGATTTGTTAAATGTTTGTTGACACATGCCAGTACTGGTGACTGGCCTCTCAGAATTTTGAGAATAAGATTAGATGAAATTAGATTTACTTTCATTCCAATTGATGCGTAGTGAGGAGGTCCTCCAGGATGTAGAACATGTCAGAAAACAACAATACATGACAAATATTTACAACTAAAACAAATAAGCTAATTTACCATTCCACTGGTCCCAAGTGGAATGATCATCATGGCTCTTTGCAATGTATAACATCTTTCTTATAGCATCTCCCAACACTAAATAATTGAGAAAATGCTCGCATATTTGAAAAAAAATTAAATGCTACTGAAAGAGCTTTCACAAACATTTGTTAGTGATCAGGTGATCCAAAAATTTTCTTGCCGGTTCCTCAATGGTGTTTGAGCTCATTTTCAGTAGTCTTAAGACTAGTTTTGATATGGCTTACCTTGAATTCCTCTCCAGTACCTGCCTGCTTATCTCAGAACAGCACATCCACCCGACCTCCTCAATAATTTCTTGGATATAAGTCAGTCTCTATATTCCCCTGCAACTTTCACCCTCTACTGCTCCGAGTACCAAGGAAGTTATTCCCTGACATATTAAAACCTGTCCTATCACCTTACCCTTTTTTCTTCTCCATGTTTTCAACGTGTTCATCTCCTCACTCATTCCTTGTCTTATCAGTACACCTTATTCTCAACATCCTTCTACAGTACCACATCTCACATAGTTTAATTCTTTTCTAGTTGCCCCATAGTCAATGATACATGTCCACATAATACTGTGCTCCAACCACACATTCTTAGTATTGTCTTTCTCAAATTAGGGTTTTTGGGCTGTTAGCTACTCTTGTTCATTGCAGGAATGTGAATTTTACTCCCACTGTTACGATATATTATACAAAAACAGCCCAAAAGTTATGATCTCACTAATATCCCTTAAGCATCTAATAGGCACTTACCTTTTCGATAGTCCAGTCAACCAATATTCACATCTCACTACATTAAAAATTAGGATGTTAGAGAATGCCAAACATGTAACCCTTTACCTGATTACTGGTTCCAATGAGTAAACAGCGTTTCCAAATATTTGGATTTGTAAAGAGTCTGTACAATCTAATATGAAAAGAAGGTGAAAACATTAATGCTTTTCATCATTCTAATTGTTACATATGATACCACATGGCCTAGACAGTGACAGTCCAAGTACACCATTCAGAGTAAAGTATGGAACACCTCGATGTTCCATGTTAGCTCCAAAACACCAATAACTTGACTAATTTCACTTGCATCCAGATTGGTTATGTGAACCATACAATTCTAATTACTATGATAGAAGACAGAAAAAGTGTTGTAAGAGTGCCTAGAAACCATAAATATATAGTAGTATAAGTGGAGATTTCATCCAAACATTTCTAAAACTGAGCTACTTCCATTTGATTAATAATACAGCGAACCAATCGTTTTCTGTAACCTTTTGTCTGCAAAAGGCTAACCAGAAACCACAACAGGCAACTGCATCATGACATATCCATTTAGTAACTCATGGGGGAAGTAAGAAGGCTCAGGGCAATAAAGCTGTTCGATCATCCTATGTTATAGGGTAACATTGTGATAAGCAAATTACTTTCACAGTAAGCAAGCATCCGATGTGAGGACCTTGAAAACATGTCTACATGGAACTAGTTTGTGTTGCAGCTAGCCTACAGTTTGTAAGAACTGTAGGTGACATTTACAAAGCTTGTAATCACAGACATCTCAAATTGATTCCATAAATACTCATATACAACTCCAACTTTATAATCAGGATGATTTAATAATACAGTTTAGGTTCACTACATACAGTTCCTCACATAAAAAATTGTTTAATATAAAACTATAATTGTCACTGAAAACTCCATTCTGACTAAGTTAACTGAAAAGAGAAAGTTTGGTGAATGTCTGATGATTTGTTTATTACAGTACAAATGGTTTTTATTAATAAAACAGCAATTTGTAAATTACAATTTGGATTACACAGTATTTCTGGCATACAGTTGAAACTCGTGACATAGCTTTCACTTTCACATGGAACTCAGCAAAAAGTGCACTCAAAAATATCAAGACATGTCTTTAGATGATAATTTTATATTTTGCTGCTAATTCCACGAGAACCACTCAAATGACACACAGATTGATCACAAATATGGTGTTTTGAACCTGAGTGAAAATCATCGTTTATTTATTAGCTTTTGGAAGCTCGTATGAGCAATGGCACCTTGGTTTCAAACAACTTTGTTTTGAGATGTTACATCTGCAAAATGAGTTATTTGCATATATTTCCTGGTGTACCAATGGAAGAAGGAACATGAGTCTTTATAATTTTGTGAAAATAATACACAATTTGATCAGTATAAGGATGTATAATAAATGATTTGTAGTTCACAGGTTATTTTGACAAACACCTCCAGTGACTATTTCTTAAGATTGTATAAAGGTTGTATTCATTGGCCACTTACAATACAATACACAAAATATATTTACTTGAGCCACTACAGCACTCATGATATACTAACAATTTTCAGTTGTGCGTAGAGTGAAACAGTAACTAAAATAACAGTTAAAAACAATACTGTCAACTAATTATAGTTATATTCAAGAATAGTATACAGCTCCTATGTAGTGCTTATTTCACTAATACAAAAACAGACAGCAAAATGATTATGTAATTGTAAAATGAAAGTCCTATCTGGCATTCAAACTCCAAGTTAGCAATTTTGAACAAAATGAGGCAATGGCAAATATTTCCTGTAGATGTTGCACTGAAACTATCAGAATAATATTATGTCTAAACAAACACAAAATACTGAGAAGTTAGCAGTTTGGGATAAGTTATCAGAACATGAAATATTTATTTCTCATTGACACAATCTAGGATAGCTTCAAATTAAAACACACCTGAAAATCTGACAAATACTTTTCTACTGCTTTATTGGCAACCCTATCACGAACAAATACATGCAATAGTCAATCTGCAGACATATCATCATAATAACAGTTGGTCTTTAAATGAACTTTTCATAGACGGTACACAAATACATACACCTGTGGCAATACTGATTGTTAATATCATTCTCAAATAAATAATAACTCGAAGTTGTTAACTTGTGATACATTTGATTTACCAGAGAAATGTAACTGTATAGACAGCAAGCATGAAAGTAGCTAAGAAGCTTTGGGTAAAGCAACATAATTGTTTCTGACAGTAATAAATAACCACAGTCATGACGATTGTGTGAATCAAAATCAGTTATTCCATATGACTCTACTACATATTTAACTTTGGAATACAACCATGCCCAATTCCAAAAGTGTACGATTTGAAACTTACTTAGATTATGTTTTAAAGCATTAAAGGAAAACATTTTGATTATGACACATGTAAAAAATGTCTATGAAATGTAAAAATGAATAATTATGTCTGAGGGAGGAGTGAGTACACAAGGTATATAAGTTTTTAAATTAATAAACTCAAAGACAATGTGAATGGCATGCTGTTGGTTACATTTTACCCCCTCTAAAATTATTGCTACTCAATCAAAACTGTACTAATCAATGTTAGAAAGACCTCTGAACATTCATATATAGCTGCCCATCTCTTTTAAGGACAAAATTACATTAATATGAAACAATGATTGTCAGAATCTATTGGTCACCACAGATTTCAACACATAGCAAGCCTTTCAACTGGTTCAACAGATGCATCTCAACAAGTTAACATTACTTAGCTATATCATTAGTACACTCTTCTTAAAGTACTTCAAAATTCACTAAAATAAATTTAACATAGGCACAATAAAATAACTTTTTATAGGTCCTTCATAAAAAATTAAAATGATAGAATACTAAAAAAATACAAAAGATTCAAAACATATGCAATTTAAAGCCAAGTATTTCCTTAGCTGCATAGTAGCTTATAATTTGCAGGACATAGTGATGTACAAAAGAATTTATGGTTACAGAATATTCAATTAGTAATTTCAAGATATAAAAATATGAAATGCTAATCCATTTAAACTGCTTATATTCATCAAAATACATTGGAGTTCTGGAATCTGATCTGTCATTCTCACATTTATATGAAAACAATAGTTTTAAGTTACGTAACAATAAATTATATCAGTTACAAATAAAAGTAAAAGCCGGAAAAGCTGTAACTGTGTTAGTACAATGGAGGAAACTGTTCAGTGAAAATTACAAAAACATTAATGTTGAAATTGTGACCCACTTAATATTAGAATCACAGATGTGCCACCACCAAAATAAACTAAAAATTTCACAGAGAGAGTACATCATCTTCTGCTCTGAGAAATATGATACATGGAAATAAACCTTATTTTCTGGAAAAGATTACACAGCCTCACACATTATTCACACAAATATAAAAATTTAGATTTTATACAATTTCAGAGAATGAATATATATCATAATCTTTAAGCAAACGAATGAGTATTTTTCACATAATAATATTACTGAACAATATTTTATAAACGAATTTACATGTGATACCTGTCACAATGGTGTACTATATCTGGTAAGAATGACTTTACGACTTATCTGGATTCTTTCAGATACTATCACTAACCTTAAAATGACAATATTTCTTCAACTTTGCAACATTAACAGTGAAGACTCTATATGATGTAATAAAGGTAATTGTGTTAAAAAAAATGAAATAATTAACCAAACATTTCAACATACAAAAATTTATTTATGTTGCAGTAAGTAACATGTTGGTAAAAATTTTTCACCATTACTGCAGCAGGCTTTCACTTGTATTGTATCCTATCCTGGATATGTTGTGGTCATATTTTGTATTTCTTTAACACTTACAATCCAATATTTTCTACAGAAACGACTGATAGTATTATTTGTATATTACTGAATGATCACAAAAAATTATATCAGTTAACAAATAAGTGTAACAACACCACAACCCATAAGTCAATACACTTTGTAAACATCCTGTAGAACACAATGAAGGTATCAATCTGAATGAACTTCTGCTGGTCAATTTGCTTGTAGCAATAATGACACTTAAAAATTAATTTTAACTGGGCTACACTATATATTCTCAATAACACAATAATTTGGAAACAAACTGAATATAAATACTATAGCATGATCAATGTTATGACCAGTCAATGAAAACAGTTTTAATGCCTAATTATTTTTACTTCTCTGGAGACCAAACAGAAAATCAGTGCAACATTCCTAGTTATAACATTGCAGCCACTGCGTAGCCCGTTTTATCCTGAAACAGGATTATGAAACATAGAAAATCAAAACGATTTTTGAATTTTCGTGAGTTAAGATATTTATGCAGAAATATATTGAATTTGTAAAAAAAGTTTCCCTAAAAAAACCTTTGTAAAAAGTTTGCACTGCAACAGAAGCAAATGGATAAAAATGTTCCAGCATAGTAATCCAAGATGCACTGTTCAATCACTACACAAGTTTAATATTTCACATACCATGTGATGAAAAATTACATTGGCAAAGAGTTTTTTCATCCCTGCAGGTATTATAGTAAATGCAATAGCACATTTTGTAAACAGATAGCATAATATATTCTTTGCATATGGAATAGCACTTTGCAGTTAACAGAAAATACTGTTTCACAGCAATAGAACTCAGTTAATATTATTATTCCAAGTTTATATCCAATTGTTCCAGAAAATATTATTTATATTCCACACTGTTTGGATATATGAAGTTTGACACATCACTTTATAAATCAGCAACAGCACTACAATATAATTTTATTACAATTGCATCATCACTGTAGAATGTTGAATTAGTATTGTTAATCTCACAAATATTATTTTGTCCATGCATTAGCAGTCCATAAACTCAATAGTTGAGTTTGTTGTCAACAGTTTTTTGTACGGGCCCCACACTGAGAAGAAAGATGGGAAGGATGTCCAACAGCAGTTTAAAGCTGCACTGGTTTATGCATCCTTCTTACACCTTGCTTCAAAAATGTTTGTCGCTAGACAGCAGTGGGGGCCCGAAACTGTCAATGCCATTTTGCTTTCTGTGCAAATATGTCGGCCCTGAGGTTCTGGGCGAAACAGATCCCCAGTATCTGTAACAAAAATGATCAAACTATATATATATTCGAGTATAAGAATATATAACGTAAGGCCTATTCAAAACTTAAGTACTGAACTTTAAATTAAAATAATTTAGATGTAGTGCTCATCCAATAAAACTTAAGGACTTAGTTCATGCAGTGAATAATGTTTATCTTTCCTTATCTTTGATACATGGTCTGATTTCTGAGTCTTGCATCACTTTCATAACCACAAATATACTGGTAAATAATGATACATATTTTTTCTTTTTTATTCATAAATATGAGCAAATGTGTTTATTCAAGTAGTATAGAATTCCTAGAAAAATATTACTTATGTTATTAGGTTATTACACTAACTTCAAACACTATTTGTAGGATGTGACTGAAAAAATACAAAGAAATATATACAACATGAACATAAAAATCAACTCATCACAATTTGTCTTTGATTGTCTTACCTGTACAGACAACTTGACAAACACCTGTTCCCTAATAAATAGTTCAACAAATATCAGAACATGAGTATGTATTGGCTGATTTTTTAAATAGTGAGTGTCTTTTGTGACTGCTATTAAACCATCCTACATACACAAGCAAAGAAGATGGACTGTAAAAAGAAGTGTAGAAAACAATGCCAAATCTACCGTTACACAAGAAATGGCTGAATAAAAAAAGTAGCAACAAAAAAATAAAAATCGCCCATAACCACTTTCGTATGTCGTCTAAAATCTACAATTTACATCTATTTCTTCTGAATTTACCAAGTAATGCACTTTCGACCAATACTACAACTACTTCCACCAATACTACAATAGAACACTATATTTACAGGAGCAATAATTTGATGGCGCACATATAGTTTTTGTTAGTAGGGTACCTATTGACTGTTCTTCAATTTCACCACCTCCCAAAAGAAAGTTTGTAACAGCAACTCCCAGGATTATTTCAAGAAATGACTTGTAGGCTGTAAAAATTCTGAAAATGTTTTGTTAAGAAATTTTAAGTCAAATACACTTTAAGATCATACAGACATACACACTCTAGAACTCAGAACCAATGGGATTCGTTTAAATATTACAATTCTGATCAGAAGGTTTCTGTTTTTCAGTTTCTAGCTTGGTAAAAACACAATTGCTTTTCAATTACTTGATAAGAAACAACCTACATCATTCACAAAAAATGTATATAAAAGGTAATGACAGAGATACTGCTTCATTTTAATTCTCTATCATTCTCTTCATTCGGTCTATTGACAGACATTACTACCTTGTATTTCAAACCACTGTAGTCTTCGTCTTTACAAAACGCTTCTGATATGGCCTCACTCCAGTAATGAACAATTCAACGAATGTCAAAACATCTCGGTTTCCTTCATTTTTTGATGTTTTAGTCTCCATCTTGAGCTCTCCTTTTTACATACAATCAGATGAGTAACAAAAGTCAGTGTGTGCAAGTCAGTGTATTGCAAAAGTTGCCAAGAACTGATGTGTGAAGATCGTTTATAGCTGTCAAAACTGCTCACACCCTGCAATTACATGATCTATACTGTCTATTAGGTAAAGTGTAAGTTGCACCAGTGACAGCTGTCCTCTATTCAGTAAGTCAAAAACAATTCACAATCACTATAATCAGTATGCAATACTTATGTTGTTGTGACAGCTCTGGCAGAGACAGTTTTATCTCATATTTCATCCAATTTCTCCTACATATTTCAAACTGTGTAACTATAATGCTAATGTTTAGAAGGATATTTTATTTTCTAAGATAAAATTGTCTAAGAAGTATATGATAATTTTTAATTTCCTACTCAAGATGTTACACAAGACTATAATAATATACAGGAACAAGTTGTTCTTGAAGTTTTCTGCATATGGTAATAAGTCATTTAAAGAATGGCCAAACAGGTGATGCTGCTTATGTCAGAGAGGGAATAGTAGTGGACCACAGACAATCTCTCTCAGAGAGACTGCCCAATGGGTAATACCCTTGGCTCATATTCAAGTGGAGAGGGGGGGGCGGCAGAAGGTGTGAATACCCTTCCTGGCAAGTAGATGAAGATTTTCCGTGGCTTTGCTCCATCAAGTAAGACAAACGCCATCATGGATTGAAAAGACGCAGGTGATATCTTTTCTTGTTCTTGTGCCAACAACAGAACTTCTGCTTTGGCTCCAATGATCATATTGCTGATAGGACGTTAAGGCAATACCCTTGGTGAAACATAGATGCTTCCAGCTACCATTTTCTTTTGAAGTCACTCCTCCTTTGCATCAACTTCAAGGTCAATGAATACAGAGGAAGTGAACAGTGTTCTACATAGATATAGTGTTGACCTCTTCCACTGCAATATCTGTCTGCTTCTTTCCTAAGTTTTAAATGACCTGTTACTCAGGGAAATATCACCTTCTTCGCAAAAAAGCGTACATTAAGGAGAATGTCGTGAACGGACTGCATTCATTTCTGGTAAGCTCATAGAGTTTAAGCTTTGGTAAGGGGCGCTTCACAATATGACTGGAGCATACCATTCAGAAGCTGAGGTTATCCTCTTGCTTAGAACTGTCAGTGCAAATTGACAAATAATTACAGAGCTGTCACAATGCGCTAAGAAATGTTATTTTTCAATGAAATCCATTCTAGACTCCCTCTTGTACTTATCTAAATCGAAAATAATTATGTGCCTTTTCGTTAAGGTTAAACAGCTGACTTCACCTCCGGGAGAGAACTGAAATCTGATGACCACCAACTTCAGCACAAAGTCCAAGTGGCTCTATCTCTCAGTGGTGATTTGAAAATGCCATTTCCATAAGTGGGCATTGAATCAAGTGGAATATCAACGACTGTAGATCATAAAAGAAGTCAACAGACTGACTCACCGTGAGGATTGTCACTGTATGACTAATAGCAGCTCTTCTCCAGACTCCATATGGATGACAGATACTGTGGTTGTTCTGCATGTACCAGTGCCAAAACCTCTTTGTGGATAGCGTTTATCATACTCAGATGAGAAGGTCTCACTGGTCAGTACAACTGGACTGTTCATTATCAAAACAGATGGACTCACAAAGGAGGAGCACTCTACTGAATCTTTTTTTAATGTGGATCTTATAGTTAGCAATGGCAAAAATGGTAACCAAAGTTTCCTTGTAAAATATCATTCTCACGCTCTGACTGGAATGACAGTAACACTGGTGTAGCTATCAGAACATATTATGCCTAAAATGGTATCAAAAAGTAAAGTAACACAAGATGTTGTTTGTGTGAGAAAGCTTTCTTCTAGTAAGGTTATCAATGATGGAATGATATCATCGAAACCCACAACGTAATTGACTGAGGAGCAGTCCCGATTCAATGGCCCACACAGATTGTGGTTCACCATCCTATCCAAGCAATTTTTATCGCAAATGACAGCATGTCGGGTCCTCCTTAAAGAGGCAAATTGAGATCCTCTTCCTCTCTGAATTGTTATAGTTTCCTGTTTTTTTGTTTAAAAAGATGTAGAGGAGCCTATGGGTCCTGTTTCGTGGATGATATAACGCTGCTTTCTTTATTGTAGAATCCATAGGCCCAACTGTATATCTCAGCGACATACCTGTGATAACAGAAGAGTGGATGCTGGTTGATGGTCACGGTCTGTGTTGTGAACTGTTCTTCCACTGCCTGGGCTGTGTATCTTGACCACTCAGCATTACATCAGCAACTAAACACAGTCCCTCTCCCACGCAAGCTCCTGCTGGAGACCTCCCCTTCTACTGTGGACTTCGTGAGACGATTCAGGGCGTTCAGAATCACGTCATGACCTCTCTTCTTACTCTTTTTTATAAATGCCAGTTTTTGGCCATCGGTAGAAGCAAACCTGACAGGTATTCTGCAGATGGTCAGCACGTGAGAGCCAGAGCCATCTGCCTGCCCAGCACTGCAGAATGGCAACACTCCACAGGGTTTTGTGGTCTTCTTAGATGGCCTTTAACATACGTCACTAACAACAAAGGGGATAATGTGATTGTCTGTTTCTGAACGTTACCACAATGATCAAACACAAACAGTTGTACATACTGCATACAGATAGCTCCTCTCTGCATTCATTTTGATTACTTCATGTAATACACGGTCACATTAATGTGACCACTTCCTACATTCGACGTCAACATGCAGTAGTCACACAGACGGCAGATGGCAGCACTAGCACTGAAAGTTATATAAAGCATGTTGGAGGATGTGGACATTGTCGTAATGCACAAGTAGTGATACATCTAACGTCCACATGAGCATTACCACTGCCTTTTGGGCCAAGGGTGGAAGCATTTTAGAAGCAGCTAAGTTTGCAAATGTGTGTGTGTGTGTGTGTGTGTGTGTGTGTGTGTGTGTGTGTGTGTGTGTGGGTGGGTGGGTGGGTGGGTGGGTGGGTGGGTGGGTGGGTGGGTGGGTGTGTTTGTGTGTGTGTCGCCATGGTTAAACTATACAGTGCCTGGCAAAACGGCGCTCTTCAAAACAGACGCCGAATCAACTGTGGTGCTCCACAGCCATAGATGACAGGGGCGAATGACAACTGTGGAGATGTATACAGACCACAGTCCTGGAGTCGACATGGCTCCACATCCGTATCAGAAGCTTCCAGAAACATAATGGCTCTTGTCCTGCATATCTTGTTGTGGTCTGCACTGCCAAAGGATTCTGACAGGTGGTCTTATTAATGTAACTGGGCAGAGTATCTACAGAGCAGGAAAATGCGAAACTGTTGAGAGAGTTTGTGAGAATTGAAGGGCATATCACTGACACACAGGAGTGGAGAAGAGTGATTTTGGCATTTAGAATACATATAATGATCAGCCATAACATTACGAGCACCGACCTACTATCGATATAAAGCTATCCGGGCGATGGCAGCATCTACCTGGCGAGCATTGTTAGACACATGCACAGTGCATGTAGTATCAGTGAGCATGCTGTCCATATGTAGAATGAGGAAGGTGCACAATCTCTCTGAGTAGGACTGAGGGCAGATCGTAATGGTGGCTCAGCACAAGCCTCTCAAAAACGGTACGACTTGTCGGGTTTTCTAGAAGTGCTGTGGTGTCTTCAACACATGGCAAAGCCAAGGTGAAACCAGGTCCAGACGTCGTGGGGTGGCTATCTCTCATTACAGTGGTCAGGCGTTGCTGGCTGGGCAGACTGGTAAAACACACGACAGGCGGCGAACAGTGGCGGAACTAACATCAAACTTCAAAAATGGTTCAAATGGCTCTGAGCACTATGGGACTCAACATCTTAGGTCATAAGTCCCCTAGAACTTAGAACTACTTAAACCTAACTAACCTAAGGACATCACACACACCCATGCCCGAGGCAGGATTCGAACCTGCGACCGTAGCAGTCCCGCGGTTCCGGACTGCAGCGCCAGAACCGCTAGACCACCGCGGCCGGCTAACATCAAACTTCACTGCTGTGTCTGAACATATGGTGCACCTAACACTCCCAACAATGGTCCTCCGCAGCCGACGACCTATATCTGCGCCAAAATTGACACCACAACATCGTAACTATGACTGGAATGGACATATGACTATCGGCACTGGACGTTGGGACAGTGGCAGAGCATTTCATGGTCTGATGAATCCCTATACCTTCTTCATGCCGATGGGAGGGCGCCAATCCGTCGTTTTCCATGGGAACAGCTCCTTGACGCCTGAACTGCAGGACGGAGACAAGCTGGCAGTGACTGAATTATGCTCTGGAGAACATTCACGTAGATATCCATTGGTCCAGTGCAGCTCGTCCAAGGCACCATGGCAGTCAAGCTGTATCGTACAATGATTGCAGACCACGCACATCCCTTCATGAAGGTCATGTTATCCAATCAAGATAATGCACCATGTCACAAGGCAGGAGTATGCTGGAGTTGTTCCAGGAATACAGTGGCGAGTTCCAATTGATTTGCTGGCCTTTCAACCCGCAATATCTGAACCTGATCGAACACATCTGAGATGTGATTGAACGTGGCATCAGAGCTCGTCGCCCCCATCCCAGTATTTACAGGAATTAGATTCAAATGGTTCAAATGGCTCTGAGCACTATGGGACTTAACATCTGATGTCATCAGTCCCCCAGAACTTGGAACTACTTAGACCTAACTAACCTGAGGACATCACATACATCCATGCCCGAGGCAGGATTCGAACCTGCGACCGTCACGGTCGCGCGGTTCCAAACTGAAGTGCCTAGAACCGCTCGACCACAACGCCGGCAGGAACTAGGTGACTTGTGCGTGCAGATGAGGCACTAACGCCACCCAGTGGCCTGCCAAGGCTTGATTTCTTCCATGCCTTGATGCACTGCTGCTGTTATCCGTGCTAAAGGCGGACATACCGACTATTAAGTAGGTGGTCACAATGTTGTGGCTGATCAGTGTAACTCATTGTGGAGAGGTCAGAAAGTCACAAATTCCTGAGTACAGACAACACCAGCCTCGTCAGTAGTTGCAGGGGTAAAAGCCTGGATGATCGGCTGCTCTGTTCATGTAACATTAATCGCTGACATCTTGCTATGTTACATTACTGGCCATTAAAATTGCTACACCACGAAGATGATATGCTACAGACGCGAAATTTAACCAACGGAAGAAGATGGTGTGATATGCAAATGATTAGCTTTTCAGAGCATTCACACAAGGTTGGCGCCGGTGGCGACACCTACAATGTGCTGAAATGAGGAAAGTTTTCAACCCATTTCTCATACCCAAACAGCAGTTGACCGGCGTTGCCTGGTGAAACGTTGTTGTGATGCCTCGCGTAAGGAGGAGAAATGCGAACCAACACGTTTCCGACTTTGATAAAGGTCGGATTGTAGCCTATGGCGATTGCGATTTATCGTATCGCGACATTGCTGCTCGCGTTGGTCGAGATCCAATGACTGTTATCAGCATATGGAATCAGTGGGTTCAGGAGGGTAATACGGAACGCCGTGCTCGATCCCAACGACTTCGTATCACTAGCAGTCAAGATGACAGGCACCTCATCCGCATGGCTGTAACGGATCGTAGAGCCACGTCTCGATCCCTGATTCAACATATGGGGACGTTTGCAAGACAACAACCATCTGCACGAACAGTTCGACAACGTTTGCAGCAACATGGACTATCAGCTCGGAGACCATGGCTGCCGTTACCCTTGACGCTGCATCACAGACAGGAGCGCCTGCGATGGCGTACTCAACGACGAACCTGCGTGTACGAATGGCTAAACGTCATTTTTTCGGATGAATCATGATGGTCGCATCCGTGTTTGGCGACATCGCGGTGAACGCACATTGGAAGCGTGTATTCCTCATCGCCATACTGACATATCACCTGGCGTGATGGTATGGTGTGCCATTGGTTACACGTCTCGATCACCTCTCGTTCGCATTGACGGCACTTTGAACAGTGGACACTACATTTCAGATGTGTTACGACCCGTGGCTCTACCCTTCATTCGATCGCTGCGAAACCCTACGTTTCAGCAGGATAATGCACGACCGCATGTTGCAGGTCCTGTACGGGCCTTTCTGGATACAGAAAATGTTCGACTGCTGCCCTGGCCAGCACATTCTCCAGATCTCTCACCAATTGAAAACGTCTGGTCAATGGTGGCCGAGCAACTGGCTCGTCGCAATACGCCAGTCACTACTCTTGATGAAGTGTGGTATCATGTTGTAGCTGCATGGGCAACTGTACCTGTACACGCCATCCAAGCTCTGTTTGACTCAATGCCCAGGCGTATCAAGGCCGTTATTACCGCCAGAGGTGGTTGTTCTGGGTACTGATTTCTCAGGATCTAAGCACCCAAATTGCGTGAAAATGTAATCACATGTCAGTTCTAGTATTATATATTCGTCCAATGAATACCCGTTTATCATCTGCATTTCTTCTTGGTGTAGCAATTTTAATGGCCAGTAGTGTAGTTATGTGAATGACTGAAAACTACGAGAAACTGCAGCTGTTACATTTTCTGAGACATACAACACTACTGAATGGTTTACTATGTATGCATCCTCTTGACTAACAAATGTTGGAGGAAAAATTTCTGATCTGGAATTACTCTCAATCATATTGTCGCCAGGTATTAGCTTAAAGAATTTAAATAGAGAAAGGGATCGATTGAAGTTAAATGCAGTGGGAATTCGTGAAGTGCAGTAGCAGGAAGGCTAGGACTTCTGTTCACGCCACTACAAGGTTATCATCACAAAATCATATAGGGATAATGCATTAGTTAGTCTAATATTGAATAAGGAAATAGGAATGACGATGAGCCAATAAGAACATCATCGTGAACGCATTATTGTAGCCAAGACAGAAACAAAACCATTACCCATCACGGCAGCAAAAATCTATACGCCTGATACCTCTGCAGATGATGAAGAGATTGAAAAAATGTACGATGAGGTAAAAGAAAATATTCAAGTAGTTAAGAAAGACGAAAATTTAATTATGACAGGCTAGAAGAAAAGAAAAAAGTAGGATAACATTCACTGTAGCAAAGTAATGAAAGGAAAAGCTACAGCGCAATGTAATCGTTGCTAACACAATTCAAGAACCATGAAAGATGCCGCGTACGTAGGAGAAACTAGAGACACATAGGGATTACACAGTAGTACGAAAGAGACTCTGAAACAGATTTTAAACTGCAAACCATTTCCTGAAGCAGACGTCATCTCTTATCATAATGTATCGTTTATTAACTGTGAACCTGAAAAATGCAGAAAGCTAGGAAATTAAGGGGATGGCAACCAATAAGCTGAAAGAACGAAAGGTTATCGAGAAGTTGAAACTGAGAAGTAGACAGCAACTGAATGAAAGAGAGAACAGGAACACAGCAGAAGACGAATGGACAGGTTTGAGAATTGGTATAATCAAGACAGCAAAGGTACAACTAGGAAAACAGACAAGGCTCAGTAGAAATCCATGGCTAATACACGAGACACTGAATTTAACTGATAGAAAGAGATAACATAAAAATGCAGCAAGTGGAACAGGCAACTGATAATAGATACGTCTAAAATGTGGCTCAGATAAAGAGCAAACTGGCAAAGCAGGAATGGCTGTCGAACAAATCCAAAACTGTAGAAACATGTATAGTATTCGTAGTAAACAAAGGCGCAGACTACAGGAAAGTTAATGAGACGTTTGGAGAAGAGAGAAGCACTTGTGTGAATATTAGGAGCGTAGATGGGAAGCCAGCACTACGTAAAGGAAGGTAGCTTGAGACGTGAAATGTTTATACAGAAATGCTATACAAATGAAAAAGCTCTATGACGGTATTCTGGCAAGGGAAGAGATGTAGATGAGATGGAAGATATGGCAGTTCGAGAAGAATCTGACAGAGTACTGCAAGGCCTAGGTCGAAACAAAACAGTGGAGTAGACATTCCTTCAGAATTGTTGTGATCCTTACGAGAACATACCATCACAGAACAATCCTACCTCTTAAGAAAAATATGTATGACAGCTAAAATACCTTCAGACTTCGATAAGAATGCAATAATTTCAGTTTCAAAGTAGGCAGGCGCTGGCAGGTATCAATTTTACAGAACGATGTGTTTAATAAGTCATGGTTGCAAAATACTGACAAAAATTATTTACAGAAGAATGGAAAAAACTGATGGAAGCCGACCTAGGGGGAGATCAGTTTGGTTTCCACAGAAATGTAGGAACACACAAGGCAATATTGAATCTGCAACATTATCTTAGCAAGCAGAGTGGAGGCAGATAAACCTTCGTTTAAAGCATTTGTAGCTCGAAATAAAGCATGTTGACAATGTTGACTGGGTCACAGTCTTCGATATTCTGAAGGTAATGGAGATATAACACAGGAAGTGAAATATATCTACAACTTGAACAGGAACCACACTGTGTTTACAATAGTCAAACTACATAAAAGCAAGGACGTAGTTGAGACAGTTGTAGCCTATCCCCAGTGTTGTTAAGTTTGTACATGGACCAAGCACTAAAGGAAAGTATGGTGAAATTTGGAGAGTTGATTAAAGTTCACAAGAAAAAACAGCTTTGTGATCTACAAATCACATTGCAATGATGTCAGAGACTGCAAAGGACTTGGAAGACCAATTGAACAAAACGGGCATTGTCTTGAAAAGACACAAAGGAGATATTGAGGTAATTAGATTATTAAATAAGACACTACAAGCGATTGATGAATTTTGCTATTAGGATAACAAAATACACTTACTATGACCGAACTGGATAAGTTACAAAATGGAGACTGATAATAACAAGAAAAGCTTTCATGGTAGTTTAAATGGGTAGGGCGGATAACTAATGACACTAATGAGGATGTACTGAATCGGAGTGAGGACAGAAGAAATGTATGGCAGAACCTGACTGAAAGGAGAGATCGCTTGATACGTGATGTCCTGCGTTATCAAGGATTCGTAAGTTTGGTAATGGAAGAAAGTGCGTGGGGAAATAACTGTAGAGGGAGACCAATGTTTGACTACAGTAAGGAGGTTCAAATGGATGTCGGCTGCTGAATTACGCAGAAGTGAAAAGGACTGCACATGATAGAGTAGCATGGAGAGCTGCATCAAGCCAGTCTTCGGACTGAAGGCCATAAATGCAGAAGCAGTATGGCATTGTTGGCTGGTTATTCCACGAGGTGGCTCAGGTGCCAGTCGGAAAGGGTGTTCTTTGTAGGCGCACGTTGACCCTTTTCATGTAGATAAGCGACACACACTTTGTATATCTATTTGCAGAGTAAAGGCGAATGAAGTGGATTCAAATATAGTGTAATGTTTTGCTCGTGTTGCATGATGATAATAATGAGAGAAGGAGAAGTTGAAATTCAGTACCGTCACTCGAATAGCACCACGGGGGCCGCCAAACTTGACACCCCCATCCGGCCGACGGATCATCATCAACGGTGTTGTCACATAACCTCACCCCATGAGACAGTGCGTCATCATCAGTTTTCTGCTATATTAGCAGGTCCTTTGCCTCTCCATTTTCTGCGATCCATTGCTTCCTTCTTAAGGCTGCTGTAATTGTACCATCCATCACGTCATCCAGTATCTGAAATCTCTTCCTTCCTCGTTTCCTTTTCTCTTCTACATAACATTCTAAAACTGTTTTTATCAGTCCGTCATTCTTTCTTAATATATGCCCAATCCAATTTCTTTTTTTTTTTCATTCTCAGTACCTCTTCATTTTTTACTCTGCCCATCCAACTTATTCTTTCCATCCTCCGCCATGTCCGCATCTCAAAAGCCTCCAGCCTTTCTCTGTCTTCCTTCCTCAAAGTCCACGTTTCGGCGCCATACAGTAGAACACTCCATACAAGACATTTCATGAGTCTCTTCCTGAGTTCTCTGTCCAGACAATTGCAGAACATTCTCCTTTTCTTATAAAATGCCTCTTTTGCCATTGCTATCTTCGTTTTAATTTCTGCGGTGCGCTTCCAGTCGGTGTCTATCCTGCTTCCAAGATACTTAAAATTTTGCACTTGTTCTAGTATTTCTCCATTCAGCATAATTTTTATTTCTTTATTTCCTCCTAGTGCAAATACTTTTGTTTTCTAATTTTTATTCCATAATTTTTTTCCGTTAGCTTCAATGGTGTCCACCAAATCCTGCAATTCTTTTTGCCCTGCAGCTAGAAGGACCATGTCATCAGCAAATCACAAACACCCTCCTCTCCTTCCTCCAATTTATACTCCTTTGTCATCTAATGGCATTGGTCAATCATATTTTCCAAGTAGAGGTTGAAAAGAGTAGGTGATAGCATCCTTGTCTTACTCCTTTTCCTAGTCCGATCCAGTTTGTACTTTCTCCTCTCACTTTAACTGAAGCTTTTTGATTAAGATATAATGAGTTTACAAGTCATCTGGTTTTCCAGTCCACTATCTTTTTCCCTCATTACAGTCGACAGCTTGTCCCAAACCACACTGTCAAATGCCATTTCTGGATCGATGAGGCACATATATAAGTCTCTTACTTTTTCCGTAACCCTTTCTCCCTAGATTCGTAGGAGCCCTATTGCATCTCTGGTGCCCGTATTCCATCTAAAGCCAAACTGCTCCTAGCCAAGATTCTCCTCCATTATTTTTAAAGTCTTTTATTAATTATTCTTAACATCACTTTGGCTGCATGTGAAATGAGGCTGATTGTCCTGTGCTCACTGCATTTTTGGGTTCCTTGTTTTTTCGGTAATAGAATCATAACTGTTGTCAGGAAGTCCTCAGGCCATTCACCACTGTCATGTACTTTATTACATAACCTCAATATTTCTCTTATTCCATCTTGGTTCAAGCATTTTAATATTTATCCCGATATCGTATCTGTACCTACCGCTTTGCCATTTCTCATTGCAGCTAAGGCAGACTTTACTTCTTCCATTATAATGGTTGGTCCTTTCTCGTCATCACTTACACTGTTGTGTTATTCAAGTTCCAGAGTTTCTGGTTTGCGATTTGTGTCATATAGCTCTTTTAGATATTCTTTCCATCTCTGGAGGACATCGTCACGATCTTTGTACACTACCTCTTCGTCTTTACTCAAAATTTCCATAGTAGCACTTGCTGCTCTGTTTTGTTCCCATGTCATAGTCTTTACACTGTTGTATAGTAAGTCGTATCTTCCCTTCTTGTCCAGTTCTTCAATTGCATCACATTCCTGTATCAGCCATTTTTTCCTAGCCTGCTCTGTTTCTCTTCGCAGTTCGTTATTTAACTTTCGGTATATCTTTCTTGCATCTTCAGTGTTCTTGTTTTTAAATTTTCTTCCATCCTTCATCTTGGAAATAGTTTCTTGTGTGACCCATAGTTCTTTTCTTACCTTTTCCCTTTTACATATCCTATATTTTGCTGTCCTGTTTTAATGATTCCTTCTTTCAGCATATTCCAGTACTCGTTGACATTATCAGGTGGTTCTTTCTCCCGTAATGTCTTTAGAAACTCACGTGACAGCATTTCTGTAATTTGTTCTTTGTTGGATCTTATCTTATCTAGATCCCACTTCTTCACCATGGTCGCCTTCTTCAGTTTTTTTCATTCTTACTTCTATTTCTGCCATAAGTAAGTTGTGATCGCTATCAATATCTGCACCTGGTAATGTGTGCATCTTCTTGATTCCATTCCTTTATCTTTCTTTTACCACTATGAAATCGATTTGGTTTCTGTATTTATCTCCTGGTGATTTCCAAGTGCAGAGCCTCCTCTAGTGGTTCTTGAACCATATGTTTGCCGCTATCAGCTGCCTTTCCCTGCAGAAGTCAATTAACCATTCACCTCTATCATTTCTCTTTCCAAGACCATGGCTGCCTACTATGTTTCCCTCTCTCCCTTTTCTTACAATGGCATTCCAGTCTCCCATTACTATTTTGCAGCATTTTTTATTTTCGTCTATTATTCTCTCTAATACATTGTATGTTTCCTCTAAAATTTGGTCATCATGTTCTGAAATTGGTATATACACCTGAACAATCAGTAAATCTTTTTGTGCGCCTTTCAGCCTTATACCAATAACTCGGTCATTTGCACAGTCCACGCATTCCACACATTTAGCCAATTCCTTTGTCATAATCATTCCTACTCCATTCATTCCTTTTATTTCTCCTCCTGAATAGTACAATACATATCCATCTGACTGTAATTCTCAACGTCCATTCCATCTTACCTCAGCAACTCCAATGAGGTCCATATGATTCTTTTCCATATCTCTTTTGAGGTTTTCTAGTTTTCCTGCTTGTAGCAGAGTTCTAACATTCCAGGTACAAATTCTAGTTTTGATGTTTTTGCTCCTTTCAATCGCGGGCCGGATCAGGCTGCAGGGCGCCGGCTGCCCGCAAGTGCTGAAGAGCTTATATGAGGGGCAGACACAGAGAATACATCGTCCCCCTACAGCTCTGAGACTGCCCCTGAGCCGTGATTTGGTAGCTCAATTGAGTAATGGACTGCGCTTGAAGGGCAGGGATGTAGGTAATGAGCTAGACGGAAAGTTAGCCTACGTACAAGGTTTAAAATAGGTGCTTTACTTGGTCAAATTTGAAACTGTTGCGCTACGAAAGGCTACTTACAAAGTTTCGATAAACAATGTATAGTGAACTACCTAGAGCAGGGGTCTCCAAACTACGGCCCGCGGGCCGAAACCGGCCCGCGAGAGCCGGCAAACCGGCCCGCGTTACCTGGCCGTACTTCCCCGGTATCCGGGCTGCCAAATATTTGAGGTGGTACCTATACTGCCAACAAATGAGTTTCGAGGCCTATCGCGACCAATACACCGCGACATTGTCGAAGCTCTATCATTACAAAGCGGAAGGTCATGGTTAAACTTGTGGCTATTCACAATAAACAGACAGACCATTCTCCGTGCGATAGTGAAAAAAAAGGACGGTTAACAGGCTAGTTTGGCGAAAACATTTTAAGTAAAAACATTCTTTGCATTTTATTCTACTCACGAGTCTGGTGCAAGTCTTTCAAATGGACACCACTTCGGCGACTAGCCTTAGTAATTAATCATTATGGAAGGTGCTTCTTAAGTGAGGTTACACTTTCTTTTGATTACGTTGCAAAATACGCATAGCAAGTAAATCGTATAAAATATTTTTATTTAAAGGCAATTTAAAGCAAATACAATACCTGATGTACATAATGATATTGGATATTTTAGTTGTAACTGATGTATAAAAATAACTAATTAATTTATATCTTGAAAACTCACAGTGTTAGAGTATTCACGTAAAGAAATTTAACATCTTAGTGATAATTAATGACTTTTATGTAGCTGTAACTTTCCTTTCATAATTACCTCCAGTTGTGGATCAAGTTTACTGGTAGAGATAATCATCAGCGACTTCAAATGCTCATCACTTAATTTTAATCTGTAAATACTTTTTGCGTGTTTCATTTTGGAGAAAGTTTTATCACACAAATAAGTAGTGCCAAAAGCGGAAAAAAAGCCACTGGCAAATTTATGTAAATTTGGAAACTGTGTGGATGGAAGACACATAAAATTCCAGTAATGTTGACTTCGAATGTTTTTCTTTAAAAAAGTCGCTACATCGCAAATCAATAATTTCAAACTGAAGTTCTGCGGGCAACGCTTCTATACTGACGTCAAAGGGATTTTGAAATATCTTGATATCGTTTGAATTTGCATCGATATCTGAAAAACGTGATACAAAATTAATTTTTTAAGGCGCCCAAAGCTTTAAATTGCGAAAGTTACAGGAAACGGAATCTCAGTTTTCTGACTGAATGTTTGGCATGTATTAAAATGCGTGAAGCATAGTTTGTTCAACTGAGATTGAAACAAAGCATCTTTTGTCGAAAGGACTTAACATGCGTGTATAAATCAGGCAGAAGCTAGTTTTCACCTTGATATTTTAAATTAAGGTCGTTCATATGTTTAGTTAATAAGCCTGTACAAAATGTTAGCTTCCGTAACCACTCACCGTTCCGTAAATCAGCCAGAGGGCGATTCCTTCGTTCAAAAAAATTTCGATTACTGTTCGGAGTTCAAAAAAACGAGTCAGAACTTTACAGCAGCTAAGCCAGCATAAAAATCGTAGTCCGTTTCAGTGCTAGCTATTCCCACAACCTTAGATTTTTTGCGATTTCATCTTTCCTTTAGCCTTACATTACGGTGATCATGGAGTGCTAGGATGCTTTAATCCCACTAGGTAGATCTTGGCCCTTATGACTTCGTGGAGGAGTCAATGTGGCCCGCAGACTAAAAAGTTTGGAGACCCCGACGTAGAGAGATTCTTCATCCCCTACATGTCACTTACCATAACACCACGAAGACTAGTAAATTCTGAGAGATCTGTGCAGACATTCTTCCCGCATTCCATACGCTACTGAAACGGGAAGAAACCATAGCCTGTGGTACCATACTAAGTACCCTCTGCCATGCACATCGCAGTCATCTGCAGAGTATATATCCCAGGCAGCGGCGAAAGAATCCATTAATACTCGTGCGACAACAGCAATATGGTACAAAAGATAAGATTTCTGGACGACGCAGAAGTGATGCTGTCGCAAGATCGCCTCCACGCTTACCTCTTTAGCAGCGTGGCGTACTACGTAGAGAGAGCGCTAGCGAAAGGTAACAGACCTGCAGGAAGGCGGTGGCCACTGCGACTATGGCGACGACGAGCAGGTTGCGCTCGATCCACTCCTCGCCGGCCTGGATGCAGCCCTTCTCGTTGATGATCTTGGCCACGTCGTATTGCTGCAAAGTCACACACTCGTACACACTCTGCAGCCGCGGACAGCTTTACCTGAGTCAGTTAGTAGGCCGCCCCGCCGCCAGGACCTAGCTCAACATGCAGGTAACATGCAGCATACCAACATTCGGGTGCAGCAACAGGACACATACGCGTTACACGTGCGAGTCTAAGGCAACATGACGAGAACAGCTCTTTTTCTAATTCTGAAAATCACTTAGAATTTTCTGAATAATGCCGAAATTTGGTGTATCTGCTAAAAGAGATTAACCATCATCAGATCAAGATTCTGGGAAAACATATAAAAATTGGCCATAGAAGTGGATGCTGTACTATTCGAAACACCGAATCTTAAACAGAAAACAATCTTAAGAAAAAAAGTTGCACAAGACCCAGTGCTTCGTTGCCTGGAGCTGCTGTGTACTGTCAGAGGGTTTCCGTCACCAACTGATGACTGATCAGCACGGGTAGCAATTATGAAAGCGACGCTTCATCCATCGTTCTCAGACTGAGCTTTATACAAGGCAACTAAAACCTTCAACTAGCATGTACAGTATACCAAAATATAATGTTGTATATAATATCTTTTTTTTTATTGACTGGAATACTCTCTTTCAAATTCTGAAGGTGGCAGCGGTAAAATACAGGGAGCGAAAGGCTAGTTACAATTTGTACAGAAAGCAGATGTCCGTTATAAGAGTCGAGGGACATGAAAGGGAAGCAGTGGTTGAGAAGGGAGTGAGACAGGGTTGTAGCCTCTCCTCGATGCTATTCAATCTTTAAATTGAGCAAGCAGTAAAGGAAACAAAAGAAAAGTTCGGAGTAGGCATTAAAATCCATGGAGAAGAAATAAAAACTTTGAGGTTCGCCGATGACATTGTAATTCTGTCAGAGACAGCAAAGGACTTGTAAGAGCAGTTGAACGGAATGGACTGTGTCTTGAAAGGAGGGTATAAGATGAACATCAACAAAAGCAAAACGAGGATAATGGAATGTAGTCGAATTAAGTCAGGTGATGCTGAGGGAATTAGATTAGGAAATAAGACACTTAAAGTAGTAAAAGAGCAAAATAACTGATGATGGTCGAAGTAGAGAGGATATAAAATGTAGACTGGCAATGACAAGGAAAGCGTTTCTGAAGAAGAGAAATTTGTTAACATCGAGTATTGATTTAAATGTCAGTAAGTCGTTTCTGAAAGTATTTGTATGGAGTGTAGCCACGTATGGAAGTGAAACATGGACGATAAATAGTTTAGACAGGAAGAGAATAGAAGCTTTCGAAATGTGGTGCTACAGAAGAATGCTGGAGATTAGATGGGTAGATCACATAACTAATGAGGAGGTATTGAATAGAATTGGGGAGGAGTTTGTGGCACAACTTGACTAGAAGAATGGATCGGTTGGTAGGGCATATTCTGAGGCATCAAGGGATCACCAATTTAGTATTTGAGGGCAGCGTGGAGGTAAAAATCGTAGAGGAAGACGAAGAGAGGAATACACTAAGCAGATTCCGAAGCATGTACGCTGCAGTAGGTACTGGGAGATGAAGAAGCTTGCACAGGATAGAGAAGCATGGAATCAAACCAGTCTCAGGACTGAAGACCACAACAACAACTATCTTTTAGGTTTTAATCGTTTTGTGTACAGATCAGGAAAAAGAGGGAAAATCAAGAATGAAAGACCAACAACGAAGTGGTCGGATTAGATAAATTATATGACAGGAATGAAGCCCTATAAATCGAAGAAGCAAAGACGGAAATAAAAGGAAGATTCTGGAGTAGGATCAAAATTCAGGGTCAAAGGACATCAGTCACAAGATTCGCTAATGTCATTGTTATCCTCGGGGAAAGTGAGGAACATGTTTGTTGGACTTAATGAATGCAAACAACAGTCGCGTAAGCATATATTATGGACTGACAGAAAACCGAAGAAAGACGAAGATAATAAGGTGTACCTGAAAAGAGATTAGAGATTGTATGGAATGCATGGTCCCTTCTTCAGAGAGAACCATATTTTACTCGCACAGGTCGAGGACAGGCCAAGAATCGATGGTCAAGTGCCGAATGCGCCCAGAGAGTGATACTGAGGTCAGATACATTTCAGTCAGTGTGTAAGCGGTTGTTCTAATGGCGTTCAAAAATTATACCGCATGGTGACAAAGCGTCTTTACCAAAAGCTGATTATAAATACGGAGTGCCGATATTACGCGTACGCGTCTACAGCGGCGTGCAATGGATTGCCGTGTGGATGACGTGTGCAAATTATTATAACACCATGTGACAATATTCCAATGTACTGACCTGCTGTGTCGAGATTACACGTTAACAGATGTGTAAGACAATGGTGGTGACTCTTTTCAGTTATGTTAAACGAGAATATAGGAATTTCACTTGGTGAAAACTTTCACTACCTTGATTACTGCATAACTTCTATTCTGAGAAATAGTATTACTAAGCAGTAACAACTTCCGTACCAGTTAAAACGTATCAGCCATTATGCATTAGGTCACGACCATTGAAAATACAGGTCTTTCACGATAAACTTAACATCAAAATTAAGGGCCACTACGTAAACGAAGTGAAGGAATTCTGCTACCTTGGAAGCAGAATAACACATGATGGTACAAGCAAGAACGACATCGAAAGCAGACTAGCCCTGGCAAAGAGATCATTTCTGGTGAAAACATGTTTGCTACTATCAACCATTTACCTTAATTTGAGGAAGAAATTTCCGAGAACGTATGTTTGGAGAACAGCATTGTATAGAAGTGAATCGTGGACTGTGGAAAAATCGACAGAGAAGAGAATCCAAGTGTGAGGTGCGGTGCTGTAGAAGAATGTTGAAAATTAGGTGGACCAATAACATAAGGAATTAGGGGGTTCTCTACAGAATCGGTGTGGACAGATCCTATGAAGACATTGACATGAATAACAGATAGGATGATATAACATTTATCACGACTTCAAAGAGTAACTTCCATGGTACTTGAGGAATCTGCAGAGGATAGAAACTTTGGAGGAAGACAAAGATAGTCATACATCGAAGAAATAATTTAGGACATTGTGTGCAAGTGTTACGCTAAAATGAAGAGGTTAACGCAGGAAATGAATTCGTGCTGTGCCACATTAAACCAGAGAGAAGATTGATAAAGGAAAAAATGGGGGGAGCCACGTTTTTATAACTTCCAAGTCCTCGCTACCTACTCTGCAGTTGGTGGCGGACACTTTATGGCGTTCACAGCAGTTCCGTGCATGGCGTGGTCTGGATTGAGTTTATTTTATTTATATGTATGTTACCAGCGATGACAAATGTTTAAGATTCACTGTTGCTTACTATGGCAATCGGTCTTATAAACAATTTTTGTATTATGTTTTTCAGAAACTTGGTCTGATGATGGTTATTATAACCGAAGCCGTTTATCTCCAGTAAATAAATTGTGATTTGTAGTGTTGTTTTATATTTTTCCATGTATATGAGTGCATTTGTAGATCGTTTTGGCAAGGCTTGATTCGAAGAAACATGCTTGTGTTTCATGCAATGTCAAAGACAGGCCGCATAGTGAGCCTAAGAGAGCAGCAGAGGAAACGTGTGCCACCGTCGCTCAACCAACTGATCAGTCTCCAGTGAAATCCGTTCTCAAGAGTTCTGAGAAAACCTACACTTCCTTGTTGCGACGTTAAAATTTGCTTCCTGTGCGATAATAAAGTGGAGTTTACAAAAAAATCATCTCACTATGATTCGAATTCATTTGAAACCGCGACAGAATCCTGAAACAGTGTATTATTAAACAAGCAACTGAGGGCAAAGCAGGTCAATAGCTTGTGAAAAAGATCATACATGGTATAAAAATATACGTAATTTCTTCACTTATTTTGTTGCAATGCCCACAGCAATTCTCGTTTCACAAACTATCGACGGCCTTAAAGAAATTACATAATTTCATTAAAATATTTCTAGACGATTTTATATCATAGTAAATGAGGAAGTCTCTCATATTAACCATATGGTAAAATAGTCTTCTCTTCGTGCGCTACCATTAGCCAAAATTCCTATTAACATCCCGAAGTATTTGTAAAATATGAGATATGTTATGATTATTTTACTCTCGCCGTATCATTTGTGCGCACAAAAGTTTGTGCACTCCGCACAATACATTTTCTCAAGTTTTAACGAAAGATGTAGATCTCCTCCCAAGTTTAAAAGAAAATTCAGTCTATTACCTACATTTCGTATACAGCACTGTATACCCTAACATACACCAAACGTAAAGTCATAGAGACTCATATTTTTCATTGCACAGTATTCGAATTGTGTGCAATGAGTCACTTAATTTCGAAATGTCATCGTCATTAACGAAATGACAAGCTGTTCATCATGAAGATGATGAATGAGGCTATAAGATGTGTGAGATCTTTTTTACCAAATGGTTTCCTCAAAACTGCAGAGCAGTCAGCACGTGTGTTCTCATTAATACAGTCTACTGACTCTGCTAGCTGCCACACAGAATTGTTCAATATAGTATTTTGTCCTATGGGTACAGTGTAATTTTTGTTCGATCTAACACCGCCCGGTGATGAAGACACAGCGATCTGTAAAGTTTATTGTAAATTTTAATCGTGTTGCTTGCAATATAATGTAATAACTAGATGATAACTGGTTTCGGTTGACTAGCAAACACAGTCAGGTCGTTCTTACACTGTATTTGGTTCGAATGGCTCTAAGAACTATGGGACTTAACATCTGAGGTCATCAGTCCCCTAGACTTAGAACCACTTAAACCTAACTAACCTAAGGACATCATACACATCCATGCCCTAGGCAGGATTCGAACCTGCGACCGTAGCAGCAGCGCGGTTGCGGATTGAAGCGCCTATAACTACTCGGCCACAGCGGCCGGCCTGTAATTGGTAACTAAGTACAATGCTAACCAACACATCGTTAATGAGCGTTATTCTCAATATCCAAAGGCTGTTCAAAGCACGACTGTTAACGTACACATTCTCCTACTGGTTTAATACACTAACAGTTTTGCTTTAGCCAGCCTCTGGATACTAACAAGTTACGCTTAGTAAAGATGTTGTAGTGATTAGCGCTCTACTTAGTTACCTATTACAGAGCAAGAACGACCTGAGAATGGTTGCTGGTCAACCGAAACCACTTATCATCTAACTTTTATTACAATACTGCGATCAAGACCATTAAAATTCATCATAAACTACACTACTGGCCATTAAAATTGCTACACCAAGAAAAAATGCAGATGATAAACGGGTATTCATTGGGCAAATATATTATACTAGAACTGACATGTGATTACATTTTCACGCAATTTGGGTGCACAGATCCTGAGAAATCAGTACCCAAAACAACCACCTCTGGCCGTAATAACGGCCTTCATACGCCTGGGCATTGAGTCAAACACAGCTTGGATGGCGTGTACAGGTACAGCTACCCATGCAGCTTCAACACGATACTACAGTTCATCAACAGTAGTGACTGGCGTATTGTGATGAGCCAGATGCTCGGTCACCATTGACCAGATGTTTTCAATTGGTGGGAGATCTGGAGAATGTGCTGGCCAGGGCAGCAGTCGAACATTTTCTGTATCCAGAAAGGCCCGTACAGGACCTGCAAAAAGCGGTCGTGCATTATCCTCCTGAAATGCAGGGTTTCGCAGGGATCGAATGAAGGGTAGAGCCACGGGTCGTAACACATCTGAAATGTAACGTCCACTATTCAAAGTGCCGTCAATGCGAACAAGACCGAGATGTGTAACCAATGGCACCCCACACCATCACGCCGGGTGATATGCCAGTATGGCGATGACGAAGAGACGCTTCCAATATGCGTTCATCGCGATGTCGCCAAACACGGATGCGACCATCATGATGCTGTAAACAGAACCTGGATTCATCCGAAAAAATGACGTTCATCCATTCGTGCACCCAGGTTCGTCGTTAACTACACCATCGCAGGCGCTCCTGTCTGTGTTGCAGCGTCAAGGATAACCGCAGCCATGGTCTCTGAGCTGATAGTCCATGCTGCTGCAAACGTCGTCGAACTGTTCGTGCAGATGGTTGTTGTCTTGCAAACGTCTTCATCTGTTGACTCAGGGATCAATACGTGGCTGCACGATCCGTTACAGGCATGCGGACAAGATACCTGTCATCTCGACTGCTAATGATACGAGGCCGCTGGGATCCAGCACGGCGTTCAGTATTACCCTCCTGAACCCACTGATTCCATATTCTGCAAACAGTCATTGGACCTCGACCAACGCGAGCAGCAATGTCGCGATACGATAAACCGAAATCGCTATAGGCTACAATCCGACCTTTATCAAAGTCGGAAACGTGATGGTACGCATTTCTCCTCCTTACACGACGCATCACAAGAACGTTTCACCAGGCAACGCCTGTCAACTGCTGTTTGTGTAAGAGAAATCGGTTGGAAATTTTCCTCATGTCAGCACGTTGTAGGTGTCGCCACCGGCGCCAACCTCGTGTGAATGCTCTGAGAAGCTAATCATTCGTATATCACAGCATCTTCTTCCTGTGGGTTAAATTTCGCGTCTTCTTCGTGGTGTAGCAATTGTAATGGCCATTAGTGTATGTTTCTTTTACTCACCTTTGACATGCTACATTTGATAATGTTTTCGTGGCATACCTGAAAGCGTCAGTATTACATTCCCGTACTCTGCCGTTGGGTGAAAAACAAGAGATATTTGCAGCGACATACATGTGTCAGCCTTAGTCTCGCACAGAGAGCAAGCGCAGTGTCCACGCCATGAAACAAAGAGACGTGCACGCAAGATGCAGGATGCAGAACGTACAGTGGACAGGCATGCAGTGCGGGAGGCGCCGGTTATTGTTACCTGCAGCACCGCCACCCCTACGGCCGCGCCCGCCACGGGCACCAGGTTAGCCTCCACCCACTCCTCCCCCGCGCGCAAGCACCCTCTGTCATAGATGTTGCGCTCGCCAGACTGGACACACGAGCACCGGCAAGGTTAAGGCAGCCAAGCGCACGAGCACACGGACACAGGACACGACACGGATAAACACGCACGCACGCACGCACGCACGCACACGCACGTACATACACGCGCGCCCACACACACACACACACACACACACACACACACACGCACACACACACACACACACAGGGAACATAAGCTCGGCGGAGAAAATATTTCTCATCCACTTAAAAGGTCGCTTTGTAGCGCTGTACATGTCGTAAACTGGTATTAGGCAGCCATGGGACCCTCCATCGCTATGTCAAGTCCGTGAGGTGATGTATATGTACTAGTCGTTCGTAACGAATCAGCACAGAGGGATGGGTCGACGCGTGATGAAACACAATAGCAAAGAAGGAGTTTTCACGTGCCTGTGACTACACTGTGGAAGCAGTTGCATGGCTTGTTGATGTATCAACCCGGTCTGTTCAATGTGTCTACAAGAAATTGCGTAAGACAGTGTAAGAGTAGTGGTTGTAAAACGATCCTAGCAGACACTGACTGGAGACGAGATTCACGCCTTGTAAACGAAACTCAGTTTCAAAACCGACAGCAGTTGCTGCTGTCAGTAAATGCTGGTCCATCTCAGTCAGATTCCGAGCAAACTGTGAGAATGGAAATGCATGCCATGGACATTCAGAGTCTGTTAACTCGCCAAAGACCGTTGCTCACAGCAGGGGCTTATGTAAGCACCATTTAGTTCATTTTCGGTTCTTGAGAAAACCCGAGAAGCATGGTTTTTGGGCACCAAACCGAGCAGCCGATACCAAGACTGATATGCACAGCAAATTGCTGAAATTTTTGAGATATATTTCTAAAATCCCGATATCGAACAACCTAGAAAATTATACAATGTAGGCTTTCACGGCCGGTGTTGTATTCAGTTGAAACTTCCGGGCTGAGAGGCCGTGGTCGATGTATAGAATTTCCACCTGACGTTTCGTCTCTATCTGCGGGAGACATCTTCTGAGGTCGATCGGCTACTGCCACTGAGGCTCCAGGTACTCTCGCATTTATAGAGCGCATAGAGGGCAACACCATTCGTCACGTGATGCCGACGGTATGCTTATCTTTGGAAGGCGTCATCATTCTCGATTAAGAGTAATCGATTGTCATTCTGCTGGCGCAACGTCGACATCCATATTTTGTCCAACTTTTAACTCTTCCTCTTTTCTATTAAAATTGTTATGGTGTTTGCGAATTTCTATTGCTTCTCTACACATGCGCGCATGATAATGGGATGTTCCTGCTAAAACGCTTGTCTCATTAAATTTAATTTCGTGATTCCCATATCAAAAAACATGCTCAGCTACGGCCGATATTTCGATGTGTCCTAAGCGACAGTTTCTTTTATGTTCGGCTAAGCGGGTCTTTACACTTCTTTTTGTTGTTCCAATATATACTTGTCCACAACTGCATGGAATTTTGTATACCCCAGGTGTTGCTAGGGGATGTCGGGCGTCTTTTGCAGTTCTTAAATATTCCTTAATCTTCCTTACACACCATAACAATTTTAATAGAAAAGAAGAAGTTTTAAAGTTGGACAAAATATGGATGTCGACGTTACGCCAGCAGAATGACAATCGATTACCCTTAATTGAGAATGATGACGCCTTCCAAAGATAAGCATACCGTCGGCATCACGTGACGAATGGTGGTGCCCTCTATAAAAGCGAGAGTACCTGGAGCCTCAGTGGCAGTAGCCGGACGACCTCAGAAGATGTCTCCCGCAGATAGAGACGAAACGTCAGATGGAAATTTTATACAGCGACCACGGCCTCTCAGCCCGGAAGTTTCAACTGAAGAAAACCCTTGAAGATTTTTTTTTATATTTTTATGTTTCCGAGATAAAGCGATTCAAAGTTACCCTACTTGTACACGTAAAATACGGTGTGAGGCGGAAACGTATTTCACAAAGTGACGAGACACGGATAAATATGCTGTACAATGTCTCAGTTATCATCAGAAAGGTTCTGGGAACCCTATGCTGTTGTTGCTCTGAAGCACATGCAAAATTTTTGTGCACGTCAAGTCCAGTCTGCGGAGAAAAATTAGTTTGGCGTTATTTCAAATTCACTAAAATTTTACTGACTCGTACAGTTCTATCCATATGAGTGACACTGCCTTCTGTAGTACGGAAAAGAAGCAAACCAGCTGAAAATGCTCCTATCCCAGCATAAACAATAGAATATGCACCTGTTTAAAAATCTGACTCAAAAGCGGGGTACCAGCTGCTTCATTCTACCTTCCTGAGCACCTTTAAAAATTTTCATAAATATTTTGAAATTCGAACATATACGCGCTTTATTATTCTGAGAAAAAAGGATACGTGCAGAGGGAAAGAGACGGAAAAGTAACAAATACTGGAAGATAATAGACAGTGACTGCGGCATTGAAACAGCGAGGGATACAACGGCAGTTTGAAAGAGAGGGACACAGTGGCAGTGGAACATATGAAATGTCAGAGATCAGTCCTTAGCAAAGAGTGAAGAAACAGTGACTGTGGGAGAGAAATAAAGAGAAGTAAAACGTTGAAATGGATGAGTTCCATTGATAATGAGGGAGAGTGTCTATGCTAATGATGATGAGGAACAGGGAAATATGACAGTGAGGAGACACAGGAGCAGTGGAAAGGAATGAATGAGATAATAGCTGTAAGATAGCAAGTTGGAGGCAATGACAGCGAGAGGAGACAGTGATAATAGAACGAATATGGCTTTGAGACAAAAGACAGTGACAATTGGCGAGACACAAAGAGAGAGTGACTGTGAATTTGACTGAATGAGTGTGTTGGACTGGGCAAGTGGGAGAGGATGGACATGAGCGACTTACGGGGATGCACTCGTGAATATGAGCGAATCACAGTTGCGCGAGCTTGTGGGAGCGAGGTTTGAGTTGCCCGTTAGATACAGCTGGAATGTGTTCGCATGCCAAAATTTTTCGGAAAATTTTTAAACTGTGTTAAGAGAGGTTCAATGAGGCAGCTGGTACCCTTCTTTTCAGAGTCTTTTACAGAGGAGCATATTATATTTTTTGTGCTCCGATAGGAGCACTTTTCCCCTGGATTCTACATACTTGGTGACCCAGTGTTTCCCTTTCTTCAATATCTTCACAATACGTATGCTGTGGGCACTCCCTTCTTCCAACATGATAAGAGCCATGTTCACAGGGCCGCCCTCCGATTAGCTCGATAAATCGCCCGCTCTTACACTCACGAAAAATGCCTTGAACTATTTCGAACAGTGGATAAAGCTTCCCCATAATTTCGTAGCTCTGTGAGATGTATTTTCCAATGAGTGGCTTTAGCTGCTTGTAGCAGTGCCAGACATTACCTCTGGGATCAAGATAGCACGATTTACGGAGCCTGTCGAGGTGTGGTGGGATGCCTGAGTGCTCGCGAAACCAGCAACAAATGTTTGTAGCTCTGTGAATACGGCTGTTGTCATATTGGAAGACGGGACTGTTCACAGCGTACCAAAGATATAAAAGGGAGAATCAAATATAAACTGGAATTTTTGTTTCACGCGCCTTTTTTGTGAACGGAGAGCGGCGCGATCTCTGCTCATCGTAGCTTCCGTTTCCAGCGATTCTTTTCCACATCGAGAACGTTGTCGTATCGTTCGTTTAATTATATTCACAATGTCAGAGCCATGGGTATAGTCATCAGCTGCGCAACGCATTATGATCAAGTTTCTCACAACAGAGCGCGTGAAACCGTCCGAAATTTGAAAAAGACTTGTGTGACAGTTCGGGGACAGCACACTCAAGTGTACCGCAAGGAACAAACAGTTTTTATGCAGACGAGAGGCCGTTGAGAATGCTCCTCGCGGACATCGCACGAGGACCAGGGCATTGTTAGCTAGCTTACTGAAGGCAATCGCCGAATAACAGTTCCCGAAATTGCTACTGAGATCCGCATAAGATACGGTAGGGCTCACGCGAACAGTACTGCTCCGTCCGAACTAGCTGACCGGCGCCACTGCTTCTCAATCAGGTAAAAGCCAAGCTCAACAGCGGTTAACTTCGGTGATGTAATGGGAACCGGTGTTAATAGTGCGGCAAGGTCGTTGGCCGATCATTGCTGACAACCCTGTAATTCAGAAAATCCTAGCAAAGTGAATCACTCGTCTTCTCACCGCATAGCACAAATTTCGTAGTCTCGAAGTGCGCAAACGGCAACTGACGCGCTACAAAACTGAAAGGGAGCATTTTGTGCACTGGACTGTCGCATGCGATGAAACGTGGGTGTACCATTACACCTAAGAATCGGGAAAAAAGCAGCATGGAACCGCGCAAAAAGGGCAAAAAGGATAAATCTGCACCTGCCAAAGTCAAAACCCGTCTCTCCGCGGGGAAGGTTATCGCAACAGTATTTTTTGATTTTAAAGGAGTTCTTCTCGTAGATTTTCTCCACGGGTATCATGCTATGAACGGTGCACACTAATGCCAACTTGCCTCAAACAAAACGTGCACATCGTCAGGAAAGGTGAGCATTTCCAATCCGGTATGAGAAAGCTCAATCCCACACAGGTACCCGAACTCAAGGAAAAATTCAGAAATGTGGTGGACCACAATAGAGCACCCTCTTTACAGTCTAGACTGAGAGCCCTGCGATTTTCATTTGTTTGCACCACTATAGCAAGCAGTTCGAGGACAAAGATTTGACGACGATGGCGCTGTCGGAAGTCTACGCGCGCAAATGGCTGGTGTCACAGCAACTTTTATTCCACGAAATTGGGATCAAGAAACTGCCTGTCCGCGGGGGAAAATTCATTTTCTATTCAGGAGACTATATAGAAAAATAAGTTCGTGTGTATGAATTTTTTCTGAAACTCGAATTTGAAAAAAAAGTCAGGTTTATATTTTAGTCTCCTTCGTAGAAGAAAGGGTAACGCCATGAATATTGAAATAAACATTCTAGTTGACACTCACGATAACCCTAATGATTGGATATCAAAACAGAAGTCAAAATCACCTCCGATCTGAGCTATACCTTCCATACACTGCGTGTTCCTCAACGGGCCGTCGGTACAGTCAGAGACCTAAATCATTTGAAAAAACACAAAATCGCGATTCGTCGTACCACACTACGCACCTCTAGTTAGCTATTGTTCAATTTTTGTTTTGTCCATTCAAGGTGTGCGGCTTATTTGTCGCTGTGGAAAATGGCCTCTTGCGGATTACAAGACTCAAAATGTCCACTGTACGCGGTTCCCTTCGCCGTGTTCGCTTGAACTTGGATGAGATCGACCTCTGTTCACTGACAGCACGTTGCTGTCGGGTTTGAAGCCGATTGTCACTGACAAGGTGTGACACTCAACTGCGGCCTGTGTCGGCTAGGACCACCAGTCTTCTTATCCCCGTTGCGTGGCTGCAAGTGGTCCATCATTCCATACATTGGACAGTCCACCTTGATATACCAACCATGTCTCCTGCAGGTGACACTGTTCTCTGGTGGGCTTATTCTAAGAATTGCGCGCTCGCATAGAGACACGCTACAGCATGTGGTTTTTGCTGCAGCGCACAGGGGAATTAATATATTACTTCAGAGAGAAATAAACTTTTCGAATGCAGCTTCCGATGCAGCAACTTCAGGAAGACAAAGCACTGAACACGGAGCAGCATGGGGAGTTAGGCAGCTTCTGACGCAAATAGGGTGTACGACAACTAGTTCACTTTCCACGCAATGGGTGATGTTTTACAAGGAATGCCATTATTCCCATTCCAATGAAGGAAGTCGTGTAGGCTTCAGTTTACCGTTCCGTTGACATCGTCGTAATTAAAGAGGAGCAGTAGCTACTTCAGATCTGCAGGTGAGAAACTGGGTAATAAATCAACCGTGGCCTCTGCAAGAAGTCATCAACATTTATTTAAGGAAATTTAATTTCGAAATGCTGGACGTGGTCTGGAATCCTCACTTTTCTCAAATACGAACGAGGGGCCATGCCTGCGTCAGCCGCCGTAACGCGTCTTATAAATCCAGCAATATTTCATCCAGGCAAACGCACGATATCTTCAGGTGACTGGTGCTGGTGACTACTCGAAAATAATAAGTCGCTAAATGCCAACCGTTACAAGAAGTTTACAGACAGCAGATAACACTATTGTCACGCCCTTAAAATGTGGACTGCCTGTTCTCAAGCCAGAAAGAACACATGGATTAGAAAAACAAGACTTCAGACGGGAGTTCAGAGAACGAAAAAAAGGTCTTTGTGTTCGAAAATGTGGAACGCTGCTACAGACAGCACAGTAGGAGATCAGAACTGCCGAAGTTCTCAACAGACTGCTTCTAAGGGCAATGGAGTGCAGTCCATTTCAGATGATGCTGAAGGAACTATATTAGGAAATGAGATACTGATAGTAGTGGACACTTTGTGCTACTTGGGCAGCGACACACCTGACGAAGGCGGAACTAAAGTCGTTGTAAAATGTAGAAATAGAGAAACACGTTAACATCAAATATAACCTTACGTATTAGGAAGCCTTTTCTGAAAGTATTTGATGAGTGTACCCTTACGATTGGTTGCGATGAAAATAAAGTTACTTTAAAATCTTCACGTAGGACAATCATTTCTTTGTGGGGCATTGACATGAGGAAGTTAAGACAATGATCCAGAGAGCCATGTTGTGAGCGGAGTTGGTACCAATTTCTGATCACGGATACGCTAACAAGGCTGACCTAAGAAAAATCTCAGAGTTGAGAACGAAGTTAGAAATTTTTGAACGAATACTAGCGCACGATCCAGATGTCTTTAGTAACGGTGCACTCCCGTGCTTGAATTCAGTACTTTTTTTTTCACGACGGAACCTAATGTTGCTGGTGACAGGACTGTTAATAAACCCCTCTAACATTAAAACTCGCAGAGTATATTAATTTTGTGGACAATTTTCATTCTTTTTATCTCCGGCTGTCGCTGAAATGCGATGTGGGCAATCTGGAGTGTAGCGTATGAGCTTCACAGAGACTTTTTTTCGGTCCCTTTCTGTTCTGCGGGACTGCTGAGCAGTATTACTGCTCATTTTTTCTGCCAGACATGCTCATTTCGCAACGCGAACATTACCAGACGCACTACTTTTAAAAAGAATTGCCAGACTTTTTCATTTTACATAACTTGTAACTGCGTAATAACTCATTATACAAAATTATGCTCTTTCATACGTTACTCGAACGTAACAAGACAAACACTGTTCAGATTTAATTGCAAACCATCGGTAGTAAGCTTGAGAAGAATACGTAATTGCACGAACGTAGTGTATAGAAAGCCAGGTCTCAGAGGAGTAATTTTTCTTTGGGTGTGCCGTTGTCGTAAGCGAAACAAAACAGTAAAAATACATTGCTCGCGCGTTTCGTTTTTGAAGGACGCATTCGTGAAGTCTGACGACATTGAAGTCGTATATTATCCCTTTTTCAGCGTAATATTTTCTTCACTTCCGGCCTCTCTGGACGTGTTACACTAAGCAGCATCAAAAAAGATGATCTGGGAGTGTGACTTAAACTGCATCAAAAGTACAGAGAAGGCTTGTGATTACAATCAAGATTACAGTGAGTTTATGAAAAAAAAATTCTTTTACAAACCGATAATATCTGCATTTTCATCGCAGTATGTGGTTGTTACTTCGTTCACAACATGGCTATCAAAAGTACAGAGAAGGCTTGTGATTACAATCAAGATTACAGTGAGTTTATGAAAAAAAAAAATTCTTTTACAAACCGATAATATCTGCATTTTCATCGCAGTATGTGGTTGTTACTTCGTTCACAACATGGCTATCAGGGTTTTTATCTTTATTGCCTCACGTCACTTACCCACGAACAGCTGGTTTTCCTTGTGAGGTTTCAGAGCTCTATTACTTTCATCGTTGCTCTTGTGATCTTCCTCATGAAGACTGGTTTAACGAAATTTCAGTCACCAACTTTCTCTTCCGAATGCGAAAATATTTTGTTGAGCCCAACCTACATAGGTAGGAATGATCATCAAAATAAAATAAGAGAAATCACTTCGGGAGTGGAATGGTAGAGCGATAGTATGATTGTGTTTCGATGAACCCTCTGCCAAGCACTTAAATGTGAATTGCAGAGTAATCATGTAGATGTAGATGTAGAACGCAGCTCTACACGCCAGTGTATGCTGTGTAAGTATTTTCATCCCTGAGTAAGTACAACAACATACATCAGTTTGAACCTGATTACTGTAGTAAAGACTTGGTTACCCTCTATTATTTGAATCCAACCACACTTCCGTCCTTGCTATTCCTTGACGACCTACGATATATCCTATCATACCTTCTTTTAATCAAGTTGTCCCGTAGATTTTTCTTCACAATTTATTTTCATGCTTGCTCATTAATTATCCGAACTATGCACCTAATATTTACCATTTCCTATGGGATCGTATTCTAAGAGCTATTCTCTTCTTGTCTACTCCGTTTACCATCCGCGTTTTACCTTACAGTTTTCAACTGTGAAGACTGTTCAGATGCAATTTTTCACGTCTGCTTAACTACTATAACGTACACTATGTGATCAAAAGTATACGGACACCTGGCTCAAAATGACTTACAAGTTCGTGGCTCCCTCCATCGGCAATGCTGGAATTCAATATAGTGTCGGTCCAGCTTCCACTCTCGCAGGCATTCGTTCAGTCAGGTGCTGGAAGGTTTCTTGGGGAATTGCAGCCCATTCTTCAAGGAGTGTTGCACTGAGGAGAGGTATCGATGTCGGTCGGTGAGACCTGGCACGAAGTTGGCGTTCCAAAACATCCCAAACGTGTTCTATAGGATTCAGTCAGGATTCTGTGCACGCCAGTCCATTGCATGGATATTATTGTCGCGTAACCACTCCGTCACAGTCCGTACATTATGAACAGGTGTTCGATCGTGTTGAAAGATGCCATCCCCGAATTGCTCTTCAACAGTAGGAAGCAAGAAGGTGCTTAAAACATCACTGTAGGCCTGTGCTGTTATAGTGTCGCGCAAAACAATAAGGGGTGCAAGCACCCTCCATGAAAAACACGACCACACCATCACACTACCGCCTCCGAATTTTACTGTTGGCACTACAAACGCTGGCAGACGACGTTCACCGGGCATTCGCCATACCCACACCCTGCCATCGCATCGCCACACTGTGTACCGTTATTAGTCACTCCACGTAAAGTTTTTCCGCTGTTCAATTGTCCAATTTTTACGCTCCTTACACCAAGCAAGGCGTCGTTTGGCTTTTACCGGTGTGATGTGTGGCTTATGAGCAGCCACTCGACCATGAAATCCTAGTTTTCTCACCTCCCGCCTAACTGTCATGATACTTGCAGTGGATCCTGATGCAGTTTGGAATTCCTGTGTGATGGTCTGTATAGATGTCTGCTTATTACACATTAGACCCTCTTCAACTGTCGGCGGTCTCTGTCAGTCAACAGACGAAGTCGGCCTGTACGCTTTTGTGCTGTCCGTCTTCCTTCAGTTTTCCACTTCACTGTCACATCGCAAACAGTGGACCTAGGGCTGTTTAGGGGAGTGTAAATCTCGCGTACAGCGGTACGACACAAGTGACATCCAATCCTCTGACCACGTGAGTTCCGTGGAGCGCCCCATTCTCCTCTCTCACGATGTCTAATGACTATTAAGGTCGCTGATATGAAGTACATGGCAGTAGGTGGCAGCACAATGCACCTAACATGAAAAACGTTTGTTTTTGAGTGTGTCCGGATACGTTTGATCACATAGTGTGTGTAATAGGATGGAGGAGTGTTCAGAAGACCAATCACATAATCTTCTAGGCTGATGAACTTTTCTGTTGTCGTCTTTATGTGCCTGGCTTCTTGGGAGGTGATCGACTATAAACGTAGTTCCCGTCGCAATGTTCTCTTGCTAACAGGCTGGGATGGACCTTCATCCGCTGCCTGCACCAGATCCTGACGGGTTGGGAAGCGTTTTTGATTCACAAGCCGTGAAACTTGTCCCCGGTCCCTCTCAGAATCTTTTTCCGAACGCAATTATGACGTCGTCTTACGCGGCCACGTGTGTTACGCCATTGCCTTAGACAAGGCGCACACTCCGTAGCGAAACACCAACAAGTAAAGCGACTTCACACACCACATGGCATGGGCACTGCTGAACTCAATTTCCCTTTCTGTCATTCTGTCACTTCCCTATATTTACCCACATTTACATACAATGTTCGCTTGAAACACAAATGTCTCACTGATCGCTGCTGCCTTATGCTCACGTAGAGGCAGTGCGCGAGAGGTTCATCACTCTATCGCTGCACCATCTGTAAAGGCTTAACGATTCATCTGTGCGTGCGCATTGCGGTGACAAATCTTTTGTCCGGCGAGCTCATCTCATTTCCTAAACTAATCCCTTCGGCATGACTCCAGACAATTCAACTACATTCCATTATCTTTGTTTGATTTTCATTTGTGTTAATCTCAAAACCGCTTTCCTAGATTTCGTTCAGTAGGTCTTCGGAGCCCTTACCTTCTTTGGGAGAATTATAGAGTCATCAGAAGACCTCAACATTTTTATTTCTTCTCGCTAGACTTTTATTCATTTTCCAGACTCCCTTTTAGTTTCCTTCTCTGCCTATTCTGCGTGCAGACTGAGATTACAAGTCAGTCTCATTACCTTCTTAGCTACTCCCTCCCTTTCACGGCCTTCGCTTCTTAGGACTGCAGTTTGTTTCTATACAAGACGTAGTAGATAACCTTTCCATATTTGTACTTTACTCCTAATAACCTCTGAATTTCAAAGATTCTATTCTTGTCAAGAGCTTTTCCTAAATCTCCGAGGGATAGTCATAAAGTAATTACCATCCCGAACCAGTCAAGCTGCGACCATGGAATTTGGTGATGGTGGCAGTCCTCCTCTACAAACTCACCCTTCAATCGGACACGTTTCTCCCAAAGATGCTTCACTTGGCGGATACCTTGATTGTACAAATCAGCATTTTGGCCGCTCACGAAACGTTCCACCTCCAAAATCGACTCGTTGTGAAACGAAGTATTCATTGGGTGACGTGTCAAGAGCCCAAATTTGAGAGCCAAAAGAAGTAGGACTGTGTCATGTGAAGAATGATCTACTACGTCGTGGTGGAGTAAAAGAACTCCCTTGCACAGTGAACAGCTTTTTCTGAATCGCTTCACACCAGTCTCTAGATTGAAGACCACAACAATAACAACACAAAAAATATATATTATTACCTAACTTTATTTGTTTGAAGAGATAATTAAAACTTTATGACTACCTCTCACAAATACTAAAAATTTAGATATTCCTTCAGTCTGTCTTCCATGATTATTCGGTCAGTATTGCTTGTCATGTACCTATATTTCTCTGGATCAAAATTAACCTTCCCCTACGACGTTTCTTATAGCTTCTTTTTCATCTTCGAAATTGTACCGCAAAATATCTAGGACTAACTATCCAGAGCGACCTTATGTGGAATGACCAGACAAAACAATTGGCACGAATGGCAGATGCCAGACTAAGATTCATAGGAACCATCTTAAGGAAATTTAACTACAATTAACTAATTACGAGGCGCTTTTTCGACCGATTCTTGAGTACTGTTCATCACACTTGGATGATTACCGGCAATACTGAATGAGATTTTCACTCTGCAGCGGAGTGTGCACTGATATGAAACTTCCTGGCAGATTAAAACTGTGTGCCGGACCGAGAATGGAACTCGGGACCTCTGCCTTTCGCGGGCACTTGCTACTACTACTACTACTACTATTTATACCCACGTGGTTGTTGTTGAGGTTTTCGGTCCAAAGAATGGTTTGATGTAGCTCTCTAAGCTACTGTAACCTGTAGAAGGCTCTTTATCTCCGAAGAACTATTGAAACTTACATCATTCAAAATCTGCTTACTACATTCATCTCTTGGTCTCCTTCTGCGATTTTTATCCCCCCCCCCCCCCATACTTCCCTCCAACTGAACTGGCGATTCCCTGATGCCTTATAACCTGCGGTATCAACTGATTCCTTCTTTTAGTCAATTTACGCCACAAATTTCTTGTCTTTGCATTTCCGTTCAGTACCTCCTCATTAATTACGCGACCTAAGCATCCAATCTTCACCACTCTTTTGTAGCACCAGAATTCAAAAGCCTATATGCTCATCTAATTTAAACTTTCTATCGTCCTCGTTTCACCTCCTTATGGCTATACTTCAGACACGTACCTTGAGAAAAAGACTTCCTGACACTTAAATCTAAATTCGATGTTAACAAATTTCTCTTCTCCATAAATCTTTCCTTTACATTTTAATTTTATATCTTCTCTACTTCGGCCGTCATCAGTTATTTTGCTGCCAAAATAGTAATACGCATCTTTTACTCCTTAATTTCCTTGTAGGTGGTATCTATCTTTCCCCTAGTAAAATATGCAGCTAATCCTTTACATTTGCCCTCTAGCCATGCCTGCTTAGACATTTTGCACTTCCTGTCAGTCTCATTTTTTAGACGTTTATACTCTCTCTCGCCAGCTTCTTTTGTCGAAGTTTTACATTTTCTCCTTTCATCAATTAAAATCAATATCTTCTGTGATGGTCAAGGATTTCTACTAGGCCCTGGCGTTTTACCTATTTGATCCCCTGCTGGCTTCACTATTTCATCTCTCAAGACTACCCACTCGTCTTCTATTGTATCCCTTTCAACTGTTTCAGTCAGCCGTTGACTAATGCTCTCCGAAACTCTCAACAACCTCTCATTGTTTCAGTTTATCTAGGTCCCATCTCTTTAATTTCCTACTTTTTTTTACAGTTTCTTCAGTTACAACCTACGGTTCATAGGCAATAACTTGTGATCAGGGTTCACATCTGCCCCTATAAATGACTAACAATTTAAAATCTGGTTCCGAAATCTCTGTATTACCATTATATAACCAACCTGAAACCTCCCGGTGTCTCCAGGTTTCTTTCACGTACACAACCTTCTTTCGCGATTCTTAAACCAAGTGTAATCGATTATTAAATTACGCTCTGTGCAAAATTCTACCTCGTACCTCGCGGGAAATGACCAAGATGAGAAAATTCGAGAAATTAGAATTCACACAGAGGCTTTACCTACAATCATTCTTCCCACGTGCCATTTTCGAGAGGAACAGGGGAGTGAGGATCAGCCAGTGGAATCAGAAGTACACTCCGCAACACACCATCATGTGGCTTGCGAATTATGGATGTAGGTGTAAATTTTCAGTCTTTGGGGTGGGCTCATGTTGCTATATTACTGTGCAAGATCGTGGTTTTCGCTGCCCACATATTAGTATTTAAAATTCCAAAACAAATTCTGTGGCTGCTGCATCTAGTTAGGTGAGAAAGACAGTTAGGCGCCGCTCGAGGTGGTCACGTAGCAAAAAAAGCTGTTACTTCCCGCGAGCGTGGCGGCGCAAGCCCCGTGTTAGTGCCCAAGTGGAGAGCTGGGTTAATACGAGTTAGGCTGCGGGATGCTGGGTGCAAGCCGGGCATTCGGTTACGGAGCTGCAATCCCGCAGTCGGGTAAGAATTCCAGCCAGCCACGGCCGCAAGTTCTAATTGGGAAACGGCCGGCCGCAGAGGCGGAGGAAGTAATTTAAACAGCGGCCCTTGCAACCGCGGCTGGCTGCCTGCCAAGGGCCTGCAATCATGGCCACAAATTGCAGTATCCATTTCGCGCCGCGAGTAGACGCACACAAACAGACACACTGCGATTAATGGGCAGAGAGGAATGGGATACGGGAGAAACAGACAAAAGCAGAAACCCGCACACCAACACATATCACAATCCAAAATAGCTAATTTATTTCATGTTATCAACTTAAAAAGTACAGTATCCTGGGTGACCATAAATTATTCACTCAATTAAAGCTTTCCCCATATTTCCTTTCCTACTGTAAGGTTACTACCGTCAATAGTGATATGACGTCGATCAGTTGTAGAATTCTGGAACACGTATTATTCTGGAGACTAGAAATCTACTCTGTAGGAATCAGCATGGGTTTCGAAAAAGACGGTCGTGTGAAACCCACCTCGCGCTATTCGTCCACGAGACTCAGAGGGCCATAGACACGGGTTCACGGGTAGACGCCGTGTTTCTTGACTTCCGCAAGGCGTTCGATACAGTTCCCTACAGCCGTTTAATGAACAAAGTAAGAGCATATCGACTATCAGACCAATTGTGTGATTGGATTGAAGAGATCCTAGATAACAGAACGCAGCATGTCATTCTCAATGGAGAGAAGTCTTAGAAGTCTTCCGAAGTAAGAGTGATTTCAGGTGTGCCGCAGGGGAGTGTCATGGGACCTTTGCTATTCACAATATACATAAATGACCTTGTGGATGACATCGGAAGTTCACTGAGGCTTTTTGCAGATGATGCTGTGGTATATCGAGACGTTTTAACAATGGAAAATTGTACTGAAATGAAGGAGGATCTGCAGCGAATTGACGCATGGTGCAGGGAATGACAATTGAATCTCAATGTAGACAAGTGTAATGTGCTGCCATTACATAGAAAGATAGATCCCTTATCATTTAGCTGCAAAATAGCAGATCAGCAACTGGAAGCAGTTAATTCCATAAATTATCTGGGAGTACGCAATAGGAGTGATTTAAGATGGAATGATCATATAAAGTAAATCGTCGGTAAAGCAGATGCCAGACTGAGATTCATTGAAAGAATCCTAAGGAAATGCAATCCGAAAACAAAGGAAGTAGGTTACAGTACGCTTGTTCGCCCACTGCTTGAATACTGCTCAGCAGTGTGGGATCCGTACCAGATAGGGTTGATAGAAGATATAGAGAAGATCCAACGGAGAGCAGCGCGCTTCGTTACAGGATCATTTAGTAATCGCGAAAGCGTTACGGAGATGATGGATAAACTCCAGTGGAAGACTCTGCAGGAGAGACGCTCAGTAGCTCGGTACGGGCTTTTGTTGAAGTTTCGAGAACATACCTTCACCGAGGAGTCAAGCAGTATATTGCTCCCTCCTACGTATATCTCGCGAAGAGACCATGAGGATAAAATCAGAGAGATTAGAGCCCACACAGAAGCATACCGACAATCCTTCTTTCCACGAACAATACGAGACTGGAATAGAAGGGAGAACCGATAGAGGTACTCAGGGTACCCTCCGCCACACACCGTCAGGTGGCTTACGGAGTGTGGATGTAGATGTAGATGTAGACGTACTCAATTGTACACTTTACGCATCACTGGTTCTCCGGAGTATTCCGAATGCGTCTTTTCAGGCAGGAGGCAATTGTCTTGCTGTTTCATTCAACAATGCCCTAGTGTTCCCGCTCACGTGCCTTTATATGATGCGAGGGCAATCGTCTTCCATGTATCGCGTGGAACGGACATATGCAGTTGAGTCGTATCAGTGATATGTGAATTGGTTACAGATGTTGATGAACTGTGTGCCCGGTAGTTTTACGTCGAACGGTAGGGTAACAGTGAATCATTAATCCGTTCACTCGTGGAGGCACAACCCCCTAACCCCCTCCATTAAAATTTCCCATCCCGTACTGCTCTACGTGGAATCACATTAAAGACACAGCTTACGGAACGAAAATTAAGGACTTGCCAGAATTATGGAATAGTTCTGGAAATGATGTATCCTCAGTAATAGTGGACGTAATTCCCAAAACGTTGAATTAATACGTAAATGCAATGTTATCAGGGCTCCCTAGAAAGTTTTTACGGACTAATAACTCGCACTGAAAACGTTTTCAGTTTATGAGGTAACATAAAACTTGTCTCTGTATCCCTTTCTGCATTACAGTTACCGTAATATGTAATCAAGTGAATAATTTATGACCACCCTGCACATAAACATAATAATAAATCTGTTTTCTTTTTCTCCATCGAATTTATTTAAAACACGACCATTGCTTCACCAAAATAGAGAATCTGAAAATCAATTATTACAGAATCGCCTGATATTTCACGCAGCTGCATATCACCTACCTTACTTCGCCTTTCTCCTCTCTACAGATCGATGATGAGCTTAAAATCGAACATACCGTTCGATATGGTACTTTGTGGATCCAGAACACAATCTAATACACACAGTACACACAGATTGCGTGTCTACAAATATTTTATGAGTATGACAATAAAATATGTGAATGTTTACAACTTATTTGAGTCGAGTCTTATTTCAGTTGCGATAAAATGCATTTCTATCCTTTATTTTTATATATTTTAGATGACAATTGCCTGGTTGTGGATTTTTTTTATTTATCTTAACATGTTTCATCTACTCGCATAAGGATTTCCAAGCAGGTTCAATAACTTCGAATTTCCTGTGGAAGTGATATGGTGCATTCCATTATGTGTGCTCCATGGAGTGTAAAGTTATGTAATGGACATATAATATTTATCCACAATGATACAGACCTCTCGCGACTTTTTCCATTTTATACTGAATAATCCTAAAAGTAGATCCTATCTTTCACAATAATATTAAATATGTACATATACTCTGCATTAAGTATCATCAGTATACAGTATTGATCTGCTCTCTGAATGCTTCTATTATTTAGATTCAGCACCACAGTATGCTCCTCAGAGACAATATTCTGACGTGTTTTTGCGCCCTCCCCCCCCCCCCTCCCTGGTCACCTATTATACTTATGCTACCAAACGAATACTGGGAAACGATTTCCATCAAAAGGCTCAAACATTTGTTAATCTGTGTTTGAAACGTCCACACTGAAGAATCGTCCGCAAATTTCACCTGTGCGAAGTTGTTTGCTTTCTGAGAATTCCTTCCAGATAATTTTTTACGACGGACGCATTCACCAAAATCCAGAAGTTCTTTTGTTGGCAGTTTATGGAATTCTCCTTTCGAGATAGATATTTAACAGCACTGAGCCTTTCGAAAGACGATACCTCCCGTTAAATAACTGTGAATAATATTTTTATACATTCCTGAAGGCAGAGCCCATACCTTCGGTCCGTAAGGACTGCGAGTATCGAGACATTGAGAGGATATTGTTTTTCTACGTAATCTTATCTTGGTAGCCAATTGTAATATCTTTGAGATGAAACCCAATGCCCTTTGGAAAGCTCCAAAGCAGACCTATCTGTCAACAGTTATGAACGCAACTGCTCCACTAAAATTCAAAACAAGAACTGAAATGCATGCGCGTGTCCTATTTTGAAAGTACGTCAACATCACTGGCGTTCAAATTATGAGGCTTGTTTGCTACGTTCTGTATAAAAGCGATCTATGATTTTCGCTAGTGAAAACAGTACACTATTTTTCTACAGCCTCTCCATCGAATATGCACACAGCTCAACAAAGCTCCCATTTTTTTCATCCCATACATTTTGTAAAATTCTGCGTAATACGACGTTGTGAACGTGGTGCCTTCTTAGTCTGCTACCTATATCTTCCATCAACTCAAATTTTCATGTTATAGGACATGCGAAAATATTTTATCGAGTAAGATGGGAAAGGGTTAGTTAGAACAATAAATGATGTCCTTTGGTCATAGCAAGTGCTGGTGCGTTGGTTGGAGCGTTATACTCGTGAAAGATCAGTCCTATTTCAGTCGACGTCTCGCACAGACGATTTAGTAATGAAGGGTATTACGGCCTATCTAAGGTTCTGCACTGAACCAATAACGTAGCACATTAAGGTTAGCTATTGCTCTGTCCAAGAAATCTATCAGGATGATGTCCTCCAAATCAGAAGCAGCAGTAGCCATCGTCTACCCATGTTTCGAAAATGCAGTCTGACAAACACTCGCATTCGTAAGAGGCAGCGTTAAAATCTTGATTTCTCAATCCAGATTTATGTTACTTGCGATATCCGCAAAACACTTAAGATGAATACCGTGTTGTTTTCAAAACAACACGTCCGAAGTCCTGTTCCATCCTTGTCCAATGCGAGATAGAGCTGCATCTCTGACGATCGCGTTATTCGTGGAGCGTTAGACTCTTATCATTCTGTTTTACTCTCACGACTATTTGTCCATAGTTTTGATTTATGCGTCGACTCTGGAGTGTCCTAGAATCAAAATTCATTAACAGCCAGGAATCTATGTGATATTTCCTAGCTGCTGCGTGTTTTTATCGACAGATTGTACCTTCAAATGTTCTCCCGCATCCATTATTGGTCGAAAGTAAGTAGTAAGCCTCAGTTACGTTTTATGTGCTGTGTAGATTCTTTGATTATACGTTTTGTGGCTGGGATTCGAATAAATGAATACTACAAACGTTTTAAGATTACTGTTATGTGAGGTACTTAAAGAGTTTATGTTCCGTTTAATAAATAGTGCTTTCACACGACATTCTGTAACTCCGAGTTCGCGAATCACAAGCCAGAACGACTATATCGTGTGCCAGAACTACTGCATCGCGACCCAGTACGATAAAATCCACCTTACATAAGTTTTCGCGTCACCCGCTCCGTGCAGAACTATTCTTTCCCTGCATCACGCAGCCTTCAACCTCAAATTAGGTCGGCTCTTGGTGAGGAGAGATGTAGACAGCAAATCATCATTTATATCACCATTCTATTTGTGCTGTGCAAATTCTTTGAACATTCACGGTACCTTCTAGTTCGAGCAAAAGAATGATATAAATATTATTTTTATCAGTTGAGTCTTATGTAAGTAATCAACCATTGTATCTTGTGTTAAGTGACAAGTATTTTCACGCAAGAACATGCCTATACAGTTATTCATCTGGTACACTTTCATTTTGAAATTTTCCTTTACATATCGTGACGTCCAGTGACAGACCGCTTATCGTTTCAACCTCGTTGCCTCCGACGCAACTCATCAATACACGTTCAAATAGATGTCGCTTACGGCTCCAGTCTCAAATCAAATCCATCCACTTCGTTTCTCGACAGAAAAAAAAGCTTCTTCTTCCTTTTTACCCTATTTCGTATATCACAGATCTCGTTAAGCCGTTGAAATAGCAGCCAATGAATAACTGCTGTTCACATCCATTTGAGAGTTTCGAAGGCTTTTTGAAGTTGATTACGAATGCCAGACCATTTCAGTAAGAATCCTGATCTTTCACAGAACTTTAATGCACTTATCGAACGACTGTCGTTAAGTATTCACCACAAGCGTAAATAATATGGTAAAATTACATAGGATACTTCCAGCAGTGTACCTCTCCGACAGGGGATCATGTATCCTTTGTCTTCTCTTCCTTAATTAATTTGTCTTTACATTGTTTCGTTCCCAGTTATCCCAGTCTGATAAGAGTATTGAGTTTCGTTACGCTCCACCCACCACAGGCCCAAAGAAAGGAAGCATTTCACTGCCCCTGGCTGATACAAAGCGCGCAGCACTGATCCCTCCATCCTACTGGCAACGAGCCGCGTTTGCAAGTTCGCCTCTCCATTCAAAGATGAAACAATGGTCAGTTTTAAATTACTCAAGCATAAAGCCGAAATAAACTTCATCATCTGTTTACGATTGCTTTTACTGGTGAAGTACAAAATGGTTGAAAACTAAATAAGAAAATTTTTCTGCCCATGTACCATCTATGATACGGGTATAAGTCACAGTTGGCATATTATTTCACTAATATAGGCTTCAGTTATTTAGATTTTGGATCCGTGCAGAATATGTATAGAATCAGACTATTTGGCAATGCAGATACTCACATAACCTGGTTTCCTGACGTCATATCCGCATTGTTTGTTCTTGATAATTTCCTGTAACAACAAGAAATGCTCAAAATAGAAAATACAATAACATGTCAATAACATGTTTAAGTGTTTATTAGAGTAATTGGAAAGGTGCGTCGTTCCACTACGTGAAACCGAATAAAATTCAATAAACCTGTCAGCATAAAAAATGAAAACATTTTAAAAATGAGTTTTGAAACGCATCCATTCTTATTCCATCCACAAGTTTTCTAAAAGGAATTTAAATCTCATGTTGTATCGACAAGCCACCAGTTCAATTTTACACAGAGTACGCGAAGGAACTTGCCCCCCTTCTTGCAGCGGTGTACCGTAGGTCTCTAGAAGAGCGTAGCGTTCCAAAGGATTGGAAAAGGGCACAGGTCATCCCCGTTTTCAAGAAGGGACGTCGAACAGATGTGCAGAACAATAGACCTATATCTCTAACGTCCATCAGTTGTAGAATTTTGGAACACGTATTGTGTTCGAGTATAATGACTTTTCTGGAGACTAGAAATCTACTCTGTAGGAATCAGCATGGGTTTCGAAAAAGACGGTCGTGTGAAACCCACCTCGCGCTATTCGTCCACGAGACTCAGAGGGCCATAGACACGGGTTCACAGGTAGATGCCGTGTTTCTTGACTTCCGCAAGGCGTTCGATACAGTTCCCCACAGTCGTTTAATGAACAAAGTAAGAGCATATCGACTATCAGACCAATTGTGTGATTGGATTGCGGAGTTCCTAGATAACAGGATGCAGCATGTCATTCTCAATGGAGAGAAGTCTTCCGAAGTAAGAGTGATTTCAGGTGTGCCGCAGGGGAGTGTCATAGGACCGTTGCTATTCACAATATACATAAATGACCTGGTGGATGACATCGGAAGTTCACTGAGGCTTTTTGCAGATGATGCTGTGGTGTATCGAGAGGTTGTAACAATGGAAAATTGTACTGAAATGCAGGAGGATCTGCAGCGAATTGAGGCATGGTGCAGGGAATGGCAACTGAATCTCAATGTAGACAACTGTAATGTGCTGCGAATACACAGAAAGAAAGATCCCTTATCATTTAGCTACAAAATAGCATGTCAGCAACTGGAAGCAGTAAATACCATAAATTATCTGGGAGTACGCATTAGGAGTGATTTAAAATGGAATGATCATATAATGTTGATCGTCGGTAAGGCAGATGCCAGACTGAGATTCATTGGAAGAATCCTAAGGAAATGCAATCCGAAAACAAAGGAAGTAGGTTACAGTACGCTTGTTCGCCCACTGCTTGAATACTGCTCAGCAGTGTGGGATCCGTACCAGATACGGTTGATAGAAGAGAGAGAGAAGATCCAACGGAGAGCAGCGCACTTCGTTACAGGATCACTTAGTAATCGCGAAAGCGTTACGGAGATGATAGATAAACTCCAGTGGAAGACTCTGCAGGAGAGACGCTCAGTAGCTCGGTGCGGGCTTTTGTTGAAGTTTCGAGAACATACCTTCACCGAAGAGTCAAGCAGTATATTGCTCCCTCCTACGTATATCTCGCGAAGAGACCATGAGGATAAAATCAGAGAGATTAGAGCCCACACAGAGGCATACCGACAATCCTTCTTTCCACGAACAATACGAGACTGGAATAGAAGGGAGAACCGATAGAGGTACTCAAGTTACCCTCCGCCACACACCGTCAGGTGGCTTGCGGAGTATAGATGTAGATGTAGATGTAGAATGAAACAGAAGGTTGGTCGTTCAAGAATGGATGCCCATGGTATAGGGGTGCCACTGCGAGAAAGCGAAGACGAAGCCTTTATGTGTGGCACGACGTGACGCCCTGCCCTGTACGCCCAATCTGACAGTCCCCTTCACCAGCTTACAATCTGCGCCTTATTTCTTCAATAATACTGGAAAGATCCGCCTCAGTTGCGAAAAGTTACTGGTCTTTACCGAGGTTTCAGCTAGAGTAATCTAGCCTTCTTCAGAAGCATAAATAAACTAATACATGCCAGAATAAGGCACGGTCAAACATGAAAAGCTAAAGAACCGTGCTACCATGCCAAGCTACATTACTTAGCTGAGGAACTCCAGGAACTTAGCGTTGGAACTCCAGCTGAGACCTGGGTAAAAACCAGTAACTTTTCGTAAGTGAGGCGGATCTTTGAAGTATTAATTTGTCACAGTTGCTGGCAGGGCTGCAACATGTTAAAAATCCTTATTTCTTCGATGAAGGCTGATATTTGAGGGGGGGAGGGGCGGTAATCACCTGGTTCCGCTCATGATAATACTGTTCTTGCTAATAGCAAGCAGAAGCTCAACTGCATCACAACTGATTTAACAACGCAATTTGGGAAAATCAACGAGAGGTGTTCTACATGGGAAATAAAAATAAATAATGGAATTATGTCAGTGAACTGCAAGTTTATACTGATTGGAGGCACCTACAACTCCATTAGTATCAGTCAATCTTAACTCCGTCCGAATATGCCTCTGAAGGCCTGACAGTATCAACAGATCACGGTGTCATCCTCAGTCGATAGGCGTCACCGGATGCGGATATGGAGGGGCATGTGGCCAGCATACCGCTCTCCCGGTCGTTGTCAGTTTTCGTGACCGGTACCACTATTTCTCAGTCAAACAGCTCCGGAATTGGCCTCACAAGGGCTGAGTGCACTCCGCTTGTCCACAGCACTCTGCAGACCCGGACGGTGACCAAAGTGCCAGCCACGCTCGGCTGCGACTAACTTCGGTCATATGACGGGAACCGGTCTTTCCACTACGGCAAGGCCGTTGGCACCACTCAGTCAAATACTTATAGTTGTATTGTTAACATATTTGGGAATTTTTTATTGAATAGGGTTCCGTCTTGGTTCCGCACAACCCTAAACGTTATCAACTCTAGACCTAAACGGCCTGCCCATCCAAGTACACTGATGTGCAAAATTCAAGGACGGAAGTAATTTTCTCATGTAGTGTACCTGCCACGTAAAATATCTCGACGAAATATGGTCCATACACAGAAAGAACTGCTACAGCATAGTACAGAAGGTAACGGAAAGAAATAAATGAGACTAGTAGAACGACAATTTTATTCAAAGATAATAATTACACTGAAGTCACGCGATTTGTAATGGTCGCTCCTTTCAATACGGCACACTCACCGGTCAGCGTTATTGGGACACTACTGCTACCTTACATGCATCGTTTAAGGGGTGCATTCGGCCCTGACTTGATTTTTATGGATGCCAACGAGCGACCGCATAGAACAGCAGAGGTGGAGGATCTCTTGGAATGAAGGAATGTTCGGCATCAGCTGTAGAATATTTGAGAACAAAAGAAAATTTATGTCGGACCGGGATTCTAACCCGGATAACCGAATTGGTTAAGCGACCGATAGCGACAAGCGGGGAAACCGGATCTCGAGCGCCGGTCGGGGACAAATTTTCATTTGTTTTCAAATATTGTACAGCTGATGCGGAACCATAATCGCAATTTGCGAGTTGATTCACAACTACCATTTAATTGTTTCATTTTGTCCGTGAAGGGCTCCGAGCGCGTCAAACTACAACTCGATTTTTGTGGATTCTATGATCTGCGGCATAGAGTAACTTAACTCTGCTGTTTATTATTGTATTAATATTGTGCTCTTACTCTTGTTCTATCCATTGTGGATTTTATTGACTGTTACGTGAATTTACGCATAGAGCTTCGTTAGTCATAAAATCTGTGCTAGTTATTCCGCATTTATTTAGCAAGCCAAGTGCTGGTGGCAAGCGGGATGCACTCATCTCTTGTGAGGCAAACTGAGGAGCTACTTGATTGAGAAGTAGCAGCTACTTGATTGAGAAGTAGCAGCTACTTGATTGAGAAGTAGCGGCTCCGATCTCGTAAACTGACATACGAACGGGAGAGCGGTGTGTTGGCCACATGCCCCTCCTTATCCGCATCCAGTGACGTCTTCGGGATGAGGATGACACGGCCCCAGGTCGGCACCGTTGGGCGTTCATAGCCTATTCTCAATTTGCAGTATCATTCGATGAGAGAGGCTTGTCCTCTGCTTGTTAAATCCAAATTATTCATTGTCGAGTAAGAAAATTATGTAGTGCTGGAGATACTCTCAGTTGATCCTAAGACTTATCGAGCAATTTCACCAAATGGCTCTGGGCACTATGGGACTTAACTTTTGAGGTCATCAGTCTCCTAGAACGTAGAACTACTTAAAACCTAACTGACCTAAGGACATCACACACATCCATACTGGAGGTAGGATTCGAACCTGCGACCGTAGCAGTCGCGCGGTTCCAGATAGCAATTGGACAACTGGCTCATTTGCGCGGTTCCAGATAGCATTTGGACAACTGGCTCATTTAATCTATTACTTTTTAAAAAAAGGAACTAATCAGACAGTTGTTAAGCAAATTAAAACGATGTACCGACGAGTATATTTTAATGGCGACCCTGAATTCTATCTTGTATGAGAATTAAGTCTTTAGCGAATATATCCTTAGTTGAACAAGTAACTGGCTATACAAAATATCTATATAATCTATATATATCTTATACAGCCACACATGTCGTTCATGTCTTGCACGTTTGACATAGGCTTTGCTGTGTCTCAGGATTTGCTATATTCATTGTATATTAATTACAAAATATCTACAAAGATTCTACGATATGTGGGGCACATGTTTCATATAAGGGGCAGTCCAATGAAAATCGAACACTGCCATAACAGAAGCATGGGATGGTTTCATTCAAAAGTAATCACCATACACGTTAAGACATTTAACCCAGTGGTAGGCGACATGGTGAATTACTGTTTCGTAGAACATGTTCAGCTGCTGACGGATCCATAATTGCACCCACGGTTGTACTTTGTCGTTCGACAGAAACCGACGTCCACGCATTTCTTTTTTTTCCCCAGGTCGACAAAGACGAGAAAGTCACACGGTGGAAGATCGAAGCTGTACGAAGGATGCTGCAGTGTTTCCCACCCAAATCCCTGAAGTGTAGCTTTCGTCCAATTGGCAGTGTGGGGGGCGGGCATTGTCATGCAACAGGATGATTCTGCCCGATACCGTTCCTGGGCATTTTGAATTTATGGCGCTCTGCTATTCCTGCCGAGTATCTCGATAGCACTGCGCACTAACTGTGGTTCCACGCTTGCTGAACTCGTCGAGCAAAGGGCCATTGCAGTCGGAGAAGGTCATCATGACCCCCGATATGGGTGAACAGCTTTGGATTTCAGTTGCTGGGGAGATGTGAGATGTTTCGGCTGTTGGCTTCGCCGTTTGCCTTCGGGCTCGCTCTACAGGCGATCGCGCAGCTCCAGACTGAAGCGCCTAGAACCGCTCGGCCGCCCCGGCCGGCTCTTCCCAGTCAGAATTATGTCCCTGGACTATATTGCTCGAATTTCTATGTACAGCTTTCTGCATTCTTTTGCTAGCTACGACATTAGCCATTGGTTGGCTATACCATGAGTACCATAAAACGTCAATTTACCTGGGAGAATACTGTGATTGACGCAGCCAAATGCTTTAGAGAGGTCGTAGAAAATACCAACCGGCGCTATTTTATTGTTTAATGCTTTTAAAATATGGTGAGTGAACGTGTAAATGGCATTCTCAGTAAATCAACTCTTCTGAGACCAAAACTGTGATTTTCTTACGATATTATTGTTACTAAGGTGATATACTGTTCTAGAATGCATAGTCTCCTCAAAAAATTTTGGAGAATGTCAGCAGTGAAACAGGTCGATAGTTATTAACCTCTTATCACGTTAAAGAGGGAAATTTCAGTCTTCATGGGAACAAAACTTTAGTACTGTATTGGAAACACTATCAAAACCGGCTGAGCTTTACTTTTTGAGAGAACGTATAATTTTCTTAATTTCAGAAGTTGGTGATAAGCTCATATAATCGTACAAATCTTCCCAACCTTTTGGAAAACCATTTTTTAAAGAAAACAATATGCTCAAAAGTAAAATTATGTATTACTGGAGGTGAGGTGATGGTAAATTGTTGCTATATGATGGGACTAAAGAGGAGAGTGAAGAACTGCTAAAATTGCCCAGTTGTTTCCACAAAAATGTAAAATTTACAGTAGAGCACTAATTTACCACGATCTTAAGGAACCGTCAAATGCAGAATATTTATTGCGTAGTACTGACTATTGAGCAATATTGTTGACAGTCTGAGAGCGGTGTTGAGTGTTTGCGCAATATACTTGTACTGAAGGAAAATTCAGAGCTTTAAAAATATTTATGCTGGCTCTGTATATTAAGCAATATATCGTACCGTGTAAGGGAAGAATTGCGTAATAAACAGCAGTTCGTGCCGAGATCGAGATAACCTCAATTCACAGCGAAAGAATTTTCTTAAAGAACTGAAAAAATATTAGGGAGCGTCCTGGAGAATGTATATTTAAGCACCGTGTGGTACTCTAAGAAATGACATTTCTCACTGTTTAGGAAAGGCAAGGTGAGTCGTTGTGCAGAATAGCAGAGGAAACTGAAGACAATGTCATGACAGTAAGAAGAACTGTTTTACTTGAAGTAATTTTCAAAACTGGTAAATAAGATTAGGTTTATCTTCCAATGAGAATATATATATGGATGGTGATATCGATATCGATTTGAAATTAGTCATGTCACTTGGAGGTGTAAAAAGATTTCAGTTTTTAAGTCAATTCGATCAAAAGAAACTGCTATTTGGATCACATAGTTTCATACTTGCAAACTCGCTCAACAAAACCTATAGCTGGGCTATCTACATACATAATATAGTTTATACGCAACTACAGGCGAATGCTGGTAACCTTCTTCTTCGGCTGTAGGGGCCCTCTGCCTGTCGAGTTTCTCGAACGTGGAACCGTAATCAGTGCGGCGTGCTACAAAGACACTTTGCAGTCAAAACGCCCAGGAACGCTGTCGATCGAAATCATTTTGCTGCACGATAACGCCCCCCCCCCCTTCCCAAACTGTCAATCGGACGCTTCAGCGGCTTGGTTCAGAAACAATGAACATCCTCTGCACAGCCCCGATCGTTCACCTTGTGATTTTCAGATTTTTGGCGGTGGGTGCTGTTGTGTACCCATCAGCGGTCAACGGCGTCCCACGAGAAAGGAATTGATCGGCTCGTCTCGCAGTGTGATAAATGTCTTCGTGTGTATGGTGATTACTTTTGAATGGAAACGTTCCATGTTCCCGTTGTGGCCGGTATTCGGTCTTCATTTCACTGTCCCTTATGGAAGATTTTGTCATTTGTTTGGAACTTTCTGGTGATTCTCTTGTTAAGAAATTGTGGATTCTCAGAAGAAACATATAGGCCTCCAAAAACCACAGTTATTTCCACTCTTCGCCCTATGCTGCTGCTAATCCTGCCGTGGCACTATTTTAGACAGATAAAATTCCAATAAATAATTCGAGATTACCATCAAAAGTGTGAGAGTTTCATTTAAGTTTACGAATGCTTAGGAGAGACGTTTATTCCTGTTAGGTTCCCCAGACTATTCAGCTATGTGAACAACGAACATAAATATCTGTAGCCCGCCAAAAGGTGAGTGAGCAGAGCGCCCACTGGGTGGGTGGGTACTTACGTTGGGTTTCCGCTTGCAGCAGGAGAAAGGCACGCCGCACGCCTCCCTGCTGCCGACCTCGCGGGAGGAGCAGTTGAAGTAGTTGTTGCGGTCCCAGTCCTTGGGGCCCTCGATGCCGCAGCACTGCAGCTGCAACACACGGGGCGCACATTCAGGGCGGCATGGGAACTGGACAACCGCTGGAACGCATCAGAGGAGCAGCCCGGCAACGGAAGACACTCAGTATCCCCTTGAATTAATGTATCATTGCATGTGCATCAATTATCAACCTTTTGCTTCCGTACGGCAAAAAAATAAATAAATGAGTGAGCGGCGATTTCCAAAATACTGTTGAATCCTTCCCAGTCCATGCTTTTGAGGTGCCAACATCTGAGCAGAAGAAACTTTTCCAACATTGGTTTTACAGCATACAAAACTGTATAAGTTTTAAAGATGATAATTTTGGGAAGTAATAAAACGAAAAGCATTAAAAAAGTTTTAATTTTTTTGTAAAAACTTGAAATCATTGTGGTTTCTCACTATTAACGTTTTCTGCTCTTTTAATGGCGTTGTATTTTCTGGCCATGGGAACCTTTGTATAGAACGTCTTCTTTTTCTTTGCTCTTTGTCCACATCTAACGTGGTCGGCCTGTTAATCTGGATTTTTGCATGTCAGTAGTATAGTGTGGCCAGATTCCCTTTCTCTCGCCATCTCTGCCCACATACGAGGGCACGTTGAAAAGTATTGCCTCTGAATGTCTATATGAAAACTTCTAAATCTTTTTAAACAAAACAAATGTCGTTAACATTCTATACCTTTAATCTTCATGTCTACATACTTTTAGCCCACTGTTACCACAGATCTTCGAATTTTAGCGTGTAACATACCGTTCTGGAACGTAACTAAAATGTAAAATCACAAGCCCCAGTCATCTAAATTTCCAGTTGCAATGATGATCGAAGCGATCGCTGTCTTAAAAGAAGTCTATGGATACCGCGACTGTATGCTGGCCCCTATTTCGATTGTACAACAGGTGGGATTCCTCCTAGAAGTCGGTCTGGTGGCCTTAAGATGGCCTAGTGTAACGCTGAAAGCCAAAATAAAACTGAAAATTTAAATAGCTGAAGGTGTTGCGATCTGACATTTTATATTGAACAGCCGGGGTCCGGCAACCAACCTGTTCAAAGACGAGCTTACAGTTACGTCGGTGCGTGAGAAACAAGCTTCGAATTCGCAAAGTTCCTCCACGCGTGGAGCTCCGCCTCCTGCTGTATGACAGAGTCACATCACACACGACTGCTGTGACATCTACAGCAGTCCTTCGTCTTAGATTCACTACCATCGCTCATCTTTCATATAGTCCCAACATTTCCCCGTCCAATTTTCATCTGTTCCCAGAACTTAAAGAACTCCTTCGAGGCCTTCACTTTGACGGTGATAAAGCGGTACACAGAGAGGTGAGTTTTTCGCTGCGCTAGCGAAGTCAAATATTCTACAGGGGCGATATCACCAAGCTGGTCTCTCGTTGGGAGAAATGTTTGCAGCACCAGTGTTGTTATATTGAGAAATAAATACGTCGAAGTGAACAATAAATATGTAGAATGTTAAAAACGGTTGTTTTATTTAAAAAACTTTAAGACTTTTCACATAAAAATATCGGAGGCATTACCTTCCAACACGCCCTTGTACACTCCTGGAAATTGAAATAAGAACACCGTGAATTCATTGTCCCAGGAAGGGAAAACTTTATTGACACATTCCTGGGGTCAGATACATCACATGATCACACTGACAGAACCACAGGCACATAGACACAGGCAACAGAGCATGCACAATGTCGGCACTAGTACAGTGTATATCCACCTTTCGCAGCAATGCAGGCTGCTATTCTCCCATGGAGACGATCGTAGAGATGCTGGATGTAGTCCTGTGGAACGGCTTGCCATGCCATTTCCACCTGGCGCCTCAGTTGGACCAGCGTTCGTGCTGGACGTGCAGACCGCGTGAGACGACGCTTCATCCAGTCCCAAACATGCTCAATGGGGGACAGATCCGGAGATCTTGCTGGCCAGGGTAGTTGACTTACACCTTCTAGAGCACGTTGGGTGGCACGGGATACATGCGGACGTGCATTGTCCTGTTGGAACAGCAAGTTCCCTTGCCGGTCTAGGAATGGTACAACGATGGGTTCGATGACGGTTTGGATGTACCGTGCACTATTCAGTGTCCCCTCGACGATCACCAGTGGTGTACGGCCAGTGTAGGAGATCGCTCCCCACACCATGATGCCGGGCGTTGGCCCTGTGTGCCTCGGTCGTATGCAGTCCTGATTGTGGCGCTCACCTGCACGGCGCCAAACACGCATACGACCATCATTGGCACCAAGACAGAAGCGACTCTCATCGCTGAAGACGACACGTCTCCATTCGTCCCTCCATTCACGCCTGTCGCGACACCACTGGAGGCGGGCTGCACGATGTTGGGGCGTGAGCGGAAGACGGCCTAACGGTGTGCGGGACCGTAGCCCAGCTTCATGGAGACGGTTGCGAATGGTCCTCGCCGATACCCCAGGAGCAACAGTGTCCCTAATTTGCTGGGAAGTGGCGGTGCGGTCCCCTACGGCACTGCGTAGGATCCTACGGTCTTGGCGTGCATCCGTGCGTCGCTGCGGTCCGGTCCCAGGTCGACGGGCACGTGCACCTTCCGCCGACCACTGGCGACAACATCGATGTACTGTGGAGACCTCACGCCCCACGTGTTGAGCAATTCGGCGGTACGTCCACCCGGCCTCCCGCATGCCCACTATACGCCCTCGCTCAAAGTCCGTCAACTGCACATACGGTTCACGTCCACGCTGTCGCGACATGCTACCAGTGTTAAAGACTGCGATGTAGCTCCGTATGCCACGACAAACTGGCTGACACTGACGGCGGCGGTGCACAAATGCTGCGCAGCTAGCGCCATTCGACGGCCAACACCGCGGTTCCTGGTGTGTCCGCTGTGCCGTGCGTGTGATCATTGCTTGTACAGCCCTCTCGCAGTGTCCGGAGCAAGTATGGTGGGTCTGACACACCGGTGTCAATGTGTTCATTTTTCCATTTCCAGGAGTGTATGTTATTGTAAGAACACTAAATACCCGAATTCCTGGAGTACATAGGTATTTTCCTTCTACCGGTAAAAAAAGACTTTCTCCTCTAGGGCACCTGCAAGGCATTAGATGTACTTTAGCTTGTAGCGAAATTCAAGTAGATAGTTCCTGTGAGTTATAGTGCGATCCACGAACGATGACAGTTCGCGCATGTCGAAGCACGGACGGGATTGCATTGGTGACGATTCCCAGCGACAGTTGCGGTCGGGCAAGCATTTGCCTTCTGCTTGAAGAAAGCGTATATCCCATAAATTATGTCTCTCGCTTACTTATGCAGAATTTATCACTTATCACCACAATCAGCGATGACAACTCGCAACAAATGGAACTTAAATTCACTAAACAACTCGCTACGATCACGTTTAACGCTCGCATTAGCTACGGCATTCACAGCAGGGCGATCAGAACATACTGAACGCTCATTGGCTGTCCGAGCATGCGTGACATAGGTGCGCAGAATAAGCCTAAACTCGACCTCCATCGTTAGTGACTCCAACTATAGTATGGGTAAAGGTTAGGGTACGCTGAAAACCAGAATAAATTAATTATTGACCCCTTTTAACAATCCCCTTCCCTCCCTCACTCCCCCAGATCTAGACGATACAGTTGCTGAACAGAGTTCAAAGAAAACTTGAGTCTGGTTTCAATTACCCCACTCATACAAGTACACTTGGTAGTGACTTCAGCCTACCGTCAACATGAGCTTTCCGGTCTCCAGTGGAGTGTGCGCTGATACGAAACTTTCTGGAAGATTAATACTGTCTGTCGGCCGAGACTCGAACTCGGGACCTTTGCCTTTCGCGTGCTACCCAAGCACGATTCACCACCTGTCCTCAAAGCTTTACTGGCGGAAGTAAATCATCATCTTTCTCTTTGTAGATGGGCGCCAACAATATATTTTCACCTTCGAAGGAGAAAGTTGGCGATTGAAATTTCATGACAAGACCCTGCTGCAACGAATAACGCCTGTTTTATTGTTTGCCACCTTAATTCGCGTATCAAATTCATGGTATTCACTCTATTTCGCGATAATACAAAATGAGTTGCTCTTTTTTGAGCTTTTTCGGTGTCATCCGTCAATACTATCTGATGCAAATCCCAAACCGCGCTTGAATACCCCAGAAGAGAACGGATAAGTTTGGTCTAGACAGTGACTTTAGTAGACCTGTTGCATTTTCTAAGTGTTCTGTCAATAAATCGTAGTCTTTGGTTCGCTTTCTCCACATCCTTATCTATGAGCTCACTAGAATTTAATTCGAATTTCAATTATTTGTAATTGTAATATCTAAGTGTTTAGTAGAATCCACAGCCTTGACCTTTATGTAATTTATCGATGATGATGAAGTCCCTAATTCCTTCACAGAGCGTAGGGGAACGATGCGGGAGACCCGCACCGCCGAACTGGGCAAGGTCCTAGTGGAGTTGGTTTGCCATTGCCTTCCTCCGACCGTAATGGGGATGAATGATGATGATGCAGACGACACAACAACACCCAGTCATCTCGAGGCAGGTGAAAATTCCTGAACCCGCCAGGAATCGAACATAGGACCCCGTGCTCGGGGAGCGAGAACGCTACCGCGAGACCACAAGTGGCGGATTTATGTAATTTTTCGTGGCAACCGAAATTTAGCGGATTTCTATTAGTACTCGTATGGATGACTTCACACTTATCCTTATTTATAGTCAACTGCCACTTTTCGCACCTTACAGATGTCATTTTGCAATTAGTTTCGATCATCTGATGACTTCACTAGATAGTAAATGATGGCATCATCTGCAAAAAGTCTAGGATGGCTGCCCAGATTGTCTCCTAAAACGTTTATATGGCTCAGGAGCAACAGAGGACATCTAACAGTTCCTTGGGAAACGCCAGATATTACTTGTGTTTTGCTCGATGACTCTCCGTCAGTTATAATGAACTGTAACCTTTCTGACAGGAAATCATGAACTGACAGGAAATCATGAATACAGTCGCACAACTGCGTAGGCACGCAGTTTGACTGGAGAACGCTGATGAGGAGCGGCGTCAAAAGCCTTCTGAAAATCTGCAAATGTGGAATCAATCTGACGCCCACTGAAAATTAAGAGCTACTTGTGTTTCACAAGAAGGATATTTTCTGAATCCGTGTTGCCTATTTGTCAGTAAATCGTTTTCTTCAAAGGAATTCATAATGTACCAAAATCCTACTGCAAATCGACGTTAGTGATACGGGTCTTTAATTCATGTGATTACTCATATCTCAAAAAAATGGTTCAAATGTCTCTGAGCACTATGGGACTCAACATCTTAGGTCATAAGTTCCCTAGAACTTAGAACTACTTAAACCTAACTAACCTAAGGACATCACACACACCCATGCCCGAGGCAGGATTCGAACCTGCGACCGTAGCAGTCCCGCGGTTCCGGACTGCAGCGCCAGAACCGCTAGACCACCGCGGCCGGCACTCCTATCTCCTTTCGTGAGTATTGGTGTTAACTTTGCAACTTTCCAATCTTTAGAAACGGTTTTTCGACGAGCTGGCGGTTGTATATGATTGCTAGGTATGGTGCTATTGTATCAGCATACTCTGAAAGGAATCTAACTAAAGTGGCATGATTTTTCGTTGCTTCTGGAACAGTGTTTTGACTTTTTTGTGTACCATGGGGATCGCTGCCATCTTTATTAATCTATTCAGTATAAATCTCTCAATTGTCGCCGATATTATTTCCTTGAATTTAAAACACATCTCATCTATGTTTACAAAGTCAGATTGGGTGATGTGAAGACTGTGTTTCAGTAATGTGTCAAGTAAATTTTTATCTGCTTTTGAAATAGATGTATTATGCATTTATTTTTGGTGAATTTATATATGACGGTATTCAGTCTTCAGACCCGATTCCCATGTCCGTCATAATGCTACCTAACTGTTGAAGATTATTTGTCGCTAAATATGGTATCGTCTGAAGAACGAGGTCTCACGTCAAATTTAGTACCTCACGAGGGAACCACAAGTCAGAACCGTCGCAGCCACATACATCGAAGAATGAAATACGTAGGAGAAGACACGTCCTCAAGAAGTACACACCCACCCGCGACATAACGATTATCTACGTCTGAGTGCACTGCCGCTGACGTCACTGGGTAATCATCGCATACGACGACAGCATCGTCTTAGCTCATCAGATCTCGCTGCGAACTAACAAAATTATTAGTCAGAACTGTATATCAAAGTTTAAGTAGTCAATTATACCTTGAGATGAGACTGTAATTCTGTATTGTATCAAGTGACAACAGTCATAGTGTTCAGCGCCAGTCACAAATACAAGATTGTCATTCATGTGTACATGGAGTGACTGAATTTTTTTATGCTGCAGCATCCATTCAACCTCCTCCAGAAGTAAATCTACCCTTGGCACAACAATGTCAACGAGAATGTCTCAAGAGTTTTTTCTCCTCCGTCACTACCCTAAGAGGTTAAATATACACTCCTGGAAATTGAAATAAGAACACCGTGAATTCATTGTCCCAGGAAGGGAAAACTTTATTGACACATTCCTGGGGTCAGATACATCACATGATCACACTGACAGAACCACAGGCACATAGACACAGGCAACAGAGCACGCACAATGTCGGCACTAGTACAGTGTATATCCACCTTTCGCAGCAATGCAGGCTGCTATTCTCCCATGGAGACGATCGTAGAGATGCTGGATGTAGTCCTGTGGAACGGCTTGCCATGCCATTTCCACCTGGCGCCTCAGTTGGACCAGCGTTCGTGCTGGACGTGCAGACCTCGTGAGACGACGCTTCATCCAGTCCCAAACATGCTCAATGGGGGACAGATCCGGAGATCTTGCTGGCCAGGGTAGTTGACTTACACCTTCTAGAGCACGTTGGGTGGCACGGGATACATGCGGACGTGCATTGTCCTGTTGGAACAGCAAGTTCCCTTGCCGGTCTAGGAATGGTACAACGATGGGTTCGATGACGGTTTGGATGTACCGTGCACTATTCAGTGTCCCCTCGACGATCACCAGTGGTGTACGGCCAGTGTAGGAGATCGCTCCCCACACCATGATGCCGGGCGTTGGCCCTGTGTGCCTCGGTCGTATGCAGTCCTGATTGTGGCGCTCACCTGCACGGCGCCAAACACGCATACGACCATCATTGGCACCAAGGCAGAAGCGACTCTCATCGCTGAAGACGACACGTCTCCATTCGTCCCTCCATTCACGCCTGTCGCGACACCACTGGAGGCGGGCTGCACGATGTTGGGGCGTGAGCGGAAGACGGCCTAACGGTGTGCGGGACCGTAGCCCAGCTTCATGGAGACGGTTGCGAATGGTCCTCGCCGATACCCCAGGAGCAACAGTGTCCCTAATTTGCTGGGAAGTGGCGGTGCGGTCCCCTACGGCACTGCGTAGGATCCTACGGTCTTGGCGTGCATCCGTGCGTCGCTGCGGTCCGGTCCCAGGTCGACGGGCACGTGCACCTTCCGCCGACCACTGGCGGCAACATCGATGTACTGTGGAGACCTCACGCCCCACGTGTTGAGCAATTCGGCGGTACGTCCACCCGGCCTCCCACATGCCCACTATACGCCCTCGCTCAAAGTCCGTCAACTGCACATACGGTTCACGTCCACGCTGTCGCGGCATGCTACCAGTGTTAAAGACTGCGATGTAGCTCCGTATGCCACGGCAAACTGGCTGACACTGACGGCGGCGGTGCACAAATGCTGCGCAGCTAGCGCCATTCGACGGCCAACACCGCGGTTCCTGGTGTGTCCGCTGTGCCGTGCGTGTGATCATTGCTTGTACAGCCCTCTCGCAGTGTCCGGAACAAGTATGGTGGGTCTGACACACCGGTGTCAATGTGTACTTTTTTCCATTTCCAGGAGTGTATTTTCGCAACCAGTTACGCTTCGACAGGGCTTCTGAAGTAATTGTTTAAACTCATTTTCCGATTCGATCGATTTCGGACGACGTTTTATGCCTAACACCAGCTTTAAACATCTATTTTCGCCAACTTATCAAGAATAGATTGAAGTCACTGCCAACTATCAATGCATCAGTGGAGTACCTATTTGAAATGAAACTCAGCTTTTCTTGGAACTGTTCAGCAATGTATCACCAGAGTTGGACGGTTGGAAAAAGCAAACAATTATCAGCCCTCGCAGTACCAACGGGGTGGGGTGGGGGGGGGGGGGGAAGAATACATTATGCTCACCTACTGAAAATACTGTAATCTAATCAGTTACATTATATATAAAATTTTTGAAAAAATATATTTGTTTCTAATGATTTTTTCTGCCATGTTCCGTAAATGTTCAAAATTGTTCAGATAAACGTATCCAAAACATGTAAGTCTCAGGAGTAGATGTCACGAAGTTTTCATTTCTTACATCTTTTATATGGCGGGCACAAAGTAGTTAGTACAATTACTGAAAGTGCGTTGATATTGCTGGGAGAGTGCTAAAAGACCTTTTCAAGTTCTGAGCCTTACTTGCGCATCACTACGTCTTTAAAAAGTATGTTGTTGATGTAAGCCATGAACAAACAATGTTTTTTTTTTTTTTTTGCTTTTTAGGCCGTGAATAAAGTACCTCCCCCCGGTAGTACGCGAACTGGAAAGTACGTTGGTGCTGCTGAGGTTAATTTATTCCGGTTGTCCAGTATAGTCTCAGCGCACACTAACTTACAGGAACTTTCCACTTCAAGGCAAACTACTTCGGACAGCAATAAAAACTCCACCACCAACTGTATGCTTCCTGGTTAGGTCCTTTGTAAAAATTTCGGCTGAGCTTATTTCCGGCTCAGCTAGCTTTCCGTAGCTATAACGATTTGAACTTCACTCCTTTCTATTGGCGATTGGAGCTCTGGTTCTTTCCCAACGCATCTGCGACAATTTACAACTAAAACACTGATTGTTGCTAGGTCTACCTCGTCCAGTGTTTGCCCAGAACCCTTTTAGACTGACGTAGTTTCTGTCGTTTCCTGAGACGCTCTGACCTCCATTCTCCTTTCAAGTAGGTCTACGTCCTATGCATAATTATGAGCCACATGCATTTGTGTATCGTTTAAAAATACATTAACACACGAATCGCAGCGTGTCAGTAAGCTGAGGCTTGAAATTCTTAGTGCCGTACTGAGAGTGGTAACGCAATGAACACGTCATGTAATTAAGCATTTTTGTTTCTAGTGCACAATAACAAGTCTCATACTCACTATCGTGCAACATCATAACAGAAAATAATAAAAGTGCTCACTGGAGTATTCCACATGGATGCTTCAAAGCACGGCGCTATACAATGACTGCGTGGAATTCTTTAGTGCGGAGAACTAATAGCTTGGATCATCGATTTACACTCATGCTCATAAATTAAGGATAACGCTGATACATGGTGAAACAACGTTCTGGTGGGCGGTTTGCGGGTTTAAATCACCTCGGGGTATGACCGTACCTTGCATCATTTGACCTGCGGAAGTCGCACGGTGGCGCTGGCAGCAGTCCACATACGCAAGGTTGTTCTCGTGCGTGTCAGAGTACCGTGCAGCGAGTAATTGGGCAGACGTTTTCAGACGTGCTAATGGTGACTGTGTGTTGAAAATGGCTCAAAGAACACATATTGATGACGTTATGAAGGGCAGAATACTAGGGCGACTGGTGGCTGGTCAGACACAGCAGGTCGCAGCACGGGCCCTCCGTGTGTCACAAAGTGTGATCTCAAGATTATGGCAAAGATTCCAGCAGTACGGGACGTCCACAGTGTAAAACACCACAAGGAGACCGATATCTCACCATAAGTGCTCTCAGACGGCCACGGAGTACTGCAGGTAGCCTTGCTCGGGACCTTACCGCAGACACTGGAACAGCTGTCTCCAGACACACAGTCTACAGATGACTGAAGAGACATGGTTTATTCGCCCGGAGACCTGCAAGGTGCATGCCACTGACCCCTGGTCACAGGAGAGCTCGTAAGGCCTGGTGTCAAGAACATGGTCCCAGGTTATGTTCACAGACGAGCCCAGGTATAGTCTGAACAGTGATTCTCGTCGGGCTTTCATCTGGGATGAACCAGGAACCAAATACCAATCCCTTAATGTCCTCGAAAGGGACCTGTATGGAGGTCGTGGTTTGATGGTGTGGGGTGGGATTTTGATTGGTGCACGTACACCCCTGCATGTCTTTGACAGAGGAACTGTAACAGGTTAGGTGTATCGGGACGTCATTTTGCACCAATATGACCACCATTTCAGGGGTGCAGTGAGTCCCACCTTCCTCCTGATGGATGATAACGCACGACCCAACAGAGCGGCCATCGTGGAGGAGTACCTTGAAACAGAAGATATAAGGCGAATGGAATGGCCTGCCTGCTCTCCGCACCTAAATCCCATCGAGCACGTCTGGGATGCTCTCGGTCGACGTATCGCTGCACGTCTTCAAACCCCTACGACACTCCAGGAGCTCCGACAGGCACTGGTGCCAGAATGGGAGGCTATACCCCAGCAGCTGCTCGACCACCTGATCCAGAGTATGCCAACCCGTTGTGCGGACTGTGTACGTGTGCATGGTGATCATATCCCATATTGATGTCGGGGTACATGCGCAGGAAACAGTGGCGTTTTGTAGCACATGTGTTTCTGGACGGTTTTCTCAATTTATTACCAATACCGTGTACTTATAGATCTGTGTCGTGTGTGTTCCCTATGTGCCTATGCTATTAGCGCCAGTTTTGTGTAGTGCCATGTTGTGGCACATGACATTGTGCAGTTATCCCTAATTTATGACCATGAGTGTAGATGATGCGTACTAACTACGCACAGAAAATGTGTAAGCGCTCCGCCAATCGGAGACGCAAAATTTTCTGTTTATGTTAAATGTGTTTCAGTAAATTACAAGCAACACATAGCCAAAAAAAAAAAAAAAAACTACTCACCCAGTCCTCCTGTATCCAGTCTACCAGGTTTTGTTGGTCCGGGTCCTCCCGATAGTGGATTATGAAAGCCTGGAAACCCTCCGTGGCTTGGTTTTTTATCTGCAAAAACGAACGCAAACAATGAGAAAGACAGAAATAAGATTCTATAAAACAAAGGCTTAGTTTAAAAGTGACACTGCAGCCCTGAAATCGGAAGAATGATATGTTGAATAACTATGGAAAACAGTTTGATTTTCTTGCAGGTTAATCCGTGTACACTCCAACAAAACCTTCACAGATTTTCTGTCTAGTAATAATGTCATCGCACGACAACGTTTCAACAAGCCTCATACCCGTTTCTTCCTTCGTTTTGCTGTTAACAATATACTGGTAGCAGCGTCCGCAGATAACATTTTAACGACGAATGGAGGAACTGAATAGAGTTGGGGATAGACTACAGAAAGTACTGTAATAAGACTAAAATAATGTATAAGCATCATTACAACATCTTGGGTTGTCGGGTGTTCTGCCGGATATCAGCGTCGTACTTGCACGATAAATACTGGACCAGGTCCACTGGAGGAGCAGTCTCAGGTCGCACCTGATGAAGGTCTCGAGCTACGTGACCGAAATATCGTGCAAGTACGACGCTGATATCCGACAGAACACCCGACAACCCAAGATGTCATTAGATCGCCGGGAAAGCCTGAAGAGTTACATCATAACAACAGTTATGTTATGTGGGCTGCATAGCTACAGGCGAAAATTCTCACCAGGCCTTCGTACGTGGCGGTAGGTACTGTTTTCTGGGCATCTTTATACGCTCACTGTGCGCTCAAAACTGAAAAGAAAGATGAGACGCGATCGACAGGCGTATTACAGACACTGAACAACAAATCTGTGCAAGGCTTCATCGGATTTTGCTGTTTTTTTTTTCCATTTCGCTATCGACCGCAACTTAGTTTTCAAAAAGCCCTCGTAAATAAGTCATTGGGGCATCTGCTTCCTCATGGAATCAAACCCAATAAAAATTAAACCACATCTAATAAATTTCTTTCTCAGCGTTCTTAAAGAAATAAAAATCATAATAAGTAGGGAGTTCAGAAGGCATGAGACAATAAGATGAGGTTTAAAAAATCTTTTCAGTTAACGACAAGACAGAAGAGAATAAAATGAAATGGAAGGTTCATGTTGATGCAGTGACAGAAAAGAGATTGCCAAATCAGATAGTGAATTATGAGCCCACTAGAAAAACACAGCTAGGTACACGTCCTAAGAGATGGATGGATAGATGCTAGAGATCGGAACAGGAGATTACACCCGGAAGGAGATGATGATGATGAAGTCATTATCGGATTATTACCCCATCACTTATGCCACGAATTAAGTTGAAACAGGTAAAACAGACTGCGAGCGGGTCGCAAACAGTTCAGTGTTTTGGGCGGCCAAGTCTTTCCAGAAATATGTTTTCTGCTTACCAGATGCTGTACTAAGTAACAAATTAAGCCTCTCTTGTGCTCCAATTTCAGAAATATACCTAATAACAAACGAGCAGCAAAGTAGTCTTTCTACGGAAAAAAGAAATTACGCCGCATTAATTTTGCGGAGCAGCCACTTTCGGAAAGGAGCTCTGCGCTGCGCGGCGCGGCGCGCTACTTACCCAGTCTTTAAAAATGAAGCCTAAGACGCCCGCTGTCATCTCGAGGAGCAGCAGGATGGCGAGGAAGATGGCATACTGAAACACAAAGCGGGCCGGCGCTCAGCAGCTCAGTAAACGAGTAAAAGGCTGAAGGCAGTCTGCCACGCAAAAAGTATATTAACAAAACTCACTCATGTGCATAAACAGTGTCGTTAACAAAACCATCAGGATCAGCTTAATATCTATCTATAATATAGTTTCAGCTGCTGCCTTCAGCTGATCAAAACTTAGAACCTGTTAGGCATAACGAGGCTGTGTGCATCCCCTTCCAGTCCCCCAACGAGGAAAAGCCTCCGGCAGTACAGGATATTCAGCATGGGTCTCCATACAGCAGTCAGATCTAGAAGGTTTTGTTCACAAAATACTCACAATCAACGCGGACTCATACATGAAATTTATTTCCTATATTAAAAATACCAACAGTTCATGTATTCCGCAGATACTGTTATTAGTTAATTCAGAAAGTGCACATATGTACACATATACAGTGTGGTGTATCAGTTCTGTCCATGCAGTATCCAGTTGTTAACAGGACGTGGCAGGGTGAAAATTCTCCAATTAGGAAGAGGGACGGTTCGGGGTGGAATTTCGTAAATAAAAAAAAGGTGGATCCACAATATTCGGTGCTGGCCGGACGCTGTGTTGTCCTCTACCGAGGCGCACGAGAAATACGGGCCCCGCAACGAACTGGTGACGTCACACTTGTTGTAGAGGGTGACCCTAAAGCCCATGGAATAACGTAGGTATGGAGGTAAAAACTGGCACACATGCTTGAAATGATATGGGATTTTATTGAAATAGAAAAAGGTCCACAAAATTAACAACAGATGGCGCTTCATATGGTTCAAAAGCAGTAATTCGCACACCAATTGAGTTTTAGCACAGACATGCTCTTTATAACAAACGCTCAACATGTTGGCCGTTATTCATCAACAATACCTGTAGTAGGGATCAATGTTGTGAACAGCATTGCACAGCGTATCAGTAGGTACGGTGAAAAATTTGCGTCGCATGTTGTCTTTTACCATCCGTAATGAGGTCGCATCGTGGCAGCCTTGCGATTTCACATTAGCCCCACAACCAGTAACTACACGGACTGAAGTCTGGGGACACTGGACAACGCGCATGACTGACGTAGCGGCTCAGCACGCTATCCTCACTATACGATATGCGCAATAGGTCTTTCACAAGTGTAGCAGCATGGGATGGAGCGCCACCCTGCATAAGTCGTACCCTCCAGCAGAGCAGGTGTTTATCAGCCACGCTATGGATGATCTGACCCTCTCTCACTATAGCTCATTTCATACACGACTCTCACGCGGCGTCACTAACATGTTGCTGTCCATCGCCATTTGTCGACCAGTTTTGTTCTCGCTCTTGGTTTCAATACAATCCCATATCATTTCAGGAATTTCTGTCAGTTTCTACCACTCTATCTACATTATTCCGTGAATTTGTGCATTTTCAGATGTTAACGGACATTTGGATCGCCCGGTGCATGGCAAACGCTCGGCTAGGTCCGGGAGCAGGCGGAAAATCAGCATGTGAATGAAAATGTACCAGCTGAAGTCTTTAACTGTGTCACGTCTTATTGACAGCCTGACCGTAGTAAACTAGTGTCAGATAGTAAGACCCTTCCCGCCGGAGACGGCCGCTGCATCTCGTAAGACCTGTAGTGTCACGTGCTGTGACGTATGTCACAGGACCTCTCGTTCGCCCCGACCTTCCGCCAAATGACGTCATTTGCATACGGCATGGTGGAGACGAGGCCAGCAAACTGCTCTTCCGATAGTTTTCAGCTTTCCCGACGTTGTAACAACTACTCCTCATTCAAATAGCTCCTCAATTAGCATCATGAGGCTGAGTCCACCCCCATTCACTCCTCCTAAGACGGAAAACTTCCTGCCAGTACCGATAATTAAATATGGAACCTTCTATGGCACCTAGACACGCTCAACTGGATGAAGGGAACAGGGCATTGTGGTTTAAGGGCCATATGTAGTGTCAGGCATGGCTTGGTCTAGTGATGAAATGTTCTTTTGTTATTGAGCTATTAAGAAATGACAACTGTACAACAACGCTGACACACACGTCAAGAATCATTTCAGGCTTCCGCTTTGGGTCACACAAACAGTTCCCAAGTGGACACACATCCGCCAAACGCGGATATAAGCAGACACACAGCTCCGCTCGCCAGTTAGTTACTTAGACCGTACCTCAGGCTAGTATCTCACGACAGTGTTTCAGGACTCATCTACAGTCGCCACCAAGAAGAGCCCCACTGGACATTTTAGAAGTCACGGTTCACTGTGTCTAGGACTGTACCAGCGCTTAAAGAGATCAGTGCAAGTGAATATTGATCTACATTGCCACGCTCAGTCTTCTACTCCACTTAAGTACTACTATATTCCTATCAATAAATCATCGTAAATTGCTAGTATTCTGTGTTTTCATCCATTTCGCCACGTTCAAATAATTTAATGAGTACATCTGCGTGACGTCGTCAATAACCGCCGATATATCGACAGGTGGACACACTGTCTTTTCCAAGGCAAAACTGCAGCAAGTAAGTGCTTTCGAAAGGAACTGCGGAGCAATTCTGGTAAGATCTCTCTCTCTCTCTCTCCCTCACACACACACACACACACACACACACACACACACACACACAAAAGGTGGCTGACTTCAGAAGTTACTAATACCGAAAATTAATAACCATCGAGTGAGGTAGCATTAAATCTGCTCGTCTGTTTTTTGACAAGGGAGAGAGAGAGAGAGCAGGATTCCACGCGGAGTTTATTCAGAAACCTCCATTTATAAGATTACTTGCCAATTTCGTTTCCACTATTTCCTTACTAACTCTATCCCAGTAGCTGAAAGTACACGCCGTAATTTCTGTGTTGTTATATTCTATAAGATGATACGGTTCCTCCACAGTCCTGATAGTCTGGCCAATTTATGTTTATGGAAGACCTGTAGGAAAGTGCCTTAAAGAAGGTGGCTTTGAAACCAGAGTGTTTCTCAAATATGTAGACGATAATTTTGTTGTCTGGCCTCATGTCAGTGAGAATTTGAACGATTTTTTACAATACTTGAATTCAATCCATCCGAATACTCGTTTCCCGATGGAGGTGGAAAAAGAGGCTGCCTTCCTTTTCTTGATCTATTGGTCAACCAGAAGGGTCACGGTACGTTGGGACACGCCTTTTATAGGAAGCCTCACTCACACTGACTTCTGTCTACAGGCTGTCACCTGTCGCCATCCAATTCAGCGCGAAGAAAAACTTCGTACCTTTGTTCACACGGCCCACGTCATCTCAGACCCTGAGAGTTCATCAGCTGAGTTAGCCCATCTTGAAGTCACATTTCGTCAGAATGGATAGAGTTAAAGAGAGATCACATTGCGCTATCGACCAACAAGACACCGGGTGAGTGATGATGATACCAAGATAGCACCATAGTCTACCTTTTTGTCTTATGCATGAGAATTTTCGACAGGATTGGTCGTAATTTGCGGAAGTATCAAATTAAATGGGTTTTCTGACCATCATCTAAGATCAGCATCCTTTTAGATTCCGCAAAGGACGATCTTGATTCGGTGAGGTGGATGCCCATCGTATTTCCCGCAGTTGTGTCATGTCATACATTGGTCAGACTGTCAGGACTATGGTGGAACGGTGTACTGAGCACAAGCGTCACACATGCTTGCAACAATCGAGCAAATCTGCTACTGCAGGACACTGTCTTGGCACCGGTCATCCTGGAAGCACATCCAGCTATTGGGATAGTGTTAATAAGGAATCAGTTGAAATTAAATTAACAAATAACAATGTATTTGTTTCAATTCTGAGATCTGCGTAGATTCCTGCTCTGTCCCTTGTCAAAAAACAAAGAGAGAGAATTAACGCTGCCTCACCCGATTGTTACTAATTTTCACTACCGATAGCTTCTGATGTCGGTCATCTTTGCTTGTTTGGTGGTGCTAGTGTTTCTAGTGTGTGTGTGTGTGTGTGTGTGTGTGTGTGTGTGTGTGTGTTATATTTCCTGAATTGTTCAGCAAACCGAGATTTTAAGCTTGCTGCAGGGGCAGGGTGTGCACCTATCGAAATACGGACTGCATTCCCGTAAGTTATTTGAACACTATAGGGGCCTATACGATAATGATGGAAACTTTTCTTCTAGTCTTAGGTAACACTAGTCCTGTAGAAATGTGTCAAGTTTTTTGAAGTACCATATAATGGGCAACAGAATTAAAGTGTCATTTTTTTTATCATCATTATTTTCTGCCATTGCGACACACATGCCAGAAGATTCATCCCGCAAGTGACACAGGCACCAAGGATATATGGTGTACCGAAGGTACACAAAACCGACTTCCCCTTAAGGCCCATAGTAAACAGTATAAATTCGCCGACCTACTACGTAGCGAAAGAACTGGCACCTAGGCTCCGACACCTAGTGCATCAAACCGAGTCCTACGTTAAGGATTCCACTCACTTCGTGTCTCTCCTAAAGGAAATGCGTGTTACGGACCAAGATCTGATGGTTAGTTTCGACGTCAAATCCCTATTCACGAATGTCCCAGTGTCAGATACTGTGAACATCCTAGAAGAACGCGTGTCACCTGATATACACTCCTGGAAATGGAAAAAAGAACACATTGACACCGGTGTGTCAGACCCACCATACTTGCTCCGGACACTGCGAGAGGGCTGTACAAGCAATGATCACACGCACGGCACAGCGGACACACCAGGAACCGCGGTGTTGGCCGTCGAATGGCGCTAGCTGCGCAGCATTTGTGCACCGCCGTCGTCAGTGTCAGCCAGTTTGCCGTGGCATACGGAGCTCCATCGCAGTCTTTAACACTGGTAGCATGCCGCGACAGCGTGGACGTGAACCGTATGTGCAGTTAACGGACTTTGAGCGAGGGCGTATAGTGGGCATGCGGGAGGCCGGGTGGACGTACCGCCGAATTGCTCAACACGTGGGGCATGAGGTCTCCACAGTACATCGATGTTGTCGCCAGTGGTCGGCGGAAGGTGCACGTGCCCGTTGACCTGGGACCGGACCGCAGCGACGCACGGATGCACGCCAAGACCGTAGGATCCTACGCAGTGCCGTAGGGGACCGCACCGCCACTTCCCAGCAAATTACGGACACTGTTGCTCCTGGGGTATCGGCGAGGACCATTCGCAACCGTCTCCATGAAGCTGGGCTACGGTCCCGCACACCGTTAGGCCGTCTTCCGCTCACGCCCCAACATCGTGCAGCCCGCCTCCAGTGGTGTCGCGACAGGCTTGAATGGAGGGACGAATGGAGACGTGTCGTCTTCAGCGATGAGAGACGCTTCTGCCTTGGTGCCAATGATGGTCGTATGCGTGTTTGGCGCCGTGCAGGTGAGCACCACAATCAGGACTGCATACGACCGAGGCACACAGGGCCAACACCCGGCATCATGGTGTGGGGAGCGATCTCCTACACTGGCCGTACACCACTGGTGATCGTCGAGGGGACACTGAATAGTGCACGGTACATCCAAACCGTTATCGAACCCATCGTTCTACCATTCCTAGACCGGCAAGGGAACTTGCTGTTCCAACAGGACAATGCACGTCCGCATGTATCCCGTGCCACCCAACGTGCTCTAGAAGGTGTAAGTCAACTACCCTGGCCAGCAAGATCTCCGGATCTGTCCCCCATTGAGCATGTTTGGGACTGGATGAAGCGTCGTCTCACGCGGTCTGCACGTCCAGCACGAACGCTGGTCCAACTGAGGCGCCAGGTGGAAATGGCATGGCAAGCCGTTCCACAGGACTACATCCAGCATCTCTACGATCGTCTCCATGGGAGAATAGCAGCCTGCATTGCTGCGAAAGGTGGATATACACTGTACTAGTGCCGACATTGTGCATGCTCTGTTGCCTGTGTCTATGTGCCTGTGGTTCTGTCAGTGTGATCATGTGATGTATCTGACCCCAGGAATGTGTCAATAAAGTTTCCCCTTCCTGGGACAATGAATTCACGGTGTTCTTATTTCAATTTCCAGGAGTGTATGTGAGCTTGTGCGCCACTGTCTGACGACCATCTATTTCAAGTGGAGAGGTCAATTTTATGAACCAACTGACGGTGTAGCTATGGGCTCACCCCTATCGCCTATCGCAGCAGAAGTCTTCATGGAGGCATTTGAGGAAACAGCCCTCCAGTCCGCACCATTACGTCCAAATTGTTGGCTTCGCTATGTCGATGATACTTTCGTCATTTGGCCCCACGGAGGAGTTACAGAACTTCCACAAGCACCTTAACCAACAGCATAGGAAAATTCAGTTTACAATGGAAACAGAGAAGAATGGGGTGCTGCCTTTTCTCGACGTGGAAGTTTATCGAAAACCTGATGGTAAACTTGGCCACAAAGTGTACAGGAAACCAACCAGTACGGACAGGTACCTTCACGCCTCCTCCCACCATCACCCCACGCAGAAGAAGTCCGCCCTGCACACGCTAACGAAGAGAGCGTACAGGATAAGCGACGAAGAACATCTGAAGACAGAACTTGAACGCCTCAGGTCCATCTTCGGAACCAATGGCTATGGGAAGCAGACGATAGACAGCACCATGTCGATAAGGGAGAAGACTAATAGGGAAGAGGAGAAGGAGGCACAGAGCATTGTTGTGTTACCATATGTACAAGGGGTCACCAAACGTATTGGCAAAATTCTACGAAAAGCCGACATCAAACCAATTTTCGGAAGCAGAAACAAAATATCAGACATGCTCGGTTCTACCAAGGATGCAGTTGACAAACTACACACAGCTGGCGTGTATGAAATTGGTTGTGCGTGTGGATTAGTCTACATAGGTGAGACGGGACGTCCGATTAGCACAAGGCTCTCGGAACATGAAAGATATATCCGCCTGAAACAACACACTAAGTCAGCAGTGGCGGAACACCGAGACGAGTGCGGGAAACCAATATTTTTTCAAGAAGCCTGCGTCCTGGCGAAACAGCCTCTCACTTTCAAAAGAAAGATTAGAGAGGCGATAGAAATAGCCAAAAGACCCGCCAACATGAATAGAGAGGACGGGTACAAGCTTCCGAGGTCTTGGCTGCCTGCAATAGCAGGGCTACGGAGCGGCGGCAGAGCCGTGGCGGCCCATGCAGACACGCGGAGAGCCGCAGTAGTGGTCGCGAGCACACAAAGCAATGACACGCCGCAGCCGGCTTCTGGACAGCATGTAAACAGTGTGACGTCACAGCCATCACCTGTTCGCTATTCGTCCGTCTCCTCCAATGGGGTGGATTAATATAAAGACCAATAGAAAACAGCTATTTCAGCCAATGACAGATAATAAAGGAAACACCAATGAAGCATACCTTTTACCCCTCCTCCTCCTCCTCCTCCTCCTTTTACAGCCAATCAAGTAACGACACGGTTTTCTCGTGCAGCTATTTAAGGAACCATGTGTGTTTCATTTAGCGGTTTAACGTAAGGCCCTGATGAAGGCTAGCTGCAACGCTGGCCGAAACGTTGGCGCATTATAAATTATGACGATGCGGTCTGATACCCTGAAGAATTTTATTGAAGATGACAACGGCCGCGGAAGCCTACGCTTACACTTCTCTATAGTCATCGCGGGGTGAAATCCCCTAAACGTGATCTCACCCGTTTGGATTGTAGCGCGACCGCAATTATTGCTCCGGTATACAGGGTGCAACCACTAGGCACCGTTCAAAATCATTCGAAGAAATTCGAACGTGACTCGAAGCAGCAATAGCGTTTATGCTTTCCCAGCCCTCCTGTGACGTATGCATTGGGAGATTCGAAACTGATGTGTGTGAATAAAACGCAAAGAGTCCCTCCAGTTCGGCAACGCCCTTGATGTCAACGATGCACCTTTTTAAGGCACTTTAAAAATGTACCTGTACAGTAACAACCATTCACCGATTCTAGGCGCCTGTGGGATAGTCAACCCCTTCCACACCCCTCAGATTTCTTATGCCTGCAAGCAGGTGCTGCAGCAGCAGTGTAGTGATAATCGCTGTACGTTGCTGAAGTTGTTGCCTGTACTGAAAACGCCTACGAGTTGGTGAATGGTTGTCCGTAAAAGACAACGTCCAAACAGGCATTGACGGCCCAAAGGACCGCCAGCTGTGTCATCCTCAGCCCTTAGGCGTCACCGGACACGGGTACGGAGGAAATGTCATCAGCACACCGCTCTCCCGGCCGTTATGTGTTTTCGTGACTGGTGCTGCTACTTCTCGCTGCATCTCAATCAAGTAGCTCCTCAACTGACCTCACAAGGGCTGAGCTCACCACGCTTGTGAACACGACACGGAAGACCCGAACGGTGACACATCCAAGCGCTAGCCAAACCCGACAAAAAAATGGCTCTGAGCACTGTGGGACTTAACATCTGTGGTCATCAGTCCCCTAGAACTACTTAAACCTAACTAACCTAAGGACATCACACACATCCATGCCCGAGGCAGGGTTCGAACCTGCGACCGTAGCGGTCGCGCGGTTCCAGACTGAAGCGCCTAGAACCGCACGGCTACAACGGCCGGCCAAACCCGACAGCGCTTAACTTCGTTGATCCGACGGGCACCGGTGTTACCACTGTGGCAAGGCCGTTAGCGGGTTGTCCCTGTATAGGTACATTTTTAAACTGCTCAACAAAGGTGCGGACGAGGTACAAACAAAAGTGTTCTCAAAATGTGGGAGTTTCAGGAGGACCCTTTGACGTTTTATTCACGCATGAGGGCACACTCCCCCCTTCCAAAATGGTAATGGTACATGAGGACGCGAAACAGGAGGGCTGAAAAAGCATACACACCTTTTGCTGATTCGGATCAAGTTCAAATTCAGTCAAATGGTTTTGAGCAGTCCCTAGTGGTTCCAACCTGTACACCAGAGAAAAAACTGCAGTCGCATTACACTCTAAAGGGGTACGATCACGTTCAGTTACTTTGCAGGTCTACAATGTTCTTAGAGAAGCGTTGAATCGTCCAGGGGGTATCAGCAGTGTCAAAATTTACCAAGAAAATCGTCCTGTTGTTTACCGCACTTCACACTGTCCCCAGGGAATGAGTAGTTTCACTGACGCCCTTTCTGGCACCTCAGGCGGCCTTTTCACGTCGATTCTGAGTGGTGTTATGTGTGAAATGTTTTCTTCAACCACCCACAAGAAAACTACGTGATTTCAACATTTGGCGTCGCGGCGCGGACCGTCATTGCATAGGCGTGAAGGGAAGCGGTGAAATGTAGGAAAGAAAACTTGTGACATTTCCATCATGTGCCACGTCCACAGTGCCTCTGCGCGGAACTAAAAAAAAATGGTTCAAATGGCTCTGAGCACTATGGGACTTAACTTCTAAGGTCATCAGTCCCCTAGAACTTAGAACTACTTAAACCTAACTAACCTAAGAACATCACACACATCCATGCCCGAGGCAGGATTCGAACCTGCGACCGTAGCGGTCACGCGGTTCCAGACTGTAGCGCCTTTAACCGCTTGGCCACACTGGCCGGCTGCGCGGAACTGTCTGGTAAAATGTAGTGACAACATGACTTCATTAACCCATATAACACCACACATGAACTTCCAGACTCTGTTATTTCTTTCATATGCATCGACATTTTGCTGTTTGAAGCATCTGTTCCTTAACCCAAATAGTGCTTTTTTAGGTAGAAGTAATATACGAGATAAAGATTGCTTGGAAATTGAAACAGATGGCCTTTGGGTTTCAGTATTAATAACACTGCACCTTGAAGTACCTCACGCTGACATTCCTACTGCAGTGTTGTTCCTATGTTATTGGCATTACGATAATTTTAACAGAGATGATAGAATAGTTATCATCACAGAAAATTCGCTTCTAATGTAACCAGCCAAGGAAAGTAATTTAAGGTTTGCGTACCATTATCTTCAACAGCTTACTCAACAAGTATGCTCTTAGCATGACAGGTTATTAGCTGGAGCAAGTGACTTTAAATGCACGTATTTTCAGGCGTTCGTCGCTGATTGCCTATCGTTTTATGGTCGTAGCTCCACAACGTTGCAATTCCGACCTGTGATAATTTCGAAAATTTTGTTACATTAGACGTCCCAAACTGGCTCAAACCTCATTGCCAGCTTGTTTTTCTGCACCCTGTACAATAAAATGTTAATTCCAGAGAATTGGCCGGCCGCGGTGGTCTCGCGGTTCTAGGCGCGCAGTCCGGCACCGCGCGACTGCTACGGTCGCAGGTTCGAATCCTGCCTCGGTCATGGATGTGTGTGATGTCCTTAGGTTAGTTAGGCTTAAGTTGTTCTAAGTTCTAGGGGACTGATGACCACAGTTGTTAAGTCCCATAGTGCTCAGAGCCATTTGAACCAGAGAATTGCATTCTTTCCACCTCGACTACGGCAGCGTTTGCCAGCCGGTTGTTACCTGACAAATGCCTTATGATCAGAAACCAGCTCATAGTAAAAGCAGCTAGAATATTTCCAATTTTTTTTGTATTTTTGGTCTTTTACCAATCTTAAGAAGATCATATACCAACAAAGTGAACTTTTTGAGAAACCGGAAAGATCTACTGGACACCAACTCTTGTTCGGCTGATAAATTGTTTATCACAACTGATTCACATATACTATTAATGCCATCGCTGAGTGTGGGATCTATGTACGTTAATAGTCCACTAATCAATGTACAGGACTTTTACAAAAATATGGAAACACGGTGATAAATGGATCCTTCAACATAAACGAATGTGCTGGCCAATGTCCACAACACGTTGGAAACGTGGTCAGAAGAGTGTTCTCTGTAGTTGTGAGTGTATTATGTCTGAGCTAAGTGAATTCGAACATGGAAAATAGTTCGTGCTCGTTTGGTGGATGCTTCCGTATACAAGAGAACCAAGGCATTTGGGTTTCAACAGGGACAGAATTGAAGATTTATACTGTAAACAGGGAAAGCGCAAAAACATCACCCGCTAAGTCACAGCGCGGAAGAAAGTGCGTGTCGAGAGATCGTGACGGACGATCACTGAAGAAAAATACGACGAAAAATAAGACGACAACTGCAAAAATCACAGCAACAAAACAACACGAAGAAAGATCCATAAGCAGGGAATTTCACGGTCATCTGGAATTCCAAAACTACTCATCAGTGATGTAGAAACCAAGCCTATGGAGTAATGGAAGAAAGTAATTTAGTCGGATGAGTCTTGTTTCACGCTGTTTCTAACTTCTGATCAAGTTCACGTCCCGAGAGTGAAACGTGGTCGGGGTTAGGTGAAGCTCTGAGCAGCCTATCGTAGTAGTCCAGGAGCCCCGTGCTTACTTTGCAAGTTCACATTACTGGCAACGATTATGTTACCATTTTGTCAGCTCAGGTCCATCCCATTGGTGTAACGCTTGTTCCCAATGGTGACACTGTGTTCCAAGACGACCCTCTTCACACAGCTCGCATTGCCCAAGAGTGGTTTTGAGAATACAAGCATGAATTGTCGTCCAGAATGAGATTTTCACTCTGCAGCGGAGTGTGCGCTGATATGAAACTTCCTGACAGGTTAAAACTGTGTGCCGGACCGAGACTCGAACTCGAATTCGAGTCACGGTCCGGCACACAGTTTTAATCTGTCAGGAAGTTTCATGAATTATCGTATTTCCCCTGGCCACCAGTCACCAGATCTCTTTACTATTGAGCCTTTGTGGACTACTTTGGAGATAAGGACGTACGATCGCTATCCACCTCCACCACTGTTACCTAAACTTGCCAATATTTTGCAGGAGAAATTGCACGAGATACCACGAAAACAATACAGGACCTGCATTTTTCCGGGACGACTGGAAGCTGTTTAGAATACCAGCGTGTTTCCTAAACAGTATTAGGCATGGTAATGTACAGGGCTATTACAAATGATTGAAGCGATTTCATAAATTCACTGTAGCTCCGTTCATTGACATATGGTCACGACACACTACAGATACGTAGAAAAACTCATAAAGTTTTGTTCGGCTGAAGCCGCACTTCAGGTTTCTGCTGTCAGAGCGCTCGAGAGCGCAGTGAGACAAAATGGCGACAGGAGCCGAGAAAGCGTATTTCGTGCTTGAAATGCACTCACATCAGTCAGTCATAACAGTGCAACGACACTTCAGGACGAAGTTCAACACAGATCCACCAACTGCTAACTCCATTCGGCGATGGTATGCGCAGTTTAAAGCTTCTGGATGCCTCTGTAAGGGGAAATCACGGGTCGGCCTGCAGTGAGCGAAGAAACGGTTGAACGCGTGCGGGCAAGTTTCACGTGTAGCCCAAGGAAAATTGGCTCATGCCAGAACTGGAAGACCGACGGCGCCGACTTCATCTTTCAACAGGATGGTGCTCCACCGCACTTCCATCATGATGTTCGGCATTTCTTAAACAGGAGATTGGAAAACCGATGGATCGGTCGTGGTGGAGATCATGATCAGCAATTGATGTCATGGCCTCCACGCTCTCCCGACTTAACCCCATGCGATTTCTTTCTGTTGGGTTATGTGAAAGATTCAGTGTTTAAACCTCCTCTACCAAGAAACGTGCCAGAACTGCGAGCTCGCATCAACGATGCTTTCGAACTCATTAATGGGGACATGCTGCGCCGAGTGTGGGAGGAACTTGATTATCGGCTTGATGTCTGCCGAATCACTAAAGGGGCACATATCGAACATTTGTGAATGCCTAAAAAAACTTTTTGAGTTTTTGTATGTGTGTGCAAAGCATTGTGAAAATATCTCAAATAATAAAGTTATTGTAGAGCTGTGAAATCGCTTCAATCATTTGTAATAACCCTGTATTTTGTTTTTGATGTTTCTACGTTTTTGACCAACCCCTGTATATAAGTTCTAAGTGGTTTTTCGTTACAGCAGGCTAGGAATAATGTTACACATTTTAGAATTTTTACATTATTATGTTTATGACACTGTACTGAGCTCCAAAAGAAAATGAACTTCAGTTTCTTTATTTGTTCTACATCCTTTGAGGGCAATACAATCAGGTTCTGTGGCGACTCGGATCCACCCGCATAGAATTTACATAAAGATTATAATATCTAATGTATTGTACACCTGCCTACTATAGTACAGTGCAGTAGGCCACAGCACAATAGGTTGTTACTGCGTACGGTATGTAATGCATTGTAACCCTGCCTAGTACAGAACAGTACAATAGAGTACAGCACAATAGGTTGGTACTCACTGCGGAGAGTAGGCAGGTGTTCTCGCGTAGAGCACCGACGCAGCCCGTGAAGCCGATCACGAACGTCGTCGTTCCTGGAACACAACACACACACAATGTACAGCTCTGCTTACATCCTGCAAATTAATTAAATGTACCACGACTGTTCAATAAGTCTTTGTTTTCTTCCTTCTCCCTCACCATACACGAGGCAACTAACATATCTCTGAGTACAGGGCACAGACGAAGCCATTTGTCGTTTCGTGGGGACCACAATTTCATTCTAAGCTTCTGCAAACATCATTCGTTTCCTAGTGAGGGTTGAACATCATTTAGCAATGATTTCCATGTTAAACACATCTCTCACAGTCATAGAGCGTTACAGAAGGTAAAACAACCTGTGTTGGAAAACGTGACATTTCTAGCGTCATTAGCCGCCGATAAATCCTTCTTTATTCACAACTGGTTTCAGTATTCAGATGATCTTCAGGCAGCATGAAATTATTTACAAGAGACTTCGAGGCAACATAAATAGGATGATGTCAAATAATGCAGACGCCACGTTGCATCTCTGTCGTCGAAAGTAAAATATATTACACAGTCGATGGTAAAATGTACTAACACTGCAGAAGAAGATGATCTGCGAATTAAAAGCGGTTGAAGTATGGGATTTTTGAAGTACTCAGGAGCTGCACAAAATATGTCCTGTCATACATAGAACCCAAAACCCATTGCTTTTTTTCTGTATCTGCTTTTCAATAGAACCACAGAAGGGGTAACTGAGAAACCTCAGATATAGCTCCCCAGCTCTGCCAAATGCAAACAGAGGACAGGGTTGAGAAATTGAGTGAGAGCGTAAATAAGTGAAGTCACTACGTACTCACTGTCTGCCTCTGCGCAGGCACAACCCTCACACGCCTAAACCGCACACACTTGCACGCGTGTAGGAATAATATCAATATGCAAACAGAGGTAGCGGGGTGTGAGTCATAGGTCACAAGACTATGCTCCAGTACCCAGAATAAAATATAAAAATCTCGTGAGCAACTTAAAAAAGCATCAACGTCATGGTATAACGAATGACTGTGATCAATCATCAACATCATGGTATAACGAAATCGCCTGTCACCTTTTTTAAGGAACCAGAGACCCATTTGCCTTAAGCGATGTAGTGACATAAGGACTATCTAAATCTGAATGGCCGGATGGCAATTGCAACATCCGTAATCCCAAACGTGAGTCCTCTTTCTCACCACAACACCACTATCCTCAGTCTGAGCGTTCTAATAGAGTAGATGTAAAGGGACACGTTTATGGTGCTCTGCACACCAGGTGACCTGTTTAGGCTCACTGCTCCACTTTATGTCTCTAACATGACCCACTTTCCTTTTTCTTTGCTTCTGATAATCATCATCAATAGTAGAAACATGCTTCACTACAAAAGCAACCCACATAGACAAATCCACAGAGGGATAAAGAGAGAGCTGGGACAGTTTGCAGTGTGGGTGTTCCCCCACCTCTTGTCTGTGAGGGGTGGATGTGACAACGTCGCACATATGCTATCGCCACCCCCACTCCATCCCCACCCTCACTTCCCCTCCTCTCCTTTACTTCTCCTCCCCACCCCCATTTCTCTCTCCTCCTCTATTTGGGAACTGATAGGAAAGTCTGCTTTGAGTTGCTGGAACGAAAGGAGATAAGGCACTGTCTTGAAAATTGTGTTCATTTATTCTTGTGTGTATTATTCAGATGGAAGAATTTCCAAATTTTGGTAGGAAAATCGAACTGACAATTATCCTGCAGGCTACCTGATTGAAATTCAAATAAGCACAACCGCCTAAAATTGGCAGGACACTAGAAAAACGCTCTCGTGAAAATACGGACCTCATGACATGAAATGGGAAGCAAATTCGAGCAACGCATTGTCTATTTATTTAAACAATAATTTAATTAATTAATTAAATTGCTGGGAAATGTGTTCAATTTACGATATGTTGGTGTTGTAAAGAGTACCTGTAAGCATACAGCTGCGCACTGCGTCCATAGCCTCCTACACAAGGAATGGAAGGAGGTGGTACTGGATGAGTGAAGGGGGAACACTTTTTCAGCAAATAATGGTGATGCAGCAGGATGGACTGAGGGTGATTTAGCAGTTCATAGAATCTGCTGCCTGTGCTTGACCTGTTCGTATTTTTTGACATGGCCAGTCAATCCACAGAGCAGGAGACAATTTTTTCCTATTCCAGCACACCAGACTGAATGAAGCACAGGTGCTTGCCTTGATCTATGGGGCTCGAATGAGGACGCTTAGAGCGCGTTTTGTTCCCCTTTCCATTGGACATGTTCACCCTGCTGTGTGCCCTAGACCACAATACCACTCGAAACTGGTGGTCAACTGTCCGACAACATCTGCCGGAAAACTGCCGTCCACTGATGTACAAGTGTATAGCTGCTGAAGAACTTATACACAGATACATGGTAAAAAGAGACAGGACAGCAAATATCGCTGAATTGTAGGAAGAGCAGCCAGATACCGAAGTGAAAAAGCTGCTGAGCTACTTGTACACAGATACATGGTTAGAAGGCACAAGACAACAAACTATCACCAAGGCATAGGAAGCGTTGTCTCCTACCGATGTGCAAGTGTAGAGCTGTTGAAGAACTTGTACAAAGACATACATACTTGGTAAGAAAGGACTGGGGCTTCACATCTGAGGTCGTCAGTCCCCTAGACGTAGAACTACTGAAACCGAACCAACCTAAGGACATCACACATATCCATGTCCGAGGCAGGATTCGAACCTGCGACTGTAGCAGCAGCGCGGTTCCGGACTGACTGGAATAATTGCCGCCCATCGAACTACAGATATGTGGTAGAAGGCACAGGACAGCAAACTATCGCTGAAGTGTAGGAAGCCCAATACATGCTACTACAAATGATAGCAAATGCTTCACTGCTGTAATTATATATCGAAATTGTTGTTAAAAAACCACTACTCATAAACAACGTATCATACTGCAACACATACACACGCACACACACACACACACACACACACACACACACACACACACACACACACACAACCACACTGAAACTGAGCAAAATAATCGTAATAACACAACTACCGGAAACATTATATCACTGTCAGCAGATGGATCTCTTTGTTTATCATCATCGAAAGGTTAGAATGGGTGTGGAAAATGTGTATCCATACCTAGGAGATGGAGGGGGGGGAGGCACACGATGAGAGGTAGAAGGGGAGGCCGAGATCTTTTGGGGTTAGTTTTTTTGATAGCTGGGTTATCACAAGATTTTTCTCAATTCCCAGTATGTGCGTTGCATTATGATCCACTGTTTATGAATGGTGGTTTTTCACAACAATTTCGATGTGTAATTAGAGCAGTGACGCACTTTCCATCAGTTACGGTAGTGTGTGTTGCGCTTCCTACACTTCAGCAATAGTTTTCTGTCCTATGCCATCTACCACATATCTGTAGATCAGTGGGCGGCAATTATTCCAACAGCAGCTGTAGGATAGTTCCCTGCCAGTTTCGTGTGGCATTTTACACAGATATGTCAACACACACACACACACACACACACACACACACACACACACACACAATATTTCAAGTGTCCTCAGTCGAGCCCTAAAGCCCTATACATTAAGGTGAGGATCTCTGGTTTATTAAGTCTAGTGTAGTGGAGAAGGACAAAGTTGTCCCCTGCACTGTGGACTGACCATCCATTTCAAAAAACAAAAGCGGCCCAAGCACGTGTAGTTATTGTCGTTGTGGTCTTCAGTCCTGAGACTGGTTTGATGCGGCTCTCCATGCTACCCTATCCTGTGCAAGCTTCTTCATCTCCCAGTACTTACTGCAACCCACATCCTTCTGAATCTGCTTAGTGTATTCATCTCTTGGTCTCCCTCTACGATTTTTACCATCCACGCTGCCCTCCAATACTAAATTTTTGATCCCTTGATGCCTCAGAACATGTCCTAATAACCGGTCCCTTCTTTTTGTCAAGTTGTCCCACATACTCCTCTTCTCCCCAATTCTGTTCAGTACTTCATCATTAGTTATGTGATCTACCCATCTAATCTTCAGCATTCTTCTGTAGCACCACATTTCGAAAGCTTCTATTCTCTTCTTGTCCAAACTATTTATCGTCCATGTTTCACTTCCATACATAGCTTCACTCCATGCAAATACTTTCAGAAACGACTTCCTGACACTTAAATCTATACTCGATGTTAACAAATTCCTCTTCTTCAGAAACGCTTTCCTTGCCATTGCCAGTCTACATTTTATATCCTCTCTGCTTCGACCATCATCAGTTATTTTGCTCCCCAAAAGGCAAAACTCCTTTACTACTTTAAATGTCTCATTTCCAAATCTAATTCCCTCAGCAACCCCCGACTTAATTCGACTTCATTCCATTATCCTCGTTTTGCTTTTGTTGATGTTCATCTTATATCCTCCTTTCAATACACGTAGTAGTCTCTATGAATTGCGAAATGCTACCTCAGTCCATCCTACTTCACCATCATTATTTGCTGAAAAGTGTTCCCCTTATGCTCATCCATTGCCATCTCCTTCCTTCCTTGTGTAGGAGGCTATGGATGCAGTTCTCAGCTGTATGCTTATGTGTATTACACTTCCTAAACTTAAACTCCTCTCTGTCCAAAACCAACATATCATAAACTGAACACATTCCCCAGCAATTTAATTAATTAACTTAATTAACGTTTAAATAAATGAACTATATATCCCTCGAATTTGTATCCATTTCATGTAATGAGATCCTTTTTTTTTACAAGAGCAGTTTTCTATCGTCCCCATCAATTTTAAGCCGTTGTGTTTATTTGAACTTCAAGCAGGAAGCAAGTAGTCAGTTTGGTCTCCCTGCCAAAATTTAGTAAATTCTTCCAGCAGTGTAATACACATATAAATAAATAAACACAATTCCCAGGACATTACCTTATGTCCTTCCTCTCCAGCAGCTCACCACAGATTGAGTCTTTTTTCCCACCTATCGCCAAGAGGTGAGGGAAGTGGTGAAGGGGAAGGGGGAAGTGGCGGAGGGGAAGGTAAGTGGGGGAGGAATGGGGTGGTGACATCATCATTGCAATACTGTCATATCTACCCCTCATAGAGATGTGGTGGGGGGACCACCTAGGGAGAACCTATATCTTGAATAAATTTGGCAACAATGCAGCTCTCTCTCTTTACCTCTCTTCTCATAGTACAACACAGAGAAGTCAATTTCACACACGATATACAGTGGTTCTTTATTGTACCATTGTTAAGCTTCTCATATGTAGTACTCCATGTGGCTGTTTCACATATTTTACAACCTCCATGTTTATGTGTGATACAGAAGATGCACATCACTGATACATGGTCCCCCATGTGGACTGAAAAATTGATTCATGTGCCATATATTACGTGAATTGGTGCGTAGTGTCCTTATGTATGTGGCTGAAAATGACTTCAGTATCGAAATAGGAAAATGATGCAGTTAATAAACAATAAATTAACAGCCTACAAAGGACACTGTTTTCTTTTACATAATGCACTGTCCAGTCACATTAATGTGACTACCTGTCAGACGCCTGAACAACCTCATTTTGTAGCGTGGACCACACTGAATGTCCAGGAAGAGAGTCAATGAGGTTCTGAAAGGTACTGAGAGAGACGCGAAACCATGCCGACTCCAGTGCCTTAGCTAGGTACGCTAGGTTTCTCGGTTGAGGAACCTAGGAACAAACAACCATGTTAAGATGATTCCACAGATTCTCGATTCGGCTAAAATTCGGGGAAGTTGTTGTAGTGGAAGAAAATCAGTGAGGTTCTGAAAGGTACTGACAGAGTTGTGAAACCATGCCGACTCCAGTGCCTTGGCTAGGTACGCTAGGTTTCTCGGTTGAGGATCCAGAGAACAAACAAGCCTCTTAAGATGATTCCTCATGTGGTGTCACCGCCAGACACCACACTTGCTAGGTGGTAGCTTAAATCGGCCGCGGTCCATTAGTACGTGTCGGACCCGCGTGTCGCCACTGTCAGTACCTGCAGACCTAGCGCCACCACATGGCAGGTCTAGAAAGACGGACTAGCACTCGCCCCAGTTGTACGGACGACATTGCTAGCGACTAGACGTACGAAGCCTTCCTCTCATTTGCCGAGAGACAGTTAGAATAGCCTTCAGCTAAGTCCATAGCTACGACCTAGCAAGGCGCAGTTAACCATATCTGGAGAGAGTCTTACTTGTATTCACCATAAACGATGTATACCAAAAGGATGGATTAAAGTTAAGTATTCCCAAAGCAACGTACTTTTCTTATTAGCATTCATTGAGCATCCTGTTTCAGACTTCACGATATTCTGGGTGAGCTTATAGCGTGCCTATTCGGCCCCTTCAAAATAACACTGTGTCGGCACTTCTGTCGACACATAACACCTCAGATTCTCGTTTCGGTTAAAATTCACCGAGGTTGTTGGCCAGGGAATATGGTAAACTCATCCTGGTGCTCTTCAAACCATGCATGTACTCTGTGAGCTATGTGACACATTGCACTGTCCTGTTGGTTGATGTCATTGTGCCGAGGAAAACCAAACTGCATGTGGAGATGTTCATGGCCCGAAGGACACAGATGTATACGTGTGGTGATCCAATGTGCCTTTCAGAACGACGAGATCACCCAGCTAATATCACGAAACCATTCCCCAGACCATAACGACCCCTTCTCATGCCTGGCCCCCTTCTGATGTTTGTTGAAGGGTTTTGTCTAATGGAGTATAAAACGTAAATCATCTAAAAAGGCCACCTGTAGTCATTTAGTGGACGTCTAGTTGAGGGATTGGTGTGCAAACTCCAGCCTTCATCGCTGATGAATAGCAGTCAGCATTGGTGCACGAAACCGGCACCTGCTGTAGAGGTCCATATGCAGCAACATTCATTTACAGTCATTGATGAGACACTGCTGGCAGCAGTCAGTTGCTCAACAGATGTCTGTTCCCCCATATGCATCTGTACAGGCATCGTTCATCCCTATCATCTATAGCCCATGGTGCATCGCAGTTGACTCAGAACAGGTTTTTGATAGCGCCATTCTGCCATGCAAGTATACCTTAACCACAGTGGCACGTGAACAACTTACAACCTTATGTGTTTTGAAAATGCTTTCACCCATGGCCCTAAAGGTAATGATCACGCCCTTTTGGACGTCCGATAAACAATTACTGCAATGTTTTCCGCGTTTGCTGACACACTTTGTGTAGCCTCCACTGCTGGTAATGCCACATGACTTATGCGGGTGTTTATTGCATGTTGACATCAAAAATAGTTGGTGGTCACATTAATGTAACTGGACCAAGTACAGTGACACTGTGGATCTGCAGAAAAACAAGGTAGTTTAAATGTGACTGTAATGCTGAGGGGTGTCCTCTTCGAACAGGAGATCATTTATGACGTTCACAATTCCTGACACTTTTTTCCCAGTTTGTGGTTTGAATAGACCTCAAATGAAGTATTCCGAATTGCTGGTCTCATCTGCATGTCGCAGATGAAAGATCCTTTGTCAAAACTATTCTCTGAACACAGGTGAAACTTGAAGAAAACAATGTACGGGTGAGAACAGGAAGTGCGTGGCAGCTCTGCTGGCGTACTAGATCGTACCGGCCATAAGCCACCGCGCATTCCCCTGGCAGCGCTTCCCGGCAGGCAGACCTGCTCATGGTGACAACTCTGGCACACCCAGTAGATGCCAGTGCGAGAGACTCACTGCGTCCCTCGCACCGTGTCTGGCGCCTCTGCCAGCAGGGCTGCTGTGACCCCTTAGGGGTTTCCAGCAATAGGATGGCACAGCAGCAGAATAAAATGTAGTTTTCTTCGAATTCCACGACTGCGTTACGGATAGTTTCACCTGCGAGATTCAGTTGAGACCCTCCCCGTCCCACCTAGGATGAAATGTTTGAACCCCAACGGTATGCGTGTAGTTTTATTCATGTGAAAGTGAAAGAAACTTTTCAAAATATTTTTGAATTTTGTAACTGAGGCACGACTTGCGTACCAGCCTGATATTCACCTAGCGGGTTGTGGGAGGGCGTCTAAAAGCCACATCCAGGTCGGCCGGCACACCATCCCTCACTGTCAACTGGCTTAGCGCACCTCGTCGTCACGGAAGCAGTGCATTAATACGTATGGCTTTCTGGTTGGGGATCTCAGGTCTGTTCATACAATGAACTGAAAACAAAAGCGTTGGGAATCATGAGCGTCATAAATGAGGCCCAGATCGAAGAATATGTCCTGTTGTAATCATATTTAAATACTTATAATAATGCACTTTCAGAATACTGGCCAGTCGGAGAATGAGGAAAGTATCGATCGTCAACTTCCTTGCACCCCGCTCCTGACGTTCCACATCAATCACAATAGCTTTACAACACAGAAAAATCACTTTACAATCCGGGATATGCAAGTTTTCCTCAAAACCTACTTCCATACTGAAATAGCAGAGCTACATCTCCTGCTGACACAAAAAAATGTAGCAGGTTTCCTAAATATGATCTAACAATTTGTAAATTGAATTTGAGTTCACAATAAAGCAGTTTTCAAATACCCAAAAAGTCACTAATCACTTTACATATACCTTACACATATAACTAAAACTTTACATATCGCTACAAATAACACATAAGTAACTATTGATTAGACCTTAATACCACGAAAATCTTTTCTTTTGTCGAAATGACTTTCCTTGAAAGAGAGTCCTCTTTCTTCAGTTCATCTCGGGAGATCTCCACTTATTCGTCAAGTGCAGGTACTGACATTCTTACGAAAATGAAAATTTTCACACTGTAATTTCTCACATCACTGTACAGTGTCTGAAGTAACCCAAATATCAAAATTAACATTAAGGGGATGTACGCAAAACTTCTTTTCTGCATTCTCTTTACACTCAGGAACACTGAAAATAGCACACCAAGATAGGAGCGCCGAATGGATATGAGATTTATTATACGTAATGACACAGATGAGAGATTCATTTGATCCCAAAATCAAGAAAAATAAAAAATACAGTGAGTACAAGCATACGAATACAGTACAAAATCATAACGCGTCAGGCCACCTTTTTCTGCAATACAGGTCACAACACGATCCAGCATCGATTTGATTTGATGTCTGATGTCGTCCAGAGGTAGACTGTCCCAGAAACGAACAACCACCTCCAAATGACGCAGTGGCATCTGGCGTTTCTGGAGGACAAGTTCTGGGAATACGCCGGCCATAGAAGAGTCGTAATATGACGTAGAAAGTCTTGAGCAACTCTAGCTGTATGCGGACGAGCATTATCTTGCTGGAAAGTGCCCCTGGTCGACCATGTAGAGAGAGTCTCACGCGGAGTCGAAGAATGTCATCAACTTAAGGCTGGTCGTTAAGGTGCCACATACCACTATCACAATTAGAGTAGAACAGCTATGGGCACACCGTGGTTCAGGCCGAAAAAAATCGATTTTCGGTTTTCATCATTTTTCGATAGATTAAGGATTTTGCTCAAAAAAAATTTTTTCGAGCATTTAAAGAGCATTTTCCTACCACGTGTGTTTATGTGCCACGCCCACTTTTCTGCCACCCACTTTTCTGCATATATTTTAGATCTTTATATCCCCACTTTTTTTTTCTTTTATTCCCGAGCGTCTTGGCTATCCTTGGAATGCAACGGTCGGTATTCTTTCGTTTCTGCTGTTTGTAAACAACACGCTTTCAAACACGCGGTTACTTTTGTTCAAGTGTGATTGCGAGTAGTTTTTATACTTACGTTTGCAGTGCTTGTTTACGTGTGTTTTGTTGTGTTATTGAAGATGAAGAAAGGTAAAGGCATTTTCAAGAAACAACAAATTAGAGGAAACAAGTTTAGAAAGCTTTCAGTACAAGAGGTTATGTCGCCTGGCAACGATGTATCTAACTGTAATTCTTCAACAAGTGTATCATCAAAGAAGCTCTCACCATTTCAAGAGAGTTACAACGAATTTACTGTAAGCGGCAAGGGGTGCTGTAACATTATTGTAAATTTGAAAATACACTCCTGCAAATGGAAAAAAGAACACATTGACACCGGTGTGTCAGACCCACCATACTTGCTCCGGACACTGCGAGAGGGCTGTACAAGCAATGATCACACGCACGGCACAGCGGACACACCAGGAACCGCGGTGTTGGCCGTCGAATGGCGCTAGCTGCGCAGCATTTGTGCACCGCCGCCGTCAGTGTCAGCCAGTTTGCCGTGGCATACGGAGCTCCATCGCAGTCTTTAACACTCGTAGCATGCCGCGACAGCGTGGACGTGAACCGTATGTGCAGTTGACGGACTTTGAGCGAGGGCGTATAGTGGGCATGCGGGAGGCCGGGTGGACGTACCGCCGAATTGCTCAACACGTGGGGCGTGAGGTCTCCACAGTACATCGATGTTGTCGCCAGTGGTCGGCGGAAGGTGCACGTGCCCGTCGACCTGGGACCGGACCGCAGCGACGCACGGATGCACGCCAAGACCGTAAGATCCTACGCAGTGCCGTAGGGGAGCGCACCGCCACTTCCCAGCAAATTAGGGACACTGTTGCTCCTGGGGTATCGGCGAGGACCATTCGCAACCGTCTCCATGAAGCTGGGCTACGGTCCCGCACACCGTTAGGCCGTCTTCCGCTCACGCCCCAACATCGTGCAGCCCGCCTCCAGTGGTGTCGCGACAGGCGTGAATGGAGGGACGAATGGAGACGTGTCGTCTTCAGCGATGAGAGTCGCTTCTGCCTTGGTGCCAATGATGGTCGTATGCGTGTTTGGCGCCGTGCAGGTGAGCGCCACAATCAGGACTGCATACGACCGAGGCACACAGGGCCAACACCCGGCATCATGGTGTGGGGAGCGATCTCCTACACTGGCCGTACACCACTGGTGATCGTCGAGGGGACACTGAATAGTGCACGGTACATCCAAACCGTCATCGAACCCATCGTTCTACCATTCCTAGACCGGCAAGGGAACTTGCTGTTCCAACAGGACAATGCACATCCGCATGTATCCCGTGCCACCCAACGTGCTCTAGAAGGTGTAAGTCAACTACCCTGGCCAGCAAGATCTCCGGATCTGTCCCCCATTGAGCATGTTTGGGACTGGATGAAGCGTCGTCTCACGCGGTCTGCACGTCCAGCACGAACGCTGGTCCAACTGAGGCGCCAGGTGGAAATGGCATGGCAAGCCGTTCCACAGGACTACATCCAGCATCTCTACGATCGTCTCCATGGGAGAATAGCAGCCTGCATTGCTGCGAAAGGTGGATATACACTGTACTAGTGCCGACATTGTGCATGCTCTGTTGCCTGTGTCTATGTGCCTGTGGTTCTGTCAGTGTGATCATGTGATGTATCTGACCCCAGGAATGTGTCAATAAAGTTTCCCCTTCCTGGGACAATGAATTCATGGTGTTCTTATTTCAATTTCCAGGAGTGTATTATCAGATGTAATTTCTAAATTTGTACAACGTAGACAGTGTGGTGAATCACAGAGAGTGAAAATTTGTGAGAGTGCCAGTGGGAGAAAAGGCCTAGCAATTGCTTTGGATTTAATTTGCACTAAATTCTCAGCTGTGATTTCATTTATGAGTTCTTCAAAACAAGATGCAAGTGGCCCATATGAAATCAATACTAGATTAGTTTATGCCTTAGGATCCATTGGCAAGGGTATGGCTGCAGGGAGAACATTTTGTTCAGTGATCAACCACCAAATTAATTTGAAAAATTGACTGCAATATTAGAGAAAGATTTATGTGAGGTCAGTGAGGAAAGCATGAAACTGGCTGCTAGGGAAGCAGTGGAAGAAAATGATGGATGTTCGGATATTGCACTTGATGGAAGTTGGCAGAAAAGAGGACAAACTTCTCTGAATGGAGTAGTGACTGTCATTAGTGTAGACACCGGTAAAGTGTTAGATGTGGAGATAATGTCTAAATATTGCAAATGTTGTTAAGTCAATGAACATAAAGAACACAACTTTGTGGCTAATTTTAGAGGAAGAACAAGTTGTGGTATGGAAGTTCATGGAGTACAACAAATATTTCATCGTTCTGTAGAAACAAGAGGCGTACAGTACACCAAATATTTGGGCGATGGTGACAGTAAGGCAGACAACTATGTGGTGAACTCTAAGCCATATGGAGATGCCATTATTAGCAAAATAGAACGTGTAGGCCATGTTCAAAAACGTTTGGGAACAAGGCTGAGAAAACTAACTGTTGATATGAGAGGAAAAAAATTAGAAGATGGAAAATTGTTGACCGTACAAGGTCAGTTAACTAAAACAGGAATCTTGCAGGTATACTATGGGCAGGCAATTAGGAGAAATGAAGAAAACCTGGAGGCAATAAAGAAAGATGTTTGGGCCATATTCTTCCGTAAGTCATCTACTGATGATAAGCCATGTCATGGATTGAGTCTATCAAGAGAAAATTCGTGGTGCAAATACAATAGGGCTCAGGCAACTGGAGAATCTTATTCTCAACAGCATTCTCTTCCTGTTGCTGTTATTACAGCAATTAAACCTATTTTCAGAGACTTGGCTCATCCTGACCTTCTAAGTAAATGTCTGCATAGGCAGGCACAGAGCCCAAATGAATGTTTCAACAGGATAATTTGGAACTGCCCTCCTAAAACTGTATTTGTAGGCATGCATAAAATGAAACTAGGAGTTAATGATGCTGTTATTACATTCAGTTGTGGTAATATTGGAAAGTGTTGGGTACTGAAAAATCTGGGAATTAATCCCGGTGAAAATATGATCACTGGGCAGCAATATTGGGATAAAATGAGGTTAGCCGATGCAAACAGCTCTGCATCTAATATGGCCAAGAAAGAAAGACAAACATCGAGGAACATGAAAAAGAAGCTGGAATACCTGATAGAGGCCAAAGAAGGGCCATCATATACAGCAGGAAAGTTTTAATTAACTGTAAGTAACAAACTTCAAAAGTTTTTTCTTTAAAGTCAATTTCCCACAAACTAAAATTTTCAGTACATATGCCCCATTATATCAGAAACTATCATAGATAAATGAATGAAATTTTCAGAGACTCTGCATATCATAAAAAGCCACCTCTGGTACTACATTCATTAATATTCCCCCATTAGGATGTTCACAAAAAATATTTTCTGCAGAAAAACTTAATATTATTTGTTAATAAATTTAAAAAAGTATTTCTTAAAAACTATAAAATGGATAAAGTAGATTTTAGTACAGTTGACTCTATTAGCATCACGTAACATACAATAAAAATATTAAGATCCTGCATCAAATAGTTTTTTTCAGAAATGGGTCAAATACTTGCCTAAATTAACATGGGTTAGATAGGCAGGGTGTGGTTCCTTTAAGCTGGTTGTGCGGGCAGTCTGGCGCGCGCAGCATGTAAGGATCTGCTCCGTTCACCAGGCTGTCTCTGTACCAGTATGCGTTTATCATCCGAATCGGGATTCATCACTAAACACAATGTTTTGCCAATCTGCGGCAGTCCACGTAGTTCTGGCTTGGCATCATTGTAGACGGAGTCACCAGTGTCTCGGTGGTAACGGCCGTAAACGACAAGGGCGTTTGGATTGCTAATTCGCATCTGCAAGGCGTCTGGAAATGGTTTGTGGAACAAATGGCGCCGGCACATCTGCTACTATCGTGGAGCGAGTCACTGTAGGAATCTTGGTCGCTTATCGTACGATTCTTCGATCCTCTTGTTTGCCGACTTCCTGGTCGTTCCAGACTCTGTAAGTCGTGCGTGGATGCCATCTCGTGTCGATAAGTCCCAACATCATCTGAAGGAACACCTGATGAGCCACACGGCGTGTCGACCAGCGTGCATTTTTAATGTCGATGACTGGATCCTGCACAAACTTGCTTAAGTGTGATAGATGTCGTCTAACACGTCTGCCTGTCATTCTGCGCCTCTTAACGTCCTGCTCGTCGTCGTCACGTTCATGATGCGTCCACTATACGCCGTTTAAATAACGTCCCCCCGCCTGACTGCAGCGCCATTGCAGGGTCTGTGCTCATGGGTGTTGGAATCAAAAGTGGATCACGAGCATTTAGGATTTCACTGTACTTATCTGCAAAGTTTCGCGTTTGTACCTTTCTTGCCCCTGGGCGCGCTACTTTCAATGTTACTGACAAGGGAACCTCCCCATCGCATCCCCCTCAGATTTAGTTAAAGTTGGCGCAGTGGATAGGCCTTGAAAAATTGAACACAGATCAATCGAGAAAACAGGAAGAAGTTGTGTGGAACTATGAAAAAAATAAGCAAAATATACTAACTGAGTAGTCCATGTGCAACATAGGCAACATCAAGGACAACCTGGGTTCAGGAGCGCCGTGGTCTCGTGGTTAGCGTGAGCATCTGCAGAACGAAAGGTCCCTGGTTCAAATCTTCCCTCGAGTGAAAATTTTAATTTTTTATTTTCAGACAATTATGTGACGCACATGCCGTTACCAGTGTCGTATAGAATATATCAGACGTGTTTTCCTGTGGAGGAATCGGTTGACTTATGACCCTGCTATCAAATGTTATCGGTTCCCATTGGAGAGGCACGTCCTTTCGTCTACTAATCGCACGGTTTTGCGGTGCGGTCGCAAAACACAGACACTAAACTTATTACAGTGAACACAGACGTCAATGAACGAACGGACAGATCATAACTTTGCGAAAAAAAAAGAAGTAAATTTATCACTCGAAGGAAGACTTGAACCTAGGACCTCTCGTTCCGCAGCTGCTCACGCTAACCACGGGACCACGGCGCTCCTGAGCCTACGCTGTCCATGAAGTTGCTTCTCATGCGCATGGACTACTCAGTTTGTATATTTTGCTTATTTTTTTCATAGTTCCACACAACTTCTTCCTGTTTTCTCGATTGATCTGTGTTCAGTTTTTCAAGGCCTATCCACTGTGCCAACTTATAACTAAATATGAGGGGGGTGCGATGGGGAGATTCCCTCGTGAGTATATTTCCGTGTCCCTCACAAATCTACTAGCTCTTCTATATCTATTTCAATACCGCACGCAAGCCGAAGAAATGACTCTGATATCTCTGCTAGCGTCTTGTACCGACTGCTGTGGTGTGCCCGTGCGGTGAGGCCCTAAAGCTGGGCTGGCCATGGCATACTAAACTTCACGCGTGCAGCATGTGCGGCCCGCGGGCAGGCCAAGGTCTTGCCGGTCATTCGGCTTTGCTAGGACCTTCTCAGAAGCACCCGGAACAGCGGGACATTTCACGTATCATTGCGATTCGGCATTTTTCGGTCTGCACAATTCTCCGAGTGCAGCAGACCCGTACTGTCAGCTCTGTTTAATCTTTGCTATACGTTCGTGGTATGAAGGACGTTTACAGGTCCAATTGCTGTTTACACAAAAATAGGTAGTCTAGCGATATATCGTCGCTATCGTTTAAAATAAATAGGAATGACAGCAGACAAGAATTCCCAGTTCCCATAACGACAGGTACTGCATACTTGTTACGAAAACACGTTACAGTACCACGCAGAAAGAATTTGATGATTTAGTTGACAATGAAGCAGCAAAATATTACAACGATCGACAGACGGGATTCGTTGTTCTGTACAAAAATGGTTCAAATGGCTCTGAGCACTATGGGGCTCAACTGCTGAGGTCATTAGTCCCCTAGAACTTAGAACTAGTTAAACCTAACTAACCTAAGGACAACACAAACATCCATGCCCGAGACAGGATTCGAACCTGCGACCGTAGCGGTCTTGCGGTTCCAGACTGCAGCGCCTTTAACCGCACGGCCACTTCGGCCGGCTGTTCTGTACATATAAAGCACTCTGTGTTAAATTTGCAGGGCTGGAGGACGTGAAGAAACTGGTCGCACGAATAGTAAAATTTCTGTAGTCGCGCGCATTAGTCCATTGTCAGTTGCAACCGTTTTCAGGAAACTGAACGAAGAGTATGGAGACTTTATATACTACTGCAATGTAAGCTGTTTAAGTCAAGAGCATGCCTAGAACGAATTTTCGATTTAAAACTTGTTTTTGTTGACTTTACGAAAGAAAAAGGAGTGTAAAAACGAAAAGTAGAACATCTGGAACTGATTGCAGACTTCGCATTCTAAGTGGACTTGATTCACACTGCCAGAGTAAGACACTGTAAGGTAACTACTTTCTGATTTGATGGGAATGTGTTTAAAAAGAAAATCGTGTTTTAGAAGGGACACACATTCTGACAAGGACAGTCCACTACCCCAAGCTCACTGCCGTTAAAGACAACGCGAAGTTTTAAGAATTCATTGCAGCCTTGAAAGAGTAACAAGGATAGTTTTATAAAGATTTGGAGGACAGTGTCAATCTTACATCTGTTTATGTGTTGTTCTTGAGATCATTTGCCATTTCAGTTGAAAGCGTCCCTGTGCATATGATGATGTAACTGACTGACCTGCAAGGTAATTCCAGTTTCAATGACAAATCTTTTTACGTTAAAACTGAGCAGGACGTCGACACTCCTTTCCTCAGGTAGTTTCCAAGTCTCCATAATGAGGTTGCTAAAGTGCTACAATACTTCGATCGACACATTTGTGTGAAAGACCTTTTTTCGATTATGAAACTACACTCCTGGAAATGGAAAAAAGAACACATTGACACCGGTGTGTCAGACCCACCATACTTGCTCCGGACACTGCGAGAGGGCTGTACAAGCAATGATCACACGCACGGCACAGCGGCCACACCAGGAACCGCGGTGTTGGCCGTCGAATGGCGCTAGCTGCGCAGCATTTGTGCACCGCCGCCGTCAGTGTCAGCCAGTTTGCCGTGGCATACGGAGCTCCATCGCAGTCTTTAACACTGGTAGCATGCCGCGACAGCGTGGACGTGAACCGTATGTGCAGTTGACGGACTTTGAGCGAGGGCGTATAGTGGGCATGCGGGAGGCCGGGTGGACGTACCGCCGAATTGCTCAACACGTGGGGCGTGAGGTCTCCACAGTACATCGATGTTGTCGCCAGTGGTCGGCGGAAGGTGCACGTGCCCGTCGACCTGGGACCGGACCGCAGCGACGCACGGATGCAAGCCAAGACCGTAGGATCCTACGCAGTGCCGTAGGGGACCGCACCGCCACTTCCCAGCAAATTAGGGACACTGTTGCTCCTGGGGTATCGGCGAGAACCATTCGCAACCGTCTCCATGAAGCTGGGCTACGGTCCCGCACACCGTTAGGCCGTCTTCCGCTCACGCCCCAACATCGTGCAGCCCGCCTCCAGTGGTGTCGCGACAGGCGTGAATGGAAGGACGAATGGAGACGTGTCGTCTTCAGCGATGAGAGTCGCTTCTGCCTTGGTGCCAATGATGGTCGTATGCGTGTTTGGCGCCGTGCAGGTGAGCGCCACAATCAGGACTGCATACGACCGAGGCACACAGGGCCAACACCCGGCATCATGGTGTGGGGAGCGATCTCCTACAGTGGCCGTACACCACTGGTGATCGTCGAGGGGACACTGAATAGTGCACGGTACATCCAAACCGTCATCGAACCCATCGTTCTACCATTCCCAGACCGGCAAGGGAACTTGCTGTTCCAACAGGACAATGCACGTCCGCATGTATCCCGTGCCACCCAACGTGCTCTAGAAGGTGTAAGTCAACTACCCTGGCCAGCAAGATCTCCGGATCTGTCCCCCATTGAGCATGTTTGGGACTGGATGAAGTGTCGTCTCACGCGGTCTGCACGTCCAGCACGAACGCTGGTCCAACTGAGGCGCCAGGTGGAAATGGCATGGCAAGCCGTTCCACAGGACTACATCCAGCATCTCTACGATCGTCTCCATGGGAGAATAGCAGCCTGCATTGCTGCGAAAGGTGGATATACACTGTACTAGTGCCGACATTGTGCATGCTCTGTTGCCTGTGTCTATGTGCCTGTGGTTCTGTCAGTGTGATCATGTGATGTATCTGACCCCAGGAATGTGTCAATAAAGTTTCCCCTTCCTGGGACAATGAATTCACGGTGTTCTTATTTCAATTTCCAGGAGTGTATATACGTCACGAATACGTGTCAACTTGAGTGCAAATGTCTTTGAAATTGTCTGTGCCTGAGCGTATGCCAACAGTTTGGACCAGATAAAAATTATATTATGTCTTCAGTATGCCTACAATAATTAAATAATACTGAAAATATCTTTGTTTGTAATCTATATTGTTGGGAAATGTGAAATGTAAAACCAAATAGTAGACAGGGCGACTGCGCTGCCATTTGAATGCGGCTTGTTCGCAGTTTTACCCTCTCGCGCTCAAACAGCATGGCGTGGCGGTTGGGGAAATGTTAAGTGGGGCTGAGCACTTCAGCACTCGTACCCCGGCAAGGCCCATAAGTCAAAATCTTGGCCGCCCCTGTCCTAAAGGAACTGCCGCTGTAGAGACACACACAGCTGAATTCACGCAAAGGGCGCCGAGAGACTTCGATCGGCGCTTCTATTTCCGGAATATTTCGTCGCACAAGGAAAAGAAAAAAGAATTACATGCAATTTGAAACAATGGAAGACAAGCGAGCAGAACTCTCGGCATCACATTTGGCTAATTGACGAGTTCAGTCAGAACGACTGTTAATGTCGCTTGGTCGCAACTGTTGTTTAATTCTGTTTCGCATCGATTCGTGCACATAATGACATTTGCATTGTCTGCCAGTTGTCATTATTGTCCGTGTTAGCTATTATTCTACTAACCCCACTGAACCTTTTGTCGTCGTTCCAGGAAAAAGTACTACACGAATTATATCCAAATTTCATGGTCGTACTTACAAGGGAACCTCCCCATCGCACCCCCCTCAGATTTAGTTATAAGATGGCACAGTGGATAGGCCTTGAAAAAGTGAACACAGATCAATCGAGAAAACAGGAAGAAGTTTTGTGGAACTATGAAAAAAATTAGTAAAACATACAAACTGAGTAGTCCATGCGAACATAGGCAACATCAAGGAAACTCGGAGTCAAGGAGCGCCGTGGTCCCGTGGTTAGCGAGAGCAGCTACGGAACAAGAGGTCCTAGGTTCAAGTCTTCCCTCGCGTGAAAAGTTTAATTTTTTATTTTCAGTTTATGTGACAAACTCTTATGTTTTCATCACTTTTTTGGGAGTGATTATCACATCCACAAGGAAACCTAAATCGGGCAAGGTACAAGAATCTTTTTAACCATTCGCTAAGTGTACAAGTTAGGTGGGTCGACAACATATTCCTGTCACGTGACACACATGCCGTCACCAGTGTCATATAGAATATATCAGACGTGTTTTCCCGTCGAGGAATCGGTTGACGTATGACCTTGCGATCAAATGTTTTCGGTTCCCCTTTCGTCTACTAATCGCACGGTTTTGCGGTGCGGTCGCAAAACACAGACACTAAACTTATTGCAGTGAACAGAGACGTCAATGAACGAACGGACAGATCATAACTTTGCGAAAATAAAGAAAGTAAAATTTTCACTCGAGGGAAGACTTGAACCAAGGACCTCTCGTACCGCAGTTACTCACGCTAACCACGGAACCACGGCGCTCCTGATCTTACATTTTCTTTGATGATGCCTATCGTGCGCATGGACTACTCAGTTTGTATATTTTACTACTTTTTTTCATAGTTCCACACAACTTCTTCCTGTTTTCTCGATTGATCTGTGTTCAGGTTTTCAAGGCCTATCCACTGTGCCATCTTATAACTAAATCTGAGGGGAGTGCGATGGGGAGGTTCCCTTGTTAGAAAGCACCTATCGATAGTGGTATCTAACTGTTCTGTGTAAACATCATTTTCTGTTTTTAAAAAAATAAATATTATCTCTGGACTACTGTTATGCAAAGAAAGACTTGCCAAATTATGTGTACTCACAATTGAAGGTGATCGTACAAAGGATTAACTGTCATGACACAGTCCATGGATTTGCCGAAAATAAGATCGGGCAAAGAGATTTCTAAATGCAACGCTAATTTTAGGTATTATTATTATTATTTATGCATGAACCATGTTGGCTAACGCAGCGCTCTTACATTTGTTTCATGATCTCCCAAATGGCTTTCATTCTCTCTCTGCAGACTATTTTTCTTTCTTCAGTCACTTTGGTTCCTCATTGTTTTAACCTGAACTTTTGACTGGACAGATTTCTGTCCCCCTACTTCCACTTATTCTACCTACGCTTTCTCTTAGGGTGCTGATAAATTTTTCATTCAGGTGACATCCAGAAAACTGGTCCATGTTCAACGCCATTGAGCTCTCCTAACAGACCCAATTCTCCCCATTCTCCTGAAGCTGTTTCTTTATTGACAACGCAATACACTCTGCCTCCTTTCAAACACCTGAATCCGCCTCTAGTGACACATTGAGGTCAATTTCGCATTACACAGGGCTGTCCGGATACTTTTGATTGTCAATGTCTTATGTGTACGCCTCGTCGTTGAGAATCTTTGAACATGTTCTTAAAATTTTTAATCTGTGCTCCCAGGTTTGTTTCAATGTTGGTATATGGGATTTCAGTCCGTATCCGTCCTCCTTTCTTTCTGCATCAAGAATTTTCATCAGACTCCTTTGTTCTTTCGTCAGCATGTTTTGCAGATCGCCTCACCTGTTGAAAACAAAATTTCACTCGCGTACTGAGCTCCTGGTTTTATCACCGTATTGTAATGGCCACTCATGTTTTGTTGTGGGTGTCATACGTTCTCCCGTATTTTCTTTTGAGTTTTTAATGAACGAAAACAGTTTTTAACACTGTTGGTTCTATAATCTCACAGACATACTTTAAATGCCTGGCCCTTTTGATTTGCCGTACCTGGTACCTAATTTCTGAATGTTAAATTTAGCGCAGGCAAATTTTATTTTATTTTTAATTTTTTTTTTCACCCTCTCATGCAGTACACTCTTTGAGGACATCTGTTTTGTTGCTGTATTTTTAATGTCCGCTAGTCATGATTTCACATTAAAATACATTTACTTCTCTGTTTATCATGGATGAGTCGCATCGATACGATTTGTTTCGTTGTCATTTCAAGCTGATAATGAGCACTGCGCTTCTCTCGTTAATACCACATACTAATAAAATCAGGACCTCGAAATATGAAAACTAAAAACATCGAAACTAAACGAGCGGAGACGAAGTGGGGAACGGGTAGCTGATAAGCCTCTAGCATAGGGCGTGTAAAGCGTACCTCAGTTTATTACACGTTTTGCAGTGTTTAGAAAAAAAAAATAATATTTGAAAAACATTATATTTTGTCCCGACACTTCTGTAGAATTTAACTGAATAGTATTGCCATAGTAAAACCTACGGCAATTGGATTGCAAATGTGGTAGTCATTACTCAGCCACACATTACATCCATAATTTGTCGAAATTATTTTCGAAACAATTATGAGTGTTGGCCTTTATCTGCAGAATGTAGCATTTACAACAATTCAAAAACATTCAAACAGCAAAGGCAAGTTAATGTGCAAGTACCTTAACTGAAAGTATTTTTTAAGAGAAGCCACAAGTGTCCTCACAGCCAATCAATAGTAAATAGTCTTACTCCGCAACGCAACTGACATTAAGTACTGAAGCTAGTCTGCCCAAATATACAACCGTTCAATAATAATTGAAATCGTGATAATCTAATGCGTGAGTCACACTAAACGGATGATTGAATGCTTAGTTGGTTTACAGTCTATTCCTCATATCCTAGCACTTACGATAAACAGCAGGAAAATACAGCGACTGCAACATTCTGTAAGAAGATTGACTACCGTGTTATTATTGTTCGGCGGTTCTAACATTGTCTTCTCACACTCTTGCACTTTAATAGTACACCAGTTACGTCTAATTACTAATCTCTAGAAAGCAATAAGCATCAAGAAGTGGTAAACACTGTAACACTTTGAGTACAGCATTCGCAGTAACGTGAAACATTTTTGTATTCGCGTTTTACAGACATCTTAACTATTTGATAGCAGGAACTGAAGTTAACTTCGAGAAGCAATGAGTAATTGCTACTGTGATTTTTCGCTACAGTATCATATCTCAACTACCACTCTATTTACTTTTTTTCGGTGACGCGATTAGAAGTAAGAACCAACTATAATATTTTTACGTTTTCTATTGCTTTTACTCATATTGTCGAATCTCTGTTCTAATTAATGACACTGTATAGGAAACTATCTGATACAAAAATACTTAGATACACACAAAGATATGAGAACTTGCATAAATTGGTGGAAATTAATCAGACTGCCACGCATAAATTTTATCTGCATATGAACATAGCATCAGTATGTATACACTGTGTAAGTAGGCTGTTTATGTTTTCTTTATGTAAGTAGGCTGTTTATGTTTTCTTATTGGCAACGTTACGTAGCGCTCTATACGAAAATCACTGGCTGTGCTGTGTGCAGTCTGTGGCTAGTTTGCATTGTTGTCTGCCATTGTAGTGTTGGGCAGCGGCAGCTGGATGTGAACAGCGCGTAGCGTTGCGCAGTTAGAGGTGAGCCGCCGGCAGCGGTGGATGTGACGAGAGAGATGGCGGAGTTTTGAAATTACATATATTATGACTTTTGATGATATTAAGGTAAATACATTGTTTGTTCTCTATTAAAATCTTTCATTTGCTAACTATGCCTATCAGTAGTTAGTGCCTTCCGTAGTTTGAATCTTTTATTTAGCTGGCAGTAGTGGCGCTCGCTGTATTGCAGTAGTTCCAGTAACGAAGATTTTTGTGAGCTAAGTGATTTATGAAAGGTATAGGTTAATGTTAGTCAGGGCCATTCCTTTGTAGGGATTATTGGAAGTCAGATTGCGTTGCGCTAAAAATATTGTGTGTCAGGTTAAGCACAGTCTGTCAGGTTAAGCACAGTCTTGTATAATTTGTTCTAAGGGGACGTTTCAACTGACTGGTAGTTCACTCAACCAAACCCGCACATATTTTATTTAGCACTTGTCACGTACACACACAGCCACAAAATCGCTGAAATTACCTTTGCAATACAAGACTTTATAATATTGTGTCTCGATATTTTTCAATATACGAAGTCCCTCATATCAATATGACATTTACAGTTATACATCTGTTGTACATGCCTAAGAAAAATAACTGGTCCTCCTTTCACATACGTCTTTTTACATCTGTAGCAACGACAATACTGCACCACAGCTGTTGCTAAAACTGACACGTGAAGAAACGTTTATAAAACAAGGCGAATATATGTAATATTCAGGTTTCGCTGTTACCCCAAAATCACGTGACTAGCCCCGGTTTTATGTCGAGGACATGCGCATTAGGTTATGCTCACTCCATAGATATACAGGGTGGAGAAAAATTGTGTCACGAAATTTTAACCCTGAATAGCTGATGCCAGTAGGAACCAAAATTACTAATGTTGTGCAGGTCGACAACGAACCATTTTTAAACTACGGAAACTTTGCGCCACGCGCTCCGATTGGCTGTAGGGATTTCCTTGTTGCCGTTCGTAGGATGACGGGCAGAGATTTGGTTGTCGGTTCACACATATGAACATCTCTCGCCCAGTCACTGCCCCAACGCGATACGCACACGTGTCGAATAGGGTCTGGCTGTTAGTCTCCGCCTCACATTAAAGGCATTCATACGTAAGCTTCACTTCGGAGCACAGACACGTGACCTGCGATTTAGTCATACAGAAAGCATGGCGGCACAATATTCGTTTGAAGAACAACGAGGTATGGTTTTTATTTATGGACTAGCGAATTGTAATGTGCGTGAAGCTCGACGGTTGTATGAGGAATGGTACCCAGCTAGACGCCAACCACACCCGCGTATGTTTATAGCAGTTCACTGGCGACTTGGCGAGACACTCGTTAGCGGGATGTGATGGTGATGCTGGAAGACCTCGAACATAACGGGATGCTGCATTTGAAGAGACTCTTCTCGAGCGCCTCGAGGAAGCACAAACGACAAGTACTCGAGTGGTTGGACACTATATGGGGGTCACTCATCGGTTAGTCTGGGAGGTTTTGAGGGATGACAGCCAGCATCCATTTAGTTTCCACCCTATCCAAACCTAAATCCTATGGAGGGCTATGAACACAGGCTAGGGTTTTCCCGGTGGTTTCTGCGACGTGCTGCACGAGATCCCGACTTCCCCACCATTGTGTTGTTTACCGACTAGTGCACCTTCTATCGGGATGGCCTTCACAACACTCGAAACGTTCACTACTGGGCAAGGGGAAATCCTCACGTCACGTACGTCCACGGACACCAGGAACGATTTTCGCTCAACATCTGGGCAGGCATTGTGGTTGGCTATCTGAGTGGGCTGGTCCGCCTACCTCCTCGACTTACCGGGGCAAATTACTTCACTTTTTGCAAGAAACTTTACCCGGCCTGCTGGAAGATGTTTCCCAGAACACAGGGCTACGCATGTAGTTGCAGCACGATGCGGCGTCCGCACATAACAGTCGCGCTATGCGCGGATATTTAAACGAACTCTTCGAAGGCCGGCTAATTGGCAGAGGTGCTCGTAGGACATGGCCCCCGCGATCACCAGACCTCACGCCACCGGACTTTTTCCTGTGGGGATTCTTCAAGGTTCTACTTCACCCTCCTGGATGCGAACCACTAAGAGGAATTAATGGACGCATTCACCATACCGCCAATCACATTAGGTCAATGCCAGGAATCTTTGAAAGAGTTCGGCAAAACACTGTTCGACGTTACCAAGCTTGTGTCGCATCAGAGAGTCGCCAGTTCGAGCACCTGCTTTAAGTAAACAATGTCCTAGCTACAAAAAGGCCCTTTTCAGGGCTGATATGACTTATAAAAGACTTTCTGAACGAGAACTAACAGCTGTTGACGGGTTTGTTCCCGGTACGTGTTATCATGAAACTACATGGATGTGTCGGGATCCTGGCGGATTCGCCCTCAGGCCCCCAGAGAGGAAGGCTGGCATACTACCATCGAGCGTGCGGGCCACCTTGGATACATCGCCATCTCCGGCAGGCAAAATATTTGCGGTCATGCGTTGTCCAGAGCATCCAGCAACAGGGAAATCCCGCGGCCAATCGGAGCACGTGGCGCCAAGTTTCCGTAGTTTAAAAATTGTGCGTGTCGACCTAAACAACAGTAATAATTTTGGCTCCTACAGGCATCAGCCATCCAGGGTTAAAATTTTGTGACATAATTTTTCTCCACCCTGTATATACTCCATCGAGTCTACAATTTTACGCCAGGACGTACCGTGCTCCTTTCAGTCCGGCCCTCGAGCCTGCCTGATGAGGAGAAAACTTGGCAGAGAAAACTGACTCAAAGGAAAACCGGTACAACATGCCTGTCGAACAGAGGAGGCGGCAGCATCCTGACTAGTCGAGCCAGCAGCCAGGCGACGTTACACGCAACGCGTGTGTCCCATGGCGCTGAGAGTGCGTTACGAGGGGACTATTGGGAGTGCGGCTGCAGTGATCCAGCGTCCCGGGGCAGCGCTGCTCTGTCCGCCCCAGCAGCCGCCATCAATAACTCAACAGCGGCTCAAGTGGATTCCCGGTGAGCAATGGCCGGGATTTCCCAACGGTGCCCGCCCAATCTCGCTGTCTGCGCTATCCGCCTCCTCCAGTGGCCACTTATTGTTACCACGAGTCTCTCGCGTGAGGGCCGAACCAGCGGAGAGGAACGACCTGCGGCCAGCGAAGCAGCTAACGCACTGGATTCCGGCACCGTGGGGAAGTGGCTGCGAAATGAACACGAACGTGCAGTGCGATAGCACGAGGCTTCGAGACATACCGAAACTGTGTGCCGGACTGGAGCTCCAGCCCACCATCTTAACTTTCACGAATGCTTTCATTCTGAGTGTACCCAGCAACGGATGTGACTGAAATGTCGAGCATTTTTCGTATTGACAGTTAAAAATTACAATAACAATGCGTCGCATTGTTCCAGAGTGTGCAATTATGTGGAAGGAATCTGTTCAGCCTGACTATGTGTCTAATACGATTACGTGTCTCTTATAAATTTCAAATACTACACTCCTGGAAATGGAAAAAAGAACACATTGACACCGGTGTGTCAGACCCACCATACTTGCTCCGGACACTGCGAGAGGGCTGTACAAGCAATGATCACACGCACGGCACAGCGGACACACCAGGAACCGCGGTGTTGGCCGTCGAATGGCGCTAGCTGCGCAGCATTTGTGCACCGCCGCCGTCAGTGTCAGCCAGTTTGCCGTGGCATACGGAGCTCCATCGCAGTCTTTAACACTGGTAGCATGCCGCGATAGCGTGGACGTGAACCGTATGTGCAGTTGACGGACTTTGAGCGAGGGCGTATAGTGGGCATGCGGGAGGCCGGGTGGACGTACCGCCGAATTGCTCAACACGTGGGGCGTGAGGTCTCCACAGTACATCGAAGTTGTCGCCAGTGGTCGGCGGAAGGTGCACGTGCCCGTCGACCGGGAACCGGACCGCAGCGACGCACGGATGCACGCCAAGACCGTAGGATCCTACGCAGTGCCGTAGGGGACCGCACCGCCACTTCCCAGCAAATTAGGGACACTGTTGCTCCTGGGGTATCGGCGAGGACCATTCGCAACCGTCTCCATGAAGCTGGGCTACGGTCCCGCACACCGTTAGGCCGTCTTCCGCTCACGCTCCAACATCGTGCAGCCCGCCTCCAGTGGTGTCGCGACAGGCGTGAATGGAGGGACGAATGGAGACGTGTCGTCTTCAGCGATGAGAGTCGCTTCTGCCTTGGTGCCAATGATGGTCGTATGCGTGTTTGGCGCCGTGCAGGTGAGCGCCACAATCAGGACTGCATACGACCGAGGCACACAGGGCCAACACCCGGCATCATGGTGTGGGGAGCGATCTCCTACACTGGCCGTACACCACTGGTGATCGTCGAGGGGACACTGAATAGTGCACGGTACATCCAAACCGTCATCGAACCCATCGTTCTACCATTCCTAGACCGGCAAGGGAACTTGCTGTTCCAACAGGACAATGCACGTCCGCATGTATCCCGTGCCACCCAACGTGCTCTAGAAGGTGTAAGTCAACTACCCTGGCCAGCAAGATCTCCGGATCTGTCCCCCATTGAGCATGTTTGGGACTGGATGAAGCGTCGTCTCACGCGGTCTGCACGTCCAGCACGAACGCTGGTCCAACTGAGGCGCCAGGTGGAAATGGCAAGGCAAGCCGTTCCACAGGACTACATCCAGCATCTCTACGATCGTCTCCATGGGAGAATAGCAGCCTGCATTGCTGCGAAAGGTGGATATACACTGTACTAGTGCCGACATTGTGCATGCTCTGTTGCCTGTGTCTATGTGCCTGTGGTTCTGTCAGTCTGATCATGTGATGTATCTGACCCCAGGAATGTGTCAATAAAGTTTCCCCTTCCTGGGACAATGAATTCACGGTGTTCTTATTTCAATTTCCAGGAGTGTATTTAGTTGAAAAATGGAAAATGTCAGTATAAGTCAAATTACTTTGTTTTATTGTCTCTTTAGCACGTACACAGTTCCCTAACAATGCCTACGCTCATGCAGTCCCGCGTGAACAGACTTGTTTCAGAGGGAAGGGTTGGCGACAGGAAAGCCATCCGGCCATCCTCTGCGACTAATATTACCAGATCCAGATCAACGTGTCGACCCCGTGAATAGAACAGAATAAGGGCACGAAAAAGAAGAGCAGTAATTGTAAAACTGTTTGTTTATTGCTTGAGATTACAGCACTCCTACACTGAAGAGCTAAAGAAACTGGTACATCTGCCTAACACCATAGAGAGCCGCCACGAGCAAGCAGAGGTGCCGAACACGACGTGGCATGGACTCGACTAATGTTTGCAGTAGTACTGGCGGGAACTGACACCATGAATCGTGCAGGGCTTTCCGTAAATCCGCAGGAGTCCTAGTGGGCGGAGATCTCTTCTGAACAGCACGTTCCAAGGTATCCCTGATATGATCAATAATGTTCATGTCTGGTCAATTTGGAGGCCAGCGGAAGTGTTTAAACTCAGAAGAGTGTTCCTGGAGCTACCATACTTATGCCTATACCTGTTTATGCAGGATTCATGGTGTCTATTCCCCCCTGCACAACTTCACAAATTAGTCGAGTCCTTGCTACGTCGTATTGCGGCACTTCTGCGTGCTCGCGGGGGCCGTACACGATATTAGCCCCAAGTATACCAGTTTCTTTCCCTCTTCAATGTATATAGTAATCGGGTTTCAGAGAATGTAACGCGCGTGTATTCGTCTCTTAAAGATAATACTTGCAGTAGAATTCCCCACAGTTTCATTTCAAAAAGTATACTTGATACCGACATTTTTCTAATTAATATAAATATAACAAGGGGATATACAGTATGTCCTTTAGTGAATCCGTTCTCACAATTCTGGGAATGACTGACGATACGGGCGCAGCTAAATCATCCTGTACAGTAAAATCTCAGTTTTTTTTCTTTTTTTTCCTTTCTTTTTTTCTGCATATGTATAGTTCTAAGCAGAGGTACTTGCCATGGACGTAGTTTCCTACTGAGGAACAGCAGTCTAGGTCAGCATTACAGGTGTCATTCCCTCTGCATATTGTAGTAGAAGAAACTGATTTCGATGCCATTTTGCGGAAGAGCTACAGAGAAATCTACGAAGCCGAGCATTTAACCATCGATGATAATTTTACAATATCACCTCACGACTGCGACACACCCATATGCGTCGTCAATTCGATTTTTGCTTGCTTCTACTGGTGGCACCCATCCCATTTTGCAGCCTTCGATTGAACAGAAATTACAAGCGCCTCAGATTTCAACGAAACCTATCGCTGGTGGACTGTGAGACAAAATGTTACGTTTTGAACGCGACTCGCTTCATCTTGCTCTACACTGAAGGGTGGCAGTCGTATTAGATGCTGTCCTGATGACCGCACCCCACTCTGCAATAGTCAGCACAGTGGACAAAGCCAGATACCATGGTCTGGGGAGCACTATTAAAAACGACTTGCGAGCACGACTCCAAAGTACAAAGGGAAATGTAAACAGTAACTACTACATCGGAGCAGTTTTAGAGCCCTTCGTATTTGTCGTCAGGCAACTACGTATTCCATTACTGATCTTTCGAAGAACGAATGCTACTACAGCTTTCCTGGCCTATACGGTGGCCTGACGTTTTGCCCATCCTACATGCCTGGCCCGCAATTTTTTTGTCATAGTATTCTGCCTATAGTGCCCCATGCGTCGATGCAACCTGAACCAGGGAAATAATCCGTCCGGCTCTGTAGTAGAGTTTGCATTGGTCTAAATATCTTTAGGGTAGGGTCATCCCATTTCCAGTCGTCATGGAAATTATTTCCGAAGTGTCAAATGAACAATCAGAGCACTATTAAACAGCGTCTGTGGGGGAAAAAATACAGAGAAAGTACTCACCGATGAGTATTAGGACAAAGGCGGGGTCGAGTGCGATGTTGGTCAGGCGGCTGAGGTTGTTGAAGGTGTCCTTCTCGGTCCACGCCCAAATGCCCACGGCCAGGATGCTAAGACCGAGAAGCTGGAACACAGAAAACACAGAAAAATACAATCGTCAGAAGACATAGCAACATAGTAACAGCGGCTAAATTTGTGTACAGTCGCTGCGAACGATGAGTATTGTGGCAGATTGTGCTGCCCTGGTTTCTTGGACTATAAGATCGCAGTAGATAATTTGCACATCACATCAACTGGACGTAATTAGATACAGTTGTGATAATTTGGGGCGACCGGTTGGGTTTAACTGAAAGTGACGAGGGTGCAGTGGCGAGTCCCGATGTTGAGGGAAGTGCCTGATTTTCTCGTCGGCATCTGGAAGCGCCACTGTTTAGTTTGGTAGCACAAGACTGCTGGCCGGTTAGAAAGCATACAGGTAGGGTCCATATTATAAAAGCTGGTACGTACATGTTGTGAGACCTGCGTACCTTTCCACATTCTTCACGTTACGGAGACACGGATACTGGAAGCCTAATGAATAAAAAAATAAAGAAACAGGTAGGCCTAATGCAAAACTAAATACACCAGAGATAATGATAGTTAACATCAAAAAGATGCAGCAATAGATATGCGTATAGCCCAAGACCATTAGACATGCAGAAATCTAGAGTAGTTCTTGAACCAGCAGTGAATGTCAACTGGTTGATAATGATGATTCATATACGACGCTAAAACATTAAAACAGTGGAAGCGTGAATTTAGAATAAAATATTTACAATCGCTTAATACTGTTAATACTGTTATGATGAATGTAACGACTTGCAGTTGTATCTAAATACAACGTCACGAGTTGACAACAAGAAATAAAAATGCCCTCTGAACTGATGTGCAATTAAAAATAAATCATACAGCAATTTCACGTGTTACGATATGTCATTTCTACGATTCTCGAAGTAATCATCATATAAACAGTACTGAATGTGTAAAACCCTGATCTGCTGTAATAGAGGGCTATTCTCATTAGGTTAAATAAAAAGGCAATAAAAATGATCTCTAAAAGCGAACAATTAATATTGTTCTACAGAATTTGTCATTTATGAACAGCAATCATCTTCCTTTATAGTTCAATCTACACTGTCGCGTCATTTTAGGCACTATACTTCCACGAATGCGAGAAAACAATCATGAAGGAAAATTGTATCCCCGTGTTCAGTGTGGCACGGAATCTGTGAACGTAACAGCACAATCTGCTTTTCTGCTCCGATACTTTCACAGGCGAACGAAATTTTGCAGGTCAGAGCCACTTTGCCGGCGTAACTGTGCTCTCTCGCCTCGGAAATTGTGCGTCCGGATTGAATTCTAGCTCGGCTGGCGCGGACCGTGATAACAGCCAGCGAAACAATAATCGCTTTTCACGTCGGCGAGCGCTGCGAATGCCCGCAGCAGAGCGGCCGAGTTATAACTTGCACGCCACCGAACAGAGCAGTTACGCCGCTTTCAGTCGGCGATACCATGCCGGGACCATAACGGGCTACTCAAGCAATTGTGCAGTCGTTAACCTCTTTTCCCGACCTCTTTTCCTAGAGTCTTTTGTTCGTCTGCTAGAAACTGTTTCATTAGTGTCTAATACCCCTATCAGCCGCATTCTACGAAGAAACCAATTTACAGAATAATTGCTATTTGTAAAGCTGTCTTAGGAAAACAGATTTTAACTAGGAAGTTCCACAGAAAGGACTTATAGTATGCATCTTGTGAAGCATCCAAAATTAGGTTTCTACAAGGATTTGCAGTGATCATTATTTTGTAATGTCAAAAAGTTTCTCCCGCTTTGGTAGTTACAGAATCTACTAGCAAATAGAACAGAAGCTCTCATATACATGGTGTTCCTGGAGTAGACATTAATATTACAAGACGTGACAAAAATAATTTAAAGTAAAATACGATACGTGTATTCCTCTCTCTGTTTTCAATAACTAGATATTTCGCACGTCAGAGATACTTTGACGGCGGATTTGTGTTCCCTCGCCTCGGAACTTAAAATGTCCGGATTTTTTTTTTATCCGATGAACATCAACAAAAGCAAAACGACGATAATGGAATGTAGTCGAATTAAATCGGGTGATGCTGCGGGAATTAGATAAGGAAATGAGACGCTTAAAGTAGTAAATGAGTTTTGCTATTTGGGGAGAAAAATAACTGATGATGGTTGAAGTAGAGAGGATATAAAATGTAGATTGGCAATAGCAAGGAAAGTGTTTCTGAAGAAGAGAACTTTGTTAATATCCAGTATAGATTTAAGTGTCAGGAAGTCGTTTCTGAAAGTATTTGTATGGAGTTAGCCATGTATGGAAATGAAACATGGACGATAAAGAGTTTGGACAAGAAGAGAATAGAAGCTTTTGAAATGTGGTGCTACAGAAGAATGCTGAAGATTACGAGGGTAGATCACATAACTAATGAGGAGGTATTGAACAGAATTGGGGAGAAGAGGAGTTTGTGGCACAACTTGACTAGAAGAAGGGATCGGTTGGTAGGACATGTTCTGAGACATCGAGGGACCACCAATTTAGTATTGGAGGGCAGCGTGGAGGGTAAAAATCGTAGAGGGAGACCAAGAGATGAATACACTAAGCAGATTCAGAAGGATGTAGGTTGCAGTAGGTACTGGGAGACGAAGAAGCTTGCACAGGATAGAGTAGCATGGAGAGCTGCATCACACCAGTCTCTGGTCTGAAGACCACAACAACAACATTTTTTTTTTCCACTCCTGACCGTTCTTTTTCTCTTCTCCACCCCATCTAGGTCACTATTACCTTATTTTCAAAGAAAAGTGTTGCTTCAGCAAACTTCCTTGGCCACACAGGAAGTAACCAGATCCCAGCATGGTACATGTCCCTCCGAATTCTATCATTTTCTGGAGTAAATTCTCAACTTCCCCCGCTTAATCGATAGTATGATCGTGATGGTCTCGTTATGTATGTTGCAAAGTGGACAGTCATTTAGTAGACGATCTTACATCAACTTCTGGCCGAGTTTATGTCCCAAGAGTGAAACATGGCGCAGGTTCGGTTAATTTTTTGGGCAGCCGTATCGTGGTTTTCAGTGGGCACCATGGTTACTCTGCAAGGTCGCGTCACTGTTTAGAACTTTGTGCCCATTTTGACTGATCTGGCCCATCCTATGGTCCAATGTTTCTTGCCCAATGGCGGTGTCGTGTTACAAGATGACAGGATCTCTCTTCACACAGCTCGCATCCTCCAGGACTGGTTTTCTGAGCATCAGGATGAACTGTTTCATCTCCGCTGGCCACCATCATTCCCAGATCTCAATATTATTGAGTCCTCGTGGTCTACTCTGGAGAGAACGCGTGACTGCTATCCACCTCCATCATCGTTGCCTTGCCATTATTTTGCAGGAAGAATGGTACAAGATTCCCTTCAAAACTATGCGGGAATGTATTATTCCGAGATGACTGGAAGCTGTTTTGAATGCCAACGGTTTTCGTATTAGGCGTGGTAATGTGTTGTATTTATGGTATTTACATGTTCTTGCCCATCCCCTGTACATACACGGCTGCAGAAGAAAGGTTGTGTGTATCGGATTTCGTCCGTGAAGCGAACTGGTATACGTTACGTAGTAAATGCTTTAAATATCAATAGCCAGGATACCGTGCCAAAACCTGTACCCGAAAATAAATCAGTGAGTTTGCTGTTAGTAACGTAACGATTGGTGAAGTTAAGACCTTTCTTTTACGAGAAATACTGTTTTGCTTTTAAAATTGCATTGGCGGCTTTATAGTGGGGCAGGCTGTGATACGCAGATTACAGAAAAAGAAACACGCGTACAAATTTTTTGATAAATGTTGCTATTCACACGCTGGGAGCTCAGGATTACCATTACAAATCACCACTGCCACACTATAAGACATACTCGCGGTCAGTTCTCGTGAAATGGATTTTTTTTTATTTCCGCCTACTTCAGTATAAGATGTCGAGCTGCGCCGCCCTCTATTTTAACGCCGCACGCGGCCCCACGTTAAGTGCAAAGTGATCTGATTAAAGAATTAATTACCTACACAACAAAAAACTCCTGCAATCATTCTCTCTTTCAAAGCTGCGACTAAAGTCATTTAAAAAGTACCAGGCTGTAACCTGGATAATGAAAACAGAAATGTCTCTGATAGCTTACGCTGCATTGTCGTTTAGAGAAAAATGCAATTTCATTTACAGTATCTGGAAAGTTTTTATCAATTCTCACTGCTATTCCTTTTTACAGTCTCTGAACTACATCTCCGAACTCCATCCACAAAAACCTCTCTAATATTACTTCAGAAAAGTCCAGAACAATCTTCTGTAACTCTCAACAACACAGAAATTAAAAATAATCCTATTGTTACGTAGCTAAAAAAAGAACATATTTTATTAATTACAGTTACATCACTGCCACCATGAAGGCGTAATGAAGGGAGATGGCGCTACCAACACTTACACAGCACGAGGCTTTGAAAACGCACCGTCATTTTAGATGCCTCAGACTACTCTTTACGATTATTTCTTGTTCTTACTTCCTGTCGCGTGCACGTAACACTTGTTTTAAATAGAAAACGTCGCATAATTTTCTTGAATAATACAGCGCCACGAAAGCATTTTCAGGAGTTTTTATGGTTTTGAACCCACATTTAAACCAGTAATACGACGCATTTCACCTCTGTAAAATAACTTTCTTTTTGTCATACGTTTAGAATAACCAAGAAGATAAATATGCGACATGAAAAGGCTGCTTTCGTAATCCCGCATTTTCCTTAAGACGGACTGCCGCAACTGATGTTCGGTCTATGTCCTCTTTCCGAAAATGCTGAGAACATGTTTTTTTCTTGTTTGGTCGGTCTTACGTCTTTCCTTCTTACAGCATTCAACCCGAGTGCTTTTAGAGTTAGATTAATGGGAATAATGTCAAACGATAGAAATACACTGAAAAGCCCAAGAAACTGGTACACTTGTTTAATACCTTGTTGGCCCCCGCAAGCAAGCAGAAGTCTCCCCACACGACGTGAAATGGACTCGACTAATGTCTGAAATAGTGCCGGAGAGAACTAACATCATGAATCCTGCAAGGCGGTTCGTATATCCGTAAGAGGACGAGGGGGTGAGATCTCTTCTGAACAGCACGTTGCAAGGCATCTCAGATATGCTCAATAACGTTCATGCCTGGGGAGTCTGGTGGCCAGCGGAAGTATTTAAATTCAGAAGGATGTTCCTGGAGCCACTCTGTAGCAATTTTGGACGTGTGCGGTGTCTCACTGTTCTGCTGGAATTGCCCAAGTCCGTTGGAATGCACAATGGACATGACTGGGTGCAGGTGATCAGACAGGATGCTTACGTGCGTGTCACCTGTCAGAGTCGTATCTATACGTATCGGGAGTCTCATATCACTCCAACTGCACACGCCCCACACCATTACAGAGCCTCCACCAGCTTGAACAGTCCCCTGCTAACATTCAGGGTCCATGGATTCATGCTGACGGACCTAGGCGATGCGTAAAGCTTTGTGTCGTGCAGTTATCAAGGGTACATGAGTGGGCTTTCGGCTCCGATAGCCCATATCGAAGATGTTTCGTTGAATGGTTCGCACGCTAACACTTGCTGATGGACCAGCATTGAAATCTGCAGCAATTTGCGAAAGGGTTGCACTTCTGTCACGTCGTTGGTCCCGTTCTTGCAGGACCTTTTTCCGGCCGCGGCGATGTCGGAGATTTGATTTTTTACCAGATTCCTTATGTTCACGGTACACTCGTGAAATGTTCGTACGGGAAAGTCCCCACCTTATCGCTACATCGGAGGTGCTGTGTCCCATAACTGTGCGCCGACTACCACGTTGATACTCACTTAAATCTTGATAACCTGCCATTGTAGCAGCATTAACCGATCTAACAACTGCGCGAGACGTGTACATATGGGTGTTGCCGACCGCAGCCCCGTATTCTGCCTGTTTACATATCTCAGTATTTGAATACCCGTTCCTATACCAGTGTCTTTGGCGCTTTAGTATAAAACCATTACAGTAAAGGTAAACAGCACAACCAATATTTTTGAATTTAAAATAAAATACCGCTTGTAAGAATCCACTCAGGAATAAAATGTGATTCACTTACACTTAGGGTTAGTACGTCCATAAATGACGCAAGGTGACAGTTTTGATGAAACGCTTCCACCAGAAGCTAAGTGTAGGGCAACTTACATGGCTGATATTGGTTTTTAAGTTTGTGACGCCACGGCAACTCCACTTATTATACCTAGATCACTGTCACTTATTTTCAAAAAAAATTTCTGATCCTGTTCAAATTTTTTCTCTCACTCACATGTGTCACTCGAGTCGGCGGTCCATAGTTTCTGTCTTTCACGTTCTCATTATGCATATAGAATGGTAATAGCCTCGCCTGTCACGGACAGTTTCTTCCGTGCGAATCATAAATTTTGTTTTTCGCTACGAAAAAACGAAAATAAGAAATTAACTCCTACTCCCTCTTTTCCCACATAGATTATAAACATTGTACTTAAATTAGATTTCATCTGGATGCAGGAAAAAATTATCTTTGTTTCCTAAGAAGTGAACACGCTTATTCTGACAGTGAAAAGGTACACGAAAAAGTATTACCTTACAGCACAAATCCAAATTTTTTTCGAGACATTGGAAATCTCTGCCCGAAAATAAATTAAAATAGTTCCCCACTTATGAACAAGGATTTTGCGAGGTTTTCCTTGATTGTCAGGTAAATACTCGGCTGCAAACCCCTTCTATTTATTCGAAACTGCGAACTCCTCTGTCCCAATATTAGCTCGCCTGGCAGCTGGCTGAAAAGAAGAGCGACTCTTATAATGGACCGGACCTGAACAGCCAGCTCTACTCGTCAGAGAGTCAAAAGTTTACAAAAAATAAGTGATGCTCTATTTAGGTATTCCATGAAACCAGAAAGCGCTCGCTGAAGCGATGGTATCACTGTCACCAACTCGAGACTCAAAACAGTCCGATTGATAAAGAGCAGACGCACTTCTTCCCATATCACATCGTCCACAAGCAAAGAGTAGAGTAGAAACTAGCCATTTTTACAAAACGTTCATGGATGTTGGTAGTTCACGAGAATGTAACTGAAATCATTAGTGTCTTTGCGCTTCGTCAGGTGTAAAAGACGTATCAGCTAAATGGGCTATCCTTCACGCAATTTTACGAAGTTTCATCCTTACTGCATAACTTTCTTTTGTTTACCTACAGTTGGAAAGATGACGGTTGTGTAGAACCCTGGACCATAATCTAACCAACGAGGTTTTGCTGTCTGGTGTATAGAGGCTGGATTTTGAACAGTAGGGTTAACCACTCGCCAGAAATAGAGAACCAGGTATTACATCCAGACTGAAATTTTCACTCTGCAGCGGAGTGTTCGCCGATATGAAACTTCCTGGTAGAACAGAACTGCTTGCTGGATCGACACTCGAACTCGGGATCTTTTCTAAGGCCCCTAACTCGAGTCTCAGTCCCGCACACGATTTAGTTCTGCCTGAAAGTTTCAAAGTATCACATGTTATGATTCTCACTGTCTGGTGCGTGAGACAACTGCTCAACAGTGCTGAATATACTAGTGCTAAAGCGTAACCACGTCTGCAAACCTTTAAAGTACCAACTAATTTCTACATCTACATCTACATCGATACTCCGCAAGCCACCTGACGGTGTATGGCAGAGGGTACTTTGAGTACCTCTATCGGTTCTCCCTTCTACTCTATTCTCGTATTGTTCGTGGAAAGAAATATTGTCGGTATGCCTCTGTGTGGGCCCTAATCTCTCTGATTTTATCCTCATGGTCTCTTCGCGAGATATACGTAGGAGGGAGCAATATACTGCTTGACTCCTCGGTGGAGGTATGTTCTCGAAACTGCAACAAAAGCCCGTACCGAGCTACTGAGCGTCTCTCTTGCAGAGTCTTTCACTGGAGTTTATCTATCATCTCCGTAACGCTTTCGCGATTACTAAATGATCCTGTAACGAAGCGCGCTGTTCTCCTTTGGATCTTCTCTCTCTCTTCTATCAATCCTATCTGGTACGGATCCCACAAGGATCTCCAGTAACTTGTTACGGCTTTTAAGTTTAGTAGCTTGTTTCTGACAGGGTAAGGGGAAAATTGACTTTCTGGAATTGGGTTGGGTTGTTTCGGGGAAGGAGACCAGACAGCGAGGTCATCGGTCTCATCGGATTAGGGAAGGATGGGGAAGGAAGTCGGCCGTGCCCTTTTCAAAGGAACCATCCCGACACTTGCCTGGAGAGATTTAGGGAAATCACGGAAAACCTAAATCAGGATGGCCGGACGCGGGATTGAACCGTCGTCCTCCCGAATGCGAGTCCAGTGTCTAACCATTTCTGGAATTATACTGTCATATATTCGCAAGGCCTGGTAGTATCATTATAACGTACAGAATGCTGGTAAACATACTTCCGGCATGTTTTTATCATCAACTATAATTAGTATAATAACTAGATGTCGGAAGACTCTCCTCGACATCATTTTTCTCCATCGCAGCAACCCTTCGTGATCAAAAATACTGCAGTGCGCTAGTAGATATTTAGGTTCACTTATTTGAATTAAACCCGAGCTTTTTTATCATGTCAATGAAAAATGCGTATTCAACTGCGATTACACCTAACAACAGAGGCTCGTTATCTCCGCGTGCCGCCTTTACCTTTGAAGATACAACAAAGCGGTAAGCTCCCTTACCTCGTGGCTCCCCTGCATGAAGGAGTGGGAGCTTAATCGCTCCGTTTTGCCGCTCCCCTTTCAACGGTGCGCAAGTCGTCTTTCTCTGCTCTCCGCACCCCACTCAATTACGGCCTAAGATAAAGTGCGCGCATAACCTGCCTGTCTTCAAATCTGGTTTCCGGCTCTCAATAACTCCACTTCATCACCTCATTAACACACCATGGATACAGAACAGTTAATAAAAGACTGAAACTAGACATTAAGATATTTTGGCTCGAATCTTAATACGTGGAGTGGGCACAACTCCTCGTATTGAGCAACCACAGCACGCCTCGACAACGGCTCCTTGCTTTAATATACCACTGGCTTCTTTCCGTGGAAATCGAAGGCATGCTTGTGACGGGAGGAAAGGTTTGAGTGCTTCGATGAAAAGTCAAGGGCTGTGCTGCGCAGGTCTCGACAGAGGATCAAGACAGTCTCTAAACTTAATGCACAAAGAGCTCTGGAGGGCCTGCTGTTGAGACAATACCATCAAATCCCACCGGACCTTCACTTACATTCTCTGCATATTATCTACCAACGCAACATCCATTCACTCCTCGCAGACAACGAAATCCATGTTGATTTTTATCCACCACATCAGCTCTCATTCCTCCCCATCCTGTCTCACCCCATCCTTCTCTTCCCTTTCCCGTAACCATGGCAAGACCTCCATGCTTGTTACCCATATTCCAAACCACATGTATCTTGCAGCTGAAACTCCGGTACTACACATTCTCACCTACGAACCCGCACGCGTTTCTCCAAACACCATTTAACCCTGCTAGTGCCAACTTATCCTTTTCTCTGCGCAGGTCCTACAATTAAATGAAATGTTTTCTTTTCCTTATGAAGGACACAGTTAATAATTGTTTTTAACAAGCCGTAAACAGCTCTCTACACCATTCCCTACCATGTTTCGATAGACTGTTACCTTCAAGGTAATTCATAATATTCGAACACAGTCTTAGTGTAATTGATCTTCAGACCATATGCGTCCGCAAAGGGAGGCGCCGGAGGGGGAGAAGACGGGGGAGGGGGGGAGGGAAGCAGGAGAGTGGTAAGGGGAGGGGGGGGGCCACTTGCTCCCTTTTGGAACCTGACAGTGTACACTTTATATTTACTACAAAATTTTCGACTATTTCTATCGACGACTGTAATACTACTAAATCGCAGATTTAGCAATGCCTAGTGCGGTGGCAAATGTTGTGATTTTTATATTCTGTTTCTCCACTTTGAGTAGTACCAACTTGGCATTTTTCCTACTTTTTTTTTTGCTCCTATCCGTCAAGATTTTCTTGGTCGTAATAATTTTTTACTTTTTCAGGTTTTCAATATTTCTTGAATCAAGCTAGTCGCATTCACATTCATACTAATAATATAACAGTTTGAACTTAACGTACACTAAAGAAATATTCTTTCCATCGCAGTATATATATATAAACACGACTGAGTGGATACCTGTGAATCATTTTATCAATGAAGCCATTTTTTAGAATCTTGCCCCCTCTTGGGTAAATTACTGCGGACGCCCACGCTTCACACCTACTTGCTCTATGATATGGTAGCAACAATCACCAGCCAATTGACATCTGCACCTGGATACAGAAACTCCCCCAAAGAAAGATAAAACCGCAACACTAGGTTTTAACGTCCCATCAACGTCGAAATCATAACAGGCAGAGCGCAATATATGACAGCACAATAATGGTGAACGAAATTAAAGACACAAACGAGAATACTAGCATTTTCCCCTAAATGGATTTAGGGAAACCACAGAACACCGACAACTAGATGGCCTGTTTCCCTCGAAAGCGGGCCCTCTGCGACGTATCATTCCGTGCGAGGCTCCGAAAAGTTAGATTTTCTTTTTGTTTTTGCAGGCGATACCAACTTTTCCATCAAATAAAAGCGTTGTTCAGTGGAAATTCGTTTATATGGCTTTCATTAATCCGGATCTCCTGTTTCATTTCGATCGATTTTTTTCAGTACTTGGTAATCCGAAAGTGACGACGAAATTCGTTAAATTTAAATTCACCCAACTGCGATACTCGTGTCCTGGCACGGTGACAGCTAACAAGTCAACACTGAGTTGTACATTACAGTATTTTCCCCGTTTGTAGCGAGTGTAAAATGACTTACAACAGAAGGAAAGTGGTTGTATTCACAGGCAAGAAGTCAGATGCACTGCGTAAGATGGAGAAAGGAGTACTGTTGGTAAACATTGTAGCTGAGTTTGGTGTTTGAACTTCAACACAGTCAGATTCGAAGACTAACTGGAAAGAAAAAGACTTTTATTTCAAAATGATAACTTCAGATGACGATATTATTGCCGCTTGTTCGTCTACAGACGACGACGATGATGGATACAAAAAAAAAGTTCAAATGTGTGTGAAATCTTACGGGACTTAACTGCTAAGGTCATCAGTCCCTAAGCTTACACACTACTTAACCTAAATTATCCTAAGTACAAACACACACACCCATGCCCGAGGGAGGATTCGAACCTCCGCCGGGGCCAGCCGCACGATGATGGATACAACAATGGTTAACTTGGAACGCCAGACAGAAACAATTTGGCCAAACTATTGCTAGTGAAACGCCTGCGTGATCGTGCTGCACATAAACTACATACGAATGTCATCTCATGGCTCAAAAGAAACTGACTGATTATTGCAGTGTATAAACGAATTTATGTGAAAATGGTGTGTAATTTGTGTGTTTAGGTGAAACTAAATATTACGTATTGTTCTATTGGTACTTCATAACGCAGTTGTAAATTTTTTGTCTATATGATAGAACTGTAATGATTTTCGGTAATCCGGATAACCTATGGTCCCACCTAGTCTGTATAAAGGAGGCTCATCCGCACACTCTTAGTCAGTGGTGAATGGTGTGTTTCGCTTTATTTTCTTTCGTGGTCTGTGGTTAGCTTTTCAACGCATGATGCTATTTCAGAACCGACTGGTTTAAGCATTTAAGTGCTCACTGTTATTTTTGTAGCTCAGTAGAAAGCACAATCTGTATGTTCCATTTAGATATTCCAGAATTATCTAAAACTGAGATGCTGTGGCTTATACAGACACTGCATTACGTATTTGGACGCATTGTACGCAAAGCAATCCGTTGTTGGATGGTCAAGTTTGCTATGTATTTGTTATTGGAGGGTGTAGGGGCGTATGAATACATAGACAATCATCCACAACACGTTCCTAGGGTTCATCGGCATTATCAATAGGGTTGCAGTACATCAAAGCTTTTATAAAAGCCTCCGACACCCCCCCCCCAAAAAAAAAGAACACAACCCATTCAACAAAACTAAGAAGTCACGGACCCGGCAAGCTACGACTGATTCACTTCTTAACAAAGATTCCTGCTGCGTATTCCCGAATACCACATGAAAGTGTGCCGTTGCATGCGTGTACCACAAACGCATCCTAAAACCACAAGGTACGTCATCCAAGACATGAGTACACTAGCGCGTACACCGTAACGGGGAAATAATAGCTTTCCGGATCTATGGAAATTTGTGGTAAGGACTGTGGGGCCAAACTGCTGAGGTCCTAAGTCTCTAGGCTTACACACTACTTAAACTACCTTAAACTAACTTACACTAAGGACAAAACACACACCCAAGCCCGAGGGAGGACTCGAACCTCCGACGGGGGGAGCCGCGCGAACCGTGACAAGTCGCCTTAGACCGCCGGACCTATGCTTAGCAGGATTATTTGCTTGTTTCATTGAGCTCTACTTGCCCCTTTAGTTTCTACTTAAAACAGATAAAAGCGCCGTATGCCTTACTTACAGGCATTTCATCAAGGGCTCATTTAGATTTTGCGCGCTTTCTCTAAATCGCTTAAGGCAAATGTCGGCCTGCTTTCCTTCTCCACCTTTCCCTAACCCGAGCTTGTGCTCCGTCTCTAATGATCTGGTTGTCGACGGTACATTAAACACCAATCTCCTCCTTCCCCTCCTCCTCCTGAAAGGGTGCCTCGTTACACTCTTTTATCTTATATTATTGACGTGGGTCAGTTAAACTGTACAGGCTGCCCATTAAATATTCCTGAGGTACTAATCGTGAGATATTACAATTGCAAAGTATCAAACACTTGGTAAAGATAAGGACTGCGTCAGCACTGGATGAAAACACTCGACAGCTAGTTGCTTAAATTCTATTAGTGTTTGCAGTTGCGGTCTTGTAGGTGTGATTCATGCTCCGAAGATCAAGAGCCCTGTTGTTAGTACTCACTGTGGAACATTATACTGCACTGTAAAATCACCAATGAATTTTGCATAGAAAATATTCTAGCTTCTGTATTGAAGTATAATACAAATCTATAATTTGTGCTTGATCTACACCAGCTATCGTACGAGCTCTCTCTCGCTCTCTCTCTCTCTCTCTCTCTCTCTCTCTCTCTCTCTCTCTATCTATCTATCTATCTACCTCCCTTCTTCTTCTTCTTCTTCTTCTTCTTCAGGTAGGGTTTAAATATAAGTGTTCCTGACGATGTGGATACCTGACTATGAAGGTATCAGCTCCACACCCGCAGTATAGTCACTGTTCACTTCACTTGCACCACCTTACATTCCCACTTCACTCGCATTCACTGTGCGGTCATACTCCCTATTTTCCACTCCCGGAACCTTGCGAAGCCCATGGTGACACCTTTCCTTATTTTCTACTAGGAGTTCGTATGAGATTTTACTCACAAGATTGTTAATTATCTGCGACTTTTCAATGCTGCTTCCAATCGCGCATAGATCTTACGTCAACAGTAATATTTTTGAGATATATATATATATATATATACATATATATATATATATATATGTGTGTGTGTGTGTGTGTGTGTGTGTGTGTGTGTGTGGGCGGGGGGAGAAAGTAACGAATTACGACCCCCTTTCCATAAACAACAATGGATCAGCGCCTTCTCCGGGTACATCTGCTACTGATCAGTATCGAGCACACTTTCCGGCTTTCTTCAAACTAACTGAACTGATAGGTCTGTATGTGTGGGACAGGAGAATGAGAATTCGATCATAATTTTCCTTATTAATGTGTGTGTGTGTGTGTGTGTGTGTGTGTGTGGTGGATGGGGGGGGGGAGGCAGTTGCCTTCCCCTGCATCCATTGAGTACGATCTTCAATCTATTAACGCTGATCGCTTCCTTAAGCACGCTATACACATGTGATCTTTCGGGTCATACTGACCCTAATAGTATTTAAAGGCATAATACTTACAAAGTATTAAAAGTTATAATTGCTTTAGAATTAGGTTCTAACTGCTCATTTACAGTTAAATTTGCGCCAGGAGTGTATCGCTTCTAAATTATCTGCTCCCATTTCCCCCACAGAACCATGCCAGTTGCTCTTCGTGCTCTTAGATCAGACCTGTCACTTCTGTGAAATAACGGCAGATATCTCATACTCTGTATGACAAGTTAGTCTCCTGGCACAAACTCGTCCGTTGTGAACAGAACCACACTCTTCAACAGCTCAGAGCGTACTGTCTAAAAGGTACTGAGACCTGCAGCGCTACAGTGTTACAAACATTCAAACTAAACAAAAAACAAACGTCTAGAGTTCCGCATGAGACCACCATACCAGTTACTGGTTGAATACTATGGGTGATTAATAAGCGATTCAGTACTTTTTTTTTTCTCGGGCAATTTCGGGTGAAAAAATTCGGAAGGAGCGTCGTGGAATATTACCGCTTCAGACCGTACAGTTTCATTAAGCTCCGATTGGTCGCGGCGCTATACGCATCCTTGAAAATGGTGTCTACAAAACTTTTACTGAAATAATATAAGGGTCCTTTAAATTTCAGGTGCGTTCCAAGCAGAGAGCTTTCACTGACTTTCTTTTGGCGAAAAACCATAGCATCGTGGATATTCAGAGGCGCTTTCAGAATGTCTACGGAGACCTGGGAGTGAATAAAAGCATGGTGAGCCGTACGGCGAGGCTTCTGTCATCACCGTAACGGGGTCGCGCAAACCTGTCCGATCTCCCGCGTGTCGGCCGTCCGCACACTGCTGTCACTCCTGCAATGTTGGAACGTGCGGACACTCTCATTCGTGGTGATGGATGGATCACAACCAACCACCCCGCTGCTCAATTGAACGCCTCTGTTGGTAGTGCTCACAAAACTTCACTAGACAGTTCTTCTGTAGCCATCTTACACCACTTTCCGCCTTCCATCTGTTTGGCCCAATGAAGAGTGTAACTCGCGGGAAGCATTACGTGGATGAAGGGGAGGTTTCTGATGCATGTAACGCAGGAAATGCATATACTCCTATTTCCATCTATTGTACTATAATTTTTTTTCTTATTTTGTTACCTGAAGATATGACACTTCTGTGTCTTTATATTTTGTAATAGTTTTACTATTTGTATTTATATATATATATTTATTTATTTATGCTTTTATGTCGATGTATAATTGGTTTGTTTTGTAAATATTATTAGTATTTTTTTGCTGGGTCTGGCCTAGGGAAAACTATGCTATCGAACAAACACATCGATAGGTCGTGTGGAGAACCAAAGTGTTTAGGATCTTTGGTAGTGTTAACTCTGCCGCGTGGAGCGCGGGCAGAGAGAGAGAGAGAGAGGATCTGGCTGGAGTTGGGCGGTGGAGCAGGTGGGTTGAGTGACGCTCCCGCGAGTTGCCGCGCTTCCGGGGTTTGGCAGCATGTAATTGCGCTCGACTTGCTATGATACGTTTCTGGCACGGTGTCGCGGACGGGAAACATTAGCAGGCACACATCAAGAGCCCGTTTCGCCTGGTGACCGTGTCGAGAAGAAGGCGCGCCAACATCCAGCTTCTGCAACAGCTACGGCCGACAATGAGTGATTGTCGACACCTCCTCAATCGACGACTTCAAACCTTCAATCAACCAACAAGGAAGACTGAAAGCACGTAAAGTTTTAGAACTGTATGGTAGACCTCAGCTTTTCAAACTGTTCCATTAGCATCACTAAAATACAGCAACTTAGCATGAACATTTGTTGCTCATTGTCCCAATTGCATTACCAAGCAGGGTTCCTTCCTTTTCCGGAATGAACCCGAGTGTCGTTGAAATTCAAACGCCAGCATTAAAGTGATATCATTCCATTTCACTGCTTTAATTTCAAAATTCAGTTAAAGTATTCACAGCTGGCTACAATATTTAGATTACACAAGCACAAATCAAGAGTGCGAGTTTTGTTATCATATTTTGGCTTACCTGCGACTGCAGCTCAGCTTGGTACGTACTAAATTTTACTACTGTTAATTGTTCACAATCATTTAATTCAAGTTCAAAGTTAAATCTCTTATTTCTAAATTGCGTAGATTCAAGTAGCTTTTGAAATGATTGTTGAGGTAGCCCAAGACTAACCTTATTTTATTGAATTTCGTAGTGCTTCAGAAACAAAGTTTCTCTATTAAATTCAATCACTAAATTAACTTTCAATTTTCCGCTTTTATTAATTCTTTTGCTAAATTAAGTCAGAGCGTAGCGAAATTTATTACTTCTGACAAACATTCAGTTTTCACACAACACGTGTCAACCTTCAGTTGCCACGCCTTTAGTGCTAATTATATGTGCATTAATCTTTCATTTTCAGTTATTATAGTAGTTGTCCATAGGACTGGCGACCGTAATTTTCCCAAATCTCAAATATCTAATTAACGCCAATTAATTGTTAACGTAACGACCTCACATTTACTTTCTTTATTAATTTTACGCTTTTCTCAAAATTAATTTCCACCAATTTCATTTCCATTTTTCCTTTCATTTAGATGTAAGCCTTTCCTCCCTCTCTACCGACAAATTAACTTCGGTGATGATTGCTTTCCCCACATTTCCATTAGGTGCACGCAGTTTAATTTTTCACTGTCATTAAGGTCGATAAGTGAGGGGGAGGTTACAAGCAAGAAGTTGGTTCAGATGTCGACCCAGTGGTAGCATGCCGACGTACAGACCCTCCCAGTAAAGTGGCGTAAGGCCGTCGCACTGAACGGAAATGAAGTTGAACAGCATGGTTTTGAACCAAAGAGTGGGGTGTATTGGTATCCTGAAGAAAACGAAGGTGCTTTCAGAAGAAAAATGCGCTGCATTACTTATTGAACGTTCCTCGTATAAACACGGTATAAAAACACACTCCTTCTTGGTCCACAGTCCCCCAAAAGATTAATCGTTTATACTCCACATGGGCACAGTACAAGAGACGAAAGCAGCAGGTCTTGCGCTGTCGGCAAGCCGTCGTTTTGCCTGTCTCCGGGAGCCGTCACGTTTTCCGAGTTGTTCAGAAACAGCGAGCAGCCAACTTGTGTGCTGGCCCGGCTCACCGGTGGGATGATCCGTGCGATATCCCGTCGGCATTCGCGGGGTGTGGGCGGCGCCGGATGCGCCGCGGCCTTTGTGCCGCGCGAGGCGAGCTGCCAGCGACAAACAGCGCGGAGCGCCAGCCGTCACCCGCGTGACATGTGGGGAGGCCCTCCCTTTGTTCCGCCGCCCGCCCGCTTTCCTTCCACCTAAGCGAGACAGCTCCTCGGGGATCACGGCTCCGGGCTTCCTCTCTCGACTGTCTGGAGAGCGCTCCGTGACTCGAAACGGCAACCGGCCGCCAGTCCTCTCCCATGCCGGTAATCCATCTCCGGTGTAAGAAACAGTAAAATCGGTGAATGCGCCTTTACCTCGATGTTGATTCGTATCGACACCGCCACCCACTAAACGAAACTCGTCCTCGCGAAAAGTCGAACAACGTCAAAACCCGTCAAGAACAGTGACACAACTCAAAAATGCAATACTTGACCAAAAAAAAAAAGACTTAAAAGAATTCCATAAAACTTATATCGAAGTAATATAAGGGCCCTTTAAATTTCTGGTAAGTAATATTGCCAGTAGTTCCATTACAGGCAAGACAGCTCTGTTCTCGAATGTAATGTGTTGTTAGGTAATTATTAATTAATAAATTGAGTTGGGTCTCTTTTGTTGATATTCTAAAACTATTTTATCTTTGTTAAGACCCTTCATCTAATATCTTTGCCATTTTTCCACAGCAAATTACGTACTGTAATACAGGATGTCCGAAAAGTCTTTCCTTGATTACATAAATTGATAACTCAGGCTAGAAGTAAGATACAAATATGAAACCGGTGTCTAATTGTTTACAAACTATCAAAGTTTTTTTCACACATCAGTAAACTTCCACTTCCATTGTTGCCCAATGACAGTACACGTCGATATGACTTTGCGGTCGAAATGCTATCATGTATTGAGGACGATGATGGTTATCTCAGACGAATTGCCTTTTCCGATGAAGTGACCTTTTTTGTCAGTGGAATAGTGAATCGCCATAATGTGCGCATTTGGGGTTCACAACCCCCTGGCGAGGTCATGGAGTGCACCAGAGGCAGTCCAAAGCTGAATGTTTGGTGCGCGCTATTGCACGATCGAATTATCGGGCCATTCTTCTTCGCTGAGGCTACCATCACATCTGCAGTGTATCTGAACATGTTGCAACCGTATGCTGTTCCTCAGCTGCTTCAGTATCACCCCGATGTCTTGTTTCCGCAAGACGGTGCACCACCTCATTGGGGTTTGGACGTACATGACTATCTCGATATGACTTTTCCTGGGCGATGGATTGGTCGTGATGGGCCAACGGTTTGGCCTCCACGCTCTCCTGACATAACCCCATTAGACTTCTTTTTATGGGGTTACGTCAAGGATGAGGTCTACCGAACACGTGTGCCAGATCTCGAAACCCTGCGGCAACGGATAACCACAGTCGTTGAATCGATCCCTCCAGTGATGTTGGCTAGTGTGTGGACGGAAATTGAATATAGCCTAGATGTGCTACGTGCTATCAAGGGTGCTCATGTGGAAGTTTACTGATGTGTGAAAAAAACTTTGATAGTTCGTAAACAATTAGACACCAGTTTCATATTTGTATCTTACTTCTAGCCTGAGTTATCAATTTATGTAATCAGGGAAAGACTTTTCGGACACCCTGTATAACACGACGTTTGAAACTTCCTCAGGAAAAAATAAATGAAAAACAAGAAACAGAGAAATTACAGACATTACCTGCCAGCGGCCACTGGCTCAAATCAATGGGGAAAGTCGAAAATTTGTGTCGGATCTGGATTCGAACCCGGGTCTCCTATTTACTAGACAGATGCTCTCAAGACTTTTTTTTTCTCTCGCTTTTTTATATTTCTTCTTCTTTTTTCGTTTGGGTCATCTAAGCACCACGCACCAATTTCAATGCTTCCTTCTCTGTTGTTCTTTCTTTTTCCTCCAGTATTCTTTCATCTTTTCACTGTGTATCCTTTTTCTCTCCTCGGACCATTTTGACCCTGTCTTTTTCTCCCACCTGCCTTAGAATCCTTCCATTTTTTAACACTTTCCTCTTGAAACACTCTCTTTCTGTTGCATCTTTTTCACTTATGTTGTTTCTTTCCAAATATTTTCTACTTCTTGAGTCCAGGCTATAGTTGACTTCTTGTCCTAAAGATATTTAAAAATCTGTTTGGTTAACCTTTTGCTGTTCATTCAGTGTAAGTGTCCAAAAAATAGCAGTCGCCTCTTTCGTAGTGTTTCATTTATGTTTTGTATGTTGCGATAAACTTCTTCATTGCTTCTTAATTTCCATACCTCTGTATTTCTTGGTGGTCCAAGTATTTTTCGAATGATTTTTCTTTCTAAGACTTCAAGTTTGTGTAATCTGTAGTTCAGTACTAAACATTCATTTGTATAAAGACATTCTGGTTTTACTGCTGTGTTGTAGTGCTGTATCTTCAAATTTTTAGACAGACACCTTTTGTTGTAGACATTCCTAGTTATTCCATAAGCTCTCTCCATTTTATGTTCTCTTTCTTCTATAGCGAATTTTTCTAAGCCATTTTCTTGGATAATTTCTCCAAAATATTTAAATTTATTTACCCTCTTTATCTGGCCAGTATCTGTTGCAAGGGATTCCAGAGCATTTTTTATATTTGTCATCTATTGTTGTTTGTCATTTATTTGTTTTTATATTTATTTATTTATTTATTTGTTGAACATGAGAAGGTAATATAAGCTTTATTTATAGACCAAACCATACACCAAACCAGGATAACGTCAGAAAATAAAGTGGGGAAAACTGACTGTCCCTTTTAAGCAGTCGGAAGATAGCGATGATGGGATATGGGGATGTGTGCCGGTCGGCCGCACACAGCTGTGACTTCTCGAGTGTAGGAACATGCGGACACACTCATTCGAGGTGATCGATGAATCACAATCAAACACCTCGCTGCACAACTGGACGTCTCTGTTGGTAATGCTGACACTCATGTCCACCAGTTGCGGTAATCTAAGGTGTATTCCGCTGGATTCCCCGCCGCCTAACAGAAGACCATGAACAGCAACGGCGGACATCAGCGTGTAGTTGCTTCCGCGTTAGGAGGCTGATTGTGACAATTATTTGTCCAACATCGTCACTGGTGACGTAACATGGCCTCATCACCTCGAACGGGAAACAAAATGGCAATTCGTGGAGTGGCGCCACACCCCTTGTACTCTGAAGAGAAAGTTGAAAGCCGCATCCTCTGCCGGTTAAGTCATGGCGACAGTCTTCTGTGACTCTTTTTTTTTTTTTGGTCATCAGTCTACTGACTGGTTTGATGTGGCCCGCCACGAATTCCTTTCCTGTGCTAACCTCTTCATCTCAGAGTAGCACTTGCAACCTACGTCCTCAATTATTTGCTTGACGTATTCCAATCTCTGTCTTCCTCTACAGTTTTTGCCCTCTACAGCTCCCTCTAGTACCATGGAAGTCATTCCCTCATGTCTTAGCAGATGTCCTATCATCCTGTCCCTTCTCCTTATCAGTGTTTTCCACATATTCCTTTCCTCTCCGATTCTGCGTAGAACCTCCTCATTCCTTACCTTATCAGTCCACCTAATTTTCAGCATTCGTCTATAGCACCACATCTCAAATGCTTCGATTCTCTTCTGTTCCAGTTTTCCCACAGTCCATGTTTCACTACCATACAATGCTGTACTCCAGACGTACATCCTCAGAAATTTCTTCCTCAAATTAAGGCCGGTATTTGATATTAGTAAACTTCTCTTGGCCAGAAATGCCTTTTTTGCCATAGCGAGTCTGCTTTTGATGTCCTCCTTGCTCCGTCCGTGATTGGTTATTTTACTGCCTAGGTAGCAGAATTCCTTAACTTCATTAACTTCGTGACCATCAATCCTGATGTTAAGTTTCTCGCTGTTATCATTTCTACTACTTCTCATTACTTTCGTCTTTCTCCGATTTACTCTCAAACCATACTGTGTAATCATTAGACTGTTCATTCCGTTCAGCAGATCATTTAATTCTTCTTCACTTTCACTCAGGATAGCAATGTCATCAGCGAATCGTATCACTGATATCCTTTCACCTTTTATTTTAATTCCACTCCTGAATCTTTCTTTTATTTCCATCATTGCTTCCCCTATGTACAGATTGAAGAGTAGGGGCGAAAGGCTACAGCCTTGTCTTACACCCTTCTCAATACGAGCACTTCGTTCTTGATCGTCCACTCTTATTATTCCCTCTTGGCTGTTATACATATTGTATATGACCCTTCTCTCCCTATAGCTTACACCTACATTTTCAGAATCTCGAACAGCTTGCACCATTTTATATTGTCGAACGCTTTTTCCAGGTCAACAAACCCTATGAAAGTGTCTTGATTTTTCTTTAGCCTTGCTTCCATTATTAGCCGTAACGTCAGAATTGCCTCTTTCGTCCCTTTACTTTTCCTAAAGCCAATCTGATCGTCACCTACCGTCTGTGACTTTAAAGGGATTTCGATGTCCTCCCTCATAGTGCAACGATCAAGTCTGAAGTGTTTTGTGCTAACCTCAGGAAATTGAAGAGACGACTTCAGCGTTTTCTATATCTACATCTACATACATACTCCGCAATCCACCTTAAGGTGCGTGGCGGAGGGTACCTCGTACAACAATTAGCATCTTCTCTCCCTGTTCCACTCCCAAACAGAACGAGGGAAAAATGACTGCCTATATGCCTCTATACGAGCCCTAATCTCTCTTATCTTATCTTTGTGGTCTTTCCGCGAAATATAAGTTGGCGGCAGTAAAATTGTACTGCAGTCAGCCTCAAATGCTGGTTCTCTAAATTTCCTCAGTAGCGATTCACGAAAAGAACGCCTCCTTTCCTCCAGAGACTCCCACCCGAGTTCCTGAAGCATTTCCGTAACACTCGCGTGATGATCAAACCTACCAGTAACAAATCTAGCAGCCCGCCTCTGAATTGCTTCTATGTCCTCCCTCAATCCGACCTGATAGGGATCTCAAACGCTCGAGCAGTACTCAAGAATAGGTCGTATTAGTGTGTTATAAGCGGTCTCCTTTACAGATGAACCACATCTTCCCAAAATTCTACCAATGAACCGAAGACGACTATCCATCTTCCCCACAACCATTACATGCTTGTCCCACTTCATATCGCTCTGCAGTGTTACGCCCAAATATTTAATCGACGGGACTGTGTCAAGCGCTACACTGCTAATGGAGTATTCAAACATTACGGGATTCTTTTTCCTGTTAATCTGCATTAGTTTACATTTATCTATATTTAGAGTTAGCTGCCATTCTTTACACCAATCACAAATCCTGCCCAAGTCATCTTGTATCCTCCTACAGTCACTCAACGACGACGCCTTCCCGTACACCTTCACTGCCACAAAAATGGGAAAGAACTTCTCCTTCTCCATGATAACGAAAGGCCTCACACAGATCTGCGCACCCGAGAGCAGCTCACAGAACTTCGTTCGACTTTTGTACCTCGTCCACCCAACAGTCTGGATCTCGCACCTTCCCAATTCCATCTGTTTGGATTATGAAGGTCGCACTGCGCGGGAAACAGTACGTGGATGATGAGGAGGTTATCGAAGCAGCGAGAAGTTGTCTCCGACGTCGACCATTAGAGTGGTATCATGCGGGCATACAGGCCCTGTTAGTACGGGGGCGGAATACCGCCACACTGAACGGAGGTTATGTTGAAAAATGGAGTTTTGTAAGTAAAAGTGTGAGAAATAGTTTGGTGTATTGGAATCCTGAATACAACTGCGAGGTGCCGGGTTGGAGAAGAGTTTGTACCTCTTTAATTCAGACGAATTTTGCATGAGAACGAAACATGCACTCGACCCCCACCTTATCTACCAGGTAATTAATTATGCGCGCAACGGTAACGGAAGGAAATGATGGTGGACCCTGCTAGTTGGTAAAATAAGGAGTGCACACTCACAACAATTTAATAAAAATCGTTATCTACTCGAAAAAAGAGAACTTTATCATAATAAGCAACAGGAAATGGGATTCTGCCTACATCTACGAAATGATATGCGCATTAAATATTACAATGAGATTTATTATACATCAGGACATAAATGCACATGATTGTCAAATGGTTCAAATGGCTCTGAGCACTATGGGACTTAACATCAATGGTCATCAGTCCCCTAGAACTTAGAACTACTTAAACCTAACTAACCTAAAGACAGCACACAACACCCAGCCATCACGAGGCAGAGAAAATCCCTGACCCCGCCGGGAATCGAACCCGGGAACCCGGGCGTGGGAAGCGAGAACGCTACCGCACGACCACGAGATGCGGGCACATGATTGTCAACACACACAATAGGTTAAAGGATAGGGTATACTGAAATATTATGAGAATAAGAGTTGGCTCAAGTACAAAGGGCTCCTACTCTCTGTGATGCAGTTGACTGACGATAATGACTGCAGGTCCTAATGAATCAAATATTAATCTCCCGACTATATAGCAGTATCGCAATTAGTAGTGAGAGCTCATACGGGATCACATGGAGAAACAAGCAAAGTGGACTTGTAGCGAGCGCGCGTGCTGCTGAGGGATTCAGTATAAAATTGATAAGGTCCTACAATGCCGGAGCCGCAAAATACTGTACCAGTACTGAAATCTGCAGCACGCCGTCGGTAGGCAGCGTCCTGTTGATGTAGGCGCCGACTTCTGCCGTGCAGAGACTCTGTGTCAACTCCTGGCCTCGAAGGCTGTCCGAGAATTCTAAGTTCTTCCGAAAAAGAGCGACCAAGTCGCAAGACCGTCCGACTTCGACGAAGATCAGATCCCGAATCTCCCTGTGTGATGCGATGCAAGCAGCGAAGCCAGCGTTGCTCTACTCCCTACTCTCCTCGAAAAACCGCGAATCAGCATTCAGTTCTGATTCCAAAATTCCCCCACACTGTCTCAGAACATCGTTCGCGCCAATAGCGACCGTTCCCTCCAATTTCGCGCAGGGCTTTATGACGTCAAGTAGCCTCAGTTTAAGATGACCAATCATGCCTCTGCTATTCAGCGGAGGGCACTGAACTTGCCGTTTGAACGGTTACGAAAACAACCTGCCTAAGCCACCGGGCATCCGGTGTTAGACAGTCGCACTCAGCAGGGCACAGTCCACAAGTTTTCTCCGAATCAAGAGGACAATGCAGTCCGTCGGTGCCAGGAACCTTCGCTCCGGACGCGCCGGAAAGGTAAACACATAAACTGCGGCGACACTCAGACGTCTCGCATGTCGTTTCACCCTGCATACAATAGACGAAACTCGACGGACATCAGTCGTTCCGACAGGCGCTTAGGCCTATTGTACGAACCCCTCAGAATTCAGGAAAGTGCAGCTCGCAACCGGAAACGCAGTGTGCCGCGTCCTACGATGCTCGCCTCGCCCAGCCCACCCACGGAAGTAAAACAACATGTTTAGGAATCAAGTGAAAAGTATTTTTGAGCTCTCAGTACAAATACTCTCATTACAACGACCTTATTCAGTCTGTTACTACCGTGCAATGACATAGAACATTAATAAAACTGATGAAAATGAGAGGAGACAAGCAAAAGAGGGCATGGAACCTCTCACAATTAATGTGCTTAAAAAAAAGTGTTGGATTACTTATTGAATACTCCTCGTATATCTTGGGAAAAACTACGTAATAACATGCTAGAATATGCCTGAAGCCAACATTTGCTTGAAACACTTGTTAGAGGACATAAATTGGAATTCTATAATTAAAAAGATTTAGAAGCGATGGTGGGATATAGTTTATTTAAGTAAGTACTCGGCTACGCTTGTAGCTTTTCTTCGTTCGGAAACGTATCTTTACGAAAGTGGCACTCAACTCGTTTAGATTTTCCCGTCTACAAACGTTCGCGGAGTCGTAACTTGACGCTCGTGGAGCTGGAGAACACACTCGCCTGGCAAACTCTTATGAAGAGACGGAAGTAGGAACTTGAGAGCCGGCGACAAAAGGAGGGAGAAAATGGCGGGCTTCGGTTTGCGGAGCAAAGTTTGTCCGGTGGGGGAATCCCGGCAAGTGGTCCGCAGCTGCGGCGGCGCAGCCCGCACACATCAAACGCGCTCCGACCGGCCGCAGCAGCCGAGCGCGCGGCCGTCGCCGGGGTTTAATTCTCCGCGAGTCGTCGGGTCGGCAGTCGGGCTGTGGTCACCAAGTACTCCAGGAGAGGACGAGTCGCGTGGGGGGGTCACTCACACACACACACACACACACACACACACACACAGAAGCGCTTTGCAAAGGACGACAAACGAGTGGGGAACACTGTACATGGTGGCTACGCGTGGCTACTTAAGCTGTCGGCACACGGACCGTGCATCCGAACGTTGAGCGTTGAGCGTGCCGAGTTTCTGACGTCACAGCATGGAATAGCACGCTCGAGAGTCTTTCCGAACGTGCAGAGGAATATTTGGCATGTCAGATATTCTGAGCGTGCGTCTGAGCGTTGACCAATGAGATGGCCCAACGCCGCCTACGTCACAAGCCCGCCGTCTCCCTTCAGTACAGAGTTGTGAATCGCCATATTGGCATTCATTTCAAGTCTATATGTATATATGCCGTTCCGAGCACCAGCAAATTGAGAATCACTGCAAAACCCGTTGTTAACTGTGTGATTCGTTCCAATAAAATAATGAGAAACATCATATTCGCGGCAAAAGAATTATTGTAACTTGCGTATAATGAGAGTAGGCTATTTGAAGGCAGCGACACACTGAAGATCCACCAAAAACGCATTGTTCTTGGTACAATTTGTTATAATTAAATTTCAGTTAGTAACATATCTACGATTAATGTGTTTAGCATGCGCTAAGACACTAAGATTAGTGCCAAAATGTGAGATGTAGGAATAGCGTAATGAAGAGCATCAGTGATTTGGAGATAGTTCTTTTTGTTGGGGCGGTGGTTCGCGTCCTGACACAACGAATTTTTTTTCTTAACATTCACGTTTTTATTAGGTTCCGATACTTTATTATTAGTTTAATACAAGTGTAGACTATAATATTTGATGTTATGTAAATACAAGTTCACCTTTCTTTGGGGGGTGACTTTGTTCGATTGGCTTAATCTAAAGGACAGCTTGCGCTACTTGTTTAAAGATATTTTACTCCTTCTTTTTTTACGCTTCGTAATTCACATGTTGCAAAGATTCTGCTACTGGGTAGCAACAGTGATCAAGTAAGACTGACCTTGGGGTTTTACTAAAATGTGGGAGTCATGAAATAACGTTTATCTTATGCAGAGAAGTATTCCAAATTTGTAACGCACTGTCTGTAACGGAACTTTTATAAGCCTGTGTCCTTACTGATTGGACATGGTACTTTCCTTTTCGTGGATGATGGAAGAAATGTGCGTTTTATTAGAGCTAACGTGGGAATTACGCGCACCCGTTGAGTAAACAGTGTGATTTACGAACTAGAAACATCCCTCAACTGTCGCCGGAGTGCGTTGCGATCGCGTATACCACGTTGGGGCCCACGTACCGTATGCACAAGTCGCATCGTTCCTGAGCGTTCAGCAGCACGTTGAACTTGTCACGCTCAACGTTAACGCTCGACAGCACGGTCCGTGTGCCGACGGCTTTAGCTGCGTGATTCGCCGTCTGCAGCGGGAGAGGAATTAGTGCTTAACGTCCCGTCGACATCGAGGTCATTACAGACGGAGCTAAGCTCGCATTAGGGGAGGATGGGGAAGAAAATCGGCCGTACCCTTTTAAACGAACCATCCCGACATTTGCCTCAAGTGATTTAGGGAAATCACGTAAAACCTAAAACTGAATGGGTGGATGTGGGTTTGAACCGTCTGCAGAGGAAAGTCAGACACATATGGACATAACAAGTACCATAGGTTACGTTCCTGCCTTTCGCAGTATACAGGGTGATTCAAAAATAATACACTTGATGGGTGTAATGCATGAATCAAAATACGAGTAAAACCTTTCATAAAGTTTTGCTGAAACTGATTTATTTCCGAGTTGTGATACATACTGTCGCTTGTAGGAGGCATTCCATGATGGGCCAGTACCGGCTTTTGGTGAGTCGCGTTCGACTGCATATCGACTGATCTTATTTGTTGACGATACCTCTGCACATTTCAGTTGGGATGTGAGATAGTACCTCAAAATTGCTCATCCCGATATGTCGGCAGGTCGTGCAGGACAGTTGTCTGGTCCCCCAGATCTCCAGATCTTAACCCCTGGACTTTCACCTTTGGGCCGTCTCAAGGAGCTCGCGTATGGTACTGCAGTTGAGAATGTAGTAGAACTACAGCACCGAGTTGAAAATAGTTGTGCTGCTGCGCAGAACGAGATGAACGGAATCTGTAACATTCCGAGAGTGGAAAACGTCGACCACATCACTGGCTTCGTCTACTCGGACACTATTTCGAACATTTCCTGGGGTAAACGTACAGTACGCAACTGAATTGAATTTCGAGTCCCTTTGTGTCGTTGCTCTCTAAGGAGAATTAATTTCGTGTTGCTCTTGTGAACCCTATTCTGCTGTATAACTCTGAAACAAAGCAATTTCGGACAAAATTTTATTGAACGTGTTACTCTTATTTTGATGCATACATCACACCCACCAAGTGTGTGTAGCTACTTCCGAATCAAACTGTATACCCTATATTACTTTTACATCCGACAGCATGTTTACCAATAAGTTTCAAAACACTTTGCATTAAAACAGGATTTTCCGATGATAGCGCCTCGGGTTCTATTGGAGATAAAAGGGTACGGTCAAGTACAAGGTCAAATTATGAGTATTACATTCCTCATGCTTAGGCAAATGGAGCAAATCGGTTGGTGCTTTTAGCATTCTATGTGGTCTACAGTGAGCTTTATGGGACTTTTGAAGGCAGCATTACTTCATGGGTGATTCCTGAGGATTTTTCAGAAGCAAGTTTTCTTTTTTTTACTATATTTTCGCCTGTAACAGCGAGCCTAAACTCGGCCGAGGGTTCCAAGATGGCTATGAGCAGCAAATGGTTGAAACTTTTACGATGTGTGTGATTTCGAATAGCCATGAAAATTTTCTTGATTTCTTTATCCCTTTCCCAGATGCAGAGGTTCGAAATTACCCAACTCGAGCATGTAAAATATCACGTAAAAATTAAATAAAATTATTGATGACGAATATATCCGTGACAAACCCGTGATTTAATTAAACTGACGGGTATACACGTCACTAAATCAATGAATGAATGTCGCACTGGTGTAAATTCATTCGCGGTTCTTGAGGAAACCCCCGTTAAAGCGTTTTTCATAATTTTTTCGTCGTCAGCAGAGGACCAAATCCCAGTCGCGGATTCCAAGACGGCTCTGTACAGCAAATGGCTGTAATTTTAACGATATATTCCCTGAGATAGCTCTGAGCACTATGGGACTTAACATCTAAAGGTCATCAGTCCCCCAGAACTTAGAACTACTTAAACCTAACTAACCTAAGGACATCACACACATCCATGCCCGAGGCAGGATTCGAACCTGCGACCGTAGCACTCGCGCGGTTCCGGAATGAAAAGATTCTGTTCTCGAATAAGCTTGAAAATTTTCCAGATATTTTTTGTCGTTTCCGAGATTCAGAGGTTCAAAATAACGCTACTTGTGCACTAAAATGCGGCATGAGGCCAAAACGTAGTTTATAAAGCGACTTAATACGGAGAAATATAATGTAAAGCGTCTCCGTTATCATCAGAAGAGTTCTGGGAACTCTTGTAGTACTGAAGCACATGCAGAATTTTTGTGCGCATAAAATCTCGTCTTATGTGTAAAATTAGTTTTGCGTTACTTCATTTTTTCATTTTTACAAAAGTAAACTATAAAAATTTTACTGACAAATCAAGCCCTTTTTATATCAGTGACATGCTCTGCTGTGTCTGGAAAAAGAAGGGAACCAGAAGAAAAACGCTCCTATTGGAGCACAAAAAGTGCAGCTATGCTCGTCTTTATTAAAATACTCTGACTGAAGAGTGAGGTAAAAGCTGCCTCATTCTATTTTTCTCAGCACCATTAAAATGTTTCGTAAATATATTGGCATGCCAACATATTCGTGCTATTTTGTGCTGAGAGAGAAAGAGAAAGTGGCAGCGGGAAATAGACGTTGAAGTAATAAATAGTGGAAGATAGCAGACAGTGGTTGTAGAGAAAGAGCGAAGGAGATAATAGCAGTGCGAGAGAAAGAGAGGAACACAGTGGCGGTGGAACTTGGCAGACAGTGAGATAACAGTGCTAGGAGAAGAGCGAAGGAAACAATGTCAGTGGGAGAGAAGTAAAGAGAAGGAGGAAGTGGAATTGGGTGAGAGCCAGAGTATCAGTAAGAGAGAACAAGACGGAGACTGTGACAATGAGAGGAGACAGTAGTATCTGAAATTTTTTATAGATTCTAAGGAAGATAGAACGAGGCAGCTGGTACCCCAGAGGCTTTCAATAAAGACGGGCATATTGGCCTTCTTTGTGTTCCGATAGGAGCATTTTTCCGCTGATAACCTGTACTACTTGTATAACTCCGACAGCAGAAAAAGAGGCCTAAAAAAAAAGGAACGACATGTGTATAGAAAATAGTCGTCTTCCACAGATGTCATGGAAAGTTGTCTCTTAGATGAGAAAAAGTCAAAAATGTACATTCTCTTTAATGTTGTGAAATGGCTACATAACTGTGTTACAGTGCTAATTTTAATTATAAACTAAAACACTAGGTACTCTGCAACAGAGTAGGAGGAGCTGACCAACAGAAGTTCATTAACTCTTAAGCTCCACCGTATTATTTACACGACATTGAATGTGCTCTGATAGGTTGTTGAATATACATGTACCTATGTGTCTGACAAGTTTCTGTACGGTTTCTTGTCTCTTGAAATCTTTGTATAAGTTTTCTTTGGTCCCAGTGTCACCCGTCACTTCTTACTATTTTTTCACGAATAAGAAATACCGCTAGCTAGCTTAAAGACCGCTGCTTCGCTGTCGTAGACAGCATGGTCTAGATAATTTTTTTAAATCGAATTTGTATGTTTTATCCCCATTGCTTATATGTAAATTGTGCAGACTATTTGTGGTGATATTTCCGCAGAAACTTTCATCCCCTGAAACATATTTATTTATTTCTAACCAAGAAACAACTACCAATTTACAAAGATTTAACTTTAAAAATGCTTTAATATAACGAAATATTTTCATAAATTTTTGATCTCCTATTTCAACCCCTTACGTGTTGAATTTCCAAAACTGCAACAGGATTTTTTTTTAATTTCTGATCGAGAAACCAGGTGCAATTTTCGTAGTTTTGATTTAAAACTGCCTTAATAACGACAAATCCTTTCATCCGCTATTTCACACTCTTAGCGGTTTGGGGTAAGCGATGATGAGTCAGTAGATCAATCAGGACTTTCCTTTTGTATACAGAGAAGAAGACAGAGGACATTAATGAACATATATACTGCGAAGCAGTTGTCAAAATATCCAGTTTTTCCAGAGATCTCTGCAGAGCGTTCGATAATTAACATCATATCTATTTCCTACCACCCGCTTCTGAAGTCTGAGAATACCATGAGTTTAGTTTCCTCAGAAAATGATTCCATAACTCATTTGTTAGAGGAAATATGCAGAACAAAGTAGTTTCTTCATTTTTAAATCTCCTGTAAGAATAACCACACGTATTGCAAACATAGCTGAAATGAAACGCTTCATTAATTCTAGTGGGTGTTGCAATGAATCTCTAGTCCCAAAAACTTAACGTTCTGTTCTTCTTGTTTTTGACTCTTTGAAAAACTTTTATAGCTTGTAGAGTTCCATGACAAGTACTGAATTGTACGTACTGAGTCTTCCCGAAATCCAATAGTAACCTACTTCCCTTCAACAATCTGTTGATGTTTTCAAATATTTCATTAATTGCCTCGTCGGCGAGGGTACTGGTACTACTTTTTATTCCCATACTTTTATCATCTGCAAAAAGGATAAAATTCCACCTTCTGAAACTGGAACTGGCAGTATTTACGTGTGTTAGAAATAACAGAAGATCTAAAATCTAAACGTATGCTACACCCTATTTGATTGCTTCAAATTCTGAATGTCTTCTGTTACGTGATTGACACAGGACACTCAGGGTGACTCTTATTAACTTTTAAAAACAATCGAAGCGACGTAGACGCTGCTGTGACAAGTTATTTAATATAAGACACATGGTGCCGAAAATGAGGGGAAATACCCCAAAAGTGGATGACAAACGTTGAACATGTGACGTCGTCAGATAACGTACCTCGCCGTACGTGCAGCGGTTGGGCCTGACGATGCTACACGCGCCGGTAGGAGGCACTGCTTCACATTGATGCACAACGGTGCAAATTTCGGACACCTTTTGTAAATGTGATCTGTTGTAAACGTACATGTTACAAAATTACTGTCCTCCCTGTAACCTAGCAAAAGCTTTTCTTATTTTATGTTTCTTTCCTTTTTTTCCCTTCTTTTTTGTTTACAGACATCATTTAGTACGGAACCCGTAGATCATTTACTGGTAACGACGAAATTCTGAAGCTTATACTCACTTGCTTGTGACGCAGTACGGTAGGTTTTTTCTGTACTGTGCTTTGCAATAAACCAGCGGAGACAGCGAGACATCGCAATGTAAACATATAATTGTCTAATGCAATGAAAAAAATACTGCATACCAGATTTTAGGACTCATGTGTCTCACATTAAATTTCTTGTCTCAGCGTTATCTGCTTCGTTTCGAAGGTTTTTAATTGTTAATATGAATTACTCTGTATATACACTGCTTTACCTTCAAGAAAGTCCACGTCATCTCCGTTTTCAAGAAGGCATATATCGCTAACGTCAGACCGTTGTAGAATTATGGAACACGTGTTATGTTCATGGTCCGCCTCCGTAGCTGTGTGGTCAGCTACGATGTAGAGGAGGTGGGTTCGATTCCCGGTATCACCAGAGATTTTTCCTTGTTGGAAGGACTGAAATGGTGTCTCCTCAACATCGTGATGTTACCTGAGGAGCTACTTGAGTCAGAAGCAGCGGCACCTGGTTTGCTGAACTGACAAAGGCCAGCAAAGCGGTGTCCTGACCCTCACGCCCGTCCTTACAGCATCCAAATGACGTCACTGGCTGAGTACGAGGCCTACGAGGAAGACAAGGCCACGGGGCGTACGTCACAACACGTCACACTGCAGGTCTTACGAGTGCCAGCAGCCCTCTCCAACGGGGAGCGAGTAACTATATCAGACGAATTTCATAGTTCTTAACTTAGCGCTTAAACGCATAGAAGCTCTCCATAGCACACGACAAAAATAAGGCCTTTACAGGACACCTTTTCAATTAAATACTGATTTCCCAGGGTTCCTGCAAGGAGATGACCATTTGCGAAGTGTGGCGGACAAACCGAGTAGTGTGACGTCACATGTTCGTTGCGGGTGCCCGTTTATATCGTTGGCACCGCTGAGGATGACACGTCTGTGGTCAGAACGGCGTTGCATCATGACCTTTTTAGAGAATGGGGATCTCATCCACAGAATGAATCAGAATTGCATGGAAAAAATTCGGAGGTTGTTCGGGGATATTCAGCGAGTATTTTGGGACAGGGATCCATTTTTCCGGCGGCTCGTCACATCGTAAGACCACTTCGTTTAATTTCGTTCCCCCGTTTATATCTGTACATGAAACGCACACTGCAGAAGGGAAACACACCCGAAATTATCAAGATTCGCAATCCAACTCGGTAGGCGCGTTGTTTGCTGCAGATAAGGAAGCTGTCCACAGTCAATGAAGCGGCTATAGCTATAGATGTAATGTATCGCTTACTGCACGGTATAGGGATGATCGGGATTTCGGTGTCATCAGGAGAAAACTGAGAAAACAGCAACGATATTACATTGCTAGTGAGGCGAAGACCTCCGAAGAAAGACAAATTTTGTGTTTTCCTATGAAAACAGAAGAATACATAGATTACAACATCTGGTGGACAGAACTTTACAAAAGATACTTGCCTTAGTAATGTGGCTATGGGAAAGGTCTTCCAACTAATCAAAATACTTCTTTTGCCCCAAAAAAGTTTCATGAATTTAGTTTCTGGAAAAATAAACCACAGGAATCTCAAAGTTAGACAAACAACAGAATGAAATTTTCACTCTGCAATGGACTGCAGAGATCGGCAAGGTCTGCAGGAGAGTTTCTGTGAAGTGTGGAAGATAGGAGACGGTATACTGGCGGAATTACAGCTCTGAGGACAGGTCGTGAGTCGTGCTTGGGTAGCTCAGATGGTAGAGCACTCGCCTGGGCCGCGCGGGATTAGCCGAGCGGTCCAAGGCGCTGCAATCATGGACTGTGGGGCTGGTCCCGGCGGAGGTTCAAGTCCTCCCTCGGGCATGGGTATGTCTGTTTGTCCTTAGGATAATTTAGGTTAAGTAGCGTGTAAGCTTAGGGACTGTTGATCTTAGCAGTTAAGTCCCATAAGATTTCACACACATTTGAACATTTTTTGAACACTCGCCTGGTTCCGTGTTCTAGTCTTGGTCCGGCACACAGTTTTAATCCGCCAGGAAATTTCATATCAGCGCACATTTCCCTGCAGAGTGAAAATTGCATTGTAGAGACGTTCATAGCTAAGCCCATGTCTCCGCCAAATTAGACAAACAACAATGACCTGCGAGTTGATAGTTTGCTGCTGGGCCTGCCTGCACGCCATCACTCTGTGATCTTCCACTTCGCTGTACACCCTCAGATTCTGTAGTAGTGCAGCCAATTCCTTCTGGCTGTTGTAATTTTCATAAGCTGTAGCGTATTCCATTCTAAGGGGGACAGCCGTCTGTGCAGGTAGCGCGCCACTAGTACTGGCACATGTGCCGGCCCCTGTTGTTCAGCCGCGCAGCAGGGGGCACAGATTGGTTAGCGGCAGCGGGCAGGTAATTGCTCTGCTCTCGAAGCAGCCGGCCCCCTGCCAGAACACTCGCCAATTCACTCTGCAAGCGGCCCTCTCTGTTTACCAACCAACATGCTCCCCTCCTGCATGTGGGGCTTACTTCTGACAGACCTGAGCTGCGCCAAGGCTAACTGCCGTACAGGGCGGAGCACACAGAATACCAACAGGGAGACGATCGCGAACGTACACGGAATCTAATACGAAAAACGTCGCACTGCCACCTTAAGCTGCCGGTAATACAACCAATTTCAGTCGATTGACCATCGTCAGGTTCATAAAAGTATTCACAGCGTCGTTTTAGGGGAAATATGAAATCGTTGTCATCAAGTGATGAAACGAAAATGGTTCAAATGGCTCTGAGCACTATGGGACTCAACATCTTAGGTCATAAGTCCCCTAGAACTTAGAACTACTTAAACCTAACTAAACTAAGGACATCACACACACCCATGCCCGAGGCAGGATTCGAACCTGCGACCGTAGCAGTCCCGCGGTTCCGGACTGCAGCGCCAGAACCGCTAGACCACCGCGGCCGGCAAGTGATGAAACGATGAATAATATACTGTTATCATCTCGTAATATAAATTACGTCGTCAATCTACAAAAACTGTGCTATGGAGTATATTTATTTATATTAAAATTGTAATCGACGGTAATGCTGTGAACAGATTCATATCCAGTAGATGCAACTGAACAGCTGCGTGGCATGAATTTGTACACAGTGTTAACGCCGATCCCGGGTTCGATTCCCGGCGGGGTCAGGGATTTTCTCTGCCTCGTGATGGCTGGGTGTTGTGTGCTGTCCTTAGGTTAGTTAGGTTTAAGTAGTTCTAAGTTCTAGAGGACTTATGACCACAGCAGTTGAGTCCCATAGTGCTCAGAGCCATTTTTGTTAACGCCGATTACAGTTTTAAGAACACTCCCTAGCATAGTTTTTGTAGACTGACGATGTAATTTATATTACGATATGATAACAGTGTATTATTCACGGTTTTACCACCTGACGATAACGATTTTATATTTCGCCTAAAATGAGTCTGTGAATACTTTTATGAACCTGATGATGGTTTGGAGCACCACCTCCTGAAAATCTACTGGAATGTAATATATTTCCAGTTAATACCGTTAGCCACTAGTAATAAAGAACTCTTATTCGATATCTGTAACAGGCAAGAAATTCTTTTCTTTTTTCTTTTGCTTGTACCGTTTTTACCGCGGATACACAGGGTCGGCATGGTTAATCGGATTTGGCAATGTTAGTTGAAGGGGTGGCAGGATGCCCTTTCTGCCGCCACCCCATACCCACCGGGAAGTAATTAGTGTACCCCAACTGTCTGCGACTAGTGTAATGCATGGAATAGTGCGAAAGTGTTCAGATGTCTGCAAGCCGTGGAACTGAGGCGGGACATGGGGACCAGCCCAGTATTCACCTAGGGGACGTGGAAAACCGCCTAAAAACCACGTCCAGGCTGGCCGGCACACCGGCCCTCGTCATTAATCCGCCGGGACGATTCGATCCGGTGCCGGCGCGCCAACCCGAGTCCAGGAAGCAGCGCGTTAGGGCGCTCGGCTAACCTGGCGGGTTTGTAACAGGCAAGATATTATGAGAGTTAATTTACTAACATTATACTGTGTCTCTCATTCTGGTGTTTCGAAGTCAGCCCAAACAAATAGTACTGATCACGTCGTCCATGCGACGCCTAGTGTCGCCAGAGGCCGTCAGTTTGCTTCCCGCTACGAAGAAAATGTTTTTCAAAGCGGAATTTTACGTGCCCATATATTAGAACGGTCCTATTTAGTCTAGTACGATACTTGTGTTATCGATATGTATTAGGAGGACAGTAAAACACAAAGAATAACCAGAAATCCGGCAGCAACGGTACTGCCCTGGCCCTCACTGACTGCTAACGCCATGCAGCAGCAGCGCTACTAATTCGCTGCTGGAATACTGGTTATTCTTCCCTATTAATACACATCGATGGCACGAATATCGCACTAAACTAACTGGGACAGCTCTATCGAATGGGTATGTAAAATTCCGCTTTAGTAGGCAATTTTGTTTGTAACTGGAAACCAACCGATGCTTTGCGTCAACACTGGTTGCCGCACAAAAGAGGTGATCAGCAGCTACGCACTGAAAAAAACAGAACTGCAAACATTTGCCTAAACATCAGAGAAAATGCGTCTCACGACTCTTACGAGGCGCAATCTGTGTACTGAAGATGGACTAACTCACATATACACTACTGGTCATTAAAATTGCTACACCAAGAAGAAATGCAGATGATAAACGGGTATTCATTGGACAAATATATTATACTAGAACTGACGTGTAATTACATTTTCACGCAGTTTGGGTGCATAGTTCCTGAGAAATCAGTACCCAGAACAACCACCTCTGGCCGTAATAACGGCCTTCATACGCCTGGGCATTGAGTCAAACAGAGCTTGGATGGCGTGTACAGGTACAGCTGCCTATGCAGATTCAACACGATACCACAGTTCATCAAGAGTAGTGACTGGCGTATTGTGACGAGCCAGTTGCTCGGCCACCATTGACAAGACGTTTTCAAATGGTGAGAGATCTAGAGAATATGCTGGCCCGGGCAGCAGTCGAACATTTTCTGTATCCAGAAAGTCCCGTACAGGACCTGCAACATGCGATCGTGCATTATCCTGCTGAAATGTAGGGTTTCGCAAGGATCGAATGAAGGGTAGAGCCACGGGTCGTAACACATCTGAAATGTAACGTCCACTGTTCAAAGTGCCGTCAATGCGATCAAGAGGTGACCGAGACGTGTAACCAATGGCAGCTCATACCATCACGCTGGGTGATACGCCAGTACGGCGATGACGAATACACGCTTCCAATGTGCGTTCACCGCGATGTCGCCAAACACGGATACTGCCATCATGATGCTGTAAACAGAACCTGGATTCATCCGAAAAAATGACGTTGTGCCATTCGTGCACCCAGGTTCGTCGTTGACTACACCATCGCAGGCGCTCCTGTATGTGATGCAGCGTCAAGAGTAACCTCAGCCATTGTCTCCGAGCTGATAGTCCATGCTGCTGCAAACGTCGTCGAACTGTTCGTGCAGATGGTTGTTGTCTTGCAAACGTCCCCATCTGTTGACTCATGGATCGACACGTGGCTGCACGATCCGTTACAGCCATGTGGATAAGATGTCTGTCACCTCGATTGCTAGTGATACGAGGCCGTTCGGCTCCAGCATGGTGTTCCGTATTACCCTCCTGAACCCACCGATTCCATATTCTGCTATCAGTCAATGGATCTCGACCAACACGAGCAGCAATGTCGTGATACGATAAACCGCAATGGCGATAGGCTACAATCCGACGTTTATCAAAGTCGGAAACGTGATGGTACGCATTTCTCCTCCTTACACGAGGCATCACAACAACATTTCACCAGGCAACGCCGGGCAACTGCTGTATGTGTATGAGAAATCGATTGGAAACTTTCCTCATGTCAGCACGTTGTAGGTGTCGGCACCGGCGCTAACCTTGTGTGAATGCTCTGAAAAGCTAATTATTTGCATATCACAGCATCTCCTTCCTGTCGGTTAAATTTCGCATCTGAAGCACGTCATCTTCTTGGTGTAACAATTTTAATGGCCAGTAGTGTAGAAACTGGCACTTGCGGATTTACAAAATGGTTTCGATAACGTTAACTGGAACATTCACTTTGAAATTCTCATCAACATAAATACATGAACTATAATCTTACCTAGAACTTGTACAGTAATCAGATTGAATTCGAACAGTCGAAGGACATCATAGGGAGTTAGTAGCTGAGAGAGGATTCTACCTACTGCCACGTTATTCAATCTGTGTCTAGAACAGCTAGAGCGCGGACCTGTTTTGAGTGCCTCTCTGGGCCGGTTCCGTTTTACGTTGGCGAATTACTATACAACGTAAACAACATTGTTTACGCCGGCAGGCGAAAATGTAAATCTTACATGTTACCGGAGGACGACTGTATAATGAATCGAATCCATTCGAATTGTAAATGAATGACGACAGCTGATAGATAATCACTTATTATTTACATTAAGCGAATTTTCACAAGTTAAAATATACAGGTTTGCCATTTAGCGAGTATGACGCTTAGGACAGCCCATCGGGTGAGAGACCATTCACAATTGATCTTACCTCGCAGCCGCGAGTTTACCGTTTATGTTCCCTTGGAGATGCGGCCTACTGACCAGTGTCCCTCAGGTACAAATGTCTCTAGAGATGGCAGCACTCTCCAGTCGAATGTAGCGACCTAACAAACGTAGTAATGGATTTCTAAGAAACTGAAATCTGTTACGATAACATCTGAAGCTAGAAAAATATAAAAAGGAAAACCAAGCAGAAATTTTAAAAAACCATTAAAGTTCAGGGAGAAATAATAAAAACTGTGTTTGTCTAGAATGTTTACTACGAGAGACACATCCGCATTGCATTTCTACCAGAGTGCATTAGACCTCAGGAGCAGCCAGAAGAAACGGGGAACTCCGCTAGGATGGTATTTTTGCCTTATACTGGCGTAGTGTCCACCAACGTCGGCAAGATCTACAAGAAATGCAGAGTAAAATGTGCCTTCCGTCCGCCGGGACGATTGCAAACTGTGCTGGGTTCTGTAAAAGACGATCACGGTCTAAGAAGACCAGGAACATACACGAGATTTCATAACAGTGTGCAAAATCACACACTAGCCAGATGCGTCGCACTGTAAAATACACATACGACGAACACAGATATCACATAAGTCTATTTCAGCCACAAAAATCTGGTGGTGCTGAACACTATCTTGATGGGGAACTCATGTATATGCCCTCGTCCGTCTCCACGTACTGGGACTCTGTCATTAAAGAAGCAGTCGAAATACGTATGACTAAAAACTTAAGTCACAAAACCACAAGTTTTAAACTAAGAAAAGTATGGGAACTAGCTCTGGCGGCACTAAGGAATCGTCGGCTGTAGGTAGATGAATTTAGCAAGACAACACCGATGGAGAATCGTGGCCAGGGCAGCTAACGCGAATCCCAACACCTAGCCCCTGCATATGGAGCGCCGAGTCCGCGGATCACTTCTCTGACAGGGGGTTCTACATGTCAACATCCCCCGCAATAGCACTGACACTTTGCAAGCGAACAAATAGACAGAGTCGCACCTGAAGACGACGACGAGCTGCTGCCTCGTGGAAATACACTCCTGGAAATGCAAAAAAGAACACATTGACACCGGTGTGTCAGACCCACCATACTTGCTCCGGACACTGCGAGAGGGCTGTACAAGCAATGATCACACGCACGGCACAGCGGACACACCAGGAACCGCGGTGTTGGCCGTCGAATGGCGCTAGCTGCGCAGCATTTGTGCACCGCCGCCGTCAGTGTCAGCCAGTTTGCCGTGGCATACGGAGCTCCATCGCAGTCTTTAACACTGGTAGCATGCCGCGACAGCGTGGACGTGAACCGTATGTGCAGTTGACGGACTTTGAGCGAGGGCGTATAGTGGGCATGCGGGAGGCCGGGTGGACGTACCGCCGAATTGCTCAACACGTGGGGCGTGAGCTCTCCACAGTACATCGATGTTGTCGCCAGTGGTCGGCGGACGGTGCACGTGCCCGTCGACCTGGGACCGAACCGCAGCGACGCACGGATGCACGCCAAGACCGTAGGATCCTACGCAGTGTCGTAGGGGACCGCACCGCCACTTCCCAGCAAATTAGGGACACTGTTGCTCCTGGGGTATCGGCGAGGACCATTCGCAACCGTCTCCATGAAGCTGGGCTACGGTCCCGCACACCGTTAGGCCGTCTTCCGCTCACGCCCCAACATCGTGCAGCCCGCCTCCAGTGGTGTCGCGACAGGCGTGAATGGAGGGACGAATGGAGACGTATCGTCTTCAGCGATGAGAGTCGCTTCTGCCTTGGTGCCAATGATGGTCGTATGCGTGTTTGGCGCCGTGCAGGTGAGCGCCACAATCAGGACTGCATACGACCGAGGCACACAGGGCCAACACCCGGCATCATGGTGTGGGGAGCGATCTCCTACACTGGCCGTACACCACTGGTGATCGTCGAGGGGACACTGAATAGTGCACGGTACATCCAAACCGTCATCGAACCCATCGTTCTACCATTCCTAGACCGGCAAGGGAACTTGCTGTTCCAACAGGACAATGCACGTCCGCATGTATCCCGTGCCACCCAACGTGCTCTAGAAGGTGTAAGTCAACTACCCTGGCCAGCAAGATCTCCGGATCTGTCCCCCATTGAGCATGTTTGGGACTGGATGAAGCGTCGTCTCACGCGGTCTGCACGTCCAGCACGAACGCTGGTCCAACTGAGGCGCCAGGTGGAAATGGCATGGCAAGCCGTTCCACAGGACTACATCCAGCATCTCTACGATCGTCTCCATGGAAGAATAGCAGCCTGCATTGCTGCGAAAGGTGGATATACACTGTATTAGTGCCGACATTGTGCATGCTCCGTTGCCTGTGTCTATGTGCCTGTGGTTCTGTCAGTGTGATCATGTGATGTATCTGACCCCAGGAATGTGTCAATAAAGTTTCCCCTTCCTGGGACAATGAATTCACTGTGTTCTTATTTCAATTTCCAGGAGTGTATTATGCAGTTTAGGCAATGCGATTCGACGCTTCGTCCGACAACCTTTCAAGTAGTTGTTGCGTCGGGAAAGCCTCAAACAGCACAGAAACACGGGAAAGTACTGAACTGAAGACGTCTTTATTGAATAACCTGACTAAAAGGTGGGACACATTGATAGGACACAACCTGCAGCATCGAGGAATAGTTAATTAGGTAAGGTAGGTAAGTGATGAAGTGGTAAAAGTTTCAAAGCGAGGCCGAGACTTCAGTGAAGCGAGTAGGTTAGAATGTAGTCATCAAGAGATGACGAGGATTGGAAAAGAGAGACTAACTGTGGTGTAGTCGCTGGCGTAGCGCTGGCGCGTGCTGTCAACACCACAAAGATGCTCCTTGCTATCGCTGGCCTCACCAATGAGACGGAAGTAGCAAGATACGTCCACAGAAGTTTGCATTGTCACCATCTACGACCGGTCACCAAACAGAAGGAAAAGCGGACACAGTCAGTTCAACACCAGGCTACGTTCCAGTCACCCTGTTCGGCGACAACAGAGTTACAGGCGATCAGGTGGACTCTCTGAAGTTAATCTGCAAGTCTTTGCATATGGTAGTGAACTTCGTCTATAAGCAGTACTTCGAGCTGTATTACAAACGACGCTCCAGATCATACCAATTGGTTCCATCGATGTATATAAATGTATCTACGATCTGACATACAATCACGGCAAAGAAGAAGTTGTATAAGAAAAGATAAGTGTTCATTTTGACTGTAAATCTATCACAATTCTAAAAATTTTACGCGTGCAACAATCATGTCATTTATCACCCGTGCAGAACACAATTTATTTGTCACAACCCGTCATATCACTAGCGTAGAGAGTTACATCAAATTAGTCTTCGGTCTCAGGATAACAACGACCAAATTATGTACGAGTAAGCGAATCACGTATCACCTAAAATAAGATGTGACATTATAATTCTACACTGCTGCGTTTGAGGCGCCATGTCACAGATTACGCGACCCCTTCCGCTGGATGTTCGAGTCCCCCCTCCCCGCCCTCGGGCATGGGAGTTTGTGTTGGTCTTAGCATAAGTTAGTCTAAGTAGTGTATAAGTTTAGGGACCGACGACCTGTACAGTTCGGTCACTTAGGAATTCACACACATTTGAACATTTTAAGTGTGAAGTTCTTATAAAAACGAACTCGCTTTCCGGAAGATAAGCACTATTGAATCTTGTAGAACTTAGCGGGGTGCGTGTTTTACCTTGAAATATGACGCAATAAGCGCTTTCTGGCCTCGTTGTGGAGCCGCACCTGTAAGTCCTTACATTACCAGGACTATAGAACCCAAAGCTTATCTGCTATAACACTACATACCTATACCATATTTCAGTTTGTAGTTAGATCTCATTTCTACGGGCGAAGACATTCGCAGACAATGTCTCCAAACGGAGAAGTGTGAGGTCCGTAAATACAAAGAAAGGGAAGCACCCAGAAGACATGGTCGGATGTCAATGCCCCCCGCCTTTCATACTCGTACACACCATCGGCAGGTATGTTGTTGTTGTGGTCTTCAGTCCAGAGACTGGTTTGATGCAGCTCTCCATGCTACTCTATCCTGTGCAAGCTTCTTCATCTCCCAGTAGATTAGATTAGATTAGATTAATCCTAGTTCCATGGATCATGAATACGATATTTCGTAATGATGTGGAACGAGTCGAATTTTCCAATACATGACATAATTAGGTTAATTTAACAACATACTTAAGTTAATATAACAACTTTATTCTTTTGTGTGTTTTTTTATTTTTCTTTATTTTTTATTTTTATTTCTTTTTATTTTTTTTTTATTTTTTTTTTATTTTTTAATTTTTTTTCTTAATTTATATCTAAAAATTCCTCTATGGAGTAGAAGGAGTTGTCATTCAGAAATTCTTTTAATTTCTTCTTAAATACTTGTTGGTTATCTGTCAGACTTTTGATACTATTTGGTAAGTGACCGAAGACTTTAGTGCCAGTATAATTCACCCCTTTCTGTGCCAAAGTTAGATTTAATCTTGAATAGTGAAGATCATCCTTTCTCCTAGTATTGTAGTTATGCACACTGCTATTACTTTTGAATTGGGTTTGGTTGTTAATCACAAATTTCATAAGAGAATATATATACTGAGAAGCTACTGTGAATATCCCTAGATCCTTAAATAAATGTCTGCAGGATGATCTTGGGTGGACTCCAGCTATTATTCTGATTACACGCTTTTGTGCAATAAATACTTTATTCCTCAGTGATGAATTACCCCAAAATATGATGCCATATGAAAGCAATGAGTGAAAATAGGCGTAGTAAGCTAATTTACTAAGACGTTTATCACCAAAATTTGCAATGACCCTTATTGCATAAGTAGCTGAACTCAAACGTTTCAGCAGATCATCAATGTGTTTCTTCCAGTTTAATCTCTCATCAATGGACATACCTAAAAATTTGGAATATTCTACCTTAGCTATATGCTTCTGATTAAGGTCTATATTTATTAATGGCGTCATACCATTCACTGTACGGAACTGTATGTACTGTGTCTTATCAAAATTCAGTGAGAGTCCGTTTACAAGGAACCACTTAGTAATTTTCTGAAAGACAGTATTGACAATTTCATCAGATAATTCTTGTTTCTCAGGTGTGATTACTATACTTGTATCATCAGCAAAGAGAACTAACTTTGCCTCTTCATGAATATAGAATGGCAAGTCATTAATATATAATAAGAACAATAAAGGACCCAAGACTGACCCTTGTGGAACCCCATTCTTGATAGTTACCCAGTTTGAGGAATGTGCTGATCTTTGCATGTTACGAGAACTACTTATTTCAACTTTCTGCACTCTTCCAGTTAGGTACGAATTAAACCATTTGTGCACTGTCCCACTCATGCCACAATACTTGAGCTTGTCTAGCAGAATTTCATGATTTACACAATCAAAAGCCTTTGAGAGATCACAAAAAATCCCAATGGGTGGTTTTCGGTTATTCAGATCATTCAAAATTTGACTGGTGAAAGCATATATGGCATTTTCTGTTGAAAAACCTTTCTGGAAACCAAACTGACATTTTGTTAGTACTTCATTTTTACAGATATGTGAAGCTACTCTTGAATACATTACTTTCTCAAAAATTTTGGATAAAGCTGTTAGAAGGGAGATTGGACGGTAATTGTTGACATCAGATCTATCCCCCTTTTTATGCAAAGGTATAACAATAGCATATTTCAGTCTATCAGGGAAAATGCCCTGTTCCAGAGAGCTATTACACAGGTGGCTGAGAATCTTACTTATCTGTTGAGAACAAGCTTTTAGTATTTTGCTGGAAATGCCATCAATTCCATGCGAGTTTTTGCTTTTAAGCAAGTTTATTATTTTCTTAATTTCAGAGGGAGAAGTGGGTGAGATTTCAATTGTATCAAATTGCATAGGTATGGCCTCTTCCATTAACAGCCTAGCATCTTCTAATGAACACCTGGATCCTACTATATCCACAACATTTAGAAAATGATTATTAAAAATATTTTCAACTTCTGACTTTTTGTTCGTAAAGCTTTCATTCAATTTGATGGTAATACTGTCTTCCTCTGCTCTTGGTTGACCTGTTTCTCTTTTAATAATATTCCAAATTGTTTTAATTTTATTATCAGAGTTGCTGATTTCAGACATGATACACATACTCCTGGATTTTTTAATAACTTTTCTTAATATAACACAGTAGTTTTTATAATTTTTGATAGTTTCTGGGTCACTACTCTTTCTTGCTGTCAGATACATTTCCCTTTTCCGGTTACAAGATATTTTTATACCCTTAGTAAGCCATGGTTTGTTACAAGGTTTCTTACGAGTATATTTAACTATTTTGTTGGGGAAGCAGTTTTCAAATGCATTTACAAAAATGTCATGAAATAAATTATATTTTAAATTGGCATCAGGTTCACGGTACACCTCATCCCAGTCTAACTGCTGTAGGCTTTCCCTGAAATTTGCAATTGTTAAATCGTTGACTGAACGTACTACTTTGGAGGACTGTTTAGTATTGCTGAATGGAGCTATGTCATATATTGTAACTAGCTGTGCACCATGATCAGAAAGACCATTCTCAACAGGCTGAGCATTTATCTGGTTAAACTTATCTTGGTCTACAAAGAAGTTATCTATCAGTGAGCTGCTATCCTTTACCACCCGAGTAGGAAAATCAATAACGGGTGTCAAATTGAAAGAACCGAGTAATACTTCAAGGTCATTTTTCCTATTACCCTCTTTCAGAGAATCTACATTGAAGTCCCCACAAATAATAATTTGCTTCCCCCTGTCTGACAGATAGCACAACAAGGAGTCCAAATTTTTCAGAAATAGATGAAAATTTCCTGATGGGGACCTATATACAGTTACAATTATAAATGTGCCTTTATTTAATTTAAGCTCACAGGCACATGCTTCTATATGTTTCTCTACACAAAACTTTTTTGTTTCTATACTTTTTGCACAATGATAACTTTTGACATATATGGCAACTCCTCCTTTCTCCATATTTTCTCTCATTACATGTGCAGAGAGCTTATAACCACTTACATTTACCTTATCTATATCAGTAACCTACTGCAACCTACGTCCTTCTGAATCTGTTTAGTGTATTCATCTCTTGGTCTCCCTCTACAATTTTCACTCTCCGCGCTGCCCTCCAACACTAAATTGGTGATCCCTTAATGCCTCAGAATATGTCCTTCAACCGATCCCTTCCTCTAGTCAAGTTGTGCTACAAATTTCTCTTCTCCCCAATTCTATTCAATACCTCCTCATTAGTTAAGTGATCTATCCATCTAACCTTCAGCACCACATTTCAAAAGCTTCTATTCTCTTCTTGTCTAAGATATTTATCGTACACGTTTCACTTCCATACATGGTACACTCCATACAAATACTTTCAGAAACGACTTCCAGGGCCGCGCGGGATTAGCCGAGCGGTCTACGGCGCTGCAGTCATGGACTGTGCGGCTGGTGCCGGCGAAGGTTCGAGTCCTCCCTAGGGCATGGGTTTGTGTGTTTGTCCTTAGGATAATTTAGGTTAAGTAGTGTGTAACCTTAGTGACTGATTACCTTAGCAGTTAAGTCCCATAAGATTTCACACAGATTTTGATTTTTTTGACTTCCTGGCACTGAAATCTATACTCGATGTTAAGAAACTTCTTTTCTTCAGAAAAGCTTTCCTTGCCATTGCCAGTCTACATTTTATATCCTCTCTACTTCAACCATCATCAGTTATTTTGCTCCCCAAATAGCAAATCTCATTTACTACTTTAAGCGTCTCATTTCCTAATCTAATTCCAGCAGCATCACCCGACTTAATTCGACTACATTCCATTATAGTCGTTTTGCTTTTGTTGATGTTCATCTTATATCCTCCTTTCAAAACACTGTCCATTTGTAATCTCCCCACGGAAAATTACCCTCTACCACGCAATAATTAATAATGGTCAATCAAATCATCCACATTTATTTACGTATGAAAAGTATCTGAGCAGATTTTCTAGTAATATATGCGCCGACAGCTCGTCGACGCCAAGGTATTTTTCGAGTACGTTTATTCTTTGGAACAACAGAGGTACACAGGTGTATGCTCCATGGTCATCATTATAGTTATAGAAAGAGAGATAGAAAGAGAGAGAAAGGAACAGCTTCGGAAAGTATCGGTTGGAAGATTTTCGTATTGCAAAAGGAGATTTATTTACTCTTCTCTAGCGATAAAGCGAGGCAGGAAAGTTTGTGCCGCTAGCGGGGTAGACAAAGAGAAAGAAGGACTTGTAAAAGTAAATTTCATGAGACTAAAAATCCACGGAAACGGAACATGTACGGAAATGGATTCAATATACAATTTTCCTCAGAAATAAGGTTTGTGACCATTTCATTTTAGAGTGAATGACGAATGCGTTCTCTGTCTGAATTGTTGATGATTGTCTGGGGCCTGTAATTAATTGGGAAGTTTCAGCTGTGACGAAGAGAGCCTGCAATCTCTGAGTTTTATTGAAATCGTCCAAAAAGGCTTCGTCCACATCTGAAATTTTAGATCTGTCGTAAACTGAACGAAGTGTTCAAAACGATCGATTTTTTCCCAACTGAATGCAGCGCTTAATAATAATAACGTATGTGAAGATCTTTTCTAGCAAGCCAGCCGCTGAATATTAAGAAGAAGGGCTCCACCAGAGATTTTAATAGGCTGATTTCATGTAACTTAAGACTTTCAGCAAAATCGATTTAAGTAGTAAGGGCATTCATTAGACATTCCGTTCAACTGCTCTTCCAAGTCCCTTGCTGTCTCTGACAGAATTACAATGTCATCGGCGAACCTCAAAGTTTTTGTTTATTCTCCATGGATTTTAATTCCTACTCCGAATTTTTCTTTTGTTTCCTTTAATGCTTGCTCAATACACAGATTGAATAACATCGGGGATAGGCTACAATCCTGTCTCACTCCCTTCCCAACCACTGCTTCCCTTTCATGCCCCTCAACTCTTATAACTGCCATTTGGTTTCTATACAAACTGTAAATAGCCTTTCGCTCCCTATATTTTACCCCTGCCACCTTCAGAATTTGAAAGAGAGTGTTCCAGTCAACATTTCAAAAGCTTTCTCTAAGTCTACAAATGCTAGAAATGTAGGTTTGCCTTTCCTTCATCTATTTTCTAAGATAAGTCGTAGGGTCAGTATTGCCTCACGTGTTCCATTTCTACGGAATTCAAACTGATCTTCCCCGAGGTCGGCTTCTGCCAGGTTTTCCATTCGTCTGTAAAGAATTCGTGTTAGTATTTTGCAGCTGTGACTTATCAAACTGATAGTTCGGTAATTTTCACATCTGTCGACACCTGCATTCTCTGGGAATGGAGTTACTATATTCTTCTTGAAGTCTGAGAGTATTTCGCCTGTTTCATACGTCTTGCTCACCAGATGGTAGAGTTTCTCAGGGCTGGCTCTCCCAAGGCTATCAGTAGTTCTAATGGAATGTTGTCTACTCCCGGGCAGGTATATAGGAGTACATTGAGGTGACAAAAGTTATGTGGTAGCGATATGCACACACACAGATAGCGGTATTATAGCGTACACTGGGTGTAGAAGGGCACTGCTCTGGCGGAGCTGTCTTTGTACTCAGGGAATTCATGTGAAAAGGTTTCCGACGTGATTATGGCCGCACGACAGGAATTAACAGGCTTCTAAAGCGAAATAGTAGATGGAGCTAGATGCGTGGGACATTCCATTTCTGAAATCGTTAGGTAAGTCAGTATTCAGAGATACACAGTATCAAGAGTGTGTGGAGAATGCCTAAATTCAGGCATTACTTCTAAACACGGACAATGCTGTGGCAGATGCCTTCCCTTAACGACCGAGAGCAGTGGCGTTTCCGCAGAGTTGTCAGTGATAAACGACAAGCAACAATGCGTGAAATAACCGCAGAAATCAATGCACGGTGTCAGACGAACATATCCGTTGGGACAGTGTGCCGAAATTTGGCCTTACCGGACTATGGCAGCAGACGACCAACACCTGTGCCTTTGCTAACAGCACAGCGTCGCCTGGAACGCCTCTTCTGGGCTCCATATCTGGTTGGAGCCTAGACAACTGGAAAACCGTGCAGGTCAGATGAATCCCTATTTTAGTTGCTAAGAGTTGATGGTAGGGTTCGAATCTGGCGCAAACCACACGAAGCCTTGGACCCAAGTTGTCAACAAGGCACTATGCAAGATGTTGGTCACTCCAGCTGTGGTTTCATGGAATGGAATGGGTCGTCTGGTTCAACTGAACATTTAATTGAGCGAAAATGATTACTTTCGGCTACTTGGAGACCATTTGCAACCATTCGAGGACCCCATGTTCCCATATAATGATAGAATTTTTATGGATGATGATTCACCATGTCACGGGGCCACAGTTGACCGTGATTGGTCTGAAGAACATTATGAACAATTCGTGCGAATGTTTTGGCCAGCCAGATCGCCTGATACGAATCCTATCGAACATTTATGAGATATAACCGAGAGGTCAGTTTGTGCACAAAATCGTGCACTGGCAACCCTTTCGTAATTACGGACGGTTATAAAGGCAGACTGATAGGTTATATAAGGGCGTTAACAGCGTCACACGTTGCGTGATCACGCTGAAGCACACAAGAGATGCCGCGTACCAGTGTGACGTAGGCTTCATTGTGGACCTCCACTGTAATACCCAGATCTACGGGCATTCGAATGTGAGAGTACCCCGATGTTGGACTGCATGCAGGACCAGTCGAAGATCACAGCGACACAAGCTGCTGCTTGGGGCGCGAGGCTCTGAAGTGCGCCACAACTGTGATTTCTGTATAGGACGTATCACAAGTAGTAGCTTAGGGCACGATTTCTATGCAGTGGTTATCACAGCAGCGAAAACTGACCTGCGTGAAAGTGTACGACGGAAAAAGGGGGAGGGGCGCCAAATAATAAGTCGCTTATGAGAGAAATTGTTCTGGAGCCGACCCTAGCTGTATGGGAACCGAGGGAAGGCATACGCGTCGCCAGGGTTACGGTCGACCTCGTCTGAGCGCCACAAGGGGGGATCGCCATATGTGGCAACAAGCACAAGGTAACCCCTTCACATAAGCGCCTGCCATCTGACAACAAGTGATGGACTCCCATTAATATTCTCTGTCAGCCCACACAATTGACCGGAGACTAGCTGCAGCCGGACTACGAAATTACCGCTCCATGCGCAGGCTGCCAGTAACACCACAACATAAACAGCTGCGTCTGGAAAGGTGCCGTGATCAGAGACCACGAATGGTGTTGCACTACATTCAGCGGTAAATCGCGGTTCTGCACTACTCCAGATTACCATCTTCGGCGGGTATGGCGACGACCTGGAGAGAGACCCCATTCTTTCAGCGTGGTGGAGAGGCGCAGCGGTGTTACTCCTCGCGTGAGGGTGTTGGAAGCTATCGCGTGTGACCCCGAGTCACGGCTGGTAGTGACAAAGGGAGCTCGGATGGCACAACGGTACGTCCCGGGCCTCCTGTGAACTCATGTGTTACCTCTCACGTAACAGTATCGTGGGGCCATTTTTCAACCGGATAATGGTTCGTCCACGCATGGCACATGTCTCTCTCTATGAACTGCCTGCGTGATGCTGAGGTACTCCCATGGCCATCACAATCCACAGATCTGTCCGCAATAGAGCATATCTGGCACCAGCCCAGTCGTCCATCCCAGTGCCAGCATAGGGGATATCAATTACCAGTTACAACAGTTATTGGCCAGCTTGCACAGGAGCGCATATCACGGATTTATGACCCCCCTTCCCATCAGAATGAGTACATTCATTCAGGACAGAGGAAGTGCAACGTCATACTGATGAGCGGGCTCGTATTGCTAATCTCCCTGATTTTGTAATCACTGAAATAACACCAAATACTCTCAAGAGACCTATGGAGAAAAAAAGAATCACTTGTGTGAATATCAGGAGCTCAGATGGAAACCCAGTTCTAAGGAACGAAGGGAAGGCGGAAAGATGGAATGAGCATATAGAGGGTCTACGCAAGGGCGATGTACTTGAGGGCAATATTATGGAATTGGAAGAGGACACAGATGAAGATGAAATGGGAGACATGATGCAGCGTGAAGAAATCGACATAGCACTGAAAGACCTAAGTCGAAACAAGTCCCTGGGACTAGACAATATTCCTTAGAACTACTGACAATCCTTGGAGAGCCAGCCCTGACAGAACTTCACCATTCGGTGAGCAAGATGTATGAGACAGGCGAAATACCATCAGACTTCGAGAAGAATATAATAATTTCAATCCCAAAGAAAGCAGTTGTTGACAGGTGTGAAAATTACCAAACTATCAGTTTAATAAGTCACGCCTGCAAAATACTAACACGAATTCTTTACAGACGAATGGAAAACCTGGTAGAAGCCGATCTCGGGGAAGAGCAGCTTGGATGTTGGAACACGTGAAGCAATACTGACCCTACGACTTATTTTAGAAGATAGATTAAGGAAAGGCAAACCTACGTTTTTAGCATTTGTAGACTTAGAAAAAGCTTTTGACAATGTTGACTGGAATACTCTCTTTCAAATTCTGAAGGTGGCAGGGGTCAAATATACGGAGCGAAAGGCTATTTAGAATTTGTACAGAAACCAGTTGGCAGTTATAAGAATAGACGAGCACGAAAGGGAAGCAGTGGTTGAGAAGAGAAGGGAGTGATACCTCCAATATTATTCAATCTGTATATTGAGCAAACAGATAAGGAAACAAAAGAAAAATTTGGAGTAGGAATTAAAATCCATGGCGAAGAAATAAAAACTTTGAGGTTTGCCGATGACATTTCAATTCCGTCAGCGACAGCAGAGGACCTGGAAGAGCAGTTGAACGGAGTGGACAGTGTCTTGAAACGAGGTTATAAGATGAATACAACAAAAGCAAAACGAGGAGAATGGAATGTAGTCGAATTAAGTCGGGTGATGCTGAGGGAATTAGATTAGGAACTGAGACACTTCAACAGTAGATGAGTTTTGTTATTTGGAGAACAAAATAAATGATGATGGTCGAAGTAGAGAGGATATAAAATGTAGATTGGCAATGGCAAACGAAGCGTTTCTGTAGAAGAGAAATTTGTAAACATCAAGTATAGATTTAAGTGTCAGGAAGTCTTTTCTGAAAGTATTTGTGTGGATTGTAGTGAAACATGGACGATAAATAGTTTACACAAGAAGAGAATAGAAACTTTTGAAATGTGTTACTACACAGGAATGCTGAAGATTAGGTGGGTAGATCACGTAACTAAGGAGGAGGTACTGAGCAGAATTTTGGAGAAGAGGAGCTTGTGGCACAACTTGACTAGAAGAAGAGATCGGTTGGTAGGACATGTTCTAAGGCATCAGAGGATCACAAATGTAATATTTGAGGGCAGCGTAGAGGGTAAAATTCGTAGAGGGAGACCAAGAGATGAATACATTAAGCAGATTCAGGACGTAGGTTGCAGTAGTTACTTGGAGTTGAAGAGTGTTGCACTCAATAGAATAGCATGGTGAGCAGCATCAAACCCGTCTCTGGACTGAAGACCACAACAACAATAACAACACTCTCTTAACCCGTTTCCGAGTACGGCGTTTCGTCTTGCTCCGGTCGTCATCCCCTTTCAGGGCGCTGCACAGACTGATGGAATGCAAACAGCACACATATTCTAAATAACCCACTGTGGTACAAAGACACTTCCTAATACTAGTCAAGTGCAGCCTCAGACATGTGTTTTATATGCAATGTGGGAAGACACGTGAAGCAAACATACAGAAGCTACGGCTTTAAATCACATTTTCAATAAAATTTCTGTGACTAGTGACAGAACAATACTAGAGCTCCATAACAATTAGGGCAAACAACATGGAAATTAAGAAACTTCCTGGCAGATTAAAACTGTGTGCCGGACCGAGACTCAAACTCGGGACCTTTGCCTTTCGCGGGCAAGTGCTCTACCAACTGAGCTTCCCAAGCACGACTCACGCCCCGTCCTCACAGCTTTACTTCTGCCAGTACCTCGTCTCCTACCTTCCAAACTTTACAGAAGCTCTCCTGCGAACCTTTCTTCCAGGGGTGCTAGTTCTGCAAGGTTCGCAGAAGAGCTTCTGTGAAGTTTGGAAGGTAGGAGACGAGGTACTGGCACAATTGAAGCTGTGACGACGGGTCGTGAGTCGTGCTTGGGTAGCTCAGTTGGTAGAGCAGTTGCCCGCGAAAGGCAAAGGTCCGCAGTTCGAGTCTTGGTCCGGCACACAGTTTTAATCAGCCAGGAAGTTTCATATCAGCGCACACTCCGCTGCAGAGTGAAAATCTCATTATGGAAACATGAAAATTGCGAAGAAAAAAGTTCGTAACGCGAAAGTGTGCTATGCTTGGTAAGTGAAGTTACAGTGCGATCTCCAGCATGTGACCAGATGAGAGGAAACAAAGATCCCAGCCGAATAATTGTTCCGGTGAAGATGCCTTAAAGCAGAAAGCATGGAATAAATAAACCACATTGCAGCAAGAAAAAGGCGGTTTTTATTTATAAAGCGAATGTACATGTGACTCGGAGCGTTCTTCGTCAACGAAAAATGTATTGTCGAACCATAGTGATGCCTCACTCAAATAGGGCCCGTTACTGGTGTGTTGAAAAAAACTTATAAAGCGACCGGCATATCTCCGAACCATGTAATGCCACTCCCTCGGACCAGAAATGAAAATCAAAAATTAGCTCCAAAATTCCTAAAGATTTCCCCAAAACAAGTTCCAAATTCCATGAAAAATGAACAAGCAAACAAATTTCCAGTTAACACTATTATTTGGATATTAACCAGTAATTGAATCAGGAATCTAATACTTAGTAATTTATTCACATATGAACTCAAAATTCAAAATCATAGTAAATCGCAAAATCATTATAATTAAAATTCGCAAAGTAGAGCCAACGTTCCAAAAGAATACTCCGTGTGAGCACTCTCTGAGATTCGTGAGAAATGGCTAAGGATAATTCAATCCATTGTCACTACGTTACGAGAGTTAGCCGAAGGAGGTCATACTTTCGAATGCACGTATATGTCGGCGCAATTATATTGTTTTTTCAGAACTGATTATTGCGATCTACTATGACGCAGTGAAACGATACTTTGACTTCAAATATTACGTTATTTAGAATTCAGAGAGGGGACTTGCATACATTAGAGAGAAGTGAATTTTAATTAGGTAACCTGAAGTTAACACTATTTAGGATGTGAACACAGATAGACAACTTAATTCGCAATAACTAATGGACTATGGAACTTGGCGATAGTTACGAAGTTTACAATTTATAATTCCCCCCAAGACGTGGGAAAGCTTCTTCCTCAGAGCTCTGTTAGGAAGTGACTAATATTGGGTAATAAACCAGCATATCGTGTCAATTCACGCATTTATCATTCAAGTTTTACAATATTATTTATAGAGATGGCGTGCTACGACATTATTTGACTGAAGCTCTCGGCGCTTATATGAAAACTACTTGACGTTAGGAATTAATAACACTGATACGACTGATTATAGATTAGAGAATACAACCAGTCTATAGGGAATTTGGTGTCGCTGGAACTAATTTGAACTTATCATTAATATTTAAATAGCAACTGATAAACCATCGATTATAAACGATTCAATTACGACATTTGGTGAAGTAAATATCTCGCACAAGTCGCGAGTTCAGTTCATCAATTTTGTGTGTGTGTGTGTGTGTGTGTGTGTGTGTGTGTGTAACGTCGATACCGATACATAAGAAATAACAATCTCATTGCTCTGCCGCTGAGTGTTAGCCAAGACCGAAGATCCGAAGGACGTTACAACCACTTTCAATGAATCAGTTAAAAATAACGCACCAATTGAAAAATTTTTGTATCGCACCATCAGTTGAGTTGCCTGTCTTGTGTTTGTCGAAGTTTCGGAAGGCGAAACCGCAGTGGACGCAGAGAGGAAAAAATCACGCGGTTCTGCGGTGGAGAGAGCGTTTCGGACGGCGGCGCTGACGGCGTCGTCAGGCCAGGCGAGCGAGCGCCTTGCCGCAGCGGGCGGAAATTAAATTCCCCCGCATCGGCCGGACCACTCGGCGGCGCTGGGAATGGGATAAAGGCCCGCCCTTTGTGGCCGAGTCGTCACCGGCTTCGAGGCGGCCGCGCGTTACCACCGCTCTGGCAACGCCACTTCCTGTCCAAAAGGCGATGCATTTCCGAAACGGCCCGTAATTCCGGTCGGGCCGAGCCGCGACTGCACATTTCGGCAGGGCGTTGCGGTACGAAGCTTTGCAATCAACTCTCTTACACCTAAATCTTGAAATCATATCATATTTCTATCATACTGACAAGGGAACCTCCCCATCGCACCCCCCTCAGATTTAGTTATAAGTTGGCACAGTGGATAGGCCTTGAGAAACTGAACACCGATCAATCTACATCTACATCCATACTCCGCAAGCACCTGACGGTGTGTGGCGGAGGGTACCTTGAGTACCTCTATCGGTTCTCCCTTCTATTCCAGTCTCGTATTATTCGTGGAAAGAAGGATTGTCGGTATGCTTCTGTGTGGGCTCCAATCTCTCTGATTTTATCCTCATGGTCTCTTCGCGAGATACACGTAGGAGGGAGCAATATACCTTCGATGAAGGTATGTTCTCGAAAAGTTCAACAAAAGCCCGTACCGAGCTACTGAGCGTCTCTCCGGCAGAGTCTTCCACTGGAGTTTATCTATCATCTCCGTAACGCTTTCGCGATTACTAAATGATCCTGTAACAAAGCGCGCTGCTCTCCGTTGGTTCTTTTCTATCTCTTCTATCAACCCTATCTGGTACTGATCCCACACTGCTGAGCAGTATTCAAGCAGTGGGCGAACAAGCGTACTGTAACCTACATATGTTTTTAACGTTTTCAAAATTTTCCGTGTGTAGACCGTCAAATCCTACATATGTCCAAGCAAATCTGAACATGTCCTGGAATTTTGGAGAGCGAAGTTGATTATGTATCCCCATACTACGGCGCAGTTACCTCGCATCGGGACGGACAGATAATAATTGCCTGAAAATAAAAAATTAAATTTTTGCACTCGATTGAAGACTTGAACCAAGGACCTCTCGTTCTGCAGCTGCTCACGCTAACCACGTGACCACGGTGCTCCTGAGCTCACACTATCCTTGATGTTACCTATCTTGCGCATGGAATACTCAGTTCGTATATTTTGCTTATTTTTTTCATAGTTCCACACAACTTCTTCCTATTTTCTCGATTGATCGGGCCGGCCGGGGTGACCGAGGGGTTCTAGGCGCTTCAGTCTGGAACCGCGCGACCGATACGGTCGCAGGTTCGAATCCTGCCTCGGGCTTGGATGTGTGTGATGTCCTTAGGTTAGTTAGGTTTAAGTCGTTCTAAGTTCTAGGGGACTGATGACCTCAGAAGTTAAGTCCCATAGTGCTCAGAGCCATTTTGATTGATCGGTGTTCAGTTTCTCAAGGCCTATCCACTGTGCCAACTTATAACTAAATCTGAGGGGGGCGCGATGGGGAGGTTCCCTTGTGAGAGGAATTCTTCTCTGCTGACCATACAAACTGCAAGGCCCTAAGGGACGAATGAAACAAAAGTCAAACAGGCCTCACCTGTATTGCACACTGTGTACGCTAACCGCACAAAGTAAGTATATGAAGAGTGGAAATGTCAAATCTTCTAAATGCCAAATTTCACATTCGACAGCAGAATCAAGCAAGCATCTGATTCTTTCTTGCACATAACTTAGCATTTGTACCCAAAAAATATTAGGCTGCTCATCTCGTCACTGTAAAAAAATGAGACAAATTAGAAAACACGAGGGGCGTTCAATAAGTAATGCAACACTTTTTTTCAGGAAGCAGGATTCCAATACACTATACTATTCCCCACTCTTCTGGCTACAAGACTCTATCTTCCAGCATAATCTCCGTTCAATACGACGGCCTTAAGCCGTCGGCACACGGACCGTGCTGTCGAACGTTAACGTTGAGCGTGCCAAGTTCAACGTGCTGCTGAACGCTCAGGAACGATGCGACTTGTGCATACGGTACTTGGGCCCCAACGTGGTATACGCGATCGCAACGCACTCCAGCGGCAGTTGAGGGATGTTTCTACTTCGTAAATCACACTGTTTATTCAACGGGCGCGCGTAAAATTCCCACGTTAGCTCTATTAAAACGCACATTTCTCCCATCGTCCACGAAAAGGAAAGTACCATGTCCAATCAATAAGGACAGAGACATATAAAAGTTCCATTACAAACAGGGGGGCACCAATTTGGAATACTTCTCCGCATAAGATAAACATTATTTTATCATTCCCACATTTTAGTAAAGCCACAAGGTCAGTCTTACTTAATCACTGTTCCTATCCAGTAGCAGAATCTTTGCAACATGTGAATTACGAAGCGTAAAAGAAAAAGGAGCAAAATATCTTTATACAAGTAGAGCAAGCTGTCCTGTAGATTAAGCCAATCGAACAAAGTATATACTTGTATTAAACTAATGATAAATTATCATAACCTAATAAAAACGCGAATGTTAGGATATAAAATACAATAGTGTCAAGACGCGAACCTCCGCCCACCACTCAAATCAATAGTAGACTGTGACGCTACTCACTACGCTGAACTAACAAAACCCAAAGTGTTAGAAATCAAAGTATGTTACCGTTGCAGAAAACCTTATCGTAGATGTGTTACTAATTGAAATTTAATTATAGCAAATTGTACCAAGAACAATGCGTTTTGGCTGGATCTTCCGTGTGTCGCTGCCTTCAAATAGTCTACTCTCATAATACGCAAGTTACAATAATTCTTTTGCCATAATTAGGATGTTTCTTGTTATTTTATTGGAACGAATCTCACAGTTATCTACGGGTTCTCCAGTGATTCTGAATTGGCTGGTGCTCAGAAACGGCATATATACATATAATCCTGAAATGAATGCCAATATGGCGCCTCACAACTGTGTAGTGAAGGGAGACGGCGTGCGTGTGACGTAGGTGGCGTTGTGCCATCTCATTGGTCAACGCTCAGACGCACGCTCGGAATATCTGACAAGCCAGATATTGCTCTGCACGTTCGGAAAGACTCCCGAACGTGCTATTCCACGCTGTGACGTCAGAAACTCGGCACGCTCAACGCTCAACGTTCGGATGCACGGTCCGTGCTGTCGAACGTTAACGTTGAACGTGCAAAGTTCAACGTGCTGCTGAACACTCCAGGAACAATGCGACTTGTGCATACGATGCGTGGGCCCCAGCGTGGTATACACGATCGCAACGCACTCCAGCGGCAGTTGAGGGATGTTTCTAGTTCGTAAATCACACTGTTTACTCAACGGGCGCGTGTAATTCCCACGTTAGCTCTGTTAAAACGCACATTTCCTCCGTCGTCCACGAAAAGGAAAGTACCATGTCCAATCAATAAGGAACCATGTCCAATCAATAAGGACACGGGCTTATAAAAGCTCCATTACAAACAGTGCGGTACAAATTTGGATTACTTCTTCGCATTTCATCATTACCACATTTTAGTAAAACCCCAAGGTCAGGTTTACTTGAGCACTTTTCCTGCCCAGTAGCAGAATCTTTGCAACATGTGAATTACGAAGCGTAAAGAAAAAGAAGCAAAATTCTTCATACAAGTAACGCAAGCTGTCCTGTGGATTAAGTCAATCGAACAAAGTCTCCCCTCAAAAAAAGGTTTACATTACATCAAAATTTCAGTATATGCTTATATTAAACAAATAATAAAGTATCAGAACGTAATAAAAACGCGAATGTTAGGGAAAAAAAATTTGGAATTGTCAAGACAACTCAATACAAGACGGTGACGCTACTCATTACGCTAAACCAACAACACACCCTTTGCCTCTAATCATAGTACGTTACCCCCTGCTGAAAACCTTAATCGTAGATATATTACTAATTGAAATTTAATTATAACAAATTGTACCAAGAACAATGCGTTTTTGATGGATCTTCTACATCTACATCCATACTCCGCAAGCCACCTGACGGTGTGTGGTGGAGGGTACCTTCCGTACCTCTATTGGTTCTCCCTTCTATTCCAGTCTCGTATTGTTCGTGGAAAGAAGGATTGTCGGTATGCCTCTGTGTGGGCTCTAATCTCTCTGATTTTATCCTCATGGTCTCTTCGCGAGATATACGTAGGAGGGAGCAATATACTGCTTGACTCTTCGGTGAAGGTATGTTCTCGAAACTTCAATAAAAGCCCGTACCGAGCTACTGTGCGTCTCTCCTGCAGAGTCTTCCACTGGAGTTTATCTATCATCTCCGTAACGCTTTCGCGATTACTAAATGATCCTGTAACGAAGCGCGCTGCTCTCCGTTGGATCTTCTCTTCAGTGAGTCGCTGCCTTCAAATAGCCTACTCTCAAAACACGCAAGTTACAATAATTATTTTGCCACGAATATGATGTTTCTCATTATTTTATTGGAACGAATCACACAGTTAACAACGGGTTTTCCAGTGATTCTCAATTTGCTGGTGCTCAGAAACGGCATTTATACATATAGGCTTGAAATGAATGCCAATATGGCGCCTCACAACTCTGTACTGAAGGGAGACGGCGTGCGTGTGACGTAGGTGGCGTTGTGCCATCTGATTGGTCAACGCTAAGACGCACCTTACTAGGAAAGCTTGTATGGCTGCGTGGCACACTCTTTTGATCAACGTCGGGGCCAATGTCTTGCTACATCAGCAGCCTCCCGATCATTCATGTACTGCTTCCCGTGGAGTACATTCTCAATGGGCCAGACAGATATAAGTCAGGAAGGGCGAGATCCTGGCTGTAGGGTGGGTGAAGAAGACCTGTCCAGTGAAGTTCTGCGACCTTCTTTCGGATGCACAGATTCGTGTGAGGCCTTGTGTTGTCAAGGAAAAGGAAAATTTCGTCTGCTTTTTTGCCAACGCTGAAGTCCAACATCGCAGGAGTCACAGATGTGTGCGACCAGCAGGCACACAAATCAGACGGGTTTGCGCGACATTTTTGTGATGATGACACACGCCTCGCCCAACGACTCACCATGCTTTTGTTCACTGCCAGGTTTTCGCAGACATTCAGCAATCTCCTCTACGAATATCTGTCATGCTCTGGTTTACCACCAAAGGAAACTCAATGACAGCTCTCGGCTCCGTTATAGACGCCATTCTGAAAGCTAAGTAAGCGCCGCCACCATCGGAACTTGATGAAGCTATAGCGGTTCAAGCGATGTCCCACAACAAATTCCGCTTTTTTCACCGAAGCTGACAGAGAAAAAAATATGTAGCAGTACTTACTGAACGCCCCTCGTTGCTTACTGACTATGTTTAGGCGCCGTATCAGTAAACTGACTTGTTTTAAATGCTAGTAAGAAAGTTTTTGTTTCACGTGCCATTAATACTGAAGCACTGTGTTTTATTTGCGACACTACAAGTACAGAAACAGGGCACTAAAGTTTTATGTAGAAGAACTGTGATCAGCAAATACCATTTCTCAAGTATTTTACACTTTTACAAGAGAGTAAGAAAATTAAGACTTAAGGAAAAGAAATTCTCAGTACTATTTCTTAAACAACTCCATTCTTGGCATTAAATTTTGCTAAGTTTACTGTAGAACTCCCTGTGTGTTGGGAAAGAAATGGCAATTTCGTCAACAGGTCTCTCCGTTTTGCCGTTGATAAACAAGTCTTGTTTCTCAGATGAAGTTTCGGCATGGCGTACAACAGCCATGTTCTTACCGCTTTTTAATACACTGACGTTTCTTCAGTCTTCTGTTTGGGAATAATAACTTCTACACAGATATTTGAGAGGGATGAGTACGAGACGCTTCGCTCATACCGCATTCGGAAATCTTACAAGTCTGCTCAAACAACAATATTTCAGCAGCATCTTTAAAATCAAATAAGCAATTTTTATGTACTGGAATTACTTGACATCGTTTTATAGCTTTCTTGTGCTAATCTCGGGGAACAAAGGCCTTACTTACCCTTCTTCATTTCTCTATAATTACAAAATCTTTGTCGTGGCTCAAAACGCTGTGCCCACGCACCAAAAACCTGTGTTATCACTTCAAAACAACACAGGCTTACCAGAAACATCAACACTAACAAAACCGTGCATCAACTACATGGAGGAGACCTTGATTGGAGCTCCAGAGAAAAGCACTACTTGTACAAAGGCCATGAGCCATCTTTCTCGATTATTTGGAACTTGGAACAAGTCTAGGAACACGCAACAGAGTTCTTGTAACATAATGGGATTGAAAACGCGTTTTGCGAACAAAATGGCAATTTAATTTTAGTTTTTTGAGAGACGATAGTATAATGACTTGTGTAATACGGAGAAACGTCCACCACCATATAGTGTCGGAATTCAACAGTAGCAGGGTCGTGATATATTGAGGCCACGCTTTATCATTTCTTGATATTGCTGCCACCATTGGTCACGATCACACGACCGTCGTGCGAATACGATGGGTTCAGGAGGGCAATGTCCACGGCCATGCACCACTTAATGGCCCCAAGTGACCAGCGTATGAGTGGCTGCTCGTCAGCGCAGGATCGTGGGCCCATTTCAGGTACGCTGAATCGAGAAAGGGAATCATTTGTACCAAGTCATCTATCTACAGAGACACTGCCACGACATCTTGAGCACCACGGACTGCATGAGGACAACTGGTGTGATTTTCCATGACGGCACAGCACAGAGAATGCCGAAACAGTGATGTGCCCAACGGTAATAATGCACACAAGATGTATGTTCTTGGATAGGGTCCGCCTTTAGCAAAACACAATTTTGTTTTTAACCCAAACATGTTTCACTGCAGTGCAGCATGACTGAGATGCTGCAACTGCAGTGAAACATGTTTGGGTTAAAAAACAAAATTGTGTTTTGCTAAAGGGGGGTCCTATCCAAAAACATACATATTGTTAAAGCAAACACGGAAGAAAAGAGCTTCAACCCCAAGATGATTAATGCACACAAGAATGGAACCAGATCATCTTTCGAGACAAGTCACAGTTCTGCATAAAACATTAGGACGAACGTGTTACTGAGATGAGGCAGCAAGGAGAACGAACGTTGCCAGATTATATTCATCACCATACCCTAGCACCTGGCACTGAGTATCTCTGGTTCGCTTAATCGGTAATTTAGCCAGCAGCCGTTACATGTACGACTTTTTAAGGCTAGTGGCTGTACGCTCTCTTCGAACTCTCCAGTGTGCTATCTTTCAACAAGATAACACCTCTTCGAGGTCTCCATGACGTTGTCTACCAACAAGATAATAGAAGACAGCATGTTGCTAGTTCTATTCTAACCTGTCTCAATAAACACAGCGTTCGACTATCGCCCTGACCAGTACCCTCTCCAGATCTTTCACCCTCTTGAAAGATCTGACCATGGGTTACTAAGACACTGATGTCACACTACGACAGACGAACTCTAGCGTACAGCTAGAGCAGCATGGAATGACTTACCAGTATCTGTCATCCAACCTCAGTACTCGATGTCTAGCCAGGTTAGAGCAATCATTACTGCCAGAGACGGTACGGTAGTTTTGTGTACTAAACTCGCACCTTGTACATTCCCAAATCACATAATATTTAATCATGTATTATTTCTACTGTACCGTGCATGCACAAGAAACAAAATTTCGTTATTTTCTGTGCACCCTGGTGTTGCAATTTTAGAGCTAGCAGTGCAAAAGAAGCAGCAACCGAAAGTAATTTTTGTCTGTCCACTGTTTCACTCCTTCGCCATCTACTGCCTACATTAGTAACAAGTGGGGCTGCGACTTGGACTTTCAAAGTATGCCAAAAACCACATTATGGGGCCATTAACGTAGTGTGCCTGCTTCCAATATTCCTGGCCACCTTGTGTCAATTGAGCGTAGTCCAGCATGGTCGAACATTATCTTTTTGATATTCTAGGTGTTATGGTGTACCATGGGCGTACTGACCTCCAAATCTTTGAACACGACAATACACTCACCGATCAACGTTATTGTGACACAGTACTCCTTTCCCATGTGCGTCTTTACGGGGATACAATCGGTCTTGACTTTATTTTCATGAACGACAATATGTGACTGAATCGAGCAGTACAGCTAGACGAGCTCTTAGAATGAGGGGCTATTCTGCAAATGAACTGGCCTACCCGTTCCCCCAATTTAAGTCCTATGGAGCACGTGTCAGATACGTTGGGGAGAATGTTCACATGCCCCAGTGACCAGCTAGCAACTATCAAAGGTGCTGGCGGAGGAATGAAATGCTTTACCAGAAGTAGTCCATAGACCCAATTCTAAGTGAGCGACAGAAGCGACCGTCAGTGCGACAGATTCAAGCGACAAAACACAGTTGCAGATATACCTGCGGAAGTGTCCTATGTTGGCGACATCCGTGCCACTGCTGGTCTACCTATACAATGGGCAAAGTCTGATTTCAAACGTGTTTTGAATCTTGTGAATCTTGTCGCTGCACCATATGTGACACAGATAGCGATAGCTATGAGTTTTCTCAGCAGAACACTGCTATCAAATACCTATCATCCAATTTTCAGAAAGCTATTCAGCGAAAAAAATTGATTCTTCCACCTCTTAAAGCTTGATATATTCTCTCAATGAAGGACTGAGCTTCTTTTCGGTATTCGTCATAGATACTGTGCCTGCAGCTAAGTAAATGACTGCACAGATTTTTTACGAGTTTGAAGAGGTAAAAACGCATGGCATAAACTTTGCGTATAGTTCAATGTAGGCCATACATGATTGCATATGAAATGTAGCCAACATATCGAAACTATATATAAAATTAAGAGCAGAATGATATCTCTTTCCATTCTCGAGATATTGCTTTTTATATCTGAGAAATGGTATGCGCGGAGCGCCCAATTGCTTTACTTAACATCGGGAAACACATCACAAAAAATGCCACATCTCATAAGTGGTTGAAGACATCGAAAAGAGTTATTTTGCAAATGACAGCATGCAAAGATGACATATTTTGACATATGATTAACAATTGAATCGTTTAGGGCAAATGTTTGTGCAGAGTGAAAATACGACTCCCTATAAATAAGGCAACGGGTTTTTATTCAGATTTTCATAGCCAAATTAAGACTGAGAAACGGACAAATGGTTCAAATGGCTCTGACCACTATGGGACTTAACATCTGAAGTCATAAGTCCCATAGAACTTAGAACTACTTAAACCTAACTAACCTAAGGATATCACACACATCCATGCCCGAGGCAGGATTCGAACCTGCGACCGTAGAGGTCGCGCGGTTCCAGACTGAAGCGCCTAGAACCGCTCGGTCACATCGGCCGGCAGAAACGGACAACTGGGGTATCAAACTGACCGGCGTGAGGTGTAGTTTTCCAAACAAATATTTAATTAATTAAAAGTAACTGGCGTAATTACGAAAACGTTAGTGAGTTGGGGAAACATTGATGTATTTCACGAACAGCTGCTGACAGCTATGTAAATGAAGTATTAAAAAGGTAATCTCTCCAAGGTCTAGCTATTTTGCACATAAAAAGATACCACTGGTGAGATATTTAACTGTGAAATAGGATTCCTTCGAATCAAGTACTAAACTTACGGCATTTTGAGAACGTAAAACGCTTGGAATACAAATGAGGTGCCAATAGATTAAAGAAACTTTGGACATGCCTTCGGACGACGCTCTAAATCATGTACAGCAAATGAGGTGCATCAAATATTTCTGTAATCTGTTTTATTTCTTACTTTCAGACAAATCATTTCACAAAATGTTTGACTTATTTTTCAAAAACCTTGCAAGCTTTATTCATGTAGACTATTTAGAGTAATTGAAACGCTTGACATTAACATTGATTACTGATGAATTAAGTTCCCAACAATTGAAATCAGAAACATTTCATCATTGCGCAGTGTGTTTTATTACGAATTTAATGTGTGTGATATACTAGGGGAGGCGTGTTTACACTTGAAAGATCAAGTACTTTGGCACGACCTTACAAATATGCCTTGAGGCGCAGTGGGGGAGTATAAATAAAACTTAATACACAGAACAGGTGACTGGATTACAGTTAAATCAGTTAAAACATAAGTAGTGGGCAGGTCCTAAACTAGGACCCACAATGATTCATAATACGAGCCAAAGACGCTACCGCTATACCGCCGACACCTCGCGGTTGAGGTCACTCATTTTTCCCTACCTGCGACAGTCTGTCATTCATCCACACTTACTGGCTGTTGCAAGCTGATTGTCATGTAAAAAACACTCGTCTTTAATTATGTGATGAGATAGTCGAACAAAACTCTGCTCGTGCGCATATGTTCGAAGAATCTGTCTGGTGCTCTTCGTTGTTGATAAATAAATTATGAAATTCTCCGTTAGGATTCCTCCCTTGGTCAATTTCATGCGCAGCGCTCGTTTGCCTCCTCAGTTTAATAAGTAAAGCTAATTTCTTTGCCATACTCTCGAGCTACAATATTCTATTGTTTATTGGCGCCGTTTTATTGAAACAGCTGGTCGCCTCTAGCAGCCACCTTGTAGCAGGAGTTCATCGCTCGTTCACAGGGATGGTGACCTCAGAGTAATTATTGTCTCTGAATAAAAGCGTCATTTCTGTTCGTCTCATTGCGTATTTATTTCATTTATCTACTGTACTACACCGTAGTAGTTCTTTCTATGCGTAGCCCCCAGTTTCATCGAGCTATATTATTTGACAGTGACACATCACGCGTGAATCTTAAGTTCTACACACCATTGTAGTTTGATACTACGACAAAAGTAAAATAATTTGACAATCCAACGAAAACAGTATGTAAGTTGTGGAAACATTGTTTCATCTACGTCTACATCTACATGATTACGCTGCAATTCACAATTAAGTGCCAGTCAGAGGGTTCATCGAACCACCTTCAAGACAATTTTCTACCATTATGCTCTTGAATAGCACATGGGGAAAAAGGAAAACTTACATCTCTCCGTGCGAGCACAAGTTTCTGTTATTTTATTATGATAATCAATTCTCACTATGTAGGTGTGCGCCAAAAAATATTTTCACACTCTTAGAATAAAGCTGATGAGAAGGTCCTGCCGCAGCAAAAGACAACTTTGTTTTAATGATTTCCACTCCAATCCGCATATCATATCCGTAGCACTCTCTCCCTTATTTCGGGGTAATATAAAATAAGCAGCTCTTCTTTGAACCTGTTCGATGTTCTCCGTTAGTTCTATTTGATGCGGATGCCATACCGCACAGAATTACTCCAGAAGAGGTCAGACAAGCGTATTGTAAGCAGTCTCTTTAGTATACCTATTCCGTTTTCTGGGTGTTCTGCCAATAATCGCTACATTATCTTGAGAGGTGGCATGAGCCCCCTCTCATATTTCTATCTTACGATTTTCCTCTCTAATAGCATGCAGTGAAAAGTCGCTATTCTTCACACGCAGACTTCCCACGCAGCGTCTCTCGTCACCCGGGTGGTCCGGTGACAGGCGGGCTCTGCTGATCTGGAAAGCGTTAAGCCGATGGGTGTGAGGAAGTCGAGTGAATGCTTTCCAGACGCCGACATTGTCAAAAGACACGCCCGGAGGGGTCTGAAGTAGCGGCTGGGGAAAACACTTTCTGGCGGGCTACCAGCGAGGCGTGGGAATGACTTGTGTACGCAGGCAGTTGTGGTGGGAAAATTCTCGCGCTTTCTGCAAAATAGTAACTGTCATTGGCTTGCTCAGGGCATAGCTCCGTGACGTAGCAAAATCAACGCAGAAATTGGCGCCAAGAATCTCCATTGGTGGAATGGTAGTGCTCCGGCAATAGACTGGAATTTTCCGCCGGTTTTCGAGTTGCTGATTGGAACGTTTAACCACAGCCACTGTCGTGGGGGCGGGAATATTGTGTGTTCAGCCTGTACGGGTGCTCTAGCTAGTCAGCTCTCGCCTTTCGGTGGAGGACGTCGAAGCAACCAGCCATCGCCTCCGGTACGCCAGATCGTGTTCTGGCAGTTAAGAAGACAGTTTGGTAATGTATGTCCGCAGCACCGGCAGATAGGGATTTTCCTAGGTGATAATCAGAGCTCAGCAGACCGCGCCTGTTCGTCTTTTTCTAACTTTGTTCTGTCTTGAGTAGCAGCAATTAATGTTGGGTTAGCTGTGTGTCTCTTTTAAGATTTGAGTGGCAAGGAATTGGCTGCACATACCACTTCGTCTTAAACCTCACAATCTAGTTTAGGGACAACTTCACCTTCATAGCGTTTGTTTGAGTATCCAATTTGAGCCAATTTGATGTATTATAAATGTTTCATGTGTTTTTGTTTATTATTTTGTGTTTAGTCTTAATAAATCATATTGTTATTTTGGACAGAACTTTCATTCTGTTAATCGGTAGAGCAATCCCATCATTCTTCCCTATGTTAATGAAACCTTCGTTTATTTAACTTATTTATCAAATTAAATTATTGCAGGGGCCAAACTCTCTTCTACTCCACTGGCAGGGTTGATTAGAGTCAGTTCGCGTTTTTTTTTTAATCCTTGTGCAACAGCAAAAGTTGGAGTTAGAATAGGGGAGGGGGGGCTTAGAGCATCATTTACATATGTAGATTCTAGAAGAATTGAGTGTTAAATACATTGCTAGCCCCGGCACCTCGCAATCTATGTGATCGCTCCAATTTAAGTTATTCGTAACTGCAATCACTAAGTACTTTGTTGAGTTTATAGCCTCTAGATTTGTGTGATTCATCGTGCAACGGAAATTTTGTGCATTCTTTTTAATGCTCATGTGAATGACTCACACTTTTCATGATTTAGAGTCATTTGCCACATTTTCCACTATACAGATATCTTGTCTAAATCAATTTGCAATTCGTTTTCATCATCTGGTGACTTTTCATGACGGTAAATCACAGCATCACCTGCAGACAATCTAAGAGGGTTGCTCAGATTTTCCTATAAATCGTTTATGTAGTTAAGGAAAACCAAAGAGCCTATAACACATCCCTGGGGAACACCAGATATTACTTCTGTTTTACTCCATGACTTTCCATCAGTTCTTACGAACTTTGAACTGCCTGACAGGAAATGATCAGTTAAACAACTGAAACGATACGCCATAGGCAGGCAATATAATTAAAAGTTGCTTGTGAGGAACGGAGTAAAGAAACCTTCTGGAAATCTAAAAATATGGAATCAATTCGACGTACCTTGTTGATAGCACACATTGCTTCCTGAGAATAAAGATCTGGTTGTGTCTCACAGGAATGATATTTTCTGAATCCGTGTTGGCTATTTGTCAGTAAATCATTGGTTTCTTAGAAGTGATTCATAATATTCAAGCACCGTATATATTCCAAAATCCTACTGAAAATCGAAGTTAATGATACGAGCCTGTAACTCAGAGGATTACTCATCTTCCCTTCCTTGGGTATTGCTGTGAATCGTGCAACTTTCCAGTCTCTGGGTACGGATCTTTCTGTTACCGAGCGCTGTCCATGATTCCTAAAGTATGGAGCTATTGTATCAGCCTACTCTGAAGGGAACCTGACTAGTATGCAATCTGGATCGGAAGCCTTGCCTTCCTTAAGTGCTTTAAGTCATTTCACTACACCGAGGATATCTACTTCTAAGTTACTCATTTGGCACAACTTTGAAATATAGAAAGGTCTTGATCGCACAGTTTTTTATTAAGCGTTACGCGTTTCAATATTTCATCATCAGACTTAAGATTAAAATCAAAAATACAAAGCTCACGAAAGCAGATAGACTTTCGTGAGCTCTGTACTAAAGTTTGATTTTAATCTTTAGTCTGATGCTGAAGTTTTGATACGTGTAATGCTTAACAGAGAATTGTGCATTCATGACCTTTCTATATTTCAAAGTTGTGCCAATCAAAATGGTCGCCTGACTCTACCATGAATGTATTTTTCCTTCAAGTAACATAAGTTACTCATGTTGCCAGTTGTACTGGATTCGAATTCTGGAGTATTTACTTTTTCTTTTGGGAAGGAATTTCGGGAAACCGTGTGAGCCGGACGCGGCTAGTGTTCAATGCCCTTTATTGTTTGTCATCTTCTCTTTACGATACTACCGCCTCGTTTTCTTATTCGATTTACTGGCGTCACTAAGTCTGTCTTACCTGCCCGTGAGTGGCAGAAGCAGCGCTTATCGATAAGCGCACTGTCGTAATATCTTTGAAGCGACCGCTAGTATTTCCGGGTCTTCGTGTGTCTGTAGTTCAGCTGGGAGCTCAGTCGGGACGCAGCAGCAGTGAAGTCGGGGACGCAGCAGCAGTCGGGACGGAGCGCCAGTGAGGTGCGGGCAGCCAGTGCTCGCCGAATGGAGCGGGACGACCGTTGGTCGGTCGTTCGGTTGGTCGTCTCATCGGCGACGTGTATTTGGTCCTTTGACCTTTTCTGGGCCTCGTCACTTGGGTCATCTTGCCCAGGGCCAGCCAGAAATTCTGCACGCGTGCGGTGCTCATGCACGCGTGCAACTTCCGGGTCACAGTGTGCACGCCGCAGCCGTCAGCGTTCATGTAGTGCATGTTTCTACGCACAGATGTCGCTTTATCCACTTGCTGGGATACTCTGTACCGGCGCATTCTAGTGCTCTTTCCACAGCTTGCAAGCCAACCATGGGAAGGTATTTCGCGTATTAAACATTTAAAATACTGTCACAGTGTACTCATTGAGACGTCTACTTTTATGTTAACAGTTTAACCCAGTAAGACAAGTAATACAGTTAACAACCGTGGGTTTTTATTAAGGCAGCTTGACTGGCGGCACGTAAATACGCGTAATGTTTTTGATCTAGTATTTAAGAAAGAGAGCACTTGGCGACTTCCAACGAACCTTATTCATGATTTCAAATAACATTAAACTAATGCAAGGTTTCCTACAACTAATTCTCGGTGCCCTCAGTTACACCCACATAATTTCTGTCTCACTGACCTCTGAACAGAATCATAACCGCAGACCTCTCGATGATCACCTGTTATTTCAGTACCATTATTGCTATATCTTTCATCAGCTCCGTCTGAAATCTGCATAATAACCGACAATTAGATGAATGTTATGTTTTGTCGACTTCAGCTGAGCGTAGCCCTTCACACATTAAAACAAAAAAAAAGACAAAAAAAAACTAAATGTAAGTATACATTGGAACAATCGGTTTAATGACCAACTTTCCTGATAATAATGTAACATGGAGCAGAATGAGGCAATAATGCACAGTTAAACAATTTTTAATTATGGAAGGAATAAATCCAAACACGTTTATCACTGGTCATGAGAAATGATAATCGAGTTGATGTGTCTCATCCATTTCCTTAAGGACATTTAATTTTGCTTGCCGGTCTTCACTGTTGAGTACACTACACTCGTCTTTGTGATATGTATTGTAGCGTCTTTCAATTGAAAACTTACGCTGGCCGCCTATTATTCGGCGGCACAGCAAACACTGTGAGTTTTCACCAACGGCTACAAAAAAGAATTGTAGTTCCTAGTCATTCTTAAACAACTGCGAACATAGATCTCCCGTCCTTTGCTTTTTCACAGTACCTGCCACTTCTCAGTACTTCGCTGTTAAGGTTACCAGGGGTAAACGAGACTGGGTATGTTGCGCTCTTGCTTGTACCACATAAACAAGGAAGTGCTGCCGCCGCCGTTCATTTAGGACACATGTCTAATAACAGATGTCGCTGTCGCACACGTGCGCACATGTGCAGCACTTCCGCACGTCTGCACACTGTGCAGCGTTTGGCCGGCACTGATCTTGCCGGACGTGGGTCGGTTCCTTCCTTGCGCAGGGATGTCGTGGCCAACGGGCAAGAGTTACCTCTGGATGGATGGGTCCGAGCCAGTGTGCCCGGGTCGCCGTGTCTCCGAATTCCGAACGCACATCGAGTAGACTCGGGTTGGAGCTGCAGTCAGCTTCGGATAGCCAAGACTCGCCCGACCGTCGCCGACACACGTAATTTGAGTGGGAACGACCTGGCTTGGTTGTTAGGTCGGTCGTCTCATCGGACGACATGTATTTGGTTGCCGACAGCTTGTGGGAACACACTGTGTGTCGAATTGATTCGTCCTTGCTTTACGATTGTTCGAATTCTTGTGCAAGTGTGTTTACGTCGAATTGTGTGTAGTTTCTTGATTTCCACTGAGCAGATGAATGCTGTCTGCGTACTATAGGCAGTTGGTCAGTTACGATACAGGGAATTGATTTGGTTGTTGGTTGGTTCTTCAGCCGTCCCTAGGTCGTGTTCCAGCCCGATTGTTTAGTGTTATGCTTGGCTGCTTGTCTCACCTAAACTGTGTTTAGAGTTTCCTCCCCAGGCCGAGCCTTGGAACACTCCTGAGAACCACCCTTTGTTGTTTCTGATTGTCATTTTATTTGGTCGCAGATACTGTGCCAGGCGTTCAGCCGTGTATTAATTTTGTCTGTTTTATGTTTAGTATATCGCCTTCAGCCGACCTTCATAACAAATATTTTAAGCTTAGGCCTTTAGCCGTGTTTTATTTAAAATTCTTGTTGCTCAGTATTTAGGCCTTCAGCCGCGTTTGTTTCTGAATCTGCGGCCTTAATATATAAATCCTTGTCGGAAGGTTTCTCTTCAATTATCTTGGCTTCTTGAAACGGCGCCGCGCGGGATTAGCCGAGCGGTCTATGGCGCTGCAGTCATGGACTGTGCGGCTGGTCCCGGCGGAGGTTCGAGTCCTCCGTCGGTCATGGGTGTGTGTGTTTGTCCTTAGGCTAATTTAGATTAAGTAGTGTGTAAGCTTAGAGACTGATGATCTTAGCAGTTAAGTCCCAGATGATTTCACACACATTTGAACTTTTTTTTTATCTTAAGGTTGTCTTTAATTATTCTTGCGTAATTAGTTGGGCCTTCAACCGACAAGAAACTTCAAGTTTTCTTAAGATTTTTTTCTGTTGTACTGTGTAAAATCTTATCCTTCTAGCCTCTCTTTTATTGTGTAAAAAAAAAATTGGGCTTTGAGCCGAAGAATTAATTTGAATTTCTCTTAAAATGGCCTTTAGCCGAAATTTGTAAATGCTTGGCTTTTAAAGAATTTCCTTAGCAGATCTGAAATATTATTTCGGCCTTTAGCCGAGAAGATATTACAATTTTGCTTAAGTAAGGCCTTCCAGCCGTCACTCTGAATCCTGGTGTTTTAAAAGCAATCATTTAAACTTATTCTGGAGAAGTTACTTGGGCCCTCAGCTGTGAATTGCTCTTTGTTGTTTTAAAGAGAAAACTGTGCATTTGTTTGAGGAATAAAGTTGTGTGTTCTTGTATAACTAACACTAATTGACCTTGGCCGCTTTCCACAATCTGATCCGCTCTGTCCTGCGAAACCGGATTTCACCGCGTTTAGTAATTCTGTTTTAGCGCACTGTCATGAATAACATCGAAAACAAAGAAAAATTATTATTATTGCTCAAACGTGTGTGAATTTCTAAGAGACCAAACTGCTGAGGTCATCGGCCCTTAGACTTACACACTACTTAAGCTAACTTATACTAAGAACAACACACACACCCATGCCCGTGGGAGGACTCTAATCTCCGGCGGAAGTGGCCGCACAATCAGTGACATCGCCTCTAACCGCGCGGCCACTCCGCGCAGCATTATTATTGTTGTTGTTATGACATTCGTACCTATTTCTCTTTGAAACTGCGTTAATCAAAAGGGTGAGAATATCCTAAATGAACAGTTAAATAAAATATTAGAAATCTGTGATTTTACTCCGCACGTCCATTACTGCGTAGGAGTTAACGTCGAGCTTTGAAGCAGAGGAGTGACTGGTTTCCGTACAAACGACACACGCGTAGAGAGCGACGCTCCCGTGTTTGACCGCACACGTAACGCAGGGCAGAGCGGGGCGGCGCGAGCAGAATTGCGGCCGTTTCGACGAGAGAAGCACGTCGTCAGGAGGGCCATTGTGCCGGCGCGGCGGCCATTAACCACTCGACAGCTGCAGCCGCCCCTGACCCGAGTCCTCTCCGCCGGCCGGACCGGGGCTCCCACGGGCGTGCTGCCGACACAATTGCCCAGAGACGTGACCGCCACTGGCAGGTGCAAGTGCTGCCTTTCCAGCTTCCACTGGGACGTCGAGGCGGCGCGACGGACCAACACGTGTGTGGCAGTCACTGAGGCTGATCAAGAGGTGGTCTTCGGCCTCAGATTTATTCATCACCTAGTTCCGTAGCAGACACCTACACTCAGGTGATATACTCCTAATATCGTGTCGGACCTCCTTCCGTGCAACTCGACGTGGCATTAACTCAACAAGTGTAAGTCCCCTGAAGGAATATTCAGACATGCTGCACTATAGCCGTCTACAATTGCGAATGATTTGCCGGAGCAGCATCTCGTACATGAACTGACCTCTCGGTTATGTCCCATAAGCGTTCGATAGTTTTCCTGTCGGGCGATTTGGGTGGCCGAACCATTCGCTCGAACTTTTCGCGAATGATGCTGTAGTATACAGAGAAGTTGCAGCATTAGAAAACTGCAGCGAAATGCAGAAAGATCTGCAGCGGATAGGCACTTGGTGCAGGGAGTGGCAACTGACCCTTAACATAGACAAATGTAATGTATTGCGAATACATGGAAAGAAGGATCCTTTATTGTATGATTATATGCTAGCAGTTACTTCTGTAAAATATCTGGGAGTATGCGTGCGGAACGCTCTGAAGTGGAATTATCATATAAAATTGATTGTTGGTAAGGCGGGTGCCAGGTAGAGATTCATTGCGAGAGTCCTTAGAAAATGCAGTCCATCAACAAAGGAGGTGGCTTACAAAAGACTCGTTCGACCTATACTTAAGTATTGCTCATCGGTGTGGGATCCGTACCAGGTCGGGTTGACAGAGGAGATAGAGAAGATCCAAAGAAGAGCGGCACGTTTCGTCACAGGGTTATTTGGTAAGCACGATAGCGTATGGAGATGTTTAGCAAACTCAAGTGGCAGACTCTGCAAGAGACCGCTCTGCACCGCGGTGTAGCTTGCTGTCCAGGTTTCGAGAGGGTGCGTTTCTGGATGAGGTAACGAATATATTGCTTCCTCCTCCTTACACCTCCCGAGGAGATCACGAATGCAAAATTAGAGAGTTTCGAGCGCGCACGGAGGCTTTCCGGCAGTAGTTCTTCCCGCGAACCATACGCGACTGGAACAGGAAAGGAAGGTAATGACAGTGGCACGTAAAGTGCCCTCCGCCACACATTGTTGGGTGGCTTGCGGAGTATAAATGTAGATGTAGATGAACTGTCCAGAGTGTTCTTCAAAGCAATCGCAAACAGTTGTATCCCGGCGACGTGGCGCATAGTCATGCATAATTCCATCATTGTTAAAAGAATGGCTGGAAGTGGTCTCCAAGTAGCCGAAAATAACTACTTCAGTTGGAGCAGTAAACACAGCCCACACCTTTATGGAGCCACCACCAGCTTGCGCAGTGCCCTGTTAACAGCCTGGGTCCATGGCTTCCCGGCGTCTGCGCCACACTCGAGCTCTACCACCGTGACTCTTCTGAGCAGGCCACCTTTTCCCGGTTGTCTAGGGTCCAACCGATATCGTCACGAGCCCAGGAGAAGCGCTACAGGCGCAATGTCGTGCTATTAGCAAAGGCACTCGCGCCTGAGGTCTGCTGCCATAGCCCAACGTCAAATTTCGCCATACTGTTCTAACGGGTACGTTCATCATACATCCGACATTTATATCTGCAGTTATTTTACACAGTGTAGCTTGTCTGTTAACACTGGCCACTCTACGCAAATGCCGCTGCTGTCGGTAGTTAATTGAATGCCGTCGGCCACTGCATTGGGCGGGTGGTATTCTCGGTGTGGGGTCCCGCCCACTCGTCTCGTATAGGGTCTCTAATGGATGCTGCGTACTCGGAATGCTATACAACAATTCGAGCAAATAACATCAATAGTTATTATCACAAATAAGCAGATTGACTATACTATGAATTTACAATGGTGTCTAAAGTGATGGGCGACATGCAAACAAAGTCCTTTGCTGTATATAACATGTAAGCGATTGATACGGATCACTCGTCACTGCTATCGTAGTGCTCAAAAATGTTCAAATGTGCGTGAATTCTTAAGGGATCAAACTGCTGAGGTCATCGGTCCCTAGACTTACACACTACTTAAATTACCTTATACTAAGAACAACACACACACCCATGCCCGAGGGAGGACTCGAACCTCCGGCGGGAAGGGCCACACAGCCTGTGACATGGCGCCTCAAACCGCACGGTCACTCCGTGCGTAGTCCTCTCCTAGTACTGTCCTACGAGGGTCACTCCAAAAGAAATGCACACTGTTTTTTTTTTTAAATCCATGTTTTATTCTACATGTTTGAAAGTTTTACAGTGTGTAGATACATCCTTTAGGAACAATATTTTCATTTCCCCACGTAATTTCCATCCCTCTCAGCTGCCTCACGCCATCTTGGAACCAGCGCCTGTATACCCGCACGGTAAAATTCTGGACCAACCTGTTGGAGCCACTGGTTCAAAATGGCTCTGAGCACTATGGGACTTAACTTCTGAGGTCATCAGTGCCCTAGAACTTAGAAATACTTAAACTTAACTAATCTAAGCACATCACACACATCCATGCCCGAGGTAGGATTCGAACCCGCGACCGTAGCGGTCGCGCGGTTCCAGACTGTAACGCCTAAAATCGTTTTTTTTTTAATAAAAGCATTTATTAAAAAAACAATGTTACACATTCCAAATACATACTAAGTCATACATACATGAAGTTATTTAAACAAAACGGTTTGATCATTCAATTACGCTGACGTTAAGGAAAGACAACAGAAGATTGTGTTTCCAGAATGAGATTTTCACTCTGCAGCGGAGCGTGCGCTGATATGAAACTTCCTGGCAGATTAAAACTGTGTGCCCGACCGAGACTCGAACTCGGGACCTTTGCCTTTCGCGGGCAAGTGCTCTACCATCTGAGTTACCCAAGCACGACTCACGCCCGGTACCCACAGCTTTACTTCTGCCAGTATCTCTTCTCCTACCTTCCAAACCTTACAGAAGCTCTCCTGCGAACCTTGCAGAACTAGAACTCCTGAAAGAAAGGATATAGCGGAGACATGGCTTAGCCACAGCCTGGGGGATGTTTCCAGAATGAGATTTTCACTCTGCAGCGGAGTGTGCGCTGATATGAAACTTCCTGGCAGATTAAAACTGTGTGCCCCACCGAGACTCGAACCTGGTAGAGCACTTGCCCGCGAAAGGCAAAGGTCCCGAGTTCGAGTCTCGGTCGGGCACACAGTTTTAATCTGCCAGGAAGTTTCAGAAGATTGTATTACTGACTAATTACCAGAAAGAACTAAGTTAAACATCAAGAAATTTTTTTTAAAGACATTCAAACTTCAACCTGAAGAAGTAAAATCTGCACTTTGAATTACATGAGCTGCAATCTTTTGCAGAAGCATAATTTCTTTATGATGGATATCAGCAAGTTGGTGGAATAATTTTAAATATAAAACAATTTAATAATCATATTAAACAATTTCTGAAATACTTGGGAATGGCGGTAAGGAGATATATAATAAAGTTGACTAGCCTTCCAACTACACTTTCTGGACATTAATTGAATCTTAAGTATCTGAAGTGATCAGATCTATATAATCAGTCTTTCACTGCGAAACTGACTTACACATCACAGTGCAAAAATGAACAGGGTAATGTGCCAGCCATTGAATATTACATTTATCAGATAGAATCTTATGGTTTTAACCAATCAATAAGGACATTTCTATAAAAACTGTCTCTTTCCAAATTTCTAGTATAAGCCAAAAATGCACCTTTAATGTTTTGTGTTTTGACACTATTAGACACACAATCTCAATGTCGCAGAAGTTCTGTACATTAGCTTATAAATTTCAAGAACTACTCTCTGAAGTAGAAAAAGCACACATCATAAATATACTATAAAATCTTAAATAGTGTCCTTAAGGTAACTACAATACATCACTGTCAACACAGTCTTCTTTTTTTATATTAACCAATGCCCATTCTTTCAAATACAATTTTTAACATATTACCGAACTTTTTCTTGTGATTCGAATAGCTTCTAATTTTCTGGAACTCACACAGCATGTGTATCTTGAACTCTATGATGCTATCGGATCCTAATTTGTTATGGACGTAGTTAACAAAATTTCCCAGCAACCAGTACACAGCATTATTTTTTGCGTCTGGGAAATAGCGTGCTTCAGGCCTGTGTATCAATGACAGCGATATATACTCAGGGAATGTTCTTGTAATCAGAGCTATTTGTTCCCGGATCCACTTCCAACTATTCATGTGATCACTGCAAGTATATCTATGAATGACTGTGTCAACTAGATGGCATTGTTGACATAAATTTGTTTCACAGAGTCCGACTGCGTGCAGTCTTTCATTGGTGCTAACTATGTTGTTAACTATCTTGTACCATGACGTTTTTATATTAGACGTGAGCACATTAGAACTAATGTTTTTCCAAATCTCAGTCCACTCAATGTTTGGAAACTGTCGCTCTATTTTGTTTCTTCCTTCGCTTTTCTTTCGTTCCCGCATTATGGCTCTCGATGCTAAGTGTCGGGACTGCCTGAGTTCGACACTGACATAACTAAACTCAACATAGAAAATCCTCACGTGCTGTAAGCGACTGTTGATATTCTGCACGTCAATCGGGGGAAGCAGGCTTGGAGGTTTAATGATCTCAAAAAGTTGACTGGTTATGCTTTCTCGCGAGTCTCTTATTAAATTAACTTGCCTTTTGATAAAAAGAGCAGAGGCTTTATCCGTTATATCAGTTAATCCTAGTCCACCATTTTTAGGATCTAAAGTGGCTACTTTAGCAGGTACTCTGAACACTTCACCTCTCCACAAAAAGTTGGTGATTTTGGACATTATTCTCCTCGCTATCATTCTCGGTATTGGAAACAGCTGGGCAGTATAATAAGCCTTAGCAAGGATGCATGAGTTGATATACTACGTTCTTTGAACTTGGTTCATATATCGAGTTAAATTCTCTACAATGGCTCCTTGCACTTTATCTGCTGCAACTTTCCAATGTAAAGCCGTCATTTTCATAGGACATGCTGTCGGGGTGATCCCAAGTGTTTTATGTTGTCGGACTAATTTCGCCCACTCGACGTTGATATTATCAAAACCTCTGAGATTTAATATCTTACTTTTTTCCGTTTGCATTGGCTCCAGATGCTCTACAGTACGAATCAATCACTGTTGCTAGCGTGGTTACCTCGTCATTATTCCTTATAATGACCCCTATATCATCCGCATAGGCTCTTATAACTGTTTTATTTCCTGATAATGTTAAACCTTTTAATCTAGCATGGACATGTCGGAGGAAAGGTTCCAGCGAAATGGCGAAGAGCGACATGGACAGAGGACTTCCTTGAGGAGCACCTCGTTGTATTTCCATCGGCCTGGATTGTTGACAATTCACCGCTATTTTAGCGTTTATTCCAGTTGCTATGTTCTTAATCAACTGTATGACCCTATCGTTGAAACCTATTTTCTTCAATGTCTGTAGAAGATATTCATGATTTACTACATCGAACGCTTTATAAAATCTAAAAACAATAAAGCACACATTATGTTTGTTACAGAAGTTATTGCAATGATATCCCTGAATTCCGCTAGTTTTTGAAAAATGGTTCTGCCTTGAGCACAGTTCTGATGTTGACTAATAATTTTATCTGTAAGACATGAAATTCTCTTGTTTATTATTCTAGCTATTAATTTATAATCAGAATTCAGCAGTGAAATACGACGAAAATTATTTAAATCTTTGTTTCCATTATTTTTTGGCACCAGAACAATTTTACTCTCCTTAAACTCAGCCGGAATCATTTTACCCTGAATAACCTCATTTACAATGTCCGTGATTTTCGCACCTACTATTGGCCAGTAACGGATGTAAAACTCTGCTGGCAGACCATCCGGTCCTGGGGATTTTTTTTGGTGGTGAGGCGCACAGAGTCTCATACACGTCTTCCTCACTGACAACCTCGAGAGAATTTTCGTTGTCATCTTCTGTCAGCTGTGGGGCTAGGATGTCCATCCGAGTTTTGTGACCGCTTCCATAGTTTTTTGACTGACATGTGGCCGTGGATTGTCGGGCAACAGCAAAACATCCTGCTTTTGCCAATGTGGTCGAACACTACTCAGTCGAGCTTGAAGTTTCTTCAGTGTCATCACATATGCATCAGAATTTATGGTGGTTCCACTTGGCTTGATGTCCACAAGCAAGAGTCCTTCGGAATCGACAAAAACCGTAGCCATAACTTTTCCAGCAGAAGGTGAGGTATTGATTTTTTTTTTTTTTTTTTCTTGGGTGAATTTGCATGATACCACTCCATTGATTGCCTCTTCGTCTCTGGTGAAAAATGATGGAGCCATGTTTCATCACCTCTCACCATTCTCCCAAGAAATTCATCTCCACCATTCTCGCACTGTTCCAAAAGTTCGCTGCATACCGTTTTTCTTGTTTCTTTGTGAGCCACTGTCAGCATCCTGGGAACCCACCTGGCACAAACTTTTCTTAACGCCAACACTTTCAGTATTCTGCAAACATTTCCTTCCCCTATCCCAACGTAACGTGACAGTTCGTTCACTGTGATGCGTCTGTCAGCAGTCACCAATTCGTTAACTCTCTGCACATTGTCTGGAGTGTGTGCAGTACGAGGCCTGCCGCTGCGAGGACAATCCTCAATATTGCCGTGCCCGCTTTCATCACGTAACCTGCTTGCCCACCGACTAACTGTACTGCGATCGACAGCAGCATCTCCATACACCTTTTTTCAACCTCTTGTGATTGTTTCCCACTGTCTCGTTTTCACAGCACAGGAATTCTATGACAGCACGTTGCTTCTGACGAACGTCAAGTGTAGCAGCCATCTTGAAGACAAGCTGTGACATCGCCACTGACGGGAACAGGTTGAACTAAGTTTGAAAACAAGCGGGAACGACGTATCTACACACTGTAAAACTTTCACACATGCAGAATGAAAACTGTATTTTTACAAAAATAGTGTGCATTTCTTTTGGAGTGACCCTCGTAATTCCGTCCGGACGAGACTAGCAGAAGCGGCACTTATATTCTATTCGGCTAGAGGGCGTTCCTGTCGTGGTGTGGTCCTTGTCGGCGGGTTACTGGCTGACGTCTCACCGCCTTCTTTGCTCTTGCGATCTTCTTCTTCGTGCCGGCGCTTTTCGATACGCCGGAACCCTCGCCACACTCTTGACTCTGTGGATCGCGGAACGTTCAATTCCCTAACGCTTTCCGAAATGCAATGTCACATGCGTCTAGTTCAAACTACCATTCCATGTTCAAAGTCTGTGAACTCCCGTCGTTCGGCCATAATCAGGTCGGAAACTTCTCCTCATGACTCACCTGAATAAATGACGACTCCGCCAATGCACTGCACTTTTATACCTTGTCTACGCGGTACTAGCGCCTTCAGTATGCGTGCAAATCGCTATAAAAAATGGTTCAAATGGCTCTTAGCACTATGGGACTTCTATGGCCATCAGTCCCCTAGAACTTAGAACTACTTAAACCTAACTAACCTAAGGACATCACACACATCCATGCCCGAGGCAGGATTCGAACCTGCGACCGTAGCAGTCGCGCGGCTCCGGACTGAGCGCCTAGAACCGCTAGACCACGCGGCCGGCTTAAATCGCTGTCCCATGGCCTCTTGTCACCCCACTTTATTGCTGTATTTTGAACAATTACGTTGAGGAATGCACTCGAAGTGTAAATAGTTGCAAAAACATACTTGACCTCTTAGCAACAAACAGCCCTGAGGAAACACCGAGCATCGTGACGGATACAGGAATTAGTTACCACAAGGTCGTTGTGACGGACTGAATATTGTAACATCCAAATCCACCAAAATTAAACGCAAAATATATCTACTTAAGAAAAAAGCAGATAAAAATTCGTTTGACGCCTTCCTCAGGAACAGCCTCCATTATTTCCGAACTATGTAAGCATCGACCAGATGTGACTTAAATTCAAAGAAATAGTAGTAACAGCAATTGAGAAACGAAACAGACCCTCTATAGTAAACAAAAGAGGTCAAGCCACTGTTGCAGAAGCAACGAAAAAAGCGTGCCAGATATACAGAAACCAAAATCTCCAGGATTGTAAATGTTTACACAAATCGAAATTTAGCGGGGAATTCAGTGTCAGATGGATCTAATAATTCTCACAATGAGGCTCCGCCTCGAAATCTTGCAGAAAATCCAAAACGAATCTGGTCGTATGTAAAGTATACCAGCGGCAAAACGCAATCAATACCTTGACTGTGAGATAGCAGAGATAATGTTACCGATGACAAAGCCACTAAAGCTGAATTACTAAACACGGTTTCCCGAAATTCCTTCATCAAAGAAGACACAATAAACATTCCACAATTCGAATCAAGAACTGCTGTCAACAAGACTAATTTACGTTAGAAGTAGATATCCTCAGCATAGTGATACAACTACCAGCTCTTAATAACATTAGGTTCCTTTAGGAATATGCAGATGTAACAGCCCCGTATTAAGCAATCATATACAACCGTTCGCTCAACTGAAGACCCAAACCCAACGGCCCGTGTTCTAATATTATGAATGTTTAGAGGTTTGATTTTCTTTTCCTTTCGCTACCGCATATTGTCCACCAAAGTTAGTTCCCACTACTGATTACGATACACTCTATATATTATTTCACTAGGCGAACTGCATTACACAGATTCATTCACCCACAAATGCACAACGTATTGTATGAACTACACTGGTGTCGAAAATTAAAGCTACTACCGAAAATTTTGCAAGGTTCCGTTTATCGTGCCACGAAACAGCGTAAAGGTGATAGTAGAAACAATGTAAAGAATACAGAACGTAATCAACTGCAACATGCATAACAGTAGACAACAATTTTTTTCGGTTTTGTCCGCAGCTCGTAGTCGTGCGGTAGCGTTCTCGCTTCCCACGCACAGGTTCCCGGGTTCGATTCCCGGCGGGGTCAGGGATTTTCTCTGCCTCGTGATGACTGGGTGTTGTGTGCTGACCTTAGGTTAGTTAGGTTTAAGTAGTTCTAAGTTCTAGGGCACTGATGACCATTGATGGTAAGTCCCATAGGGCACAGAGCCATTTTTTTCGGTTTTTTTCCCAACTTAATTGATTTGCACACACATTCTGACAACTGTTAAATGTGCTCAGTATGGGGTGTGACCACCTCTGGCACCAATACAGGAAGGACAACGACGGTACATGCTGTGAATGATGTCATCAATCTCCCGTTGAGACAATAACGCCCAGTTTTCCTGCAGTGCTGCTCGGAAGTGGTTGGTGAATGCTGCCGTGATGCAGCCTAATGCATCCACAGATGCTCTATGGATTCAAATCGGGAGAGCGATCAGGCCACGCCATGCGTGCAATATCTTACGTTTCCACAGCATCTCGCAACAACTGCACATGAGATCCCAAAGAGATCCTCAGTGTACCTGACAGCAATTAAATCTTGCTGATTTATCCGTACAATTTCACGATGACGTGTTCCAGTAGTTAGCATAATCCCTGGCCACGCCATTAGGGATCCTCTTTTCACAATGTTTTGGGTCTCTAAATCGTATTCCACGTGCCCTCCAGATGTGAATCCATCGAGAACGACTCTCCAGACCAAATCGGGACTCATCTGTGAAAAAAACAGTGGCACACCGTTCGACCGTCCAGGTGGCATGTTGACGGCTCCTCTCTTGAAGTTCTCTTCTTTGAAGAGCCGCCAGAGGTAAGCAGACAACAGGTCTCCAACAATACTGGCCACTCTGCTGAAGCCTTCTGTACACCGTTTGCCTGGATACAACACGACCAGGTGATGCTGCGAGGTCAGATGCCAGATACAGTGCAGTACAAAGGCGGTACCGTCGTGCCGTTACGTCCAAATAACGGTCTACGCTTTCTGATGTCACACTTGGTCGGCCTTGTCCTTGTCTCCGGTATACAGTTTCGGTCTCTATAAACCGTCTCCGTAATCGAGAAACGACATAACCATTCACATTACGGGAGGTAGAACGTGAAACGGGCCGACTTGGAGCAGGAGAGGCACCACAGGACATTTTAATTTACACTGTCTATACTTTTACAAATAAATTCATAAAACTTTGTTAGCATGACCAGGAAGGATTCAGGATTCACACTCATAGCAGAGGAAGTTCAAAAACATAACAAAACAACTTTTTTTTTACATGTGAAATTTCATCATTTTTTCACTTGGTATTAGCTGCATTTGTTGCTGTAGGTGCACTTTTGTTCATAAGTAAGAGAGATTCTTCGATGAATTTTGCACAGCATACAAACCATACATAAGGTGTATTAAACTCTAGAATTTCCCAAATCTGTTAAAAACTGTGCTAAAAATTGAGATAATTAACTATAAAATTCGAGTTTTCTCTAAACACGAAGTTTAAAACGTAAAGGCCCATTCATTTTTCCATAGTTTAAATAAATTCTAGAGTTCCATACACCTGTAAGTATGGTTTGTAAGCTGTGCAAAATTAATCGAAGAATCTCTGTTACTTATAAAGAAAAGTGTACCTGCAGTAACAAATGCAGCCAACAGTAAATGAAAAAAAAATCATGAAATTTTACATTTAAAAAATATTATTTTTTCGTGTGTAAGAACTTCCACTGCTATGAGTGTGAATCCTGAATTCCTCCTGGTCATGCTGACAAAGTTTTATGAATTTATTTCTAAAAGTATAGAAAGTGGAAATTAAAATGTCCGTGGTGCCTCTCCTCCTCGAAGTCGGCCCGTTTGACGTCCTACTTCCCTTAAGCCATCGGGCCACATCAGTTAGTGACTCTCCTGGTTCCACTCTACCGATGGCCCTCCAAAGCAGAGAGTCTGTAGGCGTCTTCTCTGTGCCATACTGCACCGTCTGTAATTGAGTACACAGCTATTGTGGATGTGGGACTACCCTGCAAAGACCACCCCGGGTGATAGGTGCCCTACGGTGGTTGTCCTTTGGTCGGAATGCCATCTTCCGTAGTAACGACATCTGTTGGCAGTTTGTATGATTATATCGTGAATTACACACAGGACGAGGGAACAACAGCTGTTGTTTTAATTCTGGACACCAGTGAACATTTCGGTTCAAAATGGCTCTGAGCACTATGGGACTTAACATCTGAGGTCATCAGTCCCCTAGAACTTAGAACTACTTAAACCTAACTAACCTAAGGACATCACACACATCCATGCCCGAGGCAGGATTCGAACCTGCGACCGTAGCGGTCGCGCGGTTGCAGACTGAAGCGCCTAGAACCGCTCGGCGAACATTTCGGAACAAAGCTTGAGCGTATATGTGGAGGTATCAGTATATAAGAGGGCGTACGGAAAAGTAATGCATGTAAATTGTTTATTCCGAATATCGGTTGAGATACTACATGTGGTATTACTCGGTCGACTTCCCCGCTTCGCAAGCCTCTGCCACCAGAGGACACCGAATTGTGGCGTGTAATATAGCGGTGTGTGAGTAATTATGTCATATCGTAAGAAACAGCTGGCTGAAATTGAGTTTCGTAGTGTTCGTTCACACGTTGAGCACCGCCAGACCACTCACGGACACTGCAACTTCTGCAACAATCCGACGCCTTGGTATTCATTGTCATCGTTCACCCTCCATACAGTCCCGACTTGGCCCCACTGTAATTTCATCTGTTTCCAAAACTTAAAGAACACTTCGAGGACTGCCGGCCGGTGTGGCCGAGCGGTTCTAGGCGCTTCAGTCTGGAATCGCGCGACCGGTACGGTCGCAGGTTCGAATCCTGCCTCGAGCATGGATATGTGTGATGTCCTTAGATTAGTTAGGTTTAAGTAGTTCTAGGGGACTGATGACCTCATATGTTACGTCCCATATTGCTCAGAGCCATTTGGACCATTTTTTGAACTTCGAGGACTTCACTTTGATAGTGATGAAGCATTGTAAACAGAATGAGGCTCTGCCTCCGTCAATAAACATTCTGTAGTGATAATATCAACAAACTGGTCTCTAGTTGGGATTATTTTGAGAAATAAATATGTAGACACGAAGAATAGAGACGTAGAATGTTAATAACTATTTTTTTATTTAAAAAGGTTAAGGAATTTTCACAGAAGAAAAATTCAGAGGCATTACTTTTCGCGGCGAGTGTGCGCGCACACAGACATTACGGTAGTTTACGGCAGGCTTCAAAAGGAATCAAGGCGCAACGGGGCGAGGAGTCAAGAAGTGGAAAAGAAGACAAAAATCTGTGCGCGAGATGTGTTATTTTGGTGGAGCGGTTCGTTAAGACTCGCAGGTCGCGAGTTTTGAATTCCCCCCCTCACCCCGGGGCGCAGCCAGGCATTAATGGGGAAGTCTGCAATCACTGCGCCCCCTGAGTCCCAGGTTTCTCGCGGTGCACCTACTGAGGTCCCGGCGGGTCCCGATTTAACAAAGGCGGCTATGATCAAAGGGGCCGCGCCGTGCCGCTGCAGCGACAATAAGATGCTGCCTGCAGATAGCAGCCTGGCGATGGCCGAGATACGCGCCGGTGGCCCTGAAGGGCTGACTCAGCCCAAGGACACGCCGGTAGTCAGGAGGTTGAAGAAGCATCTGAGTTTTGAGAAGGGAACTGTGGACCCAATGTGGGGAGAGGTGGGCGACGGGGGAGGGGGGGGGGAGGAGTGCGGAGGATGTATTGTAGTTCCTGGCACCCCCTCCCAAGAAAAAGAAAAGAAGCAGAAGCGGTCATATTCTCGTACTCCTATCAAATTCCAAATATCACAGCTGACATTCGGCAAATATACACTGGCGGAAAAAAATTCTCAGCACTAAGGAGGAGTAATGCGACATAAACGAAAGTTGGTAGACGTGTTTCTACATCTGAAAGACGATGTCTATTCAACTAGTCGCGTATGAGTGGCGCTAGTAGCTTCATTATGAGGATGCAAATCAGGTTTGCTTTAAATACATGCAGTAATGGGCGTGAGCGGTAGTTACCTTCGATATTGGGCCTCGTAAATTGATGTTAGTCACGAATACACTACTGGCCATTAAAATTACTACACCACGAAGATGACGTGCTACAGACTTGAATTTTAACCTACAGGAAGATGACGCTATGATATGCGAATGATTAGCTTTTCAGAGCACTCACACAAGGTTGGCGCCGGTGACGACATCTACAATGTGCTGACATGAGGAAAGTTTCCAAACGATTTCTCATACACAAACAGCAGTTGAACGGCGTTGCCTGGTGAAACGTTGTTGTGATGCCTAGTATAAGGAGGACAAATGCGTACCATCACGTTTTCGAATTTGATAAAGGTCGCATTGTAGTCTATCGCGATTGCGGTTTACGAATCGCGACATTGCTGCTCGCGTTGCCCGATATCCAATGACTGTTAGCAGAATATGGAATCGGTGGGTTCAGAAGGGTAATACAGAACGCCGTGCTGGATCCCAACGGCCTCGTATCACTAGCAGTCGAGATGACAGGCATCTTATCCGCATGGCTGTAATGGATCGTACGGCCACGTCTCGATCCCTGGGTCAAGACATGGGGACGTTTGCAAGACAACAACCATCTGCACGAACAGTTCGACGACGTTTGCAGCAGCATGGACTATCAGCTCGGAGACCATGGCTGCGGTTACCCTTGACGATGCATCACAGACAGGAGTGGCTTCGATGATGTACTCAACGACGAACCTGGGTGCACGAATGACAAAACGTCATTTTTTTCGGATGAATCCAGGTTCTGTATACAGCATCATGATGGTCGCATCCGTGTTTGGCGACATTGCGGTGAACGCACATTGGAAGCGTGTATTCCTCATCGCCATACTGGCGTCTCACCCGGCGTGGTGGTATGGGGTGTCATTGGTTACACGTCTCGGTCACCTCTTTTTCGCACTGACGGAACTTTGAACAATGGACGTTACATTTCAGATGTGTTACGACCCGTGGCTCTACCCTTCATTCGATCCCTGCGAAACCCTACAAAAATGGTTCAAATGTCTCTGAGCACTATGCGACTTAACTTCTGAGGTCATCAGTCGCCTAGAACTTAGAACTAATTAAACCTAACTAACCGAAGGACATCACACACATCCATGCCCGAGGCAGGATTCGAACCTGCGACCGTAGCGGTCCCTCGGTTCCAGACTGTAGCGCCTAGAACCGCACGGCCACTCTGGCCGGCTGAAACCCTACATTTCAGCAGGATAGTGCACGACCGCAACTTGGAGGTCTTGTATGGGCCTTCCTGGATACAGAAAATGTTCGACTGCTGCCCTGGCCAGCACATTCTCCTGATCTCTCACCAACTGAAAACGTCTGGTCAATGGTGGCCGAGCAACTGGTTCGTCACAATACGCAAGTCACTACTCTTGATGAACTGCAGTATCGTGTTGAAGCTGCATGGGCAGCTGTACCTGTACACGCCATCCAAGCTCTGTTTGACTCAATGCCCAGGCGTATCAAGGCCGCTATTACGGCCAGAGGTGGTTGTTCTGGGTACTGATTTCTTAGGATCTATGCACCCAAATTGCGTGAAAATGTAATCACATGTCAGTTCTAGTATAATGTATTTGTCCAATAAATACCCGTTTATCATCTGCATTTCTACTTGGTGGAGCAATTTTAATGGCCAGAAGTATACCTTTAAGGCTACAAACATGCCATTATCAGCACCTCACTGAGTTTGAACGAAGGAGTGTAACAGGGCTACAAGCAGCTCGATGTTCGTTGTGCGATATTGCGGGAAGACTTGCCAGGAATGTAGTCACTGTACATGACTGCCGGCAGCAGTGGCCACGAGAACGCACGATCTGAAGAAGGTGGGGCTCCGGACGGCTACGTGGCACTGCTGAGAGGGAGGACCATCGTGTTCGGAGTATGCTGTGGCGCATCTTCCTGCATCTGCAGCAGCAATCTGAGCAGCAGTTGGCACCACTGTCACAAAACGAATTGTTACGAACGGGTTAATTCAAGAACAGCTCCGAGCCACCCTGTGGCGTGCATTTCAATGACCCCAAACACTGCCATTTGCAACTTCGAAGGTGTCAATCGAAATCTCATTGGAGGGCAGGACGGGGGAGGGGGGGGGGGTGGAGATGTGTTTTCATATGAAAGCTGGTTCTGCTTCGGAGCCAGGGATTGCCCTGTCTTATTTATACGAAGGCTAGTTGAGGGCCTGCAACCAACCCGTCTGCGTACTACAAATAATGGACATACATCTGGAGTTATGGTACGGAGTGCGGTTTTGCATGACAGCAGGAGCACACTCGTGATTGTCCCACGCACATTGACTGCAAATCTGTTCATCACTATGGTGATTCGAGCAGCATTCCAAGTGGTGTTTTCCAACAGGATAACGCTCTTCTACATACCGCTGTTGTAACTCACCATTCTCTTCAGGTTGTCGACGTCTTACCTTGACGTGCTCAATCACCAGATCTACCTTCAATCGAGCACATATGGGACGTCATCGGAAAACTCCAGGGTCATCCAAAAACACCATTAACAGTTCCTGTGTTGACCGATCAAATGTAACAGACATGCAGCTCCATCCCACAAAGTGGAGTGCAACAGGCATGGAACTCCATCCCACAAACTGACATCCGCCACCTTTTTAACACAACGCACGCACGTTTGCATGTTTGCATTCAACATTCTGGCGGTGACACAGTTATTAATGTACCAGCTTTTTACATATGCAATGGCTTATCTCGCGCTTACATCAACACGTGAACCTGCAATGTTTATCACTTAAATATGTTATCTAGACAAATGCATTACCGAAATTTCTATACACTGCATTTTTTAATGTGTTTTTCCCCTCAGTGTAGAAGCATGAAAACTAGGAGTCACGGAAATGGCAAGGAACAAGGAATTGTAGAAATTACAAGTCACTTTTTACACAGGATACTTTTCAACTACTAGTGTGATGGTCTGCTCTGCTATTGTCCTGACCGGTACATTTCAGCCAGGTGAAGGCGCATATTCACACAGTAAAAGTACCTGCTGTCAACAATCTACCTCCTGACGTATGACTTCCTGGCCGCCTACAGAAACTAAGCAGTCTGGGCTAACATTTTTTCTCTCTATTTTCATCGTTCCATTAATTTTAAGCTCCGATTTTAGTTTTTGCCGCTCGTGGATTACTTTTTCTAAGGCACAGTTCAAAAGTAGAGAGACTCTACAATCTTATCTCACTTCTGTTTTAATATCAAAATACTAACGAATTTCTCCCTCTGAATGTTACCTTAGATTTTGTACCATTTAGTGTAACAGCTGCGATGCTTTTGAGATCCAGCCCTCGTTCACCAGCCGTCAGACAACCTAAAATTCACTACCTGACAAAAAAAGAAAAGCGCCCAGAAGACATGGTCGGTTATTAATATAACTTAGTATACGTACGCAACATTGGCTGGTATGTAGATGATTAGAATTGCAATTCTCTGTGACATGTTCAACGGCCACCAAAGTGCATTAGTGTTGTTAGTGTCTAGTGTTGTCGCCAGGCCTGGTAGATTATACAAGTGGCGAGAACAGCGTCATCGCCCTATATATAAGAAAGGTGATAAATCGCCCTCTTGGAAGTCTGTTATAAGACCTTTTCCAACAGTATACTGGACAGAATACGGCCACTTGGAGAAGAAGCGATTGGTGAATATCAGGGGTGCTTCAGAAAGGGCCATTCGGCTGTGGACATCTAAGAGTGCATGCTGCGACAGCTAACTAAGAAGACGTAGGAATACGGCAAATAGGTGTTCTCCATAGATTTTAAAAAGGTATATGACTGCATCCACTGGAAGAGGCTGATGAATGGCCTAATCGAGTTTGGAATTCCCAAGAAACTCGTCAGTCTAGTACGAGTTTAACTCACTGTTCAAAAGGCAAAGTGAGTTTCGGGAAGCAGGTTACAGACAGCTTTTACATAAACATAAGGTTGAGACAAGGAGATGGCGTGTCATCGATATTCTTCAACCTGACGAAACAATAATGAGGGAAGCTTTCCATAAGAACTTCGGCAGGATCGAGGTAGAGAGAAGGAAAAATCAATCTCGTATTTTCCGATATGGTCCTATTGCCTAGATTTAAGGAAAATCTGATGCAGAAGAGCGAAAGCTTGGAAGCGGCAGCGAAAAGGATCTGCCTCCTTATAAATGAATCGCAGACCAAATATCATGTGATGAGCAGAACTGATGCCTGTCATTGGAGAATGGAGGATCTCGCCTAAGTGTGAGCTGCATGAAGTCTACTACAGACCAAACACTGTAGGCCTGACCACAACCAAATAGCCTGTATGGGCAGGATGTGTCGCTCGGATGAATAAATATTAGTGGCTGTTGAAATCAATGAATTTTATGCTTGCGAAATAAGGCCTCTAGGAAGACCAAAGAAAAGGTAAAGAGATGGAAACCAAGAGGACTTGCTACAGATTGGCGAAGACAGCGATTGGCGACGAAGGTATGAAACAGAATCCAGTTGAAGAGCAGCCTTGTAGCTCTGCATGTCCTCTGCGCCTGATCGCGTAAAGGTAAAGGAACAGCGTCAGGTGTTGAGTGACCGCTGTCCCACGTGACAAAGTTTCCGAAGGGGGTCTTTGGTCGGCTAGTCGAATTGTGCAACCTGACTTGTGGGGCATTTGCATGTGACATTGTCCAGATGGCATGGGAACGCGAGGGCAGGTGCATTCATTGTCAAAATAAGAAGGAAGAATAAGGTTTAACGTTCCATCGACAATGAGGTCATGAGATACGGAGATCAAGATCGGAACCTGTGAAGGATGGGGAAGGAAATCCCCCGTGCCCTTTCAAAGAAAACTTCTCGGCATTTGCATGGAGCGATTTAGGAAAATCGTGGAAAACCAGATGGTGAGAGGCGGATTTGAGCCCTCCCAAATGCAAGTCCAGTCTACTGACCCATGCACCACCTCGCTCAGTACCTGTCATCAATGTCCCAGTCGACCACCACAAGGGAGGATCGCCGTATTGTGCACCGAGCATATCGAACCCCTTCACATTTGCGCTTACCACCAGAAAACAAGTAATGGATCCCCTACACTATTCTTTGTCATCCGGCACCATTGGCCAGAGACTAGCAGCAGTCGAACTGGCGAATTATCGTAATAAAACGAAACAACCGTAGCCGTAGTTTTGATGTCAGTTTAATAAATTGCAATCAGTTTCTGTGACTAAGTACAGCGAATATGGTTGCAATACAATAAAATAACGTCAAAAACGACAGATGCAGGTGTTTCTTTTTATTACGCAAGTGAACGACCGACGTCCCGCAGACCATCAATCACGAGGATGAACATAGAAAAACTAGAGAATTGTCGTCCCATAGGTTGCCTCTTGACCCGACACAAAAGGCTGCGTTTGGAGTGGTGTTGTGATGGGGAAGCATGTGCTGCTGACGAATGACGTCGCACTGTATTTGGCGATGAATCGCTGTGCTGCACTCCCATGGACGACCATCGTCCGCCAGTGTGGGGCCGACCTCGGGGATCCCATTCTTGCAATGTTTCCGGAGGCTAAACGACGTTACTCCCAACATCACTGTGTGGGGAACCAACGGGTATGACTTTAAGTCGCAGCTGGTAGTGATTGAGGGAACTAAGATTGTGCAAGCGCATGCCACTGACGTGCGACATCCTCATATGCCAAGTCTCATGCGGCAGTATCGTGATGCTATATTTGGACAGGACAATGCTCGCCCCCACACGGCACGTCTCTCTAAGAACTGTCTGCATGATGTTGAGGTATTCCCATGTCCAGAAAGATATCAAGATCTGTTCTCGATAGAACAGAAGTGGGACCAGATTGGACTTCAACTCCATCGCAGTGCCAGTATCCTGGATATCAGAGATCAGTCACAACAGTTGTGGGTCAGCTTGCATGAGGGGAGGCTACAAGGACTTTACGATACACTTACGAACAAAACGAATGCATGCACGCAGCCAGTCCAGGGGTGGGTGGGTGGGGGGGGGGGGGAAGGTCGGGTTGCAACGTCACACTGATCAGTGGGCTCATAATAGCTCTTTGTATATCTGACTTGATATTGTAACCACACAAATAACGTCACGTTATCCCTCGACCCATAAGGTTTCATTTCCTTTCCTCAGTCCTTCTTGGAGCTCCACTTTTTTTCCAGGCTTTGTTCTTTCCATTGTCTTTCCATGGAGTTTACCCTAGTACACGTTCGCGGCCGATTTTTCGTCTATACGTTGACTTGCCCTATATGTTTGGGTAACTCATTCACTTGGAGCTAAAGGTAGATAAATTCGAACTCACTTAAAGCTGATAGTAAAAGAAAATAATTTTCGATTTGTTCTGTAGCGATTCACTTCTCAGTTTTTACTCTGTGATACATACGACATAAATTCAATTCGTCAAGAAACTGATGAAAAATATCAGATGCGCTATGACCATGCTGCCCCCGCTGTTATCGGCCGACCTCTGGCGATGGCGTCTGGCGACCGTTGTGGGTGCCCTCGTGACTAGAAGTCTGCCTGTACTGCGTTCGGATCTCGTCATTTTTTTCCCTGTAATAGTCCACTATACATTTGTACCACTGCAAAAAATCATGTTTCTTCGCAAAGGGACATTCTTCGCAGGGTACAATCGAAGTATAACGAAACTTGATTACAAGAACGTCTGTTTATGGATACAGTCACCAGACTATTTTCCGCCCCCGGTAGCTGAGTGGTCAGCGCGACAAAATGTCCAGGTTCGATTCCCGGCTACGTCGGAGATTTTCTCCCCTCAGGGACTGGGTGTTGTGTTGTCCTAATCATCATCATTTCTTCCCATCGACGCGCAAGTCGCCGAAGTGGCGTCAAATCGAAAGACTTGCACACGGCGAACGGTCTACCCTACGGGAGGCCCTAGTCACACGACGTTTATGGAACCGACATAATCCTTCGTCGTTACCGGGTTGGCCGACAGCATTTCGCGTGTCTACCATAAATTATTTTTAATACTGATAACATTTAAATAGTTTGCCCATTAAGAAATCTCTTTTGCCACAAGCCGTGCGTCTTTCCACATACCTACGAATACCGAAGCTGTTAAGTGATGCGGTACCAAGGAGTGAAGAATAACATCATCTATCCCAGATGATATACTTTCCTCCCTTTCCTATATTCTAGAAGCATTTTGCAGTCGTTTCTAGATATTTTTGATATGGCGACAAAACTATACATCGCAAGGCTAAACAAAAAAGTGAGCATTTCCATGGAATGATAAACGCACATGTTGTTTCGAAAGATTTCATAGTGGATTTATCTTCACATGAATCGAAAATGAGAAGAAATTGTTTTAAACATTTTTGGAACGTTACTACACTACTGGCCATTAAAATTGCTACACCACGAAGATGACGTGCTACAGACGCGAAATTTAATCGACAGGAAGAAGATGCTGTCATATGGAAATGATTAGCTTTTCAGAGCATTCACACAAGGTAGGCGCCGGTGGCGAAACCTACAACGTGCTGACATGAGGAAAGTTTCCAACAGATTCCCCATACACAAACAGCAGTTGACCAGCGTTGCCTGGTGAAACGTTGTTGTGATGCATAGTGTAAGGAGGAGAAGTGCATACCATAATGTTTCCGACTTTGATAAAGGTCGGGTTGTAGCCTATCGCGACTGCGGTTTATCGTATCGCGACATTGCTGCTCGCGTTGGTCGAGATCCAATGACTGTTAGCAGAATATGGAATTGGTGGGTTCAGGAGGGTAATACGGACGCCGTGTTGGATCCCAACGGCCTTGTATCACTAGCAGTCGGGATGACAGGCATCTTATCCGCATGGCTGTAACGGATCGTGCAGCCACGTCTCGATCCCTGAGTCAACAGATGGGCACGTTTGCAAGACAACAACCATCTGCACGAACAGTTCGACGACGTTTGCAGCAGCATGGACTATCAGCTCAGAGACCATGGCAGCGGTTACCCTTGACGCTGCATCACAGCGCCTGCGATGGTGTAGTAAACGACGAACCTGGGTGCACGAATGGCAAAACGTCATTTTCTGGGATTAATCCAGGTTCTGTTTACAGCATCATGATGGTCGCATCCGTGTTTGGCGACATCGCGGTGAACGCACATTGGAAGTGTGTATTCGTCATCGCCATAGTGGCGTATCACCCGGCGTGATGGTATGGGGTGCCATTGGTTACACGTCTCGGTCACCTCTTGTTCGCATTGACGGCACTTTGAACAGTGGACGTTACATTTCAGATGTGTTACGACCCGTGGCTCTACCCTTCACTCGATCCCTGCGAAACCCTACATTTCAGCAGGATAATGCGCGACCGCATGTTGCAGGTCTTGTACGAGCCTTTAGGGATACAGAAAATGTTCGACTGCTGCCCTGGCCAGTACATTCTCCAGATCTCTCACCAATTGAAAACGTCTGGCCGATGGTGGCCGAGCAACTGGCTCGTCACAATACGCCAGTCACTACTCTTGATGAACTGTGGTATCGTGTTGAAGCTGCATGGGCAGCTGTACCTCTACACGCCATCCAAGCTCTGTTTGACTCAATGCCCAGCGCTTATCAAGACCGTTATTATGGCCAGAGGTGGTTGTTCTGGGTACTGATTTCTCAGAATCTATGCATCCAAATTGCGTGAAAATGTAATCACATGTCAGTTTTAGTAGAATATATTTGTCCAATGAATACCCGTTTATCATCTGCATTTCTTCTTGGTGAAGCAATTTTAATGGGCAGTGGTGTATTATCAGCCGCCAAGTAATGTGTAAGATGCATGTTTGCTCTACAAAAAAAAAATCCAAATATTCATTACTATGCTTGCCTTTAAAAGTCTTGTGTGTTATACTGCAATTCAAGGCATGCTCTACATACGAGACGTGGCTATTATTTAAGTAATGACAGATATAATGCTGTTGCTTAAACTGTTTTAACGATAATCCGTGAAGATGGTCTGGGACGGAAACCGGTCGATTTTCGGGTTTTAAATAAAAAAGCAGCTGATGGTCACACATGCACTTTATACAGGAATTTGTTGTTCACAGTGTATGGCATCAAGGGAGACTGCAGAAATACGGAATAAATCTGTTGCTAGCTTACCAGATTTTGAGCAGGTGCCGGAAACGTTCTTGTATTCACTGACCCTCTGCTAATAAACATGATTCGTTGTAGTGATTCAAGTGTTCTGTGGAATACCACAGAAAAATGCGGTGCGGGCAGAAATCGTCAGACGCCTTAGCCTGTGCCGGCCGCTGGTGGCCGAGCGGTTCTAGGCGCTTCAGTCTGGAACCGCGCTACCGCTACGGTCGCAGGTTCGAATCCTGCCTCGGGCATGGATGTGTGTGATGTCCTTAGATTAGTTAGGTTTAAGTAGTTCTAAGTTCTAGGGGACTGATGACCTCAGATGTTAAGTCCCAAAGTGCTCAGAGCCATTTGAACCATCGCCTTAGCCTGTTGCGCTAATGCCGCAGCTCGACGGATTTCGCTTTTATCCAGTATTCACCAGACTCTTTAATCACTGAACTTCGATTTCTAGAAAAATTTTGAGAAGTGCGTTATATTAGAACAACATTTGTTACATCTACACTCCTGGAAATTGAAATAAGAACACCGTGAATTCATTGTCCCAGGAAGGGGAAACTTTATTGACACTTTCCTGGGGTCAGATACATCACATGATCACACTGACAGAACCACAGGCACATAGACACAGGCAACAGAGCATGCACAATGTCGGCACTAGTACAGTGTATATCCACCTTTCGCAGCAATGCAGGCTGCTATTCTCCCATGGAGACGATCGTAGAGATGCTGGATGTAGTCATGTGGAACGGCTTGCCATGCCATTTACACCTGGCGCCTCAGTTGGACCAGCGTTCGTGCTGGACGTGCAGACCGCGTGAGACGACGCTTCATCCAGTCCCAAACATGCTCAATGGAGGACAGATCCGGAGATCTTGTTGGCCAGGGTAGTTGACTTACACCTTCTAGAGCACCTTGGGTGGCACGGGATACATGTGGACGTGCATTGTCCTGTTGGAACAGCAAGTTCCCTTGCCGGTCTAGGAATGGTAGAACGATGGGTTCGATGACGGTTTGGATGTACCGTGCACTATTCAGTGTCCCCTCGACGATCACCAGTGGTGTACGGCCAGTGTAGGAGATCGCTCCCCACACCATGATGCCGGGTGTTGGCCCTGTGTGCCTCGGTCGTATGCAGTCCTGATTGTGGCGCTCACCTGCACGACGCCAAACACGCATACGACCATCATTGGCACCAAGGCAGAAGCGACTCTCATCGCTGAAGACGACACGTCTCCATTCGTCCCTCCATTCACGCCTGTCGCGACACCACTGGAGGCGGGCTGCACGATGTTGGGGCGTGAGCGGAAGACGGCCTAACGGTGTGCGGGACCGTAGCCCAGCTTCATGGAGACGGTTGCGAATGGTCCTCGCCGATACCCCAGGAGCAACAGTGTCCCTAATTTGCTGGGAAGTGGCGGTGCGGTCCCCTACGGCACTGCGTAGGATCCTACGGTCTTGGCGTGCATCCGTGCGTCGCTGCGGTCCGCTCCCAGGTCGACGGGCACGTGCACCTTCCGCCGACCACTGGCGACAACATCGATGTACTGTGGAGACCTCACGCCCCACGTGTTGAGCAATTCGGCGGTACGTCCACCCGGCCTCCCGCATGCCCACTATACGCCCTCGCTCAAAGTCCGTCAACTGCACATACGGTTCACGTCCACGCTGTCGCGGCATGCTACCAGTGTTAAAGACTGCGATGGAGCTCCGTATGCCACGGCAAACTGGCTGACACTGACGGCGGCGGTGCACAAATGCTGCGCAGCTAGCGCCATTCGACGGCCAACACCGCGGTTCCTGGTGTGTCCGCTGTGCCGTGCGTGTGATCATTGCTTGTACAGCCCTCTCGCAGTGTCCGGAGCAAGTATGGTGAGTCTGACACACCGGTGTCAATGTGTTCTTTTTTCCATTTCCAGGAGTGTATGTATACACCACACTCACGCCAAAGATGTGCAAAAATCGGTGAGTGTCTAGATGTGTGTTTGACGCGTCAGTGAAATGAAATTACGCACATGCCACACTCTCACACTCACGAGTTAAGTGCCTGAACTGGATCAAACTTCGTCGAACCCAATAAACCGTCCAACTATGTCTATTCCTACCGCCCCATCAGCCTTGCCTCAGTCTTCAACTACAGGGGACAGGCAAAATATTGTGAATAACTGTACGTACTTGGGAATGCTTTATTACTAAGGGGCTGGAGCCCCATTTGCCCGTAATACAGCTGCGATTCTTCTTGGTAGACCAGCATATAATGATTGTAGTCTCCAGGGGAATTTTATGCCACTCTTCGATCAGAACCTCTTCTAGCCCGCATCTCGTGGTCGTGCGGTAGCGTTCTCGCTTCCCACGCCCGGGTTCCCGGGTTCGATTCCCGGCGGGGTCAGGGATTTTCTCTGCCTCGTGATGGCTGGGTGTTGTGTGCTGTCCTTAGGTTAGTTAGGTTTAAGTAGTTCTAAGTTCTAGGGGACTGATGACCTCAGCAGTTAAGTCCCATAGTGCTCAGAGCCATTTCAACCATTTTTGTTTCCCATAATACCTTCTGAATGCACGTTGCACTGGTGGTAAGGTCTTATGGTACCAAACTGCAGAGGTCATCGGTCCCTAAGCCTACACACTACTTAATCTAACTTAAACTAACTTAAGCTATGGACAACACATACACCATTTCCCGGGGGAGGACGCGAACCCCCGATGAGGGGTGCCACACGGACCGTGAGAAGGCGCCTCAGACCGCGCGGCTACCCCGCGCGGTGCACGTTGCACTGTTGAAAAAGATAGACATCCCACATAATCCAACACACAATAATTCCTTTCTTATTTTGTCGCCATTTTGTCAAGGCACTGCACTCGTAACGCCAACTGCTGGGCACAAGGCAGAGTCTGTGAGTTTACGGTTATATTCGTGCATCCATGACATGTGTACACGTAATACTTTGGAAAATTAGAAATCTAAGAACAAATGAATATTTTATAGCGGCCCCGTATTACAACTAGAAAGAGGCTGAGAAAGCGAGGGGATGTGGGAGGCGGAAAATTTAATTTACTCATCATTAAAAAGTGCCCTCATACAGTCTCCGAGAGACGGGCACTTCCGACAGTCCAGGTGGCTGGTGTGCGCAGACAGCGGTCTCGCGTTTAGCACGGCGACACGGTCCGGACGGTTTCACTCTCGACAACTCCACACGTGCGCCGGCGCAGCTGCGCCCACACTGAATTTGTCAGTCGGTCGTTTTAGATCCGCCGCAGCGCCGCCCTCGTGTGCTGAGATAGCGTTAATCTATTTTAGGCCCCAGCGCACACACGCAGCCCAAACAAACTCCCCGCAGCGGTGCTTTTCTTTTTTTCTTTTTTTTTTTTTTATCACACGACAGCGCGCCTCCCTTCTCATTGAAATACTGTTGTTGGGCTCGATGACAATAGCTGCGCCCTACCTGGCCGGCCACACTACCCATCACCTCCAACCCCATTCTTTTTCCCTGCGCCCAGCGCGCGTGCTTCTTTTTTCTCTTCTTTTTTTTTTCGCTCGTGCCCGCCGCGGCAGCAGATATCTAATAACGCCACAAAATGTGGCCCGCTAAGCACAATACACCGCGGTCTCCGAATGGGTGGGAGGGGTTAGCGCGTGTGACGAGCCACTGAGGACCTACCGTAGAATGCTCGCTGCACTGAAGCACTTGGTTCAGTTCTTTTTAATGTAGAGGATTTCGCGCGATGCTGGAAATAACAAATCGTGAAAGAGTACCTCTGTCGTAAACTAAATATCGTGATTGCTGGACTAAACAATTTATAAGACTTATACAAAAAATTTGTAGGTTCACTTGCCGCGTCAAATTCGGAAATTCGAGACATTTTTATGCACGGACTCCGGCGCGAGAAACTACGTAGCCAAACTTATAAGACTTTTTTGTATTTCCTCTTTTTCTCCTTCTCCTGCAGTTACGAGAGGCTCTTAGGCTTCGCCTTTTACGCTGGGTACAAGACTAAATCCATCCATCTGTTTTTGTGTCTTTCTTCGCTTCTTCATCCTGTTGATTTATATTTCTATATAACGCAAAAAACGACGCATCACATACACTATGTGATCAAAAGTATCTGGACACCCCCAAAAACATATGTCTCTCAAATTAGGTGCATTTTGCTGCCACCTACTGCCAGGTACTCCATATCGCCGACCTAGGTAGTTATTAGACAATGGGAGAGAGCAGAATGGGGCGCTCCGCGAATCTCACGGACTTCGAACGTGGTCAGCTGATTGGGTGTCACTTGCTCCACAAGTCTGTACGCGAGTTTTCCACACTCCTAAACATACCTAGGTCTACTGTTTCAGATGTGATAGTGACGTGGAAACGTGAAGGGACACGTACAGCACAAAAGCATACAGCACAAAAAACATACAACTCTTCTGTTGACTGACACAGACCGCCGAGAGTTGAAGAGGGTCTTAATGTGTAATAGGCAGACAGCTATCCAGTCAATCACACAGGAATTCCAAACTGCATCAGGATCCACTGCAAGTACTATGGCAGTTAGGCGGGAGGTAAGAAAACTTGGATTTCATATTCGAGCGGCTGCTCATAAGCCACACATCACGCAGGTAAATGTCAAACGACGCCTCGCTTGATGTAAGGAGCGTAAACATTGGACGATTGAACAGTAGAAAAACGTTGTGTGTAGTGACGAATCACGGTACACAGCGTGGCGATTCGATGGCAGGCTGTGGATATGGCGAATCCCCGGTGAACATCATCTGCCAGCGTGTGTAGTGCCAACAGTAAAATTTGGAGGCAGTGGTGTTATGGTGTGGTCGTGTTTTTCAAGGAGGTGGCTTGCACCCCTTGTTGTTTTGCGTGGCACTATCACAGCAGGCGTACACTGATGTTTGAAGCACCGTCTTGCTTCCCACTGTTGAAGACAAATTCGGGGATGGCGATTGCATCTTTCAAAACGATCGGGGACCTGTTCATAACGCACGGCCTGAGGCGGAGTGGTTACATGACAACAACATCTCTGTCATGGACTGGCCTGCACAAAGCCCTGACCTGAATCCTACAGAACACCTTTGGGATATTTTGGAACGCAGACTTCGTGCCAGGCCTCACCGACCGACATCGATACCTCTCCTCACTGCAGCACTCCGTGAAGAATGGGCTGCCATTCCCCAAGAAACCTTCCAGCACCTGATTGAACGTATGCCTGCGAGAGTGGAATCTCTCATCATGGCTAAGGGTGGGCCAACGCCATACTGAATTCCAGCATTACCGATGGAGGGCGCCACGAACTTGAAAGTCATTTTCAGTTAGGTGTCCGGATACTTTTGATCACGTAATGTAGCAACTACCCAAACTGGCCGGAAATCAGTAGATGTGGTGTACATACACACAAAAACTAATTACAATTTCATAAATACTGGATGAATTATCCAAGAGAAAGAGCTTCACTAACTGAGCAAGTCAATAACGCGTTGGTCCACCTTTAGCTCCTGTGCAATCAGTTATTCGAGTTGGCATTGATTAACGGAGTTACTGGATGTTCTCTTGAGGGATATCGTGCCAAACTCAGTACAGTCAGTGCGCCAGATCGTCGAAGTACGGAGACAGATGCAGGGTCCTGCTCATACAGCTCCACACGTTCTCAATTGAGAAGAGACCCGTCGACCTAGAAGGCCAAGGTAGGGTTTGACAAGCACGAAGGAAAGCGGTAGAAACTCTCACAAGAGTGCAGGCGGGCATTATCTTGCTGAAATTTAGGCCCAGGATGGCTCGCCATGAAGGGCAGCAAAACGGGGCGTGGAACATCGCAGACGCTCCGCTGTGCTTTAGGAGTGGCGCCGATGACAACCAAAGGTGTCCTGATATGAGAAGAAAAGGTACCTCAAATTTAAATTTAATTTAATTAATTTATATCGTACTGTTACTAACATTGTTTATTTAATACATGAAATCGAATTTTGACCTTTGTGAGCACTATGGAAGGTCGTGTAACATCTGTAGAATTGGAGATAAATCCACGTACCCCCTAGTACCGAATGCTAATTTAAGAATTTTTAGCATATTGCAGCCCCGTCAGCAACTGTGATTAATATTTTGAAGAATCAGCCTCAGTTGCACGAATTTTCTGGTCTTTACCAGGTTTCAGCTAAATTAATCTAGCCTTCTTCAGAAGCATAAAATTACTATAACAACATGCCTGAGTAAGGCACAGTCAACATTAAAATTAAAACCTATAGTACCGTGGTACCATGTCGAGTGAAAACTACATAACTGAAGTCCAGCCCCGGCATTTCTTCACCACGCGGTCGGTTGGCAGTGGCAAGGCCAGAAAATTTGTGCAACTGAGGCTGATTCTTCAAAATATTAATACTGGAATGCTAATTGATTTGATTTGTTTTAGGACAAGAATTAATTTACGTATACAGCACACGAAATGTATTCGCACTTGCGAATATGGACAACCATCAGCAGTATAATGGAATGACATCAATGCAAATTTGTTCCGGACCAGGGCACGAACCCAGATTTCCCGCTCACCGCGAGCGGTTGCCTTATCATTAGGCTATCCAAGCACGTCTCATGGCCACATACAAACTTCCATATGACGTCAATCTAGTGTTTCCATCCTGTACTTATGGTATGGCAGCGAAACTCTGTAGGTATGCCAAAAGCCAGCCGATTCACGCTGGATAGCAAATTAGCTCCACTTCTGTACATCCGTTGTGTATATTGCCGTACAGGGGGGACATTTTACTTGAAAGTCGCTTGCATCGTAAATTAGAATAACACAATGAAACTTCCTGGCAGATTAAAACTGGGTACCGGACCGAGACTCGAACTCGGGACCTTTGCCTTTCGCGAAAAGTGCCCGCTTAAGGCAAAGGACCCGAGTTCGAGTCTCGGTCCGGCACACAGTTTTAATCTGCCAGGAAGTTTCATATCAGCGCACACTCCGCTGTAGAGTGAAAATTTCATTCTAGAATAACAGTCAGTGCAATATCATTTTATCCGCCGACACCGAGTAAGCGATTTTCAAGTAAAATGTCCCTGCTGGACGGGAATATACTTAATGCATGTGCGAGTGGAGGTTGTGGATACATGGTTGACGATATATGGAAGATTGGGTGTAGCCGTGAGTCGTGCTCAGATGGCTTAATGGCAAGGCGACCTTTCGCGATAAGCGAGAAACCCGGGTTCGAGTCCCGATCCGGCAAAAATATTCATCCATATCCGAAGGAACGTTGCATCGTAATTTACAATAACAGAGGCAGGGAAGTATCGTAGCTACTTAGTAAGTATCCAATACATCAGTATGTTTCCCATCATCCTATAAGCACATTTCCTCATGCTTCCATGTTCTTCTTGACATGTTTTGAGCATGTCGGTGTTATAGTGTGAAATCCTTCCTCAACTGCATTGAGCAGTTCTTCGTTGGTAGCATAACGGCTTGCAGATACATGCGCCTTAATGACTCTCTATAACGGGTTGGTATGTGTGGTGAGGTCAGCACTTCTCGGTGACCATTTCAAAGAAACTGTTGTTGCTGATGACTCACGACCTATTTACCGTCCTGGAAAATGTTCATTTAGAATCTCGCGCACTTCAAGAGCACGCTGAGGAGGCGCTCCGTCCTAATCTTATGCGTTCAGTGAGGCTATCTCCCCCCCCCCCCCCCACCACAAGCTGAGGATAACATGTGTAAATAATTTGACCCACTCACAGTCCATTCAAAAAAAGTACAGTCAAAGCGGCTGTTGTGATGTCATCGCTGCCCATATCATCATGTGAGGCACTTTCCTTTCTAACTCGATTGTGCCGTGAGGATTTCCTGAAACGATCGCTGTGGCCGAGCGGTTCTAGGCTTCAGTCCGGAACTGCGCTGCTCGGCATGGATGTGTGTGATGTCCTTAGGTTACTTAGGTTTATGTAGTTCAAAGTCTAGAGGACTGATGACCTCAGATGTTAAGTCCCATAGAGATTAGAGCCACTTGCACCTTTTTGAGGATTTTCTCTGCCCCAAACGACAATTTTTCTAGCGCCAGAGTTCAAAAATGGTTCAAATGGCTCTGAGCACTATGGGACTCAACATCTTAGGTCATAAGTCCCCTAGAACTTAAAACTACTTAAACCTAACTAACCTAAGGACAGCACACACACCCATGCCCGAGGCAGGATTCGAACCTGCGACCGTAGCAGTCCCGCGGTTCCGGACTGCAGCACCAGAACCGCTAGACCACCGCGACCGGCTAGCGCCAGAGTTCCAGTAAATAACATATTCATCTGAAGACATTATCTTGATACTGTTCACTGCATTTGGAAACTGAGATAATAAAGCGAGGCATGCTAAAACGCGGTCATTACGTTTACACTGTCGGTTGGAAAGGTCTGGCGTTTTTTTTCATAAAATCGCGTTGTTGTTGTTGGTGGTGGTGGTACACTGAGATCGGAAGCACGTTTACATGTTGACGTCATAGAAGACTGTTCAATCGAAACACAGACTCCTGGATATGTTTCTTCTCGTGTCTTCTTCCTTCCACTTCGTGGCCTGTCTTCAACACTAGCAAAAGCAGAAGCGCGTCTTTCCCAACCCAGAAGTACTGCCTTACGCTCTGGAGCCTTATTAAATCTTTCCTGGAATGCTCCCATAATCTGTCTCATTGTCTGCCCTGTGTGTTGTCCTTCGGCTACGCAGACACTACTAAGCGCTCCTCAATAGTGTAACCGAGAGAGATACCGCAGTCGTGAGGCCACTGCACTCTGGAGGACGACGGTTCAAACCCGCATCCGGCCACCCAGAGTTGCGTTTTCCGTCATTTCCCTAAATCGCTTCAGGCAAACGCCGGGATCCTTTTTCTGAAATGGCATGGCCAATTCCCGTCCACAGCCTTGCCTAATCCGAGTTTGTGATCCATCTCTAATGACCTCGATGTCGGCGGAACGTATCTTCTTCTTCTTCTTCTTCTTCTTCTCCTCCTCCTCCTCCTCCTCCTCCTCCTCTCAACAGTGAAACTATGAGCGCTCACAACACGGCTACAAATTAAAAATCGACTCGGTCTGCAAAACATGTAAATATGAATTCTAACAATTGATACATTGATACTGTACAGGCGTTAGAGGGGTATGGGAGCTTCCTACCCACCCTTCATTATTATTACCGAATTTTTAACTGATTGCATACGTATTCTGCTAAACAAAATAAAGATATTATCCAGCTATGGTAGTGTTTATTATGGTATTATGTTGATATATTAGTACAGTACATATGCCTAAATTAAAAATACACTGTAAGATAAACCTATGTTAATACGTTAAATACTCTGATCAGCTACATATCTTATTGATATTAAAAAAAAATTATTCACCATTTATTTACCAGCATTATCATACCACATTTTTATGTTTATGGTTCAAATGGCTCTGAGCACTATGGGACTTAACATCTGAGGTCATCAGTCCCCTAGAACTTAGAACTACTTAAACCTAACTAACCTAAGGACATCACACACATCCATGCCCGAGGCAGGATTCGAACCTACGACCGTAGCAGTCCCGCGGTTCTGCACTGAGCGCCTAGAACCGCTAGACCACCGCGGCCGGCTTTTATGTTTATGTCGTAATGCTACATTCACTCGAGAGGCCTAGAGAAGTATACATATGTTACTACACCTCTTTCTCAGTTTAAGACCTTAGCGTAGAGACGTGGTCTCAGCCTCTATCCATTGAGGCCAGTACACTTTGTGAGTTGCACTGAACCGTGAAGCGATCAGATGACAACTTGTACATCTGGCACAGAATCACGAATCTCCAACCACACCGTCTGTCACGCAACGTTCCGCTTCATTACTGTTAGTACCTTAAACATAAAGTAAAAGAGACAAAACAGATGAAAACATGATATTTAAGAGGACTGTTCAAAAAGTATCTAACCTGATTTTTTACTGTTGAAACCAACAACGGTATCTGGGTTCGGGCGCCCTCTCTATTTTTGTAGGCATACGCAATGTGCATGCCCGATTTTTTTTTTCCACGTAAGTTTGGCGAGTAGTAGCCAGAGTAGCGTTCTGGCAATCGGCAATTAAATTTGGCTGCTAAGAGAATTATTTAGCGACTTAATGGCTATTTTCTTTTACTTGAACGCAAATGAAACGAATGTAAAGCAGTCCTTCTTGTGATATAGGATATCATTTTTTATGATACCGGCTAAACATATGATAACTGTCCTGTTGCTCATGGCTGATGTTGCATTACCTCATGGCGCAACAAAACCTGACAATGCTACACCCTTCTTACTTGCACCAAAAGTGCATTTTCATGGTACACAAAGAAAACTGATTTGTGTTAAGGACACTAAATCAGATTTTGCAACATGACATCAACTATGTATATTTAACAGTTTTGAAACGCATTCTTACTGAGACAAATGAAACCAATCTAACTTTTCAGCATACAAATGTCGAAATTAGGCTTATCTATGATGATGTCAAAATGCTGATCATGTTGCTAGCAACATTAGAATGGTTTTCAAACATGTGCGAAATGGTTTGTAAGGAATAACAGCTTCTTTCCACAACGATCTAGGATACCTAGATAATAATGATATTGACCTAAGGTCAGTACGTTATCGTGTGTTGTCAAACATTACGCTCCACAAGTAAGTTGCTTCATCTGCAAATCAGAGCTAAGCGATATGTTACGATATTTATTTACCAACTTCTACAAAGATTGTCCACAATCTCGAATCATTTTAAGAAACTCCAGTATTTCAGTCATAAGAAAGGCCTGTGACAAGCCTCAAAGGCGAATTTTAAAGATTTACCATTCATATATATTCACGTAACATATGGATTCGGGAAATCTTTCTTTGAAGAAGGACGTTTCTCGACATGTGCAGTCCGGCATATGTGAATGCGAACGTGCTGGAACAACCAGCCAGCTCACTGAACGTGTTTCAGAACTGTCGCTGTCGAGTTATAGGAAAATTTGATCTATAACCAGCAAAATTAGTTAACTGATTTAAAATAGCGATATTTATTGATAGAAATATGGCGATATTTTGGCTATTTTTTGTTCAGAAACTTGCTACATAGAAATGGAAAAATATAGCAACCCTGGACTGCAGAAACAACCAGTTGCTGACTGGAAGTTGACAAGTGAACACGTGTAAGTGGTAGTTGTCGGATTTTGTGTTATGTGTGAAATGGCAGAAAAAGTAGAAGAACGTTATTGGATCAAATTTTGTTTTAAGCTTGGTGCTTCTCAAGCTGAAACACTCTGCAAGACTAAACTAGTGTTTAGGGACGAATCAATGGGTATTAGGCAGATAAGAGAATGGTACACCACTTTCAAGATGCCTGCTCATTAGTGAGGACTGAAGTACGTTGAGATTGGCCCTCAACATCAGCAAATGAAGTTGTTGTTGATCACTTAACGATCCTGGTGTCGCAGGATCACGAAAATGGTTCAAATGGCTCTGAGCACTATGGGACTTAACATCTGAGATCAGTCCCCTAGACTTAGAAATACTTAAACCTAACTATCGTAAGGACATCACACACATACATGCCTGAGGCAGGATTCGAACTCGCGACCGTTGCAGCAGCGCGGTTCCGGACTGAAGCGCCTAGAACCGTTCGGCAACAACAGCTGGCGACTAATCACGACCAGAGAACTTGCAGACTGGGTTAAAATTAGAATTGGATCCACTCATTCTATTTTAGCGGAATATTTGGAGCCCATGTGGGTCTTGGCAAAATTTGTACTCAGTTGATAACAACTGAGAAGAGGCAACTTCGTTTGGAAATGGCACAGGACAAGCTGGTTACTGTGAATAGAAATCCCAGCTTGTTTAACACAGTGATCACTGGTGATGAGTCCTGGGTTCAATTGCAGGCCCAGAAACAAAGTTACAGTCACTGCAATGGAAGCTTCCATCATCCCCAAAACGCAAACAAGTGAGGCAGGTCTGCAGGACTGTGAAAATCATGTTGACCGTCGTTTTTATTCCAAAAGCGTGGTCCACCACGAATACGCTACACAAGATATTAATGTAAATGAGGAGTACTACCAAGAATGTTCTGCGTCGCCTTGATGAAGCAGTGAGACGCTAACAGCCGGACTTGTGATAAGCGAGCAGTTGGCATCTTCACCACGATAACGCACCCGCTTATCGTTCTCAATTAATTCAGAAAAATGGCTCTGAGCGCTATGGGACTCAACTGCTGTGGTCATATGTCCCCTAGAACTTAGAACTACTTAAACCTAACTAACCTAAGGACAGCACACAACACCCAGCCATCACGAGGCAGAGAAAATCCCTGACCCCGCCGGGAATCGAACCCGGGAACTCGGGCGTGGGAAGCGAGAACGCTACCGCACGACCACGAGATGCGGGCAATTAATTCAGAAGATTTTGTCAAACACAACACGGCTATGGTTTGTCAGCCTCCCAATTCCCAGGGGCTACCTCCGAGTAACTTCTCGCTTCTCCCTAAACTGAAAACCAGTCTGAAAGGGACCAGATATCAAACAGGGAAGAAGTTATGCAAAATTCGACGGAGCAGCTGCGGACCATACCAAAAGTGGCAGCAGCACTGGGAGAGATGTGTAGAACCGTTAATGGCCACTAGACGCACAGGTCACAAGGAATGCTGCGTTGTCAAGTCGGCTGAAAGTGCATAGACAGCAACTACGTAACTTTCCTGCACCTTGGCGATATCGCAGGCCGATTTGCCTGAATCTGCCTGTTTGAAGAAAGAGAGAACTTTAAAAATAAGGTCCTTTGACTGTTTGTGAAACACTTGGCACATTCTAGGTGTAGAAAGCTCACAGAATCCACAGAAATAAGTTCACGCAGCGCAGAACGCGGTAACAGACTGAGCGCTGACTGGCTAGCTCCGCAGCTCTCCACTGCGCATCCCCGGCCCAGACGCCATACACGCCGTCGGGACTAAAATGTCAAACAATTCAGTGTGAATATTGATTGACTTTATAAATAAATGTCGGGTGCTTTTTGAACAGCCCTCGTACACAGCGGTACGGCGGCCAGGCGCACTGGCGCCAGTGTACCCCGCGGCGGGGCGCTGACGCCGCCGCGGCGCCGGACGGAGGCTGCGGGGGCGAGCGACGCGACGCTCGCTTCCGGCGACGCCGGCGCCGCCGCCGCCACCGTCAGTGGCGCTGACGCAATTACTGGCCAGTAATTGGCTGGCATCAGGGCCGGCCGGGAACGTGTCCGCGCCACCGCCGAGCCCCGAGCGCGCTGCTGGCGCCAGCGGAATTAGGCCGCCCCCCCACCGGCGTCTCGCTATTATGACGAGTGCCAGCGGTGGTGTCAGGTGCTGACGGGTCTCCACGTGCACTTGGCTTGGCTTCCTCCACTACGTCGACAACCGCGTTATAACTACGACACCATATGGTAGTGCGTGATGAAGGGAACATCGTGAACCAGACACGGATGACATGCAAATTTCTCACCAATAAATACAGATACGTGGGAAGGAGGAAAGAGGCGAATAAATAAATATTTATCCCATTCAAAGTGTAACAAAATGATTGTATACGCGGCAATCGAATGAAAACGAGACAGATGGGGAAAAAATTGGCTAGATATGAGTAGGACCCTGCACTCAGGGTTCGTACAATCTTAATTATGTGTATAAACAGTATATTCATTCCCGGAATCGAAATGTCGATCATTTTTCCCTGTTATCGCCATTGATACTGGCAAGATATCCGTCCCAGGGATTCCAGGACTTTCGAGAACGTTTTAATTTCAAATCTGACGTTGGATAATAAATGACATAAGAAATAAACACAAAGTCAAATAGGGGTAATGCCGGAGTAGCTTTAATAATGAATAGGAAAATAGGAATGCGGGTAAGCTACTACAAACAGCATAAAGTAGATTAAAACTGAAGAAACTGCAAAAAGGTGGGAATTTAAGGAGATGGGATCTGGATAAACTGAAAGAACCAGAGGTCGTACAGTTTCAGGGAGAGCATAAGGGAACAATTGACAGGAATGGGGGAAAGAAATACAGTAGAAGAAGAATGGGTAGCTCTGAGGGATGAAGTAGTGAAGGCAGCAGAGGATCAAGTAGGTAAAAAGACGAGGGCTAGTAGAAATCCTTGGGTAACAGAAGAAATATTGAATTTAATTGATGAAAGGAGAAAATATAAAAATGCAGTAAATGAAGCAGGCAAAAAGGAATACAAACGTCTCAAAAATGACATCGACAGGAAGTGCAAAATGGCTAAGCAGGGATGGCTAGAGGACAAATGTAAGGATGTAGGGGCGTATCTCACTAGGGGTAAGATAGATACTGCCTACAGGAAAATTAAAGAGACCTTTGGAGATAAGAGAACCACTTGTATGAACATCAAGAGCTCAGATGGAAACCCAGTTCTAAGCAAAGAAGGGAAAGCAGAAAGGTGGAAGGAGTATATAGAGGGTCTATACAAGGGCGATGTACTTGAGGACAATATTCCCAAAGAAAGCAGGTGTTGACAGATGTGAAAATTACCGAACAGTCAGTTTAGTAAGCCACAGCTGCAAAATACTAACACGAATTCTTTGCAGACGAATGGAAATACTAGTAGAAGCCGACCTCGGGGAAGATCAGTTTGGATTCAGTAGAAATACTGGAACACGTGAGGCAATACTGACCTTACGACTTATCTTAGAATAAAGATTAAGGAAAGGCAAACCTACGTCTCTAGCATTTGTAGACTTAGAGAAAGCTTTTGACAATGTTGACTGGAATACTCTCTTTCAAATTCTAAAGCTGGCAGGGGTAAAACACAGGAAGCGAAAGGCTATTTACAATTTGTACAGAAACCAGATGGCAGTTATAAGAGTCGAGGGACATGAAACGGAAGCAGTGGTTGGGAAGGGAGTAAGACAGGGTTGTAGCCTCTCCCCGATGTTATTCAATCTGTATATTGAGCAAGCAGTAAAGGAAACAAAAGAAAAATTCGGAGTAGGTATTAAAATCCATGAAGAAGAAATAAAAACTTTGAGGTTCGCTGATGACATTGTAATTCTGTCAGAGACAGCAAAGGACTTGGAAGAGCAGTTGAACGGAATGGATGGTGTCTTGAAGGGAGGATATAAGATGAACATCAACAAAAGCAAAACGAGGATAATGGAATGTAGTCGAATTAAGTCGGGTGATGTTGAGGGTATTAGCACATAACTAATGAGGAAGTATTGAATAGGATTGGGGAGAAGAGAAGTTTGTGGCACAACTTGACCAGAAGAAGGGATCGGTTGATTGGACATGTTCTGAGGCATCAAGGGATCACCAATTTAGTATTGGAGGGCAGCGTGGAGGGTAAAAATCGTAGGGGGAGACCAAGAGATGAATACACTAAGCAGATTCAGAAGGATGTAGGTTGCATTAGGTACTGGGAGATGAAGAAGCTTGCACAGGATAGAGTAGCATGGAGAGCTGCATCAAACCAGTCTCAGGACTGAAGACCACAACAACAAAAGCTACAAATTCGCAGTTTTCCGAGTTTTTCCCTTTACTTGTATTGCAAAACCCTGCTTATCGCAAAATTTCGTAATTCTAGACCAACGGAAAGTACCCTACAAGTTTTAATGAGTGAGTTTGCAAACATCCAAATATGTGTCTTTCGACTGCAATCGCTTCAAAGCTAACTTTTAGTGTACTGCGAAGAGACCATAGTCGTAGTATGTGACATGAATTTAAGCTTGATACGCAAACCCATTCCTGAGAAAAAGGGGTCTCTACAGACGGACGAACACACAATCAATCGGATAACAAATGACAAAAACATTTTTGTCCTGTGATATAGTAACAAATTTACAGTTTTCGTATTTTATCCTTTGGTAGTACTGTGAAACTTTTCCACTTGCAAAATTTCGTGATTTTATGTCAACGGGCTCCTCCCTAAAAATATTTCGTGTGATACAATTGCAAATTTAACAATTTCTGTTTTTTTTCCATTATTTGTACTCTGAAACCATGGTTCTTGCCAAATTTCATGATTCCAGGTCATCGGGAAAACCAAAGGTCCCCAGTTCGAGTCTCGGTCTGGCACACAGTTTTAATTTGCCAGGAAGTTTCATATCAGCGCACACTCCGCTGCAGAGTGAAAATCTCATTCTGGAAACATCCCCCAGGCTGTGGCTAAGCCATGTCTCCGCAATATCCTTTCTTTCAGGAGTGCTAGTTCTGTAGTTCTGCAAGGTTCGCAGGAGAGCTTCTGTAAAGTTTGGAAGGTAGGAGACGAGGTACTGACAGAAGTAAAGCTGCGAGGAGGGGGCGTGAGTCGTGCTTGGGTAGCTCAGGTGGTAGAGCAACTTGCCCGCGAAATGCAAAGGTCCCGAGTTCGAGTCTCGGTCCGGCACACAGTTTTAATTTGCCAGGAAGTTTCATATCAGCGCACAATGCGCTGCAGAGTGAATATCTCATTCTGGAAACATCCCCCAGGCTGTGGCTAAGCCATGTCTCCGCAATATCCTTTCTTTCAGGAGTGCTAGTTCTGCAAGGTGCGCAGGAGAGCTTCTGTAAAGTTTGGAAGGTAGAAGACGAGGTACTGGCAGAAGTAAAGCTGTGAGGAAGGGGCGTGAGTCGTGCTTGGGTAGCTCAGGTGGTAGAGCACTTGCCCGCGAAAGGCAAAGGTCCCGAGTTCGAGTCTCGGTCCGGCACACAGTTTTAATTTGCCAGGAAGTTTCAAAGGGAATATATATTTGGAGAAGTGAAAATATGAAACTTTACTCTTTTTGTGGACTTATGAACATAAATTATTTAGTTCAAATGGTTCAAATGGCTCTGAGCACTATGGGACTCAACATCTTAGGTCATAAGTCCCCTAGAACTTAGAACTACTTAAACCTAACTAACCTAAGGACATCACACACACCCATGCCCGAGGCAGGATTCGAACCTGCGACCGTAGCAGTCCCGCGGTTCCGGACTGCAACGCCAGAACCGCTAGACCACCGCGGCCGGCAATTATTTAGTTATTTTACAGTGTGTTAAAACAAGAAGCTATAACTTTTTAAATTGAATATTATTTTCTCCTATCATGTAGACGACGTATTTAAACAAGCTGTGCACAATTTGTCTCTATGTCCAGACTGTTTAATGCCGTCGTTGTTGGTAGATATTGCTGCTCTGTGTACTAAATTTTGCACGCTGTATCTGTATAAATTAGCAACAAACGTAATGAGTCATTCTTCTTACTATACTGTACACAGTAATTCTAATGGACAGCAGTTTACTAATAACATATTTTATTTTCTCCGTTACGACGCTACACAAAGACTTTAAGTTTGCGTAGTGTTGAGTGCTCCAGCGGAGAACAATCAACAAGCAGCGACACACAGCCCCTGCTGTGTACAGGGCTGCCGAGTGGAGGCACGCGAACATGCAAATGTATGTTGATACCACGCGCACGTACGAGCTCCAGGGATCCTTTGGATATTTATGAGACACCCGTTGGATAACTGCTTCAAGTACATCATCTTCCGCACTTCTTGCACGGGGAGAGAGGATAAAAAGAAAGGCGAAGAGCCATAAAAAGAAAAGCAAAATGAGAGGTGGAGGGGAGCGGAGGTAGCCGGGTAAGGCGGGCACGCACTTGCATATTTATGCTTCGCGACTCGTTGGAAAGCGAGCGGTGACTGAGAGCCGCGCTGTGTTTGGAATAGCTCTGCCAAGTACCTCTCACCCAGTCAGCCGCCCCTTTAGCCCGTGATTCACTGTGCGGAATGGCTCGTAATAGCGACACGTTCCCCGCAGAATATCTGAAACCTTCACCGCTTACTCGGGGGAGCTTTTCTCGAAAGGTGCCCGTCGATTGTAAAGAGTATTCCCGCAAATACATCAGGCCGCCAAATGCCATATCGTGAAGTAATCCGAAAATCATATTGCAGCTTCAAAAAATGGTTCAAATGGTTCTGAGCACTATGGAACTCAACTTCTGAGGTCATTAGTCCCCTAGAACTCAGAACTAGTTAAACCTAACTAACCTAAGTACATCACAAACATCCATGCCCGAGGCAGGATTCGAACCTGCGACCGTAGCGGTCTTGCGGTTCCAGACTGCAGCGCCTTTAACCACACGGCCACTTCGGCCGGCATAATGCAGCTTCCTGTGCTGTTCTCGAACAACCAATCCGCTGCACACTGGACAAAGCTGCCCGACCCCCTCTCATTCACGATTGCTGATTGCTCTAACATCCCCGTCAGTCAAGAGCTAGAGGTCTGCGTGTGTGCGGCATATCCGCAGAACGCTGTGTGCAAGAGCTACTATGACGAGGATAACAAGGGACAAGTGCCGTATTTTGATTTTGCAGAAACTTGGCTCAGTGTCTCGGTTTACCCGTAGATACACGACCGTTTCTGAGAAAACGACGGTCAAAATTTTCGAGCTAATTTGTGTGCCTTTTAGCGAGCAAATGATTCAACCAAGGCTGTGGCACAGTGGCTTGGGTCGCGGTTTCAGACTCTCGTGCCCACTGTTCGAAACCCGATTATTACTTTTATGTTTTCCCATTAGTCTACTATGTCCGTGGAAGATCACGACACGAATATTTTCCAACGAATATTCAAATAATTCTCTCTTTATTCGTTAACTAACTATATACCTCGTGAATGAATTTAAAAAAAGAGAAAAAGCAAAAAAAGACCACAAATGAACGGAAAAATTACTTGAAATTGTTTACGGTGAAATTCCTATAGTGTAACTTGACTCACAATCAACTGGAAGCGCCATTTTTCGCGAAAGTGATCTGTTACGCATGATTTGCCGTGAAAGTATTGCCAACGCGTGAAACCCACAGCAGTTTTAGCGAGGTTTATTTCCCGAGCGACATTCATACGAAGAAGCGTCGCTGAGGCAAAACTGCCTCCGCGTGATGCTCTTAGTGTTCGGAATTTGTATGTTTCCTACGTGTCTATGATTGTATCATCCAAGGGAATGAACCCTGTCTCCATGAAGAATAATCATAAATATAAAATATAAAAATTAAGAACTGATCTAACAATAAAATATAAGGATATGAGAATTTAAAAAATGTAACTCCTAAAAATACTACAACACATATATTTTAAATAAATGTGTGATACTTATTGCGAAACACAATTGTAAATATACAATTTATATAACGCCCTTGTATCCCCTAACTTGATAAGAAACATTCTTGTACTAACATTCTACAGACATGGGTAGAAAATTGAAAAAAATTATTGAAATAAAATAGATAAGAACAATAATCAGGTTTCGAACGCGGGACGCAAAAGTAAGCGGCGGTCTATACTACCAACTCAACTCAGAAAGTTTGGTGCTGGGATGCCATTTTGCACGCGCGCGCGCGCTCCGTGTGTGTGTGTGTGTGTGTGTGTGTGTGTGTAAAGGGATACTTTAACACTGTGTGAGTGGATATTCTGTATAATAAATTACACTGTATAGTGTGTATAGTGTTTACACAGCATGTGTGTGTGTAGCGTAGTTCATTCCTTATTGCTGACCTTGCAAAATCAGGATTATTTATTTTATTTACATTATGCCTCGCAGGCGAATTGTAAATATTCAGTTTCTTATGTTGAACATAGAAAACTGTAGTTCTGGAGAATTCCGAAGTGTAGAACTTGTTGAAAATATGTAACTGCTCTTGGAAATATTAAATGCGTCAATCTATGAGACCTATTTTGTATATATTCTCTGTACTCAGGTAAATTGTTCTGTAAATATTGTACACAGCTTCTGCAACTTCTTTTTCTGTCAAAACATATTGACTGAAGTAATTCAACTTGTGGGCGATATATTCTTGTAATAAAATGTATTATTAGCTGAACTGTTAAAATGTGAAATTTGTTTTAAACACGATAAAACAAATAAATCTATTTCGTTTATCTCTAGTCATTCGTTTCTTTCTTTTTACCTCAACCTTGTCAAATAATCGTTTACAACATGAGTGTGCTACAGCATACAATACGCAGTTACATCTGCGTTACTCATTTCTTTTCAACAAGAAGGCATGTACTTATTCTCCATTAACAGTGATCAATTTTACTGCGTGCAAAGGGCAGGTACACCTACAATGCATGCATCTCTCTACAAGAATATATGCACTCATACGACAGTTTGCGATCATCTGGTGTAACATAAATAGCAGGGGCAGTATGTCAGATGGTGCCGTCTTTCGGATGTACACCATCACCGCATGCGTCCCAGTAGATGCGACGACCTAGTCTGCTCAGATCAGTGCCTCTCTCCGGCATGCAAGGTACACGAGCGCCAAATATCTAATGTGGCATGGCACAGAGACCACTGAAGCCAGATCTATGTTTTAATAAAGACACCAGTGTTCCTATCCTATCTTAGCAGCAATGTTGGCTGATTCAACAGTACACAGTTTTAAATTTAGGGCAATTCAGCTTTTGGGGTCTAAACTCAGATGGCAAATGTTTAAACAGCACAAACGAGCAAGCTTTGGGAACAGAGGGGTGGGGGAAATTGTTTATTAAACATGAAAGGTATGTGAGATTCCCACCACTGCATATTAAGGACAGATTCTAAACTTAGAACACATACGAGGTCTCACAACCATACAGGTTGGTCCTGTATCCCCAGGTTCGCCATTTGGGATTCCATACTTAGCACACGTGACTTGGTAAACATGCTCCCTGGGCCGCATCCCTGTACCCGTCATTTTGGGTTCTATAATCAAACCAAGCGACCTACATCTGCCATCTTGGATTTCCCATCAATATGACAATAGTTTATCTAGGACCTTTTTTTTTACTTCCTACCAATTTACACATAGGACAACTTGAATCCGAAATGTGATGTCATAGGGGTTGGGGAAGACCCTCTATCACAATTGGACGATTTTGAAATTCCCACCAACTTTCGATTTTCCCACAACTTTACATAGACAGTAATTGGTCTATAACAGCAGAGGGGTGGGAGAGGGGGTAGATCTGACAACAATGCATGGTGACACCATCGATGACATCAGAAATTTGGCAACAACGCACTATGGGCTCAGACCAGCCTCGCCCATTACTTTTAATATCTGCAGATACAGACAAAAGATTTGTTGTGTGTGAATAAGGCACTTTGGTGTACTGCTCATTTCTCCACATACCTGTATCAAGAAAACATCCTATGTCATGTCAGTAATTTTACTTTACAATGACTGATATGTTGATAGAAATGTTCTTCTTTGTGCACGCCATTTGTCTAAATTTTTCGCTTAAATATAGCAGCTTCAAGGTACATCAACATCGGTTTCACCACCAGCTGTCTCTCTACGACGAACACATACCAATGTCTTATTATGACTGCACATTACACCTCACTACACGTAACTCTACATAGCTCTTAACTATCCATGTGTAAACACGAAAATGACATCTAAGTTGTTTTTCCGATTCGTAAACTAACTGCGTGACATCCTGACCGCAATTAGGCAAAATACGAAACGACAGCGTCTCTACTGTTCACGTGTTGGATTTCAGGAGAATCTGAAGCCCGTATTACACGACCTACAAATTAGTATAATGTATATCAAATGTGATTAAGACACATGGCTTTCAAATTGAGCGAATGTCATGGAGAGTCTTAGAAGGCATCTGTACACCTGCTACCTTAATGCTCCGATGTGGTCTCTACTACGGTTCAGTCGCCCGTTCGTCGCGCAACTTGGCCTGATGACAAACTCAAGTGAAGCAGCTTAAGCAGAGGCTTAACAAAGCCGTTACCGGTGAGCAAGTGTCCTGGAAACGCCACAGCCTCTCAGACGGGACACTTTACTCTCAAGTTTATTTTACGGCTCTCTACCCTGGCTGTAAAGGAGAAAGCACACACGCTATGGCGTTCGCAGGATGCTCGGTGTTTGGGATAATGGTTTACAGGCCATGCTCCATGTCCCCTTCCTCGCCTCTCTCTCTCTCTCTCTCTCTCTCTCTCTCTCTCTCTCTCTCTCTCTCCCTCCCCCTCTCCCTCTCTCTCTCTCCACACACACACACACACACACACACACATACATACATACATACAGAGAGAGAGAGGTGATTTCATTTTGAATACAACTTTACACGCCCTTTCCAATCACTCATGGCCTGTTACAATGTCCATCCACATTAACGCGACCACATATCAAAAGCATCACTGCGAGACGTGTAGCAAGAGAGTCAATGCGGTTCTGCACGATTACTGACAGGGATGTGGAGCTATGCCGACTCCAGTGCCGTGGAAAGCTGTGCAAGGTTTCTCAGTTGACGATGCGTTGCGCTAAATGCCCGATCGAGGTGATAGTACAGATTCTCGATTTGGTGGCGTCCAGGGAGTTTGATGGCCAGGGGAGTGCAGTAAACTCACCGTGGAGCTCTGCTGGAAATGTCAACTTGCCAAGGAAAAACAACTCCATGTAGCGGTAGACGTGGTCCCCAAGTGTAGACGCACACGTGTTGAATCATTGTTACTTCCAGAATGACGAGATCACCCAGGGAATATGATGAAAACATCACCAGATCATAGGGCATCCTCCTCCAGCCTAGATCCTTCCGACAATTGTTGCAGTGTGTTAGGATTCAGACGTGTCACGCCATGGAGCATAAAACGTGATTCTGGTGAGGAGACCACCTGCCGCCACTCAAAGTACGTCCATTTGCATTCGTCGCTGATGAACAGCAGTCAGTGTGGGTGCCTGTTGTGGTGGTTTATACGCACCAACTTTCGCTGAACTGTCGTTGAGGAGACACTGTTGGTAGCCCCTTGGTTCGTATGGACGATCAGTTGCTCAACAGTTGCGCGTCTATTCTCCCATACACATCACCACAACCATCGTTCATCCCTGAAAGCTACAGCAAGTGATGCATCACAGGTGACTTGGAGCCGGATTCGCATAGCACGCGAACATTTACAAACTGAGCTGTTTCGGAAATGCTTCCATCCTTGGCCCGAAAGCCAATGAATGATCATGCCTTATTTTCTACATCCCTCCGACATTCTTTAATAACCTCCACTGCTAGAGCTGCCACGTGACGTCTGTGAGTGGTTCTTGCACATCGATGTCCAACACAGGCTTTGGTCACATTAATGTGACTGGATCGTTAAAACATTCAGCAGCGGTAGAACTGGAACTACTGGAACTGCAACAGGACGAATGACTGAATAGACGGAGACGAAGTGGTTGTTCAATGATTGCGCTTTGGAAGAAAGTTCGCTATTATAGCTCATGTGGCACGAGCAATCTTGCAATCATTAAGCTACATCTCATACAGAGTACACTATATTTCTAGTAACCTTTCTAATTGCAATGTCTTGCAGTAATTACAGTTAATTTAGAGAATTTATTCTTATTTTCAATAGACTCTGCTTAGCTGGGTGGTAAGGTGCTCGCCTCCCATGCAAGCGGGCCCGGGTTCGATTCCCGGCCGGGTTGGAGATTTTCTCCGCTCTGGGACTGGGTGCTGTGTTGCCCTCCTCATCATTTCATCTCCATCACTGGCGAGCAAGTCGCCCAATGTGGCGTCGACTGAAATAAGACTTGCACTTGGTGGCCAAACTTAGCCTCACGGCTAACGATGCCATACGCTCATTTCATTTAATTTTCATTTGACATCGATCACGATCTTTCGCATCCTCAAGTTTCTTCTTTGTTGTTGGCAAAATGTTTCTCACACTGACCGCCTGTGACTGAAATGTCAAACCTCGGTCACTTAAAAATTATGTTAAATTAAGGCACCTCCCTAGCCAAGTTCGCTAACGCACGCCAGTGATTTGGTGATCGACTCGAAGGTAAGCCAGTTCGAATGCTGGTGGGGGATGAAATTGGTCGTACTGGTTATATTTAGCCGACAAGGGGAGGAGAGGTGGTGGCATATCCTAATCATCAGTCTTTGCACCAATACCGTGGATTAAATTCCTAACCTCCCCTCAGCGTTACGTGAACTGAGCCCATGTGACGCTGTTGATGGCGATCCGTCTGTGGGACGGGGACATTAAGCTTCGCGGTCCCGTTGGTGCCACGCGAAATGAGTGCGCTATGTACTGCATTGGATTTCACCGTTTCCCTTTCTCAGTCTTCATCTTCATACACTGAGGTGTCAAAAGTCATGGGATACCTCCTAAACCGTGCGGATTTCCTTTTGCCCGGCATCGTGACAATTCGACGTGCCGTAGACTAAACGAATCGTTGGAAGTTCCCCGTAGAAACACTCAGGCATGCTGCCTCTACAGCCGTTCGTAATTGCAAAAATTTTGCCGGTGCAAGATTTTGTGCACGGACTGATGTCCCGATTAAGTCCCATAAATGTTCTATGCGACTCATGTCGGGCAGTCTGGGTGACCACACCATTCGCTTTAATTGTCCAGAATGTTCTTCAAATCAACAAATTAATCTCAAAGAACTGTGGCCCTGTGACATGCCGCATTGTTGTTGGGGGACATTAAGTCCATGAATGGCTCAAACTGGTCTCCAGCTAGCCGAACATAAACATTGCCAATCAATGATCGCTACAGTCGCAGGTTCGAATCCTGCCTCGGGCATGGATGTGTGTGATGTCCTTAGGTTAGTTAGGTTTAAGTAGTTCTAAGTCTAGGGGACTGATGACCTCAGATGTTAAGTCCCATAGCGCTCAGAGCCATTTGAACCATTTAGTTCTGACTGATGACCTCAGATGTTAAGTCCCATAGTGCTCAGAGCCATTTGAACTGTTTGAATGAATGATCGGTTTAGTTGGACCAGAGGACCTAGTCCATTCCATGTAAACACAGAGCACACCATTATGAAGCCACCAACAGCTTGCACAGTGCCTTGTTGACAACTTGGGCCCATGGCTGCGCCACACTCGAACCAACTGAAACAGAACTCTTCTGACCAGGCGACGATTTCCAGTCGTCTAGAGTCCGCCCGATATCGTCATGAGCTTAGGAGAGACGCTGCAGGCGATGTCGTGCTGTTAACAAAGGCGCTCGCACCAGTCGTTTGCTGACACAGACTAATTAACGCCAAATTTCGCCGCACTGTCCTAATGGATACATTCAGCAGACGTGCTACATTGATTTCTGTTGTTATTTCCCACAGTGTTGCTTTTCTGTTAGCACTGACAACTGTACGCAAACGCCGCTGCTCTCGATCGTTAAGTGAAGGCCGCCGGTCACTGCGTAGTCCGCGGTGAGAGGTATTCTCGGCACACTCTTGACACTGTGGATTTCGCAATTATGAATTCCTTAACGATTTCCAAAATGGAACGTCCCATTTGTCCAGCTCCAATTACCATTCCGCGTTCGAAGTCTTTTAATTCCCATTGTGCGATCATATGAACGTCGGAAAACATCTCACATGGATCACCTGAATACAAATGACCGCTCCGCCAATGCAATGACCTCTTATACCTTGTGTACGCGATACTATCACCATATGTGCATATCGCTATCCCATTACTTTTGTCAGCTCAGTGGACTACGAGCGTAACAGCACTCTCTATACACATCAGTACACTCACCTACACCCTACAAATACACAGTGGACATATATCTCACTTAGCAGCAAGGAACAAGACCGCCGGAAGGAGAAAATCCTTTACAAGCAGACGGCTGAACCTATCCCTTAGGGTGCCACAGCCACAATGCCATAAGATTTTAGTTACACTCCTGGAAATGGAAAAAAGAACACATTGACACCGGTGTGTCAGACCCACCATACTTGCTCCGGACACTGCGAGAGGGCTGTACAAGCAATGATCACACGCACGGCACAGCGGACACACCAGGAACCGCGGTGTTGGCCGTCGAATGGCGCTAGCTGCGTAGCATTTGTGCACCGCCGCCGTCAGTGTCAGCCAGTTTGCCGTGGCATACGGAGCTCCATCGCAGTCTTTAACACTGGTAGCATGCCGCGACAGCGTGGACGTGAACCGTATGTGCAGTTGACGGACTTTGAGCGAGGGCGTATAGTGGGCATGCGGGAGGCCGGGTGGACGTACCGCCGAATTGCTCAACACGTGGGGCGTGAGGTCTCCACAGTACATCGATGTTGTCGCCAGTGGTCGGCGGAAGGTGCACGTGCCCGTCGACCTGGGACCGGACCGCAGCGACGCACGGATGCACGCCAAGACCGTAGGATCCTACGCAGTGCCGTAGGGGACCGCACCGCCACTTCCCAGCAAATTAGGGACACTGTTGCTCCTGGGGTATCGGCGAGGACCATTCGCAACCGTCTCCATGAAGCTGGGCTACGGTCCCGCACACCGTTAGGCCGTCTTCCGCTCACACCCCAACATCGTGCAGCCCGCCTCCAGTGGTGTCGCTACAGGCGTGAATGGAGGGACGAATGGAGACGTGTCGTCTTCAGCGATGAGAGTCGCTTCTGCCTTGGTGCCAATGATGGTCGTATGCGTGTTTGGCGCCGTGCAGGTGAGCGCCACAATCAGGACTGCATACGACCGAGGCACACAGGGCCAACACCCGGCATCATGGTGTGGGGAGCGATCTCCTACACTGGCCGTACACCACTGGTGATCGTCGAGGGGACACTGAATAGTGCACGGTACATCCAAACCGTCATCGAACCCATCGTTCTACCATTGCTAGACCGGCAAGGGAACTTGCTGTTCCAACAGGACAATGCACGTCCGCATGTATCCCGTGCCACCCAACGTGCTCTAGAAGGTGTAAGTCAACTACCCTGGCCAGCAAGATCTCCGGGTCTGTCCCCCATTGAGCATGTTTGGGACTGGATGAAGCGTCGTCTCACGCGGTCTGCACGTCTAGCACGAACGCTGGTCCAACTGAGGCGCCAGGTGTAAATGGCATGGCAAGCCGTTCCACAGGACTACATCCAGCATATCTACGATCGTCTCCATGGGAGAATAGCAGCCTGCATTGCTGCGAAAGGTGGATATACACTGTACTAGTGCCGACATTGTGCATGCTCTGTTGCCTGTGTCTATGTGCCTGTGGTTCTGTCAGTGTGATCATGTGATGTATCTGACCCCAGGAATGTGTCAATAAAGTTTCCCCTTCCTGGGACAATGAATTCCCGGTGTTCTTATTTCAATTTCCAGGAGTGTATATTAAATTTTCAAAACGCTTCGTGTTTATACCCCAATCAGAAACAAACTACACTGAGTGATGGTTGTTTACAATAGAGCTACCACAGCAAAAATCGACCAGGGAACGTGCTCGGCCGCGCCTTGTGTATCGTTCGCCTTTGCCTTATCGCTCTGCGGACGACACTTACGTCGCTAACGTCACTACTGCCATTCGTTTTCGTCTTGTCCTTTCTTTCTTATGCTGGTTCTGTTTTACTGTTTTGCTGTTTACGCCTAAGAATGTACGTAGCTACTAATGAATGCGAGCAGCAGGGTGATAAGGCAATTACGATCCCGCAACGCGAACTGCAGATTAATGGAAAACGTACGACACAGTACGGAACTAACTGCTGTTTCTAATGCAGCCACATTGGGCGTGTGTGTAACAGTTAACCGACAGAAACGACATTTTCCGTGTCTGACTATGAATCACTTCGTTATTCTGATCCAGCCATGGAGTACTACATCAGTAATACAAAAAGACTCGCACCAAAAACTGATCATACGACTTGACTTTATTTCATACTAAAAAACCCGGCAATAGTTCACAATAGCTAAGTATGTATGGCAACTGGATATGCGTCTTAATCTGGGGTATACATGGGAATTACGTCAGGACGCAAATTGCGGCTCCTCGTTGAGAGTTTGCAAATGAGAAAGGTCTCGAAAAGTTCTTGACGTTCATTTCAGTTTTTAACGTGATTCGGACGGACATAAGCTATACCAGAATCAAAAATGCTCCTCTCGTAGCACAAAAAAGGCGAATATGCCCTGGGAAGGTTTAGGGATGTAAAAGCAGAGAACTAGCTTTTCGTCTAATGTGGCGGCTTCAGAGACATTAAAATCAAAACAATTTGACATATTCGCGGTTTTTTGCTTATTAGTATTAGACTCATGCCATTTAATATAAAACATCGTCTCGTGTAAATCAACATGATACATGATGTAATATAGAACATGACATTATGTCAACCAACATGGCATTTGTCTGTCGTGCAGAATGAAAGGAGCTGTCATTAAAGTTTAGGATGCAGCATCCCCACTCTACAATACTTCCGATTACAAATGCATCCACACTCTCGGATACTTCCTATTGCAGATGCATCCCACTCTCCGGAAGCACATAAATTTGTATCTATTTATTATTACACCCCTCACCATAGATGTAACAATACGTTGGAAGGGTAGAACTGACCCTTAAGAAACCGGGAATACGTCAAAATGTTTTGATTTAAATGTCTTTGAAGCTGCCACATAAGTCGAAAAGCTTCTTTCACATCCCCAACTCTGCCTACGGCATATTCGCCCTTTTCTGTGTTACGAAGACCACTTTTCGCTTTTAGGTTCCCAACTTTTATTCTATCATAATTTTTACATTAGACCGCCATAGCTTGGTGATCGATGTAAATTCTTGATGGCTCGGGCAACGCCTGATCCGGTATAGATATTTTTATTGTCTTTTGAAACATGTTATTATATCGTGGCAACGGATACAGCTTTCACAAGAAGACATGATCACCACTAATTACATGGATTTGTCTACCTTCTTACAAAATTTGAACCTATTCGCACAAGTTTAAAACATAGAAGTGGCGTGCATAAAACAACTCACACAAAACGTGTTTTTTGCACTTAAAGACCGAATGAAGCCGGATTTTTAAAGCGAGTTCTCAATTTTATCGTAAGAATGCATTTTTTATTTATCTGATTCACTGTAAACCGTTTCCATACGTTCAATTCATGTAAGAACGAATTTTATGTGCTGCGTTTGCCTCGATTTTAAATTATCGTGTCTCGACAGGGGGTAAATATTACTGGATAAAAGAATTTCGTTTTGACTTTATCCATTTATCTACCTTCGAGGAACGATTTGTACAAGTTCAAAGTAAAAATCTGGCGCGCTTCAAAAACATCACAGAAAACGTGTTTTTTGCATGTAAAACCCAAACGACGCAAGATTTTTTCAAACAGCTAAAAATGATCTTAGACTAATATCCGATACACTGGTGGACCAATTTTAAACCATCCATCTCGCTCCAGTCCGGACATATTGAAGGGTGGCTGTTTTTGCGTGTAAAATTCGAAGTGTACACATACAAATTGTACATTCGGTGAGCGCTGATTTCAGCTCAGTTAAGATCTTCTGCAAAAGGAATTAATCGATTCATACAATCTGCCTGGGCGTCAGCTCCGGTTCGCCGCTCAAACCTTCCTCATATTCTGTAACATAACTACGGTACGACAGATGTTCAAGTGGCTAAGCAAATGGGGCCGGCCGGAGTGGCCGTGCGGTTCTAGACGCTACAGTCTGGAACCGAGCGACCGCTACGGTCGCAGGTTCGAATCCTGCCTCTGGCATGGATGTGTGTGATGTCCTTAGGTTAGTTAGGTTTAATTAGTTCTAAGTTCTAGGCGACTGATGACCTCAGTAGTTAAGTCGCATAGTGCTCAGAGCCATTTGAGCCATTTAAGCAAATGGCCACTGGTGCGGGCTACACCAAAAACTTTTTACCCCATACCTCTAGCTGAAATAGGAACCGAGTACAAAGGATTTCCCCCCCCCTCCACCACCACCACCACCACCACCCCAAAAAACTCCGATCCTGCGCGCGGCCTTTTCAGACATATCTGTTACAGCGCGAATAAGCAACAATGTACAGGTTTTCTTTTAAAATCGACTGCTGTGAAAATTGGCGGTCTCGGTTTTCTTTCTCGCGCTCAGTTATAACTACGATAGAAGAGTATTTAAACTTTTAGACAAATTGTTACTCCCATATAAACTGTTCTACGTATACATAACTTTAAACGAAAATTGTATTCACAACAGCCTCATCGGCAAATGATCAGAATACTACTACATTTGCAAAACTTCTTCCACAAAATTGCTCTACGCTTAATTTTTACTTATTGCGCATGGTTTCCTTCGAAATACTCTCCTCCATTATTGACACACTGCTCTCAGTGCCGATTCCACTCGCGGAAACAGTCTCGTTACGCCGCCTGCTGGATCGCGCCAAGCGCCGACTCCGAATTTTCCCTTATCTCGTCTACCGTTGCAAATCGTGCATTCAACTTCTCAACATCATAACCGTAGATCCACGTCTCATCAACATTTACGATTCTCTTAAGGAACATCTCGTTCTCGTTTGCGCGATCCAAAAGCTCTTCACAGATTTCGAGGCGTAGGTCTTTCTGGTCTTGACTCATCATGATCCGTGGGACGAACTTGGTGGCAACACGATGCATTCCAAGATGCTGTGTCAGGATTTCATGACATGATGGAACTGAAATGCTGCATTCTTCTGCAATATCTCGGGCAGTTTTCGATTGGCACGCACAATTTCGTTGACGTTCCTGACATGGGTGTCGTCGGTATACGTCGAAGGTCGTTCTGAACGATGGTCGTCTTTAACTTCCGTCCGGCCATTTTTAAACTGTGTGAACCATTCGTAACACCGAATGCGGCTTAAGCACTCATCACCGTAGGCTTTCTGCATGATTTGGTGTGTGTCTGTAAAGATTTTCTTGAGTTGTACGTAAAATTTAATGCAGACGCGTTTCTCCTCTAACTGTGCCACCTCGAAATTCGCAAACTGCGCAACACAAGATTCTACTCTATCCGGCACTGAACAATAACTAACAGACATACAAAAATGAAACTTCCGGCACTTACACATTACACACAGATGTGTGCAGGGATGCCAGCAGCATTTTGTTCCATTGGCACGAAATTACGAATGTTCCGGAATTTTTTGAACAGACCACGTACAATATTTTGTTTTTAATTTTTGGACACAACCTTGATATATTATTCCGAGAATCGTCACAAACTGTTTCGGGATTATTGGAAAAACCTTTCCCCTCGTTTTCCGTCTGTATATTAGTATTTCTTTATAAGGAGATTCGAGTGAACATCTTTCGAGATTCATCCATACGCTCTGTAAGTCTCTGAAAAGTTTCCTAGTTACAGTACTCTCAGGTACTATTTTCTTTAGTTCTGTTCCATTAAAAATACCAAGAGCTTCTATAATAGAAAATGTTTTCTTTGTTTTAGAAACCTTCTTCATAAGGTTAAAAAATGATCTTGAAAATACTACTAAACATCAGATACAATTAGCTCTCTCATATTAACAGTAGTTCCAGGAGTGCTGGTTCTGCAAGGTTAGCTGGACAGCTCCTGTGAAGTTTGGAAGTTAGGTGACGAGGTACTGGTAGAATTAAAGCTGTGAGGACGGGACGTGATTCGTGCTTGGGTAGCTCAGACGGTATTGCACTTGCCCGCGAAAGGCAAAGGTCTCGAGTTCGAGTCTCGGTGCGGCATACAGTTTTAATCTGCCAGGAAGTTTAATAGTAGTTCCAGTAGACCAAAACTGTCACACTCCCCTGACGAAATTTTGTAGCATTGCGTGTACGGTTAGGTGACGTCGCAACGTGGAGTCGCTTATCAGGTATAACAAATTCAAATGCCTCTTAACGTCTGAGGTCATCAGTCGCCTAGACTTAGAACTACTTAAACCTAACTAACGAAAGGAAGATCAGTTTGCATTCCGTAGAAACACTGGAACACGTGAGGCAATACTGACCTTACGACTTATCTTAGAAGAAAGATTAAGGGAAGGCAAACCTACGTTTCTAGCATTTGTAGACTTGGAGAAAGCTTTTGACAATGTTGACTGGAATACTCTCTTTCAAATTCTAAAGGTGGCAGGGGTAAAATACAGGGAGCGAAAGGCTATTTACAATTTGTACAGAAACCAGATGGTAGTTATAAGAGTCGAGGGACATGAAAGGGAAGCAGTGGTTGGGAAGGGAGTAAGACAGGGTTCTAGCCTCTCCCCGATTTTATTCAATCTGTATTTGAACAAGAAGTAAAGGAAACAAAAGAAAAATTCGGAGTAGGTATTAAAATCCATGGAGAAGAAATAAAAACTTTGAGGTTCGCCGATGACATTGTAATTCTGTCAGAGACAACAAAGGACTTGGGAGAGCAGTTGAACGGAATGGATGGTGTCTTGAAGGAAGGATATAAGATGAACATCAACAAAAGCAAAACGGGGATAATGGAATGTAGTCGAATTAAGTCGGGGGATGTTGAGGGTATTAGATTAGGAAATGAGACACTTAAAGTAGTAAAGGAGTTTTGCTATTTGGGAAGCAAAATAACTGATGATGGTCGAAGTAGAGAGGATATAAAATGTAGACTGGCAATGGCAAAGAAAGCGTTTCTGAAGAAGAGAAATTTGTTAACATTGAGTATAGATTTAAGTGTCAGGAAGTCATTTCTGAAAGTATTTGTATGGAGTGTAGCCATGTATGGAAGTGAAACATGGACGGTAAATAGTTTGGACAAGAAGAGAATAGAAGCTTTCGAAATGTGGTGCTACAGAAGAATGCTGAAGATTAGATGGGTAGATCACATAACTAATGAGGAAGTATTGAATAGGATTGGGGAGAAGAGAAGTTTGTGGCACAACTTGACCATAAGAAGGGATCGGTTTGTAGGACATATTCTGAGGCATCAAGGGATCACCAATTTAGTATTGGAGGGCAGCGTGGAGGGTAAAAATCGTAGGGGGAGATGAATACACTAAGCAGATTCAGAAGGATGTAGGTTGCAGTAGGTACTGGGAGATGAAGAAGCTTGCACAGGATAGAGTAGCATGGAGAGCTGCATCAAACCAGTCTCAGGACTGAAGACCACAACAACAACGTAAGGACATCACAAACATCCATTACCGAGGCAGGATTCGAACGTGCGACCGTAGCAGCAGCGCGGTTTCGGACTGAAGCGCCTAGAACCGCTCAGTCACAGCGGCTGGCAGGTATAAAAAGACATCGATTTAAGGAGTGAAACCAAAGGAGCATTTCTAGCTTGCTATTCGGTATGTGGCTAAAGCAAATACTATTGCTTCGTGGCTATACATAGAATGTGTAGTTATACTGGTCTGGTGTGAAGTAGCGTATACCTCGTAAGAACTCCAAGAACAGCAAAATATTAACCATTTATAACAGTTTTACTTACCTTTTTGACGCAATGGGAACAGACTATAAAATGTTGTCTTTTGTTTTGTTTCAAAGATTCCGAAGCCATAACAGTTTTTCCTGCTGGGCTATTTGTGGCCTCTAAGCTTTGAATATTTGTGTGTGTGTGTGTGTGTGTGTGTGTGTGTGTGTGTGTGCCGGGAAGAGAACTACATACAGTACATCAAAACATTTTTGACGTTAGCCGGGTGGCTCCTTGCGGCGCATGCGAGCTGCGGCGTGGCCGTGCTGAAGCGATATCGCTGGCGAGGTGTCCAGTGATGCAGTTGGCTGTCTCTGTACCTGTCGCCAGTCCTGGCTGACACGGCAATTATCTCGCAAATGCCGGCCCTCAAATTAGTGGCGCGCTTAATGGCCGCAGCCCGGCATACCGTGGCAGGGGCGGAGAGAGGCGCCAAGCCAGGGCGGCCGGTCTACCGCTGTCACGACACACGGTGTCATTATTCACTTGTGTCCACTTTGTTCACTCAACTGCCGTACCTGCCCAGTCCAAAAGAGTTACAAAAACCGGGAAAATTAATCAGTCCACCCGTACTGCATGCAATACTAACCGGTTTTCACATAAATTCACAGAAGATATACACGATATCTTCTAATAACAACAGTCTACATGATATGACATGATTGAAAATAAATATGTGTTCCTAAACGGCTTTTGTAAGCTGCTTTCAAAACTGTTCTTAAATTTTTTATTGTGTACAATTTCTTGGTAATGGAATAAAGACTATCTTTATTTTTGGTTACAGGAATTTTATCAGGAAAGCAAGCCGGCCGCGGTGGTCTAGCGGTTCCGGCGCTGCAGTCCGGAACCACGGGACTGCTACGGTCGCAGGTTCGAATCCTGCCTCGGGCATGGGTGTGTGTGATGTCCTTAGGTTAGTTAGGTTTAAGTAGTTCTAAGTTCTAGGGGACTTATGACCTAAGATGTTGAGTCCCATAGTGCTCAGAGCCATTTTATCAGGAAAGCAAGATCGGTACACTAAAATCTCTGTTCTGTATGAGTGGGTAGCGGCGATAAAGCGAAGTATTGCAGTGTAAATGTTTGGCCAAATCGCAGAGTAAATAAACACCGTCTGGACCATAACTTATTATATACTATCGACCGGTTTCAACCTGCGTTGCAAATCATCTTCAGGTCATGCGCCACGAAGTGCAGCACTAACAATCGAAGGCGGCATGTAACAAGTCCCAAATCGGCATGAAGAGTACTACATAATCTCTTTAAAAAAAAATAAAAAATAAAAAAGATGTCCCATGATGAAATTATCGGACTGGGACAGAAATTGGTAGATGTGACGTACATGTACAGACAAACAAAGGCTACAAATTTTAGACAAATTCGATAATTATTCAAGATAAAGAGCTTCAGAAATTGAGCAAGTCATTAAAAGCTGGTCCATGTCTGGCTCTTAGCACTGGCTTGGCACTGACCGATAAAGAGTTGGTGGATGTCCTCCTGAGGGGTACTGTACCAAATGATGTCCAATTGGCGCGTTAGATCGTCAAAATCTCGAGTTGGCTGGAGGGCTCTGCCATAATGGGCAACGGCCTTGCCGTAGTGGAATACACCGGTTCCCATCACATCACTGAAGTTCAGCGCTGTCGGGCGTGGCCAGGACTTGGATAGGTCGCCATGTGCTGTTGCCGTTTTTCGGGGTGCACTCAGCCTCGTGGTGCCAACTGAGGAGCTACTCGACCGAATAGTAGCGGTTCCGGTCAAAGGAAACCATCGTAACGACCGGGAGGGCGGTGTGCTGACTATACGCCCCTCCTATCCTCATCCTTAACTGAGGATGACACGGCGGTCGGATGGTCACGATGGGCCACTCGTGGTTTGATGACGGAGTGTTCTGCCAATAATGCTCCAAAAGTTCTCGATTTGAGGGAGATCCAGCGAACTTGGTAGCTAAGGAAGGTAGATTTTGACAAGCACGAATACAAGCAGAAGAAACTCTGCTGGTGGGCTTGCTACAATGTATGCCCAATATGGCTTGTCATGAAGGGAACAAAACGGGACGTAGAATACCGTAGTCATACCGCTGCGGCGTAAGGGTGTCGCTACAGACAGCCAAAGGGTCCCAGACCATCACTCCTGGTTGTCGAGCCGTATGGCAGGCGACAGTCAGGCTGGTATCCCACCACTGTCCAGGGCGTCTCCAGACATGTCTTCGCTGGTCATCAGGGCGTATTTCGAAGCGGGAATTTTCACTGAAGACGATTCTACTCCAGTCAATGAGATTCCAGGTTGAAGACATATCTGGAGACGACCCGGACAGTGGTTGGACGGCCCGACTTGCAGGACTGAAGGTCTGGGTTGCCATTTCTTTTCATAGCAGGACCCTTCTGGTTGTCATCCGCGGCATCTATAGAACACAGCGGTACGTCGACGATATTCTACGCTCCATTTTGTTGCCCTTCATGGCAAGCCGCGCTCGGCTTACATTTCTGCAGGATAATTCCCGCACTTACACGGCGAGAGTTTCGTCCTTACTAAACCCTGTCGCCGGATCTCTCTCCAATTGAGAACGTCTGAATCATTTGCGCAGGGCCCTCCAGTCAGCTCGGGATTTTGGCGATGTAACGAACGCGTTACTGAGTTGCTCAATTAGTGAATCTCTTTCCCTTGAATAAATCACCTAATTTCTCTGAAATCTTAATCATTTGTTTCTCTCTACATGTACATCACCTCTATCGATTGTCGTCCCATTCGGATAATTCCTTCGTGATGCGTCTTTCTTTCTTTTTTTCTTTCTTGAGTGGACTTTCATATGGAAAAGAGAAGTATTTCTGCGCAACAGAAGGTAGGGGTAAAGCCATCTACATTTTGCATAAACGGAAAAACTACGCGGTGAATTTTGATGTAGAAATCTCATTTGAATGTTGGTTGTTTGTGATAAGATCGAAGGAGGAGAAATGTCTATCGACACCTGGCGGAATTCGCAGCACGGTCGTTGCGTATCAAGACGGCCTCACACGTTTATCAAATGGTTGAAATGGCTCTGAGCACTATGGGACTGAACATCTATGGTCATCAGTCCCCTAGAACTTAGAACTACTTAAACCTAACTAACCTAAGGACAGCACACAACACCCAGTCACCACGAGGCAGAGAAACACGTTTATCGATCGTGACGAACGACAAGACTTTGTTTGTTCGGCAGTGCATGATGGTACAGCCACGACACGCACCTGGAGTCACGAAATGAGCTTGGCTGCAGCAAGACAGGTATCCACAGAGACAGAGCGACGACGCCTGGGGCATCACAGAGTGTCTGCACGGCTACCATTGAAGCGTCAGTACACAGAGGCACGCCTACAGTGACGCAATCAGATAACATGTATCTATAACTGCATAAGCTTCTGCAATACCACTCGAAGGCTACTATCTGCGTACAATATAGCTTCGCAATGATGTGGAGATTCCAATGTGGCATCTGGATGACGTGGCCTGGCATCGCCCACGTCAGGAACTTGCGATTGGCTGACCTACGCCCCAAAATGCACGGTGTCCCATAAATAAGGATTGAGAACTGCATCGCAAATAATGGCCGCAAACGTCGTCGTACGAAGCTAGGTGATGTTGCTGCACACGAGAGTACTTGAGGGGTCCGCAGCTCGTGGTCGTGCGGTAGCGTTCTCGCTTCCCGCGCCCGGGTTCGATTCCCGGCGGGGTCAGGGATTTTCTCTGCCTCGTGATGACTGGGTGTTGTGTGCTGTCCTTAGTTTAGTTAGGTTTAAGTAGTTCTAAGTTCTAGGGGACTGATGACCATAGATGTTAAGTCCCATAGTGCTCAGAGCCATTTGAACCATTTTTGAGTACTTGAGGGGAAAGTGAGGATTTCCTCATTCGAGCGTTAGCCAGCATACGAGGAGCATGGTACGGTATACGAACACTGCGGACAGGCGATTAATGTATGGAATAGCTGAGTGCAATGCACAAGTCGTTGGATGTATTTATCGAGAACGCTTCCCGGACAGATATAAATCGCGCCACAGTTTGTTTTCACGCTTGTATCGAAAGTTGTGCGAGTATGTGTCGTTAAGAAGAAGCACGTCTAGTGTGTGCAGGCCACGTGCGGTCGTTAGGAAAGAAAGGGAATTAGATGTCATGCAAACAAATCCAAACACCACCGTGTGTGCCGTTGCCCTAGACTTAAGAATGTCTCGTAGCAGTATCCAGCATGTTTTGACCGGCGAGTCCTTACACGCCATTCATTTCCAAAGGTTGCAGTTACTGTACCCCGATGACCATCCTGCACGAGTGCGTTTCGACCATTGGTTTCTGCAATAAACTGGCCGAGAGATGAATTTCCTAGTTTGTGTGTTGTTCAATGATAAGGCCACGTTTACTACGGATGGCGTATTCAACTGCTACAATGAGGCCACGGTGTGAGGCACCACGCGGCACACTACGGTCGCAGGTTCGAATCCTGCCTCGGGCATGGATGTGTGTGCTGTCCTTAAGTTAGTTAGGTTTAAGTAGTTCTAAGTTCTAGGGGACTGATGACCTTAGAAGTTAAGTCCCATAGTGCTCAGAGCCATTTGAACCACGCGGCACAACAGCGCTTCACAGTTAGTTGGGCGGGCTCTGTCGGTGACTGCTTTGTCGGGCAATACCTTGATCACTGCGAATTATCAGACCTTTCTGTAACAGGTTCTCCGTGGCTTGCTGGAAGATGTTCCAGCAGATGTGAGGCGGAGCATGTTGTTGCTTTGTGATGGAACGCCTATTCATTTAGGACTGGTTGTTCGCATGCATTTGAATGGGTCATTCCCGCATCGATGGACAGGGCATAGAGGACCGGTTTCCTGTGCCCCACATTCACCGGATTTATCGAGGCTTGATTTCTTTCTGTGAGGAGAAATGAAATATCTGACGAATCACGATGGTGTGGAGTCTGAAACGGATCTTGTAGCAAGAAGCGTCTGCACAGCTGCTAGAGCCAAAGAAACTACCAGTGTGTTCGAGCGTATCCGGCAGCCAAAGCTCTGAGGGTGTCGGGGACGTGTCGCATCTGATGTTGAAGACTTCGAGAACCGTTGTATCATTACAGCTGTGATCACATCGTGCACCACGTGTACTCATTACCTATAGGTCCAATAAATGTCTCCAATGAATCACACTCTTGTTTCCATTCCTATCTTCGATCTCTGTTACCACTTACCCACGGCGCTTGCAGCCACGGGTTGCTATGCAATTCTCAATCCTTATTATGTGCCCCACCTCCCCTACGAGTTCGTTGCAACATTTGTGGGACATGCTCTATCTCGTAAAACGGAAGTTCAGTGGTCGGCATTGGCTGAAACGAGTGACACAGAGACTCCCTTGTTTCAGCAAGCCTGAAGGTTGTGCTGGTAGTAGCAGACTGAGAGCGGGGCCTTAGTAAACGGTGGCTCTCACCAACTGTTAAACCCTTAAAAATAATGTTCATAATTGCACAGTCGCGGAGCGATCAGTAGTGCGGTCACATAAAGAGTGTCGGAGGCGCTTCAAGTGTAATCTGGCTACAACTGCAAACTGGAAGTGTACCGTAAACCGTGATGCGAAAAGCCACACGAATCATTAAATGCTATCCCTTAATAAGTCAAATTTCGTACTGTTTATTAAAATGCAAGTAGTTAATGCTTTCCTCCAAGTATCACCTATGCAGCACTATATCGGCCACTTCTGTTCGAGTGCACGATCAGCGTTTACACTGCAGCGGAGGAATATCTCTGAAGACACAAGGTTAGTGACTTTCAGAAAAACTGCGAAACGTGACGGACTTGCACATCTGCAACGACAGCCAGGCATGAGCGGTCACTCTATTACAACTATAGGCCGGGGCACGTCTTGCCTACACAAGAAAAGAGATGAGCCAGTTCGGCGTACAGAATCACAGTGGCCTCTCTGTGTATGCAGACTTAGAGCAGAGATATATGAATACATGGTGTCTGTCCTTTCGTGTCCTTTTTTTGTGTCATTAACAACACTCTAGCACAATAGCCAGCGTTGTCTGGTATATATTTATTCCAGTCTTCTATTAGTCCACCACCTCCTTCCCCCCTCCCCCCCTCTCTCTCTACCCATCTCCTCCACCCCCTCTCTCTGTCCGCCCCCCCCCCACTCTCTGTCCCTCATTCGCTTTCCTTCATCTACCCATCTCCTCCTCATCCCTTTCTCTGTCCGTCTCCTCTTTTCTCCTCTAGCCGTTAATTTCCCCCTCCGCTCTCTCTCTGTCCATCTGCTCCTCCCCCTCCCTATCTGTGCCCATATCCTCTTCCTCCTCTCTGATTGTCCACCTTCTCCTTCCCTTTCCCTCCACCCTAACCAAATAGCAGGCTGGTATTTCTTATCCCCACAGTATTTCTTTCCAGATTGTAACTTATGTGTACATCAAATTTGTTTAAAATCGTTCCAGAGGTGTAGTATGAACTTTTTACCCGTGGCTTTGCCTGCGGACGCACATGACAAATATATTTCACAGATATTTAACATATTTTACACGTATTTATACACATTTTTCACCTGTATATATAGCGAACTTAACCGTGCTACTTCATTACTAGTTTAATATTTATGACGTATCTCCAGAACTACGTGTCGTCTAACTACATAATATTGCAGGTACGTCCAGTGTTGTACGTGAGCACTGTCTGCGAAATGTTTTATGAACAAAGTTAGTAGTAAAGAAGGAATAAATTAAAACGTCATAGATGATGCGATAGTTTTCACGCATCTCAGTATTTATGAAGTCGTATCTTCTGAACTATGTGTCGTACATTGGTATAGTTTTGGTAGTAAATTCAGCGAAACGTTTGAATACTGTCTGTACAATACGTCGCGAATACAGTAAGTCCGAAAGCAGTAATAAATTAAATTTGATGCTTCACACGGCCATTTCTTCTGCATGAACAGCAAGAATTTAGTACGCTATAAACTTCTTCCCTTCGGTCCTTTAGTTGGGGTTGTCGACGATAAAAGATTTCGTTAGGGTTTGAAATTATGTATAAATTACGTTGCAAGCCGCTAAGTGGCTTCATTCTCAAATAACGGCCAAATAAATTAAGAGTATTCACAGGTCGTGGGCTACGTTGCTTTTTAACCCCACACCGCCCCTTTCACAAGGGGCTGGTTATTATCCCCACAGCGATTCTCCCCAGACAGTAAATGACACGTGTACCAAGTTCGGTTGAAATACACTCCTGGAAATGGAAAAAAGAACACATTGACACCGGTGTGTCAGATCCACCATACTTGCTCCGGACACTGCGAGAGGGCTGTACAAGCAATGATCACACGCACTGCACAGCGGACACACCAGGAACCGCGGTGTTGGCCGTCGAATGGCGCTAGCTGCGCAACATTTGTGCACCGCCGCCGTCAGTGTCAGCCAGTTTGCCGTGGCATACGGAGCTCCATCGCAGTCTTTAACACTGGTAGCATGCCGCGACAGCGTGGACGTGAACCGTATGTGCAGTTGACGGACTTTGAGCGAGGGCGTATAGTGGGCATGCGGGAGGCCGGGTGGACGTACCGCCGAATTGCTCAACACGTGGGGCGTGAGGTCTCCACAGTACATCGATGTTGTCGCCAGTGGTCGGCGGAAGGTGCACGTGCCCGTCGATCTGGAACCGGACCGCAGCGACGCACGGATGCACGCCAAGACCGTAGGATCCTACGCAGTGCCGTAGGGGACCGCACCGCCACTTCCCAGCAAATTAGGGACACTGTTGCTCCTGGGGTATCGGCGAGGACCATTCGCAACCGTCTCCATGAAGCTGGGCTACGGTCCCGCACACCGTTAGGCCGTCTTCCGCTCACGCCCCAACATCGTGCAGCCCGCCTCCAGTGGTGTCGCGACAGGCTTGAATGGAGGGACGAATGGAGACGTGTCGTCTTCAGCGATGAGAGTCGCTTCTGCCTTGGTGCCAATGATGGTCGTATGCGTGTTTGGCGCCGTGCAGGTGAGCGCCACAATCAGGGCTGCATACGATCGAGGCACACAGGGCCAACACCCGGCATCATGGTGCGGGGAGCGATCTCCTACACAGGCCGTACACCACTGGTGATCGTCGAGGGGACACTGAATAGTGCACGGTACATCCAAACCGTCATCGAACCCATCGTTCTACCATTCCTAGACCGGCAAGGGAACTTGCTGTTCCAACAGGACAATGCACGTCCGCATGTATCCCGTGCCACCCAACGTGCTCTAGAAGGCGTAAGTCAACTACCCTGGCCAGCAAGATCTCCGGATCTGTCCCCCATTGAGCATGTTTGGGACTGGATGAAGCGTCGTCTCACGCGGTCTGCACGTCCAGCACGAACGCTGGTCCAACTGAGGCGCCAGGTGGAAATGGCATGGCAAGCCGTTCCACAGGACTACATCCAGCATCTCTACGATCGTCTCCATGGGAGGTTAGCAGCCTGCATTGCTGCGAAAGGTGGATATACACTGTACTAGTGCCGACATTGTGCATGCTCTGTTGCCTGTGTCTATGTGCCTGTGGTTCTGTCAGTGTGATCATGTGATGTATCTGACCCCAGGAATGTGTCAAGAAAGTTTCCCCTTCCTGGGACAATGAATTCACGGTGTTCTTATTTCAATTTCCAGGAGTGTATGTCTTCTGGTTTAGGAGGAGACGTGGAACATACATATTATAAAAATGGATGTACATACATACACATATACAGTGTGAAAATTATTGCGCTATATGAAAAAAAGTAAATTAGTTACAAACTACGGCGTGCACACACTTTATTCAACACGTAAATGACACTACAGATATTCGGATTTAGGTTATGACAAGTTCGATATGCCTGTCATCATCGGCGATGATGTGGTGCACGCGATTAGCGAAATTATGTATGAACCGCTGAAGTGCCGGAACATCGAGGCTGTCGATCACCTTCCGCATGGCTGTTTTCAGATCAGCAATGGCTGTTGTACTCCTTTTCTTTAATATAGCCCCACAAAAATGAGTCGTATGTGTTTAGATACGGAGAATATGGCCGCCAATTGAAGCCCAAGCCTCTTTTGCTTCGATGGGGTCGAGCCCCGTCTTGCATGAACCACATATTGTCTAAATCAGTGTCACTTGGGAAAATGGGGATGAAATCATCTTCCAAAATCTTTACTTGCCGTTAGGTAGTCATTGTGCCCTGAAAGAATATCGCACCGATTATTCCGTGACGCGACATTACACACCACAGTCACCCGTTTAGGGTGAAGAGACTCCTCGATCGCGAAATGCGGATTCTCAGTCCTTCAAATTCTCCAATTTTGCTTGTTGACGAACCCACCCAAATGAAAGTGGGCTTCGTCGCTAAACAAAACCATACTAATTCCCATCGTACCCCGCGCCAAGTGTGCAGTTTGAATTTCCTAACGCAAACCGTTCAGAAGTTATGACGGTTTTATTTCATATAGTTCAATTAGTGTCGTCCGATATGTACACACATTTTTTATGTATGGGTGTATGGATATGGATTTGGCTGATTACTCGATATGAATTGGAACATCTGAATACAATACAAAGCCATTTACTGCAAGGGCCGTTTCAGCTTGTTCAAAAGTTGTTGAAAGAAAATATCCTAAATTTGCAAGCCGCCTGCGAAAAATCCTGCGCCAGCAAACGACACCTTACGCGAGCACGGACGTCAGCACATGCGGTCAGTACTGCACCAACGGCTGGCTCTGTTGCCCACGATGCCTGCCGCTGCTAGTCCTCGTAGTGGAAATTTTCCTGTTGCCCGCTGGTAGCTCAGTTATCGCCATATCTGGCATGCCACTGCCTGGCGCCGATATTAAAAGTCCTTTCCACGCAATTAGATTCTTCTAATAAAGGGCGGTGGCTCCACTTTCCTCTTAAACAGAACATTGCCTGCTTAGTGACTGCCCCACAACTCCCATGCGTTAGAATATCGAGTTCATTCAATTGTCCACAGGAGACTCATTCCCTTCAAAAGTAAATTTTATATAACTGATTACACATAATTTAGATTTCGTATACATCATTACCGAAGCTGCAATGAATAAATACTACAAACACTGTATCCGGCTTGTATTGATCTTGATACTAAGCACATCAGAAAAAAATTATTCGTCCCCAACAGACATCATGCAAATACCCTAAACACCGCCTCGACCCTTGATATCAGCGAGAAGAAAAGTCCACGAATCACTTCGCATATGCTATTTTCAATTGTTGCCTCTCATTGACGATTAGATCACAAATTGCTACGGTGTTGGTTGAACGCAAGGGTGTTGGTTGGTACGTTTCATCCGCAGTCCAAATAACCTCGTAGAAGAACAACTGGCCAAGAGCGAGTAGCACTCGCGCACTTAGGGTTCCGTGCAAACTTAATTATGTGTATATACACTACTCATCCATCCTGAAATACGAGAATCTCAACGATTTTTACAGGTTTTCCGTATAGATCCTAGTAAGATATCATGCTTACTGGAACATCACTACAACTAACATTTTTATGTTTGCGTGCAGTAATATTCTTCATTATGCTTTTGATGTTCTCAAGACAAATAAGCATGTGTTTGGTGGGTGGGTTTGAGAGTTTCAAGTTTCAAAATATGTGACATAAATGGCCCAATATTTTGAATGAGCTGACATAGGAGCTTAAATGATTTACACCGCCAAGTGATCAAAGACTTTAGTACGTGACCTAAATCAGAACTTGATACGGCAACAAGTTCAGCACAAAAAGGGCTCTTAACAGATGGACACAAAGACAGATGGATAAAAACAAAAAAATTATTCTTTCGTATGACATAATTACACATTAACAATTTTCGGATTTTTTCCTTTACTTGTAGTGTGAAACTATGTGTCTTTGCAAATTGCATGATCTGGGTCAGCGGGAAACACTATAGCTCTGATGATTGATCTTACAGATCTTATAATTAAATTTTTCTCGAGAGATTTGAGTCTCACCTTTAGCTACGATAATGATGATATGATCTCATTTTGTTCTATATTGTTCGTTGAATTTGTTCGTGGCGGACGTCCGGTGACACCCGTTCAGGTTGTTCGTTGATCCGTTCACTCAGTAATATATATATATATATATATATATATATATATATATATATATATATATATATTTGCAGAGGGTACCTAACCCTCTGACCGAACACGCTGAGCTACCGTGCCGGCGGCTATTAGACCACTGCAGCACCATGGCTAACATTGCTGCTCGGACTACTTAAGTCCAATGCCCTCCTCAACCCATATTTTCAGCTTATATTCCCCCTCTTAGTTTTTCACTATTACCGAGGCTTTACGGCATTGGAATACCACCTCAGCATTGGACGTAATGTGGAAATCCTCTACCTCGGTGCAGGTCATCTTGTAATAAAATTTTCCTCAAGACGAGTCTCACCAGGTTCAAGTCCCAGCCGTGACACAAATTTTAATTCATTTCTTCAGCTTCCATCATTATTTGGTGAGCGAGTATCAAAATATGCGACATAAATCGCCGTATCTTTTGACTGAATTGACTTAGAAGCTTAAAATTTTTTCACTGCCAAGCGACCACAGACTTCCATGTTTGACATAAATTTGAGCTTGATCCTTCCACTTGTTGCTGAAAAATGATTCAAATGGCTCTGATCACTATGGGACTTAACATCTGAGGTCATCAGTCCCCTAGACTTAGAACTACTTAAACCTAACTAACCTAAGGACACCACACACATCCATGCCCGAGGCAGGATTCGAACCTGCGACCGTAGCGGTCACGCAGTTCCAGACTGTAGCGCCTAGAACCGCTCGGCCACCCCGGCCGGCTATTGTCAGTCTGCGCATGCTTAGTATCCATATTCTCGATGCTGCATTGCCTAACTCGTGTTTGCTGTCTGACATGGACTGGCAGTTGCGTTGTGATTTCTGGCTTATGGGGAAACATTTCAGTCGCTGGTCTTAGCAACAAGAATTGCACCAATACATTATTTATAATAAATATCATCGACTACTGCAGGTAATACTTTTGTTAAACTAATAAAAAAAGAGCCACAAGCTTGTAGAAAACAAAAAGTGAAGAGAATTTTTTTGATGGAGTTGAATGAACCTGTTACCTCTCGCTACACAACTCCGATACTATCAACTTAGCTACAACTTCTACATTGAATTTGGGCCTGCGTATATGACAAATATTGTGTGAAGACTGTACCTACAAATGTCATTATTCCATATTTAACTATGATAAATTGTATCAAAACGACGCTCTTTTGATAGATGATCATTGTGCCGTAGCACTGAAACGGTATACTTACATAGCACGCGTCGAATACATGAATCCGATATGTAGTTTCCTGTCATTTTATTGTAACAAATTGTAACTAACATGAAGCGATTTCGAGAGATCCTCAATTTTCCGATGCTTTGAAGCAGCTTATTTTCATACCACGTACTCTATGATAAAGAAAACCCACTACATACATAATTTAACTCAATACAATATGGAGGCTCGGAAACCTGCTTGCAAGTTTACGACGTCGCATCTCATTGACCAAGATACTCCCCGCAAGGCAAAAATCTGACTTCCCAAAATTCATCATTTCACGCTCCGCAATGTAGTGGAATGTGTCATTCCACGCTATGACGTAACCAAGTCTTCGTCCAAGTACGTTTTCATATAACGTGAAAGGACGACTTTAATGTGTTTAATCCATACGACAGACAGGCGCATATACAGCACGTCCTGCGGTGACTTACGTCACAGTGGAGGGTCAAATGAACGACTGGTATGCTCCAAAACGACCTGTGTGCTCTTCTAAAGGCTGTCTAATGTTTTGTCTGGTGTTTGTATGTACAATTTTAAATATTCGTGGCATGTGATGCTCAACCAGGACACGTCATTAAATTTTTAGAACTTCATAGCTGGGGGGGGGGGGGGGGGGGGACAAAAGGGCACTGCTGTAATTGATTGTAAACAAACAGGTCACAAACCAAACACGAACTGCTGCACAATTGACAACCCTTCAATTGAAATATAGATACAGTGGACACAGTCAAGAGCATTCCATCGATCGCTGAATCGTGAAGTAGTTAGCCATTTACATGCAACGGAAAGAGACAGTGGAATACAGCACCGCCTGGCTGTACTGTTTCTATCGTAGCAGTATTGTGACGAAACTAATAGCTGCATCTCAGGTACTTCATAAAAATACCGTCCTCCCAAACTGGCAGTGTATCCCGACATCTCGTCGCTATCTCTCTGCAGGCACTGGTGTACGTAACATACTTAATTTGAGAACAGCACGTTAGCTCATTTCAATATAGAGGGATAGTGGACGGTTCTAAAAATCAATCTGGAATTTATCTGAAGTAAATTATGGAAACGAAGTAAAGGAAAAATATGCATGTCTAACAAAGGTCTGACCCATCTCTCCTACCGAATAGGAGTCCAGTGTCTTAGACGCTAAGTCACCTAGCTGTTGTAAACGTCGAAGTGGTGTGGGTTCTCTAAGGAAATTACTGGCCATTTGTATGACGCCACTAGCTGAAGAGGACCCGCTCCGCTTGGTCTTTTCCTTTTCATCTGTTTTCTGAATTATAAACAAATATTAAATTAAACATCTCATTTTATGGCATCTAACGAATTCAAAACCCACGAACCAGTCACATTAATGAAACCACCGCTTTGTTCAACGTCAACGTGCAACAACCACTCACAGACGGCAGATGGCAGCACTAGCAGTGCAGGGTATATATAACGCATGTCTGGCGGACGCGGAAAACGGGGCATGATCATTGGCTTTCAGGCCAAGGGTGAAAGCACTTCCGAAACGACTAAAATTTTTAACAGTTTGCGTGCCGCCGTGGTTAAAGGGTACTGTGTATGGCAAAATGGTGCCATCCAAAACCGGCGCCGAGTACACTGCGGTGCATCACGGTCCTTAGATGATGGGGGTGAATACATGTTAAAAGAACAAACTGACTTCAACTGTAACTCCCCCCTTCGTTTTTCCTCTCCTTCCCCCCCGCCCCTTCTTTCCCGTCATCTGTCCAGGTTTCCCCCCGTCCGCCGTCTGCCCTAGGCTATGGGGCTATGGTATGTCATATTTGTGCCAACCTTTTCGTGCAGTGTTCAAGTGAATGTTCAGTGTTGTTCGTCTTTCCAAAGCGTTGCGAACAGAAATCATGCTGTCGCTGGGTGTGAATTTTATATCTCTTGCGAACGGAAACCAGACTGTCGCCCTGTTTTTTAATTGTCTGTCTATTACTTTACCTGTCTGCTTCATATGTATATTATTAGCATCATCAACCCTTTTTTCTATGTTTTAAGTTCCACGATTTTCCGCCATGTTACCATTTAAGCCTCCGATTTTATCGCCTGTTTTTATTAGTTACTATCTTAATCTTTTACAAACAACTTCTGTAGGCTCAAGAGCGGCACACTAAGCTGCTGCCAGCCCGCCCCCTTCGAAGGGAATAGAAACTCAATAAAGAAAAAAATCAACTGTCACAATTTTCTTCAGAAAATGCAAAACTTATTTTTCTTAAAGGAACCGGAATTAAACATTTACAACCATTTTACAACCTACAGTTACATCTGGTATGTACACAGAAACAAATCGTTTTGCGAATAACATCGATATATTGATAAAACAATTACATATTAGCATTATCTTAGACATAATAACGTCTGTGTACAGATACAAATGTAACAGCTTTCTTTCATACAATGTTAGACTTGTTTAGATTTTGTGAAAATGAGCTGTTAATATAAAAGTGTTTGCATGAATGTAAATACGTTTACACATTCTGTACCTGAGGACTATGGAAATAATACTTGAAACTGCAAGCAGTTCTCATTTTTATCTTAGGTTTGTAAGAAATTAGAGCTCCATTACAGGACACTAGGTCACCTTGTAGCATGCCCAATTAAACGCAACAGGACCAGTTGTAAGCTCTTTCAACCAATGATGTAAAACTGATGGGAAACACCCTAACATGAACTCTCCCTGGGCTCGAAATGCACCGTGAACTGCAATAAGACAACGATTAGTGGCTGAAGTAGTTTGTGTTGTTAGCATTTTTACCGAAGTAATGCGTCCATGAAAACAATACTTTCTCAAAGATGAAAAAATTAAAAAAACAGTGAAAACATTTTAAAGGCGAATACTTAGAGAATGACAACATTTTTTTCATTCATTGGCGTTAAAAATTTTAAAGATGGTCACGGTACACGATAAAGCGGTGGCACACCCACAATAACTTTACTGCAGCCTACCAGTTACGCGAAAGCATACGCACGTACGAGAGTAGTCCGGTTTGGCAGACTGTGGGCTGCGACCCTCAGGACACGAAAGCAGGGAGGGGCCCGGAAGATGCACGCTAAGGGTGTGTGTACGGAGTCCGCTTCGTTACTCGTGTATTTCTGAGCGCGCATTTCAGTGGGAAGCAGAGAAGGGTGTGTGTGTGTGGGGGGGGGGGAGGGGGGGAGGGCACGCCTGTAGACAGAAGGGGGAATACCCCGCCATCTCTTTCTGCCTTGCCAAAGCCGATACTACGTCCGCGCGCATCTTCGCTAACGACGTCACCGGACGTCCCTTTTCCACACGTCGAGAAGAAGAATTTCGAGGAAGCATCGATCGGCAACGGGGAGAGTCGGGACTGGAGTGTCCTACAGTCGGGCAAAGCATTTTGAATCAAAGAAGACGACAAATACGCCGACTACACTAGCTAACACAGAGTCGGACAAGATACCAAGGCATAACATATCAACAACAGAAGCATTTCAAATATGCCGCTACAGATGGATGCTGAAGGTCAGATGGGTAGATCGAACAAGTAATAAGGTGGCAGTGGATCTAACTGAAGAAAAAAATTAAATGAATGGCTCCACTTGATTAAGAGAAGGGATCGGTTGATAGAACACATCCTGAGACAACCTCCAATCATCACATTGTTAATGCGGCTTTCGAATTGCTCCGTGACCGGAGAACGGATATCTGTCTTCAGGAAACAATTGGCAGATGGTTGCAACAGTCCTTTACAGAGACTTTGTGACAATGCTGAAAAATATTGTTACGTACCTGTGTCACTTTGACGTGTAGTGCAGCATCCAATAAAGGTTAATTTTCCTACTACACTAAAATATAACTGGTATTTGTAACGATGCAGTTAGTATCATGGATGCACGTAGCGGTCTTAGGAATTCCTTGTTTGCTACAGGTGAGGCGGCGCTTTGTATCTTGCGTTTAAAACATAAGAGGCGATCAAAATTTCCGTTCGAAGGCCATGCAGTCCATAATCGGTGTGCCAGTCACTCAAAATTGCAGTGAGCATTGAGGCAATCATACCATCAGATCAATGACATCTCACTGTATTTATATTGCTTGTAATTAGCCCGTAAGTCTATTTATACCATACACACTGAGCTACAATTAAACCCGTTCAATAGTAATAATAATCTCAACGCACAAAAAGTTAATCAGCTCTAAAGAAATCATTACACGCATCATATAATACCATGTAATTTCACACTTGGATTGGACGACCGCCTAGAGTCGGTTATCAAAAATGTTCAAATGTGTGTGAAGTCTTATGGGACTTAACAGCTAAGGTCATCAGTCCCTAAGCTTACACACTACTAAACCTAAATTATCCTAAGGACAAACACACACACTCATGCCCGAGGGAGGACTCGAACCTCCGCCGATACCAGCCGCATAGCCCATGACTGCAGCGCCGTAGACCGCTCGGCTAATCCCTCACGGCTAGATTCGGTTAGAAAATAAGTCCACGCGCATGAGCAGGTACATCGCATCTAGGTTATGCCATTCGCAGAGGGTCTGATGCCGAAATTCCACCAAATTGCGAGGTTGTTGATGTCGACATTTTACCTGTTATTTCAACATGTCGCACAGATATGCTACAGGGTTCAAGTCAGATAATTCTGCAGGCCAGTCGAGATGTAATAGGGTGCGGAAGTGTTAAGAATACCAGTTACATATTCTTCGAGCCGGATCAACTTTGCTGTAGTCGTTTAGAAAAACAGGGGTATCAACAGCATACTCATTTCGCAGATGATGACTGTAAGGCATCAGATGATCATTCAGAACGTTTGAATAAACATTCTGGTTAATGTTAGTGCTCATCTCAGCGAACGAGTCCCATTCATAAATAAGAAAAACACCCCCAAAACACAACAGACCCACCTCCTGCTTGACCTGACCTTGTACACATTCATGTGCTTCATTTGGCCTTTGGTGTATTCGAGGACGTGTGCCATCTGAATACAGACAACATCAAACTCCGCCAGTCAGTTACTGTCCACGTTAGATAGTTTCTAGCGCACTGAAGACGCGCAACGTTACGTGCCTATGCGAGCAATGGCCTCTTGCGAGGTGGACCACTACAAACGTTCACTGCATGCAGTTTCCGTCGGAAAGGAATGGAACGGCTCTTTGCCCACCGCTTGCAGCAATTCCTGTCATTCCTGTTTAGAAGTGATTCTGATCCACATGACGCGCGACCTGTCTTCGGTCCTTCTCCGTCAGGATTTTTTTTCGACCACAGTGTTTCGTGGCCACGTGTGTGACACCACTACCCGTGGACACGTTGAACATTCCGCCGCAAAACACCAACAAATCCAGCAACTTCACTCACCATAGGGCCATGGACATGACGACTCCATCACGTCCCTACATTTACCCACGTTTACATACAATGTCCGCTTGAAACATAAATGTCTCGCGACCGCTGTTGCCTTATGCTCAGGGTGAAGCAGTGCACGCATTTGAGCATGTCACTCGATTGCTGGCGCCATCTGTAAAGGTTGCGTGTGCGCACAGGGGTGACTAATTATTTTGATAAAGAGGAAACAACGTAGATACAGCACCGTTTCACTCCAGACCATAAAAAAATGAAAAACATGCATTTACGTACATTTAAAACACTACTGCCGTTTACAACCTATCATTTTGCTAATAATGCAGTATTTCGCTTAGCTAACTTATGAAAGTGCAGTAATGCAATTACCACTATTATCACAACTGTTGAAGTATTTACTGGCTGTCAAGAGTATTACACTGAAGGACTCTCAGTTCAATTAAGGTCTAGGCAAGGAACCTCACACAGGCAATATCACGCATGTTAAGAACAGATTTGCACAATTCCAGTTCATTGGTATACTGACGTAATTTACGATTCACTGGTCCTGTGCTTTTACAAAACTAAAGGACTTCACAGTACTGTTAGTTGCGATGAAGTGCACCAGGTGGTCGTAAGCTTTCTCCACCGCTGATATATGGTTGCTGCATTTAGCATTCTTTCACACATAGATACAGTTGGCGATGAGATAGAAGTTTTACACTGCCAATATTCCTGCAACTAGAGCGCATCTATGGACTAATATATTGAGTTATTCTATTTCAGTTCCATTATTAATATTTGGACTCGCACGGCTACGATATACACGTTCGATCGGTTAAAGTGCCACCGTCCGACTCTTGACTTTTTCATTCTACTTGTTTACCGCGTCTTGTCAACTTCCCTGAGGTACGTATTTACCCCGAGCTCTGTTCCATCTCTCAGACATTACTACGGAACACCTGAACAAGGCACCATTGACGTCACATTCATAATCAAGTTTGTCAAAGTACAGAATAACCAATAACACGAATGAGCCAAAATGCTGTACTATGACCACTGATCACCGTGATACTGAATGCCGCCCAGTTAAATTGCGGGAACGTGACGCGGCGCGGAAAGTATGTAAGTGGAACAGAAACAGTTGACAAATCACTTGCGCTGATACAGGCCAGGCCGCCTGTAGAGAAATCCAGTGACATATGCGGCTTTGTGAAAGGGAAAGCTGTTGTGATGTGGAAGATGTGAATGAGCATATTAAAAACGGTGAAGCCGGTTGCTATTCTCATACTACTGTTATGAACGTAGATAACAGTAAGAAAGTGAATCATTTATGCTTCAGTTGTGTACTGTATGCGCCCTGCACTTTTCATTTTCAGCCGGCCTGTGTGGCCGTGCGGTTCTAGGCGCCTCAGTCTGGAACCGTGTGACCGCTACGGTCGCAGGTTCGAATCATGCCTCGGGCATGGATGTGTGTGATGTCCTTAGGTTAGTTAGGTTTAAGTAGTTCTAAATTCTAAGGGACTGATGACCACAGATGCTTAGTCCCGTAGTGCTCAGAGCCACTTGAACCATTTTTTTTTTTTCATTTTCAATTCAACAAGTATTTTCATAGCTATTAAAATTCACAAACACAAATTTTCAAAACTATCGTAGGGTTTGGGATCTATATGGGGCATGGAGAAATTATTTTATAGTTTTTAGCCTATTTAAAAATGTGTTACATTAAAAAGATTTTTATTTAAATATTTATTTTCTGCAGTTTAGTCTTGTATGTTTCAAGTTTTTCAATCGATTTCAAACATTTTGAGGGCATTAAAATAGAGACAAGTGGTAAATTTCAGGATTAATTCAGTTTCTCTTTACCTGAGTCAACTAACATGTGCTTTCACCCCATGTATATCTCGCGAAAAGAGAGTGAAGGTAAAAATCAGAGAGACTTACCATCTACCGTTTTCACCGCGAAATATTCGCGACATAAACAGGAAAAGGGGGAAACAGTAGTGGTATACAAAGCTATGTATCAGGTAAGAAAGCAGTTAATATTGGATTGCCGTCCACCTCTGAGCTACGTTGAAAGTTTTCATATCATCAGGAAATAGTGTTAAAGAAAGTACCCTCCGCCACTCACTAGACACTAAAGAGGGGTAATATTGCACTGTCATCCAGTTCTGAGCCATGTCGAAAGTTTCAAGTCTCGAGAAATTAGTTTAAAATCAACTACAAAATTTGTACCGAACAAACAGACAAGAAAGCGACTGCATAAAAAAGCGTTAAAAATGAAATAATTACTTTCAGTGTAACAAGTGTTTAGGGTTTGGCTTTTTGTGTAACCAAAGCATTTCGTCGGCTTCGAAGCAGTGTTACCAGTAAATCAACTATTCACTTTCTCAACTGTAGGCCTGCAAAGTCGAGGGGGATACGCCGAATTCTCGGCCAGCCTGTATCTGCAAGGCCAAAAAAAAAAAAAAAACACCACGCCACGAAAGTACTCGCTTTCGCTAGGACAGTTTTTGAGGGTGGTTACGTCCCGGTGACAGAAACATTTGTCATTTATTTCGTCACGAATATTCACGTGCGAGACACCAGTACCCCTACGACTAGGCAACTTCTATCATAAAGCGTCGCGCGAGGTCCCAGAAAATAAACTGCGCCTTCCGGAGCCGTCGGCTGCAAACGCGTTAATGGTGACGACTGAAAGGAAAGCGACAAACGGCGGCAGAAAGGGTGCGGCTCGGCCGTATGAATAATTCAGCAGCGCTGCGGCGCCACCCCGCCCCGTCACAGATTCCGCGGCTCTTCATCCCGCCCGCCTCGACTCCGAAAAGACCCTTCCAGGGATGTCTCCAGGAGCGCTTACTAGCTGTGCAGGTAAACACGTCACGTCGCCAAATCATAGCTGCAGACAAATACCACCAAGGTCCGTCTGTTGCTGGATTCCAGAGCACGGGAGATGGGAGTTCCTTCAAAGAATGAGGATGTGGTAAGGAAACACTACACGGGTAAGAAGCACCTAGCTCTATCCACACACAAAAGATGCAGGCTAACAAGTGAAAATAACACATGAAGTAATTGTTATGGAAAAGAGATTCATATTAAAAATTGTAATTTTTTTATCTGTTATAGACGTAAAGCAGAGTAAATGTGTGTATATCTGGGATCTATTCCCAAATCCCTGCAGTGATTTAAACCTCATTTGGCACAGAAAAAGCATGCCTCATGAGTCTCAGCACGTGGGATTTACTAACTCCTCGCTCCAATAGTTGGCATACAGGCAAGATGGTGTTTTTTCTAGCCCCTGGCGAATAAGCTGCCCAGCATGACAGCATGTTGTGTGAGTACAATATTGGCCTGCCGCGTCAACCTGCTTAATGGGATAGCCTACTTGTCAGGAAAAAAAAAAGTTTTCCAAGCCCCGAAATAAAGGCTTCCCTGCACAAAAGGTGCGTTTTGTTGTAGTACAGCCTGCTTTATCGACCTGCCCTGTATGATTTTCATGCACCTGACGGGTATCCTGTCCTGCATGACATGCTTGTTGTGGAAGTAGTATTGGCCTGTTTCACTGAACTGTATTGCAGGAGTACACATCCTTATGAGCATGGCTGGGACAGATTGTTGGAGGATGGGGTAGACAGAGTGAGGGGAGAAGCGGTAGGTGCATGAGGCAAGTGGAAGATGTAGAGGGGCAGTGAGCAGATGGGAACGGAAGAGTGCGAGGCAGAGATAAAAGAGAGATAGGGAGGAGGATATGGTCAGAGGGAGAGGGAGGAAGGTATAGGCATAGAGAGGGGGGGAAGAAATGGACAAAGACAAGGGAGGAGGAGTAGAGGAGAGAGAGATGAAGAGAGTGGGGTGGCAAGGAGAGAGAGTTGGGACGATGAGGAGGACAGCCAGAGGGAAGAAGATGCGGACACAGATAGGGGCACGAGGAGGTGTTCAATATACATGTCGAACACATACGCAGGCGAAGCCGTTGGGAAAAGGCTAATTGATTCCTAAAGTACACAGTATAGTGTTATGTAATGAATAGCATATATGGTAAATGGCCTTCACGACATTGCTACATACTCTTCTCCTGAAAGTTTTCACGACTGTTTTGCATAAATGTGGCAGAATTTCGTTTATACCGCAATCAGTTTCCTCCTAGGTGTGGGTGGTCGTGGAATTCCTTGCATAAAACTTAGACTTCAAGAAAAACATAAGAAAGATGTCCAACAGTGTTAATACATGTGAACTGGGCGGCCACTTCTGATTACCATACCGGGAAATTCGACAGCCAGGGAATGACTCATGCAGTAATTGATATGTTTCTCCAGTTGCACGACATGTGGCGCCATCTTGTTGAAATCACATGTCCTCCATATCCATGTTTTGCAATTTAGGTACAAAATACTGAATTCTCATGTCGCAATAGCCAGCACCATTAATTCTTATAGCCTGACCAGCGGCATTTTCGTAGAAGAATGGTCCGATGACGTCTCCTGCCAAAAATCCGTGCCCAACAGTGACATGTCGTGGACGAATTTCTTTCTTAACTATCACTTGTGGATTTTGTGAACTCTACAAACGACAATTTTATCAATTAACCAAGCCATCCGGATGAAAATGAGCCTCATCCCTAATGATAAGTTTGTTTGGAAAATTAGCATCCACTTGTTGTTGCTCCACAATGGATTCAACGAACTCTGTTCACTGTGCGTGGTCAGTAAGATTTGGTCCTTCAGACGACTGAAATTCGTAAGTATGATAATGCAAATCTTTCGTGAGAATACTCTGTACAGAGTTTCTTGAAATGTCCAATTCTTGGTCGTATTGTCGAATTTATGTTCCCGGACACTCAGAAACACACGAATTGTTTCGACTGTTTGCGTTGAAGATTTGTTGAAGTACGGCCAGAGTGATGCAGATCACAAACTGATCCGATGTCCCTAAATTTTTTAATTAATCTATTCACACTTGATGAAGTTAAACCACTATTCTGGCAATATTTTCTAAGAAAATTGCGAACTGTTGTTGCCAAATCTTCATTATGTTTAAAATGTTCCTCAACAGTTCTTGAGCGTTGTTTTTTCAAATGGCTCTGAGCACTATGGGACCCAACAGCTATGGCCATCAGTCTCCTAGAACTTAGAACTACTTAAACCTAACTAACCTAAGGACAGCACACAACACCCAGCCATCGTTGTTTTTTCGTGTAGCGCTGTCTTTTAGCTTTTTCTTTGGCCCAAGTTTAGAACACGAAAGGTGTAAAATTCGAATCTTGTGTGAATTTTGGGACAGCCTTTACATTTCCGATGCTGTTCTACACTGTGTCACATTAAAGCTCTCCGTCTTCAGGCCACGAGTGGCCTACCGGGACCATCCGACCGCCGTGTCATCCTCAGTTGGGGATGCAGATAGGAGGGGCGTGGGGTTAGCACACCGCTCTCGCGGTCGGTACAATGGTATTCTGGACCGAAGCCGCTACTATTCGGTCGAGTAGCTCCTCAGTTGGCATCACGAGGATGAGTGCACCCCAAAAAATGGCAACAGCGCATGGCGCCCTGGATGGTCACCCATCCAAGTGCCAACCACGCCCGACAGCGCTTAACTTCGGTGATCTCACGGGAACGGTGTATCCAATGCGGCAAGGCCGTTGCCCACACTGTGTCACATTGGTGACTGAAAACCAAGGTACGTTGTCCTTGTTTTCTCCAGTCCGAACTGTCTCTAATGACCTCGATGACGATGGGACGTTAAAACCTAATCTTCCTTTCTTGGATCCTTCTAAAAGTCCGGACACTGGTTTGATGCTACTCTCCACGCTAGGCTATATTTTACTGTCCTCTTCCACTCTGCGTAACTAGTGTAATCCTCCACTTCAAATCACTTACTGCATTCGAGGGTTGGTCTGCCTTTACAATTTTTACACACTATACTTCGCTACTTTACCGAATTAACAATTCCTTGAAGCCTTAGAATGTCTCCTACTAACCGATCCTTTCCTTAGTCAAGCTACATCATGAATTTTCTTTTGACATTAGTTCAGTCCCGTATCTCCCTTTACTATTTACGCCACTTAGCCATCTACTCTTCAGTATCGTTCTGTGACAAAATATTTCGACGGCTTCTATTCTCTTACTGTCTGAGCTATACAAGCACGACTCACCCCCAACCCGTGCATTGTGTTGCTGCAGGCACAATGTGCTTGTGGGGACTTTTGGTGAACGAACTGATGCGCACTATTTCACAGTAGATTGCCATTGCACCAGCCGGCCGTGGTGGTCGAGCGGTTCTAGGTGCTACAGTCTGGAACCGCGCCACCCCTACGGTCGGAGGTTCGAATCCTGCCTCGGGCATGGATGTGTGTGATGTTCTTAGGTTAGTTAGGTTTAAGTAGTTCTAAGTTCTAGGGGACTAATGACCTCAGATGTTAAGTCCCATAGCGCTCAGAGCCATTTGAACCATTTTGAACCCATTGCGCCACCAAGTCTCCTGCAGAACCCGGTCCTCCAAATCTGGTGTACGCACAGTCCACCACGTCCCTGGATGTTCGTCTGTCTGGATGTGATTTGTGTCTGTAAGGGTACTTGTTCTGGTAGAGCCGTGCTGCCTCTCGGCCGTTTCCATCTGCTTGGCCATCCATAAACACTATCTCGGCTTGTTCGCGACATGAATACCAGATTCATTCTGCCGCTTACAGTACGCTGCGTCAATCACATTGCCTGCAACACACAAGCCACACATGGCAAGCTGTCAGAGGAACTTTCCTTCGTCAGCTCCAACTACCGCGGTGTCGATGCATTTCCGGACGCATGTTCATAGGTCCTTTTTTCCTCAGTTTCCAATCAGAAATCAGTCCCTATAGTTATCGGTTTTACTGATTTTCGCCCTGTACAGATAGTTCATCCATCGAGGGAATCGAAAACTTCGATGATTTTTGTGTGTTATCGATATAGAAACCAGCAAGACATAACAATACGTGACATAAATGGCAGTAACTCTTGATTGCATTGATGCAGAAGATTAAATTTTTTACATCGCCAAAGGGAGATGATACGTAGTGTTATAGTTGGCGCACGGCCGATGGGACGGACACAGCACCTCCCAGGTAGCGATGATGTGGGGATTTTCTCGTACGACTATTTCACGACTGTACCGTGAATATCAGGAATCCGGTAAAACATCAAATCTCGGACATCGCTGCGGCCGGCAAAAGATCCTGTAAGAACGGGACCAACGACGACTGAAGAGAATCGTTCAGTGTGAGTGAAGTGCAACCCTTCCGCAAATTGCTGCAGATTTCAATGCTGGGCCATCAGCAAGTATCAGGGTGCGAAACATTCAACGAAACGTCATCGGTATGGGCTTTCGGAGCCGAAGGCCCACACGTGTATCCTTGATGACTGCACGACACAATGATTTACAATTCACCTGGGCCCGTCAACACGTTGCCTGGTCTCGTTTAAAATTGTATCGAGAGGATGGATGTGTATGGATATGGAAACAACCTGCATGAAAGCAGCGGACTGTTTAAGCTGGTGGAGGCTCTGTATTGGCGTGGGGCGTATGCAGTTGAAGTATACGTCTGTATACGACTGACGGGTAACACGTAAGTAAGCATCCTGTCTGATCACCTGCATCCATTCATATCCATTGTGCATTCCGACGGACTTGGGCAATTCCACAGAACAATGCGCCACCCCACACATCTAGAATTGCTACACAGTGGCTTCAGGAACACTCTTCTCATTCTAAACACTTTCGCTGGCCGTCAAACCCCCCAGACATGAAAATTATTGAGCACGTCTGTGATGCCTTGCAATGTGCTGTTCAGAAGAGATATTCAACCCCTCGTACTCTTACGGATATATGATCTGTCCTGCAGGAGTCATGGTGTCAGTTCCCTCCAGCACTACTTCAGACACTAGACGAGTCCATGCCACGTCGTGCTGCGGCACTTCTGCGTGCTCGCGGGGGCCCTACACAATGTTAGGCACGTGTGCCAGTTTCTTTGGCCTTTGTTTGGTACATAGAAGATGTGGGATTGTGGTTCGTAACTGTGGCTTCAGTACATGCACATTAAACGTAGAGAACCAATCCGGCAACCACCACCTGCGCTTGAGTTCAACCCACCTAGCTGCTATGTCTCTGCCCGGTTGACCAATATAAAACTTATCACAACCAGGACAAGCAATTTTGCATACTCTGTTGTTCACTGGTAATTGAGTATTATCTCTTCCGTTGAGAATACACTGGATTGCAGTGTTGCTCACACTGTAGGAAATAATATAGCTGCAGAATTTCCGCGTTTAGGCCTCATTCGGTGATACCTCTCCTAAAATGTGATGTCCACCCTTCCTGCAAACAATAGAAGGAATAGCATAGTGAGCATATTTGTACAATAACTCAACTTATATCAACAGCTAGACCAATCAGCTGGTCACCCAGTCTCAGAAGCACATCGCCTATCTAACGTAAATGAAAACAAAACAATTGATTTTCAGTTTTTCATCTAATTCCTGATCGAATATAAAATGCTGTCAAAATCTGGACATTTAGAGGACTAGTCTTAAGTTAAATGTTTACTTTAGTAAGACTAGCATTAAAGTTAGAAGACCAAGTTTGAAAATGAGGGCATTTAGCGACTCGCAACGAACTTAGACATAATTTAAAAATATTTCGAAACATTTTCTCGCTGAACGATCGCCACCGACACACACACACACACACACACACACACACACACACACACACAGGTATGAAAAGGAAACCGTTTATCGCGCATTGCATTTATGCTACTCAAGTTGTAAAACTTCAGCTTTGTTACTAAAAACTTAATTCGCAACACTTTTTGAAGATAGTGTCCACATTTACCACTCAATCCACCTGAAAAATTATACAGGATGAGTCAGGAGCAAGGATACATGCTTTGCGGGGGTGATAGTACTGGTGAATGTGAACAAAAAACTTCATATGAAATATGCCTTTTTCTTAACAGTATCCGACATATAGCTGTTCGAAAACCACGGAGGACATCCGTATGTCCTTCCTCACCACCACTAACGTACGAAAACAACCAAAGCGAATGTCTGCCTCGGTAGCTGTGCGGTCAGGACTGCTAGCTGAAGGGGCCCGGGTTCGATTTTCGGTCCGGTCGGAGATTTTTGCGCTCGGGGACTTGGTGTTTTGTTGTTCACACGTCCGTATCGTCATAATTGACATTCCACTACCAAGATGGCTGTATGGGCACGTCCCAGAGAGAGAGAGAGAGAATGTTTGAGTGTGTGTGTGTGGGGGGGGGGGGGGGGGCTGTGTGTGCAGAAAAATTTCTTGCAGCCACAATAGTTCTCGTGTGCAAACCATAGTTGATATAGAGTTTGTCCGGGGCTCATTGATACGTCTCTTAGAAAAATTTAAGATATTTCTCATTATTATAGCCCAGTTATTAGGAATTAAATTTTGGATTTGGTATCTTTTGTCACAAAAATTATTTTACACTTGTACCAATTATACTTCATGAACAACAAACACTCTAAACTGATATATTTTGTGGCATTTGTTGCAAATGACTTTAAAGGACATATTAAGCAATCCAAAATTTAGTACATAACTTATCTTGGTCTTATTAAAGTATAACTTACTTATCAATTTTTAATTTTCTACTGTATTTTCTAGATTCAAATTGGTTCAAAACTTACAGAATTAAACTGCTTTAGTTGGTAAGAGGTGTTATATTAATAATGATTAAGCACATAGGAACTAATTTTTCCTCGTGTTACTGATATCTGATTCAAAATATCAGTCATCATAATGAACATCGCTGTTATCATAGTCTTCATTCTCATTAACTGATCGTACATCATTATCCTCTACCAGACTTCTGTAGAAAGGGATTTTGTTAAATTCATAGCCCACAGCAGAAGTAGTGATACCAAGTGATTTTGCTTTGCCTGTTGTGCATGACTACTGTTTAGCAAATATTTTACTTGAGGCAAAATACGATCATACGTTACCCCACTTTTGATCATTTTGTGTTTGCACCCTGATCACTGCATTTATGCAGCATGGAGACCAACCAGTGATGATGTCTAATGAACAGTGTGACGTTTAGCTTCACTAATTTTGAAGCTTTTTTCATTTTGGAATTGATATTTGACTGAGTTATTTGCAACTGATGCAGGAAAAATCAGAATTCTCGGAGTGAAGTGTTCCTAACGTCTCAAAAACACTTTCATATTCGTCTGGGAGCACTACAGTTTCACGTTTTCAGAGTTTCTTTCCTACAATATCAGAAGCCCTATCTCTGGGCATGTACAAATGACCATGCACAGTACAGGGAAGTATCACCGAATTTGAAATCCATATTGTCATACAGTCACAGAGAACAGAAACAAAATATAATAATTTTTGTTTATAGACGCACAGCTGTCACAAAACAACCGAATACACTTAGTATTATTTACATCACATTATGGTTTAAAAACTGGCTAAAAAATGTCACAGACATTACCTAACTTTCTTTGGACCCCCGAGCCTGTTTACTCTCAAGCTCCCTATAAAGATGTGTTTGATGAAATAATTCTGCTCACCTCACGAATAACTATTCTCAACACATGATACCGTAACTGACGTGAATAACACGCTCTATTAATTTGAGTCTTTGGTAAAGAGTGATCCTGCAAGACAGAGTGGACACAAAGGAGGAACTTCTCGCTTGTACTTTATACACATGTGCTCAAATAAAGGACAATACGAATGAGCTCAGATCAGTAACACAGCAGCTGTCTACAAGAGCTGCAAAATGCATTGCAGTGGTAGTAGACTTTTTGAACATCTTTTGTGAGAAAATGCACACAATTAATCAAAATATTAGGGCACAATTTTTCATTTACTAACACCTGCACTAGTCCTGTTTCTACTGTTCTCATTAGTTTGCTCGGAAACTGCTAAGAATAGGGCATATATAACTCGGCTGGCTTCCGCGACTAGAGTCAGCTGACATAAAAGTTTTCTGAGTATCGTACCGCTTCATAATGTAAAAAAAAAACTATGCTGGGGAATTAAACTTTTCGGCAGTGGCTACTGTGGCCTTCTTGTGGCTGACTCAACACCCAGGACAAGGTCACTGCAACCACGGCTCAAGCGTTGGTTTTTCCAGTACAGTTATTTACGTTAAGATGCGGTGCGATACTCAGAAAGCTTTTATGTCAACAGGACAAATGTTCACATGAGGTTTTTTGTTCAGAATCACTAATACTATCACTCCTCAAAGCACGTTCCTTCGTCCTGTCCCACTATGTATCATTGTACCTGACCCAACCTGTATCACTGCACGAGAAATAGTTCAGGTGATATGACACTGAGATACGTGAAAAACTAGCTGTTTTGTATCGTGCAACTTGGCTTCTCGAAAGAATCTGACTGGTTCAAATGGCTCTGAGCACTATGGGGCCTAACATCTGAGGTCATCAGTCCCCTAGACTTAGAACTAATTAAACCTAACTAACCTAAAGACATCACACACATCCATGCCCGAGGCAGGATTCGAACCTGCGACCGTAGCGGTCGCGCGGTTCCACACTGTAGCGCCTAGAACAGCATGGCCACTCCGACCGGCTGAAAGAATCTGAGTGTGTGGTGGTGGCGTGAGGGGTAGGTTTCTGGTCATGTAGAGAACACATCCTGCGTATCTGAGACGTCTCAAAACAGTTCCCACTTCCTTCAGATGTGCAGCCCTTCTTTGTTTTTTTTCCTGTACATTTCCGAATGCAAGCAGCAGACTGAAACGTCCGCTCGGCGCATTCCAGTTGCGTAGCGGCAAAAGGCGGCGACACGTGGTGTGTTAAACCGGCGTTACGGACACGGGCGCGGCCGTGGGTGAATGGCAGAAAGGACCCTTTTCTGCGACGAGCACAAAGAGGAGAACCCTCCAGGGATAACGCGCCTTTCACTGCACTCGACTCCCCCTGTCGCGCGCTGTCCCGTCCCGCTGCGCCAGGTGCCAGCCCGGGCCTAAGTACAGCGTGCCGCCCTATTTGCACACCTCCCCCGGAGCTGCGCCTACAAAGGGAATCCGCGGCCGCCGCTCGCGCCTTTTAATATTTCACCGGCGGCGAACGAGGCCGGCCACTCCCAGGGAGCGTGCTCCGCGTCGCTCACTCCGAGAAACGGCAAGTGCCTGTCCCCTTCTGAGGATAGCGATAAATGGCCGAATCTGCGCTTTCAAAAACGGAAGAACAGCGGCCCGGTCCCAGTTGTGAGAGCTTAAGGCGCGACGACATTTTATCGTCTTTGCTCTTTCGAAGCCAGGGTTGAGTTGTTGTCCTCTATGGCTCACAGACGGGGGCAGCAGCGGAGTCAGAACTGAAGAGGGCTACAGGCTGTTGAAGCACTTACAGCAACTATTTAAAACCACTCACTCGAAGAAAGATCCGTAGTTGAAGACTGAAAAGTTGCTCAGGACATACCAGTACACAATAAAAACGCTGAATTATACTAGGTGGAACTACACTGTCCACCACATTAATGTAACCATCTGTTGAAAGCCTGCATAACCACCTTTTGCAGCGCGCCCCACTGCGAGGCATGCAAGAAGTGTGTCAATGAGGTTCTGGTAGGTACCGACAGGGATGTGAAGCCATACCGTGGCCAGCTGCGCCAAGTTTCTCGGCTGAGGATCTATGGCACGAACAGTGCAATGGATATGGTTAGACAGATTCTCTATTGGGTTTAAAACCAGGCAGTACGGTGGCCGGGGGGGGGGGGGGGGTAAAGTGATCCCATCCAGATGCTCTTCAGATTATGCATGTACACTGTGTGCTCTGTGAAACGTTGCAAAATGTTCAAATGTGTATGAAATCTTATGTCACTTAACTGCTAAGGTCATCAGTCCCTAAGCTTACACACTGATTAACCTAAATTATCCTAAGGACAAACACACATTCCCATGCTCGAGGGAGGACTCGAACCTCCGCCGGGACCAGCCGCACAGTGCATGACTGCAGCGCCTTAGACAGCTCGGCTAATCCCGCGCGGCGATACGTTGCATGACCTGCTGCAGTCATGGACTGTGCGGCTGGTCCCGGCAGAGGTTCGAGTCCCTCCTCGGGCATGGGTGTGTGTGTTTGTCCTTAGGATGATTTAGGTTAAGTAGTGTGTAAGCTTGGGGACTGATGACCTTAGCAGTTAAGTCCCATAAGATTTCACACACATTTGAACACACATATACCTGCCTTGAATTGTTGTCCCTTCCGGGACCCTGAGGTCTGGACCCTTCCGACGATTGTTGCGGAGGATTTGCTTTCAGACGTTTCACGCTGTAGTCACCGACGACTACCTGTCCGATGGAGCATAATACGTGATTCATCTGAAAAGGCCACCTGTCACCAACCAGTGGACGTACAGGTGCGGTACTGGCGTGTAAATTCCAAACTTCGTCACCATTGAACAGCAGTCAGCATGGGTGCATGAACCAGTCGCCTACTGCGAAGTTCTATACGCAGAAACGTTCACTGAACGGTCATTGAGGACATACCCTTGGTAGCCTCTGGGTTCACATGGGCAGTCAGTTGCTCAACAGTTGCACGTCCATTGACTCGTACATATCTTCGCAGTCGTCATTAACCCCTGTCTTCTGCGGCCGGTGGTGCACCACAGTTGCCTCAGTACCCGTTTAGAATAGCGCCAGTAACTACAGTGACACACGAACTTAGCCGTTTAGAAAATGCTTCCACCCTTTCCCCGAAAGCAATGACCATGCCTTTTCGGACACCAGATAAATCAGAATGAAAATAGAATTATATTAATACCTTCAGCTGCTGACGGGCGTTGATACAAGTTACAAATATTTACTATTAAAAACAGTCTTGATCACATTTTATTTAGTACGGTGACCGGTTTCGACCACTACTGTGGTCATCTTCGAACCAATGAGTAAGAACGTCACTGAACCGAATCACGGACCAAGTTTCTCGACCTCCATAGAGTGCTGTGGCTTCGCAAATACACTCCTGGAAATTGAAATAAGAACACCGTGAATTCATTGTCCCAGGAAGGGGAAACTTTATTGACACATTACTGGGGTCAGATACATCACATGATCACACTGACAGAACCACAGGCACATAGACACAGGCAACAGAGCATGCACAATGTCGGCACTAGTACAGTGTGTATCCACCTTTCGCAGCAATGCAGGCTGCTATTCTCCCATGGAGACGATCGTAGAGATGCTGGATGTAGTCCTGTGGAACGGCTTGCCATGCCATTTCCACCTGGCGTCTCAGTTGGACCAGCGTTCGTGCTGGACATGCAGACCGCGTGAGACGACGCTTCATCCAGTCCCAAACATGCTCAATGGGGGACAGATCCGGAGATCTTGCTGGCCAGGGTAGTTGACTTACACCTTCTAGAGCACGTTGGGTGGCACGGGATACATGCGGACGTGCATTGTCCTGTTGGAACAGCAAGTTCCCTTGCCGGTCTACGAATGGTAGAACGATGGGTTCGATGACGGTTTGGATGTACCGTGCACTATTCAGTGTCCCCTCGACGATCACCAGTGGTGTACGGCCAGTGTAGGAGATCGCTCCCCACACCATGATGCCGGGTGTTGGCCCTGTGTGCCTCGGTCGTATGCAGTCCTGATTGTGGCGCTCACCTGCACGGCGCCAAACACGCATACGACCATCATTGGCACCAAGGCAGAAGCGACTCTCATCGCTGAAGACGACACGTCTCCATTCGTCCCTCCATTCACGCCTGTCGCGACACCACTGGAGGCGGGCTGCACGATGTTGGGGCGTGAGCGGAAGACGGCCTAACGGTGTGCGGGACCGTAGCCCAGCATCATGGAGACGGTTGCGAATGGTCCTCGCCGATACCCCAGGAGCAACAGTGTCCCTAATTTGCTGGGAAGTGGCGGTGCGGTCCCCTACGGCACTGCGTAGGATCCTACGGTCTTGGCGTGCATCCGTGCGTCGCTGCGGTCCGGTCCCAGGTCGACGGGCACGTGCACCTTCCGCCGACCACTGGTGACAACTTCGATGTACTGTGGAGACCTCACGCCCCACGTGTTGAGCAATTCGGTGGTACGTCCACCCGGCCTCCCGCATGCCCCCTATACGCCCTCGCTCAAAGTCCGTCAACTGCACATACGGTTCACGTCCACGCTGTCGCGGCATGCTACCAGTGTTAAAGACTGCGATGGAGCTCCGTATGCCACGGCAAACTGGCTGACACTGACGGCGGCGGTGCACAAATGCTGCGCAGCTAGCGCCATTCGACGGCCAACACCGCGGTTCCTGGTGTGTCCGCTGTGCCGTGCGTGTGATCATTGCTCGTACAGCCCTCTCGCAGTGTCCGGAGCAAGTATGGTGGGTCTGACACACCGGTGTCAATGTGTTCTTTTTTCCATTTCCAGGAGTGTACATTCCGAATTAATGAAAGCCCACGCCAGTTGCTGATATTCTAAGCCAGCAATTAGTTACGGTCTTCGGAACTTTTTCCAATAAAATGGTTGAAATGGCTCTAAGCACTATGGGACTTAACATCTGAGGTCATCAGTCCCCTGCGACCGTAGCAGCAAAGCGGATACGGACTGTAGCGCCTTTTTCCAATAAATCTGGAAACTACGATGAGGTGAAGCAACGTCAAATGACCAAGGCTTAACTACAACAAGCAAGTTCCAGTGGCTGTAGGTTGCAGTTGTTATGCAGAGCTGAACGTCTGGAGATAGAATACGGTTTGTTACTCTCATCGCACGCATCCCCTGCCCCTGCTTCAGCCACTCATATATAAAACACACAAATAAAAAGGAGACAGAAGGAAAAACATTACGGAAGTGTTTTCTATTTCAAAAGCAATCGTCATAACTGTCAATACACTTACACCGCAGTGAGACACGATGGTCAATGTCTCGGTGGAAAAATGTTTGCAGTTGTCTACTGAACTATGGTTGTATCCAGGAAGGCAGCTCTTCGCCTAAAGATCGTCGAAGGCCGCGAATGTGGTACCCCACCGCTGTCTGGGACGACTGCAAACACGTCTTCGCCGGTCATTGGGGCACAATTCGAAGCGGGAATCATCACTGAAGACAATTCTACTCCTGTCAATGAGATTCCAGGCTGATGCTGTGTCTGCGGACGCCCCAAACAGCGGTTGGATACCGACCTGACTATTGCCCGCCATATGGCCCGACAACCAAGACTTACGGGTTGGGGTCCCAATTCATTTCATGCCAGGACCCCATTGGTTGTCATCCGCGGGACCCTTACAGCGCAGCGAGACGTAGACGATGTTCTATATCCCGTTTTGTTGCCCTTCATTGCAAGCAACATAATGCCCGCCACCAACCAGAGAGTGTTTCTACTGCTTGTCTTCGTGCTCGCGAAACCCTGCTTTGGTCAGCAAAGTGACTGGACCTCTCTCCAAATGAGAATGTTTCGAGCATTATGGTCAGAGTCCTCCAACCAGCTCGGGATTGTAACGGCCTAACGCGCCAATTGGACAGAATGTGGCACGACATCCCTCAGGAAGAGATCCAACAACTCTATCAATCACAGCAAAGCTGAATAACTGCTTGCTTACGGGCCACAGGTGGACCAAGGCATTATTAACTTGTCCACTTTGTGGAGCACTTTCTCTTTAATAAATCACACAATTTTCCTGAAAATGTAATCGTCTGTTAGTCTCTCCAAGTGCATCACAACTACCGATTTGCGTCTTATTCGGATAATTCCTTCGTGGTCCGTTGTCTATCTTTTTTCCTTAGAGTTTATGTACGAGGGTGAGTCAAATGAAAACCTTAAATTTGAAATAACAAATCGAAATTTCGCACCGTTATCCTGTTAAGTTGGTAAGCGTGCTACAAACAGAGTGCAGAATGGCCTGTAGGTGGCAGCATACTGCAGATGCACACACACCGTCGCAGTATCAGTATAAAGATGGCCGCCCCACTTGCGACTTGCACCAGGGAAGGACTGAGTTCTGTTACTGGGTTTTTGCGGTGAAACATATTGAAATTAATCGACGAATGAAGGTTCAGTACGGTGATGCATGTTTGTGAAGGAAAACAGCCGAGTGACACTGAATGACATTTCAGCATGTTTACTAAAACCAAAGAAGTTTCGAACAGATGAGCAGGGAAGGTCATGCTGTCACTCTTTTGGGACGAAAAAGGTATCATTTTGGAGCATTACATGCCAAGAGGGACCACTGTCACCAGTGCATCATACACAGATTTAAAAAATAATCTCGGCCTGCAATCAAATCAAATCGACGTGGATTGCTGTTAGCCGGTGTCCTTTTACAACATGACAATTCGAGGCCCCACACTGTACGTACAAGAGCTGTAACAATCACAGATCTGCATTTTGAGTGTCTTCCTCATCCACCATACTCACCAGACCTTGCCCCATGTGCCAGCCGGGGTGGCCAAGCGGTTCTAGGCGCTACAGTCTGGAACCAGGCGACCGCTACGGTCGCAGGTTCGAATCCTGCCTCGGGCATGGATGTGTGTGATGTCCTTAGGTTAGTTAGGTTTAAGTAGTTCTAAGTTCTAGGGGACTGATGACCTCAGACTTTAAGTCCCATAGTGCTCAGAGCCATTTGAACCAATCTTCATCCTCCCCCCCATGCGATTTCCATATGTTCGGACCACTCAAAGACGCAATGGGAGGAAAGCAGTTCCGTTCTGATGAAGAGGTACGCCACGCGGTGCATGAGTGGTTGCGCGGACTATCAAAAGAATTTTTTTCTAAAGAAATTTATGCAGTTTGTAAGCGATGGGGGAGTTGCATTGAGCGTGGGGGAGATTTTGTTGAAAACTGATAAGGCTTTGTATCACTTCTGCCCAATAAATAATATTTAAAAAAATATTTAACGTTTTCATTTGACTCACCCTCGTAGAAACGTCGAGGCCTTTACTAAAATTGGATCCGCGTGTGGCAGAACGCACAGGAAAGACTAGCGTTCAGAGCTTTTATCAACGCAGCTTTAGTACTGAAAACGACACAACAACAAAAAGCACGACTGTCACATCAGAATGGTCACTGTACTGAGGTGGGAAGGCTCCGAAATATCGGAGAGTGGCACAGGCGTGATGTGTACCATAGGTAGGGGTCCGCTGTACCGGCAAGTGGCCACGTGCCAATATAGCTGGAGGTGTGGGTCAGCACCGAGGACGCCGGAAGTCCGACGGCGGCAGCGGCGGCGGCGGGTTGAGTCGGCAGCCGACAAAGGGCCGACAGGGCCGGCTGCAGATCAATACGCCAGCGCCGGCCGCTCCACGCACCACCGACTACACCGGCCGCGCGCCTCTGCCTGCGTCTGTCTACCTACCTTCCGCGCCTGCTGGTGCGCCGCCGGCGTCCGCGCGGCCGCAGAATGGGACGCAGCGGCCGGGGCACAGCCCAGGCGTCCCCTCGCCACTTACTAGAGGGCCACACACGAGCCGATTTCGGCGACGGACCGCGGATATTTCCGTCGGGTTTTAGAAAATACGCAGACCCCGAATGTGTGTAGGCTGAGACACCCTTTCAGGTCGCTACCGCAGTTCTCGGAACCAGCGATCACTTGTCCCAAACTGTACACACACGGGCTGATATCCGCGACTGTTTTATTTTTACTTCGCGATATCTCTGTCTATATTTTTTATGCCATTTTTCAATTATCTTGGTTGGTTGGTTTGGGGAAGGAGACCAGACAGCGTGGTCATCGGTCTCATCGGATTAGGGAAGGATGGGGAAGGAAGTCGGCCGTGCCCTTTCAGAGGAACCATCCCGGCATTTGCCTGGAGTGATTTAGGGAAATCACGGAAAACCTAAATCAGGATGGCCGGACGCGGGATTGAACCGTCGTCCTCCCGAATGCGAGTCCAGTGTTCAATTATCTCTATGCTTTCGTGCCCTCTTTTGTATCCTTTTTAATAATTAATGGGTCTGAAGACGACATAAAAGGGTCGAAACCGGTGATCCAGTAATATAAAGAAGTGACCTACAAAGCGTTTGTCTTTCTGTTCATTGAAAATGGTCAAGGTGTCCTGTCGACATATGTCTTATGGCGTACAGTGTGCTGATCCCATTCTCTACTTGCTGCCTCTGGATCACGGGGTCCCGGGTTCGATTCTCGGCCGGGTTGGGGAATTTTCTCTGCCCGGGGACTGGTGTTTGTGTCCTCATCATTTCATCATCGACATCATTCGTGATAGTGATTAGACTGAACAGTGTACAAAAATTGGACTGTGTAAAAATTGGGACTTTGTACGAGCGCTCGACACACAGTTACAAACCAATCAGATTTATAAGGTAAAAACTGTATATACTAATAGCGCTATATGACTGCGGATCTCTTGAAAATGTCAATGCAGTCGAAATATGATTGTAGCCTAATTGTACAAAACTTGAAAGAAACCTCATACAACTGCAGCATCCTGATATAATAAATGACCGTAGAGACCAATGAACGTATGCTGTCTGTCACCATTTTATAAAGTTTCTCATCACCAGATGCCGAGCCAATGGCTAGATTACATTCGAAACCTCTCTGCAGTGCCTCATGAAGTTAGGGCATGTGACACTTGGTTGGTTTCGATCCGTCCTTCCGATAGGGACGTTAAGCCTGCAACTTCCTCGGAGCTGTTGGAGGAGGCGGATATTAATCTTGCAATCCAGAAGGGGTCAGGAAAGACGCCTAGCCAGATTCTGCAACTTGCCCTTCACGCAGCAGATCGAGTACTTACATCTGGACAGGCGATTCGTCTGCGCTTTGGAGAATGACGAATGCATGCAAGGGATTTCTTTCTCGTTACTTTGTTTGGATCACGTCACCTTAACATTTACATATTTGTGAGTAGCTTGACAAGTGTACAAACAGATTCCAACATTCGGCTAAATAATGTTGGCTCTAGTTCCGTACCAAAAGTTGACAAGCCCAAAGAAAGATAAGCATTCACCCAGAACAAAGTCGTGCAATGCAAAAAGGTGAAATGGGCAAATTGAACACCTGCAAGTTTTCTACGAAGCTTAAATATTATCTTCAACTTAAAAGAGCTTCCGAATAAAAATACTTGCGACTGAAGCTTATTATTATTTTTTCTTTGAACACTTTTATCGTCATCCTCCTTTCTGTTAGAGTATTTATTACCTTTTATCAAATTTTGTAATACATATGTTAAAATACTACACAGCTTAACGTAGCAACACTTCTACAATGCCGGCCGGTGTGGCTGAGCGGTTCTAGGCGCTTCAGTCTGGAACCGCTCGACCGCAACGGTCGTAGGTTCGAATCCTGCCTCGGGCATGGATGGTGTGATATCCTTAGGTTAGTTAGGTTTAAGTAGTTCTGAGTTCTATGGGACTGATGACCTCAGATGTTGAGTACCATAGTGCTCAGAGCCATTTGAACCATTTGAACTTCTACAATATCGCTTACTGACGCGTTGCGGGGAGCGAAAACAAAAATACTCGGGTTTCCTCCTAGTTGCGGAAGTTCGGTATGGCGGTAACTGCAGTTCGAGCAAGTTGCGGACTTCGGGTGTTGAGCAGACAAAAATTGCTGAGTTCATGTGAGCCGGTTCGAGAGGTGTAAGCTACGGATATATGAAAACTGCATCCAGTGAAATTTGCGCCCATACAGAAATCTTTGAAATTTGCGTCCAGTATTCCTGGAAAACTACCTGCTCACTAGCTTACGGCCTGCCTACACCCTGGGAGTCCTCGTATAATTATACCGGAAATGCTCGCACGCCTGCAGTGAGGTGCTGTGCGGACCCGTCCGAACCGCGTCGACGCCGCCATGCAAATGAGGAGCAACGTAAACATCTTGATGCCGGGAATAGGGCGCCATCAAACGTCGACAAAGTGTTCTAAGGTATGCCCTCTTACGTAAGGATATTGTACTACTTCTAAGTTTAAAACTTGCTTTTTTCCCCTCTTTTGCGGTGTATAATTTTTTTCCTAATACGAAAAATTTGTATGCATTATCACCTTAAGAATTTGTTACTTTATGATAGCTACTCTGCCCTTTCCAAGTATGTCTTACCTAACACACAATTTTATAATACTTTTCATCTTTTGTAGTCACATGCAAACGACGCGCACAGCGCTAGAAGTGGGAGGAAAAGATATGTACAGTTTATGTCATCTATATACGTGCATAATCCTGGCTTTTAAGTTAGTATGACAACGTACTTATGTGAAATCCATAATTATGCTAATCCATGGCTACGGATCATATTTTATTTTAAATTATGCTCTGCATTTTCCATTTTAGTTTCTGAAGATCTAATAGTAAGAAAAAAGTTTGTGATTGAGGTCGATCGAAAATATAAACTACGATCACTTGCGACGTATAAATTTTGGCATTCAGTTCTCATTTGAGCATCTCCTGTCGTCGTTCTATCTGCAGGAGCAAGTTCCGGAGTTCGGACACGAGGATTAGTACACCTTCTTCGACCTTTTATGGGCGCGAATTTAACTGGGCATAACCGCACGCAATATGCCGCCACCGGACGTCATCTACCCCCTTCTCCCAGCATCCTCTACACAAAAATGACACCACACAATACGCCCACCTACTATTACAGCAATCTACACTCAACAGATGTACTTACGACACAACTCTCTTAAATCGCGTGCGAAGGGGCCATTGCGTGCGGAGGAAGAAAACCCTTTCCAATTACGCGGCTCACCAAATCCTGCGGACCTCACAGTCACAATGCTACGCCGACTCTTTCTTTTCTTTGTTGCATCATATACACTGGACTCGCAACTGGGAGGATACTGCGGTATATTCCCCTGCCCATCCAGGTGTGTGTTGTACCATCATTAATAGCTAAAGCTTTGCGACATAATTGTGAATGTTTGGTTACGAGAGGCCACCGATTCCTGTATGAAATATTGACCTAGTTAGTAAAAATGTACTTGAAATGTGCACTTTTCAATCAACACCGCTTCAAATTTGGCTGAAACTTCACCTACTTTAACAAGAAACACACGGTCCAGTCACATTAATGTGACTACAGCCTATGTTCCCCGTCAACGTGCAATAACAACTTACAGACGACAGATGGCGTGTAGGGGGGAGGGGGGGGGGGAGATACTCTCGGAAAAACGTTGCAGTCGTTGTCGTATTGCGGAAACGGAGCGATTCATCTGATGCTTAAGAGGGCGTGATTATTTGCTTTCGGGAGAAGGGTGTAAGCATTTCTGAAACTGCTACGTGGCTTTCGGGTCAAGGGTGTAAGCATTTCTGAAATTGCTACGTTTGTAAACTATTTGCACGCCGCCTTAGTTAAGTACATCACGCATGGTGAAAAGACGCTATCCAAATCGGCATCGACAACTCGTCGCCAAGATGAATCAAGAAGATACCAACAGTGTCTTCTCAACGACCGTTCAGCGAACACTGCTGTGTAAGGGTCTCATCAGCTGGCACCTGGTTCATCCCCTCTTGCTGACTGCTGTTCACTAGGGTCGAACGCTGAAATCTGCACCTCAGGTGGACGTCCAGTGAGAAGCGAAAGGTGGCCTTTTCAGACGAATCATGTTTTATGCTCCATCGGACAGATGGCCGTTGTCGTGCACGGCGTGTCACGTCTGAAATCCAATACCCTGCAACAATCGTCGGAAGCATTCAGGCCAGAGGGCATTCCTTGGGTGATCTCCTCACTGTGGAAGGCATAATTCATCAGGAAAAGTATGCACCTATGTTCATTCTTCCTTGCAGTGCGTTTTTCCTCTGCATGATAGCATCTACCAGCAGGACAATGCAACGTGCCACACAGCTCGTAGTGTACGTGCGCGGTTCGAAGACCACCAGGATGAGTTTATTGTAGTCCCATTGCCACCAAACTCCCCAGATTTAAACCCAATGGAAAATCTGGAACCAACTTGGTCGGGCTGTATGTGCCATCGATCCTCAACCGAAAAACGGAACGCAGTTGCCTACGGCACATGTGTCGTTATGGCTCGACATACACGTTGGTACCTTCCAGCGCTTTAATAACCCTCTTCCTGCTCGTCCCGCAACAGTCTGCACTGTTAAATGTGGTTTTGAGGCTTCTGATAGGAGGCCACTTTCATGTGACTAGGCAGTGTACAACTGCATGCGGAGCACGTACGACGGCATGCTGAAATGTAATGCCTCGAAATGTTTTATGTGAAAACTCTTAAAGGTTTTCAAATAAAACAAATGTTACTGACAGCCCATGTCTACATATTTATTTCTCAACATATTCACCCTGGCGACGACACACTTCTCCAATGAGAGAACAGTTCGTTGATACCATCCCTGTAGAATGTTTGACCTTGTTGACAAAATGACAATCTCGCCTATGCTTGCAACACTTCATCACTATCAAAGTAAAGTTCAAATGGTTCAAATGGCTCTGAGCACTATGGGACTTAACTTCTGCGGTCATCAGTCCCCTAGAACTTAGAACTACTTAAACCTAACTAACCTAATGACATCACACACATCCATGCCCGAGGCAGGATTCGAACCCGCGACCGTAGCAGTCCCGCCGTTCCGGACTGAAGCGCCTAGAACCGCACGGCCACGCGGTCGGCATCAAAGTAAAGTTCTCGAAGTTGTTATTTAAGGCTTGAAAAAAGATGAAAATCGGATGAAGCCAAGTTAGGACTGTATGGAGAATGATCGACAGAAGAGTAATCAAGGCGTCGGATTGTTGCAGATGTCGTACTTGGTCTGGTACTGACATGCTTAAGGAGAGAGTGCTCCATGTGTCGACGAACTCTTCGCATTCAGAACTCGATTACAGCACTCTGTCTCTCACACACCGACAAATAACGTTACACATGACCTTGTTACACGTTAAAATTCGAAGAGGGCTGTAACTGTGTCAGCGAAGCGTGAAAATCGACCGACTGATAGGCATGACATATAACACCTCAGAATAAAAAAAAAAAAACAGGAAAAAAATTCGGGGGCATAATTTTTCAGCTTGCACTCATAAAACTAAATGCGCATCGATGGTGTTTGAGACGTAAGAGTATTATGTGACATCCGAACAGAACTGCTGACAAGAAACGATGAAGAAACTGATAGAAGAACGAAAGCGAAAAGAAAAAAAGTTATTGTCGCTGTCTTCGCTACCTACCTCAGGACTTTCCTCACCACTGAGTATGAAATCGTACACAACAAATCCGTTACGGGTGTTTAAGTTTGAAATACATTGGTACTAACAAGGACAACATTTCGTATTGAAGTCAGTGGCAGCTCGTAACCAAACACTCACAGTTCTCTCGCATACGACCCATTTGTGGACCCATGTAGACAAACTGTTTTGTTCCTATTGCCGTACACATTCACCCGTGCCAGCATCCGCAATCAATTACGATATGTCATCCATCGACTCCATTTCTCCAGCGCTGCTATTGAAACATAGCTCATGGTGATCCTCTGGAAGTAGTGTTCAGAATGTTTCAGTCTGGCCTACTCAGATAAGAAGACTTCTCGCGATAAACAGGAAATCCAAAATCGAGTTCCAGTTTTGGTACAGCTTTTCAACTGTCACTACACATTCATATACATGTAACACTATGTTTCTGAACTAACTATCGATCTTAGTTAATCATAATGAAAGCTAATTATAAGAGGGTGAATCAAATACAAACCGGAATTTTTGTTTTACGTTCCTTTTTGCAAACAGAAAGCGGAGCGATCTCTGCTCCTTGTTGCCTTCGTTTGCAGCGATTGTTCTCCGCAGCGAGAACGTACCGTTTCTATAATCAGAACCGCAATGTCAGAGCAACGGGTAACGTCACCTCCTGCGTAACGCCTCAGAATCAAGTTTCTCACAACAGTGGGCGTAAAACAATCCGAAATTCTGAAAAGACTGGCGGCACAATGGCGTGACAACAGCTTGAGAAACACTCAAGTGAACGCATGGCACACGTAGTTTTTACGTGGGCGAGAAACATTGAGAATGCAGCTCACCGAGTTCAGCCAGGGGCCAGCGGGAATGAGGAGAATATTCGCATTTTTATCCAGTTTGTGTGTGCATTTTGTATTGAACTGGGGACATAGAAATGACGGAGATGCTTCGTCCGCCGCAGCCCACAGTGGTCCACAACCCCACAACAGGCCACAGCAGTCCATCCACCTCCCGCCGCCCCACACCGAACCCAGGGTTATTGTACGGTGGTAGAGTAATGATGGTGTACCCGTACGTGGAGAACTTGTTTGCGTAGCAGTCACCGACATAATGTGAGGCTGAATAAGGACAACCAGCCCGCATTCGCTGAGGCAGATGGAAAACCGCCTTAAAAACCATCCACAGGCTGACCGTCACATCGGACCTCGACACAAATATGCCTGGCGGATTCGTGCCGGGAACCGCTCGGGAAGCAACGCATTAGACCGCGCGGCTAGCCAAGCGGGCTTTTATCCAGTGTACTGAAGACTGTTGCCGAATGAAGTTGCTGAAATTGTTAGTGAGATTGGCAGAAGATACGCTAGTGCTCAGACGATCATTACTTGGATTTCGGAAAGTTTTCGGAAGGTGGGTGTCACGCAGAACACAAATTTCGTCGTCTCGAGACGTGCAAATCTAACAAAAAATTCATGAATTTTCTGGTCCATACAACATCTCTCCCACTGTCCAGGCTTATCGCCCTCCGATTTTCATTAGCCTGTACGGCTAATGGAAGCTGTCGAAGGACACCGACTTGACGCCGATGGGGCTGCCGAAGTGTTCATGCACAACTGGCTGCTGTCACAGCAACGTTCACTTTACCAAAACGGGATCAAAAAACAGTTCATCCGCTGGGAAAAATGTGTTTCCCGTTACGAGACTATATCTAACAATAAGTTCGTGTGTATGAATTCTTTTGAAACTTAAATAAACTTATAAAAAAATCCGATTTCTATTTGATTCAACCTCGTACATGGAGCAAATGCTGGCAACGACGAATGAGTCCGAAAATAAAACTGGCAGAACCAATGACAAAGTAGAGTGCCCATGTTGCCATAACGAATCGAAAATTGTAAACGAGAAAAACATATTAAACTGCTACTTTACATATCAATCGGTTTCCCAGTATACACCTGATATTTTACTTCTTTAGGAAAATCGTTCTCTTTTTACCACGTACGCATTGTATTTATATGCAGATAAATCACGTATTGTAGCCGTCTGCATGTAGTCATTTGTGCAGCGCTACTAAGTAATTAGAATCTTTAGGAAAGTATCACAGTTGATGATCTCAGTACAGTACACACAACCAGATATGCCGCTTCCCTCACTGGTGAGCACACGATTGTTGTGTACACGCCACAAGAAAATTACGAAAATGCAGCTGCTCGTGCTGTTGTTCCGAAAAAGTACTTCCTGCCTTTAACAGTCAGTACCGACAACCCACAATGCATGAAGGCGTTGCAGGTTGCCGGCAAGCAGACGTGCACGGCGCCAGCTAAACACTTCGAAAATAGCATTGGTTGCTACCACTCTGTCGTTCATTGTCTGCCACAGCGTACGACACATACTCTGCAATTTACGTTTTCGACGTTCTAGTCTAAACTATGCAAGTGCAAGTGCAAGTGCAACCTTCTAGGTACATATTTCTTATTGTTATTGCTGTGTAGATCGTATATCACAACGTAAGTGTAACCTTTATGCTTTGAGTTTTTATTTGTGTAATGTTACAGTGTAACACTCTAATTACGTAATACTTCATCATAGTATACGGAATGTATAATGGAAGGTTGTAATTGTGACTGATGTGTAGTCTAACATGAATATTATATGGCGGTGTGACTTTATGGACATGAAATCGTGTCCATGCAACACTACGAATTTAGAGTGGAGCGGAATTGTCTGAAAGGAGTATACTGATTTGAAAAGGAAGTTTGATCAATCATCTGTGACTAACAAGTTTTCAACAGTCAATATTTTGACACTGACTGACATACAGAACAACCAAATGCAGTTACTGATAATAATTTGAATCGATATAGACATGTGTAACTTATTGTTCACTGTTCTCTGAATATTCCTAAAGATGTTTTTCCTCGATCCTGAAGTTCTTACTTGCGCAACATAGATAGCAAATGGTTCAAATGGCTCTGAGCACTATGGAACTTAACTGCTGAGGTCATCAGTCCCCTTAACTTAGAACTACTTAAACCCAACTAACCTAAGGACATCGCATACATCCATGCCCAAGGCAGGATTCGAACTTGCGACCGTAGTGGTCACGCGGTTCCAAACTGTAGCGCCTAGAATCGCTCGGACACTCCAGCCGGTACCAAGATAACACACCGCAGCTTTTGTTCCCCGATCTGTAACAACACACTTTACTGTAGGCTAAACTGAAATAAAACTTGCGGCGTTTGCTTTAAGTGCTGTTAAGCAATCGTTATTAAATAAAGCATGCTGCAATACGTGTTAGCATGTTTGAAATTACGGAACTGTGCAATGCATGTGAGCATGCTAGTACTCCATAGTTTCTCAACCATCAAACAAAAATAAGTTCATGTACACTGAAAAGCCAAAGAAAGTGGTACACCTGTCATGGATTCACGATGTTTCGTGAATGGTTTGCATGCTGACACGGTTGATGGTCCAGCATTCAAATCTGCAGCAATTTGCGGAAGAGCTGCACTTCCGTCACGTAGAACGATTCACTTCAGCCGTCGTTGGTCCCGTTCTTGCAGTATCTTTTCTCCGGCCGCAACGACGCCGGAGGCTTCATTTTTTACCGGATTCCCGAGATTCACGGTACACTCGTGAAATGGTCGTACGGGAAAATCCCCACTTCATCGCTAACTCGGAAATGCTGTGTCCCATCGCTCGTGCGCCGACTATAATACCACGTTCAAACTCACTTAAATCTTGATAACCTGCCATTGTAGCAGCAGTAGCCGATCTAACAACTGGTCCAGCAGACACCGACCGCAGCGCCGTATTCTGCCTGTTTGTATATATCTGTATTTGAATAGGCATGCCTATAGCAGTTTCTTTGGCGCTTCAATTTATTTTAACCAAGAAAGGTTGGGTGGCTAAAAGTCTTAGAAAGTATGGAAATGTCTTTGTTGCACTCGGTTGATCTACCCATCACTTGCGCACAAACAAGTGAAATAAAACTGTGTTAGCAAATTGCACAATTTTAAATAGATACCGGGATAGTTTTTCCATTAAGCGCATTTAAAAGGGTAACGAGTGATGTCATGTTTTCCTGAGTACACACATGATGATCATGAAACAGTGCCCAGACAGTGCGGTAGTTTGAGACGGAGCACACGATCGAATTACGAAAGGACGAGGAAGGAAATCGGCCGTGCCCTTTTCGAGAGAACCATCGTGGCGTTTGCATGGAGCTATTTTGGGAAATCACGGAAAACCTAAATTTGAATGGCCGGACTGGGATTTGAAGCGTAAAGAGAGCAATAAAAGAAGCGTTCATTGAATCTGAAAGTAAAACTTTGTCAACCGATCTGAGAAAAAACCTCAAGGTGTTATGGCCTTATGTAAAGTAAGCGGTTCGAAATGCTCTTCACTCACTCTGTGACCAAACTGGCACCGAAACGGAAGAAAACAGAAGAGAAGGCTGAAATACTGAATTCGATCGTCCGAAATTGTTTCTACGTGGAAGATCGTGCCACAGTCCCTCCTTTCAATGTCGAAACAGCAAGTATTGAGATAACCGATCACGGAATAGAAAAGCAGCTACAATTTCTTATTAGTGGAAAGACTTCAAGACCAGATGAAATGCCTATAACATTCTACAAAGATAATGAGAAAGAACTCGCTCCCCTACTAACAGCAGTTTATTGTAAATCGCTGGAGAAACGAAAGGTACCTACAGACTGAAAGAAAGCTCAGGACACGCAATTACAGATCTGTGTGGTTGACGACAATCTGTTGTAGAATTATGGGACATGTTTTGGAGAACGAAAATCTCCTCTGTAAAAATCAACATGGATTCTGAAAGCAGAGAACTTGCGAAACTCAGCTCGTTCTATTCTTCCATGAGATCCATAGCGGTATCGACAACGGCGCTCAGGTTGATGCCGTGTTCCTTGACTTAAGGATGTCATTTGATACCATCCCGTATTGTCGGTTAGTGAAAAAAGCAGAGCTCGGCGAGTATCGAAACAGATTTGCGACTGGATTCAAGACTTTACTGCAAGTAGAACTAAACACGACGCCCTTAATGGACAAAATCGGCGGGTGTAAAGGTAGTTTCCGGAGTACCCCTAGGAAGTGTGATAGGACCGTTGCTGTTTACAATCTACCTAGTAGAAAACGACGGAATCTCTTTAAGACTGTCCGCGGATGAAGCAGTTGTCTATAAAAAAAGTACCAACGCCATAAGACAGTATCGACTTGGGGAATCACCTGCAGAGGATTGATGAATGGTGCAAGCTCTGGCAATTAACCCTGAAGGCGAATACTTGTAACGAATTGCGCGAACATAGGAAAACAAATGCACAACTCTAGAACAACACTATTGACGACAGACTGCTGGCAACAATTATCACCGTAAAATTTCTAGGAATACGAGATAAAAATACAGTCTTGGTTGCGAATGTTTTTATGCTTTTTTTTTCAAATTTCAATGACTCTTTTCAGATTATTTACAATAGAAAAAATTATAAAACTTCGTATAAGAATACGTCGTGATCTCACCTTGTGCAATGACGTATTCTGCGGGAAAAGTTTTTATGAAAATTTACAGAAACTGGGCACGGCGCACGCCGTCCATAAAAATGATTACACGATGCGAATAAATCGACAAAATGCGATTATGATAGGAAAGAGTTGAAAACCCACAGTGTCTGTCAAGTGGACTCCTGAAAAGAGTAACTTTTTTCCATTGCAGATAATCTGAAAATGCCTACCACTGGCGAGACACGACACTGAAATTTGAAAACAGGAACCTTCGCAACCAAGACTGTATTTTTATCTCAAATCTTACACTGGTTGCTGTATTAGCAGGAACAATGGAACGGAAGAAATTTTATCTAGGAATATCTATCCGCACCGAAGAAACTGACTCTAGGAATATCTACCCGGACCGAATATTTATCTGGATTTGTGATCACATAAAGCAAATAGCAAGAAAAGCAGGTGCCAGGCTCAGATTCATATGAGAGATCTTAAGGAAACGTAACTCATCCATGAAAGGCGCTTGTTCGACCGATTCTTGAATATTGTTCATCAGTGTGAGTCCCTTACCACGTAGGATTGATAGAAGAGATAGAGAAGATCAAACGAAAAGCAGCGTTGTTTGTCACGAGATCGTTTAGTCGGTGCGACATCATTACAGACATGCTCAACAAACTCCTGTAACAAGAGAGGCGTTGTCCATCACAGAAACGTTTACTATTGAAACTTCGAGAAAGTGCTTTACGTGAAGTGTTGGACAGCATATTACTTCCTGCCACACACATTTTGCGAAATGACCACGAGTAGAAAATTAGAGAAATTAGAGCTAATACAAAGACGTATTGATAATCATTCTTCCCGAACCTTCGCAAGTGTAATGAGGTACGGTGCGCCAGTCAATGGTACCATCCCGTTACGTGGCTTGCAGAATATCGCGCGGATGTAGATATACAGGGTGGTCCATTGATTGTGACCGGGCCAAATATCTGACGAAATAAGCGTCAAACGAAAAACCTACAAAGAACGAAACTTGTCTAGATTGAAGGGAAAGACCAGATGGCGCTGTGGTTGGCTCGCTAGATAGCGCTCCCATATGTCAAACGGATATCAACTGCGTTTTTTAAATAGGAACCCCCATTTTTATTACATATTCGTGTAGTACGTAAAGAAATATGAATGTTTTAGTTGGACCACTTTTTTCGCTTTGTGATAGATGGCGCTGTAATAGTCACAAACGTATAAGTACGTGGTATCACTAACATTCCGCCAGTGCGGACGGTATTTGCTTCGTAATACATTACCCGTGTTAAAATTGATCGTTTACCAATTGCGGAAAAGGTCGATATCGTGTTGATGTATGGCTATTGTGATCAAGATGCCAAATGGGCGTGTGCTATGTATGCTGCTCGGTATCCTGGACGACATCATCCAAGTATCCGGACCGTTCGCCGGATAGTTACGTTATTTAAGGAAACAGGAAGTGTTCAGCCACATGTGAAACGTCAACAACGACCTGCAACAAATGATGATGCCCAAGTAGGTGTTTTAGCTGTTGTCGCGACTAATACGCACATCAGTAACAGACAAATTGCGTGAGAAATGGGAATCTCAAAAATGTCGGTGTTGAGAGTGGAGAGTGCTACATCAACATCGATTGCACCCGTACCATATTTCTATGCACCAGGAATTGCATGGCGATGACTTTGAACGTCGTGTACAGTACTGCCACTGGGCACAACTGAAATTACGGGACGATGACAGATTTTTTGCACGCGTTCTATTTAGCGACGAAGCGTCATTCACCAACAGCGGTAACGTAAACCGGCATAATATGCACTACTGGCAACGGAAAATCCACGATGGCTGCGACAAATGGAACATCACCTACCTTGGCGGGTTAATGTATGGTGCGTCATTATGGGAGGAAGGATAATTGGCCCCCATTTTATCGATGGCAATCTAAATGGTGCAATGTATGCTGACTTCCTACATAATGTTCTACCGATGTTACTACGAAGATGTTTCACTGCGTGACAGAATGGCCATGTACTTCCAACATGATGGATGTCCGGCACATAGCTTGCTTGCGGTAGAAACGGTATTGAATAGCATATTTCATGACAGGTGGATTGGTCGTCGAAGCACCATACTATGGCCCGCACGTTCATCGGATCTGACGTTCCCAGATTTCTTTCTGTGGGAAAGCTGAAGGATATTTGCTATCGTGATGCACCGACAATGCATGACAACATGCGTCAGCGCATTGTCAATGCTTGTGCGAACATTATGGAAGGCGAACTACTCGCTGTTGAGAGGAATGTCGTTACACGTATTGCCAAATGCACTGAGATTGACGGACATCATTTTGAGCATTTGTTGCATTAATGTGGTGTTTACAGGTAACCACGATGTAACAACATGCCTTCTCAGAAATGATAGGTTCACAAAGGTACATGTATCACATTGGAACAACCGAAATAAAATGTTCAAACGCACCTACGTTCGGTATTTTAATTTAAAAAACGTACCTGTTACCAACTGTTTGTCTAAAATTGTGAGCCATATGTTTGTGACTATTACAGCGCCATCTACCACAAAGCGAAAAAAGTAGTCCAACTAAAACATTCATATTTCTTTACGTACTACACGAATATGTAATAAAAATGGGGGTTCCTATTTTTAAAAAAACGCAGTTGATATCCTTTTGACCTATGGCAGCGCCATCTAGCGGGCCAACCACAGCGCCATCTGGTTTCCCCTTCAAGCTAGACAAGTTCCGTTCTTTGTAGTTTTTTCGTTTGACGCATATTTCGTCAGATATTTGGCCCGGTCATGATCAATGGACCACCCTGTATATGTATTATAGATGAAGCGTCGTCGTCCCGAAAACAAATCCAGTGTAGTAAACACTGCGCCACATCGCTCGGTCTATTCAGAAGAGCCTTACATGAGGTACTATTACGTAAAAAAGTTAAATATCTACGGAAAATCATTTTCTATGGCCGCGGGGAGTGCTTGACTGCTGATAGTGCTTCTCGCAACAACATCGTAACTTTGTAGCTCAACTCATCAGGTACCAAGGAAGTCACACTGCTGAGAGGAGCGGAGAGTTGTGTATTTGGGAAGCGCTGTGTAACGCTCCGCATAGCTCATCGCGGGTTTCCGCGTGGATAAATCGGCGGCCCGCTGCGCCACGTCACAGTCGGCGGCGCGGCGAGCGTCGCTGCGGCAGTGGCTAGTGGCCGGCGCGTCACAGTTCATTAGCGCCCGCCAGAGAGCACTGCGCGCAGCGTAACGTGTGCGGCCGAGCGCGACCCGCGGCTGCCCGCACCGCTTCCCCCCGGGTCCCGCCAGCGCTGGCTGGTCCGGCGCGCCGGAGCACCACGTTATTGCGTCGCTTTTCCGGCACGCGTACAGCCGCCTTTCGTACGTGCTGTTGACGTGCATGACATGTAATAAGAGGATGGGCTTCATACACTGCTGGCCATTGAAACTGCACCAACATGAAGGCGGCACGCACCAAACATACACTACTGGCCATTAAAATAGCTACACTACGAAGAAATGCAGAAAATAAACAGATATTCATTTGACAAATATATTATGCTAGACCTGACATGTGATTACATTTTCACGCAGTTTGGGTGCATAGATCCTGAGAAATCAGCACCCAGAACAACCACCTCTGGCCGAAATAACGGCATTGATACGCCTGGGCATTGAGTCAAACAGAGCTTGGATGGCGTGTACAGCTACAGCTGCCCATGCACCTTCAACACGATACCACAGTTCATCAAGAGTAGTGACTGGCGTATTGTGACAAGCCAGTTGCTCGGCCACCATTGACCAGACGTTTTCAATTGGTGAGAGATCTGGAGAATGTGTGGCCAGGGAAGCAGTCGAACATTTACTGTATCCAGACCAAGGCCCGTACAGGGCCTGCAACATGCGGTCGTCCATTATCCTGCTGAAATGTAGGGTTTCGCAGGGATCGAATGAAGGGTAGAGCCACGGGTCGTAACACATCTGAAATGTAACGTCCACTGTTCAAATGGCCGTCAATGCGAACAAGAGGTGACCGAGACGTGTAACAAATGGCACCCCATACCATCACGCCGGGTGATACGCCAGTATGGCAATGACGAATACACGCTTCCTACTGCGTTCACCGCGATGTCGACAAACACGGATGCGACCATCATGATGCTGTAAACAGAACCTGGATTCATCCGAAAAAATGACGTTGTGCCATTCGTGCACCCAGGTTCGTCGTTGAGTACACCATCGCAGGCGCTCCTGTATGTGATGCAGCGTCAAGGGTAACTTCAGCCACGGTCTCCGAGCTGGTAGTCCATGCTGCTGTTCGTGCAGATGGTTGTTGTCTTGCAAACGTCCCCATCTGTTGACTCAGGGATCGAGACGTGGCTGCACGATCCGTTATATCCATTCGGATAAGGTGCCTGTCATCTCGACTGCTAGTGATACGAGGCCGTTGGGATCCAGCACGGCGTTCCGTATTACCCTCCTGAACCCACCATTCCATATTCTGCTAACAGTCGTTGGATCTCGACCAACGTGAGCAGCAATGTCGCGATACGATAAACCGCAATCGCGATAGGCTACAATCCGACCTTTATCAAAGTCGGAAACGTCATGGTACGCATTTATCCTCCTTACTCGAGGCATCACTACAACGTTTCACCAGGCAACGCAGGTCAACTGCTGTTTATGTATGAGAAATCGGTTGGAAACTTTCCTCATGTCAGCACGTTGTAGGTGTCGCCACCGGCGCCAACCTTGTGAGAATGCTCTGAAAAGCTAATCAGTTGCATATCACAGCATCTTCTTCTTGTCGGTTAAATTCGCGTCTGTAGCGCGTCATCTTCGTGGTGTAGCAATTTTAATGGCCAGCAGTGTAGAATGGGGAAGAAATGTAGTTACATGCTAGGATATGCAAATAAGCAATTCAATGCAACCGCACAACCAGACAATACTAATTCCATCTATATGTATGCACATTACAAACTATAGCCCCCACTGCATTTTTCTGTCTACATGGGAAGGCTATTCTCAGGAGCTACTGTAGGTAATCCGGTACAGTTTTTACTAAAACAGTGCGCGGTAGACCATTTTTTGAAAACCCCGTAATTGTCTCCCATTGTGGCACATACGTTTGCATTCTGGGTGAAAGTTGCATTCAACCTTCCTGTGTAATACATGAAATGTACTAGCAGTTGCCAATATGGACAAACATCAGATGTATAATGGAATATCGACTATGAAAATTTGTGCTAGACCGGGATTCGAACCCAGATTTCCCGGTTATCGCGAGAGATCGCCTTACCATTAGTGCTATCCGAGTACACTCCACGGCCAGATCCAAATTTCCAAATGTCGTCAACCACTTGCTTACAACCTGAATTCGTAAATCCACGATGTATAGTACCTGGGAGGCTTTTACTTGAAAGTCACTTGCTCGGTGTTGGCGAATAAATACGCTATCCCAGTGCCTGTGTTGTTCAGATATACGATACAATGTTCCTTCGGACATGCATGCATGTGCGAAGAAAAAGGTACTGCAATATTGTATACGCGAATTCCATGTATTTCCTAACGACTGTCGTCGCCGCAGTGGCTGTTGCTTCGGTTATGTATGCAAGGAACATTGCATCGTACTTCTGAACAACAAAGGCGTTGCAATATCTTATTCCTTGGTAATAGTGACAAAGCGTGGCGCCCTGTGACTTCACCTTAGGGCTCGCCGACGCTTCAAATAAAGTGTCGATACATGCGACAAAAAAGGCCAGGGATCAGAATCTCATGCGAGCTGTATGGTAGGTTAATAATGTCACATTGGCATCAAATCTGACCACAGTTCCGTCCAACACCATCTTAGAGGTATCACGTGAACATCTGAGGTGTGGCCTTTTTTTCCACGTGTCGACACTTCGCCGGCCGGTGTGGCCGAGCGGTTCTAGTTGCTTCAGTCTGGAACCGTGCGACCGCTACGGTCGCAGGTTCAAATCCTGCCTCGGGCATGGGTGTGTGAGATGTCCTTAGGTTAGTTAGGTTTGAGTAGTTCTAAGTTCTAGGGGACTGATGACCACAGCAGTTGAGTCCCATAGTGCTCAGAGCCATTTTTTTTGTCGACACTTCATTGTTTGAAGCCTCGCCGCCTAGCCAGACGGTGAAGGCTGCCACGCTTTTGCACCAACAAGATTTTAGGCACCTCTGGGCCAAATTTCGAACTTATGCATTGCAATGGAGACAGTTACGGATTTCGAGAAAATGATCACTCAAATTTGTTGCGCAGTGTACGAGTAGATGCAGGTGATTTTCACAGCATAGAGTAGCGTGGAACGCTGGACCAAATCGGACGCAAGTCGATAACAAGAACACTCAATTAACTGGCGGTGGGGTGCAGAACTACATGGAAAATGCTGTACGTGAGCCAGGTCGTGAAATGTAGCGCCACGACGGTAGGCAACCCGCACAGCGCTCATGGGACGCGGGTAGCTTGCCGCAGGCGGGTCGCCTTCAGGGTCGCTCCAATGCTCTACTCCAGGAACGCCGCCAAATGTCAAGGCGCGCTGATGCTGTCACCCTTCCCGGAAAACGCTACGTTTTCTATTCATGACGGGTCTCCATCGATACAGCTCCTCCTGTACAGCTCCTCCTGACACTGAGAACATGCAAAGGATGCACCAAGACCTATCCATAGAGCGAGGATTACACTCACTTTTATTTTATAATTCACATACGAGGGGTAGTGTCACCCCAAAAGAATAAAGCTGCGTAATTAATTCTTTGTTTGTTTGCAGATACTTGTCAGCAGTCCTGGTACAAACCAAAATCCGGGAAAGGAGGTGTTAATGAAGAAATTTTCGCCATCGTCTCAGTGCACGGACGGCAGTCACAGCACACGCTTCGATAACACACAGGACGCTCGTAGCTTATGTTGTTAGCTGCTGTGTTGGAGGCAAAAACGCATGAGCTTGTCGGTATCTGTCGTTACAGGGCCCAGCACTTCCCTGAATATTATCTACATAGGCCAACAACAGCATATTTCAATCAGAAATTGTATCGTCCCCAACTTAACACAGGCATGACGTTTATCACTGGCGATGGTCTTTTCATCGATTGACGATGGGTTTTTCTCAGTTGAGGAGGGCTACAACGTAACCTAGCCACGTCCATTCTTATTCTGCTGTATTCCGTAACCTATGACAGCATTTATATTTGCAGCTGAAGATGCAACTTAAAAGTTGCGGAACCGGTTGTGTGGGTTTATACGAAGTCTGTTCAAAAAAACTCCGGAACATTCGTAATTTCGCGCCAATAGTGTGTTGGAGCGAAATGGGGATGGCATCCCTGCACACACCTCTGCTTAATGTGTAACTGCCGAAAGATTCATAGCTGTTTTGTTAGTTATTACTGTTCAGTACTGTAGATGGCGCAGGCTGCTCGTAGCTCCATGAGATGGCAGAGTTACAGGCAAAACGCGTTTGCATTAAATTATGCGTGAAACTCAAGAAAACCTTTGCAGAGAAACACCAAATGATGCAGGAAGCCTACACTGATGAATGCTTAAGCCGTACTCCGTGTTATGAATGGCTCATATGGTTTATAAACGGCCAGACGGAAGTCAAAGATGACCCTCGTTGAGGACGCTCTCAACGAAACTGTAACGTGCCAATCGAAGACTGACTGTCCGAGAGACCGCAGAAGAACGTGACATTTTAGTTGTGTCAGGTTATGGAATCCTCACAAAGCATGTTGGAATGCATCGTGTTGCCGCCAAGAGCGTCCCACGGCTCATGAGTCAAGACCAGAAAGACCTTCGCCTCACAACCTGTGAAGAGCTTTTGGATCACGCAAATGAGAACGAAAATTTCCTTAAGAGAATCATAACCGGTGATGAGATGTGGGTCTACCGTTACGATGTTCAGACCAAGGCTCAATGTTTACAATGGGACAATGGGTCGGGAGAGGTTCTCCAAGACCAACAAAAGCTCGTCAGGTCAGGTCAAATGTCAAAGCCATGTTGATAGTTTTCTTTGCCCTTGAAGGATTAGTTCATCAGTAATTCGTGTCACAAGGACAAATTGAAGGGCTTATTTCAACAGGGGTACAAGTCCATTACCTCCACTTTTCTGCCTATAATGCTTCTGAAATTAATGAGCCAAACAAACAGAAAAAAATGTTCATCTCTAGCAAGAAGCCATATGCTTGAATATTTCTGGTATCTCAACTGCAGATTTTCCAGCGCTCATTTAACTTTAGGACTCTATATCTCAAGATGAACAAAATTGGACTTGTACCACTGTTGAAATAATTACTACTCGATGGTGCTGTCGCGACGTGTTGCGACGCCTTCGAGAAATTATGAGAAGGGGATGGCCTGAAACGTGGCGAGACAATTCATGGCTCTTGCATCACAATAACTCACCCACACATTTATCCATGTTGATGCGTGACTGTTGCACAATAAACGAAATCACTGTGCTTTCCTCCATACTCTCCACACACTTCTCTCCAAAGTTGAAAACCCCGTTGAAAGGACGAAGATTTGCTACGACAGACGAATAAAAGAAAATTCGCAGAGGGTGCTCCGCGTGATCCAACAAGAGGAGCACCAAGACCGCTTTCGGAAGTGGAAGCGGGAGCGGTGTGTCAATTGAGGAGGAGCGCATATCGAAGGAGACCATGCACAATAAGTAAGATAAGCGTAGAAAATATTTTCTGGACAAAGTTTCGGAATTTTATGAACAGACCTCGTAAGTGACGAACAAATACAGCAACAGCGGACCACTGGACATTTTATTCAGTTCCATTTTAATACTTTTAAAACGTGTTTTTTTTAATGTTCTCTCTATAAATTGTCAAGCAGTCATGCATAACGATTTAAATGTAGTTTCAAAAATGGTTCAAATGGCTCTGAGCACTATGGGACTCAACTGCTGTGGTCATAAGTCCCCTAGAACTTAGAACTACTTAAACCTAACTAACCTAAGGACTGGACACACATCCATGCCCGAGGCACGATTCGAACCTGCGACCGTAGCGGTCGTGCGGTTCCAGACTGTAGCGCCTTTAACCGCTCGGCCACTCCGGCAGGCAAATGTAGTTTCTCCAGTTTTAAAATTACGTCTTGTTGGGTCTGAGAAAACCAAACTAAGCACACGTTTGGCGACACCGTCTCTGACGGGCCGCTTGAATTTGTACGCGCAACAGCCTGACTGGCTAACTTCAGTGCTGATTAACTCTTAAATGGTATAACGCATCGTACAGATAATTATATGAAATAATTAAAACAAGGTTCATTTCAAAGGACAGTGATTTCAAATAATTTCAATTGTATGTAAGTATTTTTTTTTAACTAAGGAAGAATGTGTATGTCCTCTGATAGTTTAAAGCCGATCAGAATTTAACAAAATGTTCGAGAAATAAAAATTTATTACAGAAATCTTTCTAAAAGAAAATGTCTTGATGACACTATAATTAGTCTTACACAGGAAGAAGATGGAATAAGGTTCGAGAACATATATATTAGTCTCTTACTCAAATTCCACTTTATATTGTGATTAGAACAATAAGTAATAAAAATGAAAATGAAAAGGAAAAGGTCGTAAAGCAACAGAAAAGAAGTAAATTACAAGAACACTCCAATGAAATAAATGAGAGGCAGTGAAATGCAGCGGTTGCCGCTAGATGATGCAGGACGCAGGCTGCCCGTGCTTCCATCTTATTTTACCTTGACTACAGTTCGTTTTGTGCTATTCGAGATAGCAGACGCTCTTGTAGGGAGCAACGCACTGACCCGTGTGCTGTGTGCACACAAAGATCTGCAGAAGGCGGCTGCCCCGTCGACCTCTGCAAACATTCGACAGCGCACGGTAACACTCCATACCAAGAACTCAAGCGTCAGAAAATAAGCTCTTCAAAGATTTCGAAATAAAAGTTTTGACTGAAATCACTTTGCTAGTTACGAACCCTACTAAGAGGCTGTATTTTACTGCCACAAATTTCAAGTTCCTCCAAAATGGTAAGGCATTTACTTTGGGAAAGAAGTAACTGGTAGCTAGTAATGTATTTTCTTTTAAATCTATTGTAGAATATGAAGATGGCTACTGATTAGCCGAAACCAGTAATACTGTTCAAAAAAACATTGGGATCAAGACAGTTGAATAAAAATTTATGTACATCGTATGATCGCTTTCCACATAGTCAAAATGGCTCTGAGCACTATGGGACTCAACTGCTGTGGTCATAAGTCCCCTAGAACTTAGAACTACTTAAACCTAACCAACCTAAGGACAGCACACAACACCCAGCCATCACGAGGCAGAGAAAATCCCTGACCCCACCGGGAATCAAGCCCGGGAACCCGGGCGTGGGAAGCGAGAACGCTACCGCACGACCACGAGATACGGGCGACTTTCCACATAGTCATTTTATGTCAAATTTTTTATCTATTCAAAGAAATATCAACTTTCGTAAAGTAGGCAGAAATGACTAAAACAAACAGCTTTACCCTTCACAGTCAAGCTCTGCAGATCTGTGTTCATAATCGTACTGCTAAGTGAAATACCGGTTATAGTGAAATATCGTTTACATTTTGATGTTATCGTAATTATGAAAGTTTGTTGCTATTACGGTTTCTAAATCGATTGCGTGTACTTGTCAAATTTTTGCGAATACTTTTCAGAGGGAGATTAGTGTTTCACCCCCCGTCGAAATCGAAGTCATCAGAGATGGAGCACAAGCTCAGATGAAAGAAGAATGGGGAAGGAATCTGTCCGCGCCAAGGAACCATCCCAGCATTGGCCTTAAGTGATTTAGGGAAACTACAGGGAACTTAAATCTGAATGGCCGGACGGGGATATGAACCGTCGTCCTCCCGAATAATGCTTTTCAAATCCTATTGATATATTTTTCTTACTTTTCCTGGAGTTATCACGTATATGCACGGGGTCGGCAATTTAATCTGGGTTCAGCAATTTTAATGGTAGAGGGTGGCCAGGTGCCCTTCCTATCGCTATGTCCCCCTCCCTTTGAACGGAACTAGTGTACGCAAGCGAAAGTGTGAGAGCGTTTACGAAATGTGTGCAAATTGTGTAACCAAGGTGGCACATGGGTACCAGTGCGTTATCACCGTGTGGAATGTGCGTAACCAACTAAAAACCACATTCAAGGTGGCCGGATGGATTGCATCCGGGGTCGGTGCATCTCCCCCTGTCCCGGAAGCTGCGCCCTAACGCGCGTGCCTATCCTGGCGAGTAGTCTTCAAATGCTGTATCTTTGTGAATTGGGATTTCTTTAAATTCATCGAAAAATTATGTACTAACTGATGTAACCAAATTATTGCTAGCTATATTAAAATACTTTATATGTTTTGTTATTACTGCAGTCTGTGGGATTTTAAAAATGGTCGTGACGGCAAGAGAGGATAAGGGTGTGTGTGTGTGTGTGAGGGGGGGGGGTTAGGAAGATAGACTAAGAAACCACGACCTCCCTCGACTTCTCCCCTCCCAAGAACCAAACCCTGCATCTGTGCCAATAAGCAGAGTAACAGAGAACCCAAAACAAATTGGCGCATCCTGCCTCTACTTTATCCCTCGGCTGGGGCATTTGGTTCGAATGGCTCTGAGCACTATGGGACTTAACATCTGAGGTCATCAGTCCCTTAGAACTTAGAACTACTTAAACCTAACTAACCTAAGGACATCACACACATCCATGCCCGAGGCGGGATTCGAACCTGCGTCCGTAGCGGTCGCGCGGTTCCAGACTGAAGCGCCTATAATCGCTCGGCCACATCAGCCGGCTGGGGCATTTGGTTCCGGCTCGTCTGACACCCTGCTATGACGTGTAATTTAGCATGTGTACCACGACTGCAGATATATACCTGCAAAACAACAAATAATTAGTTACGTAACAGCTTTTTAACGGTGATAATTACTCGCATATCGGGACCTCTCCCACTTGACCGCATTGTGGTGAAACTGCACGATCTCTCCAAGGCCTTCAGCTTTGCCAACACACGAACAGAGCCCGCAGTACAGGAACAGAGCTTCCTACCTCATGCTCTCGTTGCTAGAAGGTTCAGAGCTACCAGAAGTAACAGAAGTCAGCCTAGAGAAGAAAGTCACCGTCTACACGATTTCGAGGGTGTGGTGCATGGCTGTGAACATATAATCTACAGAGGCTTAAGTCACTGAGAAGCAGGACGGTCAGCATAATACCGGACACTGCCCGATACACACTAAGCCGGCCAGGATGGTCGAGCGGTTCTCGGCGCTACTGTCTGGAACCGCGTGACCGCTACGGTCCCAGGTTCGAATCCTGCTTCTGGCATGGATGTGTGTGATGTCCTTAGGTTGGATACGTTTAAGTAGTTCTAAGTTCTATGGGACTGATGACCTCAGAAGTTAAGTCCTATAGTGCTCTCAGAGCCATTTTTCGATACACACTAAACATTGGCATTACGGATCTTTTAAGCGAACCTTACTATTTTTTCCTCTCCTGTGTATACATACCACTTCATCTCAGGGCAGAACTTACCCAATGCGCTCAATTATTTGTTCGACATGTTCCAATCCCTGTTTTAACCTACACTACGCACCCATTACAGTAGTTATTCCTTGACGTCTGAACACATGTCCTGTCATTCTACCCCTTCTTCTTGTCAGTGTTTTCCAAATGCTTCTCTTCTCACCGATTTTACGGAGAATCTTCTTTATAATCCACCACATCTTTCATATCTTTCAAGAACATCACATCTTAAACGCTTTGTTTTTTTTTTGTTTTTTTTTGTTTTTTTTTTTCGTCCGGTTTTCTCAGAGCTCATCATTCATTCAGTTCCATGCAATTCTGTGCTCCATATGTACATTCTCAGAAATTTCTTTCTGAAATCAGGAGCGACTTGTATACTTCTTTTGACCAGAAATGCTCTCTTTGCCTGTGCTAGTCTGCTTTTCATGTCCTCCTCACTTCTTCCATTACGTGTTATTTTGCTTTATTTTGCTTTCAAAGTAGCAGCACTTATTTACTTCGTCTACTTCGTGGTCCAAAATGTTGAAGTTAAGTTTATTCCCGATCCCATTCCTGCTATTCCTAATTAGTTTCGTTTCTCTTCGGTTTACTGTCAATATATAGTGTGTGTACGTTACAATGTTCATTCAGTTCAACATGTAGTGCAATTCTCATCCACTTTTTACTGAGGATATCAATGTCATCAGCGAATATTTTCACTGACATCCCATCACCCTGATTGATGATTCCTCTTGTAATCTTACCCTCCCACACATCACCATTAAATTTCTCTTAGTCTCTTCATTATTTTCAAAATTTTCAAGAGGCGTAAGATATACAAAAGAAAAACTTTTCACTTATCTTGATTTTCTCTTGTTATTGGCTCCAAGTCTTACGTCTAGGGGTACATTCTTGCGGCTGAAATTTTGGTTTAACGTTGAGGGTTCCTGATGACTAAATAACTGATGAAGATTTGCCTGTATATTTCTTGAATTTTATTCTTTGCCACATTATTAAATATCACACCGATTTCACACTTTTCACATAACATTCCAAATTACATTGTTAGTGTCGATCATATAAATACGTCGAACCCCATCAGAGGCCTGCCCCTACTACTTACATTCTGCCGTACTCTCAATATTCCACAGAGTTTACAGAGCATAAGAATTTACACACTTTTTTGACAAAAGAAGAGTCATCACGAAGTTACAACATTATTTTATAAATGAATCCAGAAATAAATTTAATAATTAGCGTTAGACTGTGCAACTAATAATACGAATTTTAAGTACGCCAGGTATTTCTACGAGAAAAATAATTTTAACCGTACATACAGAGTGTAACAAATTAATTTCTTTCTATATATTTTACTCTGAAATTTAGTGCATCGTATACAAAATCAAATGAAATTCTTTCAGTGAAACAGCAGAGAATGTTAACCTATAACAGATTCAGAATTAATCCTGGTATCGGCTACTTCTACAAAAGAAAAGGTTATGTTATAAAAGGATGCCCATTACACACTCCTGAACATTTATTTCCGTCACTGCTTTTTCGTTGTACAGCTGGAACAGTAGGGCCGAAATGCCTTATACCTTTTCTAGTCCGAGCACTCGATAGTCTGTTCCTATTTCCACCTATTGGTTCTTGTAAATATTGCACATTACCCATCTTTCCCTACACTGTCCGTCCACAGGTCCAGGAGCGCCCATCGGTTCCCACTGCCCGCAGTGTCATCCTCCGACAATGGTGTGACTGAATGCAGTATGGAGGGGCACGGGGTAAGTGCACCGCGATCCCTGCCGCTGTCAGTTTTCGTTACGAGGAGCCAGTACTAATCGGTCAACTAGCTCGTCATTGGCATCACGAGGCTCAGTGTGGTACCAGTCTTCCCACCAAGGATAAACCCCTGGCAATTTCGTGAATCAAACCACATGGCAGTCAGCCGCGTTGACCACTCAGCTACGGAGGTGGACTATCTTACCACATATTTTCTTCAGAATGTCCATAATCAAGTACCGCTATACACTGACGAACGCTTGTCTTTAAAAAAAAACTGCCGGCCGGTGTGGCCGTGCGGTCCTAGGCGCTTCAGTCTGAAACCGCATGACCGCTACGGTCGCAGGTTCGAATCCAGCCTCGGGCATGGATGTGTGTGATGTCTTTAGGTTAGTTAGGTTTAAGTAGTTCTAAGTTCTAGGGGACTGATGACCACAGATGTTAAGTTCCATAGTGCTCAGAGCCATTTGAACCATTTTTATTTTAAAAAACTTAAAGGCGCAAGTTGGGGAGCAAGCCCACATGTACTTCGGCTCTAGCCTTGTGCTAGTCGGCAGGAGAACATGGTACCAATTCTGCCACACGAAACAGGCTGATAATGCTCCTCATCAAACTTGCCCCCAGGTGAGACGATGCCTGACACCAACCCCAGTCCAGAGGATCCAGTCGAAAAGCTCCAGGTTCTGGCTGGAATAGCTCCACCCGATATCAAGCGGATAGTAAGAGCGAAATCCGAAAGGAGCAAAACCAACACTGATGACAAACGACCACATCATGCTCGATGTCTTCACAGCAGGAAAAGCTTCATCTCACGCATCTCGCCCTTACTGAAGGCGGAAGAAGGTTTCAACGCTGGCAGGAAAGAGCTAAAAGTGACTGGATACCACCAAAAGAGAAGCTACCCACAGGAAACAGCCGTCATGAAGATCACTTCATAATCGCATCGGGTGCACATTGGCCGGAACAAAACTACCACGTTAAAATGGGAATATACGACAACCGAGATGTACGCGTGGTGTTGAGCAGACGACGATCCACTGTCCATACCATCTCCTCACGCATCGTGACGCAAAACGACCTGTAGTGAGTAAATCCAAAAGCAGTGCACCTTGCTGAGGCGCTACACTTCATTTAAATGGCTGTCATCGACACGTTACGAAGAAAAAAAACGGCGACAAGTCCCTTTCAACGGAGCAAATAGATAATTTCTGGAGTACTCGAAGGGAGAGAATTGTAGGCCTGTCACTGTTTACAATTTGTATTAATGGCTTAGTGGATGACGCTGGCGTTCCGTGAGGCTGTGGACGATTCCATTGTCTACAGCAAGGTTGCAACTCCAGAGGACTGTTGTGAAATGCAAGAAGGCCTGTAGCAAATCGATGAATATCAGTTGAGCCTAAACGTACAGAAATTCAGCGCATTGTGCGTAAACAGACGAAGAGATTCACTACTGCTCCAGCACACTAGTGGCAACAAATCACTGGAATACTAACAACAGTAAAATACCTAGGAGTAACTATCCGAAGAGACTTTAAGTGGAATGCCCACGTAAAACCAGTCACAGGAAAAACAGACGCCAAGGTGAGATTCATTGCGAGTAACTGAAGGAAATGTAACTTATCTATGAAAGAAGTGGCTTAAAAAACACTTGGTCAACCGACTCTTTTGAGTTCTGCACATTAGTGTGGTCGGATTAATAGGGGGGATGCTATAAGAGAGGTGTGCTGAATCATGGAGAAGTTTACTATTGAGTTGTTGGATGGGGTCCGCCTCGAGCAAAACACAATTCCGTCTCTTCCATTACCTAGGCATGTTTCGCTGAAGTTTCAGAATTATCAGTGGAGTTTTATAATCTCTCTATTGCAGAAAAACGCTACCTACTACTTGTATACATATAAATTTGAGTTTTTAAGAAAGAATTTACGATAACAGACAGAGTTTTGTATGTATACCTTATTACCACATCCATGTTTTGCTCTACACTTGTGTTCCAGTCACAGCTTGTCACAACAACTTAATGTAGAAAAAGTTATTTACAACGATATTTTACGACCGGGAATGTTGTATGCGTAGCGCAGTTTTTCACAGTGAAAATAATGAGGAAACCAGAAAAAGGAAGTGAAATAAGCTGCAAATATACACCTACGCACAAACACACACACACACACACACATAATTAATTAGTGTTAAGCATAACCATGACATTTTCGGTCGTAAAATTTCGAAGTAAATAACATTTCTACATTAATTTCTATATAGTCGCAAATGAAAAATTATAGAAGGAAAAAAAGTGTGACTCAAAACATTAAAAAAATGGGGGAAACCACAGCATGTATAAACGAGTTATACTCGTATATACAAAATATTGTTTTTCAGATCTATAAATACTCCCTTAAAAACACAAATTTATAAATGTATAAGTAATTAAAAATGTTTTTCCCGTTTAACAGAAAGAAAATAAAAACTTACTGATGATGCTGAAACTCCAGCGTACCATGTCTGGGTAACAGAAGAAAAGAAAAAGAACTGTGTTTTGCTGAAGACGGACAGAAGAGTTTCAAATTTAAAGATGTTTACTGTTGAGATTTCAAGCGTATTCGTTGTAAGAAGACTCGATCAATATATTACTTCCTCCCACATCTCGTGAAATGATGACGAAGAGAAAATCAGATAGTGTAAATAATAGATTTCAGCTATCAGCCGTCCTTTTGAATTTTTTTTTTCAATGAACTGTGGATGCAGCCCGACCAACATGCATTACATGCATTGATCAAAAATGATAATGCATTGAGAATGGCTAGTTTCTAGTTGAAATCTAGATCTGCCAATAAAATTTCAAAAGGACGACTGATAGCTGAAATCTATTATTTAAGAGTCAATATAACAGTCGCTACGTGCAACAGCATTCTGAATGGAAGTTAACCTGATGAAAATCAGATATGTAGCTGTCATATGGAGCTTTACCAACAGCCAGCATTCCCTAGCGACACTCGTGACTATGACAGGTGGATTAGACAGAGAGGAAATGGCTCTGAGCACTATGGGACTTAACATCTGTGGTCATCAGTCCCCTAGAACTTAGAACTACTTAAACCTAACTAACCTAAGGACATCACACACATCCATGCCCGAGGCAGGATTCTAACCTAGCGGTCACGCGTTTCCAGACTGAAGCGCCCAGAACCGCACGGCCACACCGGCCGGCAGGACGGAGAGCCTAGAAAAATGCTGTATTCAGCAACAGGTATCAAACGGTTGGCGATAATGGCGATGATGATTTAATAAATGTTACTCTAACAAAAAAGTGATACAGAGATTTTTTTCAAATTCAGACTCACAACTAAATCATAAATCATAACCTCAGAAAAGAACAGTACAAGATGCATCACCTTCAACCATGACGGTTACAGGAAGCATCTGCATCGAGCTGGTCTGATTGCACCCCCACTGAGCAGAAGTGGATATCAACCATTTTTTTTCTGCTGCCCGAAGAGATACGAAGCTCTAAGTCACCTACTACAACATCTGGCCATCATCGATTGCTGTTAGCCGTCATGCGCTACCGCACTGGTATGCTTGAAACATCTGAGAATATGTCTCCTTTAATATGAATTTCAGTATGATTCTACTGTGATTTTGAGATGACGTACGATGCATTAAGTCCTATGTGTACGTTGGTCTACCGTGCATTAAACCTTTACTGTGTATTAAATCATTTACGTATGACTTGTAAGGTCTTACGTAGAAATTCTACCTGAAGTATCAAGTACTTAATGCTTAGCGATCGGACCTCTAACAGAGACAACTCACAGCACACCACGTCCGACAGAGAAAATAAACTGTGTACCCACTTACGCGCGACGTGTCTGTTAACTGTCACACAAAATCATCATCACCACCATCTTCTCCATCCAAGGGTTAGGTGTTGTAATCACAAGTTCCGGTCTCTATCATATATCTCTTACGAGGTCTACCTAGTTTTCTCTTTCTAGTCAGGCGATAATTCATTACCTTTTTTTAACAGTGTACTTTCTGTCGTTCTAGTAACATGATCCTATCATCTCATTCTATTCTCTTCTACCTTATCATTAACTGAGTAGATTTTAAAAGCACTCCTACCTCAGGCCACAAGTGGCCCATCGGGACCATCCGACCGTCGTGTCATCCTCAGATGAGGATGCGGTCAGGAGGGTCGTGTGGTCAGCACACCGCTCTCCCGGTCGTTATGTTGGTTTTCTTTAACCGGAGCCGCTATTATTCGGTCGAGTAGCTCCTCAATTGACATCACGCGGCTGAGTGCACACCGAAAAATGGCAACAGCGCATGGTGGCCCGGAAGGCCACCCATCCAAATGCAGGCCACGCCCGACAGCGCTTAACTTCGGTGATCTGACGGGAATCGGTGTATCCACTGTGACAAGGCCGTTGCTCGAAAAAAATTTTAAACCTGGTCTTATTGTTTCACTCCTTATTTTATCCATTTTATTACTGCCTCTCATATAACTCATGATCATCATCTCTGCTGCTTGGACCTTTTTTTTTTTTTTTTGTCACTGTCCATGATTCGGAACCATATACAAGAGTAGGTAAAACCATAACTTTGTATTATTTCATTTGTGCTTTTTTCCTTGTTTTTCTTCCCTAAAGTTCTTGCAACTGATTCTCAGACTGCTTGATATTTATTAACGTTCTTCTCAATGTCTCTGTCATAACTAATATCACATCCTGGATAACTGAAACGAGATACCTGTTCTACATTTTTTTTAACCTGATTGGATTCTTTCTTTTGAAAGGCTTTATCTTTGTCTTATCTGCAGATATAGTTAAGTTGCAATATATTTTGTTTTGCCTCAATCTATATACTGCTCTTTGCAAATTATTTTCTGTTTCCTATATAACTATCTGGTCATCAGTATATAACAGAGTATTTAACGGTTTAAAGGTATTCTAGATGCAGTTTTAATACCCATGTGTATTTCATCTTTCCACTTCATAACTAGGTAGCCAAATTTCCTGAATCATGTGTCGTACAATGGTACAATTTTGAACGTTTCAGTGCTATGTGGACACTGCCTGCAAAAGTATTGGCGAATATATTTAGTAGTAAAGAAGAAATAAATTAAAACATTTTGCCTGGTGCGGCAGTTTTACTTCATGAACAGCGGAAACGTAGAAACGTTTCATTCGTTTCATTATCCTGTGTGTGTGTGTGTGTGTGTGTGTGTGTGTGTGTGTGTGTGTGTGTGTGTGCGTATGGGGGGGGGGCAGGGAAATTATGCGTGAAGGTTGTTGGAAGTTGTCAAGTACTGGATGAAGATAGTCTAGGTATTTGTTCGCAGTGTCTTACGCTGTCTCAAAAGAAATACATAGTTTGCAAGTGTAATGCTTGCCTCAGTATGTTGAACCTTTCTCAAACGATTATATCTCTTAATGAGTAGATTATCAGCATTATAAATTTTTAAATTCTATCACTATTTACATGAAATATTGAAAATCAAAATTTTGATGCCCCTGGGCGTCGTTATATAGGCAGCCTGCACCTGGGTTCCGGTTCCGTGCTCCGGGGATTAGCTTCATAACATACTGTAGACATCAATTACACATACCCCTCAGTACAACTGCTAAATACTTCTTATTTTAACATCTTGTGTTAATTTCCCGTGACGCTTTCCGCAGATGTTCACCCAGTCGACTTGAAACCACTACTGAATCTGTGCCACCGTTTCCAGATTAAGTTTTCGTATTTCTCCCGTAACAGACATAAAAATTCGTTAATTTCGGCAACGTTTCGCCAGATATCTTAACTTACATACTCCTCTAAACTATTATGTACGGGAAGCTTATGCATAACGTTGAAAACTTGAAGAGGTGAAATTGTGTGTTCGCGGTCGTAAAATTATCGTATATATCACAAAATTATAGCAAATGAACTAAAAATTTTAATCTGTAGACAAAAACAGTAGCCTGTCCATAAAAATGAAAAATCTACTCTAGGAGCGCTTCATTTATTTTCTTCATGCTATTGTCATTTGGTGGTCGTAAGTACCTATGGGACCAAACTGCTGAAATCACTTAATCTAACTGAAATAATTTACGTTAAGGACAACACACACAAACACACACACACACACACACATGCGCGCACGCGCGCGCGCGCGTTGGAGGACTCCAACCTCCAACGCTGGGAGGTGCGCGAATCGGCAAGGCGCTTTAGACCACGCGTCTTATTGCAATTGTTATATTGATTAACCTTTAGCGCATCACCTATATTTCACTTCGCAACTCGATACATCTGTCCGCTACGGCTAGAAAATGATCAAATATGTGTGAATTCTTAAGGGACGAAAGTGCTGAGGTCATGGTCCCTAGACTTACAGCCGGCCGGGGTGGCCGAGCGATTCTAGGCGCTTCAGTCTGGAACCGCGCGACCGCTACGGTCGCAGGTTCGAATCCTGCCTCGGGCATGGATGTGTGTGACGTCCTTAGGTTAGTTAGGTTTAAGTAGTTCTAAGTTCTAGGGGACTGATGACCTCAGAAGTTAAGTCCCATAGTGCTCAGAGCCATTTTTTTTGTCCGCTACGCTACTACACACAAAATCCGTGCCTTTGTTTTTTGCTCACATCTCCTAATGTTTATATTGAATTTATTTACAGTATATATCATACCGATACCGACGCGTTTCGAGAGATTCCCCAGTAGCTGAAATAGCATATATTCATATGACACGAATCGGGGAAAGAAACAGAGTAGAAGAAGAATGGGTATCTTTGAGTGATGAAATAGTGAAGGCAACAGAGGGCTATACAAGGGCGACGTTCTTGAGGACAATATTATGGAAATGGATGAGGATGAAGATGAAATGGGAGATATGATACTGCGTGAACACTTTGACAGAGCACTGAGAGACCTGAGTGGAAACAAGGCCCCGGGAGTAGACAACATTCCGTTAGAAGTACTGATAGCCTTGGGAGAGCCAGCGCTGACAAAATTCTACCTTCTGGTGAGCAAGATGTATGAGACAGGCAAAATACCCTCAGACTTCAAGAAGAATATAATAATTCCAATCCCAAAGAAAGCAGGTGTTGACAGATGTGAAAATTACCGAACTATCAGTTTAATAAGCCATGGCTGCAAAATACTAACACGAATTCTTTACAGACGAATGGAAAAACTGGTAGAAGCCGACCTCGGGGAAGATCAGTTTGGATTCCGTAGAAATGTAGGAACTCGTGAGGTAATACTGACCCTACGACTTAATTTAGAAAATAGATTAAGGAAAGGCAAACCTACGTTTCTAGCATTTGTAGATTTAGCGAAAGCTTTTGACAATGTTGACTGGAATACTCTCTTTCAAAGTCTGAAGGTGGCAGGGGTAAAATACAGGGAGCAAAAGGCTATTTACAATTTGTGGTGTTCAGTCCAGAGACTGGTTTGATGCAGCTCTCCATGCTACTCTACCCTGTGCAAGCTTCTTCATCTCCCAGTACTTACTGCAACCTACATCGTTCTGAATCTGCTTAGTGTATTCATCTCTTGGTCTCCCTCTACGATTTTTACTCTCCACGCTGCCCTCCAATGGTAAATTTGTGATCCCTTGATGCCTCAGAACATTCCCTACCAACCGGTCATTTCTTCTTGTCAAGTTGTGCCACAAACTCGTCTTCTCCCCAATTCTATTCAATACCTCCTCATTAGTTACGTGATCTACCCATCTAATCTTCAGCATTCTTCTGTAGCACCACATTTCGAAAGCTTCTATTCTCTTCTTGTCCAAACTGTTTATCGTCCATGTTTCACCTCCATACATGACGCCAAACAAAAGCTAAAAATAACTCTCAGAAGATTAAGTTATATCAGTGGTTTATCATCCACAGGTTGGAAGCCATTGGTTTAGAAAGTGGAAGTCCGTAAAGTGACATCAGTGATGGTAGGTTTGTTTCGTGAGTAGGCCGCGTACATTTGAGACGTACAGTTTTCGGTGTTTAGCTGTTAAGTAGAGCTCCTTCCGCAATGGAGCATAAGCTGACAGACAGACAGGCGATTAGGTGCGTTCGCACGAAATGCGCAGCAGTTGGGAAAGCGTTACACGAACAGTGCGTTTGCGAGATGGGCAGGAACAAGCGCGGGTGGGCTTAGCTTATCGGCGCAGTGCGGACTCACGGGAGGCGGGGTTCGCTCTGCGTTGCGCCGCGCAGCCGCCACTGCCGCCAGCTCTGCCAATCCGCTTACCTGCAACAGACAAACAAACAATTTACTGGCGCGGCGCGGTGCCGGCGGTAGCAAAACGATGGCGTTCGTCCGCCGTGAAAGCGGATGAATAAACGATGCGCGCGCGCGAGTAAATATCCCGCTAAGAGGCGGGCGAACGCTTTAGAGGGCGGGAGGAAGGGAGCCGGGCGAGGGGCCCGCGCCAAGAAGGCTGTCCTGGATAAGGGGCAGGGGCAGGAGAGGCGCAGAGGAAGAGGAGCACAACAGCTGCAGTAAGAAACGGCGCTACGTCTCTCTTTGTTTGCACAACTGGCCGCTGCCGCTGCCGCTCGGGGCGAAGGGGCTTGCGAAATTAAAGCTACGCCACCGGGGCAAGTTGAGGGGGAAGGAGGAAATTAGGAATTCATAGGCGGAGGCGGCGAAGGCCGGAGAAGAGTGAGTAAGGAGGGAGGCTCTTCCAGCGCCTAGGGTATTGTTTCGCCGCTGTGCCCCGAGGGCAGTCGGCAGTTTGGCTGCGAGCCATCAAAAGGACGGAACAAATACCGGGCATGCTCGTCAAAGGCGTTCTTTCAAAAGCGTCATGGCTCTGTGACACGCGACTGTGAAACAGAATCAAGCGACCAATTCGTAGTCCCAGCACCTCGAGTGATACGGCAGAACGGGCATTCTGTCGCAAGTTTGACGTCCGCTGACGTAGCTATTAGTTCTGAGCAAGCCTGCTATGCCAAGAGGCAGTAGAGCGAATTAACGAAGTGTGGCATGACACATTAATGCGCTACTGCAACATGCCGCTACTTAGCACCAAGGATGTGAATCAATCATCTGTATTCGTTATTGTCTTTTATATAATAGCCGATGTTTGGTACTTACATAATGTTGTACACAAGATGTTCGGAAATTGCCGTTACAAACTTCACGGACTTGTAGAGGGCAGTGAGTATAGAATATCTTCAGTAGGAGCCCACATCCGGAAACGTACCGTTTCCCTTCTACGACGGTTTCAATTGAGATATATAACTCATACACTTCTGCTTGATGAACTGAATTAGGACCGAGCAAGGTGGCGCAGTGGTTAGCACACTGGACTCGCATTCGGGAGGACGACGGTTCAATCCCGCGTCCGGCCATGCTGATTTAGGTTTTCCGTGATTTCCCTAAATCGCTCCAGGTAAATGCCGGGATGGTTCCTTTGAAAAGGGCACCGCCGACTTCCTTCCCCGTCCTTCCCTAATCCGGTGAGACCGATGACCTCGCAGTCTGGTCTCTTCCCCCAAACAACCCAACTGATTTAGGGGTGATGCAGTACAGTTACTAGACAACAATTCGAAAGGAAACATCCATTTATGACTCAAGTACATTTGTTTGTATCAACACTTAAACGTTACGTATTTACACTTGTGGTATCGATAGCAACGATGCCACGCCTCAGGTGCCAGTCAAGTTGGCACTACGACACCGACACCGACGACAGCGCCATCTAGCCGGCGCTGGAGAGCTCTACGAGCATCGCTCCAGGGTCAGTCCAATTCATCAGGTGCAGCCAGCCAGGATACTTCGCTTCAGTATCACACCTACGTACAAAGTTATGTAATCGTTTATCACCTTGTTTTTGCACCAGTAAACCATTTTCTTGCAGTACCGACTTGTCTTACCTTTTCCCGTTCCTACCCTCGCGCCGCGTCCCAGGCGGGTTACAAAAACATTATTCCAAAACAAAAAAACAACCCAGCATACTATACGTTCAGAACAGAGCTGATGCTTTACGACAGCGGTTCGATATTGCGACCACGACGTTGTTACAGACACTGTATTTACGAAGCATGTTCTGCTACACACTCAACATCAAACACGGTATCTTCAGTTTAGTGCAGCAGCCAGAACTCTTGCCTGCAGATCTTCCTCGGTCTGTACAGGAGTGGAGTCTCGCAAATCAAACTTAGCATACATTAAGTGAAATCACGTGACCGTTTGACGTAGTACACGTCGTCCTGCATATCAGGACGAGCGACTTTTCTCTTTCCCTTGGCAGACATAGATACGTTACACATCTGAACTGAAACCGTCTTAAAACGTATATGGGGTTCCTATTCAAAATATTACGTACTCAGTCCCCTCTACAAGGCCTAGAAATTAACGGGAATTTCTGAACGCCGTATACAAAACACACAATAAAATGTTTAAGTCAAAATCTTTATGTAATTAACGAGATAGGAATGACGATAAACAAAGATCAATTACATCAGGTTACCTTCCATTCGGAAAGCGGGTGCACTCGGAGACTTATGTGGCTTATAAATTATAGAGTACAGCAATCAGTCGTCCATTTTTAGATTTTATTACGCAAATCCAGATTTCGGCTAGTGGCTAGCCATTCTCAATGGGATGGCACAGTCCCACTGCTTCAGCTTTTATCAAATAACACACACCCCGCCATGAAACTTATACTCAACTAGGGGATTTACTGCTGGACAAAGAAAGGAATATTATCCCTCCTTTTTACTAATCTTTCTTTAGGGATAGTTATATAACTATCTTGGTGAAAAGTTGCTCATCTCAGCATTTCGAGATCACACAGGCTAAGCCTCGGTAAACCGTATAAAAATGCTAATTACAGAATCGACATTTACGCAGTGGTGAAAACTAATTAAAGATAACTGCTTTAGCTCTGGCGTAACAATAAAGCGGTCAGTCCAGGACGAATACAATCCAACGACTGACTGATCAAATTGTTTCTTCAGAGACAACGGCAGGTTGTGGACGCTGCGCCTCTGACACCATTGTTCCTAGTGTTCACCGCATTCCACGATACTACACTCCCTGGATGCAAAGCGGGGTGAAGGCTTAGAAGTTCTTTGCCGATATTTTACAAAATTATCAGTGCAATTATTTCAGCTGTTGTTCTTATTCCGTCACTCAACAAAAGTTTCGAAAATTCGTCTGCAGGGAGGTCATAATTAAACTTTCGGTACCTGAGAGGGCCCCCAAGACAAACGAGTGATCGCAGGACAATGAAAGTTTGGAAACATTTGTTAAGAAATGTGGAAGACAAATGCGGAAGTGAAACGACGGATAAATAATTGAAAGAACCAATTTTAATTTCCACGTGAGAGGTTAATACTTGTTAATAGCGTACCATATCTACGTTCCAGGTTACAAACATTACTCAGTGTAACGACCAACTGCATCCACGATACCTGGAACCGGTCAGGTTACAAACATTACTCAGTGTGACGACCAACTGCATCCACGATAGCTGGAACCGGTCTAGAGATTTCTCTACTTCTGACCGAAACATGTCAGGTGGTACGTTGGGTACCGTCCTCACTACATTCATCTTCAATCTCCAACGTGTCCTAGTGTCTCGTTGATAAACCATCAGGTAACCGCAAAGCCAAAAATCACACGGGTTCAAATCTGGTGATCTTGGTGGCCACGCAGTTTGGAACGATCGCACAATGATTCGGTTTTCTCCTAAAGTGTTGCCGAGTATCCGACTTAAGAGCAATGTGGGACGGAGCTCCGTTGTGCAGCGAAACACTTGAGTCCAAAGCAGCTGTTTCCAATTGAGCAGCAATCACCTGTTGGCGAAGCAGATTACAGTAATGTGTGCCGTCCTCGCTGTATGTCCTTGATTCTTGGGGTCCGAGTTCCTCAAGGAAAAA